>NW_027512767.1:0-2632500 GCF_048772815.1 Callospermophilus lateralis
CTGGCGGAGGGATCATCAGCCTGCTGGCCTGTTCCCCTGGAGGAGAGAGGGGCCCAGTCTGAGAAGGTGCTCTCTGAAAATCAGTGAACTTATGACAGCTGGATTCTCTTCCTTTACTGCTAGTCGCATGGTCCAGAGGATTCTCCAGGGCCCCTTGACCCTCTTCCTCCTCCCACTGGAGTGAAAGGTGAGAGTGTGAGTGGACCACTCTTTTCAGAATGAGGAGGTCTCCTTTCAGATGAAGGGTGACCTATTGGTGAGGGCCCATTTGGAGAAGGCTTTCTGCCCATTGCTGAGTTGGAAACATCCAGTGCATCATAGGGATCTTTTTCTACAAGTTCAAATCTAAGCTCCTTCTCAGTTAATTTCTGTCTGTTGCGTGCATTTTGTTTCCTGAAATAACTGAGGTTTCTTTCAGCAATCCGAGCTGCCAACTCACTAGCATGTGCTTCTTTCTCAGAGGAAATAATCTTCCCCAGACAGGAACGAATGGTACTCTGCAATTGTTCTTCAAGATATTGGGCTCTCTTTCTGTAGGTCTCCAGCTCTTTTATTGTATGGCTCATCTTTTCTTCGACTTTGGAAAGTTTCTCCTTTTGCTCCACACGGCAGTTTTCCTCCACTCTTAATTTCCTGTGCAGTTTCATCATATTTTCTTGATAGCGTTCCATCATGACTTGAAAGTTCTTCTGTAGGGTCTCATTCTCACTTTGCAGCTGTGCATTTTCTGACTGCAAGGATGCCTGTTCAGTCTGCAGACTTTTAAGGTGTTCTGTAAGGTCTTCCGTGGTTTTCTCCACTTCAGATGAGAAAGTGCATTTTTGATTTCTTCCTCCTTCCAAGATTTCTAAGGAGGCCGTTAGCTTATCACCATAAACCAGGTTCCTCAAAGCTCCTTTGGACTCATCCTCCAAGTGAGCACCAATTTCGGGTTCACTCGTCTTTCCCAGTTCCCGGTGACCACCATCCCTTTGGGCTCCCAGGCTTGGAGAAGATCTATCCTTCATCTTCAGCAAGCATTCACTCAGAGACTCCATGTGATTTTCTGTGTCCCTTAGAACTTGTTCTCCAGCTACTTTAGAGTCCTCTAATATGATTTTTGCTTTATATTGGACACCTCCTTGTTGCCTCTGTGCTTCAGCTTCTCCTTGTATTGTTGGTCTCTGCGTTGGCGGAAGTAGGGATCCTTCATTCAAAACCTCTTTGATTGCCAGCTTCAGTTCTTCCTCATTCACTTGAAAGAGTCTCCAGTTTGTTTTAGCTTCAGCTATTTGTGATCTGAGGGATTCAGATTCACCTTGGAGGGACTGTATCCTTCTTGATAGATGCGCCATCGTTTCATCCTGTTGACCATGTTGAGCCTTCTGTGCTTTGAGCTCTTCTTCTAGAAAGAGCATTTCAACGCCATGGCTGGATTCGGGCCTATGCAGCTTTTCGTCGGTTGCCTCCAGCTGTTGTGCTTCTCTTGAACCCTTCTCAAACCTGCAATCCTTTAAAGATGATTCTAAGCCTTCATGTTCTTTTTCAACAAGGCTCACTTTTTCAAGAAGTCCACATTTTGCCTCAATAAGTCCAGCAAGATTTAGAGCCAGCCTTTTTTCTCTTCCCACGTAAAGCCTGCTACGAACCGACTGAAAACCTCTCCAGAAAAGTGAGAGAACAGCAACAAATCCAGGAGCTGTACACATCACCAACTCCCAAGGAAAGCCATAAGGAAGATGGCCTGGCTTCATGTCTTCGGACAATGCTGCCACAACCCTGGGTGCTTCTTCCAGAACCACCCACTAGGATGGCTGAGAGGCAGCCCTTGGCTCCTCCATCACGCCAAGACAGCTTTGGCTCTTGCCACCACAACCACAGCCTGCCCAGGCAGGCCAACACAGGCTGTGGACACTCAGGTGTTTGGTCAGGAACTCCAACCTGCACCAGGCAACGGAGCAGACCACTGTGATCCCCTTCAGGGGCTGAGCGTATGGTGGGTGGTGGGCGTATGGCGGTGGGAGCCATGATCAAAGGCTCCCAGGAGCCTTGTTGTGCTCAACTGCCCATCAGGGGAGTCTTGTCCGCTTCCCTACCCAGTGCATCCTCATGTGCCACAGGTTTAGGTCCCTCCCACTCCAGCCAGAGAGAATTCCTCTCCATGCCACCCACCCCTTGATTTGGTTTAGGCCAGGCCAAGGCGGGGTTAGTAGGAAGATTCCATCCAGTCATAATAACATTCAGTTTGATGTCACTCAAATTCTAAAGCTGACTAAACTGTTCAAACAGCTTTTATGGCCTCTATTGGTCTTTGTGTCCCTTGCCTTTTGTTTGAGTGACTCAGTCCTTTCCCTGCCCTTGTGCTCTCCCTATTTCCTACCTTCCTTGCTTCCTTCCTCCCTTCCTGGGTTTTCTCCTTTTCTTCTTCCTTCTTTTCTACCTCCCTGCATCCCTCCAACTTTGCCTTCCTCCCTTCCAACTTTCTCTCTCCCCCTCCCTCCCTTTTCTTTTCTTGCAAGTGTTTGGGGTGAAAGTCCATGGCAGGCCAGCCCCAAGCTAGGCAAGGTCACTGCCACTGAGCTACAACATCCCCAGACCTGCTGCCACTTCCTATGCAAGTCACTTGAATTATCTCTAAAGAGAAACTCTCACATTAGTCTACTTTCAAAGTAATTTCAGAAGAGTTGCTAACATGGGCATAAATCAGTTATGACAAGTCATTTATGAAAAGCACGGCACAGCTAATGTTCCTCCAAAGAAGGAGTTGAAAACTTAATTGGTTTTCAGGTCAGCATTTCTAGACTAGTACAAACCCTCCTAATCCTGATCTCTCCTTAGTCCTATGATTTCTTGAAGTGTCCCCTTTGCTCCTGTTCATGGAGTCATGTGTACAGAAATTATACCTGGTTCTATTGAACTCTACTTAATTCTTTCTCACCTCTGTGCTCCTTTTGCCAAGTCACTCCTCAACACTTACTGTAACCCTTTCAATTTTTTGTCCATTTTCATTTAAAAAACTCTTTCAAAGATTGAACCATTTCGCATGCAGACACAGTCTTCTTGATCTGCTATTAATCCCCCACTACTGACATTGGAAGTTATTGAAATGTACACTTCCGGACCGTTTTCAGATTTTTGATTCCTGTATATCTATCTGTCTATCTATTTACAAACATAACATGGTATTCTGAAAGAATCGTTCTGCTTTTGGAGCTCTACATTGTGTTTTCCAGAAGCAGGCCTATTACACAGAGATGAATCCATGTTACCTAGATTGAGTTCAAACCGGAATGTGCACTCTGATTCCCATTATATTGTTCTACCTACTAATGGACAGTTCAGTTATATCCAGACCTCACCACCTCCCCCATTGAGTAAAACCCTTGTGAAGAGACATGTAGATGCCTTTATGAACATATTGATAATTTTTCATGGCAGTGTTTTCCAAAAACCAGTTAGTAAAATCAATTGATTCCTTTGCAGCCTGAAATTACCTTCATTCCAGTTTACTGGTATAAGAACCGCAGTATATCAGCAACCATTCTCCAATAGTAGTTCAGGCAGAAGTCATTCTAGATAACAAGCAGTGCCGGATCCTCCATGTATTTTACACAGCCCATGACGGGGGACATCCGTCCATTCGTTTAGAACAACTGATGTTTTATGCTGGCAATTTAGGTTTATTTAAAGGAGTGATTAGAAAACAGGTGAGACAGACTGATTAGATTCAGTATGTATGTTGGCTTTGTTTTTCTAGGCCTGAAGTTTTCACATTTCAATTAATTGTAGGTTAAGTATCAGGCAGATTCTTCACTGGGCTTCAAATGTGATAAAGTTGCTTCTTATTTTTAAGAAGGCCGTTGCAATCCTGCATTTATTTTACACCTCAGTGCTTGTTTTACACACAAGCACACACACCCACACACCACACACATCAACACACACACAAACACATAATTAGAGCACATTTAACACTCAAATAAAGCTTTACCTACTAATTCATAACTAGGGTATTTTTTTCATAAGTATTGTGTCTTGGTCTCTACTGGGGAAACATGGTTCAATGTGAGTTCTCTGGTTTGTTGTAGGGCAGTGAACGTTCACTTGTTGGCAATGATATAGAAATGGGGAGTAAGAGTTTAAAAGTTTTTACAGTAGGTAGGCAGAGTCAGAGTATGGAATCTAAGAATAAGAAATTGGGGAATTTCCTCTTTGTTTCTTCATTTCAACCTCCTAATAATTCATGTATATTTTCCAAAAGTCTCCCAGAAAACAAGGACTAGGTCAATCCACATATCAGTGAACCATAGCAGAATGCGATTCTGAATTTCATATAAACAGTCATAAAATCAAAAAGACAGGTGCTGGGGTTTTGGCTCAGCACTAGAGTGCTGGCTTCACACTTTCAAAGGTCCTGAGTTGGATCCCCAACACCATACGTGAAAGGAATGAATGAACCAATGCATGAGTGTATGATGAATGAATTAAAGGGATAAGGAGGAGGAGGAAGAGGAGGAGGAGGAGGAGAAATAGAAGAAGATGATGAGAAATTTGACAGAAGGGAAAAAGGGGAGGAGAGTGAGTTTAAAGTGTGGTTTCCAATTCCCAAACGTTAAATTACAGCAGACGGGATAGAGAGAGAAGATGGGAGGGCAGGAGAGGGGGGATAGTAGAGGCTAGAAAAGGTAGCAGAATACAACAGTTACTAACATGGCATTTTGTAAAAACGTGGATGTGTAAACAATGTGATTGTGCAATCTGTATATGGGGTCAAAATGGGAGTTCATAACTCACTTGAATCTAATGTAGGAAATATGGTATCTCAAGAGCTATGTAAGGTTTTAAGCAACCAATATAAAAAAGAGGTCTTCATTTTTCTTTGTAGTTGAGATCTCCTGTTTCCGTGACATGTTTAGTTGTGTTCTCTCCTTTAGTCCTCCCATGCTCTAGATATTCTGATATGGAAAAACTAGCTGAAATGCCCAACCAGTCTCTAAATCAGTGACACTTTTTCATTAAGCCTAAAGTCACTTTACAATTGCTATAGTCATTCAAAATACACTTCTTTGTTGGGAGTTTAAAAGATATTTCCATCATCTAGATTACAAGTGCCTAGAACTCCCATTCTTCTTTATGTAAGAGTGGCTTCATCAGATTAAATGCTGTTCTCTGGAATAACATAAAATAGGAATAATTGACTCATAAGATTCTTACGTAAACCATCTTTATTTACAAAATACTATCTTAAGAATTATTGTTTCATTGAGCTTCAATTGGAGCCAAAGTATAGTCAATTACTGAACTAAAAGCAGTTACTTAAAAACTAAAAATGAGAGATAAGTCAAATTACATTTGAAGAGAGCAACAGCATGAGGTTTCTTGTTTGGTTGAAAAAAAAGGTCCTCTTCTCATGAACTGACTCCTTGGGTCAACTGGAAACAAGGCACCTCTGACTGGAGGGAAAGGTGCCAACACAGAGCCAGAGCCAGTTGCTTGGTTTTTCAGCATGGAGAGGTGAATCAGGCACATCAGAGTCCAAAGGAGGCATATTAGGAATTCTGTGTTCTGCTGGTCCCGATGCTCTACCACAATTTGAGTAAAACCTATCTTGCCTTTGTAGAGGAAGACGTGCATCAGAAGAATATGGTTGGCCTGGCGGAGGGATCATCAGCCTGCTGGCCTGTTCCCCTGGAGGAGAGAGGGGCCCAGTCTGAGAAGGTGCTCTCTGAAAATCAGTGAACTTATGACAGCTGGATTCTCTTCCTTTACTGCTAGTCGCATGGTCCAGAGGATTCTCCAGGGCCCCTTGACCCTCTTCCTCCTCCCACTGGAGTGAAAGGTGAGAGTGTGAGTGGACCACTCTTTTCAGAATGAGGAGGTCTCCTTTCAGATGAAGGGTGACCTATTGGTGAGGGCCCATTTGGAGAAGGCTTTCTGCCCATTGCTGAGTTGGAAACATCCAGTGCATCATAGGGATCTTTTTCTACAAGTTCAAATCTAAGCTCCTTCTCAGTTAATTTCTGTCTGTTGCGTGCATTTTGTTTCCTGAAATAACTGAGGTTTCTTTCAGCAATCCGAGCTGCCAACTCACTAGCATGTGCTTCTTTCTCAGAGGAAATAATCTTCCCCAGACAGGAACGAATGGTACTCTGCAATTGTTCTTCAAGATATTGGGCTCTCTTTCTGTAGGTCTCCAGCTCTTTTATTGTATGGCTCATCTTTTCTTCGACTTTGGAAAGTTTCTCCTTTTGCTCCACACGGCAGTTTTCCTCCACTCTTAATTTCCTGTGCAGTTTCATCATATTTTCTTGATAGCGTTCCATCATGACTTGAAAGTTCTTCTGTAGGGTCTCGCTTTATATTGGACACCTCCTTGTTGCCTCTGTGCTTCAGCTTCTCCTTGTATTGTTGGTCTCTGCGTTGGCGGAAGTAGGGATCCTTCATTCAAAACCTCTTTGATTGCCAGCTTCAGTTCTTCCTCATTCACTTGAAAGAGTCTCCAGTTTGTTTTAGCTTCAGCTATTTGTGATCTGAGGGATTCAGATTCACCTTGGAGGGACTGTATCCTTCTTGATAGATGCGCCATCGTTTCATCCTGTTGACCATGTTGAGCCTTCTGTGCTTTGAGCTCTTCTTCTAGAAAGAGCATTTCAACGCCATGGCTGGATTCGGGCCTATGCAGCTTTTCGTCGGTTGCCTCCAGCTGTTGTGCTTCTCTTGAACCCTTCTCAAACCTGCAATCCTTTAAAGATGATTCTAAGCCTTCATGTTCTTTTTCAACAAGGCTCACTTTTTCAAGAAGTCCACATTTTGCCTCAATAAGTCCAGCAAGATTTAGAGCCAGCCTTTTTTCTCTTCCCACGTAAAGCCTGCTACGAACCGACTGAAAACCTCTCCAGAACAGTGAGAGAACAGCAACAAATCCAGGAGCTGTACACATCACCAACTCCCAAGGAAAGCCATAAGGAAGATGGCCTGGCTTCATGTCTTCGGACAATGCTGCCACAACCCTGGGTGCTTCTTCCAGAACCACCCACTAGGATGGCTGAGAGGCAGCCCTTGGCTCCTCCATCACGCCAAGACAGCTTTGGCTCTTGCCACCACAACCACAGCCTGCCCAGGCAGGCCAACACAGGCTGTGGACACTCAGGTGTTTGGTCAGGAACTCCAACCTGCACCAGGCAACGGAGCAGACCACTGTGATCCCCTTCAGGGGCTGAGCGTATGGTGGGTGGTGGGCGTATGGCGGTGGGAGCCATGATCAAAGGCTCCCAGGAGCCTTGTTGTGCTCAACTGCCCATCAGGGGAGTCTTGTCCGCTTCCCTACCCAGTGCATCCTCATGTGCCACAGGTTTAGGTCCCTCCCACTCCAGCCAGAGAGAATTCCTCTCCATGCCACCCACCCCTTGATTTGGTTTAGGCCAGGCCAAGGCGGGGTTAGTAGGAAGATTCCATCCAGTCATAATAACATTCAGTTTGATGTCACTCAAATTCTAAAGCTGACTAAACTGTTCAAACAGCTTTTATGGCCTCTATTGGTCTTTGTGTCCCTTGCCTTTTGTTTGAGTGACTCAGTCCTTTCCCTGCCCTTGTGCTCTCCCTATTTCCTACCTTCCTTGCTTCCTTCCTCCCTTCCTGGGTTTTCTCCTTTTCTTCTTCCTTCTTTTCTACCTCCCTGCATCCCTCCAACTTTGCCTTCCTCCCTTCCAACTTTCTCTCTCCCCCTCCCTCCCTTTTCTTTTCTTGCAAGTGTTTGGGGTGAAAGTCCATGGCAGGCCAGCCCCAAGCTAGGCAAGGTCACTGCCACTGAGCTACAACATCCCCAGACCTGCTGCCACTTCCTATGCAAGTCACTTGAATTATCTCTAAAGAGAAACTCTCACATTAGTCTACTTTCAAAGTAATTTCAGAAGAGTTGCTAACATGGGCATAAATCAGTTATGACAAGTCATTTATGAAAAGCACGGCACAGCTAATGTTCCTCCAAAGAAGGAGTTGAAAACTTAATTGGTTTTCAGGTCAGCATTTCTAGACTAGTACAAACCCTCCTAATCCTGATCTCTCCTTAGTCCTATGATTTCTTGAAGTGTCCCCTTTGCTCCTGTTCATGGAGTCATGTGTACAGAAATTATACCTGGTTCTATTGAACTCTACTTAATTCTTTCTCACCTCTGTGCTCCTTTTGCCAAGTCACTCCTCAACACTTACTGTAACCCTTTCAATTTTTTGTCCATTTTCATTTAAAAAACTCTTTCAAAGATTGAACCATTTCGCATGCAGACACAGTCTTCTTGATCTGCTATTAATCCCCCACTACTGACATTGGAAGTTATTGAAATGTACACTTCCGGACCGTTTTCAGATTTTTGATTCCTGTATATCTATCTGTCTATCTATTTACAAACATAACATGGTATTCTGAAAGAATCGTTCTGCTTTTGGAGCTCTACATTGTGTTTTCCAGAAGCAGGCCTATTACACAGAGATGAATCCATGTTACCTAGATTGAGTTCAAACCGGAATGTGCACTCTGATTCCCATTATATTGTTCTACCTACTAATGGACAGTTCAGTTATATCCAGACCTCACCACCTCCCCCATTGAGTAAAACCCTTGTGAAGAGACATGTAGATGCCTTTATGAACATATTGATAATTTTTCATGGCAGTGTTTTCCAAAAACCAGTTAGTAAAATCAATTGATTCCTTTGCAGCCTGAAATTACCTTCATTCCAGTTTACTGGTATAAGAACCGCAGTATATCAGCAACCATTCTCCAATAGTAGTTCAGGCAGAAGTCATTCTAGATAACAAGCAGTGCCGGATCCTCCATGTATTTTACACAGCCCATGACGGGGGACATCCGTCCATTCGTTTAGAACAACTGATGTTTTATGCTGGCAATTTAGGTTTATTTAAAGGAGTGATTAGAAAACAGGTGAGACAGACTGATTAGATTCAGTATGTATGTTGGCTTTGTTTTTCTAGGCCTGAAGTTTTCACATTTCAATTAATTGTAGGTTAAGTATCAGGCAGATTCTTCACTGGGCTTCAAATGTGATAAAGTTGCTTCTTATTTTTAAGAAGGCCGTTGCAATCCTGCATTTATTTTACACCTCAGTGCTTGTTTTACACACAAGCACACACACCCACACACCACACACATCAACACACACACAAACACATAATTAGAGCACATTTAACACTCAAATAAAGCTTTACCTACTAATTCATAACTAGGGTATTTTTTTCATAAGTATTGTGTCTTGGTCTCTACTGGGGAAACATGGTTCAATGTGAGTTCTCTGGTTTGTTGTAGGGCAGTGAACGTTCACTTGTTGGCAATGATATAGAAATGGGGAGTTAGAGTTTAAAAGTTTTTACAGTAGGTAGGCAGAGTCAGAGTATGGAATCTAAGAATAAGAAATTGGGGAATTTCCTCTTTGTTTCTTCATTTCAACCTCCTAATAATTCATGTATATTTTCCAAAAGTCTCCCAGAAAACAAGGACTAGGTCAATCCACATATCAGTGAACCATAGCAGAATGCGATTCTGAATTTCATATAAACAGTCATAAAATCAAAAAGACAGGTGCTGGGGTTTTGGCTCAGCACTAGAGTGCTGGCTTCACACTTTCAAAGGTCCTGAGTTGGATCCCAAACACCATACGTGAAAGGAATGAATGAACCAATGCATGAGTGTATGATGAATGAATTAAAGGGATAAGGAGGAGGAGGAAGAGGAGGAGGAGGAGGAGAAATAGAAGAAGATGATGAGAAATTTGACAGAAGGGAAAAAGGGGAGGAGAGTGAGTTTAAAGTGTGGTTTCCAATTCCCAAACGTTAAATTACAGCAGACGGGATAGAGAGAGAAGATGGGAGGGCAGGAGAGGGGGGATAGTAGAGGCTAGAAAAGGTAGCAGAATACAACAGTTACTAACATGGCATTTTGTAAAAACGTGGATGTGTAAACAATGTGATTGTGCAATCTGTATATGGGGTCAAAATGGGAGTTCATAACTCACTTGAATCTAATGTAGGAAATATGGTATCTCAAGAGCTATGTAAGGTTTTAAGCAACCAATATAAAAAAGAGGTCTTCATTTTTCTTTGTAGTTGAGATCTCCTGTTTCCGTGACATGTTTAGTTGTGTTCTCTCCTTTAGTCCTCCCATGCTCTAGATATTCTGATATGGAAAAACTAGCTGAAATGCCCAACCAGTCTCTAAATCAGTGACACTTTTTCATTAAGCCTAAAGTCACTTTACAATTGCTATAGTCATTCAAAATACACTTCTTTGTTGGGAGTTTAAAAGATATTTCCATCATCTAGATTACAAGTGCCTAGAACTCCCATTCTTCTTTATGTAAGAGTGGCTTCATCAGATTAAATGCTGTTCTCTGGAATAACATAAAATAGGAATAATTGACTCATAAGATTCTTACGTAAACCATCTTTATTTACAAAATACTATCTTAAGAATTATTGTTTCATTGAGCTTCAATTGGAGCCAAAGTATAGTCAATTACTGAACTAAAAGCAGTTACTTAAAAACTAAAAATGAGAGATAAGTCAAATTACATTTGAAGAGAGCAACAGCATGAGGTTTCTTGTTTGGTTGAAAAAAAAAGGTCCTCTTCTCATGAACTGACTCCTTGGGTCAACTGGAAACAAGGCACCTCTGACTGGAGGGAAAGGTGCCAACACAGAGCCAGAGCCAGTTGCTTGGTTTTCAGCATGGAGAGGTGAATCAGGCACATCAGAGTCCAAAGGAGGCATATTAGGAATTCTGTGTTCTGCTGGTCCCGATTCTCTACCACAATTTGAGTAAAACCTATCTTGCCTTTGTAGAGGAAGACGTGCATCAGAAGAATATGGTTGGCCTGGCGGAGGGATCATCAGCCTGCTGGCCTGTTCCCCTGGAGGAGAGAGGGGCCCAGTCTGAGAAGGTGCTCTCTGAAAATCAGTGAACTTATGACAGCTGGATTCTCTTCCTTTACTGCTAGTCGCATGGTCCAGAGGATTCTCCAGGGCCCCTTGACCCTCTTCCTCCTCCCACTGGAGTGAAAGGTGAGAGTGTGAGTGGACCAGTCATTTCAAAATAAGGAGGTCTCCTTTCAGATGAAGGGTGACCTATTGGTGAGGGCCCATTTGGAGAAGGCTTTCTGCCCATTGCTGAGTTGCAAACATCCAGTGCATCATAGGGATCTTTTTCTACAAGTTCAAATCTAAGCTCCTTCTCAGTTAATTTCTGTCTGTTGCGTGCATTTTGTTTCCTAAAATAACTGAGGTTTCTTTCAGCAATCCGAGCTGCCAACTCACTAGCATGTGCTTCTTTCTCAGAGGAAATAATCTTCCCCAGACAGGAACGAATGGTACTCTGCAATTGTTCTTCAAGATATTGGGCTCTCTTTCTGTAGGTCTCCAGCTCTTTTATTGTATGGCTCATCTTTTCTTCGACTTTGGAAAGTTTCTCCTTTTGCTCCACACAGCAGTTTTCCTCCACTCTTAATTTCCTGTGCAGTTTCATCATATTTTCTTGATAGCGTTCCATCATGACTTGAAAGTTCTTCTGTAGGGTCTCATTCTCACTTTGCAGCTGTGCATTTTCTGACTGCAAGGATGCCTGTTCAGTCTGCAGACTTTTAAGGTGTTCTGTAAGGTCTTCCGTGGTTTTCTCCACTTCAGATGAGAAAGTACATTTTTGATTTCTTCCTCCTTCCAAGATTTCTAAGGAGGCCATTAGCTTATCACCATAAACCAGGTTCCTCAAAGCTCCTTTGGACTCATGCTCCAAGGGAGCACCAATTTCGGGTTCACTCGTCTTTCCCAGTTCCAGGTGACCACCATCCCTTTGGGCTCCCAGGCTTGGAGAAGATCTATCCTTCATCTTCAGCAAGCATTCACTCAGAGACTCCATGTGATTTTCTGTGTCCCTTAGAACTTGTTCTCCAGCTACTTTAGAGTCCTCTAATATGATTTTTGCTTTATTTTGGACACCTCCTTGTTGCCTCTGTGCTTCAGCTTCTCCTTGTATTGTTGGTCTCTGCGTTGGCGGAAGTAGGGATCCTTCATTCAAAACCTCTTTGATTGCCAGCTTCAGTTCTTCCTCATTCACTTGAAAGAGTCTCCAGTTTGTTTTAGCTTCAGCTATTTGTGATCTGAGGGATTCAGATTCACCTTGGAGGGACTGTATCCTTCTTGATAGATGCGCCATCGTTTCATCCTGTTGACCATGTTGAGCCTTCTGTGCTTTGAGCTCTTCTTCTAGAAAGAGCATTTCAACGCCATGGCTGGATTCGGGCCTATGCAGCTTTTCGTCGGTTGCCTCCAGCTGTTGTGCTTCTCTTGAACCCTTCTCAAACCTGCAATCCTTTAAAGATGATTCTAAGCCTTCATGTTCTTATTCAACAAGGCTCACTTTTTCAAGAAGTCCACATTTTGCCTCAATAAGTCCAGCAAGATTTAGAGCCAGCCTTTTTTCTCTTCCCACGTAAAGCCTGCTACGAACCGACTGAAAACCTCTCCAGAAAAGTGAGAGAACAGCAAAAAATCCAGGAGCTGTACACATCACCAACTCCCAAGGAAAGCCATAAGGAAGATGGCCTGGCTTCATGTCTTCGGACAATGCTGCCACAACCCTGGGTGCTTCTTCCAGAACCACCCACTAGGATGGCTGAGAGGCAGCCCTTGGCTCCTCCATCAGGCCAAGACAGCTTTGGCTCTTGCCACCACAACCACAGCCTGCCCAGGCAGGCCAACACAGGCTGTGGACACTCAGGTGTTTGGTCAGGAACTCCAACCTGCACCAGGCAACGGAGCAGACCACTGTGATCCCCTTCAGGGGCTGAGCGTATGGTGGGTGGTGGGCGTATGGCGGTGGGAGCCATGATCAAAGGCTCCCAGGAGCCTTGTTGTGCTCAACTGCCCATCAGGGGAGTCTTGTCCGCTTCCCTACCCAGTGCATCCTCATGTGCCACAGGTTTAGGTCCCTCCCACTCCAGCCAGAGAGAATTCCTCTCCATGCCACCCACCCCTTGATTTGGTTTAGGCCAGGCAAAGGCGGGGTTAGTAGGAAGATTCCATCCAGTCATAATAACATTCAGTTTGATGTCACTCAAATTCTAAAGCTGACTAAACTGTTCAAACAGCTTTTATGGCCTCTATTGGTCTTTGTGTCCCTTGCCTTTTGTTTGAGTGACTCAGTCCTTTCCCTGCCCTTGTGCTCTCCCTATTTCCTACCTTCCTTGCTTCCTTCCTCCCTTCCTGGGTTTTATCCTTTTCTTCTTCCTTCTTTTCTACCTCCCTGCATCCCTCCAACTTTGCCTTCCTCCCTTCCAACTTTCTCTCTCCCTTCCCTCCCTTTTCTTTTCTTGCAAGTGTTTGGGGTGAAAGTCCATGGCAGGCCAGCCCCAAGCTAGGCAAGGTCACTGCCACTGAGCTACAACATCCCCAGACCTGCTGCCACTTCCTATGCAAGTAAGTTGAATTATCCCTAAAGAGAAACTCTCACATTAGTCTACTTTCAAAGTAATTTCAGAAGAGTTGCTAACATGGGCATAAATCAGTTATGACAAGTCATTTATGAAAAGCACGGCACAGCTAATGTTCCTCCAAAGAAGGAGTTGAAAACTTAATTGGTTTTCAGGTCAGCATTTCTAGACTAGTACAAACCCTCCTAATCCTGATCTCTCCTTAGTCCTATGATTTCTTGAAGTGTCCGCTTTGCTCCTGTTCATGGAGTCATGTGTACAGAAATTATACCTGGTTCTATTGAACTCTACTTAATTCTTTCTCACCTCTGTGCTCCTTTTGCCAAGTCACTCCTCAACACTTACTGTAACCCTTTCAATTTTTTGTCCATTTTCATTTAAAAAACTCTTTCAAAAATTGAACCATTTCGCATGCAGACACAGTCTTCTTGATCTGCTATTAATCCCCCACTACTGACATTGTAAGTTATTGAAATGTACACTTCCGGACCGTTTTCAGATTTTTGATTCCTGTATATCTATCTATCTATCTATTTACAAACATAACATGGTATTCTGAAAGAATCGTTCTGCTTTTGGAGCTCTACATTGTGTTTTCCAGAAGCAGGCCTATTACACAGAGATGAATCCATGTTACCTAGATTGAGTTCAAACCGGAATGTGCACTCTGATTCCCATTATATTGTTCTACCTACTAATGGACAGTTCAGTTATATCCAGACCTCACCACCACCCCCATTGAGTAAAACCCTTGTGAAGAGACATGTAGATGCCTTTATGAACATATTGATAATTTTTCATGGCAGTGTTTTCCAAAAACCAGTTAGTAAAATCAATTGATTCCTTTGCAGCCTGAAATTACCTTCATTCCAGTTTCCTGGTATAAGAACCGCAGTATATCAGCAGCCATTCTCCAATAGTAGTTCAGGCAGAAGTCATTCTAGATAACAAGCAGTGCCGGATCCTCCATGTATTTTACACAGCCCATGACGGGGGACATCCGTCCATTCGTTTAGAACAACTGATGTTTTATGCTGGCAATTTAGGTTTATTTAAAGGAGTGATTAGAAAACAGGTGAGACAGACTGATTAGATTCAGTATGTATGTTGGCTTTGTTTTTCTCGGCCTGAAGTTTTCACATTTCAATTAATTGTAGGTTAAGTATCAGGCAGATTCTTCACTGGGCTTCAAATGTGATAAAGTTGCTTCTTATTTTTAAGAAGGCCGTTGCAATCCTGCATTTATTTTACACCTCAGTGCTTGTTTTACACACAAGCACACACACCCACACACCACACACATCAACACACACACAAACACATAATTAGAGCATATTTAACACTCAAATAAAGCTTTACCTACTAATTCATAACTAGGGTATTTTTTTAATAAGTATTGTGTCTTGGTCTCTACTGGGGAAACATGGTTCAATGTGAGTTCTCTGGTTTGTTGTAGGGCAGTGAACGTTCACTTGTTGGCAATGATATAGAAATGGGGAGTAAGAGTTTAAAAGTTTTTACAGTAGGTAGGCAGAGTCAGAGTATGGAATCTAAGAATAAGAAATTGGGGAATTTCCTCTTTGCTTCTTCATTTCAACCTCCTAATAATTCATGTATATTTTCCAAAAGTCTCCCAGAAAACAAGGACTAGGTCAATCCACATATCAGTGAACCATAGCAGAATGCGATTCTGAATTTCATATAAACAGTCATAAAATCAAAAAGACAGGTGCTGGGGTTTTGGCTCAGCACTAGAGTGCTGGCTTCACACTTTCAAAGGTCCTGAGTTGGATCCCCAACACCATACGTGAAAGGAATGAATGAACCAATGCATGAGTGTATGATGAATGAATTAAAGGTATAAGGAGGAGGAGGAAGAGGAGGAGGAGGAGGAGAAATAGAAGAAGATGATGAGAAATTTGACAGAAGGGAAAAAGGGGAGGAGAGTGAGTTTAAAGTGTGGTTTCCAATTCCCAAACGTTAAATTACAGCAGACGGGATAGAGAGAGAAGATGGGAGGGCAGGAGAGGGGGGATAGTAGAGGCTAGAAAAGGCAGCAGAATACAACAGTTACTAACATGGCATTTTGTAAAAACGTGGATGTGTAAACAATGTGATTGTGCAATCTGTATATGGGGTCAAAATGGGAGTTCATAACTCACTTGAATCTAATGTAGGAAATATGGTATCTCAAGAGCTATGTAAGGTTTTAAGCAACCAATATAAAAAAGAGGTCTTGATTTTTCTTTGTAGTTGAGATCTCCTGTTTCCTTGACATGTTTAGTTGTGTTCTCTCCTTTAGTCCTCCCATGCTCTAGTTATTCTGATATGGAAAAACTAGCTGAAATGCTCAACCAGTCTCTAAATCAGTGACACTTTTTCATTAAGCCTAAAGTCACTTTACAATTGCTACAGTCATACTAAATACACTTCTTTGATTGGAGTTTAAAAGATATTTCCATCAGCTAGATTACAAGGACCTAGAACTCCCATTCTTGTTTATGTAAGAGTGGCTTCATCAGATTAAATGCCGTTCTCTGGAATAACATAAAATAGGAATAATTTACTCATAAGATTCTTATGTAAACCATCTTTATTTACAAAATACTATCTTAAGAATTATTGTTTCATTGAGCTTCAATTGGAGCCAAAGTATAGTCAATTACTGAACTAAAAGCAGTTACTTAAAAACTAAAAATGAGAGATAAGTCAAATTACATTTGAAGAGAGCAACAGCATGAGGTTTCTTGTTTGGTTGAAAAAAAAGGTCCTCTTCTCATGAACTGACTCCTTGGGTCAACTGGAAACAAGGCACCTCTGACTGGAGGGAAAGGTGCCAACACAGAGCCAGAGCCAGTTGCTTGGTTTTCAGCATGGAGAGGTGAATCAGGCACATCAGAGTCCAAAGGAGGCATATTAGGAATTCTGTGTTCTGCTGGTCCCGATGCTCTACCACAATTTGAGTAAAACCTATCTTGCCTTTGTAGAGGAAGACGTGCATCAGAAGAATATGGTTGGCCTGGCGGAGGGATCATCAGCCTGCTGGCCTGTTCCCCTGGAGGAGAGAGGGGCCCAGTCTGAGAAGGTGCTCTCTGAAAATCAGTGAACTTATGACAGCTGGATTCTCTTCCTTTACTGCTAGTCGCATGGTCCAGAGGGTTCTCCAGGGCCCCTTGACCCTCTTCTTCCTCCCACTGGAGTGAAAGGTGAGAGTGTGAGTGGACCACTCTTTTCAAAATGAGGAGGTCTCCTTTCAGATGAAGGGTGACCTATTGTTGAGGGCCCATTTGGAGAAGGCTTTCTGCCCATTGCTGAGTTGGAAACATCCAGTGCATCATAGGGATCTTTTTCTACAAGTTCAAATCTAAGCTCCTTCTCAGTTAATTTCTGTCTGTTGCGTGCATTTTGTTTCCTGAAATAACTGAGGTTTCTTTCAGCAATCCGAGCTGCCAACTCACTAGCATGTGCTTCTTTCTCAGAGGAAATAATCTTCCCCAGACAGGAACGAATGGTACTCTGCAATTGTTCTTCAAGATATTGGGCTCTCTTTCTGTAGGTCTCCAGCTCTTTTATTGTATGGCTCATCTTTTCTTCGACTTTGGAAAGTTTCTCCTTTTGCTCCACACGGCAGTTTTCCTCCACTCTTAATTTCCTGTGCAGTTTCATCATATTTTCTTGATAGCGTTCCATCATGACTTGAAAGTTCTTCTGTAGGGTCTCATTCTCACTTTGCAGCTGTGCATTTTCTGACTGCAAGGATGCCTGTTCAGTCTGCAGACTTTTAAGGTGTTCTGTAAGGTCTTCCGTGGTTTTCTCCACTTCAGATGAGAAAGTACATTTTTGATTTCTTCCTCCTCCAAGATTTCTAAGGAGGCCGTTAGCTTATCACCATAAACCAGGTTCCTCAAAGCTCCTTTGGACTCATCCTCCAAGTGAGCACCAATTTCGGGTTCACTCGTCTTTCCCAGTTCCAGGTGACCACCATCCCTTTGGGCTCCCAGGCTTGGAGAAGATCTATCCTTCATCTTCAGCAAGCATTCACTGAGAGACTCCATGTGATTTTCTGTGTCCCTTAGAACTTGTTCTCCAGCTACTTTAGAGTCCTCTAATATGATTTTTGCTTTATTTTGGACACCTCCTTGTTGCCTCTGTGCTTCAGCTTCTCCTTGTATTGTTGGTCTCTGCGTTGGCGGAAGTAGGGATCCTTCATTCAAAACCTCTTTGATTGCCAGCTTCAGTTCTTCCTCATTCACTTGAAAGAGTCTCCAGTTTGTTTTAGCTTCAGCTATTTGTGATCTGAGGGATTCAGATTCACCTTGGAGGGACTGTATCCTTCTTGATAGATGCGCCATCGTTTCATCCTGTTGACCATGTTGAGCCTTCTGTGCTTTGAGCTCTTCTTCTAGAAAGAGCATTTCAACGCCATGGCTGGATTCGGGCCTATGCAGCTTTTCGTCGGTTGCCTCCAGCTGTTGTGCTTCTCTTGAACCCTTCTCAAACCTGCAATCCTTTAAAGATGATTCTAAGCCTTCATGTTCTTTTTCAACAAGGCTCACTTTTTCAAGAAGTCCACATTTTGCCTCAATAAGTCCAGCAAGATTTAGAGCCAGCCTTTTTTCTCTTCCCACGTAAAGCCTGCTACGAACCGACTGAAAACCTCTCCAGAAAAGTGAGAGAACAGCAAAAAATCCAAGAGCTGTACACATCACCAACTCCCAAGGAAAGCCATAAGGAAGATGGCCTGGCTTCATGTCTTCAGACAATGCTGCCACAACCCTGGGTGCTTCTTCCAGAACCACCCACTAGGATGGCTGAGAGGCAGCCCTTGGCTCCTCCATCACGCCAAGACAGCTTTGGCTCTTGCCACCACAACCACAGCCTGCCCAGGCAGGCCAACACAGGCTGTGGACACTCAGGTGTTTGGTCAGGAACTCCAACCTGCACCAGGCAACGGAGCAGACCACTGTGATCCCCTTCAGGGGCTGAGCGTATGGTGGGTGGTGGGCGTATGGCGGTGGGAGCCATGATCAAAGGCTCCCAGGAGCCTTGTTGTGCTCAACTGCCCATCAGGGGAGTCTTGTCCGCTTCCCTACCCAGTGCATCCTCATGTGCCACAGGTTTAGGTCCCTCCCACTCCAGCCAGAGAGAATTCCTCTCCATGCCACCCACCCCTTGATTTGGTTTAGGCCAGGCAAAGGCGGGGTTAGTAGGAAGATTCCATCCAGTCATAATAACATTCAGTTTGATGTCACTCAAATTCTAAAGCTGACTAAACTGTTCAAACAGCTTTTATGGCCTCTATTGGTCTTTGTGTCCCTTGCCTTTTGTTTGAGTGACTCAGTCCTTTCCCTGCCCTTGTGCTCTCCCTATTTCCTACCTTCCTTGCTTCCTTCCTCCCTTCCTGGGTTTTCTCCTTTTCTTCTTCCTTCTTTTCTACCTCCCTGCATCCCTCCAACTTTGCCTTCCTCCCTTCCAACTTTCTCTCTCCCTTCCCTCCCTTTTCTTTTCTTGCAAGTGTTTGGGGTGAAAGTCCATGGCAGGCCAGCCCCAAGCTAGGCAAGGTCACTGCCACTGAGCTACAACATCCCCAGACCTGCTGCCACTTCCTATGCAAGTAACTTGAATTATCCCTAAAGAGAAACTCTCACATTAGTCTACTTTCAAAGTAATTTCAGAAGAGTTGCTAACATGGGCATAAATCAGTTATGACAAGTCATTTATGAAAAGCACGGCACAGCTAATGTTCCTCCAAAGAAGGAGTTGAAAACTTAATTGGTTTTCAGGTCAGCATTTCTAGACTAGTACAAACCCTCCTCATCCTGATCTCTCCTTAGTCCTATGATTTCTTGAAGTGTCCGCTTTGCTCCTCTTCATGGAGTCATGTGTACAGAAATTATACCTGGTTCTATTGAACTCTACTTAATTATTTCTCACCTCTGTGCTCCTTTTGCCAAGTCACTCCTCAACACTTACTGTAACCCTTTCAATTTTTTGTCCATTTTCATTTAAAAAACTCTTTCAAAAATTGAACCATTTCGCATGCAGACACAGTCTTCTTGATCTGCTATTAATCCCCCACTACTGACATTGTAAGTTATTGAAATGTACACTTCCGGACCGTTTTCAGATTTTTGATTCCTGTATATCTATCTGTCTATCTATTTACAAACATAACATGGTATTCTGAAAGAATCGTTCTGCTTTTGGAGCTCTACATTGTGTTTTCCAGAAGCAGGCCTATTACACAGAGATGAATCCATGTTACCTAGATTGAGTTCAAACCGGAATGTGCACTCTGATTCCCATTATATTGTTCTACCTACTAATGGACAGTTCAGTTATATCCAGACCTCACCACCTCCCCCATTGAGTAAAACCCTTGTGAAGAGACATGTAGATGCCTTTATGAACATATTGATAATTTTTCATGGCAGTGTTTTCCAAAAACCAGTTAGTAAAATCAATTGATTCCTTTGCAGCCTGAAATTACCTTCATTCCAGTTTCCTGGTATAAGAACCGCAGTATATCAGCAACCATTCTCCAATAGTAGTTCAGGCAGAAGTCATTCTAGATAACAAGCAGTGCCGGATCCTCCATGTATTTTACACAGCCCATGACGGGGGACATCCGTCCATTCGTTTAGAACAACTGATGTTTTATGCTGGCAATTTAGGTTTATTTAAAGGAGTGATTAGAAAACAGGTGAGACAGACTGATTAGATTCAGTATGTATGTTGGCTTTGTTTTTCTAGGCCTGAAGTTTTCACATTTCAATTAATTGTAGGTTAAGTATCAGGCAGATTCTTCACTGGGCTTCAAATGTGATAAAGTTGCTTCTTATTTTTAAGAAGGCCGTTGCAATGCTGCATTTATTTTACACCTCAGTGCTTGTTTTACACACAAGCACACACACCCACACACCACACACATCAACACACACACAAACACATAATTAGAGCATATTTAACACTCAAATAAAGCTTTACCTACTAATTCATAACTAGGGTATTTTTTTAATAAGTATTGTGTCTTGGTCTCTACTGGGGAAACATGGTTCAATGTGAGTTCTCTGGTTTGTTGTAGGGCAGTGAACGTTCACTTGTTGGCAATGATATAGAAATGGGGAGTAAGAGTTTAAAAGTTTTTACAGTAGGTAGGCAGAGTCAGAGTATGGAATCTAAGAATAAGAAATTGGGGAATTTCCTCTTTGTTTCTTCATTTCAACCTCCTAATAATTCATGTATATTTTCCAAAAGTCTCCCAGAAAACAAGGACTAGGTCAATCCACATATCAGTGAACCATAGCAGAATGCGATTCTGAATTTCATATAAACAGTCATAAAATCAAAAAGACAGGTGCTGGGGTTTTGGCTCAGCACTAGAGTGCTGGCTTCACACTTTCAAAGGTCCTGAGTTGGATCCCCAACACCATACGTGAAAGGAATGAATGAACCAATGCATGAGTGTATGATGAATGAATTAAAGGTATAAGGAGGAGGAGGAAGAGGAGGAGGAGGAGGAGAAATAGAAGAAGATGATGAGAAATTTGACAGAAGGGAAAAAGGGGAGGAGAGTGAGTTTAAAGTGTGGTTTCCAATTCCCAAACGTTAAATTACAGCAGACGGGATAGAGAGAGAAGATGGGAGGGCAGGAGAGGGGGGATAGTAGAGGCTAGAAAAGGCAGCAGAATACAACAGTTACTAACATGGCATTTTGTAAAAACGTGGATGTGTAAACAATGTGATTGTGCAATCTGTATATGGGGTCAAAATGGGAGTTCATAACTCACTTGAATCTAATGTAGGAAATATGGTATCTCAAGAGCTATGTAAGGTTTTAAGCAACCAATATAAAAAAGAGGTCTTCATTTTTCTTTGTAGTTGAGATCTCCTGTTTCCTTGACATGTTTAGTTGTGTTCTCTCCTTTAGTCCTCCCATGCTCTAGTTATTCTGATATGGAAAAACTAGCTGAAATGCTCAACCAGTCTCTAAATCAGTGACACTTTTTCATTAAGCCTAAAGTCACTTTACAATTGCTACAGTCATACTAAATACACTTCTTTGTTGGGAGTTTAAAAGATATTTCCATCAGCTAGATTACAAGGACCTAGAACTCCCATTCTTGTTTATGTAAGAGTGGCTTCATCAGATTAAATGCCGTTCTCTGGAATAACATAAAATAGGAATAATTTACTCATAAGATTCTTATGTAAACCATCTTTATTTACAAAATACTATCTTAAGAATTATTGTTTCATTGAGCTTCAATTGGAGCCAAAGTATAGTCAATTACTGAACTAAAAGCAGTTACTTAAAAACTAAAAATGAGAGATAAGTCAAATTACATTTGAAGAGAGCAACAGCATGCGGTTTCTTGTTTGGTTGAAAAAAAAGGTCCTCTTCTCATGAACTGACTCCTTGGGTCAACTGGAAACAAGGCACCTCTGACTGGAGGGAAAGGTGCCAACACAGAGCCAGAGCCAGTTGCTTGGTTTTCAGCATGGAGAGGTGAATCAGGCACATCAGAGTCCAAAGGAGGCATATTAGGAATTCTGTGTTCTGCTGGTCCCGATTCTCTACCACAATTTGAGTAAAACCTATCTTGCCTTTGTAGAGGAAGACGTGCATCAGAAGAATATGGTTGGCCTGGCGGAGGGATCATCAGCCTGCTGGCCTGTTCCCCTGGAGGAGAGAGGGGCCCAGTCTGAGAAGGTGCTCTCTGAAAATCAGTGAACTTATGACAGCTGGATTCTCTTCCTTTACTGCTAGTCGCATGGTCCAGAGGATTCTCCAGGGCCCCTTGACCCTCTTCCTCCTCCCACTGGAGTGAAAGGTGAGAGTGTGAGTGGACCAGTCTTTTCAAAATGAGGAGGTCTCCTTTCAGATGAAGGGTGACCTATTGGTGAGGGCCCATTTGGAGAAGGCTTTCTGCCCATTGCTGAGTTGGAAACATCCAGTGCATCATAGGGATCTTTTTCTACAAGTTCAAATCTAAGCTCCTTCTCAGTTAATTTCTGTCTGTTGCGTGCATTTTGTTTCCTAAAATAACTGAGGTTTCTTTCAGCAATCCGAGCTGCCAACTCACTAGCATGTGCTTCTTTCTCAGAGGAAATAATCTTCCCCAGAGAGGAACGAATGGTACTCTGCAATTGTTCTTCAAGATATTGGGCTCTCTTTCTGTAGGTCTCCAGCTCTTTTATTGTATGGCTCATCTTTTCTTCGACTTTGGAAAGTTTCTCCTTTTGCTCCACACGGCAGTTTTCCTCCACTCTTAATTTCCTGTGCAGTTTCATCATATTTTCTTGATAGCGTTCCATCATGACTTGAAAGTTCTTCTGTAGGGTCTCATTCTCACTTTGCAGCTGTGCATTTTCTGACTGCAAGGATGCCTGTTCAGTCTGCAGACTTTTAAGGTGTTCTGTAAGGTCTTCCGTGGTTTTCTCCACTTCAGATGAGAAAGTACATTTTTGATTTCTTCCTCCTTCCAAGATTTCTAAGGAGGCCGTTAGCTTATCACCATAAACCAGGTTCCTCAAAGCTCCTTTGGACTCATCCTCCAAGTGAGCACCAATTTCGGGTTCACTCGTCTTTCCCAGTTCCAGGTGACCACCATCCCTTTGGGCTCCCAGGCTTGGAGAAGATCTATCCTTCATCTTCAGCAAGCATTCACTCAGAGACTCCATGTGATTTTCTGTGTCCCTTAGAACTTGTTCTCCAGCTACTTTAGAGTCCTCTAATATGATTTTTGCTTTATATTGGACACCTCCTTGTTGCCTCTGTGCTTCAGCTTCTCCTTGTATTGTTGGTCTCTGCGTTGGCGGAAGTAGGGATCCTTCATTCAAAACCTCTTTGATTGCCAGCTTCAGTTCTTCCTCATTCACTTGAAAGAGTCTCCAGTTTGTTTTAGCTTCAGCTATTTGTGATCTGAGGGATTCAGATTCACCTTGGAGGGACTGTATCCTTCTTGATAGATGCGCCATCGTTTCATCCTGTTGACCATGTTGAGCCTTCTGTGCTTTGAGCTCTTCTTCTAGAAAGAGCATTTCAACGCCATGGCTGGATTCGGGCCTATGCAGCTTTTCGTCGGTTGCCTCCAGCTGTTGTGCTTCTCTTGAACCCTTCTCAAACCTGCAATCCTTTAAAGATGATTCTAAGCCTTCATGTTCTTTTTCAACAAGGCTCACTTTTTCAAGAAGTCCACATTTTGCCTCAATAAGTCCAGCAAGATTTAGAGCCAGCCTTTTTTCTCTTCCCACGTAAAGCCTGCTACGAACCGACTGAAAACCTCTCCAGAAAAGTGAGAGAACAGCAAAAAATCCAAGAGCTGTACACATCACCAACTCCCAAGGAAAGCCATAAGGAAGATGGCCTGGCTTCATGTCTTCAGACAATGCTGCCACAACCCTGGGTGCTTCTTCCAGAACCACCCACTAGGATGGCTGAGAGGCAGCCCTTGGCTCCTCCATCACGCCAAGACAGCTTTGGCTCTTGCCACCACAACCACAGCCTGCCCAGGCAGGCCAACACAGGCTGTGGACACTCAGGTGTTTGGTCAGGAACTCCAACCTGCACCAGGCAACGGAGCAGACCACTGTGATCCCCTTCAGGGGCTGAGCGTATGGTGGGTGGTGGGCGTATGGCGGTGGGAGCCATGATCAAAGGCTCCCAGGAGCCTTGTTGTGCTCAACTGCCCATCAGGGGAGTCTTGTCCGCTTCCCTACCCAGTGCATCCTCATGTGCCACAGGTTTAGGTCCCTCCCACTCCAGCCAGAGAGAATTCCTCTCCATGCCACCCACCCCTTGATTTGGTTTAGGCCAGGCCAAGGCGGGGTTAGTAGGAAGATTCCATCCAGTCATAATAACATTCAGTTTGATGTCACTCAAATTCTAAAGCTGACTAAACTGTTCAAACAGCTTTTATGGCCTCTATTGGTCTTTGTGTCCCTTGCCTTTTGTTTGAGTGACTCAGTCCTTTCCCTGCCCTTGTGCTCTCCCTATTTCCTACCTTCCTTGCTTCCTTCCTCCCTTCCTGGGTTTTCTCCTTTTCTTCTTCCTTCTTTTCTACCTCCCTGCATCCCTCCAACTTTGCCTTCCTCCCTTCCAACTTTCTCTCTCCCTTCCCTCCCTTTTCTTTTCTTGCAAGTGTTTGGGGTGAAAGTCCATGGCAGGCCAGCCCCAAGCTAGGCAAGGTCACTGCCACTGAGCTACAACATCCCCAGACCTGCTGCCACTTCCTATGCAAGTAACTTGAATTATCCCTAAAGAGAAACTCTCACATTAGTCTACTTTCAAAGTAATTTCAGAAGAGTTGCTAACATGGGCATAAATCAGTTATGACAAGTCATTTATGAAAAGCACGGCACAGCTAATGTTCCTCCAAAGAAGGAGTTGAAAACTTAATTGGTTTTCAGGTCAGCATTTCTAGACTAGTACAAACCCTCCTCATCCTGATCTCTCCTTAGTCCTATGATTTCTTGAAGTGTCCGCTTTGCTCCTCTTCATGGAGTCATGTGTACAGAAATTATACCTGGTTCTATTGAACTCTACTTAATTATTTCTCACCTCTGTGCTCCTTTTGCCAAGTCACTCCTCAACACTTACTGTAACCCTTTCAATTTTTTGTCCATTTTCATTTAAAAAACTCTTTCAAAAATTGAACCATTTCGCATGCAGACACAGTCTTCTTGATCTGCTATTAATCCCCCACTACTGACATTGTAAGTTATTGAAATGTACACTTCCGGACCGTTTTCAGATTTTTGATTCCTGTATATCTATCTGTCTATGTATTTACAAACATAACATGGTATTCTGAAAGAATCGTTCTGCTTTTGGAGCTCTACATTGTGTTTTCCAGAAGCAGGCCTATTACACAGAGATGAATCCATGTTACCTAGATTGAGTTCAAACCGGAATGTGCACTCTGATTCCCATTATATTGTTCTACCTACTAATGGACAGTTCAGTTATATCCAGACCTCACCACCTCCCCCATTGAGTAAAACCCTTGTGAAGAGACATGTAGATGCCTTTATGAACATATTGATAATTTTTCATGGCAGTGTTTTCCAAAAACCAGTTAGTAAAATCAATTGATTCCTTTGCAGCCTGAAATTACCTTCATTCCAGTTTCCTGGTATAAGAACCGCAGTATATCAGCAACCATTCTCCAATAGTAGTTCAGGCAGAAGTCATTCTAGATAACAAGCAGTGCCGGATCCTCCATGTATTTTACACAGCCCATGACGGGGGACATCCGTCCATTCGTTTAGAACAACTGATGTTTTATGCTGGCAATTTAGGTTTATTTAAAGGAGTGATTAGAAAACAGGTGAGACAGACTGATTAGATTCAGTATGTATGTTGGCTTTGTTTTTCTAGGCCTGAAGTTTTCACATTTCAATTAATTGTAGGTTAAGTATCAGGCAGATTCTTCACTGGGCTTCAAATGTGATAAAGTTGCTTCTTATTTTTAAGAAGGCCGTTGCAATGCTGCATTTATTTTACACCTCAGTGCTTGTTTTACACACAAGCACACACACCCACACACCACACACATCAACACACACACAAACACATAATTAGAGCATATTTAACACTCAAATAAAGCTTTACCTACTAATTCATAACTAGGGTATTTTTTTAATAAGTATTGTGTCTTGGTCTCTACTGGGGAAACATGGTTCAATGTGAGTTCTCTGGTTTGTTGTAGGGCAGTGAACGTTCACTTGTTGGCAATGATATAGAAATGGGGAGTAAGAGTTTAAAAGTTTTTACAGTAGGTAGGCAGAGTCAGAGTATGGAATCTAAGAATAAGAAATTGGGGAATTTCCTCTTTGTTTCTTCATTTCAACCTCCTAATAATTCATGTATATTTTCCAAAAGTCTCCCAGAAAACAAGGACTAGGTCAATCCACATATCAGTGAACCATAGCAGAATGCGATTCTGAATTTCATATAAACAGTCATAAAATCAAAAAGACAGGTGCTGGGGTTTTGGCTCAGCACTAGAGTGCTGGCTTCACACTTTCAAAGGTCCTGAGTTGGATCCCCAACACCATACGTGAAAGGAATGAATGAACCAATGCATGAGTGTATGATGAATGAATTAAAGGTATAAGGAGGAGGAGGAAGAGGAGGAGGAGGAGGAGAAATAGAAGAAGATGATGAGAAATTTGACAGAAGGGAAAAAGGGGAGGAGAGTGAGTTTAAAGTGTGGTTTCCAATTCCCAAACGTTAAATTACAGCAGACGGGATAGAGAGAGAAGATGGGAGGGCAGGAGAGGGGGGATAGTAGAGGCTAGAAAAGGCAGCAGAATACAACAGTTACTAACATGGCATTTTGTAAAAACGTGGATGTGTAAACAATGTGATTGTGCAATCTGTATATGGGGTCAAAATGGGAGTTCATAACTCACTTGAATCTAATGTAGGAAATATGGTATCTCAAGAGCTATGTAAGGTTTTAAGCAACCAATATAAAAAAGAGGTCTTCATTTTTCTTTGTAGTTGAGATCTCCTGTTTCCTTGACATGTTTAGTTGTGTTCTCTCCTTTAGTCCTCCCATGCTCTAGTTATTCTGATATGGAAAAACTAGCTGAAATGCTCAACCAGTCTCTAAATCAGTGACACTTTTTCATTAAGCCTAAAGTCACTTTACAATTGCTACAGTCATACTAAATACACTTCTTTGTTGGGAGTTTAAAAGATATTTCCATCAGCTAGATTACAAGGACCTAGAACTCCCATTCTTGTTTATGTAAGAGTGGCTTCATCAGATTAAATGCCGTTCTCTGGAATAACATAAAATAGGAATAATTTACTCATAAGATTCTTATGTAAACCATCTTTATTTACAAAATACTATCTTAAGAATTATTGTTTCATTGAGCTTCAATTGGAGCCAAAGTATAGTCAATTACTGAACTAAAAGCAGTTACTTAAAAACTAAAAATGAGAGATAAGTCAAATTACATTTGAAGAGAGCAACAGCATGCGGTTTCTTGTTTGGTTGAAAAAAAAGGTCCTCTTCTCATGAACTGACTCCTTGGGTCAACTGGAAACAAGGCACCTCTGACTGGAGGGAAAGGTGCCACCACAGAGCCAGTGCCAGTTGCTTGGTTTTCAGCATGGAGAGGTGAATCAGGCACATCAGAGTCCAAAGGAGGCATATTAGGAATTCTGTGTTCTGCTGGTCCCGATTCTCTACCACAATTTGAGTAAAACCTATCTTGCCTTTGTAGAGGAAGACGTGCATCAGAAGAATATGGTTGGCCTGGCGGAGGGATCATCAGCCTGCTGGCCTGTTCCCCTGGAGGAGAGAGGGGCCCAGTCTGAGAAGGTGCTCTCTGAAAATCAGTGAACTTATGACAGCTGGATTCTCTTCCTTTACTGCTAGTCGCATGGTCCAGAGGATTCTCCAGGGCCCCTTGACCCTCTTCCTCCTCCCACTGGAGTGAAAGGTGAGAGTGTGAGTGGACCAGTCTTTTCAAAATGAGGAGGTCTCCTTTCAGATGAAGGGTGACCTATTGGTGAGGGCCCATTTGGAGAAGGCTTTCTGCCCATTGCTGAGTTGGAAACATCCAGTGCATCATAGGGATCTTTTTCTACAAGTTCAAATCTAAGCTCCTTCTCAGTTAATTTCTGTCTGTTGCGTGCATTTTGTTTCCTAAAATAACTGAGGTTTCTTTCAGCAATCCGAGCTGCCAACTCACTAGCATGTGCTTCTTTCTCAGAGGAAATAATCTTCCCCAGAGAGGAACGAATGGTACTCTGCAATTGTTCTTCAAGATATTGGGCTCTCTTTCTGTAGGTCTCCAGCTCTTTTATTGTATGGCTCATCTTTTCTTCGACTTTGGAAAGTTTCTCCTTTTGCTCCACACGGCAGTTTTCCTCCACTCTTAATTTCCTGTGCAGTTTCATCATATTTTCTTGATAGCGTTCCATCATGACTTGAAAGTTCTTCTGTAGGGTCTCATTCTCACTTTGCAGCTGTGCATTTTCTGACTGCAAGGATGCCTGTTCAGTCTGCAGACTTTTAAGGTGTTCTGTAAGGTCTTCCGTGGTTTTCTCCACTTCAGATGAGAAAGTACATTTTTGATTTCTTCCTCCTTCCAAGATTTCTAAGGAGGCCGTTAGCTTATCACCATAAACCAGGTTCCTCAAAGCTCCTTTGGACTCATCCTCCAAGTGAGCACCAATTTCGGGTTCACTCGTCTTTCCCAGTTCCAGGTGACCACCATCCCTTTGGGCTCCCAGGCTTGGAGAAGATCTATCCTTCATCTTCAGCAAGCATTCACTCAGAGACTCCATGTGATTTTCTGTGTCCCTTAGAACTTGTTCTCCAGCTACTTTAGAGTCCTCTAATATGATTTTTGCTTTATATTGGACACCTCCTTGTTGCCTCTGTGCTTCAGCTTCTCCTTGTATTGTTGGTCTCTGCGTTGGCGGAAGTAGGGATCCTTCATTCAAAACCTCTTTGATTGCCAGCTTCAGTTCTTTCTCATTCACTTGAAAGAGTCTCCAGTTTGTTTTAGCTTCAGCTATTTGTGATCTGAGGGATTCAGATTCACCTTGGAGGGACTGTATCCTTCTTGATAGATGCGCCATCGTTTCATCCTGTTGACCATGTTGAGCCTTCTGTGCTTTGAGCTCTTCTTCTAGAAAGAGCATTTCAACGCCATGGCTGGATTCGGGCCTATGCAGCTTTTCGTCGGTTGCCTCCAGCTGTTGTGCTTCTCTTGAACCCTTCTCAAACCTGCAATCCTTTAAAGATGATTCTAAGCCTTCATGTTCTTTTTCAACAAGGCTCACTTTTTCAAGAAGTCCACATTTTGCCTCAATAAGTCCAGCAAGATTTAGAGCCAGCCTTTTTTCTCTTCCCACGTAAAGCCTGCTACGAACCGACTGAAAACCTCTCCAGAAAAGTGAGAGAACAGCAAAAAATCCAAGAGCTGTACACATCACCAACTCCCAAGGAAAGCCATAAGGAAGATGGCCTGGCTTCATGTCTTCAGACAATGCTGCCACAACCCTGGGTGCTTCTTCCAGAACCACCCACTAGGATGGCTGAGAGGCAGCCCTTGGCTCCTCCATCACGCCAAGACAGCTTTGGCTCTTGCCACCACAACCACAGCCTGCCCAGGCAGGCCAACACAGGCTGTGGACACTCAGGTGTTTGGTCAGGAACTCCAACCTGCACCAGGCAACGGAGCAGACCACTGTGATCCCCTTCAGGGGCTGAGCGTATGGTGGGTGGTGGGCGTATGGCGGTGGGAGCCATGATCAAAGGCTCCCAGGAGCCTTGTTGTGCTCAACTGCCCATCAGGGGAGTCTTGTCCGCTTCCCTACCCAGTGCATCCTCATGTGCCACAGGTTTAGGTCCCTCCCACTCCAGCCAGAGAGAATTCCTCTCCATGCCACCCACCCCTTGATTTGGTTTAGGCCAGGCCAAGGCGGGGTTAGTAGGAAGATTCCATCCAGTCATAATAACATTCAGTTTGATGTCACTCAAATTCTAAAGCTGACTAAACTGTTCAAACAGCTTTTATGGCCTCTATTGGTCTTTGTGTCCCTTGCCTTTTGTTTGAGTGACTCAGTCCTTTCCCTGCCCTTGTGCTCTCCCTATTTCCTACCTTCCTTGCTTCCTTCCTCCCTTCCTGGGTTTTCTCCTTTTCTTCTTCCTTCTTTTCTACCTCCCTGCATCCCTCCAACTTTGCCTTCCTCCCTTCCAACTTTCTCTCTCCCTTCCCTCCCTTTTCTTTTCTTGCAAGTGTTTGGGGTGAAAGTCCATGGCAGGCCAGCCCCAAGCTAGGCAAGTCACTGCCACTGAGCTACAACATCCCCAGACCTGCTGCCACTTCCTATGCAAGTAACTTGAATTATCCCTAAAGAGAAACTCTCACATTAGTCTACTTTCAAAGTAATTTCAGAAGAGTTGCTAACATGGGCATAAATCAGTTATGACAAGTCATTTATGAAAAGCACGGCACAGCTAATGTTCCTCCAAAGAAGGAGTTGAAAACTTAATTGGTTTTCAGGTCAGCATTTCTAGACTAGTACAACCCTCCTAATCCTGATCTCTCCTTAGTCCTATGATTTCTTTAAGTGTCCGCTTTGCTCCTCTTCATGGAGTCATGTGTACAGAAATTATACCTGGTTCTATTGAACTCTACTTAATTCTTTCTCACCTCTGTGCTCCTTTTGACAAGTCACTCCTCAACACTTACTGTAACCCTTTCAATTTTTTGTCCATTTTCATTTCATTCATGCAGACACAGTCTTCTTGATCTGCTATTAATCCCCCACTACTGACATTGTAAGTTATTGAAATGTACACTTCCGGACCGTTTTCAGATTTTTGATTCCTGTATATCTATCTGTCTATCTATTTACAAACATAACATGGTATTCTGAAAGAATCGTTCTGCTTTTGGAGCTCTACATTGTGTTTTCCAGAAGCAGGCCTATTACACAGAGATGAATCCATGTTACCTAGATTGAGTTCAAACCGGAATGTGCACTCTGATTCCCATTATATTGTTCTACCTACTAATGGACAGTTCAGTTATATCCAGACCTCACCACCTCCCCCATTGAGTAAAACCCTTGTGAAGAGACATGTAGATGCCTTTATGAACATATTGATAATTTTTCATGGCAGTGTTTTCCAAAAACCAGTTAGTAAAATCAATTGATTCCTTTGCAGCCTGAAATTACCTTCATTCCAGTTTCCTGGTATAAGAACCGCAGTATATCAGCAACCATTCTCCAATAGTAGTTCAGGCAGAAGTCATTCTAGATAACAAGCAGTGCCGGATCCTCCATGTATTTTACACAGCCCATGACGGGGGACATCCGTCCATTCGTTTAGAACAACTGATGTTTTATGCTGGCAATTTAGGTTTATTTAAAGGAGTGATTAGAAAACAGGTGAGACAGACTGATTAGATTCAGTATGTATGTTGGCTTTGTTTTTCTAGGCCTGAAGTTTTCACATTTCAATTAATTGTAGGTTAAGTATCAGGCAGATTCTTCACTGGGCTTCAAATGTGATAAAGTTGCTTCTTATTTTTAAGAAGGCCGTTGCAATGCTGCATTTATTTTACACCTCAGTGCTTGTTTTACACACAAGCACACACACCCACACACCACACACATCAACACACACACAAACACATAATTAGAGCATATTTAACACTCAAATAAAGCTTTACCTACTAATTCATAACTAGGGTATTTTTTTAATAAGTATTGTGTCTTGGTCTCTACTGGGGAAACATGGTTCAATGTGAGTTCTCTGGTTTGTTGTAGGGCAGTGAACGTTCACTTGTTGGCAATGATATAGAAATGGGGAGTAAGAGTTTAAAAGTTTTTACAGTAGGTAGGCAGAGTCAGAGTATGGAATCTAAGAATAAGAAATTGGGGAATTTCCTCTTTGTTTCTTCATTTCAACCTCCTAATAATTCATGCATATTTTCCAAAAGTCTCCCAGAAAACAAGGACTAGGTCAATCCACATATCAGTGAACCATAGCAGAATGCGATTCTGAATTTCATATAAACAGTCATAAAATCAAAAAGACAGGTGCTGGGGTTTTGGCTCAGCACTAGAGTGCTGGCTTCACACTTTCAAAGGTCCTGAGTTGGATCCCCAACACCATATGTGAAAGGAATGAATGAACCAATGCATGAGTGTATGATGAATGAATTAAAGGTATAAGGAGGAGGAGGAAGAGGAGGAGGAGGAGGAGAAATAGAAGAAGATGATGAGAAATTTGACAGAAGGGAAAAAGGGGAGGAGAGTGAGTTTAAAGTGTGGTTTCCAATTCCCAAACGTTAAATTACAGCAGACGGGATAGAGAGAGAAGATGGGAGGGCAGGAGAGGGGGGATAGTAGAGGCTAGAATAGGCAGCAGAATACAACAGTTACTAACATGGCATTTTGTAAAAACGTGGATGTGTAAACAATGTGATTGTGCAATCTGTATATGGGGTCAAAATGGGAGTTCATAACTCACTTGAATCTAATGTAGGAAATATGGTATCTCAAGAGCTATGTAAGGTTTTAAGCAACCAATATAAAAAAGAGGTCTTCATTTTTCTTTGTAGTTGAGATCTCCTGTTTCCTTGACATGTTTAGTTGTGTTCTCTCCTTTAGTCCTCCCATGCTCTAGTTATTCTGATATGGAAAAACTAGCTGAAATGCTCAACCAGTCTCTAAATCAGTGACACTTTTTCATTAAGCCTAAAGTCACTTTACAATTGCTACAGTCATACTAAATACACTTCTTTGTTGGGAGTTTAAAAGATATTTCCATCAGCTAGATTACAAGGACCTAGAACTCCCATTCTTGTTTATGTAAGAGTGGCTTCATCAGATTAAATGCCGTTCTCTGGAATAACATAAAATAGGAATAATTTACTCATAAGATTCTTATGTAAACCATCTTTATTTACAAAATAGTATCTTAAGAATTATTGTTTCATTGAGCTTCAATTGGAGCCAAAGTATAGTCAATTACTGAACTAAAAGCAGTTACTTAAAAACTAAAAATGAGAGATAAGTCAAATTACATTTGAAGAGAGCAACAGCATGAGGTTTCTTGTTTGGTTGAAAAAAAAAGGTCCTCTTCTCATGAACTGACTCCTTGGGTCAACTGGAAACAAGGCACCTCTGACTGGAGGGAAAGGTGCCAACACAGAGCCAGAGCCAGTTGCTTGGTTTTCAGCATGGAGAGGTGAATAAGGAACATCAGAGTCCAAAGGAGGCATATTAGGAATTCTGTGTTCTGCTGGTCCCGATTCTCTACCACAATTTGAGTAAAACCTATCTTGCCTTTGTAGAGGAAGACGTGCATCAGAAGAATATGGTTGGCCTGGCGGAGGGATCATCAGCCTGCTGGCCTGTTCCCCTGGAGGAGAGAGGGGCCCAGTCTGAGAAGGTGCTCTCTGAAAATCAGTGAACTTATGACAGCTGGATTCTCTTCCTTTACTGCTAGTCGCATGGTCCAGAGGATTCTCCAGTGCCCCTTGACCCTCTTCCTCCTCCCACTGGAGTGAAAGGTGAGAGTGTGAGTGGACCAGTCTTTTCAAAATAAGGAGGTCTCCTTTCAGATGAAGGGTGACGTATTGGTGAGGGCCCATTTGGAGAAGGCTTTCTGCCCATTGCTGAGTTGGAAACATCCAGTGCATCATAGGGATCTTTTTCTACAAGTTCAAATCTAAGCTCCTTCTCAGTTAATTTCTGTCTGTTGCGTGCATTTTGTTTCCTGAAATAACTGAGGTTTCTTTCAGCAATCCGAGCTGCCAACTCACTAGCATGTGCTTCTTTCTCAGAGGAAATAATCTTCCCCAGACAGGAACGAATGGTACTCTGCAATTGTTCTTCAAGATATTGGGCTCTCTTTCTGTAGGTCTCCAGCTCTTTTATTGTATGGCTCATCTTTTCTTCGACTTTGGAAAGTTTCTCCTTTTGCTCCACACGGCAGTTTTCCTCCACTCTTAATTTCCTGTGCAGTTTCATCATATTTTCTTGATAGCGTTCCATCATGACTTGAAAGTTCTTCTGTAGGGTCTCATTCTCACTTTGCAGCTGTGCATTTTCTGACTGCAAGGATGCCTGTTCAGTCTGCAGACTTTTAAGGTGTTCTGTAAGGTCTTCCGTGGTTTTCTCCACTTCAGATGAGAAAGTACATTTTTGATTTCTTCCTCCTTCCAAGATTTCTAAGGAGGCCGTTAGCTTATCACCATAAACCAGGTTCCTCAAAGCTCCTTTGGACTCATCCTCCAAGTGAGCACCAATTTCGGGTTCACTCGTCTTTCCCAGTTCCAGGTGACCACCATCCCTTTGGGCTCCCAGGCTTGGAGAAGATCTATCCTTCATCTTCAGCAAGCATTCACTCAGAGACTCCATGTGATTTTCTGTGTCCCTTAGAACTTGTTCTCCAGCTACTTTAGAGTCCTCTAATATGATTTTTGCTTTATTTTGGACACCTCCTTGTTGCCTCTGTGCTTCAGCTTCTCCTTGTATTGTTGGTCTCTGCGTTGGCGGAAGTAGGGATCCTTCATTCAAAACCTCTTTGATTGCCAGCTTCAGTTCTTCCTCATTCACTTGAAAGAGTCTCCAGTTTGTTTTAGCTTCAGCTATTTGTGATCTGAGGGATTCAGATTCACCTTGGAGGGACTGTATCCTTCTTGATAGATGCGCCATCGTTTCATCCTGTTGACCATGTTGAGCCTTCTGTGCTTTGAGCTCTTCTTCTAGAAAGAGCATTTCAACGCCATGGCTGGATTCGGGCCTATGCAGCTTTTCGTCGGTTGCCTCCAGCTGTTGTGCTTCTCTTGAACCCTTCTCAAACCTGCAATCCTTTAAAGATGATTCTAAGCCTTCATGTTCTTATTCAACAAGGCTCACTTTTTCAAGAAGTCCACATTTTGCCTCAATAAGTCCAGCAAGATTTAGAGCCAGCCTTTTTTCTCTTCCCACGTAAAGCCTGCTACGAACCGACTGAAAACCTCTCCAGAAAAGTGAGAGAACAGCAAAAAATCCAGGAGCTGTACACATCACCAACTCCCAAGGAAAGCCATAAGGAAGATGGCCTGGCTTCATGTCTTCGGACAATGCTGCCACAACCCTGGGTGCTTCTTCCAGAACCACCCACTAGGATGGCTGAGAGGCAGCCCTTGGCTCCTCCATCAGGCCAAGACAGCTTTGGCTCTTGCCACCACAACCACAGCCTGCCCAGGCAGGCCAACACAGGCTGTGGACACTCAGGTGTTTGGTCAGGAACTCCAACCTGCACCAGGCAACGGAGCAGACCACTGTGATCCCCTTCAGGGGCTGAGCGTATGGTGGGTGGTGGGCGTATGGCGGTGGGAGCCATGATCAAAGGCTCCCAGGAGCCTTGTTGTGCTCAACTGCCCATCAGGGGAGTCTTGTCCGCTTCCCTACCCAGTGCATCCTCATGTGCCACAGGTTTAGGTCCCTCCCACTCCAGCCAGAGAGAATTCCTCTCCATGCCACCCACCCCTTGATTTGGTTTAGGCCAGGCAAAGGCGGGGTTAGTAGGAAGATTCCATCCAGTCATAATAACATTCAGTTTGATGTCACTCAAATTCTAAAGCTGACTAAACTGTTCAAACAGCTTTTATGGCCTCTATTGGTCTTTGTGTCCCTTGCCTTTTGTTTGAGTGACTCAGTCCTTTCCCTGCCCTTGTGCTCTCCCTATTTCCTACCTTCCTTGCTTCCTTCCTCCCTTCCTGGGTTTTCTCCTTTTCTTCTTCCTTCTTTTCTACCTCCCTGCATCCCTCCAACTTTGCCTTCCTCCCTTCCAACTTTCTCTCTCCCTTCCCTCCCTTTTCTTTTCTTGCAAGTGTTTGGGGTGAAAGTCCATGGCAGGCCAGCCCCAAGCTAGGCAAGGTCACTGCCACTGAGCTACAACATCCCCAGACCTGCTGCCACTTCCTATGCAAGTAACTTGAATTATCCCTAAAGAGAAACTCTCACATTAGTCTACTTTCAAAGTAATTTCAGAAGAGTTGCTAACATGGGCATAAATCAGTTATGACAAGTCATTTATGAAAAGCACGGCACAGCTAATGTTCCTCCAAAGAAGGAGTTGAAAACTTAATTGGTTTTCAGGTCAGCATTTCTAGACTAGTACAAACCCTCCTAATCCTGATCTCTCCTTAGTCCTATGATTTCTTGAAGTGTCCGCTTTGCTCCTGTTCATGGAGTCATGTGTACAGAAATTATACCTGGTTCTATTGAACTCTACTTAATTCTTTCTCACCTCTGTGCTCCTTTTGCCAAGTCACTCCTCAACACTTACTGTAACCCTTTCAATTTTTTGTCCATTTTCATTTAAAAAACTCTTTCAAAAATTGAACCATTTCGCATGCAGACACAGTCTTCTTGATCTGCTATTAATCCCCCACTACTGACATTGTAAGTTATTGAAATGTACACTTCCGGACCGTTTTCAGATTTTTGATTCCTGTATATCTATCTGTCTATCTATTTACAAACATAACATGGTATTCTGAAAGAATCGTTCTGCTTTTGGAGCTCTACATTGTGTTTTCCAGAAGCAGGCCTATTACACAGAGATGAATCCATGTTACCTAGATTGAGTTCAAACCGGAATGTGCACTCTGATTCCCATTATATTGTTCTACCTACTAATGGACAGTTCAGTTATATCCAGACCTCACCACCTCCCCCATTGAGTAAAACCCTTGTGAAGAGACATGTAGATGCCTTTATGAACATATTGATAATTTTTCATGGCAGTGTTTTCCAAAAACCAGTTAGTAAAATCAATTGATTCCTTTGCAGCCTGAAATTACCTTCATTCCAGTTTCCTGGTATAAGAACCGCAGTATATCAGCAACCATTCTCCAATAGTAGTTCAGGCAGAAGTCATTCTAGATAACAAGCAGTGCCGGATCCTCCATGTATTTTACACAGCCCATGACGGGGGACATCCGTCCATTCGTTTAGAACAACTGATGTTTTATGCTGGCAATTTAGGTTTATTTAAAGGAGTGATTAGAAAACAGGTGAGACAGACTGATTAGATTCAGTATGTATGTTGGCTTTGTTTTTCTAGGCCTGAAGTTTTCACATTTCAATTAATTGTAGGTTAAGTATCAGGCAGATTCTTCACTGGGCTTCAAATGTGATAAAGTTGCTTCTTATTTTTAAGAAGGCCGTTGCAATGCTGCATTTATTTTACACCTCAGTGCTTGTTTTACACACAAGCACACACACCCACACACCACACACATCAACACACACACAAACACATAATTAGAGCATATTTAACACTCAAATAAAGCTTTACCTACTAATTCATAACTAGGGTATTTTTTTAATAAGTATTGTGTCTTGGTCTCTACTGGGGAAACATGGTTCAATGTGAGTTCTCTGGTTTGTTGTAGGGCAGTGAACGTTCACTTGTTGGCAATGATATAGAAATGGGGAGTAAGAGTTTAAAAGTTTTTACAGTAGATAGGCAGAGTCAGAGTATGGAATCTAAGAATAAGAAATTGGGGAATTTCCTCTTTGCTTCTTCATTTCAACCTCCTAATAATTCATGTATATTTTCCAAAAGTCTCCCAGAAAACAAGGACTAGGTCAATCCACATATCAGTGAACCATAGCAGAATGCGATTCTGAATTTCATATAAACAGTCATAAAATCAAAAAGACAGGTGCTGGGGTTTTGGCTCAGCACTAGAGTGCTGGCTTCACACTTTCAAAGGTCCTGAGTTGGATCCCCAACACCATACGTGAAAGGAATGAATGAACCAATGCATGAGTGTATGATGAATGAATTAAAGGTATAAGGAGGAGGAGGAAGAGGAGGAGGAGGAGGAGAAATAGAAGAAGATGATGAGAAATTTGACAGAAGGGAAAAAGGGGAGGAGAGTGAGTTTAAAGTGTGGTTTCCAATTCCCAAACGTTAAATTACAGCAGACGGGATAGAGAGAGAAGATGGGAGGGCAGGAGAGGGGGGATAGTAGAGGCTAGAAAAGGCAGCAGAATACAACAGTTACTAACATGGCATTTTGTAAAAACGTGGATGTGTAAACAATGTGATTGTGCAATCTGTATATGGGGTCAAAATGGGAGTTCATAACTCACTTGAATCTAATGTAGGAAATATGGTATCTCAAGAGCTATGTAAGGTTTTAAGCAACCAATATAAAAAAGAGGTCTTCATTTTTCTTTGTAGTTGAGATCTCCTGTTTCCTTGACATGTTTAGTTGTGTTCTCTCCTTTAGTCCTCCCATGCTCTAGTTATTCTGATATGGAAAAACTAGCTGAAATGCTCAACCAGTCTCTAAATCAGTGACACTTTTTCATTAAGCCTAAAGTCACTTTACAATTGCTACAGTCATTCAAAATACACTTCTTTGTTGGGAGTTTAAAAGATATTTCCATCATCTAGATTACAAGTGCCTAGAACTCCCATTCTTGTTTATGTAAGAGTGGCTTCATCAGATTAAATGCCGTTCTCTGGAATAACATAAAATAGGAATAATTTACTCATAAGATTCTTATGTAAACCATCTTTATTTACAAAATACTATCTTAAGAATTATTGTTTCATTGAGCTTCAATTGGAGCCAAAGTATAGTCAATTACTGAACTAAAAGCAGTTACTTAAAAACTAAAAATGAGAGATAAGTCAAATTACATTTGAAGAGAGCAACAGCATGAGGTTTCTTGTTTGGTTGAAAAAAAAGGTCCTCTTCTCATGAACTGACTCCTTGGGTCAACTGGAAACAAGGCACCTCTGACTGGAGGGAAAGGTGCCAACACAGAGCCAGAGCCAGTTGCTTGGTTTTCAGCATGCAGAGGTGAATCAGGCACATCAGAGTCCAAAGGAGGCATATTAGGAATTCTGTGTTCTGCTGGTCCCGATGCTCTACCACAATTTGAGTAAAACCTATCTTGCCTTTGTAGAGGAAGACGTGCATCAGAAGAATATGGTTGGCCTGGCGGAGGGATCATCAGCCTGCTGGCCTGTTCCCCTGGAGGAGAGAGGGGCCCAGTCTGAGAAGGTGCTCTCTGAAAATCAGTGAACTTATGACAGCTGGATTCTCTTCCTTTACTGCTAGTCGCATGGTCCAGAGGATTCTCCAGGGCCCCTTGACCCTCTTCTTCCTCCCACTGGAGTGAAAGGTGAGAGTGTGAGTGGACCACTCTTTTCAAAATGAGGAGGTCTCCTTTCAGATGAAGGGTGACCTATTGGTGAGGGCCCATTTGGAGAAGGCTTTCTGCCCATTGCTGAGTTGGAAACATCCAGTGCATCATAGGGATCTTTTTCTACAAGTTCAAATCTAAGCTCCTTCTCAGTTAATTTCTGTCTGTTGCGTGCATTTTGTTTCCTGAAATAACTGAGGTTTCTTTCAGCAATCCGAGCTGCCAACTCACTAGCATGTGCTTCTTTCTCAGAGGAAATAATCTTCCCCAGACAGGAACGAATGGTACTCTGCAATTGTTCTTCAAGATATTGGGCTCTCTTTCTGTAGGTCTCCAGCTCTTTTATTGTATGGCTCATCTTTTCTTCGACTTTGGAAAGTTTCTCCTTTTGCTCCACACGGCAGTTTTCCTCCACTCTTAATTTCCTGTGCAGTTTCATCATATTTTCTTGATAGCGTTCCATCATGACTTGAAAGTTCTTCTGTAGGGTCTCATTCTCACTTTGCAGCTGTGCATTTTCTGACTGCAAGGATGCCTGTTCAGTCTGCAGACTTTTAAGGTGTTCTGTAAGGTCTTCCGTGGTTTTCTCCACTTCAGATGAGAAAGTACATTTTTGATTTCTTCCTCCTCCAAGATTTCTAAGGAGGCCGTTAGCTTATCACCATAAACCAGGTTCCTCAAAGCTCCTTTGGACTCATCCTCCAAGTGAGCACCAATTTCGGGTTCACTCGTCTTTCCCAGTTCCAGGTGACCACCATCCCTTTGGGCTCCCAGGCTTGGAGAAGATCTATCCTTCATCTTCAGCAAGCATTCACTCAGAGACTCCATGTGATTTTCTGTGTCCCTTAGAACTTGTTCTCCAGCTACTTTAGAGTCCTCTAATATGATTTTTGCTTTATTTTGGACACCTCCTTGTTGCCTCTGTGCTTCAGCTTCTCCTTGTATTGTTGGTCTCTGCGTTGGCGGAAGTAGGGATCCTTCATTCAAAACCTCTTTGATTGCCAGCTTCAGTTCTTCCTCATTCACTTGAAAGAGTCTCCAGTTTGTTTTAGCTTCAGCTATTTGTGATCTGAGGGATTCAGATTCACCTTGGAGGGACTGTATCCTTCTTGATAGATGCGCCATCGTTTCATCCTGTTGACCATGTTGAGCCTTCTGTGCTTTGAGCTCTTCTTCTAGAAAGAGCATTTCAACGCCATGGCTGGATTCGGGCCTATGCAGCTTTTCGTCGGTTGCCTCCAGCTGTTGTGCTTCTCTTGAACCCTTCTCAAACCTGCAATCCTTTAAAGATGATTCTAAGCCTTCATGTTCTTTTTCAACAAGGCTCACTTTTTCAAGAAGTCCACATTTTGCCTCAATAAGTCCAGCAAGATTTAGAGCCAGCCTTTTTTCTCTTCCCATGTAAAGCCTGCTACGAACCGACTGAAAACCTCTCCAGAAAAGTGAGAGAACAGCAAAAAATCCAAGAGCTGTACACATCACCAACTCCCAAGGAAAGCCATAAGGAAGATGGCCTGGCTTCATGTCTTCAGACAATGCTGCCACAACCCTGGGTGCTTCTTCCAGAACCACCCACTAGGATGGCTGAGAGGCAGCCCTTGGCTCCTCCATCACGCCAAGACAGCTTTGGCTCTTGCCACCACAACCACAGCCTGCCCAGGCAGGCCAACACAGGCTGTGGACACTCAGGTGTTTGGTCAGGAACTCCAACCTGCACCAGGCAACGGAGCAGACCACTGTGATCCCCTTCAGGGGCTGAGCGTATGGTGGGTGGTGGGCGTATGGCGGTGGGAGCCATGATCAAAGGCTCCCAGGAGCCTTGTTGTGCTCAACTGCCCATCAGGGGAGTCTTGTCCGCTTCCCTACCCAGTGCATCCTCATGTGCCACAGGTTTAGGTCCCTCCCACTCCAGCCAGAGAGAATTCCTCTCCATGCCACCCACCCCTTGATTTGGTTTAGGCCAGGCAAAGGCGGGGTTAGTAGGAAGATTCCATCCAGTCATAATAACATTCAGTTTGATGTCACTCAAATTCTAAAGCTGACTAAACTGTTCAAACAGCTTTTATGGCCTCTATTGGTCTTTGTGTCCCTTGCCTTTTGTTTGAGTGACTCAGTCCTTTCCCTGCCCTTGTGCTCTCCCTATTTCCTACCTTCCTTGCTTCCTTCCTCCCTTCCTGGGTTTTCTCCTTTTCTTCTTCCTTCTTTTCTACCTCCCTGCATCCCTCCAACTTTGCCTTCCTCCCTTCCAACTTTCTCTCTCCCTTCCCTCCCTTTTCTTTTCTTGCAAGTGTTTGGGGTGAAAGTCCATGGCAGGCCAGCCCCAAGCTAGGCAAGGTCACTGCCACTGAGCTACAACATCCCCAGACCTGCTGCCACTTCCTATGCAAGTAACTTGAATTATCCCTAAAGAGAAACTCTCACATTAGTCTACTTTCAAAGTAATTTCAGAAGAGTTGCTAACATGGGCATAAATCAGTTATGACAAGTCATTTATGAAAAGCACGGCACAGCTAATGTTCCTCCAAAGAAGGAGTTGAAAACTTAATTGGTTTTCAGGTCAGCATTTCTAGACTAGTACAAACCCTCCTCATCCTGATCTCTCCTTAGTCCTATGATTTCTTTAAGTGTCCGCTTTGCTCCTCTTCATGGAGTCATGTGTACAGAAATTATACCTGGTTCTATTGAATTCTACTTAATTCTTTCTCACCTCTGTGCTCCTTTTGCCAAGTCACTCCTCAACACTTACTGTAACCCTTTCAATTTTTTGTCCATTTTCATTTAAAAAACTCTTTCAAAAATTGAACCATTTCACATGCAGACACAGTCTTCTTGATCTGCTATTAATCCCCCACTACTGACATTGTAAGTTATTGAAATGTACACTTCCGGACCGTTTTCAGATTTTTGATTCCTGTATATCTATCTGTCTATCTATTTACAAACATAACATGGTATTCTGAAAGAATCGTTCTGCTTTTGGAGCTCTACATTGTGTTTTCCAGAAGCAGGCCTATTACACAGAGATGAATCCATGTTACCTAGATTGAGTTCAAACCGGAATGTGCACTCTGATTCCCATTATATTGTTCTACCTACTAATGGACAGTTCAGTTATATCCAGACCTCACCACCTCCCCCATTGAGTAAAACCCTTGTGAAGAGACATGTAGATGCCTTTATGAACATATTGATAATTTTTCATGGCAGTGTTTTCCAAAAACCAGTTAGTAAAATCAATTGATTCCTTTGCAGCCTGAAATTACCTTCATTCCAGTTTCCTGGTATAAGAACCGCAGTATATCAGCAACCATTCTCCAATAGTAGTTCAGGCAGAAGTCATTCTAGATAACAAGCAGTGCCGGATCCTCCATGTATTTTACACAGCCCATGACGGGGGACATCCGTCCATTCGTTTAGAACAACTGATGTTTTATGCTGACAATTTAGGTTTATTTAAAGGAGTGATTAGAAAACAGGTGAGACAGACTGATTAGATTCAGTATGTATGTTGGCTTTGTTTTTCTAGGCCTGAAGTTTTCACATTTCAATTAATTGTAGGTTAAGTATCAGGCAGATTCTTCACTGGGCTTCAAATGTGATAAAGTTGCTTCTTATTTTTAAGAAGGCCGTTGCAATGCTGCATTTATTTTACACCTCAGTGCTTGTTGTACACACAAGCACACACACCCACACACCACACACATCAACACACACACAAACACATAATTAGAGCATATTTAACACTCAAATAAAGCTTTACCTACTAATTCATAACTAGGGTATTTTTTTAAAAAGTATTGTGTCGTGGTCTCTACTGGGGAAACATGGTTCAATGTGAGTTCTCTGGTTTGTTGTAGGGCAGTGAACGTTCACTTGTTGGCAATGATATAGAAATGGGGAGTAAGAGTTTAAAAGTTTTTACAGTAGGTAGGCAGAGTCAGAGTATGGAATCTAAGAATAAGAAATTGGGGAATTTCCTCTTTGTTTCTTCATTTCAACCTCCTAATAATTCATGTATATTTTCCAAAAGTCTCCCAGAAAACAAGGACTAGGTCAATCCACATATCAGTGAACCATAGCAGAATGCGATTCTGAATTTCATATAAAAAGTCATAAAATCAAAAAGACAGGTGCTGGGGTTTTGGCTCAGCACTAGAGTGCTGGCTTCACACTTTCAAAGGTCCTGAGTTGGATCCCCAACACCATACGTGAAAGGAATGAATGAACCAATGCATGAGTGTATGATGAATGAATTAAAGTTATAAGGAGGAGGAGGAAGAGGAGGAGGAGGAGGAGAAATAGAAGAAGATGATGAGAAATTTGACAGAAGGGAAAAAGGGGAGGAGAGTGAGTTTAAAGTGTGGTTTCCAATTCCCAAACGTTAAATTACAGCAGACGGGATAGAGAGAGAAGATGGGAGGGCAGGAGAGGGGGGATAGTAGAGGCTAGAAAAGGCAGCAGAATACAACAGTTACTAACATGGCATTTTGTAAAAACGTGGATGTGTAAACAATGTGATTGTGCAATCTGTATATGGGGTCAAAATGGGAGTTCATAACTCACTTGAATCTAATGTAGGAAATATGGTATCTCAAGAGCTATGTAAGGTTTTAAGCAACCAATATAAAAAAGAGGTCTTCATTTTTCTTTGTAGTTGAGATCTCCTGTTTCCTTGACATGTTTAGTTGTGTTCTCTCCTTTAGTCCTCCCATGCTCTAGTTATTCTGATATGGAAAAACTAGCTGAAATGCTCAACCAGTCTCTAAATCAGTGACACTTTTTCATTAAGCCTAAAGTCACTTTACAATTGCTACAGTCATACTAAATACACTTCTTTGTTGGGAGTTTAAAAGATATTTCCATCAGCTAGATTACAAGGACCTAGAACTCCCATTCTTGTTTATGTAAGAGTGGCTTCATCAGATTAAATGCCGTTCTCTGGAATAACATAAAATAGGAATAATTTACTCATAAGATTCTTATGTAAACCATCTTTATTTACAAAATACTATCTTAAGAATTATTGTTTCATTGAGCTTCAATTGGAGCCAAAGTATAGTCAATTACTGAACTAAAAGCAGTTACTTAAAAACTAAAAATGAGAGATAAGTCAAATTACATTTGAAGAGAGCAACAGCATGAGGTTTCTTGTTTGGTTGAAAAAAAAGGTCCTCTTCTCATGAACTGACTCCTTGGGTCAACTGGAAACAAGGCACCTCTGACTGGAGGGAAAGGTGCCAACACAGAGCCAGAGCCAGTTGCTTGGTTTTCAGCATGGAGAGGTGAATCAGGCACATCAGAGTCCAAAGGAGGCATATTAGGAATTCTGTGTTCTGCTGGTCCCGATTCTCTACCACAATTTGAGTAAAACCTATCTTGCCTTTGTAGAGGAAGACGTGCATCAGAAGAATATGGTTGGCCTGGCGGAGGGATCATCAGCCTGCTGGCCTGTTCCCCTGGAGGAGAGAGGGGCCCAGTCTGAGAAGGTGCTCTCTGAAAATCAGTGAACTTATGACAGCTGGATTCTCTTCCTTTACTGCTAGTCGCATGGTCCAGAGGATTCTCCAGGGCCCCTTGACCCTCTTCCTCCTCCCACTGGAGTGAAAGGTGAGAGTGTGAGTGGACCAGTCTTTTCAAAATGAGGAGGTCTCCTTTCAGATGAAGGGTGACCTATTGGTGAGGGCCCATTTGGAGAAGGCTTTCTGCCCATTGCTGAGTTGGAAACATCCAGTGCATCATAGGGATCTTTTTCTACAAGTTCAAATCTAAGCTCCTTCTCAGTTAATTTCTGTCTGTTGCGTGCATTTTGTTTCCTAAAATAACTGAGGTTTCTTTCAGCAATCCGAGCTGCCAACTCACTAGCATGTGCTTCTTTCTCAGAGGAAATAATCTTCCCCAGACAGGAACGAATGGTACTCTGCAATTGTTCTTCAAGATATTGGGCTCTCTTTCTGTAGGTCTCCAGCTCTTTTATTGTATGGCTCATCTTTTCTTCGACTTTGGAAAGTTTCTCCTTTTGCTCCACACGGCAGTTTTCCTCCACTCTTAATTTCCTGTGCAGTTTCATCATATTTTCTTGATAGCGTTCCATCATGACTTGAAAGTTCTTCTGTAGGGTCTCATTCTCACTTTGCAGCTGTGCATTTTCTGACTGCAAGGATGCCTGTTCAGTCTGCAGACTTTTAAGGTGTTCTGTAAGGACTTCCGTGGTTTTCTCCACTTCAGATGAGAAAGTACATTTTTGATTTCTTCCTCCTTCCAAGATTTCTAAGGAGGCCGTTAGCTTATCACCATAAACCAGGTTCCTCAAAGCTCCTTTGGACTCATCCTCCAAGTGAGCACCAATTTCGGGTTCACTCGTCTTTCCCAGTTCCAGGTGACCACCATCCCTTTGGGCTCCCAGGCTTGGAGAAGATCTATCCTTCATCTTCAGCAAGCATTCACTCAGAGACTCCATGTGATTTTCTGTGTCCCTTAGAACTTGTTCTCCAGCTACTTTAGAGTCCTCTAATATGATTTTTGCTTTATTTTGGACACCTCCTTGTTGCCTCTGTGCTTCAGCTTCTCCTTGTATTGTTGGTCTCTGCGTTGGCGGAAGTAGGGATCCTTCATTCAAAACCTCTTTGATTGCCAGCTTCAGTTCTTCCTCATTCACTTGAAAGAGTCTCCAGTTTGTTTTAGCTTCAGCTATTGTGATCTGAGGGATTCAGATTCACCTTGGAGGGACTGTATCCTTCTTGATAGATGCGCCATCGTTTCATCCTGTTGACCATGTTGAGCCTTCTGTGCTTTGAGCTCTTCTTCTAGAAAGAGCATTTCAACGCCATGGCTGGATTCGGGCCTATGCAGCTTTTCGTTGGTTGCCTCCAGCTGTTGTGCTTCTCTTGAACCCTTCTCAAACCTGCAATCCTTTAAAGATGATTCTAAGCCTTCATGTTCTTTTTCAACAAGGCTCACTTTTTCAAGAAGTCCACATTTTGCCTCAATAAGTCCAGCAAGATTTAGAGCCAGCCTTTTTTCTCTTCCCACGTAAAGCCTGCTACGAACCGACTGAAAACCTCTCCAGAAAAGTGAGAGAACAGCAAAAAATCCAAGAGCTGTACACATCACCAACTCCCAAGGAAAGCCATAAGGAAGATGGCCTGGCTTCATGTCTTCGGACAATGCTGCCACAACCCTGGGTGCTTCTTCCAGAACCACCCACTAGGATGGCTGAGAGGCAGCCCTTGGCTCCTCCATCACGCCAAGACAGCTTTGGCTCTTGCCACCACAACCACAGCCTGCCCAGGCAGGCCAACACAGGCTGTGGACACTCAGGTGTTTGGTCAGGAACTCCAACCTGCACCAGGCAACGGAGCAGACCACTGTGATCCCCTTCAGGGGCTGAGCGTATGGTGGGTGGTGGGCGTATGGCGGTGGGAGCCATGATCAAAGGCTCCCAGGAGCCTTGTTGTGCTCAACTGCCCATCAGGGGAGTCTTGTCCGCTTCCCTACCCAGTGCATCCTCATGTGCCACAGGTTTAGGTCCCTCCCACTCCAGCCAGAGAGAATTCCTCTCCATGCCACCCACCCCTTGATTTGGTTTAGGCCAGGCAAAGGCGGGGTTAGTAGGAAGATTCCATCCAGTCATAATAACATTCAGTTTGATATCACTCAAATTCTAAAGCTGACTAAACTGTTCAAACAGCTTTTATGGCCTCTATTGGTCTTTGTGTCCCTTGCCTTTTGTTTGAGTGACTCAGTCCTTTCCCTGCCCTTGTGCTCTCCCTATTTCCTACCTTCCTTGCTTCCTTCCTCCCTTCCTGGGTTTTCTCCTTTTCTTCTTCCTTCTTTTCTACCTCCCTGCATCCCTCCAACTTTGCCTTCCTCCCTTCCAACTTTCTCTCTCCCTTCCCTCCCTTTTCTTTTCTTGCAAGTGTTTGGGGTGAAAGTCCATGGCAGGCCAGCCCCAAGCTAGGCAAGGTCACTGCCACTGAGCTACAACATCCCCAGACCTGCTGCCACTTCCTATGCAAGTAACTTGAATTATCCCTAAAGAGAAACTCTCACATTAGTCTACTTTCAAAGTAATTTCAGAAGAGTTGCTAACATGGGCATAAATCAGTTATGACAAGTCATTTATGAAAAGCACGGCACAGCTAATGTTCCTCCAAAGAAGGAGTTGAAAACTTAATTGGTTTTCAGGTCAGCATTTCTAGACTAGTACAAACCCTCCTCATCCTGATCTCTCCTTAATCCTATGATTTCTTGAAGTGTCCGCTTTGCTCCTCTTCATGGAGTCATGTGTACAGAAATTATACCTGGTTCTATTGAACTCTACTTAATTATTTCTCACCTCTGTGCTCCTTTTGCCAAGTCACTCCTCAACACTTACTGTAACCCTTTCAATTTTTTGTCCATTTTCATTTAAAAAACTCTTTCAAAAATTGAACCATTTCGCATGCAGACACAGTCTTCTTGATCTGCTATTAATCCCCCACTACTGACATTGTAAGTTATTGAAATGTACACTTCCGGACCGTTTTCAGATTTTTGATTCCTGTATATCTATCTGTCTATCTATTTACAAACATAACATGGTATTCTGAAAGAATCGTTCTGCTTTTGGAGCTCTACATTGTGTTTTCCAGAAGCAGGCCTATTACACAGAGATGAATCCATGTTACCTAGATTGAGTTCAAACCGGAATGTGCACTCTGATTCCCATTATATTGTTCTACCTACTAATGGACAGTTCAGTTATATCCAGACCTCACCACCTCCCCCATTGAGTAAAACCCTTGTGAAGAGACATGTAGATGCCTTTATGAACATATTGATAATTTTTCATGGCAGTGTTTTCCAAAAACCAGTTAGTAAAATCAATTGATTCCTTTGCAGCCTGAAATTACCTTCATTCCAGTTTCCTGGTATAAGAACCGCAGTATATCAGCAACCATTCTCCAATAGTAGTTCAGGCAGAAGTCATTCTAGATAACAAGCAGTGCCGGATCCTCCATGTATTTTACACAGCCCATGACGGGGGACATCCGTCCATTCGTTTAGAACAACTGATGTTTTATGCTGGCAATTTAGGTTTATTTAAAGGAGTGATTAGAAAACAGGTGAGACAGACTGATTAGATTCAGTATGTATGTTGGCTTTGTTTTTCTAGGCCTGAAGTTTTCACATTTCAATTAATTGTAGGTTAAGTATCAGGCAGATTCTTCACTGGGCTTCAAATGTGATAAAGTTGCTTCTTATTTTTAAGAAGGCCGTTGCAATGCTGCATTTATTTTACACCTCAGTGCTTGTTTTACACACAAGCACACACACCCACACACCACACACATCAACACACACACAAACACATAATTAGAGCATATTTAACACTCAAATAAAGCTTTACCTACTAATTCATAACTAGGGTATTTTTTTAATAAGTATTGTGTCTTGGTCTCTACTGGGGAAACATGGTTCAATGTGAGTTCTCTGGTTTGTTGTAGGGCAGTGAACGTTCACTTGTTGGCAATGATATAGAAATGGGGAGTAAGAGTTTAAAAGTTTTTACAGTAGGTAGGCAGAGTCAGAGTATGGAATCTAAGAATAAGAAATTGGGGAATTTCCTCTTTGTTTCTTCATTTCAACCTCCTAATAATTCATGTATATTTTCCAAAAGTCTCCCAGAAAACAAGGACTAGGTCAATCCACATATCAGTGAACCATAGCAGAATGCGATTCTGAATTTCATATAAACAGTCATAAAATCAAAAAGACAGGTGCTGGGGTTTTGGCTCAGCACTAGAGTGCTGGCTTCACACTTTCAAAGGTCCTGAGTTGGATCCCCAACACCATACGTGAAAGGAATGAATGAACCAATGCATGAGTGTATGATGAATGAATTAAAGGTATAAGGAGGAGGAGGAAGAGGAGGAGGAGGAGGAGAAATAGAAGAAGATGATGAGAAATTTGACAGAAGGGAAAAAGGGGAGGAGAGTGAGTTTAAAGTGTGGTTTCCAATTCCCAAACGTTAAATTACAGCAGACGGGATAGAGAGAGAAGATGGGAGGGCAGGAGAGGGGGGATAGTAGAGGCTAGAAAAGGCAGCAGAATACAACAGTTACTAACATGGCATTTTGTAAAAACGTGGATGTGTAAACAATGTGATTGTGCAATCTGTATATGGGGTCAAAATGGGAGTTCATAACTCACTTGAATCTAATGTAGGAAATATGGTATCTCAAGAGCTATGTAAGGTTTTAAGCAACCAATATAAAAAAGAGGTCTTCATTTTTCTTTGTAGTTGAGATCTCCTGTTTCCTTGACATGTTTAGTTGTGTTCTCTCCTTTAGTCCTCCCATGCTCTAGTTATTCTGATATGGAAAAACTAGCTGAAATGCTCAACCAGTCTCTAAATCAGTGACACTTTTTCATTAAGCCTAATGTCACTTTACAATTGCTACAGTCATACTAAATACACTTCTTTGTTGGGAGTTTAAAAGATATTTCCATCAGCTAGATTACAAGGACCTAGAACTCCCATTCTTGTTTATGTAAGAGTGGCTTCATCAGATTAAATGCCGTTCTCTGGAATAACATAAAATAGGAATAATTTACTCATAAGATTCTTATGTAAACCATCTTTATTTACAAAATACTATCTTAAGAATTATTGTTTCATTGAGCTTCAATTGGAGCCAAAGTATAGTCAATTACTGAACTAAAAGCAGTTACTTAAAAACTAAAAATGAGAGATAAGTCAAATTACATTTGAAGAGAGCAACAGCATGAGGTTTCTTGTTTGGTTGAAAAAAAAGGTCCTCTTCTCATGAACTGACTCCTTGGGTCAACTGGAAACAAGGCACCTCTGACTGGAGGGAAAGGTGCCAACACAGAGCCAGAGCCAGTTGCTTGGTTTTCAGCATGGAGAGGTGAATCAGGCACATCAGAGTCCAAAGGAGGCATATTAGGAATTCTGTGTTCTGCTGGTCCCGATTCTCTACCACAATTTGAGTAAAACCTATCTTGCCTTTGTAGAGGAAGACGTGCATCAGAAGAATATGGTTGGCCTGGCGGAGGGATCATCAGCCTGCTGGCCTGTTCCCCTGGAGGAGAGAGGGGCCCAGTCTGAGAAGGTGCTCTCTGAAAATCAGTGAACTTATGACAGCTGGATTCTCTTCCTTTACTGCTAGTCGCATGGTCCAGAGGATTCTCCAGGGCCCCTTGACCCTCTTCCTCCTCCCACTGGAGTGAAAGGTGAGAGTGTGAGTGGACCAGTCTTTTCAAAATGAGGAGGTCTCCTTTCAGATGAAGGGTGACCTATTGGTGAGGGCCCATTTGGAGAAGGCTTTCTGCCCATTGCTGAGTTGGAAACATCCAGTGCATCATAGGGATCTTTTTCTACAAGTTCAAATCTAAGCTCCTTCTCAGTTAATTTCTGTCTGTTGCGTGCATTTTGTTTCCTAAAATAACTGAGGTTTCTTTCAGCAATCCGAGCTGCCAACTCACTAGCATGTGCTTCTTTCTCAGAGGAAATAATCTTCCCCAGACAGGAACGAATGGTACTCTGCAATTGTTCTTCAAGATATTGGGCTCTCTTTCTGTAGGTCTCCAGCTCTTTTATTGTATGGCTCATCTTTTCTTCGACTTTGGAAAGTTTCTCCTTTTGCTCCACACGGCAGTTTTCCTCCACTCTTAATTTCCTGTGCAGTTTCATCATATTTTCTTGATAGCGTTCCATCATGACTTGAAAGTTCTTCTGTAGGGTCTCATTCTCACTTTGCAGCTGTGCATTTTCTGACTGCAAGGATGCCTGTTCAGTCTGCAGACTTTTAAGGTGTTCTGTAAGGACTTCCGTGGTTTTCTCCACTTCAGATGAGAAAGTACATTTTTGATTTCTTCCTCCTTCCAAGATTTCTAAGGAGGCCGTTAGCTTATCACCATAAACCAGGTTCCTCAAAGCTCCTTTGGACTCATCCTCCAAGTGAGCACCAATTTCGGGTTCACTCGTCTTTCCCAGTTCCAGGTGACCACCATCCCTTTGGGCTCCCAGGCTTGGAGAAGATCTATCCTTCATCTTCAGCAAGCATTCACTCAGAGACTCCATGTGATTTTCTGTGTCCCTTAGAACTTGTTCTCCAGCTACTTTAGAGTCCTCTAATATGATTTTTGCTTTATTTTGGACACCTCCTTGTTGCCTCTGTGCTTCAGCTTCTCCTTGTATTGTTGGTCTCTGCGTTGGCGGAAGTAGGGATCCTTCATTCAAAACCTCTTTGATTGCCAGCTTCAGTTCTTCCTCATTCACTTGAAAGAGTCTCCAGTTTGTTTTAGCTTCAGCTATTGTGATCTGAGGGATTCAGATTCACCTTGGAGGGACTGTATCCTTCTTGATAGATGCGCCATCGTTTCATCCTGTTGACCATGTTGAGCCTTCTGTGCTTTGAGCTCTTCTTCTAGAAAGAGCATTTCAACGCCATGGCTGGATTCGGGCCTATGCAGCTTTTCGTTGGTTGCCTCCAGCTGTTGTGCTTCTCTTGAACCCTTCTCAAACCTGCAATCCTTTAAAGATGATTCTAAGCCTTCATGTTCTTTTTCAACAAGGCTCACTTTTTCAAGAAGTCCACATTTTGCCTCAATAAGTCCAGCAAGATTTAGAGCCAGCCTTTTTTCTCTTCCCACGTAAAGCCTGCTACGAACCGACTGAAAACCTCTCCAGAAAAGTGAGAGAACAGCAAAAAATCCAAGAGCTGTACACATCACCAACTCCCAAGGAAAGCCATAAGGAAGATGGCCTGGCTTCATGTCTTCGGACAATGCTGCCACAACCCTGGGTGCTTCTTCCAGAACCACCCACTAGGATGGCTGAGAGGCAGCCCTTGGCTCCTCCATCACGCCAAGACAGCTTTGGCTCTTGCCACCACAACCACAGCCTGCCCAGGCAGGCCAACACAGGCTGTGGACACTCAGGTGTTTGGTCAGGAACTCCAACCTGCACCAGGCAACGGAGCAGACCACTGTGATCCCCTTCAGGGGCTGAGCGTATGGTGGGTGGTGGGCGTATGGCGGTGGGAGCCATGATCAAAGGCTCCCAGGAGCCTTGTTGTGCTCAACTGCCCATCAGGGGAGTCTTGTCCGCTTCCCTACCCAGTGCATCCTCATGTGCCACAGGTTTAGGTCCCTCCCACTCCAGCCAGAGAGAATTCCTCTCCATGCCACCCACCCCTTGATTTGGTTTAGGCCAGGCAAAGGCGGGGTTAGTAGGAAGATTCCATCCAGTCATAATAACATTCAGTTTGATATCACTCAAATTCTAAAGCTGACTAAACTGTTCAAACAGCTTTTATGGCCTCTATTGGTCTTTGTGTCCCTTGCCTTTTGTTTGAGTGACTCAGTCCTTTCCCTGCTCTTGTGCTCTCCCTATTTCCTACCTTCCTTGCTTCCTTCCTCCCTTCCTGGGTTTTCTCCTTTTCTTCTTCCTTCTTTTCTACCTCCCTGCATCCCTCCAACTTTGCCTTCCTCCCTTCCAACTTTCTCTCTCCCTTCCCTCCCTTTTCTTTTCTTGCAAGTGTTTGGGGTGAAAGTCCATGGCAGGCCAGCCCCAAGCTAGGCAAGGTCACTGCCACTGAGCTACAACATCCCCAGACCTGCTGCCACTTCCTATGCAAGTAACTTGAATTATCCCTAAAGAGAAACTCTCACATTAGTCTACTTTCAAAGTAATTTCAGAAGAGTTGCTAACATGGGCATAAATCAGTTATGACAAGTCATTTATGAAAAGCACGGCACAGCTAATGTTCCTCCAAAGAAGGAGTTGAAAACTTAATTGGTTTTCAGGTCAGCATTTCTAGACTAGTACAAACCCTCCTCATCCTGATCTCTCCTTAATCCTATGATTTCTTGAAGTGTCCGCTTTGCTCCTCTTCATGGAGTCATGTGTACAGAAATTATACCTGGTTCTATTGAACTCTACTTAATTATTTCTCACCTCTGTGCTCCTTTTGCCAAGTCACTCCTCAACACTTACTGTAACCCTTTCAATTTTTTGTCCATTTTCATTTAAAAAACTCTTTCAAAAATTGAACCATTTCGCATGCAGACACAGTCTTCTTGATCTGCTATTAATCCCCCACTACTGACATTGTAAGTTATTGAAATGTACACTTCCGGACCGTTTTCAGATTTTTGATTCCTGTATATCTATCTGTCTATCTATTTACAAACATAACATGGTATTCTGAAAGAATCGTTCTGCTTTTGGAGCTCTACATTGTGTTTTCCAGAAGCAGGCCTATTACACAGAGATGAATCCATGTTACCTAGATTGAGTTCAAACCGGAATGTGCACTCTGATTCCCATTATATTGTTCTACCTACTAATGGACAGTTCAGTTATATCCAGACCTCACCACCTCCCCCATTGAGTAAAACCCTTGTGAAGAGACATGTAGATGCCTTTATGAACATATTGATAATTTTTCATGGCAGTGTTTTCCAAAAACCAGTTAGTAAAATCAATTGATTCCTTTGCAGCCTGAAATTACCTTCATTCCAGTTTCCTGGTATAAGAACCGCAGTATATCAGCAACCATTCTCCAATAGTAGTTCAGGCAGAAGTCATTCTAGATAACAAGCAGTGCCGGATCCTCCATGTATTTTACACAGCCCATGACGGGGGACATCCGTCCATTCGTTTAGAACAACTGATGTTTTATGCTGGCAATTTAGGTTTATTTAAAGGAGTGATTAGAAAACAGGTGAGACAGACTGATTAGATTCAGTATGTATGTTGGCTTTGTTTTTCTAGGCCTGAAGTTTTCACATTTCAATTAATTGTAGGTTAAGTATCAGGCAGATTCTTCACTGGGCTTCAAATGTGATAAAGTTGCTTCTTATTTTTAAGAAGGCCGTTGCAATGCTGCATTTATTTTACACCTCAGTGCTTGTTTTACACACAAGCACACACACCCACACACCACACACATCAACACACACACAAACACATAATTAGAGCATATTTAACACTCAAATAAAGCTTTACCTACTAATTCATAACTAGGGTATTTTTTTAATAAGTATTGTGTCTTGGTCTCTACTGGGGAAACATGGTTCAATGTGAGTTCTCTGGTTTGTTGTAGGGCAGTGAACGTTCACTTGTTGGCAATGATATAGAAATGGGGAGTAAGAGTTTAAAAGTTTTTACAGTAGGTAGGCAGAGTCAGAGTATGGAATCTAAGAATAAGAAATTGGGGAATTTCCTCTTTGTTTCTTCATTTCAACCTCCTAATAATTCATGTATATTTTCCAAAAGTCTCCCAGAAAACAAGGACTAGGTCAATCCACATATCAGTGAACCATAGCAGAATGCGATTCTGAATTTCATATAAACAGTCATAAAATCAAAAAGACAGGTGCTGGGGTTTTGGCTCAGCACTAGAGTGCTGGCTTCACACTTTCAAAGGTCCTGAGTTGGATCCCCAACACCATACGTGAAAGGAATGAATGAACCAATGCATGAGTGTATGATGAATGAATTAAAGGTATAAGGAGGAGGAGGAAGAGGAGGAGGAGGAGGAGAAATAGAAGAAGATGATGAGAAATTTGACAGAAGGGAAAAAGGGGAGGAGAGTGAGTTTAAAGTGTGGTTTCCAATTCCCAAACGTTAAATTACAGCAGACGGGATAGAGAGAGAAGATGGGAGGGCAGGAGAGGGGGGATAGTAGAGGCTAGAAAAGGCAGCAGAATACAACAGTTACTAACATGGCATTTTGTAAAAACGTGGATGTGTAAACAATGTGATTGTGCAATCTGTATATGGGGTCAAAATGGGAGTTCATAACTCACTTGAATCTAATGTAGGAAATATGGTATCTCAAGAGCTATGTAAGGTTTTAAGCAACCAATATAAAAAAGAGGTCTTCATTTTTCTTTGTAGTTGAGATCTCCTGTTTCCTTGACATGTTTAGTTGTGTTCTCTCCTTTAGTCCTCCCATGCTCTAGTTATTCTGATATGGAAAAACTAGCTGAAATGCTCAACCAGTCTCTAAATCAGTGACACTTTTTCATTAAGCCTAATGTCACTTTACAATTGCTACAGTCATACTAAATACACTTCTTTGTTGGGAGTTTAAAAGATATTTCCATCAGCTAGATTACAAGGACCTAGAACTCCCATTCTTGTTTATGTAAGAGTGGCTTCATCAGATTAAATGCCGTTCTCTGGAATAACATAAAATAGGAATAATTTACTCATAAGATTCTTATGTAAACCATCTTTATTTACAAAATACTATCTTAAGAATTATTGTTTCATTGAGCTTCAATTGGAGCCAAAGTATAGTCAATTACTGAACTAAAAGCAGTTACTTAAAAACTAAAAATGAGAGATAAGTCAAATTACATTTGAAGAGAGCAACAGCATGAGGTTTCTTGTTTGGTTGAAAAAAAAGGTCCTCTTCTCATGAACTGACTCCTTGGGTCAACTGGAAACAAGGCACCTCTGACTGGAGGGAAAGGTGCCAACACAGAGCCAGAGCCAGTTGCTTGGTTTTCAGCATGGAGAGGTGAATCAGGCACATCAGAGTCCAAAGGAGGCATATTAGGAATTCTGTGTTCTGCTGGTCCCGATTCTCTACCACAATTTGAGTAAAACCTATCTTGCCTTTGTAGAGGAAGACATGCATCAGAAGAATATGGTTGGCCTGGCGGAGGGATCATCAGCCTGCTGGCCTGTTCCCCTGGAGGAGAGAGGGGCCCAGTCTGAGAAGGTGCTCTCTGAAAATCAGTGAACTTATGACAGCTGGATTCTCTTCCTTTACTGCTAGTCGCATGGTCCAGAGGATTCTCCAGGGCCCCTTGACCCTCTTCCTCCTCCCACTGGAGTGAAAGGTGAGAGTGTGAATGGACCAGTCTTTTCAAAATGAGGAGGTCTCCTTTCAGATGAAGGGTGACCTATTGGTGAGGGCCCATTTGGAGAAGGCTTTCTGCCCATTGCTGAGTTGGAAACATCCAGTGCATCATAGGGATCTTTTTCTACAAGTTCAAATCTAAGCTCCTTCTCAGTTAATTTCTGTCTGTTGCATGCATTTTGTTTCCTAAAATAACTGAGGTTTCTTTCAGCAATCCGAGCTGCCAACTCACTAGCATGTGCTTCTTTCTCAGAGGAAATAATCTTCCCCAGACAGGAACGAATGGTACTCTGCAATTGTTCTTCAAGATATTGGGCTCTCTTTCTGTAGGTCTCCAGCTCTTTTATTGTATGGCTCATCTTTTCTTCGACTTTGGAAAGTTTCTCCTTTTGCTCCACACGGCAGTTTTCCTCCACTCTTAATTTCCTGTGCAGTTTCATCATATTTTCTTGATAGCGTTCCATCATGACTTGAAAGTTCTTCTGTAGGGTCTCATTCTCACTTTGCAGCTGTGCATTTTCTGACTGCAAGGATGCCTGTTCAGTCTGCAGACTTTTAAGGTGTTCTGTAAGGTCTTCCGTGGTTTTCTCCACTTCAGATGAGAAAGTACATTTTTGATTTCTTCCTCCTTCCAAGATTTCTAAGGAGGCCGTTAGCTTATCACCATAAACCAGGTTCCTCAAAGCTCCTTTGGACTCATCCTCCAAGTGAGCACCAATTTCGGGTTCACTCGTCTTTCCCAGTTCCAGGTGACCACCATCCCTTTGGGCTCCCAGGCTTGGAGAAGATCTATCCTTCATCTTCAGCAAGCATTCACTCAGAGACTCCATGTGATTTTCTGTGTCCCTTAGAACTTGTTCTCCAGCTACTTTAGAGTCCTCTAATATGATTTTTGCTTTATTTTGGACACCTCCTTGTTGCCTCTGTGCTTCAGCTTCTCCTTGTATTGTTGGTCTCTGCGTTGGCGGAAGTAGGGATCCTTCATTCAAAACCTCTTTGATTGCCAGCTTCAGTTCTTCCTCATTCACTTGAAAGAGTCTCCAGTTTGTTTTAGCTTCAGCTATTTGTGATCTGAGGGATTCAGATTCACCTTGGAGGGACTGTATCCTTCTTGATAGATGCGCCATCGTTTCATCCTGTTGACCATGTTGAGCCTTCTGTGCTTTGAGCTCTTCTTCTAGAAAGAGCATTTCAACGCCATGGCTGGATTCGGGCCTATGCAGCTTTTCGTCGGTTGCCTCCAGCTGTTGTGCTTCTCTTGAACCCTTCTCAAACCTGCAATCCTTTAAAGATGATTCTAAGCCTTCATGTTCTTTTTCAACAAGGCTCACTTTCTCAAGAAGTCCACATTTTGCCTCAATAAGTCCAGCAAGATTTAGAGCCAGCCTTTTTTCTCTTCCCACGTAAAGCCTGCTACGAACCGACTGAAAACCTCTCCAGAAAAGTGAGAGAACAGCAAAAAATCCAAGAGCTGTACACATCACCAACTCCCAAGGAAAGCCATAAGGAAGATGGCCTGGCTTCATGTCTTCAGACAATGCTGCCACAACCCTGGGTGCTTCTTCCAGAACCACCCACTAGGATGGCTGAGAGGCAGCCCTTGGCTCCTCCATCACGCCAAGACAGCTTTGGCTCTTGCCACCACAACCACAGCCTGCCCAGGCAGGCCAACACAGGCTGTGGACACTCAGGTGTTTGGTCAGGAACTCCAACCTGCACCAGGCAACGGAGCAGACCACTGTGATCCCCTTCAGGGGCTGAGCGTATGGTGGGTGGTGGGCGTATGGCGGTGGGAGCCATGATCAAAGGCTCCCAGGAGCCTTGTTGTGCTCAACTGCCCATCAGGGGAGTCTTGTCCGCTTCCCTACCCAGTGCATCCTCATGTGCCACAGGTTTAGGTCCCTCCCACTCCAGCCAGAGAGAATTCCTCTCCATGCCACCCACCCCTTGATTTGGTTTAGGCCAGGCAAAGGCGGGGTTAGTAGGAAGATTCCATCCAGTCATAATAACATTCAGTTTGATGTCACTCAAATTCTAAAGCTGACTAAACTGTTCAAACAGCTTTTATGGCCTCTATTGGTCTTTGTGTCCCTTGCCTTTTGTTTGAGTGACTCAGTCCATTCCCTGCCCTTGTGCTCTCCCTATTTCCTACCTTCCTTGCTTCCTTCCTCCCTTCCTGGGTTTTCTCCTTTTCTTCTTCCTTCTTTTCTACCTCCCTGCATCCCTCCAACTTTGCCTTCCTCCCTTCCAACTTTCTCTCTCCCTTCCCTCCCTTTTCTTTTCTTGCAAGTGTTTGGGGTGAAAGTCCATGGCAGGCCAGCCCCAAGCTAGGCAAGGTCACTGCCACTGAGCTACAACATCCCCAGACCTGCTGCCACTTCCTATGCAAGTAACTTGAATTATCCCTAAAGAGAAACTCTCACATTAGTCTACTTTCAAAGTAATTTCAGAAGAGTTGCTAACATGGGCATAAATCAGTTATGACAAGTCATTTATGAAAAGCACGGCACAGCTAATGTTCCTCCAAAGAAGGAGTTGAAAACTTAATTGGTTTTCAGGTCAGCATTTCTAGACTAGTACAAACCCTCCTCATCCTGATCTCTCCTTAGTCCTATGATTTCTTTAAGTGTCCGCTTTGCTCCTCTTCATGGAGTCATGTGTACAGAAATTATACCTGGTTCTATTGAACTCTACTTAATTATTTCTCACCTCTGTGCTCCTTTTGCCAAGTCACTCCTCAACACTTACTGTAACCCTTTCAATTTTTTGTCCATTTTCATTTAAAAAACTCTTTCAAAAATTGAACCATTTCACATGCAGACACAGTCTTCTTGATCTGCTATTAATCCCCCACTACTGACATTGTAAGTTATTGAAATGTACACTTCCGGACCGTTTTCAGATTTTTGATTCCTGTATATCTATCTGTCTATCTATTTACAAACATAACATGGTATTCTGAAAGAATCGTTCTGCTTTTGGAGCTCTACATTGTGTTTTCCAGAAGCAGGCCTATTACACAGAGATGAATCCATGTTACCTAGATTGAGTTCAAACCGGAATGTGCACTCTGATTCCCATTATATTGTTCTACCTACTAATTGACAGTTCAGTTATATCCAGACCTCACCACCTCCCCCATTGAGTAAAACCCTTGTGAAGAGACATGTAGATGCCTTTATGAACATATTGATAATTTTTCATGGCAGTGTTTTCCAAAAACCAGTTAGTAAAATCAATTGATTCCTTTGCAGCCTGAAATTACCTTCATTCCAGTTTCCTGGTATAAGAACCGCAGTATATCAGCAACCATTCTCCAATAGTAGTTCAGGCAGAAGTCATTCTAGATAACAAGCAGTGCCGGATCCTCCATGTATTTTACACAGCCCATGACGGGGGACATCCGTCCATTCGTTTAGAACAACTGATGTTTTATGCTGGCAATTTAGGTTTATTTAAAGGAGTGATTAGAAAACAGGTGAGACAGACTGATTAGATTCAGTATGTATGTTGGCTTTGTTTTTTCTAGGCCTGAAGTTTTCACATTTCAATTAATTGTAGGTTAAGTATCAGGCAGATTCTTCACTGGGCTTCAAATGTGATAAAGTTGCTTCTTATTTTTAAGAAGGCCGTTGCAATGCTGCATTTATTTTACACCTCAGTGCTTGTTTTACACACAAGCACACACACCCACACACCACACACATCAACACACACACAAACACATAATTAGAGCATATTTAACACTCAAATAAAGCTTTACCTACTAATTCATAACTAGGGTATTTTTTTAATAAGTATTGTGTCTTGGTCTCTACTGGGGAAACATGGTTCAATGTGAGTTCTCTGGTTTGTTGTAGGGCAGTGAACGTTCACTTGTTGGCAATGATATAGAAATGGGGAGTAAGAGTTTAAAAGTTTTTACAGTAGGTAGGCAGAGTCAGAGTATGGAATCTAAGAATAAGAAATTGGGGAATTTCCTCATTGTTTCTTCATTTCAACCTCCTAATAATTCATGTATATTTTCCAAAAGTCTCCCAGAAAACAAGGACTAGGTCAATCCACATATCAGTGAACCATAGCAGAATGCGATTCTGAATTTCATATAAACAGTCATAAAATCAAAAAGACAGGTGCTGGGGTTTTGGCTCAGCACTAGAGTGCTGGCTTCACACTTTCAAAGGTCCTGAGTTGGATCCCCAACACCATACGTGAAAGGAATGAATGAACCAATGCATGAGTGTATGATGAATGAATTAAAGGTATAAGGAGGAGGAGGAAGAGGAGGAGGAGGAGAAATAGAAGAAGATGATGAGAAATTTGACAGAAGGGAAAAAGGGGAGGAGAGTGAGTTTAAAGTGTGGTTTCCAATTCCCAAACGTTAAATTACAGCAGACGGGATAGAGAGAGAAGATGGGAGGGCAGGAGAGGGGGGATAGTAGAGGCTAGAAAAGGCAGCAGAATACAACAGTTACTAACATGGCATTTTGTAAAAACGTGGATGTGTAAACAATGTGATTGTGCAATCTGTATATGGGGTCAAAATGGGAGTTCATAACTCACTTGAATCTAATGTAGGAAATATGGTATCTCAAGAGCTATGTAAGGTTTTAAGCAACCAATATAAAAAAGAGGTCTTCATTTTTCTTTGTAGTTGAGATCTCCTGTTTCCTTGACATGTTTAGTTGTGTTCTCTCCTTTAGTCCTCCCATGCTCTAGTTATTCTGATATGGAAAAACTAGCTGAAATGCTCCACCAGTCTCTAAATCAGTGACACTTTTTCATTAAGCCTAAAGTCACTTTACAATTGCTACAGTCATACTAAATATACTTCTTTGTTGGGAGTTTAAAAGATATTTCCATCAGCTAGATTACAAGGACCTAGAACTCCCATTCTTGTTTATGTAAGAGTGGCTTCATCAGATTAAATGCCGTTCTCTGGAATAACATAAAATAGGAATAATTTACTCATAAGATTCTTATGTAAACCATCTTTATTTACAAAATACTATCTTAAGAATTATTGTTTCATTGAGCTTCAATTGGAGCCAAAGTATAGTCAATTACTGAACTAAAAGCAGTTACTTAAAAACTAAAAATGAGAGATAAGTCAAATTACATTTGAAGAGAGAGCAACAGCATGAGGTTTCTTGTTTGGTTCTGGATGTTGAGTAACAGGCTCATTTGCAGGTGGAAGGAACCCTTCAGGCAACTCACTTGTACTTTCAGAATGGGGGTGAAGAGGGCTGAATTCCAGCTCTTGGGGGAAGATTTTGTGAGGAAAACCCCCTCCCTGCATAGACACTTTGCATTGGAAATGGAGTGGGTGGCGGGTCAGGTGGAAAATAATCTCCAGGTTGCCAGACAAGTTTCCTGGGAGAGGTGGAGGGAAAAAAAGGTCCTCTTCTCATGAACTGACACCTTGGGTCAACTGGAAACAAGGCACCTCTGACTGGAGGGAAAGGTGCCAACACAGAGCCAGAGCCAGTTGCTTGGTTTTCAGCATGGAGAGGTGAATCAGGCACATCAGAGTCCAAAGGAGGCATATTAGGAATTCTGTGTTCTGCTGGTCCCGATGCTCTACCACAATTTGAGTAAAAACTATCTTGCCTTTGTAGAGGAAGACGTGCATCAGAAGAATATGGTTGGCCTGGCGGAGGGATCATCAGCCTGCTGGCCTGTTCCCCTGGAGGAGAGAGGGGCCCAGTCTGAGAAGGTGCTCTCTGAAAATCAGTGAACTTATGACAGCTGGATTCTCTTCCTTTACTGCTAGTCGCATGGTCCAGAGGATTCTCCAGGGCCCCTTGACCCTCTTCCTCCTCTCACTGGAGTGAAAGGTGAGAGTGTGAGTGGACCACTCTTTTCAGAATGAGGAGGTCTCCTTTCAGATGAAGGGTGACCTATTGGTGAGGGCCCATTTGGAGAAGGCTTTCTGCCCATTGCTGAGTTGGAAACATCCAGTGCATCATAGGGATCTTTTTCTACAAGTTCAAATCTAAGCTCCTTCTCAGTTAATTTCTGTCTGTTGCGTGCATTTTGTTTCCTGAAATAACTGAGGTTTCTTTCAGCAATCCGAGCTGCCAACTCACTAGCATGTGCTTCTTTCTCAGAGGAAATAATCTTCCCCAGACAGGAACGAATGGTACTCTGCAATTGTTCTTCAAGATATTGGGCTCTCTTTCTGTAGGTCTCCAGCTCTTTATTGTATGGCTCATCTTTTCTTCGACTTTGGAAAGTTTCTCCTTTTGCTCCACACGGCAGTTTTCCTCCACTCTTAATTTCCTGTGCAGTTTCATCATATTTTCTTGATAGCGTTCCATCATGACTTGAAAGTTCTTCTGTAGGGTCTCATTCTCACTTTGCAGCTGTGCATTTTCTGACTGCAAGGATGCCTGTTCAGTCTGCAGACTTTTAAGGTGTTCTGTAAGGTCTTCCGTGGTTTTCTCCACTTCAGATGAGAAAGTACATTTTTGATTTCTTCCTCCTTCCAAGATTTCTAAGGAGGCCGTTAGCTTATCACCATAAACCAGGTTCCTCAAAGCTCCTTTGGACTCATCCTCCAAGTGAGCACCAATTTCGGGTTCACTCGTCTTTCCCAGTTCCAGGTGACCACCATCCCTTTGGGCTCCCAGGCTTGGAGAAGATCTATCCTTCATCTTCAGCAAGCATTCACTCAGAGACTCCATGTGATTTTCTGTGTCCCTTAGAACTTGTTCTCCAGCTACGTTAGAGTCCTCTAATATGATTTTTGCTTTATTTTGGACACCTCCTTGTTGCCTCTGTGCTTCAGTTTCTCCTTGTATTGTTGGTCTCTGCGTTGGCGGAAGTAGGGATCCTTCATTCAAAACCTCTTTGATTGCCAGCTTCAGTTCTTCCTCATTCACTTGAAAGAGTCTCCAGTTTGTTTTAGCTTCAGCTATTTGTGATCTGAGGGATTCAGATTCACCTTGGAGGGACTGTATCCTTCTTGATAGATGCGCCATCGTTTCATCCTGTTGACCATGTTGAGCCTTCTGTGCTTTGAGCTCTTCTTCTAGAAAGAGCATTTCAACGCCATGGCTGGATTCGGGCCTATGCAGCTTTTTGTCGGTTACCTCCAGCTGTTGTGCTTCTCTTGAACCCTTCTCAAACCTGCAATCCTTTAAAGATGATTCTAAGCCTTCATGTTCTTTTTCAACAAGGCTCACTTTCTCAAGAAGTCCACATTTTGCCTCAATAAGTCCAGCAAGATTTAGAGCCAGCCTTTTTTCTCTTCCCACGTAAAGCCTGCTACGAACCGACTGAAAACCTCTCCAGAAAAGTGAGAGAACAGCAACAAATCCAGGAGCTGTACACATCACCAACTCCCAAGGAAAGCCATAAGGAAGATGGCCTGGCTTCATGTCTTCGGACAATGCTGCCACAACCCTGGGTGCTTCTTCCAGAACCACCCACTAGGATGGCTGAGAGGCAGCCCTTGGCTCCTCCATCACGCCAAGACAGCTTTGGCTCTTGCCACCACAACCACAGCCTGCCCAGGCAGGCCAACACAGGCTGTGGACACTCAGGTGTTTGGTCAGGAACTCCAACCTGCACCAGGCAACGGAGCAGACCACTGTGATCCCCTTCAGGGGCTGAGCGTATGGTGGGTGGTGGGCGTATGGCGGTGGGAGCCATGATCAAAGGCTCCCAGGAGCCTTGTTGTGCTCAACTGCCCATCAGGGGAGTCTTGTCCGCTTCCCTACCCAGTGCATCCTCATGTGCCACAGGTTTAGGTCCCTCCCACTCCAGCCAGAGAGAATTCCTCTCCATGCCACCCACCCCTTGATTTGGTTTAGGCCAGGCCAAGGCGGGGATAGTAGGAAGATTCCATCCAGTCATAATAACATTCAGTTTGATGTCACTCAAATTCTAAAGCTGACTAAACTGTTCAAACAGCTTTTATGGCCTCTATTGGTCTTTGTGTCCCTTGCCTTTTGTTTGAGTGACTCAGTCCTTTCCCTGCCCTTGTGCTCTCCCTATTTCCTACCTTCTTTGCTTCCTTCCTCCCTTCCTGGGTTTTCTCCTTTTCTTCTTCCTTCTTTTCTACCACCCTGCATCCCTCCAACTTTGCCTTCCTCCCTTCCAACTTTCTCTCTCGCTTCCCTCCCTTTTCTTTTCTTGCAAGTGTTTGGGGTGAAAGTCCATGGCAGGCCAGCCCCAAGCTAGGCAAGGTCACTGCCACTGAGCTACAACATCCCCAGACCTGCTGCCACTTCCTATGGAAGTAACTTGAATTATCTCTAAAGAGAAACTCTCACATTAGTCTACTTTCAAAGTAATTTCAGAAGAGTTGCTAACATGGGCATAAATCAGTTATGACAAGTCATTTATGAAAAGCACGGCACAGCTAATGTTCCTCCAAAGAAGGACTTGAAATCTTACTTGGTTTTCAGGTCAGCATTTCTAGACTAGTACAAACCCTCCTAATCCTGATCTCTCCTTAGTCCTATGATTTCTTGAAGTGTCCGCTTTGCTCCTCTTCATGGAGTCATGTGTACACAAAGTATACCTGGTTCTATTGAACTCTACTTAATTCTTTCTCACCTCTGTGCTCCTTTTGCCAAGTCACTCCTCAACACTTACTGTAACCCTTTCAATTTTTTGTCCATTTTCATTTAAAAAACTCTTTCAAAAATTGAACCATTTCGCATGCAGACACAGTCTTCTTGATCTGCTATTAATCCCCCACTACTGACATTGTAAGTTATTGAAATGTACACTTCCGGACCGTTTTCAGATTTTTGATTCCTGTATATCTATCTGTCTATCTATTTACAAACATAACATGGTATTCTGAAAGAATCGTTCTGCTTTTGGAGCTCTACATTGTGTTTTCCAGAAGCAGGCCTATTACACAGAGATGAATCCATGTTACCTAGATTGAGTTCAAACCGGAATGTGCACTCTGATTCCCATTACATTGTTCTACCTACTAATGGACAGTTCAGTTATATCCAGACCTCACCACATCCCCCATTGAGTAAAACCCTTGTGAAGAGACATGTAGATGCCTTTATGAACATATTGATAATTTTTCATGGCAGTGTTTTCCAAAAACCAGTTAGTAAAATCAATTGATTCCTTTGCAGCCTGAAATTACCTTCATTCCAGTTTACTGGTATAAGAACCGCAGTATATCAGCAACCATTCTCCAATAGTAGTTCAGGCAGAAGTCATTCTAGATAACAAGCAGTGCCGGATCCTCCATGTATTTTACACAGCCCATGACGGGGGACATCCGTCCATTCGTTTAGAACAACTCATTTTTTATGCTGGCAATTTAGGTTTATTTAAAGGAGTGATTAGAAAACAGGTGAGACAGACTGATTAGATTCAGTATGTATGTTGGCTTTGTTTTTCTAGGCCTGAAGTTTTCACATTTCAATTAATTGTAGGTTAAGTATCAGGCAGATTCTTCACTGGGCTCCAAATGTGATAAAGTTGCTTCTTATTTTTAAGAAGGCCGTTGCAATGCTGCATTTATTTTACACCTCAGTGCTTGTTTTACACACAAGCACACACACCCACACACCACACACATCAACACACACACAAACACATAATTAGAGCACATTTAACACTCAAATAAAGCTTTACCTACTAATTCATAACTAGGGTATTTTTTTAATAAGTATTGTGTCTTGGTCTCTACTGGGGAAACATGGTTCAATGTGAGTTCTCTGGTTTGTTGTAGGGCTGTGAACTTTCACTTGTTGGCAATGATATAGAAATGGGGAGTAAGAGTTTAAAAGTTTTTACAGTACGTAGGCAGAGTCAGAGTATGGAATCTAAGAATAAGAAATTGGGGAATTTCCTCTTTGGTTCTTCATTTCAACCTCCTAATAATTTATGTATATTTTCCAAAAGTGTCCCAGAAAACAAGGAATAGGTCAATCCACATATCAGTGAACCATAGCAGAATGCGATTCTGAATTTCATATAAACAGTCATAAAATCAAAAAGACAGGTGCTGGGGTTTTGGCTCAGCACTAGAGTGCTGGCTTCACACTTTCAAAGGTCCTGAGTTGGATCCCCAACACCATACGTGAAAGGAATGAATGAACCAATGCATGAGTGTATGATGAATGAATTAAAGGTATAAGGAGGAGGAGGAAGAGGAGGAGGAGGAGGAGAAATAGAAGAAGATGATGAGAAATTTGACAGAAGGGAAAAAGGGGAGGAGAGTGAGTTTAAAGTGTGGTTTCCAATTCCCAAGCCTTAAATTCCAGCAGACGGGATAGAGAGAGAAGATGGGAGGGCAGGAGAGGGGGGATAGTAGAGGCTAGAAAAGGTAGCAGAATACAACAGTTACTAACATGGCATTTTGTAAAAACGTGGATGTGTAAACAATGTGATTGTGCAATCTGTATATGGGGTCAAAATGGGAGTTCATAACTCACTTGAATCTAATGTAGGAAATATGGTATCTCAAGAGCTATGTAAGGTTTTAAGCAACCAATATAAAAAAGAGGTCTTCATTTTTCTTTGTAGTTGAGATCTCTTGTTTCCGTGACATGTTTAGTTGTGTTCTCTCCTTTAGTCCTCCCATGCTCTAGATATTCTGATATGGAAAAACTAGCTGAAATGCCCAACCAGTCTCTAAATCAGTGACACTTTTTCATTAAGCCTAAAGTCACTTTACAATTGCTATAGTCATTCAAAATACACTTCTTTGTTGGGAGTTTAAAAGATATTTCCATCATCTAGATTACAAGTGCCTAGAACTCCCATTCTTCTTTATGTAAGAGTGGCTTCATCAGATTAAATGCTGTTCTCTGGAATAACATAAAATAGGAATAATTGACTCATAAGATTCTTACGTAAACCATCTTTATTTACAAAATACTATCTTAAGAATTATTGTTTCATTGAGCTTCAATTGGAGCCAAAGTATAGTCAATTACTGAACTAAAAGCAGTTACTTAAAAACTAAAAATGAGAGATAAGTCAAATTACATTTGAAGAGAGCAACAGCATGAGGTTTCTTGTTTGGTTGAAAAAAAAGGTCCTCTTCTCATGAACTGACTCCTTGGGTCAACTGGAAACAAGGCACCTCTGACTGGAGGGAAAGGTGCCAACACAGAGCCAGAGCCAGTTGCTTGGTTTTCAGCATGGAGAGGTGAATCAGGCACATCAGAGTCCAAAGGAGGCATATTAGGAATTCTGTGTTCTGCTGGTCCCGATGCTCTACCACAATTTGAGTAAAACCTATCTTGCCTTTGTAGAGGAAGACGTGCATCAGAAGAATATGGTTGGCCTGGCGGAGGGATCATCAGCCTGCTGGCCTGTTCCCCTGGAGGAGAGAGGGGCCCAGTCTGAGAAGGTGCTCTCTGAAAATCAGTGAACTTATGACAGCTGGATTCTCTTCCTTTACTGCTAGTCGCATGGTCCAGAGGATTCTCCAGGGCCCCTTGACCCTCTTCTTCCTCCCACTGGAGTGAAAGGTGAGAGTGTGAGTGGACCACTCTTTTCAAAATGAGGAGGTCTCCTTTCAGATGAAGGGTGACCTATTGGTGAGGGCCCATTTGGAGAAGGCTTTCTGCCCATTGCTGAGTTGGAAACATCCAGTGCATCATAGGGATGTTTTTCTACAAGTTCAAATCTAAGCTCCTTCTCAGTTAATTTCTGTCTGTTGCGTGCATTTTGTTTCCTGAAATAACTGAGGTTTCTTTCAGCAATCCGAGCTGCCAACTCACTAGCATGTGCTTCTTTCTCAGAGGAAATAATCTTCTCCAGACAGGAACGAATGGTACTCTGCAATTGTTCTTCAAGATATTGGGCTCTCTTTCTGTAGGTCTCCAGCTCTTTTATTGTATGGCTCATCTTTTCTTCGACTTTGGAAAGTTTCTCCTTTTGCTCCACACGGCAGTTTTCCTCCACTCTTAATTTCCTGTGCAGTTTCATCATATTTTCTTGATAGCGTTCCATCATGACTTGAAAGTTCTTCTGTAGGGTCTCATTCTCACTTTGCAGCTGTGCATTTTCTGACTGCAAGGATGCCTGTTCAGTCTGCAGACTTTTAAGGTGTTCTGTAAGGTCTTCCGTGGTTTTCTCCACTTCAGATGAGAAAGTACATTTTTGATTTCTTCCTCCTTCCAAGATTTCTAAGGAGGCCGTTAGCTTATCACCATAAACCAGGTTCCTCAAAGCTCCTTTGGACTCATCCTCCAAGTGAGCACCAATTTCGGGTTCACTCGTCTTTCCCAGTTCCAGGTGACCACCATCCCTTTGGGCTCCCAGGCTTGGAGAAGATCTATCCTTCATCTTCAGCAAGCATTCACTCAGAGACTCCATGTGATTTTCTGTGTCCCTTAGAACTTGTTCTCCAGCTACTTTAGAGTCCTCTAATATGATTTTTGCTTTATATTGGACACCTCCTTGTTGCCTCTGTGCTTCAGCTTCTCTTTGTATTGTTGGTCTCTGCGTTGGCGGAAGTAGAGATCCTTCATTCAAAACCTCTTTGATTGCCAGCTTCAGTTCTTCCTCATTCACTTGAAAGAGTCTCCAGTTTGTTTTAGCTTCAGCTATTTGTGATCTGAGGGATTCAGATTCACCTTGGAGGGACTGTATCCTTCTTGATAGATGCGCCATCGTTTCATCCTGTTGACCATGTTGAGCCTTCTGTGCTTTGAGCTCTTCTTCTAGAAAGAGCATTTCAACGCCATGGCTGGATTCGGTCCTATGCAGCTTTTCGTCGGTTGCCTCCAGCTGTTGTGCTTCTCTTGAACCCTTCTCAAACCTGCAATCCTTTAAAGATGATTCTAAGCCTTCATGTTCTTTTTCAACAAGGCTCACTTTTTCAAGAAGTCCACATTTTGCCTCAATAAGTCCAGCAAGATTTAGAGCCAGCCTTTATTCTCTTCCCACGTAAAGCCTGCTACGAACCGACTGAAAACCTCTCCAGAAAAGTGAGAGAACAGCAACAAATCCAAGAGCTGTACACATCACCAACTCCCAAGGAAAGCCATAAGGAAGATGGCCTGGCTTCATGTCTTCGGACAATGCTGCCACAACCCTGGGTGCTTCTTCCAGAACCACCCACTAGGATGGCTGAGAGGCAGCCCTTGGCTCCTCCATCACGCCAAGACAGCTTTGGCTCTTGCCACCACAACCACAGCCTGCCCAGGCAGGCCAACACAGGCTGTGGACACTCAGGTGTTTGGTCAGGAACTCCAACCTGCACCAGGCAACGGAGCAGACCGCTTTGATCCCCTTCAGGGGCTGAGCGTATGGTGGGTGGTGGGCGTATGGCGGTGGGAGCCATGATCAAAGGCTCCCAGGAGCCTTGTTGTGCTCAACTGCCCATCAGGGGAGTCTTGTCCGCTTCCCTACCCAGTGCATCCTCATGTGCCACAGGTTTAGGTCCCTCCCACTCCAGCCAGAGAGAATTCCTCTCCATGCCACCCACCCCTTGATTTGGTTTAGGCCAGGCAAAGGCGGGGTTAGTAGGAAGATTCCATCCAGTCATAATAACATTCAGTTTGATGTCACTCAAATTCTAAAGCTGACTAAACTGTTCAAACAGCTTTTATGGCCTCTATTGGTCTTTGTGTCCCTTGCCTTTTGTTTGAGTGACTCAGTCCTTTCCTGCCCTTGTGCTCTCCCTATTTCCTACCTTCCTTGCTTCCTTCCTCCCTTCCTGGGTTTTCTCCTTTTCTTCTTCCTTCTTTTCTACCTCCCTGCATCCCTCCAACTTTGCCTTCCTCCCTTCCAACTTTCTCTCTCCCTTCCCTCCCTTCTCTTTTCTTGCAAGTGTTTGGGGTGAAAGTCCATGTCAGGCCAGCCCCAAGCTAGGCAAGGTCACTGCCACTGAGCTACAACATCCCCAGACCTGCTGCCAACTTCCTATGCAAGTCACTTGAATTATCTCTAAAGAGAAACTCTCACATTAGTCTACTTTCAAAGTAATTTCAGAAGAGTTGCTAACATGGGCATAAATCAGTTATGACAAGTCATTTTTGAAAAAGCACGGCACAGCTAATGTTCCTCCAAAGAAGGAGTTGAAAACTTAATTGGTTTTCAGGTCAGCATTTCTAGACTAGTACAAACCCTCCTAATCCTGATCTCTCCTTAGTCCTATGATTTCTTGAAGTGTCCCCTTTGCTCCTGTTCATGGAGTCATGTGTACAGAAATTATACCTGGTTCTATTGAACTCTACTTAATTCTTTCTCACCTCTGTGCTCCTTTTGCCAAGTCACTCCTCAACACTTACTGTAACCCTTTCAATTTTTTGTCCATTTTCATTTAAAAAACTCTTTCAAAAATTGAACCATTTCGCATGCAGACACAGTCTTCTTGATCTGCTTTTAATCCCCCACTACTGACATTGCAAGTTATTGAAATGTACACTTCAGGACCGTTTTCAGATTTTTGATTCCTGTATATCTATCTGTCTATCTATTTACAAACATAACATGGTATTCTGAAAGAATCGTTCTGCTTTTGAGCTCTACATTGTGTTTTCCAGAAGCAGGCCTATTACACAGAGATGAATCCATGTAACCTAGATTGAGTTCAAACCGGAATGTGCACTCTGATTCCCATTATAATGTTCTACCTACTAATGGACAGTTCAGTTATATCCAGACCTCACCACCTCCCCCATTGAGTAAAACCCTTGTGAAGAGACATGTAGATGCCTTTGTGAACATATTGATAATTTTTCATGGCAGTGTTTTCCAAAAACCAGTTAGTAAAATCAATTGATTCCTTTGCAGCCTGAAATTACCTTCATTCCAGTTTACTGGTATAAGAACCGCAGTATATCAGCAACCATTCTCCAATAGTAGTTCAGGCAGAAGTCATTCTAGATAACAAGCAGTGCCGGATCCTCCATGTATTTTACACAGCCCATGACGGGGGACATCCGTCCATTCGTTTAGAACAACTGATGTTTTATGCTGGCAATTTAGGTTTATTTAAAGGAGTGATTAGAAAACAGGTGAGACAGACTGATTAGATTCAGTATGTATGTTGGCATTGTTTTTCTAGGCCTGAAGTTTTCACATTTCAATTAATTGTAGGTTAAGTATCAGGCAGATTCTTCACTGGGCTTCAAATGTGATAAAGTTGCTTCTTATTTTTAAGAAGGCCGTTGCAATGCTGCATTTATTTTACACCTCAGTGCTTGTTTTACACACAAGCACACACACCCACACACCACACACATCAACACACACACAAACACATAATTAGAGCACATTTAACCACTCAAATAAAGCTTTACCTACTAATTCATAACTAGGGTATTTTTAATAAGTATTGTGTCTTGGTCTCTACTGGGGAAACATGGTTCAATGTGAGTTCTCTGGTTTGTTGCAGGGCAGTGAACGTTCACTTGTTGGCAATGATATAGAAATGGGGAGTAAGAGTTTAAAAGTTTTTACAGTAGGTAGGCAGAGTCAGAGTATGGAATCTAAGAATAAGAAATTGGGGAATTTCCTCTTTGTTTCTTCATTTCAACCTCCTAATAATTCATGTATATTTTCCAAAAGTCTCCCAGAAAACAAAGACTAGGTCAATCCACATATCAGTGAACCATAGCAGAATGCGATTCTGAATTTCATATAAACAGTCATAAAATCAAAAAGACAGGTGCTGGGGTTTTGGCTCAGCACTAGAGTGCTGGCTTCACACTTTCAAAGGTCCTGAGTTGGATCCCCAACACCATACGTGAAAGGAATGAATGAACCAATGCATGAGTGTATGATGAATGAATTAAAGGTATAAGGAGGAGGAGGAAGAGGAGGAGGAGGAGGAGAAATAGAAGAAGATGATGAGAAATTTGACAGAAGGGAAAAAGGGGAGGAGAGTGAGTTTAAAGTGTGGTTTCCAATTCCCAAGCCTTAAATTCCAGCAGACGGGATAGAGAGAGAAGATGGGAGGGCAGGAGAGGGGGGATAGTAGAGGCTAGAAAGGTAGCAGAATACAACAGTTACTAACATGGCATTTTGTAAAAACGTGGATGTGTAAACTATGTGATTGTGCAATCTGTATATGGGGTCAAAATGGGAGTTCATAACTCACTTGAATCTAATGTAGGAAATATGGTATCTCAAGAGCTATGTAAGGTTTTAAGCAACCAATATAAAAAAGAGGTCTTCATTTTTCTTTGTAGTTGAGATCTCTTGTTTCCGTGACATGTTTAGTTGTTTCTCTCCTTTAGTCCTCCCATGCTCTAGATATTCTGATATGGAAAAACTAGCTGAAATGCCCAACCAGTCTCTAAATCAGTGACACTTTTTCATTAAGCTAAAGTCACTTTACAATTGCTATAGTCATTCAAAATACACTTCTTTGTTGGGAGTTTAAAAGATATTTCCATCATCTAGATTACAAGTGCCTAGAACTCCCATTCTTCTTTATGTAAGAGTGGCTTCATCAGATTAAATGCTGTTCTCTGGAATAACATAAAATAGGAATAATTGACTCATAAGATTCTTACGTAAACCATCTTTATTTACAAAATACTATCTTAAGAATTATTGTTTCATTGAGCTTCAATTGGAGCGAAAGTATAGTCAATTACTGAACTAAAAGCAGTTACTTAAAAACTAAAATGAGAGATAATGTCAAATTACATTTGAAGAGAGCAACAGCATGAGGTTTCTTGTTTGGTTGAAAAAAAAGGTCCTCTTCTCATGAACTGACTCCTTGGGTCAACTGGAAACAAGGCACCTCTGACTGGAGGGAAAGGTGCCAACACAGAGCCAGAGCCAGTTGCTTGGTTTTCAGCATGGAGAGGTGAATCAGGCACATCAGAGTCCAAAGGAGGCATATTAGGAATTCTGTGTTCTGATGGTCCCGATTCTCTACCACAATTTTGAGTAAAACCTATCTTGCCTTTGTAGAGGAAGTCGTGCATCAGAAGAATATGGTTGGCCTGGCGGAGGGATCATCAGCCTGCTGGCCTGTTCCCCTGGAGGAGAGAGGGCCCAGTCTGAGAAGGTGCTCTCTGAAATCAGTGAACTTATGACAGCTGGATTCTCTTCCTTTACTGCTAGACGCATGGTCCAGAGGATTCTCCAGGGCCCCTTGACCCCTCTTCTTCTCCCACTGGAGTGAAAGGTGAGAGTGTGAGTGGACCACTCTTTCAAAATGAGGAGGTCTCCTTTCAGATGAAGGGTGACCTATTGGTGAGGGCCCATTTGGAGAAGGCTTTCTGGCCATTGCTGAGTTGGAAACATCCAGTGCATCATAGGGATGTTTTTCTACAAGTTCAAATCTAAGCTCCTTCTCAGTTAATTTCTGTCTGTTGCGTGCATTTTGTTTCCTGAAATAACTGAGGTTTCTTTCAGCAATCCGAGCTGCCAACTCACTAGCATGTGCTTCTTTCTCAGAGGAAATAATCTTCCCCAGACAGGAACGAATGGTACTCTGCAATTGTTCTTCAAGATATTGGGCTCTCTGTCTGTAGGTCTCCAGCTCTTTTATTGTATGGCTCATCTTTTCTTCGACTTTGGAAAGTTTCTCCTTTTGCTCCACACGGCAGTTTTCCTCCACTCTTAATTTCCTGTGCAGTTTCATCATATTTTCTTGATAGCGTTCCATCATGACTTGAAAGTTCTTCTGTAGGGTCTCATTCTCACTTTGCAGCTGTGCATTTTCTGACTGCAAGGATGCCTGTTCAGTCTGCAGACTTTTAAGGTGTTCTGTAAGGTCTTCCGTGGTTTTCTCCACTTCAGATGAGAAAGTACATTTTTGATTTCTTCCTCCTTCCAAGATTTCTAAGGAGGCGTTAGCTTATCACCATAAACCAGGTTCCTCAAAGCTCCCTTTGGACTCATCCTCCAAGTGAGCACCAATTTCGGGTTCACTCGTCTTTCCCAGTTCCAGGTGACCACCATCCCTTTGGGCTCCCAGGCTTGGAGAAGATCTATCCTTCATCTTCAGCAAGCATTCACTCAGAGACTCCATGTGATTTTCTGTGTCCCTTAGAACTTGTTCTCCAGCTACTTTAGAGTCCTCTAATATGATTTTTGCTTTATATTGGACACCTCCTTGTTGCCTCTGTGCTTCAGCTTCTCCTTGTATTGTTGGTCTCTGCGTTGGCGGAAGTAGGGATCCTTCATTCAAAACCTCTTTGATTGCCAGCTTCAGTTCTTCTCATTCACTTGAAAGAGTCTCCAGTTTGTTTTAGCTTCAGCTATTTGTGATCTGAGGGATTCAGATTCACCTTGGAGGGACTGTATCCTTCTTGATAGATGCGCCATCGTTTCATCTGTTGACCATGTTGAGCCTTCTGTGCTTTGAGCTCTTCTTCTAGAAAGAGCATTTCAACGCCATGGCTGGATTCGGGCCTATGCAGCTTTTCGTCGGTTGCCTCCAGCTGTTGTGCTTCTCTTGAACCCTTCTCAAACCTGCAATCCTTTAAAGATGAATCTAAGCCTTCATGTTCTTTTTCAACAAGGCTCACTTTTTCAAGAAGTCCACATTTTGCCTCAATAAGTCCAGCAAGATTTAGAGCCAGCCTTTATTCTCTTCCCACGTAAAGCCTGCTACGAACCGACTGAAAACCTCTCCAGAAAAGTGAGAGAACAGCAACAAATCCAAGAGCTGTACACATCACCAACTCCCAAGGAAAGCCATAAGGAAGATGGCCTGGCTTCATGTCTTCAGACAATGCTGCCACAACCCTGGGTGCTTCTTCCAGAACCACCCACTAGGATGGCTGAGAGGCAGCCCTTGGCTCCTCCATCACGCCAAGACAGCTTTGGCTCTTGCCACCACAACCACAGCCTGCCCAGGCAGGCCAACACAGGCTGTGGACACTCAGGTGTTTGGTCAGGAACTCCAACCTGCACCAGGCAACGGAGCAGACCGCTTTGATCCCCTTCAGGGGCTGAGCGTATGGTGGGTGGTGGGCGTATGGCGGTGGGAGCCATGATCAAAGGCTCCCAGGAGCCTTGTTGTGCTCAACTGCCCATCAGGGGAGTCTTGTCCGCTTCCCTACCCAGTGCATCCTCATGTGCCACAGGTTTAGGTCCCTCCCACTCCAGCCAGAGAGAATTCCTCTCCATGCCACCCACCCCTTGATTTGGTTTAGGCCAGGCAAAGGCGGGGTTAGTAGGAAGATTCCATCCAGTCATAATAACATTCAGTTTGATGTCACTCAAATTCTAAAGCTGACTAAACTGTTCAAACAGCTTTTATGGCCTCTATTGGTCTTTGTGTCCCTTGCCTTTTGTTTGAGTGACTCAGTCCTTTCCCTGCCCTTGTGCTCTCCCTATTTCCTACCTTTCCCTTGCTTCCTTCCTCCCTTCCTGGTTTTCTCCTTTTCTTCTTCCTTCTTTTCTACCTCCCTGCATCCCTCCAACTTTGCCTTCCTCCCTTCCAACTTTCTCTCTCCCTTCCCTCCCTTCTCTTTTCTTGCAAGTGTTTGGGGTGAAAGTCCATGGCAGGCCAGCCCCAAGCTAGGCAAGGTCACTGCCACTGAGCTACAACATCCCCAGACCTGCTGCCACTTCCTATGCAAGTCACTTGAATTATCTCTAAAGAGAAACTCTCACATTAGTCTACTTTCAAAGTAATTTCAGAAGAGTTGCTAACATGGGCATAAATCAGTTATGACAAGTCATTTTTGAAAAGCACGGCACAGCTAATGTTCCTCCAAAGAAGGAGTTGAAAACTTAATTGGTTTTCAGGTCAGCATTTCTAGACTAGTACAAACCCTCCTAATCCTGATCTCTCCTTAGTCCTATGATTTCTTGAAGTGTCCCCTTTGCTCCTGTTCATGAAGTCATGTGTACAGAAATTATACCTGGTTCTATTGAACTCTACTTAATTCTTTTCTCACCTCTGTGCTCCTTTTGCCAAGTCACTCCTCAACACTTACTGTAACCCTTTCAATTTTTTGTCCATTTTCATTTAAAAAACTCTTTCAAAATTGAACCATTTCGCATGCAGACACAGTCTTCTTGATCTGCTTTTAATCCCCCACTACTGACATGCAAGTTATTGAAATGTACACTTCCAGACCGTTTTCAGATTTTTGATTCCTGTATATCTATCTGTCTATCTATTTACAAACATAACATGGTATTCTGAAAGAATCGTTCTGCTTTTGGAGCTCTACATTGTGTTTTCCAGAAGCAGGCCTATTACACAGAGATGAATCCATGTTACCTAGATTGAGTTCAAACCGGAATGTGCACTCTGATTCCCATTATATTGTTCTACCTACTAATGGACAGTTCAGTTATATCCAGACCTCACCACCTCCCCCATTGAGTAAAACCCTTGTGAAGAGACATGTAGATGCCTTTGTGAACATATTGATAATTTTTCATGGCAGTGTTTTCCAAAAACCAGTTAGTAAAATCAATTGATTCCTTTGCAGCCTGAAATTACCTTCATTCCAGTTTACTGGTATAAGAACCGCAGTATATCAGCAACCATTCTCCAATAGTAGTTCAGGCAGAAGTCATTCTAGATAACAAGCAGTGCCGGATCCTCCATGTATTTTACACAGCCCATGACGGGGGACATCCGTCCATTCGTTTAGAACAACTGATGTTTTATGCTGGCAATTTAGGTTTATTTAAAGGAGTGATTAGAAAACAGGTGAGACAGACTGATTAGATTCAGTATGTATGTTGGCTTTGTTTTTCTAGGCCTGAAGTTTTCACATTTCAATTAATTGTAGGTTAAGTATCAGGCAGATTCTTCACTGGGCTTCAAATGTGATAAAGTTGCTTCTTATTTTTAAGAAGGCCGTTGCAATCCTGCATTTATTTTACACCTCAGTGCTTGTTTTACACACAAGCACACACACCCACACACCACACACATCAACACACACACAAACACATAATTAGAGCACATTTAACACTCAAATAAAGCTTTACCTACTAATTCATAACTAGGGTATTTTTTTAATAAGTATTGTGTCTTGGTCTCTACTGGGGAAACATGGTTCAATGTGAGTTCTCTGGTTTGTGTAGGGCAGTGAACGTTCACTTGTTGGCAATGATATAGAAATGGGGAGTAAGAGTTTAAAAGTTTTTACAGTAGGTAGGCAGAGTCAGAGTATGGAATCTAAGAATAAGAAATTGGGGAATTTCCTCTTTGGTTCTTCATTTCAACCTCCTAATAATTCATGTATATTTTCCAAAAGTCTCCCAGGAAACAAGGACTAGGTCAATTCACATATCAGTGAACCATAGCAGAATGCGATTCTGAATTTCTTATAAACAGTCATAAAATCAAAAAGACAGGTGCTGGGGTTTTGGCTCAGCACTAGAGTGCTGGCTTCACACTTTCAAAGGTCCTGAGTTGGATCCCCAACACCATACGTGAAAGGAATGAATGAACCAATGCATGAGTGTATGATGAATGAATTAAAGGTATAAGGAGGAGGAGGAAGAGGAGGAGGAGGAGGAGAAATAGAAGAAGATGATGAGAAATTTGACAGAAGGGAAAAAGGGGATTAGAGTGAGTTTAAAGTGTGGTTTCCAATTCCCAAGCGTTAAATTACAGCAGACGGGATAGAGAGAGAAGATGGGAGGGCAGGAGAGGGGGGATAGTAGAGGCTAGAAAAGGTAGCAGAATACAACAGTTACTAACATGGCATTTTGTAAAAACGTGGATGTGTAAACAATGTGATTGTGCAATCTGTATATGGGGTCAAAATGGGAGTTCATAACTCACTTGAATCTAATGTAGGAAATATGGTATCTCAAGAGCTATGTAAGGTTTTAAGCAACCAATATAAAAAAGAGGTCTTCATTTTTCTTTGTAGTTGAGATCTTTGTTTCCGTGACATGTTTAGTTGTGTTCTCTCCTTTAGTCCTCCCATGCTCTAGATATTCTGATATGGAAAAACTAGCTGAAATGCCCAACCAGTCTCTAAATCAGTGACACTTTTTCATTAAGCCTAAAGTCACTTTACAATTGCTATAGTCATTCAAAATACACTTCTTTGTTGGGAGTTTAAAAGATATTTCCATCATCTAGATTACAAGTGCCTAGAACTCCCATTCTTCTTTATGTAAGACTGGCTTCATCAGATTAAATGCTGTTCTCTGGAATAACATAAAATAGGAATAATTGACTCATAAGATTCTTACGTAAACCATCTTTATTTACAAAATACTATCTTAAGAATTATTGTTTCATTGAGCTTCAATTGGAGCCAAAGTATAGTCAATTACTGAACTAAAAGCAGTTACTTAAAAACTAAAAATGAGAGATAAGTCAAATTACATTTGAAGAGAGCAACAGCATGAGGTTTCTTGTTTGGTTGAAAAAAAAGGTCCTCTTCTCATGAACTGACTCCTTGGGTGAACTGGAAACAAGGCACCTCTGACTGGAGGGAAAGGTGCCAACACAGAGCCAGAGCCAGTTGCTTGGTTTTCAGCATGGAGAGGTGAATCAGGCACATCAGAGTCCAAAGGAGGCATATTAGGAATTCTGTGTTCTGCTGGTCCCGATGCTCTACCACAATTTGAGTAAAACCTATCTTGCCTTTGTAGAGGAAGACGTGCATCAGAAGAATATGGTTGGCCTGGCGGAGGGATCATCAGCCTGCTGGCCTGTTCCCCTGGAGGAGAGAGGGGCCCAGTCTGAGAAGGTGCTCTCTGAAAATCAGTGAACTTATGACAGCTGGATTCTCTTCCTTTACTGCTAGTCGCATGGTCCAGAGGATTCTCCAGGGCCCCTTGACCCTCTTCCTCCTCCCACTGGAGTGAAAGGTGAGAGTGTGAGTGGACCACTCTTTTCAGAATGAGGAGGTCTCCTTTCAGATGAAGGGTGACCTATTGGTGAGGGCCCATTTGGAGAAGGCTTTCTGCCCATTGCTGAGTTGGAAACATCCAGTGCATCATAGGGATGTTTTTCTACAAGTTCAAATCTAAGCTCCTTCTCAGTTAATTTCTGTCTGTTGCGTGCATTTTGTTTCCTGAAATAACTGAGGTTTCTTTCAGCAATCCGAGCTGCCAACTCACTAGCATGTGCTTCTTTCTCAGAGGAAATAATCTTCCCCAGACAGGAATGAATGGTACTCTGCAATTGTTCTTCAAGATATTGGGCTCTCTTTCTGTAGGTCTCCAGCTCTTTTATTGTATGGCTCATCTTTTCTTCGACTTTGGAAAGTTTCTCCTTTTGCTCCACACGGCAGTTTTCCTCCACTCTTAATTTCCTGTGCAGTTTCATCATATTTTCTTGATAGCGTTCCATCATGACTTGAAAGTTCTTCTGTAGGGTCTCATTCTCACTTTGCAGCTGTGCATTTTCTGACTGCAAGGATGCCTGTTCAGTCTGCAGACTTTTAAGGTGTTCTGTAAGGTCTTCCGTGGTTTTCTCCACTTCAGATGAGAAAGTACATTTTTGATTTCTTCCTCCTTCCAAGATTTCAAAGGAGGCCTTTAGCTTATCACCAAAAAACCAGGTTCCTCAAAGCACACCACACACATCAACACACACACAAACACATAATTAGAGCACATTTAACACTCAAAGAAAGCTTTACCTACTAATTCATAACTAGGGTATTTTTTTAATAAGTATTGTGTCTTGGTCTCTTCTGGGGAAACATGGTTCAATGTGAGTTCTCTGGTTTGTTGTAGGGCTGTGAACTTTCACTTGTTGGCAATGATATAGAAATGGGGAGTAAGAGTTTAAAAGTTTTTACAGTAGGTAGGCAGAGTCAGAGTATGTAATCTAAGAATAAGAAATTGGGGAATTTCCTCTTTGGTTCTTCATTTAAACCTCCTAATAATTTATGTATATTTTCCAAAAGTCTCCCAGAAAACAAGGACTAGGTCAATCCACATATCAGTGAACCATAGCAGAATGCGATTCTGAATTTCATATAAACAGTCATAAAATCAAAAAGACAGGTGCTGGGGTTTTGGCTCAGCACTAGAGTGCTGGCTTCACACTTTCAAAGGTCCTGAGTTGGATCCCCAACACCATACGTGAAAGGAATGAATGAACCAATGCATGAGTGTATGATGAATGAATTAAAGGTATAAGGAGGAGGAGGAAGAGGAGGAGGAGGAGGAGAAATAGAAGAAGAAGATGAGAAATATGACAGAAGGGAAAAAGGGGAGGAGAGTGAGTTTAAAGTGTGGTTTCCAATTCCCAAAGGTTAAATTACAGCAGACGGGATAGAGAGAGAAGATGGGAGGGCAGGAGAGCGGGGATAGTAGAGGCTAGAAAAGGTAGCAGAATACAACAGTTACTAACATGGCATTTTGTAAAAACGGGGATGTGTAAACAATGTGATTGTGCAATCTGTATATGGGGTCAAAATGGGAGTTCATAACTCACTTGAATCTAATGTAGGAAATATGGTATCTCAAGAGCTATGTAAGGTTTTAAGCAACCAATATAAAAAAGAGGTCTTCATTTTTCTTTGTAGTTGAGATCTCTTGTTTCCGTGACATGTTTAGTTGTGTTCTCTCCTTTAGTCCTCCCATGCTCTAGATATTCTGATATGGAAAAACTAGCTGAAATGCCCAACCAGTCTCTAAATCAGTGACACTTTTTCATTAAGCCTAAAGTCACTTTACAATTGCTATAGTCATTCAAAATACACTTCTTTGTTGGGAGTTTAAAAGATATTTCCATCATCTAGATTACAAGTGCCTAGAACTCCCATTCTTCTTTATGTAAGAGTGGCTTCATCAGATTAAATGCTGTTCTCTGGAATAACATAAAATAGGAATAATTGACTCATAAGATTCTTACGTAAACCATCTTTATTTACAAAATACTATCTTAAGAATTATTGTTTCATTGAGCTTCAATTGGAGCCAAAGTATAGTCAATTACTGAACTAAAAGCAGTTACTTAAAAACTAAAAATGAGAGATAAGTCAAATTACATTTGAAGAGAGCAACAGCATGAGGTTTCTTGTTTGGTTGAAAAAAAAGGTCCTCTTCTCATGAACTGACTCCTTGGATCAACTGGAAACAAGGCACCTCTGACTGGAGGGAAAGGTGCCAACACAGAGCCAGAGCCAGTTGCTTGGTTTTCAGCATGGAGAGGTGAATCAGGCACATCAGAGTCCAAAGGAGGCATATTAGGAATTCTGTGTTCTGCTGGTCCCGATGCTCTACCACAATTTGAGTAAAACCTATCTTGCCTTTGTAGAGGAAGACGTGCATCAGAAGAATATGGTTGGCCTGGCGGAGGGATCATCAGCCTGCTGGCCTGTTCCCCTGGAGGAGAGAGGGGCCCAGTCTAAGAAGGTGCTCTCTGAAAATCAGTGAACTTATGACAGCTGGATTCTCTTCCTTTACTGCTAGTCGCATGGTCCAGAGGATTCTCCAGGGCCCCTTGACCCTCTTCCTCCTCCCACTGGAGTGAAAGGTGAGAGTGTGAGTGGACCAGTCTTTTCAAAATGAGGAGGTCTCCTTTCAGATGAAGGGTGACCTATTGGTGAGGGCCCATTTGGAGAAGGCTTTCTGCCCATTGCTGTGTTGGAAACATCCAGTGCATCATAGGGATCTTTTTCTACAAGTTCAAATCTAAGCTCCTTCTCAGTTAATTTCTGTCTGTTGCGTGCATTTTGTTTCCTAAAATAACTGAGGTTTCTTTCAGCAATCCGAGCTGCCAACTCACTAGCATGTGCTTCTTTCTCAGAGGAAATAATCTTCCCCAGACAGGAACGAATGGTACTCTGCAATTGTTCTTCAAGATATTGGGCTCTCTTTCTGTAGGTCTCCAGCTCTTTTATTGTATGGCTCATCTTTTCTTCGACTTTGGAAAGTTTCTCCTTTTGCTCCACACGGCAGTTTTCCTCCACTCTTAATTTCCTGTGCAGTTTCATCATATTTTCTTGATAGCGTTCCATCATGACTTGAAAGTTCTTCTGTAGGGTCTCATTCTCACTTTGCAGCTGTGCATTTTCTGACTGCAAGGATGCCTGTTCAGTCTGCAGACTTTTAAGGTGTTCTGTAAGGTCTTCCGTGGTTTTCTCCACTTCAGATGAGAAAGTACATTTTTGATTTCTTCCTCCTTCCAAGATTTCTAAGGAGGCCGTTAGCTTATCACCATAAACCAGGTTCCTCAAAGCTCCTTTGGACTCATCCTCCAAGTGAGCACCAATTTCGGGTTCACTCGTCTTTCCCAGTTCCCGGTGACCACCATCCCTTTGGGCTCCCAGGCTTGGAGAAGATCTATCCTTCATCTTCAGCAAGCATTCACTCAGAGACTCCATGTGATTTTCTGTGTCCCTTAGAACTTGTTCTCCAGCTACTTTAGAGTCCTCTAATATGATTTTTGCTTTATTTTGGACACCTCCTTGTTGCCTCTGTGCTTCAGCTTCTCCTTGTATTGTTGGTCTCTGCGTTGGCGGAAGTAGGGATCCTTCATTCAAAACCTCTTTGATTGCCAGCTTCAGTTCTTCCTCATTCACTTGAAAGAGTCTCCAGTTTGTTTTAGCTTCAGCTATTTGTGATCTGAGGGATTCAGATTCACCTTGGAGGGACTGTATCCTTCTTGATAGATGCGCCATCGTTTCATCCTGTTGACCATGTTGAGCCTTCTGTGCTTTGAGCTCTTCTTCTAGAAAGAGCATTTCAACGCCATGGCTGGATTCGGGCCTATGCAGCTTTTCGTCGGTTGCCTCCAGCTGTTGTGCTTCTCTTGAACCCTTCTCAAACCTGCAATCCTTTAAAGATGATTCTAAGCCTTCATGTTCTTTTGCAACAAGGCTCACTTTTTCAAGAAGTCCACATTTTGCCTCAATAAGTCCAGCAAGATTTAGAGCCAGCCTTTTTTCTCTTCCCACGTAAAGCCTGCTACGAACCTCTCCAGAAAAGTGAGAGAACAGCAAAAAATCCAAGAGCTGTACACATCACCAACTCCCAAGGAAAGCCATAAGGAAGATGGCCTGGCTTCATGTCTTCAGACAATGCTGCCACAACCCTGGGTGCTTCTTCCAGAACCACCCACTAGGATGGCTGAGAGGCAGCCCTTGGCTCCTCCATCACGCCAAGACAGCTTTGGCTCTTGCCACCACAACCACAGCCTGCCCAGGCAGGCCAACACAGGCTGTGGACACTCAGGTGTTTGGTCAGGAACTCCAACCTGCACCAGGCAACGGAGCAGACCACTGTGATCCCCTTCAGGGGCTGAGTGTATGGTGGGTGGTGGGCGTATGGCGGTGGGAGCCATGATCAAAGGCTCCCAGGAGCCTTGTTGTGCTCAACTGCCCATCAGGGGAGTCTTGTCCGCTTCCCTACCCAGTGCATCCTCATGTGCCACAGGTTTAGGTCCCTCCCACTCCAGCCAGAGAGAATTCCTCTCCATGCCCCCACCCCTTGATTTGGTTTAGGCCAGGCCAAGGCGGGGTTAGTAGGAAGATTCCATCCAGTCATAATAACATTCAGTTTGATGTCACTCAAATTCTAAAGCTGACTAAACTGTTCAAACAGCTTTTATGGCCTCTATTGGTCTTTGTGTCCCTTGCCTTTTGTTTGAGTGACTCAGTCCTTTCCCTGCCCTTGTGCTCTCCCTATTTCCTACCTTCCTTGCTTCCTTCCTCCCCTCCTGGGTTTTCTCCTTTTCTTCTTCCTTCTTTTCTACCTCCCTGCATCCCTCCAACTTTGCCTTCCTCCCTTCCAACTTTCTCTATCCCTTCCCTCCCTTTTCTTTTCTTGCAAGTGTTTGGGGTGAAAGTCCATGGCAGGCCAGCCCCAAGCTAGGCAAGGTCACTGCCACTGAGCTACAACATCCCCAGACCTGCTGCCACTTCCTATGCAAGTAACTTGAATTATCCCTAAAGAGAAACTCTCACATTAGTCTACTTTCAAAGTAATTTCAGAAGAGTTGCTAACATGGGCATAAATCAGTTATGACAAGTCATTTATGAAAAGCACGGCACAGCTAATGTTCCTCCAAAGAAGGAGTTGAAAACTTAATTGGTTTTCAGGTCAGCATTTCTAGACTAGTACAAACCCTCCTAATCCTGATCTCTCCTTAGTCCTATGATTTCTTTAAGTGTCCGCTTTGCTCCTCTTCATGGAGTCATGTGTACAGAAATTATACCTGGTTCTATTGAACTCTACTTAATTATTTCTCACCTCTGTGCTCCTTTTGCCAAGTCACTCCTCAACACTTACTGTAACCGTTTCAATTTTTTGTCCATTTTCATTTAAAAAACTCTTTCAAAAATTGAACCATTTCGCATGCAGACACAGTCTTCTTGATCTGCTATTAATCCCCCACTACTGACATTGGAAGTTATTGAAATGTACACTTCCGGACCGTTTTCAGATTTTTGATTCCTGTATATCTATCTGTCTATCTATTTACAAACATAACATGGTATTCTGAAAGAATCGTTCTGCTTTTGGAGCTCTACATTGTGTTTTCCAGAAGCAGGCCTATTACACAGAGATGAATCCATGTTACCTAGATTGATTTCAAACCGGAATGTGCACTCTGATTCCCATTATATTGTTCTACCTACTAATGGACAGTTCAGTTATATCCAGACCTCACCACCTCCCCCATTGAGTAAAACCCTTGTGAAGAGACATGTAGATGCCTTTGTGAACATATTGATAATTTTTCATGGCAGTGTTTTCCAAAAACCAGTTAGTAAATCAATTGATTCCTTTGCAGCCTGAAATTACCTTCATTCCAGTTTACTGGTATAAGAACCGCAGTATATCAGCAACCATTCTCCAATAGTAGTTCAGGCAGAAGTCATTCTAGATAACAAGCAGTGCCGGATCCTCCATGTATTTTACACAGCCCATGACGGGGGACATCCGTCCATTCGTTTAGAACAACTGATGTTTTATGCTGGCAATTTAGGTTTATTTAAAGGAGTGATTAGAAAACAGGTGAGACAGACTGATTAGATTCAGTATGTACGTTGGCTTTGTTTTTCTAGGCCTGAAGTTTTCACATTTCAATTAATTGTAGGTTAAGTATCAGGCAGATTCTTCACTGGGCTTCAAATGTGATAAAGTTGCTTCTTATTTTTAAGAAGGCCATTGCAATCCTGCATTTATTTTACACCTCAGTGCTTGTTTTACACACAAGCACACACACCCACACACCACACACATCAACACACACACAAACACATAATTAGAGCACATTTAACACTCAAATAAAGCTTTACCTACTAATTCAAAACTAGGGTTTTTTTTTAATAAGTATTGTGTCTTGGTCTCTACTGGGGAAACATGGTTCAATGTGAGTTCTCTGGTTTGTTGTAGGGCAGTGAACGTTCACTTGTTGGCAATGATATAGAAATGGGGAGTAAGAGTTTAAAAGTTTTTACAGTAGGTAGGCAGAGTCAGAGTATGGAATCTAAGAATAAGAAATTGGGGAATTTCCTCTTTGGTTCTTCATTTCAACCTCCTAATAATTCATGTATATTTTCCAAAAGTCTCCCAGAAAACAAGGACTAGGTCAATCCACATATCAGTGAACCATAGCAGAATGCGATTCTGAATTTCATATAAACAGTCATAAAATCAAAAAGACAGGTGCTGGGGTTTTGGCTCAGCACTAGAGTGCTGGCTTCACACTTTCAAAGGTCCTGAGTTGGATCCCCAACACCATACGTGAAAGGAATGAATGAACCAATGCATGAGTGTATGATGAATGAATTAAAGGTATAAGGAGGAGGAGGAAGAGGAGGAGGAGGAGGAGAAATAGAAGAAGATGATGAGAAATTTGACAGAAGGGAAAAGGGGGAGGAGAGTGAGTTTAAAGTGTGGTTTCCAATTCCCAAGCGTTAAATTACAGCAGACGGGATAGAGAGAGAAGATGGGAGGGCAGGAGAGGGGGGATAGTAGAGGCTAGAAAAGGTAGCAGAATACAACAGTTACTAACATGGCATTTTGTAAAAACGTGGATGTGTAAACAATATGATTTTGCAATCTGTATATGGGGTCAAAATGGGAGTTCATAACTCACTTGAATCTAATGTAGGAAATATGGTATCTCAAGAGCTATGTAAGGTTTTAAGCAACCAATATAAAAAAGAGGTCTTCATTTTTCTTTGTAGTTGAGATCTCTTGTTTCCGTGACATGTTTAGTTGTGTTCTCTCCTTTAGTCCTCCCATGCTCTAGATATTCTGATATGGAAAAACTAGCTGAAATGCCCAACCAGTCTCTAAATCAGTGACACTTTTTCATTAAGCCTAAAGTCACTTTACAATTGCTATAGTCATTCAAAATACACTTCTTTGTTGGGAGTTTAAAAGATATTTCCATCATCTAGATTACAAGTGCCTAGAACTCCCATTCTTCTTTATGTAAGAGTGGCTTCATCAGATTAAATGCTGTTCTCTGGAATAACATAAAATAGGAATAATTGACTCATAAGATTCTTACGTAAACCATCTTTATTTACAAAATACTATCTTAAGAATTATTGTTTCATTGAGCTTCAATTGGAGCCAAAGTATAGTCAATTACTGAACTAAAAGCAGTTACTTAAAAACTAAAAATTAGAGATAAGTCAAATTACATTTGAAGAGAGCAACAGCATGAGGTTTCTTGTTTGGTTGAAAAAAAAGGTCCTCTTCTCATGAACTGACTCCTTGGGTCAACTGGAAACAAGGCACCTCTGACTGGAGGGAAAGGTGCCAACACAGAGCCAGAGCCAGTTGCTTGGTTTTCAGCATGGAGAGGTGAATCAGGCACATCAGAGTCCAAAGGAGGCATATTAGGAATTCTGTGTTCTGCTGGTCCCGATGCTCTACCACAATTTGAGTAAAACCTATCTTGCCTTTGTAGAGGAAGACGTGCATCAGAAGAATATGGTTGGCCTGGCGGAGGGATCATCAGCCTGCTGGCCTGTTCCCCTGGAGGAGAGAGGGGCCCAGTCTGAGAAGGTGCTCTCTGAAAATCAGTGAACTTATGACAGCTGGATTCTCTTCCTTTACTGCTAGTCGCATGGTCCAGAGGATTCTCCAGGGCCCCTTGACCCTCTTCCTCCTCCCACTGGAGTGAAAGGTGAGAGTGTGAGTGGACCACTCTTTTCAGAATGAGGAGGTCTCCTTTCAGATGAAGGGTGACCTATTGGTGAGGGCCCATTTGGAGAAGGCTTTCTGCCCATTGCTGAGTTGGAAACATCCAGTGCATCATAGGGATCTTTTTCTACAAGTTCAAATCTAAGCTCCTTCTCAGTTAATTTCTGTCTGTTGCGTGCATTTTGTTTCCTGAAATAACTGAGGTTTCTTTCAGCAATCCGAGCTGCCAACTCACTAGCATGTGCTTCTTTCTCAGAGGAAATAATCTTCCCCAGACAGGAACGAATGGTACTCTGCAATTGTTCTTCAAGATATTGGGCTCTCTTTCTGTAGGTCTCCAGCTCTTTTATTGTATGGCTCATCTTTTCTTCGACTTTGGAAAGTTTCTCCTTTTGCTCCACACGGCAGTTTTCCTCCACTCTTAATTTCCTGTGCAGTTTCATCATATTTTCTTGATAGCGTTCCATCATGACTTGAAAGTTCTTCTGTAGGGTCTCATTCTCACTTTGCAGCTGTGCATTTTCTGACTGCAAGGATGCCTGTTCAGTCTGCAGACTTTTAAGGTGTTCTGTAAGGTCTTCCGTGGTTTTCTCCACTTCAGATGAGAAAGTACATTTTTGATTTCTTCCTCCTTCCAAGATTTCAAAGGAGGCCTTTAGCTTATCACCAAAAAACAAGGTTCCTCAAAGCACACCACACACATCAACACACACACAAACACATAATTAGAGCACATTTAACACTCAAAGAAAGCTTTACCTACTAATTCATAACTAGGGTATTTTTTTAATAAGTATTGTGTCTTGGTCTCTTCTGGGGAAACATGGTTCAATGTGAGTTCTCTGGTTTGTTGTAGGGCTGTGAACTTTCACTTGTTGGCAATGATATAGAAATGGGGAGTTAGAGTTTAAAAGTTTTAACAGTAGGTAGGCAGAGTCAGAGTATGGAATCTAAGAATAAGAAATTGGGGAATTTCCTCTTTGGTTCTTCATTTCAACCTCCTAATAATTTATGTATATTTTCCAAAAGTCTCCCAGAAAACAAGGACTAGGTCAATCCACATATCAGTGAACCATAGCAGAATGCGATTCTGAATTTCATATAAACAGTCATAAAATCAAAAAGACAGGTGCTGGGGTTTTGGCTCAGCACTAGAGTGCTGGCTTCACACTTTCAAAGGTCCTGAGTTGGATCCCCAACACCATACGTGAAAGGAATGAATGAACCAATGCATGAGTGTATGATGAATGAATTAAAGGTATAAGGAGGAGGAGGAAGAGGAGGAGGAGGAGGAGAAATAGAAGAAGAAGATGAGAAATTTGACAGAAGGGAAAAAGGGGAGGAGAGTGAGTTTAAAGTGTGGTTTCCAATTCCCAAAGGTTAAATTACAGCAGACGGGATAGAGAGAGAAGATGGGAGGGCAGGAGAGCGGGGATAGTAGAGGCTAGAAAAGGTAGCAGAATACAACAGTTACTAACATGGCATTTTGTAAAAACGTGGATGTGTAAACAATGTGATTGTGCAATCTGTATATGGGGTCAAAATGGGAGTTCATAACTCACTTGAATCTAATGTAGGAAATATGGTATCTCAAGAGCTATGTAAGGTTTTAAGCAACCAATATAAAAAAGAGGTCTTCATTTTTCTTTGTAGTTGAGATCTCTTGTTTCCGTGACATGTTTAGTTGTGTTCTCTCCTTTAGTCCTCCCATGCTCTAGATATTCTGATATGGAAAAACTAGCTGAAATGCCCAACCAGTCTCTAAATCAGTGACACTTTTTCATTAAGCCTAAAGTCACTTTACAATTGCTATAGTCATTCAAAATACACTTCTTTGTTGGGAGTTTAAAAGATATTTCCATCATCTAGATTACAAGTGCCTAGAACTCCCATTCTTCTTTATGTAAGAGTGGCTTCATCAGATTAAATGCTGTTCTCTGGAATAACATAAAATAGGAATAATTGACTCATAAGTTTCTTACGTAAACCATCTTTATTTACAAAATACTATCTTAAGAATTATTGTTTCATTGAGCTTCAATTGGAGCCAAAGTATAGTCAATTACTGAACTAAAAGCAGTTACTTAAAAACTAAAAATGAGAGATAAGTCAAATTACATTTGAAGAGAGCAACAGCATGAGGTTTCTTGTTTGGTTGAAAAAAGAGGTCCTCTTCTCATGAACTGACTCCTTGGATCAACTGGAAACAAGGCACCTCTGACTGGAGGGAAAGGTGCCAACACAGAGCCAGAGCCAGTTGCTTGGTTTTCAGCATGGAGAGGTGAATCAGGCACATCAGAGTCCAAAGGAGGCATATTAGGAATTCTGTGTTCTGCTGGTCCCGATTCTCTACCACAATTTGAGTAAAACCTATCTTGCCTTTGTAGAGGAAGACGTGCATCAGAAGAATATGGTTGGCCTGGCGGAGGGATCATCAGCCTGCTGGCCTGTTCCCCTGGAGGAGAGAGGGGCCCAGTCTGAGAAGGTGCTCTCTGAAAATCAGTGAACTTATGACAGCTGGATTCTCTTCCTTTACTGCTAGTCGCATGGTCCAGAGGATTCTCCAGGGCCCCTTGACCCTCTTCCTCCTCCCACTGGAGTGAAAGGTGAGAGTGTGAGTGGACCAGTCTTTTCAAAATGAGGAGGTCTCCTTTCAGATGAAGGGTGACCTATTGGTGAGGGCCCATTTGGAGAAGGCTTTCTGCCCATTGCTGTGTTGGAAACATCCAGTGCATCATAGGGATCTTTTTCTACAAGTTCAAATCTAAGCTCCTTCTCAGTTAATTTCTGTCTGTTGCGTGCATTTTGTTTCCTAAAATAACTGAGGTTTCTTTCAGCAATCCGAGCTGCCAACTCACTAGCATGTGCTTCTTTCTCAGAGGAAATAATCTTCCCCAGACAGGAACGAATGGTACTCTGCAATTGTTCTTCAAGATATTGGGCTCTCTTTCTGTAGGTCTCCAGCTCTTTTATTGTATGGCTCATCTTTTCTTCGACTTTGGAAAGTTTCTCCTTTTGCTCCACACGGCAGTTTTCCTCCACTCTTAATTTCCTGTGCAGTTTCATCATATTTTCTTGATAGCGTTCCATCATGACTTGAAAGTTCTTCTGTAGGGTCTCATTCTCACTTTGCAGCTGTGCATTTTCTGACTGCAAGGATGCCTGTTCAGTCTGCAGACTTTTAAGGTGTTCTGTAAGGTCTTCCGTGGTTTTCTCCACTTCAGATGAGAAAGTACATTTTTGATTTCTTCCTCCTTCCAAGATTTCTAAGGAGGCCGTTAGCTTATCACCATAAACCAGGTTCCTCAAAGCTCCTTTGGACTCATCCTCCAAGTGAGCACCAATTTCGGGTTCACTCGTCTTTCCCAGTTCCAGGTGACCACCATCCCTTTGGGCTCCCAGGCTTGGAGAAGATCTATCCTTCATCTTCAGCAAGCATTCACTCAGAGACTCCATGTGATTTTCTGTGTCCCTTAGAACTTGTTCTCCAGCTACTTTAGAGTCCTCTAATATGATTTTTGCTTTATTTTGGACACCTCCTTGTTGCCTCTGTGCTTCAGCTTCTCCTTGTATTGTTGGTCTCTGCGTTGGCGGAAGTAGGGATCCTTCATTCAAAACCTCTTTGATTGCCAGCTTCAGTTCTTCCTCATTCACTTGAAAGAGTCTCCAGTTTGTTTTAGCTTCAGCTATTTGTGATCTGAGGGATTCAGATTCACCTTGGAGGGAATGTATCCTTCTTGATAGATGCGCCATCGTTTCATCCTGTTGACCATGTTGAGCCTTCTGTGCTTTGAGCTCTTCTTCTAGAAAGAGCATTTCAACGCCATGGCTGGATTCGGGCCTATGCAGCTTTTCGTCGGTTGCCTCCAGCTGTTGTGCTTCTCTTGAACCCTTCTCAAACCTGCAATCCTTTAAAGATGATTCTAAGCCTTCATGTTCTTTTGCAACAAGGCTCACTTTTTCAAGAAGTCCACATTTTGCCTCAATAAGTCCAGCAAGATTTAGAGCCAGCCTTTTTTCTCTTCCCACGTAAAGCCTGCTACGAACCGACTGAAAACCTCTCCAGAAAAGTGAGAGAACAGCAAAAAATCCAAGAGCTGTACACATCACCAACTCCCAAGGAAAGCCATAAGGAAGATGGCCTGGCTTCATGTCTTCAGACAATGCTGCCACAACCCTGGGTGCTTCTTCCAGAACCACCCACTAGGATGGCTGAGAGGCAGCCCTTGGCTCCTCCATCACGCCAAGACAGCTTTGGCTCTTGCCACCACAACCACAGCCTGCCCAGGCAGGCCAACACAGGCTGTGGACACTCAGGTGTTTGGTCAGGAACTCCAACCTGCACCAGGCAACGGAGCAGACCACTGTGATCCCCTTCAGGGGCTGAGCGTATGGTGGGTGGTGGGCGTATGGCGGTGGGAGCCATGATCAAAGGCTCCCAGGAGCCTTGTTGTGCTCAACTGCCCATCAGGGGAGTCTTGTCCGCTTCCCTACCCAGTGCATCCTCATGTGCCACAGGTTTAGGTCCCTCCCACTCCAGCCAGAGAGAATTCCTCTCCATGCCACCCACCCCTTGATTTGGTTTAGGCCAGGCCAAGGCGGGGTTAGTAGGAAGATTCCATCCAGTCATAATAACATTCAGTTTGATGTCACTCAAATTCTAAAGCTGACTAAACTGTTCAAACAGCTTTTATGGCCTCTATTGGTCTTTGTGTCCCTTGCCTTTTGTTTGAGTGACTCAGTCCTTTCCCTGCCCTTGTGCTCTCCCTATTTCCTACCTTCCTTGCTTCCTTCCTCCCTTCCTGGGTTTTATCCTTTTCTTCTTCCTTCTTTTCTACCTCCCTGCATCCCTCCAACTTTGCCTTCCTCCCTTCCAACTTTCTCTCTCCCTTCCCTCCCTTTTCTTTTCTTGCAAGTGTTTGGGGTGAAAGTCCATGGCAGGCCAGCCCCAAGCTAGGCAAGGTCACTGCCACTGAGCTACAACATCCCCAGACCTGCTGCCACTTCCTATGCAAGTAACTTGAATTATCCCTAAAGAGAAACTCTCACATTAGTCTACTTTCAAAGTAATTTCAGAAGAGTTGCTAACATAGGCATAAATCAGTTATGACAAGTCATTTATGAAAAGCACGGCACAGCTAATGTTCCTCCAAAGAAGGAGTTGAAAACTTAATTGGTTTTCAGGTCAGCATTTCTAGACTAGTACAAACCCTCCTCATCCTGATCTCTCCTTAGTCCTATGATTTCTTGAAGTGTCCCCTTTGCTCCTGTTCATGGAGTCATGTGTACAGAAATTATACCTGGTTCTATTGAACTCTACTTAATTCTTTCTCACCTCTGTGCTCCTTTTGCCAAGTCACTCCTCAACACTTACTGTAACCCTTTCAATTTTTTGTCCATTTTCATTTAAAAAACTCTTTCAAAAATTGAACCATTTCGCATGCAGACACAGTCTTCTTGATCTGCTATTAATCCCCCACTACTGACATTGTAAGTTATTGAAATGTACACTTCCGGACCGTTTTCAGATTTTTGATTCCTGTATATCTATCTGTCTATCTATTTACAAACATAACATGGTATTCTGAAAGAATCGTTCTGCTTTTGGAGCTCTACATTGTGTTTTCCAGAAGCAGGCCTATTACACAAAGATGAATCCATGTTACCTAGATTGAGTTCAAACCGGAATGTGCACTCTGATTCCCATTATATTGTTCTACCTACTAATGGACAGTTCAGTTATATCCAGACCTCACCACCTCCCCCATTGAGTAAAACCCTTGTGAAGAGACATGTAGATGCCTTTGTGAACATATTGATAATTTTTCATGGCAGTGTTTTCCAAAAACCAGTTAGTAAAATCAATTGATTCCTTTGCAGCCTGAAATTACCTTCATTCCAGTTTACTGGTATAAGAACCGCAGTATATCAGCAACCATTCTCCAATAGTAGTTCAGGCAGAAGTCATTCTAGATAACAAGCAGTGCCGGATCCTCCATGTATTTTACACAGCCCATGACGGGGGACATCCGTCCATTCGTTTAGAACAACTGATGTTTTATGCTGGCAATTTAGGTTTATTTAAAGGAGTGATTAGAAAACAGGTGAGACAGACTGATTAGATTCAGTATGTATGTTGGCTTTGTTTTTCTAGGCCTGAAGTTTTCACATTTCAATTAATTGTAGGTTAAGTATCAGGCAGATTCTTCACTGGGCTTCAAATGTGATAAAGTTGCTTCTTATTTTTAAGAAGGCCGTTGCAATCCTGCATTTATTTTACACCTCAGTGCTTGTTTTACACACAAGCACACACACCCACACACCACACACATCAACACACACACAAACACATAATTAGAGCACATTTAACACTCAAATAAAGCTTTACCTACTAATTCATAACTAGGGTATTTTTTTAATAAGTATTGTGTCTTGGTCTCTACTGGGGAAACATGATTCAATGTGAGTTCTCTGGTTTGTTGTAGGGCAGTGAACGTTCACTTGTTGGCAATGATATAGAAATGGCGAGTAAGAGTTTAAAAGTTTTTAGAGTAGGTAGGCAGAGTCAGAGTATGGAATCTAAGAATAAGAAATTGGGGAATTTCCTCTTTGGTTCTTCATTTCAACCTCCTAATAATTCATGAATATTTTCCAAAAGTCTCCCAGAAAACAAGGACTAGGTCAATCCACATATCAGTGAACCATAGCAGAATGCGATTCTGAATTTCATATAAACAGTCATAAAATCAAAAAGACAGATGCTGGGGTTTTGGCTCAGCACTAGAGTGCTGGCTTCACACTTTCAAAGGTCCTGAGTTGGATCCCCAACACCATACGTGAAAGGAATGAATGAACCAATGCATGAGTGTATGATGAATGAATTAAAGGTATAAGGAGGAGGAGGAAGAGGAGGAGGAGGAGGAGAAATAGAAGAAGATGATGAGAAATTTGACAGAAGGGAAAAAGGGGAGGAGAGTGAGTTTAAAGTGTGGTTTCCAATTCCCAAGCGTTAAATTACAGCAGACGGGATAGAGAGAGAAGATGGGAGGGCAGGAGAGGGGGGATAGTAGAGGCTAGAAAAGGTAGCAGAATACAACAGTTACTAACATGGCATTTTGTAAAAACGTGGATGTGTAAACAATGTGATTGTGCAATCTGTATATGGGGTCAAAATGGGAGTTCATAACTCACTTGAATCTAATGTAGGAAATATGGTATCTCAAGAGCTATGTAAGGTTTTAAGCAACCAATATAAAAAAGAGGTCTTCATTTTTCTTTGTAGTTGAGATCTCTTGTTTCCATGACATGTTTAGTTGTGTTCTCTCCTTTAGTCTTCCCATGCTCTAGATATTCTGATATGGAAAAACTAGCTGAAATGCCCAACCAGTCTCTAAATCAGTGACACTTTTTCATTAAGCCTAAAGTCACTTTACAATTGCTATAGTCATTCAAAATACACTTCTTTGTTGGGAGTTTAAAAGATATTTCCATCATCTAGATTACAAGTGCCTAGAACTCCCATTCTTCTTTATGTAAGAGTGGCTTCATCAGATTAAATGCTGTTCTCTGGAATAACATAAAATAGGAATAATTGACTCATAAGATTCTTACGTAAACCATCTTTATTTACAAAATACTATCTTAAGAATTATTGTTTCATTGAGCTTCAATTGGAGCCAAAGTATAGTCAATTACTGAACTAAAAGCAGTTACTTAAAAACTAAAAATGAGAGATAAGTCAAATTACATTTGAAGAGAGCAACAGCATGAGGTTTCTTGTTTGGTTGAAAAAAAAGGTCCTCTTCTCATGAACTGACTCCTTGGGTCAACTGGAAACAAGGCACCTCTGACTGGAGGGAAAGGTGCCAACACAGAGCCAGAGCCAGTTGCTTGGTTTTCAGCATGGAGAGGTGAATCAGGCACATCAGAGTCCAAAGGAGGCATATTAGGAATTCTGTGTTCTGATGGTCCCGATGCTCTACCACAATTTGAGTAAAACCTATCTTGCCTTTGTAGAGGAAGACGTGCATCAGAAGAATATGGTTGGCCTGGCGGAGGGATCATCAGCCTGCTGGCCTGTTCCCCTGGAGGAGAGAGGGGCCCAGTCTGAGAAGGTGCTCTCTGAAAATCAGTGAACTTATGACAGCTGGATTCTCTTCCTTTACTGCTAGTCGCATGGTCCAGAGGATTCTCCAGGGCCCCTTGACCCTCTTCCTCCTCCCACTGGAGTGAAAGGTGAGAGTGTGAGTGGACCAGTCTTTTCAAAATGAGGAGGTCTCCTTTCAGATGAAGGGTGACCTATTGGTGAGGGCCCATTTGGAGAAGGCTTTCTGCCCATTGCTGAGTTGGAAACATCCAGTGCATCATAGGGATCTTTTTCTACAAGTTCAAATCTAAGCTCCTTCTCAGTTAATTTCTGTCTGTTGCGTGCATTTTGTTTCCTGAAATAACTGAGGTTTCTTTCAGCAATCCGAGCTGCCAACTCACTAGCATGTGCTTCTTTCTCAGAGGAAATAATCTTCCCCAGACAGGAACGAATGGTACTCTGCAATTGTTCTTCAAGATATTGGGCTCTCTTTCTGTAGGTCTCCAGCTCTTTTATTGTATGGCTCATCTTTTCTTCGACTTTGGAAAGTTTCTCCTTTTGCTCCACACGGCAGTTTTCCTCCACTCTTAATTTCCTGTGCAGTTTCATCATATTTTCTTGATAGCGTTCCATCATGACTTGAAAGTTCTTCTGTAGGGTCTCATTCTCACTTTGCAGCTGTGCATTTTCTGACTGCAAGGATGCCTGTTCAGTCTGCAGACTTTTAAGGTGTTCTGTAAGGTCTTCCGTGGTTTTCTCCACTTCAGATGAGAAAGTACATTTTTGATTTCTTCCTCCTTCCAAGATTTCTAAGGAGGCCTTTAGCTTATCACCATAAACCAGGTTCCTCAAAGCTCCTTTGGACTCATCCTCCAAGTGAGCACCAATTTCGGGTTCACTCGTCTTTCCCAGTTCCAGGTGACCACCATCCCTTTGGGCTCCCAGGCTTGGAGAAGATCTATCCTTCATCTTCAGCAAGCATTCACTCAGAGACTCCATGTGATTTTCTGTGTCCCTTAGAACTTGTTCTCCAGCTACTTTAGAGTCCTCTAATATGATTTTTGCTTTATTTTGGACACCTCCTTGTTGCCTCTGTGCTTCAGCTTCTCCTTGTATTGTTGGTCTCTGCGTTGGCGGAAGTAGGGATCCTTCATTCAAAACCTCTTTGATTGCCAGCTTCAGTTCTTCCTCATTCACTTGAAAGAGTCTCCAGTTTGTTTTAGCTTCAGCTATTTGTGATCTGAGGGATTCAGATTCACCTTGGAGGGACTGTATCCTTCTTGATAGATGCGCCATCGTTTCATCCTGTTGACCATGTTGAGCCTTCTGTGCTTTGAGCTCTTCTTCTAGAAAGAGCATTTCAACGCCATGGCTGGATTCGGGCCTATGCAGCTTTTCGTCGGTTGCCTCCAGCTGTTGTGCTTCTCTTGAACCCTTCTCAAACCTGCAATCCTTTAAAGATGATTCTAAGCCTTCATGTTCTTTTTCAACAAGGCTCACTTTTTCAAGAAGTCCACATTTTGCCTCAATAAGTCCAGCAAGATTTAGAGCCAGCCTTTTTTCTCTTCCCACGTAAAGCCTGCTACGAACCGACTGAAAACCTCTCCAGAAAAGTGAGAGAACAGCAACAAATCCAAGAGCTGTACACATCACCAACTCCCAAGGAAAGCCATAAGGAAGATGGCCTGGCTTCATGTCTTCGGACAATGCTGCCACAACCCTGGGTGCTTCTTCCAGAACCACCCACTAGGATGGCTGAGAGGCAGCCCTTGGCTCCTCCATCACGCCAAGACAGCTTTGGCTCTTGCCACCACAACCACAGCCTGCCCAGGCAGGCCAACACAGGCTGTGGACACTCAGGTGTTTGGTCAGGAACTCCAACCTGCACCAGGCAACGGAGCAGACCACTGTGATCCCCTTCAGGGGCTGAGCGTATGGTGGGTGGTGGGCGTATGGCGGTGGGAGCCATGATCAAAGGCTCCCAGGAGCCTTGTTGTGCTCAACTGCCCATCAGGGGAGTCTTGTCCGCTTCCCTACCCAGTGCATCCTCATGTGCCACAGGTTTAGGTCCCTCCCACTCCAGCCAGAGAGAATTCCTCTCCATGCCACCCACCCCTTGATTTGGTTTAGGCCAGGCCAAGGCGGGGTTAGTAGGAAGATTCCATCCAGTCATAATAACATTCAGTTTGATGTCACTCAAATTCTAAAGCTGACTAAACTGTTCAAACAGCTTTTATGGCCTCTATTGGTCTTTGTGTCCCTTGCCTTTTGTTTGAGTGACTCAGTCCTTTCCCTGCCCTTGTGCTCTCCCTATTTCCTACCTTCCTTGCTTCCTTCCTCCCTTCCTGGGTTTTCTCCTTTTCTTCTTCCTTCTTTTCTACCTCCCTGCATCCCTCCAACTTTGCCTTCCTCCCTTCCAACTTTCTCTCTCCCTTCCCTCCCTTTTCTTTTCTTGCAAGTGTTTGGGGTGAAAGTCCATGGCAGGCCAGCCCCAAGCTAGGCAAGGTCACTGCCACTGAGCTACAACATCCCCAGACCTGCTGCCACTTCCTATGCAAGTAACTTGAATTATCCCTAAAGAGAAACTCTCACATTAGTCTACTTTCAAAGTAATTTCAGAAGAGTTGCTAACATGGGCATAAATCAGTTATGACAAGTCATTTATGAAAAGCACGGCACAGCTAATGTTCCTCCAAAGAAGGAGTTGAAAACTTAATTGGTTTTCAGGTCAGCATTTCTAGACAAGTACAAACCCTCCTAATCCTGATCTCTCCTTAGTCCTATGATTTCTTTAAGTGTCCGCTTTGCTCCTCTTCATGGAGTCATGTGTACAGAAATTATACCTGGTTCTATTGAACTCTACTTAATTCTTTCTCACCTCTGTGCTCCTTTTGCCAAGTCACTCCTCAACACTTACTGTAACCCTTTCAATTTTTTGTCCATTTTCATTTAAAAAACTCTTTCAAAAATTGAACCATTTCGCATGCAGACACAGTCTTCTTGATCTGCTATTAATCCCCCACTACTGACATTGTAAGTTATTGAAATGTACACTTCCGGACCGTTTTCAGATTTTTGATTCCTGTATATCTATCTGTCTATCTATTTACAAACATAACATGGTATTCTGAAAGAATCGTTCTGCTTTTGGAGCTCTACATTGTGTTTTCCAGAAGCAGGCCTATTACACAGAGATGAATCCATGTTACCTAGATTGAGTTCAAACCGGAATGTGCACTCTGATTCCCATTATATTGTTCTACCTACTAATGGACAGTTCAGTTATATCCAGACCTCACCACCTCCCCCATTGAGTAAAACCCTTGTAAAGAGACATGTAGATGCCTTTATGAACATATTGATAATTTTTCATTGCAGTGTTTTCCAAAAACCAGTTAGTAAAATCAATTGATTCCTTTGCAGCCTGAAATTACCTTCATTCCAGTTTCCTGGTATAAGAACCGCAGTATATCAGCAACCATTCTCCAATAGTAGTTCAGGCAGAAGTCATTCTAGATAACAAGCAGTGCCGGATCCTCCATGTATTTTACACAGCCCATGACGGGGGACATCCGTCCATTCGTTTAGAACAACTGATGTTTTATGCTGGCAATTTAGGATATTTAAAGGAGTGATTAGAAAACAGGTGAGACAGACTGATTAGATTCAGTATGTATGTTGGCTTTGTTTTTCTAGGCCTGAAGTTTTCACATTTCAATTAATTGTAGGTTAAGTATCAGGCAGATTCTTCACTGGGCTTCAAATGTGATAAAGTTGCTTCTTATTTTTAAGAAGGCCGTTGCAATCCTGAATTTATTTTACACCTCAGTGCTTCTTTTACACACAAGCACACACACCCACACACCACACACATCAACACACACACAAACACATAATTAGAGCACATTTAACACTCAAATAAAGCTTTACCTACTAATTCATAACTAGGGTATTTTTTTAATAAGTATTGTGTCTTGGTCTCTACTGGGGAAACATGGTTCAATGTGAGTTCTCTGGTTTGTTGTAGGGCAGTGAACGTTCACTTGTTGGCAATGATATAGAAATGGGGAGTAAGAGTTTAAAAGTTTTTACAGTAGGTAGGCAGAGTCAGAGTATGGAATCTAAGAATAAGAAATTGGGGAATTTCCTCTTTGTTTCTTCATTTCAACCTCCTAATAATTCATGTATATTTTCCAAAAGTCTCCCAGAAAACAAGGACTAGGTCAATCCACATATCAGTGAACCATAGCAGAATGCGATTCTGAATTTCATATAAAGAGTCATAAAATCAAAAAGACAGGTGTTGGGGTTTTGGCTCAGCACTAGAGTGCTGGCTTCACACTTTCAAAGGTCCTGAGTTGGATCCCCAACACCATACGTGAAAGGAATGAATGAACCAATGCATGAGTGTATGATGAATGAATTAAAGGTATAAGGAGGAGGAGGAAGAGGAGGAGGACGAGGAGAAATAGAAGAAGATCATGAGAAATTTGACAGAAGGGAAAAAGGGGAGGAGAGTGAGTTTAAAGTGTGGTTTCCAATTCCCAAACGTTAAATTACAGCAGACGGGATAGAGAGAGAAGATGGGAGGGCAGGAGAGGGGGGATAGTAGAGGCTAGAAAAGGCAGCAGAATACAACAGTTACTAACATGGCATTTTGTAAAAACGTGGATGTGTAAACAATGTGATTGTGCAATCTGTATATGGGGTCAAAATGGGAGTTCATAACTCACTTGAATCTAATGTAGGAAATATGGTATCTCAAGAGCTATGTAAGGTTTTAAGCAACCAATATAAAAAAGAGGTCTTCATTTTTCTTTGTAGTTGAGATCTCCTGTTTCCTTGACATGTTTAGTTGTGTTCTCTCCTTTAGTCCTCCCATGCTCTAGTTATTCTGATATGGAAAAACTAGCTGAAATGCTCAACCAGTCTCTAAATCAGTGACACTTTTTCATTAAGCCTAAAGTCACTTTACAATTGCTACAGTCATACTAAATACACTTCTTTGTTGGGAGTTTAAAAGATATTTCCATCAGCTAGATTACAAGGACCTAGAACTCCCATTCTTGTTTATGTAAGAGTGGCTTCATCAGATTAAATGCCGTTCTCTGGAATAACATAAAATAGGAATAATTTACTCATAAGATTCTTATGTAAACCATCTTTATTTACAAAATACTATCTTAAGAATTATTGTTTCATTGAGCTTCAATTGGAGCCAAAGTATAGTCAATTACTGAACTAAAAGCAGTTACTTAAAAACTAAAAATGAGAGATAAGTCAAATTACATTTGAAGAGAGAGCAACAGCATGAGGTTTCTTGTTTGGTTCTGGATGTTGAGTAACAGGCTCATTTGCAGGTGGAAGGAACCCTTCAGGCAACTCACTTGTACTTTCAGAATGGGGGTGAAGAGGGCTGAATTCCAGCTCTTGGGGGAAGATTTTGTGAGGAAAACCCCCTCCCTGCATAGACACTTTGCATTGGAAATGGAGTGGGTGGCGGGTCAGGTGGAAAATAATCTCCAGGTTGCCAGACAAGTTTCCTGGGAGAGGTGGAGGAAAAAAAAGGTCCTCTTCTCATGAACTGACTCCTTGGGTCAACCGGGAACAAGGCACCTCTGACTGGAGGGAAAGGTGCCAACACAGAGCCAGAGCCAGTTGCTTGGTTTTCAGCATGGAGAGGTGAATCAGGCACATCAGAGTCCAAAGGAGGCATATTAGGAATTCTGTGTTCTGCAGGTCCCGATTCTCTACCACAATTTGAGTAAAAACTATCTTGCCTTTGTAGAGGAAGACGTGCATCAGAAGAATATGGTTGGCCTGGCGGAGGGATCATCAGCCTGCTGGCCTGTTCTCCTGGAGGAGAGAGGGGCCCAGTCTGAGAAGGTGCTCTCTGAAAATCAGTGAACTTATGACAGCTGGATTCTCTTCCTTTACTGCTAGTCGCATGGTCCAGAGGATTCTCCAGGGCCCCTTGACCCTCTTCCTCCTCCCACTGGAGTGAAAGGTGAGAGTGTGAGTGGACCAGTCTTTTCAGAATGAGGAGGTCTCCTTTCAGATGAAGGGTGACCTATTGGTGAGGGCCCATTTGGAGAAGGCTTTCTGCCCATTGCTGAGTTGGAAACATCCAGTGCATCATAGGGATCTTTTTCTACAAGTTCAAATCTAAGCTCCTTCTCAGTTAATTTCTGTCTGTTGCGTGCATTTTGTTTCCTGAAATAACTGAGGTTTCTTTCAGCAATCCGAGCTGCCAACTCACTAGCATGTGCTTCTTTCTCAGAGGAAATAATCTTCCCCAGACAGGAACGAATGGTACTCTGCAATTGTTCTTCAAGATATTGGGCTCTCTTTCTGTAGGTCTCCAGCTCTTTTATTGTATGGCTCATCTTTTCTTCGACTTTGGAAAGTTTCTCCTTTTGCACCACACGGCAGTTTTCCTCCACTCTTAATTTCCTGTGCAGTTTCATCATATTTTCTTGATAGCGTTCCATCATGACTTTAAAGTTCTTCTGTAGGGTCTCATTCTCACTTTGCAGCTGTGCATTTTCTGACTTCAAGGATGCCTGTTCAGTCTGCAGACTTTTAAGGTGTTCTGTAAGGTCTTCCGTGGTTTTCTCCACTTCAGATGAGAAAGTACATTTTTGATTTCTTCCTCCTTCCAAGATTTCTAAGGAGGCCTTTAGCTTATCACCATAAACCAGGTTCCTCAAAGCTCCTTTGGACTCATCCTCCAAGTGAGCACCAATTTCGGGTTCACTCGTCTTTCCCAGGTCCAGGTGACCACCATCCCTTTGGGCTCCCAGCCTTGGAGAAGATCTATCCTTCATCTTCAGCAAGCATTCACTCAGAGACTCCATGTGATTTTCTGTGTCCCTTAGAACTTGTTCTCCAGCTACTTTAGAGTCCTCTAATATGATTTTTGCTTTATATTGGACACCTCCTTGTTGCCTCTGTGCTTCAGCTTCTCCTTGTATTGTTGGTCTCTGCGTTGGCGGAAGTAGGGATCCTTCATTCAAAACCTCTTTGATTGCCAGCTTCAGTTCTTCCTCATTCACTTGAAAGAGTCTCCAGTTTGTTTAAGCTTCAGCTATTTGTGATCTGAGGGATTCAGATTCACCTTGGAGGGACTGTATCCTTCTTGATAGATGCGCCATCGTTTCATCCTGTTGACCATGTTGTGCCTTCTGTGATTTGAGCTCTTCTTCTAGAAAGAGCATTTCAACGCCATGGCTGGATTCGGGCCTATGCAGCTTTTCGTCGGTTGACTCCAGCTGTTGTGCTTCTCTTGAACCCTTCTCAAACCTGCAATCCTTTAAAGATGATTCTAAGCCTTCATGTTCTTTTTCAACAAGGCTCACTTTTTCAAGAAGTCCACATTTTGCCTCAATAAGTCCAGCAAGATTTAGAGCCAGCCTTTTTTCTCTTCCCACGTAAAGCCTGCTACGAACCGACTGAAAACCTCTTCAGAAAAGTGAGAGAACAGCAAAAAATCCAAGAGCTGTACACATCACCAACTCCCAAGGAAAGCCATAAGGGAGATGGCCTGGCTTCATGTCTTCGGACAATGCTGCCACAACCCTGGGTGCTTCTTCCAGAACCACCCACTAGGATGGCTGAGAGGCAGCCCTTGGCTCCTCCATCACGCCAAGAAGCTTTGGCTCTTGCCACCACAACCACAGCCTGCCCAGGCAGGCCAACACAGGCTGTGGACACTCAGGTGTTTGGTCAGGAACTCCAACCTGCACCAGGCAACGGAGCAGACCACTGTGATCCCCTTCAGGGGCTGAGCGTATGGTGGGTGGTGTGCGTATGGTGGTGGGAGCCATGATCAAAGGCTCCCAGGAGCCTTTTTGTGCTCAACTGCCCATCAGGGGAGTCTTGTCCGCTTCCCTACCCAGTGCATCCTCATGTGCCACAGGTTTAGGTCCCTCCCACTCCAGCCAGAGAGAATTCCTCTCCATGCCACCCACCCCTTGATTTGGTTTAGGAAAGGCCAAGGCGGGGTTAGTAGGAAGATTCCATCCAGTCATAATAACATTCAGTTTGATGTCACTCAAATTCTAAAGCTGACTAAACTGTTCAAACAGCTTTTATGGCCTCTATTGGTCTTTGTGTCCCTTGCCTTTTGTTTGAGTGACTCAGTCCTTTCCCTGCCCTTGTGCTCTCCCTATTTCCTACCTTCCTTGCTTCCTTCCTCCCTTCCTGGGATTTCTCCTTTACTTCTTCCTTCTTTTCTACCTCCCTGCATCCCTCCAACTTTGCCTTCCTCCCTTCCAACTTTCTCTCTCCCTTCCCTCCCTTTCCTTTTCTTGCAAGTGTTTGGGGTGAAAGTCCATGGCAGGCCAGCCTCAAGCTAGGCAAGGTCACTGTAACTGAGCTACAACATCCCCAGACCTGCTGCCACTTCCTATGCAAGTAACTTGAATTATCTCTAAAGAGAAACTCTCACATTAGTCTACTTTCAAAGTAATTTAAGAAGAGTTGATAACATGGGCATAAATCAGTTATGACAAGTCATTTTTGTAAAGCACAGCACAGCTAATGTTCCTCCAAAGAAGGAGTTGAAAACTTAATTGGTTTTCAGGTCAGCATTTCTAGACTAGTACAAACCCTCCTAATCCTGATCTCTCCTTAGTCCTATGATTTCTTGAAGTGTCCCCTTTGCTCCTGTTCATGGAGTCATGTGTACAGAAATTATACCTGGTTCTATTGAACTCTACTTAATTCTTTCTCACCTCTGTGCTCCTTTTGCCAAGTCACTCCTCAACACTTACTGTAACCCTTTCAATTTTTTGTCCATTTTCATTTAAAAAACTCTTTCAAAAATTGAACCATTTCGCATGCAGACACAGTCTTCTTGATCTGCTATTAATCCCCCACTACTGACATTGTAAGTTATTGAAATGTACACTTCCGGACCGTTTTCAGATTTTTGATTCCTGTATATCTATCTGTCTATCTATTTACAAACATAACATGGTATTCTGAAAGAATCGTTCTGCTTTTGGAGCTCTACATTGTGTTTTCCAGAAGCAGGCCTATTACACAGAGATGAATCCATGTTACCTAGATTGAGTTCAAACCGGAATGTGCACTCTGATTCCCATTATATTGTTCTACCTACTAATGGACAGTTCAGTTATATCCAGACCTCACCACCTCCCCCATTGAGTAAAACCCTTGTGAAGAGACATGTAGATGCCTTTGTGAACATATTGATAATTTTTCATGGCAGTGTTTTCCAAAAACCAGTTAGTAAAATCAATTGATTCCTTTGCAGCCTGAAATTACCTTCATTCCAGTTTACTGGTATAAGAACCGCAGTATATCAGCAACCATTCTCCAATAGTAGTTCAGGCAGAAGTCATTCTAGATAACAAGCAGTGCCGGATCCTCCATGTATTTTACACAGCCCATGACGGGGGACATCCGTCCATTCGTTTAGAACAACTGATGTTTTATGCTGGCAATTTAGGTTTATTTAAAGGAGTGATTAGAAAACAGGTGAGACAGACTGATTAGATTCAGTATGTATGTTGGCTTTGTTTTTCTAGGCCTGAAGTTTTCACATTTCAATTAATTGTAGGTTAAGTATCAGGCAGATTCTTCACTGGGCTTCAAATGTGATAAAGTTGCTTCTTATTTTTAAGAAGGCCGTTGCAATCCTGCATTTATTTTACACCTCAGTGCTTGTTTTACACACAAGCACACACACCCACACACCACACACATCAACACACACACAAACACATAATTATATCACATTTAACACTCAAATAAAGCTTTACCTACTAATTCATAACTAGGGTATTTTTTTAATAAGTATTGTGTCTTGGTCTCTACTGGGGAAACATGGTTCAATGTGAGTTCTCTGGTTTGTTGTAGGGCAGTGAACGTTCACTTGTTGGCAATGAAATAGAAATGGGGAGTAAGAGTTTAAAAGTTTTTACAGTAGGTAGGCAGAGTCAGAGTATGGAATCTAAGAATAAGAAATTGGGGAGTTTCCTCTTTGTTTCTTCATTTCAACCTCCTAATAATTCATGTATATTTTCCAAAAGTCTCCCAGAAAACAAGGACTAGGTCAATCCACATATCAGTGAACCATAGCAGAATGCGATTCTGAATTTCATATAAACAGTCATAAAATCAAAAAGACAGGTGCTGGGGTTTTGGCTCAGCACTAGAGTGCTGGCTTCACACTTTCAAAGGTCCTGAGTTGGATCCCCAACACCATACGTGAAAGGAATGAATGAACCAATGCATGAGTGTATGATGAATGAATTAAAGGTATAAGGAGGAGGAGGAAGAGGAGGAGGAGGAGAGAAATAGAAGAAGATGATGAGAAATTTGACAGAAGGGAAAAAGGGGAGTAGAGTGAGTTTAAAGTGTGCTTTCCAATTCCCAAACGTTAAATTACAGCAGACGGGATAGAGAGAGAAGATCGGAGGGCAGGAGAGGGGGGATAGTAGAGGCTAGAAAAGGTAGCAGAATACAAGAGTTACTAACATGGCATTTTGTAAAAACGTGGATGTGTAAACAATGTGATTGTGCAATCTGTATATGGGGTCAAAATGGGAGTTCATAACTCACTTGAATCTATTGTTGGAAATATGGTATCTCAAGAGCTATGTAAGGTTTTAAGCAACCAATATAAAAAAGAGGTCTTCATTTTTCTTTGTAGTTGAGATCTCCTGTTTCCTTGACATGTTTAGTTGTGTTCTCTCTTTTAGTCCTCTCATGCTCTAGTTATTCTGATATGGAAAAACTAGCTGAAATGCCCAACCAGTCTCTAAATCAGTGACACTTTTTCATTAAGCCTAAAGTCACTTTACAATTGCTACATTCATACTAAATACACTTCTCTGTTTGGAGTTTAAAAGATATTTCCATCAGCTAGATTACAAGGACCTAGAACTCCCATTCTTGTTTATGTAAGAGTGGCTTCATCAGATTAAATGCCGTTCTCTGGAATAACATAAATTAGGAATAATTTACTCATAAGATTCCTACGTAAACCATCTTTATTTACAAAATACTATCTTAAGAATTATTGTTTCATTGAGCTTCAATTGGAGCCAAAGTATAGTCAATTACTGAACTAAAAGCAGTTACTTAAAAACTAAAAATGAGAGATAAGTCAAATTACATTTGAAGAGAGAGCAACAGCATGAGGTTTCTTGTTTGGTTCTGGATGTTGAGTAACAGGCTCATTTGCAGGTGGAAGGAACCCTTCAGGCAACTCACTTGTACTTTCAGAATGGGGGTGTAGAGGGCTGAATTCCAGCTCTTGGGGGAAGATTTTGTGAGGAAAACCCTCTCCCTGCATAGACACCTTGCATTGGAAATGGAGTGGGTGGCGGGTCAGTTGGAAAATAATCTCCAGGTTCCCAGACAAGTTTCCAGGGAGAGGTGGAGGAAAAAAAAGGTCCTCTTCTCATGAACTGACGCCTTGGGTCAACTGGAAACAAGGCACCTCTGACTGGAGGGAAAGGTGCCAACACAGAGCCAGAGCCAGTTGCTTGGTTTTCAGCATGGAGAGGTGAATCAGGCACATCAGAGTCCAAAGGAGGCATATTAGGAATTCTGTGTTCTGCTGGTCCCGATGCTCTACCACAATTTGAGTAAAACCTATCTTGCCTTTGTAGAGGAAGACGTGCATCAGAAGAATATGGTTGGCCTGGCGGAGGGATCATCAGCCTGCTGGCCTGTTCCCCTGGAGGAGAGAGGGGCCCAGTCTGAGAAGGTGCTCTCTGAAAATCAGTGAATTTATGACAGCTGGATTCTCTTCCTTTACTGCTAGTCGCATGGTCCAGAGGATTCTCCAGGGCCCCTTGACCCTCTTCCTCCTCCCACTGGAGTGAAAGGTGAGAGTGTGAGTGGACCACTCTTTTCAAAATGAGGAGTTCTCCTTTCAGATGAAGAGTGACCTATTGGTGAGGGCCCATTTGGAGAAGGCTTTCTGCCCATTGTTGAGTTGGAAACATCCAGTGCATCATAGGGATCTTTTTCTACAACTTCAAATCTAAGCTCCTTCTCAGTTAATTTCTGTCTGTTGCGTGCATTTTGTTTCCTGAAATAACTGAGGTTTCTTTCAGCAATCCGAGCTGCCAACTCACTAGCATCTGCTTCTTTCTAAGAGTAAATAATCTTCCCCAGACAGGAACGAATGGTACTCTGCAATTGTTCTTCAAGATATTGGGCTCTCTTTCTGTAGGTCTCCAGCTCTTTTATTGTATGGCTCATCTTTTCTTCGACTTTGGAAAGTTTCTCCTCTTGCTCCACACGGCAGTTTTCCTCCACTCTTAATTTCCTGTGCAGTTTCATCATATTTTCTTGATAGCGTTCCATCATGACTTGAAAGTTCTTCTGTAGGGTCTCATTCTCACTTTGCAGCTGTGCATTTTCTGACTGCAAGGATGCCTGTTCAGTCTGCAGACTTTTAAGGTGTTCTGTAAGGTCTTCCGTGGTTTTCTCCACTTCAGATGAGAAAGTACATTTTTGATTTCTTCCTCCTTCCAAGATTTCTAAGGAGGCCGTTAGCTTATCACCATAAACCAGGTTCCTTAAAGCTCCTTTGGACTCATCCTCCAAGTGAGCACCAATTTCGGGTTCACTCGTCTTTCCCAGTTCCAGGTGACCACCATCACTTTGGGCTCCCAGGCTTGGAGAAGATCTATCCTTCATCTTCAGCAAGCATTCACTCAGAGACTCCATGTGATTTTCTGTTTCCCTTAGAACTTGTTCTCCAGCTACTTTAGAGTCCTCTAATATGATTTTTGGTTTATATTGGACACCTCCTTGTTCCCTCTGTGCTTCAGCTTCTCCTTGTATTGTTGATCTCTGCGTTGGCGGAAGTAGGGATCCTTCATTCAAAACCTCTTTGATTGCCAGCTTCAGTTCTTCCTCATTCACTTGAAAGAGTCTCCAGTTTGTTTTAGCTTCAGCTATTTGTGATCTGAGGGATTCAGATTCACCTTGGAGGGACTGTATCCTTCTTGATAGATGCGCCATCGTTTCATCCTGTTGACCATGTTGAGCCTTCTGTGCTTTGAGCTCTTCTTCTAGAAAGAGCATTTCAACGCCATGGCTGGATTCGGGCCTATGCAGCTTTTCGTCGGTTGCCTCCAGCTGTTGTGCTTCTCTTGAACCCTTCTCAAACCTGCAATCCTTTAAAGATGATTCTAAGACTTCATGTTCTTTTTCAACAAGGCTCACTTTTTCAAGAAGTCCACATTTTGCCTCAATAAGTCCAGCAAGATTTAGAGCCAGCCTTTTTTCTCTTCCCACGTAAAGCCTGCAACGAACCGACTGAAAACCTCTTCAGAAAATTGAGAGAACAGCAAAAAATCCAAGAGCTGTACACATCACCAACTCCCAAGGAAAGCCATAAGGAAGATGGCCTGGCTTCATGTCTGCGGACAATGCTGCCACAAACCTGGGTGCTTCTTCCAGAACCACCCACTAGGATGGCTGAGAGGCAGCCCTTGGCTCCTCCATCACGCCAAGACAGCTTTGGCTCTTGCCACCACAACCACAGCCTGCCCAGGCAGGCCAACACAGGCTGTGGACACTCAGGTGTTTGGTCAGGAACTCCAACCTGCACCAGGCAACGGAGCGGACCGCTGTGATCCCCTTCAGGGGCTGAGTGTATGGTGGGTGGTGGGCATATGGCGGTGGGAGCCATGATCAAAGGCTCCCAGGAGCCTTGTTGTGCTCAACTGCCCATCAGGGGAGTCTTGTCCGCTTCCCTACCCAGTGCATCCTCATGTGCCACAGGTTTAGGTCCCTCCCACTCCAGCCAGAGAGAATTCCTCTCCATGCCACCCACCCCTTGATTTGGTTTAGGCCAGGCCAAGGCGGGGTTAGTAGGAAGATTCCATCCAGTCATAATAACATTCAGTTTGATGTCACTCAAATTCTAAAGCTGACTAAACTGTTCAAACAGCTTTTATGGCCTCTATTGGTCTTTGTGTCCCTTGCCTTTTGTTTGAGTGACCCAGTCCTTTCCCTGCCCTTGTGCTCTCCCTATTTCCTTGCTTCCTTCCTCTCTTCCTGGTTTTTCTCCTTTTCTTCTTCCTTCTTTTCTACCTCCCTGCATCCCTCCAACTTTGCCTTCCTCCCTTCCAACTTTCTCTCTGTCTTCCCTCCCTTTTCTTTTCTTGCAAGTGTTTGGGGTGAAAGTGCATGGCAGGCCAGCCAAAAGCTAGGCAAGGTCACTGCCACTGATCTACAACATCCCCAGACCTGCTGCCACTTCCTATGCAAGTAACTTGAATTATCTCTAAAGAGAAACTCTCACATTAGTCTACTTTCAAAGTAATTTCAGAAGAGTTGCTAACATGGGCATAAATCAGTTATGAAAAGTCATTTTTGAAAAGCACGGCACAGCTAATGTTCCTCCAAAGAAGGAGTTGAAAACTTAATTGGTTTTCAGGTCAGCATTTCTAGACTAGTACAAACCCTCCTAATCCTGATCTCTCCTTAGTCCTATGATTTCCTTAAGTGTCCCCTTTGCTCCTGTTCATGGAGTCATGTGTACAGAAATTATACCTGGTTCTATTGAACTCTACTTAATTCTTTCTAACCTCTGTGCTCCTTTTGCCAAGTCACTCCTCAACACTTACTGTAACCCTTTCAATTCTTTGTCCATTTTCATTTAAAAAACTCTTTCAAAAATTGAACCATTTCGCATGCAGACACAGTCTTCTTGATCTGCTATTAATCCCCCACTACTGACATTGTAATTTATTGAAATGTACACTTCCAGACCGTGTTCAGATTTTTGATTCCTGTATATCTATCTGTCTATCTATTTACAAACATAACATGGTATTCTGAAAGAATCGTTCTGCTTTTGGAGCTCTACATTGTGTTTTCCAGAAGCAGGCCTATTACACAGAGATGAATCCATGTTACCTAGATTGAGTTCAAACCGGAATGTGCACTCTGATTCCCATTATATTGTTCTACCTACTAATGGACAGTTCAGTTATATCCAGACCTCACCACCTCTCCCATTGAGTAAAACCCTTGTGAAGAGACATGTAGATGCCTTTATGAACATATTGATAATTTTTCATGGCAGTGTTTTCCAAAAACCAGTTAGTAAAATCAATTGATTCCTTTGCAGCCTGAAATTACCTTCATTCCAGTTTCCTGGTATAAGAACCGCAGTATATCAGCAACCATTCTCCAATAGTAGTTCAGGCAGAAGTCATTCTAGATAACAAGCAGTGCCGGATCCTCCATGTATTATACACAGCCCATGATGGGGGACATCCGTCCATTCGTTTAGAACAACTGATGTTTTATGCTCGCAATTTAGGTTTATTTAAAGGAGTGATTAGAAAACAGGTGAGACAGACTGATTAGATTCAGTATGTATGTTGGCTTTGTTTTCTAGGCCTGAAGTTTTCACATTTCAATTAATTGTAGGTTAAGTATCAGGCAGATTATTCACTGGGCTTCAAATGTGATAAAGTTGCTTCTTATTTTTAAGAAGGCTGTTGCAATCCTGCATTTATTTTACACCTCAGTGCTTGTTTTACACACAAGCACACACACAAACACACCACACACATCAACACACACACAAATACATAATTAGAGCACATTTAACACTCAAATAAAGCTTTACCTACTAATTCAAAACTAGGGTATTTTTTTAATAAGTATTGTGTCTTGGTCTCTACTGGGGAAACATGGTTCAATGTGAGTTCTCTGGTTTGTTGTAGGGCAGTGAACGTTCACTTGTTGGCAATGATATAGAAATGGGGAGTAAGTGTTTAAAAGTTTTTACAGTAGGTAGACAGAGTCAGAGTATGGAATCTAAGAATAAAAAATTGGGGAATTTCCTCTTTGTTTCTTCATTTCAACCTCCTAATGATTCATGTATATTTTCCAAATGTCTTTCAGAAAACAAGGACTAGGTCAATCCACATATCAGTGAACCATAGCAGAATGCGATTCTGAATTTCATATAAACAGTCATAAAATCAAAAAGACAGGTGCTGGGGTTTTGGCTCAGCACTAGAGTGCTGGCTTCACACTTTCAAAGGTCCTGAGTTGGATCCCCAACACCATATGTGAAAGGAATGAATGAACCAATGCATGAGTGTATGATGAATGAATTAAAGGTATAAGGAGGAGGAGGAAGAGGAGGAGGAGGAGGAGAAATAGAAGAAGATGATGAGAAATTTGACAGAAGGGAAAAAGGGGAGGAGAGTGGGTTTAAAGTGTGGTTTCCAATTCCCAAACGTTAAATTACAGCAGACGGGATAGAGAGAGAAGATGGGAGGGCAGGAGAGGGTTGATAGTAGACGCTAGAAAAGGTAGCAGAATACAACAGTTACTAACATGGCATTTTGTAAAAACGTGGATGTGTAAACAATGTGATTGTGCAATCTGTATATGGGGTCAAAATGGGAGTTCATAACTCACTTGAATCTAATGTAGGAAATATGGTATCTCAAGAGCTATGTAATGTTTTAAGCAACAAATATTAAAAAAGAGGTCTTCATATTTCTTTGTAGTTGAGATCTCTTGTTTCCATGACATGTTTAGTTGTGTTCTCTCCTTTAGTCCTCCCATGCTCTAGTTATTCTGATATGGAAAAACTAGCTGAAATGCCCAACCAGTCTCTAAATCAGTGACACTTTTTCATTAAGCCTAAAGTCACTTTACAATTGCTATAGTCATACAAAATGCACTTCTTTGTTGGGAGTTTAAAAGATATTTCCATCATCTAGATTACAAGGACCTAGAACTCCCATTCTTGTTTATGTAAGAGTGGCTTCATCAGATTAAATGCTGTTCTCTGGAATAACACAAAATAGGAATAATTTACTCATAAGATTCCTACGTAAACCATCTTTAATTACAAAATACTATCTTAAGAATTATTGTTTCATTGAGCTTCAATTGGAGCCAAAGTATAGTCAATTACTGAACTAAAAGCAGTTACTTAAAAACTGAAAATGAGAGATAAGTCAAATTACATTTGAAGAGAGAGCAACAGCATGAGGTTTCTTGTTTGGTTCTGGATGTTGAGTAACAGGCTCATTTGCAGGTGGAAGGAACCCTTCAGGCAATTCACTTGTACTTTCAGAATGGGGGTGTAGAGGGCTGAATTCCAGCTCTTGGGGGAAGATTTTGTGAGGAAAACCCCCTCCCTGCATAGACACTTTGCATTGGAAATGGAGTGGGTGGTGGGTCAGTTGGAAAATAATCTCCTGGTTCCCAGACAAGTTTTTTGGGAGAGGTGGAGGAAAAAAAAGGTCCTCTTCTCATGAACTGACTCCTTGGGTGAACTGGAAACAAGGCACCTCTGACTGGAGGGAAAGGTGCCAACACAGAGCCAGAGCCAGTTGCTTGGTTTTCAGCATGGAGAGGTGAATGAGGCACATCAGAGTCCAAAGGAGGCATATTAGGAATTCTGTGTTCTGCTGGTCCCGATGCTCTACCACAATTTGAGTAAAAACTATCTTGCCTTTGTAGAGGAAGACGTGCATCAGAAGAATATGGTTGGCCTGGCGGAGGGATCATCAGCCTGCTGGCCTGTTCCCCTGGAGGAGAGAGGGGCCCAGTCTGAGAAGGTGCTCTCTGAAAATCAGTGAACTTATGACAGCTGGATTCTCTTCCTTTACTGCTAGTCGCATGGTCCAGAGGATTCTCCAGGGCCCCTTGACCCTCTTCCTCCTCCCACTGGAGTGAAAGGTGAGAGTGTGAGTGGACCACTCTTTTCAAAATGAGGAGGTCTCCTTTCAGATGAAGGGTGACCTATTGGTGAGGGCCCATTTGGAGAAGGCTTTCTGCCCATTGCTGAGTTGGAAACATCCAGTGCATCATAGGGATCTTTTTCTACAAGTTCAAATCTAAGCTCCTTCTCAGTTAATTTCTGTCTGTTGCGTGCATTTTGTTTCCTGAAATAACTGAGGTTTCTTTCAGCAATCCGAGCTGCCAACTCACTAGCATCTGCTTCTTTCTCAGAGGAAACAATCTTCCCCAGACAGGAACGAATGGTACTCTGCAATTGTTCTTCAAGATATTGGGCTCTCTTTCTGTAGGTCTCCAGCTCTTTTATTGTATGGCTCATCTTTTCTTCGACTTTGGAAAGTTTCTCCTCTTGCTCCACACGGTAGTTTTCCTCCACTCTTAATTTCCTGTGCAGTTTCATCATATTTTCTTGATAGTGTTCCATCATGACTTGAAGGTTCTTCTGTAGGGTCTCATTCTCACTTTGCAGCTGTGCATTTTCTGACTGCAAGGATGCCTGTTCAGTCTGCAGACTTTTAAGGTGTTCTGTAAGGTCTTCCGTGGTTTTCTCCACTTCAGATGAGAAAGTACATTTTTGATTTCTTCCTCCTTCCAAGATTTCTAAGGAGGCCTTTAGCTTATCACCATAAACCAGGTTCCTCAAAGCTCTTTGGACTCATCATCCAAGTGAGCACCAATTTCGGGTTCACTCGTCTTTCCCAGTTCCATGTGACCACCATCCCTTTGGGCTCCCAGGCTTGGAGAAGATCTATCCTTCATCTTCAGCAAGCATTCACTCAGAGACTCCATGTGATTTTCTGTTTCCCTTAGAACTTGTTCTCCAGCTACTTTAGAGTCCTCTAATATGATTTTTGCTTTATATTGGACACCTCCTTGTTGCCTCTGTGCTTCAGCTTCTCCTTGTATTGTTGGTCTCTGCGTTGGTGGAAGTAGGGATCCTTCATTCAAAACCTCTTTGATTGCCAGCTTCAGTTCTTCCTCATTCACTTGAAAGAGTCTCCAGTTTGTTTTAGCTTCAGCTATTTGTGATCTGAGGGATTCAGATTCACCTTGGAGGGACTGTATCCTTCTTGATAGATGCGCCATCATTTCATCCTGTTGACCATGTTGAGCCTTCTGTGCTTTGAGCTCTTCTTCTAGAAAGAGCATTTCAACGCCATGGCTGGATTCGGGCCTATGCAGCTTTTCGTCGGTTGCCTCCAGCTGTTGTGCTTCTCTTGAACCCTTCTCAAACCTGCAATCCTTTAAAGATGATTCTAAGCCTTCATGTTCTTTTTCAACAAGGCTCACTTTTTCAAGAAGTCCACATTTTGCCTCAATAAGTCCAGCAAGATTTAGAGCCAGCCTTTTTTCTCTTCCCACGTAAAGCCTGCTACAAACCGACTGAAAACCTCTCCAGAAAAGTGAGAGAACAGCAAACAAACCAAGAGCTGTACACATCACCAACTCCCAAGGAAAGCCATAAGGAAGATGGCCTGGCTTCATGTCTGCGGACAATGCTGCCACAACCCTGGGTGCTTCTTCCAGAACCACCCACTAGGATGGCTGAGAGGCAGCCCTTGGCTCCTCCATCACGCCAAGACAGCTTTGGCTCTTGCCACCACAACCACAGCCTGCCCAGGCAGGCCAACACAGGCTGTGGACACTCAGGTGTTTGGTCAGGAACTCCAACCTGCACCAGGCAACGGAGCAACCACTGTGATCCCCTTCATGGGCTGAGCGTATGGTGGGTGGTGGGCGTATGGCGGTGGGAGAAATGATCAAAGGCTCCCAGGAGCCTTCTTGTGCTCAACTGCCCATCAGGCGAGTCTTGTTGGCTTCCCTACCCAGTGCATCCTCATGTGCCCCAGGTTTAGGTTCCTCCCACTCCAGCCAGAGAGAATTCCTCTCCATGCCACCCACCCCTTGATTTGGTGTAGGTCAGGCCAAGGCGGGGTTAGTAGGAAGATTCCATCCAGTCATAATAACATTCAGTTTGATGTCACTCAAATTCTAAAGCTGACTAAACTGTTCAAACAGCTTTTATGGCCTCTATTGGTCTTTGTGTCCCTTGCCTTTTGTTTGAGTGACTCAGTCCTTTCCCTGCCCTTGTGCTCTCCCTATTTCCTACCTTCCTTGCTTCCTTCCTCCCTTCCTGGTTTTTCTCCTTTTCTTCTTCTTTCTTTTCTACCTCCCTGCATCCCTCCAACTTTGCCTTCCTCCCTTCCAACTTTCTCTCTCCCTTCCCTCCCTTTTCTTTTCTTGCAAGTGTTTGGGGTGAAAGTCCATGGCAGGCCAGCCCCAAGCTAGGCAAGGTCACTGCCACTGAGCTACAACATCCCCAGACCTGCTGCCACTTCCTATCCAAGTAACTTGAATTATCCCTAAAGAGAAACTCTCACATTAGTCTACTTTCAAAGTAATTTCAGAAGAGTTGCTAACATGGGCATAAATCAGTTATGACAAGTCATTTTTGAAAAGGACGGCACAGCTAATGTTCCTCCAAAGAAGGAGTTGAAAACTTAATTGGTTTTCAGGTCAGCAATTCTAGACTAGTACAAACCCTCCTAATCCTGATCTCTCCTTAGTCCTATGATTTCTTGAAGTGTCCCCTTTGCTCCTGTTCATGGAGTCATGTGTACAGAAATTATACCTGGTTCTATTGAACTCTACTTAATTCTTTCTCACCTCTGTGCTCCTTTTGCCAAGTCACTCCTCAACACTTACTGTAACCCTTTCAATTCTTTGTCCATTTTCATTTAAAAAACTCTTTCAAAAATTGAACCATTTCGCATGCAGACACAGTCTTCTTGATCTGCTATTAATCCCCCACTACTGACATTGTAATTTATTGAAATGTACACTTCCAGACCGTGTTCAGATTTTTGATTCCTGTATATCTATCTGTCTATCTATTTACAAACATAACATGGTATTCTGAAAGAATCGTTCTGCTTTTGGAGCTCTACATTGTGTTTTACAGAAGCAGGCCTATTACACAGAGATGAATCCATGTTACCTAGATTGAGTTCAAACCGGAATGTGCACTTTGATTACCATTATATTGTTCTACCTACTAATGGACAGTTCAGTTATATCCAGAGCTCACCACCTCCCCCATTGAGTAAAACCCTTGTGAAGAGACATGTAGATGCCTTTATGAACATATTGATAATTTTTCATGGCAGTGTTTTCCAAAAACCAGTTAGTAAAATCAATTGATTCCTTTGCAGCCTGAAATTACCTTCATTACAGTTTACTGGTATAAGAACCGCAGTATATCAGCAACCATTCTCCAATAGTAGTTCAGGCAGAAGTCATTCTAGATAACAAGCAGTGCCGGATCCTCCATGTATTTTACACAGCCCATGACGGGGGACTTCCGTCCATTCGTTTAGAACAACTGATGTTTTATGCTGGCAATTTAGGTTTATTTAAAGGAGTGATTAGAAAACAGGTGAGACAGACTGATTAGATTCAGTATGTATGTTGGCTTTGTTTTTCTAGGCCTGAAGTTTTCACATTTCAATTAATTGTAGGTTAAGTATCAGGCAGATTCTTCACTGGGCTTCAAATGTGATAAAGTTGCTTCTTATTTTTAAGAAGGCCGTTGCAATCCTGCATTTATTTTACACCTCAGTGCTTGTTTTACACACAAGCACACACACCCACACACCACACACATCAACACACACACAAACACATAATTAGAGCACATTTAACACTCAAATAAAGCTTTACCTACTAATTCATAACTATGGTATTTTTTTAATAAGTATTGTGTCTTGGTCTCTACTGGGGAAACATGGTTCAATGTGAGTTCTCTGGTTTGTTGTAGGGCAGTGAACGTTCTCTTGTTGGCAATGATATAGAAATGGGGAGTAAGAGTTTAAAAGTTTTTACAGTAGGTAGGCAGAGTCAGAGTATGGAATCTAAGAATAAGAAATTGGGGAATTTCCTCTTTGATTCTTCATTTCAACCTCCTAATAATTCATGTATATTTTCCAAAAGTCTCCCAGAAAACAAGGACTAGGTCAATCCACATATCAGTGAACCATAGCAGAATGCGATTCTGAATTTCATATAAACAGTCATAAAATCAAAAAGACAGGTGCTGGGGTTTTGGCTCAGCACTAGAGTACTGGCTTCACACTTTCAAAGGTCCTGAGTTGGATCCCCAACACCATATGTGAAAGGAATGAATGAACCAATGCATGAGTGTATGATGAATGAATTAAAGGTATAATCAGGAGGAGGAAGAGGAGGAGGAGGAGGAGAAATAGAAGTAGATGATGAGTAATTTGACAGAAGAGAAAAAGGGGAGCAGAGTCAGTTTAAAGTGTGGTTTCCAATTCCCAAACGTTAAATTACAGCATATGGGATAGAGAGAGAAGATGGGAGGGCAGGAGAGGGGGGATAGTAGAGGCTAGAAAATGTAGCAGAATACAATTGTTACTAATATGAGATTTTGTAAAAATGTGGATGTGTAAACCATGTGATTGTGCAATCTGTATATGGGGTCAAAATGGGAGTTCATAACTCACTTGAATCTAATGTAGGAAATATGATATCTCAAGAGCTATGTAATGTTTTCAGCAACCAATATAAATAAGAGGTCTTCATTTTTCTTTGTAGTTGAGATCTCCTGTTTCCGTGACATGTTTAGTTGTGTTCTCTCCTTTAGTCCTCCCATGCTCTAGTTATTCTGATATGGAAAAACTAGCTGAAATGCCCAACCAGTCTCTAAATCAGTGACAATTTTTCATGAAGCCTAAAGTCACTTTACAGTTGCTACAGTCATACTAAATACACTTCTTTGTTGGGAGTTTAAAAGATATTTCCATCAGCTAGATTACAAGTAGCTAGAACTCCCATTCTTGTTTATGTAATAGTGGCTTCATCAGATTAAATGTTGTTCTCTGGAATAAAATAAAATAGGTATAATTTACTCATAAGATTCCTACATAAACCTCCTTTATTTACAAAATACTATCTTAAGAATTATAATTTCATTGAGCTTCAATTGTAGCCAAAGTATAGTCAATTACTGAAGTAAAAGCAGTTACTTAAAAACTAAAAATGAGAGATAAGTCAAATTACATTTGAAGAGAGAGCAACAGCATGAGGTTTCTGGTTTGGTTCTGGATGTTGAGTAACAGGCTCATTTGCAGGTGGAAGGAACCCTTCAGGGAACTCACTTGTACTTTCAGAATGGGGGTGTAGAGGGCTGAATTCCTGCTCTTGGGGGAAAATTGTGAGGAAAACGCCCTCCCTGCATAGACACTTCACTTTGGAAATGGAGTGGGTTGGGGGCCAGGTGGAGCATAATCTCCAAGTTCCCAGACAAGTTTCCTGGGAGAGGTGGAGGAAAAAAAAGGTCCTCTTCTCATGAACTGACTCCTTGGGTCAACTGGAAACAAGGCACCTCTGACTGGAGGGAAATGTGCCAACACAGAGCCAGAGCCAATTGCTTGGTTTTCAGCATGGAGTGGTGAATCAGGCACATCAGAGTCCAAAGGAGGCATATTAGGAATTCTGTATTCTGCTTGTCCTGATGCTCTACCACAATTTGAGTAAAACCTATCTAGCCTTTGTAGAGGAAGACGTGCATGAGAAGAATATGTTTGGCCTGGTGGAGGGATCATCAGCCTGCTGGCCTGTTTCCCTGGAGGAGAGAGGGGCCCAGTCTGAGAAGGTGCTCTCTGAAAATCAGTGAACTTATGACAGCTGGATTCTCTTCCTTTACTGCTAGTTGCATGGTCCAGAGGATTCTCCAGGGCCCCTTGACCCTCTTCCTCCTCCCACTGGAGTGAAAGGTGAGAGTGTGAGTGTACCACTGTTTTCAAAATGAGGAGGTCTCCTTTCAGATGAAGTGTGACCTATTGGTGAGGGCCCATTTGGAGAAGGCTTTCTGCCCATTGCTGAGTTGGAAACATCCAGTGCATCATAGGGATCTTTTTCTACAAGTTCAAATCTAAGCTCCTTCTCAGTTAATTTTTGTCTGTTGTGCGCATTTTGCTTCCAGAAATAACTGAGGTTTCTTTCAGCATCCGAGCTGCCAACTCACTAGCATGTGCTCCTTTCTCAGAGGAAATAATCTTCCCCAGACAGGAATGAATGGTTCTCTGCAATTCTTCTTCAATATATTGGGCTCTCTTTCTTTAGGTCTCCAGCTCTTTTATTGTATGGCTCATCTTTTCTTCGACTTTGAAATGTTTCTCCTCTTGCTCCACCCAGTAGTTTTCCTCCACTCTTAATTTCCTGTGCAGTTTCATCATGTTTTCTTGATAGCGTTCCATCATGACTTTAAAGTTCTTTTGTAGGGTCTCATTCTCACTTTGTAGCTGTGCATTTTCACATTAATGTTTATAGCAGTTCAGTTCACAATAGGAACTAACTTAGATGCCCTTCAATAGAAGAATGGATAAATAAACTGTAGTATTTTACACAATGGAATATTACTCAGCAATAAAGAGAAGTGAAATTATGAAATTTGCTGGTAAATGGATGAAGTTGGAAAATATCGTGCTAAGCAATGTAAGCAAATAAAAAAAAAGGCTGAAATGTTGTCTCTGATAATTGGATGCTGGTCCTTAATGTGGTGAGTGTCACGGGTAGAATGGAGAAACTTTAATTGGGCAATGGGCAGGGAGGAATTTTGAGGGAGTATGTGGGCAAGAAAGATGGTGGAATGAGATGAACATCATTACCTTAGGTACATGTGTGACTGCATATATGGTGAGGTTCTATATCCTGTACAACCAGAGAAAAGAAATGTTGTGCTCCATTATATATTTGGAACCAGGCACTATGGCAAACTCTTGCAATCCCAGTGGCTCAGAATACTAAGCCATAATGTTGTTGATATCCTCAAAGCCAGCCTCAGCAATTTAGACCCTAAGCAACTTAGTGAGACCTTCTCTCAAAATAAAAAAGGCTTGGGGATGTGGCTCAGTAGTTGAGAGTATCCCCAGATTCATTTCTAGGTACAAAAATAAATAAATAAAGTATATATCATATACATACTTAATGTTATAATGAAAAGAGATAACTAGAATTAAAGAATGGAGGTGAAAGAGGAAATTTAAGATAATAGAAGTATTACATATGCATATATCTAGTATGCATATATATATATATAAATATAAAACTTCAACAGTGGGAGGAAAAGTTATAATTATTTCTTATACTTCAGCATTGCTTGAAATATTATAATAAACATGCATTGCTTAAAAATATGAAAACAACTTTATGACATAAAATATACATGGTATTATGAAATTGAAAACGTTTTCAGTATAACAAGTATTGGCACGTATGAGAAACAGAAAGCTATTTCATTCTGATCTTTTAGTTTATGCATTTGGTACTGAGTGATTTTTTTGGTTGTTTCAGAAGAAAAGGCACAGAGAATAGAGCAGAAGAAACTAGATAACGTTCAAACACTTTGGAGCTGCAATGAGAACATACTCTAAAATATTCACTCATTGTGGAATTGAATAACATCCATTTCACAAACCACAGACTTTTCCTATCTCACAAATCAATTTCATTCTATTATATTGGTGAATTAGTTTCTTTTAGTGAATTGGTTGTTCCATTTTAACTGTTGGCCTTCTAATAAAAGGGAAAGACATGTATTAGAAGTATAGAAAATAGTCAAGATAATAGCCCAGCAATACTTCTTACTTATCATCTAACCTCTTCTTTTCAGATTTCCCCATGCTTCAGTGACCACGAGCTGTTACCATTGAATTAGGCATGACAAGCCTCTCCAGGGCCCCTATTCTTTCAAGGAGTGGTTTGTTGGGGGTACAGTTATGAACAATGGTAATGAAACTATCACCATTTGTTTGAAATCTCATGTAGAGATTTTGAAATTCAAATGAGATATCACTATTCTTCTTATATTTCAGTCATAGGAAAATTAAATTTGATGCATCCTTTAAATTTGTTTTTGCTCTTATAAATCTATGATTGTTACACAGCTTTGAAGTGAAAATAAATCATGAAGTTGAAAAAAAGTTACCCTCTATCAATATTGTTGTTGTTCCTATAAATAAGATGGAATACAATTCTATACTTTCGTGTTGGAGAACACACCCATACACTCACATACATATGGTATACACATGTATGTAGTCATGAATATATGAAAATATACATCCAGAGAGAGAGAGAGAGAGAGAGAGAGAGAGAGAGAGAGAGAGAAGCCTTGTAAGCATGAAATTAATTCTCTTTTTTTCAAAGATCTAATGTTATCATTTCATACGTAATTTGTGAATTATAACTTATATAAATTTTGGCATCAAGGAGGTCTTAGATTTGATTTCATTTTTTTAAATTTTTTTTTAATATTTATTTTTTAGTTACTGGCGGACACAACATCTTTGTTTTGTATGTGGTGCTGAGGATCAAACCCGGGTCGCACGCATGCCAGGCAAGCGCGCTACCACTTGAGCCACATCCCCAGCCCCTTGGATTTGATTTCTGATACTAGTATATTATATATACATTATATCCCCTGCACAATAAGAAATGAAGCAATGTTAGACTGATATTCCAAACTAGATGAAATTTATTTATAGACAATAGGTTAAAAATAGAATATACACTTGTCAATTTAACTTATGTCTGTGAAGGAATTTTTTTATGTTTATGTGAAATAAATGTCAACATGAAATAAATATGAGTTTAATTTAGATCATAGATCCAATCTATAATGAAATGTCAGATTCACAATGAATGAAAATTGTGAAACAAAGAATGTTCTTAGAGCAACAATATTTTCTGTCAAACTATTAATAATCTAGAATACAATATCATATACACACATTTATTCTTATCCACATATAATCTTATGGTTGGGATTTGGAAAGTCTCCCAAAGTTTCTTTTGTCTGTTAAGAGCTTGTTCCCCAAATAAAGGTAAGTTGGGAGGTTTGGCCCTTGGGAAGTGATTGTATAATGAGGGCTCTGACCTCATTACTGGATTAATCCATTGAAGGAAACATAATTTGATTGGACTATTGGGAGCTAGTAGAAACTCTATGCAGTGGGTATGGTTGAAAGTAGGTTCTTGGAAGCATGCCCTAGGAGAGGATTTCTTTCCTTGTCTGCTTATTCTATCTCTCTCATTCTCTCTCCCTCCCTTTCTCCTTCCTTCTTGGCTGCCTTGTGCTGAAGTGTTTTCCTCCACCTGGAATTTCCACCATGATGCTCTGCTCAGGCCCAAAGCAATGCAGCCAACTGAATATGGCCTGAAACCTTGAATAAATAAAATAAATTGCATCAAAATAAATCTTTCCTCCTTCACCTTGTTTGTGACACGTATTTTGGTCACAGTGATGAAAATCTGACTAACACATATAGGTATTAAAGAACGCATGTATCTCTGTGTCAGAACAATAACATCCTTTGAAACTAGTTGACAGTTGGTGAAATGCTTTTACTTCATCTCACTTTACTATGAAGATGTGAGAAGACGTGGTTGACTTGTTTATTTTATATGACTTTGCTTATGAAGTAGGTCATAGGTACATTATACAATATACCTCTTTCACAAAAATTCAATAAAACTATCAAAAAGACAGATGCAGATTTTTTCTTTTCTCTGCCTTTGTCCCAATCATTTCACTTATCTCTAGTTTGTTATCTCAGCCTTAGTTTAACAACAAGTACTGTCAGTGCCTTAAGCAAATCTTCCTCCTGAAAACTACCCTGTGGAAAGGTTCAAATTAAAGCAAATATTAAACTTTGCTCTTACCAGTACCTTAAATACTTTCTTAGCCTCAAGGATCAGTCCAAGACTTTGTACTTTCAATGGCTCCTCTCCTCTCTCTATTAAAGTTCTCTATCAACTCTCTCTTTATTGTGCAGTGTTCTGGTCACAGACATACACACATATTTATTTCAAATTATCTGTTTTTTGTTGTGTGTGTGTGTGTGTGTGTGTGTGTGTGTGTGTTTGCGTCTGTGTGTGTGTGTGAACCCTCCTTTATTTCAAACTTCCATAGCAGTCATTGTTAATGTCAGTCATTTGGACATTTAATCACATACAACATGATAGAGTAGAAATAATGCTGGAATTTAGTTTCAAAGTACAAGTCCAAAAATTTACAGTGATAATAACAACATGTAGGAGGAGACGGAAATGAGATATAATAAAAATATAGACTTGAGATGGATGCTGAGAGGAGAAAAGAATGAGTTTGGGTTCTAGTCATTGGTAACTGGCAAATAATGGTGGTGTCATCTAAGACTGAGCTGAATGAACAAAAGCAATGTTTTATATGACCCTATTTCTATAAAATCTTAGTTTACAGAGTTTTAGTGTTTACTTATCATTATTTCTAGATTCTTTAATGGCTCAGTACACATTTCCAATCTCCCTAACTCCTCAATGTATTAATGCATGAATACCAAGAATGAACAGGAGCTTGGTCATTAATACTGTGCTCATCTAACAACTGAAATTATATAGATTCACATTTTATAACGTATAGATTTAAAATAGCAATGTGAATTTCCACTTATCCTTCAGATACTTGACATTAGCATTGTCCTTTTCTAACAAAAAATTATTTCTAATGTTAATATATTAGATGTATAAATTGAGGACATCTGTGAAAACTCACCTATTCTGACAGAATCCCAGGAGCATTCCTTCACTCTATCTTGAAATTTCAACAGGTGTGTAACTATACAAAATACTATTTCAAGATGTTGCTTTTGATAATATATTAGTTCCTTTTGAAACTGCACACTCAGTTCCAAATTTCATATGCCTTTATAATTTCTCATCCTTCTAAGGTGGTATTTCTTAACATATGGCAATGAAAGAAGATGCATTTTAATGGCATGCTTTATGCATGTGAATACTTTGAATAATTCTCACTTGCCTTGATTCCTTTTTAAAAAAGTGAGATTCTATGCTTAAAAGAAAATTTTTTATTTAAATAAGCAATTTTCTGGTAGAACTTAAAGTTACTTATGTATAATATGGTCTATGAAATGGAATTTTTAAGCAACTGAGGATTGTGATATTTTTAAAGTTATATTTAAGTAAAAGTTTCATATATGCCTGTATTAATTATATGAATTATATATATATATATATATATATATATATATATATATATATATATATATATATAAAGTTTGTATGTGTTTTTGAATAAAATATGGATGTATGCATGTGTTGAGTAATCTCAAAATAAAAAATGCTATCTCTAGAGAATGTTCTGTGCACCAGTATAAGGAATTACTTTGATTCTTTCTTTATATTTCACATATCACCAATGTTTTATTGTTATCAATAAGTTTACCCCAGTATGGAGAATCACCAATATATCTAAGAATCTTAGAATAGGCTTCAAATTTTTAAAAGCATCCCTTTTCTAAAAGCCACTCATCAAGTGTAAATAAAATGATTAAAATTGCTTTAATTTACTGGTGAACATAAATATTTCTTACTTTTGAAAGATCACGTAATTCCACAGAAGTAAATATCCCATCCAAAACTATTGGTTTATTAAGAATCACTCCAGTTCAATAACCTAAATCTAGTTATTATAGAAAAATGAAGAAATTTGGAACTCAAGGGTTTAGAATAGTGAAATATACACATTAATTTTTGAGGGGATACCAAGGATTGAACTCAGGAGCCCTCAACCACCAAGCCACATCTATAGCCCTATTTTACATTTTATTTAAAGACAGGGGATCACTCAGTTGCTTAGCACCTCACTTTTGCTGAGGTTGGCTTTAAACTTGAGATCCTCCTGACTCAGTCTCCCGAGCCTCTGGGATTACAGGCATGTGCCACCAGCTCATATTATTTTTATACTTTATTCATTTCTGGATTTATGAGGCCTTAAAACCATAACACTTTCTAAAGAAACTGGCATCCATTCTTTCCCTGTTGTTTTTGAAACTAGATGGTACTTAAACATTGGTCCAAATGGAATAAAATTTCCATTTGTGGAATTCCAGCTCCTTAAATCAAGAGGTGTAGAGGCAGGGAAATGTACTCTGAAGTCACATATATTTAGTGTGAAGCCCAGCACTTTTATCTGTGCCTCAGTTTCCTTAGCTGTAAAATAGGAATAACACACATAGTACCTTCACCGTGTCTTGAGAACTAAAGGAAATAATGTACATTAAGCATTTTTTGGTTCCTCCCAGAGACAGTGATCACTTGACTACTTCCTGCCAATGGGCATTAGTGCTCTTTGATTATTAACTAGAATTTTACTTCTATAGTTTATCTGTTTCTGTCTTCTACATATTTTAGAGGTTTTGAAACAGAAAATAAGCCAGAAAAAATAAGGTCAGAAGGAGAATATTATAACAGCTTTATAAAAAAATCCAAAAGGTGCAATGACTTGCCATCTCTACAGTAGGCCTAATGTAATATGCCATAAAAATAGTTTTAAAATAACAAGATGAGAGAGTTATTTATAGAAAAATAGATAAAGCTTTTAATGGTAAGTTGGTACTCTGAATTTCTAAGAAAATGATTGTTATCTCTTTGTCATTATATGTAATATATGCAGTGCATCTATGTATTTTTCAGGCTTTTCCTGTGAAAGAAATGTAGTTTCCCATCATTGTGATTTAACCCTGAACTTACAGAGATTCAAGAGCATGCACTCTAATAAGTTATACAATATCTGTAATGGTTCATACTTAGGGGTCAAGATCGTACTTGATGATAATGGTGAATAACATTTTTCAAAAAATCGTGAACGACCACATGGTTGGTATTTTTTCAAGCTAAGTAAAAAATATCAATTAGGCATTTTGTTGTTTAAACTGTCAGTTTTTTCCTTTGACCTACTTTTTAGCACTGGCAATAACACCAATTTAGGAAAAGGAGTGTTTCATCAGCAAAGGGTCAAGTTAAGGGAGTAAATTATGGCATCCCTCCCAAGTATGTTTCAGTTTGCCAGAGTGGATGATTGCCTATTCATGGGGAATAAACGCTATGTGAGAATTCCAGGGCTCTTTGTGTTTTGGCAGCTTTTTTTCACTGTAAGACAAGGAATCACAGGCTTTAATGTACAGACCTGTGGAGATGGGTGGAAGGAGAGAGGGAACTGGAAAAATGGCTTTGAAATGAGATTTATTTACTCTTTTCTTCTTCAAAGAACATGAGGTATAGTTATATTAATTGTTTGGTGTCTATTTTATAGCTTTTAAAAACAGAGAATAATTCATCTTGATTCTGTAATTACCAGCTATACAAACAGCATATGACAAGTCTTGACAAGTAGACTTTTTTAACATGGAATAGCTATGACAATGGCCAAAGTGTTAGATTAAAATATCAAGGTTGTTCCATTTGATAAATTCTTTCCTTTCTTAATAGGAGGTGTTATGTACGTTTGTATGCTAATTCTAAAATGTCTGTACTGTGTATGAAACTAAATATCAAACAGATCACTAAATTCAATGAACCAATAAACAGTAGTTTTCCAAAACATTCTGAAGGAACTGGTTACATATTTTCTTCTGGATACGAAGTTGGTTTTGTTCTTGGAATACAATCGATTTTTTATTGATTATTTTTTTTATTGGTTGTTCAAAATATTACAAAGCTCTTGACATCTCGTATTACATATATTAGATTCAAGTGAATTTTGAACTCCCATTTTTACCCAAAATACAGATTGCAGAATCACATCGGTTACACCTCCACATTTTTACATAATGCCATATTAGTAACTGTTGTATTCTGCTACCTTTCCTATCCTCTGCTATCCCCCCTCCCCTCCCATCTTCTCTCTCTTCCCCATCTACTGTAATTCATTTCCCTCCTTGTTTATTTTCCCCTTCCCCTCACAACTTCTTATATGTAATTTTGTATAACATTGAGGGTCTCCCTCCATTTCCATGCAATTTCCCTTTTCTCTCCCTTTCCCTCCCACCTCATGTCTCTGATTGATGTTGATCTTTTCTTCTTGCTCTTCCTCCCTGCTCTGCTCTTAGTTGCTCTCATTATATCAAAGAAGACATTATTGATTATAAGTCTATAAAATTATAAATCAAGAGTTTTATCGATCGCATGAAGGTCATGCCTCCATGACAACATTGTTGTAGACTGAAGTCTGGGTTAAAAAGCATCCGTTTAACTCCCATGAGGCACTGACAAAGATAAAGTAAAGGAATTCATAAACCCATTTATGCCACATACATGGATCAAAGAAATTATTACAACCTTATATCTGAGTTTCACTCTCTGGGTGAGACAATGTCCTGGAAATGACCCCAGTTGAAACTGGCAGGAGATGATTATCTTTCTCCCCTTTCCACTTTAGCCTGGGGTCAGGAAAATCCAAGTTGTAGTTTGTTGTAGTTTGGATCCGGAATGTTCCTCCCTTGGTGTTATGTTTTGAAGACAGAGGTGGGGCTTTTAGTAAGTGAATGTGTCTTGAGGTTCTGACCTCATGAGTGGTTAAATCTTTGACTGCTGAATGGACTATAGGGAGGCTGGGAAACTGTAGATGACGGGGCATCATTGGAAGAAGTGTATACCTGAGGAGGTCTCTCATCTACCTGGCTGCCATGAACTGAGCAGCTTTCCTCCATCCTGCATTTCCATGATGATATTCTGCCTTACCTCAGGTCCAAAGCAATGGAACCAGTCAAGAAAGAAATACCTGAAACCAGGAGCTAAAATATATCTTTTCACCTCCAACATATAAAAGCTGAAAAACTGCCTTATCAAAATTATCAAATATATAAGTTAATATATTTTATGTGAAAAATGTATATCAAAGAAAATTTTCACAAAAACTATAGCATTTTTAACATTTCCTAATGAATATGACCATTAGTTATTCATTGATAACATAGTTTTTTTTGTTTTGATCCTATTGTGTGGCATGCAAACTTCATCTTTTATGTCCTGATTATTTATGTAACTATGAATTCACCATTATGTTTCCATTCCTTCATTGAAAGTAGACTTCAAAAATTACACTGAAAAAAAAGCATTCTAGCACAATATTCAATATTTTAACAGTATATCTTTTCATATCAATGTAAAATATGGGCTACTTCCAACATTTTACCTAAAATCGTTTCAAATGGGAATTCCAGATAATTATTTCATTGTCTTCCTGACTAGGTAGAATATTACATTTGAGTATTTGAAAAATGAAAAGAACATTGAAACCGTTAGTTATGACATTGGAGCTCATTTATTTGGAAAAACATAACCCCCTTTTTTTTTCTAATTTGGTATAATACAAATAGAACTACAGCTTTGAAAAACATCACCCAACTTTTTTTTTTAATCACAGGTGGTAAGAAACCAAGAAATACTGTGAGGTCAAAGACTAAGTAAATGCAAGAAATGGAGAATTAAAGAGAACACTATATCATGCTTACATCTGGTGGATATTTGCTGACACAAGGTGAGATTGGCTTCTGTTTCAAAGGCCTTCTGGGAGTAGACCTCAAGAGAGAAAATCATAGGCCTGCATAAGGAGACTACTTAACCCCTATATAGTGACAGTACCAAAGGACCACATTGTGAGCATCAAGTATGAACAAAACATAAATCCCAATTGCATCTGTGCAATAGGGATAATGGCTCTTGAAAAAATGTACAACCAATACCTGACCTGATATGATGTTTGGTCCTGTATATTTAATAGTGTGGACAAAATGTAAGTTTTAAAAAGGGCAACAAGGGTTGAGGTTGTAGCTCAGTGGTAGAGTGCTTGCCTAGCATGTGTGAGGCACTAGGTTCAATTCTCAGCACCACATATAAATAAATAAATAAAATAAAGGTTCATGAACATCTTAAAACAAAACAAAACAAAAACAAAATACTCAAGCTAACAATGTAATTTAATATATCTCTAAGTTGTAATTGCCATGTTACAAGGTCTGCAAATCTTCCCTGGTTTTACCCTAGATTCCAAGTCTTAAAGAATTCCACAGATAAATTTATAAATAACATGATCTTATACATAAAAAAATCAATCAGTAATTGCATAATAAATCAAGTTGTCATGAGTAAGAGCCGACAGAAATAAGAACTATGAGAATCAGAGCTATAAATATAAAAACTTCAGATAGTGAAATTATCTGGCATAAAATAAAAACTGATATTTTGTATATTGAGATAAATAGAAGGGAATTGGAATGTCAAAAAAGGCAATTAATTACAAAATAGCCCATAATGCTTGAAAAAAAATGTTATTTTCTAGAAGTAAAAAAAAATGTTCCTGTTAATATAATAAACCTAATGTCAGGTTAGCATTGAATAGAAGTAGTAGCTGGAGAATAAATCTAAGTGAATAATACAGAATATATGGAGAAAAGAGAAAAATATAGAAAATATGAAAGAAATATAAGAGCAATAAAGGCTAGACTGATGACAAAAAATTTAATTAAATTAAGGATAAATAGTAGATATACCAAAAGCAATGTTTATACATAATGATTGAATACTCCATACCTGCCAAAATATACCAAACTATAGAATTAATATGATAAAGCAAATCTGAGGAGGACAAAAATATTTTAAAAATAATACTTATGCACATATAATGTAACTGTACAACCAATTAAAATATTGTTTCAAAATTTTTGAAACATTTGAGCAGAAAAATATCCAGAATACCACTTATGGAAAGATAACCTAATTTATTATAAAAAAGCATGAACTTGAGGAGAGAAAATGAGAATATTCTTCCTTCAAGACAACTGACATAAAATGGGACTGTCCTAGGAAAAGAGGGTTCTGTGATGATTCCATATATAAAATAAATGAAAATAAGACAAATTCTGTACTATGAAAATGGAAGCAAAAGAGAATGGAATCCCATCCTTAGGATATAGTGAAAATAAAACTATTAGTCTAAAAGATTGAATTATTGTAATCCCTGGGACTAAGGAAACTGAGGGATAAGGACCACAAGGTGAAGGCCAACCTGGACAATTCAGTGAGAGCAGAGTCCCAAAAATAAAAAAGTGGGCCAGGGGTCAGATGGTAGCTCAGTGGTAAAGAGCCCTTTTATTCAACCTCCAGTAACTCTCTCTCTCTCTCTCTCTCTCTCTCTCTCACACACACACACACACACACACACACACACACACACACACACACATATATATATATATATATATATATATATATATATATATATATATAAACATAAAGTGTTAAAAATACTTAAAAGTTCATATGGAGAAAGAAAAAATAAAGACATTTTAGGACAAAGAAAACTAAACATCAGTGTATCCTTACTAAAAAATTGATAACTGATGATTTCACAAATAATAATAAGTTATAAGGTTATTAAAAATAAAAACTAAAATGTGTGATCAAACAATATAAAAGATAAAGTAGAGTTGCTGTAGTTACTGTTCTAAATACTTCATTATTTAGAAGGAAATTAAGAATATAGTTAAATTTTGACATTTAAAAATTTCTAAGAGAAGCATTAAAGTTACAAAATTATATAATTTTCAATACATGAGAAATAAAAAAAATATTAAATAAAGGCATATAAAAGGTGAAATTCATAAAGTACAAAATAAGATGGAACAACAAAACAGGATTTATAAGTATTTAAAATCAAAGTACAAATAAAAAATAATGATACACTTACATAACAAAGAAAATCAGAATAGACTTTATAAAAGCTAGATATCTCCTCTTATTTAAAAAGAAATATCCAAAACTGTAGGATGAAAAATGTTGAAAGTGGGCTGGGGTTGTGACTCAGCAGTAGAGTGCTCACCTAGCACACTTGAGGCCCTGGGTTCTGTCCTCAGTATTACATAAAAATAAATAAAAAAGTAAAGGTTTTGTGTCTAACTACAAATAAAAAACATAAATCTTAAAAAAAATGCTGAAAGATAAATTATGAAAAATGATCTACCAGTCAGAAAATATAAAAATGTTAGAGTTTTTGAATTATTTGCTGGTAAAATAAGCTTTACATCCAAAAGGCATTTTTATGAAAGATAAATACATTAACTACAAAATGCTGATAGTTTCATCAGAAACATGTATGTCAAAATTTACTTGTATCAATCAATATGATAGTCTTTTTATACAAGGTAAAATAAGTGGAAAAAATAAAAAGAAGAAATCTACTCTTATAGTATTATTATTTAAATAAAAGATCTTTCAAAAATTAATAGGCAATATGGATTTAAAAAAAATCAGTAAAGATAAAGAAGATTTGAATAACAGCATTACCCTTATGTAATGTATACCTAATCAACAGTGGACCCAATAACTAAAAAATTATACTTTATATTTTGACACAATTATAATTATTGTGTGGATCTGAAAATATTATCTGATCAAATTAATAAATGTCTAAAACTATCATATGATGCCCAAAGTGGCATATCCAAGGAATAAATGACATTTGAGGATTAAAAAAACAACTGATAGCCAGGTGCAGTGTGACATGCCTGTAATCCCAGTGGCTTGGGAGCCTGAGGCAGGAGGATCTCAAGTTTAAAGACAGCCCCAGCAACTTCAAGGCTCCAAGTAACTCAGTGAGACCCTGTCTCTAAATAAAATAAAAAATAGGGCTGCTGATGTGACTCAGTGGTCAAGTACCCCTGAGTTCAATCCTAGGTACCCCTCCCCAAAAAAGAAAAAAATTCAAGTAATGTATTTTAGTATAGTAATTAACCAAATTAGAAAAATCACTATCTTTTAAAATTATGCCGAAAATTACTAGATACAATTCCACATTCATCTTGGATTTAATAAAATTTTATAAAGAAAGAAATCTCTCTAAAAGGATAAAAATAGCTGCAAGAAATTATAATAGTCATCATCTTCAACGAGGAACTTTTAAATAGTCTTTCCTATGAGATTACAAATAAGACGTGGCTATTCCTTCTACCAAATCCATTTAAGTTCTGTTCTGAATATCTTACCCATAACAATAAGGCAAGAAAATTATTTAAGAATATTTGAATGGAATGAGAGAAACAAGCCAGTCATTACTTTCAAACATATGATTATGTAGAGAATATGAAAGAAATTACACTTCGATGATCACAATAAACACAATAGTTCAACAAGATTACTGGGTTTAAAAATTTGCATACAGAATTTATACATAATATAATTCTATAGACAAGTAGCAAAGTTTATAAAATATAATAATGCTAAAACTTCAAAATTTTCAAGAGTATAAGATGCCACCCCCAAGATGTGCACAGATGATTACGTGAAGACATCATGAAAAGTTATTAAATCCCAAATCAAGAAAAGAGACCTTAGGAGAAATCAGTTCTGTTCATGGATTTTTTCAGCCTCCTGAATAGTGAGATAAGAAATTTCAAAATTCCCTTTGCAGTGACATTTTGTTGTAGAAGCACTAATCAAGCTAATACTTATGGAATTTCTATGTTTAATGCTCTTTGGGGAACTGCCAAACACTCTTGCACAAAGCTTGCTTCATTTTAAACTGCCGAAGAACCTCACTGAAGAGCATTTGCCTAATTGTCACTATCCCTACCAAGGTGGATATTTATTTTCAGGTCTTAACATCATTATTTAACATTACCTAAACACATATGTTGTGTTATGATATATTTGTGATATATATTATGATATACATATTATTGTTGCTTAATATATATATAGTGACAGAGTCAATAGTGCACATTATATACTTCGTTAGTTTTTTAATGAAATATATTTCAGCATTTACTTAAGCTTTAAAAAATATATGTAATAATTCATCTATATCCTGCACAATATTCTAAGTGTTTTCCATGTATAAACCAACTCAGTTAGTTTAAAAAGTTCATAAGAGGTGCTCAAAACATTAAAAGGGCCTTTTAATAAATTTGTAAAAGATATAAAAGACCTTTATTCAAAAAATTTACAATGTAATGAAGAAAATTAAGGTTTTCCAAAAATAATACCCTGAATATCAAGGTCAAAAGACTCAGCATAAAAATGCAAAAAAAAATATTATTTTCAATAGTAATAGAAACCCCAAAAGATGTTTGCATGTTTATGCATGTGTTTGTGTCTGAGTTTAATTTGTAAAACTGATCTGAATATTTATGTATAATTGCCATGGTCAAAAATTACCACAGCACATGGAAAGTTGGAGAAGAGTCTTTCAGTTCATTATGGTCCCCATTGTGCATTGTTGTCTTGTTGCATGAGCTTCTGGTGTGACACTGGAAAAGTAGGTGTCAAGGCTCAAGTCAAGGAGCTTTACTCCTCCATTTTCTCCTGGATTTTACTAGTTTGGGTTCTACATTTATGTTTTGAAACAATTTCAAATGGATGTTTTACAGGTTTTATAAAGTAAGGGTCTAGTTCCTTTCTCTTGCATGGAGATATTCAGTTCTGCTAACACAATTTATTAGTTACCATTCTCTTCCACTGTGTATTTTTGGTGTTCTTGTCAAAAATTTATTGATAGTGTGTTTAGGTTTATTTCTGTTCCACTGCTCTATGTATCTGCTTATATCAGTAACATATTACAGCTATAGCTTTATAATACAATTTGAATTAAGGAAAATCTTCTGCACAGAAAAGAAAATAATCAAAGGAAATATAATGGATTAAAGGATATATAGTTTTAAAATATTTTTCCAATTTATAGGTTGTCTTTATTTCATAGATTATTTTCTTGGCTGTGCGGAAGATTTTCCTACAAATAAAAACTACGATATTATCTCACACCTATTAGGATGACTTTTTCCAAAAGAAAAGAAATAACAAGTGTTGGCTAGGATATGGAAAAGGAATTCTTGTGTACTCTTGGTTGGAATGTGAATTGATATGGCCATATGGAAGGCACTATTGAGATTTCTCAAAAAGCTACAATAGAACTACTGTACAATCATCAACCCATTTTGTGTACAAAGACAAAGGAAGTTAAATCAATATCTTGGAAGGTATCTGTACTCTCATGCTTGTGACAGCAGTATTCACAAAAACCAAGATAGGGAAACAAGATAAATCTTGTTAATTAATAGATGAATCTCTCCATCCCCTCTTTCACACACACACACTCACACACACACACACACACACACACACACACATGGAAAGAGAGAGAGAGAGACAGAGACAGAGATAGAGGCAGAGGAATAAAGAGAACTATTACTTAGCATCAAAAAAGAACATTCTGCAATTTGTGACAACAAATTTGTAGAGATATTATGCTAAGTGAAATCACGGAAATAAGCTAGACACAGAAGGGAAATACTGTATGATCTTATTTACATGTGGAAGCTAAAAGAGTTAAATACATATAAATGGAATATAAAACTAGGGTCCACTAGGGAATTCAATGAAAAAGGGCAGTGTACAGGTTGAAATGTTGATCAGAGTATGAAGTTGGTGGGTGTGGTGGTGCACACCTCTAACACCAGTGACTTGGGAGAATACTGCAGGAAAATAGCAAGTTTGAGGTCAGTTTCAACTTAATGAGGTCACAACTTAATGAAATCCTGTCTCAAAGTATTGTTAAGAAGGGTTGGATATGTAGTTCGGTTGTAGAATACTCCTGGGTTCAATTCCTAGTTTAAAAAAAAAAGGAAGAAAGATAAAATGGTAAGAAGTTGCAGTTGTGTGTGTGTTAAGTCCAGAGATCTAATGTACATTGTGATGATGGTATTTAAACCTGTATTGTATATTGGAAATATGATGAGAGCTGATTTCAGGTGCTCCTACCACAAATTTAAAAAGTAAGTGAGCACATTAATATGTTAATATGCTCAACAGTAATATACCTTAATATAATACAAATATACACCATGATATACACTTTAAGTATGTACTTTAATATGTAGATATGTACTTTAAATATGTATTATAAAAATAATAAGATTTGGATTCAGTCTAGGTGCCTGTCAACAGAGGAATGGATAAAGAATATATGTGATGTATAAGTAATAGAGCCATAAAGAAGAAGGAATTCTTGTCATTTACAACAAAATGAATGGAACTCTTGGACATCAAGTTAAGTGAAATAAGTCAGACACAGAAAAACAAGTTTCTCACATTTCCTCTCATATATGAAAACTAGAAAAAGAAGTAGAAAGTAGAAGAGGGACCATAACAGAAGGTGATCAAGAGGATGGGAGAGAAAGGGGAAGGTATGAGAGGGTAGAAAAGGGTAGATGGATATGACCAATGCACAATAGATGCAAGTGTGAAAATAGAATAATGCATTCCATTAATTTGTGTGATTGAAAATGTGTTAATAATAAAAAAGAAAGAAAAAGATGACTTACAATACAAAAACATCACACATCTATAGCAATTAACAGTCTGTAATAAAGGCAATGAGACACATGGGAAAATACAAAATAATAGAGAACTCAAACAATTCTATGCATAGAATATACAGATACTTGATAAAAATACAGGTGTCATTTCAGAAGTATTGAAAAAAGACACATTCAATGGTGCACACAGATTTATGTCCTCTGACTTGTGATTATTAAATTTTATAAGTTAGTTATTAAATATGCTCACTCTTTAAATTAAACTATAAACTAGCAATTAAATTATACTAAAAATAAATGTAATAAATAATTAAAACCTAAACCATTTAATTATTTGACTGTATTTTATTATTTCTTTGCTCTTGTTGACATTTTTATTTCCCGTGTGTCTGGATGATAGCTTGTAGATCAACTATCATTGCCCAAATTTGTATTCACTAATGTCATATTAATATCTGAAAATCATCAAAGTTGGGAATATTTAGACGATTGAAATAGGCAAATACTAGTCCTAAGCATTTGTTGCCTGGTGTTTATCAGCACACAACTGGACAGACATTTTAGTAAATGGCACCAAGACAATTAGATAAAAATATGGAGAAACTTTAAATTTACTCACTGTCTCATTATATGTAATAATTCTAGGTGGCATAAAAACTTAAATGTGAACAATAAAACATCAAGTTTTTTTTAAAAATCTCATGTCATCAATTTAAGAATGGATGACTTAAAATAGACAGCACTGACCATAATGAGTTGTAAAGTAAGAAAAGATATTTTTAAAAATTTACATGAGCTAATAAAATGACAGAAGATGAAATAGGAGAGGGTGACAAAGGTAACTTATTTTCCATAATAGTTTGAATAGAATTCAAGTGTTTTCTGTGTAATCTGTCACTTCACAAAGATATATGATCACTTAAAGTTTAGAATTATTGTTATGAATCTATTCTGCAGGTACATGCTAATGAACGAATAAGAAAACCTAATCTCAAAAGTCTTCATACACATCCTATAAAGAAGGAAAGAACCCTAAAATGCTAAAATACTGATATGGATGTATGTAACTTACAATGTACTTTTTACAAATTAGAGAAGAATTTCTGTGGCTTCTGTGGAAATGTTAACTGTTTTAAGAATTGAACACAGACAGTTGGGGAGAAGGAGCTATGGGTATAGGTTGAATACATGTATTCTAATTTCTATTCATAATTCAACTAAATCCCATTTCCTTAGGAGGAGAATTTGAATGTGTGTGTGTATGTATATGTGTGTGTGTGTGTGTACATATATATACATATATGTGTGTGTGTGTGTCTATCTATATATATATCTATATATATATATATCTATATATCTATATATATATATCTATATCTATATATATATATCTATATATATATCTATATATATATATATATATATATATATATATATATATATATATATATATATATATATATTAGAGTAAAAGGATTTAGGGGGAAAAAGATATATTTTTCCCCTAAATCCTTTTACTCTAACACAATAAATACAAGTATGTATGCAGATTCAGTTCATCACTGGGAATTGAAAATATCTCTTTTGCAAAGTGTAGGATGTGAAATGGCAGCAGTTTTCAGAGTTAAAATTCCTTATCTTTTAGGAACTAAAAGATAAAGAATGTAAGAACTGAAAAAGACCTTAGGGATGATCTCTTCCAATCCCTCATATTACCAATGCAGGAAACTTGTCTATAAAGATGAAGTTACTTATCCAAAGTCACCCACCTAGCCAATGACAAAGAAATAGGCTTTGATATGAATCAGTGTATTTCAGTGTTCGAATTACAAAGAAATTACTTGAATTCATGTCAAAATCTGATTTCCTAATGTACTTTTTACATGGCTGATTTCTGTAAATATGTTTTAGAATGATAATATTGTGGGTACAGTTTAAAAACAGATAACAGCAATAGCCTGAAAGAAGTGAGACTGTATTCCAGCTAAGCCAGATAAAAGGATTCAGCATTTTAGGACTACCAAAAATAAACAGAATTCAGTTTACTCTGCTTTGAAATACTATTCCATCATGAAATATAAGCTTAAAATCAGACAGCAAAATTCATTTAAAAAGTATTTACAAACCCTAGTAGTAAATATTGTTTATCATGTTTGTCTATGAACACTTTGGCTTGATGGTGCATTTGCTAATTCAAATGCAGACCTCATCACTTCCCTCAGAGAGCTCAGTCTACTGTGGGACAGCAGTCAATCAACTGTAATATATGCTTACAGCAGAAGTTCCTTCTGCTGGGAAAGCTTGAACCAGAGGTCTTTCACCTGTTCCTCATTGAGGCCTTCCCTGGGGAAAAGGGGAGGAGTTGAGCTCTGAAAGTAAATTGGTATTAGCAGCAGGATTAGGATGGGGTCTGAGGATTCAGCCCCAGGTAAAAGGAGGTTGAGTATGGTTTCAGTTCAGAGAACTTTGGAAAGTTTGTAACAATATGAATCTGGCACAAAAGGTACAGGATAAACATTAAAGGACTTTGGAGAGCATTTGAGAGAATTTTACTTTTTATTTTTAGCCCAAGACAAAACATCGTGTGTTTTAAATAATGGGATTCTATTACAGATATGCTTAGATACTTGTGGATTTGGAAATACTAGGATCTATTGCCTTACTAATAAAATGAAGAGTATAAGTAAACGCAGAGTATAGAATATTACATAATGCTGAGTTAACAAATGTTAGTGCCTTCTGGAATATTCTTAAATTGGAATTTCTGCAAAGTATTTTAAAGATGATTAAAACAGAGCACTTAGCCCCCTCCCTATCCCTATCTATCTCTTGGCCTGAGTGCCTAGCACAAAAATGTGTTCCTGGTGAACACTCCAAAGATGCACTAATAGTGAGTCAAACAATTAGTTCCCCTGAGTTAAACTTCTTTAATTAAGATATACAGACAAGTGTGTTTTTTATGTGCATCATGCTATGCCCCCATATGCATATACTTTTTGTATTTTTAAACAGGATTGACAAGCTCATTAGGCAGTGCTCTGTTCAGTGAAAAGACATAGAGCTTGGAGGTAACCTTTTCTGTTGGAAAATTGTGCATTTACTAGATGTCTTTAAAATTGGGTTGTTCCTGGATGCCAATAAATTCACTTCCTTTCTAGGAATTTTGTATATACTCTTTCCCTGAAAACTCACTGCTAATCTGACAAGATATGTTTTTAAAAGAACATATCCTGTGCATGCGTTTTGTTGTTGTTGTTGTTGTTTTGTTTTGTCTTTAACCCTGCCACCTTGTGAAAGAAACCTGAAACTACAATTTGATCAATTCCAATTCCAACTGATTCTGAACAACATGTCAGATTCTCCACACTATTTGAAAGTACTTTGTACAGCAGGTTACAACACAAGTGCTCCTGGTTACTGTATTTATGAAGAAGCAGTTTTTAGGGGACTTTATATATACTTTGTGTTTGTCTATGTGTGTGTGTGTGTATCTATGTGTATGTACATACACATATGTGTATTTATTCATTCATTTATTCAGTGGTACTAGGGATTGAACCCAGGGGTGTTCTACCAGAGCTACTTCGCTAGAAGTTTTCATTTTTTTTTAATTTGACACAGGGTCTAGGCTGGATTCAAACTTCTGATCCTCCTGCCTCAGTCTTGAGTAGGTTGGATTACAGGTGTGTGTCACTGCACCCAGTCTTTATATTTTACAATGAACAGACATCTCTTTTATTGGACTAGGAACTGTAAGCAAAAAGGGGGACCATGAATTTAGTACAAGGAATGCCAAATTTATGGATCCAGGACATAGGCAGAATGCCTTTCAAACATAGACAATGAGGTTTAAAATTTAGGGGTTTTAGTGCAGTTCTACTGAGGGATATCTTAGAATTGCTTTCTTAATCAAGAATACATTATATTTTATCTGAATTTAACAATTTTTCCCCTGAAGGTATTCAGAATTAGATGCAGAAACTAATGTCACATAATAAACACAGATTCAGGGTAATTTTGCATAGGCATTAGATTTTAAAAGTGGGAAGTCTCATAGATTTGTAATGAAAATAGGTAGCTAAGAAAGTTCAGAAGCATAAATATCACATTAAATTTGAATCCCATTCATTACCTTTACTTGTTTTGGAGGAAATCATTTTAAAAGTAGACTTTTAAACTTTGAGGCTGTGGAGTTTCCATTATCCACCCACAATGTGACCAGATAAAAAGGCAGAACAATATGGACTGCAAAGAGAGAAAATAATAAAGTAGATATTTGAAAAGAAGTTGAGAAATAGGCAGAGGATTAGTGGAATATTTTTCTTTTTAAATTCTAGAGAGATCTACCATGTGCTTCACTTGTCTGTAACACACACACACAAACATGTACTTGCACACACAGATGTACAAGTGTAAACTACGTCGTGTCCTTAGAGTCCACTTGCTTTAACTTTTTTCTGTAACTTGTCAACAATAAGTTTAAATCTTTGAAAGATGCTTGTATGATTTCTCAAAGATATGCAAAATAACATACTCAATTTTAAGTTCTTTACATCTAGGTATGGCTTTTCAGGTACTCCATGTGACAATCATATTTGTGTTTTCCTCAATTCCACATTTAGCTAGTTAGATAAAAACATCAGATTTCCAAGTGGGTAATAATCCCTTTACATTTTACCTTCATATATATATTTTTCTTTTTTGGTTATCAAAATTTTATGATTTTATGTCTTAAAATTTATCATTGCTATATTATTAATTTTCTATCATCCTCGGCCTCTACTGTATTTCAATGAGCAAGATATTAAAGTCCTTGTAGATAATGCACTGAAGTAGCAGTTTGTTACACAGAATCCTAGGGGTCCCAGGAGATACCCTTGCAAACATTTTGTACATGCTGAATGATCTATTAAGCACTAAAATGGAAAAGTTACCTGTAAACAGTCCCACTCAAATTTTACCTCTCATAAGTAACAGTACCATTAATGTACATCTGAATGTAATGTTATTTACAGATAATTAAAACTCTGTAAATCTTATTAAAACTGATTTTTAGTTCCATTCATAATCTATATGGAAAATTTATCTACATAACAGAAATTCATTGGAAGAAAAACAAAAGGCAGAGTTTAAAATATTAACTATCTTTAATAATGACATCTAGCTAACTTTACTCATTACTTAATTCAATTATTAGGCTTTTACTCCCCATTCTCTGCTTCATTTATCCCTAAGTTGAACAGAAATTAATGAACTTCATCAAACTCAAAAATATTTTTATGAGAAATTGAACCCCTGAGGGCTTAACCACTGAACCATATCCCCAGTTATGTTTATTTATTTATTTATTTTGCTACAGGATCTCACCAATTAGCTTAGATGCTGGCTAAACTGCTGAGACTGGCTTAAACTATAGATCTTTTTGCCTCAGCCTCTGTAGTCACTGGGAATATGGGTGTATGCTACTGCACCCAACTCTGACACATAAATCTTATTAATAGCAAATCAAAGGGTTTGGCCCAGAGTGGAACTATAAACTATATTTTAGAAGTGAATAAAACCCCCAAATATTGTCTTAATCAGTTTCCCCCACTCCCAGGCAAGTGAATCATTGTTGAGGGATAATGCACTGACTTTTCACGTAATTATTGTTATCACTTGTAGCAGGCAGGACTTATCACAGCACTCAAGATCATGGGAAAGACCCTTTCCTTAAAACTCCTACTCAAATATTGAGTATAAAATGGGTGCTTATGCTTAACAATGGTCTGGCCAACTTTCTTACAATAGCATTGCATCCCTTTCCTATGGGATCCCCTTTACTTCCTCTGCTTTCACTGGAGTCTAACCTGCACTGGGATCAGAAGCCTTTCTGCATACTCCTGACTCAATTTTCTTTATCCTTCTGTGTATTTCCTCACTATTTTGGCATAATCAATCACCTGCAATAATTTAAAGAAAACCTAAGTGACTAAAGATGGAGTGCATTCAAAAGAAAATATGCCCCTGATGTTATTCTGAAGGTGCTGAGTCTTGGAATGGAACATTAGATATGAATAAGATTAGATGAGAAATTGTACCCTGAAGAAAATCTATGGAATAGCAGCAACAGAGAAAAAATACTGAAGAGATCTCTGTTGCCAAAAATATTGACTATGAGAATGTGATGTACTGTAAAGTTTGACAGACAAGGTGTGTACCAGATTAAGAGGATCCTTAAATAGTAGACAATTTAGAATTCAAGGAGTAGATGCAGATTCAATAGTTTTGCTGATTGTACTACATAATTTGTCAAAAGTAACAATTAAGCAGAGATGATTTGGATAGAAAATGAACAATGATATTTTATTCATATCATGTATTTATTTACATTTGTATGTCATAATATTATTTCTTAATATAAATTTAGATTTTTTAAAGCAAATTAACAAAAGATACCACCTCAGTGGTATCTTTGTTTTAAGAACAGAACATTACTTATGATAGGAAGACATTTAAAAGTGAGAAACACAATGTTTCTTGTGCTGATAAGTCACCTATAAAACGAAAATTAAAAGGTAAGAATTTTGTTCTGTATTTGTAGAGGATTGCAGTGTCAATGACATTGGAAGGATATTTAGAGCCTGGACAAAGATCAAAGGATTAGTGGGAAATGGATGAGACAGTCAATGTGGAAACAGTGTGTGTGTGTGTGTGTGTGTGTGTGTGTGTGTGTGTGTGTGTGTATTTAAAGATAAAGGATAATGATCTATTTTCAGGGTACATATAACATTATTGCCTAAGGGAAAAGAAATCACATTGACAGGCCAAAGTGAAATCACTAGCAAATGATTGTGTTCATGACACTGTGGACTCAAATATATATATTACATACACACACACACACACACACACACACTTAGTTCTTTATGATGATTAGAGTCCCTTCCCATTCAAAGAAAAAAAAGTGAATGAAATTATAGTAATACATAGAGGCAGTCTGGGAAAATTTTTCTCATAAACATTTGAATTAATTGTATTTATAAAATTCGAAATCATCTAGGCAGGGAAATAAAAGGTCAACTAGAAAATAAATATTAAGAAGATGACCTCAGAGGTACATGCACAGTTAAAATTCACATCTACTGAGCTGCAATTTTGAAGGGTACAAAGTACTGGTGATTGGGAGACTCAACTCTTTCGTTTACTTATGTGTGATTCCCTGTCAAGAGACTTGGCTGCACCAAGATTCAATGTTCTCACCTATAAAAATAGGCAGAGTAAATGTCTTCCACCTGGTAGAATGGTTGTTATGGTATGCAGAAAACAAGTAGAAATGATGAGAATAATTCATGCTACATATATGTTAGCTATCATTATACTATAAAGAGTTTTGACCCCAAAACTTTATTTCCTTATCTGTAAAATAACCTTCTGTTTTCAAGAGCTTGTAAAGCATGCAGATCCTTCACACTTCTTATGAAACAGTATGAAGAAATATGCATCCAGTTAATATACTCATTAAAGAGCAAAAAATGGTAAAAATATAAAAGATGATCTGGTGATGAAAATTGAAGCCAATTCATCATAATAGTAAGTATAAAGTACTAGTTATAAGTGTGGTTACAATTTGAAATTTACTAAGCAAACCATTTCTAAAAATTATATGTATAATATAAAAATAATTTAACTAAACAGTGGGGTCAAAAACTTTACTAATATTGGAACATCATAAGAAAGATAAGAATTAAGACAGAGATTTTATATTAACAGAAAAATAGAAGATCTATTTCAATCTTTGATATTAATAATTGGAGAAATTAAAGTATAAACTACACACACATTAAAACACATACATTTCATCATGTCCAATATATTAAAAAAAACTAAAAAAAACCCCTCTGCTAAATGATTTATTGTATATTGCAGGCAAAACCTACAAAGACACTTTCATAAATCAGAAGCCTAGTACCCACAGTAATACTGGTGAAAATCACAGATTGTTTGATAATATGAAAGTAACAGCCTTTCTTGTTCTCCTTGTCTATCCTCCTACCTCTGAATCCTGCTGGTTTTAAATCGACATCCATTTTGATATTCAGAAATTTACCAGGATTCATTGTGAAATGATTTGTACAAACATTAGTTTTAAATTGATTCATAGTGTCAGCTGCAAATAGCAACAACAAAAATCTGCTCCTCCACCTGACCCAAAAAACAAAAACATAAAAACTTACTACTAGAAATAGAGTTGATCAAAGAAAGCTCTCACTTATGTGCCATGCCACTGCAAAGTCCATTCTGCTGGAGTTTATGCTCAGAGTTAAAACAGAGGAATGGACCTTTCCATATTTGACATGTCTTTCTTTCCTCTGTTCTCTCCTATGTCCTAATGAAGATATGTCTTTAACTTCAATTTAGTAGTAAATCTGAGAGGTTTATTTTTAACTCCCTTTAAAAAAAAGATAAATACTTCTTCCTATGAATTAGACACTGTATACAATAATTTGTTGCTCAGTAATTTTAAGGTTTATAAACAAAATGAAAGCACTTGAGTATAAGGAAAGGATTAATAGACTGTCAAGAAACTATTTGGTTAAAAATGTATCCTCATATAGTTGAATCTGGGAATTGGTTTCAGTTTTAGATTTGGTTAATGGATACACCTTATAATTTTTAAGTTTATCCATATATGTAAATAAAATATTTTACAATATTTGCTCAAAATTCCTTAGAAACACTATGTTTTCCTGGTGTTTTTTTTTTATGCTACATACTTAACCTTATTTTCTAAATTGAACTTCTGAAAATATTTCAAAATTTAATCCCAATCCCATGAAATATATCAAAAATATATTTTATTTTTGGAATTTCTTTTAGTAGGGATGGACTGATGTTAGAGTTTTTCAATCATTTACTTGGAATTAAAAAAAAATAGATGGTTGTCGAGTAACCCAACATATTATAATGGAATCTGGTAAACTGATTATGTTCTGTGAAATTCAGAGAGTAATATTTAAGGAAGGTAGGGTTATTTATTTTCAAATGAAGAAAAATGTTAAACATATCTTCAATTATATAAATTAAATAGCCTTTGGAAATGAAGACATCTTTGGGGTATTTTTATGGAAATGTCAGTGTGCAAGCTCACATATGCAATGCTGAGTGTCACTGATGAAAATTATAACATTTGGTGGAAGTTAAAATAATAAAACAAATATTTTAAAAATGTTTTCTTTCAAAACTTCGTCCTTCTTGCAGCTCAGTTTTGAGTAACCCTGTAGTACTCAATTCTATTTCCATTGCTTTTCCACCCCCTCTCTTTTTGGATTTGAAAGTACTATGCTAATTACCATTGAGAAAGCCAGTGTATTTTAAGAGAAACAAAAACCAAAAATTAAAATAGAAGAATCAAAATAAGAATTAATTATAGGCAATTTATACTTGGATTTGGGTTTTGTGCAAATGAATTAAATGCCCAAATCTCTTACAAGAAAAGAATCATATTGGTGTTCTTTCCCAAATACATAAAATTTGTGTAATTGAACCATTGGAGATTGAGTTAAGGTTAAATGGTAGAGGGGTTAAAGAAGCCAAGTATTTGAATTCCAGAACTCATTATGGAACAGTGATGTCTAAAGTGTAAATACTGTTGATACAGAGAGTTAACATGCTTGTTGTTATCTCATAGTGATTATCCCTGCATAAATGACAGTGTGTTCTTATTTTTTCTTTATTATTCTCCTTTTTGTGATTATTTCATCCTCCTTCTCTCTTTTTTTTAATACCATGGATTGAACCCAGGAGCACTTAGTCACTGAGCCACATTCCCAACCCTTTATATATATATATATATATATATATATATATATATATATATATATATATATATATATATATAATTTAGAGATAGGGTCTCACTTAGTTGCTTAGAGTCTTGCTCAGTTGCTGAGGCTGACTTTGAATGCACTGTCTTCCTGCTTCAGCCTCCTGAGCCACTGGCGTCACAGGCGTATGTCACTGTGACCAGATCTTTATATTATTTAACTCACTAATTTGAATATCAAAATAAATTTTGCCTATAATATTATTTCCACAAAAATATTAATAAAAGTTTTAAAATTTGAAATGATATATTTGATTATGTATCAATTCAGTATATAAAAATTGAGCAAAATGAAGACTTAAACCCCAGATTGCAAATTATTATAGAAGAACAGGAACAGCTACCATTGCAATGCTACGTAAAAAGAAAAGTCAAATGAATAAACATCATTTTACATTACCCACAGACAATTGGATCATTCAACAATTTTTTTTTCTACTATCAAGAAAGTTAAGGCAACTCTCGATCAAAGGAGTGATCAAAGGAGTAATCAAAGTTACAAACTCAGTGCTCATCTATCTATATGTTGACATACAGCTAAGACACATTTTTTTTTCAAATTATCTTCATTTGGGGTTATTGTTTGCCTTTCTGCTAGGAAATAAATAACTTCATTATAAATGGTAGTGTCAAGTGCAAATGAAAGTATTCATTCTATAAACAAAAACTCAGAATAGCCTGTCTTTATATACTTGAGCCAAGAAGCTTTTTTGTTTGTTTTTACCCCTATATTTTAATGATCCTGTTCATTTGGAAATACTTAAATGATATAAACTTATTGCCTGTGCAGGGTGACAATTTCATGGAAAGAAGTCCAATGTTCGAATGTACTTGGGGAATTCAGAAGAGACTTTTATTGGGTATCATTTTTGTTTTTAAGCCTCTATTGCTAGTGACTGGGAATGTGGGTCTGTACACAAATTATTATATGGTTTGTCATAAATAAGCCTTTTATTGTGTGAAAAACACTTAAATAAGAGTTAGATTTTGTAGTATTGTAGGAAGAAACACCACATTAATCATTCCAAAGCACATACTTCACCAGAATTCCACATTAAAACAAACCTGCAAATGATTGTTCATTCTCCGTCCCTTCTTACATAATTACTTTTTTATTGAGTGGATTAAAAACCAACTCGATGGACTAAAATGAATATCAATTACTTACAGGTTCAAGAATATTTAAAGTTCAACTAAAGACAGGCAGTTCAGTTTGGGGAAAAGCAGAAAACCTCTCCTATTTTCTGAAGTGGGGTTGAATTAAATAACAAATACTGCTTCTCTTGATAATCACAGCCCAACATTCTATGTCTAAATTATATTTTCTTGAAGGGAACTTGTGGCCACTCAGGAAACCCATATTCCTTTCAATATCTCATATGGCAATATCACAAGGAACCCCAGGAGTTACCTCATCTGAGAACTGTAGACAGGATGTTAACAATACAAGGCTGTGGCAGAAGACTTCTGTACTTCCTTTGAGTTCCTATATTATAACATACCCCAGACCCCATGATAATGTGTTGTACGACTCTTTAACTTGGATATGCTATGGCATTAATCTCTGTATTTATGCAATGCAAATATTGATTACTTGTCCTATGTATTTATTAAGTTCTTGTTATATGTGAAATACTCAGGTAAGTGTTGGCATAGGACAACAATGGTATAGTAAATCTCTACAATATATTACCCAAATATTTGGTAATAACCTGTCAACAAAAGTTCATATTATCTTAATATTAATCTTGACACATAGATCCCATCATTTCATTTCCCCAGATATCATCAATGATTACTTTTATACCCTTTGCAACAAGCAATTGCTGAGAGAAGAAATTCTAACTTTAACTTCCTGATCTAAATCCCAGAGTTAATATTCAGGCGTATTTTCTATATTTCTCTTCACTTTACTTTGGCATTATCTATTAAATGGTTGATTTGTTTTGGAGTCCTACAGAGCATGTTTAAAATACTTCTCTTCTACCTTGTAGCCAGTGATTCTCAGGCAAGTTACTTTGCTGCCCCTCATAAAGTTGGGCATTACCTAACATAAAGTTTTTTCAAGGATCAATTATGGAAACACATAGAGCAATTAAAAACACTTTCTAGCAAAGGGTAGATGTACTGTATATGTTAACATTAGCTTCAGTATTTATTATAGGTAAGAGTGCAGATAGTAGTGTGTTGTGAACTCATGTAATCTGGGTCAAACTTTGCCTCTGCCACTTACTAGTTTTGTGGACATGCATAAGTTACCCCACATAACTAAAGCTCATTTTTAAAGTGAGAAAATTATGATACATATTGCAAAAGATTAGTGTATTAAATTAAAAAACAAAACATCAACATATTTTCTGGCATACAGCACTCAAGTTGGCTATTTAAAACAACTGTTGTGCTTTGCATTACCTTTATTATTTGCATTCTTATTTTCATTCTTTTTTAAACATATGCTGTGTATGCGGGTCTTTCTGCCTTTCTTCATATTGATCCTTTTCCTAGAATATGCTGTTCTTCTTTAGATATTTTATTCATAGTCCAAACTTTTAAGCCTCTGAGTCCTGAGCTGAGTATGAGCTGTCTTCTAACTTCCAAAAAGCACTTCTTCCAGAAGTCTTTTCTTATAACATTTCAGTTCCTACTCTGTTGCACAGATATTTTTACTATTACTTAAGAGATGTTCCATATATATAGAAAGCTATACAGAGTAATAAAATGAATACCTGTGTTCTCAATGCCCAGCTAAAGAAAATTAACTTCTACCCAATTGAGAAATACTATAAGAGCAGAGAACATTAGGAAAGACAAACTACAGACTGAGAGGAAGTATTTGTACTACCACAGTTTCTGAGGCCATTTCATACCCCTTCTGAACTGGGATTGTTACATGAAATACAGGCTGCCAAATTGAATTTGAATTTCATACAAAAGTTTTTGTTGTTGTTGTTGCTGTTGTTGTTGTTTTTAGTCCAGTTATGTATCAAAAACTGTGTTCCTTCTTCCTCCAGAGGTACCCCACCTATAAATTTACTGTGCATTATTTTTTTAAATTTCTTTACATTTTTGCTAATTACACATTTTGTTAGCAACCTCATAATAATGTTACAGGTTTGAGGCAATAAATGGTAACATGACTTATGGGTGTTTAGGATACTGGAAAGCACTCACAGGTGACCCAAGGAAAGGAAAGCATGAGCTTGGTATGAATATTTGTTCCCTAGGTTCTCTTCCGCCTGGGTTAGTTCCCGTGGCTATTTTCTCTAATTGAGGACAATGGCTCCTGTTGGTCAGACTTCTTTATAGCTAGCACACTTTATTCTGGTTCCAGTAACATCTGTAACAACTCTCTTTCTCTCTGTATCTTTTATCCTAGAACTGGCAGTGACTCCTGCTGACATTAGCCCTGGGATGCTAAAGTCCCTTTTTTGATTTTTCTTAAGCCTGCCCAAAACTTTGCAGAGAATCTCTTTATAAAATTCTCCTTAGTCTTCTGGTCTGACTATGCCATCCTGTTTCTTCATGGGACACTGACACTATCATATGCTTAGGAATAGAACATTTTTTGAGTATGCATACCTTCAACTTGACTAGTTATTGCCAAATTGTTAAATTGTTCTCTGCTGATATTGTATCAGTTTATAATTTCACCAGTAGTAAATATGAACCACTTCATTTGTTTTGCAAACTTGATGTTTGATGTATCTCATGGTTTTAGTATACATTTACTGACATCTATTATGTTAGAGAAACTCTTCATGTTTTATTCATAATTCAGTACCCATTAATTACCTGATCATATTTCTACCTCTTTTTCAAATGTGACCTCATTGTTCTTATTAATTTTTGGCAGTACTTTACGTATTATGGATTGTATTCATATATCAGTTATGGCCATCAAAAATATGTCCTTATGTTCTGCAGCTTATATTGTCACTGAAATAAAATGGTACCTTTTGATGCCCACAATTTTAAAATATTAATGCAGTCAGATTGATCAGACTTTTCCTTTATGTTTTATGCTTTTTGTTGTAGTATAGATATTTATGTATATGGCTCATCTTCCCTAAAAGAATATAAATTCTATGTGGGCTAAACAAATATATAAATATCTGATTCAACTTCATGTCCTTCAAAGCACTTAGCTTTGTGCTTTGCACATAGAAGGGATAAAGCACAGATAAATATTGTCCAAAGAATGAATAAATAGTTTAGCTTGAACCATATCTCCCAGTCCTCAGTAAAAAATAAAAAGCCAAATTCTTATTAGAATAGAGTGATTTACCAAAATGTAGACATTTTTTGGTATCCTCAAATACCTCAAAGACAAAGTGAAAACAGAAAAAAAAATGTTGATGGAGAAAATATTTATTCTCACCTATGTTTACTGGGACGAGTATGATCACTCTGGGTGAAGTTTAGAAGATGCTCTTTGGGAATAAAAATGTAAAGAAAGTGTAAATAAACATGCCTTAGTATACCTAAAAGGAGAGATCATTTTGTATATAAATAAGTGAACATTTTTCATGATATATATATGCATATATGTGTGTTCATATATATTTTTGTTTATTTACTGTATCTTGCAAAGTAACTTTGATCTTGCAAAGCCAAGAAATCTACACTTGGTTTGAATGATAAAACAATTCTTATATTTGTAGATAAACAACAATATACGGCATAGGACAAGACTTTTGTCAATTAGCTGAATATTAGAATGACCTGTAAAATTTCATAAATGAAGCCCTAAAACTTGAAGTAATAGATCAGTAAATAGGACAGTTCCTGTGTGTGTCTGTTTGTGTGTGTGTGTGTGTGTGTGTGTGTGTGTGTGTGTAATGATCACCCTCTTTTTCTCATATCCAGCTATATTAGACACAGCTGTATTAGGATTCAAATATTTGCTTCATCAAGATAACTCAGTAATGGCTGAGAAGTATTAACAAGTAAAAAACTGTTTTCAGGCAAGTATTATGTTTCCCTCTCCCTTAACTGGAACATGCCATAATCTTTCCCTGTAAATCCAGGGCTCTGGATCTCCAAGTTCCTCAAGAATGAAAGCATCCGGTCTTGCTCTTCTGAAATTATCTGTCTCTCAGTTTTATCTTTTTCTATTCTTGGAATTAATAGACAATATGATGTTGATTCACAGGAAGAGGCTACAATAGTGAGAATCCTTGGAAGAAAGCACATATGAAATTGTGGTATGATGAAAGAGAGAAACTATTAGGGTTTTCCCAGCACAGTGCATCTTTCTTATCCAACCACAATGTAGCATGATGACAGCTTTCACTTTAACAAGTTTTTCTTGGGGCTAAACATATTGTAAAATGATTACTTACAGTAGCCCGACGACGATATCCCGTGATCTCTGCCATCTAGCATGGGGAGCTAGATTCTCTAAGAGTATTTTAATCTCAACTCTGAGTCACTGAACAGCTTGAAAATTTTTCTCTCATGAGGGTGAGGATTATAGCGCCTTCTGAGAGACAAGTCATTTATTTGACACTTCAGGGGTGAATTAGCAATTGAGCTAAGTAGCTTCTTAATTGTGGGCAGAATTTCTTCTTTTAGCATCACCCTGATAAACAAAGCCACTGCACACAGCCCAGCATTGGCATGCTGACTTTGTTCAGAAGGCAGTCCTAGTGCATTAGAGGAGGCAGCTGGGTGGCACAGTAAATGTGTCATTTGCTATTTAACATCTCTGTGACCTGGATTTAAATTTGCAGTGGCACAAAATGCAACCTCAGTTCTCTCAGAAGGCTATTAAGTCATTCCCAGTAAGCTTGTGGAGAATCTAAAAGACTAAAAGGTTCTTTGCAACCCAACACCAAGTCTTATTTGCAAAGATGGCAAAGTAGTTTGTTTCTCTTAAAGGGATTGTTGAAAGGGAAAAGAATGGGCTCCGCTAATCAACTGATATGAATACATATTATTCATATTTTTAAAAATACACTATGCTTCAGCCAGGATCTCACGAAGAATGTAACTGTCCTGTGATGACTTTTAATCAAGCTGCTTTTCAAGAACATAAATTTGGCGCTTTTTTTTTTTGACTGTAGGGTAAAATCAGACTAAAATTAAAAGCTTTAAAATAGATGTGTTTTCTTCCCTGAAAGTATCATTACCTACATTCTGCTTCATAATATTGTCCTTTCTATTACATCTGAAAGTCAGAATGAATTGCAGCTGTAACTTTATGTAATCAGAATAATGTAAAATGCTGTTTTTCATTAGACTAATTCTAAATCTATTTTTCTTAAACTATTTCTATTTTATTACTCCTCTTATACAAGGAAACTACTGTACTTTTTATTTTTTGAATCAAATTTTTAATATCTCCTTTATTCTTATTCATTGTTCAACAATCCATTCACATTCAATTTACACCAACATTGGATCAATAAATAAATTAATCCGGCTTACTCACCACCATTAAACAGCCAAGCCCTCAGGAAAAGTTGTCTTTGTCCCCACCCCCCCACCCCCAGGATATTAGTTTCTTTTTGGAAGCTGGCAAAAAACATCATTAACTGAAAACAGAGTTCTTGTTTACTATAGCAGACAAGGTGCTAATTGTTTCTAATGACCTCAAATAAGCTTTGTTATTTGTACAAACAGTATTCAGAATGGTGGCAACCTTTCCTTTCTGCCTTACCAGTATGTCTCTCCAGAATTACCCAGTGCAAAGACTTTTGTTGATCATTTACTTCCTAATAATGAGATGATGGGCTATCATACCAACACCAAAGTCACTTGCTAACTATACACTATGTATAACTCATATGCCAACCTGGTGATTTTTAAAAGTTTGTACACATTGTAATCACCTGAAGATCTTTTCATAAATAGGGATAGCTATAGTGTAAGAATTCTACTTTATTGGGCTGGGGATGTGGCTCAAGCGGTAGCGCATTCACCTGGCATGCATGCGGCCCGGGTTCCATCCTCAGCACCACATGCAAAACGAAGATGTTGCATTCGCTGATGATTAAAAAAATAAATAAATATTAAAAATTCTCTCTCTCTCTCTCCCTCCCTCTCTCACTCTCTCTTAAAGAAAAGAATTCTACTTTATTAAAATTTCTAGCCTGCCTCTAAAAGTAATATAAAGGGACTCACCTAAATAATTGAATAATTTCTGAAACTACATTAGGAAGGTAAAAAGAAACAGGTGAAATTCATTTTAAACTATATTTATTTAGCATAATATATCCAATTATTATTATTTAAACATATAATTAATATTTAAATATTAATAAAAATTTCATAATTTTTGTATTATATCCTTGGAATCTATGTTTTACAACTACAGAACATTTAAGTCTAAGCACATTTCAAGAGTTCAATAGATGTATGTGGTTAGTATCTATTGTGCTGGCTAACATAGGGCTAGCATTTATGGAATCTGCATTTTAACTTTCTTTCAAGGCAGGTAGTCATTGATTGCACTCAAAGAAATCTTTTTTTTTTTTTTTTGGTGCTAGGGATTGAACCCACGGCCTAGTGTACTAGTTATTTTAAATGCATAAAAGTGTGAGAGAATAGACATTCATCCCAGAAAGTTTGTTTTCCAGCAGAGCCATCTGTACATGGCCACATACGTAACTAAATAGAACAAAAGTTGGAAACTGACAAATGTATCAAGAGGCACAGGAACATGTGTCATATGGTTTCAAAGGAGAATGTTCAGCTGGGAGAATAAAGGAAATCGATGCTTAATGGAGAAGATTGCATGCAATTTTGATAAGATGGAGATATTGCAATTCAAAGATTTTTCTAAAGCCCTGATGCTAATTATCAGCAAAATGAAGATTCTTTACCAGTTCCATTGATTCTGTGAACACTCAGCCACCAACCCATATCCAAATAATAATCAGATTCCATGAAAAAAATAGGGGATCTTGTCTTATTTTACTTACCTAAGTGTATTCCAACATACTTTACATTCTAACCAAAATATAGTTTAATTTTTGAAAAGCCTATTTCAAAAGAATATATTATCTATCATATATTTCCTGGTTGCAATTATAATGTTCCTCAGTATTTCTGATTTGTAGATAATGGTTAAATGATAAAGCATACAGGTTTTCTTCAAATTTTTCTTTTCCAATGTGCCCAACACTTGGTATCTTCTAAAATACTACCAAATACTTCCTACACTATAAGACACCTGAAATATTTAATTCATAACCCACTCTTCCTATTCATTTGGGAGAATTATAATCTTAAGTGGAATTATACTATTTATCATTTATCACTGTAATTTGTACTGTGTAGCTCCAGGAAACAAATTTCTTAAAATATTCTACTAATATTGTACACATCAAGTAAAAAACTGACGAATATTTACAATAAGCTAAAGAATATAGATAGGTCACATTAGACTTAGTAGGTCTTAAAACCTGCTAAGAGACACTGTTTAAAAAGCATATTATCTTTAAATATATTACCTCATTCAATTAATGGTTGAATAGATCTTTCAAGAATAACTTCAATCAGCGCAGCTTTTTATTATTAAATTTAAACTCAAATTCCCAATTAAAAGCTGTTCATGAAGTGAAAATATAATTAACTATAAATACTAAAGCAGCATAATTTAAATTCTTAATTTAGTTATTTCATGATGTATAGCAAAATGCAGCATTTGAAGTAATTATTTATATAATTACTTAGAGATAATTATGATCCAACCAAGAGGTAATGTGGACAAATTAAATTTAAATGAATTTCTTAAACTTGTAATCATTTTTTCAATGAATCATTAGAACAAAGAATTTTTTTGAAAATATGAACTCTTGGCTTGGAATATTAGATCCTGTTCCTTGAGGCATTATGTTCTGATATAGAGAAATAATCTACTCTTTAAAACACAATTTTCATCATTTACTCCAATGTGTACTATTGCCAAGAGAAATGACAGATGCAAAATTGCATAGTAGTTCAAAATTCTGAATAATGTTTTCCCTTGAAAAAATCTTAATCAAAAGCAATTGTCTTATTAGTTTTTATTATAGGCCTTTGGTGACTTTAATTGCCCTTGATATTTTTAAGTTTTTTGGTAAAGGATGGGCATCTTCTTTAGAAGCACAAATAAATAAATAAATTTCAACATAACATGTGAAACTGATAATACACACTTTTAACCTACAAAAATGAAAATTCTATATGGTTTAGCCTAATAGTTTTCTGTAGAGTTGAGCACAGTTCATTCACTGAGTATGATTCATAGTGTACTCTGAAGTAACAAGGATACTCATCTTCTCTCCCCACTCATCAGTCCTTCTCATTGATGACAACATTATCTAATAGGATTTGGGTCACAACATTTTTCATACAACATATCTAGGAAAAAATGAGTCATTTAATTTTTGCAAAGGTATCTTTCACGTGCAATGTAAAAGATATTTTGTTTTTTTTTTAATTCACACACATACACCATAAAAATATAATTAGCTAGAACATTCTTTATAGTGTCCATATAGTTATGAGCACATAGCACTAAAGATGTTTTAGGATTAGATTAGGCAAATATTCAACTTTGGACATATAAGGAGTCAGTGCATAGCAAAGGTAGTGAGAGTAAATGCTGTTGACTGCATTGTTTTTTTTTTTTTCCTAGAGCTGACCAGATGGGAAATTAAAGATTAAAAGGTATAATTAAACAGCTTAATATATTTAAACTTTATAAAAACAATACTTTAAGAATCTTTTTTACACTCAAAAAGGTTATGTAGAGATTACCAATAAACTAACACTTTAATCATTATGTGATACTATAAGCTAAAACATTAGTTTTTGATTTTTGTTTTATATTCTATTTGGGCGTGACTGACATGGGATAGGTCTTACCATCTCTTTCTCCTTGTGCAATGATATCCAAAGATAATATGATAGTGTCCCCTTCACAAGTTTGTGAGGAACAATATATATTTATTTTTCATATTCCCTTCATGATCTAGGATAGCATCCTCCATGTCATTTCTTCTAATATATCGTTGTGAAGCAAATAATAAGTTAGTATATTTTCAAACTAAAATATGTTTTGCAGTCCTTATAATTATTTTAAGCCACAGTGACCTTTGATAATACAGGACTTTTTTTTAACTTTCTGACAAACAAGTTATAAGCTAAAAGACTTGGATAAAATTTATATATTTACCAAAGGATTGTTAAGTAATTTCCAAGCCTTAGACATGTAAAATGCAATTTTGAATAGAATACTTTCTCCAATTTGAATCCCTTACCCGAACTCTATGTCTCCCCATGGGTAATAAGATACAGATGACATACTATTTTCTCTCTCTCTACTTCTTTTTGGAGGTACACTGGAACCTGAATACAGCAATTTTAAGTGTATGTTTTAATATTGCCTGAGAGTAATCAACTCACCCTGTGTTCTTGCTATTTTGATCTTTCTACAAAAAGAGAAGCTGTAAAAAGCAAGTAACAAAATTCTGTTTCTTTTCTTTCTTTCTTTCTTCTTCTTCTTTTTTTTTATGATGCTAAGACTTGGCCAATTCACAAAAGATTTTCTAATTACTGAGACAAATTTAATGCTATAAGCCAATTGTTGGAATAATAAGTGCTAAACCTTGAGTGCAGAATAATGAATATATTGTCTAATCACTGAGTTAATCTACCCTCTGCAATTTTTCTTACCCAAAACTGGTTTTAAATCAACACATCCATACTGAGTTCCTAGCCAGTGAGTCTTAACTATTTTTCAAATTAATAATTTTTTTATTAAGGTGAAGAGGAGATTAGTAAGTTGAACAAGGATGTTATTCATTATTAGACTATTTCACTCAGTATTTTAGTATCTTTAGCATATGGCAATAAATAAAAGGGACAAAATCCTTTCTGATTTTGTGGAGTTTATAATCCTCCAGAAAGAAACAGTACAACACCATGAAATAGGCCAGGGGGTGTTAAAATGCTGTGAAGAAAAATAAAAGATCATGATGAATGGGGAAGTGAGTTGTCTCCCTATTTTAGACAAAGTTGCCAGTGATGTCTTCCTTGGATGTAGCAATCTTTGAGTAAATACCTAGAAGAAATGGCTACTATGACTGCAGTAGAGAGGAGGGACAGGGGATGAAGTTCAGCCAGGAGTGAAAAGTAGATTCTATAGCATCTACCTGACCATGTTTCAGACTTTAACTCAAAGCAAAATGGAAAATAAACAACAGAAGAATTTAGTTTCTTTTTTTTCACCAATCATACATTTCAGCATGGTTTGCCTCTAGGAGGAACATCTACCCATCCATAAGTATTCATACCTGTTTTGCTTCCTTCTGACTCAGGAGTCTGTCTTGGGACTGCTGGTACCCTTCTTCTATTAGTAAGATACTAGATACTCTTTTATACAGATGATGTCTGTGCACTGAGGTCTTTTTGAAACCACTGTGTTTCTATAACCCTGTCAGATTACTGCCCTCCACTGACATTCCAGTGGAGAAGCCATTCTAACCCACTTGTTTACAAGTCAGTGGGTACATTCGTTTTCTATGTTCCTCAGATGTCTAACACATGGGGCACAGAGAAAGAAATCCTTTGTACTTCAAACAGAAGACAATAAGGCCTTAGCCACCATATTCTTCTCCATAATCTTTGTGAAACAAGCAGATTCTATTCAACTCCATAATGTCCTGTGGACAATTGTCCCAATTCTATTACACTGGTCTTCCTGAAAGATGATTGTCTAATTAGTTATTCCCAACTCCTTAAAAACTCCTGGAACTCTTTGGACTTAGTACCAAGTTAGTTTACATGGAATTGAATTTTGTTCATTATCTATTTTTGAGGATCTTGTTTCTTCCTTTACTTAATCTTTTTTTTCTTCACATTCCGGATACTCAAAAAAAACTATTGCATGCAAAAAAGCATATAGTTTAATTCTCTTTACAGGCAGGAAAATATCTCATGGTCATGCTGTTAGTTACTATGGTTAACTCAATAAATCACAAGTGCTTTATTAAAACAGGAAAAGATTTTAATTCCATAATGATGTAAATTAATGAGGGAGGTATCTGAAATAATAAAAACATCACTGGTAATGTAAAATTTCATCTCTTAAAAATGTTCCATTTAATTCATTATAGGTGAATAATTAAGAGGAGATATTGGATGAAATACAGAATATTAATGCAAATTTTTCACATATTTCTTACTTAAGTGCTAGATTCTCATCTATTTTACTCAAATGTATACATGCAAGTAATGCTATTTTTATCTGTAGAAAAATAAAGCTTAAAAAGTATATATATATATATATATATATATATATATATATATATATATATATATATAACATTCAAAGAAATCATGTTTATCACGTTTTTCAGGTTGAACAGCAGAGTGAGCTACTTACATTTTTGGTAGGACATGAAAACCCCTGAACATTAATGCAAATAATGAATTTACCCTTACTTAAAAGGCACCATTGGCTGGGTTCTGATAGTAGTACACAACACTTCTTCTTGAATACATATTAGGCATTTATTTAACATGAACTGACTTTATACATATAGAAATGGTATTTAATATAAGTCTTGTTAACTTACACAATGGAGTTTACTTTTCTTTAATTATAATTACTTGGAACAAGAATTAAAAAAAATAATTGCCCTTGGTCTCATTTATAATGTGTTGAATTTTATGATAGCATGTATTTTTCTTACCTTGGCCTCAAATTTTGAAGTATTACAACAGAAGAACAAAATATTTTTCTCTCCAATTAACAAATATAGTATCTTAACCAGTCAGTCAGTGAATTATAATGCATCAGACATAAATCAGTGAGGAACTACTTAAATTTGCACCTTGTAATCAGAGCTACAAATTTTGGCAGCAGGCCAAATAATCCAGTGCTAAATGTGCAACATTATTTTATTCCAGTAACATATTAACAAAATGTACAACCATTTTGACTTGGTGGATGATCTAACAACATCCCAGCAAAAAGTCTTTGTCCATTTTTTACACAAATGTCTTTTCCTTGATGATAAATGTATTTTGTAATTTTCATGATGAATCAGTGAGAGAAATTAGCTGTGCCCTTCTGGTGCTTTGTATGTTTTAATCTCACTGCTTTAGAAATGCAGGCGCCAATTTGACATGAAATAAAATCTTTGTATATAATTTTCCTGAATTTCTTTATTCTTTGGACTTGTAATCCCACTTCTGGCTAACTTGCCTTTCTGGAGTCCACAGGCTTTATAGTACTGGAAACAATGCAAAATAACATAATTACCTAAAACAGGATTTCATGATTGCCAGTCTAGGTAGCACATTTATTATGACCTGTATTTCGATTCTAGGTGCAAAGTATAAATGAATAGAAAATAAGTTCCTAAATAATAAAAAATATTTTAAATAAGAATAAATGATAGTTACACAGAATTGTTATTATATAACACATATCTTTGCCTCTATTTTGCATGAAGTTAAGACCTAGAAGAGGTATACAGCTTCTTAAAAAACTAACTCATTTGAAGATGTGGAACAGGGTCATGTTCCACATAAATCAGAGCCCTCAATGAACACTATTTCCCATCTGTTCAATCTGCAGGATACAAAAAAATAAATATTTTGTTGGGAAGTAGACCAGCAGGGTGATTGACTCATCCTTGTTTTTCTGAGACTTTCCCCATTTTAGCAATGAAACTCTTGTTTCCTGGCAGTTCCCTCAGTTCCAGGCAAACTGGGACAGTTGGTCACCCTATGTATACTGCAATAAATTATCTAAATTTCTTTTGTTCAAAAATAATTTTACTTGAAATTCCAACATAAGGCAGTTGCATGTGCAGCTTCTTTGCTGTAGCCATGCAAAATCAACCCGACACTACCATCAGCATGGATGCTCATCCAAGGGCTCCCTAACCTTTCCCTGAGCCTACCTTATTGGCTAAATTTCAACTAAGGTGATGATTTCTCTGATCCTCAATTTTCTTACATGAAGTCATATTTTTTTCTTGAAGCATGGTTATGATATGTAAATTTCTCCTACTTGAAACCAACTTGATTTCCAGACCATGTGTACAACAGTGTGCATCGTAGACACTGAAATTACTTTAGTACTTCCTGATGAAAAGAGATTACAAAGGACAATCACACCACTTGAGTTGACTGCCTTGCATGGATAGATTTATGTAACAGTATTTAAAGACTGAAATTTAAGTAGCAAGTGCAATAAAAGTATACATGTCAAAAGTAGATTCTTATATTTTGATGTCTGGATTTTTATCAGTCTTCATTAAAAAAAAAAACAAAACAGAGCTCTTTGCAAAACTTATACAACCATGAGAATTAAAATTTTCCAGCAAGCAAACTTTGGCCAAATCGTAGTCAAGTAAAATTCTTTAAACCATTTATACATTCTGTTTGTGGTTTTGCTGATGATATGTGTGTGAGTTACTCCTATGGGTTCTCATAGGGGAAAATCTTATTTAATTTTTTCCTAGTCTTTCAAAAATGCAGATATTCTGGTTGGTATCATAAATATACACCTTACAGTATCTTTTGAAGTAAAGATATAGAAATGTGGTAAATTGCAACAAATATTCCAAAGTGATTCTTTGTGATTTCAATCTTTCAAGAAAATTTAATTAAATTAGTCATAATCCCAAGAGCATTCACTCATCTATCCATAGATAAATATTATTTGTTCTGGCTTTAATATTGTATAATATCCAAATCAAATTTATGCCTCTCTAAATTATTTGATACATGTAAAATTTATATTAAACTAAAATATCATTTAAAATCTTATTCAAAAGTATGTAATCCAGGATAGTATTTAGTCTTGATTTTTGAAAGTGGTCTTTGAGAATGGCAAGGCAAATATTCACCATGGAGCTAGCAACCATCTTAATCACTATCCTCTCAGAAACATCTGGCTGAAACCCGGACACTTTAGGCATCCTTTTAGAATGGGAATTGATTCCTGGAATGAAACCAACTCCATACACAATAAAATCCAGGGCTTTGTAGATGAATTCAATTAGTGTCCTCAATTGAATACAAGGAGAAAAAATAAACCGGTGGTTATGAATATGGCGCCACAATTTTACGGAATTTTCCCCATTGCAATCAAATGGTTTAATGGCTTTTTCAATTAAATAGTCCGCTATAGGAACATTTTGAAGCTTAGCTAAAACTGTTCCTTGGGATATTTTGGGGCCAAATTAACTTTACTCCTGATTGTTGGATTGTATGGCACTTGTTGCAATTCACGGATGCCTATGTATCATTGTTCAGTTCTATTTTCAACTTTGTGTCTGCAAACGACTTTCTGTAGCTCTCCAGTATTCCACCAGGAATCTAGACAAAGAAGAGTTAATCTGTGTCAATTTACTGACAGTCACCTGGGTTACATTTCTCCCTGCTTTCTCTCTGCTAATACTTGCTTGGACATTGAGTCTTGCCGTATTGAGATTTTCCTAGACAACCTGACTTGCTGGCAAATCCCAAGGGCAGAGGCAAGGAGATTATAATATCTTGGGTCTCCTATGTACGTCGTGTTGATGGATTTCAAAAAGTGATCTCATGGAAGCAAAACAGAATTAAAAAATATCTTCCCTTTGCTTTGAATATGCCAATGTCTTTTTTTAAAAAAAATCACATCAGGCCCTAGAAATGAGGGAAGCATATTATTTCCTTGAAAGAGTATAAGGAATTGTACAGGAGGGAGTAAATTATGGTTGTAGGGGTCTATGGAATGGAAAATAATAGTGTTCGTGGAAAAAGTAAACATGTAGGCGGGGTGATGAATGAGTGGTTTAGACAGTGACTCACGTTTGACTTTTGACAATATCTAAAATGCATTCTTCATAGACTTCAAGTTCTAGCCATCACCGTTTTCTTTTCTTGTCAAAGCCCTCCCCAACCTGTTCTATGTGATCTCCTCATAACACACAACACACACAGACGCACACACACACACACACACACACACACACACACACACACACAGGAGCCACAAGATGACTGGAGATCAAATACATCTTTTCACAGAATGAAAGCCACAGAAATAACTGAATGAATTTCAATTTTTGCTAGAAAATATTCTATATATAATGTTACAGTTTCTCTTTTAATTATTTCTGATAGTATTCAAGAGAACACTATATTGTCTTGCCATAGTTTAGGGATCACATGAATGAACTATGGGTAGTTTGCTTTACAATAAATTATTTTATCCACACATTGTTCTTTTATTGTTTATTTCTCCTCATGTTGTCCTGACTTCTCATTCATAGGACCTTCAGAGTTTCACCTTCAGAACTCCTAGCCCAAGACAAATTAGCACAGCAGGAAGTGATAGCTGTTCTGTGTGACTCAAGAGAAAAAATATACATTATTTCTCTCTAATCTGCTAAAGCACATTTGACTTGATTCCCATGTCGATTTTCATTTTGACAAGATAGATGGCAAGGCAAGTACAATTGTACGGATTTGCACATTTATTCCCATTTTCAAGGCATGAGTGGAGAAATCTTTCCTGGTTGATGACTTAAAGTGTCCTGTCACTCTTGTCTTAGGTATGATAGTGTTCAGAAATCAGGATGCTCTAATATGCCATCACAATATCCCATTAACTCACTGGGCTTAGCAGTGCATTTGAGGTGTCAAGGGCAAAGAATCCTAATTCAACTGCCACTGATTTGTTACACTTACCAATGAGACAAGGCATACTAACTCTGGGGTGTTAATTTTAAAAACTATCTTCAAGCTCAGGAGAATATAAGCACTTATAACAGGAGGGATGGGTTTGTCAGCATCCTTGCTACTGTCTTCATCCATTGTTACTGAGTTATGCATGAGAGGCATACTGCTGTTAGAGCTGAGCCTGAAGTTTGGCTCTGGATTTTAGTTTTAAAGTCACACATTTTTTTGTCCTCATTTTAATTTTTTTTAAATTTATGAAGTCACAAATCTTGTGTCTATATATCTTATGTAATATTATTTGGTTTTCAAAAGAAATTTGATAGCCAATATAAGGGCATGGGTTGATATTCATTATTATTTTCAGAAAATAAAATGAATAATAATAATGAATAATAATAGAATAATAATAATGAAAAGCTTTTCCTTTGAAAAACTTTAGACTATTGTCAATGAATTCTGAAGCAAAACAAAACCAAAAAGGCACTAGATTACAGTTTCATAATTAGGAAGAATCACCCATTTTTCTTTTTCTGAATTCTCTACCTGTATTTCTAGGTAAGGGGTGGCTCAGCAGTAGAGTGTTTCCCTAACATGTGTAAAGCTGTGGGTTTTATTTTCAGTACTGCAAAGAGAAACAAACAAAACCCCTGCATTTCTACATCTCTTGGGTGGTGGATATTGCATAATAATGGCTTGTGTTCTCTATAATATCTAAAACCATAATCTGGTAAAGTTTACAACATATCGTATGCCGAGCCCGCCATTTTTTCAATTTTTTTGTAGGCTTTTTGTCCTGGATCCAGAGCCCGGGTGTCTGTGTTATGCAGAATCTGAAAACAAATCACAGGGAGAACACTGAGAACCCTGAAAGCCAGAAAATGATACTGTTAACATAGCCATTGATTGTACTGAAGAGGAGTGGGAATGCCTTCAGCCTGCTCAGAAAAACTTATATAAAGATGTGATGTTAGAGAACTACAGAAACTTTACCTTCCTTGTGTTTTAAGCAATGCATTCAGGATTTGCATTAAGTGAAATGTGGATGGCAGAGATTAAGTTGCAGAACTATTTGATTGACATGTGGAAGTCAAAAATTTGCCCTGAATTCTCAAGATACCCAAGAATATTCACCAGAGAAGGGCATAAAACATATATTTTACAAAGTGATATGTGGAAAATATAGAGGTTGTAATATTGACTATTTACAACAAAAGAAAATATGGAAAACTTCAAGTGAGCATGAACACCAGAAATCATATAATAATTCAGAACTTGTGCACCACCAGAGAATTTATACTGGAGAGAAGCCATACAAATATAAACAATGTGGCAAAGCTTTGAGTAAAATAATATGTCTTATTTACCACAGAAGAACCCACACTGGAGAGAAGCCCTACAAATGTAAAGAATGTGGCAAAGCTTTTAGTCAAAAGATGGACCTTATTCGCCACAGAAGAACTCACACTAGTGAGAAGCCCTACAAATGCAAAGAATGTGGCAAAGCTTTCAGTAAAAATTCACATCTTATTGGCCACAAAAGAACTCACACTGGAGAGAAGCCCCACAAATGTAAAGAATGTAGCAAAGCTTTCAGTCAAAAAATATACCTTATTTGCCACAGCCAAACACATACTGGAGAGAAGCCCTACATATGTAAAGATTGTGGTAAAGCTTTCAGTCAAAAATCACACCTTATTGGCCATAGAAGAACTCACACTGGAGAGAAGCCCTGCAAATGTAAAAAATGTGGAAAAGCTTTCAGTCAAAAAACAGACCTTGTTTACCACACCAGAACACACACTGGAGAGAAGCCCTACAAATGCAAAGAATGTGGCAAAGCTTTCAGTCTAAAATCACACCTTATTTACCACAGCAGAACTCACACTGGAGAGAAGCTCTACAAATGTAAAGAATGCAGCAAAGCTTTCAGTCGAAAATCACATTTTATTTGCCACAGAAGAACTCACACTAGAGAGCTGCATCACAAATGAAAAGTATGTGACAAAGGTTTTACTCAAATATAAACCTTAATTTTCCACAACATAATTCACACTGGAGAAAATCCCTACAAATATAAGGAATGTGGCAAAGCTTTTAGCCATAAAACAGGCCTTATTCACCACAGCAGAATTCACACTGGAGAATAGCCGTACAAATGTGCATAAGTGGCAAAACTTTTAATTAAAAATAAAACTTTATTCACTACAGCAGAAGACACCCTGGTGAATGTGAAATGTATATAAAGTGACAATACTTTTAAAGAAAAAATAACCCTCATTAACAACAGAATTTATGCAGAAAAGGACCCATACAAATGAAAACAATGTATCAAAGCTTTTAATAAGAAATCAATTCTTTTTCACCACTCAGCTATTTATTCTAGAAAGAACACATAAATATAGAGAATGTAGCACACTGGAGAGAAGCCTTACAAATGAGACCATCGTACCATTCCTCTAAGAAAGAGTCGAAATCTAATACTCACCACAATAATCATAGAAGAGACAAAGTTTGGAAATGTGAAAATTGACAATGTGACAATGGCCCCAAAATATATTCACCAATACTCAGCATTCAATACTGGTTAAAGAGAATACAAATGGAAAAAAATTACATGTCATAACTAAATGTTTCTTAAACACGACTGATTTTTTGAGAATTCATTATGCCCAGATACCCTAAAAAGTTAAATAATATTTTGAAAACTTATTCAAATTTTAAATTTATTGAACATCTGAAAACTCATACCAGTAGTGAACATTGAACAGATTTTGTCCAAAATGTATGCCTTATATAAAAATGAATAATTTATAATAAACATTTTGACAAATGCGAGAGTATAGTAAAGTCATTATGTATACATTGCACCTTGATGTATATGAGGATCAGTAAAAGACATTACTGATTTAAATATAGAAAATAAGTAGTTGTCTTTAACTTTTGTTTAAATTTTTTAAGCATTATCAAGTTATTTGGTAGAAATATCAGTCATAAATATCATACATGCATAGTGCAGAAACCTCATCTTTAAAAGCATGTAATTTTTGTTTTCTAAATCAAAAATTACTATTTTCATTTTTGAATACTGAAGAAAATAATTATATGAAATCTATTTTTTATGATTAACACTGAATTGTAACATTTCAAACTGTATTTTTTTTTTGTATTTCAGTTTACATTTAGGGATTTTTAAACACTGAGCCACAGTCCTAAGCCCTCTCTCTACTTTTTCAAATTTTGAGACTGTTTTGCTAAGTTGCTTGAAACCACACTTAGTTGCTGAGGCTGAATTTTGATCTAGTCATTTGAGATCATTTCTGATTAATGGGTATCATCAAAATGTAGCCATGTATTTAAATTTCCTCTATGATCAGTAGCAATTCTTCCCATTAAAAATCAAAGCATTCTCATAGAGTCTTTGCTATATTTTAAGGAGCCACTTTTGCTTTTGCTTTTCTAAACAGAATCAATTCCACATAGTTGAGTCCCAAAGTAAATGGCAATACATTTACCTAAGCACCGTGAGGAATATAAGAAATACAAGATATCACGTTTGAAAAATTAAAAAAAAAGTAAGAATCATAAATGCTAAGCCATTTGCATCTAAACTATACCAGCACTTTTAATATGTAGCCTTAGATGTTCTACTCACTTTCATAGTAAGAGGCCTTAGACTCAAAATCATTTTTTTAGTCTGTTTTATAATGCTACAGAAAAATATCAGAAACAGACCAATGTATAAAAAGAGATATAAATGCATAAAATTATTTTCTGAGGGGCTAGAGTTTTTGCTCCGTGCTAGAGTGGTCACCTAGCACATGCAAGGAGCTGGGTTCAATCCTCAGCACCACATAAAAATATATAAATAAATAAAATAAAGTTATTTTTTTCAACTACAACTAATTAATAAATAAATATATAAATTAATTAACTTAAAAATATTTTTTGAGTATATAGTTCTGAAGATTTAAGTGCATTGTACCAGAATCTTCTCAGTTCCTGTGAAAGCCCCTTCACCTGCATTACACATGAGATGGTATTATGGTGAGGGCTCATTTGAGTGGTATAGAGAACATGAAAAGAAAGAAGTTAGAGAAATCCAGTAAGAAGACTTGCTCTTTTTTATTAATCTGCTTTAATATGTACTATCTTGTGTCCCATTAAAATTTCATTAACCCTTTCCAAGGGCATCTCCCCAAATGATCTAACCACAATCTACTAGATTTCACTTCTTAAACATTCTACTATTTCCCAACTCTCTCCCTTTGGAAAGTAAGTTCCCAACACATGAACATTTGGGGAACATGCTCAATTAATAATGGAAGTAATATGAGAAAGACAATAGTAAAATGAGACATAGAATGTCATTTGTTAGTACTTATAAATATTCTACATACTACAATAAAATGATTTAGAATATAGAAATTATTTTAGGGGGAGATTTTATTTTAAGGACAAAAGGGAATTTAATTAAACTACTTAATGAAGACTGAATTAATTTGAATGTGACAAGACTAAGGGCTAGATATATTAAAAGAAGGTAAAAGTCTGTGCAAAAACTCAATGTATGTATAATATACCATGCGTAGGTTTATAAAGAGAATGGTGGGCTTTCTGAATATGCTATATCAAGTCAAAAGTGTACTGGATAAAATCTGGTGGCCCTCAAAAAGAGAGCAAATATTCATATAAAAGATGCAGTGGACATCAGTCTCAAGAGCTTCCTACTTAAAAAATCTGCTTCCAAAGACTACATGATTCTTATTAATTATTGTGAGTATTATATTTCAATTTCAATTTTTAGCTTTCTTTATAGTTTCTGCACCATCTCTTGAGCAGATCAATATTTTCTTGAACTTCTTCATATATTAATATATACACTATCTCACATATGTTTGTTTCTAGATTGTCATGGATCCCTCCTAGTGAATTCTGAGATATGTGAGAGGTTTAACAAGCATAGAAATTTGCTTATAAAAAATAAGCCATGATGTAGGTGGGAAGTAAAATAAAAAAGAATCAAAAGTCCTCATCTAAACTTGTACATGCTGATACTACACAAGGTTATTCCAATGATGTCTGGTTTGGGGTAGGGAAGCAACTTTTCTTATACACTATGACACAAAGTTCATCAAATATGATTGTTATATACTTTTTGAGAACACCCAAATTTATTTTAGTAATTTCTACATTGAAAACCTACTGTTACCTTTAAATAAAACTATTCATTGCAATAAATATGAAATAGTTCTTTAATATTGCAGAGCAGAAAATTGGTGGCATTATTCACTGAATGCCAATATTTTCCAATAACATCTATAGGGGTAATTAAAAAAATGGATAGATAATTAAAGAAAAGAGTGAAATGAGACCCAGAAACAACTAATTATAGTAAAAATTATTATTACCTTATTTCAAATACTAGTGTATCCTTCTGCTTTTTTTCCCCAAAGTTAATTTTTTAACCTTTTGGTATGATATTTCATTTACTTACATAACATGATAAATAATATGTTTTTTTTTCATATGCACTCTCCGATGCATCCCAAATATATTTGCATACTCCAAGACCTTAGCAGATTTCTATACACATTATTTACTAGAGAAACAGTAGTTACTTCTGAGGTCTATATTACCCTTTTCAAATGAGGTCTTGTAGTTTTTTTTGAAATATCTGAAATAATTAGGATAAACTAAGTTTTAATTAGCATATAGTAAATTCCTGATAAATATTTCTGGGAAGGATGAAAAAATAATAAGAGCATTTATATAATTTGTAAATTATGGTATGTGGTTTTTCATATTTTTAGCTATAACTTATTGAATATTATAACAATCTTACTATGTGGGTAAAATGTGGGTATGATGAACCAATAATAAATAAAAATTGCATGCTGCATTGTTAGAAATTCACCAAGCAATTTTTTTCAAAAACAGACACTCTGATGTGTGTTTTTTAATCAACTATTATAATATGAATGAATGAAGTTCAGTAAATGAATAATTGGAACATTACATACTTGCTTAGGGTGCCTATCATTCATTGTTAAAATTTTAATACTCTATCTCACATTGTTACTTAATGGAATTTTGAAAAAATGTACATTAATAATGCTGAAGTCTTTCATTGAATCTTATATCAGTTTGTGGAATAAACATTCTATATGTGATTTCCTCAAAAAAAAAAACATATCGTATGCCACAGTTTAGGGATCACATGAGTGAACTATTATTTAATCACAGACTACAGCTATGAAGCTTACTAAACATCTTGCCATACAGACTAGGTGAAAAAGAAAGTGGAGAGTAAGGCTGCACATGTGAAAATCTATTACATCTCCAAAAAGCACCTTGAAATTGCCCACCCTAAGCTCAAATTAATTCAATAAATTTTATTCACATTCTCATTATATCAGGGACACTAGCAAAATTTAAAGAGAAATCAAATAAGAAGACAGTGCTTGACATCATAAAGTTGACAAAATTACAGCAGCAAAAATATTCTTTCTTTGTGTGTGTGTCTCTCTGTGAGACACATGAACCAACACACTCAAATATAAGCAGTGTAACAAATTCAACTAAAGAGGTAACACAGTTACTTGAAGCTACAGAAGAGAAAAACAATAAATGGTTGAGAAAATATAACTGGACTGTAATTATGAGCAGAAACAAATTATTCACGTATTTTTTTTAGAACATCTTTTAAGTTTTGGAATAAATTTAGATTTACAGAAAAGTTGTAAACATATTAAAGAGACTTCTTGTATATCCAGCTTTCCATAATGCCAACGTCTTTATAACAATAGTACAGATGTCAAAACTGAGAAACCAACGTTGATTATGTTACTTTTAACTGACCTCTGGACTTTATATGAATTTCAGAAGTTTTCCACCATTGTTCTTTTTCTGTTCCAGGATTCAATTAAGAGCATGCCATTGCATTTAGGATAGAAATAATTTTAGTTCATAACTTCCATCATCAATTATAATTCTTGATAGAATTGTGTGGTAAGATAAAATTGAGTTCTAGGGGAAGAAATGCCTGGTTTTAAATTCTTGTTTTGCAAATTACCAAAGTACTATAACACTGACAAATAACTTAATATCTCTAGGCTGCAGTGTAGTCAGTTGTGAAATAGAAATAACAATAGTAGCAGCTTCTGCGTTGCTACCTAAACAAGGAAATGTAGTTGAAGTGCTTAGCTGGTGTCTGACCCTAACATTTAATGATTGTTAGCAAACATTATGTTGTCTTATGTTGATTCCCTTAAAAAAGAAAAAAAGTGTAATCATGCGAGACACTTAAAAATGTATGATATAATGCAACAACAGCAGTACATTTTGCAGTTCAAATGAGAATTATATGCATTAAAGCTAGAGTTCAAAAAAAAAGATAATATTGTGTAGGGACTGTGTTTGAGGTGGACAGTGATGATTTGACAGGGCATGGATAGATAAGAAAAAATGGTAAGACATTTAAAGTACCCATGAAAAAGAACACAAAGAAAATCTGAAGAAAGGGCAGATGACTGGTTTAGCAATAACACAAACTTGATTATAAGAGTAATTAGGAGGAAGCTGGAGAAAGACACTGGACCAGTCTTGATGGCCTTGAATGCCAGGAAAAGAGGACTTGACTTGGTTGAGTAGGCAACAGGTGACCATGGGAGATTTGTATCCCCTAAACTGTAATTTCATAAAGTGAGCAGAATCTATTGTGAGATGGGTCCTTTCAGAAGCACACTAACTCTCATTAATGGCAAATTAGGGATACAAATATAGTACCAATTTTTTATAATTGCATAACAAGATTACTGAACATGAGGGCAGGTACTGAATTTACACTTAAGTACCAATTCTTTGGAGCTTCTTAAAGCAAATTTTACTCTTATGCAATAATCATATGCAGCATTTATGGATCAGTTTTTATTTGCAAACCACCCACATGTGTAATTGCAGACAAGAGGACAAAATATCATTAACAACTTTTCAAAAATGATAGCTATTTTGTTCTCTCCTTGTGGATTAATATGATAAATACTTATCAAGATTTTATTGGTATTATATCAGTCATGACTTTCATATTAATTATCTTAGGTGTGGAAGAGATATTACAATCCTCCAAAGTGTATCTGTGAGTATGCTTGAATATTGGAACCATAGTATAAAATAGTGAGAGGAGAATTCTCTAACCTTGGTGTCAAAATGTGCCTGTGCTAATTCTAAAACTTGTATCAGGCACATGACTTCAATAAACCTCATATTCCTTGAGCTTTATTTTCTTTACTAGAGAAATAGAAATGATAATATATAATACCACATCTCAAACAATGTAAGGATCAAATTAAATGTTGAATGTAGGAATACTTTAAAACATAAAAATATTTACTATAAATAGTGGTCATCACTTTATGGTATTTTATTTTAGTTTTCTCTTGTTTGGAGTCAAGAAAGTTGAATAATTCATATCTATAAATTCTAATTTTATTAAAACAGTTTTAACTTTATGCCTCACCAGTTTTTCGTTTAAATTATAAGAGGACAATGAAATAATATGATTTCACCCTGAATGTATTTTGTCTCTGTATTTATTTCCAACTGAAATTGTCACTTGGGGATATGAATGTATACACACACACACACACACACACACACACAAAAGAATATAATACAGGGCCGGGAAGTGGAATTAAAAGATTGACTCAGATCGAGTCATCCAAAAATATATTGCGTAGCATGCTTTCCCATCAAACGGACTGCAGTCTCTTTCTCTTTACCCTCAGGTTCAAAACATATCCTTCTTCAGTGTCAAATAAACATCCATCTGATGATGTTCTCCAATGAGATAAGAGATTATAAATGAGGCAGAAACTCTAACCATGAAGAGAACTGAAGAAAAAAAAAATAAAAATAAATAAGAAAAAGAAAAATTGCTTCTGAAGATGTGGATTTCAGAGTCAGGCAGCTGTCTCCAATTCCCAGAAGTCCAAACGTAGCAATTAGCGCCAGAACTGGTAAATAAACTGGTAGACCCTCCTGTTTGGGAAAAATTTTTCAAATGAATAAATGACGAAAATGGCTCAATGAAAATCTCACGCAAAAGGGTGAAATATAATGACTATCTGATCTGTTAAAAGGAAAAAGCTTTTAAACTAATCGATCTTTTCCACAACAATTTATGTCATAACCATTTAAGATGATCCCATCTTAAATGGGGAAGTGACAAAGAAATATATATCTAATATACTTGCTCAATGGATGGATTCTCTGTACCCTAAGAAAATGCATTTGGGAGCTTTTATTTTTAAAGGGGAATACACATTAGATCCTTGTGGATGATCTTATCTTTAGTTTTACCATTGCTGTTGCCAAGGTTTAGAACATTGGAAATTGAGACTGAGCCTTTTTTTTTTACCTTCAGGCTTGATGGGCAAATGTGTAGCAATCATTTAACCTGTGTGCTTCATTGATGGTATCCCTCAAAGGACTACACTAATGTATGTCTCACTAATGCTTGCCATCCATCCACTTCATGGGCACATTACAAGGGTTAATTAATAAGGCTGATAAGCACTTTGTTAATTCAAAGTAAATAACAGAAGTGCTAACTAAGCTGAATAAAAAGAAGAGACTCACCTGATGGTTAACTGATTTGAATTTTCAGTAATTTATGGATTTCCCGAATAGTTTCTTTGGTCCTTTACAATAAATTAAAGCCATTCTGGCACATTTTAAAAAACTCATTTCTGAGACATAAGGAATGAACAGTGTGCCCATCATTTCTAATGTGAAAAATGTCTTATAGTAATTTTCTAGATACACTAGAATTATGCATCACTGTTTACAGAAATCGTAAATTGCTCTTTTATTTCTACCTTTGTTCCATGGCAGAATATGTCAAGATGATGGAAAAATACAATGCTCTAATTGGTCAGAAAACCAGGAGTACAAATTTCCATTGACTTCCGAGAGAAAATATCTCAAGCATTGGTAAGAAAGATAAACTCTAAGGACGAGAGCAGTTTATTCCACCCTGATTTAATACTTAGTCCTGGTTTACCTAATTCAGCTGTCAGGAAGAAGACTAATGAGGACCCAATGGTGAGGGGAGGTTTTTTGATGCCAGCTTTGTCCTTTGTGGACTGGATTCAACTCAAAATTATTTCCAGCACTCAGTAGAATGTTTCACCATATCTCAGCAAAGTCACAGATGAAATAATTTCCACCAGACATTGGTAGTGTAGTTATAACTAAAGCTAGACAGTTCAGTGTAGAGTGAGGTAATTATCTGGGATAACACTAACCATTCAAACTTTGTTATGCGTATTAGTCAGCTTTGGGCTGACAAAACTAAAACAACACACTGGGTGGCTCACACAGTAGACATTTATGTTCTTATGGTGTTAGAGGCTTGCACATGATCAAGGTCCTAGCAAATTTGGTTTCTGCTGAGGGCTGTCTCTGCCTCCTAAATGGTGGCTTTCTCAATCTGCTCTCTTGTAGCCTTTCTCTTGTGTTTGCTCACATTGTCATCTCTGGAATATCTTCCTCTTCTTAGAAAGACACCAGTTCTACCTAATTAAAACTCTACTTTTATGACTTCATTTATTTCTAATTATCTCTATGAAAATCCTGTCTCCAAATACATGGGGGTGGGTAAATGCTTTAACATATATATTTTGGGAGGACATGATTCAGTTCATAACACTGTGACACATGACAGTCAAGATACTTGTGCAACCACAATATTCCTGCATACCTTCTGTATGTGAAACTAAACAGAAAGGTAAATTCTGCTGTTTTATTTATTTCCATATAGAACAATGTCTGTAATGTTTGAATAATAATGATGCACTTGAGATAAGTGTGTTAACATTAGGCCATCTCCAATCTAAAAGGAAATGTTGAAAGTTGTAACAAATGTTCATTTTCCTTCTCAGGCTCAATTTTAGAGTTAGTTGAAAAAATTGAGTGATATGAATTCATGGCTACCACTTTTCTCACTCCAATAAGCAACACAGAGTACCTGGTTTGCTTGAAATTCAGCCAGAGTGAAAAATCATTTCAGTACATAATCCTTAGATGAAAACAAAACTGTTTAAATACAAAAAGCAACTCACTAGAACCCCAGGTGTGAGCTAAATATCCATACTCCAGCAAACTCTTTTCTATCAAAATGAAGCAGCATACACAGACTCCACACCAAACTTGTAGCTGAAAACTGTACAATCTTAAAGAGATTTTGTTAATTACTTGAGCTCATTACCTGTACATCTTTCTGACCTGTCGTTATGTTTGATTTTCAATATATTAGAACTCAACTGTCCCCTTTAATTGTTCTAATAAGAAGTAACAAATAGAGTTTGCATAGAGAGAAGACCAAATGCCCATTATGCCCCAAATAAGGAAAAGGTTAAACAATTATTTGGATAGAGGAAATAGTTGGACCATGGCAAAACACAGCACCAAGGGGCTTATACCTTTAATGAACTACATTCAATAATTAGTATTCCCACGAGTCTAACCAGTAGTGATTTCGTTTTAGAAAATAATCATCTGTCACATTCAGTTGATGCCAACATTTGAATTATTTCTATCTAGTTGTTTTCTCATTAATTTGTACATTCTAATTTCCATTGTTAAATAAAACCCTTTACTTAAATAAAGGGAGTTTATCCTTAGTTTTCATCTGCACTTTTAGCAATTTATAGTTGTCCAATGTTTACAAAATATATTTGTGTTAAATAGCATCAGATTTAGCTGATTTTCACTTTTTAGTTATGTGAGAAAAGTTATTCAGCAATAGACTGATTTAAAACTTCACTGCCCTCCTCTCAAGACTGGGGAGCTAAGCAAATTGATTTTATGAGGCTCAAGATCTCTATAGCTCAAAGGGTCTGGTTTTCAATTGCTTATCATTTGAACTCCAAATTTAATCAAACTTAATGCTCCACTGAGACTTTTCTACAAGGGATGTTATAAGGGAAGAACAGAGAGGTTTTGATAAGGTGAGAAGAATTTGGGAGACAGAGCTGCTCTAGAGGAAGGGTCAGTAGAGATCTTGACTGTTAGTCCCATCTGTATATCAAATATGTAATGAGTTAAGTTTTGGCCTCTAAATAGATATATGTATCCCCTGAACATGTTAATCCAATTTAACAAAGAAGAGGTATCTTTGCAAATATAATTAAGTTAAGGGTTTTGAGATGAGATCATCCTGGATTGAAGTGATTTCAAAATCCAACACAAAGAGAAGATCAAATGAAGATTGAGACAAAGACTAGAGAGATGCAGCCACATGCCAAGGAATGTTTGGAGCCACAAGAAGCTGTAAGAGGCAAGAAAGGATTCCCTCCTAGTACCTTAAGAAGAAGAGTGTCTCTGTTGAAATGATGAATTATTATCTCCATAATTGTGAGAGAATAAGTGTCACTTGTTTTAAGCCACCAGGTTTGTGGTGACTTATTACAGCAATCTTAGGAAACTAATACAGTAAGTAAACAAGATTAGTGATTTGGTAATAAAGATCATGACTGGTGTCCATGGGTGAAAGAAACAAGAGAACATCTGGATGCTGCATTTCTTGTTAGAGTCTGTAAACAAGTCAAGATGGCGCCTGGCATTTTGTAGAGGGAGTGGTTTGTGAAGTAACGCCAGCGAGCCATTAAGTGTGGAGATTCCTTATTGGTTGAGTGCTGTATCTAGTTTATGTTAATTAAGATAAGCTGTGTGGAATGTATATATACCCCTCCTGTCCTACAATAAATGGCTCCCACTCCTGCTGTATCAATCTACACAAGCTGCTCGTCACCCCCCGGTTATTTTGCTGCAGCCAGACTGCGGCAATTTCTGTTCCTGGAGTGATGTTGGATCAGAGTCTTCAGTGGTCAGTTAAATGCACAGGTGTCAAATGCAGAGAAAAATTGATTTCTACCAAGTGGTTTCCATGAGGAAACACCTGAGGGAGTATGAACTTTTTTTCTATATTTTGAATTTTGCATTTTTCAACAGTATATGGATATTTAAGATGTTATGTAAATCCAAAATATTCTGTCTGCAATGAACATTTTGTGAATCAGCTCCACTAAGATGCTTCAGTACTCACTGGGGCAGAAACAATTTAAGAGAGGACAGTTTAAGAGATAATAATCAAAAGAATATGTACAGGAAGGCAATATGGGCTATAACTAGATACCCATAAACTCAGTTTAGCAGGGGAAGTATTATATAAACTGAAAATCTCATGATAAGTAGAAGTATATGAATTTGGCTACATGAGTAGAAGGAGTAAATCTTTTATTAGATTATTAATAATGGTGTAAGTTTGAGATCAGTATCAGGGTATACTATGGAAATTCAGTCTACCCAATCTCTTTTTCTTGTGTTCTGTGGTTCTGTTTTAAAGCAATGTAAGGTATCAATCTGAAGGGTGATCTGTCAAAGAGATCTGATAATCAGAATACATTTGGACAAAATGCATGCCAAAGTTTCATTCATTAACCCAAAAGAATATCCTATGTACTAACCTCTTTTTAGATACTGGTGATCTAACAAGAAATGGCACGCATATGGTAGGTTTCCTCAAAAATCTGTCTCTAAATCTGTACTTGTAAAAATTAAATTTCTGATTAAAACAAACAAACAAACAAACAAACAACAACAAAATAACCCTACAAAGTAAGACTATTTGTAACTTACTTATTTTAGTTCATCTTAAAAATACTATATACCTGCTGTTTTAGAGTCTACCATTCATTTTATGTCTCTTCTTTATCTTCAAAAATAATAAGAAGCAACTAAATTTATAATTTTTTTTCCAGGAATTACTTTAAAAATCTATGAAAGGATTATGTTAGTTCTCTTTTGATCCCTCAGCACTACCCTCAGAATGCAAGGGATAGGGGGCGTTTTAGTCCCCAAATTTGATGTGACCCAACTAATAATACCTTTCATTATTCTATAACACTTCTATTTTGTAAAGGACATTAAAGACTAATTTCATTCTATCCTCAAAAGGGGTCAAATCTCAAGGCCAAATTGCTTCCTGCCTTGCCAACTGGCTCCTTGGATTTCTGGCTTTGACTTCCCAAAGTTCCACTAAATATTGAACAGGGAAGTTAAAAAGAAATCTCTTGAGACCATATTTCTGCCTCAGGCAATTGCAACCCACATTCTCTTACAATTTATTCATCTCTCACATGAGCAGAGAAACAACTTTTGCTTATCAAGTGAGGCTGACTTGGACTTCACATGTCAAAAAATTGGTCTGATTACTCTATCCATTAAAGGAAAAATGGTGTCTTGACTTTCACCTGCTATTGGAATGAATAAAGGCAGCATCATGGATCACATGTTCAAAAAGTTGGCTGTCATGATGTCTCACAACAGGCTTGGCAAGCTGGAACTCAGAAGAACAAACAGAAGTCAGAGATTGAAAACTTGTGTGCAGGCTGGTTTGATTTAATGTCTTAAGGTTATAAAGGTAAAATGCTACTATTTTTAAAAATTTAACCTCTAGAAGTGAAATTATGGAATGAAAGTAGAGACAACAGTTAATATATAATTTACACTTTGCATTGGTATACCTTAAGAGCTCTGAAAATCTTGAAACTGACAAAAGACTTTATAAATAGTTTCAGGTGAAATAGGTTCAAAAATTTCTTTTAAAAACAATAATACATATAGAAATAATACTTTATCTTACCCCCAAATTAATTTTTTTTGGTCAAGATGATGAGAACACTATCACTATGGTGGTAGAGAATTATAAGATTCAGAATAGTTAATATATGTCAAGACATAAAACACAAAAATATTTAATGGTTTCAAACACAAATGTAAATAACTATAAAAGTAGAGCATATAACACATAATTATTCTAAAGTCCCAAAATCCAAATGTAATTATTAATATCAAATGTTCATGCTATTTCTACACTGACTACCTACCATGCAAACTCTCTAAGGCTTTGTTTCCTTTAGGATTAAGAAATAAGGCAGAATGAGTATGTTGAAACAGACCTCTCTTTCAGTTTTTTATGAGATTGTAAATAATGATTTTGGAATGGATTTTATCAATAAATATTAATTTTAAAATGTTTATACCCTGCACTTACAAATTACACATTTGAGAATCTAACCATAAAATAATCTGAAATATGGCTAGGGAATCTAAAACTTCTAAATAGCCACAACAGGGAATCACTTAGTACCTAATAACACACATCACAAATCTATATGATAATAAAATTTCACACATAATATATAATAAAATATTACATAGTATGAAAAATTATTTTTAAAGCCATCAAATAATATAATAAAATATTTATGATGTAGTTCTTATTAAAATATTGAAAAAATTTGACAGTATAAACTAGAAAACAATATTTCAACAATTCATGATAGTAATGATGGAATTATGAATAATTTTTTAAAATTACCACAGTTAATATTTAAGTCTTCAACTTTTCTGATGATCTTAAAACCACTATTTGAAAATTTCTGGCAATATAGCTTTTTATGTAAAGAAACCTGTAGAGAGTTAAGTTTGGGAGGATTGAAGAAGTATGAGTAGAGATAACATATGTAATATGAAATAAGTAAATAAGCTTTTGAAAGTTCTATAGGATTCCTTGTGAAATGTTCTTCCTTGGGGGATTCTCTTACCATGTAAGGAAATGGTTGGTCTTGGCCTTTAAATTCATATTTAATTTTTTTTCAGAAATAGCAAATATGTCAGAATTTGTGTCTGTGTCTTGACCCTCATTTACTTAAAAGAGGTTCTCTTTGAAGAAGAATATTTTTTGTGGTAATAGGGAGTAAATGCCCTCCATATGCAAGAAGAAACAGGGTTGTCAGTTTTGCATCTGTAATGCATTTGAACGGAAGGAGGTAAGAAGCCACTATTTAGAGTTCAGCTGTAGTGGTGGAGGAACACAACATCTTTTTAATTTAGAAGATCTTAATCTTATTCCACTCTATCATCCTTTCATAGATCCTGTTTGGCCCATCATAAGTAGAGCAGATTAAATGAGGGGTGTGGAAATATATTCTATATACAAATGTAACAACTGAGAAGTGTTTACATGAAAAACCAACAAGACTTATTTATTTTAGATTTATCATATCTTTGATGCTTTCAACATTCACAGCTTCTCAGTCTCAAATCTGACAAAATAGTAGTACAGGTGACTCATCTGGCCATTAGGAACTGGTTAATTATGGGAAAAGATAGTTTCAGTAATATTTAAAAGGAATTTATGTATAATGGGATATTTGAGCAGAATGAATAATTTTTAAAATAATTTAAACAAATGCATGAATTAAAAAAACAAAGAAAAAATAAAGTGACTTTAAAGTTTTGCTGATAAATGAAAATGGATCTTGACTAACAAAAATGCCAAATATATATTTATAGCTAATTCATTATATATTTCATCAGTATGAGGAGAAATTATTGCATTTGAGGGAAATTCACTTTATTGTTTTGTGTGTAAGTTCATGTTTGGGAGCATAATTTGGTTTACTAATTATTTGGGGTAACTTTCAAATATATTGCAATTCATATTTGTGCATAAGGAAATACTAGCTTTATAGGAGCAAAAGATCAAAATGACAAAACAAATTAGCTAACAGTCTATCTGAAAACAAATTAAGGTTTACACTTATGATGATAGAAAATCCTCTGAAGATATATTTTAAAAATATTATGTAAGCCCCACTCTCTATACACTTATGTTCCAAAGAATCATGTTCTTACCCTTGAGGACATTTTTACACATAGTATTCATAGAGACACTGCCAAAATGTTCCGAATCATTTTTGTCTTTTTTCTCCTTCCCGAGGCTCCAGAAAATATTAAGCATCATCTGTACAATGCTACAATGCCACTGCAGATTTCTGTTTTTTTGTATTGCCTGTGGTGTGTGTGTGTGTGTGTGTGTGTGTGTGTGTGTGTGTGTGTGTGAGTGTGTGTGTTTTGTAGGTAGTAAGTTTTACTCACACTCAGGACTGCACACTTCTTCTATTTGATGAATCCAGAGGATTATAGCAACAACATGACATCATCTTAAAGAATGATCTCCCATCTTTTATAATGTTTAGAAAGTGATGAAGAAAATCACAAAATTTTAGCAAACTTTCAGCCCCTCATAATGTTAAAAAAACAAAAATAAAATTCACACTATGTAAAACAAGATTTTGCCAAATAGTCTCTGTAAACATAACATCTTCTGGTCTTTGTAAACATAACAATTGCTGTTCACCCCACTACACATTAGTTTCAAAGTTCTGCAGAAAAAGAGGATTTGGAAAGTCTACAAAATATTTCTCAAATATTTTTAAATATGATAAAATTTATTTACTAAAATCTAACCTTTTGTTCTCAACATAGCAAAGTGCTGAAATATTTGATAACAAAATAATTGGTGAGATAATTTCAATCCATGATATTAAACCTATTACAGAGAGCTCCAAAAACCAGTTTTGCAATTCTTGACTTAATACCTACCTACAGCATGTAAAAAGGGTGACAGATAAAAAACAAGGCCAGAAAAGAAAATTTCTTTGGATAAAATGGTTGACATATTATAGAATTCCTCTCCTTTTCCCCCTTTAGTGAAATAGGAGAGAATACCATGGGACAACTCAGAAAGCTTGGTATATATCTCCCTGTGTCTGCATGATAGTGAACCTAGGTTTCTACAGTGACCTGAGAAATGTAAAAGGCATAGGCTGTGAATATGTAGCCAATAGTGGAGATAACCAGAGAGAATAGGAGGGGGAAAGAGAGAGAGAGAGGAGAGGCTGACTGCACTATCACTTCCTCAGAATGAGACTATATTTGGAAATGGGGTCTTTAAAGAGATAATTAAGGCTAAGTGAGATTAATAAAGTTGGCTTTAATTCAGTATGATAGATATCCTTATTCAAGGACATTAGGACAGGCACACAGAGGGAAACCATTTGAAAATAATAGAAGGCAACAGTCATTATAAACCAAGGAGAGAGCACTCAGGACAAATCAAAGCTGTCAAAACCTTGATCTGAGAATTCCAGCCTCTGGCACTGTGAGGGGATAAATCATTGTTTAAACTGCCTGGTCTCTGGGTCATTGTTGTTGCAGCTCCTAAAAAGTAGTAAAACTAGTAGCTGTCAAAACTATGATTTCAGATATGAAAGGAAGATATGTGGATATTTTTCATGGACCAATATGGCCCTTTGGAGGAAAACAAACTTGATGCTATTTGAAATCCTGTGATGAAGAATAACTGCAGGGTCACTGAAAGCCCCATACAACAGGAAGGCTGAGAAGTACCCAAAGTTCAAGGGTGAAATTAATGCTCTTTGTGAGGGGGTTATGCAGGGGATATCTACTCAGCAAGGAAATCTCAGGTAAGTATAAACTATTCTCATGAAAATAAGAGCCAGTTTAGAAAACCCAGCCAATGCCTAATGAGAGTAGTACCCATCATATAAGGTAGAACATTTTACTGTCACTCAGAACTGCACTCTCATTCTTTTTGGTGAAACCAGAGGATTATAGCAATACTATGACATCATCTTAGAGAATGATTTCCCATCTTTTCATCATGTTTTGAAAGTGATGAAGAAAATCATGAAATTTTAGCAAACTTTCAGCCCCTCATAATGTTAAAAAACAATAAAATTCATACTATTTAAAACAAGATTTTATGAAATGGTCTCTGTAAACATAACATCTTATGATCTTTGTAAACATAATAATTGCTGTCCTCCTCCTTGGCCTTAGCTTTCCTCTCATTTCCCAAACAACCTCAAACACTGAGGATGTCAGAGACAGTTTGCACCAGGATGGGAGGTAGGAGGAAAGGTTCACTTATCCTACCAATCCACTCTCTCAGCAGGACTGAGAGGAAAAGATCTTAAAAATTGAAGATCTGATTTTATTTTAGACTCTATATTTTAGCAACTGAACCATTTGTGAAATTAAAGATGATGACAAAAATATATTTTTGAGAACGTGTCTGAGGAAAAAAATGATAGAATCTGAGTGATATTTTACCCAGGAGCCAAGAATCAGGTGAAAATATTATCCTTTTTGCTTACCCTCAGTGGAATCCTGTGTATATAATGTACATGGTGTACTGAGAACCTACCTTCATGAAAATCAATGCCAAATGTGATGCAAAGCTCCTATTAAGTACTTAGTGAGAGGAAAAAAAAAATGATCTCTGCTAAAGGTTTCAGGCTGGGCTAGAGAATTAAATTGACATAAAACAGATTAACAAGAGAAACATGCAGATGTATATAATTTTACATAACAAGGGAACCCTCATAAGGAAATGACAACTTAAAGAACTGGCAAAACCTACCTACTTATGTATTAGGTAGAACTGAGAGAGGTGATTGTGGAAAGAAACTAAATTATGTGGGGAAGCTAAAAGAAGATAAGAATTATTTTTACAAGGTCTGTTTATACAGAATTCTCTTCACTATGACTCCTTGTTGAAGAATGTTTCTTTTCTCTGGATACAGGGAGGGCATCCTTCACATGGGAGCTTTTATCTACTCTTTTCAGGAGGAAAAGCACAGATTAGAATGCCCTTCTTGCATCTGCTGTTTTTCAAGTGCCTTTAGCTCAAATTAATCTTTATGCCAAAGTGGCATATTTTGGGGTGATATATTATTCCACCCTTCATTAGGAATTTTTTGAGAATTGAACTGACAGAAGATATTAGGCTCTTTCAAATATACTGTGCCATTTAATCCTCTTAGAAAGCCGTGAAAAATATCCTTTTTATAGAAGTATGTAATCAAAGTAGTTCTCAATTTCCTGAAACTTATGAATATAAAAATTCTGGAATTTGAACCCTGTGATATCTGGCACCAAAGTCCATATACTTTCTGCTATGATTGACTGTATTCCCCTGACCATTTGTTAATTGTTCAGTAAGCAGTTTTCAAAGAAAGTAAGGCAAAATTATTTCATAATGAAGGATATTCATAAAAGAAAACTAACAATATCCAATAATTTGGGTTACTTTAATTAATTTGAAATGCTAATAATGTGCCTAATATTTACCTACAATATGCTGCTTATTGGGGTTTATTCAAAGAAAAAAGCACAACTTTTATATTTAAATTACTCATAATTTAGTAAAGAGGGAGACTTCATAATGTGAAACATTTAAATAACAGCTCAAATCATCCATAAGACATTTCTTTGAGGAAGAGATATATGCACTAAGACAAGAAAAACTGGACATTTTGAGAAATCATGGGAGATTTTTTTTCAAAACATCTGATAAAATACAGGATAGATGTAAGGATGTTTAGATATTTGAAAGTTGAAAAATAAATAAATTTGAATAAATGAGTATATAAATAATAAATATTCCAATAAATATTTATATATAAAAGTAGAATATAATTAATGTGCTTCTTAAACAATCATCTTCTGTTGAATTAATATAGAATTTAAGGATGATATAGCATTTAACTTCATCTTTGATATAATTTTGGTCTCTCCTCTTTAGTATTCAAAGCTGTAAATTAAAGTCATGTACATGTAAAATATTGCAAAATAAACAAACATTTTAATTCTAATAATATAAAGGATGAGAAAACAATATAAATACTGTTGTAAAACAACATAGTATGTATTAATTTCACTCAGAAGTGTATTTCCTAAAGTACATTCTGAGTTATCCCATGTACTTACAGAATTCATATATCAAAAACATCCTAACAGATTTTAGGGTCAATGATTGGGAAAAAATTGAATTAACCAAAGTTAAACACATGCATCTGTTACATAGAAATTTTAGAGTATTAACACACTAATATGAAATACGCAGCTTCTCAAAATATCATTTGAGGATGGAAATGTTCTGGTTGTCACTTTAAATATCACAAATGAATTGTATATTGTGTCACAGTATCAAAAAAGTTATTAAAGTATAAATCAATATAAACCATTCTCAACTACTAAGTATACCAACTGAAGTAGTTAGCATTTCATTTCACAAATTATAAAGTACATTGTTTATTAAAGTACATAAAATGACCATTACAACATAAATTCTGCTGAGGACATAAGACAAATTATTTGGGGATCTTTTGAGCTACAATAACTGACAATATCATAATGTCCAAAGAAAACTGAATATGTGTCATGAAATTTTATAGTATTTCTTAGTTGTTAATAATTGGAATAAAATAGGATCTATGTATAGTTTAATAATTTTAATGATCATAATCATTCTTTGCATGGCTATGACTACAACCAGGTAAGTGAAGTCAGAGGGCACTTGCCTTAGGTGCAAAATTTAAGGAGCTGCTGCAAACTCAGAAATTATATATATATATATAATTTCATACAAAATTCAAAATTGACAAAAAATTTTGTGATGAACAAAATATAAAAAGTTTTGGTAGAAATGGATTCATGTTACTGAATTTTCCTTTTTCATGAGCATCTCATATGGCTTCATACTCCATTAGTTCTTTGCTATAGTTAGTTCCACAATTTATGTAGAAATTATATGCATAAAATTTCATACATAAAACTAGTCTTATGGAAAGTAGAATAAAATTTTATAGGATTTCTCATTAGTAACTTAATTTGTTTTTATTATTTAATATATGGGGGAAAATGCTAAGCAACAACACAACAAGAAAATGATGAATGTTGTAGCGAAAAAAAAATGACAATTTCTACATTCAAAAATTTTCCTTTAATTTCAAATTCTCCTTTCTCAAAGTTATTGTTTATATGGCTTCAAGTCAATATATAAATAAAAAAGTACAACTGTGCTTGTGTATGAAAGTCTATGGATAATCTAGTATTCATTTTAATGGTACAAAGTATCACAGCAGTTTAAGTTTGTAGAGCACTTAGGCTGTTTAGTAAGTACCTAAAATAAATGAAAAATGCTTCCAGCAGTGCTTGGTAAGTTCCTGGTGGCATAAAATTCCCATTCCTCTTTCTCTCCTCCAAAAACAGAAATAGAAAGAAAAACTGGAATCTTTCTAGGCAGTCATCTGCAACTTACCCACTATGAAAATCTGATTTTTGGAGATGACCCATTTATTTGAATAGCCAGCTGATATGAAGTATACTTTACCATGTACTGCTTTTCCTTGTGTTTAATTGTAAGTTACAACCAGAATGAAGATGGAAGATACAATCAAAGGAAGAACAAAACACACTCAGAAAAACGATTTTGATCATAAGCATGTGGTGTCTATAGAAACTGTTCTGTTGGAAAAGGGTTAGCTGTTTCAGTGATCAAGTTAATGAAGGTATCATTAGATCTCTATTTTAACACAGCGATTTCATTGCATATTACACTTCATGCAGCTGAGCTGTTACATTGCTAATTTAGCTTTTCAGAATATTGGAATCAGAAATTCTTTTATTTCAGTGGGGACAAAAGGAATACTGAATATTTGAGATAATTATCTTTTCTGTTAAAAAACAAGCTGCAATGTTGTGGTGGGATATTTTGATGAATGGATCCTTTACAGAGCTGCATGCTCTGCATTCTCCATGAAAGGCAGGCACAATGCCTGAGACACCAGAACCAGGCATACTCTGAGACAATGAATGCACAGGTGGTAAATTAGCTAGAGGAAGTGTTTTCTGGTTCCTGAAAGCTGATTTACCATATGGAATATTATGGCACTTCTTAAACAATAGAAAGTGGGATGGGGTGAGAAAGGGGGAAAAAAGACTACATGATTGAACACTAAACTATTTTGTAATTCATATTCATAGGCATAGTTTTCCATGTGCCATGAAAAAAAATGAGTTGACTAACCCTTCTGCAACTGTATGAAATTTTTTCCAGACTCTGTTATAAATTACTTCTGCTATAGAAAGAAAGACTCATATGCCATGGGCTCTCTGTTCTCAAGGCTGTGGTATTTACCAGTTTGGGGGCCAATCCCTGATCTACAAACTATCCTGCCACCCTTACACTCACTATACTTGGAGCAACTAAAGAATATGTTTACTGCTTTATTTTACTATTGTCTTGGTATTTCTCAGACAAAACCTAAAGAGTAATTTTTTCTATAATGGTAAATGTGTTTCTTCCAATGTAAGCTCTATTTTATATCATTTTCTACAGAACATTTCTAGGTGAGCTGTAGCTGAACATGCCCATTAAATCTAATAGCACTGTCCATCTAGGAAGGTATCTGTGGGCATTACAGACCTCAAAACAAAACAAACAAAAAAGGATATCTTTTCAGGAATACTGAGAACTATAGTTTTCCATCAATGTCTTTATTTCAAAGTGTATAAACAACTTTTTCATAGACACTCATTGTTACATGTACTTTTTTCTCCAGTTGGTGCTGCTCTGAAAGAAGGCATATTCAGCCAAAGCCATTAAGCTAGGAGCATTTATATGAGCAAACGGCATGATCTAAATTCAGCAATCCAGGCCTATACATAAATGAGAAGCAGAAAGAATGAAAAAGTATCATACTTCACAAAATGAAAGGATCAAGAGACAATATGTCCCATGTCAGAATTTTAATCCTCCCATTACTCTCGATATTCATGCTCTGGTAATTTTGTTTTTCATCTCTCCTTCTCCCTGTAATATTTAGTTGTTCCCTCTTCATTTCCTCTGTTTCACCTTAATATGCTAGAAAATCCAGTGTTCTATTGGTACAAGATATAACACAGCACATCACTCCTCAATAAACTCTATCAACTTTTTATTTAATCCCAAATGGTCTTCAGGAAAGTTTGTGTGAGAGAGTCCTTACAAACAAAGGGCCTGCTGATTGGAGGTTTGATTTACTGTACTGACAATACATCTCCTTTTCACAAAGGAAACACTTGTTCTCCATTCTGTCCCATTTCAGAACAAAGTTCTGGAAATTCTACTTGACAGACACATAAGTGATTCTAGTCCTTGTGGACTAAATCTGTAGCAATAACAAAAAGAAATACTTGGGACTGAAAACTTATTATTGGGGGGGTATATTTATTAATCAAATCATTGACTGTGTCAGGCCATGAATTATGTTTTTAATTATGTCATTTGCAAAAAAACTCTGTAATTTAGGTGAAAGAAACATTGAAAAATGCATTGGTTAGGGCCCTGCCAGAATGAAGACTTTACTCAATGGGGTGAGTGATGAAAGCTGATTGAAGGGACTTTTTAAAAGGAAATGAACAGGAACATTAAGAGTCAGGTATTCCCCATGGCAAAAGGCATTTAACACACCTATATACCAGTGGGCAGAAAAGATTGAATCTTGCAGAAGGAACTGAAGATAACAGAAAATTACATGCAGATTATGTGTATATTGAAAGGGAGGTAGGGAGAGAGAAGTTGGGGAGGAAACTGAATTTTGGAATCACCAAGGATTGTAGGGGTATCTGAGGGAATGGAAGCAATCTCAGTCCTTTCTTCCTTCTACTGTTCATAGCAGTTGGCCATGAGTATGCTAAATATGCCATAAGGTGTAATAGTGTTCATGAGTTGCTTTATATGACCACAAAACAATTGGAGATTATTTGCATTTTTAAAAATTTATAGAATAGTTATGTATTTATTTATTTTGTGTTGTTGCTTTTAGGTAATAAACATACACAACTGAGTAATAGGAAGATATTCTCACCTAACTTCTATTTCATAGAGACTCTATTGCTTGCTTCTCCATGAAAGCTTATTCTTTGCCACACATTAGGGAGATGATGATGATAATGATGATGACAATAATTATAATATCAGTGGGTATGTGAGGAGTAATATTAGTTAAATAATTCTTCACCTCTGTGGTTCTCTGATTCTAAAGGGGTTTCTTTATAACCATGTTACAGAATTATGTTTTTGTTCCCAATAAATTAGTATTTTGAAGCCTTAACCTCCAGCATGGCTATGTTTGGAGATAGGGTCTTGTAGATATCATTAAGATTAAATGAAGTCATGAGATTGGGGCACTGATATAATAGGATTAATGACCTTAAAAGAATTGATACCAAAAACATGTTCATACACTCTCTCTCTTCTCTCTATATCCTCCCAGTGAGACAACACTTGAGAAACAGTTGTCATTAAGAAGCCAGGGAGAGGGCCAAAGCAGAAATCAAAGCAGCTGCCACCTTGATTCTAGACATCCCAGTTTCTAGAATGATAAGGAAAAACATTTTCTGTTTTAAAGCCACTGGTGTGTGGTATTTTGTTATGGCAGCCTATGCTGACCAATACAGAACCAGGAAGCTTAGATCAACTTACATCAACTTAGATAAAAAGAAAAGGTGTGTGTGTGTGTGTGTGTGTGTGAGAGAGAGAGAGAGAGAGAGAGAGAGAGAGAGAGAGAGAGAGAGACCACCTCAAAGTTTTGATTACAATTCAGATTAGAATGAAACATAGATCAGGGGAATCTTCTTAGAGTAGATTGCCTAACTTATTTTTAAAGATGAAAAAGAGTTTCATTAAGCAAGATAAAGAGGAAAGTTTATTCATGAACTGTGGATTAATGAAGAGGAAATACAGTTGGAAAAAAACAGCATAAAAAACCAGAAATGCAAGGAGTTGGTGAAGGAAAAGGTCTGAAAGAGAAATGGGAGATGAGGTGAGGTCATTAGGGGAGAGATCACATGTCCACAACCATTTGAAAAACTGAAATATACATATCTATTGAAAACCCATCTTCAAAACATTGATGTCAATGGAAGTTTGTTCCCAGTGTGTGCCTTTTTGGGATTGCTTATGTGGAACTCAGAGCACTCATAAAGAAATTCTATCACATTGTTTTTACTATTTAGAGGGTATCCCAAGTTGACCTCACTGCCAAGATTTCTATTCATTTCCTATGACAAACTTCTGCACACAGAAAGATAAGGTTCAGGATTTTTGTCTGCCGTACTTTCAGTAGACTTCAAAAACTCTACATATTAAAACACATGATACATTGGAATATAGGGAGGAGACATATAGCAGTATAAAATAAAATTTAAATTAATTTACTCTTGGTTTAGAAATATAGCCAACTCTCTTATCTTGGATTTTATTTTTAAAATATATAATCTGTGACAATAATTTATGATGATTTGTTTATTTTAACATGAAATGAACAGAACAAAATGCTATGTTAATGATCCAACAAAAATGTCACATAGAAAGATATTTATCTAGAGGAATGGATCACTTAATTGAAAAGGTATACTATTTTTCTGTTAGGAAAAAAAATCATCAAGATATTTAGCAATGTTTTATTACACTAAGATACACATTTTTACATTTTAAAATCTGAGTTTGAGAGGATGCTTAAAATTGACAACTGGCCAGCTAACAGTCACAATGTAGCTGTCATTGACTTGACAAGCCTAAAATCAATCATCATTGTTCATGTTGTCTTTGCATCAATTGAGTTATGTGCATTATTAGTGCTACATGTATTATGTTTTAATTGCTGCTTAAAATATCTTTAAAGAGATGACAGTATTCAACATGGAAACAATAATATGGTAACCATAAAACATGACAACACAGATGATTAATTTATGCTTTTTAAAAAATTCCAAGGTAGATCAAAAATTCTTTGCAATATATGGAGAATAAAATTTCAAGTGATGAAAAAAATAAAGATTTTCTAACGATGCTAGTTTTTATTCACTTACTAGTTTTCTGATTTTAAAAGAGCTGCAGATTTCATATGCTCATATTAGTAGTATTGCAATTGCATTATGAAAAATAAGGTTTGGGTCATTTTCCATGTTTATTCTTAAGACCAATTGTAGAGAGTAAGATCTATTTTCTCATTTCCAAACATGGTCTGAGAACATTGTTGGCATTATTTCTTGTGTTTACATGAAGAAACCATGTGAGGGATGAAATTATACTTTGACATGTAAATGAAATTGATTATTTTCCTGGTAGACTGATAAAACAAATTGCCTATACATTTCTTACTAACACTTACTGTTGCTCTCCTGTAGAATCATGGGATATGCTGTTTTTCACTACTTTTTCTTACTCCTATTACAAATTTTAGTTAGAATATATATGAATTTTGCATCTAATGTTAAGAAGTGAGAAGTAGATCATTCTATAAATATCAGCTATTATGTGTTCTCACATAAATAAATAATAAACTCTGAGCAAAATCCATGAAAGAGCTGCCTGCGTGCTCTGAAAAAATTTTTAATGTCAAAATATTGTCAGTCAAAACTGAGAACAAGCAAAATGATATGAACTGAGTTTTCCAGTTTTGTCTTTGATTCCCTGAGGGTGGCCTAGATGTGGCTTTGATTGCAACATATAGGCATCTAAACTCTGATAAAAGAGTACATAGGCTGTTGTGCTTGAAAAATTCAGAGAGATCAAGGTAATAAACATCCCCTGAAGATTGAGAAGAAAATCCCAGAAAAGAAAGCACCAAAGAAGAGAAAAACAGTGTATAGGCAGTTTGAGTTTACATCTTGTCCCCAACATTTCAGGAAGATAAATGAAAGCACCTTCAACTATGGCTGAAATTACTGAACTGAGATCAGTATTTTCAGACATCCCTGTATGCTTTGTAAAAGCAAACTACCAACCTAACAAACAAAAATCATTTAGTTCTTTGGCATTATTGAGGAATACACAGTCTATGCACCATAATATTAAAAATGTTCAGAGTCCAATTGACATCTTCAACGTACAGAAAGCAAGAACATAGAGTTCATTCTCAAGACACTAGGCAGTAAGAACATGCTAACCTTGAGATTGCCTGGAGGTTGCAGTTGAGGAGTTGATATAACTCTCACTAGTGCTCAGATAAAGCAAAATATGCTCATCATGAAATTAAAGAGAAATTGCTAGAAAAAAATAAAATATAGAAAAAGAACCAAATGCAATATCTAAAGTAAATTTTTGAAGAGCAAAACGAAATATCTATATTAAACCTCAAGGACCTGTAGGTTATTATCAAAACATCTTGTTTCTCAAGAGAAGAGGGAAAACAAGATATTGAAAAAACAATACCAGAAAACTATCCCAATTTGGAAATATAAATATACTTATAGATTTAGAAGCTTATTGAAATAAACAGAACAAACTTGAAAAAATTCACACTTACGCACACAAGAGTCAAACTGCTGAAATCTAAGATAGAGAAATAAACAGTGAAATCTTCTGTGTACTCAGAGAAAATTTCTAGATATATAGGGAAAAAAATTAGACCATAACAGACAGCTCAACAAAAAATATGAAGTTCAGAAGAAAATAGAAAATTTCTTGAAAAGATTAAAAGAAAAAGCAAAACAAGAAAAGAGAACAAAGGATTTTATTTCCAAGCAATGTGAGGAATCCTCAAAAAACTATGAATGGAACCACTATTTTAATCCAAATAAACAAAAATCAGTATACTATAGTGATATAGTCACATCCATGTTTATAGCAGCATAATTCAAAATACAAAAATTATGGAACCAGCCCAGATGCCCATCAATAGATGAATGGATTAAGAAAATGTGTTATACCAAAGGACTTAAATATACTACAGGGACACAGCCACATTAATGTTTATAGCAGAACAATTCACAATAGCTAAACTGTGGAGCCAACCTAGATGCCTTTCAGTGGATGAATAGATAAAAAATAAATGTGGCATATATATACAATGGAATTTTACTTAGCATTAAAAGAGAATAAAATCATGGCATTTGCAGGTAAATGGATGGCACTGGAAAAGATAAATGCTAAGTGAAGTTAGCCAATCCCCCAAAGACAAATGCTGAATGTTTTCTCTGATATAAGGAGTATGACTCATAGTGGGGTAGTGAGGGGGAGCATGGGAGGAATAGATAAATTCTAGATAGGGAAGAAGAGTGGGAGGGAAAGGGAATGGGCAGGGAATTAGCAAGGGCAGTGGAATGTGATGAATATCATTATCCAAAGTACATGTATGAAAACTCGAATTGGGTGTCAACATACTTTTCATACAAACAGATATGAAAAGTTGTGGTATATATGTGTAAGAAGAATTGTAATCCAAAAAAACAAAAACAAAAAAGTACATGTATAAAGGCATGAATTGGCGTGAACATACTCTATATACAACGATATGAAAAATCATATTGCATATGTGTAATAAGGATTGTAATGCATTCTGCTATCATGTATTTAAAAAATAAAATCAATATAACAAATTTTTTTAAAAAAGAAATTTTTTTCTCTTCAGATACAAAAAAACTGCATAACATGTGATATACTTAACATGTCTTCCATTTGTGTCCTTCAAATTTCAAAGGAAATAAAGGCAAGGCTACTAGTGACCAACTTGAAAAAAAAAAGAAAAGAAAATGTAGTATATATATACACAACGGAGTTTTACTCAGTCAAAAAGAAGAATGAAATAATAGAATATGCCAGTAAATGAATGAAATTGGAGAACCTGGTGCTAAGTGAATTAAGCCAGATTTAAGAAGTCAAGGGTAGAATGTTTTCTCTCATATGAAGAAGTTAGAGAAAAATAAGAAAAAAAAGCAGGTACAGGGTCAGATATCATAAAGATAAAGAGAAGATCAGTGGAGTAGAAGAAGGAGATGGGGAGGGAGAAGGGATGTGAAAGGGGAGAAAATGCTGAATGAGTTTAACAAAATCATATAATATGCCTATAGAAATATACCAGAGTGAATGCCATCTTAATGTATATGCACAAAACACCGATAAAAAATAGTAAATAAATATATGAGCTAAAGAAAAACCAATAGAATAGTAGAAAAAGAATAGAGGAAGGGAGGAAGGGAGAGAGAGTGGGGCAGGGGAATGGGGACTGAAATGGAATAGATCAAACCCCATGCACTTATGATAATTGTCAAAATAAACATAACTACTGTGTATAACTGTAATTTTCTAATAAAACGGCAAAGAAATGAATAAAAGAGGATGAGACTTGATTCTTGAATGAAAAAGAGTACTATTTACAGCAAAAAATCTTCCAGTAATGAAAACAAAGCATTTTTACATGAAGTAAAATGAGAAGAATTTGCCCTCAGTAGGCTCCATAAAGGAAAAGATGCACAAAATAAATTATTAAATGCAAAAAAGAAAAATTATTTCAAATAAATCTTAGATATTTTTGAATAAGTGAAGAATATTCAAAATATTGAAAATATAGACAATGCATGGCTTCTATTTTCTTTAAGATTCACATGGTTATTTAAAATAAAATATTGAATTATCTTTTATAATAAATGGGTATATAGTACATATGAATACAGCAAGATAAAGAAGGGCAAGAGCGTGTCAAATGGGCCTAGATTAAAAAGTTTCTACATTTATCCAGAATGCCAAAATATTATCTCTAAGTAGGCAGTGAAGAAAACAGTAAGAATGATTATATAATCCATCTAACATTAAATTTAAAAATCCTAAGAGTAATAACTCAGGTGCCTCCTAAATTAAAAAAAAAGCAATTTTAAATTTATTAAAAGAAGATAGGAAATGGGATCAGAGAGAAATACTAAAGATGAAAAGAAATAATTTAATAAATTAAATTAATAAAAATATTTATTTAAATAGAAGAAATAATAGATTTACAGACTTAAGTCCAACCACAATAATTATAATACATGTTAATGGACTATTCACTCCAATAGAAAGATAAAGATTATCAAAATAAATACAAATCAAGACCTATATATTCTACCCAAAATTTTTCAGAAAATATAAAGGCAGAGGAATGCTTTCCAATGAATTTGATAAGGCAAAATTACCCAAACCAAAAAAAAGACTATGTAAGGAAAAAATCTGTGAACTATTAATATCTCTCATAAGCATGGGCAGGAACATCATTAACAACATATTAGCAAATCAAATAGAACAATGTACATTTTTTAAAAAGAGTAATAATACACATGGGCTGAGGTTGTGGCTCAGTGGCTGAGTGCTTGCCTTGCACATGTGAGGCACTGGGTTTAATCCTCAGCACCACATAAAAATAAATAAACAAAATAAAGAATTTGTGTCCATGTATAACTAAAAAAAAGGTGGGGGTAGTTATAGTAACTGAGTGGGATTTATCCTAGGAATGCAAATGTTAAATGAATCTGAAAATTAGTCTAATTTATTTTAATAACAGAATAAAAGAGAAAAGACTTGTAATCAATTTAATAGATGCAGCAAAACTATGTAGAAATTAATTAAAATCTCTCAAAAAATTATAATTAATAAGAACTTTCTCATTCTGATAAAAGGAATCTTGAAAAACCTTGCAGAGCACAAACACATTAGTAGAGTTGCTATAGTAATATCATTTTGAATTCATATATTAATGAAAGGAGAGAACACTTGAAATAGACCACCATGTCTCACGATTTTGCTTTTTGTGCTATATTATTTTAATCTATTCTTAAGCAGATAACTAGAGTAGCAAATATTGATAATTCTAAGTATTATTAACTTGAAATACGTATGTTCTACTTCTTTTGCATCTGTACAATGGGAATAAAAATAACAGCAATAATAATAATATTATTATCTCATGGAATTTTTGAAAGGATGCGATGAATTAACTTATGTGAGATGCTTAGAATAATTCTTGGTGCACACTAAGTGCTTTGTGTGTTATTATTGAAATATAATAACTATTATAGGAGGCTGCTAATTACCTTTAATAATAAGAATCCCAAACATTATTTGTAGGATGCCTGACATTTTACAATATCTGAACTGTTGTTATTTTGTACAGATTTTTCACCACATATACTGATTTCATTTAAAATGACTGCTTTGGTTTATTATAATATGAGGATCATGTAAGAAATTTTTTATTGCCACCACTCCATATATTCATAATATTTACATTATTTGATTCCAATCTGTCTGAGTTATAAGAAAAGATATTTGTGGAACCCAACATAATAGTAGTCATACTTTTGACAGCAATTGATTGAGAAAACTTCAAAATGACAACAAACCTATTTTTAAATACAAGCACATGTACATGAATGCTGATTATCAAACATATAGATCAAAGTTGTTCATCAAAATGTAAGTATTTGACACACTCTGTCTTTCTAAACATCACTGAAGGCTTTCTTTGTCTCTCTTTTGATTCTTGTCAGGCATGGTATTTCTGAGTACATCAAATATTCTGTTGAGGATTATAACCTTAAGGAGCACAGTTTCGAGGGTTCTGATATGTAGTGTGTTATTATTCCTGAAGTAAGAATTTTAAAAATAAAATATTTTCATATAAAGTTCTATAATAATTGCATTTTTTGTAATATTTTTCTTTTCATTGTAATTTTTAATATCCTTCTATAATCCATGAATAAAATTAAATAACATTTTAGAGTATCTGAGCCTTGTACATCATGATGTTTCATTTACCTGAGTTGTATTTCTGAGTGAATATTGACAGTAAACCTATTCAAATATAAGTATTTGAATAAACTTATAATAGTGTACCAGACAATTGTAAGAGCTTACATCATATACTAAGTATGTGACGTAAGAGTTGCTATCTGCAACAGAAACAAAAATTGCTTGGGTCTTATATTTAGACCCTTACTACCAGAAAGAATATGGATTCAAACTTAGGTCTGACGTACTTTGGGCACATTCAGATTGTCTTTCTCAAGGTCAATGTCAGACTTGTTACTTAGTATGTCTACAGCCAGAACGTGCTGTCTATGCAGGACCATTACATAATTGTATTCCTCAGGTACCCATGTCACGTACTCTGGGAACTGGTGTTTCACACCACTCAATGCTGCACACCATATCTGTCCTTGAATTATCCATCACAGCTTCACAATAACATTCATGGTACCCAATTTATTGCCTTCCTTAAGATTCATAAAAGTGATCCCTGAAAGCTTGCTTGCTTCATAAACTTCTGAGATAATCAGAATAGATTCCTTCAGAGCTAGCACAATTATTATTTTCTGTTTCTTCACAGCAGGTTTCATAACATACCTTGTAATACCTCAGTTCATTATGTCTTTTGCTTGGAAATTAATTGCATCCTAGCAGCAGGAACATCCCTCACCATTGATTATTTTCCTCCCTCTACTTTGTCTCAATTTATTCCAGTCATGTTTGTCTTTAACTAAGATTTTTAATTTTTTTTAAATTTCTACTGTCTAGACACACCCCAACAGAGATGCACAGTTCCTTCCTCAGTGTGACAACAGAGAAGATATGCTTAAAGGTTTCTTTTCTTTTCAAATTAGAAATATATTGTGATTCAAATTTCTTATACAAAATAATTTCAGCTAGAAAAGATAAGCCCCTCTGACCCATCCTCACCACCACAACCAATAAATGTACATTTAAAATTGGATAAATATTGTAAGGGAACAAGTAGATGTGAAAGATAGAAACATGAGGTTAAGAGAATAATGAGAGAGAGAGAGAGAGAGAGAGAGAGAGAGAGAGAGAGAGAGAGAAAGAGAGAGAGAGAGAGAGAGAGAGAGAGAGAGAGAGAGAGAATAATTCTATAAAATTGGCCCACTGCGCTGACCCCCCCATCCCCATCTCATGTTTTTTAAGGAGACATATAGATTAGGATGGTGGGAACACGAGGGTAAGAGAATAATTCTATAACATGAGCCCACTGTACTGACTCTCCACATGCTTCCTTTGCCCAAAAGCAATCTGCCTGCAGCCCCTACCTGGCCTGAGGAGACAGGAACTATCACATTCTTCAACAAACTGAGGCAGGGGGCCTGGCAGTCAGTATTGATAATGAATGATGGGAGACAGGATGATGACTGGTTATCACTGGGTTGCTAATAGAAAACCTCTAGGGGGAATCACACTTCCCAGCTGAAAGGGTTGCTAACCCCTCTGGGATCTGACAGCATTTCCTGACAGAAATGATTACCCCCTGTGCTGCTTCTTCCTGTCTTAGGCACTTCTACACAAGGCGAAAGAAGGTGAAGCATTCTGGGGAACCTATAAAAGAGCAAGAAATACACGCTTTTGAGGGCATACAGCTCTTGGCCCCACTTTTTTCCAGAGAAGTCTGTCTCTGTCCCTTTCTTAAATAAAACTTGTTTTCTACACTTGCCTCAGCATTTCTTGGGTGTTTAATCTTCAAAGTCAGTGGAAGGAAGACCAGAGGGCTGGTATCAATATTATCAAATTTATGTCTACAGAGATCATTCCCATTTCACTAATACCCACAACAAATGAGAACACCAGTTTCCTGTTTCAGTCGGAGTTCAGATGGGAAAAGAGAAACCTTTCTTTTCTATATTTGGTGTCATCAAGATGCTCCAATTGACTGAATACAGTATGTTAGCACCAAATCTTGTTGGCAAGAACTTTATTTGACAACCTCCGCATTCCTCACCCTACCATCTGTTTTCCTTGGTACTTAGTCATGAGAAAAAGAACTGATTTTTTGCAACACCCATATCAAGCTGACCTAATGCCAGATTTCAATTGACGTCAGAGAATACTCAGCCTTTGGATTCCTACACAGGGTGTGCAAAGAAAGATGTGAAAATGATTCAGAGAGAACTATGTAAATGAAGCGGAGTCATCATTGGGAGCAGATGCAGATGAGCTCCTACACTCCATATATAAGCCAGTAAGCTAAGGCCAAAAATTCTCATGATTTGAAACACATTGCAAAATAAGTTACTTTTAGGAGCAGATTGGAAGTACAAACTGACTCTCAATGATGTAGTCTAGTAGCTATGTTTTCACATATCATCCCCTTCCTTTGACAGCAGATGCAAAATGCAAATCAAATTTGCCCTTGTAAATATATCAATAATTACAATTGTTACTGGCTTATTTATCCGTGACTTAATTACAACCAATGCACTGTCTATCATTTCTACCTAATAGCTAACTCCTTTCCTCTTTTTCTAATATCTTCATTCTCTAAACATGTCATTAATTTGCATATGTTCAATGTTAATTAGCACAGACCATACAACATGAATAATAATTTCTCATATGGGATGTGTAATTATCTCAGGTTCTTTCAGTCACCAGCAAGTTAATTAAGACCTTCTATGTCCTCTTGCTGTGCTTTGATTAAGATGTAATTTTGCCTCCTGGGCAGCTTCCACCCCCTTGATTTTGGAATATATGTTTGGAATATATATATATATATATATATATATATATATATATATATATATATATATATATATATCAAATGAAATGAAAACTCTTCAAAGATTGCACTTTCTGTAGATTAAATATGATTTTAATAGTTTGTTTACAAACTAAGACACAATCTCTATGTTACTGCTGATCTCATGTATGTCTATATCTGAAAATACCTGGTCTCTGAATTTACACATGTATGCACTCTTTCTTACTCCTCATGTTTTTTTGTTGTTGTTGTTCATATAGGGGTACTTAAGGAGAGTGAACAATTTTATTATTCTTTATTTCTCTCCTTGAGCTAGTCCAATACTTGGCACATATAAAAAACTCTAGAAGCATATTTTCTTGAATATGAAGGAGAGACATTAACTCATTAAGCATCTAAAAAGCTGTCCTATCACTTGTAGTTTATATTATTAAATAAGTTGTGTGATTCTGTCATATTCTGTGTGAATTACATTATCCTACATGCTAATAGAATTCTCTTTGTTGTTTTTACTCTTGAGTAGAAGCATTTGATCAAAAGATCTACAATTACACAAAAATATTTATCATCCTGACAAAAGAACATTACTATTCCATTCAGACAGCAACCTTTGCAGCTGAGAGTTTCAATAGAGTTTTGAAAAAACAGTTCACTTCAGTTCCAGTCAAGGCATCTGTGGATTTATTGGAAATACTTTCAAAATGGCTAAATTCATATATTGGATAGTGATAATTGTTGTACAAAGCATTTATGATTTTTCTGCAGTCTCAACTACTTCAGATAACTTAGCAATCATCCAGTGTTACTTCATATGAATGATTGCAGCTTTCTTTCAGGCATTCAAGGCAAGCCTCATTGATTCTCTTCATGATTTATTAAGCTAGAGTTCTTTTGTGGTTAAGTGACAGAATTCAGATGTGACTGTAATATCTTTTGTAATGGTTTTTAAAAAGCTTGATGGAAGAATGTGAAGTTTGTATATCACCTAAATTAAGTGTCTACTTAGTCAAACACATGTGACCTGTTTCCAAACAATTTCAGAATGACTCATAGCTGATGCTTGCACCAGAGATAGAATTATTTCACATTAGTATAATGAAAAAATATGCAAACATAGTTTCCATATTTTGTATATTATTTTAACTAGGACTTGGTTGGAAATAAAATATCCCAGTCATAATGACGATGACCTGGAAATCAGAAAGGTTAAAACTGTAAAATAAAAATAACTAAGATAAGTATGTATACACAGAGGAATAACATTTAGAAATTCACTGGGCGATTGTTTGCAGAGGGGTCTGAAAACCAGTAGTGTTGCTCTTCCATTAAGAACAGTAACAAGAAAAGAACTATGAGGATAGATAACAGAAGAATAAAATAATTTTTACAGTAGAACTCAATTATTAGCCTATACAGTTAATGAATAACCCAACTGTATACTGACACACAAGATTATTAGAAATGTAGTCTAAATCAAGAATGGTCCTCAGTGTAGTCAATGAAAAGCCTTGTTACTGGACCTGCTGTGTAAAAAGTCTCAGAAGCAATGGATGACTTGATGATGAAATAATTAATAGCCCTGAGATTGTTTTAACCTACTCCAAGGTTTCAGATTTTGTGGATTTGCTAAATTTACAGGAGGAACTGGCTTTATGAGAGGGGATAGAGGTCCAAAACAAGACCACTTGCTGTATCCCTGCCTCATTGAATTTACAGACTCTTCTCTCCCTAATCCCAGCAACATTATAAAAGTCCTAGGACATTTAAACAGGGGAGATAGTGATGATAAGAATTTCATGGCTATAGGGCATTGTTTTTGTGAATGTATGCAAAAGGAGAGCCTATAGTTTGCTGATATGTTTTGCTTTTTGTTAAACAAAAAGTGCAAAAAAGGTCATAAATTTTCTATTTTGTCTATCAAAGCAGAAAGTTGAATATCTGCCCTATCCTGGCAGATTTGAAAAGAAATGGTAAGATATTTTGTAGGCAACCCTCAAGTAAGATTTTTCTGTTGTATTTTTTTTTCATGATTAGCTGGCAGTTACGTGTTTTGAGGAGGAACATCAAAGATAAATTGTTATTTCAGAACATTATATCACATAACAACACTGTTGATGTCAATCTTGAGCACCCGACTGAGGTTGAACTTCACTGTAAAACTGTTTTATTTCTGCCGTTATATACCATGATCTTCAGAGGTTACTTTGGGAATCCCATACTTAAGAAGTAGGGAGTTATGTTCCATCTCCTTAAGGGTAGAAGGAGTGTTTATATAAATTATTTGATTTGCTTCCACATGAGATTTTTCTTTACTGTACCCAATTTAATTATCCATTCATTTGTTCATATCAGTACAGTCTCACATATATTTATTTCATACATTGGTTTATAATCTCATTATTTATTTTGATACTCAAATAAATAATTACATTATTTATTTTTTTAAAGAGAGAGAGAGGAGAGAGAGAGAGAGAGAATTTTTTAATATTTATTTTTTAGTTATTGGCGGGCACAACATCTTTGTTTGTACATGGTACTGAGAATCGAACCCGGGCCGCACGCATGCCAGGCGAGCACACTACCACTTGAGCCACATCCCCAGCCCCACATTATTTATTTTGTTACACAAATTCTTCCAGCTTTAAGATTTCTGTGTTGGCTCTTGTGTCCTTTTAACATATCCCTGAAGTTGCGGGACCAATTTATTTATTTGTTTGTTTATTTATTTATAGCAAGTTCTGGCACAACACTCTAGTAGTGGATTTTAAGAACAATTATGAGAAGAATCGTGAATACCTATGTGCAGTAACAAATGAGGCCAGCCACAGGTATTAAATCCTTTTTAAGTAAACCAAGAGAATTTCTGTGAACTGAACTCAGACTTTTTCCAATGATGTACTTTATTTGTTTCATTATTTCTACCAGAATATGAATCAGATTTTAAGCTTATATATGCCATTGACTGTTACACAAAAAGCTTAAGAAATGCCTTTACCAAATGAAAAATTGAGGGTGACCTTTCAGCTCCAATGCTAAAATACATACTGACTGTGTTTCTTTCAGTATTTAACATAGATAATGTTAGATGAATACTATTTGTCTAATGCCAGTACACAAACCCTTCCTTATTCACATTTCAATTTTCATGTAACTCAAAGCTTTCATATTTTAGAAAACACTGTGTTCTGTGTCAGATCCAAAAATCACAGATTATCACAGTTTGATAGTAATCTGCCCATTATATTACATCAATCCTCATAAAATAGTTTCAGTTCTGGATCCTAGTGTATAAATGCGTGTAAATGCTTATTGTATCAGAGCAAAGATAAGGCAGAGAATGAGAAACACACTGTGCTAAGACTGATTCTGTGAAAACTATGTTGAACTTGGTCTTTAACATTCCTCTAAAACCCTGTCTCCTCCTGTGTACCTTTATCCAGTCATGCTCTGACTCCTGCAAATGATTCAGGCTTTAAAAGACTGTTTATCCTACCGCCAATCCCTTCAAGATATCTCAATATCCTATATTTATAGTCTTTTAGTAAAAACTATTCTTTCTTAGAAAACATCTACCTTCTAGGACAAAATTTCTCTCAATATCCTATATTTATAGTCTTTTAGTAAAAAACTATTCTTTCTTAGAAAACATCTACCTTCTAAGACAAAATGCTTTCTACCTTAGTGACATTCAACTATACTTTTTCTGTGCTGAAAATGTTATTGTTGCTTGTTATGATTTCCTGCTGGTTTCAGAAGGTTCTTAACACTATTTATTACTTTGGAACCAGGAGAGAGGGGAAAAGGTACATGTCCAGATTTCTGGCCAGTAGGCTTGTTTTTACACAAATTTCTATGCTCTTTGAAAGGTTGTTAAGTCCTGTGTATATCATCTCACAATTACTGGCTTTCTGGGGTCATGCTTCTTGGTATCAACTGCCTAGAGGCTGTACCCACTCAGAAGCTCATCACAAAAGGTATGCCCTGTGCTTTCCTCTTTTGTGTTTTTCTGTTTGGGAAATCTTTACATAAACCTGGTTGATGGCTCACAGCTCTTCAGTCTTTCTGTTTAATATCTGTTGAAAGCATCCCCTGGGGACTGACCTTAAATGTTCTCTCCATCTAGAGCCAACAGGAAAGATCCTCCTCTTCCTTGTGGCCAGGTTCTTCAAAGAAGTTTGCCAGAGCACGGCAGCTAGAAGACAGCGATCAAAGAACGGTTATTTGTGTATGGTGTATGTAGCTGAGATTTTGAACAACAGAGTATGATACTATGTGATTAGAAAAATAGTATTTCCTCTTCCACCTTAAAATTGATCGTACCACAAATTTGGTAGTGGTTGGTGGAATATGACACTTCCCTTGAATAAAAATCAGAACAATTCAATTATTCCTCTCATCAAAGAGTACACATAAGATACTTAAAACTGCAAATACAATTTCAACTAAGTTTTTCAAATTTCCAAGCTCCACATGACAACCATATCTTCAAGATTTACTCAGGGGCACTGGTACTTTTGCAGGGTGAGATGTGTGCTGGACGTGATGGTCAAAGTCATTATCCCTTTTAAAAACATTCTTTCAAAATATAGAAGCAACATCAATTATGCATAAGATTAGAAAGTTAGAGAATTTGTAGACAATTGAGTTTGTGTAAGTTTGAAGCAAATGAAGAAATTTAAAACATAAATCAAATAATTCCAACATCTTTTTCTCACCCAGCTTAAAAGCTTCTAGAGACTCTTTACTGTCAAAAGAATTATGACCAATTTGTCTAAGAGATGAGAATACAAGCATAATGATTGAATTCCTCCCTAGAATCACTTTCAACATGACATTGCTTCTATCTCTTTCTATATAGAAATGCTTGCAGTTCTCATAACTGACCCCACTATTTCAATGCTGTCATTTTTCTACCATGTTATAGTCTCTCTTTGGAATTTATTTATATTAATCTAACATAGTAATTAAAATTCTTCATTTATTATTATTGGGTATATAGAGGCTCACCTCTATCATTGCATTTTCTTTCTTCTTTTACATTTTTTTCTTTGCTTTATCCAACAAGTCTAGCAAAATCTATAGCACTTACTAAACACAAAGCAAGTACTTTTTGAATGGATGATTTCAGATTGACCATAACTGCAAAAACATCAACTAAGCCCAATCTTATGAATATAGGAAAGTATGTCATCATAAAACTAAATTATGAAGGCAATGTAACACAGGTTAATAATATATACATAAATATATGTAATCATGTATCTATCTATCTATCTATATATATATATATATATATATATATATATATATATTTATATCAATAAGTAGATATAACTAGTGACAATAATACCTGCAGTACATTTAATAATGTCTTACAAAATACATACAACTGAAATATTAGAATGTGATATTATTTGGAAATAGAGACTTTGAAGATATAACTAGTTCAGTTACAATGAACTCACAGGATCAGAGTGGATATTAAATCCAATGCATTGTGTCCTTTGAAGGGAACAGGAGATATGGAGTCATAGAAGAAAGAGGCCAAGTGAATATGGGGCAGAGTCTGGTGTGACAACACTGTAAACGAAGGAACACTGAGGACTTGATGAGTGCCACAGTTCAGCTGCGGCAAAATAGCGGGCCGGGGTGGAGTTTGGGGGGGACGAACAACTTGTGTAGATTGATACAGCAGGAGTAGGAGCCATTTATTGTAAGACAACAGAGGTATTCATACATTCCACACAGCTTATCTTAATTAGCATAAACTAGATACAGCAGTCAACCAATAATAAATCTCCACACTTATTGGCTCGCTTGCTCCACCTCACAAACCACTCCCCCTGGCATTTTGCCAGGCGCCATCCAGACTTGTTTACAGACTCTAACATTTCTCTGGCAAAATGCCAGGCGCCATCCTGACTTGTTTGCAGACTCCAACAGATGAGAAATGGCAAAAGCTAAGAAAAGAAAAGGATCATTCCTCCAGAGCCTTCAGAGGGTGTGTGGCCATGCTGATGCCTTTATTTTGACCTCTAGACTCCAAAACCATGGAAGAATTTTTCAAGGGCTCTTTTCCACTTGAAGCTCTGAACAAAAATAATAATAAGCCACTCAAGTAAACTAAGTGAATATATCAAAGGAAAAAATGACTTGATGTAGTGCTAGCCCATCCATATCCTTCCTTCTTGATCTCTATTTTTTTTTATTTTTTATGCAAAATTAAGCAAATATCTGCCATGGCTCTTAGCTTTTTCATATGACACACAAACATTTAGAAGTTATTATTTATTATTTGCTTTTGGAGAATTAAAATAGTCATCAAATATTTACACTTATTTTCACCCCATATTTTAATTCATTCTTCTACTACATGAAATCGTCTAGGATCATATCTGTTTGTGTATAATTTCACAGATATTCATGTAACTTTCATATTAAAAAGTTGATGAAGAATTACACATCAAAATTACAATCAAACTAAAACTCCAGATATATTCATGATTCTGGAAAATCAATTTATTCAAATAAATAATTTGACTTCAGTACATTTTGAAATTAGGTGTAGGTAGAAAAAATTAGATGATTGAACCCACTCTATAGAGTGTTTTTATAGAGGAATCAAAGTACAATAAGCTTAGTCTAAATTTTTAAATAATTAAAAGAGTTCACTTCAATTGAGTTTAGAAGATTAGTATCCAATATCATTTTAAATGACTTGGAAAAAAAATGTCCCTAATCACGTGTGATGAAGATGACTTTTTTTTTCATTTTTATTTTCTATTATTAAGAAAAATTCAGGGGGTTGTTATTTATATTTTTAAAAAAATATTTATGTATTTATTCTAATTAGATATGACAACAGAATGCATTTTGATTCATTGTATACAATTGTTGCACAAATTTTATTTTTCTGGTTATACATGATGTAGTGTCATACCATATGTGCAGTCACACATGTACTAGGGTAATGATGTGCATTTCATTCCACCATCTTTTCTGCCCCCATGACCACCTTTCCCTCCCCTTTACTTAATCAAATTTCCTCCATTTTTCTCAAACCACCCCCCCCCACCACCACCACTGATTATGGATCAGCACACACTTATCAGAGAGAACATTAACCTTTGGTTTTGGGGGTTTGGCTTCTTTGCTTACCATGATATTCTCCAACTCCATCCATTTCCCTGAAAATGCCATAATTTTATTCTCTTTTAATGCTGAGTCATATTCCATTGTGTATATATACCACAGTTTCTTTATCCATACATCTATTGAAGGTCATCTATGTTGATTCCACAGTTTAGTTATTGTGAATTGAGCTGCTATAAACATTGATGTGGCTGCTACTAAAGAATGCTGATTTTAAATTCTTTGGGTTTAAACCAAGGAGTGGGATAGCTAACTCAAGTAGTGGTTCCATTTGAGGTATTCTAAGAAATCTCCTACTGCTTTCCAGATGGGCTGCACCAATTTGCAGTACCACCAGCAATGTATGAGTGTGCCTTTTTCACCACATCCTTGCCAATACTTGTTATTTGTATTCTTGAGGACTATCATTCTGATTGGCATGAGATGAAATCTTACAGTAGTTCTGATTTGCATTTCTCTAAGTATTAGAAATGTTGAACATTTTTTTCATGTATTTGTTAATTGATTTTATGTATTCTTCTGAGAATTGTCTGTTCAGTTCCTTAGCCCATTTGTTGACTGGATTGTTTGTTTTGTTGGTGTTAAGTTTTTTGAGTTCTTTATATATCCTGGAGATTAGTGCTCTATCTGACGTGCATGTGGCAAAATTTTGCTCCCAAAATGTAGGCTTCTCTTCATCTCATTGGTTGTTTATTTTTTTGACAAGAAGCTTTTTAGTTTGAATCCATCCCATTTATTAATTCTGTTTCTTGCACTTCTTTAGGAGGCTTGTTAAGGAAGTCAGAGCCTCATCCGACATGATGAAGATTGGGGCCTACTTTTTACTCTATTAGGTGCAGGGTCTCTGGTCTAATTCCTAGGTCCTCGATCCACTTTGATTTGAGTTTTGTGATTGGTGAGAGATAGGGGTTTAGTTTCATTTTGCATATAAATTCCCAGTTTTCCCAGCACCATTTGTTGAATAGGCTATCTTTTATCCAATGTATGCTTTGAGTGCCTTTGTGTAGTATGAGATAACTGTATTTATGTGGGTTTGTCTCTGCATCTTTTATTCTGTACCATTGGTCTACAAGTCTATTTTGGTGCCAATACCATGCAATTTTTGTTACCATAGCTTTGTATAGTTTAAGGTCTACTATTATGATGACTCCTGATTCACTCTTCTCACTAAGTATTGCTTTGGCTACTCTTTGATCTCTTTCCAAATGAGTTTCATAATTGCTTTTTCTGTTTCTATAATGAAAGATCTTGGGATTTTAATTGGAATTGTATTGAATCTGTATAGCGCTTTGGGTAGTCTGGCCTTTTTGACAATATTAATTTTGCCTATCCAAAAGCATGGGAGATCTTTCCATCTTCTAAGGTCATCTTCAATTTCTTTCTTTAGTGTTCTGTAGTTTTTATTCTAGAGATTTTTCACCTCTTTTGTCAAATTGAGTCCCAATTTTTATTTTCCTTATTTTCTTATTTACTTATTTATTTATTTTTGAGGCTAATGTTAAGGGAGTAGTTTTCCTAATTTCTCTTTCAGAGGATTCAAAACTGATATATAGAAATGGATTTTATTTATGGGTATTGATTTTATACCCTGCTACTTTGCTGAATTCTTTTGGATCTTCTAGGTATAGAATCATGTCATCAGCAAATAATGATAATTTAAGTTCTTTTTTTCTACTTGTATATTTTTAATTTCTTTAATCCAATTGCTCTGACTAGAGTTTCAAGGGCTATGTTGAATAGAAGTGGTGAAAGAGAGTATCCCTGTCTCATTCCAGTTATTAGAGGGAATGCTTTTAGTTTTTCTCCATTTAGAATGACATTGGCCTTGGGTTTAGCATAGATAATATATACAATGTTGAGTTATGATCCTATTTTACCCAGTTTTTCTAGTGTTTTTAACATGAAACGGTGCTGTATTTTGGCAAGTGCTTTCTCTGCATCAATTCATATAACCATATGATTCTTATCTTTAAGTCTATTGATGTGATGAATAAATTTATTGATTTCTGTATATTGAACCAAACTTGCATCTCTGAAATGAATTCCCACTTGATTATGGTGCACTATTTTTAAAAATATATTTCTGTATGTGATTTGCCAGAATTTTGTTGAGAATTTTTATGTTAATGTTCATCAGGGATATTGGTCTGAAATTTTTTTTCCTTGATGTGTCTCTGACTGGTTTTGGTCAGGATGATACTAGCTTCATAGAATGAATTTGGAAGGACTCTCTTCTTTTCTATTTCATGGAGTAATTTGAGGAGTATTGGTGTTAATTCTCTCATGAGGGTTGTCAGGTCAGTGTGGTCAGTCCTAGGCCTTACCTGGGCCTGGGCTCCCATGTGGGTCTGCTGGATGAATTAGTTTCTGTTATAAGTCATATCACCCAGCTCATGTAATTTCTATGGCTTCTCCAGCGAAACAAATATAATTCATAAAATGTATTTTAATGATTATAATACTTAGCATAGCATTTCATGATAAGTCTGACTTTTCTAACAGATTTTGTTCTTGTTGTGCACACATGGCATTGTTGAATGATTTCCTTGGTTGTCCAAACAGTTTGAGCCCACAATAATCCTTTGAATTCTGCCATGCAAATTATTTGTAAGTCAAACATTCCAGATCTTCTTCAGAGATCCACAGTCCCTGAATATACCTAGAGTGGAGGTTCCCTATTTTTCTTCCCATATATCCTTAATTCATCACTTCCTGGTGCCTTCATCTTGAAAAAGTTTCATTTAAAAAGTGTACATTCTCTAATTCATTTCTATAATAACATAATTTTCACACTCAACTTTCTTCTGAAACCCTATTTTTTCTTTCCTTATGTTTTATGGTTAAAACTAATATATTACCTTCTTACATTAATACTACACTGTTCCTTACTTGAAAGACAGAATTATCTGCAATGAAAGCAGCAGAGAACCTAGAAAATCTGTTAAGGATTTGCTGAAATTGTAATTTTGAAAAGGACTGCCCTCTTCTCTTTATCATCTGCCATGTTATGTAAATACAACTTAGGAGACTAGAGTATCAGAAAACTTGTTGCTTTTTTAGCTTAAAGTTATCAAAAATATTGAGGGTATGAGGACACTTTGAAGAAGGCTCACTGATAGCTGGAGCAGTACTCAGTCCTGCTGAGTACTGATGGATAAGGTGTACAGACCAATCCTCCTGTTTAGCAAAATAAAACATAGGACAAAATGTAAACATCATCATAAAAACACATAAGACCCTGTGAGATTGTGAGAAACTTGAGGTGTAAAACTTAAGAATGTGATGGGACTCAAAATATGTTACCCCAAAATATGCATGTTGGCATTTGAGAAAAAAGCAGAATCAGAAAGGTCTTTCTCAACTTCCCTTCTTCTCTCTCCTCTGAAGCAGGTCACAAATGCTTCATTCTAGGGGTGCCACCCTTAAACCAGGAGGAAAGTAGTATCCTTATCTCTGAAGACAAAAGGATATAATAAAGAATCTGAATGATTGGCCTCTGGTTTATTGTCATTAGCTAACACCCTCTTGGTTCTCCAATGCCATTTCTCTAAAACGGAAGCATAAAAATAAACCACTTTTCCAGTTTCTTTTGGCTTTCATCTCTTTATCAGGAGTCTCATGTCATATAAAACTTATATTAAATAAATTTGTATGCTTCTCTCTCCTTAATCTATTTTTTGATGAACAAAGGTCACAGAGATAAATCAAACATTTGGGGCTGCTTTGGAAGCATTCGATACATTTTCAGAAATTGCTGAAGTCTTGTCGTTTTTATTATCTCAAACTTTGGAGATACCTTCTCAACAATCTGCTTGTAACCTTCAGCTAGACCATGGAAAGGAAAATGCTGTTTTGGAAGAGGTCATTTCTATGTGCTTGGAAATCACAAAACTTTCATCTCATGTTACAGAAGTTATGTCTGACCCAATGGAATAAGAATTGATTATGTTTCTCTGAAAGTAGGAAAAAGGCTTGAAAATAAAATAGAAGTTAATAATTATATTAAAGTTTCTTCTTATTAATTGAAGTTATAAATTGACTTTAAATTAACTCAATGCCCCGATTTTGAGAAAGGTACAAAATGTATCATTTACTTCTATAAAACCACATATACCCATATACACTAAATAAATGAAACACAACTCTAGACACAACTGTTTTGTTATTTAATAATCCATAGATCTAAACATAGTACAACCACACAGCTTGTACTAAAAAAAATACTTGTTCAGTAAAAATAAAAATATGTTTATGATTATTTTATAAACCATCAAAAAATGGCATCAGACTCATCAAAAGCAAAGGCCATGTAGATGAACTGGCCCATTCAGAGAGCCACTAGCGGTTCCCCACTGGAAGCTTAAAGATGACTTATTGACACTGTTGCAAAAAAGAACATGCATTCATCAGGAATCTAATTTGTTAGAGGTTAATAACATTTACCATTTGACTGCAGAGGTCTGTTAGCATAGAATTTAGAAAATGTATGGATAATTCAGACACTGATGGAAGGGAAGCTAAAGAATGCCAAATTCAGGTGTTTCTCCTTCAATGAGAAATTTCTGTGAAGAAAAGATTATAACAAGGTTCTGAGTATAGCTATCAGGAAAAGGATGAAACTCTACAACAATCACATTTTCTCAAAATCAGAAATGAGACATGGCATGCCATTAACATTTTCACATTTTGAAATAGGGGTTTTATTTATTTTCTGACATTCTGTTGAGAAAAGATTTGGTCTCCAATTTCTCCCCCACATTACAAACAAGAAGGTGCTCTTTAAAATGCAAAATGGGAGTTGAAGCTAATAGGATTCCAGATTTATGCCTTTAACAATTTAACAATTAGCAAGAGACATCAACCATACTGGAGAGATCTGTACAAGTAATTTATATCATTTTCAATGGCTTCCAAATAAAATATCAAGAAACATTTTCAAAACTGCAGAATAAATTGATTTCAATATAATACTGAAAGTCCACAGAGGCAGATAATATATTCAATAACCTCTCAAAACTTTCAATTGTAATTATACACTGATATTGGAAAAGCAATACTAATACTGTCCTCTGATATTAAAGCATATTAATAGTTACAAGTTAACATAGAAAGAGAAACAGTCTGCCATAGCAACTGACTGCAATTACTATTCAGCACTGTGACCTGGCACTACTAAAATTTTGCTAAGCAAACTCTATTGAGTATCTGTCTTAAAAATGCTTCAATCAATAATAAAAAAAAGTTTATTTGACTTGTAATCAGATTCTAATTCTACTTTCACTTTTTCTACAGGCTAAATAATTACAATTAACCACTGATTAATGCTGTAGTTATTGAGAAATTAAGGCATTCTTCAATTTTCTCCCCAAACCCAAAGCAACATTTAGTTAAAATATATTTCATTGTTGACAGGAAAAGTAAAATGGTAAGCAAATGTTTTCTAAAAAATTAAATGATCATTTTAATCTCACTCTCTAGTATAGAGAATTTGAACACAGGGCTTGACACAAATTTTAAATATAGTTCTGAAAAAACTCAGAACTATATTTAAGTTCATTAATAGTTTTTCTCTAATTTATTTCATGCTTTAAGAGTAAATTTCAGAATTATTTTATTCTAACAAGAAAATGAATTTGAATCATTCAAGATACTTATTTTTTACATAAATAATCTACAATAATCAAGACAAAATATTTGTAGAAACTGATGCAATCTTTAAAATAATATATTTAATTTAATTTCCATTACATTTTCTTTCTTCCATAATTTATTTAATTCCATTATTTGCCTTAAGTGTTAAAGTTACTTTGGCTGGGGAAAAGTGAAGGGGAAAAATGTGGGGGATTTTGAATCTCAAGTTTACCTTCAGAAACACCAACTTTAATTATCACAAGAAAATGTGTAGAGCTGGCTCAATTACTAGAGAAAGATCATAATTTTAAGATAGTCTTTTTATTTTAACCTTTATAAACTTGGGTTGAGTTAACTGCTTCCATGCAGATTCATTATCTAATTTATGTCACAGGTTTAGACGAATGGTTTATGAACAACATTCTTTAACACCAAATTCTCTTTTCACTATTAATTTCACCTTAATATCTATCTTTATAGAAGTTCAATTCAGGGCACAGTATGAGAACATGGTTAAAACCAACCTTCAGGACTAAATTGATAATGTATTATATATAGTGTGTTTATTCTGTTATTTTGTTTTTCTATTACTGGGGATTTGAACCTTGAGCCTGACGTAAGCTGGGCAAGTACTCTCTACCACTGAGCTGCTTGCCCAGTCTAACATTTAAATTTGCCCTGTAAAGAACAAGCAAGTACAAAGATAGTCTTATACATTTAATCTTACACATTTATATTTATTTAGCAATTTCAATGGATTATCCTGTCCACTTCTCTCTGATGCTAAGCACATTTTGACTCAGGAAAGATTCACACTTGGCATCCTCTCATATTCTTATGTCACCTTCATTCTTGGAGGCTTCATTCTATGAAGCACCTATGGCCTTCATTCTGCTTCCTGGTACTCAGAATTCTGAGTAACAACCACCGAGCAGTAATTTTTTTTCTACCAAGTGTTGTTTTTTCTGACTGCTGTAAAAATTCCTTACCTTGCTATTATTCTTATGGAAGACAAAAATTATTTCTCAGAGATGTTAAATATCTTGTTCAGAGGTCACATGTCTAGGGAAATACGGATCAATACTTTTCAAAGATCATCATACCTCATATTCTGAACACTTTTTGCTTTCACACAATCTTTGTTTTTGATTAGAGGGAAGGAATGGGTTAAACACATGCTTTATAAATATTAGTATGCATATTCTTAATGGGTACCATATCTATGGTAGAATATATAAGTAGAAACTCTGGAATTTTGCAGTGTCCAATCTGGGATACAACTTATGGTGGCCCTCATGTTGATGAAAGTAAGGGAACATATTGTCTAGATTTCACATTTGACAGTAATTAATTATTGAAGTTGATAAAATACGGAGAAGGAGACATCAAGGATGATTCCAAAACTAATTCTAGAAGGTGGTTTTAGTCTTAACCATCTTTAGAATAGGGACATGACACATCTGCAGTGGTAACTGCAGAAGGGCAAGTGATAAGTTCATTTTCAGATGCATTGGATTTGAGGTACTCAGGATACCTGCCAGTAGAGATATTTAGAGAGTAAAATGGATGTCAAGTAGTTCAAAATATGGTGCTGGGAAATAAGATATATATCTCTCTATATCTCTCTCCAACTCTCTCTCTCTCTTTCTCTTTCGCTTTCTCTCTCTCTGCCTCTCTCTCTCTCTCTCTCTCTCTCTTTCTATATATATATATATATATATATATATATATATATATATATATGCAATCTTTAAAATAATATATTTACTTTCCACTATATTTTCTTTTTTTCATAATTTATGTATATGTGTGTGTGTGTGTGTGTGTGTGTGTGTGTGTGTGTGTGTGTAGAGGGAGAGAAAGAGAGAGAGATGAAGGAGAGACAAAGGAGAGACAGTGAGGGAAGAAGAGAGACACTTATCACTGAAGTTTGTTAATATATATATTACTAGTCAATGTCAGAGAAGTAAGAATTGAAATTGTGCCTGAAAACAAGTTATGGTGGAAAAAGAACACAAAAAACAGAATAGCAAAAGGTGAGTATTGAGGAAAAGATAATTTCATGCTGTGAAAAGTAAAAGGAGTCCCTAGAAAAATACTAATCAACAACAAACTTAAGCCCATTACAATTATGCAGACATCAGTGAATGGAAGTCTTCAAAGCAGAAGATGCCAACACTTCTACAGAATTATACTGAGAAAATAGAGGATAAGTTCTGACAAACAGTTGTTGACTGTCATGAAAAGGAGCTCACTGATGAAAATGAAAGAAAATAGACACCTACTCAAGGAAATGTATACTACCAGCTTGGCTTTCTCATTCAGCTAAGGGACTTTTCCCTCACACTAGACTCAGTATAGTCACCCATTTTAGTCAGTGCCTCAAATATTTGCAAGCTGGTTATATCATCATTTTCTGTGCATTTTTTTTGTAATCTAGAATTCACTGAGTTACATTCCCAGACTATTTTTATTTTCATTTTATTCTATTTTGAGACAGCTCTCTCTAAGTTGTTTAGGGCCTAGCTAAGTTGCTGATGTCAGCCTCAAACTCATGATCCTCCTGCCTCAACTTTCCAAGTTACTACAATTCAATCTCCAGGACTAAACCAAATGAATAAACAACAACAACAACAAAATAGAACTCACCACACCTACCATATCTATGCACAAATAATTCCAACATTGAAGGGGACTGGGTTTAAAAAGTAGCAATTAGACGGAAGGAAGGGAAGAAAGAAAACAGAGAGAAAAAGACTGGAAGAGAGGAGAAAGAAGGGAGGATTTCTTTTATTCTGTTTCTCTTTTCTATGCTCAAAGGGAAGGTGAAAAACAAAAATCAAAATTACCTTGGGCTGGGATTGTGGCTCAGCGTAAGCATTCACCTAGCACGGGCAGGACCCGGGTTCTATTCTCAGAACCACATAAAAATAAAAAAGGCATTATGTTGTGTCCACCAACAAAAAAGATTGCCTCTCTCTCTCTCTCTCTCTCTCTCTCTCTCTCTCTCTCTTTTAAAAAAATAAAAGAACTTTTATTGATGCATCGCTCTAAAAATAAATTTATTGATCATTTTTACTGTATACTTACCACATGAAAATGTAAGCTTGAAGATAGTAGAGATTTTTGCCATTTTGTATGTTTTGTATTTCCAGTACCCTAGATTGTACCAAGTCAGGGTGGTACAAACTTCTGGTGACTTTAAACTTCCAAGGGCCAAACACCTAGATTATTTGAAGAATTTTTAATGTTTATTTCACCATATGCGATTATGTTTACTAACTCTGTTTAGAGTCAAAATTCCTGCATACGGAGGTTCACCATCATATTTGATGTATTTTTATGTACAGAATTTGTGCGTGTGCTTACAAACATGTCTATCACATAGTATATAATAGGATTCCACATGAATACACTCCTCTGCAAGCATATGTGTCAAGTATAAAGAAAAAACTACCCACAAACTAAAGGCTAATAAGTTAGAACATCAGAAAAGATTAGAATTAGGTGTAAATTTAAAACATACTTTAAAGTGTAGCCACAAAGCCTTTGAGTGTTAAGTATTTTTATGGCATTGCTGAGATTTGGGGCCTTAGATGGATTCTAAGCCTAATGGTATCTGTTCTAAAATTGTCTTCAAAATTAGCAGATATTCAGATACAGATTGCATATTTATATTTTATCAGGAACCAAATCTGGAGATTTTACTTATTTCAAAGAAGTAAAATTAAGAACCACTGATGAATGCCCTCATACAAGTAAGAATGCCCTTATTTTTCACTCCCAATCTTTTTCATCTACTTAAAAAACACAGAGAGGCTATGTACATGCTTCATACTCTAGTAAGACTTTTACAATATAATAACAAAAAGATACAAACCACTCATGTCCCATAGGTTATAGTCTGCTAATATCTAACTGTTCTAAAATATCTAGTTTGGACCAGACTTATACATATTTTCATCACCTCTGATTTTATTTTACTGACATTCAAATCAAATAATATCCCAATGAATTCAAATTTATTAACAGAAAGATAAAAGCAATTCTATTTCATGTTTATGAAAATGTATTTAAAGAAAATTGAATCATACATTTTTATTATGTGGTGTAATATCATACATTATTGATTGTCAGTTTTCCTTTTACTTGTTAAAATATGCAGCATTTGGTTCTGATATTTTAAGTGTTTTGCACATTTACAAAAATAAAATAGTCAGCACTTTGAAGTTGTTGTGCTACCCAACCTCATCCTAATGCAAAAGAATAGTAAGTTTCTTCTTGCAAATTAATAAGAAAAATATATTTAAAAAGCCAAAATCATTTGAAACTTTTCTTATTCCCTTTTAGGATTCACAGTGCTTCTTTACATTTTCATGAGTTTTATTTTTATTAAATATTTAAATATCTTCAAATCAAATCATTTGATGCTGAAATAATTTGTTCCCTTCATGTACTTACTTTGTTAAACTTCTTGTTCCTCCATTTATAGAATATTAGTCTTTTGACACAGGACAGTATGACTCTTGTGAATGGTTTTCAAATTTTGTCATTGTTTTTCTGATATATGAACAGTCAGGTCAAAGATCTGTTTACAGTCCTTATGAGATAATGGCTATTTTGTTTTAGACTCATTTTTTTCTTCTTTATCCCATGGTGTGAAGGAGAAATGAGTAAGTCATGTTTCCATCAATATTGCTTATAATCTCTCTACCAGGTTTTCATCACAGTACCTGAGGTGATAGTAAAAATTGAGGCTTTCTTACATTGGAAAAAAAAAAAACCTTTTACAATAGGCTCATATAACCCTATTTTTAAATATGATAAACTAATATACAAGGTAATTAATAACTTAAGGCCAGTCTTATGTAGTGAAAACAAACATTATGTAAAGAACTTTACATTGTGATTATTATCAAATTTGTATTGTTTTTCTCATACTTAACGATTTAATCAGAACTTCAACTAAATTATTTTTATTAAATATCTACACCTTATTTCACATACTGATACTAAATCTGCCTTTTAAACTTGAAGTTTGTGATTTTCTGCTCATATTTCCCTCACTCTTGAACAAAACATGCACTTAGCACATTTTAACACCATTGATTAGCTTCCTAAATAATATTTATGTATATTAATGTTAGAAACCTTAAATCCCACTGTAATTTTATAATTGCTTTTTATCACCAGAACTCATTTAGGTTAATTCCCAGATTTATATTCTGCCTTTTTTCTTGTTTCACGTCTGGGATTCCATTTGGGACCTATTATTTTTTTTCTTCCTAAAGAAGAGTTTTTATTATTTTCTTACAGGTTCTTTTGCTGGCAGTGAATCTTTAATTGCTCATATGCAAATGCTTTGATGTTACCTTTGTTATTAAAATATATTTATTTACAAAGGAGGAATTCAACTTGAAAATTGTACACTTCAGCATCTTGAAGATGCACTGTCTTCTGGCCCTTAATGCTCAGAAGCCACTCAGTAACTTATGTGAGATTAATCTCTGGCTATTTTTTAAATTTTTTTTTTTTAGAGAGAACTTTTTTGATATTTATTTTTCAGTTTTTGGCGAATACAACATCCTTGCTTGTATGTGGTGCTGAGGATCGAACCCGGGCCACACGCATACCAGGCGAGCACGCTACCGCTTGAGCCACATCCCCAGCCCCTATTTTTTTAAATTTTTATGCTTTGTTTACTTCATTACTTCTGGAAAATTCTCATCCATTATCTCATACAAAAATCTCCTGTGCTCCATTTTAGCTATACTCTTTTATTATTTTGGTTTAGAGGATATTACATCTTCTCATTGTCTCCTTTCCTACCTATTCTTTATGTCTATATTTTACTTGTCCCTGTTTCTCTCTAGCTCAGCTGTGTCAAACTTGTTCTTAGTTCAAATATGTAGTATCATTTTTTCATGGTTTCTAATTCTTTGCTCTAAGTTCTTAGGTTACTTTTTTCTTTCCCTTAACCTTGCATACTGTATCACAATGTGTATCTATAACTCCAACATCCAGTAGCCCTCTGGAACAACTTCTACAGAATGTTTTTTGACTGATTCTAGCTCATGCATTTTTATTCTGGCATCTACTTCCTATCTTTGTGTATTTAAATAAATGTTTTCAAAAATATTTGAGTCCTAAGAAGATATTATTTTCTTTCAGATATGAACTTCTCTTTCTTCTGCTGAGAAGAAATGCGCTAGGAGGTCCACACTAAAGCTTGAGAATTGTGAGAGCTAATTACCTAGATGGCCAGGTTCTCCAGCCTCCTGCCCAGAGCAAGGGATGTTATACTAGGGCTTCCAACATTGTAATCGCTGAATAGTAACTCTCATCTTTCCATCTTAGAGAAACTGTTGAATGGAACTTTCACCACAGATGCACATGGAGGATTGGCAGAAGTTTCCAGAACACAGAGGGCAAAAAGGGGCTATCTCTCAGGAACATCCATCTTCCTAGTGGCCTACATCTCTGACTACTGCTGTCTGATGCCTGTTGTAGTTGTGGTTCAAAATTACCCTAAGAAACAGTCATTCCCTCCCTCATTTTTATATGAGGCTCTCATTGATTTATTAAGTTGTTTTTCAATCCAATTTCTTAGAAGCCTTTGTGAAGAGATGATATGAATTACTTGTTCACCATTTACTGGAAATGTATGATACATAAAGGTTAGCTTTTCACAGAAATTTTTCTGTAAACATATTATGTTTTGGTTATCTTAATGTTACTAATTTTGATGTAAAACTGCTCAAAGGATATTTATGTTAAGAAAAGAGACAAAAGAGGGAAACAGTTTTTACATGAAGATACTAAATATAATATTTTTAAATCCATAGAAAATGAAATGTATCAAGTGTAAACTGTGGAGAAATAGGTGTGATAGCTATAATAGTATATGATTAAACTGAAGATTAGTGAATAAAGGAAACAGGATCAATAACCCACAATTATTGATATGAATTTTGTTGGGATTTTAGAATGCCAGGCATTAGAGGAGCTTTTGGACACTGAGATCTAGGCCGAGGGTGGCTTTCTCCACAGCACAGGGAATCTCACCCAGAATTTCACATGATTTTGTTGTTAAAGCCTTCTCAGCTATAGTTTATATAAGTTTGTGAGCTCCTCAGAATTTCCAATTGCAGATATGTATTCACAGATATTTTTCCTCTTCTCCTCTCATTGTGTCTTCTTTGGGGTGATAGTCATGTCCAGGCATTGTGGTGGATGACAGTGGAAGATTTTTATGTGCCACGTGTTCCCATATGTATTAGAGTCATTTTCCGTTTTGCCATTTGAAATATTGAATCTGTGACGCTAACCCATAACCTTCTAGGCTCTGTCTACTTATCCTAACATCGATAAAAATAATCCTAAAGGAATAGAAGTAGAGGCATTTGATAGGAGGCATGGTGTATACTTGTATTTGCCTTTTGCTACATCAGAGATACATATTATAAAACCTGTGACACATTTTTCTCATTTTACTTCTCCAAGAAATTTCAAAATTAACAAATGTGTAACATCCTGACTCCCTGAATCTGTCGCCTGGGTCACAATGTATATTTTTATATACATATATATATAATCCTACTGCCATCACAGGTATATTCTTGAGAGTACTCTCACTTTGGTAAATACGAATTTCATAAAGAGATCACTGCCCCCCAATACACTGAGGTAACTCAAAATTCAAGCTGTGGTGAGCTTTATACTTCAACAAGATTAGACATGAAACAATGTAGAGGAAAATGAATATTTGGGTACATATGTGAAGGATATATATCCCCTAATGAGTTTCGATTGGCATACATACTATTATATTTTATTGTATTAAATATATACATATATATATATATATGTATATACATATATATATATATATATATATATATATATATATATATATATATAGTACGAATTTGCAAACATGAACTATATGTGTCATATTCTTATACTACCTTGATTCTTTCATGTCCATCTGTGTGGATTTATAATCAACTTTTCAGGAGACATTTTCCAGAAATATTCATTTTCTTGACATACATATTCATTTCAGAATACTCAAAATGAACTTCAGTGAATATTGAGTACTAACCCTAACATTTTTACACTAAATGACCCAGTTTAACTTCAATGAAAGTATACTCATATGGGACATGATGTGTATTTTGAATTAAATTTTTATTCAAAATTGTTATATTCCTTTTTCTTCAGTATATACACATCATAGGATGTATCATTTCATCCACAATTCACAAATTGATATGCATGTGATTCACTTTCATTCACTCCCTGTATCAGATCTGATGTATTTCTCCATGTTGCTTTACTTGCTTTTTCATGAGATTTCTTTTATATCACATAACTTTGAATTTCATCATCATTTTTGAAGCAAAACTCAAACACAGTTGGTTATAATTATTAACCCTAATATTACCACTACATGTATAACTACTTGGATTGAATGTTTGTATGTGAATACCAGATTTCATGTATTTTTTAAAATATCAATTCAATCCATTATTTAAAATAGTAACCTGTTATATTTTTTATTCACCATATGGTCTATTCATGCATCATCTAAATATACATAAACCCAGGGTACACCTATTTTTATCCCCAAACTCTAAATGATACTGTTTCAAAACATGCTCCCAGAAATGGTGGAAGAAATATGCATGTCACCTGCTCCAAATATTCCTTTCATCACATCATGTTCTGGACACAAATGCAAAACTCACACTTATCTTATTCTTCTACGAAAGCCTCATTTTAAAGAGAGCATGGTTTACTAAAATCATCTATGTCTGCATTTCCTATTGTTTTCAAATTTCAATCCTATGGTGAGTATACACTTGATTCATTCAAGGATAGTGTGTTCAACTACCCCCCTGTTAAAATTATCCCTGACCTTATCACTCATTTTGTACTTCTCCTGATGTCCTAACATCCTTATTGATATCTATTTCCCCAAGGGCCTTGTTGTGACTGACTCTTCATGTGTGCTGACATTCCCATTTATACTTTAATAGAAATTCATCGGATTGCAGAAAGGGCCTTTGGTCCAAATCCTAAACTCACTATTCTTCCTTACCCAACACTGGAATCCTGCCTACTCTCTCTATTTCACTGATAGTTCTCTTTTACATTCAGTAGTTCCAGGTACAAGATCTTAGGCCATTGTCTATGGATTTAGAGGATTCATCTCTGCAGAACATAATTCAAAACTATGTATCCAAATCGTGAGCCCAACAAACTTGTGTGCTTCAGATCTTACCTAGATTTCTATTTTCATAATTACATTTCACCTTACATTCGTATAAATATCCCAGTTGCCCAATACCCGTATTCATCCAGCAGAATGACTCCTAACCCAAATTGAACATGATATGACCCTTAACCATACTCTGTTCCCTCAATCTATTTTCACATAACAGCAGGTCCTGAGTTGATCTTGCCATACAGGTATGTAGGGAATCCTACAGCTGCTGGGAAGCTCAAAGGTAGATGCAGAAATGATCCCTGGAGCAAATGTAGGCAGCTAGGTAGGACCTGTGAGGTCTAAAGTCATCTTCCCTGGCCAAGAACCCAGTCAGGATGAAGGGATAAGGCTAAATCAGCCTCTCTCTTCTCAATGCAGGGAAGATGGACACAATCAGGTCTGTGTGGATTGCTGATCCCGGGCTCTTAGGGTATATAGACTTTATGTCTTATGAAAATGTCACAGAATGGTGGGGCAGCCTCCATCTCATGGGACCCTTGGAAAAAACTGTTAGGACAAAGTGGTTGCCAATGCAGTGACCTCATTCACTTCCCTGAAGGAAGTGACCTTACCTCACTTCCTTGGTGATGGAACTCTCTGAATTTGGGATCCAGGAGGCGAGTCATCCAGAGGCAGTTCCACTCCCAGTGGGCTCACTTGATTGTCTATACCAAGGCCAGAGTCATTCTTTGTTGGTACCTAGTGATGTGTGGATAGCCAAATGCCTTGAATGGTCTCAACAGGGGCCTTTCCTGAGAAAGAAGTGTTGACTCATTGCTGGCTCCTGACAACTACAGAGAGATGGCCAAGGAGACCAGAGCTGAGACAGAACAGGCCACTGCTGAGGAACATTATTTCACCCACCAGTCAGAGGACAGAGTGGATAGATGCAGACCAAATACAGGGGTGGGTTCTGTGTCTCAATGGGTGTGTGTTTCAATTTGTCGTTTTGTCTCATGTTCTGAGAACGTGAAGGAAAAACTTTTGTTGTTGTTGTTGTTGTTGTTGGTTTGAAATGGACTGTTAACTAGTGAGCCATTTTATGTCAGTGGATCCCACTGGGTTTGTGGTTAAAGAGTGTAGAGAGAAGAATGCAGCCGTGAATGTGTCCTGTATAGTGGAAATCTTTGCAGGACTCCTCATGTCCAATTTATGAATGTACTGCTGCTTGCCTTGCAGATGGGCAACACCTACCAAGATCCTAAGTTCCTGTATTCTTCCTGAATTTTTTTTACTAAGTTCAGTTGAACATCATTGTGACTTTACTAGAAAAAGCAGCCATTTCAAATTTCACTAAATGTTTTATCTATAAGCTAAAAGTCTAAACGTAATGCAGAATAGCCTTAGTTGGTTGTGGAAATAGAATAGCATCAAAACAGTTAGAAGCTATGAAGCGCTGAAATTTTGTCTTCAATACACTTAAGAAGAACAAAGCTTTATAAAGCACCATTTCACTACTTAAGTTCAATTAATTATAACATTTCTCTGGAGAGACAAATATACATATTCCACTAAAATTTTAAGCAAGTGCAAGTTCACCAAGTGAGACTTCAGATAAATGCTGGGTAAGAAAATAGAACTACCATCAACCACAGCTTTGTAAGTCAGAAGACTATTTTTTGAAACAGATCCTTTTTAATATAAATCTTTTATATATGCTTAGAGGTGAAGTCCCGGTAAATATTACCTTATCAAAGGCAATTTTTTGGTGGGGTTAAAGTGTGGGCATTAGACCAATATTTCTTACCTGTAGGTTCAATCTACTTAAGCAACATGTATACCCAGAGAGCAGATAGTAAATATTTTCTCATAAGAAGATCCTTGGATCATCTTTAGCATTTAGAAAAGGCCTGAGTTCTGTGTGTAATAGAAGAAATTGCCTTTAAGTTTAAAATATTTCCTGCAGGTGTTCCCACAAAAGATCTTCCCTCTAAAAAAACTCGGCTGAGGCTATGAAATATGTACTTCCAGCTGTGGGACCCACCAGAAGTCACCCAAAATACTCTGAAAAAAGCAACTTGTCAGTTAAATGAATGAATCTTAAGATTTTCCACGCAGGGTGTTGATGAATGTGCAATGTACACACTGGTTTTGCTTAGGCAGTGACTGCTCAGCAAAAACCAGGATTATACCCACAGAAACAGTGCCTGCTGGGACTAAAGAAAACAGAAAATAGGACCCAGTGAAGGAAGCCTGCCAACATGTGTTATTGTTTGAGAAAAGTGAGGAATGATTCCCGAGGAATTCAGAGAACCTCTGACTGCTGCTTCCCTCACAAGCCTGGAGCAAGGTGGCTCCCTCCTCCATTTTAGCAGAACAAGTGGTTACCACAAAGAACACATGGAACATGCCCTCCCGAGAGAGCCATGTTGGTTGGTCTCTGGGGCAGACCTGAAGGACCTGAAGGACCCATGTTTTCCAAGAGGCACTTATTTTCTTTCTTCTGTCTTTGATACACATGGTTGTCCTAAATGTCTTGCCATTGGCCTCGGTGACATCAGATACTCCGAGACTGTTCCAGAGAGTTTTGCTTCAGCTGCTGCAACTTTTGATGAGTGTTCATCTCAGATAACTCCACCCCACAGCTTCTCTAGATGATGTCCCCCTCTGTGGCCACTGTAACTGTCCCCTCTGTGGGTCTCAGAAGCTCCTCTCGAGAGGAAGCAGGACGTCCGCAGTATAGGCAGGACATGGTGCACATGTGTGAGCCTTCCATCTTCCGTTTTTGTTTGTTTGTTTGTTTTTTCCTATATGAGCAGTCTTCTCCTCACCCTTTTTGGAACAGTGGAATAGTCTGAGTACTGTTTCCCTTATGCTGCAACAAAAGTTCTAATGAAATGGGTTTTATTTTGTGTATTCATGATTTCTCTATTGAGTAGAACCAGCGGACCTGGTGACTCTAAAAGCTAGTAACACTGAGGGTGCTGGTACTAAAAGCAGCCACAAACCAGGGCTGGCAATGCTGAGGGGTCTAGCAGCCAGAGAGGATCAGAGTGCAATGGAGAGTTCCAGAGAGCAGTTGGTAGCTGCTGGCTCCAGCTTCTAGTGTAACAGGTGTCCACTTAACTTTTTTTTTCCTTTTTTTGCATTGCAATTTTCTTTTTGTTTTTTATTGGTTGTTCAAAACATTACAAAGCTCTTGACATATCATCTTTCATACATTTGAAAAAAAAACAAGGGAGAGAATTGAACCATTTCACTTTTTGAACATAGCCTTCACTGCTCTGAGGCCTAGTCTAAAAGGGATGTGTTTATCTTTTCCTCCTCTCCCTCTTCCCTCCCTAACCTGGGAGCCGGGAAGAAGAACCACAGCCTCTGGGACTAGAGTCCTCTGTGCTTCTCTCTAGCTAGCAAAGCAATAAAACTTCTTTTTCCTTTCTCTCCAAATCATGTCCTTGTTATCAGATTGGCATCTGGGACAAAGATGGAGCTTTTGGTAACAAACGAATTATGTAGAAGCCTTCATGTCTGATGGAATGTTTCTGGTAGAGTTTAGACTTTGTTTGGGACCTATCTTGTGTCTTTCTTCCTTCTGTTTTCTGCCTGCTGGAATGGGAATATCCTACGCTTATCTAACCATTGTATTTTGGGAGCACATAATTCATCTGACTTCACAATTTCACAGTTGGAGAGGAATCTGGTCTTAGGATGAGTCTCACATTTAAATGACGTTTAGCCAAGAGTAGACTTTAGAAGTTGAGTTGATGCTGGTATGAGTTAGGACTTCAGGACTGTTGGGTTTTTAATAAATATACTTTGTATGCAAGAAGGACATGCATTTTAAGCTATAGACTGGAATATGTCTCCCCAAATTCAGATATTGAACCCCTAAATCCCAATGGGATGGTATTTGGAGATGGAGCCTTTTGGAAATAATTAAGGTTAATTGAGATCATATGGGTCTGATGAGGAAGAGAAGGGCTGGGGATGAAGCTCAGTAGTAGAGTGTTGGCCTGGCATGCATGAGACCATGGTTTTGGTCCCTAGCATCGCAAAGAGAGAGGCAGAGATATCTTTTTCTCTTCATATCCATGTACAGATCAATTGCCATATGAGGAAATGACAAGGCACGGCAATGTACAAGCCAAACAAACAAACAAAAAAACTTTATCAGAAAATGATCCTGCCTGCCCATGAAAATTTCTGTTGTTTAAGCCACCCAATGAATGCAATTTTGTTATGACAGCCTGAGTTAATACAGGTCTCATTTTAAAATTTAAAATAATGAGAACAGCAAAAATATTTTGTCTCTCCTACCTTCGTACACCTATGCAGCTTTTTGTGTTTTTTTTTTTTTCAACTGAATCTGTCACCAGTTGAGTTGAGACGACTCAGTTAGTAGGGTTGGAGGATGCTTGGATAAAATAATGCACTACATTGGCACTGCTGCTCTCTCCCGTTCTTTAAGTCAGATGGCTAATGGCGCTACTGCAGGACTCTCAGCGAAGATGATTGTCATCATGCGAGTCATTTGACAGGGGATTTTCTTCCTCAACACCAGCTGGAGGCCAACTCAAGTATTGATTGCTGTCATTTTGCTTCTGTGAGCTCCCTTTGCTCAACCTTCAGTTTTGCTAAGATATGTTTATAGGGAAGCCATATGTGTGTGTGGGGGGGTGAGTGTGCACACATCAAGGTGAGATACTTTTGCACGTGTGCTAATCTTACCAATTTTTGTTTTCTTTTTCACCATGCCACTAGTAGGCCACTTACTCATTTTGGACCTAACAGTTCTCTAACAGAAGCAAGGCTGGACTCCACTGTGATTCCTAGGATTATCCAGTGGCTTCCAGAAAGCCATATGGCCTCCTAGGACTATGGGGTTGAGCACATGTCATATGTTGGAAATGATAAACCCTTTTCTCAAACTATAAGAACTAGATTCATCTGCAAGCAAGAGAGATGTTTTCTTTTGTGAAAAACATGTCCACTCTTACTGCTCCAAGTGTCATTAAAGACTCATTCAAGAGTAAGGAGTGTGGGCTTGGAAGTCAAAGAAGCTTCTAGTTCTGGCTCCCCCAATGACTGGTTGAACAGGTGGAATATTGTCACTTAGCCTCTTTCAGCCTCATAAAATCATCAAGTAAATATTGGTCAAAGGCCCACTGAATGTCAGAGGCTGCACATGGAGATAGGAAGGAAATAAAGAAGAACAAAAAATAAACACATGTAGGGTGGGGGGAAAACTAAACTAAAATCTCCAAATCTCAGAGGAACTTACAACCTTGTAAAAGAAGCAGATGTAAAATAAATATGTCGGGGTGTTCTGGGGACACCAAGCTGGGAATCACAGTCTGCCTTTATGTAACATGTGTGATCAGTGACCAGTACTTCAAATGTCCATCTTCTGATTAACTCTTCAGTAGTAGTAATGGAGAGGATGAGAGCTTTGTGCTTATTTAAAGGGAAAAGCAGGAGATGGAAGAGAAATACTGTGGATTAGCTAGCCTATCATGGCATTTGGCACATGACCATGGGACCGGATTTGTGCTGTACCTGAAGACACTCTAGAATGGATGATATTACACTTGAGAGCATAATACAGTTTTGTTACTTTGGTGTTTTTGCAGCTTTGGACTGCCCTAGATTTCTGTTCCCAGAGCAAGACCTCATTCTCCAAGGAAGAGGTAGCTTTAGCAGCAGGCAGTGCTGAGAGGCAACATGCTCATTAGAGTCAGCAATTGCCCTGGAGACAGTGACAGTTACCAGTTTAGACCCGGGACTGGGATAGCCACACTCAGAGTATGGGTCTTCTTCCTGCACATGTGGGGTGTCCACAGTATTGAGAGGTCATAGATTGTCTTTCTAGCAACTGCTATTATGAGGCAACTGAGGCTACAAATGAATATTAATACTCATACAATCTCAGAGTCCATGGAGCCTGAGTCCAATGTAGATTACATATATGATTATAATAAATTTATAGTAAGTATCTAATGATGGTAACCACAGATAGTAATAAGGACACCCAAAAGTATAGAGTGAACTCAGAAGACTTAAGGGAGGATTCAACAGAAAAGCCTATGGTTTATAATTTTCTTATAGGTAGAAAAAATATTTTACATATAGGAAAGGGGAGATATTCATTTCAAAAAGGTTAGAATATGTAAAAGCATGAAGAACTAGAGAACTGAGAGAATTTGAGTAATTCTCTCAAAAAAAGGCAAGAACGAATTAGTTAGGAATGCTTTTTGTTGCATATCACAGAAAACCCAGAGGAAATAGTTGCAATGAACAAAAGTTTATTTTTATCTCAAAAAAAAATAAGTTCACAATAAGTAATTGCTGGATATGTTTCAGGGTCAATAATGCCACTCCTTCATGACTGTAACATGACTGCTGCTGCTCCAAACATTGCACACATGCTTCAGGCAGGAGGAATAGAAAACAGAAAATGGTAATGCCTTACTTTTTTTTTTCCTGGAAAGACAAGAATTTGTCAGAATCTTATCAACACGATTTCAAGTAGATATAATCCTGATTGTGTCAAATGTCTCTTCTCGTGGTACCATGCCCCCACTACCCGACCCCCCCAAAATCTGGGAAAATAAAGATTTATCTTCATCTACTGTTGTATTTATAATACCGCAAAGAATTGTTAGAAATAAAAAGATGGATCAACAGGAAGTGGTGAAAAATTATACATTGTTAGAGTATTCAGCCTATGTACATGTAGGAGAAATAAAAGTTAAAAAGTAAAGAAAAGGGTTACCTGGTTTGAAAGGCCTCTTGGGCCTATAAATTTTGGTCTTCTGGTCCTCAAGACAGAGAACCCACTAATTTTCTTTTAATATATATTCTGTAAACTCCCTTGTCAATCATCCCTAACACTGTACAGAACATCCTTTGGAAACTTAGGCAATGTTAGCCATTGCCATGAACTCCCTGCTTATCCGACTTCCCCTGAAACTCAGGGAACACAGAACATTCCTCTTTCTCCTCCGTAATCATGCTCCATACTGGGACTCTGGCACATTAAAGGTGAGTGAGTACAGCAGGAAGCAGCTGCTCCTGACGAGAACAGACCTTCCTCATATCCAGCATCTAGGAGCAGTACTGAGATGGGCAAGAGACTGGAGGAAGGAAATTTTATTCAGATCCTGACTGTCACAGATGAGCTTCCTGGCCTCACACAACTCATTCTCTAGGCTTCTGTCATGGAGGATAAGCTAAAATAATAGGGTTGAACTAGTGAAATTATAGAATCCATTCTAGTTCTATGATTATTTGTTGATTTACATCCTTCAGCTCCTCCAAGCATGCACACACACCCTGGCTGTATTTTTTAAAGATTGATAGGATGACATTTAATGGGGAAAAAATCAAGGCAAAAACCTTCCTTTATTAGAGACATGGATCTCTAAGTTAGTTAGATTTACAGTCTTTGTACAAGTAACATTGTAGCCATTAAGGAACCTATGAACTAATATCTCCCCACCACCATTTCCCAGTTTTGGAGTCCTACATTGGTCTAGCTTTAGTCTCTCTTATTTCACTATGAAAAGTTTTGCCATCAAGGCGGCTGGGTAATTCTCTTATTTCCTTCAAAACACATGACTGTTCATTAAGCTTGGAGCTACAGCCTTCATGCTTCTAGACAGTCACAAATATCTTTAAATGTCATTTATGCATGACTGTGTGTATAAGAAAGAGGAGGTTTTGGAATTGGGTTCAGGGAAATAATGACCTCGCTGTCATTTATCATCAATAAGCCCTTGAAGATAATCCACATAGGCACTGCTGGACAGAGATGCTCAGTCAGTGTGCTCCACTAGCTTCTAGGCTCTGCTTCTGATTGCTCTTCTTGGACCATTTTCTTTATTTAACTTTGGCGAATTACTAATGTTATAGACGATATTTGCTTCTGTTGTGGATGAGATCAAATCACTTGTCAAATAAGCTGATCTTGAAATTTGGGTGGAACGTCTCAACCCTGGGGACTAAAGACAACATGTTCACTGAAGAAGGAAATCTTCATTACTGTGAGTGTACAGCATTCTGTTGTTGCAGGAGAACTCTGACATTTTTCTAACTGGATTGCATCTGCACTTTTAAAAGACAGACAGTAGAGTATCACTGGAGATAATAGGATCTGAAACTCGAAAGCCTTCATATTTTATTAGAGCTATCTTGATCCCATTTCATTAAGTCACTGGAGTGTTATTTCACATTCCGGTGTCTGCATAACTGCATTGCCTTTGTTTCTCAGTTCTATTTAAAATTCCCTGCCACATCAAGGCTAGTGAATGTCACTGAAGATAACTATCAACATGTAATAACTTCCAACTACAGGAATGTGTAGCTTGAAAGCACTTGAATGATCAGGTCTCTTTGTAATAAGTGGGAGCCAGGGGAGGACAAATTAAGTCCAACCACTTGGTGTGGTTGTCAGATTTAATTTGAGATCTGACCATCCATGCATAGACATAGACATTTATCACAGATGGTCAAGGAATGGAAGTGTGTTCTAATGAACAATAAGTCTACATAAAGCAAATGAAAGACTGATTCCCACATCACAAAGAACCTCTAGATCAACCAATCTCAAAATTACAAAAGAACCTGGGAAAGGATGTAATGTGAATTTGCACCATGAAAATATATTACAATGACAACTTAATTTAGTAACTTGCTTTGAACTTTGTTCTAGCTGTCCATTGTTGCAAAGAAACAAATAAACAAACAAAAAACAAAAATAAAATAGCAAACTTGTTGACATTAAGCAAGAATTTATTATTATCTTTACTGGCTCTGTGAGTCTCACATAGCATTACAGCCAGATGTTAATTGACTTTTGAAGGTTTAACAGGGTCACGATCAAGATAACTTCTTCAATCACTGGTCTATCATCTGCCTGAGTTAAAACCACTTAGGGCTGTTCAAGCATCTTTTTTTCCATGCCATCACTTCACATGACTAGTTGGAGTATCCACAGAGCATAGTGGTCTGAGAAAATTGGTTTTCCCTAGAGCAGAATTGGTTTTACCCATAGACAAAGTTAGAAACTGAGTTCATATGACATAAGATCAGGAGTCAGTCAGACAGTATTACCCCTCTCACAAATTATTTGTTACCAGCATATCACAACGTCAGCCTAGACTCAAGGGTCAGGAATTATATAAGGGCATGAATATTAGGAAGCGTGGTCAGTAGAGGTCCTTCTTCAGAGAACAGCTATAAAAACCTTGTTAATCTACGAGCTGAGGGATTTGCTGTTGCTTACTATGAATAGAGCACTCCTCTAAATAAGATGTTTCTTAACTTACAATGGGGTGATATCCTCATAAACCAAATGAAAATTGAAAATTTCTTAAGTTGAAAATGTGTTTGATACACCTGGTTGGTCCTACTGAGCATCACAGCTTTGCCTAGCCTATCTTTAAGATTAAGTGTTCCAAACACTTCCATGATCCTACTGTTGAACAAACTTATCTAATATGAAGACTATTTTATAATTAAGAGTGAAATATCTCATGTATACACCTAATAGGCATTTTGCAGACATGATGGGATGCAAAATAATAAAAAAACCTACTATATCTGAAAACTATAGCATTGTAGGACACTGCAAAGAATGGGTTATTTATGTTTGTGATCTCATGGTTGCCTGGGAGATGACAAGCAACACAAGAGAGTACTGTACCACATTTTGCTAGCTCTGGAAAAGATAAAAATTCAAAATACAATGCATAAGCTCATTTCCTACTAAATGTGCTTTGCTTTTCACCATCCCAAAGTTGAAAATTCAAGTCAAACCATCTTAAGTTAGGGACTATCTGTACTTTTGTATGCATTATCCATTTTAATATTGTAATAACCCAGTGAAAGATGAGGTTTTTTTTTATTTGTTTGTTTGTTTTTAGGTAAACTAATTGTTTTATATATTTGGTGCATGACAGCTCTGTACCAGACTGTGGTGGATGGAATTATACATGGCCCTTGAGGTCTCTGCCCCATGGTGTTCCTCCTCTAACTCTTGTTATGTGACAAAGGGATTTTGCATATTTAATTAAGTTTTCTAATTAGTTGACTTCGATACAAGGAGCTTATTCAGGTGAGACTATCCTTTAAAAGCAGGGATTTTTCTCCAGCTGGTAGCAGAAGAAAAAGTCAAAGAGATAAAAAGCATGTGAAGGAATCCACGAGCCACTGCTGACCTTGAAGATAAAGGGGTTGTGTGAATGCTGTAGAGAGATTTTAGCAGAGGTGGGTAACAACAGCCCAACAGCCAACGAGAAAACAAGGACTTCAATCCAGCAATCATAAGGAATTATGTTCTACCATAATTAAGGGAATTTTGATGCATGTTCATCCTCAGTTTCCAGGTCTGAACTTAACCAGACCAATCCTTAATTTGGGCCTTATGATCCCTAAGCAGAGAACCCAGTTGAGTCTGGCTGGACATCAAAATTGTAGAGCTATGAAATAAGTAGGCATTGTATTGTCACAAAATGTGGTAATTTGTTAGTCAGAAACCAAAAATCTAATTTGGTACCTATAGGGCTTTTGTGGGTATCACACTCTTGCTTGAACTTTGCCTGTTTGTTCTGCTATCCTAAAATACCACAGACTGGGTCATTGATAAACAATAGAGTTTATTTTCCACCATTCCAGAGGCTGGGAGTTCCAAGATGGAGGAATCAGCACATCTGTTTGTCTGGACATGGCTTCATCCTCTAGAGGGAAGAACACCATCCCCATATTGTACAAGGTGAAAGGGAAAGTCTCTTTTATTAGGGTCTTGATCCCATTCACAAGGTCTCATTCCTGATGACATTACACTGGAAATTTGGAAGAGATATAGGCAAACCAATTTCTAATTCCCCCCACTCCTTTTCCAGTTTTTTTTTTCAATGAACTTTCTCTAGTAAATTCATTTCATTTCAAACTCCTTATCTTGGGATTTCACTTTGGAGAATTAACTGAGTTAACAGAGCTGGTCCTAGAAAGTGGACAGTGGGAGAGAATCCTGAGGTGGGGTCATTTACCAGCCTGATGGTAACATAGATGCAATTAATGGTGGAAACTGTATTGTAACTTGTAATTCAATAGCGTCTTATATCTAACCTTCCTCTGAGGTGAATTGGGATGGGATTGGAGGTAATGAATTTATTTTCTTTTGCATTATCTCCAGCATTCAAGTAATATAGGGGAAGTAGTAACTTTTAGAATCATTGAGTGATTGATTGGGTTTTGTCAAATATCATTTATATACTAAAGAAAGGAAAGGATAAACTCAAGTCTTGTAGCCTCATGTTTGGCAACTGGGGTACATGGCATCCTAACTTTCTCTCCAAAAATCTTGTGCAGCTCCACCCCTATGTCCTTGCTGTTTAGAGACCACTTGGCCTCCCTCTCTGTTGGCTTAATTCTGCTCAATTCCTACAGCTTTCCTCAAAAGACACTCCATATTACTGGCATCTCTTAATCTGGAGAGTATCCAGTGCTACTTGAGCTTCCTTTACACATCTCCAGGCAGCACCCTCTCAGCGGCTGCTTGCAGGGTCTCAGGAGCTACAAGACTTCTTTTCTCAGGTGAATTTTTCTCTTGCTTTGATCTTGTTTCTTTTTTCTATCCCCCTATTTATCCCCTGTGGAATACAAATGTTTATTCTATGCCTTCATATTTTGGATATATATAATTTGCTTCAGACTTTTAGAGGGACTCATGCTGAGAGTTTGCCTTGAATCTCAGTGGAGACTTTGAACTTGAATGTTTGGGCAATCCTTGAATTATTGAGACTTGGAAATGGACTAAATGTATTTTTCACTGTGGGGTGGACATGAGCTTTTGAGGGTACAGGCAGAATATTATGGTTTAGATATGAGGTATCATCCAAAAACTCACTCGTGAGACAATGCAAGAAAGTTTCGAGATGAAATGATTGGTTTATGAGAGCTACATCCTGATCATTGCTGATAGGGATTAACTGGATGCTAACTCTAAGCAGGTGGGATATAGCTGGAGGAGGTGGGGTCACTAGTGGTGTGCCTTTGGGACTTATATTTTGTCCTTGTTGATCAGAGTTCTCTCTCCCTGATTCCTGGTAGCATGTGCCACATTCCTCTACCACATTGTTCCACCATGAAGTTCTGCCTCAACTAGGCCCTGGAGCAATGAACTTGGCTATCTATTTACTGAGCTTCTGAAATCATCCTCCTCTAATCCAGGGTAGCAGAAGTGTTGACCAAGTGTCAGAGAAGTCTAGAATAAATGGTGAAGGTGGGAGATGGTGTACATTACTTAGGCTACAGGACCAACTATGATGGAAGTCCTGCCATAGAGCACAATATAGTATAACTCACTAATACTTCCTTTTCATTTTTATTTTTCTAGGAATTTTATCAGACATCATCTTGAAGCAACAGTGTAATGGATTTAATGTGACAACTGAATGGATCTGACCATTGATATGGATGAATTGTAGCAGATCATGTTTCCCACACGTTTCTTATAATCATCCACAGATTTCCCCACTAACTCATATTTTACCAGTCCAAATCTGCATCTTTTAAACATAGAGCTGTCTTCAGGATGATGAGCATACCCTGTCTACACAAATGAGATGCAAAAAGCCTGAAAATGTATGTTCCTTCAGGAAAAGCCACTAAAAAATAATTAGTGACATAAAGGTACAAATTCTCAGCTCTCTCACAAAGTGATGAACTGAACTCTTGTGAAATATAGACTGCATAGATTATCCGGTTAGGATTGACCTAAGTTTACTATCTGTAGGACTTGATTACCATATTTATGCTTGATCTCCTTCTAGTTAAAGGACAACTTCCCTTGAATTCATGAATTCTTTTCTCTGCTACATCATTTAGAAGCAATTCTTCCTTCTCTTCTTCTCCACTGATATGGTTTGAATGTGTATGCCCCTACAAAATTCATATATTGGAATTTAAACCCCAAGATGATAATATTAGAAGATGGGACCTTTGGGAGGGGACTAGGTGAAACCCTCATTAATGGGAACAATGCTTTTATGAAAGAGCTGGGAGAAATCACTCGGGCCCTTTTGACCCTTCACCTCCTGCCAGGTGAAGATGCAATAACAAGATGACACCTTGGAAATAAAGATGAGCTTCACCAAATCTGCTGGTACCTTGATCTTGGACTTCTCACCCTCCAGAACTATGAGCAATAAATTTCCATTGTTTACAAATTACCTAGTATGTGGTATTTTGTTGTAGCACCAGGAATACATCAAGATCTCCTCTACACATACCCTTTCCCCGGCTTCTCCTTTACTACTTCTCCTCCTTCTTCCCCTTTCTCCTCTTCTTCCTCCTCTCCTTTTCCTCCTCCTCCTCTTCCCCTCTTCCTTCTCCTTCTCCTTTTACTCTTCTTTTTCCTCCTCCTCGTCCTTCTCCTTTTTCTTTTCTAGCTTATTTATTTCAGAAAGCATGGTTCCTTTAAGAACTCAGTCATATCAACTAGTTAAGACTTTATTCTGAGCAATGCAAGATGCCACTGAAGAGCTTTGAGCAGAGAAAAATGACACAGAAAAATGACACTTTTCTGTATATTTTATGTAGAAAAGACTGTAAGACAGGAGTGGAATGACAGATGATAAGGGGGGAGACTTCAGGTAAAATATGTGTACACACTCACACACACACAGCCCTTCATGGTATGATATGTGTATGTGCCAGTCTCTCCTCCCTTATTGTATATATTTTTAAAAATTTCTATTGTCCATGGAAATTAACAACACTGTCTCCCTTACCACTTGAAGATACGGATTATGGTCACAAGGTCTGGAAAACCAAAAATAAACAAGGAAATTTTTTTCCCATCATTCTCACCCCCTATTTAGGAGTAAAGACCCATGTCTTAATTATTGTGCATGGATATAATTGTCCTCTCTACCTCTATCCTTCCCAATACTGAACTGGGTAGAACATTTTTTCTTACATTCATTGTCACATTTCTTGTCTTATCTTAGGCATTCTTTTTTTGCCATTTTTGTTAAAAAAAATTAAAATCAGCTGTAAATTGATTTTATGAATGAACAAGTGAATAAAATTTTAAACTAATTAACCAAAGTGGGAATATGAAGAGAATGTCAAACCTGAAACCTGGAAAGGCACCAGAACATTAGTGTGGGCTGTGAACAGGAACTGATCATTAGACCCAAGAAGATAGTGCCTGCAAATAATTAATGCAATTATAACAGGAAGAAGAGAATGTACAAATATATATATATATATATATATATATATATATATATATATATATATATATATATATAGTATATAGTATTGAGCATTTGCTTTGGGAATCATTTTCCTGAGCATTTCCTTTTTCTATTTCGTTATACATACTATTAGGGTTCATTTTTACATAATTTTACAAGCATGAAATAAAGTTTTCTCTGATTCAGTTCCTAGTAATTCCCCTTTCCCTCCCCTCCCTCCGTGTTCCCTTTCCTCTATTCTACTAATCTTTCTTCAATTTATCTATATATTTGCTTAAATTAGTGCCGTGTGTGTGTGTGTGTGTGTGTGTGTGTGTGTGTGTGTCTATGATTTACTGTGGTATATTCAAATACCTACATAGGAAATTTTGCTCAGATTCATTCCAGTGTTCTTCCTGTCCCTCCTCCTTTACCCTCAATCCCCTTCCTCTGCTCCATTAACCTCTTCCTACTCTTCCTGAGCATTTTCTATCCATTCCTTAAGTTAATCTTCACAGCAGCTCGATAGGTTTGCATTATTCTAACTTTTTACAGATACTAGCAGCAAGGAACACTTGGGAGAAGTAATGTGTGGACCCTTAATGAAAAGTATGCAAACAACAATTCAAAACTCCACTGGATTAGGTTGAAATTAGGAAGACACTGGTGTGGTTGCTGTGGGGATATATTCTGGCTCATTTGGGATTTCTTATGAAAACTCTGGGGAGGCTGAATCAGCACATACAGGAAATCAATGGTTCCATATATAAAAAGTTGAAGGAGACAGAGAAGCAGCAGCTGGAGATCATGGTGCATGGAGATTCCAACTTAACACAAACATGAAGAATGGCCCTGGATTGCAAAAGACTTAATCTACTTACACATAACATATGATGACAGAGTACCATTCCTTTGTGAGACACTTACCTGTATTTCAATTCCTTTCATTTTCATGACATAACTCTCACAGAAAGATATTCTTCTCTTCCTTCCACTCTCCTCCTCCCTGGCTTCACTTCCCTTTCCAGTCCATCTCCTCCACTTCTTCTCCACCTCCATTTTACTCCTTCCCCTCTCCCTTTAATGAAGAACAAAGCTAACAGTTGAACCCCAAGTTTCTGATTTCAAACCCACCATGTGCTGCCTCTATTATTTCTGTGTAAAATATGATTTTTCTTGAGACCTATGTGTTAAGTTAGGTTTTTGGCAGGTGTAGAATTAATTTTAATTTATGTGAGAATAAATTTTAAAAGGAAAATTTGACAGGTAAAATTTGAAGAGTTGAAATTGAGAAAAATCAACATAGTCCCCAAAGCAAAAATTATATATATATATATATATATATATATATATATATATATATATATATATATATATATATATATATAAATTGACTTCTGCTTAACATGTGTTTGAAAAATCATCATTATTTATTATGTTCATCATCAGCCACTTAAGAGCTTGTATTACTGGGGCTGGAATTGCAGCTTAGTGGTAAAGTGATTATTAGAGCATGCATTAGGCCCTCAGTTTGCTCCTTGGCACATCCCAAATTGATCAATCAATTGATCAGTCTTTTTTGGATTATTTACTAAATTCAGTATTTAGTTTTCCTATCTCATTAGTTCTTTGCTTGATTAAGTAGTATATATAATTATTATTTATTATATTATCTTTATATGAAACTTTCTAATCTTGTGTATTTAAATTCTCTGACTCCGGGCAGTGACTTTCTATTTTCCCCTATTTTTTTCTTTCCCTTCATTATAGCAGATCTCTGTGTAGCAGTTGCTATGATCATAAACAACCTAATCAAAGCAATCAACATTTGCTACATACCTCCTACTTGTGAGGGCCTGTGCCACATTAGGACTGTAAATGAAGTAACATGCTGTACATGTGTATCCATACAGTATCCACTAGTTACATGTGGTTAATTAAATGTAAATTATTTAAAATAAAATGTTCAGTCCTTTTTCATTGGCCACATAATTCCATTGGTTGTGGTATTGAACAGGACAGGTCATAAAATAGATAAATCATTGTCCATTGTGCTCACAGAAAGTTCTAGAATTAGTGCATAACTTATGCTAGCAATTTATGACTGTATTCTGTGCTGTTTGAATTCACTACTTCTTTCTTCCATTAGATTTTTAGTTCCATCTGCAATACTTGCTGGATGGTAGCTACTCTATAAACAAACATGAATAAGGAGGTGGGGGAAGTCTTAGAATTTGCTCTGCAAAGAGATAAACAATTCAAATATGTCCAATTTAAATTTGTCATGTTTATTTTTTAATTAGTGCTCATCCAGCAAAATTTGTACTCATTTGTATTTAGGAAACCTAAAAAAAAATTTGGTGAACTAGAATAAAAAGAGTAATGGTTAAATATTTTCTATCTGACATAATCACATATAACAGATTGAATTGTCTCTCTTTGTTTATCTGTTCCATACTTAACTATTGAATATTCTCAGGATTACTTAACCTTTTAAATGTGTTTTATGTAAATGATCTCATTAAGAAAAAATACATTTGGGTCAATTCCAGACTTAAATCTTGTACTTTTAGTTTTTGTTTATACCATAGTTAATACATGATGATGATTTTTTTACAGCTTACCTGAAAATCATTAATTTCATAAATGATATTAGTCAAGATTCTTATTGTTAAGTGACAAATGCCAATCTGAATCAATTTAACAAGACAGAATAACTTAAGGAATACAAGAAATTAGTGAATATCCAACACATAGGAAAGACTGGGGTATAGTTAAGTCTGGCAAACACCTTGATTCAGGGTTTGAAGGACCATAGGACTCTATGTATGGATTGAGCTTCCATTTGCTTATTATCATCATCTTATCAACATATAATGTTATATAGATTTCTTCTGTATGGTGGAACGCATGAATTTTAACTGTTTCTGTGTGTTTCATGTTAAGATTTCAAATCCTAGAGATGTACTTTCTTAGATTAATTTGGTGCAATCCTGTTCCCAAGCTTCCTGGATCATTGAACTCAGCCAGGAATCAGAAAATAATTTTTTTTAACCAGTTTTGGTCCGATTCTCACAATTGGATCAACATGGCTGGGAGATGTACTCATGGCCAGTATTGAGGAAGTTATGAAAAGATAAAGGAAATTCTAGAAGGAGACAAAAACAATACACATCCAGGACAATAATATAAAAGAGTTCCCATTTCTTCTCAAATTTTCATTGGTGACTCAGAAACATTTTCCATATGGTTCCGAGTAATCCTTGGGTCTCAACACTCAGATTGCTGCAGACAGCTCTATCAGGCACTCTCTCCTGTTTTTTTTTTTGTTATCTTTTCTAACAAAAGGAGCAGTGTTAGTATTCACAACAGCACGATACAATGAAATCATCTGTTTACCAAGCACCAAAGGCAGTGTTAGATATTATTTAACCCTTATTATGGTTAGAAAGAAAATAATAACAATTGTTCTCTCTTTTTTCATTGCTAAGATCATAATTGAGCATTTAGCAGAAGTTCCATTCCTGAGTTTCTTTCTTTAATAGGCAGTGACCTTTAACAAATAACCACTAATATAATTAATATTTTCCTTCTCAATCTTGCACTCTCCACCCATTGTCTACATTCTGTCTTTCAATTTATATTGGGTCATACAGAGGACACATGCTAGATGTTTGGATTCCAGAATTACAAGCTTCACAGCCAATGTGTATTTGCATAAAAGCAGACTTCTTTTTCAGACATTAGACACACAGAGCAGCCTTCAGTCTGCCAACTTTATTACTGTTCATTTCACCATCCTACAGCAGCTCTTCCTAAAACAGTACCATTAATCTCTGCAATATAAGGTACTCGTCCATAATCACTCACAGAAGAAATAAGATACTGTCTTGTTCTATGGAATACATCAATGATATGGTATTGTTAAGCATTTTATGATTCAGGAAAAAAAAATGATAAAACTGAATGAATATTTGAACGAAATAGCTTGAAGACAAAAGTGGAAAGCAGAAAAATAATATAGATCTTTTATTTTGGTTGGGTGTGCTATGCCAGCAATACTGTCAAAATATCTGTGTGCCCATGTGGCAGAAAAATGAAAATGCTTTGATAGGTAGAGACTATCCCATATATTTTACAACAGACAGCCACAACATAACCCTGTATATGATATGTTCACATTTCAAGCCCCATTCTGTGACTGGCTGAACCAGCTAATGGGTTACTCCATATTCGAAGATTTACACTAAGCTTTTTCTTTCCAATTTTCCTTGGACTGCAGGAGTTACTGATGCTGATTGAACACTGCGGCTCAATAAACAACTTTGCTATCTCAAAAAATACACCCTCTTTGCCAGCAAGATGTTTGGAGTGATTCCAAGAAAAAGACAAAAAAAAAAGAAAAGTCTGGTCAATGGAGAGAAGGAACCACATTGAAAGGTTTGCAGTCCTATTTTCACTCTGGTCATAAATCATTATCCACTCTGGCATTGATTAATTGGTCTTTCTCGAATTCTCCAGAATTCTTATGAAAATCTAGGCTAAAGCACTATTACACTATTAGCAGAAGACAGAAAGGGATACATTTTCTAAATGTTGTCTGGAGATAACAGTGTGTAGGCAAAAATGTGCCACATTGAAAGTAGCTCTTTGGTTATTTACATTTTTAGAGTGATTTAGTTTCTTTTGTCAAAGTCTTCATTCACCCCCTTTCTTATCTCAGGTCTACAACCAAGCCAGAGAGGGTGAGGGTGACATGCTCTACATAGTCCACCTGTCACTTGTGATACCAGGGCATCCTGGCCCCATTGAAAGTTTCTATGTTATGATGTCTAATTCTTCAGGGTTTATTGCTAATGATCCAGTTTTCCATTGGTAATTGAAGCTAGTATCTTAAACAGATTAAAAATGGGTTAAAACAGCTGTCTGAATGTCACATTTGGTCAGGCTTCTGGAGATGAGGCTCCGAATTCGAACAACAGTTTCACTTTGAGAATTAATAAGCTTTTAATTTCAGGCCTAATGTCTACTGATTCCCGTTTTCTGTTCACTGACTGCTATCTTGCCTTCCTTTACTCCTCAATGACTGTAGTTTTTTATTTTGCTTATGTGTTTCTTTTGAAGAAAGTTTGTAATTACACTTTACAGTTTGTTAGTTACAATTTTAAGTGATACATACTATTTATTAAAGAATAGCTATGCTATAAATTTATCAAAGTATACAATCATACAAAAGGAAATAAACCAACAGGTCACATTCAAAAGCTCAAATACAGACCCATGTATATACAGACACTATGTACATGACAGCTGCTTTTGTGTATGAATGGTTTTACAGAGAGCATTTAGAATATTGGCTACCCATTACAGATAATAATGAATCCAGATTCCTATTTTAAAAACATGAGAAGGTTATATTTCAGGCAGATAAAAAATGAGTGAGTCAGGCACAGTGGTAAATGCCTGTAATCCCAGAGTCTCAGGAGGCTGAGGCAGGAGGATCGCTAGATCAAAGCCAGACTCAGCAACTTAGCAAGGTCATAAGCAACACAGTGAGACCTGCTCTCCAAATAAAATACAAAATAGGGCTGCAAATGTGGGTCAGTGGTCAAATACCCCTGAGTTCAATCCCCAGTACCCTCCTGAAAAAAACCCCAAACCAAACAACAACAACAACAAAATCACATTTAAATTTTTTTTGTACATGAATAGAAAGGAAAATGATGTCAGGGCTATGAATTGATTGCTTGGAAAGATAAAACACACACACACACACACACACACACACACATAAAAGCTACTATTTATTAAACAAATACACTAATAAACTAATCCTTTTAAACAACTTGGGGACATGAACAAAACATTTGATTTGGGGAACTAACAAGAAGTAGTAGGCAATTTGGGATCAGTATTTGCTCCAATGAGTGTAATTATTGTGTAAATTGTGGCTCTTGACAAAAATCTCTGATTCCTGTTGAGATGTTGTTAATGCCCCAGGAAGAAGCCTGCCTTCTCCAGTGTGATTGCTTACAAAGACACAGCTGTTTCCTTCCTCCTTTTTCCCACAGGAGATGGTCAAATTGCCAGTGTTTCATTTTCAAGTGCCATTGTTCACATAGAGCTTTAGGAAAAGGCTCCTGCTTTTTTATTGTTAATCCAATCCTAAGTGATGATCTTTATTTTAATCCTGTAACATTTTATAACAAATTTATTAGGCACTGACATTAGCCACTAAGGCACAAAGAGCTCTGTCACTTTTTTTTTAACTTAACCAGTAATTTAGTAATTTATGCAGCCTCAGAATTACTTTATTGGTATGTGAAATCTGTTTTCATGAAGAATTTATGGGAAAAATATAAATCAAGACCTGTTTCTTCAATACCTTTCTAACATCATTCCATTAGTTATGATTCTGACCTAAAAGCAATGTGATAACGTTTATGACTTGATAGGATACTTTAACATCATATTTTATATTGCATATATACAATGATCAAGAAGGAAAGTACAATTGTTCTATATTCTGAGGAAAGAAGTTAAATTTATTCATTAAAGAAATTGAAGAATAGGTTAAAGATGTTAATGATAACTGAATGCGAGCTCATGCTGGGACCTTATATGAATTAGGTTTGGCAGTCTCAACAAACACTAGGCAAGCCCTAGTTATATTCCCAGCCCAATTTTTAACTTGTAATATAATATTGAAATAGTTTTAGTAGGAGTTATCTGATATTGAACACACTTATTTTTTAATACTTTGTTGCCATTCATATATAAGGATTTCTCTTATACATTTAAAAAATAACATCATATTTTTAAATATTTAAAAAATAACATCTCTATTACTGATTAGTTTAATTCTTGGTAAATGGTTACTTGCATAAGAAAGGGTTGCATATTACTGAAAATATTACTCCTTTTTCTTAAGTTGAATATTAGCCTTATGTGTCTTCCCCCCCAACACCCAGGCTGCTTCCATTTGCCTATTTCATCTTTTAGTAGAATCATTACCCATTGGTAATTGTTTTTAAATCACCCTGTTAGGATATTTAAATTTATTGATTGCACCAATCTACCATCATTCAAAATTAATCAAGCAAATTTAAATCTTTATATTCTCTATTCCACTTTCATTTCTATGATAATATTAGCATCTTTGTACTCACTGCCAGTGAAAGTTCGTTTAATGGTAACCCTTCATTTTCACTTCTGAGCATCTATATTTATAAATTTCTGAGTATTCTGATTTTTGTAGTTTCTAGTTAGCTATATTTAAAATTCTACTGGGACTTAGTTCTATTATTATCTTACTGAGATAAGTCTTTTTCCCTTAAATTTCATGTTATTCATTATTAATTTTAGCAAAACTCCACTTTATGTAGAGCCTAGTGATAATCAAGCAATAGTCTTAAAAAATAATAATTATTCTTTTGTGGGAGGTAGTAGATATGAACTGGGGGTGGGGAAAGATAATGAGTCTATTTTTATGCTTTAGTTTTAGCCTAATGATTTCAAGTGTTCACAGCACAGAATTGTGGAAATGCTGAGGAACATTATGCACTCATACCTGTTGAGAAAGTGCAGAGTACTGATCTCAATTAAGTTCTTGAAACATAATTCAATGATTTAATAACTCACTTTTCTCATCACCTTCACAGAGTTCCTGGGATTTGCATGATTCTTTCCCAAGAGTTAAATTGGTTAAAAAAAATATGCAGCAAGGTATGGCATAAAATACCTTTGGGGTCACTAAAGAGTCTAATGGCAGAATAGGTACTACAGATCCTGGAAGAGTATTAATCCCATGAGGTGTCCCAGGACAAAGGGTTTTATGTCACAGAAGATGTATAAATAAGTCAGGCAGTGATGAAAACTCTACATATATTCAAACCTCGAGCTTCCAGTTCTTTAGCCTCTTCTTAGTTTTTAAAATAACTTTTAATACCCCACATACTATTTTTGAGAAAGAATAAAACAAGGGTAATTTGATGGGAGTTTGAGATACAAATGATGCTAACACAGAATTTACTGTATGAAATGTATTTGAAAACTTTGGTTTTTGGGTCTTTCCCATTAACATAAAAACATTACTCAAAACAATACTTTCTTAAAAATCAGGGCAAGATTTCATAAAAGATATTAATCTATTTCTCAAGACAAGAATTATTTCCTTTTAAAGCACTCTGAATATTTAATTCTAAGCACTGTGTCTCAGTGCTTGCTTGCAAAAAGAATAAAAACAAGAACTATATTTGACAGAAACAAATTATTGAAAAATGGGTCTAGAAAAAGAATGTCTGAAAATTGTTTTAAATAAATGTGTGCTATAAATCCTGTATCTGTCCAGGTATTATCATTATTTTTTTTTTGGAAAGAGTACTATGGTACTATGGTCTAAGAGCAGTTATAGTGACCTGCTGTCTTCCATGGGAGAGAGAGAATTTATTTTCACCAATTAAAGATTCTAAATAATATTTTTATATAAATGCTTTTCTGCAATATTAAAATATATATTTTTCCTTTGCTAATATCTACAGTAATCAAGATAAAATAGTGCGTTTTTTAAAATAACCTTTGTGATAATTTTGTATTTTTGCCATGTGTAGGTGTTTCTACAATACAACAAAATTCAATAAAGCAATGTTTGCTTTGTAATTGGTCTGTTTTTCATCATATTGATAACAGGTAGGTCTCATCTTTAACCCCCACATAGTATGTATCACCACTATATTATATTAAGGCAACATTATTTGTAATTACTCTAAGAGCATTTTATGATGCATCTATGTTAAATAGATCTCTAAAACGTATTGTCCATTTACCATGTGTTTTTAAAGCTATTTTTAAATGAATAAATGTATCTTTTCTCTTTTACCATTTGCTTTTTACAGTTACTGAGATAATTATTTTTAAAAACTCAGAAACTACTTTTGGAGAATTATATCCTACAGTTATAGTTTACCATGAAGAATGATGAAGTATTTATGAAGTACAATAAGATAGAATATTATTCTTTTGTACCCGTCTGCCCCAGAGGTAATTGTTCAATATCCAACATCTCAAACAATTATAATTAACTATTCTAAAGCAATTAAGAACTATGTACTTGCTTGTAATTCTCATATTTACTTACACTTAAAATAATTCATTAAAGTAATTCTGTTGAGAAATGTTTGTGGTAATTTTAACTATCTAAAGGTCATTATGGTGTGGTGGAGGCTTCAGATCTGGAAAACAGTGCTGATAGAATGAGCTGTGAAATTCCAACTACAGGTCATGGTCTCAATCATTGTATTTTAATGACTTTTATAGGTCAATGCCAATTCCTAGCTGTCACTTTTCAACCCGTACCTGAATTAGAAGACAAGATTATTCATTTTGCTACAAAATATTAATATGAAGACCTAAAAGTGACAAAATAGTCTATTTTTTTGGTTTTTCTACAAGCAAGTTTGTTTTACATTAAATGGCTTTTTTACAAATTTGAAATGTGAATATATTTTATTTTTTCCCAGTGAGTACACAATACACAATTGTTTGACAATACTATTAACCAATTTTATGCCAATTTCTTTGCCAATCTAACATCAAATGAAACACATTAAGATTTTTGGATGCTGTTTGGTGACTTAAAAAAACTACAGTTTTTTAAAAAAATGCATCTATAAAACAAAGTATAAAAAGTCTACCCACGGCCACAGAATCCCTTATCTTGCAACACTTTTAAAGTCACAATAAATGATTTTAAAATCATGGAATTAAAAAGAATTAGTAAATTGCATGTCATTTAAAGAAATGCATGGTGCTTCATTTGATTTACACATTATAAAGAAGGAAAATAAAAGTAACTTCACCTCTAAGATAATGTGGAAAGACATGTAGCTTTACACCAATTCTTGTCATGTAACTCTATAAACACAGTATACAGAAGCAGATGAAAAAACTAATATTAGTGAATACTATGGTTCTGCATATCTTTAATACTGACACACAATTGCTTTCCAGTGGAGATAATCCCCTGTTTGGAGCTCATTGGCATCATTATTGTTTTATTGTCAATGGACAGTTACATATTTTTATTGAGTAGAAATTAGGAAGTGTTCCACCAAAGCACATACAAACTTTCAACTCAAATTCAATTGAAAATATATTTAAATACCCAGAGCATTAAACCATGACATAGAACACCATTAAATCTGCTATTCAAAGCAAGTAAACTTGTAATGGTTTTACTTCCCTTTGGTTGTATGATAACTTAACATGCTGGTCCTTGTTTTCCTATATTCTTTCTTGAATTGGATGCAAATCCTCTGAAGGGATCAATTATTTTCATGCCCCTGTACTATCCTAACTTTTTAAAAAATGGCATGGAAAAGATTTAGAGGAGGGTGGGTTGACTCCCTGGCATACACTGGCATACCTGAGTTTGGGCACTGACATGGTTATTTTCTCTAAAGAGACTTTACCCGTTATAAATGAAGCAGTACTTGTGTCTGTCTTGACTTCACAGCAGTGTTGCCTGTAAGTGCAAAGTAAGTTACATTCTCTCCCACCCACTTTTCCTTCTGATGGTTTATGTAGGTTCTGGTTAGCAGAGTTAGCTCAGTGAATTCCTAATCGCATTCATTCAATCAGCTACACAATAAAAATCTATGAAGTTTCTCTTAGATTTGTGTTATTCTGTTGACATTCTGGCTTGTACTGACTGGTAGCTTTATACGTGTATCATGTTGATGAAGATTTCTGATTTTTAAGAGTGTTCCTGAATTTATATAGCCATAGCATGTTATTTTGCTCTATAAAAGGATGACCATATTGGGTGGAAGATTTTTTGGACAAATTTTTTTAAAACTAAGTTTAATGGGCAACATGGATTATTCTAAAAGAACATTCCAAGTAACCACAGGGTTTGTATTGCATTACCTAACAGTTAATTTTTTGTGTACTCAAGACAATCAGGAAGGTATGATGCTATGTTCCAATTATTCTACATGTCATCTACATAAAGACATATTTTTTTAAGTCTTGGTTTATTAATTGCCTACAAATGCCAGTTACCAGGAGTCAAGAATCTGTATAATCTATGTGATAAAATTTTAGACTAAATTCAGTGATTGAGGAGCAAAAAGATGAAATACAAATGAATATAACTTCTTAGATATTTGTTTTGAAATAAAGGAGGTGAATTAAGGAGCTTCACAAATAAAAAATAAATTCCTCACATCTTAGAGTTGTGAATTATTATGTATTCATTTTTTTGCAAAAGCTTTTTCTCCTCTCCCAGTCTCTTTATCCCAGAGAAATCAAACTGCATGAAAAACCAGGCACTGATGGTAGAAAGCTGATAAAGTGTTTAATAAGTGTGTCTCAGAATTCCTTTTCTCTTCAGTGAAGAAATGAACTACACACGACACCGAGAAGATGTTGGGGTCCATAAATAACATCACATTCTAGGCTTGCCTGTGCTGATGCAGTCTCAGGGAATTCAAAAGATGGAGCCATTGAACTATGTCATCCCTTTGCTATGACAACAGGACATGAACCGGTGACTGAGCCAATAATGCAGAGTATGAGACCTATTAAAGGGTCTCCTACTTGAAAACTGATCCTGATTGTTACATCGAATAGTTTTGAAGTACTGAATATATTGTAGGAAAAACATAAGAAAATATAGTCAGAGCTAGAATTTAAGACTGCGTAGGTAGCACATGGGAAAATGTCACAAGTGGGAATTTCAGGAAGGTTATCTTCTACTTGACTGATTGACTATACATGTACAGTAGCTAACATATATTTCAAAGTCACATTTATTTTGAGCATACGTAGCTGATGTTCAACTTCTTGTTCTCAAAGTCGTGAAAACAAATGAGGGAGGACACTGTTATTAGTGTCCACTTACAAGGTTTGGTTTTATTTAAAAAGTGTATAAACATGCATTTTTTTTCTCCTTTTTAATTTTTTCTTTTCAATTTACTCATTCAAAATGGGTCAAACAGATTTTAGTTGGTAGCCAATTTCCGAGAATGTATCATCAAATATTTATTCCAATAAACTTATGGATGGTGAACTGAACATACTCTGAGCACTGCTTTTTAAGCACTTGCAATTTGGCTCTACCTTTGGTGAAATCAACTTTATATCTTAGTTAAATGAAACACAAAGTTGTATATAGACTGCATTTTTTCAATCATGAATTTAAGTGATTCAGTTTTATCCTCTAGTGTGTACTGTACATGTATTAGAAAGACAAAACAAGATATTGCAATAGATTTCATGTTTGGAAGCAGCCTGAGCATGTCCTAATAATAAATTGCTTCTTTACTTGCTAGATAGTCGCGAGTTCATTTTGTTTGTTTCCTTGGGGAACTTCATGTTATATTCTGACTTAATGAGTTGGAGAGATTAATTATGGTAATTCAGAAAATGCTGTTTTAAAAAGCTATAATATAAATACAGCTCTTGTGAAACACCTTAATTTCCTTTTGCTTGTCACCATTCTCAGATGGGTCAATTACAATGACAAGTAAAGTTGATTCTAAATAAAACTTTAATTATCTTTTTTTAAAGCAAGTTTAGTACATCTTTGCTATCTGCATATTTTAATGCATATTCAGCCTAAAGACTTAAAATTCCTTCTTTTGACCCCTTGCTTTTGTCAATAGCAAAATCCATCTTTCTTCTCTTAAAAACAGACTCGTTTTCTGATGTTCAGACTTTGCCAACACCATTGTTCCTTTGCATCTTCCTATTTCTACACCCCAGCTGAAAACCATCTAACAGAATGAGTTACACCAGCATTATCCAACCTAGCTTACAGTACAGAAACCCCCTTCACATTCAATCTTTTCTTCATGTCATAAGGAGTAAAGATTTGTGCTTATCACCAAATAAAATTGCAGTGCAAAATTTAAACATAAAAGTTACACAATTAAGAAAGCAACAAGGCCTTTAATATTGTGTTGTGTTACACTTGTGTTACGTGTTGTATGTCAGTATGTCTGTATGTGTGTATGTTCATATATCATGCAGTGATATAACAATTGGCAGATGAGGAGTGCTCATGAAAAATTTTAAAAATGGATCCAAATTTCTTTGACTCACATGATTCAAATGGTTCAATTTAAATTGGGTAAACAGATAAAAGTAAAGATGTCTTTAAAATTAAGCTTATAAGTTTTTCTAGGTGTTCAAAAATAAAACCTAAAAATGTTGATGTCTATAAAATAATCTGATTAAATTCAAAATTTACAAGTATTGTTTCAAAATATGAACAGAAGGAGGTTAACAGATAAAAAAGAAACTAGAAAGTTCTAGGTATGGATTTCATAGAGGAAAAATGTGTTTCTGGATAAGAGTCTATATGATGGTAATTTTAGGCTTAAAAAAAGACATGTTGGCGATATAATTAAATCATTTGTGTTCTATAACTGGGCTTGTTATCAATAAGATATGTACAGTTCTATGTTACCTTTTTACACTGAGATACAACTTAAGTGTATTTTTAAGTTAATGAGGGCTTAATCTATGTAAAGGTTTTATTGTAAAACACAAAAGTACTTTGCTACTTTTCTACAAAATGTTAGAAGCTTTCAGCCTTTCTTTAATTCATGTTTTAGATGTGATATTATGTTGTGTTTGCTCAAGTTTACAACAATTTATGTAGGCTTTATAAAATGATGTCTAAAAAGCAAAGATCAGCTTCAGAGCTATAGTAAAATTCTTGAAGAGCCCCTTACTTGAGATAAGGCTCTATGTCCCATCTCACTGCATGTGAAAGTGACTATAAAAGAAATAGGCTAGATTTCAGTACATTAAAAGTTAGTTTTTGTCATGATTACCAGGATCTCAAACAGGGGATATAATGTATAACTCCACCAAAATTCAAGGTAGCTATTATATGAACTAAATATGTTTTTACTCTTGATAATTTTATTTTGTAGTTTTCTTATAAATGGTCTAAAGATTGCCTGTTTTGCAGAGGTACTGCTTTAAGAACTCACAACCTGGGTTAATTTAAGATAAGGAGTTATCACCTACAGGATAGAGAGATAGACATTAAAGCCCAGTGCTCTTAATATAAGGCTGTTAAAACTTATTTGCTAAATGTTTAAGATTAAGTTTTAAAATTAAAAATTTGACTCTTGCCCTCTGAGTCAGTCTGAGTCAGGGGATAGGGGACTTTTCCAAAGAGCTTTGCAACTCTAGGCCACATAACCTCCCGATCAGGGAGATTAATGAGACCAGTGGAGGACAGAAAGCCAGTCAGTGCATTTGCTGTGAAGAGGAGGGTCATCAGAAAAGGAAGACATTCCTGATGCTTCTGAGGGAAGCCACATGGTCAAGCAAGGCCTGGACCCATCCTAGCGCAAATGGCACTAGCAGATCTGAGAAGCTGCTGTAAGTTCCCGAGGACTCCCAAGGAAACTTGGCTGACTGTTAACAATAGATAGAAACAAAAGTCAGTTTGACTCGCTTCATCTTAAACACTTAGCAAAGACAGTCAAAGCCAAAACACAGCTATTCCTGGGCATTTTAAATAAAATAATACTTAAATGTAACTTCCATAAATAAGTAAACTGGATTCTTCAAAAGAGATTCTCAGACATGAATGCCTGATAACTATCAAAAGGAACTGCCAAAGTAGTTCTTAGTTCAAGGCCTTTATTTCTAACCTACACAGGTAGGCCTGGTGTTTGCTAGTATGGTTATCCAGCCCTAAGTAACAGAATTAAAGATTTCTCTATTAGACACAGAGGTCATACTAGTAAAAGGATTTTGCAAGTCAGATGACATTAAACTGTATCTTAATGTTGTGTTTACATCCCTGACAATTCTGGCAATGTGACAAATATCCTTAAAGATTTACATACTCAGATAAAATCCATGTTCTCAGCAATCTTAGCTCCTGGTTCTTGGTACTTCCTGGTGGAAAACATTGTTAGTCTTTGTCTTTGCCATCATACTCATTGGCATATTCCTGTGCTATGAGATTTATTGCTGCATCAGTCTGGTTCCAGTACTAATGAATTCTTTTTTCTCTTATAGACCACCCATCACTCAAATGGCCCTCCAGCCAATTACTTCTCAATCAGACTTCTATCATGGACCCACTCAATAGACCCAAATTTTAAAGGGGGACTCCAAACTGCTTGCCCCACACCATCCCTTTTCAGCCTGAAGAAGCCAGAAAGATTTTCTTCGCCCCCCTTCCTTACAGCAGTAAGGAGTTCCCAAATTAGAAGGGGGAATGAAGCCAGATTAAAAGTTAGGTAGTCAGTGTAGTTAGGTAAATCTAATATCGAGTGAAATCTAAAATGGAGGCCATGCTGGGAATGACTCAGGGAAAACGCAGGACAACTCATGGAATGTTAATGAAGTCCTGAAAAGGCCCTAGGCCAAAGTCCACCTCAAGGAAATGTTAATGGAGCCTGGGAAAACAGCCCCAACAGACTTGGAGATAGCCCATCCCAAAAGGTGATAATTAAGCCCACCTGTAGACCTCCAACCTACAAACCATCACTGAAAGAACTATAAAAAGGGGAAACAACTGCACTTCCACGGATTCCACCTTTTGGGTCCCCTTCTTCCTCCGGGAGAAGTCTTTTCTGCTGTCCTTTAATAAACTTCTAATTTCTGTTCTGACAAAAAAAAAAGTTACACAATTAAAAGTTAATATATGGAACCACAGCCTATTAATTCACATATAGTAAAACAAACCAATAAGAACAGACAATAATAGGAACAGAGCTAAAAAGAGTGAGCTTGCATAGCAATGCACAAAAGAAATTATATACAGAGAAAAATCCTTTTCTTCCTGGAGGGCAAGTTTTGTTTTCTTTCTTTTTTTTTATATACTCCTGACAAGAAAGAGTTAAGGTGGATGGTGTACTTAAGAGAAGAACACAAGTAAAATATCTGTGGGATATGTGTGGCTGTGAGTCTTTACATTGCATTTACAGTTCTTTTAATAGTACATAAATAAAAGAAATTGTTCATTGCACTGTTTAGTGTCATCACGTTCATGAGTTGGGACCTGAGGATCCTTCAGAGCAGCTTTGTATGTCTCCTCTCGGTTACTCTAAAAAGAGATGGAAACAAAAGTCAGGAATAAAGCTCAAGAGTTAAATGATGCATTCTTCTATCCTGACCCGCATATTCAAAATCAGAGCAACTGGATAGTAAATGAAGATGAAGTCATCAGAAAGATCTTGGTGTGTTTGTGCAATTCATTTTCGTTGAACCAGAGAAACAAGGAAAATAGAAACACTGTAGTATCTGGAGATTTAAAATTCAACTAGAGCTATTTTATTTTCACTCCCTGCACACCTACGATTATGTCAATATAAAATTTAAAGAAAATTTCAAGTACCCATGGGCCAAATGAAAAATTATAAATAAATCTTAATACTGATCTGATTGATAATAGCCAATAATGATAACTCAGATCCATAAACAATAAGTTTGAAACTATTTTCCCTTTCCATTAGCTCATGAACTCCTCCAGCCTGTGATGTGAGCATAATGGTAATCATAAACTATTTTTCCATGAGGAATTCAAGAGATCATAAAAGTAGCTTTGTCTTCTCATGAGCTATAATCAGGCAAGTGGTTGAGAACATTAGAAGCCATGGCTGTTCTCTTAACAGCCTTGGTTAAGCTGAATTCAAAGAAGCAGTTGACAATGTTAAGCAGGCATCATTATAATAGGGAATAGGGAGTTGGTAAATTTCCTAATGGAATTAACACAAATTCAATGTTTTTAATTGGACGAACGCTGACATCCCTATTTTTCACCATTACCTCATATTTTTATATTTAGAAAATATGAAAACCAATGCCAGTTCTTCATTCAAAAAGATAAACTTAATCAATAGCTATATCATTATAATAAAAATATTGTGAACTAACTCAAATCAAAGATCAAATTTTTTTTAAGACTGACTCCATAAATTAAAAAAAAAAAAAACGAATGAAGAGCAAATAAATGAAGAATAGGAAGAACTACTAAGAAGACTCTTTAAAGTACCAAAGGGCCAGAATTTCTCTCTTTTTTATTGTGCTGAGTTTAAAAGAGCAAGAAAAGTATCCAGTGAACTACATTTAATTTAACTTGTAAGTGTTGAGACTCTTTGCCCACGTTTAAACAATTTTCTGTTGTTTTATGGTTGTTTATTTTGGTAATGGGGTTTGAACCAAGGGTGCTCTATCCTGAGCTACATCCCCAGCCTTTGTTATATTTTATTTTGAAACAGGATCTTACTAAGTTGCCCAAGTTGTCCTCAAGCTTGTGATCCTCCTGCCTCAGCCTCTGGTAGCTAGAATTACAGGTGTGCACCACCATGTTTAAAGTAATTCTTACATAGCATAAATCATCTTGAAATATAAATGAAATATTTATGTCATCGACCTGCTATAAATAGCAATCATCTACGTTATGACCAAACTTGTTTAAAAATCATTGATTTTTTTTCCTGTAGCAGGGAAAGTTTTCTATCATTCTTAAATTTGTTTAATATGACAATATTATTAATCTAATATTTTTTCTGAATCACAATAAACAATAATTTTTATTATTTTGGTTCTGGGGATTGAACTCAGGGATGAGCTACCATTGAACTACATCCCCAGTGCTTTTATTTTTCATTTTGAGACAGGGTCCTGTTGAGTAGCTGATGGTTTTACTAAATTGAGGTTGGCCTCAAACTTGGAATCCTCCTACCTCAGCCTTCTATGTCATAGGGATTACAGCTGTGCCACACCGTGCTTCGCTATGGTAGCCTTTTCAGTGACCTAAAACACTTACATAATTCACCTGTAAACTGTCCTTGACTATTTGAGCCCATATATCCTATGTCAAGAAGGTTACTGGCATTGCGCTGGTGGCCTCCCCTCAACACCTCTGGTTTCCTGGGTCCAGTGGATCCTTTAGAAGAAGCTGTTCCTGATGAGCTGTGGCCACCTGGAGATGGGAAACTGGGCTTGCTATAGGGCACCAAGGCCTCCTCTGAAAAAGAAAAATAAAAAACAATAAAGGGCTAAATTGAACTGCAGCCTGGGAAAATAACACGAATTTAACTCTTACAAGTTAAGCTCAGAATGGACCATTTTACTATTTCATTCTTTAGTAAAATTAAAATTAAGAGGTTTAATCAAGACTGGATGTTAAAGGAATTTCCATGTGCAAGCAACATTTCCTACAATAGGATCTGAAGCAGGATTAAATTAAAAGAGATCTTGGGATAAGTATACACTGTTGTATATTATTTGCAAAACTTAAATTCATTATAAAAGAGAGCAGCTTACAGTGAACTACTTTGTTTCAAAAAAAAACATATCTTAGAATAATTTCTAGAGTTCAATGAGGCTTCAATATTCCCATCAAAACAGAAGGAACGTGGTTTTGTTTTAGTTTAAACCACAGCAATATTTTCTCAATCAATTTAGATCAAGGATTTTGTATTAACAAATTAAGTAAGTTTCTTAAATTTTTGTTGTTGCTTGGGACATAAATATATTAATTGAAAGGCTAGGAATTTCATTAAAAGAAAAAGAGAAACCCACCCAATTTTAACAAATGTGATAATATTTATTTTGTATATTGTCTCCCAACAAATAACTGATCAAATGTATTATGAATAATTATTTAATATTTTGAATCCTTCTTTCCTTCTCCTTTTCTCCTCTCTTTATTTCTTATCTCTCTCTTCCTGTCTTTCTCTATCTCTTTCTTTTCATCTTTCCACATCTTCCTCTCCACCCCAACTACTCTATTTCTTTCTTTCTTTTGAGGTTTTGGCCATTAACAAGTGATTAGATGATGAAAAAATGTTGGCTGAATTTACTGTTTCTTGCCTTAGATAGTCTTTAATGACAGGGATCACATAATTTTTCTCTCACAGCTTGAATGGTCAACCATTCCTAAACATTTCAGTAAATCTAGATATTGAAATTGTCATCTTCTGGCCCTTGCACAAATTGAATTTTTCAATAACTTGAGCACAGTGTTGTAACAAAATGTAATTACAGAAATGCATGGGGAGAGGACTTGTCTAATAAAGATTGAGTCCAAATGAATATGGAATATGTTTCAAAAGTTGTGTGCATGTGTATGTTTATTAATACTCAGTAAATCCTGATGCAAGATATTCCAAAAAATGCAATAGCCCCACCCCTAATTAATGTCCAATCAGAAACCATGAAATTTATGTTTTAACATTTCCAGGAAGTGTGATTTATAAACAAGAGCATTCTTGTCCCCATGTGAACAGTCATCTACATTTAATCAGTTAACCTTTTCCAACATGAGGTCTGTTGGTTGGTCATTTATTTGTAAATTTATAATCTCAATTAATTCACCTAATTGACTGACAGGAGCTCTCCTTTCAAGTGACTGGTTACTTCTGTCAAAATGACAATCTCCTTGAAGGTAGAGATTAAACTGACACAAAAGCTGAAATTTAGTGGTCTTAAAGCTACTCAATAGAAAAGGTAAAAGGCAAAAAAGCCAAAATTGTCCCCTGAGACCGTAGATGAAGGCTGGAGATCTCTTGGATTCAAAGACCTATGGAGTGGTCAATTTGAGGAGCAATCACCACTGTAATCAGTTTCAAGTAACATGCCTCTGAGGTCTGCTTGAGAAATTCCTACTTCACTTACTGACTTAAGGCAAATATCTCTTGGATGCCCTTAAACAACTGCCATTTCTAGAATACCTGGTAGAAAATAAAAGGGTCACAGCCCACACTTGCTTGGGACTGTGCAGAACACACCTGATCCAAACCCTTGTTTGTGTGGGGCGTTTTGTGTGTCTTCTTGGCGTTCTGTGGAGCTTATCCATTCCTGGGTTTGTCGTTGCCACTCTAGGGAGGTTTTGGCTGGACAATCCAAGGAGCTCTTTGGGTCTTCTAAGCTGGAGGCATGTTGTCTCTCTAGAGAGCTTCCTTTTCTCTCTGTTGAGTTTTCCACATGACCAGCATGCTGGCTCGGGCCTATTTGCTGCCTTAAACCCTGACCTGGTGGGGGATCTGGTGGTGGTGGAAGATCTAAAAATTTTGAATAATGTTTAGAATGGACTAAAATTTAATGAAAAAATACAGGTTTTAGTTCAAGTTGGAAAAAAAAAAAAACTCCTGCCCTCGTACAAGTATCACCCATGCAAAAACAAACAAACAAAAAAAAAACAGAGAAAAATAAAAGTCAATTATTGATATGTAAAATGCATATTATTGGTGTCTCTGCTGTCTTCTACCACAGCATCATTGAAATCAAATTGACTGGATTCATCCAACTGTTAAACATGGAAAATGTTTTCAATTGCACACTGGGGCTAACATTCAAGGTTAAAGGGCAACTTAAGGGTCATAATTCATTTTCATCCTTCCCTTTTCAAAGTAGAAATACTATGGCAAAAAATAAAATAATAACATCACTAGAAATTCTAGCAACTGTGCTAATAAAAGAACAAAAGCCAGCCTGCCAATCTCCATAGGAAACATCACCCTTGGGAAATTAAGAACTATATGCCGTATCATATGCAACATATGATTGCCTTTACCCAAGTATGTGGCACATTTAGCAATAGTCAAAGGGTTAAGCTAACATTTATTAAATGCAATTAACATTCTGCCTGACAACCAATTCTGGCTATTCGTTTCATGAGTTAGCTAATGAGTTACAACTAATATATTATAATCTTCCAATGTATTAATTTTAATAAATAATAACCAATGTTCAGCATACAGATTGAATATGCTTTATGGTACTAGAGTTGGCAATATATCATGGAAATTTGAGAAGTAGTGGAATAGATAATTTTTTAGAAATGCTTTTTAAATTAAATATCGGAAATGAAAAACTTTAAAGTTCAAGTATCAGCAAATTTTTCATTTTCCTTTTATTAGCTATTCATATCTAAAACTTTGTGTCTTGAAAATCTTCCACTGTGAAATCATACTTCCTTCCTTAAATATTACACCAGCTGAAATGATTTATTTTTTTTCCTTTAGTACTGGGCATTGAACCCAGGGGAATTTTGCCACTGAGATACATCCCCAATTTTTTTAATTTGTTATTTTGAGGTAGTTTTGTAAGTTGTTGAGAGTCTCATTAAATGCTAATGATTGAGGCCAGCCTCAAACTTGTGACCCTCCTGACTCAGCCTCCTGAGTCATTGGTATGGTAGGTGAGCATCACAACACCCAGGTTTAAAATAATTTTTAAATCCTTCTAAATATTCATTTAGCTTGATTTATTGTGATTTTGTGTATGCTATTGCGTACTTCTTAGTTTATCCTTAGAGTATTGGCAATTATGTTATTTATTCATAAAAAGCAAAAATCATGTATACTATTTATTTCATTAATTAGAAGATACTGTACTTAATATAGCATTGTTATGACACTTTTATAACCAGGTTCTTATTTCTAATAATATTATCATTGAATTTTAAAGGGAAAAGTATAAATTTCTTATATACAAAAAATAGCTTTTTCAAAGGAATGTTAAACTGGTCATTCTAAGATTTATACTTTGTCTTAGGAGCAAAATTATATTATTCTCTACTGCACAGAGAATCTGGAGCACCCAGGTTGGATGGTTACTAGTTCTTATGTATACTTTTCACATTATATTATGAATTTCTAATTATTGAGGGGAACAGAGTCTCTGTCTGGGAAAATAAGGTTTTATTCCAAACATTTCTTCCAAGATGAAAAGCTAATGTAATGTTGAGATATCTCTTTGTTGGATAATCTAATGAGTTTGGGACTCCCATCACTAAACATTATTATAAATGCAAATTAATTATTTCATTTGAGTTATTGTTCTTAGAGAGACAGCAAGGAGAAATTATAAAATTTGCTTCCAAAATAACAGATCTTCACATTGATTTTTACTCTTCATCAGAGCAGCTTAATTTCTAAAATGGTCAAAATGGTATCTGCTTATGCCAGCTAAAACTCTGAAGACTATTTAATATAACCTGAAATTATATAGCTTCATAATTAAGTAATATCCTTGAAGACTGTGTCTTCTAAGAAGAAAGGGCATTGCAAGCACATTGAAATAAACCAACGGGAAAGGGAAATGGAATTGCAAATGGCTATAGAAAAATAAAAATATATAAGCAAATACATTTTATCTAAATTAAATTTATTATTCAATTGTAGGTTGATTCATCTCAACAAAGTCAATTCACTAAAGAGTATCTTACTAGACTACTGAGAATTAGCTATTGTCAGGTGACCACAATCCCATGACATAAATGTTGTTATTGTCTTCATTTTTTATTTGAGAAACTGGGACCACAAAGAAATGAAGTATCTCCATTCTGGATCTTTCCTCCCAAGAACTGCAGACTCTTCTAACCAAATCTACATGGGACAATTCCACTTGGATATTTAGAAAGCTTTTCAAATTGTACATATCAGAACTGAAATCTAGTTCCTCCTTTATAAAATGTGTGTCTTGCATGATATTCCTCTTCCCCACCTGTGGCAATTTCATCCTACAAGTTCACCAAAGCTATGAAGTGACCTTTAAGCTTTGCTTTACTAATTTTATTAACAAGACCTGTGACCACCATTTCCAGAATTCCTCACTTCTCATCGCTTTCACTTATTTCTGACTTGTTATGAATCCCCTATGTTGCTTCTACAGCTTTCTAAGTATGTGATCTGTTTTACACCTTTTCCCCATTAAATATAACACAACAGTGGAGACGATCTTTTTAAAAAGAAAAACAGAGAAGATCATGTCACTCCTCTGCTCCCCCCCACCCCCCACTCCCCACCCCTCTCTCCAGTAGCTTCCCACTCAACATACTGTAAGGCTGATTGCAACACTGCAGCTTTAAGGTCCTACATCATATGTGCTCTTTTGCTTGTCTGACTTCGTGTTCTATTTTGTTTTTATGCTTGCTCTAGTCATTTTTCTCCCCTAACATTTTTGGTAAATAAGCCCCAGATTTTATTGCTTTTTTTTATGTCTTTGAAGGACCTTTCCTTGGATATCTTTGCTTTCATTCTTCTAGTCTTTTCTCCAATGTCACCTTGTATGTGAGGCCTTCCCTAAAGAACATTCTGAAAAATATCTCTTCCCTACCTCCATATTTCTCAACTTCTTTCCCTTTTGTCTTTTTCCTCATGGCAATGATCACCCTCTTATCAACTGCTTTTTTATATTCATGTATTACTGTTGGTCTTTATCTATCTTCCTACACTCAAATGTAAGCTCCATGAAACCAGAGGATTTTGTCTATCTGGCTCCTATTGCCTACCATGTGGAATACACTTAATATATATTTTAAGGGGTAAAGCTAATATTTGACAGAGCTTGGAAAGGGCCCCTTTTCTGAACAGGGCATTAAAAACCAGGGGAAAGGGAACACAGGTTGTAGTCTAAGGAAAATCAGTTTGTTGGGTAGAGAACTGCCAATTTTTACTCAGTGTGTTGGCTTCAAAGGTATTTTTTGACTCATTATGCAAGTGGATAGAAGATGTGGATTCATCAATGTCTCCTTAGGTGTGCCTGGGTTTTGGTATAGCTTTTGGGACAGACACAGAAATATCCATTCCAATTCTTCTGGGACACATGGAGGATACTTTCTAGTACTAGACACCATGGGAGAGAGTTTTTGATAATGACATGTGAGACATGAAATAGGTTCTTGTCATTAGAAACTCCCAATGATCACCCATTATCTGTCTTTGCCTCACTCAGAAACCATAAATATTTCTGAAAATAATGCCATCTCAATTCTGGAGAGACCTACACCCTTACATTACTCCTTAGAGGAGAACCACCTGACCTTGATAGATGAGTGTGTCAATAAGAAAGTATCTTTTACTGTGCCAAGACACTGAGGGTTAGAGGTTGTTTGGTAAAGCAGCTAGCAATAATTACCCTAATTAATATAGCCATAAAACACTATTGTAAAATCTATAATGTAAAAGTTTTATTGTAAAGTGTCCATACACTATAAACTACTAGGCAGCAATCTTCCCAAAAAGAACAGTTTGATTTTATGTAAAGAAGTTTTGAATTATTCCTGACACATGGATTCATATCATGTAAGTGCCATGTCATAAGCATTTATTGTAAAATAACAATATTCTTAAGGCCTCCAAAATAAATGTCCTTGTTTCACAATTAAATGTGTCTGGATTGCACATGTGGGAAGATATGTGAGCCAAATTTCCTTTGCAATATCACTTAAAATATATCTACTAATAACACATAATTCATAATCACTTTTCAAAATTGAAATTTAGGGACCTATTTTTTTTAGAAAGATAAGCAATATATTGATCATGATTTAAACTAGGAGGAAGATAGTTTTATGTGAACATATTGAAAAATCTTGCAGAAAAAAGGATTATAGAAGAAAAAAGAGCACTCTACTTTTTGTATATTTAAATTGTATGCCATCCACATATACTACATATGGTCTTCAAAGATTTGTAAAAAGAACACACTATATTTTTTCTCTGTTGCCACAATATTCTGAGCAGAAAAAAATATATAAAATTATTAATTCTCCAAGTTGTAGCATATCAGTGAGAGCAGTCTTTTCTATTTAGAGTGAATAAGATCAACACTGCAAACTGTTCTAAGTGCTCAACTAATCTCCAGAGCATGTGGAGCAGAAAGGCTTTGTTCACCACAGGGTATCTATTTAGAGAGAATGAAAAACTCAATTGGACCCTTAATCTTCATATTCCATAGAAACACTTCGCCATGAAAACAAAATAAGCAGGATATATGAACAAACCTGAAAGCTTTTAGAACAAGCATGTTTGGCTTTTTTAAGCCTTCTTAGCATTACAGGGTGACAAAAGAAAGCACAAAGATGGCTGCCTGACACAGAGTGCCCCTTCCCACAAAGGAAAATGCTTTTTTTTTTCCAAAACAAGCTTCATTCTGTTTCATAATGATGGATGTAAGAGTGCTAAGGACTAGGTCATAGCTTCTCAAAGGTGGATGTCCATTAATTTTAACCCATGGAGCTTCAAAACTTCCTATAATAGGATTATACCTCAGAATAATCATGAATGTCTCCATGGTTTATTTGAAGATCTCCCCAAATGTTTCCAACATTCAGCATGGCTAGGTTAATCCTAGTGTTTAGTTGGACAATCTCAGATAAAGTTTGTATGCTTAGGAAAGATAAGGTTGAGAAGAGGGAAGAAACTCATTTTTGAGTCTCACTGCATACTAGGCACTTTAAATATAATTATATATTCTTAAATATACTTCATATGTGCTTATGCTTAGAATAAAGTTTCATGATGAATATATTTATTCAGACTTTAAAAGATATAATAATTAAGTGGAAAATGTGGGAAATAGACTATGCTCTGAGAGCAGTTGAAATACTCATTATTGACCATGGATAACTTCCAGTAAAAATATTTTCTGAAACTAACTATTTAAGCAAATATTCAAAGATTGGCTATTCAATTAATTGACATACGTTGGCAAACTATGACCTATAGGCCAAATTCTGCCACTATTCTATCAATAATGATTTATTAGATATTAGTCGCACCCATATTTTCATTTACTATAGCTCTACCCATGCAATAATGGCAGTGCAGAGTACTTGTGGCACAGGCCACATGCTAAAAAAAACTCCAAATATTTACTCTCTGAATTTCAATAGAATATATATATATATATATATATATATATATATATATATATATATACTAGCCCTTTGTTATGGTCCAAATGACTGTATATCCCTAAAATTCATCTGTTGAAATCCTAACCCCAGGTGATGGTATTGGAATATGAGGGCTTCATGAGGTCATAAAGGTAAAGTTCACATGAATGGGATTAGTGCCCTTATTAATCACACCCCAGAGAGGTCTGTTCCATCATGTGAGAATTAATAAAAATGTACCATCTGTAAACCAGAGTGTGAGCCTTCAAAAGATTCCAAATCAGTAAGTGCCTTGATCTTTGTACTTCCACTAATATTAGCCCAGAGATCCATGAGAAATAAATATTTGTTGTTTAGAAACTTTCTGCTGTTTATACAGTTATGATTATCTGTTATAGCAGCCCAAGTAGACACTCTTCAACTACATAACCGCTAGCATGTTTTAAGCTCTGAAATTCACGAAACCAAAAAATTACTAAACCATTTCAAGTTCTTTTCCAAGAGTGAAAGAGATTATAATTTCATATCATAAATGTTCTGATACTATGACATGTGCACATGCTGCTTATGTTTTTTTTCCTAACCTTTAAGTGGAATGTTTGCTAAAATACAATAAAGAAAAATTTCAGAAGGGTAGAAAAATCAACAGTTAAGAGTGGTACAGCTTCTCTTTCTTGGGGATTAATCATAAAGACATAATTCCAGATTGTTAAGAGAGAGGGTGTTTCACGTAAGCAAGACCATTTTGCCAGGTTCCTGCCTTGTATGTAATGAGGCAATGCCTAATCTACCATAGATATTTTAATCTGAGTTAATGACCAAGTAGAATGCATCTCTTCATTGAGGAAAGAAGAGGAACAGAAATCAGCCTACCATCTGTTATTTCTTCCCTTCGGTGAGGCAGTGCTGGCTGTTGGTCCATTCGCCCTCCCTTGTGTTTGTTGGTGGGCCTGGGCCTCTGACTTTGATTCAGGTCTGTGCTCGTGTTACTATCAGTAGAAAATGGGCTGGTGGGTCGAGGTCTTTGAGAGGAGGTAAAGGCTTTTCCTAGAAAGAAAACAAAGGGAGTGGGGTATAGGGAAGGTCATTGTAATGCACTGATAATGTCTTGTATTTTCTGCTCTTCCTAAGGCTAAGTCTGTGAACCTACCTAGAGATGCCATTGGAAGATACCAAATATTGGTGCACCTATAAAAATAAATATATGCCCTGCTACATATAATGTGTTCAATTTTTATAAGCTAAGAACATCCCACCCACAAAAATATTTCAAACAATTGAACATAAAACAAATCCACCAATCCAAAGCTTCATACTGCTTGATTAGTTTTTATATTACCTTGAAAATCTTAGTGATAATTTTATAGTTATATGCAAATTCATGAAACATTATTTCTCAAAATTCAAGAGGTTATTTCTTAAATGAATTGCACACTGTTTCATTTTCACCCCTGAAATTTTAAAAAATCTGAGCAAAGTAAAAAATGCCTTGTAGTTTTATTTGAAAAGTCTGCTCAGGTACACATGCTAAATTGACTTTACCACTTATATGCAAACAAAATGAACTCTATCTCTTAGTGGAAACTCAATAACATCAGTGTAGAGGATAGCAGGTTAAAATCACCTTGTATATCCAAAGTGAAGTAGGTATTTTGTGATTACTGTATCTGAGCAGACTTCAAATTCTTATGGACGAATGAATTGTACTATTTCCCTTTCTTGTGGTTTAGTACAAAAGAAGTGAAATTTATTCTGGGAAAAGGTTACCTAATACATTTTCCAAAACGTCTTTTAATACTGTTTATTATAGTAAGAGAAGGATGGTTTATGTTCATATATTTATTCTCTTGTCATGTTTTCATTTCATACAAACTTATCCTACATAGTTTCATTTTCCTAAGTCAATGTTACATGATGTTGCTTAATGTTTTATTAGCTATTAGCACACATGCAAGAAATGCACCTATTCTGTCTAATTTATTAGTTTCCTTGCACTTTCTCACTGTTCTGCTTACAGCTAATGCCACAAAAAGCACTCAGGCAACATAAAGTTTTTGACTTATGCTTTATAAAGCAAGAAAATTCAAATAACAGTTATATTACAACATATTTTAGATTGGATGCTATATGAAAATAAACCTCTGCAATGCTTGAGAAATCATTTTATTTTGCTTGAAGATATCTAATACGTGCTCAAAATAAACATTGATGATATAATTCAAGACAATTTCCAAGGCTCACTTTTCTAACCTGAGAGTTTAATAAATATCAGGAGCATATCACTTTTATTTAATATTTGAACACTACAAAGATTTAAAAATGCATTTGATATTTCATTAGTTTTGTAAGAGAGCTCAGTTTAATTCATATATTACCATCCTAAATGTGAAGTTAAGAAGTACATATACAAATATTAGAACATAATCATGCCAAATTGTTGGTTTTTTTCCCAGAAAAACAAATGATTACAAACTGCTAATCTATTTTTAGAATTAAGACTGCATTTCTTTTTGTGGAATGAGCAGCATGTGAAAATGACATAATTGGTCCTTTATATTATTACTTATTACTCTCAGAAATCAATATTAAATTCTCTAATGTACAATATACACGTAGTCATCATTTTATTCAACTTGCAAATGCAGTAGGTGTATCTTTAATTAGCATCCTTTAAAACATATAATAAATTATTGTATTAAAATCTTAGCCAAATAATAAGACCCTCAGCCATTTGAACTGTTAGACTGAAAGCCTTACACCTATTCACCCCATGCTGAGGAAGGTTTCCCAGAAACTGCATTTGTAGAAAGAGACGGGGCAAAGGAAAGTAATGGAGATAAAAGCTGAATAATTTTAATCACTAGGTTCAAAATTAATGTGTGCAGATTTTGCAAAGTGTGAGTTATTGAAAATTTAATGGCAATCTGAGTTGCTGATTTGCCGTAATATAGAAAGGAAGTATATTCCAATTAATCAGCAGAACCGTGAAGAGAAAGGGATATTAAGGATAGAAGGTAGTAAGTTGGAGCCTATTTTTGGCTCTGCAAAACTTGCATCAGGTCAGAGTTCAGAAAACAGAGCATCCCAAATGTTCATGCATATTACAGAGAGCCCTGCAGTCAGACTTGCTGAGAAAGAAGAGGAGAAAAAAGGTAAGTGTCCCAAGGACAAGATTCTCTCATGCAAAGAGTGTTGACTTTGGAGTCTACCAACCTGTTCTTGTAAGGCTGGTTCCATCCAGCCTAAAACCAGCTTTATCTGCTGCTTCCACCAGTGCTTGTGCAAAACTGCCACTGGCAAATATGGAACCATCTGAGGAGCTACCTACACTAGATCTATGACTAGAAAAGTTACAATCCTCATCAGATGCAGAGCCCCATCCATTTACCATTGAACCTAAAAACAAATGTAGTTGTCTAGTGAGTTTGTATATATTGCATATCTCATGTGCTTGCAAACACTATACGAATGAGCAAGTACACTGCCTCGACTAATTGCCACTTTGAAGTTTCATCATGGATTCCTTAGCTAAACATTATCCGTGTTTTAAACACACTTAGTACAAATGAAAGAAGCTTGTGTAAAATCGGTATTTGTTTGAAGCACATGTGCAAGACATCTTCCAAGTGGTTCATTTCTTACATTGTTTAAATTGTTACATGATCATTTTTCCAAGCAAGAACTGCTATGTGTATTTTCTACAAGTCAGGGATGAACACTTTTATTGAAACAAATTATGGTTAATTTAAACTGATCAGTGACTTGCTTGAATAAATAGTATGGGTATAATTTGAAGTTACTTCAGAGGGCAATGGTAATCTGCATAAAAACTTGAATACCGGACCTTGTACGTACAGTTGTATTTCATAGAAGATCTGGAATTATTTTAAGATTTTAAGGTGAACAGTTAATTACTGTTTAAATAACAAAATACATCAACTAAAATGTATAGATGACATCAAATCAACTAAACATAGAACATAAGGAAAATGTTAGTTTGCAAAAGTGCTATTAATTTCAATATTTCTTATGCTTTCTTTGATTTTTAATATTTGAAGAACTCTAATTTTCTCTTTAACACTGATACTTATGAAATTAGCCTTTATGGAGACTATTATCAGCATTTCTATCAATTTTCTTTTTCAAAATGAACTATGGCAGTAGAGTAAAAAAAATGCAACTTTATATTTAAAGAAAATACACTTTGAAGATATTGACAACTTTTTTTCTTTCTAGAAAGTCACTTAGTATTTTATGCATATACATACACACATATTAGATAAAAGCACACTGGGAACTTAACTCATTATGTAATAAAATTAAAATTGCAGTACATATTTAAGTTGGTGTACCATTAATTCATGACAAAATAAATCATCAAGTATTGTTTACCCTATCTTCTGCTTTTGTTAGAAGAGGGACAAAAAAAGGACTTACAAAAAGTTAATTTAGAATTCAGGCTGTCATGGTACAATAACACGGATGCATGCATTCTCAAAACAGAGAAAACTGAAACTGAAAGGGTTAGAATGATCTGGAAGTTAAAAGGGTGTTAAGTGTAGCAGAGAAAGATAGAGTCTTGATTCTATTTGCCAAAAGCACAAAGATATACTTTTTACTTTCCAAACAAATTCCCTTGACACAGACCACTGCAAGGAACCTGAGATAACACAAGCAACTGAGCCTCCTCTGAGAGATTCATTTCTAGGTTAATAATCACAAGTCAAGGATCAACAGCCCAAAATGAAAGAAGAAATGATGCAGTGGGTCTTGCAATATAATGCTACAGGAGATAAGAAGAAATCAAAGTGATTCAGCAAGGGGTCACAAAAGAATATGAAAGTCGAGAACTGGGAATAGTTTTAAAACATTCAAAAGCTCAGTTCCAAACCCTTCCAAGTGATTTCTGTTTTTCTAAATGTCTGTGCTCACTCTCCAAACAAGCATCTCCTTATTGTTATTCTAATTCATCCTGACACTCCTTTTAGCGGATTTCCTTCTAGTCCCTTCTATCTTTCCTCATTGTTATCTACATTATCTTTTCAAAGCATCAATCTTATACTTTGTTCCTCTGTTTAAAGTCTTACCTATAACACCAATGCACATAAAAAATTAGGAATCTGAGACCTCCCCCCAATATTAAGCCAGCCTACCTTTGCAGCCCATTCTGTCCCACAACTAGTGTAATCTCACTCTCTCACCCACACATCACTTCCCATTTCTTGACAATACTCTGTATTGCACCAAATCTAATAATCACTGCCAAACTTTAAAGTTCAAATAAAATACCATCTTTATCACCTGGGTTCTACCTTCAACATTCTGTTAGGGTGACTCCCTCCTTTGTTGTGAAAACATTGTGCATGCAGTAGTCTATCACCTGTCTCCCTATATTTTGTATATTGTATGTATTTTTCCTGTTCCAGGAAATAAAACTCTTGACATTAAGAACTATCTCTTCTTCACTTCAGTATTTCTTGTACAGGGTCACTGAACAGTAGGAATTCAATGAACAGTGGGCATATGGAATTAAATGCATTTAATGTTTTTTTATTCACTGTAAATTCTTTGAGTGATTATATTTGATGTACAATTTCTTAGCAATGACCTTTCTTTAGTTGCAAAAAGAATGTTCTTACAAGCATCCTCAGAAAATTTATTAAACAAATTAGTGAATATTTGTTGATTACTTTGGAACCATGGGAAAAGCAATAACGTCTTCAAGTAAGAAAGTAAAAATTGTACTATATAATTTTTATTATATAAATTAGGATATATATTATATAATAAAGTTCATATGATGTACATCTTGGTTAGGCTTTGATATTTTTGAATATCAAGGTTAAGCAATATTGTCTTCCAATGAAGATGCTAAATATCATTAAGTGGCAAGTGGCAATTTATTTGTGTGTGTATATGTGACATCTCTATTGAGATTCACCCATCCCAATGCACTTAGCCCAAGCTCTTATTTTTGTTGTTATTCTTTTAAAATTTTCTTATTCCACTTCTATCCACTATGATCAGCCAAGAAATTGAGTCTACTCTGCCTGCTGTGTGGTTCTACTCTGAGGATCTAGAATATTGACAAATTTAGTTTCTGAATCTGCAAAATTTAGAAAAAAATCTCCCATCACAGCAATGTTACCAAAGAAATCCCATCTTGTAAGACTTCCCAACTTTCCCCCCAAATAAACTGTTATCGCCCTGTGAAAGTGAGTCCCACACAAGAGGATTTCCATACATGCATCTGCCTTACCCTAAACAGATCAGCAACTTTCCTACTTTTGTGTTTGCTCTGATTTCTCTCAATCTTTCAAGCTTTAATTTGACACAATATGGCCTCAAACATAATCAAGAAATATTTAAACATATTTAAATTCATTTAAAAATGAATTTATTTTTCATTTGTTCATGAAGCTTTTCCTGATGCTCACCGACTCCCTTCTCTGGGAAGAGAGAGTGGCCTGGAAGGCAGGACATCAAGTGGGTATTGCTTGATAAAGAGACAACATTAGCTATTCTTTTACTTGTACTTCCAATAAGAGCAAAGCGACTAGACAGATGACTTTAGAGTTAAAGACAAATATACTATAGCTATTTGGCCATATTAGGCAATGAGAACACTAATGATCCCAAGTGAAAGAGAGAAGTTAAGTTAGTTGCTTCAATAGATTGCAACCAATATAAACAGAAAGAAATCGATATTTTCTTTTCCTTCATTACTCTGCCTTTCTGGTAAGTCTTCAACTTTCCTCTGAATTGGGGATGAGATACATAGAATTAGTACCTTCGTAGGACAATTTTAAAGAAGTTTAGTCATATTGTATGAACAAAAAGGTCTATAACATATGTTAAAGTTCCTACCATAAAATCGTTAAAATTTTTAACATTTATTGATTTTACCTCTCAGTCATTACAATTTTTCCTCTTACTTTTGATTTGAACATCAAGAATGATCTGAAGATTCAGGCAAACAATTATTAAAGAGAGGAGGGAAAGAAGGAGGAGAAGGGTAGAAATCCTTGAGGAGGAAGAGAAAAGGGGGAGGAAAAAAGACAGTAATTGAAAGAAAACAAAAAAGAGTAACTCATCAATTAAAAAGGAAGTCATTTAGTGGTAACAGTTTTTTTTTGTAAATGTAAGCATAAACATGAAAATAAAAGTGAACACCAGGTAAAAGGAGTTCAGCCAGAGATTCTTACAAATTATATGAGATTTGTATTCATTTGACACATTATAGCCCCAAACATAATCAATACATACTTAAACACTTAATGAAAAATAAATTTATGTCCTATAGAGAAATTTATTTGTGTTTATGTTCTCAATCTTTCCAAATTTCTCAGCTTTAAAATTACTGAAAGGCCAAAAAATATCTCAAATGTATTCAAGTTGTTAAAGAAAAAATGCACACAGGACATTAAGTTGTTGCTCAAATGTTACTGAACATAAAATACCATGATAAAGTGGCATCTTGCTGTGTCTCTATTACATCTTCAGCACTAAAATTAATTTATGATCAGTCATCAATTCATTTACATGTCGTTATATGCTAAATCCTTCCTTGCTGATAAATGCTTATCCTTAGATCCATTAAGCTAGAGTAAAGTCTGTGCTTTCTAATATGACCCTGATAATTGTTGCATTACCATTTTTATGAGATACAAAAACTAATGTTCCCCCATTTTTTGAGCCAATATTTAATCCTGAAATTTTTTCTATGAAGTTCTCATTGCCTAACTACCTGCTAAGTAAAATCTTCAACTCTAAATGTCTTTGATCAAATCAATCCAAATATTGACTTCTGTTTAGAGGCAGAGAAATATTTCAAGTCTCTGGAAATTCTTTTTACACTCAAATGTCTGAATATACAATAGTCCCACCTATATTCCAGAGAGAGAAAGGCATGGGGGAAGGTGGGAGGGAGTGGGAGAGAGGGAGGGAGGAAGGGAGAGAAATGTGTCATATAGGAAAAGCAAAATAAGCAATTAAAAAATCTCTTCCCTTGGTTCATATAATACTTGTTAACTCATCTCAAAATATTGTGCATAAAATATGCACTTTTCTTATCCATTAAATTCCAAAGTATATATTTAATTTCTTTTTAAAGACATCAGATAATGATTTCCTTAATTTTAGCATTATTCCTGGAATTTGCCTTAATACTCAATTATTATGCTTTTGTAGCAGAAGCAAAGTGTGGCAAGTGTGTGGAGTGTGTGTGAGTCTGAGTAGGGAGTGAGTGTATTTGTGTGTGAGGGAGAGAAATTGTTAGGCCATTAGGCTTCACCATCTGTCAGATCAAACTTTCCTGAGTCCAAGGACCCAAAAGCTGTGTGCTCAGGTCAGATGGTGAGGATGTCTGGTTTTATTACTTTCATACTCATCTGGTATGGGAGTTCCAGTAAAAACCTCCAAAGATATAAAGTGGAAAATACAGGGCCACAATTTCCTTTCAGCTGTAGTGTTCATGTGGGATCCAACAGGCAAGGAAAATTTTATTCGTTTCACTTTACAACACTCAATCTGGGTCTTTTTGTAATCAGTGAGGCAGTTAGAATCTTGACTACATGTTCAGGACATTGTCCTCTCCCACTCTCCTCTTTCCTTGGTTTGTTTTCATGGTGGTGCCATTAAATTCAGGAAACACTTATCCTTGACTCCCACCACCTTTTGGAAGTTAGAGAAAGAAATCTTGAAATCTTGCCCCTCCCTGGTATTCAGAGAGCAAAGCTGACAAGTTGAACACTGAGGAAGAAACAGTCCATATTTCCCAAGACAATGTTGCATAGACATTGCTTAGTCCCAAATGCAGTGTGATGGTATGAAACTTAAAAAAATGTACATTATTACAACCAAATAGTATTAAGCACAAATTAAAATAAAAATTATAAAAATAATATTCCTTCCAAAAGAGCTAATGGATTTTAATTTTATTAGAAAAAGGTAACTGCACACAGAGATAAATATGAGAAGAATAAATAATAAAAGTCATATCAAATTCAATATTTTTATCAAAATTAAGCACATTGTGGGAAAGGATTAACGTTTCCAGCGATAAAATGCATATTTTATTTTTATAAATACATACTTATTCCTCTCAACACACACACACACACACACACACACACACACAGAGAGAGAGAGAGAGAGAGAGAGAGAAGTAAAAAAAAAAAAAACAGAACATTATTTTCCTCTTCAATATGCTAATTCTGAGGATTAGAATGAACTGGGCATTTCCAGGGCAGAGATCATAGTAATTTATCTTTAAAGTAAAACTGATTGATTTTGTTCATTCTTCTGCCACTTATCTGGTAGATAACCTTCAAAAAGGATGTAAATCCTTCTGTGACTCAATTTCTTTAGCTATAAAATGAGAACAACAACAATAAAAATGAGGTTATGAGGATTAAATGAGTTAGTAGATGGTAAAACTTTACATCAGGGCAGGGAGTTCTTTCTACAAATGTAAGAAACCAAATAATTTAGGCTTCTCCATTCTATAGTTCTGTCATGCATTCTTTAGTTCTGATTTCATACTTACATCTTGTTTCTTTACAAACTCTAACATTTAAATCCATTCTTAGCTCAGCCAGCCATAGGAAAAAACAAGCCACTGCTTAGAAGGGTATCATGCATTGACTAGGAGCTAGGTTTTCTACTTTATTATTATTATTGCTGTTTGGTTGTTGCTATTATTAAATCTAAATGTCTATTCAAGTGACTAGAAGTCATGGGCTTAAAATAAATGTTTGTTTAGGGAATAAATACATGAAACAGGAGACTTGCAAATACATATTACCATTACTAAGATCATGGGATGTGGAATTATTGATATTTTCGTTTCTTTTTGTTCTTTTTCATTCTTGATGATCATTTCAAGATTTAAGTAGCCATTCACAAACTACATACTTGCTATGAAAATATTTGGAGTTAATGTATATATATATATATATTTTTTACAGAATAAAGCTCTGTAGACTGTTAGTGGCTGGTATTCCCTATGCTGGCAGTTGGGAGTACAATTCAGCCAAGTAAAATTTGAAATTTTACATAAAGACTTTCAGCCCACCCAGTGTTACTGTGTTACCCAGTGTTACATCCATTCTGGATGGCTTTAGAGTCTCCAGGAATGGAAATTGTTAGTTCTATTTAATAAAAATGGTCATTTGCTTCATGAAAATGACAATATAAGGGAATTTCAGTTGAAAGTAAAGATTAATTTACACCACAGGCGAGTTTAGAACTCTAAGAAACTGACGGTAAGTTCAGAGTCCTCTAGTCTCCAAAGCTCATTGAAGGAGTATGTGTATTATGGCCTATCTCTATTAGCACTATTAAAGTAGCCTTATAGCTGAACAAAACCTAAGAACATCATTAGAACAATATTTATTAGCACGTTGGTTTTGATTACATTTGGTCCACATAAACATCCACCTGAGCATATGTACAGGCATGTGTACACACACAATTACATGTACATCCTAGTTGCTCTCCCTCACACACAAATATATTCACTCGCTACATAGACTCACACATATTCCACACACATTGTGCCTTGTCTTTCATACACACATGTATACCATACACTTTACACACATGTTCACAAACTGTATAGAATTGAAAACTGTGTAATACATGCACATACCCTGTATAGATGTGCACACCCCATTCACACTCACACTGTATATGCACTTTCAATCTTCCTTGTTCTCACACACATTTATACTCATGCACTCTACACCCTACATATGTACATACACTAATACTCACATCCCCTATGGCCACACTAGTACCTACATATACTCATTCACACTTCCTACACACATACACATAGACACACAACACACCCTGGAAGGCAAATCAAATCTTTGATCAAACTTTCTCCTCAAAGTCATTGGTGCATGGAAAGACAAAAAAATGTGTATGGGGGAGGTGCTTAAGTTGCTTAAGTGTAAAGTACAACTTCTGCTAAGGAGATGTATTATTCATAGGATAAGTGCATTGTGGAATTCATGCCTAAACACCCTGAGGTTTCTATATTCAGAAGTAATTAAGCAGTGAATTCAAGTAGGAAAATTTAGACTTTCTTTTCTTAGCAATAAGAGCTTCATTTGGAATTAACATTATATTACTAACAGGAGAAATGCAGGTTACTTAAGATGTTTAAACTTGACATCTTAACCAGTGGACTATTTTAGACATCCTTACTTGTTCCTGACAGGTGTGTATGTAAAAGTGCAGGGTGGTGTTCTCCCAATTTATAGATACATTTATCATCTTTCTAATTATAGTATTTAATAAAAGAACTACATCAGCATAGCTGACTTTTTTTCATCATTATTGCACATTTTTACTGCATTCCTAAAGGAAAAAAAGAGTTCAGTATCATTAGTGAAATATGCAAAAATATGCAGAATTTTACCCTTAAGGAGATTATGCTAGAAATTCAGGCAAAGAGGCTTAACATAATAGTGCCCTAATAAGTCAGCTTTCTGAATTCAAAGATTTTAACTTTTGCTCTGTCACTGTGGGTTGGATCTGGGTTTCAAATCACACCAGTATATCTGCAGTTCTTAAATCTTAATTTGACTGGCAAGCTGACCATCCATCAAGCAAGAAGGAAAACCGAATAGTGGACTCATGCATCATGCACTTCCTCATGCAGAGAGGGCTGTACAGGAAAAGTGAAGGCACTCATGTTTTCTCAGCACTAAACCAGTTTCCATTTGTGTTTGCAGAACTAATATGGAACACAAAGTCTGTGGAATTCGGAAACTGTTGGATTAAAAGTAAATTAAGACTGTGATAAGATGCTTTCTAGGATGAAAGTTGTCATCCAGGAAAATACAGATATGTGTAGTTTCCTTAGAAATCCTAAAGAAATGCAAAGACCAGGCTTAGTATGGAGTAGCTAGGTCTTCATAATTTTGTAAAAGGCATTTTTTGTGTGTGTGCCTGTGTATCAAAGAATGTATAACTATGTGAACAGAAATACTGAATTTTTACTTTTCACCATATATATTGTGTACATATTAAGATTTTAAAATTTCCAATTGAAATTGTTGGACATAGGTTACACATCAGTCCTGGAATCATCAGAGGAGGGTACCAACTGAAGTCTTTCACTTGGTGAACAAGGCAAGCAGAAGCCAGAGGAGTAAATAAGTCAAAATAAATATACTTCTTGGAAAAGGGGAAGTTGTTGGATTCTACACTATAAAATGCATAAATGCATGGTTTATCTCACTATGCATTTTCCACTCTAAAATTAATACCTTGTGCAACTGAAGAGTCTTTTTCTGAAGACTTGCTTATTTTCATCAGTGAATGGTTTTACAGTGTGAAATATCAAGAAGCATTTTAAGATTGCATTCATTTTGTATGTTCCTCCTGATATACAAAATATATCATTTCTAAAAGTTTTTTTTTTTTTTTTATGTAATAGACTTGGTTCCCTAGCACAGTGAACTTTTCATTAAAGCCATGACTATAATTGAGTTTTCTTTCATGTCTTTAAAGCTTTTTAAAATTCATGAATTTTCTTATCATTTTTGCAGCAAAGCAAAAGTATTTCCAAATCCTTTTTGAATTTTGTGTTTAACATTAACATATTTAAAATGTTACAGAAATAGATGGAGTGGAATAAATCTTACATAAGAAAGTAAGAAAGTACTTGATTTTTGATGCATTTCAATATTGCAAATAGGTCAGTTATTCATATTAAATCAGTTCCATTACCTGTCACAGAACTGTCTATATTGTCCATACTGGATCCGGGTGTCTGGTCTAGTGCTCTAAGGGGCCTGGGGATTTCTAAAGCTTCCTCTTCATCATCAGCATCATCATCTGAAACATCTGTTTCCAAGTCAGAAATCAAGGCTCCTGACACATAACCTAATGGTGGAACTGGGGGCTGTGGGAGTGGATTATTGCTTTGAATGTGCCTAGAATTCAAATGGAAACAATAAAATGGGAAAAGCAGTCCATTAACTTTCAAAAACATTGTAATAAGAATTAAATGCCATGCTATGGTAACAGTATTCTTCTTTTGTTCTTTTACTGTTGTCTTTTGAAACTCATTTCCAAGTCTGGCAATATCCCCTGTGTATCGTCACACTTAAGGGAAAGTAGTGCTGTCCTTGACTCCAATTGGAAGAAACAACAAGAAGCTCTGCTTTGGGGATTTTTCTAGACTCTGCCTCATAACTCTTCTCTTTGCTGACTTTATATGTTTTTACAGAAGTTAACTATGTCTTTGAGAATAATAGATTTCTATAAATTTTTCTAGTGAATTCTTGAATTTCAGTGTGGTCTCAGGACCCTGATATTTGTATTTTTTATCAGAAATGAGAGTGGTGTGAGGACTGCCCTTTCATTTTATACATGAGCTATTATTTCTGACATCATTTTAAACACATTAACTATAGCATGCAAGTGGTAAGCAAGTTGCCCATAGTTATGCAGATAGGAAGCAGGTTCACCTCCATGGTAACTGCCCCAACTTGGGCTGTCCTCAGTCAAAGCTCAGAGTATGGAATCAGAATCTGCCTAGAGGTGGGACTTAGGACCAATATATTTTAAAGTTCTCCATATGATTTCAAAACACACAAATTTGAGAACCCCTGAGCCAAAGTCTCTGCTTCAAATGACTTAAAGTTGTGATTTCACCAGTTAACCTTGAGAGAATCCTATCACTCTTTAAGTAATTGGCTTCATTTTAACCAGTGATGTATCATAAAATAATTATGTGTAACAGGAGGTTGTCTTTAATCTTTAGAAAAAATGAGAAAATGTTCAAGACCCTCTTATCCTAAGGAAAGAGCATGTTTATACAGCTTTAAGTGACATACCTGTTTGAGAATCTCTTTGTATGTATAGTTAACTATGTTATATTTTAATATAGCTGTTATATTTTAAAAATAGTCAATTAACACTGAGAATAAGAGTCATCTCATAATCAACTTACTCTAGTAGCTAGAATTACCCTCCCATAAAAAGAAAGATAATATTATCTTTTAAAAAAGCTACCATGATTTCAAGCACAGGGTATAAATCAAGAGAACATAATTCAAAGAATGTCACAGAGATTTTGTTTTCAAGGGTGCAGGCCTATATATCACTATCTGAGAGAAAAACATTGGAAAAAACAACCAACCCTATAAAATTATGATCTACCATATTTGTACAAGATACCTATATGAATTGCATCTACAATTTATGAAAGTTTTTTAATAATTAGAAGAAAAAACTATAGATCCTGGTGTGGTGGCACAGGCTTGTAATCCCAGTGGTTCAGAAAGCTGAGGCAGGAGGATCACAAATTCAAAGACACCAATTTAGTGAGGCCCTAAGAAACTTAGAGACAACCTGTCTGAGGTGTGGGTGAGGGGGACAGCTGAGCATGTGGTTTAGTGGTTAAGTGACCCTGGGTTCAATCCTTGGTACCAAAAGAAAAAAAATGAAATTTGGGTTTTTAATCTATTCTTTATGATTTTAAAAAATGCATTTTCTGTTAGTACATTTGTTATTTTTCTGATTTGTTTAATTCTGCCCAAAGAGGGTCTTTTAATAACTGACACTGACCATAAGTGATTTGCAGAAGCTTGGATTTACATATTCACAACCACATGCAGAATTAATCACAGGCATTTTGAAGAATCCAAAAGGAGTCCTTCATCATGGCATTAAAAGTGAGTTCAAGGATAAGCTAATTGAAGCTAAATCAGTTGTAAATTAGAAGATTCCACTGTAGCCAAATAGCACTTTAGACTGAATTTCAGCAGACCTGAATTCTTGCTCTAGCTTACTCTCCAACTAGCTATGCGACTTTGGTCAAATTAACATTTCTGTAGTAGTTAAATCATTTTCTAAATGATTAACGAGTATACAAAATCAAAATTTTGTCCCCATGTGTATAGTTTTATGAATATGTCTTGTGAATTTATATAAAAGGGCATTTCCATGTGCAGAAAACATGGATCCCTTGACTCAGTGAATATATTTACCATGTTTGTTTTGCTATATCAAACTGATATGCCCTTGTCAGTTCATCCAGGTGAGCCTGCAGCATGGGTTGCATCTCTACCCGTGGAGATGGAGTAAGAGTGGCAGTAGACTGTTGTCCAAAAGAGATAGCAGGAGAGGAAGCCACGCCTCAAACAGGTGGAGTTGGGACCCGATCATCATCTTCTTCCAGTTCATGTTCCATACCCTGGTGTAAGTATGTTTGTACTGGTAATGGTGGGCACCAACTATCACTGTCATAGCTGAAATTAGATGAGGAAAAATGCACATTAATAGACAAACAAAAATGGCTACACTGACAATAAACAGCAACCACACGGTGTCTAAAATGTTCTCTCAGTTTACTTCATCCTGATCACATTGTCAATGCTACTATAGTAAATCACCTAATTTGAAATTGTAATTACAACTGTTATCTCAGTATCTCAATTTATTCTTTAAAGATCTTTTTTGCTAATTGTTACCCCACAGTTACAAAAAGCAATAACTTCCCAACAAAGTTACTCATGTGGAAACACCAAATTGCTAATAAAAGACAATTAATGAATTTAGTGCTTGTAGACTTAACTGCTTCCTTCTCTTATGCACCAGCAGAATACATCAATAGAGCTGACTGACCATATAAGAAGTATCAGAGAACTTGATTTGCTTTTTTTTAAAGAGAGAGTGAGGAGAGAGAGAGAGAGAGAGTGAGAGAGAGAGAGAGAGAGAGAGAGAGAGAGAGAGAGAGAATTTTAATATTTTATTTCTTAGTTTTTGGCAGACACAACATCTTTGTTTGTATGTGGTGCTGAGGATCGAACCCGGGCCGCACGCTTGCCAGACGGGGGCGCTACCACTTGAGCCACATCCCCAGCCCCTTGATTTGCTTTTATTCTAGACTTATGACAACCTTTCTATTTGATATTCCAGTCATAAGACTTCATGACACAAATTATACTCAATATTAGTTTATTTCCCTTAATTTTATCAGTAAAATCAAATGCTTCTTCTTACATTGAGTGTTAAATTCAAACCAGAAAACAGAAGTTCAAAACCTTGCCCTACAAAATATATATTTTTTAAAAAATTGTTTTATTGTAGTAAAATATTTAATATGAAATGAACCTCATTGACATATTTTAAGTGCACAAAATACAATTATTTTAAATACTTATATTTCATGTTCAAATTACATCTAGAAACGGGATTATGGTCCAGGAATATGACCATAATATGACCAGGAATATGTTTTTGTTGTGGTACAAAATAAGCAGAATTTCTACTTATACTTTTTCTGTAACCCTAATGTTTTCAGAAATCAAATAAGTCCTAATATACTTTTTTATAGATTTTTAAGTATAAGATAAGAATAATAAAGGATTTAATTGTTTTCTTAATTCAACATCTTAAATATCTCCTGAATCTGCCTCCTACATCTCCTCTTCCATAATTATTGATCAGTCACCTTCTATAAAATAGTTCACTAGCTTTCTGATTCTCTTTTCTTCTTTTCCACCCTATCTTTAATGCAGGCAACAGGATGTTAATTCACATCACACCTACACTTACGATCATAACTAATATGAGAAAAGTCAAAACTCATTAGCTGGCTTAAAAGATCCTTCCCCAATGGATTAATCTGTTATTTTAGCCCTGTTTCTCACTATTTCCCCAACATCAGCCTATTTTCTAATGTTTCCAAAACTCTGGGTCTGAGTATGACTGTTCTCAAATCATCTATCTGCCTGTGGGTTTCTGGTCACCTCAAAGGTGGTTAGTTTTGTGGAACCTTCTCTACCATTTCCATATACAACTGATTAGAATTTTATAATACCTACATTGTGGAACTACCCATGTTATATTGGGATTATTTGTCTCTGTCTCTTTTGTCCTATTATTCTGTGAGATCCTTAAGTCCAAGAACTATTTAATACTCTTCTCCATTGCTAGTGCTTAGTACCTAAAATTAGAATTAACTATCCATATCACAGCTATGCATAACTAGTCTTGATCTCCCTTATAAAAAAAAACTGTAACTCATATAGATCCACTGTAAGTTGAATATCTTCACTTGAGTAACATTTTAATCATTTTGTTAAAAACTGAATATATCATAAAAACCTGCATGTGGACATGTATAGCAGTTTTATTTATAATTGCCAAAATTTGGAAGTAGCTAAGATATCCCCAGAAGTTGAATAAATAAACAGATACATCCAGACAATGGAATATTATTCAATGTTTAAAAGAATTGGGCTTCAAGTCATAAAAAGACATGGAGAAAACATAAATGCACCTTGGTAAGTGAAAGAAGTCAATATACAAAGGGTATAGATTGTATATTTCCAATTCCAGAACATTCTAGAAATGGCAAAACCATGAAAAGAGTAAAAACATCAGTAGTGCCAGACTCTGGGGAGTGAGAGATGGGCAAAAAGCAAAGTGGATTTTGGAACAGTGAAGATATTTTGTATGATACAATAATGGTAGATACATGTCAACCTGAATCTGTCCAAACCACAAAATGTACCACATGATAAGTAAACCCTGTGGGAAATGATGCATTCTGGGAGATAATGATGTGCCAATGCAAGTTCATCAACTAGAATAATTGCACCAGCTTGGTGAGAGATGATAGGAGATTATGCATATGTGAAAGTTGGGATAAATCACTATGCTTTTCTTCATTTTTTTGTGATCCAAAAACTGGTCGATAAAAATAAAATCTCTTTTTAAAGTAACCCCAAATTTATCATCCTTTTTTCCCAAGAGTTATGTGTTAGGGTCCTGACTTTATTTCATATAGCATACAATTCAGTAGATTGATATTAAGTAAATTATTAAAAATACAGGGTACTATAGAATTGATTTGGAAGGCCTAATATTGTTTTGGGGTTGATCAAGGCTACAGTGATCACTAAAAAGAGAAAATTTTAAGTGACATATGTGGAAGGGAAATGGTTTTGGAACAATTCAGATAGTTTCCTAAATGGCAATATCTTCCAAAGAAAGAAAAAAAAATGGGCACAGGTGAAGCAGAGCACCACTTACATTTTTTTTCTATGAAAATATGAGAATGGTCTACCAATTTTATTTCTCTTATCTATTCTGTTTATTAAATATATTTAATCTTTAGTCTACCTTTAGGATAGGTTTTATAGTTTCTCAACATGAATCTTCTGCTCAAACTAAATTGGTTTGTCTCCTCTTGTCTACGTACTTTTCTGGTAGGTTTGTTCATAGAATCCAAGTTATTCAAATAAACTGGATGCCTCCAAATTTACCTATCTTAATCTGATAAATCCTCATGCTATAGGTGAAATCTCATATCTTTATAAAGATTTCCTTGATGAGGCCAACTAGCATTGCTAAACTACTCTTCTTAACTGGTGCTGACAATATTTTTCTACATTTATTTGAAAATTGATTATGCACCATCTAATGTTCTTTCCAATGTTGGACTCTTTTAACACTTTAAATTATTTTTGTATTTACTTTTCACATGTTTATGGTATCTTTTTCTCAAGTGGATTTAAGCTACCTTAGAGTTATAACACGGAACTGTTCTTGTTCTGTTGCCCCTAACAGTATACCTTAAAAATAGTAGGTTATAAGCATATTTACTGATTTGAAATGAAAACACACAATTTGATTAATTAATAAAAATGCTTAGGTTTATTTTCTTACTTAACTTTAAATATCATATTATTAACTCAAACAAAAAAATATACAAGAAAGCTAATCATAAAATAATTGTCCTTTTTCAGTATAGAATGTGTTTACCATTGTAGTTCATCAATTAAATTTACATTTACTTTGTAAAATTCAGTAGAAAAGAGCACATTTATTTTTGTGTCAGAAAGTCATAATTGCACTTTCTTACATTGGTTTATTCCCATATATATTATACTTTTAAATAAAAAACTATATACTTAATCTTTCAAATGAAATTAGCCAGTTATCTCCTAAAATTTGTGTAGTCCATAAATAGTAAACTGTTCTTACTTTCAATAATCTACTAGAGATATACCTATGGAATGAAAACACAAGATGAACATAAGAGAAAGGAAAAGTGTATGGTATATGCATCACATGTGTTAAGGTAACAAAAAAAACATGGTAGTAAGTTGTATTAGATTCATTTTTATTATTCAAATAATATCAGGCAAAGAAGTGTCTAACCATTAAAACATTATTTTTAATACTATGTAAATGCATTGCATTGTGTATTAAATGACTAAAACATATTTCATCACCTATCTCACAAACATACTATACATTTTATCACCAATTCTTCTATGTCCTTTTTCAAAGTTACTCTAGAACTTTAATATACCAACTCTGCATATAAGTCTACATGCAGTATATAAGCAAAGCTAGGAACAGTCCATGGATTCAAAGTGATTTGTACCAACATTAGATAAATAAACAAAGAAGGAAAGAATATTCAAAGAAGAAAAATATGAAAGAATAGAGGAAAGGAATCTGGGATATAGTGCAAATCAAAATGGCAAAGAATTGTTCATCATCTCTGAAATAGTCAAGTCTTGATCCATTCCAGAGGAACATATATTTTAGGCTTAGTTCATGCAGCTACTAAGGAAGGATGAAAAGACTACAGATGTGCCTATGAAGTCTATAAAAATGTAAATCTGTTTTGATAGTTTCCTTCACATTTTATAATACACATCTTATTTGAGAGATAGAATTTCATCTTTTTCTTGTGTAACATTAAAATGAATAAAAATTCTCCTAATGCCAAACCATAGTTCTTCTGGTCAACCTTTCCTAGGGAAGTGCTTGTTCTTTTGACATTCTGTCAGTGAAATATGAGGCGTCATGTTATGTCTTGACTGATGAATAATGATAAAGATGATGGCAAATCAATGCCGCATGTGAACTAACTTGTTAAAGGCCAAATACAAATATCAAATTACTAATAAAAAATACAATGAAGTTCAACACTAGCAAAAGCTTGCCAATCTCTAATTGCAATAACAAAGCAAAGCACCAGTTTTATACTTAATTATTATTCAATGCTTCCTAGCATCATGACTATAATAAAATGTATATATTTATAGTGAAGAACTAATACATTTTAACACTATTTTGTCTAACTGAAGATGCATATTGATGAGAGAGAACATTTAGCATTGTTACCATATTATTGAATTAACAATTAAATATTTTGTTATTTGGAAAATGCTTTGATAACTTTTGGTATTTAGTATTGTAAGGAAAGACTGGTCCAAGAAATGCTTAGAAAGAAAATTGCTGATTTCTAAACACTTAGAAATTATACTAAAAATTGTAACAAAAACTAGAGACTATACTTTCCAGATCACAGTTTTTGTCAGCTAGGAATTGTGCCTAAATCTACTCCTTTCGCACCTACCCACTTTCATCCTCTTATTTTACTGCCTTAGCATTTTTATATCATATGATTTCTAGATCATATGCTATGATATCTTGTATGTGATCCACCTGCAATCTCATGTCCTTCAGCATCATGTTCTCCAATCCATCATCTGTATTCAAAAATCAGAATTTTCCTATGGCATTAAGGATTCAAGATGAAAACTAAGACTCCATGTCAGATGTTGTCATACAAAATGTAGGTTAAAGCTCATAAAACCACATACAGAAGCCACCAATTGCTGAAGGATGCAGACAAGTAATTAAAATAAAGTGCTGAGGGTAGGGCATGGAAGTGGGTGGTACTGAATAGGGGCAACTAAGAGAAAAGCAGATACCTCTAACTAGAATAGGGCAGGGTTTCCAAAGGAAGACCAATGGAGCTATTTCTACTCTCATTTTCTCATCACACATAGTATTAATTTTAATTTTTTCTTTCCCCACAGAAATTTTTTTCCATTTGTTCAAATAGTGACCTTAGTATTGTTTCAATGCAGCTATTTATTAATGACCTATTTCTAGTACATAAGATCCATTAGATCAGAGACTTATTTCTTGTTCTCCTTTGTCCTTACTTTTTGCTCTATATCTGGCATCTAACAACCACCCAACTTGGCAATGTTCTTTATGAAGAAATGATTCAAGATTCACGGACATATTCTGCAGCTATCAGCTTTTTGAAGACTTACCTGCTTACCTGGCATCTATGATTATTCCTTGGGGTAGACAAATTATTATTTTGTATACAAAATTCCCCAAGAGCTCATTGTACAAAATCGTGTGTGTCAGAGAGAAAAAGACAGAGACAGAGAGACAGAGAGATGGAGATGGATAAGTGTTGTGAAGGGGGTTACTATCTAGAATGTGCTTTCTATCTTCCCCTCTGGGTCACAGGTCAGTTTTCCCTAGTAATTGTACATTTATCTTGTGTCTCCTATGTCTCTTCCAAGTACAATGCTTAGCACTTATTATACTTGATAGAAATATTTGTGGATTAAATTAGCTATTAGGATGTTAGAAATAAAAGTGTCATAATCTGTATATCTCTGTAAGTAGTATAACTGCAGAATCCTTGATGGATAGAAGTAAAAATTATCAAAAGCAAAAAATTAATTCTAAAGTTTCTCTACTTTGAATATGAAGAAAACCTCAAGCCTAAATTATGAAGTTTTCACACTAAAATATAAAAAGATTCTATAGAAGTTCTCATCTGTGAAATAGTCAACGTTAATTTCATGAATAGCAGACTACAACCTGAGTCTAATAATATTTCCTTTTTGGTAGTGTGAGGTTTGCACATTAGAAAACACCAAAATGTAAAGATTATATGTAAAGGAACAAAATCAGCCTCAGGTTAGTAAGTTTAATTTGTTCTTTTTGCATTGACTTTAAATATGTTTTCATCACAAACAATTGAAATAAAACCTACAATATTCTTTGAAAAAAAAAACCTAAAATAGAAGTAAATCTAATTCTGTGGTTAGTATTATTAACTGTTTAAGACCTAACCATTACTTTGAGCAAGAATGACTTTTTTTCAGCAAATACTAGGTAAAGTGATAAAAATTCAAAGGTAAATAAGGACTAAAATACATCCTAAATAAACTTCAAATATACATATGAATACATATACACATGCATGTAGATATATACATATACATGTATATGGTCAACAAATATAATTTACCTATTTAAAAAATCAAGTTGATATTATAGAAATCTTTAAAAAGGGATTTTTTTAATATCATATATTTTGGATGAATATTTAAACAAATTAAAATCCCCTTAAGAAATAAGTTTTTGCTTTATATCTTGATATTCTGAAAATGATTTTGTCAAAAGATAAAAGTCTGCAATAGCATATGTTATTTCATTATCAAATTAGTATTTCCAATTCTACTGCTAGATAAAACAAATCAAGTGATAAGTTTAGTACTCACTTTGATGGAATTAGTTTTATTTTAATGAGTAACTGGCCTTATTATATTGTACATATATTTCAAGTAGACTCAACAAAAAAAGATAATAGAAAGAATTCCAAATTACCCATAATTTTTGTGTGATCTGTGTTTTCAATTTTATGCTTATAAAGTTTTAATAGCACTGCTTTCTCTTCATATTCATCTTTTAAATTCATTCCCTCATTTTGTGATGATTCTGTTAAAAATGCAGACTGTAAAATTCTGTGTGATAATCTTTTCTTATGGAATATGTATCTTTGCTCTTCCTTTTCTTTTGCAGTGCTGGGGATTGAACCCAGGGCCTCACACAGGCTAAGCAAGAGCTCCAACACTGAGCTACACCTTCAGCCCTTATAGGTCTGCTATTTCTTTGCTCACAATTCATGTGAGACTAACACATTTATACCTTGAGGTAAATTAATTTCATATAAAAAATTTAATTTTTTTTAATTTACGGAAAGAAAGCATGTACCCTTAGCTGCCTATTTCATAGGTCAATATATTTCTAAAATATATAAATGATAATAATATGAACATATATGGGCACTATAATCCCAGAGAAACAAATAAAGTCCTTTGGACGGAGAAAAAAACATACAAAAAATATGTGATGAGTGTGTGTGTGTGTGTGTGTGTGTGTGTATGTGTGTGATGTGTGTACATGTATACATACTATGTGTGTGTGTATATGTATTTATATATATAATTCATGTTATATCTATACAGATGTGTGTGTGTGTATATATATATATATATATATATATATATATATATATAATATATATGGGAAAATAATGTTTTTGAAAGAAAACAAAAGCTATGACATAGAAAACAGTTATGAAAAGTACTCTGGGAACCTCAGAAGATTTAGAAAGCAGATAGAATAAATGATAAGTACATACATATGATATTTTTTTGAACCAAGACAAGATTTAAATCTATCATTCAAATAAACTGATATATATATATATATATATATATATATATATATATATATATATATATATATTTCTAAGTAAAGAAAATTTATGCAAAGAAAAACTGTCTGTATTCTCTATTTTAGGTTACATAAAGGTCTAGTCAAAATAAACAGTGACCTAGGAATTATAAGGAAGACATAGGATTTATTCATACAGAAAAAGAGAATATATTCTTTTGACCTGTTTTTTTTCTTTCAAATAAAAAATTATCTGTGTCTGTGTTCAAAATCAATTAACACTTAAGCTTACAGAGGACACTAACTCTTGTTAGATGTTTCAAAAGAAAGAATCAGAAAACTGATCACCTTTAAAGGTCCTCAAAGGAAATTTTCTAACTTAAAAAGGTTTTGTTACAGAGTGTGCATTGCCTTGAACCTCTTTTATTGTCCCTGCCCCCAAATTCCCATCAGAGCTGATGATTAAAGTTCTACCCACTTCCCAGGTCCCTACAATTATCCCATTGTGATGGCGCTCTACCGTGGTGCCCTGTTATGGCCAGACATCAAGTCATTAGAGAACTGCAAGGGATGATGAGGAAGATTATTTTAATTTCCTTTCAGCCCTTCTCAGGAGTGGCTCTTTAGTTCAAAGAGCTGTGGGTACTTGCTTTCAAACTAACAAGCAATATTATAAATGTAGGCTGCATTATCATGATTGCAGACAATCTGAGGCACTTGAAGGCCAAGGATTCACAGTCCTCAATATGTGCTGTTTTGTGTTTATCAGCTAAAAATACACGGACAGTGCAAACAGGAAAGAGGGAAAATGTAATGAACAGGGTGGGAGGGGAGCTAAGAAAGAACAAGAACTCAGGGCAAAAGAGAACAATAGAGAGTGGAATGCAAGCTGGGCCATTTTGTTGGTATATAAAATACCATTTACCCATTCTCTTGCTGTTCCACTCCATAGTGTTCCAGCTCTATGCCAGGAAGGGGTTGAACTGGGGGAGGAGGTAGAGGGACATTGGCCCAGGTTGATCCATTGTTTTTCTGTGGTTTAGAGGAGTTTTTATTTTTCCTCTTTTTTCCACCTTTCCCACCTGGAAATAATAATGCATTTATTTAGAGATGGTGAATATCAGAACGAACAGGCAATATCAGGTGGAAAGATGTATTTGTTTTCAAAATACCAGAATCGCTATGTTAGAGATGGTAAAAGCTATAAACAATGAAATTATATAATCAGAAACACATTTTTATAAATCACTCAAAATGATATTGTTTCTTTCCCATTGCATTAACTGCAGAGCTGAATAAACCAAAAACATGGCTGCTGTATCAAAAGAACATTTATTGATTTATTCATGTCTGCTGCCTCCACGTTTTCACTGTTAGAGGAAATAATGGTCCATAACAAATTCTTTTAAATGTCAGATTTTAGTGCGTTTAAAATGCTCTTTTGAATAATCTCTCTCAGTGGAAAATACAGTGTCTAAGGATACAGGCTTAACTTTTCCATTAGAATTTGCTCAATTTAATTAATCCAGGAGAGTAACATTTTTCTCTCAAAAGTCACTGATAAAAATCAATCAAGTACAATCTGGAGAATACCTATAAACCTCTCACAATGATACATTTCATAGACTTTTTGACTAATAAATGGCACAATTACTTTTGCATATAGTGAGAATATTTCCCAGATGTTTTAACTATCACATTTTGTAAATTCCAAAAAGGAGGAAAAATTAATGATAATATAGTGATCAGTTTCAGTACTATTTGTTACATGAATGAATTCATGCACAAATATTAGCAGAACATAAATGAAGAGTGTATGAGCCATATCTGAGATTACATGATGCTTAATGAACTATAAAAATAAAATTCATCATCTGCATAGTGCTGTACTTTTTAAAATCAAGTAAATAAAGCTTTTTCATAAAAATGGACCTCAGTTGGATGCAGACTGAATACTTCATGAGCAAAATGAAAATGACCTTTCAGGGGTGACTCAGTAACTTCCAATAATTCCACCTCAACTTATAGCTAAATTTTAAGCATAGGATATTTGTAGCAGGGCTATCTAGCCATTTAGATCTCACTAAGAAGTCAATCCATCCTTTTTCTTCTACAACTGCTGAGTCAGATTATGCAATTTGGTAATAATGTATTTGAGTGCCAGAAAGTGATAAAACTCTTAAACTAGACACTACAGTCAATTATTGAGTTGTGTACATTTTCCACATAGGATACATAAATAAATATTTAAAAGAAGATCCCTACAAAAAAAGTGCTTTCAGCTTTCCTCTCACTTCTATTCTTTGACAGGACAAAAGATATTAAGAGGAGGGTAAGAAAGTGTCCTATGTTTAGTGAGTAAGAGTTTGGTTTCTGAGTTTGAAATTTAACTCCTCACTCAAAAGGTATTGCCTTAACTTACATACATGTAAAAAGAAATATGAACTTATTCCACTTTTTTTTCTTTGGTACTTGGGATTGGACCCAGGAATGTTTTACCATTGAGCCACATCCCCAGCCCCTTTAGTTTTTATTTTGTGACACGATCTTGCTAAGTTGTGTAAGGCCTTGGTAAGTTGCTGAGGCTGGCCTCAAAATTTGTGATCCTCCTGAGTTGTTGGGATTATAGGCATGCAAAAGTTACTACTTCCTTGAGTTGTCATGAGGATTATAAGAGATATTGTATAGGAAGTGCTCAGATGCACAGAAAAACTCAATAAATGCCAATCATAATTGCTTTCTCCTGTCTTCTCTTCCTCATAGCAAAACCAGTTTCACTTGTTTTCTGAAGTCTTACTTGTCAGAAAAGGCCTCATATTCAGAATAAAAATAATAATAAGCTTGCTCGGTTATAAGTATGTAATTTTTGTTTTTAAGGTAAATGAACCTCAATTCCTCATTTCCTTAACCCACCAATCACTAAGGTCTATTTCCTTTTTACAGTATCAGAACTATATTTCAATGATTGAGAGAAGAATGCTTGAGCTATTTGTTCTTCCTGATCATTCCCTTTCAACTTTATGTATGCACAATCCTAATCACATTCTCCAGCATTTTAGAAATGTCATTTGAATCTCACCTGAACAAAGTGCCTAAGAAAGAAGTTCTTACACCTCCGTATTCTAGATGATGACACTAAGGCTCTGAATGTTATGTGATTCACTTTCACATAGCAAGAGAACAATCAGATTTACTACTGAGCAGCTTAACTTGAAAATATTTCTAGAGCTCTGAACCTCATTGTTGAAGCCCTTGCTCAGGTTCAAGAAAGCTACTCATTATTATGCTTCCAAACAACAACAGGCTTTTAAATGTGTTCTGGAAATAGCTGAAGCACAGAGAGAATTACTGTGGACTTTACAACCAACACTTATTTTTCCCCTGTTCTGGAGAAATATCTGTTCTTTCATTTGATCAGTCTGGGTAGGACTATTATTCATCAACACATGCATCTTAGGACATCTTAACAACACTTTGAGATGGAGGTGAGCTTGATATAACTGACAACTGTTAAAATCTCTTGAGATCTGAATCTTTAGAGAAGCAAGCCACAGTCTGCTGTTTCACCTTGAACCCTGTATCATCTGAAGGCCAGAGTACCTAAATTATGTTTTAACGAAGCAGATATTGATGCCTTGTAAACATATTTGACCCTTTTCTCTTAAAATAAAAATGTAAATAGTTGGATAGTTAAAGCTTAAAAAATGACTTCTCTGTAAAAAAAATAAATCATAAAAGCAATTCATTTTAAAATTAAACATATGGTCTATTTTTAAAAAAATATTAAAAGATTTAGCTATTGTTACCAATATTTTATATTATATACACATACAACTATGATTTAAAATACTATTTTAAAACATCTGAGTTTTATTGTATAGTTTTTACTGGTTGGATATTTAACAAGAAGTACTCAGAACTTACATATTGAATGCATTATAAAAGTGTTTCAAAGAGGGTAAGAAGTTCACTCAAATAATTCAGAAATGCCCAATTTTCTTTGTCACTGTGATTATTTTAAATTGGTTACACCAATGTGCACAGATTTAAAAAATCCCATAATATATGATTAGCTAGCCATGGGGCAGTTAATTCTTAGATTTGGCCCCTAGGAAACATAGCTATAAATAAAAAGAATTAAACAAAAGTGTAACATTAAACTCAATTAGACTAAACTGTAAAAGGAATAATCACCTCACTCTTACCTACTAAAAAATGCTTTCTATCACCAATTCAAGTAATCCTGTATTCAAATGTAGATGAAGTAGTTAATATAATTCCTGGATATATGTAAATGTCACTCAAGAGATTAATGGATTCAAACAGCAGCAAGCACCATTGTGAATCCTGTTCTGCTTTCAATTACTCAAAAGATAACTTTTAAATTTGGTGAAAATCAATCTATACAGAACATTTAATGAAAGATTTACAGGTCTTATGGAGTCCATGGCTTGCAATATGGAGATTTCTTTTCATATATTGCTTGATCTTTACATATATTTAATGAAATAAAAAGGAATATCCAACAAAATTACTTTTTAATTATTCAGAAAAATTGTGGGACTAATTATAAATAAATGCCCGCATAAATGACATAGAAGGTCATTCAAAACATTCCCTTATATTATTAAGCCAGTTTAAATTCATAACAGATGTTTAAAATTTTCTGAATTCTATAATGTACCTAATCCTACCAATAGGCAAGAAGAGCAAATGACTCATTTTGGAGGGAAGAGAGAGCATTAACATTTTCATTCTGAGAAGGTTCCATCTCCTGAGGAAAAGTAATTTAGTAAATGTAACACTAATGATAAGAAAAAGTTAACTCTTCATAGTCTTGATGCCTTGGAGACTGCACAGTATCATAGTACACTATAATCCTTTATTATTAATATGTAATTTTAAAAAACCAAACAGAAACTCCGTAAAAACAATTAGCATATAATTAAGCATATTAAGTAAGTGGAGTCAGGAACCAGTCAGAAGTAGGCAGAAAAAGGCATGTGATGTAAATAGGTGGAATTTACAATGTCGTTAATACAATATCCTCACATACAAAGGGAGGATAACTCATTAGGATAGGAATATATTTCTATCCAATAAAATGCGTTTTTCCTTACGCTTTTTGGTTTAGCTGATATTTCTCAAATATATATTAAAAGTGACAGCATAAAATAGTTATTGTTATCAAATATTGTATTTTTTGAAGTAAAAATTAATAATTTCACATATTAACATTCATATTTAGCATAGTAATCATTGAATTGATAACTATTACATAATATTTGAGAGGTTGTCCTAAAATAGGAAGTTATATTATTGGCATCCCGATATGAAATCATCTCTGAGATTATTTTCATTTCAGTTGAATTTATCTTTTGATATCAATGACCTGGAGTTAACTTTCATGCATGATCTTTTTATTATAAAGTTCTTTGGACTCATATATTTGGTTCAAGATGGAATGAACTCATCTGCTCTTTAAGGAATAGTAATTAGTAAAATGGCACTATTTTTCTTTCAATACATTATTGTGCAGTTAGTACGTAAGTGATGACAATGATTTTTATTGCCCACCCCCACCAAGGCATAATTTCACCAGGATCAAATGTTATTGTCATTTGAAAGATAAATGCCTGACAGTGGCTTGCGATTCAATATTTCCTCATCAGTTGTTAGGGAACACAGGTCATATGCTGGTGACAAACAAATATTTCTCCTTACTGTGATGAGACCAACCTGAGAGACTGCCACTCCTTTCTGAGCTGTTGTGAGAGCTGGTGGTGCTGAAATCCTGTGACTGGTTGTGTGGCATTCTATTAGACAATCCCTCAGCCAATCGGTAGTCAGGGATGTAAAGTAAGGCTAAGGGTTAAAGTCAGAGGTCATAGTGGCATCATGTGATTAGTTCACAGCACAAGCCCATGCAGAACATGCAGTTAGCAACTCAGAAGCGGATGTCGTGGGAGAGTGGAGGAATGACTCCTCTAGCCTGTCCTAATGGAAGTACAGATGGATTGCTGATCACTATATTGAAAAACAGCTGAAAGGATGAACCCGATTGGTGTTGGTGTGTGGTAGCGGCGGTGGAGGCAGTGGCGGTGGTGGTAGGAATTGTTCAAGGTACTAAATACATGCCAGTATGTTTTTTTAGTTTAGGTAGTGAACCTGGTAATGCATCACTGAATTGAACAACAAATACTAATTTCTATCTCATGCACAAATGACATGAAGTTAACTTCTCAGGACAGAAGAATGTGACTCACCATTGTTACCTTTGTTCTGTTCGGGCAGAGAATAACCAAATCCCATCAGATCTGTTTTTTGCTGAATTGAGCTTTTCCACTGTGGATCAGGCAGATCGACAGCCAATTCATGGATGCTATTGGAATGCAAGATCTGTGTCGTGGCATATGGGGTAGCCTGTGTTATTTGGCTGGAACTGTTGTAAGTGGTTTTGGTAGTGAAGTCAATGCTGCTATAAATGGCTCCATATGAGAGCATCTTTGCTGTTTTATCCCCTTGGCCTGGAACTGGTGGCAGCAAATCTGTGATGAACATAGGGAAATGAAACAATTTAATGACACACAGGAAGCCCAAAACTATGAGAATTGAAGATGAAAAATAAATGTGTCATGCCACACGTTTGCATTTCAGCTGAGATGGGCTTCATGAACCAATGAAGGGTAGATGATATACAACCATCGCCAAGCTATCAACCTCAGTGACAGGCAGGCCTACTGCTCGTCCTTCACGTCTCACTGCTTAACACATCCCTTCCCCCATTTCCTCTAACCAGGAATGAAAAATTTGGGATATTTCACTACTGAAACATGCTTTCAGTTGTTCACTATGTTTGAGAATCAAGGAAAGTGGTAGCAAGATACAGCAGCAATGAACAGAGGGAATCTACAAATTGTGCCTGAAAACAGCTCTTTCCACTTCATCCCCAAAGATATGGAATATGGCTGCTAAATAGTTGCAAAAATTTCCAAAATTATACGACCCTGATTTTGAAATCCATTTTTCTGAAGTTTTTACTTGACATTTATGTGATCTGATTTTATAACTGCAGAAATGGAGAACTGATGGTAGAAAATGTGTTCTTTTTTTCTTGCATAACAAAGGAAAAATTTCATGAATAAGTCATTTCCATAATATAGCAGGATTTAACTATAGAAAAAGCAACCTTAGTGATCAGTGAGTTTAATTTATGCTATCAACACTTAGAAGTGGAGAATTACAGTTTCACGTTGTAATACAGCAAGAGTAAAATTAAACTTCAGGAACAACACTGAATATCAATCGGTCCATTTATCATTTTGGTATGCTGAATTATCTTTACAGGATGCTTTATAATTCAGATCTGCCACCTCGCTCCTGAGCTCTTTTCCCTTTTCAGAAGAAAGACACTAAGTGAATCTAAAAGAGAAATCACTAACTCTAGTATTAATCATGTACAGTTAAGATAAATCTAATTATAGTGCAGTCCTGAATAATGTATGTTCTGAAAATATCACTTCATAGGACTTGAGGTCATGAAACCACTTGATCTCTTCATTATAAGACATTTCAACTGTCTTTAAAACTTTTAGATTTGATAATGCCCATAGTACTTGAAATAAAAGTGCTTACAGAAGTATTAGCTTTTCTTTGGAATTTTATAAATACTAAAAAAAAATCTTCATTAACAACAGTGACAAGAAATTTATAATATATTGTGTACAGTGTGCAATTTCACTCTTTCTGAAGTTTTGAAAGTCTGGAATACCAACCTGTTTTACAAATATGTGGATGTTTATTGAAGTAAAGATTTTAAAGGCATCTCAGTGAGACTGTTACACATATTCACATTTTAAATTATGCTAGGTTGCATAAGCAAGAAATTGTTTTTGGATTTCAGAATATCAAAATTGTTTTTCTGTCATTATTTATTTGTTATTAATAATTATAGAATCTGATTTTAAGAAACATTGTTCATTCTCAAGTATTAGTATCATTTTTTTTAATTCTCAGAACCTTGAATATTTAAGACTATATCAAAAATTGGCAAAAAAACCCCACCAGATCTTTTTTTTTTGCATAAGTTTTTGGGCTCTCTCCACCTATCTCTCACTGCTGAATATTTGAATATTAATTGAATAGAAATGTTTCTCCTACGTGGACCTCAGTTTCTCATATCTTGAACTTAAGGTTCTCCAGAGTCCCTTCAGTTACATGTTATTGAAATGGTTCTGTGCTCAAACAATTAAAAAATGGAACAATATTGTCCAAGAATATAATTCTACATAATATTACTAACAATTAAACACTAAAGTTATGGCTCTGGAAATAGAGTATCTCTCTTTCTCTGCTAGATGAAATTATAGTCAGCCTTCCAGCCTAAGTGCTTCTATATTGATTTTTGGGCTGCATGTATTGTCTTCAAATATTATTTGATCACTCCCACATTTTCAAAAACTAAATTAAATTATATCCAACACTGAAACATTGGAGGATCACACATGAATATCTGTATGTGGAGGAGAATCTTATAACACGAAATACTCTGGAACTCTGGACTAGCCCTCCATTCAACAAGCTGGCTCTGAATAAGTGCGGCCATCATTAGGAAGGACTTTTCATTTAATATTTCTTGCTGTCCCCGCCAACCTTAATGCTGTCTGACTGGCACTTGTTAACATTTGTTTTGGAAACCTATGAATTCGAGAAACCTTGACTCCAGTTTGAATTAGTGGTGCAGCTTTTGAGTACCTTGGCTTTATTTGTATTCATGGATTTATTTTATTTTTGCCCAATGTAATTATTTGTATGAAGGACTGCCTTCCTCATGGCATCATAAGTTACTTGAGAACAGGAGCCTATTGGATATATGCTTTCATTACCATAATTCCTCACCTACTGTTATGAGAGTAAGCACTTGCTGATGGAATGTTTAAATGCATTTCTCATAGTTTGCATTGGTAAAATGCAAAATTATGAGATAATTAATTTTTTCATTTTTCAAAATATGATTTTCATTACATTCATATATTGGTATTCTATTTGTAAATGGAAAATGTCAGTATCCATGCTTATTTTTCTAAGTGAATGTGGTTATAAAATCATACATATGAACCCAACTTCAGACTACACAGCAGTATAAATAAAATAGCAGAGGCATTAAAAATCTACCAGACGTGCATTCTATATCCACTTCTCAAATTATCTTGCTTAACTCTAGTCTCTTGACTTTAAACATGTAAATATGTTTATGTATTTCACAATTATGCAAAAGACATAAATTTAAATATACAAAAATGTCCTACAGTATTTCTGGCACAAGTGTTTAAATGACTATCAAATTGAAAAGAGAGTGGGTAGAAACTGGAAAAACTTTGTCTTGGCCTTGATATTCATGCCATAAAAATAAGGTACAAATGGAAGAAAAACCCTGCATTCTACCTTCAGTTAAATTGGACTAAGATATTTTAGATGTTAATTTAGCTTGCTAGCCAACAGAAAAAGAAAATGTTTTCTCCATCTGAGGCATGTATCTCTTGATACAAAGATAGAACCTTGTGATGTTCTAATACAAAGTGTAAAATAGGAAGTTATTATTGACTGATAAAAACTTTGGGAACAGAATTCCTTTAGGCAAAAATCAATCTGCATTTTAGGGGAAAGATGATCTGTTTCCTTGGTTGGGAATACTCAGACACACAAACTTCCCAGGCGACAGTAAAGGCATACAGAGAGAAAGCAGGAAGTCAAAGAAACTTACAGCTTTCTTTGTATTTTCTCATTTAATCTGATACCTTTGGGAGTTGATTATGCAGTTAAGCTCTGTGTGAAAACTATATATTGTCATCCATTTAATTCTTATTACACACCTACGAGGTAGGGATGGTTATCTTTATATTTTATTTTCAAGAAGGAAAAGGAGTTAATTGAAATGATATTCATAGAAATCAGGCTTATGAAATACTTAGTAACTTTATAATTTGAGGTATTACTTTATATGCAAATACATTGTTAATCCATCTTGAAGAGAAAATGCAAGGATCCATAATTACTCCAATTTTTTTAAAAATTTTTTTTAGATGTAGGTGGACACAATGCCTTTATTTTTATTTATTGATTTTTATGTGGTGCTGAGGATGGAACCCTATGTCTCACCCATACTAGGTGAGCACTCTACCACTGAGCCACAGGCCCAGCCCTTCTTTCTAAGTGTATATGCTTATATAGTCATACATGTGAAATCCACTGCAGCTTTTAGTAGAACTGGAACAGTTTAGCACAGCCCTGGGTCTTCCGAATTAATTCTCCAAGTGTGGAAATCTTCTAGTGTGTCTATCTAAATTTGCTTTGCTTTACAAGAATCTCCGAATTCCTCACTCCAGTTTTCTACTTTTTCCATTCTCCACCCAGAAGAAGCCTGAATGATTTAAAAGTGTTTACATCTCAGCATTCTCCTCTTAAAAATTCACCAATAATTTCTGATTACCCTCTGGACAAAGTTTAAACTCTTAATGTGACTTAGAACATCTTTTCTTTCTTGTCCCTTTGTGCTTTCTAACATCATTGAACTCAACCGTTAGGAAGTTCCGTCTTTCCCTTCCTTCTTATCCCCTCACCTACCCTCCCTTTCAGTGCTGGGTAATCAACTTAGGCCCCTGGTCATGCTGGAGAAGTCCTCTACCAATAAGCTACATCCACAGTCTCCTATTAATTTCTTAAAAAGATTGAATGTCTGTCATTTTGTCTTTTAATTTTTTTCATTGTAGATGGACAACAATAATACCTTTATTATTTTGTTATTTTTAGGTTTGAACCCAGGGCCTCACATGTGCTAGGCAAAAGCTCTACCATTTAACCACAACCCCAGCCCAATGTCTCTCTTATTTCTAGTCTCTTATTTCTAGCAGCCTTTATTTCAGCCTTTTTTATCAGGGTACTGATAAGGCAGTTCAAGTCCATTTACTGTCTGCATAGTATTGTACCAGGAGAAAACTTATGTATAATTGCTGAGCCAATCAGGGAATTCTCTACTCCTCTCATCTTTATCTAAACTAACCTATCCAATTGACCAGAAGAAAAAGTGCATTTGGGAGGAAGCAGTCATTATTTATATTAGATACAACTCTGTCTCTTTAGAAAAACCTATGGAGGGGAGTTTAGCGTGAAATTTTGGAGGTTTTATCGTGTCAGCCACTTTGCACTGTTTTATCTTTGCTTTGGAATAGCAATTAATGATTGTAGAATAGAAAGTTCTCTCTGAACATGCCACCCCATCTAGTTAACTGTCTTCCTCACATGAAATAAAATGGGATAAAGGATGATCACTATTTATACCAATATTATATTCTTTCTGACTGCCATAGTGCCAGGTACACAGGAGGTACTCAATAAATACATGTTGAATAAGATTTTGAAAAATGAAGTATTTGTTCCAAAAGCATAAACCCTAATTAACAGTATATTCCCTGATTTTAGTTACCTTGTACTGATATTCCTAAAAACAAAATATATTATGGATACTTCCACATTAATAATGACCTTCTTTACTTTATTTTTTAAGGTATTATAGACACACTAATTTTATAATAAAATATTTTGGAAACATACAGCAATATTAATATATGTGCTTTATTCTTTTAACTATGGAAGAAATACTCTCCATCTCTTAAAAATATCTGGAAAATGAAAACAGAATCAAAAACAAAATTAAAAACAACATTATTTCGAAAAATACAACTTACCTCCAGGCCCAAAATTTCCAATTTCATTTGGGCCACTATTGCTGTTGTTCACTGGCAAGGTTGTGGCTGGCCATGAATCATCAAGCCATGGATAGCTGGGATCACCCGCATTTAGAAGGCCTGGGCGGCTACAACAGAAATGAAAAGGAAATCAGACTATGGAGCTCAATGAAAGATTTTGATGCCTGTCTCATGCACTAGAAAGGATTAAGGAATTTAAGAAGATTTTAATTGAATTTAGAATTAAAATGTGTAGGCTCTCAAAATTAAAGAACTTTGGCAATTCATTAAGGCTATATATTGATCAACCCTGTCAGTGGAAGAAGTCTCTTTGCCTGGGATCCTGTCAAACTCCACAAGAAATCAGACTTCTGCCCTGAAACTGGTGGGAATTGGCCATAGTAGTAACCCCACACGAGGTTTGATGATAAATTGACACCTCAAGGGAACAATCTTTCAGAATGGCTTCTTGGTATTAGCCATTTCCAGGACTTTGGGTTATTTTGTTCCCAGTAACTGCAGTCCCAACATGAATCTGTCCTCTCTAACCTGTCACCCTTATTGTGAGCCTTCATGTTTGATTTAGAGGCAAAGAACTTGAAAGAAATTAATGAACAGTACTTATACTGTTCCATCAATAGCACATTTCCAAGTTCTTTAAATGGAAAAATATCAGGGGGCTATTAAGTGTTTTTCTGAAGGCAATAAAAGACACCTGTGATCTGCTCCAGCATGTGAGTATAGTCTACAAGGAAAATTTCCTTCACATCATATTTAATAAAGAATTCCGTTCTTTAATGTTAAAATGGGATTTTGATTCCTTTCCAAGTTATTAACATATTTACAAAGAAATAGAACATCTATAATCATTGTACCTTTTTGTTGTTGTTGTTGATAGACCCCTTCTGGTATAATACCTAAGAGAAACATGTGTTTCTATGGGAACTGCAATAAGAAGATTCAACTGCTTCCTTGCTACATCCACTAGTTCTCATTAGACTTAATCTCTTTTTGCTAAAATATTGATTAAATGGGAGATTGGAAGTTATTACCAGAGCCTAATTACAATCTCCATATTGGCAAAGGGAAAATAGATGAGGATATATGGGTTTGTTATCAGCTTTTATCAATTTCAATTGAGTATCCAAAGTTGTGGAATCCAGTCCTATCAATCTACAGCCTATTCATCATCCATGAATCATTTACTTTGTGATCGATTATATGTAATTGTTCACTCACAGCAATTTAGTGTGAGCCAATAAGGAGTCTTAAACAACAGCAACTTCATTTGCTAATGTCTAATTAATGCAATAAACATCCTGCTAACAAATGAACACATTCCTTGTGATATTTACCACTAATTTCTTCAGGGGCATCTGGGAGATATGAAACATCTGGACTTGATTCCTCTAAAGTGCACAACAGATAGATCATTAAACCTAGTAGTAAGCCATTTAACTCCTCCTAGAATTCTCAGACTTATAAGTGATCATTTATCACAATAATAGCTTCTTACTACAGAGTTTTTCTAGTCCTGATTAAAAATACTAATAAAGAATCTCCTTAGCATACCTTCCATTGCTCATTATTCCTCCATCTCCTCTTTGAAATGTAACTGTAAAAAAAAACACAAAAAAACAGAAAGGCATGTACACACACAAGTTGTCAATATTAATTACAATTCATAACAACTCATATTGGACCTCAGTTTAGAACTAAGCCTATGGGAATTTTAACAAAATATAATTAACATAATTGTGGAGATAGTAAAAAACAGTGGTTTGGCTCAGGGCAAAGTTATCACTTGCTCCAACTTTAATAGAATATTTCAAGTTTCTTCAAGTCAAAAGTATGGATAAATAAAAGTGACAATTTGGATTTAAACATCAAACACTATTATAAGTGGTGGACCTAGTAATCCTGGATGATTGACACAGCATTAATGAAGAGTTATCAAATAAAACTGCTAATAATAACATAAAACTGTCTTAATTAGAAGGCATAAAGCAAAATATATACTAGAAATTGAAACAGGAGAGTTTTAACAGGTAATGTCTTTCCAACAAGATAAGAAAAACAGGTAACTGTTATTACACATTGCTTATCATCACAGATCCTTTTAAGTATGCTAATAGTTATTATGAATTGAATAGGTATAATTACAGTAGATGTAAACTGTAACTAATAGAGAATAGCATATTCATGAAAATAAAAATTTAACCAATTTATACTAAATAGACTCCAATTATATGTAATGATCACAAGTTAAAATTTTCTACAAAACTGTGTGACTTATTAACAATGTCCACTAGTATCTAATAGAACCAAGGTCAATGAAGCCACTCCCTCCACTCAATGTCTTCCACTCCACAAAGCTAACATTGAGCAAGTGGACTTCCAGGAACAGACAAAGAATGTAAATATCAGTTGTGGGCCATCACCTTATCCCAAACTGTTGAAGCCAAATGTATTTAGACTTCAAAATGATTCATACCCGAGAAAGGTAATATACTTTTCATACTATAATGTTTGAAGTAGCAAATTGCACTCAAATTTATGTAATATTTGTCTAATGAAAACTGAATATGAATGATTATAAAGTCTAAAATAGCTTCACACTAGTTTGTATCAAGTTTTGCCACTAAATTATTTAACTAGAAAATTATGGACAAGGTATTTGTTAAGAAACTTACAGATTACAAAATTGCAATAAACTTGGAATTCTAAAATCAAATCAAAACAAAACAAACAGCAAGGGTCAGTTAAATCAATCCCTGGGAATGAAAGAAAAATACCATTTTTCACAGTTGTGAAAACAATACATCTTGTCTTTGGAACAGAATAATTATGTCTATTAAAAGTTGTTGCTTGGTGACTAAAAGTGAAATTTACTAAAATTTTAATGAAAGAATTCATATTTCAAGTAAACAAGCATATTTCCACTTAAGATAGACAAATTGTTTGAATACTTTTTTATTTAATGGTTCTCCAAAATTCTTCTGCTTTTCAAGTTTGAGCTATTAAATATGATAACTCTTTAAATTTTGTAAGTTTCCAAGCACTGTTTCCTAGGCCCATATGAAAGGTCATCTAGTAACATTACTTTTCATGACACTACCAGGAAATATGAACATAATTCCAAGGGTCCATCAGGATTTCAAGACAGTAAAATAAATAAGGGCCTTCAAACTGGGATCTGAAATATACAACCTTATCATTTTTTCAGGTAACACCTCAAATGCATTGTAAATCAATCCTGACAAAACCTTAACATCTGCCCAGAATTGGCAGTAGATAGCTCCGCAGAGATGATGAAAAAATACTGATCACTACAGAGTGACTTCAGGGCTGGGAGTCATGAATCAGCAGTGCAACTGTATCACATTGTGCCTCTTATTAATTGCTTAGAACACAAAAGAATTAATCTGAAACAATTAATGCAAAAAAAATTGAGCACTAGAGGTATTCAATAAAGGCCTGATTAGGACACACACATGCAAAAATGCATTTTCACAATGTGAAAGTGGTACAGCTAATTAGCTTTCCATCTGATGTGACTTTCCAGTTATGTGGCACTTTAATGGAATATCAAGTGATTGTTTTACTCTGCCAAAAGGGAGTTAAGATAATGCTGTGAACATCATTGCAAATATGCAAATAAGCAGGTTCTGATGGGCTGCATCTCAAAAATGTGCTGTTTAAGAGATATGTGAGATGCCACATAGTTCTCCCTAATTTAGATGACTTTTATTTCATCATCCAGAATTTCTGATACTGCCATAGGAATAAAGTATAGCAAAGCAAAGAAAAGAAGCTGAAGCAGAGTCTCAAAAATTGCGTTGTACTTAACTCTATGAGATAACCAATGGCATATTTTCATCAAATGTGAAGTTTAAAATAGTATGACATAACACTCAAAATACTATCAAAATATATCATTTATTAAGGTTAATTAGCAGATGTGCTAGAATATAGACCACATGGGATGGTCCATATCTGCCAGTTGAGAGCTAAATTTGGAAGCAAAATAATTAATTTCAAAGCATTTCACATTCAGTATTCAGGACATATCCATTTTATTTGTGTCCTAGTTGTCATTAACACGTGTTTCTCAAAGGATTCTAGACTGCTAATAGTTTGTCAAATATTCTATAATGTCATTCATCTCTATCTCTGCATGCCCACTAACATAGGAAAAACTTCACAGAACATTATGTGAATGCCTGAATAACTTAAAATGGGCTCCATAAAATTTAGTATACACAGGAATCTTTCATTTTGCATTTTTCTGTCACAGAAGAAGGAGGTGGACGAGGAAAAGAGGAAGAAGGAAAGTAGAGTAGGAGGAGGAAGAGAACACAAACACATATTTTCTCTTACTGACACTGGTTAGCTGTGTTTTTAAAGTGAGGGAAGAAAGGGGACATCTTTTCACACTTCTTTTTTTAATGTTTTGCTTCAAAATATTTAGATTAAGTTCATTTTGAAAAGTAGAACAAGAGTAACTTAGTCTATAAGGCCATCAAAGGAGATTACAAATTAGAATGAACAACTAAAACTTCTAAAATGGAAATAATATATAGCATTTTGGTGAATGTTTGTGTGTATATAAACGTGCAAGTATGTGTGTGTGTGTGTGTGTGTGTGTGCGTGTGTGTGTGTGTACGGGCATGTGTAACATAAAAAAAAATGCCATTGCATACTACAAGCTATTTTGAGGTAGTCCTCATTTATAAGAAAAGTTTAACTTGAAGGTGAAAGAAAGTGGGGTGAGGGGGTGATAGATCGTTGGTGAATAATCTTTTTCTTGTTAATTTTTTTATAATTTTGAAATCACAGTGCAGTAACTTTGTACTAATCAGAAATAAATTTGGAGTAACTTAATTATTACAAGCTCTTAATCAGAAGTCTGTGTGGAATCTCAAATTAAAAGCTTACAAGGCATAACATATAGAAGTTTTGACCAAAAATGAACTGAATACTAATAATGTTTCCAGAAATTTCTCCCACATACCAGTGGGATTTTTCAAAGCTATATCATATACAAAGTAAGTCTACTACTATCTGACAGGATTAATACTACATGTCTGCCCGAACTGGGAGGAAAATGTAACTATGTGGTAAATTGGCATTTTGAGGTAATGTAGCTTTCGGAGTGCCTATCTCTAGTAGTTCACATTTTCCTACTCCAAATTTTTGCAGCCAATTCTCATTCTCTTTCCTGATATGCTTATTTGGCAAATATGAAAGCATATTAATCCTTTTTAATAAGCATTAACTCACCCCAGATAATCAGAGTATAAAAATTCCATCAAATATTTTAGCTGCTTTTGGATAGTACTGTCAAGTAACTTATTTCACCACCAGTTATAAAACCTATGTGTGAGGTGTTTAGCATTTTCAAATTTGCTCACTCACGAATTGTTTATATTTACTGAGTTTCATAAAATGTTAACCTCAGAAATAATATTCAGAAAACATAACTTACCCTTTATACTTCTGGAAAATTACATTTATTTTCATTAAAATTTGATGACTTCAGTAATCACAAATAGAAAAATGGATAGCAGAAGTTTGAAAAATACTGTGCATTTATCATAAAGATTATAATACAGTTATATACATTTATACTGATATATTTATATGAACCTAATCAAAGCTATATAGATTTTTTCCAAACTTACATTGTTCTTTTTTCTATTCACAAAAATTATTACAGATATTATCAAATATTTACTTCAAATTCAAAACCACTTAATATTTTCTATCTAAATTTCTACAACTTTTTTTTTATTGTTTATAATAGTTTAAGGACTGAATATGTTGAGCAAACAGGACCCCCATTGGCAGTGATATGGAGATTGATAGTGCTCAGTGAAAATTAAGGTAGATGGCGCTTCATGTTGCTTATAGAAGTATGATATTATTTCATTTAGGATATGATACACAGAGATGCTTTTAGTTCTTGCAGCTACACTTATTGCTATGGGTCAAAACCTGAGATGTGTATTTATATCTGAAGAGTTTAAGTAAGTGATTAATATGCAGATATAAAATTATAACTTGATGTGTAACATTGTCTCAGAGGATCCTCTACTTTCTCCTATGTGAAGAGGCAAAACATGTTTAGTCCAGATTTTCCTTCCAGATGATATGAATATATAGATATACATTTGATTCTTGATATTTAATCTAAAATTTAATCCATTACTGTTCTCTGATACATCTGTTATACCCGCTGACACCTAAAAGAAAGTATTAACAGTGATGAGCAGTTTTTGTTGTTGTTGTTGTTTCTTTTCTAAGTCTTCAAGTATAATTTTCTGTAATAATGGCAAGTTCCAAAGGAGCTATAGTATGAGTCAATGAGTAATGTTTGGCCTACATAGAGTTAGCTAAGGCATCCTACCCAGAGTTTGGATCACACCTTGTGAAGTAATTCTGCACTTACACTATTTAACATCTTCTTTTTCCTTCCTCTAGTGGATAAACAGAAATGAAGAAGTAGGAAAAAGGAGGCCTGAGAAAAAATTTAGCCTGGTCTACAATCTTACAGTCAATCCAGCTGCATTGAAAATATGTTTTCTAATGTAGGAAAATTCCACCAAATATTTAATTATGACCACAACTGAATTTTGAAATAATTGTGCTATAAAATAATTTAAATATTGACTCAAAGTGGAACCTGATTGTACAAAAAAGTGTTTTATCATAAATCAACAATTAGAGACTGTAAATATAGATTTGAGACTACATACATATTACCAAGTAGTGAAAAAGTACATATACACTTCAGACTACATTTTGCAAATCAAGTCACATTGCTTGAATTCTATTTGGTTTAGTTTTCACTTTTCTATTGGTATATTATAGTTTTACATAATAATGGAATTCATTGTGATATATTTATACATGCAGAACTTGGTCTGCTCACAATTTGGTCTGCTCCATTCCTTCAAACCTATCTTCTTTACCTCTCTCCTCTCTCCTCTCTCCATATTCCCTTGCTCTAGTCTTCTGGGTCTCTTCTCTATTTTTATGATATCCCTTTCCTTTCCTTCCTTCTGATTACCTTCCACAGTTTTTATACTATAAAATTATAAGACTTACTAAGAAATCTGTATGAAAACCAAAATATAAGCAAGGCCAACATAAGAATTTTTAAAATAATTGTTATAAGACCTTCGAGGTAAAAAGCCCTAATGAAATCTCTTTGCTCTTTCATGTATGATTATTAGCTCATACATGAAATGTCAAAAATAGAAACAAAAGATAAATACATATTCTATTACTCATTCAAAATCCCTTGTTCTTTAAGTTATAAAAGGATGAGAATGTGAAAACTTAAAAAGGTGGAAGACAGGTTATTTTTGGAGGAAAATATGTAGAAAATATCACAAATCAGACATGTAATGCTTGGTATCTGTGGTTTGGCAAATTTTATTTGCTTCTCATCTGGAGCAGCAGTTGCTAGAAGGCAAATTACTAGCTGAAGGGAAATCCATTCTGAGAGTAAGCCATCTATCAATTAACTATAAAAGTTTTGAAAGGCTTTTCTCTGGCTTGGCCTTCTTCCAAAATATTTGAAGGGCATAGCACATTCCGAGTTAGCAGTTTTCTACAAGCAGATGGATATCAATCACAATGAGAAATGATAATGGGAAATGTACTATTCTTGTCAAGTTCAAAGACCAACAGATATTTTCAAATTAAGTGCATAGGTTTTGCAAAGAATGGCTGTTTAAAAAAAGAAGTAGTAGAAGAAAAAGAAAGTCAGCTTAATGTGATTGTACTAAAAGTGCAAACCTACCAACTATGAGAGCTATTTCATTTGTAAGTCATGAATGAATGAAGAAGTATGAAGTTTAAAAATGCACCATTCCAAATATGGATATATTAGAACTCTGCACTGAAGTGACTTGCATAGTTCATTTTTATTATCTCTAAAGTCAAGTGAAAGGATAAACACAAAATTGTCCTTGAATTAAATCAATTTTTCCTTATTTTTTAAAATCATTTATATGTATGTCTCACAGAGATAAAATATTCCATAGTAACTGATTAAAGAAAGGGCTGATGGACAATACATTCATGGGTGAAGGCAAGGGGCTAGAATGCAAAACAAGAAAGTATATAAGAGTTTTTTTTTATTGGTTGTTCAAAACATTATAAAGCTCTTGACATATCATATTTCATACATTAGATTCAAGATGGTTATGAACTCCCAATTTTACCCCAAATACAGATTGCAGAATCACATAGGTTACACATCCACATTTTTACATAATGCCCTATTAGTGATTGTTGTATTCTGCTACCTTTCCTATCCTCTACTATCTGCCCTCCCCTCCCCTCCTATCTTCTCTCCCTACCCCATTTACTATAATTCATTTCTCTCCTTGTTAATTTTCCCATTCCCCTCACAACCTCTTATATGTAATTTTGTATAACAATGAGGGTCTCCCTCCATTACCATGCAATTTCCTTTTCTTCTCCCTTTCCCTCCCACCTCATGTATCTGTTTAGTTTTTTTAATGTTCAAGACTCTATACTCAGCAGTTAGTTCTGAGCACACCTCTCTGGGAAGAATCTCTAATTGGTGCAGTGGTTTAACACTTGGATGATAGAACATAAAGAATTGGGCAGCCAAGAACCACTGAGAACTGAGAATGGCAGAATGTCAAACACATGGAAACCTCTGTTCAATGGATTTGCCATACTCCTTTTTCTACTCCTGGAATTTATTTTGACCAATAACTAATAAATTTAATCTTCACAAGATGCAGACATAAGTCACAATATCACAACTAGATTATTATGTTTAATGCTGTCAAATAACATGCAATACAACTGAATGGGTGGTATGTCGTATATTTTTCACTATGTACATATTGTATTTGATTATATTAAATCTTCTATTTTTAATGTTTTGTTAAAAAACAAATGTCTTAATAATAATTTATTTTGACAGAGCCTTTGCTGATTATTAAAAATGGAAGACTGAATATAATGTCTCAGAAACTGTTTAAATGTCTGTAGGATGATATTATTTTAAATAGGTCCACTTACAAATTCTAGAAAGTATGAAATATTGTCAGTTTCAGATGAATTGTTGCTGTTAGAGATAATATTTAATGTAAATTATGATCAAAATGTAATTGAACATAACTTCAGCATTGAATATCTTCTCTCATTTACCCACTTTATGATTTTATCTCTTTCTCTCTCTCACCTGCTTTATCCCTCCCTCCTTTGGAGATAATTTGAAGGTCATAATATCTAATGTCCTTAATACTCTGTCTAGGATTCAAAAACAATTTATTAAAAAAAAATAGAACATACAAGGTTTTTTGTTTAATTTTGGTCTGCTGATCTGCTTCTTTCCCTTTTCCTTTTGCTCCTCTCTCCTATTTTTTTTTTCCTTCTAAAAGGCTGCAGTTCACACTGAAATAGACTACACCATTTAAGTGAAGAGTAAATCACTCCACTCATGCCTCATCAGTTTTATTAATATTATTATTATAATTAATAATTATTATATATTATATTATTAGTATTATAATTATATTATTATAATTATAATTATTATTATTATTATTATTATTATTATTATAATATATTATTATTATTTTTTTTTTTGAAATTAGGTGAATTCAAAGATACTTTACTACTTAGCCATATCCTTGGTAGTGGAGCCAGATTTATGAATAGGTAGTTTATGTAGTTAGGTAAATTGGGTCTAATTTCCAGTAAAATCAATCAAAACTCCATATTGAGGATGGAGTCCAGGATAAGGGGAATTGAAAATGTCCCTAAGGCCCTAAGCCCACCCCAAGGAAATTTTAATGAAGCAGCTCACAACAAACATGGAGATGCTAATCCAAAAGCCCTTCCTGCCCAGATTACTCCTTCAGCCCACCTGTCCTCCATACTTTGGGTCTTCCCACCTACATTCCAACACTGCAAGATAACAGAACAAAGGACAGCAATGTGACAGGAATGCAGGATAGCTGAAGGAAGACCTTAGCTCTAAAAAAGGTAATAAGACCTTAAATTTTTTCAAAGTTTTTTAAAAAAATCTCTTTCATGGATTCTACCACTTTGGTCCCCTTTGTCTTCTTGAGAGAAGTCTTTTCTACTGTCCTTTAATAAACCTTCTACTTTCTGCTCGAAACCTGCTTTGGAGAACTTATCTAGTGTTATACTTCAGCATTGGGGAAGCAAGGACTCTTCACCAATAAACACCCTAACAGGTTTAAATTTATTTTGAGTAGGGCCCTAGCTAAGTAGCTGAGATTATTTTTGTTAAGGTTTGATTTATGTAGAATGTGCTATTGCAGTAAAGCATACTGTTTTTACATATATATATATATATATATATATATATATATATATATATATATATATATTCATATGGGGATCTTATTTATATTGTGATTCTTTATTATTGTAATATTATATTTTCAAAATATATATGAATAGTAGGCTATGATAAGTTCTTTTTTTGCTCTTATAATTGAAAAGATTTTTGGCAAAAGTTACATATACCTTTGTAGATGAATTTTAAAAATTTATGCTTTGATTTCTTACTTCATTTAAAGTAAAGCTTGATGATTTTCTTATTATTGCATTATTGTTGTATTTAATTGTCGAGTTTATTTTGACATTATCATAAAACATGAAATATAATTTACTCCCCTTCAGTATCCAGTAATTCCCCTTTCCCTATTCTCATGCTTTCTTCTATCATATATTTACTTATAGTTTTTTTTTTTAATTATTGCTTTATAGAATGCACATAAAAGTAGACTTCACTGTGATATATTTCTATTTGTATATAACAGTTTTGGTGAGATATATTGTCAGTTAATTTGGGGGAAAATGATCACCTTTGTAATGATGAGTTATATTATTTACATGGGATGTATAATTCAGTCTTTTATGTGCTTTTTGTGACTTCTATTTTCTCATAAGTTCTACATATTTTGTTTCTAAAAATGTACACATGTGAAATACCACTTGCATAAGGCACCTATGTAAAATTTATACATAGTGTTTTATGCCCTTTTTTAAACTGGATATATTATGAAATGTGACTGGCCCCAGTGACAATTTTTCTTCTTCTTTTTTTAATTTTTAATGTTGGTTGTTCAAAACATTACATAGTTCTTGATATATCATATTTCACACTTTGATTCAAGTGGGATATAAACTCCCATTTTACCCCGTAAACAGATTGCAGAATCACATCAGTTACACATCCATTGATTTACATATTGCCATCCTGTGACCATTTTTCCTACAGATTATTATTTATCTCTTCCAAGATCTATATTGTATTGAGCTATGCCCTTGGGCTTCAAGTGTTTGGGTAAGTACCATTGCATACTTACATGCTATCATGAACACATATGCTCTAATTTCAGTAAGTCTCTGTGATGGGGAGTATCATGTATATTCAATAGCAAAATAGTTTCCACAAATAGATACTAATTTAAACTCCTTTTGAGTTAATGATTATTAATTTGTTTTAAATGTTCATCAATATTACCTAATTTTTTCCATGATGGGTTTCTATTTTGTATTTCTAAAATTTCTAAAGATTTTGAATTTATATAGTTAATAAACATATCTCATGTATAAATTTGAAGTTCAAACTTCTGTCTTTTATATATTTTTGGCTTAAAAAATGAGAAAAGGATCCAAAAATGCAGCTAGACATTGATTTCAAAAAAAGAAAAAGGTTTAAATTTCTAAAATTGACTTTTTTCTTTACTCATCATTTATTATAGATTTCTTGTATGATTGTAAGGGTAGGTTATTTAAAGTGGATTCTAGGGCTTATCTTTGTTAATTATAACAGGAAAATGAAATAAGGAATTTCTCCACACTATGGCTGCAGGAAAATGAATAAATTTCTTTAAAATCATATGGTAATAAAATTGTTAAATGACATACTTACTAAACATCCACTCCTTAAATTTTTTACTGTAATATTTTTTTCTGTTAATCATAAATTCTATCATCTAGATTTGGGGATTTAATATAAAATCATATGGAATAAAATTAGGCCAATCCTAGAAGTATTCATACATAATTTGTTATTTACTTAATGACATGTTGTGGAGATAGCAACTAATGAACATATTTATTTTTAGACAGAGTTACTTTTTGGCTTTTCAGGTTCTAATAAGCCTTTTAGATTTATTTACATACTGAGTCACTCAGGGCCACTGATGTTTGTTTTTTTATTTATTTTTTATTTTTTTTATTTTTTAATCTCCAGGCATTTACCCTTCTAAGAAATCTGTCTTGGGAGCTCTGTTTCTGAAGAGTTTCTTAACATTAAAGAAAAAAATGTATATATGTTGCCCCTGAAATGTACTGTCAATGCACTCTCTTCAAAATGGAGAGAAAATAATATTTTTCCAGACTGACATCCCTGTGTTAGGAGCTAAAAATACACGATGGTCTTTGAAGAAATTTCATACAGTTCTGTCTCTGGGTAGTTTTCTGTGGGCTGCTGAATTGCCACTTAGTATCCAGATACCCATGTGTTTTCATCTATACTATGGGAATAATTTCAGAGGGCACAGATGAATAATGCTCTTCATGGAGGCTATGAATACCTGTATGTTCTATAGTGCACAGCTGACAAAGCCCCTGGAATACACTGTGCACATTCTATTTGGTTAACCGTTATCTGCCACTCACATGAATTTTCTTTCAAAAGTTTGTAACAATCTTTTCACTTTAGGCATCCATGTCATCCACATTCCCAAGTATAAAAGTTTGAATCTTTCTTTTCTGAATTCCAGGTTCCATTTCTCTTGTGGTTCAATGTGGTACATATAATTATGTTTTTTTCTTTCTTTTACACTGTTTTTCTAATAAAAATGTTCTCTGTTCCAAACCTATATTTCCCATGTCCAGCTATGTTTAGAAAATGACATAGATAATTGTATTTGAAAATTAATAAAGGGGAATTGAGAATAATTCTTGCTCATGTTTCCCTTCCTTAGAAACTGAACCTTTTCAGAACTGTTCCTGAAAAGTGAGGATCCTAATCAATCAGATATATTACAAAATGTTGATTGACTGTATATTCTCTTCTAAAAACTCTGTGTTCAAATCCTTGGCCCATTTCTTGATTGGGTTATTAATATTATTATTATTACTATTATTATCATCATCATCATCACTATTATTATTATTTACTTAGTTTTTTGAGTTCTTTTTGTACCCTAGAGATTAGTGCTCTATCTGATATGTGAGGGGTAAAATATTCCTCCTAAAAGGTAGGCTCTGTCTTCACCTCACAGATTGTTTCTGTTGCTGAGAATAAACTTTTTAGTTTGATTCTATCCCATTTATTGATTATTTGTTTTAATTCTTATGCTATAGGTGTCTTATTAAAGAAATTGGGGCCTAATTCCACATGATGAAGATTAGAGGATGTGTTTTATTCTATTAGACACAGAGTCTTGGGTTTAATTCCTAGGTTCTTGATACATTTGGAGTTGAGTTTTGTGCATGGTGAGAGATAGTGGTTTGTTGAAGAGGCTATCTTTTCTCCAGTGCATGTTTTGACACCTTTGTCTAATATATAATAATTATTTTGGGGGGGCTGGTCTCTGTGACCTCTATTCTATACCATTTGTCTGCAGTCTGTTTTTTTTTGTTTGTTTGTTTGTTTGTTTGTTTGTTTGCTTGTTTTTTTGCAAATGCAATGCTGTTTTTGTTACCATTGCTCTGTAGTATCACTGAAGGTCTGGTATAGTGATACCACCTGTTTTACTCTTTCTGCTGAGGATTACTTTATCTATTCTTGGTCTCTTATTTTTCCAGATAAATTTCATGTTTGCTGTTTCTATTTCTCTGAGGAATGCCATTAATATTTTGATCAGGTTGCGGTAAATCTGTATAGTGCTTTGGTAGCATTGTCATTTTGAAAATATTACTTCTGCCTACTCATGATCAAGGTTGATCTTTCCATCTTCTAAGGTCTTTTTAAATTTTTTCTTTAGGGTTCTCTAGTGTTTCTTGTTTAGATCTATTACCTTTTTTATTAAGTTGCTTCCCAAGTATCTTATTTTTTTGAAGTTATTATAAATGGGGTTGTTATCTATCTTCATTTCTTTCTCAGAAGATTTTTCACTGATATACAGAAATGCCTTTGATTTATGGGTGCTGATGTTTTATCCTGCTACTTTGCTAAATTAATTTACTAGTTCTAGAAGTTTTCTGGTGGAGTTTTTGAGTCTTCTAGGTATATAATCATATCTGGCATTTCCAGGTAAATGGATAGCATTGGAGAAGCTAATGCTAAGTGATGTTAGCCAATTACAAAAAAAAATATAATGAGGCTGATTCATTATGGGGTAGGGCGGGGGAGCATGAGAGAAATAGATGGATTCTCAATAAAAAATAGGGGTGGAAGGAAAAGAAAAGGGGCAAGAATGGTGGAATGTGATAGAGACCATAATCAAAAGTACATGTACAAAGACACAAATTTGTATCACCATACTTTATATACATACCAGAGATGAAAAATTGTTTTCTATACATGAAAAAAGAATTGTAATGCTTCTGTTGTCATTTCTTTAAAAAAATGATAGAAATATAAAAAAATATTGTTCATAAATTATATACATTAAATATGTGCATGTTATATATAGAATATATACATATATATGCACATATATGTTTATATATAGATCTAGAGAAGGCAAGTCTCTTTCCTGAATTCTTAAAAATCAATTAATTTGTTAATTTGTTCTGCTCTATTAGCACACAATTTTATTTCTCTTGTTGTACAGAAAGTATAGTTAAAAAACCCATGAACCTCTAATTTGTGTACAACAAGATTTTCATCTCCTTACACCATCTTACCTACCTCTATACCATCTCCCATCACCTCCCTCCTTGTTGTCTTATTCAAAGTTTCTTCATTTCTTCCATGCTAACTCCCACTTTCCTCATTGTGGATCACCATCCACTTAGCAGAGAAAAAATTAGGTCTTTGATTTAGGAGGATTGGCTTACTTACCTTAACATGATATTCTTTAACTCCATCCATTTACTTCCCAATTCCATAATTTTATTCTCTTTTAATGTTCAGTAACATTTCACTGTGTAAATAGACCATATTTTCCTTGTCCATTCATCTATTGAAGAGCATATAAATTGGTTCTATAGTTTACCTATTGTGAATTGTTTTGCTATGAGCATTGATGTGGATATGCCTCTGTATTATGCTGTTTTTAGCTCTTGTTGGTCTAAATTGAGGAGTGGGATAGCTGAGTAAATTTTGGTTTCTTTCCAAGTTTTCTAAGGAATCTCCTTATTCTTTTCCAGATTAGTTTCACCAATTGAGAGTCCTACCAACAGTGTAACAGTGGGCCTTTTTCCTCACATCCTCACCAATATATATTTTTCCTTGTAATTTCAATAATTTTCATTCTGATTGGAGTAAGATTAAATGTTGGAGTAGTTTTGATTTGCAATTCTTTAATTGCTAGAAATGTTGTTTTCAAAGCAAAACTCAAAGACAGTTTGTTATAATTAGTAACCCTAATATTACCACTACATGTATAACTACTTGGATTGTATGTTTCTTTGAGAATATCAGATTTCATGTAATTTTTAAAATATCAATTCAATCCATTATTAAAAATAGGAACCTGTTATACTTTTTATTCACCATATGGTCTATTCCTGCATCATCTCTATATACATGAACCCAGTGTACACCTATTTTTATCCCCAAACTCTAAAACGATAGGGTTTCAAAACATGCTCCCAGAAATTGTGGAAGAAATACGCATGTCACCTGCTCCATGTATTCCTTTCATCACATCATCTTCTGGACACAAAATGCAAAACTCAAACTTATCTTATTCTTCTCCCAAAGCCTCATTTTAATGAGAGAATGGATTACTAAAATCATCTATGTCTGCATTGCCTATTATTTTCAAATTTCAATCCTATGGTGAGTATACACTTGATTCTTTCAAGGATAGTGCATTCAACTACCCCCCTTTTGAAATTATCCCTGATCTTATCACTCATTTTGTACTGGTACTGATCTCCTAACATCCTTATTGATATCTATTTACCCAAGTGCCTTGTTGTGACTGACTCTTCATGTGTGTTGACATTCCCATTTACACTTTAATGGAAATTCATTGGATTGCTAAAAGGGCCTTTGGTCCCAATCCAAAACTCACTCTTCTTCCTTACCCTACACTGGAATCCTACCTACTCTCTCTATTTCACTGCAAGTTCTCTTTTACATTCAGTAGTACCAGGTACAAGATCTTAGGCCATTATCTATGGATTTAGAGAATTCATCTCTGCAGAACATAATTCAAAACTATGTATCCAAATCAAGGGCCCAACAAACTTGTGTGCTTCAGATCGTACCTAGTTTTGTATTTTGATACTTACATTTCACCTTACATTCGTATAAATATCCCAGTTGTCAAATACCCGTATTCATCTAGCAGAATGACTCCTAACCCAAATCGAACATGATATGACCCTTAACCATACTCTGTTCCCTCAATTGATTTTCACATAACAGCAGGTCCTGAGTTTATCTTGCCATACAGGTATGTAGGGAATCCTACAGCTGCTGAGAAGCTCAAAGATAGATGCAGAAATGATCCCTGGAGCAAATGTAGGAAGCTAGGTAGGACCTGTGAGGTCTAAAGTCATCTTCCATGGCCAAGAACCCAGTCAGGATGAAGGGATGAGGCTGAATTAGGCTCTCTCTTCTCAATGCAGTGAAGATGGACACAATCAGGTGTGTGGATTGCTGATACCGGGCTCCTAGGGTATATAGACTTTATGTCTTGTGAAAATGTCACAGGAATGTGGGGCAGCCTCCATCTCATGGAACCCTTGGAAACAACTGTTAAAACAAAGTGGTTGCCAAGGCAGTGACCTCATTCACTTCCCTGAAGGAAGTGACCTCACCTCACTTCCTTGGTGATGGAACTCTCTGAACTTGGGATCCAGGAGGCGAGGCATCCAGAGGCAGTTCCACTCCCAGTGGGCTCACTTGATTGTCTAGATCAAGGCCAGAGTCATTCTTTGTTGGTACCTAGTGATGTGTGGATAGCCAAATGCCTGGAATGGTCTCAACAGGGGCCTTTCCTGAGAAAGAAGTGTTGACTCATTGCTGGCTCCTGACAACTACACAAAGATGACCAAGGAGACCAGAGCTAAGACAGGACAGGTCACTACTGAGGAACATATTTTCACCCACCAGTCAGAGGACAGAGTGGATAGGTGCAGACCAAATACAGGGGTGGTTTGTGTGTCTCAGTGGGTGTGTGTTTCAATTTGTGGTTTTGTCTCATGTTCTGAGAAAATGAAGGAAAAAAGTTTTTTTTTTTAATTGTTTTTTTTTTGAAATGGACTGTTAACTAGTGAGCCTTTTTATGTCAGTGGATCCCACTCGGTTTGTGGTAAAAGAGAGTAGAGAAAAGTATGCAGCCGTGAATGTGTCCTGTCTAGTGGAAATCTTTGCAGGACTCCTCATGGCCAATTTATGAATGGACTGCTGCTTGCCTTGCAGATGGGCAACACCTACCAAGATCCTAAGTTCCTGTATTCTTCCTGAATTTTGGCCACTCTCTGAAGGGGTTCGTGGTTTTGTGTCCAAGATGTGCACCACATTCAAGCTCTGTGACATGGCCATGGACTGGATTGCTGAAGGACATGCCAAGCATCTTAGAAAACTCAAAAATTAGCATGACTGGTAAGGATCTCTCTGGAGAATTCCTGCTTGGATAGATAGCAACCCAAGTTGCATGATTAGGAGCTGTCAGTGCCACAGTGTTCAATTAAAGAAAAGTTTTTCTCCAGGCTTCTTTCTTCCCTATTGTTCTGTTCCCCTGAATGTCAGGGAGGTGTTTGCCTTAGGGCACTCCTTTGGGACTCCTCAAGAAAACAGTTTCAAATGGAAATGAAGAGGCTTAATCTGTGCCTTTGAAGTAAAGTGCTTTGTAAAAGCTGTGTCTGAATCAGACTCTTGGCCCTGTGTGTGGCTGTGAATTACATTCTCAGCACCCCAGGAAACTCAAGAAAAATCACATGTGTCCGTCCCACACTAAAAGGATGAAAAAGAAGTGTACTATTGGATGAAGTCTATTGCCTTCCTCTGGTCAGGCTCCTGACCCCTATGAAGTCAGAACAGGGATCCTCTGGGTCAAATGAGTTGTTGCAAGCCCTCCAGTAACTAGCACACAGGTGTTTGGGGTTTTTCATGAGTCCAGTACACATAAAGAATTTACTCCTGGCAGGCAGGAGGCGTCTAATTTGAGAAGCAGAGCAGTATTAACTACAGGCCCATTATATCTATCCTGTTTCTCAGGAAGGGTGTCTTGGCCACCATGACATTTGGCATATGATGGGTATGAGAGCTTACTTTGCACACCATCTAAGACTGCTCACCCTATAGAAACCCCCTGCCAGAATGTTATGATGAGTGTCTGTATTAAAGAAGATGAGGGCCATGTGGGAATGTTTTTGTTAGAATAGTGGTCTTTTGTGTGGTGGTTGGAAAAGATGACTGGGTCCACCTCAGCTTGAACTCTGGTGTGATGCCACTAGAGACTGAGTTCTGGAACTGATCTCAAAGAACTATTGCCATGAATTGTGTTTGGATTTTAGAAGGCCAGGCATTAGAGGAGCCTTTGGAAAGGAGATCTTTGCTGAGGGTGGCTTTCTCCACAGCACTGGGAATCTCAGCCAGGATTTCACATGATTTTGCTGTGAAAGCCTTCTCAGCTACAGTTGAGAGCCAAAACTCACAAGAACCTCATATTTTAGACCCCAATGGGCCTGGATTCCTGTGACCTTTCGCCACTCCTTGGGAACCTTGCCTGCATGCGATCTTGAGAGGTTTTACTGAAAGGAGATTCCTCAACACTTAATGGCTCCTGAATGAATCAAAACCCACAGTGTCCACTTCTTCATTCTTGAAATATGGCTAGGCCAATACCATGAAGTTTTTGAGAATCCCATGACCAGAAATCCCTGGAGAACCTTTAGATCTCCTGTTGCTCATCATGACTGAAGCAGTGAGTGCCATTATTGACTGAGTGGAATTCATGATCATGGTGAAGAGCAGAGATGCCAGTGAGTAGGAGCCAGCAGCGAACTGGGCCTGGAGCAATGGAGTGCAGGTGTGTGATCCAACATCTGTGGTGGGCCCCTGTGGTTCTGTCATTGGCTTCCAAATGACATGTGACTGACAAGGTGTAACCAGGAGACCCGAAAATATAAAGGCATGTTTTTGTGGGGAGAGGATTTGGTGTGATGCTCAGAAACAAGTTGCTACCCTCAAGTGGGTATGATATATGGGGTATCAGCCCAGTTTGTGTTTTTGACTTCAGACCCTGACTCACCCCACGTGACAGAGCTTTCTCCAGCACTGTGTACTGGTTGACCTTTTTGTATTTCAAAAACAAACACCAATTTTTCAGGGAAGCTGAAAGAAATGCCATTAAAACTGGGCAGTGAGCCAAAGGCTTCACAATCCACTCAGGGAGACATTCATACCCCAAAGGCCACAGTTACCTGCATAGAGAGGATTCAGGACTGCTGCCTCCTATTCCTATTTGAAAATATGAACCCATGTCCTCCTGTTCACATGGACTCAGACCAAGCTTTCATGATCTCACTACAAAGGAAGCTAAAACACAAAGCTTTATTTCTAGTGGACGAATGTCAGAGGCAGATAGTCAAGAAGTCATTAGGCCAGCAAAGTTCCATGTTTGTGGAATGTTTACCCTGTCCTCTACTTTTGGGATCTCTTCTGCCACACCCAAGTTTATGAGCACCTCAGAATTTCCAATTTCAGATATGTATTCACAGGTTTTTTTCCTCGTCTCCTCTCATTGTGTCTTCTTTGGGGTGATAGTAATGTGCAGGCATTGTGGTGGATGATAGTGGAAGATTTTTATGTGCCACGTGTTCCCATATGTATTAGACTCATTTTTGATTTTGCCATTTGAAATATTGAATCTCTGACACTAACCCATAACCTTCTAGGCTCTGACTACTTATCCTAACATCGATAAAAATAATCCTAAAGGAATAGAAGTAGAGGCATTTGATAGGACGCATGGTGTATACTTGGACTTGCCTTTGCTTCATCAAAGATACATATTATAAAACCTGTGACACATTTTTCTCATTTTACTTCTCCATGAATCTTCAAAATTAACAAATATGTAACTTCCTGACTCCCTGTCTCTGTCGCCTTGGTCACAATGTATGTTTTTATATACATATATATATATATAATTCTACTGCCATCACAGGTATATTCTTGAGAGTACTCTCACTTTGGTAACTACGAATTTCATGAAGAGATCACTGCCCCCCAATACACTGAGGTAACTGAAAAGTCAAGCTGTGGTGAGCTTTATACTTCAACAAATTTAGATATGAAACAATGTAGAGGGAAATGAATATTTTGGGTACATATGTGAAGGATATATATCCCCTTATGAATTTCGATTGGCGTACATACTATTTCATTTTAATGTATTAAATATATATATATATATATATATATATATATATATATATATATATATATATAGTATGAATTTGCAAACATGAACTATTTGTGTCATATACTTATACTACCTTGATTCTTTCATGTCCATCTGTGTGGATTTATAATCAACTTTTCAGGAGATATTTTTCCGAAATATTCATTTTCTTGACATACGTATTCATTTTGGAATACTCAAGATGAACTTCAGTGAATATTGAGTGCTAACCCTAATATTTCTACAGTAAGTGACCCAGTTTAACATCAATGAAAGTATATTCATATGGGACATGATGTGTATTTTGAATTAAATTTTTATTCAAAATTGTTGTATTCTTATTTCTTCAGAATATATACATCATAGGATGTATCATTTCATCCACAATTTACAAATTGATATGCATATGATTCACTTTCATTCACTCCCTGTATCAGATCCCATGTATTTCTCCATGTTGCTTTACTTGCTTTTTCATGAGATTTCTTTTATTTCACATAACTTTTGAATTCCTTCATCATTTTCGAAGCAAAACTCAAACACAGTTTGTTATAATTAGTAACCCTAATATTACCACTACATGTATAACTACTTGGATTGAATGTTTGTATGTGAATACTAGATTTTATGTATTTTTTAAAATATCAATTGAATCCATTATTTAAAATAGTAACCTGTTATATTTTTTATTCACCATATGGTCTATTTATTCATCATATCTATATACATAAACCCAGGGTACACCTATTTTTATCCCCAAACTCTAAATGATAGGGTTTCAAAACATGCTCCCAGAAATGGTGGAAGAAATACGCATGCCACCTGCTGCATATATTCCTTTCATCACCTCATGTTCTGGACACAAAATGCAAAACTCACATTTTTCTAATTCTTCTCCCAAAGCCTCATTTTAAAGAGAGCATGATTACTAAAATCATCTATGTCTGCATTGCCTATTGTTTTCAAATTTCACTCTTATGGTGAGTATACACTTGATTCTTTCAAGGATAGTGCATTCAACTACCCCCGTGTTAAATTATCCCTGATCTTATCACTCATTTTGTACTTTGCCTGATCTCCTAACATCTTTATTGATATCTATTTCCCCAAGTGCCTTGTTGTGACTGACTCTTCATGTGTGCTGACATTCCCTTTTACACTTCTTCTCTGCATGGTCAGACAGATTTACAGGGAATTGTTTGGCGGTGTGCTAGGTAGGACTTTTGGGTGCAGGTAGACGTGGGGCAGCTGTTTTCCTGTGGACAGTGGCTGCTTCAACCCCAAAAGCAGCTGGTTGTTCCCCACCAGAGCTGTCCAGAGTTATGACCTTTTAATTTTATTATCAGGATCATGAGGCTTCTAGCTGGGATCACACCTCCCTAAGAGGTTGTAAGGAATTTCTGTGAATAGAAATCCACATAGTGGTGAAAAGATCTCAGACCAGCCATCCCTTGGGAGGTGGAAGTTAAAGGTTAGTTTCACTCAGTTGGCAGAAAAGTTTTGAGGGAAAAGTTCATTTTCATAACGTTTCTTTTGGCTGGAGATAGGATAAATGGGGCAAAGATGAATGTGCTTTTGTACATTGGGCTAATTGGGTTAGATTGATGAACGTGGTCACATATCCAGGGCACAATATGAGCTACTTTTGTATGTACAGATTCTTTTACTTCCCACTATAATCTCAGAGGGTAGACATCATCACTCCCCAGTTCTTACAGATGAGGAACTGAGATGTGGAGAGATTGAGGAGCCGCCCAGATCACCCAGATGGTAAATGGCAGAGCTAAGATTTGAACTGCAGTCTTGTGACACAGTCTCTGGTTGTGACCAGTATACTGCATTACCTGGACATGCAGGGAGGGTCTAGATAGTATGGCTGGATATGTTTCTGATCTCTATGGCATTCTGTGAAGCAGTGTCCCATTGGGTGTAAGTCATCAATTGCATTTCATCACTTCCAGTAGCCTCCTGGAGGGAAGGGTTCAATTCTGTGTCCTGGCACCCTGCTTGATGCCTGCCATTTAGGACCTGTATCCATTTGCAGATCTCCATGTCAGCAACCTGGTTCAGAGTGGAACATGAAGGCAGAGGGCTTCAAGTGGTCTCCATGACTCTTGCCAGCTCTTATCAGGATGAACAGAGGTAATGTCTTGGATCATTGTTTAGGGTTCACTGATATCAAAGCTAAAAGATGATCTTAAAAAAGAAAAGCACTCATTTCTGATGTGTTTGGTTGCTCTCCCTCTTTATCATTAATGTTTTCCTTTTTCTGGAACCATGTACAGGCAGCCAACCTCCCCTGCTCCTCTGTAAAAGTTAAGCCAGCAAGGTGTTTGGTTATCATTGCCAAATAAATTAATTGAGAACTACTATTATCATCTTAAAACTTAATTCTTTCCCTTTGTACTTTCTGGATGCTTATAGGATGTTGATTCCTCTCCAATCTGCTGGGCTTCTGCAGGAGTTCCAGATTTTTCTCCCCACTGTGAGAGTTTTGTGCATTGAGTGTAAAGCTTCAGTTATCAAGTGCTTAGTTTAGGTGTGGTTTGTCCACCCAGGGTTCCTGTGTTGGAAGCTTGCTCCTGAGTGTGGTGATATGGGGGATGGTGAAACCTTGAAGAGATGGAGCTAGTGGTAGGTCACTGAGGACACTGCCCTCAGAAAGGGAGACCTGAAGATGCTGCCCTTAGAAGAGACTCTGGTTAGTTCTTGCATCTTGAGAGTCATTATGAAAGAGTAAGACTTCTCCACAGTCTCTGGCTTCCTAGCTCATCATGTGATCTCTCCTTTTTGCTTGTATTCCTGCAACAATGCGATCTGCCATGATGTTATATAGCCAAAGAAGGAACCCTCATCAGAGGCTGAATTAATAAGAATATCTAATTTTTATTTTTTCAGCTTCCCAAACTGTAATATATAAACCTCTTTTCTTTATAAAGTACATAGCCCACAACCTCAAATATATGGGTCACTGGCGGAACTCAGAAACACCATGGAGGAACCCAGCAACACCACCAGGGTAGTGCCAAGGACACATTATCCATCAGATCTCTCATCAGACGAACCAGAGGGAGCACAGGGTTGGACATCTGCACCTCCACCAGCACAGTACTAACACCAGAGATGCGAGTTCAAATCATTCTCACAGGAGTAAAAGGACCTCTTCCCCAAGGAACAGTAGGCTTATTTTTGGGACACAGTTCTTCTACTACAAAAGGACTTATGATAAGTCTTGGGGTAATTGATCCCGATTATGAAGGTGAAATAAAAATTATAGCTAGTTCTCCAAAGGGTATATCAGTAATTTCACCAGGAGACAGAATAGCACAGTTATTAATAATACCCAGCCTACATGATAAATTTTCCAGTAGTACAATAGAAAGAGGTTCCAGGGGATTAGGCTCCACAGTTGTAGATTGGTCTCTGCTGTCTTTAAATTTAGATTCTCGCCCAATGCTAAAACTAAATATTCAAGCATATGAATTTAATGGGCTACTGGTCACATGCAGACCTTAGCATCATATCTCATCAAGAATGGTCAAAACATTGACCATTACAACAAGCCAGTCAAACACTTTGAGGCCTAGGAGTGGCAACTAATCCCCATAGAAACGCAATGGTGTTAGATTGGAAGGATCCTGAAGGATGTGAAGGAACTATACAGCCATATTTATTGGATCATCTTCCTATAAATTTATGGGGACGAGATATCCTAGATCAATTAGGTTTGCAATTAACAAATAATAGCAATCCAAATGCGCCCACTATTAGGGCTAGACAAGATTTTAGGAAAGAAAAAAGATTAGGAGAACAAGAACAAGGTATAGCAGCACCAATTCAAATAGATCAAGAAATAAATAGACATGGATTGGGTTTTCAGAAGGGGTCACTGAGACAATAAAAATTACTTGGAAATCAGAAAGACCAGTATAGGTTTCTCAGTGGCCCCTGAGTAAAGAAAAGATACAAGCAGCCCATGACCTGGTCAAACAACAATTAACGGAGGGACATATACAACCTTCCATATCTCCCTATAATACTCCTATTTTTGTCATTAAAAAGAAATCTGGTAAATGGAGATTATTGCAAGATTTAAGAGCCATTAATAATGAGATGCTTATTATGGGACCTGCTCAATCAGGGATTCCCCAATAGTCTGCTTTGCCAAAAACCTAGTATGTTTTAGCTATAGATATTAAAGTTTGTTTTTTTTTTCAATTCCAATTCATCCTGAGGATAGTCCACATTTTGCATTTACTATCCCTGCACTAAATCATGAAGTTCCTATTTGAGATATGAATGGAAAGTACTCCCTCAAGGGATGGCTAACAGCCTAACTATGTGTCAAATTTTTGTTAACAAAGCAATCCAGTCACTTAGAAATACTTCACTATATGGATGATTTATTATTAGCACATAAACTTAGAAACACGTTGCTAGAATATTATGCCACACTTACAAATTTAGTATAAAATTATAATCTAGAGATAGCAATAGATAAAGTACAATTAAATTTTCCAATTAATTATTTAGGAGTTCTATTATCTTCAACCATGGTGCATTCACCAAAAATTCAAATACAAGTAGATCAACTCAAATCACTGAATGACTTTCAAAAATTATTAGAAGACATAAATTGAATAAGACCTTATCTAGGCATACCAACAGGAGAGTTGCCTGTGTGTGATGGCCTGGGATTCTGCAGCTACTACTTAATCCAATAGCCACAGTGTGACCCATTTGTCCAATAAAACATTTTCCACAGCGGCAGGGAACATAAAGTTACTGCTGTGGGTAGTAGAATATGGTCTTTTGTTAGCCGGAGGTGACTGGAGATTTTGGATGAAGTTAGAATATTATTTTTGTTTTTGTGGGTGCTTTTGAAGATGGTATTGATCCACCTTCTGAATGTCTTGACATGGGGTGCAATTGCTCTTCTCTCATGCCTTGTTTTCCTTTCCTTGTTAGTGACTTCACTCTTGGTCACGACAGAGGATTTAATAAAATAGTTGGCTGTGTATCCACTCTCTGCAAGGGTCATATAAAGGATATGGATTGTCTATAGGCATAAAGGGGATTCAGCGATAGCACTGGCTTGATATATTAACCTTAGATTCTACCTTTGTAGTTTGAAATTCAACTTAAAAAAATAGTTGGTTAAACAAATCCAAGTCACATTTTTCATTAAATGCTGCAAATAACAACACATGATTTGCAGAAAGCATGAAAGAAATGGATTTAAAAACCTTTTTTTAGCATGAGAATATTGGTTAGAATAGATACTTTGAGAAGTGGCACTTTTATCATCAGGGTGTCCAGTTGGGATTCAGGTTCTTTTTGTCCTGAACAAAGAATTGAGCAAGACCCAAAGAAGTAACAGACAAGGTACAAATTAAATAAAGTTGAAGTTAGAAGTAGCATTTCATAAAGTAGAGTGCAGTGGACCAAGCAAGAGAGGCTCAAGACCCCAGTGTCTGGGAATTATCTTATATACTGAGCTGTGAAGCCTTTTCTTCCCTATGTGGACTGGATTGAGGACTGTATCCCATTTGCTCTCATTGGTTACCTCATGATACCTGAATAGAATATTGTCCAATATTCCCTTATTGGTTACTTTAGAATGCAGCTCACTTTACCCCCATTGGCCATTTTAAAGTATAGAAACTATGGCAGGAGTTGTCATGGTGATAGCCCTCAATGGTGGGAGTTGTCATGGGAATGGGACTAATCTTAACAGGGACATGATGACTTGTTTGCCTGTCTTGTCCTCCAGTGGCATCTTCTTACACCCTGCCTCCACCAGCTTGGCATTTCTGAACTCTTACCTAACACCATCATTTCTTACATTCTTCTCAACCTCTTTTTATCATACTCACTGTTTATAATGCATTCCAGGCACTCAGGATAAAACAATGGTGCTGGATTTGAGCAGGAGTAGGGATAGGCTTGACCCTTGCTTAAATAAGAAATAAGATCACCAAAAATCTAATTTAGAGTGTTGTAAGGAAGTTCAAACAATTAACCTATTCAAGGAGGTAAGAGAATCTATTTGCAAGAAAAAATGTTTAAAATAGGAGATATGCAGGAGGTAGGAGAAGTTAAGATAGCTTATTGCACTAAGTTTTATAAGTTTCTCACTGTCTCCCTCACACCTTCTTCTTTTTTTATTCCCCAATAGAAATGACTATATAAAATACAGCTACAAAATTCCAGTGTGCATTTGATATATTAGGAAACTGTGAATCTTGCTTTCCAAAGATCCACAGTCATTTTAAAATCATGGTTGTAGTAGGTTGGGGGGAAAAAAGATAGCAAGATAGCACTCAGAGATCTAGCTTAGTCTCCCCATGGAGTGAGTGACCATTGTATATCATGATTCTTCAGTGTAAATGGAGATAATGCCCAACTAATAGGTTGATTGTGCAAACTCATGGAGAAAGTGTGTATACAAAATCCTCATAAAATACCTGTTCATAATGTACAATTATTAGAACTTTTACTCCTCCACCCACTCTCTATGTAACCCTGTTTGAAGACTCACATTTGTATGACCATGTTCTTATGTATTCTGTTCTCAAAGCCAGTGCCTTATAGGCCACCCTGCAGAAGAATGCTATTGAATGCTTCATCTTTTCCATCATAAAATTTATTTTCTTAAATCATAATCTTTCTACACTGAAGTTAAAGAAGGGAGTGTAGTTTACTTTTGTAGTGACAGACCAATTAGGAAGCAGAAAAACTCACCTCAAGAAAACACAATTGTTAGATTTTCTTGAGACCTACCTGCTTTCTAAATATACAACTTAAATATGGAATCATCTATATCATTCCAACTAACTGGTCTTATGACTCCCTGAGGCACTTTTAATAAATTTTATTAATCTCAACAGGTTTCCAGTTAAAACCCAAAACTCATCAAGAGAGATTCCTAGGAAGCTGGATTCTTAATAAAATTCCCTTGGTGATTCTTATTTTCAGTTTAGATTAGGCTACAATGATGTATGTAAAAAGTAATTACAGAGTTCAAGATGCTTAGCTTCATATGTAAATGTATACTATATTTATTCAATTTATTCATTCATTTACTTAGCAAATACACACTGAACTCTGAATATATCAGGTACTATCTCTGGAGATGAAAAGGTAAATAATGGTCCTTACCCTCAAGGAGACCATATCTGATAGTGACAGATAAAAGATTCAAATAAGTAGGTAAAATAGAAGCATACAGGAAAGAATGTTTGAGAAAATTAGGATTTAACAGAGTGGTTAATGTTTTCATAATATTCTTCACATGCTTTTCATCTGACTTTCTTCTGACTCTTCCTTTGCCCTAATTACAATGGATATATGATCCAACACATTTTTTTAAAAGAATACATTATCTCAGGCAATTGAAATGCCCTATTGCTGAGTGTAACATTAATTACATCACTCAAGGTACCATTCTAGGTTTGAATAATTACATTCTTTTCTGCTGAATAATGTTGGCATTGTATTGGTATCTTGCTGAAGACCTCATCAGCTACACGAATCCTGTGGCTTTAAAAGTAGGATGAGAAAAACTAATAAAAATATTTTAATTTGAATTACTATGACTTTAATTACTTAGAACAATTTTTCTACTAAAAGCAGGAGATAATTTTTTTAATTCAGTCCCCTTTGATAACTAACATTTGTGAAAATTAGATAGAGAAAATAAATGATATTAAAGTTTGGCTTTGTATTTTCCTTCAAGTATAACTATAGTAATTTCTTAAAATAATGTTGGGTATGATCAGTAGCTATCTGTTGACATTTGAAGATGCATTATTCACTTCTTGGAGTGTCATTTTCCTCATACATGTTAACTGATTGTTAACATTTCTCTTAATTTAAAGGTCTACAATATACTATCTACTCAGATATTACAATATTACACATAAAACTGGCTTACAATAAACAAAAATTGTTTTGAATTTAAAAAAAAACACTAGCTGCTTTTAAGAGTTTTCAAATGAAGATTTAATTACTGTGTGAATAGCTTTCTGTGGACAATAAAAATTGATATTACATACTAATTTTATTCCATGCAGTCATTGTATGTTCTACATAGAAGTCTAAACATGTCTCTCTATATTCCTGGTGAAGAAGGAATGAGACCTATATGACATTTTGTTTTCTTATCACCCTAGGCTAACTGTGGAGGTCTCAGATAAAAATATGATATACTCAGGTAAAACTGAGAGTATTTGAATGTAAGCATGACCAGTTTGCAAACAACTTGCCATGAGAAGGAGGGATTACTGCCACAAAATTAAGGAAGATAAACCATAAGCAATGAGAAGGAGATGAAGATATGTGGAAATCACTCCTTTTTAAATTAATTAACAAAAGTGTTTTCTGGAATTATTTTTTTTTTAAATTAATTTTTATTGTAGGTTGGTCAAAACATTACATAGTTCTTGATATATCATATTTCACACTTTGATTCAAGTGGGATATGAACTCCCATTTTGGAATTCTTTGTAATATGAATAATTTTAAAAAGATAACCTTTTGAGGAACTTAGTATACAATATTCACAAATGATTGCTTATATGTTGCTCACAAGTGATTCATATTAACTATATAATCTATTTTACTGCATTAGGAAGAATGTCTGTTTGATTAATTCAGAAGTTATTTAGCTATAGTCCATGTTAACATTAGTGTTTTCCTGAAGTTTTTTTTCAATGTTGGTTTAAGTTGCCATAACTTGAGAACAAGTTTTTAAAATGTGCCTTCCTACATATTTTATAAAGTATCTTTAGAAAAAAATGGATACTTTCATTCATATCTGCCTTTTTAAAAATTATCTTAGTTCCAGCTAGACTTGCCATGGTCTTCAAGGACAAGTTGATGTCATTCTGAACTATATGTGTTATACTGATAATCAGCATCATTGCACCTGAAATGCTGCCATCTTTCTTTTGTGTGATTGACCTTGTTATTTTAAAGGTGGTAGCAGTGGGGGGAGGAATTTGGAAAAGCATCTAAAAATCAAGCACTTCATAGCTCAGCAGTTCATTGTAGACACTGAGGTCAGATCAGGTGCCAAATAACCTGACAAATTTGGAATGAGCAGAGGGACAGCGACCTAGAGAATGTCAGAAGTTCACAATGTCACCACAGCAGCAGAAAATAGGGTAGCTCCTAGCAATCCTTTTCATTATTTGGCTGGTATTATTAGTGGAGACAATGAACTCTTCCTTTTTACTTTCCAAAGACACTGTATAGATACATAAAGCATCAATAAAAATAGATTCCTACAAAGTCCTGGAATAGTTAATGCAGTCATTTGTAATATGAATCACATTACTGATGCAATAGCAAGAAGTTGAGGTTCAGAGGGCAGTTTCTAAGTAGATATATTGAAAGATATGTACCAGCACTTCATATTACCTGCTGATGTGCAAGTTCTAACAAGGAAGTTAAGTGCAGTAATTGACATGAAAGTCACATAAGTCAACCAGAATCCATTTTATCTTTTTTCCATTTTTTTTTTAAAAATGTACCATTCTAAAGTCTATAAAAAGAGTCAAACATTGGATACATGCTACTGTCTATAGATGAGTAATTTAAAGATATAATGTAGAATTTTGAATTCACGATTTTTCTCTGACACTTGAAACTAATTAATTAGGTAAATTTTCTTCCATCAAATGAGAATGATGAATACAATTTCAGTTATTTTGTTAAGTCTAATCCTCCTCCACCATTTTCTTTTACACATATCTAAATATTTTGCCTGTTCTCTTATGTTTACATCAAGTTTAGAAACTCAAAACTGTGAAAGGGACACCTATAACAAAATTATGAGAAGAACTAATCCACAATTTCTGCCTTCCTGGAGTAGAGAATACTGACTAAACCTAAATATTTCAATTTAGTAAAATTTTTATGAGAATAATATAGTACTGAGATTTATTAATTCAAAACCCCCTTAATGTTCACATCTGACACTTTTCTATGATTAGTTTAATTCTACTCCTAGTTTGACAATATATGTCATAAGATCATTGACACCTTTAAAATGAATGGAACAAACTTACATAATATCTATAATAAAAGCTTGCCTACATTTATCTGTACATTTAATTTTACCTATTTTGTTATTTTCTATATTTCATGTTTTCATAAATACAATAGGACATGGAGAGACCTGATAATTATTTATATTATAAGAAATAAGTAAAATTACTTTTTAAATTCATAAACATTACTTTTCTTTCTTTAACTTATTTCTTCCTTTATCTTATTTATCAATTGAGATTAGCTTTTGAAACGTTGGCTCAATGGCATTGTTATGAGCATTAATGATCATTTAGTGTATTGTCAACATATATAATTTCACATGTACCAAGGTATGTACCAAGCATGAGGGAGAAAGCTCACCATTTACTGACTGAAAGATAATCCTAGCATTGTACTTTTTCAAATTCCAGTCTTGATGTAAACAAAGATCATCTTGCTATGGTATGGTTGTTTTGTTCTCCTGGGAATGCATGTCCTTAGAGTTGAACAAATGAGAAATATACCTTTTTTATTAAAAGGTTAATGAAATTCTTTCTGACTTTTTGGAGGAAAGTTCAGTTTGGTGTTTTTTTTGCCAATGTCTGGAAACTTTCCCAGTATGTCCAAGTAACCTGAATGACACAAGCCACTTTAAAAATCAATAGTATAACCAAGACTTCACCCAAAAGTGTTCTCCAAAGGTGTCTTCATTTAAATGTGTCAAGTAAAATGAGCGATAAAAATAAAGGAAAAAAGGAGAAATGATAATTATAGGCACAATAAAGATTTTGAATTTTGATCATTTTAATCATTAATTATATATTAATTTTATGACAACATTATTTTAGCATGAATAATTTTAGTAGAAAAATGATTCTATAAAATATATACTAATATAGTCAGTGTAATTATTTATGAAAAGTCAGAAAATTATTTTTAACTCACTGAAATAACTTCATCCAAAAATAATGTACGTGGAGATTTCATAATTTTCTTTTAGTATCTTATATGCCTGGAATGAAGTTCCAGAGAAAAGAAAAAAATCTTTATTTCTTTTGCCAAATGCCACTTCTATTTGTTTTGTGATGTAGGGGAATTAAAAGTATCATCTTTTGAGAGATGCAGCCAGTCATGCCTTTATCAATTGTTACAATAATTAATGTTATGTAACAGTTGGGCAAAAGGCTGTTTATGAAGAAGGAAGCTATATGTCACCAAATGCCCATTTACTAATTTTTACTTGAGTCATTGAATGAATATGCAATGTATTGATTTTAAAATTAGAAACTTATAAGTAGAATGAAGTAATTATGGTAAGCAATCATAAACACTCATCCCTTTGTTCTTCTACCCAGGATGTTTTTTGGGTTAGTGGACACTTGTTCTCACCATAGGGAACAAGGAGAACTTATGCTTTCCTAGGAGATAAATAGCACTGTACCCCTGTGTTTTTTTTCCAATTTAATATCATGTCCCAAAGGATCCATTCTTTTTTATTTGTGGGCAAAAATTGCTGTTTTTCTACTATTGTTGAACTAAACTCCAGATAATTTGAACTCGTTAATTCACAAATATTCTTCAGTTTTTAATAACTTCTTTTTAATATGTAGTTGATTATCATACTTTTTAAAAACAGAAAATTTCCTAATGCATATTTAAGTGAAACTAATTAAATTATGATGCACATTAATTGAATTACAGAATCATTTTTAGCTTTTCTTCTCGTCATTCAAATATTTCCCCTAGCTATTAATTGTCCATTGTCTCTCATATGCACAATTTATCTATTATTTTTTAAGCCTGACAATGTCCCAAGCTCTAATCTGGATATGAGTTCACAATACTGAATATTAGCTCCTCAGGGTCTTAAAGAGTTCACAAGTTACCATGTATAACTTAACTATAAAAATAAATGAGAACTGAGTATGGTAACAGAGACAAGGAATGGGTTGAACCAACATTGTCTATTTAAGATAAAGTTATTTATTTATAAGAAAGCAATTCCCCAAAAAGCTCAAGAAAAGCAACTCAAAGTGAGGATTAGGATAAAAGTTTTAAGGACACAGGTATCAAACAGGTTTGGAAAATCAAATACTTACTGATTAGAAATCAGTAGGACTGTGAAGGGAGAACAGGTCTGTATTGAGACAGCCCATGGGGATCACAGCAGATGAAATCATTGAATCTTCCCCATAAGTTATACTTTAAGGTTACTAACTCTAACTCCACAAGAATGTTTCTGTCTTGCTATCAAGTTGTTATGACTTCCTCTTTATATCTTAGTTAAAATTCTAACGTGAAAAAAATAAAATGATTGGCATTGTTCACACTCTGAATAAACTTCTTAAATTCAATTGGCTAGTTTAATTCTATCAGATGGGGTGCAGACAAGTGGCATTTGCCACCTGGCTCCATATATTCAGCAGGGACTCTGGACAGCAGGGTCAGGCACGATCAGCACACCACAGCTTAACTAGGATAATACCTAGCAACTGAGCAGATGATGAACACTATTCCCAACTGCTCAGTGAGTCTAGAATCTGGCAACTCCTCCACATCAATCATTTCAGCCTGATCTAATGCTGTGTTCTTCTTCCTTGGTCTAGTATTCTCAGAATCAGTGTCCATGTGTATCCCTCAGATTGGTGCTTTTACAAATTAGCAGGATCTCACAACTCATGGATGAATAAGTTTTTCCCTTTCTAGTTTACCTTTTCAATTGACCTCTTGGAGCATGCTGGGATCTGAGGTTTCAAGACCACACCCTCTGCCTGCTTGTTATAGGACCTCAATCAACACAGCAAGGACCTCATTATTGCCTTCATTTGGTAAGGGAAGCCAATGTAGAATTTGAGGGGTATGGAATACACCCAGTCATCTGAATTCTCCTATGTGTCTCCAGTCTGTCCTCAGTTCTACTCTGTTCTAATTGGTGTCTTTGGTTTCAAATTTGAGAGTGACTGTGAATTCAAGAAAATTGTAATTTAGTAACCCATGGTATCTATTTCTTTTTTACCTGTATTGGCCTCTAGTTGCTAAAAATAAGTTTTATTGTTTATTGTTGTTAGTTTTTGGTTTGTCTGTTTCAGAAGTCATAGACAATCTCTACTCTATATGTACTTTGACCTGAAAATTCAGGACTTTGAGCTTATTATTCTTTCTTTAAGTTGTCCAACTGCATAAAAAACAAACACCTTTCTTTCCCAGTCCTTACATTCCTTAGCTGCCACTTGGTTTCTCTAAAACTTGATTTCAACAAGTACTTTATTTTGGGTAACTACAGTTGACATTTTAATGAACTCTGTGTTTGTGTGTGTGTGTGTGTGTGTGTGTGTGTGTGTGTGTGTTGATGCTGGGGATTGAACCCTGGGGATTTAACCCAGAGCCTTGCACCACCTCTAAAACTGAGCTACATCTCCAGAGCTGAATTTAATAAATTGTTGCCACTACATGCCACAGCTGCCTGCATCAAAAGCTTTTAAACCCACTGGGTTTTCTTTATTATTATTATTTTCCCATTTTTTAAATTGGTGCATTATAATCATACATGGTGATGGGTTTTGTTGTTACATATTTGTACATACACACAATAAAGAAATATAATTTGGCCAATATCATTCCCCACTGGGTTTTCAGCCCTAGCAGGCCTTAATGAGACTAGATAACCCATCCTTGACCCCCCACCCCCCACCAAGTCCTGTGCCTCTTGATTCTAATGTCTGCATCCCTCTGGTTACTTCAGTACTAACAACTGAAACACTCTGATTGTTATTAGGAGACAAGGAATTTATTTAAGGGAAAATGGAGAGTAAGGCTCAGAGGCATGCATCTAGAAACAACTCCTAAAACTATGTCATAGAACTGGTAAGGTGAAGATGCTGTCACCTTCACCACTAAGTGCCAGACATCGCAGCCTACATCCTCATGCTATGGATCAGTCTCTGGGTACTGCTGCTAGCAATGGTGCCCTAAAAACTTGGTCAGAAGCTTCACCTTCTACTAGGATTATGTAACAGATAATTCCTCCAGCCATTAAAGATAGTCAAAGTCCTAGGCAGGAAAAACATATCATTTGTTTATTTCAAAGAGAGCTGTTCCAAGACTGAGTTACATGGGACCCAGATTTTTAAGATTTACAAACATAATTGTTGCTTATAATTTTCATACAATTTGAATAGACCAAGAAATGTGCTTTAGAAAAACTACTTTAGAGTAGTTTACACCCTAATTTTCATTTCTTACATGTTGTCTAATGTGGGCAGTATGGTGTAAAAGATTCTGGACTTTAGAGACATACAAACTTTGGTTTCAATTCTCGCTCTGATCTTTATCAATTGTGTCTATTGATGAATATATTATTTATCTTTTAAAGTCTAGTATGCTGTTTGTATCAAATGTGTATCATAAAATCTACTCGTAAATTATTATGAGGATAAATGTAACTTACATAGAGATGCTGAAAAACAATGGACTTGATTGTATGGACAGAGATGTTTTTTATGATTATAATTGGGCAATTTTCTAGCATAGAGTACCTGTGACAAGTATATGGGAAGGCATGGAGCAACACAGAGAAGATTTAGCAATACCAAAAGATACTGTGGTATTGTTGTGAAATAATTCCTAACATCTCTCTTCTTTTAACCTAACACTTGTTGCTCATAAGTGGTATACTGTTAGAAAGAGATACCTGTTCACCAGGTATGACCTTGACCATCACTTGTCAAGATTTTCACTATTGAAAGTCCACTGTGTTATTTTCTTCCTAAGTTTGTAACGAACCCTCTCTTGAAAGGACACGATGAAACAGATAACTCCATCCTAGTGAGCATCTTTATATCTATGAGCAGTGTCCTTTGGCAGTTATTAGTATAACAAATTGCAATACTAACTCTGTGGGGAAAAACAATTGAGAAAGTATTAATTTCTTCAAAGGTGTTGCAAGTATATTATTTATATAAATAAGTAGACTATATAATACAAATATAGAAAATTCATATACATATACAAATATGGATTTACACTGTTTTGTTCTCTCTCTACGTATACATATACTTTTTGTAAAAAAAAACTTTCTGAGAAAACCATCTGTAATAACCATAAAGTTTAAATGATTAATGTCTTTTAGAAATCTTTAGGCAACCAGGTGGTACAATTAACCACCTGTGGGAACTTGGCTTCCAAGCGAATCTGTAATGATTAGAATCTGTACTATCCATATTCGTCACAGAAAGGCCTAGCCACCAGATGTCACCATTCTTTTATTTCCCTCCTGGTGCCTGAAGCAAGCTTGAGACATTATTTTCTTCCAAGGGACTAAGGGAAATACGTGCCTTGGGATTCCTGGGATTTCAACAAAAGGTATTTTTCTTATGAAGAGTAATTGTCTTGTCCATGCAGATTTCCTTGTGGTCCTTGAGCACTACCTGGACAATTCCTGACAGCTGAGGACCCAAGTGGCTGATATTTTGTGGCTCATCTGATGGGGAAAAATTCCACTTATTTCTTCCAGGTTCAAGTTATAGGGAAAACTGACCTGGTGCCTCAAACTCTCTGTGCAAGAGAGGCCACAGGGTGTGTTAAGGTCCTGGAGTCAGGAGACCTCCCTAACTGGGTGTGTGGTCCTGAGAAATTACTTACAATATGAAGATGAATTGAATTGTTTCTAGAGTTTAAACTTTCTACAGTCCTCTCTCTCTAAATGCTTCTGCTGAAAACCCTTAGCAGCAGGATGGGGTGATCTTAGTCCAAGAATGAAGACACCCAAGGAAGACAGGGAAATGGGATGGAGAAATCCTGCAGGGAAGGTCAGAGGAATTTAAACATAAACTCATTCACTGTAACCTGAAGTAGTGTTAAAAAACCTGGAACATGCTGGGATTACAGACCTTGTCATTTTCACCCCTTGGTAATCCACCAGCCCACTCTTTCTCCATTACAGATATGACTTAATATGGATCTGTAATGCTTAGTGAATGTAAGGCATTCTCTCTGGAGGTTCAGAATTAACATTTCATGCCCGTCAGTGTTCTTTGTGGTCCCTTCAGGGCATGGGATGTGTTTCATTTCTTTTTGAATTTACAACAGTATAATGGTTGGGTATATGTCCAGAGTGTTCCTAAAATCAGGGGCAGGAAGCAGGGCAGAGAAAGAGGAACCAAACTCATTATCTAGGTGCCTACTATATGCCAGGTATTACTAAATACTTTACATTTATTTCATCTTCACAATAGCCTCATGAATCTGTATTTATTATGTTCACAGATAAAGCAGCTGAATCCCAAATGGTTAAGTGGCTTGCACAAGGTCACAAAAACCAAGCGGTAGCAACTCTGACGGCCTCATTTAAACCATTCTACAAAGGAAGTAACTGAGCCTCAGGGCATTTATTAAAGTTGCCTGCACCACTAGACAGTTGAACCTATAATCTCATCCTCATTGGATTTCACCGCTGGATGGCCACAGGTCCTTACAGGCTTGGACTGCACCACTCTGGAGGATACATGGTCATATCAGCATTTGCACGCTGCCCCTAGAACATTATTTATGGCTACAATTGGTCTAGCTCTCTCTTGTCTCCCCTAGGGCGGCGGAATTGCGAGGCTGGAAGTCCTCCTCAACAAGATTGAGAGTTTGCAGACAACCCCTGAAAAGCTGGGGCGTTCCGAATTGGAATTGGCTGAGCGCTCCTCCGGGGAGGGCGGGGAGTTTGCCGAATGTCCCTGGCCGGAATCCCTGCCTCCGCGAGCCAGGAGCTCAGAAGCAGAGAGAAGTTGGAGAGGTCGGGTTGCAGAGGGTTTGAAGAAATCGCGGGCAGACTCCCTTGCCCTGGTCCACTGGACCCAGAGGACTGTCTCTACCGCGCGTAGGCCTAGTGTGGACGCGCTGTGCGCGGCCCCGCCAGGGCTGGGAGTTTGCAGACCGTCCCTGCCGCGGCCCGCTCAGCTGCGGCCCTGCAGCTCGGCGGCGGCGGTGGCCACCCCGGGCGCGATCTAGCCCAGGTACCCACGCCTCAGGCTCCGGGCGCCACGACCCCGAGCCCAGCTGCGCCTCGGGCCCTGTGGGCAGGGTGGCGGGAGGTGATCCCGGCTGCTGCTGCTCCTGCTCAACAAGAAGGTAAGAGCTGCTGGGTCGGATGATCATGTCGGAGCTCGCCATCCCCGGGGGTGGGGGGAGATGCACACAGAGGGGACCGCGGGGGGGATGGGGAGTCGCACACCTGTGCGCTGGAGAACCTGCACCGGGGGCGGCACAGCCCCAGGCTTTGCCTGCCTCCTCTCCCGGGCTGCATGGGTTCCCCGGCCGCAGCCGCTTTGCGGGACCCAGGAGTGCAGCCGGGGGGGCGCCGTGAGTCTCCCACCTGCCCCGGGCAGCCCCTCCCAAGGGGAGAATGAAGCCCTCCAGGCCGCGGGTGGAGGAGGCTTGAAAGCTTTCCTTGGACCTGTTCAGAGGAGGCTCCGATGGCACAGGCTGGAGGCGAGCGGCCGGGAATGGCAGATGGGCGCTCGAACCTTGGAGGAGCCCGATGGGGTCACGCTGCAGGCGTGGGCCATGCTGGACTCCTGGGGACTCAGGCGCGCAGGGTGGGTTTGTCCATGGGCCAGTGGGGGAGAAGAATGAGGGGGACTGGCCCCGGGCTCCTGGGGAGGAGGGAGGAGGCGAGCAGGCTCTCTGGGCCAGGAGATCAGGCAGGCCCTTCGGGCCCCAGGGCCCCTTGGGGACTAAGGGTTGGACCACAATCCGGCCAGAGCTCTGAGCGCGGCTGCCGGGTCGCTGAGGCTGAGGGAGCAAAGAGCCCACACCCGCGCACACACTCCCCAAGAGCATGCTCAGTGCGGTCTTGTGAACTTCCTGCCGAGTAGCGAGCAGCCCTGGCCCCCAGCTCCAAAAGTTGGGGGCAGGGGGGTGCGTGAGTGGGGAGCGCTGTGCCCTCCTGTCGCCCTTCTGTGCCCCTGACCCCTGCCTCGCCTTTGCTGAGCTCCGGGTTCTGCTCTCTCCGGCCATCCCTGCGGTTGGGCACTGGGGCGTGGATGTCATTCCCTACTCCGGAGGCCTTGTGGCCAGAGGCCTGGTGGCGCGGCTGTCTGCCAGGTGGATCCTGTCTCAGTGCGCCCCTTGCGCGCACAGACCGGGAGCTGCAAGCAGGCTAGGTGGAAGGGGGTGTGTGAGCCTGGGGACGTTCGCGCACGCACACTCGCTGTCACACACAAAGCCGCGCTTTCCTAGCCACCCTGTCGAAGAGCAAAGGGGTGGCGCTTGCATTGTCCAGCAGCGTTAAGAATAGCCAAGCATCTCTGGGCGGCACAGACAAGGTGATGCTATGGTTTTCTGAGACGCTAGTGGAGGTCTAAGGCCTTCACTACTTCTGGCTCTGCCTGCCAGGACCGAACACTGGGAGGACGCCAATGTCTGCACCCGGCCCTGCTGGCCCGGTTAGGAAATGTTGGGCATTACTGGGGCTGTGAAGTTGGAGGGGAGGCAAACTGTTCCTGTGGGCTGGCAGCACATCTGTCAACAAAGGGTTAAGAGTAGGATCTTGTTCTAATGGTCTGTAAGTGGAGAACAAGTTAATTAAACCCAAAGCTCCCCAGCTCTTTGTCAGGACCTGAGCGACTTGGTTGGTTATTACTCCTATCGGATATTGGCCTCTGTCACCCACATTTTGATTCTTGACGTGGGATCAGAACTCTTGCCTGATCCAAGAAAATAACAACCTGGGATAAACCATCTCAGTTCATTCATCTGAAGGGATTTTCACTCCTTTCTCCTTTGCTATAAATTATTTTTGTTCTGATTGTTCAGGGCTGAGATGGACACCTTTAAATTTATTTGACAGTATAGGATCAGAGTGAAACTCCTCCTTTTAGAAGATTTTATAATTTTCTTCAGTTTTCAACTTAATGTACCTGTGATCAAAGTGTTGAGGGGGACCCCTGAAAATCAAGGTGGGAAGAGAGTGACCTTTTTGCCCTTTTAAGGAACTGAACTAGAGGAAGGAAGTTGCTTTGCCAGCCTACTGTTTGTGGTGGAGCTGGGTGTCTGGAGATAGGGCTTGGGCAGTTTCTTTCCTCTCCTTCCTTTTTTCCAGCCTGAACTTCTGACTTTTGGACACTGGTGACTAGAATCTCTAGGAGAAAGCGTCTATGGACTTTTGCAGGGTTTGCAGCTACCCAAATGGCCACCAGTCAGTTGGTTTTAAGGTGAACTGCAATGTCAGGAGAGCTGCTAGGCTCTGCCCAGATCTGTCAGTGGTATCTGTGTGCTTCAGTCCCAGCTGCTGCAAAGCAGCTCACTAGCCTTTTGATCTCAGCAGTGTGCATTTCAAGTACTTTGTGTTTGGAAGTGTGAATACTGTACTCATTTATATATATATATATATATATTCACACACACACACACACACACACACACACACACACACACACACGCATCCGTATACATTTTTATAAAGAAGCGTGTGCATATGTATGTGCATATGCAGTGTTCCTTGGGAGAATCTGGAGGCTGGAAGGGTCCTTAAGAGATCACAAGAATTCAGGTTTTCTCCCTTCCCATTCAGTTTTCTCAATTTAAAAATAACCAACCAGTCTTCTGCTCATCTGGTCTCCAACAGCATTGAAATGCCGGAGTCCCCCCCTCCCCTGTGGCCCTAACTGGGGGTGGGGAGGGTGGGGAGTTGACTCCTCTCCTGAGAAGTATAGCTGCTCAGGATTTGTCCCAGATAGCAAACTGACATTTGACCTTTTCCTTATGTTCCACAGGTTTGGGGGTCCAAGTCACTGCAGGGTCACAATGGAATAAGTTTTGTCAGGAAACACCTGTGTTCCCTGCCAAGATGCCTGGAAAATCACAAAGAATAGTCATCAGTCATCAAGCCCTCTGGGCTTGGATGTGTGTACCCTCTCTCACTCTGTGATTATCCTGATTGGGTTTTACCCGATTCCAAGAGGCTTAAAGAGCACCAGGGATTCATTTTCTTCTCTCCTGTCCTCCTGTTTGTCCTGTCCTCCTGATTCTATGAGGGGTGATGGAGCTGGGTGGGGTGGCCGTCTATGTTGATGCTATTATAGTGAGTCTCAGGAAAGTGGTTCCTTCAGGTTTGTCTCTGGGGGGTTGCTATGGTGACTGTCAGTTTGTAGAAGTATGTATCCTGGTGCCAGGTGAACAGGTGATGACTGAAGGAAAGTAGGTATGTTCCAGAATACAGGTACTTTAAAAAAAGGGAGGTAAAGATTTTATATTTTGTAGGGGCAGAATTGACATGTAGGTGACAGTGGAGCATTAGGAACTTGTCAGTGCAGGTTTTATTAGGCTGCCTTTAAAGTTAATAATTGCTTTGAAGTATAGAGTCACTCCTAATAGTCTGAAGATGGCTCTACTTTGAAATTTCTGTTGAAAATTCAGTAAAAATCTTCTCGACCCTTAAAGTTTTATAAAGTTTCTCAGCTAAGCTATTGTCCTGTATGCACTTTACAGCCTGTGTCCATATCACTAAGATAAATATGTGCATGACCCTGATGTTGTCTGTAAGTGCACTCAGTATATATCCAGTCTTTACCATGTGTCATGCATTCTGCTGTTGCTTAGTATGAAGATGTCCTTTCTCTGAATTACCTTCTCACTTTTAATTCATCTGACCTTCTCTTTCAGTGTGTTAATGCAAACTAATAGCTAATAGCTCTTGGAAAGCCACCAAGGTGAGTCCCAGGAGCCTTTAGTACTGCGACCATGCTCTCAGCCGAGAGTGGGGACTTAAGCTGTGTTTGCCCATTTAGGCTATTTTATTTTTTCCATTGCCAGAATTAAATGGACCTTTCTCTGACTTTGTTCTGTATGTTGTATGCATGCATAAGAAGGGTTGAAGGATTTGACTCTCTTGTCTACACACACAGCCTCTGGAATCAGAGTGGGGCCTTCATCTTGGGGCTCTTTGTCTAGCCTTGAAAGTCTGGAGAGGCAAGGGGTGTAAGCTATTGAGTCAGGTTTGGAGGGAGCAGTTCTCCTTGGAAATTAGCACTATCCCTTTGTCACCTCCACTGCCAGGCCCGTGTTAATGCCTGCTGGACCTTGGCCCTGCTGAGGATGGATAAGAAACTCTACCACTGAGCTACATGCCCCAAATCCCCTTTCCATACATATTCTTTTAAATTTTGTTTTGAGACAGGATCTTGCTAAGTTGCCCTGGCTGACCTTGTATTCACAGTCCTCTACCCTATTGTCTGTGAGTTGAGAGGTGAGGTGTAGCCCAAATATTTTATTACTAGTAAGAGTTCAGTATTGCTGTTTGCAATATACTTAAGAAGTCAGCCTTACAGTGTTATCCCTAGAATAACAAGAGCTCACTTGTTTGCTTCCTCTGTGGTTGCGGCTGGCCCTGGAGGTGTACCAGCCCCAACTCGTGTCTGAGCTTCTTAGTGTTGTACTTCTGCACACGAACTGCTTATGGGTCCTGTCATGCTGGTATAAAATTCTTTTTATTAGTATCTCACACAGAAAAGTCTTCCACTCTGACAGTTTTGGTTCTTTTCTACATCTCTGTCCCTGCCATGGAAGTATGTTGTAATGGTGATTGTCACAAAGATTATATGTCTTGGTAGAAAAATGTCAAGAACAGGTAATCAAGAAAATAAGAATGATAACGATGAAAAAGATTTATCTTCCATAATTGACATTAGTCTCCATGCTTCCTTTGTATTATCTCATTTAATCCTTATTACAACCCTGAGGCATTGTTGCTCCTAGTTTTTATACATAGAAAGACTGTAACATGCAGGATCATGAAATCTGGCCAAAGTCTTGAACAGCCTCAGGAGGCAGTGTGAGGATTTGAACCCAGAACCCATGCAAGATGGACCATGTCTAGTTACTAATGCTGTCAAGGATATCATATACTTAGCAGGGCCTCCTTTATAATCCCAACCAAGAAGTCTTAAGACACTTGGGGTTTGGAAGGGCAGCAGTGGAGTTCTTCTGGACCCCCTTCCTGTCTAGCTGAGGACACAGACCTGCAGAGAGGTTGACAGACTTGCTTACCAGCAGTTGGAAGTGGCAATGCTGAGCCTCAGCCCTGACCCTGGGTCCCCTGGAAACAATTGATATCAATGTGTGCCTGCTTTGTTTATAGAGATGTTCTGGGAAGAGAATGTGCTGGACTTTGGGGTCTTCCTAGAGTCCCCAAGTGGACTCACATCCAGCTTCACTTTGGAATATGGTGGGGGAGCAAATATGGGAGTGGCACAGTTCTCCCCCTCCTGGGCTGGGGGTACGTAGGTGATTTATGTCCCTTTGAGTGATATGTTCTCTTGTTGCTTTTCCTGTGCAATTTGACATCTTGTTTTGCCAGGGATAGAACCCAGGGCCTTCCACAGGCTATGCATGTGGCACTCTACCACTGAGCTACATGCCCAAACTCCCCTTTCCACACATACTCTTTTTAAATTTTGTTTTGAGACAGGATCTTGCTAAGTTGCCCTAGCTGACCTTGTATTCGAAGTCCTCTTGCCTCAGTTCCTGACATAGCTGGGATTACAAGTGAGTTGCTGGGATTACAGGTGTGTTCCACCCTAGCAGTCTGACATTTTAAGGATACTGTCTGGGCTGAATGTTATGTTTTACTCTTATTAATTAATTCTCTCAATGTGTCATTGGGTTCCTGCTCCTCTAGGCATTGATTTTTCACCTTTAAGAGCACAGAGTGATGTGGCAGTGGTGTCAGAACTGTTCCTGGACCAACTAGTAAAGGTTGCCTGTGAAGGCAACCCCACAGTATGAGGAATCCTAGAAATAGTGCAGAGGCCCTGCAAGATGTTCCTCTGATCCCTGAGATCACCCACTTGGTGGAGTTTTGCTGCTGGGTCTACCAGTGGGCTCCATTTCCTTTCCTTCTAGTCCCTTCTTGTGCTTAGGAATGGATCCAGCATCAGTTCTCTCACCTGCTCCTGACGTCAGAATGTTTCTGCTCAATGAATAGAACTTAGCTGCTCAAGGGGTTTGGAGTTCCTTGAGAAGCTCTGTGGTTAGGTCCTACTCCAAGAGTTAAGTTCAGTCATGAAGACAAATGCAAATGTGAATACACGGAGTCAGCCTGTATGACCACTTTGGGCCTAAGGTTGGAAAGTAAGGGGGTTGAATGGACTCCAGAGATCTGTTCAGTGCTGATGTTGTCTGATTCTACACCTCTGGCAAAAATGGGTGTAGAATAAACAAATTCCCTCAATGAATTAAAAAAAATAAAAAAAATTGAGAAAACATTCAAGATTCTTTTGTTCTTGTATAAACTCCCTTTAGCAGACCGTGAAATGCATACCTAAGAACCAACCCTTTATTATCGCTATCTTTTGGGATGTTTACTTTTATATGTTTAGAAATGAAAAGCCTTGATCCTGTATCTCAGCTTAGAAATAACCTCCCTTCCTCTAGTGAAGCAGTATTTTTCCCTGGGGAAATTGAAGTCCAAAGACCAGAAGATGATTGGGCTCACAAAATTCTGTGGTTCTGTGCCACAGCATCCTGGGAAATGTGACTCTGCATTGACACAGCCACGAGCCGGGCCAAATCCTGTTTACATGACTTCTATGCATCCCTGTGAAGCAACTACATTTAAAGGATAAGGGTTTTATATCAGTCTCCTTGCAGCTGATTTTTTTTTTTTTAGGAAATTTGTTATTTTCAACTCTGATTTTTTTTTTAAATTTACTAGTATTCATAGCAATGAGTTTTCTAAATGACCAATTCTTTATGTTGCACATCTTCTTTAGGGAAGCACTTTCTGATGCCCCTGTTAATCTCATCTTTCATCTTTCTGTTTTCCTTTGGTACCTTTGTTAGTATTTCTGGTTGATATATTTCTGTCATTCCTTCTTTGTATATATATTTTTTTCTTTAGGTACTGGGGATGGAACCCAGGTGCACTTTAGCAACGTCTTTTTGTTGTTGTTTGTTTTTTAAATTTTGAAACAGGGTCTCATAAATTGCAGAGGCTTGCCTTGAACTTGTGATCCTCCTACTTCAGCCTCACAGTCACTGGAATTGCAGGCCATGCCACCACACCCAGCTTCCTCCACTATAATTGTTAGAGCTAGTAGAGGTAGAGGCAGCAAAATGTGGGGGGCATGTAGGGGAAGGGGAGCTTTTTTCTATCTCCTCTCCTAGTAATGTACACTATGAAGTCTCTGCTGTCCTCTGTGAGACCCCTGCAACACAGTATCAGGCCTCTCTGTTGCTTTCCCCCTTTAATGCAATTTTCTACTCTCCCCTAAGAATGATACATCCTTCCCACTTCTCTTTTATTTTTAATCATTATGCTTGCTAGATGTAAAGATGACATCCATTGTTAAGTGGGCAGTCTACACTGTACATTGTTTTGTAGGTGCAAATGTCATTCTCTTGGGTAAATACGGTCACTTTTCATAAGTTCACCAGGCCTTAATTGTTATTCAGATATTCAAAAACTCCCACAAGGGCAAATTTTTCCCCCCACTAGGCTTGTTCCAACAAAACAAAACAAAACACTCCCCCCAAAAAAAAAACCCCACATCTAACCCAAGAAATACACAGAGAAGAGTTTGGAACTCGAGTAGGCACAGACTGAGAGCTCATTGCCTGGCACAGAGCCTGGCATGCTGGAGTCACGAGAGAAGCCTGTTGGTGGGGTTGGTGAGTGAACCCCAACTCTGCCTGGTGAGGCCTCTGAGCTGGGCTGCTGTGGCCCTGTGGGCTGGCTCTGTGCTCCTGAACCCAGCTTCTCATCTGTCAGATGACCTGTCACTCAGCTTCTCCTGTCCTGGGGGTGTGGGAGGTTTTACTAGTGTATCCTTCAAGGGAACTCTAGCTTCTCTAATCTATCCTTACAAATATTCTTAGGTGTGTTCCTAATTTTAAGGTCCTATGTGATCTTTGTGCCTCTATAAAGTTCTGTTTTTCACAAATCACTCTGTGGACTTTTTGTTGACATCTGCCTCATTCACAGTGCATGTAATACATGGGCTCATGAAGATCAACAGATTTAAACTCTCTCTCTCTCTCTCTCTCTCTCTCTCTCTCTCTCTCTCTCTGTGTGTGTGTGTGTGTGTGTGTGTGTGTGTGTGTGTGTGTGTGTGTTTTAATACTTAACCAGGGGTTATAACCTTATTGTCATCTACAAAAAAAAAATGGAGGAGTAAGTGTTGTAGTTCAGGTCTGGAATAGCATCATATAAATGAAATCTCCAGAGTTTCTGTGGAAGACTTTATTAGTGAGGCCTTTCCCCTAGTCATAAGTAGGGGGTGCTTAGATGCTGAGGATGATGATTTTTATTGTATTTTCCTATAAAGTGTACTAGAAGTTTTTCCATGATATCCTGAGTTGCTATTTCTATCATATTGCCTTTTCTCTAGCTGCCCCTAAAATCAGAATCAGAAACAGCTTCCATTTTTGATGCCATGTCTAGTTAATATTCTCCAAGTTCCAGAAATTCTTCTTACCACTCCTTTTGTTTCAAGAGGGACTTTTCTTTCCTTTTTCTTTCTTTCTTTTTTTTTTTTGGTACTGGGGATGGAACCCAGGTGTGCTTAACCACTGAGCCCCATCCTCAGCCTTCTTTTGTATTTTATTTAGAAACAGGGTATCACTGAGTTGCTTAGGGCCTCGCTAAGTTGTTGAGGCTGGCTTTGAACTAGCAATCCACCTGCCTCAGCCTACCCAGTGGCTGGGATTACAGGCTTGCACCACTGCACCTGGCTAAGAGACTTTTCTGCTTCCTCATTGTTAGATTACATCATCCTTGTATTGCTGTTGTAACAACCACAAACCCAGGAGCTTAAAGCAACACTCTGTCACTTTTAATTCTGTAGGTAAAAGCTTTAATGGGATTCTCACCAGCTAGCATCTTTTCTGTTGGCTCCATGGGCAAATCCATTTCTTGTCTTTCCTAAAATCTAGGGGTTGCCTGAATTCTGAGCTTGTGACCCCTTCCTTCAGCACCACCAACCCTGAGCTGAGACCTGTGCTCTGCCCCCATGCTGGTACTCTGGAGAGAGCTGAGAAAGGTTCTTTTCTTTTATGGATCCAAGTGATTAGATTAGACCAATCAGGATAATCCACGATAATCACCCCTCTGAAGGTCCTTAATTTAATCACATCTGTCTTGTAGGGTAATATGATCATAGGTTCCAGGGATTCTGTTATGAATATCTTCAGGGGACATGTTTGTGCTTACCACAGTCCTCAAAATTCTTTGAAAGGAAACGATTCTTTACCCTTTATGAAAACTAGCTTTTTGTGAGTGTGTTTGTGTGTGTGTGTGTGTGTGTGTGTGAAGGTGTTTAACTGTTATAGAAAATGTACCTGTTTCCTCATTCCCCTTTTTGAAATAGTCACACCAACTGTTTGCAAAGCATTTTAGTATCTAAATAAATTTTGAGTTCTGCTAAGGCTAGAGAGAGAGCCAAGTACTCTTACATGTCACACAGTATGTAATTGTCCCTGAACCTTTTATTATAATGAGTAAACGGAGGAGTGAAGCAAACTTGTTCAGGGTTACATAGCCAGAAGTGGAAGAGCCAGGTTTCAAAAGCCTACATTTTAAAGCTGTTCATTCTTTTCATTCTGCTTTTCTGCCTTACAAGTGATCATGAACAAACAAAATGAGCAATAGTAATGGAAAAACCTGAAATAATGTCAGATCTCTGTGCTTCTGCCATAATAAACAATGAATATCACTGGTGGTAGATTGATTGCACTAATGGCTCTGATTAATGGCCTGTCTATAGCCACATTCTTCCCCCAGTAGCTTTGTAGTACTGCTTCCTTCCCGTTCCCCATCCCTGGTATTGGTTATGTGACTTGCTTTGATCAATGGAATGTTAGTAAATACTGTGTATAAACAGTTTTAAGAGCTCCTATGTGTTTCTGATTGGCTTTGTAAGTACTGGGTTTATTCTCAGATCTCTGCACCTACCATGAGAATATGCCCAGACTAGCCCAGTGGGGTGAGCCAGGATATGCCAGCTGATTCCATCCTAGACCATCCAGCTTTTTTCTGACCCATCAGCTGCTCACAGTCTCCTGAGCATGTCTGGCCTAGATCAGCTCAGCCTGGCCTGTGTCAGCAAAATCACCCGTCTAGCCTGTACCTTTGTGTACAAACATGCTTGTTTTAAACCACTGAGTTATGGAGAAATTTGCAACAGTTGATACACAGCTCCTATTAGATATTTGAAAAACATGAGAAGTAATTTTAGTGTCCTCTGGAAGAACATTTTGTATTAGTTGTAACTAATTAATATTCTTTTAAGATTATAATTTTAGCTGTATGAATGTTCCATGATATCTGCTCTTTCCCTGTTTTTAGCACAACATTAAAGTTCTTTAAATTCTCACCAGTTTCACTCAGAAGCAGACTCTGTTCTTGAATAGTTAAGAGATTTTTTTTACTCTATATGCTATTATTTTTTAAAATATATTTTTATGTGGTACTGAGGATCGAACCCAGTGCCTCACATGTGCTAGGTGAGCATTCTACACTGAGCCACAACTCCAGCCTCAACAATGTATTTTTTTTCAAATCTTCTATTCTGGCAGTTTTTGATTTGAATCTATAGTAACACATATATTGACTCAGAATTCACATATGTAACAGCAAGTAAAGTTTTACGAAATAGTACTTATCTTTATTAGTATGATGTCCTCCAATATTTTCTATTCTCTTTTTATTGCTTTTAAAAAAATGCTGGTCAGGGATCAGCAGACTATGACCAGCTGCCCCTGTTGTAAATAAAGTTTATTGGAATGGGGCCCAGGCTTTCTAGTGGAAACTAATTGGAATTAAAATGGACACAAATTCCATTCAAGTGATAGTTATTTATTCATTAGATTCCAGCAGGGCCTTTTTTGTGATATAATGGAGTCCATTAGTGGAAGAGGTAGAGAAACAGTGATCCTGCCTTCTTTTAAGAACATCTCTGGCAAGTGGTCCTTATTGCCACATTTCTGATTTATGGTGGTAGTATTTCTGAGCATAATACAATTTAGAGACATTAAATTATGAACTTTTGCAGTTGAACAGATTTTAGGAAAAAAAAAAATTTTTTTTTCACTCAGACCTAATTGGGCCCTTAAAGGTCAACTTTCTTTAATACCTACATTTTCCAAGCTGTTAGGAAGGACGACATGGTTATTTATGTTGTGTGGCTCATGGAATTGATGAGCAAGAGCTGAGGCAGAAAAGACTTCAGAATGATCTGGATATGTCTTTTTAGAATCTGAAATGCCAGATGAAGAGTGGCCACTGACTCATTTCTTTTTTTGGCAGTGAGGGTAGAATCAAAATGCATGAGGTTTGACTATAGCATGAAAAGCTTAGGTAAGATCTGAGGGACCTTCCTCAAGAAACATAGCTTCTTTGACAGCAGAGTAAGTTCCCTTGAGCATTTATGTTGTTGCTGCTGTCCCCTTAGTTCAGGTAGGTGGGTGGCTTTCCCTCTAGGTGGTTGGGTGTGTGTAATTAATAAGGATTCTTCTGGGCACCAGCAGTAGAAACCTTTTGGAGCTTGTTGCAGCCAAAGTGGAGAATTCACATCAGGGACTGGGAGAGGTTCCAGGAGCCACCTGCATCCTGGGATCTAGGCTCCTCCTGCTTCCATTTGCCTGGCTGCTTATTTTCTCTCCCTACTATATTCCGCTTTTCTTCTCCCAAGGGCAGAACTCTGGGTAAAGGTACCCGCTATACAAGCCTAAGGTTTCTCTTGTAGTGCCTGCCCCAGTCACCCAGGGAGTGTCCTCTTTGTGCCAGCTTAAAATCACTCAGAGGTAGGCAGGGTTGGGACCTAAAGATGGGACTCTGGTCTAGCCTCAGACCCAACAGTGTGGTTATAGGCATTTCAGAAATTTGTGGGGGCAATTTTCATTGTCATTCCTTGAGAATTGCTATAGCACTTATTGGGTGAGGACCACGAGTGCTGTGTTAGTCAGCTTTTTATCACTCTGACCAAAATACCTGACAAGAACAACTTAACAGGAGGAGAAGTTGGTTTGGGCCATGTGGCTTCAGAGGTCTCAGTTCATGTCAGCCAGCTCTGAGATAGAAATATTATGGCATAAGGGATGGTATAGGAAAGCTGCTAAACTCATGGCAGATGGAAAGCTGGGAGAGATGGGTTGGGGGAGACAAAGATGATGGGACCACAGATAGATTAAACCCAGGGCATGACCCCCAGTGACCTACTTCCATCTATTTGATGGATTACTCCACTGATCAAATGGAGTAATCCGCTGATGAAGTCAGATTCCTCATTATCTAGTCATTGCCTAAAAATCTACCTTTGAACCTTCCTGCATTGAGGACCATGCTTTTTAACACATGAGTTTTTTTTGCGGGGGACATTCCAGATCCAAACCATTATAGATGTAAAACATCTATGTGCGAAGAACAGTCTTGTGCCACAAGCTGTATGCTACAACTAGGTTATCATGGGCAAGCAAACTTCAATCTACACCTAACTTCCATATAAACATCATTTTTGTACATTTTAAAAAGGCATCGACTTTTCCAGTCAATGAAGAAAAAGATTGCTCCCTGTTTTGTTGGGGAAGTTACCCTTGGAGATTCATACCACCCATATAGCATTACCTCATCTGCGATGATTTTATAACCTCTCAGTTGGTTGTGACTCTCCATTTCACATTTCACATTAACATTTTCATCTGCCCCCCCTCCTTTTTTTTTAAAATAAAGTGCAGGCATCTAACAATGCTATTATGCTGCTAGAGTAATCCTGCCCAACTAATTTCATATTGAAATACATTAGGTTTGTCATAATTACTTTTATTCCTATTTATGTTATTCTTATGGCATTCAGCAAGTATGTTTGAAACTATGTCTAGATAGTTTATGTAATAATTTGACTTTAGACAATAAAGGAGTATTGGAAATTTGCTATAAGCTGGAGGCTTTGGGATCCCATAGGTTTCAGTGTTAGGGGAGATGGTTTATAAAATAACTTTTCCCTTCTAGTCAATACTTCAGCTGAATTACTACTGCTAATGTCAAGCATTTTAAAGAAACAACCTGTGACCCATACATTGGATGCATCAGTAATATAATATAGATGTTGGTCCCAGTCATACTGCTTCTCTCCCAGTCACACATACATGTCATAGACTCTCCTTGGTGCAGACCTTCTGCTCTCCCACATATGTGGTTTAATTGTTGTTTTTGGACAAAGGCTCCCTTGTGGGTATTTTCATTATTCTGGTAAGACCACAGGAATGGGAGGTTATATTAGTCCACATTGTGCTGTTACAACAAAAATACCTGATGATTGGTAATGCATAAAGAGAATTTGACTCACATTTCTGGTGGCTGCAAAGTCTAAATAGCATGGTGCCAGCATTTGGTGAGGATCCCCTGAGTGCATCAAAACGTGGCAGATGGTATCACATAGTGAGAGCACAGGGTGGGAGTGTGTGAGAGAGCTCACATGATGGAAAAGGAAGCAAGGGAGTGTGAGCTGAGAAAGCCAAACTCACTTTTGAGCCAAACTCACACAATCCATTCTCATGGGAAGGAATCCAGTCCTATGAGACCTGACCACTCTTTTGAGATAGCATTAATCCATTCACTGGGGTAGAGCCTCCTCTTACTTTTCACTAGGCTCCTCCTTCACTGTTCATTTCTACCACTTGGACAGTGGGAAGTGGGGGGGACCATTGTGAAATCATAGCAAGGATTAAATCAGATTATCACATGATTTTTCACATGAGCCCACTGCAAGGCTTCAAGGAGATCTGTGAGCTTTGGTGGCAAATTATTGCACTTTGATGTTTACTAATTTGTAGCAAAATTTAGCAAGTCCTTCATTTGTTGTTGTTGTTTTTCCATACTGGGGTTTGAACCCAGGGGCACTTTGCTACTGAGCTACATCCCCAGTTCTCTTATTAAGACTGGATCTCCTCAAATTGCTGAGGAGATCCTCCTGCCTTAACCTCCCAAGTCTCTAGGATTATAGGTAGGCACCACTGCACCCTGCTGCAATTCTTTCACCTTTAAATGTTGGCCTCAAATTGCTGCAGTATGAGTGTTATTTGTGACTTTTTCACCAATAGATATACAATATTTTGATTTCACACTCTACATGGTTAGCAGATATCTTAAAATATCAATACTCATCGCCACTTGGAAATTATAGTGGTTGTTAAACCTGCTGCTAGACAGTGTTATTAATGTGCTAAATAAACATGTATATGTATTACTATATCATAATTTAAAAAATATTTTGTCAACTTTTTAAATATAATTGATTTCCTCTTGAGATCCTATGTATTTTATGCATTGAAAAAAATCCTTCTGTGAGGGGGTCCATATGCCTCTTCAGTCTTCTGGGGGGGGTGGTATAGAAATTGTAGAGCATTGTGAAACATTCAGTCTGCTGCTCCCCTGTCCCTTCCTGTCACCAGGAGTCCTTCTCTTCCTTGGCTTTCCCCAAGGCTGTCAGACAAGGGTGTGGAGTGGGTGTGAGCTTATCTCCACCTGGCTAGTTTTCTTCTTAGACTTGGTCAACCATTTGAACTATATTTGTGACTCACTCTTCTATCATATTTTGAGAAGGAAAGTTTGTTAGAATATTCCCTTGGTGAAATTGACAAGTTGTATAAGGTACATGAAGCATTTACTTAAAAACATACTGATTATGTGAATTCTAACCAGAAGTGTGATTTCTGCTTCAGTTTTTCAAGGGGAGAAAAACCAGATATTTTTTTCTTCATATGCTTCTAAGTTACATAATAACCAACACAACTGTAAGAAGTTACTCTGTTTTGCAGATGGCTCCTTGCCTGTGAATGTGTGTAGGGGGTTGTGTGTATGGCTTATGTGGGAGAAGAATGTTCTCTAGAAATTAGGACTCAGGGTAGAGGTAGACAGCTCCATAGGTATGTACTTGACTTGGTTGCTAATTTGCTACCCAGTGAGTCCAGCTTGCAAGGTGCTGTGTTGCAGCTATAACTGGATTTCTGGAGTGCTGTCAGCCCTTTTCTGTTTCTGGAAACTTCTGCTGATAGGAAGTGACTTTGTCAGAATAGCTTTCTGCACTGTTTCTCACTGTCCTCCAGACACAAAGCTATTGTTGCAATGCCATGAGCATCTTTTTCTTCTTATAGCTTCTAAGTCTGTGTTTAGAGCATGAAAATGCTGAACATTTCCTTTCTAATTCTTTAGAAGTTATGGTAGGCAAGGACCTTCACATATTCAACACAAATACCTTGGACAATTATATTAAATGATAATTGGAAGAATGACTTTTCATTTTTGTTTCCAAAAATATTATGCTGAAAATTGGGATCAAATAGTCTCATGATTTTTTTCTTCATTTTTCTATTGATCTAGTTATTACTCACATTTCTCCTTGAGTATAAATCACCTCTTAAAGAAGTGGAAATTGTTACTATTCATTTGAAATAGGGAGAACATATGTGTATTTTACAAGCTTAGCAATGAAGTGACAGCATCTCACCTCTCTCTCTCTCTCTCTCTCTCTCTCTCTCTCTCTTCTCTCTCTCTCTCTCTCTCTCTCTCTCTCTCTCTCTCTCTCTCTCTCTCGGTGGTAATAACAAAATTCTATTGTTTTCTGGACCCACTGATTGATAGTACAGATTCATGTTTGAGACTGTGAATGATTAGGCCTCATTTTTAAAGTGCGGTATCTAAGATCCTTTTTTTTTTAAACAAGCTGTTCTTCCATGGGATCTATATAGCCAGCTGTTTTTGGCTTAAAAAAGCAAGAAACTCACCACAGTCAATTGACTAAGAGGTGGTAATCACACTTACTTCAAAGGACCTCTTTGCCTTCTGTATCTGTACCACATTCACTTAGCCTGTTTTATAGAGGTTTGATTTGGGTTGACTTGATCTTAACCCCACCTTTGTAGATTGAGTAAATAAAATCCAGATGATCTAGAATGTAGGCATTTAAATATCCATGAATGAGTCATCTCCTAGTCAGGTGGATGATGGAATTAATGTGCAGCTGTGGACCCAGATCTCATTCCTATTTTATAGACATTATTGCAATAAAAAGTGGGAAATACAGGTTCTATATTCAACCTGCCCGGAAGAGGTGAGTCCATGATGTGTATGGATAAACACTTTCTCCTGAGAGCTGACCTTTTGGGCATGGAAACTGGTATTCTGGGGAACACTAGACACTCTGGAAACAAGACTTGTGCACATTGTCTGATTTCATGCTTGTGACAGTTAGATTCCCTTGTTTTCATTTAATAAACTTGAGATTGTGTGAAGAGTCTTATCTGCAGTAACTCCAATAATAAGCAAGGTGACCACATAATTTATCATTGAAACCTGGACTCTTTGAGAGGTAAAAGTGGTGCTATTAATGTTTAGGCTAAGATAACAGACATAAAAGGATATAAGATCACCTGCAAATCAGGTGCTGATTGGGGGTTCAATGCAGATCTCTGATTCTAAAGCCTTCCTGTTCTCCATCACAGGCTGTTGACTCAAGCCACCCATCTACAAATGAATTCATATGGTGCATGTCAAATGCCCTTCTGAGGATGAGTCCTGTTCTAAGTGTGGAGCCAAAGAAAAACACCCCTAAGCTAGGTAAAAGGTTTTTGGCAAGAGAAAGATGTACTAGAGGTCTTTCGTGTAGAAAGTGTTTTATCAAGAAGGCAGGTAATTTTTCTTTTTCTAAAATAAATGGTTTTTCATTTATTTTTTAAAAGAACAGATCTGCCTTAGCATTTACAAGAAAAACAAAGTAAGACTCCTAACATCTCATATCCAGGGCAAACATCTTTATAGCCAGTAGTAAGACAGTGACATTTGGTTGTCCCTTGGTGTCCAGAAGTTATTTGTTCCAGCACCCAAAACATAAAGTAGCATAGTGTCTATATCTCACCTATGCACATCCTCTCCATGCTTGAAATAATCTCTAGATTACTCATAAAACCTAATACTATGTAAATAGTATGTAAATAGTTGTTATATGGTATTATTTGGGGAATAAAACATGAAAAAAAGTCTACATGTATTCAGGACAGAAATTTTTTTTTTCCAAAATGTTTTTTTTATTTCTGAGTGGCTGAGGCTTGAACCCAGGGCTTCCTGAATGCTATGCACATGCTTTCCTACTGAGCTATACCCCCAGCCCTTTTTTCAAATATTTTTTATCATGGATGATTGAATCCACAGATGTTGAACCCAAGGATTTGGATTGTAGTAAATTCTTAAGTAGTAAGGCATGTGCATACAAATTTACCACCCACTTTTAGCACTGTGTCCATGGCTGTTATTGTCAAGGCAAATTTGTGTGGTATAATCATTTCTAAGAGATGTAGTCTAAAAATCCCAGCCCTTCAACGTAACTACATTCCCCGTCTTGCCCCACTCAGGCTTGTGATGAGTTTTGTGCTCTGGTGAATGTCAGACATGTGCATGACAACTCAGCAGAGGCTCAGCCTTAAAGATACATGAAATTCAAGGCTTTTTAAATGCCATTATAACCCAACCATGGAAAGTAATCAAGAGCTTTATGCAGCATACCAGGATTTATTTGTTCACAGTGTTAAGTTCACTGGCTGCCTTCTAAGCCTATGGAAGTGTCCAAGCAGAAGTTTCAGAGTAGAGCAGTTCTGTAAATACCACAGCCTGAAAAAAATAAAAGTCCTGTTGGAATGCCACTTGTCATCAGTCTGCAGTGCCAAAGTGACAGGCCATGTAGAGGCCACTTCTTGGAAGCTAGAGCAAAGGGGTGGATGGGCGAAATTTATGTATGTGGTTGAAACTTTAGGATACAGTTTTGAATTGAGAGCCATTACTTGCCCTTTGTTGTATATCTAGATTAATGTGGGATCTGCATGTGTGTGATATGCAGGAATCCCTGGGTTCAAGCCTCAGCCATTCAGAAAAAAACTTTTTGGAAAAAATAGTTTCTGTTCCAAACATGTGTAGACTTCTTTTTCTTGTTCTTATTCCCCAAACAATACCATACAACAACTATTTAGGAATCTTGGAGTATCTAAAACATCTGAATCCCAGAGTAGCAAAATGTAACTTTCTGGTGATGAAGAAAAATCTCCCTCCCATTGGGAGTGATCAGGAAGTCCTGGAGGGGGACTGGAAGGCTCAGGGATTGCACCTGCCCCATGCTTTGTTTGAGCCACATCATGAAGAACATACCCATATCTGGTTCACTTTGTGAAAGGGTAGACATTTCTTTGGAAGAATGAGAACCCCCAACCATAAGACAGGCAGAAAAACAAAACTAGGTTGGAGGAGAGGCATGAGAAAGGGAACCAAGAGAAGAAAAGAACATGGGTGGTGAGCAGCGGCCGTTCAAGAGGGAGACTGAAGATGTAAAACAGCTGGGCTGCTGGGGTGACATGAAGCTGCTTGCATTAGGCCACCACAAGACACCCACCAGGAAGTCAGGAGATCTGGAGGCCGGTCCCTATGACTAACTAGCTGGTAAGCCTCTGCCTCTTTTGCCAAAGTGGGAGGGTTGGGTCAGATGTTATCCTGTGTGACTTTAAGCTCTGAAAGTCTTTGGTGCTAAGCCAATGAACTATTCTTGAAGGGCTCTCCAAGACCTGGCTGGCTCCATAAACATTTACCAAGGTCTTATACTTAAGACACTGGCACAAAGGCGACTACAGCTCCAGAATCCCCATCCAGAGTGCGACCCGCCATAAATGCTTCCCATTGCTCCAACTACAGGAAGAATAACTAACTCTTAGAAAGCAGGCATGATGTACCAGACTGTTTTATAGATCCTTTCTGTCAATTTACATCTCTTAGCTCTCAATCTTACCAAAAAAATAAAAGTAGTAGTTAGGCCCTCCTGTTCTAATTTTACACATGAGGAAACTAAGGCATTTAGAGGTGAACTAATGTACCCCACGTTTCATTGCTAATCTGGCAGACTCTGGTGGAAAGGCATTGTAGCAGAGGGGGCTGTGTGGGCTGACTCTAGCATTGCCTTGAGCTGTCAGCATTCCCAGAGCACCTCATAGATGGGATACTTTAGGGACAGCTTTCCCTGGGAAGGCATTTGGACTTGATCCTGAGAACAGTGGAGAGTAGACTCCTGCAAGAATTTAAGGAGGAGTGTGGCTTGGGCAGATTTGGAGTTTGGATGGCTGTTCCTGCCACTGTATGCAAAACAGGGTACAGAATACGATGGGACAGGAAGGGCAGGCTGATGTCCTGGTGAGAGATCATGGAAAACTCAAGTCAGGAGGGGAAAGGGTGGCAGGCAGGGAGGTGGTGAGAAGTGCAAGGTCAGGATGATTCTTAATTCAGGGAACGCTTTATTCAAGGCACTCTGGGGGTGCTAATGTGTGCAGAGGTGTTCCCATATAGGTGCAGAACTGAGCACCGGAAGTAAAGACAAGAATAAATGGGGGGTTGAGGCCTTGTCAGCATCAGGTAGCAGTGAAAGCCGGGAGAATGGATGATATCACCTTGAAAAAGTGTTACCCTGGAAGAGCCAGTCCTTTGAAAAATTCTTGCACTTATAGGCTACATTGAAAAGAAGTTGGCCACCAAAGTTGAAAAATGGCTGCTAAAGCAGCCATTCCTGAGCAAGCAGGGCCAAGAGTTTTATGAGATAGGTAATCCTGACCCTGGTGATAACATTTTTGAACCCTCACTGCATGCCTCACACATTTTTTTTGAGCACTTTGGGTACTCGGTATACTCATCTACTCTTCAAAAAGACCCAATGAGGGGGCTGGGGTTTTGGCTCAGTGGCAGATAGCTTGCCTTGCACAAGTGAGATACTGGGTTCCATCTTCAGCACCACATAAAAATAAACAAACAAAATAAAGATATTGTGTTCATCTATAATTTAATTTAATCAGTAGTATTCTGATTCCCATTTTACAGATAAGAAAATTGAGAAGGCATGGAGACACTTCATCACCAGTTATCCATGGTCACATACATCATTTGACCAGAGGCACCTGGGAGATATGGTGGTGTTGTTTGGATATGAGGCGTTCCCCCAGAACTCTTGTGTTAATACAGGACTGTTCAGAGGTGAAATGATTAGATTATGAGGAGCTGTGACCTAATCCGTGGATTGATTCATTCGAAGAATGAATAATTTGAATGGATTACTGGCTGCTAACTGTAGGCAGGTGGGGCGTGGCTGGAGGAAATGGGTCATTACAGGTGTAATTTGGGGATTGTATTTTATACCTGGACACTGGAACTCTTTGCTTCCTGGCTGTCCTGTACTAAGCAGCAAAGCAGCATTTTTTTTTTAACCATACCCTTCAGCCATGATGTTTTCACTTTGGGCTCAGAGCAATGGATTTGGCTGACCAGGGACTGAACCTCTGAAACTGGGAGGTTGGAATGAACTTTTGCTCCTCTTTCTGGTCAGGTATTTTTGTCACAATGATGAAAAGCTGACTAACATATAAGGCCTTCGAGTTTTTATTGCTTGTGTCCATTTGGAAATCTTTGAGGACCTTCCCAAATTCTGCTGAATGAATCAGAGGCTGAGAAGGGAAGGAAGGTGTTGGACCTGTACTGACAAGAGGAAGAAGGTCAAAGGAAGTATGGGATTGTTTTTAAGGGGTCAGAGAATTGCTCATAGGCAAGATCAGTTCACAGGGAGATTTCCAAGGCATAGGCAGGAGGGGACTGGGCATTTCTGGACAGATGTGAGACGCGGACCAAAAGCACTGAAGAGAGAGAGACTGGAGGAACAAAGCAGGAAGGGCAGAGCTGTTTCAGAATTGGAGAGGGCATTGCTGACTTCATTGATATAAAATGTCCAGGAAAGATAAATTCACTGACAGGAAACAGATGAGTGTCATTCCTGGGCCTGGGGAGGAAGACTAGGTTCAGGGATTCTGAAACTAAACAGAGGTGATGGTTGTACAACAAGGTGAATGTACTACATGCTACTGAATTGTACACTTTATTTTTTATTGGTATTGAGGATGGAACCAAGAGCCTCATGCATGCCAGGCACATGCTCAACCGTTGAGCTGAACATCCCTCCCCCATATGAATTATACATTTCTAAGTATGTTATTTGAATTTTAATGCAAATATTTTTTTAAAAAAATTGGAGAAAGCAGAGGTGAGCAGGGAGTAAGGTGAGCCCTACCTCTGCCCATGCTTGCTCCCTATTTTGTAAAGATCTATATTCTCAGCATTGCCTAGTCCCTGGTACTTTCTTGCTTATGGAGAGGAAGCACTGTGAGATTTGGTCCTGTCTGGAAATGCTGACCATACAGTGTGTGCTCAGAGAATGTTTTAACACACAAGAGAATGAGGGAGATCCATTAATTAGCAGGTGGGAGGAAGGAAGGTAGTGCATGTTCTGCTTGGCTGAGGAGGAAGGGAAATGGAGTTGGCTGAGGACAAGAAAAGTCCTGAATTATTATGCAACCTGGGGAAAACCAGGGCCTCATTAACCTGGTCACATTGTTTATGTAGGTACTCTATATTCATTCATTTATTTTTATTTTATTTTTTTGAGCTCCCTGAGTGTAGAAGGGAAGTTAGATTGTGAAGCAAAGCCATAATTTGTTGTTAAAAGGTGGGGATTTTGGTGGGGTGATCAGAGAGGTAAGATAAGGATGTGGAGAAGAAGGCACTGATAGTAGATGGTCCAGGGGGCTAAGAGAATATGGAGGGGAGAGGCGTGGATGACGATAAAATGGAAAGGAATGATTCCAGGACTGTCATGGTGAAGAGCAAGTCACTGTCATTGGCAGTGGAGGTGGCTCAGGTGGAGGGAAATCATTGGGCCTAAGACCTGCATTGTTGCATGTCCAGGGCAGTGAATTCTAACATTTAGTGCTCAGGGGAGAAGAAAACTTGCATTTTTTCACCCTTAAAAATTAAAATCTTAAATTTTACTTAGTTATACATTGGCAGTAATACATATATATATATATATATATATATATATATATATATATATATATATATTTTTTTTTTTTTTTTTAAATGTGTTAGGGTAATGCTTATTTGGGACTGAAGGGATATATGATCAAAATGATTTTGAAGGAGGTTTTGAAGGTTGGGAGGGCCTTAGATGTCCTTGGGCCATTGAGAGTGATGTCTCACAGGCGACCATGTCGGATGGCTTGTTGAAACAGAGACCATGAGTCTGTACCACCTCTAGGTTGACCAGGCTAAGCATCCCTTCCAGAAAGGACCTGGGTTTACCCTGGCGTGCCTGGCTGTTTACCAATTATTCTTTGTAGGATCATCTTTTCAAATGTTCACAAATGATTTGCTAAATATTCCTGTTTAGAAATTGAATACTCAGGATGTATAATTTCTGGGCTCCACCTCAACCTCCCTAATTTTATTTTATTTTTTAAATCAATCAGTTTGCTTTTATCTCCCTCCTCTTCTCCCTTCCTGGATATATGTTGATATTTCCCCTTATTCTCCAAGAGATAATGACCTAGGAAAGTTCTCCCCCACCACTCCCATCCTTAAGAATCTGAGATACAATTTTCCCGAGTCTTAAAATTTGAAGTGAAAATAACTAAGAAGATCTGAGGGGAGTGGGGGGCAGGAGAAGGAGCCTCAGGAGAAGGACAACCCTTTCCAATTCTCATTTCTGTTACTGACCATGTTTCTTCTGGGAAAGTTGCTTAATTGCTCTAACTTTCAGTTTCATTTATAAATTGGAGAGGTGATTACTGATCTGATAAGGTTTTGGGAAAAAATAAAGGAGTTATGCTTGTGAAAGTCCCTTAAACTTACTAGGACTTAATAATGCCAGTTCTTTCTTGACATACCATGCCTCCATTTGTTTTTAAGCTCTGGCCTCTTCTACATTTCCACCCTGGTGGGATAAGTGGTTTGAGAATATAAGGTAAGTGCTGTGATTTTTCTGTAAGACTGTCTTCAACATGTCCATGTTATTGGTGAGTCTGGTCTTTTCCGTGTGATCTTTCTTTCCTGATTTCGTTTCTCAACTCTTTATCTGGCATTACGGAGGGTTTGGGGCATTCTTAGTTATGTTTATAGTTTTGGTTAGTGTTGAAACAACTCATTAATGATAAGTTGCCACAGTCTGGCTCGGCACAAAATAACTGAGCCACCACAAAAGCCTTGTAGATTCAAACAGCAACTCTTTATTCCCGAACTCTCACCGGCACTCTACACCCATGTTCTGGGAAAATCCACACCTCCACTGGGCTCTGCATCCCAAATACTCTCTGAATCCTGCGGGAACTCAAGGAGCGGGTGCCCTATTCCCAGCAAGATCCACCCTAAACCCGGATCCACTCTAAACCCGGATCCGCCCTAAACCCAGATCCGCCCTAATCCCTGAGGAAGGTCACCTTTCATGGAATGTCACTGCAAATGACCTGGGTCCAAGGCAAGCCCATTTCCACAATGGAGAGTCCTCCCTCTAAACAACATTGGGTAGGCTGACAAGGAAATTGCCATGCGTCTTTCCTACTTGGCTATGGCTCTCAGCAATAAGTCTCCCCCTCCCCATTAAATGGTTAAATGAATAACTGATTTCATAGCGGGCATAAAGTAAAACTGATGTCACTCCACTTCATCCTGCCCCACTTCTTTTATCATGATGAAGGGAATGAGTTCTGAGAACTTTTAGAATTAAAGTGTTTGAGTAGGGTCATTTTTAAAGTCTCTTAGTAGTGATGAATGAGAACCTTCCTGTTGTCTTTGATGGACATGAGACATTGGGAACCTCCCTAACTTGTTCAAGACATTACATGGGCCAGTGCCTCCTGGTCTATTGGGCACTAGCGTCTGCAGCTGACCTTCTTTGGCCTCTGCAGAGTGGTGACTGCTGTTTTGACTGCCATATGCCTGCATTCTGGGTCTGACAATGCCATTGACTCTTGAATTTTTATAAGAACATTGTATTACTCATGAATGGAAGAAATTTGAGAAGTCATTCTACAGTTAGGAAAGTTTGGCTATGAAGAAAGATCAACTTTTGAGCCACTTAATTCTGTCTGCTTCTAGGAAAAGTGAAGTGATGTCTCCTTCCTACCCCAGGACAATATTTTATTATTTACTTACTTAAAAATAAGTACCTTTTAATTTATAGCTGGAATTTCAAACACGAATTTTAATGTAGCTTGGGTTCTCTCTTTCATATACACACTGTTTTTCTCAGAAAATGATTTTGTAACATCAACTGTTTTGAAATTCTTAATCATTTTATTTCTTCATTAGTAAGATGAGATGATGGATGTGAACATTAGAATAATTTAAGAAAAGAGCCTAGTGCCGTACCCAAAGTATAACAGCCATTCAGTACATGGTTAATGCTATTTTAAATTCAGATTAAATGGGGGGAAAAAACATTCAGAATCTATTCAGGCAGCATAGCACTATATGAAAAGGAGCCTATTGATTAAACACTTAGGAAGTTTCAAAAAAAACCCTTTTAAGTCCCAAGATATCAGCACTTGTGTGATGGATGTCTCCAGGCAGATAAAACAGTTGAGTCTTTTTAGTGGAAGAAACAGGAATCTTTTCACATGACATGGCACTTGAAAAATATTGCTGTAATTAAAACATACAGTATAGTTAATTTTCAGGAAATGTACATTTTTCATGTCTTGAAGAAACTTTACAGAGTTATTTAAGAGAAAAAGGAGGGATAGTCTACTGGAAATTAGCACTTGATGAGGTTGATATTATTGGCTTTTTTCCTCCCTTCTATTGAAGGTGGTCAAATCAATGCAAGGGTGAGCAAGTCCTATAAGTCTGTTTTCACCTCTCCTCTTCCCCTCCTCTGTACGGGAAAGACTGTGAACTTAGGTGGTGAGAAGTAATTCCCTTTTTTTATGGACCAAGTTCTCATTAAAATTTGGCCTTTTCTTCAGTTATGGGTACAGGCATAAACTAAAGTAAAACAGTTATATCTTGGAATCTGAGCAGAATTGGTTCCAGGACCCCTGTAGATACCAAAATCTGCAGCCACTCAAATCCCTTATATAAAATAGTGCATTCTAGACACATCCTCCCCTGTACTTTAAATCATCTCTAGATGACATATAAACACTAATGCAATGTAAATAATTGTTATACGGTATTGTTTAAGGAATAATGGCAAGAAAAAATTGTACAAAAATAATATCCTGAGGGGGATATTTTCAATCTGTGCTTGGTTGAATCTGAGGATGTAGCGCCCACCGATATAGAGACTAGCTGTATCAGGAATACTTTTACCTTTGTTATCTGTGAATCCATATCACATTACTATTGTTGCAGAGATTTCTAAATATTTTTTTCAGTCATCACAACTTCAAAATGATGGTATATAACTGACCCATTTTTGGATCTTGTAACTTTGTGTATTCATAAAGAGGCACTCATATTACCATATTGCAACTTTAACGTATTATGATAACAAGTCTAATTTGTTTCCCTTAAATCCTTTGTGTTTTATTTCATGCATTTCCTGCATTATTTGAAGGAAATACCCAATCATCAGATTGTCAGTGGGGTTCAGGGAATACAAAAGGTTAAGACCCTACTCTGTCACCTGTGGTCCAAATTTTATTCTGATATTGTCATGGTTCTCAACCATGTCTGCCCACTAGGATCATCTGAGAGACTTTCAGGAATTCCAGTGCCCAGACCAATTACAGTCATCAGTCCCTTAATCATAGGGATATGTTCTTGAGAACTGTGCCAGCCATTAAGTGATTGTATCATTGTGTGAACATCATAGAGTGTGCTTCCACAAACCTTGTGGGGCTGGAGGTGTAGCTCAGTGGTGCAGCACTTGCCTCAAGTGCATAAGGTCCTGCATTTCATCTTCAGACTGCACAAAACAAAACAAGAACACAAACCTAGTTGGTGTAGGTCAACCACATCATTGATCCTCTTGTTGTGATCCAGAGACACTTGTAAACAAGAGATAGATGAGGTTGCTGCCAGTAAAACATGGCATATTCTTTTTTAAAAAAATATAACAAGGAGTACACTAAAATAATGACCAAAGGTATAGTGTAGTAAATATATAAATCAGTAACAGTCATTTATCATGATGAAGTTGTGAAGTTGTGAAGTTGTGAAGATGTGTTGTCTGTAGCTGTATTGCTTTATTTTTACATTCCTGGCAGGATGATGCTTGTTTAAACAACACCAAGTGATGTGTTCTGCAGTACTTACTTTCCAGCTCCTTTATGATCTTAGGAGACCCCTGTTATATCTGCAGTCCCTCTTCAATAGAAATTCCCTTCCATGGTATGTAATTGTAAATGCAGTTCTCTGAGGTGATCCTGGGTGTGAAGTTGAGGTTGAGAATTCTTGCTCTAAATATTCAGATAAATCGGCCAACTGCTTTCTCTTCCTAGTCTTCAGATAAAATATTAAATTTCATGTTCACAATAGAATATTCAAACTGAGAGAAAAGGACAGTTCTGCTACCTTTCTATAGATAACTGTTGAGGGTGGGGGGGTGTCAAAACAATAGCTCAGCCAGGCAGATTGTCCTGAAATTTGAGGTCATTTGACATTTGTTCTCACATGTACTGGTCCTGAATTTAATCTTAACCTCACACCTACCTGCAGAAGAGACCCTGACTATGTGCCTGGGTACTTAAGTACTCTGGTCCTATGGAATGAGGGGCAATCAAATTGTTTTCTAATCTAGGTATCTGTATTTCTCTCTGGGAGATATAAATATAACTACAAATATAAACTGGGAGGTTCACAATTGGCCTTCGAAACCCTGGAGGCTTACTGATCCCCCTGGGCGCTAGTCGTGGGCTTCCTCTTCCTGTCATTCCTCCTCATCGTCGCATTAGTCCCTCTCTATACATGACATTGGACTTTTAACTGCCTTTCCTGGAGCAACTTACAAATTTTATCCGAGACACCCTCGAGGTTGAGATTATTTTGTGTTGCTTTATTTCTTAGGAAGTTATTAAAATCATTACAAATGGGTGGCAGACTATTAGGGGCTCTGTAACCGCTTTACTGAGATAGAATTCATACAGCATGCAAATTACCCATCTGAAATGTCCTATTCAAAAAAGTTGTAGCATATTCAGGGGGTTCTACTGCTCATATCACAATTAATTTTATAATATTTTCATCACCCCACAATAAACTTTGTGCCCTTTAGCCATCATCCTCCCTCTGCTTCTCCATGTCCCCTCCCTCAAATGCTTATCTACTTCCCACCTCTATAGATTTTCCTATTCTGGGAATTTCTTTTAAGTGAAACCCTACAATGAGTGCCTCTTGTGACTAGCTTTCATCTAGCATGAACTTTTAAAGATTCATCCATGTTAGCACTTAATTCCTTTCTATGGCTGAATGATACTCCACCCTACGAATGGATCACATTTGATCTAATCATTGGCTGATGGGCATTTAAATTGTTTAACTTTTGGCTGTTAACAGTAAGACTGCAGTGAACATTTGTGTACAATTTTTTTTTTGCATGGACATATGCTTTTGTTCTTTATAAACCAAGAAGTAGAAATGCTAGGTCCAAATGATCACTCTGTCTTTTAAAGGAACTGCCAGAGTGTTTTCCAAAGTAGCCACAGCATTTTATATTCTCTTAAGGTAGAGAGTGTTTTTTATTGCTGTGTTAACTTCTTAGGAAGGTACTGAAGTCATTACAGATGCTTATTTAAGTCCAGGGTTTGTTGAATGAATCAATGGCAGAGTTTTGGGGACTGTTAGAGGGTGCTAATGTTTCCTTATCCTTGTCAATACTTGTTATTATATGAATTTTTTTATTATAGTCATTTTAATTGATGTGAACTCCTGTTTCACTGTGCTTTTGATTTGTTTTTCCCTGATGTCTAATGATAAGCTCTGTTTTTTTTTCATTTGAGTGGCAGTTATTTAACCCTATCTATTTTCTGCCTACCATGTGATATGCACCTTTTTCTCTGGGTGGACATGTCTAGAAGCAACATCTTGGGGCTTATCAGAATGGAGTTTTGGTGTATGCATGTAGGGTATGAATGTGTATAAGTCCTGTCTCTCATACTGAGAATCTTGGTCGAGGTCCTGTTCTTAATACTAACTTACCAAGAAAAGGAAAAACCTCATTAATTCTTGGAAGCTTAATTAGGAAGATAAAGTTATAAAAAATAATGAAAGAATATGTGAACAAGGGTAGTATAAATAATCTGAGGTTATTTGGCCAAATTATGATAGGAAATATTATGACATTGTTTGTACTTGGCAATGTACTTTTATATGCTTGTTGACTTCCATTACTTCCATAGTATTCATACATGGGCAACAGTGGAGCTCTAGGTTTCCATTTAACAAATCCACAAGGACCTTGGAAGTGCTTTTTACAGAAGGGAAAAATAATTTGTTATTTTATTCCTCTGTGTTGATTCATGGAATTTCCTATGCAGAACACAAATATGGTACTGTTACTGGTTCTTTGTCTTTTAAATTCCTAGAAACAGAATGCTGGGAATGAATTTGAATCAGAAGACAAAGTCCTGGGTTGAACATTCACAGTGTCTTGCACAGGGAAGGTGCTTGATAAATTTTGTTACATCAATGAATGAGGATTGCACTTCATTTCTCTAGGCTGTAGTTTTATGAATCAAGAGTTTTAAGTAAAGAAAGGTCTGACAAATATGAAGTCTCTTGCAGCTCCAAAATTCCTCTGCACAGGGATAATTGCATTCCCAGCTTTTTAGACTAAAAGAACAAGAAAATATTATAAGCCTTTTCAGAGTGTCCAGTACTAGTTGAGCGTCACTAATCTGATGTCCACAATACTTGAAAATCCTAAGCTTTTTCAGTTGTTGACATGATGCCCCCAAGTTTTCAAATTTTGGGACGTTTTTGATTTGGGATTCTCTGATGAGGAATGCTTAACCAGAAGTTTATGCAAATATTCCATTCTGAAAAATCTCTCAGATTTTAAATACTTCCAGGCATTTAAAAGAAGGGATACTCAAGCTGTATACTCTCTGGGATAGAGTCTTGCCTGTTAGCCACATCTTGGCTGCCCCATTCCTTTGGTGATCAAGGACCTTCTCATTACTGTAGAGTCTTCTGCTTGAAATATGTGTACATGGCTCAGTTATAGAAATTAAATTACTTTTCTCATAGCGAAACTGTGAAGCAGCCCTAAGTGAGTATTTGCAAACTGAGAATGACCAGTGAGGTCATTTTAATTGGAGACTGTATTTTACCATGGCTGATTTCTGTTGGCTTTATTGCTCTTCACTCCTGTAGCCAAGCTAGCTCATGGAGATGCTGGCAAGAGCTGGGTCTCAAGTGTGCAGATCCAGCCAGCTCCTGGCTGTTGCTGAGATGCTGAGGCAGTGTGGGTTCACAGGGGTGCACTTTGCTGGGGCCTTCTGATAAGTGTAGCTGCATGTTCATATGAGGTGTGCATGGAGAAATTGCCACCTTGTCCTACACACAGGACAGAATCCCTGGAGACCTTTTATCATTGGAGAGGAATTATGGGTGAAGTGCCTTTGAGTTGAATGGAGCCCGTGCTAGTGTGGATGGTGATCCCAGTTGTCGGTAAAGGTGAGAAGATCAAACTGGGTTTTGTGACACTTCCAGGAGCAAACAGATGGCCATCAGTTTTTGAATTTTGAGAGGTTTATTTTAAACTCATCTTTCTTCTATCTTTGCCCCTTTTCTCTCTTCACTCAGGGTGAGGGATCAGACATTCTTAACCTCTCAGACACCTGGGGGGGTTCTCAATAAAAAAGCCAATGACACTATGTCCTTTGAATTCTTTTCTAAGATGTCATTTCAAACACTTGTCTTCTTTACTGTTATCGATGTACAGAAAAGTGAGCCTTGGCAGAGCAACCTCTCTTCATGGTAGAGCAAATTTCACTCTGAATACCTGTCTTTGTGTGAGGCTCACTTTCAGATACCTGTCCCTCTCCCTACCACTGGTTTTCCTCTATTCCTTCATCACTTTATCATCACCCAGAGCTGATTGAGTTTCTTATGCATCATCCCACCTATAAGCACTGTCTGAATCAGGATTGAGATTGACATCTGACTTCAGTCTCTTTTGTTTTGGAGACTCTTTTTGTGACCTTATTTCCAGATCTCTTTGATTCGGCAGCGAGGACTGGTTATCATTAACTTCAGTGTGCAGTAGATGTTTGAACTATGCTGCATAGTCAAGAGTTGATGTCTTAAAAATATATATATGCATGTATGTCAAACGGGGTAGTTAAGAGATCAATTGTATAGTACCTGATGAACCTTGTAAAAGCATCAGGACAGTTAACAAATGATTCATTAAGATCATATCAAAAAACCACAAGCTCTCTTTTTAAATTCCAAGAAGCTTTAAATATCAGCAATCCACATCTCCTCTCCCAGCAGAAAAGGGTCTTCTCCTGCTGCTGTTTGCCTCATTTTGAGCCCAGGTTCCCTAGGCTGTGGTCCACAACTCAGAGTTGCTGGGTCAGTGATTAGGAGAGAGGATTTCTGGTCCCTTGTTTCTCTGTGAAACGTTCCTCTCCACTTCATGGGAACTTGGGCTCTTTACGACTTTTTGCATTTGTTCATTCAGTTGTTTGAAAAAGCCTGTGGAGTTTGGACCCCTGGACAAAAATCCTGCCCACTCCCCCCCACCACAGGAGGCTGACAGGTACCTCTTTTACTGTTACATGGGTCCCCACCTCCCACACAGGGGTCCCTCTTCCCATATCCCCCCATGAGACCCCTCCTTCCACATGCCACACAAGGTCCCTTCCTCCACACACGTGGTGGTTACCTTCTAGAAGGTGCAGACTATGTCTCAGAAGGACCCATTTCAGCACACAGCAGGCAGCAGGTTCACATTGACTGGGCTGAGTTTGGAGGTTGGTGCTGAGGATTTTAAACATTCTCCTTTCCCATCTATAAGATGAGGTCACCATCTCCCTTGTCTAAAATGTGATCCTGTGTGCGACAACACTCCAGAAAGACAAGTGCTGCATAAGCCTGTTAGTGTCCTCCATCCACCTTGGCTTCCTGCCTTATATCACCGTATTTCCATCTCCTCCATTCCTTCAAAACCTTTTTACTCCTTATTCGTGTCCTGACTCCCTGCTTCCCTCCCTTCTGCCCTCAGATGGGAAGGAAAGCATGAGTGAAAAAAAATCTATCTGGTTCACAGTCATCGTTTCCTGTCAGTGTGTGTTTAATGCTGCTCTTGCCCTGTGCACATGTCTCCCAGCGTAGCTGCATCTGTGTGGCAGTCAGGAGATGCTGCCTACCCTTCACAGGAGCACCCATCTATGTGTGTGGACCCCTCCATTTGCTACTGCTGCCTCTGTATTGTGTGTTCTTCCCAAGTCTAAGCATGACAGAAAGTGTTTGTTCTCATAGATTAAACCCAGTACCCAAGCACTTTCTACACTGTGTGGGTACCATTATAAAACAGAGGAATTTTCACACCAACGTAGTCTGCCTGTTCTGTTGACAGCTGGGTGACAGTTCTGTACAATCAGTACAGAGGTGAAGTTTTAGGTGAACCACAATGATGTAGCTTGGCTTTCGTGAAGGTGAGAGGTGAAACTGAATCCTCAACAACAGTTAAGAACTGAGCCTCATTGCTTATATTAACATCTCTTTGTATTTCTTTGCCCTTTCATCATATGGAAAAAAAATGGCAGGGAGAGAGAACTTGGGTGAATGGCAGGGAAAACGTTCTAGTGACATCTTAGCAGGGTCTGTCCCCCTCTTTTGAAGGGACCTTGTATAGAGTAATTACAAGCATCCCCTGAAAAGCATTAGCATTAACCTTTACTAGATTAAGATTTTGTTTCTTAGCCACACTCAGATCACAGACTCTTCCACAGGTTGGAAAGTTCTCCGTGAGTACAAACTAATAAAAACATTTACTGAGTTTTTTTTCATTGTGATGGAAACAAAATGGGGAGCTGTCCTCTGAGAAAAACCCCAGAGTCCTCAGGAGCTGTGTGGTGATGGAAGGTTCTGCCCTTGGTCGGATTCAGGGAGCAGCTCTTCCCTGTGGTAGAAGGCTGGAACTTCTGTTTATTGCACTCTGATTCCACCCACCCCACAACCTGTAGCACATTAGAGCCTTTGGAAACCCATTGTGTATTCAGAACCATCACTGTGTCACAAAATAAGGGACAGGAAATTCATCTATTAGGTAATAGAATCACAGAGGAGACCCTGTTAGATTTGTTGATAAACTGTCAAGAGGAAGATTAAAAACTGTGGCTTAGCTGGAGTCTCCTCCCCAGACTAGGAGTCAGATCGAGGGAAAGACGGCAACCTGCCTGCGTTCATTCAAACAGCATTCACTGAGTGCCTGGTGACCCAGCAAAAAGATATTAGCTCCTCGTGTTCCTCATGACCTGGGACAGGAGATGGACAGATATAAAGAGAATAGCAGATGGTGGTGGAGAGGTGTACACAGGAGTCCAGGGAAGCCGAAAGGAGGGCAAGGCCAAATCCAACTAAACCCAACCGGGCATAAGAGGGTCAGGTTGAGGACTGTGTTTTCAGGGAGGCAAGCCCTGTTTGAGTTCTATATAAAGGAAGGTGGGCGGAGAACAGAAGAGGCAGAGGAATTCCTGCAGGGCTCCTTAGAAGGACTGGCTTCAGGCCAAGTAAGGTGCACACCTGTCATCCTAGTGTCCTGAGAGGCTGAGGCAGAAAGATCACAAGTTTGAGGCCAGCCTCAGCAACTTAAGGAGACCCTGTCTCAAAATAGAAAGGGCTGGGACTGAAGCTTAGTAGTAAAATTCCCCTGAATATTTTGTCCTTAGTCTTGGGGAAGGAATCAGTTCAGCAGGTGTTCACAGAAAGGAGGAATCTCATTTGGGGAGTCTCCTAGCAGAGCAAACCCAAGGGTCTGTATCTGATTCTGTAAATAAAGTTATATTAGAGTGTGGCCCCACCCATTCTTTTGTGTGGCTACTACATCAGAGAGAGACTGTGTGGCACACTGCCTATATTGGGTGTGTTTTAGAAAAAGTTTAGTGACCTTGGCCATCACATATTTTTGAAACTCTCAATAAGAGTACTCATAGTCCAGCCCCAGGGCTCTATCTACTTCCTGGACCATCTAATGAATTTGCTTCACCCCACCCTACCTGCCACTCAAATCAGGAGCCTCTGGTCTCTAAACACTCTGGAAGTAGAATAGTGTCTGTAGTGGAGGTAGGGGGCTGGGCATTTCACTCTATATATCTCTTCAAAAACATCTGATCACCCCATCCTGCAACTGTTGGAGACTCCTAATTTCTCAGGACCTCTGCTACTGTTTAGCAGCTTGGTAAGTGTTGCCCAGCAAAACCAGGATTTGCAACACTGATGGGAGTCACAGTCATTGGGAAGTACTCTGTATTCTTTGATGCAGCAGCCCATGCTTTAGTGACTTCTGTGCCCTAGCAAGTGGGAGAGGGAAGCTGCAGGCAGAGCATGAAGAAACACAAAGAATGCATTTCTAAAAGTGGCTGAGCCAGGCTGAACTCTTGGCTAGTAAGAGCTAGAAGAAATAGAGCAACAGCCATTTCCATTTTATAGATAACAAAACAGAGGCCCCGACAATCTAGGTAACTTCGTTTTGACTGCCAGTAGACGCTGCCTCTGATCCCTGATAAGGAGGATGTTTCTTCCTGTGGAGATGTCCCAGTGAAATGCCTGATCAAGAAGTCATGAATTTCTGTTGCAGACTTTCGAAAGATGTGGCTTTTGAGGATTAGGTACAGCTAAGATCCTCTGTAGGGCTAACTTCTTCTTTTAGTCCCAATAACCACCAAGGTACTATTTATCAAATAATGTTGCAATTTGGGATCTGATTTCTGACTAGTCCTTTATATAGAAAACCACTGGTAGGAAATAAGGGTGACATTTTCCAAACCTTCCTGGAAAATATAGATACAAAATGAGAATGAAGCAGATAGAGTCGTCCAGATTTCCAACCAGCATGATCATTGCTATAGAAAAATCGGTTTATAACTATTCACTTCTTAAAACCTTTCACTATTTATTGCTCTGCTGTTCTTTGAGGAAAAGACCTAAGTCCTTGTCGTGGCATTTGAGGTCTTTCCTGTGTGGGCGCTGCCTGTCTCATCTGTCTCACCTCTCAGTATCTCACATATTTTCCTTCCAGCCTAAGTGGGTTCCTACATTTGGACCCACCTCAGTACTTTGAAAGACATCTTTAAATTGTCTGGCTCATTCCCACATTGTCCTCCCATCTCAGCTAAGTTAGTATTGGATCTGGGAGGCCTTCTCTGAGCTTTGGAGATTGAGTTGGGTCTCCTCCCTTGCCCAGTCCTGAATCATGTCAGCTATACCGTTCAGTTTCTTGTTCACTCTTTCTCTTTAGATTATAAGCTTCTTGTAAGAATGCTGCTCTTTTTTCAGTTTTGATTCTATAGTCACCAGGAAGCGGAATCCACTTGTACTAGTTACTATAAATGGGATTTGTGGTGAGAAAATATATAAAGCAATAAAGAAATCCTGGTGGAAATCTAATATTTGTAAGGAGCTGTCCCTATTGTAAAAGAGAAGGTCTTTCGAACTAATCAGACAGAGAAAAAAAGTTTAGAGTAAAAAGGGTTATTTTAAGTTTATCTTTGGGGAATATATACCCCTTCCCAATTCCTTCTTATTTGATGTTGAGAGCCACAGCCGAAGGGGCTCCAGCAAACTTTCAGACTGCCAGCTGATGACTGGCTCACAGCGGCCCCAGCAACACCTAGCTGATTGGCTCCTCTGTGGAGATGCTCATTGAGCTGTTTCCCTGCCCTTTCAGACTACCAGCAGATGATTGGCTCACAGCGGCCCCAGCAACAACTAGCTGATTGGCTCCTCTGCGGTGATGCTCATTGGGCTGTTTCCCTGCCCTTTCAGACCACGGAGCTGCTCATTGGGGGACTTTTTTGGCTCCGCCCATGCGACCCAGCCAATCGGCCTCAAGAGCAGGAGGATTGTGGGAAGAAGAGGTTGTTGGGGTGTGTGGCTTGTGGGAAGCCGGTGGTGGCAGTTGGGCTCTGAGGGTTTTTTCCTGAGGAGCTGTTTTGTTTATCTTGTGTGGTTCTAAAAATAAAGTTAGTTTCTTTTGACAAGTGGCTCCTGAATTGTGCCCAGCCAGACTGCGGCATTTGGTGGCTCGCACGGGGAGCGACTGAGGGTAAGTAAACCGCTCGCCCCTGAGGGCAGGGTGAGAGGATGGGGAGCCATTTTAAGATTCCTCTTTTGTTTTGCTTCATTTTTGTTTTAAGTTGCCTGTCCCTGGAGATGAGTGAGACGGAAGAAAAACCGCTCACTTCTGAGGAAAAACTATTTACATCTGAGGAACAGATAGGGAGAAAGGACGGATGCACATGTCAGGAGGATAGAAAGGCTATAATGAATTTTTGTTGTTCCATTTTTATTTCATTCTGTCTCGGTTTTATTTGGCGTCATCTTGTTGGGTTGTATTATAGTAGAAATACGGGATCAGAAACTAGTAAAAAACAAACTGAAAGAGTGTTAAGTAAATTGTTAGAGGAAGAAGGCATCTCAGTAAAATCAAGAACAGTCAGGGCATACGTTGATACAATGCAAAAATGTAGCCCATGGCTTTTTAAGGAGGAGTTATTAAATATATCACAATGGAACCATCATGGTGAAGATTTAAAAAGAATAGAAAAGAACAGCCCAGGAACTCTGCCAGCTGGCACATTGGCATTGTGGGCGTTAGTATCTGGTTTTCTTAGTCCAAAGCCTTCAATTCAGACAAAGGTAGAGGAAGGAGAAGACATATTGATTCAAGTAAATGAGGAGGTCTCTCAAGTTAGTCAGAAAGAGGAAAAGATTCAAGTAAAAGAGAAGGTCTTTCGAACTAATCAGACAGAGAAAGAAAGTTTAGAGCAGAAAAAGCCATCAGGGGGAAAGTTACAAAAGGAGACTGCTACTAAAACCTTTCTATCACCAGAGGGCTTAAGTGTCCAACCAACAGCACCACCTCTACAGGAGACTGCTACTAACACCTTTCTATCACCAGAGGGCGTAAGTGTCCAACTGACAAGGCCACGTCCATATGCTGAGAGGCCCCCAACCCCCGCAGTGGATAGTTCAGATCCTGAGACAGGATCTCAAGTATTAACATGCCCTGTATTTGAGGTAGGAGGGCAGCGAATTTACCAGACTTTAAATTTCAAAACAGTGAAGCAGCTAAAAGAGGCTGTAACAACCTATGGTCCTCAAGCACCCTTCACTGTAAGCTTGGTCGAATCCATTACCAACTTGAACATGACGCCAGCAGATTGGGCTAATATGTGTAAAGCTGTGCTAAATGGAGGACAATACCTGTTATGGAAGGTTGCCAATGAGGAATTTTGCAAGGAGACGGCTAGGCGAAATGCAGCAGCTGGTTATCCTCAGAGAAATCTAGATATGTTGTTAGGAAAGGGACCTTATGAGGGTCAGCACCAACAAATTGCATATGATCCTGGTGTATATTTACAAATTGCTGTAGATGCAGTTAAGGCATGGAAGACTTTACAAGGACATGGAGGTTTACAAGGTCAATTATCTAAGATAATACAAGGAACTAATGAATCTTATGCTGAATTTGTAGATAGGCTTATTCAAACAGCTACCAGAGTTTTTGGGAATACAGAACAAGCAATGCCATTAATAAAACAACTGGCTTATGACCAAGCGAATCGTTGGTGCAGAGATATCATTAGACCATGGAAACATGAAGATTTAAACACATATATTAAATTATGTAGAGACATTAATGAACAAGAGCAAGTCATGGCAGCTGCAGTAAAACAGGTTTTAGATGCCAGAGACATTAATGAACAAGGGAAAATTGTGGCAGCTGCAGTAAAACAGGCTTTAGATGCCAGAGACATTAATGAACAAGGGAAAATTGTGGCAGCTGCAGTAAAACAGGCTTTAGATTCCAGGCCAAGAACATGCTACAATTGTGAACAAACAGGACATTTTAAAAGGAATTGCCCCATAGGAGGAGGGTTTAACAAAACTAGGTATCAAAGGAGTAGAATACCGGGTATTTGCCCACGATGCCGTAGAGGGAGACATTGGGCTAATGAATGCCGTTCTCAAACCACCATAGAGGGTACTACATTATCAAAAAACGAACAAGGACCAAGTGTTTATCCACGATATCGTGGAGAAAGGCATTGGGCTCCATTGCCAAAAAATGGACAGGGGGGCCCAATGCTCCGGGGCCCAAAACCACAAATATACGGAGCACTGGAGGAATCCAGCAACCCCATCAGGGTAGTGCCCAGGACACATTGTCCATCAGATCCCTCATCAGACAAACCAGAGGGAGCGCAGGGTTGGACATCTGCGCCTCCGCCAGATCAGTACTAACTCCGGAGATGGGAGTTCAAATCATTCCCACAGGAGTGAAAGGACCTCTTCCCAAAGGAACAGTAGGCTTATTATTGGGACGCAGCTCTTCTACTCTAAAAGGACTTATGATAAGTCCTGGGGTAATTGATCCCGATTATGAAGGTGAAATAAAAATTATAGCCAGTTCTCCAAATGGTATATCAGTAATTTCACCAGGAGATAGAATAGCACAGTTACTAATAATACCAAGCCTACATGATAAATTTTCCAGTCGTGCTATAGAAAGAGGTTCCAAGGGATTAGGCTCCACAGGTGTAGATTGGGCTATGCTGTCTTTAAATTTAGATTCTCGCCCCATGCTAAAACTAAATATTCAAGGACATGAATTTAATGGGCTACTGGATACAGGTGCAGACCTTAGCATCATCTCTCGTCAAGAATGGCCAAAACATTGGCCATTACAACAAGCCACTCAAACGCTTCGAGGCCTAGGAGTGGCGACTAATCCCCATAGAAGTGCAATGGTATTAGATTGGAAGGATCCTGAAGGATGTGAAGGAACTATACAGCCATATGTATTGGATCATCTTCCTATAAATTTATGGGGACGAGATGTCCTAGATCAATTAGGTTTGACATTAACAAATAACATCAACCAAAATGCACCCACTATTATGACTAGACAAGGTTTTAGGAAAGGAAAAAGATTAGGAAAACAAGAACAAGGTATAGCAGCACCAATACAAATAGATCAAGGAACAGACAGACATGGGTTGGATTTTCAGAAAGGGCCACTGAGACAATAAAAATTACTTGGAAATCAGAAAGACCAGTAAGGGTTCCTCAGTGGCCCCTGACTAAAGAAAAGATACTAGCAGCCCATGATCTGGTCAAACAACAATTAGCAGAAGGACATATACAACCTTCTGTATCTCCCCATAATACTCCCATTTTTGTCATCAAAAAGAAATCTGGTAAATGGAGATTATTGCAAGATTTAAGAGCCATTAATAATGAGATGGTTATTATGGGACCTGCTCAATCGGGGATTCCTCAATTGTCTGCTTTGCCAAAAACTTGGTATGTTTTAGTTATAGATATTAAAGATTGTTTTTTTTCAATTCCAATTCATCCTGAGGATAGTCCACGTTTTGCATTTACTATCCCTGCACTGAATCATGAAGGTCCTGATCAGAGATATGAATGGAAAGTACTCCCTCAAGGGATGGCTAACAGCCCAACTATGTGTCAAATTTATGTTAACAAAGCAATCCAGCCACTTAGAAATCAAAATCCTGAACTACAAATATTTCACTATATGGATGATGTATTATTAGCACACAAAGCTAAAAACACATTGCTAGACTGTTATGCCACACTTACAAACTTATTAAAAAATTATAATCTAGAGATAGCAATAGATAAAGTACAATTAAATTTTCCAATTAATTATTTAGGAGTTCTATTATCCTCAACCATGGTCCGTCCACCAAAAATTCAAATACGAGTAGATCAACTCAAATCACTTAATGACTTTCAAAAGTTATTAGGAGACATAAATTGGATAAGGCCTTATCTAGGTATACCAACAGGAGAGTTGGGACCTTTATTTGATATCCTAAAAGGTCCATCAGATCCAAATTCACCCCGAATGTTAACGCCTGAAGCAAGAAAGGCATTAAAAATCATTGAAACATATATGGAAAATATGCATTTGGATAGAATTGATATAAGTTTGCCTTTATTATTTATTGTACTACCAACAAAAAATATTCCTACAGGAGTATTTTGGCAAGAAGGCCCATTATTATGGATACATTTATCTTATTCTCCTAACACTATTCTTACTAGGTATCCTGAGGCTGTAGGACAATTAATACTCAAAGGAATAAAAGCAGCAAAGGGAGTGTTTGGAATTTCTCCCAATAAAATTATTACTCCATATACTATGAATCAAATTGATGAGTTAGCTAATGAGTTAAATACTTGGGCAATAATCATGTGCAAATCTAATGTTTCATTTGATAACCACTTACCATCTAATCCTTTATTGTCTTTTTGGTCATCACATCCTGTAATTTTTCCAAAAATGACAAGAAAAACACCTATCGGGAATGCTCCAAATATATTCACTGATGGATCAAATAATGGTACAGCAGCAATAGTTACACCTGATCAAACTTTTACATTTTTAGTACCCAAACAATCAGCTCAAAAGGTAGAACTTAAGGCAGTATTACAGGCTTTTGTGATGTTTAAAAATTCTGTATTTAATTTATTTTCCGATAGTCAGTATATAGTTAATGCTATAGTATCCCTTGAAGATGCTGGTAGGATTTCCCCTTCCTCTACTATTTTCTCTTTGTTTTCCACTATACAAAGTCTAATCTGGGACAGAAAAGATCCATTCTTTATAGGACATATCAGGGCACATACAGGATTGCCTGGAGCCCTTAGTTTGGGCAACGATTTAGCAGATAAAACTACACATGACATACATATTTTCTCTACACTAGAAGAAGCTATAAATTTTCATAAAAAGTTCCATGTCAATGCTAATACTTTACAAAAGCGTTTTAAAATAACTAAGGAACAAGCTAGACAAATAATAAAACAATGTCAAAATTGTGTGACCTTTTTACCACAAGTTAATCTTGGAGTCAATCCTAAAGGATTGATACCTAACCATATTTGGCAGATGGACGTCACACATTTGCCAGAATTTGGAAAATTAAAATATTTGCATGTTACAGTTGATACTTCTTCTGGATTTTTGATGGGCTCCCTTCATGCCGGAGAAAAAACTAAAGATGTTATAGCTCATTGCTTACAAAATTTTGCCACTGTGGGCGTTCCAAAACAGTTAAAAACAGATAATGCCCCTGGTTATACTTCTACCTCTTTGAAACAATTTTGCTCATCATTTGGCATTACTCATATAACAGGAATCCCATACAATCCACAGGGACAAGGCATAGTTGAAAGAGCTCATCAAACTATTAAAATGTACTTATTAAAGCAAAAAGAAGGAATTGGGAAGGGGTATATATTCCCCAAAGATAAACTTAAAATAACCCTTTTTACTCTAAACTTTTTAAATTTGGATTCATCAGGGCTTAGTGCTGCGGAAAGGCATATGTGTCCAAAAAATGTACATAAGCCCAAGGTACTTTGGAAGGATATTCTAACAGGACAATGGAAAGGTCATGACCCAGTAATTGTCTGGAGTCGGGGGTCTGTTTGTGTGTTTCCACAGGGAGAACAGCAGCCGATTTGGATTCCAGAGAGATTAACTAAGGTCCTGACCCAGTGATTGCCTGGAGTCGGGGGTCTGTTTATATGTTTCCACAGGGAGAACAGCAGCTGATTTGGATTCCAGACAGATTAACTAAAGCGATTTCTACAGACCAAAAAGAAGATGTGATATCCAGAACTCCAGTTTGGTTATTCTTACATCTGCGACAGAACCAGAATGCTTTTTTCAATATCTATTTTATTATTGCCCTTTCCCATATTTTTTTTTTGAGCTCATACAGACCTAGGTTAATGTTTTGCTGATCAGTTCTATTTTTTGACTATAGAGTTTTTAAACATTGCAATGGAGATTTCACCTGTAAAAAGTTATAAGGCCTTTACTATTATGTTATGTGTCATATGTATTATGTGTGCACACTTGTGTTTTGTGTTTGAATGTACGTATGTCCATATGTCATATATGATGAGCGCTCATGAAAAAATGGATCCAAATATTTTTTTTTTTATTCACGTGATTTAAATGGTTTAATTTAAATTGGGTAAACAGCTGTTGAAGATTGTTTTAAAATGTGAACAAAAAAGGAGGTTAACAGATCTGTTTGTTTACTTTCACCTTTCCTTTTCATTATATTTAATAATTCTCTTAAAGATAATGTAAATTGTTAAGAAAATTGTTTTCTTTTAATGCCTTCTGGAACGTTACATAATTTTTTCTTCAGCCATTATTGCCAAAATTCCTATCTTCATCCCAGTGCCGGTGAAGACAATGTAAATTGTTAAGAAAATTGTTTTCTTTTAGTGCTTTCTGGAATGTTACATAATTTTTTCTTTAGCCATTATTGCCAGAATTCCTATCTTCAGTGAAGACAATGTAAATTGTTAAGAAAATTGTTTTCTTTTAGTGCCTTCTGGAATGTTATATAATGTTATATAATTTTTCTTTAGCCATTATTGTCAGAATTCCTATCTTCATCCCAGTGCATGAAGACAAAGATAAAACCAATCTACAGCTTCTGCAATAGCCATCACTGAACTGCTTGCAGAACTTGCCTGGACTATGTATCACTTATATGCATTATGAACTCACTTGTATGCATTGTGAACTATCTGTTGGTGCAGCAACTTCTGGTAGTGTTGGGGTATACATGCTGATGGTGTCATCGGTGGTACAATTTTTCCAAAAGGAGCCATCAACTGGCTTGGTGTATCTTCCTCCCTTCTGTTTGTCATGATCGTTCAGCTAAAATTTGGGGGCCAACAGAGGTGAGGCAAAGAACCTCACCCCCCCGCTGGTACGAAGACCTCTACACAGGTGTGGCTGTATACTGGACTGGTAGTCAATGACGGGTAAGATCCAATTACTATGGTACCAACCTAAGACAGGAGGCTGACGCCTTGAGGTCAGCTCATCCAATAACGGGTAAGGACCATATGTACTATTGGACAACCTAAGGCAGACACGGTCCCTAAGCCACATGCTTCTTGTTTAAACAGAGAGGGGGAGATGTTGAGAGCCACAGCCGAAGGGGCTCCAGCAAACTTTCAGACTGCCAGCTGATGACTGGCTCACAGCGGCCCCAGCAACACCTAGCTGATTGGCTCCTCTGTGGAGATGCTCATTGAGCTGTTTCCCTGCCCTTTCAGACTACCAGCAGATGATTGGCTCACAGCGGCCCCAGCAACAACTAGCTGATTGGCTCCTCTGCGGTGATGCTCATTGGGCTGTTTCCCTGCCCTTTCAGACCACGGAGCTGCTCATTGGGGGACTTTTTTGGCTCCGCCCATGCGACCCAGCCAATCGGCCTCAAGAGCAGGAGGATTGTGGGAAGAAGAGGTTGTTGGGGTGTGTGGCTTGTGGGAAGCCGGTGGTGGCAGTTGGGCTCTGAGGGTTTTTTCCTGAGGAGCTGTTTTGTTTATCTTGTGTGGTTCTAAAAATAAAGTTAGTTTCTTTTGACAAGTGGCTCCTGAATTGTGCCCAGCCAGACTGCGGCAGGATTTGTGGTGAGAAAATATATAAAGCAATAAAGAAATCCTGGTGGAAATCTAATATCTGTAAGGAGCTGTCCCTATTGGAACCACAGTGGGAATTCCTCAAGATGGCGCAGGTGTTTTGTGCCTCTCTGCTCCTCTGCACCCAAGTTCTATTTGCCCTTCTGTCTCCTGTTGGTTTCTTGAGCTCATACACATGACTGCATGAAGTTTCTGCATGATCTCACTTTGCCCATGTGGCCTCCGATGGCCCCCACCCCCCAGCCCTGGCAGGCACTCCTAATCTCATGGCTTTATTTCCTGCTCCCCATTCATTTGGTTCTCTGTTTCTCACTTGCAAATTTCTAAGCAAGCACACTGGTCAGCCTACTCACCGTTCTGAGCCAAGGCACACCAGTCAGAGGTCATCATCTTGTAGGTGGGGTCTCCTGGAGTCAGGTCCTCACCACAGACCAATCAAACATGTTTGGAGCTGGTGAGGTTCTATGGGTCAGAACCTGGCTGCCATGATGGGCATCTCTTATTTTGGTTTCTCTTCCTGTCTCTCTGCTGACAAGGATGTTAGGCATGTATATTTTATGGACTTGATGGTATTTTTTGTTGTTTTTCATTTTTTTAGATATCATTAATGGAGCTCGAGAAAAATGTGTATTGCCTCCTATGGATGGCTACCCCCACTACGAGGGGAAGATCAAGGTAAGGCTGAAGCATCACCTGCTCATTTCCATCATCCTCAATCTTCCACCCCACCCCCCCAGATACAAATGAGTGAGTGAGACCTGGAAGTGAGTTATTTAAAGGGTGCCTCCATCCTTCAGTATTGCATTGTGGCCATCATGACCCTTCTTTGCTTATGCCAACCCCATGGAGTTAGTCAACATTTACCCTCCATGGTCACACTGGAAGAGCCTGGCCCGCTTTGGGTGCCTGCCATAATGCTGCTTTCTTTCCCAGCCTCTAGTGGGTGGGTGCTTCCTGTGAGGGTTTCTTAGTGTCCACCTGCCCCCTACCCCTACCTCCCTGCCGTCTTAGTCCCAGGCTCCTGATCATTTAATCCAGGCTATAATTTTGGTGCCACATTTGCATTTGTGGTGAGTACCCAGCGATACTGGGCCACTCTTTCAGAGTTATCATTTTTTATTTTTTGGTGCTGGGGACCAACCCATGCCTCATGCATGCTACGCTCATTCTCTAACACCAACCTGCAGCCCCAGCCCAATGTTACATTTTTTTAAAAATCCATAGCGACAGTAAAGAGATTAGTGGTTGCCAGGGGATTGGGGGGGTGGGAGACATGAGGTAAAGCAGAAGGGATTATTTAGGCAATGAACTATCCCATTGATAATTTCATGGTGGATGCATGCTATAATACATTTATCTAAAGCTATGGAATGTACAACACCAAAGGTGAAGCCTAATGTGGATGATGGTCTTGAGTTGATATTGATGTGTTCATGTAGGTCACTGATTATAGCAAATGTAACACTCTAATGCAGGATGTTGATGGGAGTGCTGTGTTGTGGAGAAGAGTGCATAGAAGCTCTGTACCGTCCACTCACTTTTGCTGTGAACCTAAAACTGCTCTAAAACATAAAGTCTATAGTTAAAAAGAAAATTATATAGCCTGCCCAGTAACTTTCAGGGAGAAGTTTCAGTTTAGGTCTGCAGTTATTACTGTGAGACCAACCTGGCAAGCACTTGCTGATCTCCTTTGGAGCAGGTGCTCCCCGATGCTCAAATTGCACTCAGGCCCACCTGCCCACACTCTGTGTTTCAGGCACTGGTGAAACCCTAGTTTCCAGAAGATGTGCATTTGGCCTTGATAAAACTCTGCTAGGCATGGCCTCTCCTGGCCTCACTCTACAGCTGTGGCCTAGCTGAAGCCAGTGTCTTCCTGTGGGTGCTCCAGGTGTTGAACATCTGGTCATCGTGGCTCAGCAACCACTTGCTCTGTTGTTAAGCTATGGTTTGAACCATTCACCCTGCTATCACCCTTTATACCCCTCCTTCTCTCAGCAGATGGGTAGGAGCCCAGGGAATGGAGAGCTGAAAGGTGTTCATGTGTGTGCTTGTCATTTCAGTGGATGAAAGATATGTGGCGCTCGGATCGCTGCTACGCAGACTATGGAGTGGATGGGTCCACCTGCTCATTTTTTATTTACCTCAGTGAGGTAGGTAAGTAGCTCACTTCCTGTGGCTCCTGGCGGGGTGCATGTGTGTGGTTAAACTGTTTTGTGGCTGAGCCTGGAATTTGAAAAGTTTCAAAATGTGTAGTGTTGTTTTTATATGGAGGAACTATGGTCTTTTTGTCATTATTCTCCCCACCTCTCAAAAGATTTTTTTTTTCATTAGTAGAAAAACAGGCCTGAGTGAGCTGTTCACTTTTTCCTTCAATTTTTCCTATTGTGAAAAACAGGTAATGTGAGATCTACCCTCTGAACCACGTTTAAGACCAATTCAGTGGCATTGAGTACTTCCACAGTATTGTGCAAACATCAGCGCCACCCATCTCCAGAATCATTTTCATCTTGCACAACTTAAACTCTGTACCTAGTTAGCACTAATTCCACACCTCTGTCCCCTAGCATCTAGCAGTCATCATTCTACTTTCTGTCTCTTTGAACTTGACTATTCTAGTTACCCCCTAAAAACAAAATCGTAAAATTTGCATCTGGCTCACTTCACTAATCTTCAAGTTGTAGTATGTGTTAGAGTTTCTTTCCATTTTAAGACTGAACCATATGCCACTGTGTTTATATACTACCATTTGCTTATTTATCCACCTATCTGTGAATGCTTGGGTTGCTTCTCCATTTGGCTTTTGTGAATAATGCTGCTTTGAGCCTGGGTGTATAATTTTCTCTTGAATACCTTGTTTTTAGTTTTTTGGAAAGTATATACCCAGAAATGGAATTACAGGATGATTCAATAATTCTATTTTTCATTTCTTGAGGACCTGCTGTATTGTTTTCTATGACAGTCATACCCTTTACATTGCCACCAAAAACAAGGGTTCCAGATTCTCCACATCTTCACCAATACATGGTACCTTCTGTGTTTTCGACAGTAGCCATCTCTATGGATGTGAGTGATAAAACTCATTGTGGTTTTGGTTTGCATTTCCTTTTTTAGTGATACTGAGCTTCTTGTCATGTGGCCAGAGTTAGCCATTTTCTTAAAGGTTGAATTAGTTACTTTTGCCTTCTCTTACTTCTGTTATTGCACCCTTGAATTTAAATAGAAGCTTTGTTTGTTTGTTTGTTTGTTTTAAATAAGGATTGCAGAGCATTTTCCAGACCACACTGGATTTGCTATAGGCTTCAGTGATCTTCATTTCACCTTTAGGAAAGTCAAGGAGTGGAGAAGTGTTAAGGTCTATACAGAAGCAGCTGAAGGGGAAGAACCTCTAGGGGACCAAACCCTGCTACTTCTCCTTCTCCCACTGATGGCCAGGCCAGCCCTCAGGGCTGATGAAACAGATGAAGACCAGTTTCAGAGAATGCAGCTCAGTGGGCTTTCTGCTGCCATTTCTTTTTCATCCTATCCTATTTTTGTGTGCTGTTGATATTGCCATTTATCCAACATTAATAGCTCCCCGGTGCTCCATGGAAAATGACTCCAGTTTTGAAGCTAAATTAAATGTGTTTGCCATAGTTTTCATTGTGATGTTACAGGGCAAGTTCCCATTGTAGAGCTGAGGCCACTAGAGTGGTCCTTTCTTGCTGGCTCTTTCAATCACATCAGACATGTCTCTCAAGAGTACTAGGCATACTTTCATTGAAGGGATAGGAAAAGGGGACACTCTCAAGGAGAGAGTGAGTCCTCTCAAAGAGGAGATGAACAAAATGCCCCTCCTTCCCTCAAGTTTCATTGAGGGTCCAACGAGAGTTTCCAGAGAGTCCCACCCATGTCTACCTCTTGACTTTTGACTGACAACAGAATGATATCAGTCTTCTAAGTCCTCACTGTGCATGGTAAAGGTCCAGGACAATGTTAGGTCATTTTGGCCCATGCTGGTCACAGTGCTAATTGGGTCCTCTTGTTATAGATTTTATGGTTAGGGTGAATTATCCTTATCTCCCTGACTTCTTTTCTTTTAATATTTATTTTTTAGTTGTAGTTGGACACAATATCTTTATTTATTTTTATGTGGTGCTGAGTGTTGAACCCAGGGCCTCACTCGTGCTAGGTGAGTGCTCTACCTCTGAGCCACAACCCCAGGCCTCTCCCTGACTTCTGAAACCTGGTCTGTGTAAGGGTCACAAAAGTCCCCCCTTCAGAGTAACTTGTGTTCTTCTTATGGGCATTTTGAATCCACATTTCTTCTGCATATGAAGTTTAGCTTGGTAGGACCAGCTTATAGAATGATCCCTTAACCTCATATTCTCACCACTTGGGTCTCTTAGTGGGATTCAGATGCCTTTCTTTTCTGTTTCATAAGGTGACAGGAGCAGACCTCTTTTGATTACAGAAGTCAGGTCAGTATTAGTATTCAGCGTGCCAGCATGTATCCTTGCATTCTATGGAGTTTGCCTCTCTTTTTTGATCATTCCCTCTTTCTTTAGTACATTTAAATCAGACTTTTTTTTTGTATAGTGCAGGGGATTGAACCCAGGGCTTCTCATATGCTCTATCACTGAGCTATACTTCCAGTCCCACAGACTTTTTAAAAAAATTTTTTGACAAGTTGTTCAATGGCCACTCTGTGGCCATCATGAGAACCCCAGAATAAATGAGTTTAGAACCTCTTGGAAATTAAAAGTTCAAGAGTTGGGCTTGTGCTTTGCCTCATTAGCAGGCTGCTAGCAAATACATTTTTTATTTTTATGTTTTTATTCTACTGAAGACTGAACCTCTACCACTGAGTTACATCCCCAGGCCCACATCTACCCCTTTTTTTAATGTTGAGACAGGGTGTTGCTAAATTGCTGAAGCTGGCCTGGAACTTGCAATCCTCCTGTCTCAGCCTCCTGAGTTGCTGGGATTATAGGCATATGCCAGGGGCCATCTGACTACTGGTTATCTCTGTGTGTTTCTTATATGTGACTTGGGTGGCCTGTGGCCTAAGTTATCATTCCCTTCTGTAGGGGGTTAAGGCTTGGGTCTACAAATTAACCTTCACTCCAGTGAGAAGTCAATTAGAAGTACTTTTCCTGCCCCAAGGGAGAGGCTTCTCATTCAATTTAATTTTCAAGTTTTCTTCCCCTTTCCCTGTGATAGAATATATTCAGAATCCAACTGTGCACTATGATTGACAAACCGAGCCAATTTCACACCTTCCCAAGAAGGAGAGGACTGAGGACAGAATAGAGGATTTTACATTCCCACTTCAACTTCCTCTCCATCTCTGAGGCAGGAGCTGGGAAGCTGTCGGGGTGAAGTAAAGACCACTGAAAAGCCAGGTGCAGTGGTACATTCCTGTAATCCCAGCAATTCAGGATGCTGAGGCAGGAAGATCATATGTTCAAAGCCAGCTTCAACAACTTAGGGAGGCCCTATGAGACCCTGTCTCATAAAAAAATAAAAGGTCTGGAGTTGTTGCTCAGTGGTTTAGTGTCCCTAGGTTCAATCCACAGTACGAAAGTGGGGGGGGGGGACTCCACCTGCTAGAAAGGGACTGCAATTATTCATGATCTGTTCCCTTCCTTTGAGACCACTGCCCACTCCCAGTTCCCAGGGGAGCTGAAAGGAAAGAAAAGCAAGGTTCTGAAGCAAAACTGAAAGGACTGCTGGACAGACTTGGCTCTGCATGGGTCATCTGTACTTACTTTGGAGACAGAGTGTTTCCTTTGAGGACCTGATTCTTGTAGTCACAAGGTGTGGAATGGGAATTCATTACTCAATCACTCTTTTCTGAAGATGATCAGGTTTTCCCTTTTGTTTAGGCAAATTCTAAGTGAGCACTTCTTGAACATCTGTCATAATCATCTATTGTCAACTACTGAGAACTCATTTTCTTTCCATCATGCTGTGTGCTCATCCTAAGAGTCAGATGGGAGAGGAAGAATGATCCAGGAAGGATAGAGATGGTTTCTCTTGGGAGAGTGCTAGGAACCTCTTTTTTAAGTTTTATTCTAAAAATAACCCTGAACCAGGACTTTAAAAAAATTTTTTTAATCAAAGCATCATCAAGTTACCTTATAAGAGTTCAAAAGTTTCACTGTGATGGTCACTTCAATAGGATTACTTACTGCCTGAGAGCCTCATAACTGAACTTCAGCTTCCATTTCTCCTGTTTTCTATGTTTTGTGATTTTGGGAAAGTGACTTAACTTCTTCATGCCTGGGGTTCTTCCTTTAGTACCTATTAGTTTTAATTTTTGTTTGGTTTTGAAAGACCTTACCTTGAGTGTATTGTGAGGATTCTCATTTCTATGAGAAAGTACTTAGAGCAGAGCCTAGAAATGGAAGACAGGCAATCAACATAACTGATACATTTATGGTTTTCAATGTCATCATTATTTGAAGAGAGTTGTGGTCTGTCACTTAGCCTTGGATGTTATAAGTGGGCTTTTGGTTCCATTTTAGAATTAAAATCAATGTATGGTTCTTGCTCACCAAATATGATTTAACTTTAGATCCTTTGACTTCTGGTAATTTAGAAATTCAACTGTTCCCTTGATGCTTTTTTTTAAATTGAAAAATAGAAATTGTCTAAGTTTGTGCAACACAATGTTTTGATACACTCATATATTGTAAAAGACCAAATCAAGCTAATTAGCATGCCCTTTACCTCACTTTTTTTTTTTAATGGAAAGCACATTTTTCCTTGCCTGTTTATCTCTGGATATGATGCTTGTGTTTGCATTTAAATTGGGAGCTGGTGGTTGGGGATGTGGCTCAAGTGGTAGCACGCTCGCCTGGCATGCGTGTGGCCCGGGTCCCGGGTTCGATCCTTAACACCACATACAAACAAAGATGTTGTGTATACCGAAAACTAAAAAGTAAATATTAAAAATTCTCTCTCTCTCTCTCTCTCTCTCTCTCTCTCTCTCTCTCTCTCTCTCTCCCCCCTGGTGTATATGGAGTCAGTATACCCACTATAACTGTTAATGTGAAATTGGCAGAGATGGTTTCCAAAGCCAATTAATTCCTTCAATTAATTCCCATCTAGTATTTAAAATCCTAGATAATACCTCAGTCGTTGTTGGGGTTTGCTGGTCTGGTTTTGGTTTATTTTTTCCTTTTATGTCTCTCCCCCATTTACCCTTCCCCTCTCTCCTCTCTCCCTGTTTTCTTACTTCATTGAACCCTGAAGATTGATAATTTCCCATATCATATGCCAGATTTCTCTAGCAGGTGATAAGATAACCTAGAGGGATATCCTTATTTGGCTTCTCAACTTGATCAGCATATGCCCCAGTGACTTTTGTTCTAGTTATCCTATTGAAAGAGCCAATTCTTTTTTCTATCTATGTTTAACATTAGAAGTTTGACAGATCTCACAAGGAAATAAAGTAAAATGCCTCATCTTTTTAGTTACCTGGTGAATTGCAGCATCAGATGCAGAACTGTGTTTAAAAAAAATTTTTTTTTAGTTTTAGCTGGACACAATACCTTCATTTTCTTTATTTTTATATGGTGCTGAGGATCGAACCAAGGGCCATGCTCATGCTAGCCTAGCACTCCACTGCTCAGCCCCAACCCCAGCCCTGTCTTAATAGGTGGCATTCTTTCTTCCTTCCTTCATTCCTTCTTCTTAGGGTTGTCTCAGTGGCCAGATCCCACTGAATTACAGATTTAGAAACCTCCACTTTTGCCCTCATTATGTGTGATCTACAGATCATTTTTGGTTAATCATGTAGGAAGTGAAGCCATCAGAATGACTGACCCCTTATAGTATCCCTGTGACTGCTTGTTATATGTCTGACACTGCACTATGGCCTGGAATGGACAGGACCATTGTGGTGAAAGAGGTGCCCTTGTTTTGGGGGGTCTCTGGGTGGTAGAGAGAATGAAGCATCATTGAGCCCCCACTCTAAGATGGACACCTCAAATATCCAATCTCATTTAAACCACTCATCAGTTCCAATGGTTAATGGAAACCCAAGTCACAGATAGCTCAGACGTCTCTTTGCTGCTCCTTGGTCCCAAAGAAAACTCAGGCATGTAATTTATAGGAATTGACTTTGCATTCAGCCTTTTACTTAAATCACCTGGGTTTCAAATATGGCTCTATTTAGCATCTGAAATGCTTATGACCAGAATTTCAGAGAGTTTTGGATTTTAGAATATTTGCATAGGCTTTCCTGATTGAGCATCCTAAATCTGAAAATTTGAAACTTGAAATGCTACAAAATCTGGATTTTTTTTTGAGCCTTTCAAATTTCAGATTTGGGGATTAGAAACACTCAACAAGTGTATCATAAGCAGCAGAATTCTTTCTTTGTATTGGTAGACCACAGACCAGGCCAGTGGCAAAAGAGCAGAATTCCTCTTGTTACTCCTGCTGTCAGAACTGAGCACCATTTTTTTGCCTAAAGAAAGAATATGGGGAGGAGGAGGGCAGGTGGTGTAGCCTTTGAGATCCTTGGCTTCTGAAGATCTTCTGGAACCCTCAAGACTTGAGTGAGATACAGCAAGGACTGCTCCCCCTCCCCCATACATACACACCTTTCTCTCAGGGGGTTACATGAGATAAATGAGCCAAGAACTGCACAGACTTTAAATTATTCTGCAATGTAAATTATTTCTGCTTCAGTGCTGAAATTCACAGAGATTTACATTTTAGAGCTTACCTCTAATCTTGGAATAAAACACTTTTTCATCCTTGTTGAATTTTAGCCTTCAGGAGCAGGCAGATAAGGTTGTCTTCTTTTGTCTCCCTTTGCACCTCTCTTCTTTCTTTTTTACCTCAAAATTCCTATGAGAGAAAACCTTATTCTTTTTTTTGGATCATTTTCCTTTATCTTTTGTTTTTGTTTTTTATTGATTTTTTTATATATGACAGCACAATGTAGTATAATTCTTATTATACATATACAGCACATTTTTTCATATCTCTGGTTGTATATAAAGTATATTCACATTAATTCGTGTCTTCATACATGTACTTTGTATAATGATATCCATCTTATTCCACCATCATTTCTAACTCCATGTCCTCTCCCTTCCCCTCCCACTCCTCTGCCCTATCTAGTGTTTGTCTATTCCTCCCATGCTTCCTCTCCCTATCTCACTATGAATCAGCCTCCTTATATCAGAGAAAACATTTGGCATTTTGTTGTGGGGGATTGGCTAACTTCACTTAGCATTATCTTCTCCAATACCATCCATTTACCTGCAAATGCCATGATTTTATTCTCTTTTATTGCTGAGTAATGTTCCATTGTATATGTATGCCACATTTTCTTTACCCATTTATCTATTGAAGGGCATCTAGGTTTGTTCTACAGTTTAGCTATTGTGAATTGTGTGCTATAAACATTGCTGTGGCTATGTTTCAATAGTATGCTGTTTTTAAGTCCTTTGGGTGTAGTCTGAGGAGAGGGAAAGCTGGGTCAAATGGTGGTTCCATTCCCAGTTTTTCAAGGAATCTCCATACTGCTTTCCATATTGGCTACACCAATTTGCAGTCCCGTCAGCAACGTATGCGTGTACCTTTACTCCCCACATCCTCACCAACACTTATTGTTGTTTGTCTTCATAATAGCTGCCATTCTGACAAAAGTAAGATGAAATCTCAGAGTACTTTTGATTTGCATTTGAGAGAACCTTATTCTTAGTAGCTATGTTAAAAGGAAGGTGAATCAACTGTACAGTGTACCTTCTAAGGTTCATAATTCTCCTTTTATTTTTTATTAAAATAAGTCTAGATGGTTCTGAACTTGAACTCCTTTTCTAAGTGGAAGGACATGGCTCCTGACCCCCACCTGGGAAGTTGAACAGATCCTTAGTGTGTATCAAGAACTAGGCCTTACCTAAGACTGTCTTTTCTACAAATCCATAAATGCTTTGTGGTCTGGGCATCCTCTGTCCTTCTTAATCATCATGTATGTGTGCTTGCTCAGTATCAAGTCTCTGCTGAGTTCGTGTCCTGCTCTTTAGAAGTCCACAGTTCCACCTGGGTGGGAACCTCCAGGGACTGTGTTGCCCAGAGATCAAGCAAGAAGATCTTGAAGAATCAGAGCTGGTAGCAGTGAAATTCACTTGGGTGAATCCAGGAAATAAGACTTGTCAAGGATGAGGATGAAGGAGTCTATCCAGGAGAACAATAAAGAGGAAGGAGGGACATTGCAGGCAAAGACAATGGTACCAGGTGCAAGAGAGGCTGGGAATGACCAGAAGGAAATAAACCATAGAAGGAAAAGCTGGAGAGCTTGTAGCAAAGAAGCCCAGATTGTGAGGGGACTTGTGTATAGAGTTCAGAAAGGGGTCTTTTATCCAAATGACTGCAGGAACTTTAAAAGCCATTTCTATAGGAGAGCAAAATCTTCATTTGAGAAACTAGAGGGCGGATTGAAGGAGCTAGAGTTTGGAAACAGTATCTTACCTACTAGGAAGTAGGGCTTGAGGCAGACTCACACACAGTAGTCCCACCTCTCTAGGATTGCTGTCCATAGATTCATTTAACTGTGTTACACTGTGTTCTTAAAATAGTAAGTGGAAAATTCAAGAAACAACCAGTTTCTAAGTATTGGATGACTTTTATGACCATATGTTGTTATCATCATTTTCTTTTATTGTAAGCTATTGTCTCTCATTGTGCCTAACTTATTAATTAAAATTGATTATAGGTTCCTATATATAGGAAAGAACATAGTATATGTAGGTTCCCTTTCTATCTGCAGCTTCAGGCATCCACTGGGGTTCTTGGAACTATCCCTCATAGATAAAGAGAGACTACCATATTTTACTGTGGCAAAGGAAAAGTGTGAGAAGATGTGATGGAGCGTGTAACCACGCTGTTCCTCCGTTTTACCAAGAGCCATACAGACATGGGGGCAAAGTGGATACTGGACTCCTGGAGGTTTATAAGGATCTCTGCCTTAGCATCGTCTAGGTGACATAAAAGAAGTGGGCTTATTTGCCCTGCTCTGCCCAATGTGCCATTGGCCTTGGTTTACCTCACAGTAAACTAAACCCCCATGTCCCACCATTCCACCTTGTGGCTTCTTCCTAGCCTGGCTGATGTGAGCACTGACTGAGAAAGAGAAAGAGCAGGCAGCTGGGGAAATCAGGGAAAGCTCATAATGTGTGTGTGTGTCATCATGCACAATGGAACTTAGCTTACAGAAGTGACAACAGGATGGGACGGGTGCAGAGTGAAAGGAGGAGACCGGGAGCAGCAGAAGATGCACAAGATGGCCACTCAGTACAGTGGACAAGTCCACACATAATCTTTTGAGGAGGAATATTGCAGCAGTAGTAAAGGACTTCTATGTCTATTTTCAGTCTAGATGTGCTTATTCTACGGCCTTGTTTCTTAAGGAAAACGTGATGCATTATTGTACACACATGGCCCCAACTTACAGTTCGACTTGGTTCATTGGAGTATTAAATACACTTGTGATTTACCATATCATAGCTTAAGCTGCGCTTACCAGGATGTAGTCCCGTTGTAAGTCAAGGAGCATCTATAGTTGTAAAACCATGTAATAGACCAGTTTCTTAATTTGTGGGGAAGGAGGTGGAAGCTACTACTTTAAAAGTGATTGAAACTCCAGGAAGCACCTGATCACAAGTGTCCTTCTCAGATTCTTTGTGCTGGAAATGGCAGCCCAACTTCCCTGGCCTGGACCATAGCCAGGATGTGCTGACTCTTGGAACCCTGACGGAGGGCAAAGATGCCGCAGGGCTCAGAATTAACTGGTTCTGCAGACCAGGAGCCTTTCAGGGCCACAAACTCTCTCCCACTTGGCCTTGTATGTGTGAGGGCTTCATTTTTCTTTGAGTCTGGTCTCCGCAGGGTAGGATCTGCCCTTGCCTCCATAGCCCAGTTTTGCAGTCCAATTTCTATTGCCTGGAGAGGTCTTGACTCTCCATTACTGCCTGGTACATCCCAGGGAGAATTCCCCTGGCTCAGACTTACCAGGTACTTTCCACTAGACAAACAAACTTGGGGCAGGGCTGTAAATTCTTTTTTTGTTGTTGTTGTTGTTAATGGCAGGTCACCAGGTGCTACATGGATGTGTAGAAATAAAGTAGAAGAGGCTATGTGTGTTTGCAGTGTGGAACTGGGGTATTACTGAGGAAAAATACATGCCATCCATACTCCAATCTAAAGCTCAAAATACTGCCATTTCCAGAGGTCAAGCCTATACTCCCAGATGAAAGAGAAGTTAGACACAGAGCTTCTGCCTCTCCAGTTCTGCATCCTGCCTCCCCTGCTGCAGCGCTTACCAGTGTTGCTTAGATTGAATTGTTTTCCTAAATCTCTCCATCCTGGCTCTAAATATCTTCCTACAAGTTCTGCAATTGTGCCTGCCCCCAGCTATAGCCATAAACAGCCAAAGACACGTGACTGCGGTGCTCGTTGACTCCATCAGGGCTCTCTTTTCCCTTTGCATCTCCTGCCCCCAGATGAGGTTAGGTAGATTTAAATTTTAATCAGTTTGATCCGTTGTTTTTAATGGGAATTCAAATTGAACTAGGGACTGAAAATATTAGGGGGCTGCAAGTCGCACAGGTGGAACGTGGTAGCAGCATTTCCCCTGGCTCCAAGATGGGTGGTGGCTTGCTGTAGTGTGATCCTCAGTGCAAGCCCTTTCTGACTAGATCTCAGGAATTAGTAGGTGGCAGAGCATTGGGACTAAGCTTTTTTTTTTTTTAACTTTGGCCCCTTAAGTCAGAGAAGGAAAGCTTCCTAGAATGATTTCAACCCACTTCTTTGATCAATGGGACTTGGATCTTCCTTCTAAGCCTGGATGACCAAAACAAGGGAAAGGAAGGGGGTATATGCTAGAAGATGCCCCCATTCCCTGTATACCACCCACCTCTTTGGGCCTTCCCATGAGTTGAGGAAAGGCAAGCAGGGACAAGCTTAATTTAAGAAACCTCAGCCCTTAAACACAAAGGGTAGAGTACACATCACACACTGAAGATAAAAGGGGATCCCTGAACCCCTTGATGCCAGGAACTAAGCCTTACAGTGCGGTGACAGGGGTGAGGCCTTAGAGTCTTGTACATACTGGGTTTGGTTTATTCATGATCACATCTGTTTTAAATTTTTACATTTTACATGTGAAATATATCAAATATACAGATGTCTTTTCCACATTTTTTTACTGGTGTACTATAATTGTACATATTGATGGGATTTGTTGTTGTGTATTTGTATATGCACACAAGGTAACAATATAATTTGGCCAGTATCACGCCCCAGCACTTCCCCCCTCCCCCTCCCTCCCTCTCTCCCTTCCACTCCCTGGTTCCTTTCCTTTACTGATCTCCCTTTGATTTTCATTCCCTGAGATCCACCCCCACCTTTCTTTTTCTTTTCCTGTCCAGCTTTCACATTTGAGAGAAAACATATGACCCTTGACCTTCTGAGTTTGACTTATTTTATTTAACATGATGGCCACTTGTTCCATGCATTTTCCTGCAAATGCCATAATTTCATTTTTCTTTATGGCTGAATAAAATTCCATTGTGAAATATACAGAAGTCTTTAAAAACCAAGGCATTGTCTTAGTCCATTTTCTCTTAGCATAATAAAATATTTTAGTTTGGATAATTTATAAAGAACAGACATTTTTTTGGCTCATGATTCTGGAGGCTGAGAAGTCCAAGAGCACGATGCTGGCATCTTCTGGGGGCTTGGTGAGGGCCTCATGCTTCATCATAATATAGAGGAGGACATCCCCTGGGGAGACAGAGCAAGTGTGCCAGCTCAGGCCTCGCTTCTTCTCATAAGACCACTAATGTCATCTGGGGGCTTCACCGTCATGACCTCATCTAATCCTAATTACCTCCCAAAGGCCCACCTCCAAATACCATTAATATATGAATTTCTAACACATCACCTTGGGGAAACACATCTGAATCATAGCAGACATCCAAGTACCACTCAGATTTGTTGATGTTAGTACTTACAGTATTTTTAAACATGGAAATGATATATTACAAATAACACTGAAGCTCCATCTGCTTCTGTAGATCATCTCTCCTCTGTAATCAGTATCTGGAATTTAGTTCAAATCATCCTCCTACATGTTTTTGTACTTCAGCTACAAATGTCCATAATTGTGAACATTACCCACATGCATAATATTGCTTTGTAGGGTTAAGAATATACAGAAGTTGCATCCAGCCATATAGATTGTTTCACAATGGGTCCCCATACTGTTGCTCTCTTGCAGAAACCACAGACAAGTTACATCCCCTTTTGAGCTACAGGGAAGTATGTGGTAAGGTGCTGCTTATATTAATTGTGGCACAATCCAGATGAACAATCAGGGCCTGGAAAGAGACCAACTTGACATTCTACAGGCAGCATCAGCAGAAATTTGTGATTGATTTGATGCACATATTGGCAGGAATTGGAGTGAAGAATAATGATTATGGTCCAGGTATTGGTAGGGAGATTAATGCTGGTCACTGAGCTCAGGGGCAGATACAAGGATACTGCTCAGGTTAGGTGATGGGTCCTCTTTTAGACCTGTTGAGTTGGAAGCAACTACAGCATAACAGATGGAAAATTTCAGAATGCCATGAGATATTTGGACTTGAAATTCATGAGAGAGACCTGAGCTGGAAATGCCTTGTTGGGTTCCTTTAGCATCTCATGAGCGTTCACTTCAGGCATTATAATAGTTTGGTTTAAGAAACTTCAGTGGCACCTTTACCTGGAATAAATAGTGTGGTTCAGACTCACGAGATTTCTACCAAACTCTGACAAGTGTCAGCAAGAGAACCAAGGCTGAGTTAACTAATTACCATGTCAGCTTCAAAGGTTAGAGTTATACTTGAGACAGTTTTCCCTCCAATCATCCATGGGGATTTTCTCATTTGTGGGATTCTATAAATCCTCTCTGAATATAATTCCTGCTTTCTGACTGCACCATGCCTTAGTGTTAAAGAGTTCAAAGACTTTATTAGCCTTTATGTAGACTTCTTTCTATTTGCCCAAACTTGCCACCTTGTTATGCTTCAAGGTGCCCCAACCTTTCCTGGGATTTGCTGACAGTACATATGTAACCTAGTGTATCATTTCTTTCACAGACATTTACCCTGGGAACTCTACTCTTAAGTCTGCCGTGAATGGTTTTCTGCAGGGTGGGAAGCAGATGGACCATTCCCTATTCTGCCTGTAGCTTGCTGCAGATCTTACCTGGGGCCTGTGGTCCACCCTCACTATTTAGCAGCTGACTTTTCATGGGGCGGTGTCTCCTTTTTATAAGGGACAGATGCCTGTCCCCACCCCCAATCTCTGCCTCAAGGCCAGCAGGATGTCCTGAGAGGCCTCCTTTTGTGTGATTGGAATCAGCCCTCAGTAGCTAAAAATGTAGGGTGGGGTCCAGGAAGAGTTTGGGTAGCTGCTGCTGTTGAAAGTGTCCAGAAAGACCTGACACACTTAGAATAGGGAATGGCTGCTCGTGGGTGGGCCCTAGTTTTCTCTCCATCTCTTGCTTTTATCTTCTCCTCCTCCTCCTCCTCCTTCATCTCCCCCTTCCCCTTTGCCCCTTCTTCCTCTCTATTCCCCTCTCTCCCTCCTTTTCCTCCTTTCTCTCACTGGGATGTCTCAGTGCAGTCCCTCTCATTACCATCTGCCTGTGCCTACCCCCTCCTTCCCTTTACTACTTACTTGATTCTTTTCCCACACCACAATTGGCCTCTGGCTTCCTCGGGGCCTGTTCCCTGGTCTATGACCTCACAGATTCCAACACTGAATGACCTTTTTGCTATAATGTCTATCACCATCTGTCAGGAATCCCTCTGAGTCAGGATTCTGACTTTCTTCATCTGCTTCAGCCTACCACACCATCCCTGGGTCCCCCAGTTCCATTAGCAGGGGAGGAGGCAGGGTCCCTGAGAAGAGGTTGTGTGAGGCAAGAGTTACAAAACATGTCTACCATAAGAACCATATCCCAGAGCCCCTCCAATTAACCTTTCCCAGGTAGATGGCCCTAAGCATGGCTCAAACTCCCAAGTGGGAAGCTGTGATTTATAAATGGTTCCTCATCGCTATGCCCAGCAGCCTCACCAAACTTCACCTGGAATTAAACTTGCAGCTCAAGCGTTCATGTTATTTATATGTTAGTCTTCAGGGAGTAGCTTGCTTGATGCCAAGTCATCCTGATCTGTAAAATAGAGAATGTGGACTTGCTGTTGTATCCTTCATGAATATTTCTGATATATGATTTGAAAGTTTTCCCCTAGACTGAGAGTCCTGTGTTATAGTCACGAGGGCAGTGAGTGGCAGAGGGCAATTTGTGACTGGCTGCATTCAGAGCCTGCCTCCTCTTCCCTGTGCTCCATGGCTACTGTTGTCACACCCCATGTCCCTTATGGGTTTGAGTCACAGAACTTTCTATTAATAGATTTGCCTCAAGTGTCTGAAACAGGCTTAGAATGGGAAAGCCTTGTCCCACCTTCATACAACTGGAAAACATTACAGAACTTGAATTTTTCAGCTTTCAAATAAATAAATAAAACACCAAACAACCAAGCTGTACAAAATCCAGCTTGCACAACTTAGTCACACGGAAACACGAAGAGGAAGAAAAAGTGATCTGGTTTCCACTTTATAGGTGGTTTTGATTCAGAAAATATGCTTCAAATCCAGTTTCTACAAATACAAAAAAAGGGGGCTTGGTTTTGCTTCTAGAATAAAAAGTAAAACTACTCTTGAATGTTTCAGGTCTTACCAGAGTTTCCATTTATCCCTTTTTTTTACTTTTGCCTACCTGGATATTCTTCTCTCTCCAGCTACTGAGTCAATCGATACATATTGTGGGAAACTCTTCTCTCCCCATGATGAGAATTAAGTGGGATCCAGTTCCGACAACATGAGTTAATCATCACTAGAAATATTGGCAAGAGCTGGGGATGTTTGTATTCCTTGGGGACAGCTTAGCATCTCCGGATAAACATTCCAGTCCAATCTTCTACCTTCTCTGGGTCTTCCATCTCCAAACTCTCTCCTCCATAAAGAGGATGAGCCAAAAGCAACTTGAGGATCCCTGGTAATTTACAAAGTGAGGACGATACTTCCAAAGAGTGGCAATGAGTTGTCATTGGTACTCAGTAATGTGTTGTAATATAGTGTATTTCTTGCATAGTTATACAGTAGCAATATGACTATTTTTAACCTTAAAAAAGAAAGTCCAGAATTTGGATTGCCAAACTACTGCCATTTCCACGATAAGAATGCCCACCCCTGAGGCCTCTAGCTCTTAGAAGCTCCATCCTTCCAGACAGGTTGTTAAGCAAATAAAACAAGAAATGCTTTGTGCTTGTGCCCTCGTTTTAGAATAGAAAGATCTATTTGGACATCATCCACACATATATGGAAGTGCATGCAACAGTTTATGGCTCCAGCACAAAGAATATTTCCAGTTACGTGAAAAACCATGGCATACTCAATGGACGAGACCTGCAATTTCTTCTCCGAGAAACCAAGGTGAGTTTTCAGCAGATTTGTAAACATTGACCAGAGTTGCTCTTTACAGGTTTGTTTCCCTTGGCATTAAAAATGCGATCAGATTCTTTCTTGTTTTCTTTCTAACAATGCAATAGCTCTTTAGGCCTTGATTGGGCAGTAGTTTCCTAGCAGCTGTCACTAAAAAAATTAGTGAATAGGGAAAGGAGGTTGCTACTGTTTGTTAATTGATTTTGGCAAAAAAATAAATGCAATTAATTTTTTTTCAAAAATTGTTATTTGCACAATTCCTGAACTAACTAAAAATAAGTGGGGAAGTCAGGAAACTTTATAATAAAAAAAATTTACAGAGGATCTTCTCTGTGCTAGGCAATAAGCCAGGGGCTGGGAGTAGGGCCAAACATGGGAAAGGTAAGGCTCTATCTTAAAGGACAGTCCTTCTGCTAGAATAGGAGCCTCTTCACAGTAAGCCAGGGTTAATGAACTCTTCACTCTGTTATCTGTGTTCAAGGAATCAAATTGGGTCCCTAACCAGCTTTTCCTCTTACCTCCTCATTTAGCAAGTATGTCCTGGACACCAGAAAAAAAAAAGAAGAGGTTCATATGGAAGAAAAATTCCTGCTGCCTCAGGGAGCAGAGAAATCATCATCACAGATATAAGAGATTGCTGGGGTATGGATACACCTACTATTGAACCATATAAAGAGACAGAATCAGGTAGCCAAGGTGCCAATGGCATATTCAGGAGAAAACTAGAAAGCAACCTATCTAGAAAGTATTGGAAAATAGTGGATGATTAAATACAACAGGAAATAAGGGTCAATGGTCACAGAAAGAGGCATGCAGACACTGCACATAGATAGTTGGGGAGCCACTGAGTGTTATTGTACTACACTAGAGCATAATGGTCTGGGGCTTTGTGGGCTATGCCCTTTCTATATTCCTGCATTAAAGTATCACATGAAATTAGGTAGCTTGTGAATAACAGAGTTGGCCGTGAAAGCCCTTTAATTTATTTGATATGCTTTCTTATATTTACTAATAAGTTTTTTTTTATGAATTTTGCATATACTTATTGAACAACTAGTATATACCAGGCATTGTGCAAGGAATGCAACAGTGAACAAAACAAGCAGATCCCTCCACTAGTGTTTCCTAAAGCATAGAGAAGTTTATTATCACGGGTGGATTTCTTAACTCTGGTCCTTGGCTCACTTTGCTTTTATATTCAAGATAGGGCAGAGAGGTTGAACAAATAAACTTTTGTAGCATGTTAGCCATCGCTGATCTTATTTAGAAGGTACATTCATATGTGCTATCCTCTTGGAATCTCACAACAGCTTTAAGAGGTAGACAGTGCTAGTAGGGTTGTTAACTCTGGAGAGCTGGACATGCCTATGGTAAATTGAGGTCAAGTTGAGGAGGTCACTCTAACTCGTGATTGTTTTAATTGCAAATGAAATCTCTGCTAGGCTGTTGATGAACCAGCCTCATAAACACCCAAACTCAATGGAAACCAACCTATCAAAGAGTATCTATCTCCTCTGCTTCAGTTTCTCCATTTGTAAATATATTTGATCCTTTCAACCTTCAAGTTATTTGTGCAATAGCATGAACAAAATATTCTGTCAGTTCTTTAAGTCCTTGTTTTAATGAAGATATTATTTCCTTGTAAGGTCACCTGTAATCAGATGATTATTTGAAGCCCTCCAGTAATGACGTGTGTCCCGTTTTACCATTTGCTTCCCATCACCTCCTGTCTTACGTTGATATTTTAGAATCATCAGGATGTCCGGGCCCTTTAACAGCAGTGCTATTTTTTGCTATTTGCCTCATTTTACTTTTCTCCACATCAGGTTGTGGAAAAAGTTCAAGCTCCTTTAAAATAACATTTGGCAGAGCTGGTTTTCAGCAGCATGTCTTTACTGTCTCACACACTTCTATTAACCCAGCCTCATGAATGTCTTGCTCAGCCTTGCAAATTTTAAAAGAACCCTTACTTACCATCCACTTACCCTGTCATAGAATAGGAAATAGGCCAAAACTGAGGTCCCTGATGTCCAGGAGAGAACAAGAAGAGGCCCATAAAACCCCAGCCACAATGTCAGAGTGGCCAACAGCCAAGGAGGACAGCTTGAATTTTAGCATGAGGGACATGTATTCATCCTTGAAAAAAGGGTACCTTCTGAGCATGTCCCTGAGCCCATTACATAGTGCCTGCTTATCTGAAAAGAATATATTAAAATACTCCAAGTGGAACTATGGCTCAAACAGTTACCAAATAGGATGAGGCTAAGACAGTGTATCACTGAGATTCTCCTCACACCCAGAACACACCCTCATGCACTAAAATGAATGGATCTTGGCCTCTGCAGTAGTGACATGGAAGGCCGGTCAGCCTTTGCATTTATAACCCTTTCTGCTTCCAACTCCTTCCTCTGTGTCTCTGAGCAATTTATAAGCAACTTATTCCAATCCACCTTGGAAGTGGAGACCTAGAGCTGCTGAGGACTGTGGAATAAAGTAGATTCACAGGGTCTTCAGCCTCAATACTGGAGAGGGAACAAGCCTGAGCTCCTCGAGAGGTTTGAAGGAATGATTGATGTTTAATCAGCTCTAGACTCATTATTTTTCTTTATGAGCCCTCTTTGAATCTCTGCACCAAGCCCAGGAAACCCTCTGCTCAGCAGAATTTGTCCTGGCATGCCATTAGGGGCCCAGGCATCTCCAGCAGACTCTTGCTTCAGGGAATCTGGAAAGACAGGAGGAATTAATGAAACATTGAAAGAGATGAGAATCTAGAGAAAATGATAAAAATTTGGATGAATGAATTATTTATCAAAGGACCACAGACAAGTCATTCAGTCCAGCAAACGCCAAGAGATCAGTTGAGGTCAGCAAATCAGGACTCGCTAGAGTAGCATGTTTTTAATTTTGATGTAAATCTCCATCTCTTGTAATATATTTTCTTTCTTCACCTTCCTAATCTTAACCTCTTCATGTCCACCTTCCTCTTCTTGCTTCAGGAAGCTTCCTATTACATTTGTGATATTAAATAGGGTATTCACATTTAACACTGGGATGCAAGGGTGTCTGCAGTTCTGACGTAGGAGCCAGACAAGATACCTTCCTTTCTGCAGTCAGAACATCTCTGACTGTGGCCTGCCAGGTGAAGCTGCTACTAGTGCTCATGCTACACCTGTACCCTTCTCTACCCAGACTTTATTTCTTTTCCCCTCCAAGCCTTGGTAAACCATGGTGATCCTGTGTTCCCCACCATGCCAGCTCACATAGAGGCCTGGACAGATTTGGCAAACGGGCTGCCACATCCTATCCTGTCTTCATGCCTGACTCCCCACCCTCTGCCAAACAGACATTCATTCAGCTATGACTTTTCTTATACAGCTTGGATGGGTTTTGAAACCTCTCTCAGAATCAGGGCTTGAGGTTCCACCACCACTGGAACCAGGCCATCATGTAGCACCATGAACTTTGCACCAGAGGTTTTGCTTGTTCTCTTTGTGGGTATATTTCCAGTGCCTAGAAGAACACCTGGCTTATAGAAGGTACTGGATACAGGCCAAATATCCCTCATCCAAAATGTTGCAATCCAAAACTTTTTGGGTGCTGACATAATGCTACAAGCACAACTCCCATACAACTAAACCCCAACTACTGATGCTAGCCCATGATGTGCAGATGTGTGACACTGTAGCGGGATATGAATTTGGGCCACTACTTAGTAAATGTTTATAGAGTACCAAGTTTTGGAATATTGAATTTTTCTGTGAAATATTTCACATAATCCTCACAGCAACCCCATGAGATAAAACAATGTTGTTGTCCCCATTTTGCACTTGAGAAGGTCCCAACCCTGAAGAAAATAGATTATGCATGAGCCTCAGAGAATCCACAGACAGGCAACTTGTCACAGTTATGGAAGTATGAAATGACGGTGTCAGGACTTGAACCCTTTTCTCCTTGACTCCCAAGCTTATACTGTTAATTGCTACTTTGTGTCATAACCAATTTATTGGGTAACCCAAGGTTACTTCATTGCTCAACTCCCTCCTGAGCCACCTCAGCACGGCTAATTAATTATCATCAGAAAAGTGTATGTTGAGTATACCAGATTTTGGATTATTCTTGATGTGCCCCATCAAAAGTGACTAGAACTGGGCTGGGAGTATAGCACAGTGGTAGAGCCCTTGCCTAGGAGGCTGACACTGACTTCCATCCTCAGCACCACCACCCAAAAAGCAGAGAAGCAGGAGCAGAGCGGGGAAAACCTTCTTGGACTTTCCTCACATGATTTCCCTGAGTGACTGGCAGTGAAAACTGCAGCTGGAGCCCAATGACTTGTGGCCCATTTTTCCTGTCCTTAGTCATGTTTTTGCACACCACTGCTGCAGCAGGCTACCAAGACCAGTGACTGAGAGCAAGAGGGAACATCCACTCCTCCAAGTATATCTCTATATCAGAGTCTAAAGAGAAAAGGAAAAAAGAGAGCCAGACCTTTTGCCTCCACAGCAAAGGTCTTAACACTCCAGAGCTAACACCTCCTTTTACGATAAACATGTTATAACATCTTTTTTTTCTCCTGAAATGAAAATCTTAAATAATGTAACCTGCCTGCCTACATAATTAAAAAAATATAGTTTCCTAACTCGAATATGAAGAATAAATAAAAAGAAAATAATTCATAATAAAGTAATACATATTTCAATATTATGTAGCCAAGACCTATCCTAGCAGACATGATTTTTCATTCCCTCTTACCATGAACACTTGTATTTAAAAGGAATAAAACATTCAACTAAGAGTTGTCAGCCTTTTTTGCTTGTAATTGACATTATGAACGAGAAACTAAATATAAGAGTGTGTACACATATCACACATATATACATAATTGCCATTAATGTGATAGCTACAAATATAGACCAATTTGGGGACATTTTACTGGCAGTTCTGGTATCCTGAGTGGCATTGACTTCACTGCCATGATTTTTCCAAAATGGTGACAGCTCATGGGCGAAGTTCCAAATAAAACAGTACGAACATTTCTTGATTTACATGGTAATTATGCTCCTGGGAAATTTATTGTATATTAAAACTGTATCAAAGTGTTAGATGCTATAAATCCACCTGAAAGCCCAGCAGGGCATTTGGAAGTTCTTTGAGCTGGAGGAGGAGATCAGTGGTAAAGAGCATTAACAAGGTCCTGGTTCAATTCCCATCATCAAAAATGATGAAAATGATGATGATGATGGAAGTTGAACAATTCCTCTTTGTGCAGGTCTGTCCTAGACCTCACTAGATGTCATGTATCCCTAGTCCCCACCCACAGGCTAAGAGTAGCACCAGCTCTTGTGGTAACTAAAAATATTCTCATAAATGTCTAGAACACTCCTTTACACCACTACCTTAAAGGGGTATAAGAATAGAGGTGGCAGCATGATCGAGGGATAAATTTAGCTGTCCTGAAGAATGAATTTTTAAAGAACCCAGAATTGTCAATATATATCTTTGCTTCTTTGACCACCCTGTTTTATAAAATAAAACCTCCTTTAGGATAAAACTGCCATTTCTTGCTTTTCCAATTACAGATTGCTTCTAAAAATTTCAGGCCCCAATGTTATGCTGATGATTACTCCCCAAACCCTAAAGATTCTGTTTTATTCTGATGGGATCACTTCTGTTTCTATCATCTTTTGTATGCACCATTACTCATCTTCTTGGGACTGTTGCAGCCTTGATTTTTATTGCAATTTTTTATGCTTACCTGTCTGTCCTAGCCAAGAAAATAGATACTGGTTTGAAAGAGGTTATTTTCAGGGGTGAGTATGGATGAGCTATGCTTATTTTGGTTGAGCATAAATGTTCATTAGGAATTAAAGTCACCTATAAGGGCTGGGAGTGTAGCTTGGTGGTAGAGCACCTGCCTAACATGCACAAGGTCCCAGGTTCAATCCCTGGCACACCCACACACCCCACCTAAAACAGCCACCTTGTCACCAGATTGTGACATTCTCTTATTTCCAAGAGGGATTCAAGATTTGCAGCCATCACTATTTGTTTCTGAACTGCTATGTTTGCACAGGATGTTTCAGTTGTCGAGGGAGAGGATGAGTGTCTTATTACCTGCGCAAGTACAACTCAGTGCGGTAAAATGTACAACACTTCATCTAGCCCAGAAGATTTTTTTTAAATCAGTGTGAAACTGTGGTGTTGTTTCCTCTTTTCCAGCTGACATCCCAGCATCCGTATGCTGAAGTTTTCATCAGCCGGCCGCATGTTTGGACTGTCAATCTCAACAATCAGGAGGAAGTCGAGGATGCAGTGAAAGTGATTTTGAATCAGAAGGTTGTTTCTTTAATTCCATTTCCCCCCCCCCATTTGTGATGTGACCTGATGTGTGGAAAGCATCACAGTCCCTTGGATTCAGTCAATAGCATTTTCCCACAGTAGCCAGAGTTAGAAGAGTAGCCAGTCTGTAGGACTTGGCCTGGGGATTTCATGGATGTTGTGTGACATGGAAAGCAGAGCCAGTGTCCAGATGTGGCCATGGATTCTACTGAACTGTCATGGCTCCTGTGTACCAGGCACAGAAGGAGGGGCTTGAACTAGGCTAGCTTCCAAGATTGACTTAGGTCACTCTTAGAGATCTGAAAAGATGGGCCTGCTTCTTTTACCTTACCCCAAAAGAGGGGAGGGGGAGATGGGGAAGAAATCGTGAAAGAAATGTTTTTGCATAATATCTGTTTATTTGTTTCTTTCTACCAAAATATTAGGTAGGCTCTTGTAAAATAACTTACTTTTCTGGACTCTTCTCATCAATTCAGTAGACATTTATTAAGCACTTACTGTCTGTGAGAACTGTCTGAGTCACTCTGGGGAGGGGGAGGGGTGCTTGTTCCATAACCACAGGTGAGGCTGTCTCACCACCTGTGGGAGTTGACCACCCACCTGGGATGAGTTCAGTTGTCCTGATCCTGCAGTTAACTGTCTCAGGTACACACTGCCCCTGTGCTTCTCCTATCAGAGCACTCTTCACACTTGGTTGTGATATTTAAGAGAATCATGCAGGTGTGTTGTGAGGGTGGGCTGGACTTACACACTTTGGGTTTGGCTTCCAGTGACTAGTAGAGTTCCCTCCTCTGTAATATAGAGCTGATATTACATACTTGACTGGTAACCTGAGTGGACTAAATAAGATCACATATACAAAGTGCTTGAATACAATGTCTATCACATAGGAAGTGTTTAGCCACTATGAAGTGTTTTTTATTTCTTACAATAGACCATCTGGGTTTCTGCTAGACTATAAGCAACATGAAAGCAGCACATATATGTCTGCCTGCTATATATGTCTGCCTGCTATATTCCTAGTATTCAGCACTGTGATTTACCTGGATCAGAGATAGGAGTTGATGTTAGCAACAAACACATGCTTAACAGTGCAGATGATGTTCAGTGCCAAAATCAACATGCAGAAGATCTAGGGATGGGAGCAGGGGTCAGGGGCGCTTCTGGTGAATGCTGCATTTTGAGTTGTCATTTGAGTAGGAATTTTCAAAGCAAAACTGTGAATGGCATGGATAAGGCATGGGTTCAGTGGAAGGGAAAGATCCGAGAAGGGCACATATCCTGGATGAATGGCCAGTTTACCTCTTTGAAACAACATCTTTCCCCTTTGGGAAATAGAATGGGATGATAACGAGTCGGTGGCCCACTAACCTGCCAATTTCAGTTAATTGAGAGCATCTCCAGGGGAGCAAGGGCACTCTGATGTGCTATCCATATTCTGTCCCCTTGAAGATGGTCTGGGTATTGGGCTTTGGCATAGCTGTCAGCTTCCCAATGGTCACATGTGTAGTCCCAAACCCAGTCTCAACAATTGTAGGCAGGAGTCCCCGAACTCAACTGACCCAGTTGATAGAAGTTCCTAGTGAAGTGTGGTCATACTGGGCTGCCTGAAAATATTTGCTCCACACCTAAAGATTTACCACCAGGGAGTCATTCCTGAGGAGATTTAAGGATCTTCCTTCCTGTGTCCCAGAGTTACTTGTGTATTAGTTATCTAGGGCTGCGTGTGACATAGTACCACAATTTGATGGCTTGAACAACAGAAATGTTGTCTCTCAGTTTTAAAGGCCTGAAGTCTGAAATTAGATGTCAGCAGAGGATCATGCACACTGTGAAGTATATAGCAATTCTACTGGACTATACAGTAGTTCCTTATATCTGAAATTTTACTTTCTATGATGTCAGTGACCTATAGTCATCCATGTTACAAAAATATTAAATGGAAATTTCCATAAAAGTCATATATTTTAAATTGCATACCATTCTGAATAATATGATGAGATCTCACACCATCTTTCTCCATCCCACTCATGACATGAATCAGCCTTATGTCCAGTGTATCCATGCTATATACACTATCCACCCTGGTTTAGTCACTTAGTAGCTATCTGTTATCAGCTAAGCTATTGTGCTACCACAGTGCTTATATAAAAGTTTGTGTACTATCCTCAGTTTTAGGCATCTACAAGGAGTATTATAATGTATCCCCCATTGATGAGGAGGCTATTTATTGTATTCTTTCTTGCCCCTCCAAGCTTCTATCAACCTCAAGCATTACTTGGCTTAAAGTCTCTGAGCTTTATTCTCTGCCTACGTGACAGTGTGGCTTCTCCCTGTGTGTATCTCTGCTTCTCCTCTACTTATGATAAATTAGGGTCCACCCTAAATCAGTGTGACCTCATCTTGAGTACATTTACAAAGACCCTATTTCCAAATAAAGTTACACTCACATTTTAAGTGGGATTATTTTCCATGATACAGATGAGAAAATTAAGGCTTAAAAAGATGTTTTGCAAGATCATACTAGTAACTAGTAAAACCTGGAATCAAATTCAAGTCTTTTTTATTAGTTTTTTAAGATAATAATTTAAAAAAAAACACAAAATAGAATAAAAGGAAAGATAAACTGTGAAAGAGTAATGGAGTATGGAATAAGGAAAGAGATTAATATAAAAATTATTGTCATAAAAGTTGTTAGAGATGGATCAGAAATGTGGTAGTGTTTTCTCATATGTAATTCCAAGATTTTTAAATTACATGACACCCAAAAAAGAAAAAGAAAACATGACCTTTCATTAAGAGAGGAAACAATCAACACAACCAGAACTTGAGATGGTCGAGATATTGGAATTATGAGATAACAACTTAAAAATTTTATAATAACATGCAAGGTTATGTACTCCTGTAATCACATCATCTCAGGTGGCTAAGGCAGGAGGATCACAAGTTCAAGGTCAGCCTAGGAAACTTAACAAAACCTTTAATGGTCCACATAAAAAATAAAAAGGGCAGGATGTAGCTCAGTGGTAGATCACCCTTGGGTTCTATCCCCAACACCCACAAAGAAAGAAAAAAGTTCCATGATAAATATATTGAACAATTTGGGGAAGAAAGTGGACAACATACGTAAATGGATGGAGAATTTCATCAGAGAGGTGGAAGCTATTTTTTAAGTCAAATGAAAAATTCTAGGAAAAAAAATACAATGTCAGAAATGCATTCCTTCAGTGGCTTCTAAGCAGACTGTACAAAGCAGAGGGGGAAAAAACAATGAAGTTGGAGAATCCTCAATAGAAATCATTCAAACTGAAACACAGAGAAAGAATTAAATGGAAAAGGGTACATGATATCTTTGGGACAAAATGAAGCAGCATAAATTAGGTGTAGTTGGAATCTGAGAAAAGGGAGAGACTGGCACAGAAGAAATTTCTGAAAGAGCAGTGGGTAAGAATTTTCCAATTAATGAATGAAGAATTTTCCAATCAATTTACAAATGCTAAGGGCACAGTGGACCCCAACAGGAATAAATACAAAAAGAAAAGCACATAGTCAAAGGGCAAGAAACAAATAAAGGAAAAAATCTTGAAAGCAGCTAGCTGGAGGAAAAACATTACGTTCAGAAGAATGATGATATTAAAGACAGCCAACTACTCATCAGAAACAATGGAAACCATAAAACAGATTTTAGAAACTAGAAGATGTATGGGGCTTTTAAATAGGCACTCTTGGGGACAATGAGGAGGCTATTGTATTCTTTAAGTATGGTGTATTTAAGTATGTATTTTTAAGTATGGTGGGAAATTTTGAACAGGACAATGACATTACCTAGTTTATATTTGGAATCCTCCAGAGAAAATATAAGATCTCCCTAACTTAAAACTGTATGGCTAGTAAAAGAGGAACCTAGACTTAAACCCTGGTTTTCTGGTACCTACTAAAACCATGTCTTCATCAGATGATGTCAAGCCACCTGTTAGGTGGGACCATTCAGGCTTTAGCTGATTTTTGAAAGCAATTTGCAGTAAGATTTGCAAAGGTGAGGGGGTACCAGTGGACACAGGAAATCTCACAGGAAAGTAGGTCCAGAGGAGAAGATGGAAAATTCATAGAAATTTTCCAAGCCAGCAGGCCAGTAGCCTGCAAACATCCTGCCTGCGGCCTTAGTTGGATGAGTAACAGGCCTTTTTCCACAAAGGAGGATGACCACAAACGGGCCCTTGTTTTTGTCTTTTGGGCCCTACTTGGGTTTCTCAGGGATTGGGTGTGGTCAGCATTCTCTTTCATTCATACCCCAAAGTGGCCTTCACTTGTTCCTGAAAGTGTATTAGGCAGAAGGCTGTCCCTTCCCTTCAGTCCATGAAATGGCTTTCATTTCTGGGGTGTGCTGTTGCTCTCTGTCCCCTAAGCTCAGGGTCTGGAGAGCTTTCCCATGCAGAGGAGGCTGTACCCATCCACACTAGAATGGCAAGGGGGACTCCCTGGCAGTGCAGTGGCATAGGAATGCAGTTTCCTTTTTTTTTTCCTTTTCCTTTGTAGGAAAACTGTCTGGCTTCATATCCTTTAAAACAGTGAATTGGCCCTAGAGCAATGAATGAGTCAGCATCCCTTTGGTTAAATTGGGCATGACTGGGACAACAGGAAGAGCCATTTTCTGTATTTACTGCATTGAATCATTTGAATTCATTAATTTATGAGTTCTAATGGATGCCCTTTGGAATATATTGTCAGAATCGCCATTGGGTGCTTCCTGCCACAGAAGTAGATCTCTTGGTCTTGTGACAGAAGAACACCAATGTATGTTTAATTCTGAATTCTACTTGTCTACTTGTAAATAATTCCAGATATGCCATGTCCTCTGCCTTAAATGGTTTCTTTTGGTTCCTATGTATCCTTTGAGAGGAGACATTTCTCTAGGCCTGTTACACAAAGCTTCTTGAATCATCCATGAGTTCAGTAAATAAATACCTTTAAAAGAAAAGAAAATTTCACATTTCATATGAAGAGCTATATCTAGGTCAGAAATGGCCCTGCTGAGATTCAGAAGCTTGAAATGGGGACAAACAAGCTGAGAATATGTTCTTCATAGAAGGTTGAGCTCTTTAGAGATGAGGAAGGTGACCTCTCTATTCTTGTGGAAGAGTGTCCATGATCTTACAGAGGCTCAGCCTCTCCTGACTGTCCAGACAGATGTGGACAGATATGGCTGAGATCCAACCTGTGTGATGAAACTGGCATCCAGTTGTCTGTAAACACACTACTGGCATTTAATTGTGTATAAAAAAAGATATGTTATCAATTTTTTATAAATCATGGCTTAAAATTTTAAATATAACATAAACTTAGAGAAAAGGGGAGAGGATGTCCCGAAACCAACTATGTGGCTGCCTACTAAGGAATATCCTCTGTCCATTGTCCCACGTTTAGCAGGCTTCAGATCTCAGGTACTTTGTCCTGTTCTCTACCCCAGAGATCTGAGGTAGGTAAGTGTAGACTCAAGAGGAAGAGGTGAAGGTGCTCCTTTTCACCCAGAGATCCCCAGGGGCTAAAGGGCTCTGTGAAGCTGGTGATTTTCTCCGAAGTGAATTTCCCATCTCAGATTGGTGCGCTGCTGAAGATGCAGACCTCAGCATCCTAGCAAACATTGTGCAGTGGAGATCCAGACGCACCTATCTTCCCCTTCCCTCCAGGCTCAGTGTAGATTGGAATGCCTTCCCCACAACAGGGAGCACCTCCCAGGGTTTTCTGCCCTCCTTGAAGTTCAAGCAACTCAGTTTAGAAACCTCAAGACTTTTGGTGACATCAGTGAGTCTTTCCTGCATCCTCTCACCAACGTCCACAGTCCTGAGCTGCAGCTTCCTCTGCCTTTACACATCAAATCTCACTCTACTCCACCTGGAACAGCTGCCATCTCTCCTCACTCCCCAGCCTTGACTCTCTGGACTCATAAACATAGTCTGCTTCGCCCTCTGACCTCCCAGAGTCCTCTAGCTGGGCTCTTCAGGACCTTATATCAGTTAGTTTTGTACCATGAGTTCCTTGCATATGTGCTGACCTCACCTAAGATTGTAACTCAGTTTTCCGGTCACTGTTGTGGGTCTATAAATAGCTCATTGTGTGGTTTCCTCAAAGCAGTGTAACCTTGTCTTCATTCAACAGATTCATGCTAAGAGCCTACCTGTCCCACACTGTGTGCACACAGGGATGCAAATGACACAGCCATAACTTTACCCCAGGGGGCTTACCTGCTAGCAAGTGGTAATCTCCACCTTCTGTTGAGTGCCTACTGTGTGCCAAACACTAACTTTAGTGCTTTTCCCCTTATATAGTCTTCACTGTAGCTTAAAAAAAACAGTGGCTTTCTTGCCACTGCTTCCTTCTTGGGTTATCTGAGACTTGTGGATGGTAGACAGTCTGCTCAGGGACTGCACCTAGGGCAGACAAGGTGACATTGGGAAACTGGTGACTTACAGCTTCTCCCAAGGCTGCCTGCAGGCATTGACACTCATGCATTGGGAGGTTCTAGGAGAGCTGGTAAGTGGTGTGTGTTGTGTGTTCTCCTCATTCATGGAACCTTCTGTTTCCGCAGATTGAGCTATACATGCCCTACAAATTCACATGTGAGGGGATATTGCAGCGAATCAATGCATTCATCAAAAAACAAGTAAGTCTTGTCAAAGAGTCCATCTTTCCTTGCTTCCCATTCCCTCATCAGGTTTTCATCAACAGTTGTGAGCTCACAATATTTCTGTGGTTATTTGCCTGCTTTGGAAGTCTCCAGAATCTGGATAATGCCTTGTTGGAATTCTAAATGCAGCACCATCATGGTCACCCAAGGGAGCAGTCTTTCATTGGGGGATGTTCTTGGTGACAGTGGAAGGTCACATTGACACTGACAGCAGGGAAGACAGGATGATCAGGTCAGAGTTTTCCCTGACCAGCAGGGCTTGTGTAGTAAGTGGGCTCTGGGGGCATCACAAGGACTTAGGAGGGGTAGACAGACAGCTGTCTGTCCTGCCTTTGTTTCCCACCCCCAAGAAAGGCAAGAACTGAAACTGGTTTCTAAGCTTTCTTTTAAAGGTATGTGCTCAGTAATTCTAAGCATTTTAGGACTTTATAGTGGATTTTCAAATATCTCTTCACACAAGACCTCTTTCAAACAAATCCTAGGTATATAAAACAGATAAAAGAAGGACTTCAACTCCAAAGCAGGGGAGAGTGCACACAGTTCCACCACCCCCAACAGGGCTTGGAAACTACAGCTTATGTCCTTAGAAGTGAAGGCCATGAGTGTCACTACCTTTCTTTTATAATGTTTTAATTCCTTGGGCTTCAAAAGCAACCCAGAGCTAGAAATAGACAGACTTGAAACCCATGTGGGTAGGAGAATCTTAACTCCTTGACCAGATTTCAAATATAAGGGGCTCCCTTTAAAGGGCAGGGCAGAGTGGTCTAGGCCGTAAAGGATCTTTACCCAGTGGGGAACCAACAGAGCCAACTGAAAATAGAAACTGTGAGTTGAAAATTTAAGTAGGCAATAGACTGAAGGCCCAGCGGGAGTTTCGAAAGGAAGAGTTGGTGGTTTGAGGAAAGTAAGGCGGTGGATGGTGGCCGGCAGTGGGGCACTGCTGTTGGCAAGAGCACCATGGCACATCGGCTTCAGGATGGCCTGTCTGATCATCTCAGGTTTTGAGAGCTGCAAAAGGATGTGCCCTCCAGTCCAGCCTCTAGGTTCAGCTCTTAGCACCACGAGTCTGTGGTTATATGAGCTGAACAGACATTACTCAGCTTCTCTGTGCCTTCTTCCCTCAGTAACATAAGAATAATAAGAGGACCTTACTGAGCTAATGGGAAGATCACACAAGCTAATACACAGAAAGTATTTGGAACAGGGCCTTGCACATAGTGCTCAATAAATGTGACCTAGTATTGTTATTGAACATGTTATGCTATATTATAGTATATTAAATTATGTGATAACACATTAATAATTATATATCTCATACACTAATTCTCAGGCTTTTCCAGGAGAGTGTAACATTGAACTCATCACCTCATTCAGTCTGTACATGACTACAGAATGGTTGCATTATCATAACTAACTGCCATGTATACACAGATTCTATGCCAATACATGAAACATGTCACAGTACCCTACACCCCCCCGCCCAATCTGCAGTTTCACTTTCCAAGGTTTGATTACCCACAGTCAACCACAACCCAAAATACCAAGTGGAAAATACCAGTACAGTGAGATATTTTGAGAGACAGAAATAAGACCATATACATATAACTTCTTTTACAGTGTATCATTATTATTGTTTTAATTATAGTTAATCTCTTGCTCTGCCTAATTCATAAAATTAACTTTATCATAGGAGAAAAGATATATAGGGTTTGGTACTATCTACAGTTTCAGGCATCCAGTTGGTGTTCAGAACATGTCCCTGAGGACAAGGGAGAACTATTTACTGGGTAACATCTCATTTAATCTTCACAGTAGTCCCAGGAGGTGGCAATAATAACTCCATTCTCTGCATAATGGGAACCAGGACTCCCAGGCATGAGGCTCACAGGTGGAACAATCAAGATTCAATACAGGGGGCTGGGGATGGGCTCAAGTGGTAGCATGCTCGCCTGGCATGCGTGCGGCCCGGGTTCAATCCTCAGCACCACATACAAACAAAGATGTTGTGTCCGCCAAAGACTGAAAAATAAATATTAAAAAATTCTCTCTCTCTCTCTCTCTCTCTCTCTCTCTCAAAAAAAAAAAAAGATTCAATACAGTTTGGTGTGGGGCTAAGTCTGCACTGGAAGCATTTGCTAGGGACTCAGGAGGTGGCAGGTGTCCCTAAGCTCAGCTTCTCACATTCTCCCTGTTGGACCTCCCTGAAGGTTCGGAGAGGAGCCACTGACCACTTTTGGCACAGGGTTTTGATACCTCATAGCTGTGCCTACCATACCCTCCCTCTCAGAGGCTCTCTTGAGCTCTTACTCCATTTCTGTGGCTGCTTCTGAAACTCTCTTCCTTTTTTCCTGGTTCTGCCTCCTCTTAGGAGAAAGTCACGAGCAGACATAAATGTCTCTTGGCCAGGTTTATTTGAAGATCTTTACTTCTTTCCTCCCTGAGTCAGCTTATGAATCCAGCCAGTCCTTTTGAGGTCTAAGCTCCTCCATTGAGTCTAATGCTAGATTTCCTTTTAAGCAGGAAGGTCCCATTTCCCAAACAGTCCTTGTTAAGTGCTCCTTAGCGCCAGCTCCTCCTGGCTTGTTCACCTCACAATTCCATGCACCCAGCACCAGCCTGGTACTAAAATTATAAATATTCTAAAACATACTACTAAAATTCTCTTCTGGAAAACATGCTAATGAAACTGCTCCTTCCCATCATTTCTGCGTAGAGACTTTTCTACAGGGATATGCTGGCCACAGAAATCCAGAGATATCTCTTTTTTTATCTGCCTTATTGATTCTCTCATCAACTCTGTGACTACTTGTTAGTACAGCACGCCATGCGCTGTGCAGGCAGTCAAGAAGAGAAGTCCAAGGCCTTGGGTGGGTGAGGTTTTATAGAGCCAGTGCACCCCTGCAGGTTAAACTCTGTACAAGTGATGGAACCAGGGTGCTTTGGGATCATGTGACTCAGCCCCCAGGGAGGATGGGAAAGATGGCAAGAGTAATGGAAGGCATCTTGTAGGAGGTAAGTCCTGAAAGAAAGTGTGAGAAAGAAAGTGGGAAGGGCCCACCAAGTCAAGATGTCAGGGCCTAAAAAGAAAAAAAAGGAAATGACGGTGAATTTTAGGATGCATACGTATGTGTGGCTGAAGAGCACAGTGGCATGGGAGTCGAGGCTGGAGGAGGAACCAGTGTGAAAAGACCAAGGATCATCTGGAGGGTCCAGATTTTATTCTGGGATAAGCTAAAGAAAAGATTTACTACAGGGTGAGCAGCAATGCTGCTACCAGGAGCTCTAGAAAAATCTTTCTAGGAATCTTGTATTTAGGGAATTTCTTGTAAAACATTCTCCCAGTGCTGCTAAATGGGCAATAAAGGAGACTAGTTTGAGTTTATGCCAGGAATTCTATCAGACCCAGAATATTCCCCCGATGCCAGACCAGACCCCATTGACCCACAAACTGAGTCTCCAGCCTCTCACTGTGAGCTTCAGGTCCCAGTCTTGTACAGCTTGGGGCATCGGTTATTTTTACAGCCAGCAGAGTATCTTCAAAGAGCAGCGAGGATGGAGAGAATGTGCCTCTGGTGTAGGTGGAAAAGGCTGCAGCCATAAGCAGGAGCTTCCTGTGTGTGAACCAGGGGAGCTACAGTGCTTGTTAGGCTGATCTCAGCCTCAGAGTCCTCCCTGTGATCTGCAAGGGGAACACAGGGTCTTTTATCCCAGAACACTTTCAAGGTCGTCCATCATGCTTACCCAAGGTGGCAGGCACCAGAGGAAGCCAAGTGACAGCAATCGAGAGCACCCCAGGCTTTAGTGCACAGTTGAACAGCCACTGACAGGAAACCTTCCTCGGATCCAGCCAGCCCGGTATGCAGGCACCCAGAGGAAAAGAAGCCTGGCTCTAGGAGGAGTGCTTGCTCTTCTCCCTCCATGCACCCACCCTAGACACTTTGCTAATACTACAAATGTTGATTGGGTGGCATGCTCTTTGAGATGAGCACTTTAAAAGGCTGCCTCCAGCAAAGGGGTAGTGAGTGCCAAGGGGGAAGTCCCTTGTAATTGAAAATCAAGGGCAATTATTCCCTGAGTGTGTCCAGGCTTGTTAAGGTTTTCCTTGTGCATTTCTTAGGAAAGTTTTGTATTTGCCTCCAGCTAGATGACATAACAAGGAAAGGCAGTGTTCTCATGGGTTTTCTGAAAGCCACACATACACTGTCTTCAACCCTATTTTCCACTCCCCATAAAGACTGTGAATGTGCAGGATGGTCAGTCACACTCATGGTTTGTAAAGAGCCTTGGAATTCATGTGAAAAGCATGCTGGAGATATGGAGGGACAAAGAGTCAAGTCCAAAAACAGCGGTGGAAACTGATTAAGCTCCTAGGATGTCTTGCTCCTCTGAGTCCACGTGGAACTTACTGGGGTATGTTCTAGGTACAAGGGAAATCTCTTAGTGAGTCTGGGTAGTCCCAGGGCAGGAAGATGGTGGAGGTGACAGAGGTTGCCGAACAAAAGAGGAAAAGGAATTGGCAGGGGGAGAAGATGGGCACTGGCTTGAGATGTCTTTACTCTTCAAATAACTGAGGCTGCTATTGATCTGCTCCTGGAGCCTGGATGGGCGGCAATGGAGTGCTGGACCCTAGAATCTTCACACCTGCTCTGCTGCCACTGACATTGACCTTGGGCAGGTTATCTACTCTCTTTGTGCTCTTTCCTCTTCTGTGAAATAGGGATAATGCTTTTGCCTCATGGTGTTGGTGGAGGAATCAATAGATTAATACATGATGAGGCTAAGAACTGTAGTTGGCCCACATGAGCACTCTGAAAGCCTTAGCTGCTTGCTGCTGCAGGAGCCCAGAAACCAGTCAAGGTATCTTTCTCTAACAGCCTCACTGAGGTGTAATTTACAGACCATAAAAATCACTCCATATAAGGACGCAATCAGTGTTTATTTAGCAAATTGATCAAGATGAACAGTAACTACCTCAGTCTAGTTTAGCAACATTTCTATCACCCCAAAATGATATCTGTCCACAATCAGTTCTTGTTTCTGCCTTTGTCTCAGAAATCACTTATCTATTTCCTTTCTCTGCAGCTTTGCCTTTTATGGAGATTTCTGGCCTCTCTCAATTAGCATATGTTGTTGGGGCTCCTCCGGATTGTAGTGTGTATCTGAATTTAATTTTCTTTTATTGCTGAATAGTCATAGAGTGTATGTACCACAATGTGTTGTCCATTCACCAGCTGATGGACCCCCACTTATTTTGATTGTGTGATGAGTGCTGCTATAAAATCCGCTGTTCATGTGGATGTGTTTTTTCATTTCTCCCAAGGAGACTCCCAGTGTTCCAGGAGAATGAAATATGGTAGATTTATGCGTCACTATCAAGGTCCATTTTGGGCTCAGATGATTGACATGCGTAATGATGCTCTGTGGACATCAGTCCTTATTGCTCAGCTTCACAGTCACATTGTTCGTTGCCTTTATGAAAACAAATGGACACCTCCTTTGGTGAAGCACCTGGGGACAGTGTTCACTTCCTTTTGAGGGTCATGCAGGCGAAGAACGGTGGGTGCCAACAGGCAACTGAGCTGACTTAAACCAATCAGTCATCAGTATTTATTGAACATTCTGTGCCAGCCCCTGGATTTCACTACTATCACACAGGTAACAAATGTGTGCCTTGGCCCCCAGGTAGCTGAATGTGAGCCACATCCCCCTTTCATGGTCTGAAACCTGTCCTATCAACCCCCCTTTTATTCATTTTTATTTTTATTTTTTTTGCAAATTCCTGACCTTATTCCCTGTAGCTTCTGCCTTTAGTCCTGTACATCTGAACCTGTCTTCTCAGTTCCAGACAATGTGGGTTCCATAGAGATCCATGTACACCTAACGTGTCAGAGCTTTAGTAACTGCATTATTGATCTGGCCAGGACCAGGTGGGTGAAGGGTTTGTGGCGAAGGCTGTACATGCTATAAATGGTATTCTCTGCTGTTCTTGCACCTCTGCTTTGTAGCTAGCAGGTGACCCTCCCCACCTGGCACAGATGGCCCCTCCACCTGGTGCTTCTCCCCTGGGGCAGCCCCACCCTGTCTTCTCTAGCTCTTGGGGTAGTTTGTGAGTTTCATTTTCTCTGTGTCACTAATTAGCCTCCATGATAGAGGTGGCACCCATACCTTGCCTCACGGAGCTTGCATTTACCTGTTTTCTCATAGATTTTGTTGGTGAATAAACCTTTCTAACTGTGGTTTATGCTTACTGCCTGGAAATTTCTGAATAGTCAAGTACATTTAGTAGAAATTTGGTGACTAGTTGAAATAATTGTTAGAGAGGAATGCAGATGGTGTGTGTTGTAAGTGGGCTTGTTAACCAGATTGGAAATTACTGTGTATATCTCATTTTGGCTGCATAAATGCCTCATTAGGTTGGAATAGTCTCCTTTTCTATTTCTGTTGCTATCAGAGTTCCAGGATGCCAAGACCATTTAGTTCTGTTCAACATCTCTTTCATGAGCACCAATTATATGCAAAACACCTTGTTAGTGGTAAGCCACTAACTCCTATTCAGCCTGCACAACCCATCCTAGAAAATCCTTATCTTCTGAAAGCCTTCTCTAATTGCTACCACTGTCACTCTTTTGCTCCTCCAGGTGACCTCCTTCTTGGGCATGGTTTTATTCTGTTCTGTAATTTTTTTAAGTGCCAGCCTCTCTTACTAGCCTGTGCACTGAACCTGAGTCCAGAGACTGTGTCTCTTTCGTGTTCCTATTTCTAATACCCAGCATAAGGCTTGAGAGGCTTTGGCCCAGTGCTTCTTCCTGGGGGCTTGTTTACCAGATTGGAAATTGCTGTGTATATCTGTGTATATCTAGAACACACTCCATCTGCATGCCTCTCAAACAAATATTTTGACTAGTCACCAAATTTCTACTAATTGTGCTTGACTATTCAGAATGGTCCAGCCTAGAGCATTACCTTGAACATCTCAGGGACCTTCTCCTTAGTCCTCTCACTTCCATTCCACAGAAATTATCCAGGGATGTAGGGCAGATGGTACTATCCCAGTTTTATGTGAGAGGACAGGCAGAGAAAGCTTGGGAGACTATATCTATAAAGCCCCCCCCCCCTCGGGGGGCCAGGATCTCAGCCCAAGCCCCCAGGTCCCTCCTACCTTACTCCTGCTGTGCTTTCTGATAACACCTTCAGGCTCCCTCTGTTCCATCTTATCACCTTCGGGCTTTCCAGATGGTTCCCCAAGCTTTAAGAAGGTCCTGCTGCTATTTTTACTATTCCTGATCTTCTGGGCCTCCTGGGAGGATGCCAGACAGTCTTCCTGGTGAGCAGCAGCAAGGTGCCTGGAGCCCCCACGCTGCTGTGCAGAAGTGAGCTGAGCAGGCTTGTTGCCAGGGACCCAAGAAGGGTGGCTGCTGAGGTTGATGAAGAAGCAGGAAGCTCAAGGTGTAGCTTTAAGGCCAACTCCCATTGCCAGACCTCGCAGCCCTGCCCTGCCCTGGTCTAGACCAGGTTTGGGACATCTGTTTATCTGGGGCTGCCTAGTCTGTTTCTACAATGAGGTGGGCCTGAAAGCCGCACAGGGTGGAGGCAGCTCTTCCCAGGAGGAGCCCAAGGATGGAGACAAGTGTTCGTGGAGCACCTGACATTTGCCGCCATTCTCACACCCTGTTAACATCATTCTAATGAAGGTCAGACCTGCTGTGTAATGTGCCACATGGTAGGGCCTCAAATTTTGTCCATCCAGTCCTTTGCCACATCATCTCCTCTCCAACACAGCGGGATCTGTGTTCTAACTTTAGTTCTGGCCTTGTACAGGCTGAGAATAAATACGAAAGAAAGTTTCTTAATCTTCCTTCTACTCAAGAGGTGCAGAGAAGCTCTTCTCAGCTCTGAGGTGCTCATGGAGAGAGATGTCAGTTTTCTTAGAAAAATAAATAAAATCCAGGCTCCACTTTATCCTTCATGGGTTTTTAATCACCCAGCCTAATCCAGGTGTGTTAGTTAGCTTGCTGTTACTATAACAAATTCCTGCAATAATCAACTTACAAATCGAAAAGGTTTCCTTGGGCTCATAGTTTCAGAGGTTTCTGTCCATGATTGATTGGCCCCATTGCTTTGGGACTGTGTTACTACTTCATGCCACATACACTCACACAAAAGCCAAGCAAAACCTCTTACCTCATGGTCAGGAAGCAAAGAGAGACAAGATGGGGCCAGATTATTAATATCACCTTCAGGTCACACTCCCAGTTACCTTAGGACTTCTCACTAGGTCCCAGCTCCAACATGATCCAGCCCCTCCCAGTAGTGCTATACCAGAGATCGGGTTTTAACAGATGGGCCTTTGGGCCTATTCAAAAAGAAAGTCCCACTTGTCTTCATCTGAGGCAGGTATGGTCTCATGTCATTTTGCTGGTTGTTTGCCTGTGCTGTAGACTTTGGAGTGTGCTGGATTTCACATCTCTTTATTATTATAGTTAAAAGCTGTTGAAGTTATCCTTTTGTTCCTAAGGAATTGTAAGCAAAGATGCTTACATTAGCCAGCCAGGCAAACCACATTGGTGGCAGGTGAACGGAGTGTCCTGAGACCCACATGGTCCTGGACACCACTAGGCAGGGAGACCCATCTGACTTCTCATGTTCGCAGTGCTTTTAAGTCCAGTCTAAGCTCTTGCACAGCCGTGAACAGCACAGTAATGTCGACCTGGACATCTTCCAAATGCCCCTGCAGCTCTCCGTTCTCATAACCAATAACTTCAGGTCATGGTGTATGTTCATTCTTCCTATCTGATGACGGTCATCCTGGTGGAATGGACAGGGTATAAAATGCAAGGTTTCCCTGTGCTGTCATACAAAAGAGCAGTGGCCAGCAGTGCACAGTGTCCCATTTGGATAACGGGTCTGTGCAGTCATGCTGTCACCCTTAGTGACAGTGTCCAGGCCCACATTACTGCTGCTGCCCTTGGCTGAGCAAGGGCTTAGACTGTACTCAAAAGCACTGTGAATGTGAGAAGTCAGATGTGTCTCCCTGCCTAGTGATGCCCAGGGCTGTGTAGGTCTCAGGACACCCTGCTTACCTGCCACTATGCCTCACTTTCAGAAGATTAGGCTGCATCTCAACATTCCTAAGTAATCCAGTGTATTTCTCCCTATCTCTGAATTATTAGACCATTCTGGAGTCTTGTGCTTTCCGTGGCTAGGAATCCGGCTCTAGGTTTTCTGCCCACTGTTGGGGGAAGCGTTTCTGTTCTTTCACCACAAACTCAGACTGGTGGAGTCAAGTTCCCTATCAGGGGAGAGCGACGTGGAGACCTGCAGTGGGCCTGCCTGATGCAGTTCTTTGTAGAGACTGAAAGAGAAGGTCCTGCCAGGGGCTGGCCACCTGCAGACTGCCTTTCTCAGCAGCTTAACCTCCTTTAAGAAGGAGGCAAAGAGAAGCCAGCAGCACAGGGAATTATCATTGTCTTTCTCTCTGTTTTTTTTCTGAGGAAGAAACTGAAACTCCAAATGTTAAGTATTTTTTGCCCAAAGATTCACATAGCAAGTAAACGGGAGAGGCAGGGTGGACCTTGATGGCTGCTGGCTGCAGAATCGGGGAGGTTTCTTTGCTCTCTTTGCTGTGTCTTGGCTTACTCATTAAAAAGTAATACAGGCATAAGGTTTAAAAAAAATAAAAACACTCACACACAAGAAGTGCCAGAGGCCCCTGTTGGATACAATTTGTTGGGGAGCCACACCCTTCTCGTTGCTAGAGGACCTGCTGGGCAGTAGGAGGTCCCTCATGCAACACTCTCTGCAACAAACAAGGGTGGGACAGAACGTTTCCTCTGTGTGCCCCAGTGTCAGGAGCTCTGGGCCCTGAGATGACTAATTTCCTCATCCACAGCAAAGTGGGAAAGGAAACCTGAGGAAAAATACAGTCTTTCAGAAGGACACACATTGCAAAGTAAATCTCCTGAGCCTAGTCCTGCATTTCCCTTCTCAGCAGCAGCATGACCAGCAGGAGGTGTTCTTGGAATAGCACACACATGGTTCTGTATGTCTGTGCCTCCTCCCCTCAGCGCCTGCCACAGATGGAAACCCACTGGGAGCCCCCGTTACCTGGTTCCTCTCACTGCTCAGCATGCCTCAGAGATGTTCTTATGTCAGTGCATGGAAACCTCCTCATTTGGTGTATTATTTGTCCTAAATAGGTGTCTGTGTAAATACAGCCTTTGGATGATATAAAGCTCTTTGCTTCATCTTTCCAATGCTGCCGTGATGTTTCAGATGGTTTCTTTGCATGTGTCCCCTCTTTCTGTGGGGTGCATTATCAGAAGACACCCATGTACCCAGCATTCTAATTGTCACTCCTGAGGACTGGCCCTTCCCTGAGGGAATATCACACACAGGTCCTCTGTGCTCCTGTGCAGGTAGCATCTTCAGCAGGTTGTGTCATCTGGGGACTTGAAGCCATTCTGCCTTGGGTCATTTCACAGGTCCATTCTGCCTTGGGCAAGCAGAGCCAGCTCTGGGCACCAGGGTCATGCATCCCAGCACTGGCGCTTACATAAGGTTGCTTTGGACACAGCTGACAGGAGGTCCCAGGTCAGAGAGTGGCTGCCCCTCCCTTCTCCAGTTTCTCATCATTCATGATGCCCTCACCCCTGCGTCTCCCTCCAGCGTGCTACTTCCTCACTCTACATCCCAGAGAGACTGGCTTTGCCCCACATAACGCTGTTGTTAGGGGTACTGTGTCCTTCACATATGTCTCTACTTGTCGAGTTCCTGTGACATAGTAGTCACTATTTTCAACCAATAAGCACAGAGTCCCTGGCAAAGATGTTGGACTGTGTCAGGTGATGCTCTGGATGCCTACTGGTCCTTGGTGGCATCCTCCACCTCACAGCCTCAGCATTTTCACAGCCTCAGTCATTGAGTTAAAACAAGGTCATACTAGGTAGCTGCAAAATTTCAGTATATCCTTACCAAGTCTTGGGACTCAGAGAGGGATGAACTGGCCAGCTGGTGCAGGTGGGTGAGGCTGTGCCTTCAAGGGCAGATTGTGATAGCCTTTGGGGCATTAGTGATGTGACGATAGTGAATAGCCACCCCTGTGGGCCAGTGTGTTACTGTGTTAGTAAGCTTTTTTGTCATTGTGACCAAAATGCCTAAAAAAAGAACTTAGAGGAAGAAAGGTTTATTTGGGGCTCCTGGTTTCAGAGATTGAGTCCATGGTTGGCTAACTCCATTGCTTTGAGCCTGAGGTGAGGCCAAACAGCATGGCAGAAGGGCAGTGGTAGAGGAAAGGGGCTTATCTTGTAGTGGCTGGGAAGCAGAGAGAGAAAGGATTAGGGGCAGCAGGGAAGATTCACCCTTCCAGGACATACCCACAGTGACCCACCTCCTCCAGCCATATCCCACCTGCCTATAGTTGCCACCCATTCAAATTAGGACAGACCGATGTTACAGTTCTCATAAATGAATCATTTTGCCTCTGAGTATTCCTTCACTAACACAGGAGCTTTAAGGGGACACTTCATGTTCAAACCATAGTAGGTTCTGTGTGCACTGCAGATGTCACCTCTCGCCCCTCATCCCTGCATGGGAGATGCTGCTGTCGTCCCCCTTTGTGGTTGAGGAAGCTGGTAATGAGACAAATCAAGACCTGGCTCAGGGTGTGTCCAACTGGCTCCCAACTCTCCTGTTCACTCTTCTTTCACAGCATGGTGGGTCCCTCTCATCTTCCAGATGGCTTGGCAGAGGTGGAGATGCCCAGTTGCATCTTTGGCCCCTTGGCTGATGGCTGTGTTTTCATTTTTAGGACTTCTGCCACAGGCAGGTGATGTGGCCGCCCCTCAGTGCCCTACAAGTGAAGCCTGCTGAGCCTGGGCAGTCCTGCAAGCAGGTGTTCCAGGAGAATCAGCTCATCTGTGAGCCGTCATTCTTCCAGCACCTCAACAAGGACAAGGACCTACTGAAGTAAGTGCCTTGGGATGGGGAGAGAGAATGGAAGGGGGTCAACTCAGCCTCTGTGAGCTTTCTGGGTTAGAGTCAGATTGAGAGGTGCTCATTCTCAGTTTCCAGGCTGTGGGCTTTAGGGGAAAGATGAGGTGAAGGCAGCAGTTTGCAGCTGGACCCCTACATTTTCAGTGTTCAGTAAGATGAAGTCACCTGGTATACTTGGGATCTGCGTAGGGACATTGTATTTGCATAAATAATGCCACATCTGGCCTTGGAGATCATGGGAGATGTTGGTTTTGCTAATGCTATACCCATGAACAGGAAATGGAGGTGGCACAGAATCATAGCCATGGGTGGACACACCCCTGAGACCTCTGGCAGCAGGCAGATCCCTAGATGGCCCCCGGCAGAGTCTGAGCAGCATAGGAAAGAGGTGGCATCTTCAACTTTGGAGTCAGAAAGGAATGAGAAATTGGGAGGAGCAGCTGGCACAAAACTGCCCACAACAGATTCCAAGTGCCACCTTCCCCTCTTCTGGTCCCCTCCCCTCTCCAACTTTCCTCCGGAACCTTTGGTGCATCATGCATCAGGCCTCAGTATACCTGACTGCTGGGTCCCTCCCCAGCACACAGGTGCAGGCCTGGGAATGTTGGCCAGGGCTGTATCGGGGGGGCCTTTATGTTCCTGGAATTTCTTGCCTCATACTTGCAATTTGTTTAGTGATGCCATTCATTTCCCTTTGCATCAGCATTTGAGTTTGACATCTACAGTTCCAAGATTTCCACATGAGGTTTTTTTCTGGCTTCTGCCTCCTGATCCCTCTCAGTACGAATTCTGCTCTCCTAAATTTTATCACTCCCCACCCTTGGTCCACCATCTAGTCTCCCACCTTAATTTCCCTGATAAGGAATTTTCTCCAAGAAACATGCCTATAAACAATAAGGACTGCTATCTTAACTGTGAAGATTCAGTCCAATGGTTGTGCTGTCCTAGGCTTGAAGGAGATGTTTCAGGAATAGAGTGGTCATGGGGATCAGTTATCCCCCATTCTGGCTTCCTACCCGGCCACTGTGGTTATTGTTCATGGTGGTCTGAGCTGGCCTGCTTCCTCCTGTGTGTCTTGCTGTCCTGAAACATGGTATAAAACTCCCTTTGGAATGCATGGTCTCCAGCATCACTGGTAGGAATGCTCTCCTGAGCAGGACTCTGAGGGATGCTGTTTTTTCTTTTTATAGGGGAACCAGGCTTTTTATGGGGCAGGTAACTAGAGGCTACCTTGATTCCACCATGAACATAAAAGCACAGGCCAGAGAGGGAGGGTAGGGAGCTTCCTAAGAGGGGTGGTTTTGACATGGAACCTCCAACTCCACAGCAGAGATGTTGAATTCTGGGGCTGGCTTTCCACTGGCTCAGTTTGTAGATATCTCCCAGGGCAAGATGGCTTTTTGAGAACCCTGAGCACTGTATTGGAGTTCTGAAATTGCTTGGTACAGATGTGGCACTGTACTTCTAGTTCTGCCTGTATGCAGCCCCTTCTGGAAAATGGAGGACAAGAAGGTGCCTCCTGGGAATGAGACCTGCATGGGACTCCTGAATAGTGGGTCTTTCCTCAAGCCTGGGAGGGAGTCATGGCACTTAGTCTCGGTACAGTGACTGAGATCTGGCTCAGAACTAGCCTGGAGCCCATGCAGGTGGCCTGCCTCTAGGGTAAGGGTCTGGGTCAGTTGGAACAGAAAGGGCAACCAACTGCTGGGAAAGGGGCCAGTGCCCTCTGTTCCATCAGTTTCTCAGCTGTAGAGTGGGGACATCCTGGGTGACAACAGGATGATAATGGATAGCTCTTGCTGAAGAACAGAATGGCCCCTCCTTCCAGGCAGTTCTAGGTGATAGAGTTCAAAAACCAATTTCATGGCCAGACTGCCGCCTTTTCCTCCTCCTTCATGCCCCATGCAGATCCACAGAGTAGAGAGGGGCATAGTGTGGGACAGTCCTGCAGTCAGACCCTGTGCCAGTCGATCGCTGTCTCCTCCACGCCTCCCCACAGTGGATATTTGGGTTTTCTTACCAGGAGGCTGGAATGAATGGTAATTTCGTAATAAAGCCGTCTAAAATTAATTCTGTGAACATAACAGCCCTACTGAATAACTTGTTCATGCATTTGTAAATACAGATAATGTTGTAAAAAATAAAAACCCCAGCTATCTGGCAGTCTATTGAGTGCCTCCTCAGCATGGAGGTAATCCTGGCCCATCCATATTCATAGCCAATTAGCAATTAGCAGCTCCACGAACTAGGGCTGCTTTTGCTTCTCCAACTTGGGACTTGGTTCTAAGCTGAGCTTAAGCTTTTTTCCATCTTGCGGTGTCCACAACCTTTAAGAGCCACCTGTCCTCGCTGTATAGTATGAATTTAACAGATTACATAAATCATGTCCTTTGGAGCATCCATGTGGCCATCTTGAATCAGGGAGGAGCAGGCCAGGGGTCTTTGAATTCCTATATGTGCAGGGAATGGTTAAATGCTGGAGAGACCACCTCGGAGCATTTGTGATTCCTCCTCTGGGCAAGACTTCACCTAAATCAGGAGTAGAAGGATCGAGAAGGCAAAAAGCCCCTGAAGTGCCAGAGATAATTCCAGCATGGCCCAGTGGAGAGGACTGAGCTCCATAAAAAGGAACATGTGTTAATATGAAGCCCACTTTATATTTTGGTTACCTCTGTTTTTCTGGGGATAAAACCTAGGGCCTCACACATGCTAAGCAAGTATTCTACTGCTGAGCCACATCCCCAGCCCTTAGCTACCCCTTAAAGGTGTATCTTCCAAAATTTTAAAATTCAGGTGACCCCCTAACATAAGATGGTGCAGCTTACAATTTTTTTGACTATAGGTTGATGTGAGGGTGTGGATGTTCAGCAGAAACTGTGCTCCAGATTTGAATTTGGATCTTTTTCCAGGCTTTGTGCAGGTAGTTTAATACTGTCTCACTATGTTGGGCCGTAGGGTTACACTGAGACTCCAGTCAGCCACACGGTCACCAGAGGGAACCACGTGCTCCACAAGGTGCTGTGTGGCTAAGCTGGTGTGGTCAGTAGGTTGGGTATTCAGTGAATGTTTTGATGTATTTTCAGCATAGGATGGATAGATGGAGGCATAACACTGTCTGAAGCAGAGGTGCATCTGTGTTGGCCCTTCAGGTCTTCTGAGCTGTAGAGTCTAGACTGTGTGTCCCTTGGCATCAAGAAAGGAGATGGCCCTGAATCAGAGTGGTTACCAGGTCTTGGAGAGAAGGCAGGCACTCTGGGGCAGGGTCCAGTGGGAGGAACAGGAGCAGGATGTAGGACAGGCTTGTGTCCTGTCTGGGAGGGGCCAGTACCTTCCATCCTCCACCTAGTGCTGGGGTTCCTAGCCTACCTAACTCCTGTGGTAAGGAGAAGGTGGCAGCCCCATGGGAGGAGAATTTGCTCTCTTATTCTTCTTCAAGAGCCAAAAATTGTGCGCTGAGTACTGAGGGGTCCCAGAAACTCCCAAACTCAACCTGTAAGAAAAGTGTCATGGGCCAGTCCGAGAGAAGGTGGTACTGTGGGAGAGCGGATGGGAGGACACACACATGGTGCTTGGAGTCTCTGAGAAGAAGGGAAGGGTGTGTGTATCTGAGCAAGACAGGACAGAGAGGCACATGCAGCCCTGTGTGTACCCTGAGAAGGTCGGGGATCCCTTAGGGATTGAGGACCCCTGGACTAGGGAGGCTGTCTAATCCAGTGAGGCACCTCTCTGGTGACTTTTGCTCACTAGTTACACAAGGATGATGGAGTAGCCTTTTTGCCTGCCCGGGGCTGCAGAACAGGTACCTGCACACCCACAAAAGGGAGCCCCCCCCCACCGGGGACCTAGGAGAATCTCAGGCCAGGGGTTGGGTGGTGTTCGAGAGGGAGTAGGGTCATACATACCCCCAACACACATCAGTGAAACTTTGGGGAGCTGCCTGAGGTGTGCCTTCACTGTGGCCCCAGGAAGTGACAGTTGCTGGAGCCCTTGGTGGGAGTCTCTGCTTCTCCCCAGCAGATGTCACCTGCTACAGCCTCAGTTGAGACCCATTCACAGGTTTGCACTCACAAGTACACGCACACGAGCAGACTGCACAGGAGCCTGGGGACAGGTGACCTGGGAGGGCATAGGAAGACTTTTCATGGCTCCAGTAATTCCGCCCCCACCACAGGGTCTGAGAGTGGTGGTAGAGATTTCCATACTTCTGGTTAGCCACATTCCAGGCAGCTGGTCTGAATGAGGTCACAGCAGCTACTGTAATCCACCCACATAAATAAGTAGCATAAACATAAATCTGTGTCCCAAAGCCACATTCTACATGTAAGCTTTTCTTTTTTTTTTCCAAAGAGAGACACACATATCTGTGTATTGTAGCACCATTCACAATAGCTAAAATTGGAAGGAATCAACCCAGGTGCTCAACAATGAATGGATAAAGAAAATGTCACACATAATCACAATGGAACATTACTGAGCCATTAAAAACTGAAATCTTGTCACTTGAAGCAAAATGGATGGAACTGGAAGACATTAAGTGACATAAGTGAGACCTTTAAAGAGAAATATTACATGTTCTTTCTCACCACATGTAAACTTTTCATTCCCAGCTCAGCTCCAGATGCCCCTTTCTCTTTAATGGCCAGTTTGGTACACTGACAAGGACATAGTCTCTGACACTTTTTTTCTTTCAGGAAATCCATTAAATGCTCACTTTAGCCTTCTTCCCAGTTAAACACTATCTCCCAGGTGGCACCAAGACCAGGGATGTTAGGGCACTTGAGAAAGTGTAGAACACCCCTGGTGACTGCAGGGACAAGTCAAGAGGGGTGTTGGCCTCCAGAGCAGGCATCGGAGCTGGGTCCAGTTGGCATGCATCAGGGAAGCCAGAGCCCCAGGGAGTGCTGGTTCCTGGAGCAGTGGGGCTTCAGCCTTGGCTGAGCAGGAGCCAGGCTGGTAGCCTGGAAGAGTGCTCCAGAAGCCATAGCAGATGTGCTGGTAATCACCAGATAAACACTGGCCAAAGGAGGCCGGGCTCAGGCCCCTTGGTTGGCTGGAGAAAGAAGGAGGGCGGTGCTTTTCCCTGCCACCTGGAAGCCTCCCAGAGGTAGTGGGAAATCTCAAATTCACTGTTCTAATCTCCCTCCATCCCAGCAAGAAGTGAGACTTCTGTGAACAATGCAATGGAAATAGCTGGTGTGTGTAGATTCATGCCATCTACAAGGGAGGAAGGTGACATAACCCATCCAAGGCCTGCCAGGGTCATGCTGGCAATGGCAGTAATAATAGTAATAGCTAATATTTATCGACCACCACTCAGAACCAGATTCCGCCAAGTGCTCTAGAAATGTTTCTCTAATTCCTGCAGTTAAGGACTATTTATCCCATTTTACTGAAGAAAACACTGAGCCACACAGAGACTCAGTCCTTTGTCCGGGATAACACAGCTCTTAAGAGACAAAGCCAGGAACTGAAACCCAGGTCTGCCCGGCCCCCTACACCTTGTTTCTGGAACTTGAGTGCAGCACCAGGTTCTAACTGGTTTCCACACAAGACACCAGGCTAAGCCTTGTTGTCCTGGAGAAGCCACCTTGGGGTGAACCAGTGTATCCCGGGTGAGAGGGAAAGCCCTTGGAGATAGGTGGCCAGTACCTTTGGAAACAAACAACAACCAAAACAAAAAACAAACAAAAAAAACCAGAATATCCTTTGCAGCCCCTCAGACAACTCTGCTGTGGGGAGAATATGTGAAGAGCACAAGCCTCAGGAGCAGGGTCTGGCTCACTGGCTCTGCACATCCTGAAGCCTTGGCTCCTTCTTCTGTAGCTTGGATTACAATCTGCTGTATTGAAGGGTCATGTGACACTCCAAGATTTTGGGCAGGAAGTCCCTGGGAGAGCACCCAGTTGCTCACCAGTGGAAACTAAGGCCATATCATGGGAATCTTTTTAAACATTTAATAAAAAAAATACTTAAAAAACCCAGCACTAAGCCCCAGTGCCGTTCCTCTGCTCGCCGCCAACACTTTCGTGTGCAGCTATCTTGGCTTGGATAGTCACACAACACACCAGGTTGACCATGTTGTACATCCTATTTCATAATTTGCCCTCCTCTGGGACATCTCTCATGCCAGGGCACACTTTTCATGTTTGGAGTTCTGTGTGGAATTTCACAGACACAGGATGGCCATGGTTTATTTGGCAATTCCCTACTTGGTGAGAAGACAGTTGGTTCCAGTTTTCCTTTATTACAGAGCAGCCTCAAAGACACCCCCCCTGTGTACACCCAGGCACACCTGTATTTCCGGAGCTGAGGTTCCTAGAAGTGAAGAATTGCAGACTTAGAGGGGCACCATTTCATTTCTGCAGCAGGAGAACTGAATGCGTCTCCCACACCTCAGCAAGTGGGCCAATGTGGCCAGTGACAGGGATGAGCTCTGTCCCCTGCATTTCCAACCCATGTGCTTTTCTCTTCCTCTTCAGGTATGAAGTGATCTGACAAAGCTCAGAGCTGGCCAAGGACATCCTGGAGCCCTCCTATGACCCCAAGAGCAAGCACTGTGTGTTTCAAGGGGACCTGATGCTCTTCAGCTGTGCAGGTGCCCACCCCAGGCAACAGAGGATCTGCCCCTGCCGGGACTTTATCAAAGGCCAAGTGGCCCTCTGTAAAGACTGCCTATAGCAGCTGCCAGCTCAGCCCCACATGAAGTCCGCTGGGGAAGATGGTGGCTCCACTGGGCAGAGACAGGGGGGCAGAAATCATTCAGGGACTCTGGCCAGAGCCTGAATTTTTTGTCTAAGGTTTGGATTTGGGATTGCTCCCGCTGAGGTTAATGCCTCCCCCAGGGAGTTTTCACCAAAACAAACACAAGGAGTTTTCACCAAAACAAACACAAGAGCAGTTGTGAGGCAAGGAGCCTGGCTTCTTGTAGTTCAAGGAACATCCTTCCTATTTTGTGAGGAGAAGCTGTAGGGAGATTGTCAATGCAGGTGCTCCAGGGTGGGGGAAAAAATCTCATGATTCATTTGAAACAAAAGAGGAGAAATGAGCTGATTAGAAAGAACTTTGGGAACATTCCTAAACCCATTAACTTATTTATTTGGGAGGGAGGGAGGGGGACAGGGAGGGAGGAAGGGGATTGATCACACGTTTCTTCTTTTATTTCCCACTGTTAGTTATTCTCAATACTGCTGTTCCTCTGTCTGCCTCAGGCAGGTACAGTGGGGCCATTAGCAACCAATACTCAGGGTATTCGGCCTGAAATATTCAGAGTAGGCAAATCCAAAGAAATCATCATATAGTATATGGCCACCTTTATCTGGCTTCTTTCATTTGGTATAATGTTTAAAGTTCATCTAAGTCATACTGTGTACCAGTTCTCCATTCCCTTTTAGGGATAAATAATAGCCCCCTATATTTATTTTTCAGGTAATGGGTGGTTTCTACTTGTGCCCATTATGAAAAACACTGCCATGAACTTTGGGGTACAAGTTATGGCATGGATTTGGCTTCAGTCTTCCAGAGCACATCCCAAGGAGCAGAATTTCAGGGTCGAGTGATAGCTCCATGTTTAACATTTTGAAGAACTGCCAAATTACTCTTCAAAGCAGGCTCACCATTCATGTTCCCATCCTCCCGCTCCTCACCAACACTTGTAACTGCTCCTGGTTTTGAGTATAGAGGTCCTAGTGGGAGCTGGTAAGGGTTTTAACATTTAAAAGCACAGTGCCTTTCAGAAACAGATGCTGGATCCAGAGTTGGCCATGCCAGTGTGCCACTTCTTCAGTGAGTGCCCTCCATGTGGGTTTTTCCTCAGCATGCACTGACCATCCCTTTTAACAAAGGGTTCTCTAAATCTACAGCCCAGCCTCTGGCCCAATGGTGCTACCTGGCCTCTCCCAACTCATTTAGAGCATTACCCATGGGTGGCAGGAGGCTGCATGGGTAAGGAAGCCACCCCACGATGCTAGCCTGGGCATCCTGAAGATCAGCATTATAGAGAAAGTGTCGCGACCCCTTGCCCGCAAGGAAGACGCAACTCAGGAATCTTCTTTCAGCAGTTTATTCAGGCCTTGATTTAAGTATCTCTTAGTGACTCCCTTTCTTTTTCCTTCTTCCTTTCGAGGGTCCAAGCACAGCCTAATAAAGCCTCCCACGTACCAATCTTAAACCGCCGCGTGGGTCTTTCTTATAGGGTGGCAAGAGATAGCGTGCCAACTCTCCACAAAGGAATTTGATTTATCACAGGCCACAGTGGAAGCCGGCGCCATCTTCTAATGGCGGCCACAATTTACAACAATGGCTTACTACAGTTCCCCCTTCTAATTTATAAAACAATGCAGGCGAAAGTAGAGGTCCTATCCTACTGTGCAGAAGTGGCTGCAATGTATGGTTCAGTCCTAAGGAGGCGCCTTCCCCAGACCTGACCCCATATCAGCCAACGCCTTTTTTCGTAGGGCGGGGGTGTGGACGTCAAACCCGCATGCAATAGGACATGCTTTCCTTGAGGTCCGTTGAGGGATCACTCAAGTGCAGTGCTTTGCCTCGCATCCTGCATCGTGATGAAGGTGGACGAAGGGGGACAGCTGAGGCTGAACTGTGGCTGTACACAATGACAAACGAGTTGACAGCACCCTGAAAGAAAGGCACGGACTTTAAGGCGATAGAGAAACATTAGTGTGGAAACCCACCTGCGTGCAATGGCAGCAAGACCGGCAGAGTGCAAGGGCTTTCCAACACCAAGAGAATAATGAGGAAAGACATGTCGATCCCAGTGCAATGTTATAATAACTTGGGGTGCAACGGCCATGTCAAAGATTTACTGTTTAAGCTGCGCAAGCCAGACTTGAGGTGAGTTGCCATTTTCTAAAGCTGCAAGAGCTTGGATGATCATAGCCTTATCGTGAGCATTGCGGGCCTTGAGGCGACAGGGAAACCACAAACAGAGAAACATACCGAAGCAACACATTGCACCAAAAATGCCTACCCCCACCCACTCTTTAAAAAAGGAAAAAGCAGAAGATATCCAATCGGTGAATTGACCCAAAGTCACGGGATCAACACGGGTGTTATTCAAGACAGCTATCTGGGTTAGTTGAGACTGGATCATGTCTTCCGCTTCCATGGACCAATTTCCAGCCAAATATTCGCCAATGATGCGGGAAGCATTCCTGGAATCATTAAATCTGACAGAGGTTATGCATAAATGTGCACGTTGGTCAACACAACCCAAAAGTACTAAGTCAGCCAATTCTTTTACCTGAGCTTAGAGTAAATCTATTCTTTGGTTGGCAGCTAAAATCCCTGACAAAATATGTTGATTAATTGTATTTTGGGATTCAAGTATGGTGGAAGTTTGTTGGACAACTTGATTAATGGTGGCAGGAGTTTGTACTTGATTGGCCATAGCCACTCCGGCCGTAACCGCTGCAGCAGCAGATATCGCCACGGCTGTCACTATAGCCGCTGTGATTCCAAAATCTCTGCGGACTCTAAGTAGCTCAACAATAGGGAATTTATCAGGATCCGCAGTGACCGGGATTGGGACAAAAGTTGGAATTTTCATAACCACTGCTACAGTCCAGGAACCATTCCAACACTCAGATAAGAGACAGGTAGTATGAGAACAATCCAGCATCCCCGATGAGGTGCCTCAGCCAAAAGGAATAAGAAGGGGGATTGGACACAGACCATTGCAGGAGGCAATGTGGCATTATACAACAGAGAGTTGAATGAAACAGATGTAAGTCTATTACCTCGTTCACTTTCCCTAACAGTACCAGAAATATTAGCCAGCCAACTTTTGGCTCCTACCAACTGAGCCAGTGCAGAAATATCGGCTGAAGCCCCCTTTTCATTAGAAATCAGCCATTGAAACCAGGACCAACCTACTCCTGTAGAGGAGCTGGCACTATTGTTAAAGTTATAAACATACCTCTTAAGAGAGGGGGAAAAGGAGAAACCTTTAGCAACTTGATGTTTCTCCCAAGAATGATCCTGACAAGGCGTAAATGTTGGGGGGAAACCAAGATTAGGGGAACAGTAAGGAGAGGCCTTAAAATGAGTGGCATTATAAATACTACTAGAAGAAGGAGGCACTGGGATTAGTACCTCGGAGATAATAGCCAAGGTAGTTATGTTAAGAGTAGAGCTGCTGTTTGCGGGGGTCCCTGAGCCTGATTGCTTCCCCGAAGCTACTTTGCTCAATACAGCACTGATAATGCTTCCTGAGACCTGATTGGACCGTAATGGCTCCTCCCAGTTAGTCAAATTTTTGGTCTTAAGGCTAATGCAATTAGCGTTTCTAAGGCTGAAACAAAAAACTCCTGTGAGATTAACTTGAGATTGATTAAAAATTCTCTCCATGTCCCCTCTAGGAGAGGCACAGGGAGCAGACATCTCACATGAGGTAGAAAAAAGAGTGGAGAGGACACTAGAATTACCATGAACCGGCATCAGCATTGGCCATGCCCGTGTCACTGCCCACCACCGCATTGGTGTCGCCTGTGCCATCGGCACCAGCACCAGAGCCAGAGCACTTAGCAGAATGAAGATCCTCATCACAGGATTGTTGTGGTATCTCTTGTTGCTGGTCAGCTGATGTCGAGACTCTTCTTGTCAAGCGTTCAGGGACCCACAACGGTTCCGTACGATCCTGGGGAAAAACACATACAGATCCTCGTGCCCATGTCAGCACGGGGTCAGGGCCATTCCATTGGCCCGTAAGAACATCCTTCCACTTAACATAGCCAATCACAGAGGGCTGAGGGGACACATGTCTATCGGCCGCAGAGCGACCATGAATATCCAAATTCAAAAAATTAATGGTAAAGAGAGCTAAGGACAGGCGTTCTTTAGGAGTGTGTTCAGCTCCTATTCCCCCTTTTTGTTTTTGTAAAGTTTCCTTTAAGGTGCGATGAGCACGCTCAACAATGCCTTGTCCTTGAGGATTATAAGGCAAACCATGAGTAAGTTGCACTCCCATAGTAGAACAAAAAGCTGTAAATTGTCTGCCAGTATAAGCAGGTCCATTATCAGTCTTAAGGGATGCAGGTGCACCCCATGCTGCCCATGCCTCTAAACAGTGAGTAATGACATTGCGTGCCTTTTCTCCCGATAAAGCAGAAGCATGGATAATTCCAGAGCACGTATCAACGGAAACATGCACATACTTAAGGTTACCAAAGTCAGGTATATGTGTCACATCCATTTGCCAAACAACCAATGGCTTTAATCCCCGTGGGTTTACTCCATAATTAGGGGGATGAAGAAATGTGACACAATGGGGACATTGCAATATTATCTGCCGAGCATCCGCTCTTGAAATGGAAAAACGCCTGCGCAGCGTTAATGCATTAACATGGAAGTTTTGGTGAAACAACTTAGCCCTCTCTAAGGAGGAAGCCAAGCATATCAATTGACTTCTAGTGGCTAAGTCCGCACAGGCATTACCTTGGGATAATGGACCAGGAAGAGAGGTGTGAGCCCTAATATGCATTGGATAAAAAGAAGCAGTGCGGTTAGAGATAAGCTGTTGAAGCTGAGTAAAGTAAACAGACACATTGTGGGCATCACTAATAGTTCCCACGGCCTCCAGGACTTTTAGTGCTTGTACCACATAGCTGGAGTCCGAAATAAGATTAAAAGGAAAAGAACACTGTTTAAAAACTTCAATAACAATTTGTAGTTCTACCCATTGTGGATTTCCAGGAGCAAATTGATGCTGAATAGGGGGAGAGTCATTAATTACATAAGCTCCCATTCCAGACTTGGAACCATCAGTAAAAATGTTAACAGCCCCTGGAATTGGACTGGATGAAGTTACCTTAGGGAAAATGATGGGATGTTCTTTAACAAAATGGAGTAATGGATGAGAAGGGTAGTGATTATCAATACTCCCTTGAAACGAGCAACACAGAATAGCCCAGTTGTCTAGAGTAGCACATAAAACATTAAGTTGAGCTTTAGTGTAGGGTATGATAAGAGAAGAAGGTGATTGGCCGAAAAATTGAATGCTTTGTTGAATCCCTTTAAGTGCCAATGCTGCAACAGCATCAGGATAATATTCTAAGGATTTTCCTGGGGATACATGTGGGTGGATCCATAGTAAAGGCCCATCTTGCCACAGTACTCCAGTAGGCTGCCGCATAGTGGCAAGCACACATAACTGGAAAGGCTTATCACTCTGGAGCCTGCATAGAGTGGCCTGCTGTATAGCTTGTTCTACTTTTATAAGGGTCGCTCTAGCCTCAGTAGTGAGGCTACGAGGGGAAGCAAGATCTGGATCACCCTTAAGAGTAGCATACAAAGGCTGGAGCACAATATTAGGAATATGTAAATATCCTCTTATCCAATTAATATCTCCCAGCAATTTTTGAAAATCATTTAAAGTTCGGAGATCTTGAGTCCTGATGGTAATTTTTTGTGGTTTTAATTTGTCATACCCAATTGTCGCTCCCAAAAACCTGATAGAATCCCCCGTTTGAACCTTTTCAGGTGCGATGTGCAGTCCATGTTGAGCCAACAGCATCACGAGTTCTTTATAAGCCTCATAAACTGTCTGTTCTAATTTTGCGGCCAATAACACATCATCCATATAGTGAATGATCTTGGTGGAGGAATACTTATGTCTGAGAGGTGCGAGTGCCTTTCCCACATACATCTGGCACATCGTGGGACTGTTAGCCATCCCCTGTGGCAACACCACCCACTCAAACCTTTGATCTGGTTCCTCGTGATTACATGAGGGAAGGGTGAAAGCAAAACGTTGGGAATCTTTAGGATGCAAAGGAATGGAAAAGAAACAGTCTTTAATGTCAATAACAATTATATGCCAGCCTTGAGGAACAGAGGAGAGCAGAGGCAGCCCTCTTTGAATGGGCCCCATAAGCTGCATCTGAGCATTAACTGCTCGTAGATCATGCAGTAGGCGCCACTTCCCTGATTTTTTCTTAATGACAAATATGGGAGTATTCCATGGAGAAGTAGAAGGTTGGATGTGACCCAAATCAAGTTGTTCTTTGACTAGATCATGGGCTGCTGCCAGTTTAACCGAGGGAAGAGGCCACTGAGGCACCCAAACAGGCTCCTCGGTGAGCCATGTTATGGGCATTTGAGCCCCAGTGGCCCCTAGGAAAAACCCAGACCAAACCTGTTAAGCTTTTGATGACCTTGCACAGGATGCTTACGTCCCTGTAGGTGCCTTCCTAGTCCTAGACCTGGCTTATACCCCATATTTTGCATGATATGTTGAGACACTGGGGAATAGTCATTACTAAGAGTGAACCCCATGTCTTTCATCAAATCACGGCCCCATAAAGAAATAGGTAAATCAAGTACATAAGGCTGAAAGGTACCATCATGTCCTTCCGAGTCCTTCCAAGATAGATGTCTACAGCTGTTTTGAGGGGCTTGGGCATATCCAAGTCCTCTTAAGGATTGATCAGAAGCCTGCACTGGGCATCCCCTAGACCAGTCCTTAAGGGCTATGATACTACGATCTGCTCCTGTGTCCAGCAATCCCACAATAGATTTACCTTCTATGCTTAATTCCAAAGTGGGGCGATTGCTCATATCCAGTGACAAATAGGCACAATTTCCTCCGGTGGTACCAATCTGATTTCCTGTCCGTGACCTTGAGTCAGCAGGGAAGTGATTATGTAAACTAGGCAAAATTAGCAATTGAGCAATCCGATCCCCTGGGGAGATAGACACAATGCCCCTTGGAGCTTCCACCATAACCTTTATTGCCCCTACAGTATCAGGGTTTACAACTCCGGGGAAAACATGAAGACCTTGTAGGATAGAGGATGCACGTCCAATTAACAAACCTACAGCGCCAGGGGGTAAAGGCCCTTTGAACTCAGTTTCCACCAATTGGACTCCCATCTCAGGTGTTAATACGAGTCTGGAGGTGGAACAGAGGTCCAATCCCGCGGCACCTGTAGTGGCTCTCCGCATCTCGTGGGATGGCGCAGAGAAGGCCATGTCTCGGGTTCGGGTGTGACATTCTCCATTGCCCCATATATTTGCGGGCCCTGGGGTCGGGGGCCCCTTCGGCCGTTTTTTGGCCCAGCTGAAATAGGGTGTCCATGGATGTCCCTCACTGATCTACACTCCCTTGCCCAATGCTTCCCCTTTTTGCATTTTGGACACAGCCCCGGTTGACAAGGGCCATTAGAAGGGCCACCGCGAGGAGGTCCAGTAAAATTGCCTTTTTTGGGACAGTCACGTTTGAAATGGCCGGATTGACCACAATGGAAGCATGTTCCGGCACCAGGACCGCCCCCTTTTGCAATCCGAAGGACAGCAGCTGCAAGACCTGCATTAGTTAAAGGTCCTCCAAGCTCTCTACACACTTTCATCCAAGCTTCTATGCCCTTGTTTTTATAAGGAGCGATTGCTGCTTTACATTCTTTGGTGCATTGTTCAAAAACAAGTTGTTTAATCAAGGGCATTGCTCTATCAGGGTCACCAAAAATTTTTCCTGCGGCATCCACCATCCTAGCAACAAAGTCCGAGAAAGGTTCTGTGGGGCCTTGCATGATTTTTGTTAAATTGCCAGACACTTCTCCTCTATTTGGGAGTGATTTCCATGCACGGATACAAATGTTATTGATCTGTTCATATACCTCAGGGGGGTATCCTGTTTGTTGATTAGCAAATCTGCCTTGTCCCAAAAGCATTTCCTTGTCCCAATGGGGGTGTCCCGCCGCATAGTTTTGGGCAGCCTGCTCTACAGCACCCTCTAGCACAAAGGCTCTCCAGTCCAAATATTTGCCTGGAGAAACACAAGCCCGAACAAGGCTAGCCCAATCAGAGGGAGTCATACAGTATCTAGACAGACTCTCCACCTGAGTTAATGTGAAGGCGGCATCCACCCCATAAGTACGCACAGACTCTGCCAGGGTCTTCACAATTTTGAAATCTAAGGGCTCATGGAATCTTCCCCTATTGTCATCCTGGAAAACTGGATAAGCAAGACCCATCTCAGCATTAACAGCCCTCCATGTTTGGGCATGGAAAGCTCTCCTCGAAACACCCTCACCGTACGGTGGCGGGTCCGGAGGATCATTTTTCTTGAGCTCCTGTTTATTTTTGTTTCCTTCTCCCATAGTTAAACTCCCTAGCTGCCGAGACAGTCTCCCGAGCTCCTGCTGTTCATCCTCCTCCTCTTCTGACCCACTTTTGCATGGGAGTGTGCGCAGTGTACTGAGATCTGGATACAAGTGTTTCCTCCCCCGTTTCTCGCTCTGCACATTCCCACCCTCCTGAAATACCTCACTGCCTGCCATTTCTGATTTTTCTTCATGTAATTGCTCTAAAACTTCTTGTCCTTTAGTAAGTGCTTCCTGACATCTGCTATCTGTGAGGCAACTACGAATCATCTTCCAAAGGGGTATCACCCCACCCTCTAATATGCCCTGCTCAGAAGCAAAGTCAAGGTCTGTGCCTAACTTATCCCAGCTAGGCAGAGTAAAGCTGCCCCAGAACGGAAACCACGATGCAGCAATATCTGTCTTTTGTAAAAATCTCTGTAAAGTACTACGTTTCACTTTTAGGCTCTTGGAACGTAACAGGTTATCTAGGGCCAGGAGAAGCGGACTTGAAGATACGGCACCCATGACACAACAAAAGACACACAACAAACAAGAGTGAAAGTAAGAGCAAAAGTACACAGTGCAGCTGCAATAAGATTTAATGCTCTCTCTGGCTTTACAGAGGAGCTGCCGCCTTGACAGCGAGTCCTAAATTACCTAGGATTAATCTCCGCTTTAACAGCGGGTCCCAATTAATCTGGGACTGATCTCCGCTTTACCTGCGGGTCCCACCTTACCTGGGACTAATTGGTGCACCACCCCTGACTGCTGAAAGTTCTGGTTCCCGGGTTTCGGCACCACTTGTCGCGACCCCTTGCCCGCAAGGAAGACGCAACTCAGGAATCTTCTTTCAGCAGTTTATTCAGGCCTTGATTTAAGTATCTCTTAGTGACTCCCTTTCTTTTTCCTTCTTCCTTTCGAGGGCCCAAGCACAGCCTAATAAAGCCTCCCACGTACCAATCTTAAACCACCGCGTGGGTCTTTCTTATAGGGTGGCAAGAGATAGCGTGCCAACTCTCCACAAAGGAATTTGATTTATCACAGGCCACAGTGGAAGCCGGCGCCATCTTCTAATGGCGGCCACAATTTACAACAATGGCTTACTACAAGAAAGAAAGTCTCTATTTCCAAGTCATGAAGGATCATAAAGACATCAGACAAAAGTAAAGGAGACCCTTTGTGGTTTTAAACACTTTAATGCTCTTGTTGCGATCTTTGCCTCCTGTGCCAACCCCTAGGAGAACTGATCCCTGGTAGGGGCTTTTCCGACCACTTGACAGTTCAGGATCAGGAGAAGCCTGATCTATCATTTTCTGGCTAGGGAAGCAGGTGGCAAGAGTGGCTCTTCTCCTGGTGAAGCCCATCACACCACCCACGAGGGAGTTAAACCCTGCAAAAGGAGGAGAGATGCTGGATGGTGGTGCTCAGATATCTGTCTTAGCCACTAGCCTGCCTCAGTATCCTGGAGTACACGCAGAAAGGATGTGGCCCAGAGCTTTCTCATCACCTAGGACACCAACATGGCTCAAGTCCCTCCTCAATTGTCACCAGGGACCTTCCTGGAGATAGCCATCCCCAGTCTCCACCCTTAACCTGCTTTCATCTCTAAGCACTTATGCCCCTATGAGACAGTGAGCAGGGGAGAGGGGCTCAGCATTGGTACCTACTAGAATGCAGACCTCAGGAGAAAAGCAGGAGCTCAGTTCCCTGTTGAATCCACAGAGCCCAAGACAATGCCTGGCACACAATAGACATTCAAATCCTGACTTAAACACACATCTGTTGAGCATATGCTGAGCCAGGTACCCATCTGGGTGTTATAGATACATACAAACTTTGTCAATTTGAGGGTATATATATGCACTTTACTGATGAAATCACTAAGTAAGGGAGGTTCAAGAATTAAACCAAAGTTATCTAGAGCAAGAAGGGCAGGGATGGATTCTATCTGAGGCTGTCTGTTCCCTCCAGCGTCTGCACTAACATCCCAGAAGAGGAATGCAAAGTTTTGAACTGATGACATAACTGAAGAAATGTCAATAAAAACCAGAAAGGGAAGAAACACAACTTTTACAACTTGAACATCACACTTCCATTTTACCTATGAGTTGTCACAAGCCACACAGAAAGGGAATGGTTTAGGGCAGTTTCTGGAATTTCCCCATGACATAAACCACAAGGGTCCTCACCTGTTTTACCATCATGGTATCCCTGAGAGGAGCTCAAAGCTCCACCTCCTTCCTGGGGTAGCCTCCCCCCAACCCCGTCATGTAACAGAGCCATGTGTCAAAAGCCCTCATTCTGGCTACAAGTTAGAAAATTGAGATAATACATTCATGCAGTCTGTACTCCTAGGAGAGAGGAGGCAGGTGGGGGACAGGGATGATCTGAGCAAAGCCTGGGTCAGTTCTATTCAGGGGCCCCTAGGACAGACCTCCAGAAGCTGCTCCCCATTCGTGAGAATGAGACAGCTAAACCTGAGGCCTGCAAGGGCCTCTCAAGGACTGGCCTGGGACACACTGAAATGACCTTATCATCACTCAAAGCGTCAGCTGATGACTCAGCTGAGCACACAGATTTAGACAAAAATACCTCATCTCACCAGCACGAAGCCTGACACTCACCTGGAACAGCAGCTTCTCTGTGCAAGGCCCACCCCCCATTCACCTGGGTCACTATGGCTGGGGTGAACCCCATTCATGCCCCCCACCCAACCTCTTCCTTGATTCCCATTTATGTCCTCCTCCTCAACCTCCATGAATCATTGCCCTTTATGAAATCTGCTCAAAGTTGCCTTCTTAAGCCAGTTTCATTTTTGTGCCTCCTATTCTGCTCATAAAACCCTTGCTGAGATCATCCGTGGCTCCATATTGCCTCATAGATAGGTAAGTCCCCCTCCCTCTGTAAACTGCCTTCTTCAGCCTCCATCTCCTGGTTTTCCTGATTCCTCTCCAGCAATTTCTTCTCAGCTTCCTTTTCTGCTCCTCCTCCACATGCCTACTGGAGTCACTTGGGCTCTTCCTCTGAACTTTCCCTCCATCTAAACTCTCCTCCTATCTCCTAGGCCAGTTCTCTAAAAGTTGTATTGTTTTTTTACAACCCTTCCCTTTAGCTACAGACACACATGCTTCTCAAACTGAAAATGCACACATCTCAATTCTTGCCCCTAAACATCTCACCCTCCAACCACCACCTTCTCTGTGTTCAGTGCCACCCTCTTCCCAGGTAAGGAGAACAGAAATTCAAGAGCCCATTCTTGACCTATCCCACACCTAAAGTCCAACCATCAGGTGAGTCTTGCTGCTACCTCCCCAGTGCATTTTCAAATCTCCCCCACCTCTTGCCCCCTCCAAACTCATCTGCACCGACTCCCCTCCTGCCCAGAGTTCCCATAAGCCATGGTCCTGCCAGCAACCACTTGGAGAAGTCGACAAAGCTAAAACTTTCTAAGGAAAGCCAACCATTACCTATTTCAAATATCACCCAAACTTTTCACAGCTGACACCACCAGCCCCCTTCTGCCTGTCCCATGCCACCTCTACTGCTCCTCTCTCACTTCACTCTAGCCACCCTGGTCCCCTCAGTGTCTTAGAACTCACTGAGACCCCTTATATTTGGGGGCTCCTTCCCAGGTAGCCACTCAGAGCCCCTAAAGTACTTTGTCTACCTACTGTGCCTACTTACCTCTTCACCCATGCCTGGTATTTTCTCATAATCCTTGACCACTTGCTATTTTTGCCATTTTTCTTTTACCATCTTTCTCTCTTCACTAAAAACTAAGCTTAAGGACAGGAAATTTGTCCTTCAAACTTGCTATCTATATTCCAATAGAGTCTGGCATTTATCAGAGGTGCAAATGTTAGCTGCATTAATTAAGTATCAGGGAAGGTGTGGAGGATAACGGTAGCTTTGCTGTCCCCTGTGTAAAGGAGCCAGCCCTTGCCTAGACCAGTCACCTGTGGTCCTGACAATTTGAACCCCAATGATGCTTAGAAAAGATGCAGAGGCCTGAGGTTCCCCAGATGGCCACTAGATGTCCACTTAGCTCCACCAAGTCAGCCCTGCTCTGCCACCAGCATCAAGAACAGCCCAGGGGCCAGGGTGTGACCACAGGTATCTGATTCATGCTGATGATTTCACCTCCTTTGCCCACATCTTCTAGGAGGGAGCTGCTCTCTGCTCTGTTTGGCCCACTGTTTTGTGATTACAAAGCCTCACATCTTAGGATCCTGCAGGAGAACACTGAGACAGGCACACAGGAACTGGGGACCGATTCCATGTCTGCTGCCACATCCCTTAATCTTGGAGGCTTCCCATTCACCCAAAGGGAAGAGCCTGGGCACCAGCCCTCTCACCAACAGCAGCACACCAGGCTCTAACAGTCACTCACTTGAGCTTGGCCCTGTGCCCTCAGAGCTGTTTTAAAGAATTCTGCTAACGATGTAGAGTGGCACAAAACATTGGTGGGGACCATCTTGATTAGAAGCTTTAATAACAAGATCAGAATCTGTAATTAGGCACATTAACTTGATGCAGAATATTCTAATAGTTTTTCATATGCTTGAAAAATTATCAGAGACTCTTGTTAAGAGTTGGAAAAGAACAGTCACTAGAGGCCCCTAGGTCAGAGGGGTTTCCTGATTTGCCACAACTGCTCCTATGGACAGGACCAAAGCTGGGGCTCTTGTTCAGAGTTTTCCCCCAGGTGCCCACTCACAGTCTTCATCCATCTGATTTGGATACAAACCCATTTTACTCCTAGTCCTGATAGGCACCATATGCATATCGACTAAATATCAAGCAACAAAACCAGACAAGACCACACAACACAGAGTGAACTAGTCTGGAACTTACCATGGTCTCCCTCATCCACACCCTGCAGTCCCCTTTCCTTAAAGACCCACTTCCAGGTGTAAGAATGTGTGGGTCACAAAGGACCTGGAAGAGTCAGTCTGACCCAGTTCACACAGCTTCAGCCCAGGATCCAGACCCCCACCAGGTGACAGGTAAGGGCCACCCTCCCTCTCTCCCTGCAAGGAAAGCAGTTTGCCAACTTGATTCCCCTGGAGAGAAAGTGCTGGGCTCAGCTCTGACAGGGTAGCAGTCCTGGGGTATGTGTTCCAGACCCATCCTTCAGGAAATACCCAACATTAATGATAGCCATGGCTCCCCACACCCACCTCCCAAAGGGAGGGAAGAACAGAGAGGAGGTAATTACAGATTGCTCTCTAGTTCTGCTAATCAACAAATGAGTAAAGCCCAGATCCCAGACAATACAATTAGCCAGAGGCTGCAATTACTACTGTATATTTTGCCAGAGACACCTACTCCCACCAAGCTAACCAGGGGGCCCCTTCTGGTTAATAGCTTGGACTGCTTCTGGGACAGCACTCATCTCTCTGTATCCTCTCTTGTTAAACCCCCATGGCCATTTTTTCCCAAGCCCTACCCATTTTAAACCACTTTCCTCTCCCAGGGCCAAGGTCTCATCTCTGCAGAGACTTTCCTGCTTCCATCTCACCTCCTTCAATTGTTCTCCACCACAGACATCCAGAGGGCTCTTTAGAACATGCCAGTGATGTCACGCCCTGTGCCCTAAAGACCTGGACCAGCACTATGTCCTTCAGAGAGACATAAAGGGACTGCAACAGAGGCTGGAAAATCTAAACCCAGATATATGGCCACGCCCACTCATTCTTCCACTGGCTCACAAGCCCCTCTGTGCTGTTCCTTCTTAAGAAAAGCGGGACTCTGCAGCAGAGGGAGGCATTTTCTTTTTCACATTATAAAACACCAGACCACAAAAATCACCCTTGGGTGAACACTTGACCCAAGTTCTGGATCTGCCCCAGGTAGGAAAGGGCACAGTTCATCCCAGGTCTTATAGGACACTGTATATTAGGGTCAACTTGATACCACTAATGCCATGACGTCTGGGTGGGTGACAGACCTCCTGGGTCTGCTTCTGTCCTTCCCATGAAATGAGAACCATAGGGGTTATTTAACTAGGTTGCAACCCTAGTTGGAGTCCAGGGAAGGACACCTGAAGGGCAGACACCTGAAAGGCATGACTCTGCATGGTGAGCTGGTCTCCCCAGCTCACACAGCACCTAGCACAGCTCCAGACACAAGACACCAGCGTTAATTCTCAGGATCCTCACTTTTTCCCACCCTATCGCTGACGAAGGCAGTATCAGGGGCTCATTTGGGCACAGGGAGAACAAAAGCGAGGCACTAGCAACTCAGTGAGATCCTGTCTCTAAATAAAATACAAAAAAGGGTTGGGAATATGGCTCAGTGGTTGAGTGCCCCCGATGGGTTCAATACCCAGTACCGCCCACCCCCCCAAAAAAGACAATTTAAATTAATATGAATTTGAACATATGAAAGATGTTCAAACTCACTTATAAAAGCAATGAAAAAATCAAAACTACAATAAGATATCATTTTTTTACCTAAACAAAACTATTGCAAGACTATGGAAAACAGGCTCTCATACAACTCTGATGTCAGTGCAAAATGGTTGAATCTATCAAGTAAACAATTTGGCAATTTCTCTGAAAAGTTCAAGTATATCTACCTTTTGACCAAGCCATCCATATAGTGAGTTTATCTTACTACTATTAAAAAGACAATATATACAGCAGCGCTCACTGATAGAACTGAAGAAAAAATGAAAAATTTCAAAATTGATTGTTTCACCACTTAGCCACATCAGTGGTAGCATGCTTGCCTCTAGATAGAGATGAAGATTCTAAAGAGTCACTCTGAGTAATTGATGAAGTAAATAAACAGAAAATCAGTAAGCATATAGAAGACTTCAACAACACTGTCGACCAACTTGACCTAGCAAAGGGTCCGTCTTCCCTACCAGAGAAAAATACACATTTGTTTCAACAGCACATGGAATATTAATAAATGGAAAACACATTCTGTTCCAGAAAACAGAACACAGCCAATGAAAAAATTCAAATTATATGAAGTATATTCTCTGACAATATTGGAATTAAGCTAGAAATTAGCAACAGAATCATATACCTAATAGCACCATATTCAGAAATATAGAACAAAACAACTCATTTGTTAAAAGCTCATAATTCAAAGAAGGAAGCACCAACTTTCTAGAAAGTTATAAAATATTCTAAAGTAAAAGAAAAAAACAGCATATTAAAATTAGTGGGGCAAAGCAAAAACAATTGGTTTAGAGGGAAGTTTATAGTAAATAGTTCATAAGAAAATATTCAAAGACCTCAAATAAATGATCTAAGCTTTCCCTCTAAGAAAGGATTAAAAGAAAGTCAACTAAATCCCAAAATAAGAGCAGAAATCAATGAAACAGAGCTGAAGGTATAGCTCAATGGTAGACATTTGCTTAGCATGAACAAGACCCTGGATTTAATCCCAGGAAATAAGGAAGGAGAAAAAGAAATCAATGACACAGAAAATGGATAAACAATAGAAAAAAATCAATAATACAAAATCTGATACTTTGTAAAGACCAATGTAGAAATGTTTATTCATAGAGTAATCTGTCATCTTGATCCTTATCTTTGTCCATTCGATTGTTACAACAACATACAAGCTAGGTGGATTATCAACAACAGAAATTTATCTCTCATGGTTCTGGAAACTGGACTGTCCAAGGGGGCAGCAGATTCAGTGTCTGATAAAGGCCCATCTTCTTCTCAGAGACATATGTTCTAGCCGTGTGGTAGAAAGGGCAAGGAGCACTATCGCCCTCACAAGAGCTCTGCCCTCACAACCTAATCACTTCCCAGAGGTCCCACCTCTTAGTGACATCATGCTGCAGGTTAGGATTGCAACTGATGAATTTGGGGACATAAGCATTCAGAGCATAGCGAATGCTCAGTAGAAGTTAGGATTCTAAGGTTGCACACCTACCTCAGGAAAAGCTCATAGGGACAGGGAAAGGAGAGGCCTCACTTGTACCCCAAGATACCAGACAAGAGCTGGGTATGAACATGTCCCTCCCCTCCCCTCTCTGCCAGTCAAGACATGGGCAGACAAGGCTTGACAGCAACAGCCCTCCCCATGCCCATCACAGAGCTGCTGAGCTCCCCATGCCCTTTGTGGACAGCAGCCCAAGGTCCCTGCTAGAGAGTCAAAGCCCAAAATTCATTTCTTAAACCAGGCTCAGTGGCACACATCTATAATCCCAACTACTCAAGAGACTGGGGCAGGATCATAAGTTTGAGACCAGCATGGGCAACTCGGTAAAAACCCTGTCTCAAAATTGAATTTTGCAAAGGGCTGAGGGTATGGCTTAGTGGTAGAGTGCTTGCCTAGCACATGCAAGGACCTGGGTTTAATACCAGGAAGGAAGGAAGGAAGGAAGGAAGGAAGGAAGGAAGGAAGGAAGGAAGGAAGGAAAGAAGGAAAGAAGGAAGTAAGGAAGGAAGGAAGGAAGGAAGGAAGGAAAGAAGGAAGGAAGGAAGGAAGGAAGAAAGGAAGGAAGGACTTTCTATGTTGAAGCCTAATACCCAAGGCAATTTGTTACAAGGAGGGAGAGTACCTGAGAGGTGACTAGGTCATGCAGATAAAACCCTGATAAATGCAATTAGAGACCTTCCTTATAAGGTCTCCTTCCCCATGTGAGGACACAGCAAGAAGATGGCCATTTATGAACCAGGAAATTGACCCTCAAAAACACCAAACCCACTGGAGCCTTGACCTTGGACTTCCCCACCTCCAGAACTGTGAGAATGCCTGTTGTTTAGGAGCCCCCTCAGTTTATAGGATTCAGTTACACCTTGAATGCTCTAAGATGGTCCCCCCAACCCAAACATGAGGATATAGAAGTAGCCACCTCACCTATTCCCAATCTGCTTTCTGCTTTACAGATGGCAAGCGACAGGGTCCACTGATAAGTCCACCTATGAACTAATGAAGCTTGGACTCCAATTTCCCAACTTCATTGGTCCATATGAAAAACAACACCCTATCCTGATGGAATAAATTGTTCATAAAGGAATACCAAGAACCTGACAGACCCCAGTGGTAAAAAAATTTTCACATCCCAAAATCTTTGGTCTATGTCAAGAATAATTCTGTCTTACCTTGGAGAATAAGTCACAGAGACACACTTCTGGGACTCTGAATCTGACTACCACCAAACAAGGAAGAGTATAGCTTCTGCATAAACAAAGGGCGATCTTAAAATCACATAAGAAGAGAAATGCAAATCAAAACCACCCTAAGATACCATCTCACTCCAGTAAGATTGGCAGCCATTATGAAGTCAAACAACAAGTGCTGGCGAGGATGTGGGGAAAAGGGTACTCTTGTACACTGCTGGTGGGACTGCAAATTGGTGGGGCCAATTTGAAAAGCAGTATGGAGATTCCTTGGAAAGCTGGAAATGGAACCACCATTTGACCCAGCTATTCCCCTTCTTGGACTATTCCCTGAAGACCTTAAAAGAGCATGCTATAGGGACACTGTTACAACAATGTTCATAGCAGCACAATTCACAATATCTAGACTGTGTAACAACCTAGATGCCCTTCAATAGATGAATGGATAAAAAAATGTGGCATTTATACAAAATGGAGTATTACTCTGCACTAAAAAATGACAAAATCATGGAATTTGCAGGGAAATATATGGCACTAGAGCAGATTATGCTTAGTGAAGCTAGCCAATCCCTAAAAAATAATACCAAATGTCTTATTTGATATAATGAGAGCAACTAAGAACAGAGCAGGGAGGAAGAGCAGGAAGAAAAGATTAACATTAAACAGAGACATGAGGTGGGAGGGAAAGGGAGAGAAAAGGGAAATTGCATGGAAATGGAAGGAGACCCTCAATGTTATACAAAATTACATATAAGAGGTTGTGAGGGGAAGGGGAAAATAAACAAGGAGGGAAATGAATTACAGTAGATGGGGTAGAGAGAGAAGATGGGAGGGGAGGGGAGGGGAGGGGAGGGGGGATAGTAGAGGATAGGAAAGGTAGCAGAATACAACAGTTACTAATAGGGCATTATGTAAAAATGTGGATGTGTAACCGATGTGATTCTGCAATCTGTATTTGGGGTAAAAATGGGAGTTCATAATCCACTTGAATCTAATGTATGAAATATGATATGTCAAGAGCTGTGTAATGTTTTGAACAACCAATTAAAAAAAAAGATTAAAGTGGGGAAAAGGCTTAGGAAGCATCTAATTGATGCTTCAATTAGGAAACTAAACCTTTAAAAGAGACCATGTCTCCCCAGAAACAAAGAGATATATGATGTCAGGGCCATATTCCAAGTCAAGGATCCTGTCCTCTCCAGCTCTGCTGTGAAGCCTGACAGTATCCATCCTTTCCAGTTCTCTTAGCCCAGGCTGGAATGTGGTGAGAACCAGAGGCTAATTTTAGAACTCAAAGGCAATTAGGGGAGAGCTGACAAAACCTGATCTGGGTGAGGATTCTTGTGCTGATGTGTGGTATTTGTTGTTGTAAGCTAGCTCAGGAGACCTTGGTCAGCCAGACCAGGGCCTCTGTCAGCTTTTCTCCTGGAAGATGGAAGACACATGACCTATGCACTGTCCCATATGCAGTCTAGTGAGCTGCTGAAGAGTTCCCATGACCTGTTATACAACAATAGGATGATATATTTTCCAGTTTTTCACAGAATAGTCAAACACAATCAATCTGACTGGGTGTCCTTTGTGTCTTATCACTATGCCCTTCATTTATTCTGCTTCAGCTATCCTGGTCTCTTCCCTGATCCTCAATAATGACTGGCATGCTCCTACCTCAGGGCCTTTGCATGTGTTATATTCCCTGTCTCTGGAGTCTCTATACATCTACATGGCTTACTACCTTGCCTCTGCTAACTTTTTCTGCTCAAATATCAGCTTCTCAGGGAGAAGCATAAACCCCCTTCATACTCTGATTTTTAAAAAGTATGCTTGAATTTAAAATGAACTAGATGTGTGCTTAAATTTAAAATTAACTAGAATGAAAAATTAATGCAACTGAAAACTCAGTTCCTCATTTGACTAATCACATTCAAATATTTATCATGGCTCTGGGCTATCATGTCAGAGTGCAGTTCTAGAACTTTTCTATTGTCACTGAAGGTCACATTGGATAGTGCTAATACAGAAACAAGCTGGGCTTCCCTCAGAACTTGACATAAAGCAAAGCAAAGCAGTAAGTAGCTAGAGAGAGGTACAGAAAAGAGCAGGACAGGAGCAGTTAGTGATCATGACCTGGGAAATGGCCAAAAAGTAGCAAACAAGGTAGGTCCTTAAATTCAGCAAACCACAGGGCTAACCTCATCCTGACAGAACAGCACCACAGATGGTTCCCTCATTCCTTCTCAGCCTTCTGCAACCACTTTCTGACTTCAATAACCATGGGTTCATTTCTCCAGAAGGTATGTATTAGTTTTTTTTTTTAAATTTGGCTTCTTTAGGAACATGTTCTGAAATTCATCCATGATGGTGCAGGTATCAATGGTTTGTTCTGTGTGGTCCTGGGGTCTAACTCTAGTGATTTGTTTCACAGCCCTCCCCATGAAAGGCTTCTCATAATTCAATCTAAATGCCTTCTACTGACACGGGGCCTTTATTATTTAGGTTCCCAATGGAGTTGGGCAATCATTGATGCCAGGAGCAGAAAATGAAATAGGAGGGAGGCTGATAGTGTCTAATCATTTCCCCTGATTTGGGAGACCATCTGCCTTTAGAAGAGATGTACCTTCAGGTCAAAAGATCAGAGTAAAATGTCAGGAGGTGGAGAATCTGCTAGAACAACCTCCCATCTGGGCCTACAGCAGTCTCTAAAAGGGCCAGTCCAATCACTGAGGAAGACCTCAGCTCTCAGGACATCTCAGTGCAATCCCTCTCCCCTTTCCAACCTGCTCTGGCCATCACTCCCACCCAATACCCTCTACACCCAAAAAGAGGTGGGGGTGTGAGTTAATATCTGTAAAGCTGATTCATCTTCTCATCCATTATCATCCTCATGCAGAGCAGCTGGTCTTTGTTTCCAGCAGTTGTCAGTCTGCATTAGTTTCTAACATAGTAACGCCAAGTTTCTCTGTCCTACTGGCTTCCACTCTCATCTTCCCATACAGCCTCATCTCAAAACATTTGTATTCATGGTATTATTCACTGGAAAACCTTGGATAGATCCCACCCCCCATCAGTACCAGTTGTCACCTCCTATGTTGAGCTTAAGTTGCAATTCCAGATCACAATGAACTGTGGCCTCTGACACCAGAAAGAGACCAAGAATGAAAAAACAACAGGCCTTTCATCCACACACCCACATGTTTCTTTTCATAAGCTGTGAGACAGCAGGTGGGTAGTTCAGAGGACTCACTTGCTTATGCCTGCAAAAAGGCATCCTTTACCTTCCTAATGAGAACAAATTTCAAACCATCCTGACACTACATGTGCTTGAGTATCATCCAGGGAAATGCTAGTGCTGGCTGAATAATAAATGAATATTGATTTACAGCCCCAGGTGAAATTAAAACAGTCACTCTCGTCCACGCATCTTTTCATCACCCCCCTGCCCCACCCCCATTCATGAGAAAAGCTGGCAGATGTAGAGAAAATTATACCAAGCACCAGCCCCCAATTTCCCCTGGTTATTAAATTATATTGACAAATTGCAATGGACTCATATTCAATGACTTCAAAATTTTGAATTAGCATCAGACCTTTTGGATGAAGGGAATGGCAAGCACTGATGCTTTGACAAGCAGGTATGCAGACTGGTCACTGGGGGGGTGATAATGGGCATACTGGGGAGCCCCAGACCCATGTCTCTCCTGGCCAGCTGGCTAACCTGAGAGGTGAGGCCCTGCACAGTGTCAGGAAAGGAGAAGATGCCAGCTCCCCGGGCACCACAAAGCTGAGGTTGATGGTAAGGTCATGGGAAGCCACAAGGAAGGGTGCAGCACTGTCAGCCATGCCCTGACTGGCCAGGGACATGGAGGGCACCTTGAGGCACATGGCTGCTACTCCAAGATGCAGCCTGACTTCTGTCAAATAAGGCATTTGTCAGATTGCTGTTTTCTAATTCAGGATAAGTACTGCAAGAGTCTCTGAGGTGAGTGCGCTGATCCCTGAATGTGGCCAGCAAATCTTAGAAGAGCCACGCTGGTGATCCCACCTTCCTCCCCTTTAAATGACCATAGGTATTTAAAGCAAGTGTTACCTTTGGAGTTCACTGAAACCATGACATCCCCTCAGCAAAGCCCTCATTAACACAGAGGCACTGCCATCCCTGAATAACTCTGCTCTTCGACAAAGTGGAACCTCCTGGCTGTTGGTACGAACACCACGTGGATGCCCCAGTATCAAACTAGAGAATTCCTTAAATAACAGTAGTAACAAGATAATGCCATCTGTTAATTCCCGTTACAAATGGGGCTCTTTTCCAAATGCTCAATGCACAATTCAATTTTATTTTTATCTAACCATCACAAGATCCCTGTTAGGTGGAAATGATGGACCTTAAACAGAGCGGTTCAGCAATCTTCTCCAGGGTCAGGTCCCACAGCTAGCCAGGGATGTTGAAGGCATTTAAAGCCCTATCTACCCAATCTAAAATCCACTGCCCTTTAAACCTTAAAAAAAAAAAAAAAAAAAAAAAGAATGTTTTTTTTTTTTTTTTTTTTTTCTCTAAAATGGCCATCAGGGCTGAATTTCAGTTTTAGCTAAATAAAAGAAACTCAATCTACAACGTTAGAACATTTGAAAGTGCATGTGCATTCAGCTTTTGCAAGTCGATTAAATGATAGCAGTGTTTGTTGTTTGTTTGTTTGGTTGGTTGCTTTTGATTTTTTTTTAAGGGATGAACTCACAAGGACAAAGAAAACAAGAGAAGGACAACAGCCACAAAATTATGTGAGGCAGGAAGGTAGATAGCAAGAGTGGTAGCTGCCTTCATGGAGCGGGGCAGAGAGGGGTGGTCAAGAAGCACCATGTCAAAGCATACCCCCAAATTCCCTGAGGCTCAGGAAGGGATGCCACAAGTCATTCCCTAAATGAGGAAGGTACTAAAAGCCAAAGGATTTATTGACAAAATCTTAAGAAGCCCAGACCTGCTCCACCACTACTCAGGGTATATTCATGCTGGTCTCAGTAGAGGAGAGAGTACACTCATCACAGAGAGAAAAAGAAAGACACCCCCCACCCCTACCCAGTCCCCTACTCTCTGCTCACCCCCACACAGGACATATTAGGTTCAGCTGAGGGTAAGGTTACTGCCTGGTATAGAGGGGGACCAGGGGACCTGCTGCCCAGGGGATTCCTCTAACTTGAGAGAACAACAACAAAAAAACAATAATAAATAAATAAAATAAATAAATAATAAATAAATAAAAATAAAAATAACTGAGAGTATAAAATACATAGATTCTCAAAGAAAACCAATTATATTAACATACAGTTAATAAAACATAAAAAATTGTGCCTTAGTAACTAAGTATTTCTAGATGTGTTAAATTGTAAAATCTAATAGCAGATCTAATAAGTTCGTAATTTTGAGTTATAACCAGCACAAATATTTTGAGATATCCACCGAAACTAATTTCAGATGAAGATTCATAATTTATTAGTGACAAATAATAATGCTCTAGTATATTACTGTGTTTTATTGTCTAGTTTTAGGACTGAAGATATTGCTAAATTTCCAAGAGGTTAAATGAAAGTAAAGACATTTTCTTCTCTATTCAAATTCACATATGTCTAAATTCCATCCAAATCCAAATGCCAGCTTAAAAACCCTGCCCTACAATTAAGATCACATTTAAAAAGCATCACCCATACACACACAATATAATCAAATAATAATATAATCAAAATAATAATCTAAATATATTAAGAGAATGGAATAACACACAATACATATATATATATATATATATATATATATATATATATATATATATATATATACACACACACACACATATATTCATCCATTTCCAATAATTCCTAGAATTTGGGAAGTCATCTAATATGGAAAAAAAAGAGACCAAAACAAATAGAAAAATGTCACTAGGTAAAGTGATATCCAGGAGAAGAAAATGTTTTAAAATATTATCATTAAACATCATCAGATATAGGTGATATTCTAAATATCAGGAAAATTTAAAATATTTTTAATATTATTTTGCAAATACTATTTTAAAAAAGAATAAACACAAAATAAATTTCTTAGAATTTAAAAACAACAGAAATAAACAATTCAATAAAAGCATCAAAAAAACCAGCTGGGTTTTGTTTGAAATAAAGTATTAGTTATTGAAATAGCATTAGACATCGCTAAAGCCACAGTGGAAATGAAACAACAACATATGAAAGACGTTAAAATTCTAAGAATAAACTCATTTCCATCCAAACTTCTACATAAAATATGAGAACAGACATTTTCAGATATTCAAAGTTGAATTAAAAAAATTGTTTTCTTGTATCTGTTCCCAGGAAGCTACCAGAGGGTATGTTCCTCCAAAACAAGGGAGTAAATCATGAAAGACAATAACACAGGATTGAGTGAGACACATCCCAAGAGAAAAGTAAAATGAATCCCCAGGATTGGAATGGATGGGATCCCAAGATGACAACCATGGAGTTGATTGGAACATGCCCAGCTCAGGAACACCCATTTATATCACATACTTATTTATTAGTACCAGGAAACACAAAACAGAATGCAAGAAAGGAATAAAAGACTTAGGAGCTCAGCTATGAATAATATTTATAGTCATAATAACAATATTGAATGCTGATATAATCTAAATATACCAGGAGGATGGAATAATTAGGCAATAGGGGTCAGCCAGAGTAGATAGTCAATAAATCATGCTTATAACTGAAAAATCAAGAAGCAGAAACACCTACATGTTGCTGAGAAATTCAGAGGTTGAAGGAGCTAGGGTTAAAGGCTTAGTGGTAGACAGCTTGCCTAGCACAGGTGAAGCCCTGAGCTCAATCCCCACTATGGCAAAAATTAAAATAATTTAAAAATTAAAACAAGGGATGTGGAGGTTGAAAAGTTTTAAGTGGTTGCCCTGAAGAGGGTTTTTTTTTTTTTTAATATGAGCCTTGAAGAACAATCAGCTATTTAAATCACATACATGTCAAACAAGGAAAAAAATTAAAAGCAAACAAAATACTTCAGGGCAGTAATTTCTGGTATATCTGTCAGGTTCAAGCAGAGAAAAAAGAATCATGGGAGATATATATTTATAGCAAGGAAGTGGTTCATGTGATCGTGCGGCTCACCAGGCAACAGCTGGATGCTCAAGCCCTAACAAAGGGCAAGGCTAACTTTACCAGGGCTGCTTGCTTCACCCAGCAGAAAGGAGAACTGTCAAACACCCGGCTCCTCAAGGCTGTTTCCTCTTCTAACCTTCCCTGGAGACAATCCACCTCTTTCAAACAGTCAACTTTCCAGAAAATAAAGAGGATGGAGACCCCTCCTCACACAGCTCACCTTCACAAGCACCCACAGACACCCTGGTTTCCTGTTCAACCTGTACTTGGAAAAGTTCTTGGGGGAAAAGAGGCTATATTTAGCCATGCTGGTCTCAGAATTTCTTTATCCCCGCCCCCCCCCCAAGGAACCAGAATGATTAAAAAGCTCACTTTAAGAGGATTATTCAAGGCTTAAGAAATTCTACTTGAGTGCTTCAAAACAAATATCTCCAAAACATATCCAGTGTTTCCCTATCGACCCAGTAACAAATATTTACATGTTGATCACCAGGCAGAACATTCCAAAGTAACAGAAGAAAGGAGGATGGAATGCAAGTCACTTATAGGAGGAGCCCTTGTCACGGGGAAGAACCTATTCTCCACCACTGTGCTGTGCTAGGATGTATTGTGTGCACCATATACACAGGCATATTTTAGTCTGAGTTTGGGAAATAAAAAAAGCATTCACTATGATTTCTTCACTATCCAAACAATGAACAAAAAGTCTAGAACTATTATGAGGATGGTGTTCTTCATTATATTTAGAGAAGTGAATAAAAAAAAAAAACATTTACATTAAACTGTTAAATAAATACCCTTTGAAATAATTTCTTTTTCTTCTCCGAAAGAATGCACTCTCAAAACCTCACACAGAGGGGAAAAAAAGTGCTACATTAGTTTGTTCTCACATTCCAGATGGGAAAAAAAGTACCAAGAGATTAAAGAAGTTTCCCAAGGTCAAGTGCAGAGGTATTTGAATAGCAAACTACTCAACCTTCATACAGCAACACCCATCTTGGATAAACACTCCTCTCCTTAAATACACAGATGCCCCTACTATAGGCTGGGGGTGAAGAGAGGGAGCAGAGTGAATATTGTAATGATACTTTCACACCCATGCTTTGTGCAAACTTAGAGGCAGGAGGACAAGACTCCCTCCTCCATTTTGTTCCCCTATCCCTGAAGCCCCCTAAGATGGATCTTCATGGTACCAGCCAAGGCAGAACCACCATAGCTACTGTAAACAGGAGGGTTCAGGGGGCTCATTCCCATAGAGTAGAATGTAGGAAAGTCCTGGGCTTGTAATGTATTCAGAATCTTCTGTGAGACTAAGTGTCTAGGCCGTATTTCCTCCATTGGAAAACAGTGGTAAAAGCTTTTCATGAAGGCTCAAATTCTGTGGTAATACAGGAGGGCAATTTGTAGACCAGAAAGAACCCTCAACTATTTATCAAGAGATCTAATCCCACCTGCCATGTATCTCTGACACTGGTATTATGTAGTCTAGACCGAGATGTTTTCTTTCTTTATCTGAGGATTTGCTTCCTTGTTATAAAATGGCGGTGGGTCTAACGCCTCTGTCTACTTCAGAAACATCATGAAGGTCTAATGGGACATCAAACAAAATGTTTAAAAAAGACACTTTTTTGAGGTGGAAAATACAAAGAGGTATAACAGACAACATATTCTGATTAGAATCCAAGCTTTCTAGAGAGAGGAAAAGAACCAATCAATCAGACTCCTATACAGTCATGTGCTAGGTAACACTTAACTGATGAACATATTGTAGGCAAGAGACCAAAAGGATTAACTGCCCATGCTTCTAGAGGTTTACTAGGGTTAATGGCCTCAGGAGCCTGAACCACCCACAGACACTTCATGGGTGTTTCTGGCAACTGGGTGGATCAGTCATGTTTTCACAAAAGCTCCTCTTAATATCTGCCTCTGGTGACAGCTATTATATTTAGCCTACTATTTACATTTGCCCCTCTAATTGTACACTTTGTCTTCTTATATTATCTATTTATAATATAACTTAACAGTGCTGTCAACATCCCAGGTACTAAATGTTCAGCTCACACTCAGGAAAATAAAACCTTCCTTCACAGCAAATATAGGACTCTCCACAGGATTCCTATCTGGCTTAGCAACATAAGGTTCTTTGGGGCCAGGCACAGCCCCCGGATGTACTTGAACTGAATGTATTTAAAGTGTATGCTTTGATCAACATTAACATATTTTATACCTGTAAACTTATGGCCCAAACCAAATATTTCTATCACTCCTAAAGTATCCTTGTGATTCCTTAATAATTCCTCCCTCACTCTACCTATATCCTCAGACAACTGCTATCTGCTTTCTGTCATACAGATAAACTTGTATCTAAATTTTTTTGCTGGTGCATATTTATCCATACTAGTGAGATTATTATACTATATTCATAATGCAGCTAACTTGTTCACTCTCCTTCCTCAGTGACTTTTCTTTGCTTTCCCCATCCACTTTTTCTACTAATTTGCTTTCTATTATTGTTTTATTCCTTTTTCTTATTCTCTCTCTCTCTCTCTCTCTCTCTCTCTCTCTCTCTCTCTCTCATAAGAGAAAACATTCCATCCTTGACTTTCCGACTCTGGCTTATTTCACTTAGCATGATGTTTTCTAGTTCCATTACCAGCAGATGACATAATTTCATTCTATTTTATGGCTGAGTAAAATTCCATTGTGTTTACATACCATATTTTGTTTATCCATTCATCTGTTGAAAGGCACCTATGTTGGTTCCACAACTTGGCTCTTGGGAATTGTGCTGATATAAGCATGGGTATGAAGGTATTATTACAGTATTCATTGGGATAAATACCAAGGACTGAGATGGCTGGGAAATACATGGTGGTTCATTCCTAGTCTTCAGAGGAATCTCTATAGTGTTTTCCAGAATGGTTGTACTAATTGGTCCCACCAACAATATATAAATGTACCATTTTTCCTCTATACCTTCACCAGCATTTATTATTATTTGTATTCTCAGTGATTGTTATTCTAAATGGAGATGAAATCTCAGTATAGTTTTGATTTGCATTTCCCTGCTAAGGATGTTGAACATTTTTTCATGTTTGTTGGTCATTTGTATTTCTTCTGCTCATTTGCCCAACTATTGATTGGATATTCTGGGATTTTTTTCTTTTTTTGGTATTAAGTTTTTTGAGTTCTTAATATATTAAGAGTTCTTAATATATTAATCCCCTGTAGGAAGAGTAGTAAAGATTCTCTCTCATTCTATTGTCTTTTTCTTCACTTCCTTATTGTTTCCTTTATTGTGCAGAAGCTTTTAAATTTGATGCCATCCCACTTATTGATTTTTGGTTTTATTTCTTGAGCTTTAGGGGTTTTGTTAAGGAAGTTGGTGTCAGTGCCAATATTTTGGAATCTTGACCCTATATTTTCTTCTAGCAGTTAGTGTTTTTGGTCTAATTCCTAGGTCTTTGATCCATAGAGTTGACTTTTAGGCAGAGTGAGAGAAAGAGATCTAGTTTCACTCTTCTACATATGAATATCCAGTTTGCCCAGCATATTTGCTAAAAAGGCTATATTCTCCTACGTATCTTTTTGGCACCCTTGTCAAGGATAAGATGACTGTGCTTATATGGCTTTGTCTCTGTGTCTTCCTTTTTATGCCACTGTCTTTGGGTCTGTGTTAATTCCAGTACCACACTATTTCTGTGACCACAGTTTTGTAGCTTAATTTGAGATTAGGTATTGTGATGTCCCCAGCATAGTTCTTATTACTCAGGCTTGCTTTGGCTATTCTGGGTTTTTTATTCTTCCATATGATTTTTAGGACTTATTTATGCTAGTTTTGTGAAGAATGACATTGTCATTGGTATTCTGATATTGCATTGATTCTGTAGCTTACTTTTGGTAATACAGCCATTTTGATAATATTAATTCTGCCTATCCAAGAACATGGAAAGTCTTCCCATCTTCTAGTGTCTTCTCCAATTTCTTTCTTCATTGTTCTATAATTTTCATTGTAGAGGTCTTTTACCTCTTCAGATTCATTCCCAAATTTTTTGAGACTATTGATAATTGTTTTAAATAAATGGAGTCACATAGTATTTACTTTTTTGCTTGCCTGGATACCCTCATTAATTATTTTGAGATTCACCTGTGCTGATTCATTCAATAGTAGTGCCTTTTTATTGCCAAGTAGCCCATGGTACAAATATACTGCAACTGGCTTGTCCATCCACCTGTTGATAAACCTCTAGGTCGTTTCCAACTTTTGACATAAATAAAACTACAACACACATCTGTGTAGTCTTTGTGCAGATATATTTTCATTTCACTTGCATAAATACCTAAAGATGGGATGACTAGGCCAGGCAGAAAATGGTTAGCTTTTAAAGAAAAATCTGAATTGTTTTCCAAACTGGATGTACCATTTTAATCTCTTATCAGTTTCTGAGAAGTCTAGATGCCCCACACATATTTGGTCTCTGGGAATTTTTGTTTTGTTTTGTTTTAGATATTCTGAATACATTTTTAATTTGTAATTCCATGATGACTAATAATGTTGAACATGTTTATATGGCTTATTAGACATTCATGTGTCTATTCTTATGAACTATTTGTTTACCTATTTTTCCAATTTTCTTATTGGTTAGTTATCTTCTTATAAAGTGGTTCTCCATAGACATATATGTTGTTTGTGCTACCTTGTTATCTTCTTCCTGGTATTTTGGAAGAACAAAGATTTCTGATTTTTAAGAAGTACAATTTTCATTGTTTTGTTTATGTTCATGCTTTGGGGGCCATATCTAAGAAACTTTTGCCTAGCTCAGTATTGTACCAATTTTCTCTCTTTTTTAATAGATATTTTACAGCTTTAGGTTTTACATTAAGGCTTATACTTTTGTATAAGAGTTAATGTCCTTTTTTGTCCATATGGCTATCCAGTTGGTCCAGGACTATGTGTCAAAGAGACTTTCCTTTCCCCCATTGAGTTACCTTGGCACCTTGCTGAAAAACAGTTGACCAGATATGTGTGGGTTTATTTCTGGGCTTTGTGTTCTCCATGAATTAATTCAAGCCAATAATGATCTGCCTTTATCAGTGCTCAGTTCTCTTCTCTCAGAAGTTTCTTGATTCTTGACTCTAAGACAAATAAGAGGCCAATCTTGCTGAGGTGATGGAATTATTCTGTCTGAAGCAACAGGAATGGGATGTTGCTGACATTCTGATACCACAAATTGCTGCCTTTCTTTATGCAGTGATGGAAAGATAGAGGCAGGAGCATGCTAAGGGCCTTATTAAGTACTTGTTAATAATATTTTTCTTAAGTACTAGTCAATACCACTCCTAAATTCAATTTAGAGTTATGTGCAATAGCATATCATACTGAAAAATAAGTCTCTATTGCTGATGGAGGATCCAGGAATTATACGTTACTGCACCAGAAAGCATCTATAACATCACAAACCTGGGCTGAAAAGAGCATCAGGGAAGGCATTTCCTGGATGGCTCAATACAGCCTAATCTTGCAGCACTAAAGACATCAAAAAAGGTCAGCCAGTTTTCTTAGAAGCCTCTTCTCTAGTGCAACAATAATATTAGCCAACACTCATTCAATAGTTATATGCTGAGCAAATCCCTGTATCTTTTTAATTTTGTTAACAATTGTACCATGAAGGTACCATTATTTGCATTTTACAACAGACAAACTGAGGTAGAGAAAAATCAAACAACCTGCCCAGGTTCCTTCAGGCAGAAAGTGGCTAAGTTGGTATCTGCCTTCCTGCCTTCAGCTCCCACTGGATTAAGAAATCCCAGTGCTATATAGCCTCACAGCACTCACTTCTTATAGAGCCTTTAGAAACTCAATCCAGGGATGAGGCACTCACTTCAGAAAACCCAGGGATGACAAGCTGACTGAGTAGGAAGCAATGCCAGGAAAACACTCACTTTGCCCAAACCTTTACTGCCCTCTACCTCGTTTCCTTTTTTTTTCTGTTAAATGTTTTCTCTCTCCAAAGGGATGCCATGAAGATCTACTGGCAGGGGCAGGCTGAGGGGAGGCAGAGCTGAAACTAGAAAAGAATGTGAAGACGGGAGTGTCTGCAGATAAACCACTTTAAGAGTGGTCAAGGAGCTTGAAAGTCAACACCTAGGTAGGAAGTAGCAAGTAAAAAGTAACTGAAGATAGCAGGAAGAGAATGGATGAGTATAAGAGGGAGATTTCCAAGGACATGGGCAAGGAGAGACCTCAGAAGGCTGACTGTGTGGAGGGGAGAAGCCCTGTGTTCAAGAGATGGACCAGTGGGAGAAAGCAAGTGGAACCTTGCACTAAAGACAGGGGCGTGGAAAAGAGGCAGGACAAGCCATTTCCATCCCCTTGGAAGCTGAAGAGTCACTAATAGCCAAGGTAATAATGGCTGAAGAACATGAAAAGAACTCCTACAAACCTGAGTTACAAGCCCAAACACCTGCAAACACAAGAGCCTATAGATCTAAGATTGACTGCCACTTCTACAGACAGGAAGATCCTTGAGGAAAGTTTTTTGGCTACGGACTTACAGACCTAAAACACTTTTTACAAGAGTTCCATTTCCTCCTTTGTTCATGAGACTACAGTCCCATCTCAGAGTCTTCTGGGAGCACATCCATCCCCACTGGAGAGCTCCCCAGTCTTCAAGAGTGGGACACTTCAGCAAGACTTGTTGGACAAGTCACCCCTGATAGAAAACTACTGCCCTGCTAGACACCACCCTCACAGTCTACAGGGCCTGGACACAAACAATATGAAGCTAGTGACAGCTTCCTGTAAGAAAATGAGCAATTAAGGGGCTCCCTGTTATTGCTGGAGTGAAGCTGCTTTGCTCTGGTGGGTGGGATGCATTATTAGGCCAAAACAGTGGGGAGACGGACAAAGGGCATCTTGCAGGGCTCCCTTGGTATTCAAGGGAGAAGGAACAAAATTTTGCTAAGGAATTGTTCCTGATTTACAACACAGTTATTTAGCCTCTTGCTTCCTCTTCTTTTACTTTATTTCCCCTTCTCTCTGTACTTCTTATACTCTGAGGCTCTTGTGTAAACAGAGAACAAAGATATGGGAGAAACAAGAGGTTTACCAGGAACCAGTGGCTCCTGCAGCCATTCTGCCTGGAATGGCCACCACCTCCCCCTCCTCCTGCTCCTGCCCCTTCCTCCCACCCTGCTATCACTGGTCTTGCCAACACCCACTTGTCCTTCAGAAGAATGGAGATTCTGCCCTCCAGGAAGTTCCCAGAACAGATCCCCACGTCCCAGCTGATACAAAGTCTTCTCTCTGTTCTCATGTGACAGTCTCTATCAAGAGACTTTTCACCTCAAACAGACTATATCAGCTTTTGGGGCTCTCCCCAACTGTGAGCTCCTTGGGAGCAAAAGGCAAGTCTTCTGAGAAGTACTCCATAGAGCAATGTAAAATCTTTAGCCATTACTGCTATTTAACTCTATATCTCCAGTGCCTAGAGACAAAGTGACATTCAAGTAGCAATTATTATTAGTAGCAACATGTGGCCATGTAGCACTACTGTAATTATCATGGGAATCAGCATAATTTACAACATGACCACTTCAGGAGGTTGGGCCCAGACACTGGCCAAGAGCTCAAGGCAGAGAAGTCATGGTCCTCCAAAGGCAGAAGAAGATAACAGAGTGGTCACAGATCAGAACAGTGAGCTCACAAGCAACAACTTGGATTCTAGAGCCTTGGAATCAAATACTACCATCTCCTTCCTGTGCAAAACATATGACAGTTTATAAGGCAATACCACATTCATTATGTCATTTGTTTTCTACAATCTCTGCTGTGACGTTGGTGGTACTATACCTATTTAACAAGTGAGGAAATGATTCTTACAGAGGAGAAATGGTTTCCTAAAAGTCACCCAGCTAAGGAGTGGTTGGTTAGGTTTCACAGTCAGGTATTCTGATAGTGTATTCTATGTTCTGTGAGTGTGGCCCAGAGTTAGCTATGGCCACCTGAAGACTGCAGGAGAGCACTTATCAACCCATCCAGGAAACCACAGCAAGATCCCCAAGGGTCAGGGGTTCACCAAAGTCAAGCATCAGAGTAGCTGCCATTGGACAGTGTGGGGTCCTGAATAAGAGGAAGACCAGGAGACAAGAAAAAGGGACTGAAAGGCCCAGCCTGAAATTACCACAGATCTCAAAATTTGGGGTAACTTTGATTAGCAATTCAGAAACCTCACAAAGCAGAACCTGAAGAGCCAATTACAGAAGAAATGTCTCCCAGTGGCAGTTATTTCTAATTGCTCATCTGATCCTTATTATAAATCTCTAACCTAAGTATTAAGTTAAACACAAGGAAACGAAGGTTCATGGAGGGCATGTGATATACCTGTGATCATACAGTAAATAGGGGAAAAGCAGAGAGGAAAGTCACAACTAGACAGGGTCTCAGCAGCCATGCTGGCTGTGCCTTCCACAGGGTCCAAGTTTCCTATGGCCCCCTGTTCTCTACTTGTCCTGCTGAATGTTCTAAGACTTCTTGGTTCACCCCAAATGGGTCTTTTAAGAGACAAGGTAGCAGAGGTGCCCTGGTCAGTGGTCTCAGGTGCAGAGGGTGATGCTGTGGGGTAAGGGGCAGGGGTGGCAAGAATAGCCAGAAAGACAGGAAAGTATAGCTAGGGGCCTAGGCACCCTTCCTGTAGCATAGCCCTTGGCAGCATGGCCCTCTGGGAGCATAAGGAGGAAGAGAACAGACAGGAGGACCAGGCCCCAACTGTGGTAATGAATAATAGTTAAAAGGGATGCTGTTATCTCAGTCTGAGAAGGAGGAAGACAATAACTGAACACAGCCATGTCAGTGTCTCTACTGTATCCAATAGAATTTTCCTGCTTCATTTACACCATCCCCATCAACACACATGTACACACACACACACACACACACACACACACAAATGCAATAGATCACCCCAAAAGGATTAGAATGTTCTTCCAAAAGTGAAATAAATGTCTGTCTGGGCCTCATATAAGATGATACATGTGGCCAAGTTCAAATCAAATCACATCCTGAGGAAAGAGCTATATTTTGCATTCAAACTGCTTTGAACTTGTACACAGAGAATTATTGTAATGGCAGCATCTTCATCTTCTGGAAACCAAATCAGTTGCCTTCTATGAATATTGCCTGAAACAAGACTCTAAAAATATTTCTTTTCTTAGCATTCAAAAGGGGAGAAGGAAAAAAATGTCAAGAGTTTGGGTAATGACTCTCACATAGAGAACAAAGCAGTCAAGACACATTTAAATATGAAATTGTATCCTCCAGTTTGTATATTCAAATATCAGCTGTGCTAGAAAAACTCATGTGAATAGATTTATGCATTGAATTGAAGTGCAAAGGAAAAAATAAATAATTCTTGTTACAGAAATCGTTGAATGAATACAGAACAACAGATATAAACAATACAGATTGGATCACTCTGCTACACAAAATAACTCAATTTTTCTTTATTAAAACAAAGACATCTTGTTTTAAAACTAATCAGAAGACCTAAGGAGAAGAACATAAACCCAGTACCAGCTCAAATATTTGGAGTTTCTTCCTCCTGCCCAGTGCTTTGCTCTGCCAACTCATTTGCATCCCCGAAACGAGTTCTTCCAGACCCCCCAAAATGTTGTACGTTCTCTCTGAACCTGCTAACCCCCACCAGTAAATCTGTGGTGAGAGGCAGCACAGGAGCTGGTACTACTGGGAAAGACTGTTAAGGAAGAAGAAGGACCTTACCACTTCTGGGAGCAGCCTAGTTGAGAGGTCATGGATGGCTTTGACCACTATACATATGGATGACAGAAGGAATATCACCCCCAAGATGACACAGGCTCTGAAAAAAACAAAACATTGAGAGTCTTAACTGGGAGAACTCCATACTGCTGAAGAGTTGGCACAGTTGACCACGATGAGCACACCATCTGAAAAGTAAATTTTGCCATAATTCACTGCACGCCCCCAGTCCCAGAATTGACACCAAGTTACTCTGGGAGAACACAGTTCAGGATTTTATCAACAAAGGCAACCTCACAGGTAAGGGGTTCACCATCCTACATCACCTTGCAGTACTCCATGAATGCTGGCAATGGAAGGGTCGGCCATAAAAGTGTCATGGAAGCCATCTCCCTTGCCTGGCAAACTTGCTGCTTCAATCCTGCTCAGGCTAAAGGGTGAAGAGTTTAATAACAGAGTAGAGACTGGCATGGGACATCGCAAGCTCGGCCATTTAACTTGTTGCTGGTTCTTGGTCAAGGAACTGAAACTCTTTTTAGCTTGTATTTTCTCACCTTTTGGATAGGAATAATATGTCCTACCTGAAGATGAAATGAAATGATGAAGTAAACCGTTGATGATTATAGCTGAGACAAAGGCAGGCAGCTCCCAATGCCTCTTCTGGATATGACTCGATAAAATACAAACCTTTGGATTTTCCCAGCCAAAAGAAGGAGGAATGATTTGAAAATTAGAAAAGACAGAGTGTCTATGGTAAGAGAGAGGAAGGAAAGAAGGACAGGAAGGAGAGGACAGAGAGGATGACAAGAAAGAGAGAAGGAAAAATAAAAAAGGAAAAATAGAAGAAAGGATGAGGTCAAGCAAAATACCCAGACCAGGAGGAGGCAGGAGCCAATGATAAGAGTAGATGATACACAACTGGGAAGGTCAGGGGGGGAGAAGACTGTAAGAAAATCTATGGGGTTCATGACAGAATCTGGCAATCCAGATACAACAAATCTCAGGAGACAGAAAATGAAAGTAAACAAGAGGAAATGCTAATCCTAATACAAGGGTCAAAATACAAAAATGGAGAGGAAGAATACAAGGACAACTACAATTAGTTTTAGATCATTCCTATCTCAACGTGGTGCTGCCATCATTTGGAAGCCTCTTCCACCAGGTAGCAAATAGAACCAATTTTCAGGGCTGGGGTTGTGGCTCAGTGATAGAGCGCTTGCCTAGCATGTGTGAGGCCCTGGGTTCAATTCTCAGCATCACATATAGATAAATAAATTAGAAAATCAAGGTCCATTGACAACTAACAATATATCTTTTAAAAAAATGTTTTTTCATTATTCTTCTTGGATTCCCTCTTTTGACTAACAGCCCATTCCCAAACTGTTCACCTAATTTTGAAGTGGAACCTACGTACAATCCTAATAAACCCGTGGATAGATACAACCCCCCTAATTTAGAAGTGAGGAATATAAGCAGGTGAACCCACGGCATGGAATGCACTTAGGAGTCTTCTTACCCACCCTCTAGTGGTAGGTTTTATCCTTTCAAAGGCAAAGAATGAATCATTGCAGGCTGGAGCAAAAACACACAAAAAATGAACACATAGATAGAGGAAAAGGTAATGAATGGGCTAGGATCTTGGTGGAGACTTGAGCAAATGGATGAGTCACCATCAGTGCCATGCATTCTTGTAATGAGCCCCCATGGAAAAACATATGCTTGAGAGGGAGAAAAGAGAATATGGGCAGTAAAACCACATGGCCATGGCTGACCAGCTCAGTTGAGATGGTGCACCTGGGGCAGGTGACCAAGTGCTCTCAGGCCCTTACTGGAGGGTCCTTTAGCAACTAGGGACTGGAACAAAGGCAGGGATTCCCCAAGTTTCAGGATCAGTTTGAAGCAAATACTAAGCACCTCCTTGGAAGATGGCCAGCTGTACTCAGTGCTTGGAATAACCATTTATACCTGAGAGCAAAGGGACTGGAAGGGGTCCCAGTACAGACAAAAAGATTGAAGTCAATTAGGTCTGCAACATAAGGTTTGTCTGTTTGTTTGCTTTTTTGGGGGGTTACTAGGAAAAGAACACAGGGCCTTGCACGTGTAAGCTAGTGCTGTACCACTGAGCTACATCAGCAGCCTGCAAAATTTTCATTTGGTTTTCCAAGAGTGCAAAAAAAGTAGGATTTATTCAAGTGAAAAATAGAAACAGAAGTCTTGCAAGAGCAAGAGGTCAGTTTTGCAATGTGGCTTTTTTTTCCTCGATTCACAAAACTCCTGGGTGACTGGAAAAGACTCCTTTTTAGGTAAATTCAATCACAAACTAAGCACCTCCCAGCCACTGCACTCTTCCAGGGAACTTTTTTTTTTTCTGCCTGACTAACACCCCAGTTCGATATATCAGACTCTCTAGGGTAAACCTAGACCTCTGCATTTTTTATAAAAGCTTCCAGGCAATTCTAATGTGTACTGGCCTAGTTTAATTTTAATCTAATACTAATGCAAGGCCCAGACCCAAGTGAAGCCCTGTCACCAGGGAGCTCATTCTATGAGGCAAAGTCCATGACTCCCTGGAACAGAGGCAGGGAGAGAGTGGTCACTCAAGCTGGCAAGGAGGGAAAGACTGGTCTCATGGCCTTTCCAGGCCCCAGGCCCCACAGAACATGTGTTTACTGATTAGCTTTTTCTCCCTGAGAAACAAATAGGACAGCTAGACCTTCTCTAGGTAATTTGTCCACTATATCCTCTTCTCCATTCTCCTGGGGGAAAAAGGAAACAAATACCCTTGGCTTCTTCTCGACAGGGAACAGTGATGCACAGGAAATCTACTTCTGTGAGATTACTTCAGGCATGGCTTGATCATGCACAAAAAGTGGGTTTTCATTTTATTAAATTACTTAATATATGTATATTAGTTAAAGCATATGTATATTTTAATTTCATTACATTACTCAAGCACATATGCTTAAGACAAGTTTTAATACAGCAAGAGCCTCGATACATAATTTCTTGCTTACTTATTGTTAATCAAAGCTACACTATAAATTCCTTAGGTCAAAAAAGTATTTTAAAATAAAATTTTAAAATGGACATTTAAAAACACATTTTTATTTCCTAATATCTATAGTAGCATGTAGCAGGATGTCTCAAATGTATCTGTAGAATGGATATAAACATCAATGGATTAATTAATCACTAACTGATCTGTAAATTACTCCCTATAGATTCTAAGGGGCATCAACTGTTAGGAAGAAAGAGACTCTTAACCCTTCAGTCAAATGCACATGGAGTAGCCCACACTGTAAAGTAATTCTGAAATATAACAAAAGTCAAAAGAAAATGTGTGATCTGGTTTATTAGACTTGAGTTTCACAGAACTTTAATCATTATTTTCTTCACTGAGACACCTGTGAAAATGCCCAAAAATGTTTTAAGAACTCACTATCAATTTCTTTTAAATGTGTTACAAATTCAAAAACCACAGTCGCCCCTCCTTCAACACTGCTGGAGCTTGTGTCTTAGGACCCAGCCACTCTGACAGCCCGAAGCAGCTATTAATAGCAGAGGGTGTAATGCTATTTTTATGGCTTATTAATAATATATTGTGTTTACACAGCAGCTTTCTCCTCAGGCACTCAGAGTTCTGCACATCAGCTCACAAATCCCCTGGAGGCAACTCACCAGACCTAGGTTTTTGTTTTTCTCCTATTTTATTAATGAGGAGGGAGAAAGGTATGTTTCATAAATACAAGGAGTCAAAATCGCATGTTGAGGACTAAGAGGCCTACCCAAGGTCACCCAAGGAGTTTGAAGTCTACTCAGAAATAGAACCCAAATCAACTAATGCCCTCCCAGTGGCCACTCCCAGTCAATCATCCAACCACTGAAAGACTCTGGATGTTCAAATCACATGCTCAAACCAATAAAGATTCAGGTCAGGAGCAAACATGGCTGCTTCTGCATCTGTGTGAGCTACTTCCAAGCTTAAGGACGGATGGCAGAGGGTGGAAAAGGATACCTACTCCCCTAGCACATGTGGCCTTCACCTGGATAGGTTGGCAAGACAATAGGACACTGAGGAGCCAGGTCACCAGAAAGCACATCAATATAGTCCCCCGATGAACCCAGACTGAAACTGATCTTAAATTCCCACTGGACCACATCAATGTTTATAGCAGCTCAATTTACAATAGCTAAACTGTGGAACCAATCTAGGTGCTCTTCAACAGATGAATGGATAAAGAAAATGTGGTACATAAACACAATGGAATATTAATCAGCCTTAAAGAAGATCGAAATTATGGCATTTGCCACTAAATGGGTGGAGCTAGAGAATATCATGCTAACGGAAATAAACCAATCCCCCCAAAATCAAAGGCCAAATGTTTTCTCTGATATGTGGATGTTATTTCACAATAAGGGGACTTGGGGCTAGGGAAGAATAGAGGTCCTTTGGATTAGATAGGGGGAGGCAAGGGACAGGATGGGTTATAGGGGTAGGAAAGATAACGAATGAATCAGACCTTATGACGCTATGTGCATATATAATTACATAAACAGTGTAATCCTACATCATGTACAACAAGAAGAATGAGAAGTTATACTCCATTTATGTATGATGTGTTAAAGTGTATTCTATTGTCATATGTAACTAATTAAAACAAATTAAAAAAAATTCCCAAGGGACCAGCAGTTATCACAGTGTGAGCCACAGATCAGTAGCATCCACACCACCTAGGAACTTGATAGAGAAACAAATTCTGAGTAAATCCTCCCCAGCCCTACTGAAGCAGAAGCTCTAGGATAGGGCCTTCCAGTTGATTCTAATGTGTGTTCAAATTTAAGGAACTGTATTAAGACACAAAGTCCAAAAGAAACCTAGTGAAATCCAAAGAGATGGCCAAAGCCATTACAAAGAAATGATTAAAGGGGGTTAAACTCACCTTTTATTTTCCAGCTAAAAACTATGAATTGCTAACTGTGCATAACATTGGAAATCTATGAATAATCTAGAATCATTACTTTTTGCCTTTGAAATTATAAGGGCAAAAACCTACTGACAGGTATTCACATCCAAACTGAGGTCAGACTGAAAGTTTGGTCCCGTGTCAATTGCAGGTTTAAAGGTCTATAGCTCCTACTCATGAGGCCTAAATCCTGTCATGCCAATTCTAAGTAACTTCCCCTCAGATCAAAAGAGCCACACACCAGAAGCTTCTCCCATCACTCTAATTTACAACAAGCCTAAAACACAGTGTAGCCCTGGCAATTAACCAATTCAGGTCACAGTTTAAAGCACAATTATTTTGGTGATCATGTTTTATTATAGTCTCCAAAGCACTTGTAATCTGCGGCATTGTTCAAATGTCAAACAAATAATGAAAAATAAAAGACAGTGATATGAGCACGCTTAGCACTTAGGACTCCACCGTTGCGAATGTTCATTTATTCATAGCTCTTTCTCTCCATGAGTTCTGCCATTTCAAATAAAGCCACAAACCAAAATTGGTTTGGAGGCAGTATAAAAGGAAGAAGAAAGTCAGTAATGAATGGTGGTAAGACAGTCCCCCATTCTGTATGATAGCTATGCCCAACTAGCACCATTTTTCTTGAGATTCTGCCCCTCCCCTCACTCCATCATTATCACCTCCTGCCTCCTCTCTTCTTCAGCAGCTCCCTCTCTTCTCCTAATATTTTATACTATCTTCATCTCTTTTCTTGACTCTCTTGGGCTCCAGGTCTCATTTCCTTTCTCTGTTCATGTTCCCATCTTTTCCTCTTCAACTTCATCCACCGGCTGTTTTGTGAATGGGTTGCAGCTAGGGTGAGGTTGAACTGGATTGGGTATGGTCCCTCAGAACAGAGCTCTCCAGGCAAGAGGTCCATCCCCCTGTTAATAGTTAGACCATCCATATCTTCAGCATGCAACAACTAAAGATCTCTCCTTTCTCAACAAGTGGCCATTTGCTTTTATCTATAATAATACACAAGCTGAACTGAACCAATAGAAATCCCATTCCCCAACCTCCACACCTCCAGGGATAGAAACTAGGGCCTCTAACATACTAGGTCTTTTCCTTAAGAAGTAGGGAGAGAAAGCTTTTAAATCACACAGAAATCTTTCCAGAGGAGCTCTGAGTTGACTTTGAATGAAGTCAAAAGTCAATCCAAAGGAGCTGACTTTGTAAAGAGGGATAAAAAGCAGATTCAAAGGCATATCAGATTCCTTCATTCAGCATATTTATACTCTCTAATTACTTTGTGCCAAGCACCATTCTAGTGAGCAGGCCATGAAGATATCTGGTGGAAGAACCCTCCAGGCAGAGAGAAGAGCAAGACTCTGAGGCAGAAGGTCTGCCTGACATGAGGGAGATTCATCAAGGCAACCACAAAGGGAATGAGAAAGAGGGAAAATGATGGAGGTGAATTCAAACAGTGAGGATCCTATAAGATCTTGGAGCCATTACAAGGATGAAGTCATTTACAAAGATGGAAAGCCACAGGGGACTAGAACTTGGAAATGACTCTGTGTGGCATATTTTAACCAGATCACTGCTGCTTGGCAACAGCAGAAATGAAGAGAAGAAACTGTTAAAGTATTCAGGTCAGCTGAGAGCATGACAAAGGATGTCTTAGGTCAGGATAATCACACTGAAGGAGTGAGGTTTTTGGAGATGGTCTGATTCTGAGTCTTGGTTTGTTCAGGGATATATTCCATTTTATTAATGTATGGTATTCAACAAAAAAAGAGTCCAGATGATGCAAGCCTTGGGACCTAAGAAAAGGGAAAGATGGAGCTGCCATTTCCTGAGGTAGGAAGAATGTGGGAAAAGCATGTATTGAAGGGGAAAGATCAGGAGTTCAGTTTTGGACATGCTAGGTTTGAGATGTCTGTTAGACATCTGTTATGGTTTAGATGGGAGATGTTTCTCAAAAACTCATGTGTGAGACAAGGCAAGGAAGTTTAGAGGTGAAATGATTGGGTTTTGAGGGGCCTTCACCCAATCAGTGAATTAATTCCCTGTTAGGGATTAACTGAGTGATAACTGAAGGCAGGTCAGGTGTGGGTGAAGGAGGTAGGTCACTGAGGGAGTGCCTTAGGGGTTTATATTTTGTCCCTGGAGAATGGAGTCTCTGTCTCTCTCTGCTTCCTGGTGCCAGGCTGTTTTCCTCCACACTTTTCCACCATTATATTCTGCCCTACCTCAGGCCCAGAGGAAAGAAGCCAGCCCTCTATGCACTAAGACCTCTGAAACTATAAGCCCTCAAATAAACTTCTTCTCTTCTAATTGTTCTTGTCAGGTATTTTTGGTCACAAGCAATGAAAAAGCTGATAAAATAACATCCAAGTGGAAGTGTTGAAAAGACAATTGGAGATGGGCACTTAGATTCAGAGATAAGTTTAAGTGGAGGACATAAATTGGTAGTCATCAGCACAAAGACTGCATTTAAGTCTCAGAAGTGGATAAGATCATTACCCACTGCCAAGAAACCACAAAATCCCTAGTAAAGCTGGAGGACAGGTTTCATGAAGAGTCCCTGCTGGAAAGCTGAGTAGAAAGGTGGGAGTGGGCCATCCCTGAGAAGCCTCATGTGCTTACCTGAGCTGCTTTAGCTTTCTTACAAAAACCAGAGCTCCAGACAGCTTTGAAAATGATGATGATTAGATTAGCATTTTTTAAAGCTAACTCAGGCAAAAATATATTTTGTGAGCAACTGCAGGGCCTGACATGCCCTGCTTCCTCCTCTCCATTCTTCTTTCAGGCTCTACTCCCAAGGGTAGGATTGACAGCCACTTCATCCTACCTTGAACCAAGGCACCTGACCCAAACTGAGGTGATCAGTTCCATTCCATGGACTTTGAGACCAAGATGAATGATAGTAAGGACTGAAAACCAAGATGATTCATCTCATAACAAGGATGAGAGAAGTCCGAGTTTGGCCAAGCTTTCCAACCCGAGTGCTTAACCAATATTCCTTGGGGAAGGTGGGCTTACCACGTGGTAGCTGATTCCCTCTTGAGCTAGTTAGGAAATCCCCCCAAATTAGGCAGAAGTTGCAAGGTCTTGGAAATCATACAGCATCCTACCAGAATATTCTGCTGTCTGGGAGTCATAGGCTTACTGAGATCAAAGTGGGGGAGGAATGAGATATCACTTTTGATGAGTGAGTGACAGGGTAAACATGTAGAAGAGCATATGAGAGGGAGGGATGACATTGCTGTGGTCATCCTCAGAAAACACCATCTGCCACAGCAATGAAGAGGCCCCAGTCTGCATCAGCCATGCGCTAGTTTGGCAAACATTTGTTTCCAGGTACTCTTTCCTACAAGGGTCAAAGCAGCTTAGACACAGCCTGGTGCTGAGGCTTCCGTGTTGCAGTAGACAAGGGGATGGACAGATGTCAGGAGGAAACAAGGAGGCCATTTCCCAATAGGCCACGGAATAAAGACATACAAGAACTGAAGCCCATTTGTGATTTCTGGGACTGCCATGCTGGGTGGAGGAACCAGCACCAGCTGTATGGGAAACAATGAGCTCAGCACTTTCCACAGGGACTTCTTGGCATGACTTGGTTAATTTAGTCTATTATTTCTTTTTATCTCTACAAAAATATTCTAGCATTACCTTAGTAAACTATTCTCCAGTGTTTCAACCTAGTTGATTCCAGCATTTTAAGTAATTGGCTTAAATTGTTCATTTGCTTTGATCCACTTCTGGGAATCTATCCCTAAAGGAAAAGCTTCTTTTGCAGAAGAATGTTCACAGCAGCATTATTTATACTTAAAGATGGGAATTATCAATGTGCCACAAAAAGAATGTTTAAGTTACTGTGATATATCAATTCAGTTGACAATTGGGTAACATTTAAATTGTTTTCAATAGATCACAAAAAACTGCCTAAAAATAAAAAGTGAAAAAATAGGATTAAAATGATATCTACAAATTATAAATATGTACAAATAAATGTAAACCTGAGAGGAAATTGGAGGAAGGAAATAAACTTTAAAGTAAGAATGGTGAAAAGATAAACTTTTTCCCTTCTATTTTTCTGAATGCTGAATTTTTTTTTCTTTCTCGCCTTCACCCCAGTACTGGAGATTGAACCCAGCTCTATCACTGAACTACTTCCCCAGTCCTTTTTACATTTTTTGAACATCATTTTAAGTTGCCAAGGCTGTCCCCGAATCTGCAATCCTCCTGCCTCAATCTCCCGAGGGGTTGGAAATACAGCCGTGTGCTACCACATGTGGCCTAAATGCTGTATTTTTTGATAAAAGTTTCTAGAATGCCTTCTTCAGCTACATCTCTTTTTAACATTTCCATTTATTTATGTTCTCACATGACAGAAAAATGGTGGTCTTTATTAAGTCTCAAACCTGAAGATGTAAAATAATCAGGTTCTGTGAGCACCTATGAAATTGAGCGAGGGGCTCAAGTGTGTATGGTGTGGTTTTGTGGATTGTCATACTGTTTCTTGGTAATATGCAGTTGTTCCCCAGTATCTACAGTGAGTTGCAGCAGCCCATCATCTGTGCATGCTCAAGTCCTTTAAGTAAAATAGTATAGTGTTTGCATGGAATCTATGTACATCTTACTGTATACTTTATATTATCTCTAGATTATTTATAATAGCTAATATGATGTAAATGCTATGTAAACAGTTGTTTACTGTATTGTTTAGGGAAAAATGACAAGAAAAACATCTGTACATGTTCAGTACACTTTCTTTACCAAATATTTTCAATTCATAGGTTAGTAGATATAGAACTTGTGGGTAGGAAGGCCAAGTGCAGCAAGCATTCATCCAATCTCAACTGTTCATGTCTCCATTCCCAAGACCAGGTTTACTGGCTGGGGCTGTAGCTTAGTGGTAGAGCACTCACCTTGCATGCATAAGACCATGGGTTTGAACCCCAGCACCACATAAAAATAAACAAATAAAGATATTGTGTCCATCTATAATTAAAAAAAATATTTTTTAAAAAAGACCTAGTTTCCTTATAATGAAAATAGGAATGATTTAAAAAACAAAAACAACAACAACAACAGTGTTTTCCCTCTCAGGATTGGTGTGAATATGCCAGTAAATGATATCGAGCAAATACCAAAGGTAATATTCAAATTTAATCCTTCTTTCATCACTGGGACTTCTGATAAACCCACCACAGACAGCCCTTTTTGAGGCCAAGTCTTATAGGGGAAAAATTCCTTGAGGCCAACACCCTTTGATCTGTGAGTAAGAATTTGTGGCTTATGGAGAACTTTCTTGGCATTCCCCTGTGATTTCCATCCATGCTGCCAAGTGGAGGATGCTCTTTCTTCCTAATCTGACAAGTTATGAGGGCTGCAAGAGGGGTAATAGGAACAGAGAACTGGGGAAGGTCTCAAAAAAATTCATGACCTGTCCAGGTTATAAACCTAACCAATAACTTGAATCCAAATCTGAAGCTTGCAACATAGGCAAACTGTGTCTTGGAGACTGTAATGGTTAATTTGAATTGTCAATCTGATTGGATTGAGATGCCAAGGATTAAGAGGCTAGTGGGTGTGTCAGTGAGGGTGTGTCTAGGGCATGTGGGATAGCCGACTGAAATGATACCTTCCCTAAGCATGGGCAGCAGCATCTAATAGGATGATGCCTTAGATGGAATAAAGTTGGAAGAACAAGGAAGCAACAGCAGATGCATGCTCCATTCCTCTTGAATGGGCTCTTCATTGCTGCTGTGATTGTCTGAAGATATTGGACTCGCACTTCTCTACTCTTCCAAAGTGGATTCTCTAGAAGCTTTTGGCCTCAGACTAGAATAGCACTGTTCATCCCTCTTGTTCTGGAACTTCAGCCTCTTGGACTGTGCAGCTACTGGTTCTTCCACCTCTCCAGCCTGCAGACAGCCATTGTAGACTATTCATTTTCTGGTCATAGAAGTCAACCTAATAAGTCCCCATTTTATAATTATACTTCCTGTGGATTCTGTTCCTTTAGAGAACCCTGACTAATATAGAAACATTGGACTTTCTTTATCTGGGTGTTTTGTCTATCCAAACAAACACAAAAACTTTTGAATACAGTTTTATGCACAAATTTTCAAACCCAAACAGAAGTGCTTCTGGAGTCGCTAAGCTGGGGTAGGACTTAGGAGTCCAAGGATCTAGATCTATCCTTGTCATCAACTTAGAGAAACATAGGAAAACATCTCCAGACCCTGGTTTTCTCAGGTTGAAATTAACAATTTTCACTTAAACACCAAGGTTTTGAGAGTTTAAAATTCCAGTGCAGATGTATCAATGGGAATTCCTGCTCATTAAAGATTTTTTTTTTTAATTTTAAATCAACAGGCTTGAGGGACAGATTTATTTACATAACCAAAACCTAAAAACTTAACAGTAGGTATTAGTTACCCATTGGCAAGTTAGGGTAGAAAATATGAGTCTCCCAATGAGGGATCTGAAAACTCTAGGTTTCTTTTCATATATCACTACAAGTTTGTCAGATGGGAAAAAAGTGCACTATCCTTTTGGCTGGATCTTACTCATTTATGAAACATCTCTGTGACCTACAAGCTCTACTATTTTGAAGGACTGACATTTTCTAGCATAAGAGAAGAAAAAAATAGATAACACGGAAAGGGAGCATTTTAGAAGAAAATGTTATTCATCCATTGAGTTGGGAAACTAGTTTTCTAAACAGAACAATGATTTAAAATTATGTGAAAAATCATCAATACCTTGGAGCCCCAACAGGTTGCAATTTGGGAAAAGCACATAAATGATTAAACCTAGAACTTTCACCTGGAGGGGGCAAGTTCCTGTAAATTCTGTAACTTAAAGAAGTTTCATTGAAATCTGTCACTGAATTCACAAAATACTAAAAGATGAAGATCTTCTGGTAAAGAGGCTATTAAGAATATCACTGATCACATCATCTGGAAAGGCAAATGCTGGGGTTTACTATCATATTGCCACTAGCATACTTCCCATCTCAGGAATGGAAAAAATTAAGGAATCTAACTGTAACTTGCTATAGTGTTGAATTAATACAGTGATATTATAGAATAAAGACATGTAGGGAAAAATGTTTTAAAGCACTAGGAATCACCTAAAATACTGCAGGGGACAATAAAGTGTAGATGGTGCTTTTGGTGCCACATCTTCGGCCAGCTCAGATTTCCTTCCAAGTCTTTGAAGACACATCCCTGTGTTCTTTAACACAGTTCCATCTCAGCACTCACTGCAGTGGCCTGTATATACTTCTCAGAGACAGAATCCAGCCCCTCTGCCTACAGAAAAGATCATGATAATGCCTCACACCTTAATTGGCTTTTCATCCACCCCTGTCTAACTTTCCCCACTCCCCGATTGGGCTTTCTGTGAATCCTTCCTGGAATCAGCATCAACTAATCAGCTACTTGCAACCAGGTCTTTGCCTCAGGCCCCAATCCCAGGCAGAAAAATTTCCAGAAGTATTTTTAAAAGGAACAGTTATAGTGCACTGTCAAAATTAAGAGCAAGCAAGACCATTTGGAGATTAAATGTACAAACACCTCTGTGAACAAACCAAAGTAGATCCAGGACAGCACCTTCAACATTCTCTTGGTTTTGCAAGTTAAATCTATCCAGGATCCCAAAATTAGGGCAATCTTCCAGACTCAAAAATCAAAACAAATGCAACAGTCCCTGGCACAATTGTTATAATAGCCTATAATTTCATATTGCCATTTAAGATACTCACAGATCCAAAAGCAAGAACATGACTAAACTAGACCAAATGAATCATGTGAGATAACCAAAGTTAGATTTTTTTTCTCTTTCAATTAGTACATATTTTTCTGAAATCCATTGATATTCCCCTCCTTTGGAGGTAGTCTATAAAATCTTCTATATTATAGAAGGAGTCACTTCCAAGGTTTGTGTCTGCCTCAAATGAGTGCAGTTAACAAAGGTCACATCTAGATGTGATCTAGGAGGCTGGGACAAGTTTGGAGCAGAAAAAGACATGAGCTTCTCTTGGAGCCAGATGAACTCAGAAAGGTTGTCATTAGTCCTTCTGAGGTCTGGCACTATCCAGAATGGAGCAGAGGGCCTGAGTGTTCTGTAATCTGTATTGACAGAATCAGAAAGACAGAAAAGGAGAAAGATGAGTGAGCTTTGAAACACAGAGATGTCCTCTAGAGGACATCTAGAGGGTGGATGTGAAGGAAGAGAGAAGAGTGGACAACCATGTATCAAAGGAGGAACAAAGATGGTTCAGATCTCCAGCCCTACCCTCAAGGTATTCATCCAGAAACCAAGCACTTGTGCCAATATAAAGGAAAAGGGGTACGGGAGAAAGAGACCCTTGTTATCAGTCACCTAACTCAACATACTACCTACCACCTTAGAGAAGCAAGGAAGGAAGGGACTATTTGACAACAAACTTGTCACTTTATATTTGATACACCCACACAGAATCAATGTCCTAAAAAGGACTCATTTGTCAATTCATTAATTACAGATGAGGAATGCTCTATAAGGAATTATCATGCACAATAAATTATATGAAATACATCACAATGCCCTAATTTTTGCAGCAACAGTGGAAGCCCTGGGTGACTGTTCTTTCTTGCTGGGAAAAGAGGCAGAAACTAACTACTCAAAGGACAGGCTCTGGAACCAGAGTCTGGCTACATCCCAACAGCAGCACTCATCAGTGACCTCAGGAAAGCTATTAAGCTATTTAATCCCTCTCTGCCATAGTTTTGTTCTGTTTAATGAGTATAGTGGTACAATGTTGTTAGTTTATGTACAGAGGTTATTGGCAAAGTGACTGGCACAGAGTTTTTTTTTTTTTTAATGACCTATTTGGATGACACACAAATAAAACTGACCCAAACACATGAACACCCTTTATTTTCTTGGACTACAATCCTGTCTTCCTACAATACGACTTAACTCACCCACAGAAATCTAAAATGCCTTCTTAAAACTTCCTTCCCAGTTACTAACCCTGTAACTCCACACAGGCAGATACCAACTCACCTTTAGAAGGAAATTGCAAGGGGCAAGTTCACCCAGAGTCACTGGCAAAAGGACCATGACAAGGATAGTCCCTTGATTCCCAAAGTGGTTGCACTTCAGAATCATCTCTGGGGGTCTTTAAAATTTTCACATTAGGAGGCTCCCCTTTGATAGCTTCAAGACTAAAAGATGGCCTGGGAAAATGTTGTTTGCTACTTCTGCTTTGCTTTTACATTTACAAAGTTCCTCCTGGTATTTTTCTCATGAAGCAAGAGACTTGGGAACTTTTTTTTTTTTTAAAGAGAGAGTGAGAGAGGGGGAGAGAGAGAGAGAGAGAGAGAGAGAGAGAGAGAAAGAAAGAGAGAGAGAGAGAGAATTTTTTAATATTTATTTTATAGTTATCAGCAGACACAACATCTTTGTTTGTACGTGGTGCTGAGAATTGAACCTGGGCCGCACGCATGCCAGGCGAGAGCACTACCACTTGAGCCACATCCCCAGCCCCGGGAACTTTGTTTTAAAGCACAGGAATGGCTAAAATCAATGGTTCTCAACCAGATGTGATTCGGCTCATAGAATAAGGGGACATTTGACAATATCTGAAGACATTTTCAACTATCAAAATTTGGGGAGGGAACTAAGAGTATCTAATGGGTATAGGCCAGTGATGTTGGTAAACATGCAACACTGCACAGGACAGCCTCCATGACAAAGGATTATCTGGTCCACAGTGTTAACCATGCCAATGTTGAGAAATTCTGCTCTAAGTCATTAGAGGGCATGGCTTTCTCTAGGTTGGTGCCAGAGAATGGCCTTTAGGTTCCCAAGATCATCAACTGGGATCATCCCACTAATCCCAGGGACTCAAAATGGGTAACACATGGACTGGTGACTGGGGAACAGCTTTGAAGGAACCATGATAAATTTATAGAAAGACCAACACAATCTCTGTGCATACAAGATGAACATAAACTTAATTTTAAAAGGATATACCAATAATTCTGACATCAGAGACAGGTCAGAGGCAGAGCTTCTCCTCTGGACCAATAAATACCATGTTCACTTGCTGAACCCCTACTAAGTGATAAGCAGGGGATCCATTTAGGTGTTCAGCGGGTGGTAGAGAAGATACCTTGCCTACATTATTCCATTTATTCATCACAGCTGTCTGATAAGGCAGATATTTTGGCAGTTAAGGAAGCATGAGTTGGAAGGAAATAAGAAACATGCCTAAGGCGGCCACTCTGGGCTACAGAGCTCATCTGCCCCTGCAGCTGGAGGCCCATCCTCTGGGCACTTACCATCCTGCTTCCCATCTAATCTTGGCATTTATTTCTCTGAAGTATGGCCTGAGACATCCTCAGCATTATAGGAGAAAGAAATAGGAAAGTCATTTATTATTCTCACAATAATTTTCTACTGGCTTATCCACTAATCATTCTAATTTTCCCTACTGTCATACCCTGTTTACTCCACTGGCCCTGCCCCTGATCTGTAGAAAACTAGGAGGAAGCAGATTCAGATACCAGGGTCTTTATCAACTCCACTGGCAATTCCTGAGCACCCATAAGGCTGAGAACCAACCAGGCAGCCCACTGTGACAGCTTTTGTTTGGGCATACTAATGCCAGGGTGACTGCTGGGGACTGATTCCTTCAGAGAGGAGAGACTGGCTCTGAGACATAAAGACCACCATTTGATTCTCCTTAAAACAAAACATGCTATCTCCATCCATCAAAGATAAGGAAAACATTTGAATCTGTTTCCCTTTATTGAGGGGAAGCCAGCTCCTAAGCAGCTCCTAAAAGGTGAAGCAAGCAGTTTAGTTGCCAAAAATAAACTAGTTTAACAGAGGTTCCTGCATTCTGGGACCTGTTATGTGCATAGACTGGATGATTCCTCTCATCTCCCAAAATCCTCAGACCAAAAACTATGAGGGCATATTTGTAGGGAATCCACTGTGCTGGTATCGGAGCCACAGACATTATGGTAACTTTTTACCAACCACAGCCTTTATTTTGCCAACAAGACAAATAGCCTTATAAGGACAGGTTGCCAGCCACATGGGGAAAATGATTATGGGAGCAAGAAAGAGGAAAGTCATTTATTATTCTCATTATAATTATTCTACTGGCTTATCTATCAATCATTCCAATTTTCCCTACTTTTGCAAGTACCCATTTTGTTCTAATTTGCCCAATGATTTTGAATTAAAGTACTCTACCATTTGCTTTTTCAAAACAAGGTAGGGGGAGATAGGATGCCATGCATGCTGAAAGAAAAATGCCATGTGGTTTGGAGCAGCCCTTGGGATGCCCATTCCGTTCCTAATTACCAGCCCACTGGGTTTCTGACAGATGGAAAGAAGGACCCGCCCCTTACAGAACTCACATAATTAAGCGCTGCATAATCACAACTTCACATTCAATCTGCCCCATTAATGCCAGAGGTAGTTCAACCAAGTGAGAGAATTAGGGTCTTATGGATATGACTGATGTGTGTGTACACAGTAATTTTATTAACCATTAACATGCTTTGTGGAACAAGGCCTTCCAGTTCAAAAGCGTGAAAGAGATATGCAATTTACAACCGCCACTGATTTAATAGCTTGTCAGCGGGTGAGTAGGTGGGGGTTGGAGTGTGTGTGCTACCATTGAACTGCAACTGACACTACAGAACAAAAACATCACCAGCCAGTCAATTAAGGAAATTATTCATGGGCTTGTTAAAAGGTCACATGCCAAAAACTTCACGTAACAGAAAAGAGGTGAGATAAGGTGCTCAATTATTTTTCTTTTTAATCCAAAGGTGTCTAGAAATGGAGAAAGCCATTTCCAAATCTGATTTTGTATCTCTCTCTCTCTCTCTCTCTCTCTCTCTCTCTCTCTCTCTCTCTCTCTCACACACACACACACACACACACACACACATATATATATACATAAATGTGTATAAATACATGTAAATATAACCATATTATTTATTTACATATAAAGCTATTATTGATGGCTTTCAATATCCATCATTGAAAATACCTAGAAAGGCACTCTCTTTTCATTTTCTCAGGCCTCCACTACTTCATCAACATCTTGATCCTTTCTCTGAGTTAGACAAAGGAGCTGCTATTTAATTCATGTTGGTATGAATGACTCTAGTCATCTGCAGGCCTCTTTCAAGCATTTAGGACCAGTCTAGAGGTGGATAAATGGTTTTTCTCTTGATCAAAGGAAGAAAGTTTCCATTGTGAAGAAGGTGGAAAGGTCCTAAAATCCAGCCTCAGAAGGTGACAATACTCCAATGGTCCCTGCCCCCGCCCACAGGATATATTTGGCACTGTCTATAAACATTCTTTGCTGGGTGGGTGAGGTGTTGGTAGCATCTAATGGGTAGAGGCCAGGGATGCTATTAAATACTCCACAGTGCACAAGAGAGACCCAACAAAGAATTATCCAGCTCCAAATTCCCACAGAGCTGAGGTTGAGAGCCCTGTTCTACTCTAGTGTTTCAAAGGCTTGCCACCCAAAGTATGGTTCTTGGACCAGCTGTGATATAACCTGAAATCTCATTAGAATCTCAGGATCTTCCCCAAACCTCCAGAACCAGAAATCACATTCTAACAACCTAGAGTGACTTGTAAGTACAATGAATTTTGAGCTGCACACTCTTCGAACAATGGTTCTTCAAGTGGCTATACACTGGAATCAGCCTAGGTGCCCATCAATGGAAGAATGGATAAAGAAAATGCAGAATGTGTAAAAAATAGAGTTTTACACAGTAATGAAGAACAAAATTATATAATTTGCAGGAAAATGGATGGGATTTGACAGCGCTATGTTAAGTGAAATAGGCCTGACTCAAAGTCAAGGGTCATATGTTTTCTCTCATATTTGGAGATTAGGGAGAAAAAAAGGAAAAGAAGCATGATGGGGATAGGAATCTCATGAAAACAGAAGGTAGATCAGTAGAGTTGGAGGAAGGGGGCCAGAGGCAAAAAAGAGAGGAGAGAAAGAGGAGGTACTGGGAAACAAAATTGACCAAATTATGTACATGTACAAATATGTCACAATAAATCCTACTATTGTGCATAAATATAATGCACCAATTTAAAAAAGAAAATTAAATTTTTAAGAGAACATAAAAGTTCAACAAGGGATCTTTGCTAAGAAACTCCTGGTCACTCCAACCTAGAGGGACCCAAATCCCAAACCTCATCAAATTAAATATTAAATCATAACTCCAGTTGGTGTGGACAAACTGCAGGCCATCTTTGAAAAAGAGTCAAGGCCAACAGAAAACTATTCTAGAAGTCGAGGAACAGGTCTCACTATTTATTTTTAAGTAGGTCTTATAAACTGAAGATTGATAAAAGGCTTACATCAAATTCTTTCATGACTTATTCAAAAGATTATAAACATTCCAAAATGAAAAAGATTTTTGTCCAGCTAACTTAGGTTTAAGAGAAATTAATGGGACTGTCCTAATTTCATTCTCTTTATCAATGGCTTCCCAGCCTGATAATTCAGGATGGTGCCTTGGATGATTTACTTTTATTTTATGAAGTCATTTGCCAAGAGTTTCACATAACATTCTTAAGAATAATAGAATAGGATAGTGAGGGTACACCTAAGTGAACTGAACTCAGGTTGGACAAATATTCTGGAAGACCTTGATTAGTCAAACAATCAATTTGGAGCCAGGTCTTTATGGTCCTGTCAGAATGATGAAACTTTAGTTTTTAAATAGAAAATATATATTCATTTAAAAATCATGATGTATGTTTTTTACAATTACTTTTCAAAACCTCCAGAAAGGAGAAATCACCACAGGTATCCAAGCAGGGGTGTGCAGGGTAACTATGCAGGACTATGAGAGAAGCACTGTAGGGAAATTGGGGACCTTGGATACTCATAAAGGCCACTTCCAATCTGGCAGCCAGTGTGGGACTTCACAAGACAATCAGTCTTGCAGGTGTGGAGGCCCTGTGTCCTGTTTGAGACTGAAACCAACAACAAGAAATATGGGGTACCATTAGCTACTTCCCAAGCCCAGCTCCCTTAAAAATTCATTCTACAAATGCTCTATTTTTTTTTCAGATACAACCATCCTTAAGGTTGGATTTTCTCAGATTTACTCTCCAAAAGCCAACTGACAAAAAAAAAATGTTCCATGATTGACTCTCCAATATAAAATGGACCTCAGAGATATTGAAAGAAGATCTTCTAATACATCTACCAAAACTATTTATATTCCACAGAACAATAAAAAAGCCTGAATGACTAGTTTAAGGCTTTTTCATTAACTCAGTAACATATTCCTTCTTTGGAACTAAATCTAATAACCTGGGCTTCCCTCAGGGGTTGGAGAGGGAATAAATCAAAGTAATTATTTCTGAAAGTAGGTAATGTGTAAATTTATTTTGTTCCTCAATAAATTCACCAAGACATACATACATATATGTGCACACACAATACACACTCTTCCTTTGAGGTGTTCCAATTCCAAGTTATAAAGCTTAGAATCCAAGGAAAAAGTAAGTGTTTTGCACACTTTCACACATTTCTTCAATGATGCTTTCTTTCTGGCCTGAGCTCCAACCACTTTTTTACCATCAGTTTCTATCACAGTACAACTTTGATGCAGAGAAGGGAGTAAAGGGGTTTACATTTATTCTACTTTGCCATTAAAAAAGAAAAATCTACCTCTTAAAAAGCTTTATCTAATACCCTAAACTTGTTCCCAAAGATTTCCTGAGACTGGACCTACCCTCTTTGGTGTGCAGTGGGTGGTACCAGAGAGAAGCTGACAATAATGAGATGGCATGAACACAGCACATTTCAAATCAAATTTCAGGTCTGTATGGTCAACACAAGTCCATGATCCTGTATCCCTGACAAATTAAATAGAAAAGTCCAGCTCTTATATTTCTATGAGTCAGCCAGACTCATAGAAATACCAATCTGGCTTAAATCCTAGCTCAGTGATTAGAGCTAAATGCACCATAAACAAAAATAATTCCCCAAAATCTACTCCACAAAATCATGTCCAGATAACACACAGCAGCCCCAAGTGCACAGATTCACAGACACAGTTCCTCCCCAAACATCTCAGTGAGACCAGTCTTCTTGGAGTGTTCCAAGGGATTGGATGTAACAACAGATGCAAAAAAACTTACTCATAAGTCATTCTTTCTCTCAAGATCTTTTATTAGCCAAATCTGGCTCCCTAAACTCATTTGCTTCTGATAGATGTGATATTTGCAAAATGTAGATTTGAAAATAAGGAAATGTGTATTTGATGCTGAATGTACTTGCTAATGCCTCAAACAATCACAGTTCTGGAAAGGCAGCATCATGGGTTAATTATGCAAAGGGAAAACCCGGTGTTGTGTAGTCTTTTGTTTGTGAGCCTGTCCCTGGCTTTAGTTACTCATGATATTAGGCAAAGCCACCTAATACAGACCTGCAGCTGTGCCCACACGCTGAAGAGTGCTTGGGGAATACTCCAGGCTTCGTGTGCATATAAAATAGGTGAGCTTACCATTCCCTACATATGTTCCTCATTCTTTAGTGTATTTATGGCTGGCAGCATTTCCAATCAGAGCAGTCAAACCATGAACAATCAAGATTACAGATCAGTGACAAACAAGGGCCCCGCCATACTTAGGGACTTACAGATCTCTGGTATAATGCATACTCTTGCCAACAAACCAGCTTTTGCTCTCATTCAGAAAACAGACTGGTCTAGGACACACTAAGGGATTTTAAAACTCACAATTTAGTTGTCTCCTATGAAAAGAAAAAGTACCCCATATCTCAAACATAGGACCTAAAGGAATAAACAAAGGGGCATGCACAGATTCACAGACAAGCTGAAACAGCAAAAGCTGGAACAACTCAGGTTTCCTAATAGATTGTTAAATAAATTATGTTATGGCCAACAGCACAATTCCATGAAGTCATTAAAAAGAATGGGTTAGATATATGGGCAGAATATTTCTAAATAACCTTGATTTTGTGTTAGGAGAAAGAAGCATTTTCCAGAACAATATGTATAGAAAGATCCTATTTTTATTTTCACACCAAGCCGTGTGTGTGTGTGTGTGTGTGTGTGTGTGTGTGTGTGTGTGTGGTGTGTCTATGAAGCATACACATGCGTATCTTATTTAATTTCAAAGAAAATGTTCCGGAAGCAAAGGCCCCGAGCTGTGTTCATCATGGTTTTCTTTTATGGAGAAAGGCAAAAAAGGATGAGGATAGAGTGCACGAGAGAAAACTTTCACTTTCAAGCTTATATTAATTTAAAGGTATTTGTTCTACATGTACATACTTTAATCACAATCAGCAAAATGAATAAAGTATTTTCATTTTTAAAGAAACAATGGAGGGCCTCACATATTCATAAGAATAGCAGATTTCTCTTACAACAAACCATCTGAGCTCCCCTGTGTTAATTATACAACAAGGTCATTTCACCCCAAGGCTTAATAACTCAGCCCTGGCTTCCTACTGCTCTGATAATCAAAACTTCCTCCCGAGGCTCCCAAGGCCCCAGCTGTGTCTTCCCTTTTCCCTCACCACTTGGGTCCAGCCACAGCAACCCATTTTTCTGACTCTCAAACACATCAAGCTGGTCCCACCTTAGGGACTTTGTTTGCAGTGATCCCTCTGTCTGGGGATACTTTTTTTTCCAGGCCCCTTTCTGCCTGGAAAAAAGAGGATTCATTCAATTACCACCTCTGCAGAGTGACCTCCCTTAAACCCCAACTTCAGAGAAGCCCTCCTCATGCACTCTGTCTCAGTATCCTGGTTTGTTTTATTTTCTTCACAGCTCTTACTACCTCTGCAATTACTTTATTGTCCATTTTCTCCTTTTAGGTATCTAAGACAGGGAGCTGATTTATCTGGTTTCTTCCTGGTTCCTCACAAAGTACCTGGCACACAGTAGGCCCTAAATAACTCACTGAATAAATGAATACACCTCAGAGTAGGGTATTAGGAAGTGCATCTCTTGATATGAAACTAATGAGTAAAACCGAACTTTTTCAAAATAAATTTTACCTTCTCCTGTACAACACAAAAGGCATGCTTATTGACAGACATCTATTCAACCAGAAACCAATGATGAGCTCATCACTTACTCACCAATCCAGAAATGAGGAAGTAAACCTAGAAATTCAAAGTAAGCCGAAGCTTCAATTCGCTATCTGCTATAGTAACCTGGAAAAGGCCATGAGGACCCTGTGGCCACATTTTGTGGACTGTCAACTGAAACAGTCAAATCCAACCTGAAAAAGGAGCAGAGAGATAGCCAGATGGGTCTTAGCTGAAGACAACAAGATATCTTGCTCAAAATTTGGGGATAATAAAAGATACTGAGATCAAGGATTAACTGTGTCATTTTCCAAATGTTTATCCTTTCTCTCAGCCAGAATTTGCCCACAGACAGTGTACACAGCTACTGTTCTTGAAAGGCCATCAATTTCAGACTCCAACACATATTTTCCTATTCTGGAAGAACTACACCTAGAATAACCTGGGTGACCCATGATCTCAGACTCAGTCTCCTTAGGGGAGGAAGAGAATTTGAACTTGGATTTAAGAGCGGGCAAGATCAGCATGTTGTTTATTTATGGGCGGCTTCCACATCACTGATGTATCATGCACTTGAGTTTTCTCATTAAAAACAACTTGTGCAAAAAGAGAAAATGATTTTCATGGCTGTAGATACCAGAGAAAAAAATTTAGTGGGTGATAACACCCAAACTAAATGAACCCTTTGTAGCAACAAATAATAGGAAGAAGCCCTGTTCGGTTGCCCCAGGAGAGCTATGAAAAGAAAGAGTGCTGCATTCTTCCATTTAAACCTTGGAGCAATCTTCTTATGGAAATCCTGAAGTCCTTTAAGAGGTTTCCCCTTGGGTTTTATATTTAAGAATATCAGGCAAGGAAGTGGGGTAAAAAACAATACTGATTAAAGAGCATAAAGTCAGTTATACAAGATGAAGAAGCTCTGAGATCTCCTGTACAACAGTGTGCCTCTAGTTAATAATACTGCATTGTCTTTTAAGAGTATAGATCTATTGTTAAGTGTTCATACAATGATAAAATAGTATGTTTAAAAACAATTTAATTGAGGCTGGGTATGTGGCTCAAGCGGTAGTGCACTCGCCTGGCATGCGTGCGACCCCGGGTTTGATCCTCAGCACCACATACAAACAAAGATGTTGTGTCCGCCGAAAACTAAAAAATAAATATTAAAAATTCTCTCTCAAAAAAAAAATTTAATTGCATTTAGGGCTGGGATTATGGCTCAGTGGTAGAGCTCATGCCTAGCATGTGTGAGTCACCAGGTTCAATCAGAAGGAAGGAAAGAAGGAAGGAAGGAAGTTTAAAAAATACTTTATTTAAAAAATAAGAATTTAATTGTATTTAAAACATGATGATTTTATAGATATACATCATATACCTATTGATATGTTGTATTGGATGTGTGTGTGTTTGTGTGTGTGTATGTATTTTCTTGGCTGAATATATATATATATATATATATATATATATATATATATATATATATATATATATATATATAATTTAAAATATTTACTTAAAATATATAAATATATATATATATATGTATTTGTATATATTAATAATTATAGAGAGAGAGAGGAAAAGAGCTTACATGCCCACATTCCAAGTCTTTAGAACATATTCTATTTTAATGCTGTTTTTTTAAAAAGAGAGAGAGGGAGAGAGAGAGAAAGAGAGAGAGAGAGAGAGAGAGAGAGAGAGAGAGAGAGAGAATTTCAATATTTATTTTTCAGTTTTTGGCATACACAACATCTTTGTTTGTATGTGGTGCTGAGGATCGAACCCAGGCCGCACACATGCCAGGCAAGTGCGCTACCACTTGAGTCACATCCCTAGCCCCAATTTTAATGCTTTTTATAAGATACCTCCAAGGCAAGTAAGATGAGAAGTTTCAGCCTTAACCTAACAGATGGGAAAATGAAAACAAAGGGTAGCGACATTATGTATATCAGAAACAGACTGAAAAGAAAGAATTTTTTTTCAAACTGGGAAAATAACTTCTCTCTGGCTACAGGGAAAAGAAAAACAGCACCCTCAGCAGCCCCCCGGGATCCCCTTCCAGCTGTCCATAAGGCTGTGAGACGCTCCTGTGGGGCCTGCTAAGGATTCGGGTGGCTCACAGCTGTTCGCTCCCTCCGCTTTTCATGTTCACTGTCACACATGTCCTCAGCACATGATGAATCCATGGGGCCTCTCCTGAGCCGGATGGGCACAGTACCGTTTAGAGATGAAGGCTACACATGCCTTGGGTCATGCAGACATGGTGCCCATCCTGGATCCACCAGCAGAATTCCAGTTCTACACTCTGGGCAAGCTGCTGTACCTCACTAAGCCTGCATTTCCTCTCCTGTAAAACCTTAACGGTGAAATCTTGGTCTTATAGGATGGTTCTGAGGCTTAGAGGAGACAAAACATAGAAATTACTCAGCAGAGTACCCAAAGCGTAATAAGAAACTGTTAACTCTGAGAGAGTAGTCTTAACTACCACAGATCAGAGCAGGAACTGTTTTTCAACCCCTCGACTCTCAGGCCATAGTCCCCTGACAAACCGTAAGCACCATGACTCTGTTGAGAGCCAACAGGCACTCAAAAAATATGAATTTTTTTTAAAAAGATAGAAGCCTCAGTTGTCAGCAGATGGTGATAATATCAACATAACTGGAAAAAAAAGCTCATAGAATAGAAAAAAGAGGGGGGATACCACAGAAACAAAAAGGATGCTAATAAAGTGTGGTGCCCAAAGATGGAACCTTAGCCTATCTCAAAGGTGGCTCCTTTCAGACTCAAACAGCACTGCTAGTATACAGCCCCATGTCTCACCAGATATTGAATTCCTCCAACCCCTGCTTGTTCCAATGGCCAGGATTCGTAAGTGGTTCTATCTATAGGGAGGAAAATGAAATAAACCACACATATACTTTCTTAATTGGGGCTGCCATAGCAAAATACCACAAACTGAGGGGGCTTAAAGGACAATTGTTTTCTCACAGCTCTGGAGGTAAAGTCAGATGAGGGTCCAGTATGGTCAGGTTCTGGTTAGGGTTTTCTTCCTAGCTTGCAGACAGGGGCCTTCTCACTATGTCCTCATGTGGGGTAGGAAGTGAGCTCTTCATCTTCCTCACTTATTCTCTTCTTAGAAGGGCATTTATGACTTCATCTAACCCTAATTACCTCCCTAAATCCTGATACTTCATAACACAATCATACTGGAAGTTAGGGCTCCAACCTACAAATTTGGAGGTTGGGGGTCACAGCATACAGGCTAAAACAGACACCAGACAATGTCTTGTGAAAGATATCTTGTCACTAATAAATGGGAATCCTGTTCTTACATGTCAATTCTGCGACTTTATTCTGAGTCCCTGGATTTTGTGCCATTAAAATCAAGCCTCAGCCTGCAGACCTCAAGAGGCCAGGAGGACAAACTTCAGTAAGGTAGAGGCCTCTTGGCGAAACCTTCTCCAGCCAATGACATGCTACTTTAATAGCACAGGTAATAGGATTTTTTTATGGTACTGGGGATTGAACCCAGGGGCACTACCACTGAGCTACATACCTAGCCCTTTTTTATTTTTTATTTTGAGACAGGATCTCACTAAGTTGTTGAGGCTGGCTTTGAATTCTCAATTTTCCTGCCTTAGCCTCCTGAGCCACTGGAATTACAGGCATGCGCCACCATGCCTAGCTGGGTAACGGAAGTTCTAAAAGGTGGTGGAAACTAAAAAAATCAGACAAGGAAAAGAAAGGCATTTTTTTCAAAGGCATAAAAATCCTCAAGTATAAATCAAAACCACAATCAGATGCCACTTATACTCACTAGATAGGTTAGAATTAAGAGGCAGATAACAAGTGTTGACAAGGATGTGAAGAAACTGGAAACCTCATACCCTGCTGGTAGGAATACAAAATGGCATAAGCAATTTGGAAAATATTTTAGCAGTTTCTTAAAGGTTCAACATAGTTATCACACAACCTAGTGCTACAGTCTGAATGTTGGTTCTCCTTCCACAATTGGAATCCCAATCCTTAAAAGGCTACGAGGTAGGGCCTTTGGGAGGTGATTAGATCATGGGGAGGAGACCTCATGAATGGGATTAGTGCCCTTATAAAAGGGGCCCCAGAGAGCTCCTTGGTTTTCCTACCATAGAAGGACACAGAAAGAAAATGCCATCTATAAACCAGGAAATGATCTCTCATGGGAACATTGTATCTGCCTTGATCTTGGGCTTCCCAACCCCCATAACTGTCAGAAATAAATTACTGTTGTTTACCAGCCATCCAATCTATAGCATTTGGTTATAGTAGCCTGAATGGACTAACAATTTCAGCAATTCCACTCTTAGCTCTACACTCACCAAAAGTCCATACTTCCACAAAAACACTTGTAGGCAAATGTTCATAGTTGCATTCTTCCTAAAAGCCCAAAGATGGAAACAACTCAAATGCCCATCAAATGATGAATGGATAAATAAAACGTGACATGTCCATGTAATAGACAATGGGACAACAGAAAGACATGAAGAACTGACTTGAAAACACAGGTGAATACTAAAAACATCACACTGAGTGAATGACTAGGTGAAGGAAGGCCACAATGGACCACATGGTGTGATTCCATTTTTGTGAAATATTCAAAAGAGTCCACACTCTCCAAAAAGAAAGTAGATTTGTGGTTGCCTAAGCTGGGAGGGTTTACTGATGAAGGGTAAAGAAACTTGGGACTATTTTCTGTCGTAATAGCAATGTTCTAAAATTGATTGAGAGTTACGGATACATAACTCTGAAAATACTAAAAGCCAAACTAGCCTCAAGCAAGCCTCCTCTTGTTCTAGTCTCTCAAGTAGCTGGGACTTTAAGCATACACCACTGTGCCCATATGTGAACTATATTTTAATAAAGTTATTTAAAAAAAAACTATCTCTATTTTGCGTGGAAAACCTATCGTTAAAAATAACACCAATTTATCAGATCCCTAGCATAAGTCAAATATGGTTCCAAGCAACTTTCCTATACTATCTCATTTGTTTCTCGTAACAATTTTATGAGGTAGGTAGCAACAATGAAAAATGGCCCAAGTATTCCTTTAAATGCCTCCTATCTCACAATTTAGCTATATGAAAAAGCTGACTCAAGATGCAGAGAGACACTGATAAAACCTAAGCTGACTCCATGCTGAAAGGGTACAACACTTAAAGAAAAGCAGGAGAGATGGAGGAAAATAATGATCCCCAGAATTCCATCCCATGCAACTTCACAGACCCAAAGGAGGTCACAATGCACAGAGGGGACTTCCTTTCTAAAAGTAGCAGTCCTATGTGAAAACACCCAGTAGGGCTGATGGCTTAAAACCAATTGCACAATAGAGGATAAAGAAAGCAGTCTCAATGGGGAGGAGATGAAAGCTTTATTCTTTGTCCCCAGATTCACTTCCTCTATTTTATTCCTAAAAAATATGATTGATAGAATTATAAAACTAACATATGTACCTTGCAAAAAGTGTTTTTCAGGAAATTCCAAAAGTATAAAGTAAATGACAACTATAACCCACATCAGCATTTTGGTGTTGGTCAACAGTCAATGTCAAGTGCTATGTTAAGTCAGATTGGATTAAGAACATCTAATAGCAAACACACAGAACAAAATATGGGTCCAAGTGAGAAAAAAATATATGCCATAAAAACTGATTCTAAAATTTCAAATATGGCTGTGGAGTAAGCAGGCTCAAAAAATTCTGGGTGAAAAAAACGGGACAGCTCAGAGAAGGGAAAGAGCCTGCTCAAACCCCGCTTTAACAAAGGTGGTCATAGCAGAGAGCGGCAAATTCTGATCTCTACCAGGAGGGTGCCTGACTAAGGCCATCATCTCTACACACCAGCAGCAATTCCCACCAGGGCAGCACAGAGCAGAGGAAGGAAAGACAACAAGCGATGACACAGCAAGCTCAGGTTTCCAAAAGAGTGGCAGTCCTCAGGGTGAAAGAAAGCCACAGTGCTGGGCACTGGTACTCTCAGGAATAGAGCACTTCTCATGCAGTGAATACCACGGCAGCAGGTGCCAGAGGAGAAGCTATATCTGTGGACAAAGGCTGGCTCATCTTCCTTGATGGCAAAGCTAGAAAGCTGAGCATCAGCCCTGTGTCATGAAAATGGGGCTGTTTCAAAGACCATGGAAGAAGTCCGGGTTGCAGGTGAGACTAATGAGCCTCATTTGCAAGGCCTTTGAGACACTGGAGGTGCTTGCCATGGCAGCTATTTGCCATGAAACCCAGGGCATAAATGCCAGCTCCTAGTAATGTCTACTAGGCACCTAGGCTGCCCTGTAGTGGCCCAGGCAGTTTGTCTCTGTCTGGCCAATTCCAACCATTTTCCCACCTTACACAGTAGCACCAAAGCCCAGGGATGCATTTCAAGTTCAATGATGTTATAATTTTTAATTCTTCTGAATTTACTCCTGCTAAATTAAATGTGGATTCAGCTAATTACCATAAAAAAGTGCTTTTTTTGTTTTTTTGTTTTTTTAGGGAGGGGAGGCATATACTGGGAATTGAATCCAGGAGTAGTGCTCTACCACTGTGATACATCCCCAGGCCTTTCTTTTTCTTTTTTCTTTTCTTTTTTCTCACAAATTGCTTAGGGCTTCACTAAGTTGCTGAGGCTGGCCTCAAAGTGGAGATCCTCCTGCCTCAGCCTCCTGAGTCACTGAGATTATAGGCATGCACCACCATGCCCATTAGGAAAAGCTAGTTCAAAAGGGAAGAATGAGAAACTGGTAAAACCAAGACCTACAAATGATCATTTGGAGAGGTAGTGTCACATAGTGGTAAGAAGCAAACTTCAGGGCCATCAAGAGCTGGGTTTAAAGCCCAGTTCCATCCATTACTAGACATGAACCTTCAAGAACAATACTTACCTTCTCTATTGGGTATTAACACCTTTAAGCCAGAGCCCAGCATTATACATGGCATAAATCAGGTGCTCAGTGAATGGTTATTACTAGAATCTTAATAAGGGTTACCAAAAGTTTACATAAATTCAAGGGATCCTATAGTTCAATCTTTCATCTTGCAATTTTTTTATTAGAGCTTTATAGTTACACATGGTATTTGGGTTCAACCCAACAAACTTATTCATTCTGCAATTCTTTAATGAGTACCTAGTACATGCTAGGGATTAGTCTAGGGCCTGGGAATAAGATAGATAAAAGAAGACTTTTGCTCTGGTGAGTTTAAAGTGTTATGAGGAGCTGGACAAACAAATTTACCAATGCATAAGTGAAGTTCAGATAATTAGATCTGTAACAGAAAAAAAGTACAGTTGTGCAAAAAAAAAATAGAAAGAAAGAAGGAAAAAAAAGAAGAAAAAAAGAATATAGGTGGTGAGAGGTAAGGTAAGAACTAGCTGATCAATTATGATGCTGTACTTCTTAGTCACCTGAGTTCTAGGAGCTTGAATCTGGGTTCCTTTCCAAAACATAAATGAGAGTCTTCTCATTCCCAATCAAAATTCTGGCAATATATTTCCCAAAAGAAATACAAATGCCCAAGAAGCATATGGGAATTTATCCAACTAGATTGGTAACTAAAGAAATGCATGTTAACATGAGGAATTCAATTTTTCACCTGGACAACTGGCAAATTCAAAAAGAATTATAACACTTGGTGCTGGCAAAGGTGAGTAAACAGACACCCTCAGCTCCTGCTAGTGAGAACATAAGTTAGAATGATATTTTTGGAGCATATTTTAACTCTGCTTGTCAATATTATGGTAGCCTAAACTTTGACCTCAAATTCTAGAACCAGATCCTAAAGAAATAAGAAAAGCATTAAAATACAAATGTATAAAGACAGTTATTTGGGGTTGTTTATAACACGAAGACATTGGAAATAACCCACTTCTTTAGTAGAAATATGATGAAACAAAATAGACTAAATCCATAGATACCACATAGCTATCAAAAATAAAAACCTCTATTTATTCTAAGGTGGAAGATGCTCAAAATACAGGAGAAAAACCACTTTGAGGAACATCTCTATGTTAATACACACACACACGTATATATATACACATGCATGTGTGTATGTGTGTATATATATATGTATATATACACATATATATGTGTATATATACATATTTAAAGATGTATGACCATGTGCTTGTATGTGTATGCATACATGTTACATATAAAGACCTTAGCTATAGTTTTCCCTGGGATGCTCTGTAACTAGTGAGTTTTAATACATTCTTTGTACCTTTATGAATTGCCTCAACTTTCTATAATATCATGAATTACCTTAACTTGCCACACACAAATCACATTTCTTTGAAGGGGAGTGAGATTAAGAAATCAAGGAACAACGTTTTATCACCTCCACTACTTACTCCCTCCCCCTACAATGTCCCCAAGTCAAAGCAACTTTGTAAGTATGCAAAAGTGTCTGCTTCAAATTTAAATTTTTTTCTTGGTAAGTTCTTTTATTCTGTGCTGTTCAGAAGCAAAACAAAAATAATGGGGACAGATAATATCACACCACTTTAGTACAACAAATTAAAACATTTCCCAAACTCTAAGGATGGAAAATTATTCATCTAACATTTCTGAGCATATATTGAAGTCACATTCAGTGCCAGGCTTCATCTTAACCACAAAGCATCTGGCCACTGCCATAACTCTTCTCCCTTTTCACAGAAGGGTGAGCTGAGGTTTCAAAAGATTAATAAGTTAGTGAAAGACAGAGCTGGTGAGAGACAGCATAGCCCTCATGGAGGACTCTTCTTGAGGACTGTATCAGTTTTCCAGGACAATCTTAATAGCACCACAAACTTGGTGGCTTAAAGAGAACTTCATTGTCTTACAGTTCTGGAAGCTGGAAGTTTGAAATCAAGGTGTCATTAGAGTCACACTCATTTTAAACCTATCCTTTCTGATTCCTTGGCTTATAAATGCACCACTCCAATCTCTGCCTGCATCTCACATAGCTGTCAACTCTGTGTGTCTCTCTTATCTCTTCTCTTGGGGCTACTAGTCACACTGGATTAGGGCCACCCTCAAAGAGCATGACCTCATCTTAATTTCATGACATCTGCAAAGGGCCGTATTTCTAAATACAATCACATTCTGAAGTGCTGCAGGTTAGAACTTCAACATATCTTTTGGGGGGACATAGTTTAATTATTAATGAGACCAAGTCTACACTCCGTCCTCTAATACCCCGCCCATAATGCACAACCAGTTAGTGTCATGTCTGCACCCTGGCAGGTTTCACATGTCTTTTGATGGATCAAAGGCTTTTTCCAGTTGGAGACCATTCCCTTCTACCCTTCAGGTAAGATAAAATCCAAACTATTTAAGGTAAATGAGCTCATGTCCTGCCATAAAGGCTCTACCTTCTGCCTCAGATCTCACTAGTCATCGAGGGCATCTCTGAAGTTATTTATTTTTCTAGTTCAGGTTTTTCTCTTGAGCTAAAACACATTGAAGAGCTTTATAAAGCTAAGAGCACTAGAGAGATGTAGGGTAAATGGGATTCGCTTCCCCCAGAGTCTTTGAGTTAGGGCCAGATCAAACACCCCATGAGAAGTCAGAGAGACTGATACTATTTTAATATGGTTCTTGGTATAAATCATTGCCTTTGCAGTCCATTTAGATTAGGCACCAGAAGCAAATTACCAATACAACATTCTCTTGACTGAATTGGTTACTTTTCTTTTTAAGTTTTGGACTTGTTTCCAAAAGCAGAAAGGGCACTGCGGAAGTCAGTCATCAAAAGGCGATCATCAAGCAATCCTGTCAACGGGTAGTTTTGAGGCCGAGGAGTTTGGATCAGCAAATTGTAAAAGAAAGCAGAGCAAGTTCCCTGGGTAAGAACCAGGGTACCCCATTTATTTCACATGAGAAGACACACAAAGAATTTATGCGTCTCTAAGAGCATCCATTCCAGAGCTCTCAAACTCGCTTTCCAGCGTGCTAGAAATGCCATCTGCAGGTACATTTGAAACAGAAGATCATCATCTCCAGCTGTGTGGCTGACTCTGTTGCAGAATAAGTAAGCCTGGAAAGGTGAGCAACGCCTTCCATCTGCCTCCACCCCTCTGTCTCAATGAGCTGACAGATTGCCCAAAGAGACAGCTGGGGCTAGGGCGTCTTCGTGGGACCCCACCTGTGCTGCAACCATATGCAAAATGTCAGAGGCTCCCAAAGAGCATCAAGCTGTACCATCTGTGGCAAGCATCCCGATGGCCCTGGCAGCTGACAGCAGCAGGAGGCTGTCCTTCCTGTGGCCTTACATGGTACATGGGGCTGAGAATGGCTAAGAAGACAGGCGTAAAATTCCCTGTGTCATTCAACCTTGCCAAGTTCCTGGTACACTAATTTCTCCCCTCACTCTCCACCTGCAGCACCACCCTGCTTCTCTCAATATCTTCCTCTCATTTCCAGGTTTTCTATGCTTTGATATTTTATTTTCTCCCAGTGCTGGGGATGGAACCCAGTGCCTTGGGAAGGCTAAGCAAGTGCTCTACCAAGGAACTAAATCCCAGCCCCATGTTTTTGATTTATTAAAACTCTGTTTAAAAAATATACACTGAGGGCTGGGGATGTGGCTCAAGCGGTAGTGTGCTCGCCTGGCATGCGTGTGGCCCAGGTTCGATCCTCAGCACCACATACAAACAAAGATGTTGTGTCGGCCGAAAACTAAAATAAATAAATAAATAAATAAATAAAATAAAAAGTATACATTGAAAGTGATCTATCTAAAGAGGCATTTGTTGTCCACTACATTAGCATCTAACCACACATGACTATTTAAATTCTTTAAAGTTAAAAATCCAGTTCCCCCATGGGTATAGCCATATGCGACAAGCTCAATGGCCACATGTGGCTAGTGGCTCTGACTGTATGGCACAGATATAGAGCATGTCCACATCATAGTCTATTGGATAGCTTTGGTCTAAAGGACATAAAGAAAACATCTCCTTCCTGCCTCTGTCCCCAGTCCCTCTGCTAGAGGGAAGGTGATCCTGCTGCCAGTCTCCTTTGTGTCCCTGCAGGGATCTTTTATATGCCTGAGCAAGCATGCATGACTATGAACCCTTTATTTTAAAACCAGTGAGAAAAGACCACATATACTACTTTTCACCATGCTTTCTTTACTTAATGAACCTTGGTGTTCACAATGTAAGTATACAAATACTGCTTCATTCTTTTGAGTGGCTGCATAGCAATTCACTGGCACAGGGCCAATGCTACCACCCTGTCCCTGTCCCCAGGTTCTCTATACTCCCTCCTCCAGCATGGCCCTGAACCTTCCCACCAAGCAGTCTCCTCATACCCCAATCTCCACACCTTCGAGCTCTGTTCTGATTGTTCTCTTTACCTTCCTGCCCTGGTGATAACCTGGTTTTCCACTGAGGAAGCTATTGTTCCTACCTTCAAAGAAGAGACAGTTTTTCTCTTGCTCACTTTCAAAGTCTCTTTCTCCAGACATCAATTTCAAACCATTTCTCCAGCTTGCTTCCGCAACACTGCCTGTTGCCATCCAACTCAACCACTCAGTATACCTCCTTTATTTCATTATCTCCAACCTCCTGGCCCGCCTTCATTTACTAATGATGGCAGTACCTGTTTTACTGCTTGTATCTGCTCCCCAAATTGGAAACACTCCAGTTAACTTCCATTCCAGATGAAGCATCCAGCCAACTCCTGGCCTCACTCAAACCTCTGACCTTTTATGACCACCCTAACTCAGCCACACTCTCATCCTGAATCTATACCAATGAAACACCTACGAATTCTTGGCTTTTAACTTCTCATTCTCAGATTAGCATTCCCCTCCCACACACACCAACCATATTTATTTATTTATTTATTTAGTACCAGGAATTGAACCCAGGGACACTTAACCACTAAGCCACATCCTCAGCGCTCCCTTTCTAATTTTTTTTTTTTTTTATTTAGAGGCAGTGTCTCTCTAAGTGGCCTGGGGCCTTGCCATTTTCCTGAGGCTAACTTTGAACCTTTAATCTTCCTGCTTCAGCCTCCCAAGTCACTGGGATTACAGATGTATATCACTACACTTGGCTCTACACCAACCATTCTTGACCTCATAGGGACTTCTAATCTATGAGGACTGTTCATTAACCTTGTCATTGTCATCCCATCCCTCCTGGCCCAGTTTGGATATTCTGGTCTATTTGATGACTCCTTCCCTTGCACATCTACGTGATTCCATTGCTCTTCCATCTATCATACTCATGTTGAAAACTCAGACGATGAGAAAACCTGATTCTCCATCTGTCCCATACCCGTTATTCACAGAAAAGTGACTGACAAAATTTGGAGCTTGAATAACTAGTAAATGGGATTATAAAATGGTGCAAGTGCTGTGGAAAACAGAATGGAAGTTCCTCAAAAATTTTAAGATATGACTTCCATGTGATTCAGGAATGCCACTTCTGGATATATATCCAAAAGAACTGAAAGCAAGTTCTCAAAGAGATATTTGCACACCCATTCATGGCAGCATTATCCCAATAAACAAGAGGTGGAAGCAATATAAATACCTATCAATGAATGAATGGATACACAAAATATGCTATATACATACAGTGGAATATTATTCAATCTTTAGAGAAAGAAATTGTGTCACACAATGAAAGATGGATGAGCCTTAAAGACAGTGTACAAATTAAAATAAGCTGGTCACAAAAATCAAAGACTTCATGACCCCTTTATGAGGCATCTAGCATCGTCAAAGTCATAGAACCAGAAAGTAACTGCTGTTACCAGGAGCTGGAGTGAGAAAGAAATGCAGAAGTGTTCAATGGGCATAGAATTTCAGTTTTGCAAAATAAAATAGTTCTGGGTATCTGTTTCACAACAATGTGAATAAAATTAATACAACTGAACTGCACACTTAAAAATGGCAAAAGGAGGGAGAGGAGGGGAGGGGATATGGGGATAGGAAAGATGGTGGAATGAGATGGACATCATTACCCTAAGTACATGTATGACTGCACATATGGTATAAAGCTATATCATATACAACCAGAGAAAAGAAAAGTTGTGCTGCAATGTGTATAATGACCCCAAAATGCATTCTGCTGTCATATATATCTAAAGAATAAATAAATAATGTTTTTAAAAATGTTAAAAATGGTTAAGAGGAAAATTTTATGCTTTTTTATTTTTTAGTTTTTTATTTGTTCTAACTAATTATACATGGAAGCAGAATGGATTTTGATTCATTGCACACAAATGGAGCACAACTTTTCATTTATGTGGGTTTTTTAAACAAAAAAAAAACCATTTTAATGCAATAAATCAATTGGGGTTACCCTTCTGTGGTGTTGCAGAAGTGGTATCTCTCTTCCTCTAGCATCAAACACCCCAGCATATGCATAGTCAGGACAGTCAACAGAAAGCAAGATCAAAAAAAGTTTCTATTCTCTTTGCATTGGAAATTCAAACTCATTCAGTGGCTTTGAGTCCAGAACAGAAAAATAAGAAAGCTTAACCAAGGCCCACTTGGATATTTCCATTTCCATCTAATAATCTTCTCTAGCAACATCATGAAAACAAATGGTTTTTCTAGTTATGCTGCTCATAATTCATTTATGCTCATTAATATGCAAACATCAGTTTCTCAGCTGGCAGTGATTTCATGAATTTTTAACTTACATGAGATAAGCCATAGATTAAAACTTTAAAGCCAACAATACAGAAGACTGTGAATATAATTTTAATGCCTAGATTAGAAATCTCCAAGTGCATTCATTGGCATCTTCTAACGAACAACCACCTAGGAATTATAAAAGCATCATCTCTGAGTTCTGACTTTAGAATAATAATATAGACTTTCTGCAATGGTATTTATTTGGGTATCATTAAAAACAGTAAAACCAAAGATATTTCTTGTCATTAAACTTGATCTGGGCAAACTTTACAGAGAAACTGACTCTCACAGAAAAGCCACAATTGCTGGGTATGGTGGTAGACACCTATAATCCCATTTTCTCAGAAGCCTGAGGCAGGAGGATTACAATTTTGTGAGACCCTGTCTCAAAAATAAAATTAAAAAGGGATGGGGTATAGTTCAGAGATGAAACACTTCCTGGGTGTAATCCTCAACACAGAGGGGGAAAAAAGAAAAAAAATCTACAATAATTTATGACTATGACCAATAAACATGAAAATTATCTGGGCCAAAATAAAATCAGAAAAAAAGGCAAATTAGAAAAGAGAAATTGGGACACTCTGAACCCAATTCCTTCTGGAACTGTAAATCAAATTCTTGATTAACTCTAAAATAAGAAAGAATAGGCAGAGAGAAGAGTTCTCTACTTAAAATCCTTCTCATTTCTCCTATATATAGAAATAGAATGCAAGACACATAATTTTCAACACCTAGAAACCATATTTAAAAATAAACAGAAGAAAAAGTAGTTCTAATACTTTAGTCCAATATATCTAAAGTATTCTGATACTAACATGTAATGCGATCAATATTCTCAATATTAATAAAACTTTCACATTCTTTTTTTCTTACTATCTTGGGAATTTAGTAGGTATTTTACATTTCCAACACATCTCAGTTTGGATAAGCCACAGATCAAGTGCTAAAATATTGCATTAGTGGTAAGAATATTGGATAGTGCAACTATAGAACCGAAGATTATATGTTCTTCTGTCAAGACAGTGGCTAGTTCTTGAAATCCAAGAATTTCCCTAGATAATGTTATGGAGACTTCTTTTACTGAATTTTTCAAATACCCACATAACAGATTGGGTAGAAGCATTAGCTGCTCCTTCAGATAGACCAGTGTTAATACAATTTTGATCATTTCAGAACCGCTGCTTGTAATTTTACAAAAATAATTTGGTACTTACAATTGTTTTCTTGTTTTTTTTCAGCCACAAATTAATGCACTTTTTTTAAATTAACTTTCTCTAAAATGATCCATGATATCACAAACTCAATACTTAATATTTGTTAAAAGAGCTAATACACATAAAAAGTATTTAACACATAAAAGAAGTTTCTGTGTGCTACCCAAAACCAACAATAAAGTAAACTAAAATTCATTAGTGAATTCATTATGGTGTCATCTTTGAATTTTCCATTAGGCAAATTCAATCTCGAGTACATTACTGTCCATCTCCTGGCATCAAAGAGACCTCTCAACCTTTGAATGTTAAGAGTACAGCTTACCATCCCATTCAAGAGTACCTTCTAGAAACCAATAGAGTAGAGAAAAGGGATTGAGAGGAAGAGAAGAGGGCAGGGTACGGGGAAGTACTGGGAATAAAATCTACCAAATTATGCCATGCCTATATACAAATATACCACAATCAATACCACTTTTACATATAATTATATTATAATAATAATGGAAGAGAGATCAATTGAGTAAAGCAAGTAGATCAGAGGCAGGAAGGAGGGAAGGGAAAGGGAAGGTACTTGGAAATGAGATCGACCAAATTAGGTCATATGCATGTACAAAAATGGCATAATGAATCCCATTGTTATGTAAGATTATAATGCAACAAAAAATAAATTAATTTTAAAAAATACCTTTTCTCCAGGCACTATCATAAATCTCAGCAGGGAGGCATTTGCTCACATGTGTTGAACCATTCAAAAGCTGCAGAGGCAGGGCAAAACTTTTGCCCTGACACACACACATGCTCACACACGTACATATAAACCCACAAAAATTAATATATTTATGTACATGCATGTGTATGTATTCATCACAATGCATAGAGAAGGAATTATTTCCTGCTTTTCCAGATGAGGGAATGCAGTGTTGAGATAGCAAGTACTGATTCTCAAAACCCAAAATCTGACTCTGGGGGTTTGCAGGGTGTAGATTGGTGGTAGAGTACTTGCCAAGCATGTGTGTGGTCCTGGGAAAGAAAAAAGAGGGGAAAGAGAGGGATGGAGGAAGAGAGGGAGGGAGGGAGGAAGAAATGAAGGAGGACGGACAGACAAGCAAATAAATATTCACTCCAGACTGAAGAGCAGGGAACAGAGAATTAAACAGATACACTCCATCTTTTTAATCATCCCAGGAGAGACTTTTCACGTGGTTAAAAATCACATCAGGTGCCTTCAAAGGCAGTCTGAGGACTTTCATTGCCTGCCCTCACTTGTAAGAGTTCTGTAGTCTGCAAAAAAGATAAGAATCCACTTACATGTACTCTCTATGAGCACAGTGTTCCGCAGCCGCGTTGCTGTAATGCCACAGGACAATTGCTGATGACAGGACATCCAGGATGGCGTCAAACTAGAAGAAAGAGACATGACTTTAGTGGTTTTTCCAGAGTTAATGGGGCATGGCTATGAAGACACAGGAGAACTATGCTGTGATTCAGAATATCTGAATGAGTGATTCGAAGCACTGTTTTTTAGATGCTTTGATGCAGCCATTCAAGATCTTCATCGTAAAATCTGGGGAGACTGGAGCCTCAGTACCCAAGTGCTGACCTGGTAGCAGCATCAGAACCCCTGTGTTATTGGTGGGATCTGCTGCCACATCCCCTGACTCTTAGCACTCTGGAAATGTGGGACAGGGGTACACTGTTCTAGAAGATGTGGCCCTGATTTTCCCAAGGCCAGCAAGATAATTTCAACATTTTCCCGCATATCCCAAGCGAAGGATCTTGGGTAAGGATCCTTTTACTGGCTGTCAATGGAACTGCTTTACCTGGGTTCAGGGGTAAGGATAGGAGTCACCCAGAGGCTCCAGGAACTACACCAACACTTCAATATTGCATACAAAATTCAGCACTTTGTTTGAATAAGAGAAATGCAGATAGAGAGAAAAATGGATGGAAGGAGAGGGTGTTCAGGGGAAAGGGGAGGTCTTGATAAAGTAAAGGAAGAAAGTGTGTGTGTATATATGTGGTGTGTGTGTGCAGTGATGTGCATTATTCTCGACAATCCACATCCTTCTTCAGATTCTGAAAAGAATCTGCATACCCGCCAAACATTAAATTCTTAATGACAAAGGGCAGAAGTGGGTTTAGGAACATGCACACATACCCTCAGGTACAGGAAACCCTACCTCTATGCAGAAGGGATGTGAAATGAGCTCTTTTGTGAGTCATCACACCATGTCACACTGCTCATCCAGAAAACTACAAGCACTGACACTTGAAGGGGCATGGGGAATTGTTACCCAATGCTTCAACATATTAACCCTAATCCTGTAAAAAGAGACCTGCTTTCTCTGACCAACTTCCCTCAGGGGGCAGGCTGAGAATTCAGGCAGTCCTAGTTGGGCTACAGACTGGCTTATCCCAATGTGAGTAGTATCAATCCTAACTCTCAAACAGCTCTGTCGACACCAGCAAATGCATCACTCCAGTACCGGCCAGGTCTACACACAACCTGGAAGAGAAAAAAGAACTGAGATTCCTAAAACACCCTCTCAACTAACCACTTTGTTAAAAATGTGGTTCCCTCCCAGCTGTGCTCGAGAAATATAGTCTCATTGCAGTTTAATTCTACTGAATTATAATTTTTATAGAAGCTGTTTCCATAAAAGGTGTGTTACCCATTCCAACCACCCTCTTATTTGAGGGCTTAGGGTGAGACTCATGAGCTTAGAAAAATCGTGCAAAATTTCATGAAAGTACATTTCAGATTACTTACTGCAAACCCCAAAGCAGAGGCGCTGTACCTCATAACAGAGACAGCTAAAAAGAAAGAAAATATTATTCAGAATATTTTAAAACCTCATAGACAATTTCTCTCACTTGTGTGTATATCAATACATTTGATACGGCCTTTTAAACAGTGAAAACCTCCAAGAGAATGAAAGTAAAAATTAACTGTCCTTGTAAAAATCTGAGAATTTAAAAAAAATTGAGAGTGAAAGATTTCCAAACTCTACCTGCAAGAACTTCCCTCCCCAGCATGTTCAGAAGCACCCAAGAGCCAACTTCAGGATAAGCGTGCTTAAGTAGTTGTCAATCAAATGACTTCAGAGACTTAGAGAATTTAGAAAATAGTGTTGGGGAACTGGAAAATATGCTAAACTTTCAAAGTGAAACTTCAACCATCCAAACTCCTCCCATAATAAGGTAATTATTATCTAGTGATCTAATGATATCTAATGTGCATATTATTGCTAACATACAATTTTTTTTTTTTTTTTTGCCCACTGGAGTTTAATAGATATCAACACAGCTGTTTTTTTTTTAAAGTGACAAGTGATCTCAGATTAAACAATAGATGTCTGCAGTTACTTAAAACATTTTATCCATATTCAAAAATTAGAGGTACAAGTTAATTGGGTGGCACATTTGTCTAATTATATTTTGTGTCAAAGCAGAGGCAAGCTTCAAAAACTATCCTCAATTTGACTCAATAAAGGCAGATCATAAAACAAAAGCCATATTCAACAAGCAATGCCCACCCTTCAAGGAATGCAACCACCTCTGGGTCAGTAAAGCTTGGAAGCAGCTGGATCCTGAGCTTAGGTATTGCAAGAGAGCACAGGTGGGAGGCAGGCACAAAGGTCAGCACCTATATGGACTTCCATTCACCCCAATGTCCCTTTCTGGGGATCTATTTGCCATCCAACCCTCAAAAACAGACTCCAGAAAGTCAACTGCTTAAGCATTGTGCTGTGTACCCCTGCTCTCAGCCACAAAGGAGTCACTGGACCCAAAGTGGAGCAAACATACTCCATTTTCTGTGATTTAATGATTGCTACTACAAGACAGCCTCATTGGTCAATTTATGTAGTTACAATTGAATTGTAAACACTGGAGCTTTCATCAACCCTTGTTTGCTATAAAAAGACTGAGGAGCAGAAAGACAAGCCTGGGGTACAATCAGTAATAGAGACTAAAACTAGGGTTCCTAATGTTTCTTAGTCCTCCCTGCAACTCAGCCACACTCCAGGGCTCAAGCTATGAGTGGACAATGACCAACTAAACCCCTCACCTTTCTGTCTTTGTCAGGAATAGCTCCTGGTGTTCCTGCTGTTGCTCTTACTAGTTCAGGGAGGGTCTAGAGCCAGCTGTGCAGTGCCATTCTCAGCAATGCAGTATTACAAGACAGTAGTTGGGTGGTATAAAAGGCTACTGGGCCTTCCCAAAGAGCATTAATTCCAGGACCCTGTCAACATGTGTATAAGAGGTAGCTGATTCCCGGCAGCACTGTCCTGAGCATGGGAGAAATTCCCTATGAAACTGGCTTACAGTAAGTGTTCAGTCATTGTTAACTAAACTGAACAAAATTCCATCATAAAAGTCATAGAGGGTATTTGGGTTTTCCCTTTATGGTCTGTTTTTAAAACATCTCAGCTGTGCTTTCTTGTCAGCACAACTGATAAGAAAGATCCCTACTAAGATCTTGCACAGACATTATCTAAATGGGATTCAAAGAGTGGTGCCAGGCCAGAGCTCCCACTCTGTCTCCACTTGTGCTCTCCAGCCTGGGCACCAAGGACCACACAAATAAAACAGAGCTCCCCTCACCTGTCATCACAGATCACCTGTTTTGTAAGTGGTAAGCCATAATTTTAAAATATCTGTATCTGAGCAATTTGTTTATACTAGACATTTATATAGTAGTCCACAGATTTCAAAAAGGTGGACGCTTACATAATTATAGTGAAATATATAAGAAACTTATTTCATAAATCAGAAATCAAAGGACATGCCACTAAACAGCCAACTCCTTGACTCTAGGGGAGCTCAATGTCCATGATTTTGAACACTCTAAATTATACTGGAGAGTTCTGCTGTGAGAATTATACCTGCCCAGTAGATGGATAACTGAAGCACAATGGAATATTAATATTACTCTGTCCCCCTGTATCATGGAAAATGCAAGAGTCCTTAAGAGATATGTATCATTTCCTTATAAATTGCCTCCATCTAATTTCTTTAATGACATGGAAAAGGAGAAATGCCAAAAAATTGCATGGGGAATCAAGAGTACACTGAAGGGCCCTTCACACAGCCTTGGCTCTGACGACTTCCCCGTGTGGCCAGGTCCCCAGGTTTGCTGTTAAATAACAGCAAATAATCATTAGCACAGGAATCAAATTGAAGAGTTCAGATGGCCTTTGAAGAATTTATGAAGAGTATCAAGTAATAACTTCATTTTCTTTGGTCCACAATTCATCACAATATATCCTAATTCTGAGTTATAAATAATCTCAACAGACAAACAAAGTCAGATGGATTTAAACAGTTCTGTTCTGTAAGACTGCAGGGTAATCCATGGGACATTTTGTTTTTGTTGTTGTTGTTGTTGGGGGGCAGTGCTGGGGCTCATATCCAGGGCCTCTTGTATGCTAGTTAAGTGCTGTACAATTGAACTATATCCCCACCCCCATGGGGTGCTGAGATATTTCCAGCTTCCCACATGCTACAAATGAGTTTCACCTGGGCCTGGAAGATCACCCAAGGCAGAGATGATATGTTAGGGGCCCCTGGAGCTCCATGCACATATGACTGAGCATAGCCAAAAGCCACCATGGGGCCAACAAAGTTCAACATTTCCCATAAGGCAAGTGTTAGGTTCAACAGTGGACAACAGACATGGGACCTGTCAACCTTAAATAATTATGCTGCAAACTGGCAAGGTCAACAAAGAGAAGGGAAACCAGGAAACAGTGAAGCAGAGTTCTCCCATGAAGGCTGTTCTTATCAAGATAGGGCCCACAGAGCCCACAGAAGTGATAATGATATCACCAAGGCCTTCACTATATAGGTCCAGGTCCTGTTTAATACACCCTGCAGCTGTTCTGGAATGAAGCCCTTGATATCAGCAACCTATCTTTATCTGGATAGTACTATTGCCAGAATTCCTTAGAGGAATCTCCAAGAATGTTTTTGATATTCACAGTAGAACCTGTCTCCATGCCTCATAATTTTGACATGCACTTAGGCTAGTGACCACCAAGAGCATACAAGGCATGCTATTATAGGTTGGGGAACCTCATTCAATTCCCCAGCGAGCTGTGGCCTGGGCTTCCTCTTCTGCAGCTTTGCCATTTTTAGGCTGGAAATACAAAAATATAAATACATTCTTACCATGCATTGGGGTCCTTTCTCTTCCCCTCCCTTTCTGCTTCTCACTTTGGTATCAGGATTGAACCCAGGGGCACCAAATCCCCAGCCCTTATTATTTTTCATTTTGAGACAGGGCCTAACTCAGTTGCTGAAGCTGGCCTTGAACTTGCAATCCTCCTGCATTGTCTCCCTAGCTGCTGGGATTACAGGGGTGTGTCACCATTCCCAGCCATCCCAGCTTTTCCTTTTTACTCAGAGTCTTTTAAATGTTCATAGTTATAATTTTTGGTGCCCTGCCCAACATCCAATCCTTCTCCTGGTGGGAGCATAGCAAATCTCATCTGGGGACCTGCACCCACCCTACTCGAAGTGATATGGATAGGACGACATTTTTCCCACTCTGGTATATCACATTAACTTGTCCCATGTACAAAGTGAATGATTCAAAGCTGTCTAAATTTGATTTGAGGCAATAAGAATCTCTCCCAAGTTTGTCAAAAATTTTGGGAAGAGGATGACTAAGAGACAATTACACAGCTTATAAGACAAAACCAAGAGCCATAGGTGGTGAGTTTGACATAAATGGGTAAAAACTGCCTCAGAATGAAACCAACACAGAGGAAAAGGAAATTAAAGATCAGAGACAGATCAAAGCCCCAAGGACATCAACTGAACCTCTGCAATCAGCCTTGTTGGAAATCTAACCCTCTATTCCTCAAATAGCCTCACTCAATAATTCCTCAAATATATCATCCAATGATTATTTCATTTTCTTAAGCCAGTTGTTGAGTTTCTATGACTTGCAGCCAAATGAATCTTAATACAATATAATTTGTCCTAATAATCCCATGTCCAAGAATTTCTTTTAATGCCTAAAAAATGCTTTATATTCAAAATATTCATAGCAGGTTCATATGATTTATAATAGAAAAACACTAGATATGATGTAAATATCCAGCAGTATGGCAATGGTTCATGTATGGTCTATTCAAAGAATGGGCTACACATAGCTTAAATTGTATGCAAAACTTAATGCTTATAGTGGCATATTCAGCAAAATAATGAAGTTGACAATAAACAGACAGGTAGTATGTTGGGTGCCATACTTCCAGGTTGCTATGGGAAATGATGTTTCTTTTGGGACAGGGAATTCTGGCTAGTGCAGGTGAAAACTGAGCAAGGAGATCAGAAGAAGCTTTGCTGAAATTTAAGCAAAGACAAAGGAGAAGGGAGTCAGCCATGTAGTTACCTAGAGAAAGAAGCTTGCAGATAATGGAAAGATAATGCAAAGACCCTGAGATAGCCCTCATGGCCTCTGACTTGCCAGGTGCTCTAAGATGAAAGAGAACAGAAAGGCAGTTATGGGAGATTATTAGGATAAGATACAAAATGATGTGATATAACTAAATCTACAGCTGTGTCTTAAAAATGCACCGAAAACCAGGGGGCAGGAAATTCCCTCAAATGATAACAGTGGGTAATCTTAGATAGAAAGGTTTGAATAGATGCTTTTCTTTTCTACTTTTTGTATTTTCCACATTTCCTATAGCCATCATATTTAACCATTCAAATTGGAAAAAATAGTTTTATTTGCAGGAAAAAAAGTTATCCAACTCATAACAATACAACCCGAGGTCTAAAATAAAAATAGCAAAATTCATAATTTTGATGGGCCTCCGGGAATAGGTGCACTGTGCGCTTCGTGAATGCTTCTGGCTGATAGGAAAGTACATTACCATACACATCTTCATCACATCTAAGTTTCTAAAATCCATCTTCCTAGTCAAATGGCCTCCACAGTCAGGGAGCTAATGACCTGAACAGTTCAGGGGAGTGTGGTGGAGGGCCACGCAAGCCAAGGTGTGGAACATAAGCAAAATGTCACTCCCAATCTGTGAGACATGAGAAGAGTTTCTCAGGTAGGAACATAAGTGAGTTTGAATGATGACTTCACAGCTGTTTTTAGTGTATGAAGATTTATTAAGCTTCACAATTTTGATCTGTGACTCTTCTCCGGGTCTTTAATTTTTTATATGATATGTGCAAATTATTTTTTATAAAGCTCTTAGACTTTTTTGGTAATTTCATTAAAAGTCAAGAAACAGATGGCAAATTGAATAAAGAAGAAGATTAATTCCATTTCTACCTATGACAACGGTAGAAATAAAAGGAATTTTTAAATGTTGAGTGTTGGTGAAAGTATGGGGATGCAGTATCTTTTCTGTAGAGAAATCTCTTTATAAGACAAATTAGAAATATTAATCAAAATGTAGCATACACATTCTTTGCACTCAGCAATTATACTTTAAGAAATATATTCTGTACTTGTGTTGGCACAGATGCCAAAAGAAACATTCAAGTATGTTTATTATAGATACATAAAAGCAAAATATTAAATCACTCCATTGATAAAGGCAGTGCTTTAATGAAGTAGTACATATCCATACCTCAGAGGTTATTAAGCTCTTGAAAAAGATAGATGTGTAATGCGCAAAATATAGTAAGTGAACAAAGCAAGGTCATTAGTAATTGTCAAAGCTCATATGTGTGGGTACATGGGTGTTCATGGAAATAAAATTATATAAGTAAAATTTTAGAGAAGCTACAAAAAAACTGGGGGTGATGATCACTTTAAAGGAAAGGGAACAAGAGTGCAAGGTTGAAAGGATGTTCTCATTCCACTTCATAACCTATTGTATGCTTTGTATTCTCTTCCTGTGTATGTTGTACATGTATCTGCATGGATTTCCAAGGTGAAAATACAAGTCCATGCACCACAACCAAATAAAGCAGCCTAACCATGGGTCAGGGCACCGGCAATCAGCTTCTATGGAGTTGCTTGCCAACACAGACAAATTTTATTTGGCCAAAAATAGCTTGTACAGATAGGAATTTAAGTGGCTGACATCTTAGACTACCCAGGTCTGCTATCAATTTATAGGATTACAAATCAAATATGTTCTTCAATATCCACAAAGTAAAATTAAAATAGTCAGGAATTTCCCAAAATTAAAATCCCTAGGACAACGCCTTTCTCCTTTTGCAATAAAACGTTTCCTTCCTTGTTGAGGACAATGTAGTGGAGAATCAAGGAGGAGGAGAGAGAGGGACAAATGCAAATATTTTCAATTATATTACTGTCCAGGACATTTGCTGAGGAAATATAAAACCCAGACAATATTCTGCAGTGACTAGGAAGGTCAGATCTCCATTTGGCTACATTATCTCCTTTATTAGGTGTTGAAAACCTATGTGGTCTCTTTTTTCAAATTTGCCATCACATCCTAAGTAGTTAACTGCACAACCTTAGGATTATTCTAGATAAAAATATAAAACTAGACTCAAATAAAATTTATACTATAACTAAAATAATTTTCTCAACAAATATGCCTCAATTTATTTGAAATCATATGTCAATGGGTGTATTTTAGGGTAACCTAGATTTCTCTTATTTCAAGTATACTGTCAGCTTTCATTAACTTGAGCATGAGTCCTTATAGATTATACGGAAGTAAAAATGGGAATTAAAGAAAGAAATCTGAAGTATGGTTTCCAAATCAACAAATGCATTACCTAACCATATATCCTATGTATACTCTAAAGTGAGAAGAATACAACGACAAAGAAAAGACATCACCAGATCCATCAAATGACCAACCCAATATCACGAGAAGCCTGGGGAATCAGTTACAAGAACAAGCATGAAATTCACAAAAGTGAAATTATAGATACTCTATGATGTCACTTTGTCAAGTAACCCAGACTGAATTCTAATAGGATTTTATAGCTAAAGAGCTGTGTTTGGGGCATTTTACATGAGCCAGGACAATTTCCCAATGATACTGAGTTATAAATCACAGATGAATCAGTATTAATGCTCCAAAGGAAAATAAAGAGAGTCATGGTTTTTCTTGATCCATTGACAATAATTCTTCCTTAGTAGCACTAGTTCTATTTCCACTCAGCACTAATAAATAACTCATAACTAGGTATCAGGTCAGAAAATTGAAAGTCTGCAAACTCTCTGCCCTGGTTGAAGCATCTACCTCATGGCTCTTCAAAAAGAGTTCCTTAAACCCTGTAGATTTAAGTCTTCCCATCCTGGCCCCATTTCATTTTAATCACAGCAACTTCCTTATCTTCAGAATTAGAATTCTGTCAAAGATTTACCTGCAGAAATGTAGCAAAAAAGAACCCACTGTATACCATCCTTGTAAGAAGAATGAATAATGACAAACCAGAAACAAAGAGAAAAACAAAAGTATTCCTATGAAATATTTGGGTAAAGATCGAAGACATACAAGCAATATATAAGAGAAATATGATGGCAGTAATCAGGACAGTGGTTACCTCTGGAGTGGGACAGTGACTTGCAGAGGACATGAGAAGGACTTGTCAGGTGGGAAGATGAGTGAGTGTGAGTGTGTTTACACAGAAAAGCTCACTTTGTGAAAATTCATTAAGCCTCACAAGCTACCCTCATTCCCTGGTCCACATCAAAACCCCTGCTACAATTACTATCCAATAGGAAAATAAGGCTGATCTATTTCTATCCTCAAAGATAGTTCTCAGAGATATCTATCAATCACCACCATGCAATAGGTACCATGACTCTCAACTTCAACGCCAGGTAATCCTTTACTGCGATGCACATATATGCAGAGAGTGGACAGTCATTAAGCATCTTTTTTCATTCATTTTTCCTTCCTTTTTCTGGTAAAAGAAGTTCCCCACTACTTTTTTAAAATTCTTCTTCTTTGAGACAGGGACTAGTCCTTCTCAGTAGCTAAGATGACCCCATCCTCCTCCATTAGAGGAAAGTACATGACCTGACTGCAGCATATCCCACCCCCTGGACACAGTGACTGGACAATCAGAATCTTTTTTTTTTTCAGAGAATGAGAGAAATGATGGGACAGAAAAAGTTTTTCTTCTCCTGATATATGGGAGACTTTTTGGGGGGACAATTCAAGGCCACTCATGTAGAAAGCCAGTAAAGAATGATGCTGACACAGAAGAAAGAAGAAAAGAGAGGAAAGGAAGGAGGGAGTGAGAACTGAACTCTGACATCATTTGAGCTCATGGATATGGCCAATTCTATTCTGTAATACATTCTCATTTATTTTGCTTATGCTAAGATGAGGGACTTTCACCGCTTATCCTGGAACTCTCAACTGCTACAACATACTTACATCTCTTTCAATCAGAGCGCCTGATGCTCAGACTCATACTACTCCCCTCTCATCTTGGCATCATCCAAAGATAAATTAAGAACCAATTCACATGACGGTTTCTTCAAATAAGCTCCCTTCAAATTATAGACACAGGCTCAGTCTTAAAAATCCAATTACATCCAATTCAAAGGCATAGACACACCACCAATATGTAAAATCTACAGCTAACGGGATGATGGCTGAAATGGTATTGCCTAGTTAACCTCACTTTGTTTTGACCCTTTCTCACAATAAAAAGTTCATCCCTAAAGGCCAACTAGGCTGTGGTTTGACCATAGCACAGGAACACTTCTGCAATCTCACAACCATTTGCCTCTTCCATGACCCTTCTTCCCTACCACTGTAAGGGGGACAAAAGTCCAAGATACTGAAATGATTTCTCCTTTGGAAAAAATATCCAAATAATTCTACTTACAAAATATATTTTCAGCAAGTTCTAGAGTATCTATGTCAGGAGTTCCCAAAACACCCCCAAGTATTGTGAGTCACCAGAAGGACTCCCAAGACTTGGCATATAGTCATATCCATGGCTAAGATTCATTATAACTTTTTGTTATAAATTGAGCAAAGGGGAGAGGTCCATTGACAAAGTCTGGAGGAAACCAAATGGAAGCATCCAAGAGTCTTCTCCCAGAGGAGTCACAGAAGACAGGTTTAATTCCTCCACAGGTTATGACAACAACTTGTTCAAAACTTTAGTGATCAGGGATTTTAGGGACCCTTTTACATAGGTACCCTCCACCTAGTACCTACCAAAACTCCAGACTCCCAGGAGGAAAGCACGTGTTGCACATAAACCACATGGGTTGCACAAACAGTTTAGGCACAGTAAGCCACTTTTATTTGGAGAAAATTTATTTTCTGTGTAGGCAACTCTTTACTAGCCAAACTCCCAAACACTACCAATAGCCAATAAAGCAAGCAAGCACTTTTAGGATAGGCAATCTCCAGCCTGCTCCATTAGCCTTGTCTGCACAGGATCACAGCTAACTCCTCTCATTAAAAAGAGAATGGAACCCTGAGACAGAAGCAACTTATCCAAAAATCACATAGTAAGGCAAGAACTGGCACTCAGGTGTCCAGATTCACAGAGAGAAAATCACATTGTCACTCCCAGATATATCTTCCAGAGAAGTCAGTTCACTTCAGAGGCATAGACTAAAAGGAATGGAGATGCAAAAATGACTCTTCTCAGTCCACAAATTTTCCATGGCAACTTTAATTAATTACATCCATTGCTTGAATGTTTCACGGGTGGAATAAATATAATTTTTAATATCCTTCCACTATCCATCCTTTTAGGAAAAAAAAAGTCTCAACTCTATTATATTTTAAAATACCCAGTTAATTACCACTTTAATTAAAATCATACATTTTCACTTAAAGCTGGAAGAGTCCTTAGAGATGGTCTATCTAATCCAACAGCCTTATGTAAAAGAAAAAGAAATGGTCCAGAGAGGGAAGCTACTTGACGGAAGCCTGGTCATCAATGTGTCCAAAACCAGGGCAAGAATCCTCCTGTCCTGACTTCCAGTCATATGCCCATCCTAGCACATGTTGCTGTCTCCCCCCCGCCCCCCAGGGCAGACTGTCTGAGAACAGAGGACTATAAGCTTATTATACGCCCTTAAGAGCTTAATGATCTAAAATGAATTCTCAGCAAGGAAGCCTGTACAGCCTTGCAAAGAACCAATAATCTTCAAGTTGGAGAGAAAAATTATTGTTATCATGGAGGAGATTTTATATGACATTTAGATGCTATTTATATTCATCCCTTTAAAAATATACATGGTTACCCAGAAGCACAATGCAGTGCTGAGTCTGCAAAGATGCAACATGCCCCAGACATCCAGGCCCCACAAGCAAAGCTGCTGGACTGGCCACCAGGGACCTTTCACACCCTGTCTAGCCTCTAAGAAATTTGTGATTCCTTCAAGCTCAATCAGCCTGAAAGAAAATTAAGGAGCTTATTTACATGGCCAGAGGAGACAGAGATTCAGTCTTCCCGGGACAACATCATCATGACACCATGCACAGAGAGCCACAGAAATACAGGACTACAGAGGACTAGTCATTTCTCTACAGAACAGATTCTCATTGTGTATGTAATCCAGCAACTAGAAAAACCTAAATGAGGACAGTGTTTCCATTCTAATTTGAAATACATGTAAAATAATAATAATAATAATAACAACAATAATAAAAAGCTGACGGATGAAAGTCTAGAAGGTGAAATTTAAACTGTACTACTACAAAGGTATAAATCAAGGTTTATCTACTGGGGACACTTTCCCCCCCCTACCCCAGGGCGCATTTGGCAAAGCCTGAGACATTGTTAGTTGTCATGGGGAGAGAAGATGACAGCTAATATCTAATGAGTAGAGGCCAGCTTTCCTGTTAAATGTCCTACAAGGATCATGACAGCCCCAACAAAGAATTATCCAGCCCAAAATATCACCAGCTGATGTGAACAGATAAAGACCAATTGACAGCTCCTGATGGTGTGTGGGAATAGATGTGATGCCCAGAGGTCTACACTGTTCTATTATTGAATATGATGATGATGGAATCAAAACCATAATTCAAATAATCAGAGAATTCCATTTCCCAAAACATTTAGATAGAGTTTTAGTTGGAATATTTTACTGGGTTTTTAATTTTTTTCATTTGTGCAGTAAAATTATACATAGTAGTGAAATCCATTATTCATACATGCACATATTCATACATTCACATAATTGATCAATCTCATTCCTTAGTACCTTCCCATGCCCTCTACCCTACTCTCCCACTTACTCTACTATTACTGATCTCCCTTCTATAGTTACTATTTTAGTTAGTGCATTCCTTATGATATATTCACACATGAACATAGCACAGTTTGGTAGATTTCATTACTTCTCCAGGCCCTCCCTTCCTCCTGCCCCCTACTCTACTGGTCTCCCTTCTATTTTCATATTTCACTTTTTTAAGGCTTGTGTCCTTTCATTCTGCCAAACTTTGAATGTCTTTTAGCTCCAATTTAGCCATTATTCTTGGGATAAAGCTGCAGCTCTACCTCCATACTGGGGCCCAGGAAGCGAAGGGACCCAGGGTAAACTTTGAAAAGGGACCCACAGTGCAGAGCTTGCCATCATTGATCACGTGGCCTACATTCCAGAGTCTCCAGTTTCCACTCAGCAGTTTGTATTTTTAATTATGTTTCTAATAATTTAGAGTAAAATTTTATGAAAACACTGGTAAATCAAGACACTAATTAGGAAGAAATGAAACCTGTATTACCAGTGACACAGCAGATCCTGATATCCTAAGGAAAGAGTAGGTGATGAAAGATCTGCAAAGCATGAATTTATAGAAAAATAAAATGCCCAAGCATTAAGAGTAAAATAGGACCATGGCACAGACAAATCCAAAAATTTAGGAAGATGTGTTCAATTGTCACTTTCTCTTACTTAGTTCTTGTCTTTTGGTGTCCTTTCTTGCACCAAACACACACACACAAAACAAAAGAGGCTGGGCCTATAGCTCAGTGGCAGAGCATTTGCCTAGCATATGTGAGGCACTGGGTTCAATCTTCAGCACCACATAAAAATAAACAAATGAAATAAAGGCATGCTGTCCATACACAACTACCAAAACAAAACAAAACAAAAAAGAAACCTCACAAATTTGGATGAAGAAATCACCTGAAGGCCAAATGGGAATATAATTAATTAACATGATTAGAGTGCCTTTAGGCGTCCATCTAGAGTCATTATTCAAAGGATATTGAGGCCAGATCTGATTGCACAAGTGGATAAGTTTTGGGAGCTTTAGGTCCCTGTTGAGAGAAAGAAACCCTAGGTTTGTCAGGAGGCCACCTAGGGGATTATGGGAGGGAATGACCAGGAACCACCCATGATGAGAGGAGGGAGGTGAGTTTAGAGATGGGGCCTCACCAGTCTCTATCATCACCTGTTTAAGGGCAGTTGATGATAGACAACTCAGGGGAGTTGTCTCCACTACTGGGTAAGCATCAGGGCAGGAGCCCATAGAGGCACTTGTGCACTTAGTGCTGGAGATGCATAGAGAAGAGATAGAGTAACCCAAGGCTGGGGTTCAGTCTCACCAGGAGTAGTTCCCTGATTGCCCTCAGAAGTCAAGACTCTGTAGCATTCCCAGATCTTACCTGCAATGTCCAATGATGGGTAGGGGGAGGGCGTTCCACAGAATGGAGGCCTGCTTCCACCATGGGATCCAGGTTGGGGTCTGGGGATGCTCAGTGACCCTCAAAGAGGGGAGCAGGCAGGCCAGGGAACTCGATTCCAGGTTTTGGCACCAAAAATAAAAGAAAAATGAGAAAGCGAGAGATGGGGTGGGTAAGAAATGAAGGACCTAGACCACCTCACCCCCTCGTCTCTTATTCTCTCACTTTCCTTTCAGGCTTGGCCTCCAGGAGAGTCTCCAGGCTCATGGGGGATCCTGGGATCCTCCCACACAGTGTTGAGTGGGGGATGGAGGAGTTTTCCAAAGAGGAGCAGGAAGGAGGCCCTGGGGCATGCCTGTGCATAAGAAGTGGGCAAGCACATGGAAGACAGCATAGGAAACAAAAATCTCAGTGAGCACAGTGAGGTGAGAACCAGAGGAAGAATGCTGACCAGTCAAGGGAGGAGATTCAGGGTGGTGGGCTATAGAAGGTCTCCAAGAACAAGACCCTGAGGAAAGGGCAGCAGTGGGGAGAGGAGGCACAGGGAACACAGAGGAAGAATAGAGGGGATATGTGGATTTTGAAAACTCCTGGAGATTGTAGAGGAAAAGATGCTAAAGAACGAGGTTATGGATAGTGACCTGCCTGTGAAATTCTACAGTGTGGTTTTAATCCTCAGAAAAGCCTGATCCTGCTGTATTTCTCATTAAATAAGGAAAATAAAAATGCCAATAGGGCCTGTTGCAGCTATGACTGGGAAAAACCTGCATCCCCAGTTGCAAGGGCTTGGTCCCACCTGGCCTACTTTTAGCTTGCAAAATAAGCTTCTCCAACACAAAAGGGCCATGCACTAAGTGGCAGTAAGAATTTTAACCTTGTGCAAATGGCCCAGCAGGATTCCTAACCAATCAGACCAATGCCTCTGAGAGGCCAAGGCTTTCTTTTTCATAGAGAAAGGTCTCTCACACAAAAAGGAACCCACAGGGGAGACAGATAATGGCCTGGCCTCTTTTGAGTCTCTCTGCTTACAAAGCTGAAGGCTCTAGGGTCAGCAGGGGTCACACCTTTCTCATGATCTAATGTATTGGCAAGTATTTTCAAGTCCCAAAGAGAAAGGGCAGACTTGGCACCTTGAAAACAAGCCCATCTCCCCTCCCCTGATGCACAGCTGCCTTCCTGCCCATGCTATCATCACTGTCTCAGGAGGGATGGTGGGGACAATCCTGTTAAACCTCCTAAATCAAGCTCACAGTAAACAAAGATGGTATTTACTCCCTGCTAATATGCTACAGAACCAACTCTTCCTAAACCCAAAAATATTTTTTATCTATGCATTATCCCATCCCATCCAAGAGACCATGTGAATGTCTCAATTCCCTGGCCTGGAAGCTCCCCACAGGTCATGCCCATCTTATTCCTATTTGTGAATCTCTGCTCCAACCTCACCCTAGCACTAAGCAAAGGGGACAGCACAAAATCCAACAGATTTTTCCTGAACTTGATGAAGGTGGCTGCCACTTTTGAGCATTTGGCACACTGACACACAGCTGTCATATATGCATGCATGTTTACATACACACATAGAAATGTATGACCGGACTATAATTCAACTCCTCTCTGGAACCCAAATCTACCTTTTATCTCTGTGACACGCCTGTGTGCCAGCCAAGATCACAGCAGGGAATAGAAATCACCCTCAATGGCAAAAATGAAGAGACCTTAACTTGCTTTAATTTGTGGTGTGAAGTCAGCAAAACTGGGATGTTAAGGCACCAGAAGAGCACACAAGTCGGACTGGAGTGACAAAGGGAGGAAAGAGTGGCCCTGGGCCTGATAGGAGATGGCATCCTGCAAGGGGTGCTGCCTAGGAAGGAAGTTATCCTGGAGCTGCTATGGTCAGAGGTGCAAACCTAGCAGAGATCTCCCCTGCTGCTCCTCTTTCACCAGGAAATCCCAGCAGGTGTCCCTACTCTTCAGGCCACACCCCTCTCAACTAGAGGCCTTTCCCAGCCTCCATCACCTGCCCAGGCCAGCCAAGCCTAGTGCCCACAGAATTGTTTACTTCCATCATTAAGAAAAGGAAGGGGCTGGGGATGTGGCTCAAGCGGTAGCGTGCTCGCCTGGCATGCGTGCGGCCCGGGTTTGAACCTCAGCACCACATACAAACAGAGATGGTGTGTCCACCAAAAACTCAAAAATAAATATTTAAAAATTCACTATCTCTTTAAAAAAAAAAAAGGAAATTACAACCAAATGACTTTTTTCAACCCTCTAACTGTTCTAGTTTTGATAATTTGGTTATATTATTTTTATAATTTAAAAATAAAGAGAGAAAGTAAAGTTCTCCAATTAGCTATGCAGGATTCTGGCAGGCTTTCAGTGAAAAGTCACAAAATTTGTTAACTCCAAAAGAAAACTCCACCAATAGGTTCTGTTCACATTATTTCCTGTTCTGGATTTGCCGCATTTCAAAAAGATGACTCTCACCAAAGCCAAATAGAAGCACCCAGACATAACCACCTACGGAAGGGAGCAGTTTATTTATGTTAATACCACCACTGTGCTGCTGGAGCCTTTCTAGAACCAGAAAAGGAATGTGTGACTTTCCTGTTAGCCAGCTTTATTTCCAGGTTGCTATCCATTTGAATAGTGAAGCTAAATGTGATGTAGTGGTTAGATTTTGTATGTGTAATGTTGCATGAAGCCATTTGGAAAAGATTAATTTGATAACGAATTGCAAAAGGCATCAGACAACACCTCCCCATGGCAAGTTAATATGAAGAATACTTGCACAACCAAAATAATACCAACCTGCAGCTGTGATTACTCTCCTTTCAATGTGTCCTGTAATCTGACACACAGCATAGACTCAGTAATTCTGAGCATGTAAAACGTCACATCCTAATTGGATAAATAAACGTGTATGTGTGTGTGTACGTGCACGTGAATATAAAGCAACAATTTTTCTCTACAGCTAAGTGGAGCCCAACTATATTCTCTGGAAGGGAGGTAAAAGTGATTGCTCTATTCTCCAATAATATAATTTATTCCCTCTGTCCCCAAATTCCCTACCTCCATCCTGGATGTATCTAATATGTAAATGAAAGACAACCACAAAAGGAAATAGACGTTTCTGTTATTCCTACAGGAGCTCAAAAGAAGTTTCCATCAGGTATAGCACTTGAAAGGAACAAAATAATAATGATAATGATAATGGCAGGACAGCATGAAGCCTCCTGGCTGGGCAGGGGAGTCAGGACCATCATGTCCCACCCCAGTTTTCCACAGCAGGCCCTGTTGTCCTGTGACTAGCTTCTGCCAAACTCCTAAGTTCATTTGAGGTAATACTATTTTATATATATACAACTGTTATGCTAAAAGCTTTCAATACAAGGATTACTGGTAAACTTTCTAGTTAATCAAAATATAGGTAGCATAGGATATGAAATTCTTTCACAAACCCATCTAGTTTTTTTCCCCTAAAATTATAAAGTGAAATTAAAATCACACACAAGGGCTGGAGCTGGGACTCAGCGGTAGAGCATTCGTCTTACTTGTGTGAGGCCCTTGATTCATTCCTCAGTACCACATAAATAAAATAAAGGTATTGGGTCCACCTACAACTAAAAAAAATTTAAAAAAAAAAGAAAGCACACACAAGTATGACTCTAAAGCTACAACGGACTCTGGTAATTTTTCAGGATGATTGCTCCATAATATTTTTTTAATTTTAATTTGAAATTTCTAACACTAAGAAGCTCTTTGGATTTCCAAATAAAATGGACAGACTCACAGAATTAAAAGTTCTGGATTCATCCAAGTTCTAAATGATCCTGCTGCTATCACCTGAACCACATCCAACCCTTTCTTTTCCTAATTTCCCTTTAGCAAGGGAGCTGATGGGGAAAACACAAGCTCTCTCTTGGGGTGGTGAATCAAGTTAGTGGTTACACAGGACTTTGGGCAGAATTAACCGAATCTGAATCCAAATGCTCTGTACCAGTGTAAGGATGGGAAAATTGCTTAAGGTCTCGAAACCCCAAGTTGTGGTTAAAAACTGAAAGACTGTATGTAAGATATCAGTTGTGGAATTAACAATTTACTGCTTACTACAAGAGTATTTCTTGCCAACAACTTGGCTCTTGCACTAAGTAATGATTTCTTGTCTAATACCTAGCATGAAAAACCTCATAGGACACCAAATTGAGAGATCTAGTCTTACAAAAAATAAAATGATGAAAAAAAAATCACCCCTATGTATCCAAGATCAATTATCAAACCAAGGTACTTGGTAAAATTAGTATTCAGATGAAATCCCAGTCCCAGGTTTTCATCATGCTCTTTATTAAACAAAGCAAAAAGCATTTTACCTGCCCAATTACATAGCAATAAAGGATTTTCTTAAATTGAAAAGATTCATTTTCAGAGCATATTAAATGTTTGCTGTCTATACCTCAAAGACTTTTGTAGTGAAGGAATCAAAGGTGAAGAGAGTTAGAATTCATTAAGGGTTGAAAATTAATTAGACCATCTCAACTCTGTGAGTCATGGTCATCAATTTAAAAGACATAGCACCATATACTGGATTTTAATTAGGAGGGTGATAGAACTGTTTAAGAGTGAAAACCCAACTGTCAAGCCCAATTAAGCAAGTTGATGGAACATACTATATGGCGTAATAAAATGTTCGTTTAACAACAGAAACATATAACAAAGTCCTTATTCAGGAGATCATCTACCCCACCAAAATATACAATATATGTCATAAAATTCATTCATTTATTGTGTAAAGGTTGTCAGTCTTTGAGACAAAAATTAATCTGGACTTGGATCCAAGGCCAACATATTTATAAGTCAAGTCATGGGCAAGATGTGGATGCAGATTCAGGGTCTTTCCAACTTTTGCTGACCAAAGGGCTCCATGAGATAACCTTTGAGGCTGGATCCAGTTCCAAAATCCTGTACAAAGACAAGTTTCCTGACCATCCAGCTTCTGGTTCCAGTGATAACAGAGTCAGAGAAGGAAGATTGTGAGTTAAGGGTAAAGGAAAATATTGGAGGAAAATAATTTAGAATCTATTGTGTACCATTAGAATCCTGAGATACCATTTCTGGGTAATCCTAATTTTCCCCTTCTTTTTCTTTCCTTTTTTCTTTCTTTCTTTCTTTCTTTTTTTTTTTAATTTTTAAGCCAAGCTTCTATCCCCAAAAGTAGTTATTTGAAAGAAAAAAAAAAACATCTGCTTCCTCTTAAAAAAATCCAATTAATATTTTTTAAATTAACTAGAGAATACATACTACAGGAAAAATTTCACATCTTCTTCTTAAGTGTCTATATGCAAATAGCCTCAATAACACATGATGCTTGTCTCTTTCAGAATATAGCTGGAATTCCCTACTTCACTTTGCTGAGAGAAATTGAATGTCAGCATTCACATTTAATCTAAAACTGGGTGCTTTTCCTTCTAAATATCTAAGAGCAGCTTCCATCCCACTCTGGCTGCCCAGCTAACCTGACCCTCTTGGGCCCTCCCGGAACATTTTTCACACTCTCTGAAGGGGAGAGGTTTTATGAAGTTTCTGATAAAACATGTCTGGCAGCCAGATCAGCTCATTTTTAGAGGAAACCACACTACTTTTAGTTTTCCCATTGTATATGTCAGCACATACATATACACATGTACACTAATCACACCATATTAACCAAAGAATACAAACTATACAAGAACAAAACTATACAAGAAGCAGTAGACCAAAAAGGCAACTCCCTCTTGCCCTTGGGCCACTGATCATTCATTTTAAAATATTCAGTCACTCAAATTGCAGCTACCTGTAATTGAAGACTGTGGTTCTCATGATGTCATGAAGCTGAACACTTTATAACACCATATAGTAAGTCAACATAGGTGCAGGTAGATGTACCAAGAGGCACTTCAATCAGAACTGGCTCAATCACACACAGACAGATATAGCAGAGGACCATGAAAAAGTATTAAACATACAAGAGCTTGAGAAAGTGTCCTAGAAAGTATGCTCATTTCAAAAAGGGGCAAAGATGGTCATGTGCTACAGGAAAGTACCTGATGAGCTATCCCACTCCTCAGTCTATACCTAAAGACTTAAAATCAGCATCCTATAGTGATACAGCCACATCAATGTTTATAATAACTCAATTCACAATAGCTAAATTGTGGAAGCAACCCAGATGCCCTTCTATAGATGAACAGATAAAGAAATTGTGATATGTATACATCATGAAGTATTGCTCAGCATTGAAAGAGAATAAAATTATAGCATTTGCATGTAAATGGATGGAGTTGGAGAATATTATGCTAAGCGAACTGAGCCAATTCCAAAAAACCGAAGGTGGAATGTTCTCTCTGATAAGCGGCTGATGATTCATAACAGGGAGGAAGGAGGCATGGGGAAAATGGGAGAACTTTGGGAAAAGGGGAAGGAAAGGAGAGGAAGGGTGTATGGGGGCAGGAAAGATGGTGGAATGAGATAGACATTATTACCCTAGGTACATGTATGACTGCACATATGATACAATGCTACATTGGGTACAATCAGAGAAATGAAAAGTTGTGCTTCAATTGTGTACAATGAATCAAAATGCATTCTGCTTTCATATATACCCAATTAAAGTAAATAAATAAATTTATTTTTTAAAAAAAAATCTCAAAAAAAGAAGAAGAAGAAAGAAAGAAACTAAAAAGAGGTCAAAGGCTGGGGCAAAGAAGGTTAGGTTTTGCAAATACAAATCAAAGAGTCACCCTGCCTAATCAGAAACCCCAATCCAAGGTAAATGAAGATCCCAGATTGGATATATTGTGATCACAATGATTTGCATATAACCAATTATTTATAATATATGCTCATCTCTTTGAGAAGGAAGGAAAAAAGAAAAAATTAGTCTTGCATCCTGTTAACCCCACAGTTGTTGGTAAAAATGAAGTCATGGATCTGAAGATGAGATGGTGATAATGTCTCAAGTAGGGGTGTTGGACAGCCTCCACCCTGAGAGAGGGAAAGCAGAGGCAGAGGAACAGCTTCTGGGCTCAAGGGGACTCCATACCCTTATGCCTACAATGAACAGAAAATAATCCACCATCTGGAACACACTCTACATATCTCCTAAGCAATCTTGACTTCTGGGTCCATTTTTTTCCCTATAAAAATGACACTAAAATACATTTCTCTATATTAAGAGGCATCTCTGCAATGATTATTTGGATAAAAAATGAACTAGGATAACTTTATTTCTTTTTACTCCTGTGGGAAGAGAGCTGTGGAGCTTCACTAGAAAGCTATCATCAGTATAGCAGTTACCAGTGCTGTCATTAGCTTGGGAACCCTGCTGCCCAGTTTGAATCCTCATCCCACCTTCTGAGCCATGTAAAACTGGACAATTTATTTAATATCTTTGTGCCTTGGTGTTGTGTGTGTGTGTGTGTGTGTGTGTGTGTGTGTTTGTGTGTGTGTGTGTGTGTGTGTGTGTGTGTGTGTGTTGCTGAGCTTTAAATCCAGGAACTTATGTATGCTAGGCAAGCGATCTAACCCTGAGCTATAACCCCTAGGACCCTTTCCCCATTTTCCTTATTCCTACAATGGAAGCATTAGTCTCTAGTTCAGGGAATTACTGTGGAGCTGATATTCATAAAGCATTTGGAGCACATGGCAAGAGCCTGCTGGTATCTGAGTTTCACTAAGTAGATCCCATCATTACCCTCATAACTCTCATATATGTCATTTACAGTGATAAAAACCTTCAGAAGACCACAATCTAAAAAGAGACTCACCAAGTTTGAATAATAAAAAGCAATTAAGCCAAGTCCAAAGCTAATGAGGCCTCTCAGTCAAAATCCTATGGAGAAGGCATCACTCCCAGAAATGACAGGTTGCTTGATCTACCATTGAAACAGAACTGAGGAATGGAAGCCAAATATGGAATATGGAATATGGAATATTCCAATATATTACATTTATTCCAAATATGGAATCCAATATGGAAGCCAAAGCTGACAGAATTCTTGGGAAACGGGTCTCCCCACATCAATGGAGATCCCTTCAGGACAATCTTTAAATATTTTAACATTTAACATGAAACAGCCCAGTCTCAGACACTCAGTCACCTCATGGCCTCCTCCCATTCCCTCTCTCTGCTGGAGCAGCACTGGCCAGGGCACCAGGCCGCTGTGAGAAGCCTCCCCCCATGTCCTTTCTCTTCCATCTGTGGATACTCTCCTCCCAGATATTTGTACGTGGTTCCCTCATTCTCCCCATCTTTGTAACCTTAGCAGTGAAGTTTTCTATGACTGCATTATTTACTGTATAACTGCCATTTCTGTCCTTCTGGCTTCATCTTCCTCCATAGCATCCCTTGCAGCCTGACACATATTTTTTTCTCTCTCTCTCAAGCTCCATAAAGTCTGTCTTGCTCACTGCTGGACTCTTAGCACCCAACACAAAAAGAAGGTGCTTAATAGACCAGCTACAGGATTTCTACACAGGAAATGCACACTACTGCTTGGGAATATAAAGAAATAAAGGGTAAATGATAAAGCAAGCACATCACTAAACTCTCCTTCCCCTTTTCCTAGGATGAAGTCATATTCTGGATACCATAATTGATATCCAAGTAAAACTTCTTAATGGATGACAGGAACAGAACTAAGAAACAATGCAAACCCTTGAAATGAAAAACATAAATATATTATATTGGCAAGAGAGGACTGGATCAGGGAAGGTCATCAGTATCAAACAGAAACCTCAAACTCACTGCTACATCCAAAGAGCATGTGTCCATTGAGCTCCCACCAGGCGGGGGTCATGGAATAAAGTCCAGAGAACATTAATGGTTTATATAACCCTTCTACTATCACCCAGATGAAAAACCCTTCCCCACAAACTAAGTTTCAGGCAAAACATAACCATCAAAGTTTATTTGGAAGGTCAAGTACCCAGAATCACGGATTTGTTGACCATTTCATTTTAGAAGACCTCTCTGAAATTGTTTGTAAAAAGTATTTCAAAGGCACAGGATGAAGATCCAAGATTCTTGCTAAGGAAATAAGAGTCTGGGTAGCAACTTTTACTGGACTCAAACAAAATTGTCCATGATATAAAAGTAATGTCCAAGGTGCTGAGCACTGAGATTGGCCTCTAAACACAGAATACAATTTCACTTATAGCTAAGGAAGCTTAGGCCCCCAAGACAATGACTAGTTAGAATCACAGAACTGGGAGGCAGAAGAGTCCAATATCCAGCTCTGAACCCTGACTGTTCATGATGACCACCAACTACCCCACTGCTTTAGTCAGATTTTTCACCATTGTGACAAAAAAAAAAGAAAGAAAGAAAAGAAACCAACAACAACAACAAAAAAAAAACTGACAAGAACAATTAGAGGAGGAAAAGTTTATTTGGGGGTTCACAGTTTCAGAGGTTTCAGTCCACAGAAAGATAGTTCTATTCCTCAGGGCTCAAGATGAGGTAGAACATCATAGCAGAAAGGTGTGGCAGAGGAAAGCAGCTCAGGACCCAGCACCAGGAAGCAGAGAGATTCTCATCATGAACAAAATAAATACCCCAAAGGTACACCCCAATGACCCAGCTCTCCCAGCCACACCCTACCTGCCTACAGTTAGCACCCAGTCAATCCCTATCAGAGGATCAATGCATTGATTAGGTTAAAGGTCTCATAACCCAATCATTTCACCTCTAAACTTTCCTGCATTTTTTCACACATGAGCTTTTGGGGGACACTTAATATCTAAACCATAATACCCATAGACACTTCATGGCCAAGATACCTCATGACTTTTTGGATATTCTTTAATTAGAACTTGAGAGGCCCTAAAACTGTGAGCTCAATGGAAAACATTTACATTCTATTATCACCATATCACAGGTAAAGGTGTCTATTAAATTTATCCATTAAATTTTTATTTCCCTAGAAACAGAGGTTTTTATAAGGCGTCTTTTATAAGGACACCAATCACATTGGATTAGGGGTATCCTACTCTATCATCTTAACTATTGATATCTACAACAACCCTATTTCCTAGCAAGGCCATGCCCTGAAATACTGAGACTTTGATATGTAGAACCTATAACAGAGCTATTAGAGTCCAGTGCTGGTCTCCTGGAGCCACCAGTAGGAATGGCTCAGCAACAAGAATTTCTGACCCAGTCACAGGGTGATCCTAAGCACCAGTGCTGGCTTCCTGTGGACTTTAATTAACTATGGAAATGGAATAAGGGGCAAGGGTTATTAGAGCAAGCCATCTTAAGCCTATGGTCCTCTCCACACCTATAAACAGTAAACACAATATTATTCTCTTCCCATGAGACCCAGGGAAAATAAGAAGATGGGGAACAGGGGGTTCTCATAAGGACCACTCATTGACTTAAGATCAAGGTCTCTGCATCCTGAGATGATCTGTAAAGTCCTAAAAACAAAAATGAAACAAACAAACCAAAAAGACCTAAAAAAGGTCTACCTTTGACTTTGGACCAATGAATCACTCCCATCTGGGCAGCTGGATTGAGAACCACTGCATGACTCATAGTCCCCTGAGCCAGCCTTTGCCCATGACCAGGAGTACAGGCCATGCCAAAGGCCAAGGAAGATCCAAAAGAAATGGGACATATGGCTAAATCACACAGGCATCAAGGAACTCTGTCTCCCAAGTGTTCTAAAACTGGAATACTAAGACTAAATAAGAAAGTAGTTCCTGAACCAAACAAGACAGAAGCTACCCCAGTGCTTCTGCCTGAAGGGATTTCTCTCATTGCTAACAATTCAGTTTAGCCACATGATGTCAAAAACCTGGAAAGCTCCAGACACATCCTCCTGGGGACTGATGAAGAGGTATTCAAACAAAATAATAAGAAGGGATGCACTTCAAATGCAATTACTGCAGAGTGTTTATATTTAATTTACTTTTAGGAGGAAAGCAACTCCATAGTGTTCCCTATTGTGCGGTGTGAAAAATAACCCTGTCAGTTATAATCTCTTGGTAAATTGCCACATCCAATGGGAAGTGAAGTATTACAAAAGCCCAGAAAAAAATTTAAATATTAGTCCTGTCAACGTCAGCCACATTCCTCTCTAACTTACAACATCTCCATAAACCAAGGTCTACTTATTTTTTGGTCCTGGAATTGACATATCTGGAACCAAGAGGATTCACAGTGTGAATATGAGGACTGTTAGTGTCTTTCCAAAACTTCTACTCCTTAGAGCTCTGAGAAGACCTGGAAAATCGACCAGGCCTCGTGCTTGGAAAGCTGTTGTGTTTGTTGTTAATCAAATCTAAAAAAAAATTATCTGGCAACTCCAAATGATTACAGAGAATAAGAAAGGAGGGGAAATAATATGTGATTCTGCATTGGAGGCATCTTCCACCATTAATGTATGCCAATCATGCCTTGTCAACTTATCATTCAGGCCAGAGAAACAAAGCCAAACAAAAGACACAATGGTCACTTGGAGTCCAATCTGCAGTTCCAATATCAGATGAAAGTGGAATGGCATCACCCCTGAGAAGGAACAAGAGGCCATCTTTGGGGAGAGAAGGGGGCACTAAAGTAATGTGTGTCATCAGCAAAGGAAACACTCCCCTGCCTAAAAGGAGAGTCTTCCATTGGCACAGTCATAGATACCTGCTGTGTACAAATGCTAGATGGGATTGAAGAGAACCAACAGGGAATCAGCATGACCCCTTACTCCCAGTGAAGCAAGTGCACTACAGAGCAGTGTTTGCCTCTCACAGGAGCACAGGACCATAGGGCTTATTCCTTGATGACATGAGAATCAAGAAGGGCTGGGTGAAAGAGGTGATACTTGAGCTGGTATGGAAGGGTGAAAAGAAGATTTGCAAAAATTGGGAGAGGAAAAGGCCGTTCCAGTGGAGAGAAGAGGACCAGTTACACTGAAACATGGGGTTCATGAAGGGTCTTAAAAAGTGGACTAAAGGTAATGGACTTTATTTAGTAGGGAATGGGGGCCATTTAATGTTAGAGAGAGAATAAGAGACATGATTTTAAAACTTTGTTATCTAACAATCCCCAGGATAAACAGGAAGAGGCAAAACTTAAGGCAGAGAGTGTAATAATGAGGCCATCACCATAGTCCATGCACGAGGTCAGGACATCTGTGAGAGGCAGCAGAAAAACCATAGGGACTTGGGTGGGCTCTGAGGTACAGAGAGAATACACAAGACCCTGGCACTGAAAGAGAATAAGAGAAGGCAATAACCAAAGAAGAGACGAGCATTTATTGAGTGACTATTGTTTATAACACACAGTGATGCGAAAATGAATAAGACATCCAACAATCTTCATATTCATGTGTGAATTTTTTGGGGGGTGTTCTAAACCACCAAGAAACCTGAGGGAGATAAAGAATCAGCAGGCACAGTTTTAATGGCAATAGCTACTAAATTTGGGCTTTGAGGATAAATACACTTAGTCTTATTCATCAGTAACTTAGACTTAAAAATTTCCATCATCTTTCAGGCTTTCTTCCATCCACTAGACTGAAGCCCCACTGATTTCTGTTTGCTTGGCTTTTTTCTCCTAAGAGTTGTTGACAAGCTATACCCAACCAAGCTATTCTTATGAAGTTTAAGGTTGAGGTCCCCATTTTTAAATGGAGTTACAGAGAAGCTGAGTAACTTGCCCAAGGTCACCCACCCAGTCAGTGGCCAAACAGCTTGTCTGTCTCTAATTATGTGATGCTACCTGCCTGCCCTCCCTAAAATCTTTCACTCAACTCTTCTTCCCAGTCTCAAAGCCGTTAGCCTGGCCTGACTGTCACTGGGTTGCTGAGCTGCTGTGACTACTCCTAATCATACTCCTCTCTTCTGGTTTCTCCCAGTTTCCAGCTAAAGCTTGCAGACAAATCTGCCCCAAGTCAGGTTTGCATCATACCACTCTTCTACTTACAAATATTCATGCCTCAAATTCCTCAGCCTCACATCCAGGGACTCCAAGCACTGGTCAAATGCCACCACTTACATATGCTGCTGCCTCCCATTTAGCTCTCAGAAGCAGAAGTCAATTTCTTTTCCTGTAACCTTAACAGCACATCAATGTGCAAGTATAAGGTAGTCATTTAGATAGAACTGTACATAGAGGTATGCAAATATAAAATACAGGCATAAATATAGATGCAGGTATGAATGTGAACATACACAGACATATATCACAAATGTATAAACATATATATTCTTGGAAGTGAGAGAATAGGACAAGCATCATTGTTTATTTCACCTGTTCTTGTACACTGCTCTTCTCCACTTTTTACAAAGCTACATAGCATCGTAAGGCCCCAGAAGCTTTTGTGCTATTCTGAGTACAGGATATGAAGTTTTTAGGAAGATAAGAGAGCAAGTGAGCAATACCTGGGTTATGTGAACAGAGTAAGCTACTACAAGTTTAGAAGAGAGAGAAATAAATCATGAGAACTGATAGGACCTAGCATCAGAGGTGGATTTGAACCTGAGCTGACCTTGGAAAGTGAAGGCAGAATGGAGACCTGAAGGCAGAAGGAAGACCAGCACTTGCAGTCTCTCAGAAATCACACAGATTCCCTAAAAGTTCCAAATCCCCTAAGAGTGATTCCAATTGCATTCACTTAAGATTGTATTAGGAGCCCCTGGCCGTAGCACAGAGCCTGACAGTTGACAGGGAATCTGGACATAATGGCACACCATCCCCTAAGGCTGATGGTAGAAAAGAGCAGCCCAAGCACACAGTCCTTTCTCCCTGCGCCATTAACATCTTGCCGGAACTAAGCAGGATGGGTCATGACAGCACTCTGAAAAACTCACATGCCTGGTTCTGTCAGCAGTTCTATTTGGAGCAGATCTCCCGAGAACCGCTATGTTGAGAAGCTGTGCTATGCTCTGCTGGGCGGGAAGGATGGGAGGGCCAAAGGAGAAGAGAACAGCAAGCATTAGTAAGGTGGGGACAGCGTGGAAGGGGTGTGGGGTAAGCCCAGAATTTTTACCTATTATTTCTCCAGTAGGTCTGTCTGGATCCAGGTCACTAGGAACATGGGCTACTGCGGGGTTAATCTTTTCTAGTGCCTAAAAGCTTGATTCATAAAAAATTGAAGATGACTCTGACTCTGGGATTTTTTTTTTTTTTTACACACAGGTTTAACTCAATAAGATCCTGGCTGCCTGGTAGCAATTAACCCCTTGAAGGTGACTGAGCCACCAGGCAGCCTTTCTGGAGCATTCCTGAAGGGGAGGCAAAGAAACTCCCATGCCATGCAGGGCAGGAGGTCGCTGAACTAAGCCTTCGGGTTCCCTGAGTGGAGAATTAAAGGTTGTGAGCAACGATTTAAATAAAGAGAAAAATCCAATTATAGGAAGGACCCTTGGACAGTGGGAGAACTACCATGGCCGACTTTCCCATCCTCACCTAGAAGTAGAAAACTCACTCCAGAAACACTTTTAATCTGCCTCATCCAGTTTATGAAACAGAAGGGGAGAGGGAGGGGGGAGGAATGGAGAGGAACACTCACGCAGGCGAAAGATTACCTGTTTCATCACCAGACTTCATTTATTCCATGATAGATGGGCCTTAACTTTACTGAGAGTTTAGTCAGTGTGATGCAGTCTGTCTCTGCTAGGTGGTAATTACATCCCATAACTTATTAAATAAGAAATCTCATTTCAAAACCAAGAAAGTCATTACCACTAAAAAAAAAGTGGGAGCTAGCTATTTATATGCTACCTGTCACCATGCCCTCTCATACACACACAGTGGGATAAAAACAAAGACACATGGGGCACAAAAAGCTACTCTCCTGTTCTCCGAGAGCCCAGGATGCGGCAGAACTGTAAATTGGGGAGGTTCACCCAGTGACAAATATCCTGCCTGCTGAGTTTGTTAATTTAGGGCCATTTCCATCTATTAGTTTAGATGATCAGCAAGTAAATATCATTTCATGTAGCACACAAATAGCACTCAGAAGAAAGCATGGTGGCCAATTCTCTGAATTTCATAGGATCTGCAGAATATAAACTAAGGCACAACATGCTGCATAAATTCAAGGTCTCTTCCGCCTCTCCTTCCTCCCTGTCTTCACCCCTTCTTTCTTTCTCAGGAAAGCAAGAATGACAAAGGTTTTAGCAAAGTAGCAAGTTATTTGGTTTCACTCAACAACAAAAAGCTAGAAAATCTATTTCCAGGCAGCTTGACGCGCATTCTCAATTACAGCAAAGGCATGATCAATTATACCCAAAGTATGAACTCCTAGACTGAGCTCCACTTACCCATTTGCCATAGCAGCAAACATTCTATTTCCTCTATAAAATGCCTGATTGGTCTAGACCACATCTCAGGAAGTTCAATCAGTAGTAGAACCAGCTTTCACTAGTTTTCAGTGGAGAAACAGTGTTGTCTGCTCTCAAATCTGCTATACCAGCTAGATTTGTTGAACTCATTACATAATACTAAATATTCATAGTAATAATTACAGCTATCCTTGACTATGCACCAGACATTGTTCTCAGGACTTTATTTATAATTGATATGATTCCTGCAACACTGTTTTAAGGCATGTAAAATCATTTTCTTATTTTAGCAGTGAAAATATGGAGGCCAAAGCCCAGTTTTAAGCCAGCAAGAAGCAGAGATCAGAAAAGAGTCCAAGCAGTCTGGCTTCATGGCCCATACTTTTAACTATTGAGTTTTTCTGACTAACTCTTACACAACCTTATATCCGTGAGGGCAAAACAAAACTGAGGGTCAACTTCTATTACTTAGATACAATGCTTTGAGAAGATTCATGAAAGCCATTATGTTGAAAAATAGTGGAATTCACAGCAGGTGTGAGCAAGATAATTGTGAAACACTGGAAGGGGAAAAATTTTAAACTTTAGAATAATTCTTAGCTAAACACAATGTTACACACTTGAAATCCCATGAGTCAAGAGGATTCCCAGTTCAAGGCCAGCCTTGGCAACTTGCCAAGACTCTGTCTCAAAATAAAAATAAATAAATCTTGAAAAATTTTTAACTTGGCTCATAAGATATTACCAGTACTTAATGTTCTTGCTCTGCTTTAACCTCAAGCAAATGGGAAATCTCAGGCAACATGCTTATTATAGGGTTCATAATAAGAAGTTCAATTCAGAATTCCTGTCACTGAATCCACATTCCAATAAAGGGTTCACATGATTTAGGTGTAGACATACAAACTTTAAACATATAAAGTGTTTGAACTGAATGTTTATGTCCTTCCCCCGTAATTCATCTGGAAATCCTGACACCATCACACTCATTGTGATACTGGAGGAAGGGCCCTTGGTAGATGAATAGGTTATGAAAGTGGAGACTTCATGTCTGGATTAGTGCTCTCATAAAGGGCACCCCAGAGAGCTTTCTCACCCACTATCAGCCCATGTGAGGATATAACAAGAAAGTGGCAGTGAGCCTCCTAGAAGAGGAACCTGAATCACCAAAACCTGATCATACACCCTCAACTGGGGCCTCCAGCTTCTAGAACTGTTAGAACTGAATTTCTTTGGTTTATAAGCCACTCAGTCTACATTTACATCAGCCTGAACTAAGACATAAAGTTAAAATACAACATTAAAGCATTAAAGATCTCTATGTTCCCAGCTTTACCTTACCTTTTTTTATTAAATAATCCAACAACAATATCATGGAAAAAGCTGCTGCTTTTACACACACACACACACACACACACACACACACACACACACACACACATTATCTATAACCACTAAGATTCTCAAAATAGGAAATACTAACTAAATAATTTTAGTGTTGCCCCAATGGAAAGCAAATTCCTTGACAGTAGGGGTTTGTCTTCTTTATTCACTTCTGAATCCCCAGACCTCAGAAAAAGCCCACCACATAAAAAGCAATCAATCAATATTTTTTTGTTAGAATGATTGCATCACTGAATGAACAAGAATTATGTTCAACCATGATACTGGTTCAGTGAAATGAGGTCTATAAAAGTAAAACAGCTTATAAAATTTGAAAAGTTTCTTAATCTTCACAGGCATGAAGGCAGATATGGTTTTTATGTGGTTTAACTGTTCGGTAGTGCGTTCTCCTCTGTCTCTGATCCAACAGGGTAAATAGCAATCAATGGTACAAGATATTTGTGCAGAGGGCTAAAAATGTTGTCTCATGCAAGGAAGGGAATAAATTAATACCTGAGGGACTGTGGAGTACCACATTTTTAAACAAATCATTCTAAAACCAAAAATCATTGAAATAAGTCTTGGTGTATTAGTAACAGACAGTAAACCAGTAACCAGTAAGACTGAAAAATGGGATGCAAGTGTCACAGTTATTCAGAAGTGACCCCTTTAGTAGTGACCAGGGAATGGAGTGTCAGTAGGCATCTGTGAATCATGAATGTAACTGAAATATACTTAGAATCTATACTCATCGAAGTTACTTCTTCAGAAGGTTTTTCAAGGAAAGGAGCTTGGCATGTGGCAAAGAGCAGCAGCAGGTGTTCAGAAGACCCAGCTATGACCATAACAGCTCATACTGTTTTCAGATGGACACCTGCTCTTTGCGCCTCAGCCTCCTCCTCCTCTGTGAGAGAGGGGACTACATCTGTCCCATGAACTCAAAGACAATTTGAAGTCTAACCTCACCATATGCTAGGTGATCCGGAGCAAATCATAACCAGAGCTGCATTATGATTTCTCTGAGTCCTGAGCACTTCTGCCTTCATGGCAAATTAAAAACAAAATTAAATGTCCACTTGAAAATATTGAAATATCCATTAGAAATATTTAAAAATTTTAAAATATTAAAAAATATTTAAATATTTTACAATTCTACTTCTATAAAAAATAGTATGTCTATATTTTATGATAAGTTAGTATATGCTGTGTTATGCTAAATCATGCTCTTTGACCTAAAAGTCTTTTTCCTTCTGACTAAAAACAATAAAATATTTTCATGGGTGCACTGCAATAGTTTGGTAGGTCAAAAGCATTCTGTCTGCCATAGCTAAAGAATAAGTCATCTCTGGTCATGGTCTAAACCTACCTCATAGGACAAAAACACCAGCCTCCCCTCCTTCTAAAACTAAACAATGCATAAGAGGTATGTTCACAGAACACAGTCACAGGTCTGGCTTTGCAGGAAGACGCATTCAATGGCATGTGCAAGAGAGGCAGGAGAAGGCAAGCCTGGAGCCCCTGGAGGCCAGTAAGGTAGAAATCAACCTGTCTGCCTAGCAGTCACTTAATGATGAGAGTGCTAGGAGACAGATGCCAGGCAACTACCCACGCAACTCTGCCAGGCTTCACCACCAACAGTGTCCTTCCTGGCCTCCCACCTCCTAAACTGGTTCCAAAATTTTCTGGTCTTAGTAATTCAGATCCAGTGCTTACTATATGCTAGACACTGTTCATGCAAAGGAAAAGAGCACTGCCCTGAGAACATTCACTAACTCTCCAGTGAATCTAAAGAAAAAGCCAGGATACAGAACATAGCATAAGGAATTTATGAGAAATGTGAGTGTGTAGGGGTGCCCTGGAGCTTGGGGTGATTACCACATATTAGGGGAAATCATTGAACTGAAGAACTTCTATATTGACTATAATTTCCACTACAAAACTGTATCTTTTGAAAAAGAGAGGTCATCGGCATTAGTTTGAATACCTAGCACACAGGATTCTGTATTCCAGTTGACAAATTAGTTAAAAATAATTGAAAGCAGATGCTTTTCACCCAAGCATTCTGAAAAACCAAAACAAACAAATGAAAGTAAAATTTAAAGGCTAGCTATCCAAAATAGGTAGCAAAAAGTCAGTTACCATCTCTCTCCATTAAAGCAAGGATTTCCACCTAACAGAATCCTGACTGTTCTAAGATGTCAAGGATCACTGACCCATGCTTGGGTCTCACCTAATTTTCCCACTCATTCATTCAACACTGAAAAACTACTCAGTCTTCACGCATGGTGTTAGCGATACAAAATTAATGAGACAGAAAAAATGGTCCCTACCTCTAATGGATTCATAGGTTACAAATAAGAGACAAATATCTAAGCAACAAACAGAAAGAATAATGATGTGTTAAAGGTGCTGTGACTGCTGTTACTCAGAGTACAGTGCAGCCATGAAAGAAAGGATGTCATATTTATCTAGGAGAATAGGGAGTGTTAAAGTGTATGTCCACAAAGACACAGATAAGTGATGTAATCTTGACATATTCAGAGGCATTCTCTAGGAATGGCGGTAGGGAAGGTAGCAAGGAAAGGCATTTCAGAGAGAAAGTGCACAAGAACAAAGATAGATAGGCTAAAATAATAGGAATTACAATATTTGCCTGAAAATAACGATGTATTCAACCCATATAAAACTCTAACACTTTTTTTTTTCTGGAGGAGACGTAGACAATAAACTCTTCATTTTCAATTTACTCCAAGGTTTTCCAGAAAGAAAAATGCCAATCCACCAGAAACCACATGCAGATTCTTCAACTGACTTCCAGAGCAAGTAGTAAAGAGTGAGCACTATGTTGGAGTGAACGGGTATAAATGACAGACCTTTCCAGGGAAGTGATCCAAACAGTGCTGTAATGACAGCTTTGTAAATGGGCCTAGGAGTTTCCCAGAAAATACTAGCACACCAATTCCTACTCCCTTCTTCACAACAGGGGAAGTAAAGAAACACCAGAAACCTAACCCAGTGCCCTTGGTTGAGAGACAGGACCTCCCCCAGCTACCATTTTGGGGCAGGCTGCTTAACAACCAGTACCCTTGAAGCCACCAAAGGACAGACTGGTTTTGGAGCTACTTAAAAAGACCCATCCCCAAAGTGTTGTCACTATCTGACCTGTCTCAAATCACCTGAAAAATCCTATTTCAAAGATACTGTGGACATTTGAGCTGACTCAGGAAAGATCCAATCTCCAGCTATTGAAATCAATTAGCAATAGTTGTTTAATACCATAACTTTAGAGGCTACAACACTGGTTAAGGTATAAAAGATCTGAAAAGAAGAACTAGGAAATGAGATGTCTATAGGGAATTTTAGAAAGCTCTAACATATTTCTGAAGAAATAAAAGGCTACACACAGGTGCAGGACTGTGTATGTGCCCAGCTAAGACCCAAAAGAGCTCCAATCTCTCACCAAGACCTGATCTTAAGACCCTATACAAGTAGAAGGTAAAGGCAAAGCAGGATTATAAACTGACAGAACATTGAAGGTATACTCCAAACCCATACAGAGCTCCTTGCAAAGGTGGAAGACTTATTAGTTAAAGGTGTTTAAGGAAATCTCTGACCACTCATCATCTGACAACTAAAGTGAGCAAACACCTAAGTAATCACATACTACAGGAAATAGAGCTTCTCCAGGATGGAACCAACCTAGGTGCCCATCAAATTGGAATTGGGGGAAAGGATGGGGCTGGGAATGGGAAAGAGTAGAATGAATTGGATATAACTGTCCTATGTTCTTATATGAATACAGAAGCAGTGTAACTCCACATCATGTACAACCACAAGAATGGGAAGTTGTACTCCGTGTATGGATGATAGGTCAAAATACATTCTACTGTCATGTGTAACTAAAAAGAACAACAACAAAAAATATCTTTTGCTAAAAAAATGAATTTTAATACTGAAAAAAAGAAGAAGACTGTAATTCCAGCTATTCATTAGATTGAGGCAGGAGAGTCACAAGATCAAGGCCAGCCTGGGCAACTTAGTGAGACTCTACCTCAAAATAATTCTTTTTTTAAAGGGCTCAGGAACCAGATGCAGTGGCATATGCTTGTAATCCTAGTGACTCAGAAGGGTTAGGGGAGGAGGTTCACAAGTTCAAGGCCAGCCTCAGCAACTTGGGCCCTAAGCAACTTAGCAAGACCCTGTCTCAAAAAAAAAAAAAAAAAAAAAAAAACCCGCTGGGAATATTGCTCAATGATTAAGCACTCCTAGGTTCAATCTCCAGAACAACAACAACAAAAAATTAGGCAGCAGGTTGTTGAAGACATAACTCAATAGTAGAATGCTTGCCTAGCACGCACAAGGCCCTGGGTCCAAGCCCCAGAATAGAAAATAAAAATACATTAACACTTAATATACTCTGCAGAAAATGAATAACTAAGTATAAACTAACAAATTATTCACAAGGTCTACATGCTAAAAGTTACAAGGTTCTGATAAAAAAAATCAAAAGGGCTTAATTGTAGAGACTACTATGTTCCTGGTTTAGAAGAATCAATATAGTAGAGATAAAAATATTCCAAAATTTATATGTAGGTTAAACTCTGAACAAAATCCCAGTAAGATTCTTTTGTAGACAAAGAAAAAAAAGTTATCCTAAAACTTAGATGAAAGAAAAATTTCCCCATTGTTAAGAGAGTGAAGGAAGAAGAATGAATTGCTTTTCCCTCCCTCTGTGTATGTACACCTGTGTATGTCCATGAGTACACATGTATGTATAAGTATGTATGTGCTTATAAGTCTGCATTAGATTTTCTTCAGTCCATCAAGCATGGATAAATTAGTACCTTATATTTTTATTTTTCAGGTACAGAATATTGATTAAAAACCTCAGCTACAATTGAACTGATGGCCTAAGGCTTATTCTAAACTGTCATAATCAAGACAGCAAGACAGACAAAGAGAGAAATTAAAGAGACAGGCAAAAAAAAGACAGATAGACCAATTGAACAATGAAACACAACAGAAAACTTAGAAATAGACCCACACACATATGTTCAGTTATTTTTGAGAAGTGTCCCTCAGTGGATAATGGGTAGCCTTTTCAAATGTGATGGCAGAAATGTCAGACACCATGGGGCACAACAGGCCACAGGCAAGAACAGAGATCCAGTCACACACCTTACACAAAAGTTCATCAAAAGGGACAGTGATCTTTAATGCAAAATATACAACTATCAATCTTTTAAAATAAAAATGAAATTTTATTCAGCAATAAAAGAGAATGAAATCATGGCATTTGCAGGTAAATGGATCATGTTGGAGAAGATAAGGCTAGGTGAATTTAGCCAATGCCCCAAAAAACAAATGCTGAATGTTTTCTCTAATATAGTGGGGTAGGGAGGGGGAGCATGGGATGAAGAGATGAATTCTAGATAGGGCAGAGGGGTGGGAGGGGAAGGGAGGGGGGAGGGGATTAGCAAGAATGGTGGAATGTGATAGGCATTATTATCCAAAGTACATGTATGAAAACATGAATTGGTGTCAACATACATTATATACAACCAGAGATATGGAAAATTGTGCTGTATACATGTAATAAAATTGTAATGCATTCTGCTGTCCTTTATTTTTTAAAAAATCAATAGAAAAGAAATTAAAAATAAGTAAATTTGAAAAATAAAAATAAAAAATGCGTAAAATATTGAAGATCTGTGGGTAGGACATATATTCTTAGGCTTGAGACCAATAGCACGGTCAGTAAAAGTCTGTTAAATTGAACCTCACCAAAATTAAAAATATTTAATCTTTGAAAGACTCTGCTAAAAGGATAAAAAGACAGATTACAATCTGGGAGAAAGTAATTGCAAACTGCATACCTGACAAAGGACTTATATCTAGAATATAAAAGGAACTATCAAAACTCAACATTAACAACCAACAATACAGTTCAAAGGACAGCAAAACTCATTCATGTAGACCTACAAAAGCATACATACATACAAATGAGTGCACATATTACTGGCAAAATCTGAATGAGCTTTGTGGGTTGTGCCAACATAAATTGCCTGGTTCTGATATTGCATCAATGTCATATAAGACATTAACACTGGGGGTGGCTGGGCTAAAAGTTATGTGAGATTACCCTGTATATTATGCTGCAATTTCTTGTAAATTTACAATTATTTTAAAATATTATTTTTCCTAAAAGATATTGCTCTTTTTAAAATTAATTGTTTTATTTATATATGATAGCAGAATGCATTACAATTCTTATTACATATATAGAGCACATTTTTTCATATCTTTGGTTGTATACATAGTAAATTCATACCAATTTGTGTCTTCATACATGTACTTTGGATATATTTAAAAATATATTTTTTTTAATTAAGGCAAAATAAAGTCATCCCCAGCCACAAGAAAACTGAAAAAGTTTGTAGTTAGGAGTAGACCTGCCTTACAAGAAACAGCAATGGAATCTTAAAGGAAATGACTTCATGTGGTAGCATGATTGCACAGCAAGAAATAAAAAGCACTAGAACTAGTAATGATTAAGGCAAAAATAAAAGACCATATGAGTACATATTTTCCCTTTTATTATTTTTAAATTTTTTTCAATGGCATAAGTTGTACAAGCATAATATTCTGTAGTTTGTTATAGATATAGATATAAAGCCACTGCATAATGAAAAAAAGAAAATGCTATTTGAAGCAGATTATATATTTCACTAGAATTATGTTAGTATTAATGTAGATTATGATGCATTAAAATGAATATTGTAATCCCTAGAGCAATCTCTCTCTCCCTATTTCTCACTCTCACAGACCTACTCCCGATTACCACCATTACCTCTACCACGTAGAGAAATTTAAAACTTAAAAGAACTAAAATGTCATAGAAATAACACCAATTGTAGAAATCTCTTCTTGAAAAAATATAAAAGAAAGAAAAACTTTTCATTTTATTTTAAGAAGCCAATATTACTCTGATACCAAATCAAGACAGACAACACAAGAAATATGAACGTCAATGTTCTTCATACTTATAGAGCCAAATGTAATAAGCAATCAAATCCACCAACATATAAACAGGATTATACATGATCACCAAATGAGATTTAGTATAGAAATGCAAGGTTGGTTTAATGTCCAAAATCAATTTAGCATACCACAGTACTAATAAGAATGAAAACCATATGGACAAATCAAAAGATGGAGAAAAGAGCACTTGACAATACCTACTCATGGAAAAAAAATCTCAACAAAAGAGAATTAAAAACTACTTTTCTTGAGTTAATAAAGGGCATCTATGAAAAGCACACAGCTAAATAATACATAATAGTGAAAAGACTGTTTTCCTCCAAGAACAGAAACTAGGATAAAAATTTTTCCACACCAATCCAACACTCAACTGTACACCTAGATAGAAAAGGGGGTGAAACTTGTCTTTATATAGAAAGAACTTGATTCCAATGAATTTGCAAAAACTGCTAAATTAAAAAACAAGTTTAGTGGGGTTGTAGAACACAAGATCATATACAAATATCAGTTATATGTAATGAATAATTCAACAATGAAACTAAAAAAACAACCCCATTCCCTATAACTCCAAAAAGGATAAAATACCTAGGAACAAAATTAACAAAAGAAGCACAAGACTGGGGCTGGGGTTGTGGCTCAGTGGTAGAGCACTTGCCTAGCATGTGTGAGGCACTGGGTTCAATTCTTAGCACCACATATAAATAAGTAAATAAAATAATTGTCCATCAACAACTAATAAAAAATATTAAAAAGAAAGAAGCACAAGATTTGTACACTAAAAAATACAAACATAACTGAAAGTATAAATCTAAACAAAAGTAGAGAAATGTCCATGTTAATTTCAAACAACTGACCTATAGATTCTATATACACATTACCAAGTCCCATCAGGTTTATTTGATTTTGGTTCTTGTAGTAAACTGACAGGATAACCCTACAATTTATATGAAATGCAAAGAATCTAAAATAGACAAAACAGAAAAACAGAATATTTGGAGGATCTGATTTTAAAACTATGAAACTGTAGTAATCAAAAAAGCATGGCATTGGTGTAAATACAGAAATATGTATGTGAATGCAGAAATATGTATGAATTAAAGAATTGAGAGTCCAGTTGGGATTATATACCCATAAGGGTAGCTATAATTAAAAGCTAGACAATAACAAGTGTTGGCATATTGTACAGAAAAACTGGAACCCACATGCACCACTGGTGAAAATGAAAAATAGCATAGCCACTTTGGAAACCTATTTGACAGCTCCTTAAAAGATTAAGTATTTAGACTTACCATTAGATCCAACAAGTCCACACCCAAGTATATATCCAAGAGAAATGAAAATATACACCCACACAAAGTCCTATATGTGAATATTCATAGCAGTGTTATTCATAACAGCCCTCAACTGGAAGGAATGCCACGCCATCAACTGAATAGATAAACCAAAGATAGTCTATCTGTACAATGGAGTACCATTCAATAATCAAAAGGATCCAACTACTTACACTTGCTACAACACAGGTAAAATTCAAAAACTTTATGTTGATTAAAAGAAGGAAAAATACAAAAGACTACATATTGCATGCTTCCACTTAAGGAACATTTCCATAGTAGGTAAATTTATAGGAACAGAATGCAGATCTAATTGGGCTCAATAGGGGGAATGAATGCAAATGGGCGTCGGGGAACTTTTGGGGGTTTTGAAAATCCTTCACAACTAGATCGTGATGATGGCACAAGTTTAAAATTTTTACAACTGATAAATTTTATGATATGTAAATTGGATCTCAATAAAAATAATGACTTGGATGAATACAGCAAATATGTTTGCTTCCCATCCCCATATTGATTCATTACAATTCCACATCAGGGGGTCAATGGCTTCGCTTCAGTACAGGGAAGATGATAATTGCTATAATGAAACATGCCAAGATTTTTTTTGCTAAATTTTACCAAAGGATCTATCTTTGCATCACTAACAAACATACTGCAGTGAAACTGAGTGGTACTGAAGCATTTGGCTTCAAAGTGCAAAGGACGCCAAGAGAATGTGGTCTTGACATTCAGTATCCAAATTATAATGGTTTCTCCTAATCATAGACATTTGATTTTCCAGAGGAAAATATTATGAGGAGAGAAATTCAAATGCAGCAGACAGCTCCATTTAAATTAGGGCATATGTTGATTTCCATCATATCAAGTCAAGTTGTTTTCTCAGGTCTCTAGAAACTCTCAGCCTGCTTGTTAAATGGGGTGTTGTCACATGGAAGCAGAGGCCATCCCTTGGTGTTTTTAAGCTGAATTCACTTTCCTAGAAATAAATAAAATATTCACTTCTCACTCTAGGAAGAACGTAGGAAGAGTGAAGAGGGCAAAAGCAGAGAGAAGGTATAAAACAACACAAATAAGTAAGCAACAGTCTCTAACTTCTAGTCAACGCACCATCAATTTCCTAAGGATTTCAGTGTACAGCACCAGTTCTTCCCTTTCATGCTATTTTTAACCTCTCTCTTCTGAAGGTTTTTAATGATAGTTATAAAAAAAGATAGAAATAAATGGGGACAGAAAAGAACAAGAACCATTTTCTCATCAACTTTGGCTTTGATTTTGTGTGTGTGTGTGTGTGTGTGTGTGCACATGTGTGTGTGTGTACCTGTGCATATTTTGTATTCAAAATGCAGGCCTCAGATTAATTCTGATGGTATCCACTCAACAAAAACTATGCACCTAATATTACCAAGTACTCCATCTCAGAACTTCCATTTACAGGTTGCCAAGGATCACTTACACCTAAGGACTAGATTCAATTAAGAATTCTGAAATGTTAAACATGAGAAGGACCAGAAAGTTCACAATGTTCAAGGTCCCACAGCCAGGACTTGAACCCAGACTGTTAGACCAGAGCCAGCATTCCTAACCAACACCCCATGCTGCCTCTCCTCAGGTATGCAATTCTGTAAGCATATTTGTAATATAACTCAAAGTATTAATAGTAATTTATTCTTGGGAGTGAAATAATAGAAAGATGTGACTTTTACTAGAAATGTGTGCATGTATTACTGTATTTCTGATATAAAAAAGCATAATATATTAATGATATAATTATTTTTTTTACAGCTTAGTAGACCTCTCTTACCTCATGTTCAGTTTTTATAGATACATTGGCAGGGGCTGTTTTTGGTCTATTATCTTTCACTGACCAGCCATTTTACTATTCTATTTTGTTCTAACTTCTTCAATTTTAGCTTTTTATACTTCTGATTATACTAGTCTTTTCTGACCAATATTTGTCCAAACTCTAAGTTATTTTGGTATGTTCGCTTTTCTAAATGAACTTTCACATCATTCTATCAAGTTTTCCAATAAAATTCCATTTGTATTATCAATTGAAGCAATGTGCATGGGTTTCACTGGAGAGTACCACCTCATTAACAAAGAAAATGCCATTTCAGCATTTGCGATTTAAATTCAAAGTTCACACTGCTGTTTGTGAAGAAAGGATTTGGTCACCTGACTGATCATTGTTGACAAAGCATTGCAGATAGACATATGCACTAATGGGAATAGTTAAGTGATAGTCTCTTTTCTAATTAGAGAATGTGCTGAATTATAATTCAATATCAGCATTTATTGATACCTGACCAGGAGCAAATGAATTCATTCCCAAAACACACTTACTAAGTACCTATGACATGACATGTCAAGACTTTTCTCAGTGCTTGACTGAGTAGCATTCTGGGTTTAATGCCCGTCACTTAGAAGTTGTGTGATCTTAGATAAACTACCTAACCTCCCTAATCCTCATTTTACTCATCTATAAAATGGGAATAACTATCCACCTTCAGGGATTCCCATGAGGATCAAATGAGACAGCTCATGATAAGTTTCTAGGATGTGACAGGCACCTAAAAAATGGAAGGCATTTTCAGTCCTGATACCACTGCCACACAATCAGACTATATCAAAGTTGTAGCTCATTTTCAAAGAGTAAAAGGCGACTCTTCATAATACTTCTATTTCCAGTATTGTCTAATCAGTGATGTCTTCATATATCTGAGTGTCCTCTAGCTGGTCCCTCGTCTCCAAAGCAGCACTGAGCAGAGAATAAGAGAAGCAGGAATAGAGAGGAGAGCCCCTGATACTAGCATGGGAAAGAAAGGCGTGAGAAAACAGACTTGGTATGAGCACAGACAACAAAGCCATCCCTACACAGGCACACAATGTGCTCTTAGACAGAAAAATGTCATTCCGAAGAGTGTGGTAAGAAATAAGATGGTGCTGAGGGACTGAACAGGGGTCTGCCAGCCAAGTCCTCTCCCCAGACTGCCTCCCTCTCTACCCAGGTTTAGTTATCCTTCACTCGTTACCATGGCAATGTTCCATCAGAAGGCACAGCATCTCCAGTCTGTGGAGCAGGCAGCCTGTCCTCTTGAGCACTGTGAAATGTCTAGGATGCTTTTTTGAAACAGATTTCATTCTTGATGTGTTCTGAAGGGAGGTGTGTGAGGGGTGGGGATGTTCTGGCTGTTAATCTGTGGCTCAGCAGATTAAACAAAAACAAAACAAAATACACAACTCAGAGTGAAGACAGACTATGTTAATGATGGAAGGAAAACATTTTGACAGCTTCACTCAGCTAAGCATCAAACACTGTAGAAAAAGAAAAACTGGCTTTAAAAAAAATCGGCAACCCAGTACAATGGGAGCCTAAAAGCAATAGATTGAAAGCAGCCCAAACCCTCTTCAAGGCATTGAAAAGGACCTTCTGCTAAAAGGGAAAAAAAGATGGCCCAAAAGAAATTTACCAGAGGTTGGACTGGGGCGGGCTAGAGATACATCAAGGGGACACTGGAGTTCTGATTTTCACAGGCAGCTGAAAAGAGTCAAAAGAGTCACAATAAAGTGTGTATAAGTGTGGCCAGGTTTGTGTGCACACCCCTCACAGCACAGTATGCAGCCCTGAAGCCAACACCTGTGTGGCCAGCACCACTTACCAGTTTCCACAGAACTGTCACCAAGCTCCATCCATTGGGGAACAGAACATTCCAGAAACACAGGCAACCTGGATGGCAAGATCATCTCTCCCTCACACAGCATCTTTCCATACACTCAACAACCTGAAAGTAGCAAGGGTTTGTATTCCTTGATCTAGATTAAAAACTGCCCCCACATATTGTTGTATTGTGTATATGTACAAATCTGTGACAACAAATCCCATCATTATGTACAACTGTAATGCACCAATTAAAAAATGTGGAAAAAATTATGACCCTGTTCTTTGGCCTTTCTCAAGTGCTGCAGCATTAAAGGGCCTTTTAGCTAGATTTATGAACCAGAATAGGAAATAAAGACCTTAGTCCTGGCAGGGAAATCAAATGCAGGCTCAGTCTCCTTTATACAAAATGCCTGGGAAGTGTTTTGGATTTGGGATATATTTAAATTTGGGATCATTTTAATATACATATGAGACCTCCTGGGACTGGGACCCAAGACTAAGCATGAAATTCATGTTTCATATACACTTTGTACACACAGTCAGAAGTTAATTTTATATAATATTTTCAATAATTTTGTGCATGAAACAAGGTTTCATGGTGTGGTATTTTCCATTTGTGGCATCATATCAGTTCTCAAAAAGATTCAGATTTTGGAGCACTTCAGATTTCCCATATTTGGATTAGAAATGTTCAACCTGTATGCAGCACAATGCCTATACCAAAAGTCAGTTTTAATGTCTTTCTGGCAACAAAAAGGAATCACAATCCAAGACATCAAATTTTAGCTCAGTAAGTCAAAGATAAAAGCAATAGGAAAACACAACTCTACTTGTACAACTTTGGTTTTTCTAATCTACTTCTCTAAATCAACAAAGAAATTTATGATCCCTGAGAATGTCTATGGAGTAACAGGCAAGAACACCAAGCTAAAGACACACCTGTTGCCTCCCTTATATCCATTCCCCTGACCCCTTGCCATTAGAAATCCAGTTCCAACAGAGCAGCAGTTGCCTTGTTATGGATGCCTGATTCCCAGGCCCCCTTTCAACTAGAGGTGCACACATGAACTTGAGCTGGCCAAAGAGATGTCAGCTCTGTGTCCTCTGCCCTTGTGTACTTCTCTCTCCTTTCCTCCAGCAAGTGAGATATTGAAACAATTATCTCAGGAGCATGAAAATGAAATCCACATACCAGTAAGAATGGAGAAGCAAAAGTCAGAGAGCATGGATCCCTGAAACAATAGGGATAGTAACCTTCCAGTTGACCAAGTTCCCCTTCATTAGGTTTTCTGCCCCCTGAAGCTCCAGGTCATCTCTAACTCAAGACCAGCAGAGGAAAACACTGCAGCAATTCTATCAGGGAATCTCAAGAGTCTGAGAGGTCTCCCTCTGATCTACATTGCAGATAATGGCACTGCAATGTAGATCAGTGTAGATGCCAAATTACCTAATTCTTTTAATTAGTAAGTATTTCCCACTGTTCCAATATATTTCAGAATTTTTTTTTATAATTTTGCCAATCATTGCAATTCTGCCAGTGTCATAATTGGTTCTTGCAGTTCTGAGTTCATTCCAAAACAGCAATTCCCTGTGGATTAAATTATATTTCTTTACAGGTAGTTTTTCCAAAACTTACCTGTGTACAGAATGATGATGGAAGGGAAGAATCAAGAACAAATGATCTTGTTTTCCCAATTTGCTTCAAATGCACTCAAGGTAAAAGGTCCCTTTGGTGTCTGCCATTGGCAAGGGACCCAAGCTACATGGGTGGGATCCTAAAGAAACAAGTGCTCTACCTGCCACATGATCCACTTTTGTGTACTAAACCACTCATGCTATTTCTACTCCCAGCTTTACTTTTTGATTCTGGCATTTTTAACAAGACAAACTCTCCAAACTATAATGTACCGATTACATAAGCTAGTCCCAAGCAATGGAAATATTATTACCTTCAAACTTTCCATGTTCTAATCTCACCAAGCTGCAGAAACTTTCCCAAAAAACACCTGTAACTTTGATTCTTAAGGAATTCAAAGAAAGGTTTACTTTAATTCACCTAGTTGTTTAAAGCCCATGTTAATTCCACATATACATGGTTTCCATTTCTTCTGAACTTCCTGCCTGCAAATTCTTTAAATGTACTAACATTAAGATAGAACTCTGAGAAGTGACCGGCCCAGTAAGATGAAGATGACTTTAAATTACACAGTTTTAGGGCCCCCTAATAATGTTCATTTTCCACTTTTCTTACACACTAATAAAACAAAAAAAATTGAATATCAGGATAACTCTTGAGAAAGAATTAGTCATTACTAAATTAAATTATAATTTAAAATATCAGGCTTACAATAGTCACTTGATTCATTAAAATAAGATTTTAAGTCATATATGCTATACTTTCAGGTTTTTCAAATATTAATGACATTTGTACCAGTAATTCTTTGTTGTGGGGGTCATTCTATGCAATAAAGATATTTAGAAGCATTCCTGGCCTACAAGTACATACCTGCCAAGTAGGGACAAACAAAAATGTCTCTGGACACTGCCAAATGTTCCCCGATAGTGGGGTGCAAAATCACTCCCTAGTGCTGCTGCTCTATTTGAAAAGAATATTTTTCTAGATCCCTTTACAGATGAGAAAAGTAAAGCCCAGAAACACCAAGAGCCAAACTCAATGCCATAGAGCTGAGTTAGTAACTGGTATGGTTTGGATGTGAGGGGTCCCCCAGAAGCTCAATGTGAGTCAATGCAAGAAGGTTCAGAGGAGAAATGACTGGGTTGTAAAAGTCTTAACCCAATCAGTGAATTAATCCTCTGAAGGGACTAACTGAGTGGTAATTAGAGGCAGGCAGGGTGTGGTTGACAGAAGTGGTTCACTGGGAGCATGACTATGGGGTATATATTTTTATCTGGTGAGTGGAGTCTCTCTTTACTTTCTGATCATCATGTGAGCTGTTTCCCTCTGCCACACTCTTCCACCATGATGTCCTGTATTACCCTGAGCCCCGAGGGATGGAGTCAGAGCTGACTGGCTGTCCATGGATTGAGACCTCTGAAACCATGAGTCCCCAAATGAACTACAACAATTGTCTTGTCAGATCCCTTAGTCACAGTAGTAAAATAGCTGACTAAAACAGTGACCCAGACAGGGCACCCCATGCCCAGAGCTATTCCTAGATTCGTTATGTTCCAACACACTGAGGCAGTATGTGTCAGGACTTTGGACAAAGATGATATTTAAAATTAAAATAAATGTTACTAAAGAACCACCCGATCAACAATATATTGGGGAAACCAGAATGTTAATTTTAACATTAAATTTCTGTTAAACTGTTAAATTTCATGGGTAACCACTAAATGGCTAATTCCATTCAGAATAATTCAGCAAATATTCATGAAACATTTCCCAGGCATCTTAAACATCAGATTAGTTAAATCAGAGAAGAATTCCCCCTTTGGTGTATTAATAGTGCAATGAACAAAGAAGTATATAGCAAGTTCACCAGTCATCACAGCTTTGTCTAAGGCCAAATGCCACAAGAGAAGTCCCACACAAGAAATGTAGTGACTCGGAGGGAGAAAATTCACATTGCCTCGAAATCAGTGATTCCACAGAGGAAACAGCAATTGAAACAAGCTTGCAGGATTGAAACCCCATTCTAAGCAGATGTAATAGTATGGAGGTGCTATTAAGACCACTTTTTGAGAATACCAAAGTGCCTATTTTCCTAGAACTCAGGGAACATAGTCAATGATCCTCGCCAGAAAAAAAAAAAGGAGACCACATACAGGCCAGCTTTGTGTGCTAATCTAGATATTAATAGATTTTAACATTTAATGTGTTCGTCAATAAGAAATTATAGAGTTTCTAAGCAGATAGAAGATAAAAATGAATACAATGACTGATTATAACTGTATGAAATAAGAGAAGGAATGGATGGGCATGCCTGTACTGTGTTAAGAATGCATCTTAATCCATTTCTGCTGTTAAAACAAACTACTTGAGACTGGGTAATGGCTATGGCTTGAATATGGGTAGTGTACCCCAAGGATTCATTGTAATTGAAGGTTTGGTCCCTCAGGTGGCACTATTGGAAGGTGTGCTCTGAAGTAGGAAGTCTGTGAGTCACTGATAAAATACACACTCCTACCATGATGTGCTGCCTTTGTCAGAGGTCTAAAGAATAGGGACGCCTCATCTTGGACTATAACCTCCAGACCCATGTGTCAAAATAAACCCTTTGTCTTTATAAACCTAAATGACTCAGATATTTCATTATAGTAATTTATTTCTCACAATCCTGGAGGTTGAGAAATCCAAGATCAAGGTGCCAGCAGATCTGGGGTTGAGGGTTCTCTCTCAGGCTCAAAGATGACACTTTGTTGCTACATCCTCATGAGGCAGAAATGGAGGGTAGCTCCCTTCAACCTCTTTAATAAGCATATCAATCTTGCTCATGAGAGTAGACCCTCATGTCTTACTCACTCCTAGTTCTTAATACCACCACAATGGGTATTAGATTCCCAATGAATTTTGTAAGGACACATTCAGACCATAACAGAAGGTCAAGAGGAGAGAGTACCCCAAGAGTCTGTCAATCCAAGCCTGGAGCAATAAGCACAGTTAGAAAGAAGCTATGATATCAAGCTAAGCAAAAGGCATTGTGAAAACTGCCAGGGTGAAGTGGCCAGAGTGGAACACAATGAGATGAAGACACAAGGTGTTACAGAATGAGTCATGGGAGGTGATGGAGAAGGAAAAAGGATACAAGACCACTTTGTTCTGAATCTTAGCACATGAAGAATAAGTTGCCCTAAACAGAAACCCTGAGGTCAGGGGAAAACTGATTCTAGGGCAGAAATGAAAGTTCAGGGGGATAACTGAGAAAATCACAATGATCAATAAGAAAGACTGGGTGGGTGAAGCTCTGACAAAAATCAGTCCCATGATTTAGTTCACAAAGAAAAGAAGGTTATGAATTAGTAGTCTTCTACATAAAGTTGGTTCTTCAAGGTTGAATCATGGTTAAGATTTCTACAGAAAAGAGGAATGAATAAGAAGAGTCTTAAATAATGCTATTTAAGATGTAAAAGTAAGAAGAAGGATAAAAAAAAAGAAGCAACAAAGGAGTTTCTAGCTCTCCAGGTGGATGACACAGGGGAGCCAAACACAGACATTAGTTCGAGTGCAGCAGGGCTTGGCTTTGATGAGATATTGGCCCAATGGAGAAGTAAGAACTGACCTCTGGAGTCAGACAGACCTTGGTTATATCCAGACTTTCATACTGGCCAGTCATGAGATTTGAGACAAGTTAATGATCTATGTCTCCTTTTCTTCAATAAGGAAAAGACCATTTTCTGCTCTTAAGTTGCCAAGAAGTTGAGCAGATAATGCACTTAATGATACCTGGTTACGATAACAAGATCATCTGGTCAACACCAGCTACCCCTCCACTGAAGGAGTAAAGGCAGAAACTCAGTGATCATCCACACTGAAAGCCAGGCAAGGGAATCACTGAGGAGGACAGGGCTGCACACATGCAGCTGGTGGGATGTGCTGAGTGATTGGGTCTGTCATGACATAAACACTACAGAAGAACGAACCAAGAAGAAAATATAATCGTGGTGGGGGTTGAGAAAAAAATATGAAGTGACAATTTAATATACACAGTAGGGATCCACAAACTTTTCCTGAAAAGGGCTAGGCAGTGAATACTTTCAGCCTTACAGACAACATATGTTTTTGTTGAAACTACACAACTCCAACCTTGAGTAACATATATAAGTGAACAAACATGGCAGTGTACCAATAAAACTTTTTTTCCAAAAACACGCAGTGGTTGGCCTATAGGTCCTAGTGTGATGACCTCCTGAAATAAAAGTAGAATAAGGCAAAACAAGGCTGTTATGGTTTAAATAAAACTCCTTTGTTAATGCAGGAACATTCAGAGGTAAAATTGTTGGATTGTAAGAGTTGCTAACTCATCAGTCCGCCTTAGTTTGAATGAACTGACTGGGTGGTAATATAGGCAAGAGGGCAAAGCTGAAGGAGGTGAGTCACTGGGGGTGTACCCCAGAGGTTCACATCTTCCTGTGTTCCCTTCCTCTTCCCTCTTCATCTGCTTTCCTGACCCCACCATGAGCTGAGCAGCTTTTCTCCCCTGGACCACCACCATGATGTGCTGCCTCACCTTGGGTCCAGAGCAATGGAGTCAACCTCTAGGGACTGAAACTTGTGAAACCCAATAAACCCAATCAAGCCCCAAATAAACTTCTCCTCCTCAAATTATTTTTGTCATGTACTTGGTTAACAGTGACACAAAAGCAAACTAAAATAAAGGACAATGTTTTAAAACCTCTAACTCTAGAATAGCTGTTAAGTTTAGAGAAAAGGGTAATGGATATATATGAGAAATTCACACAAATATTAAAAACCTCAAGCCATAAGACTCCCACGTGTGACAACTGGCTTTTCATGTTTAATGTTTCATTATTTTTGATAGGGAAGAAAGAAAGAAGAAAGACAACAAACAGCTTGGTTGGAAAACATGGAGAATTCTGATGGGAAATATTGAGCAAGTCAGAGAAACATACAAGCAAAAATATTTAAGACAATATTTCTACATTGCAAATTGAGTGAACTCATCTCTGACTTCTTGCTCAGTTTCCTGTGCTAATCTGGAAAAAACAGGAATCCTCATTTCTTGGTCATAGGGACTTGTATCCAATGTCCATTGGAGGGCTCTCCCATGCCTTGGCTCTACTAATCCCTATGCTTCCCCCTCCCTCACTACACCCCAAAATTGCACTTTAAAATGCCTCCTACTTCCTTTGCTAAAACAACAGAAATTCATTCTTCTCAAGTGGTTTTCCTTCAATCATGTTATGGTTTAGATATTAGGTGTCCCCCAAAAGCTCATGTGTAAGACAAGGCAAGAAGGCTAAATGGTGAAATAATTGAGAGACTTCAGTGAATTATCCACTGATAGGGATTAACTAAGTGGTAACTGAAGGCAGGTAGGGTGTGGCTGGAAGAGATAAGGCATTGGGGGCATGCCTTTGGAGTATATATATTTTGTATCTGGAAAGTGGAGTCTCTGTCTGCTTTCTGATCATTATGGGAGCTGTTTCCTTCTATCATACTCCTCTGCCATATTGTTCTGCCTCACCTGGAGCCCCAAGAAATGCAGCCAGCTGTCAAGGACTGAAGCAATGATCCCTCCAAATAAACATTTTCCTTCTCTAAAATTGTTCTTGTCAGGTCTTTAGTCACAGCAGTGAAAAAGCTGACTAAATCACATCATTAGTTCAGTTACCATTTTAAATATCTCAGAGACATGAAATCTCAGATCACTGTACTGGCTATACTCAGAGACACCAGACCACACATTCAACACTGACAGAATCCTGGAAAATCCTTTCACTGCAGTAGAGGAAAATAAAAAGATGAATGACTCTGGCCTTATCAGCATGTAATTAAAGTCTTTAGCAGGGGAGATAAGATGAGGAAAAAAAATAATAAGGCCCTGTAGAAAGAGATAAATGGGGAAACCCAGATACAGATAAAGAGATCCCAGGAGTAAAGGGTGATTACAGTGTTCCTCCCTTATCTGTGGTTTTGCTTTCTATAGTTTCAGTTACCTGTGGTCAACCACAGTCCAAAAACATTAAATGGAGATTTTCGGAAATAAGTTTTAAATTGCACGCTGGTCCAAGTGGCATGATGTGGCCTCACTATTCATTCTGAGTAATGTGATGATTCAATGTCCCACTTCATCCTGCCAGGAATGTAAACCATTCAGTGTATCCATGCTGTATATGCTACCCCAGCCATTAGTCACTTAGTAGTACTCTTGGCTATCAGATGGACTGTTAGAGTATTGATATACTTATTTTACTTAATAGTGGTGGTCCCAAAGCACAAGAGTAGTGATGCTGGCTTCTCAGATGTGCCAGAGAATGTGTTAACTGCTTCCTTTAAGTGAAAAGGTGAAACTTCTTAGAAAAGAAAAAAAATGTGCCAAGATTGCTAAGAACTATTGTAAGAACTAATCTTCTATCTGTAAAATTGTGAGGAAGGAAAAAGAAATTCATGCTAATTTTGCTGTCACACCTCAAACTGTAAAAGTTACTGCCACCGTTTGTGATAAGTTTTTAGTTAAAATGGAAAATGCATTAAATCATAGTGTTCATAACTAGCCTTGATTTAATGTATCCACTGGGGTCTTAGAACATATGTCCTGTGGATATGGGGGGACTGTAGAACTGCTATGGTTGGAGCCACGAGCAAGGAAAGATGAATAATTCAACCACCTTTGAAGGAAAGGCAAGACAGGATAGCAGAGATTAGGAAATGGTACTGCAGTTAGAAAAGACCATATGGGCATGGGCACAAGCTCAAGGCAGCAAGCAGACGCACACAACAACAACAAAAATCTCATCTAGGGTTGACATTCAAAACGGAAATAGAATAGCCCCCCACAACCTCCATATTAGAAAGTATACAGCTGCCAGCCTGACCCTTACTCTCCTGCCTTCTATAATTTTTGGCCATCATCCTGGGCAACCTCTATCTCCCTACCTCCATGGAACTCTCCACAAGTCTACAACACAATAACTGAAGTGACAGCACACAGGATACCAGGATCTACCAGGTTCTCATCCAGCACTGAATTTAATGCATAACCTTTTGGGGCTATTGCCCACAGCACATCATATCAATGGTTAGAAGTCTGTGCCTTTCTTCCCTGGGCTCATGGTGGCTATGTAGCTAGGAAAAGAAAAATAATAAAAACAAGGCAAGAAATGCCCATATGTGCCAAATCCAAACTTGCTAGTTCAGAAATCCAGAATTTTTCAATATTCTATAAGAAGATCCTGTAAGGTTTTATTTATGTATTATTATTCTTTCGAAAAAAAAAATATAATACATATATGATTTGGTTTAGATATGGTGTCCCCCAAAAGCCAGACAATGCAAGAACATTTAGATGAGAGTCTTAACTTAATCAGTGCATTAATCCAGTTGAATGGATTATCTGGGTGGTAACCAAAGGCAGTAGGGTGTGGCTGGAGGAGGTGGGTCCTGGGGTGTGCCTTTGGGGTATAAATTTCCTCTCTCTCTCTTTCTGTTTCTCCATAGACTCCATTCTTCAGGGCCTAAGATGAAGCAGAATAACATGGCAGAGGATATGGCAGAAGAAAGTCGCTCAGGACATGACAATCAGGAAGCCAAGAGAGAGAGAGAGATTAAGCTCAGCTCAAATACCATATACCCCAAAAGCATACCCACATTGACTACCTTCTCCCAACACATCCTACAACCTATAGTTAACCACCCAGTTAATCTATTCAAGTGGATTAATGCACTGATTAGGTCAAGGCTCACATAACCCAACATTTCAATCTCTGAAATTTCTTGTATTATTTCATACATGAGCTTTTGGGGGACACATGATATCTAAATTGTAACACGATTTTAAAAAGTAAAACAAACAGTTTTAAGAAACCTTTCACAAATATCTTATAAATATTCAAGGGATGTGTAAAAAAAATTTCAACACAAATAGAAACATATCAATATATATACGGTTGTGTTCCTTTAACATTTTTCAACTTACACATCCTGGAGTTGTTCCATATCAGTAAATATTTATGTCTTGTTGTCATTAATAGCCATAGAATATTCTTTTTTACGTAGTTTTTTTTATTTATATGAAACAGCAGAATGCATTACAATTCTTATTACACATATAGAGCACAATTTTTCATATCTCTAGGAATATGCATAGTATATTCACACCAGTTCATGTTGTCATACCTGTACTTTGGATAATAATGATCATTATATTCCACTATCATTAATAACCCCATACCCTCTCCCTTCCCCTCCAACCCCTCTGCCCTACCTAGAGTTCATCTATTCCTCCCATGCTCTCGCTCTCTACCCACTATGAATTGATCTCCTTATATCAAAGAAAACATTCAGCATTTAGTTTTGTGGGATTGGCTAACTTCACTTAGCATTATCTTCTCTAACTCCATCCATTCACCTGCAAATGCCATGATCTTATTCTATTTTATTGCTGAGTAATATTCCATTGTGTATATATGCCACGTTTTTTTTTATCCATTCATCTACTGAAGGGCATCTAGGTTGGTTCCACAGTTTAGCTATTGTGAATTGTGCTGCTTTAGACATTGATGTGGCTGAGCCACAGGATATTCTAGTCATTAAATAACTCTGTCTTTACCCAGTGTCCAACTGGTAGACAGAGGTTATTACCCACTTTCACTATAATGAGCTACATGACAGTAAACACTACTGCTTGTCAGTTTGTGCACACACCTCTGCATCAGTCTACAAGATAAATCCTAGTAGAAATGGAAAGGTTCTAAGAATGTGAGGAAACTAAGGTTTTCACAACAAGTGGGAAAGGCACAAAAAAGAGGTATCTGTGTTAAGGTGAGAAATATGGACAGAACAATAAATCAGATTAAAGGAAGGGAGATGATAGAGAAAGACCGCTTGGGAGGCTTGTGCAATGTGCAGGAAAGAGAATCTAAATGAGGGTACAAGAACAATCGAGGGACTCAGGACCCATGCAGGAGAAACAGAAAAAAACTCAGTGAGTTCATGATTAGTGATGTTGGGACAAGGGCAAGGTACCGAGCAAGTAGGTCAGCAGAAAGGAAGGGGGAGAGCCAAAGGCTTATAGCACTTTCATGCCTGATATGGCAGGAAGATGAAGCACTCACCATGGGGGATGCTGGCCTGAACAAAGGAGAGGTCCTGTCGCTTGTGGTGACCTTAGATGTCTACAGAACACCTAGGGGAAGGAATGGGGATGGAAATGGGGATTTAGACACTATCACCACTCCCAACCCCCCACCCCCTGCCCAGAGGGGATGGCTATAGCCTGGGATGGAAACCAGGGAGGGAAGGGTGCAGAGCACACATGTCACCTCTCTCAGATCGCTAACATTCAGGGAGCCAGGACTGGGCAAGCAGCCAGCCAGGGCAAGTAAAAGAGACAGTAGTGTGTCAAAAGAGTGGCATGTAAGAGGCAGAGGTGGCCGGAAGGAAGATGAAAACCCCTTAGAGTGGAAGGAAGGGACAGTTAGACAGCCCAGCTACACACTTATCTTTCAACACAACTTGGTAAGTTCCCAAAGGAAACAAGACGGGGGCTGCATTCAATAGACCTGGCACCAAGCAGAATCATGGGAATAGAAGAGAAGAAATGTCAGAGCGGGTTTTTCCATAAGCTGGGACACCTATTTTGAGTGCAGAAACTGAGGAGAAGGCTTATGTAGAGAAGGCAGAGGGCTAAAGAAAAGTCCAAGGATGCAGCTGAGAAAGCAAACTCTCAGGACAACTGGCCCCAAATGCCTCATTATCACAGCTGACAAGAGATGTCCATCATCTGAAGATCAATCCACTGTCATGGTTCAGATACTGCCATGGTCCCTTTTATTGTGATTTCTGTTCCCAACTCCAATTATCCAGTTTCTAGGAGCTGTTGCTTCCACTGGCGATACCCTGAGCTACAAATCTTAATGGTGTGTTTTCAGGAAGAGGCTTCTCACAAAGGGGCTCACTGAAAAATGTCACCAATGCAAGCTGCTGTCAAAATGTACGGTATCTGCATGATCTTGTCTATGGAGGACTGTTGTCTTGTTATACAACAAATCTGCTAAATCAGAAAGAAAGAGCTAGAAAATGCCACAAAAGCAAGTGGTAATGTAAAAGATGATATCCAGCTCTTCCCAAGGCTCAGGGATTATATACTGTCCAAGCCACTGCTGAAAATGAAATGAAAGGTTTGTTTGTTTTCAGAATGAACCCCATTTCTCCCAAGAGAGATGTTAATATCTTTCTGGCTCCTTCCTTTATTGTCAGGTCAGTAATAGCATAAAGTAAACAAATTACTTTTTTTTTTCTTAAATCAGGGATTAAACCCAGGGACACTTTGCCACTGAGCCACATCCCCAGCCCTTTTTATTTTTTGTTTTGAGACAGGGTTTCACTAAGTTGCTCAGGGCCTCTCTAAGTTGTTGAATCTGGCTTTCAACTTGTGATCCTCCTGCCTCAGTCTCCTGAGCTGCTTGGATTACAAGTATGTGCCACCATGCCTGGCAACAAGTTACTTTTAGATATTAAGTTTTCTTCTATTTACTTCTTTCCCAGACACAATAAGTACTTATAATTCAACTTCCCATTAAAAATCTAGTTTCCACCAGGTGTCATGGAGCAAACCTGTAATTCCAGCTGCTGAGGCAGGAAGATTACAAATTCAAGGACAGCCTTTGCAACTTAGCAAGACTCTGTCTCAAAATTCTAAAGAAAAAAAAAAGGTTGGGTTTGTAGCTCGGTGGTAGAGAACCTCTGTGTTCAAACCCAGTATTACAACAACAACAACAAGAAAAAAGGGCTGGGGTTGTGGCTCAGTGGTTCAGTGCTCTTCTAGCACATGCGAGGTGCTGGGTTTTATCCTCAGCACCACATAAATAAATAAATAAATAAAGGCATTGTGTTCAACTACAACTAAAAAAAAATTTAAAAAAGGCTCTTCTTTAAAAAGCAAACAAACAAACAAAACTAGTTTCCCCAGATTATAGTTTATCTAAGATTTTGATTCCCTATACTACCACTTCTATTTATCAGTTACAAGCACTAATTTTGAAAGTACCAATCCTGCAATCTGTACTTAAAAAGGTTAAAATTCCAGTTAACAAGATGTAACATGAAATATAAAATCACCTCTGGTTCTAAAATTCTAAATAGTCCCAAGCTGATGAGAGTGCGGGTGGATATGATGATTCATTCTATTAGACCTGTGGGTTAAAGATGGCAGAGATCAAGGAATGGGGTCCCTCAATTACTACAGAACCAAATGATGAAAAAAAAATAAAGCACCCCCCTACAAAAATATACGAAGAAACCTCAAATTAAAAAGAAATGATCTTTGTAGTATGCCTACCTGCAGAAGACAACAACATATAGAAAGTTCTCACCATCACACTAGAGTTTAGAGATCAGCAAGATGAGAAACTGGATAACAGCCTAGAAAAGTCAAGCAAAGTAGCATTGGTAGAAACGAGTTTCAATCATCTATGCCAGATCTCTAGACCTCAGTGGAGGCCAGAGAAACTGCTAAGGTGTTTTTCCTGGACAGCTCCAGGAGAACTAGGGAAATGCTTCAGGCCCAGGAGTAGCCCCCACCAGATGGGGACAGATGCCCTCCTAACTCTAGGGAAACAAACCCTGGTTTAAGACCTTTATCCAAACCTCAGAAGACAAGACAAAGCTCAGATTATTCCAAACAGGCTGTACCCAGCCTCAGCCAGGCTCCCTTTTCCATACCTCTTTCACTACCATGCACCACTGAAAACTTAAATAAATGCAATATTCAATGTCCTCAAACTGCAACTCAGACAGGAAGGCACACAGGTCTCATTTAAGCCATACAGGATATCACACAGAAATCAGCTGCTCTTTATTAAACAATAGTGTAGAGAGCACTGTCCATGCTAAGCCGAGAAACACGACAAACAGCAAGTCAACTTACTAATATACTACAAAATAGGAAAAGAAATTTTCATAGCTGCTTAAGAAATAAATGAAGGATGCAATCAGAAATAAAATATAATTAGAAAAACAAAAGGAAATTGCCCCTGAGTGCAAAATTTTAGTCATAACTAAAATTAATATAAGGATAGTGAAGTAAACAATGGCAAAGAATATTAAGTACCAAAATAGGCCCACATGTATATGGTCAATTGATTTTCAGTGAAGGTGCCAAAGTATTTCAAGGGCAAGAGAAAAATCTTTAAAACAAATATTGGTGGAAGAACTGGATATTCAACTGGAAGGGAAAAGAAAAAGCCCTCACACCATACACAAAAATTACCTTGAAAACATACTGTAGGCATAAGCATAAAAACTAAAACTATAAAACTTCTGTAAGAAAACGTGAGAAAATATCTAACTAAAATGAGAATAGACAATGATTTCTTAAGTACAATACAGAAAACAATACCATTCAAAAATAAAACTTCAAAATTTCTCAGAATAAAAAAGCATTTTGAGAAACAAAATAGCAAGGAACAGACTGGGCAAGTAAGTACGTTCAGCACATACATCTGACAGGAACCACCATTCACAGTGCGTGCACACACACACAGACAGTCAAAACACAATAGTTAAATAAAAACTGGAATATTAAAATATATTCAAATAACTAAAAAAGGGCAGGAAAGGACAAGTAGAAGAACAAAAACATAACAAAATGGCATAGCACATAAGTCATTACATTAGACGTGAATGCACTACACATACTAATTGAAAAACTGAGATATCAAAATTGAATTTCTAAAATAACCCAACTTTGTGCTATCTACAGAAAACTCACTTCAAATATAGACATATCAATAGGTTAATAATAAAATGCAAAAATAATAAACCATATCAACACAAATCAAAAGAACATTGAAGTGACTAATTAATATCAAACAAACTACACTTCACTTCAGTGCAAAAATCACTACCAAGCTGATATAGGGACATTACATAACAGTGAATAGTCAATCCAACAAGAAAACATAACATTCTAAATACCTATGCACCTAGTGGGAGAGCTTTAAATTGAACGAAGGACTGAAAAGAGAAATAAATCAATTACCATTATAGATGGAAATTTCGATGCTACTCTTTGTAATAAAACCAGTAAGAAAATCAGAAAGGAAATAGAATATCTTAACAATACCAATATCCAGCTAGAACTAATTGACATTTCTAGAATAACCCACAACGAGAGAACATGCATCTATTCAAGTGTACATGGAACATTCACCAATACAGATCATATCCTACCAGTGCCAGCCACTTCCAGAAACATAAAACAAATCTTAATGTAAAATAATCAAAATTATATGAAGTATATTATATGACAAGAATTGTATTGAATGAGCAACCAATAATGGAATGATAATAAGAAAACTTCTAAAATTTAGAAATTAAACACCAAAATTCTAGAAAGTGCAAGACTTAGAAGAGGATACCTCAAAAGAAACTGGAAAATATTTTGAAGGAAATCAAAATGAAAACATTTCAAAATTTGTGAGATGCAGACAGAGCAGTGCTTCAAGGGACATTTATATTATTAAATGCTTAGAGAAGAAGATGGGTCTCAAATAAATGACATTACTGTCTACCTTACAAAAATGAAAAGAGATGATTAAAATAAGCAAGGCAAGCAAAAGTAAAAACAAAAACAATAAAGATTAAAAAATGAATGAAATTTGGGCTGGGGTTGCAGCTCAGTGGTAGAACACATGCCTCTCATGTGTGAGGCACTGGGTTCAATTCTCAACAGCATATATAAATAAATAAATAAATGAAGATCCATTGACAACTAAAAATATATTTTAAAAATAATAAAATAAATGAAATTTGAAACATTAAAAAGAAAAGATAAGTCCAACCAAAAGGTGGTTCTTTGAAAAATAAATCGATACATAAACCTTTAGCAAGGTTGACAGAGAGAAAGAGGGAGCAAGAGAGAGAAAGAGAGTGACAGACAGAGAGAGACGGAGACAAGAAGATACGAATTACAACTACAGGCAACAAAAGAGGAGACATTATTACAGAATCCATTACATTAAAAACAGTAATAAGTAATATATGTAATTCATGTACATAGAACTTTTTGATTCAGATAAAATTGATCAATTCCCCCCAAATCTTAAACTACCAAATGTCACTCAAAATGAAACTAAAAAATGAAAAACGATAAACTGAATACTAATAGATCATAGAAACAGAATTCATAATAATCCTTCTGAAACAAAAATCTCCAGTTCCAGAATTTTTTTAGTGGAAAATTTTGCCACACGTTTAAAAAAGAAATAATTTCAGCTCCACACAAAACCTTACAGAAAGCAAAGCAAAACAAACAAATAAACACAAAAACAAAAAAAGAGGGAACACACTTCAAATTATTTCATGAGATCAACAGTATCCTGATTCACCAAAACCAGTGAAAGTATAAAAAGAGAAAATTGTAATCCAATATTCTTCATGAACATAGATGCAAAATGTTCAATATATATTAGTAAAAGGAATCCAGCTCTAAATATAAAAGAATAATATGCCATAAACAAGTGGACAAGTGGAGTTTATTCCAGGAATGGAAAGCTGGTTCAATGTTCAAAAATCAACCAGTATTATCCAACATATTAATGGTGTAAAAAATAAAAACTACACATTTGCATCAAATAACAATTCTCAAAACTCAACATCTATTAATGTTAAAAACTCTTAACAAACTACAAATAAAAGGGGACCTTGCCACTAAAATGGATGTTTGCTGTTGTAACTCCTATTCGACATTATACGAAATTTCAGCTGATGCAGCAAGAAAAAGAAAATAAAAGGCTGTATACAGCTTGGAAAGGAAGAAATATAACTGTTCCTATTTGCAGATTATGTAATGTTTATACAGAAAAATCTCAAGAAATCCACAAAATAATACTAGAATTAGTATGTACAATTATTAATAAGTGTGCAGAATACAAGATCAATACACAAAAATCAACCATGATGCTATTCATTAATAAGTATACAGTGAAAAAAATAAAATCACTTGAAATACTTCTAACAATTAAATATAGGGAAATTTAATAAAATATGTACAACAACGGTGTGCTAAAAACTCTAAAGTGCTGATCAAAAAAGTTGAAGGCCTAAATAAATGACAAGACATACTGTGTTTAGAGACTGAAAGACCAAACATAATAAATCTGTCAGTCCCTGCAAAAAAAATCCATAGACTTAACTCCAATCAAATTCTGGTGGGATTCCTCTAGATATATACAAGTTGATTCTAAAATTTATATAGAAAGGTGAAGGAACTAGAATAGCAAAAGCATTTTTGAAAAAGAAAAATAATGTTAAAGATATACACTATTCCATTTGCAGAGGTATTATAAAACTATAGTAATAAAGACATAAGGCAAAAGTGTAGACTTGTGTATCAATGGAACAGAAAAAAAGTCCAGAAATGAAACAACACAAATATGGCCATATGACTTCTTACAAATGTACCAAAACAATTCAGTAATAAAAAGGTGATCTCTTCAACAAATGATGTTACAATAATTGGACATTCATATGCAAAAAGAAGAGCTCTAATCTATACTCACATGTCATACAAAAACTAAAACACACACTTAAAAAGATCATAGATCTAAATGTAAAGCATAAAACTATCAAAGTTTTAGGGAAAAAAATAGGGGAAATTCTTTAAGACCTGAAGTTGAGCAAAGAGTTCTTAGATATAACACCAAAGACATGCTCCCCAGAAGAAAAAACTAGAAAATTGAATTTATTAAAATTTAAAACATTTTTTTCTGTAAAAGATACTACAAAGAGCATGCAAAAAAGGGTAAAGACTTGGAGGTAATATTTTCAAGCCACATATCTGACAAAGGAGTTGTACCCAGAATATATTTTATAACCTGTCAGAACTCAACTATAAGTAAACAACAATCCAATTTTTAAAATATTGACAAAAGACTTGGAAACCCACTTCACTAAAGAAAATATATAGATGGCAAATAAGCACTTGAAAATGTGCTTTACATCATTCCCTATTCACTAAGAAAATACAAACAAAACTGTGATGTTACTCCACACTTATTAGTATGGCATAAATTAGAAGTACCACTTATATGGAGTGCTTCCAAGACTTTAAAGAAATTAGAACTCTCACACACTGATGGTAGGAATACAAAATAGTATAACCACCCTGGAAAACTGTTTGACAATTTCTTATGAATTTAAACATATACTTGACATATGACCCAGCTACTCCAAAGTATCTATCCTTGTGTAGGTTTCCATCACTCTATGTGTCCAGGTCAAATCCATCAGCAGCCCAAATTTTCCCAGTGTCCATTCATTTACATATTATTTATGACTGCTTCCTTGTACAACAGCATAATTAAATAGCTGCCAGCAAACCCCAATATATTTACTATGTTTCTGGTCCTTAAATAAAAACTTTGCTCTCAAGAGTCACACCTGCCATCAGGTGAGTGATCCTAGCCAAATAATCCAACTTCTACCTGCCACAATTTTCTCATTCATAAAAGAGAAAGATCCACAATATCCCTCACATTCCCTTCTAGCTCAAATTGAGTTTATGTTATTATTAGTCTACCAGCCCCTTAGTCAAAATACCTGTGAAGTACATTTATTAAAAATTAAGAATTAAGTAATATGAAGGAAACATTGATGCCCAAAGGAAATGAGAAAAAGAATACTCTGAGCCTTTTTATGAAATGTAAACCAAAAACTTAGTTTCTCCCAGTATCCTTCACCTCTCAGGAAGAACTGGAAACTAAGTCACTGGATGTCCTAGCAATCTTTAAAATCATTTATAGAAGATTCTTGTTTTAATCATTTTTGTTTTGCTGTCACCAAAAGACCTGACAAGGACAACTTGAAGGAGGGAAAGTTTATTTTGGTTCACACTTTCAGAGGTTCAGTACATGGTCAGCTGACTCCATAGCTCTGGGTCCAAGGTGAGGCAGAACATCTTGGCAGAAAGCTAAAGGATATGGCAATCAGAAAGTAGAGAGATCTCTGCTTGTCACCAGAAATAAAATATAAATGCCAAAGGTACCTCCAGTGACCCACCTCCAACAGTCACACTCCACCTGATAAGGTACCACCAGTTAATCCATAGCAATGAATTAATCCACTGATTAGGTTACAACTCTCACCATCCAATCATTTCACCCTGAATATTCCTGCATTGTCTCACTCATGAGCTTTTAGGGACATCTCATATCTAAACCATAACATTTTCCCGTTAGGATAAGGAGTCAGAGTCTAGTAGGTTATGGGTTAGTGTCAGAGATTCAATATTTCAAATGGCAAAATGGAAAATGAGTCTAATATATATGCGAACATGTGGCACATAAAAGTCTTCCACTGTCATCCACCACAATGCCTTGACATTACTATCACCCCCAAATAAGACACAATGAGAGGAGAAGAGGAAAAAAATCTGTGAATACATATCTGGAATTGGAAATTCTGAGGAGCTCACAAACTTGGGTGTGGCAGAAGAGATCCCAAAAGTAGGGGACAGGGTAAACGTTCCCCAAACATGGGAGCTTTTCTGGCCTAATGACTTCTTGACTATCTGCTTCTGACATTTGTGCACTAGAAATATAGCTTTGTGCTTTAGCTTCCTTTGTAGTGAGACCATCAAAGCTTGGTCTGAGTCTATTTGAACAGGAGGACATGGGTTCATATTTTCCAATATGAACAGGAGGAAGCAGAGCTGAATCCTCTCTTTGTAGGTAACTGTGGCCGTTGGGGTATGAATGTCTCCGTGGGTGGATTGTGAAGCCTTTGGCTCACCCTCCAGTTTTAATGGCATTTCTTGCAGCTTCCCTGGAAAATTGGTGTTTGTTTTTGAAATACAAAGAGGTCAACCGGGACACAGTGCTGGAGGGAGCTCTGTCACGTGGGGTGAGTCAGGGTCTGAAGGAAAACACACAAACTGGGCTGCTATCCCATATATCTTTCCCACTTGAGTGTAGCAACTTGTTTCTGAGCATCGCACCAAATCCTCTCCCCACAACAACATGCCTTTATATTTTAGGGTCTGCTGGCTGCACCTTGTCAGTCACATGTCATTTGGAAGCCAATGACAGAACCACAGGGGCCCACCACAGATGTTGGATCACACACCTGCACTCCATTGCTCCAGGCCCAGTTCCCTGCTGGCTCCTACTCACTGGCATCTCTGTTCTTCACCATGGTCATGAATTCCACTCAGTCAAAAATGGCACTCGCTGGTTCAGTCATGATGAGCAGCAGGAGATCTAAAGGTTCTTCAGGGATTTCTTCTCATGGGATTCTCAAAAACTTCATGGTATTGGCCTAGCCATATTTCAAGAATGAAGAAGTTGGCACTGTGGGTTTTGATTCATTCAGGAACCATTAAGTGTTGAGAAATCTGCTTTCAGTAAAAGCTCTGGAGATCACACACAGGCAAGACTTTTCAAGGAGTGGTGAAAGGTCACAGGAATCCCGGCCCATTGGGGTCTAAAATATGAGGTTCATGTGAGTTTTGGCTCTCAACTATATTGAAAAGGCTTTAACAGCAAAATCATGTGAAATCCTTGCTGAGATTCTTAGTGCTGTGGAGAAAGCCACCCTTCGCCTTGATAGACCCAACCTGATCTTTTATTAAAATTGGGAGCCATCTTGCCACAAAGCAATGAAAAGATAATTCGGCTTTACTATATATTACTGCAAATTCTGAACCTGTTTGGAATGCCTGCCCGTGCCTTGAACTCACCCATGCCTGGCTCTCTGACCAGATTGTAGGCCTCTCTGAAACATAGTGACACCTCATAAATATTGGCCTTCCCTGGCCAGAAAACGACCCTCTCTGAGGTTCTAATGCTCCTCATAAATTCTGATGTTGGGGCCAGCAAAAAATGTAAACTACCATTAGTGTGATGCTTGTCAGAGTACTGTTATCTGTAACCCCCCTTTGTGTAAATTTCTGGGCTATAAAGCTGAGCTGTAGGAAAGGTGGGGCTGCTGTCTTGTTCCTGCCATTTTGGGAGGGAGAAGCAGCCTGGCCGGTAGAAATAATAAGCTTGCTTTAATTTGATTTTAATTGGAGTCGGTGGTCTTTTCTTGCGTCCTGGTCTAACAGCCTAGATCTCAGTTTTCAAAGGCTCCTCTAATGCCTGGCCTTGTAAAATCCCAACTCAATTCATGGCAATAGTTTTCTGAGATTCATTCCAGAACTCAGTCTCTAATGGCATCACACCAGAGTTCAAGCTGATGTGGACCCAGTCATCTTTTCCAACCCCCACACAAAAGACCGCTATTCTAACAAAAACACTCCCACATGGCCCTCATCTTCTTCCATACAGACACTCATCATAACATTCTGGCTGGGGGTTTGCATAGGGGGAGCAGTCTAAGATGGTGTGCAAAGTAAGGTCTCATGCCAAACATATGCCAAATGTCTTAGTGGCCTGGACACCCTTCATGAGAAATAGGAGAGATAAAATGGGCCTGTAGTTAAAACTGCTCTGCTTCTCAAATTAGAGGCCTCATGCCTGCCAGGGGTAGATTCTTTATGTGTACTGGACTCATGAAAAAACCCAAATACCTGTGTGCTAGTTACTGGATGGCTTGCAACAATTCATTTGACCCAGAGGATCCCTGTTCTTACTTCATACGGGTCAGGAGCCTGACCAGAGGAAGGCAAGAGACTTCATCCAATAGTACACTTCTTTTTCACCCTTTTAGATTAGGATGGACACATGGGATTTTTCTTGAGTTTCCTGGGGTGCTGAGAATGTAATTCACAGCCACACACAGGGCCAAGAGTCTGATTCAGACACAGCTTTTACAAAGCACTTTACCTCAAAGGCACAGATTAGGCCTCTTCATTTCCATTTGAAACTGTTTTCTTGAGGATTCCCAAAGGAGTGCCCCAAGGCAAACACCTCCCTGACATTCAGGGGAACAGAACAATAGGGAAGAAAGAAGCCTGGAGAAAAACTTGGCTTTAATTGAACACTGTGGCACTGACAGCTCCTAATCATGCAACTTGGGTTGCCATCTATTCAAGCAGGGATTCTCCAGAGAGATCCTTACCAGTCATGCTAATTTTTGAGTTTTCTGAGATGCTTGGCATTCCCTTCAGCAATCCAGTCCATGGGCATATCACACAGCTTGAAGGTGGTACATATCTTGGACACAAAACCACGAACCCCTTCAGAGAGTGGCCAAAATTCAGGAAGAATACAGGAACTTCGGATCTTGGTAGGTGTTGCCCATCTGCAAAGCAAGCAGCAGTCCATTCATAAATTGGCCATGCGAAGTCCTGCAAAGATTTCCACTAGACAGGACACATTCACGGCTGCATTCTTCTCTCTACTCTCTGTAAACACAAACCCAGTGGGATCCACTGACATAGAAAGACTCACTAGTCTACAGTCCATTTCAAACCACCACCAACAACAACAGAAAAACTTTTTTCCTTCATGTTCTCAGAACATGACATAAAATGACAAATTGCAACACACACCCACTAAGACCCACAAAACGTCCCTGTATTTGGTCTGCATCTATCCACTCTGTCCTCTGAGTGGTGGGTGAAAATATGTTCCCCAGCTGTGGCCTGCCCTGTCTCAGCTCTTGTCTCCTTGGCCATCTCTGTGTAGCTGTCAGGAGCCAGCAATGAGCCAACACTTCTTTCTCAGGAAAGGTCCCTGTTCAGACCATTTAAGGCATTTGGCTCTCCACACATCACTAGGTGCCAAGAAAGGATGACTCTGGCCTTGGTACAGACAAACAAATGAGCCCACTGAGACTGGAACTGCCTCTGGGTGCCTTGCCTCCTGGATCCCAAGTTCAGAGAATTCCATCACCAAGGAAGTGATGTGAGGTCACTTCCTTCAGGGAAGTGAATGAGGTCACTGCCTTGGCAACCATTTTGTCCTAACAATTGTTTCCAAGGGTCCCATGAGATGGAGGCTGCCCCACCTTCCTGTGACATTTTCACAAGACATAAAGGTCTATATACCCTAGGAGCCCGGGTTCAGCAATCCACACAGGCCTGATTGTGTTCATCTTCCCTGCATTGAGAAGAGAGAGGCTGATTCAGCAACATCCCTTCATCCTGACTGGGTTATTGGCCATGGAAGATGACTTTAGACCTCACAGGTCCTACCTAGCTGCCTTCATTTGCTCTAGGGATCATTTCTGCATCTACCTTTGAGCTTCTCAGCAGCTGTAGGATTCCCTACATACCTGTATGACAAGATCAACTCAGAACCTGCTGTTATGTGAAAATAGATTGAGGGAACAGAGTATGGTTAAGAGTCATATCATGTTCGATTTGGGTTAGGAGTCATTCTGCTGGATGAATACGGGTATTGGGCAACTGGGATATTTATAAGAATGTAAGGTGAAATGTAAGTATGAAAATAGAAAACTAGGTAAGATCTGAAGCACACAAGGGTGTTGGGCCCTTGATTTGGATACATAGTTTCGAATTATGTTCTGCAGAGATTAATCCTCTAAATCCATATACAATGGCATGAGATCTTGTACCTGGCACTACTGAATGTAAAAGAGAACTTCCAGTGAAATAGAGAGAGTAGGCAGGATTCCAGACTAGGGTAAGAAAGAAGAGTGAGTTTAGGATTTGGACCGAAGGCCCTTTTTGCAATCCAATGAATTTCTATTAGAGTGTAAATAGGAATGTCAGCACACAAGAAGAGTCAGTCACAACAAGGCACTTGGGGAAATAGATATCAATAGGGATGTTAGGAGATCGGGCAAGGTATAAAATGAGTGATAGGGTCAGGGATATTTTCAACAGGGGGATGGTTGAATACACTATTCTAGGAAGAAACAAGTGTATACTCACCATAGGATTGAAATTTGAAAATAGGCAATGCAGACACAGATGATTTTAGTAATCCATGCTCTCTTTAAAATGAGGCTTTGGTAGAAGAATAAGATAAGTGTGAGTTTTGCATTTTGTGTCCAGAAGATGATGTGATGAAAAGAATACATGGATCAGGTGACATGCATATTTCTTCCACCATTTCTGGGAGCCTGTTTTGAAACCCTATCACTTAGAGTTTGGGGATAAAAATAGGTGTATCCTGGGTCTACGTATATAGAGATGATGCATGAATAGACCATACAGTGAATAAAAAGTAAAATAGTTTACTATTTTAAATAATGGATTGAAATGAGATTTTAAAAAATGCATGAAATCTGATATTCACATACAAACATTCAATCCAAGTAGTCATACATCTAGTGGTAATATTAGGGTTACTAATTACAACAAACTGTGTTTGAGTTTTGCTTTGAAAATGATATTAGGACAGTACGTGGCACATCACAAATACTCACAAGTGTTAGCTATTTCTTATTTACATAGCAATTCCATGTGGAAGAACATTTCTTCTGATCTTTGCTCTAGATCTGAGAGCAGATGATCTAGCTGGAATAGCACAGTTTACACTGGATTGTGTGTAGTGATTTCTTTCTTATCCTTGTTAGTCTTCAGATTTTATGAATGTACTTGATGTGTTCTCATATTACACTATGAAATTGGATATGTTAATTATTCACTTAGAAATCTTCCTTTTAATGCAATCGCTCAATTTACAACTATCATGGTTTTATCTTTGATTAAAAAACATGCACCCTTTTTCATCTAACCTGGGAGCTATAGATGGTATGGTATTATTTTAGTATTTGATCTTCTTTTATGTTTATTATTTCTTCACTCATTGATATAGATTCTCTAGCCATTTGTTTACTAGAGAATGATAACCTCTAGAACTGGAAATTCAGTCATTAATTCAATAAAATATTTCTTCAACAAAGATCTGTTTATTCCTTGTGCATACTACAAAATGAACAGTTCCCACACCTTTCAGGATGCTTATTGTGTAGTCAGCAAGACAGAGCCAAAAGCACATGATTATGATTAGAGATGTGCACCAATGTCATAGGTTGGAAAAAAGAAGGGCTGAGGGATTTCAATAAATCTAGCCAGATTTAGGACTCACTGAGTATGTAGGAGTTGACCATGCAGAGAGAGAGAACATCATAGATCATTCTGAAGCACCTTAAATAGGCACCTTTCTATGTAATCTATGATCTTAATTACAGTCAGCTTCCTTCATCATGGAGCACAATGTTTGACATTCTACCTTGAATTAAACAAGAAATTGAGACTTGCAATCACTGCCTCCATATTAAATTATTCAAAGCATAATGATTACATTAAACCTTACTGTGTAGTCTCAGGCAAAAAGATTGTTGGTAAGGAATGTAGCATCAGCCCTGCCATTTCAACTGAAAGATCTAGATGATGACAGGTTATAAAATTGACTCACCCCAAAGTAACAACAAGTTTAATATCAACTTGGAAAAAAATAATCTTAACATCAAAAAGACTTTGAAAGTTGTAAAGCAATCGTCTTTTGACTGTCAAAAAAAGGGTAGTAAAGAGGTAAGACATAAAAGAGGTAACATTCTTGGGGGTTTTGGGGGGTGTGGTAGGGTGGGTTCTTTTTTTGTCTTTTTTGGAACTAGGCGTCGAATCCAGGATTTTGCAAATGCAAGGCAGACACTTTGCCACTGAGCTACATCCCAACTCAACATTCTTAATATATAAAGAAAAATTTTAATTGTAATAACCAAAGCAGAATACATGAGAGGAACAGACAACATGAGCGAGTGTGCGCACGTGCACTCACACACACACACACACACACACACACATACACACACACACACACACATTTAAAAATACCCGTTAAACATATAAAAAGATACTCAACTTTATTTTTAATGAAAAACATAAATTAAAGCTACTGTTGGTGAGTCTTAGGGGAAATAGGTACTTATTAATCACTGGTGGGAATAGGGGAATAGAAAAATGGTACAGTTCCTTTGGACGGAGATTGAGCATTCTCTAACAATATATAAGTACATATTTTTTTCTTAGCAATCCCATTCCTGAGAATTTACTCTGAAGATGCACCCGCAAAATACAGGAAAAAGAGGGGGAAACACTTGCATATATACCAGATTCTCTGTTGAGGTGTTTTTTATAATGATAAAAAGTTAGAAATAATGTAACTGCTATATGAAGATTGACTGAATAAACTATGATACATAGGATGCTGTAGAAAATAATTCAGAAAATCTCCATGAACTAATGAGTGATTTTTCAAAATATATTATTAGGAGAATTTATCAAGGTAGTTCACATTAGCAGATTAAGGGGAAAGATTTCATAATGTTGTCAACAATGCAGAAAAAGTTCTCAGTTAAGTTTGAAATACAGCCTTGATTTTAAACAATTCTTGGCAAAGAACAGAAAAACATCCTTAACTTGATAAAACACGGCTACATGACATTTACAGCCCAAAATCATTTAATGATAAATTTGAACAAAACAAGAGTGTCTATTACTTTTTTTCATCAGAATTGTTTTGGAAGCCCTAGCTACTGCACTAAGATAAGAAAAATGAAATATAAACGGGGGGATGCTGTTTATTTGCATATTCATGAATATATAGAGAATATGCAAAAAAACCTATTCATAACTCATTAATAAGATAATGCGGTTTCTGGATATAAAATTTGTACAGACAAATCAATTCTATCTCAAACAAGTAATAGTTGCTTAGAAAATGAACTATTATAATATTTATAGTAGTATTAAATAATATCAAGGACCTTATTATAAATTCAACAAAAGAAATATAAGAATTTTATGTAGAAAATAAAACTTAGTTGAAAGAAAGAAAAGAATATCAAAAGGAAAAGGAAACTAGAGTAATCTTGAAATTAGGGAAAAAGATGGAAGAGTGACTTAATAATTGTTATGGTTGGTGAGATGTTGAATTGTACGTTCTCTTTTACTTTTTTCATTTCTCTTGATTGAATTGTTTATGAGAATGCATTTTATAAAAACAGTGAAGTTATTATTCTTTTTTTCATTTGTTCATAATAGTTATTCTTGACATTAGATTCATTTGGACTAATTATAAATGCATGGAATATAATTTGCTCCAATTCAGTTTCTTCACCTTCCCCATCCTCCCTCCCACTGTTCCCTTTGATCCACTTAACTGATCTATTTATTTACATTTTTTAAAATTAGCATCTTATAGATATTCAAAATGATGAGTTTCAATATAGTATATTCACATATGTGCATTGGAAAGTTAGTTTGGGTTCATTCCACAGTTTTTCCCTACCCACTCCCCATTCTCTTCTTTTTCTTTTATTGATTTTATTTTTTTTAAATACATGACAATGGAGTGTATTACAATTCTTATTACACATATAGAGCACAATTTTTTATATCTTTGTATAAAGCATATTCACGCCAATTCACGTTATACATGTACTTGGTTTTTTTTTTTTTTGCATTACAATTCTTATTACACATATATACCACAATTTTTCATATCTCTGTTTCTATATAAAGTAGGTTGACAGCCAATTTGTGTCTTCAGACATGTACTTTGGATAATGATGTCCATCACATTCATTCCACATTCATTAGGAGGCTAATCCCCTGCCTCCTCCCTTTCCCTCACTCCCCTCTTCCCTATCTAGAATCCATCTATTCATCCCATGTTCCTCCTCCCTACCCTATTATGAGTCAGCCTTCTTATATCAGAGAAAACATTTGGCATTTGTTTTGGGGGATTGGCTAACTTCACTTAGCATTATCTTCTCCAATGCTATCCATTTACCTGCAAATGCCATGATTTTATTCTCTTTTTAAAAAGTTCATTGTGTATATATGCCACATTTTTAAAAATCCATTCATCCACTGAAGGGCATGTAGGTTGGCTCCACAGTTTAGCTATTGTGAATTGTGCTGCTATAAACATTGATGTGGCTGTGTCCCTGTAGTATGTTGTTTTTAAGTCCTTTGAGTATAGTCCAAGGAGAGCAATAGCTCAGTCAAATGGTGGTTCCATTCCCAGATTTCCAAAGAATCTCCATACTGCTTTCCAGATTGGCTACACCAATTTGCAGTCCCACCAGAAATGTATGAGTATGCCTTTTTCCCCTCATCCTTGCCAACACTTATTGTTGTTTGTCTACACAATAGCTGCCATTGTGATTAGAGTTGTATCTTAGTTTTGATTTGCATTTCTCTGATTGCCAGAGATGTTGAAAATTTTTTCATATGTTTGTTGATTGATTGTATATCCTCTTCTGAGAAGTGTTTGTTCAAGTCCTTGGCCCATTTTTTGATTGGGCTACTTGTTTTTTCAGTGCTTAGCTTTCTGAGTTCTTTATATACCCTAGAGATTAGTGCTCTATCTGATGTGTGAGGGGTAAAGATTTTCTCCCAGGATGTAGGCTCTCTGTTCACCTCACAGATTGTTTCTTTTGCTGAGAAAAAACTTTTTAGTTTGAATCCATCCCATTTATTGATTCCTGGTTTTAATTCTTGTGCCATAGGAGTATTATTAAGGAAGTTGGGGCCTAACCCATATGATGAAGATTAGGGCCTACCTTTTTCTTCTGTTAGACACAGAGTCTCTGGCTTAATTCCTAGGTCCTTGATCCATTTTAAGTTAAGTTTTGTGCATGGTGAGAGTTATGAGTTTAATTTCATTTTGTTGCATATGGATTTCCAGTTTTCCCAGCACCATTTGTTGAATATGCTATCTTTTCTCCAGTGCATGTTTTTGGCACCTTTGTCTAAAATAAGATGATTGTAATTTTGTGGGTTAGTCTCTGTGTCCTCTATTCTGTACCATTGGTCTACCAGTCTGTTTTAGTGCCAATACCATGCTGTTTTTGTTACTATTGCTCTGTAGTATAGTTTAAGGTCTCATATAGCGATACTCCCTGCTTCACTCTTCTTGCTAAGGATTTCTTTAGCAATTCTTGGTCTCTTATTTTTTTAGATGAATTTCATGATTGCTTTTTCTATTTTTATGAGGAATGCCATTGAGATTTTGATTGGAATTGCATTAAATCTATATAGTGCTTTTGGTAGTATGGTCATTTTGATAATATTAATTCTGCCTATCCCAAGAGCAAGATAGATCTTTCCAGAAATAGTAAATGAATTCAGCAAAGAAGCAGGATATAAATCAACACCCATAAATCACAGGCATTTCTGTATATCAGTGACAAAGCCTCTGAGAAGGAAATGAGGAAAACTGCCCCATTTACAGTAACCTAAAAAAAAATAAGATACTTGAGAATCAATGAAAGAAATCAAAGATCTATACAATGAAAACTACAGAACTCTAAACAGAGAAATCAAAGAAGATCTTAGAAGATGGAAAGATCTACACATTCCCTTTTTAAAAGGAGAAAGGGAGGAGGAGGGAGGGAGAGGGGAAAGGTGGGCAGGGTCAGATCAGAATATGATAGCCCAAAGGGTGGGGTTTTGGCCTGCTGAGAACTTCTAACTGAAGGAGATTGGAATCCCAAAAGCAACCTCAGCAGCAAAGCCTCTGCCCTCCTCCTGCCCTCCTGTCCTTCACCCTTCTCTCCCAAATCCTTCTCTCATAAAACCTACAAAGCTCTCTCTCTCTCTCTCTCTCTCTCTCTCTCTCTCTCTCTCTCTCTCCCTCTCCCTCTCTCTCCTCTACCCTCCCTGCTATTCCCTTCCTGTCTCCTTACCCTCCCTTCCCCCCTCCCTTAAAAACCCTCATTCCAGACAGGACCTGCCTTAGGTCCAGAAGGAAAGAAGGCTATACAAAAAGGCCAAGAAGAATCTGACCAGACAGGGCTTGCTAGGACCCTGGCAGGCTTTTACCATTAGCTCACACCCCCTTTCCAGTCATTTCTACATGGCCATTCATTCTTCATGGAACATAAACATAGAAACAGGAGTTTTCCCTGGATCTGTAGGTCTTTATTTCTGAAGGCTTTTAGGTCAAATAAAGTTCTATTAAATAAATGTTATGATTTTTAAAATGTAAAGATATATACTAGTTCATAAATTAGAAGAAGCAATTTATAAAGATAGACTCTTTCTGAAACTCATCTGAATTTTTATTGCAGTTCCTGGACCTTTTATACAGCTATAGAATTCAGATACTGTATTAGTGATAAGAGGATAAACAGTCCGGTAAGACAGAAAACTCAGAAAGTGATTGCCACATGATTTATGATTGAGGTGGGACTGCAGATCAGTGGTGGAAAATGTCAGTCTTTTTAATGAGTAGTGCTGAGACAATTGAGTATTTATGTGAAATTGAATGAAATTAAAGATTCTACTATGCACCATAGACAATAATTCTGTGTGACATATAGAATTAAGTGTGAATGGCAAAACAATAAAATGCTTTCAAGATAATACCTTTATGATTTTGGAGTGGGGTAAGTTTTCTTAAATATAACATAGAAAGCACTGATTGTGAAGGAAGATATTAAGAAATTTGATATTACTAGTCATAAGTATTTATCATAATCAGAAGACACCATGGCAGACAAAAGTCATTCTTAACATTCAAAACTAATACTTGGTGTTAGAAGTTAGCAACGGTTGCTATCTTTTGAAAGAGTGAATTGAATAGGGTGTGGGGAAGGACACTCCCAGGAGGCTGATCATATCTTTCTTAGATCTGATGCTAGTTATACAGGTGTATTCACTTTGTGAAAGTTCAGCAAACTGTGCTAACAATTTGTACATTTTAAAATGTATATGCTCTACTTCAACAAAAAGTCTTTATAAAAGAAAACTACTAAGAAGCTATTTGTAAAACATTTGTCCAGCAAAATAATAGAGACCTCCTACAGCTCAATAAGATAGACATCTCAATAAAAAATCGAGCAAAATATTTTAACACACTTCAGAAAAGAGGAAATCATTTATTTGATTTATTCTAAAAGGTGCTCAACCTTATTAATCTTCAGAGGAATGCTAATTAAAATGATTGATCTCTTGATACCAAAATTGGCTAACATGAAGAATCTGAGAAAACAGTACCTAGTGAGTATGTGGAGCAATGGGAACACTACTGCACTTGGGCTAGGAATAAAAATTGGCACAACCACCTTGGGAAATGGATTGTCGTTACATAGTAGGTATGGAGGTAACATGCCAGGTGACTTAGTGATTTCTCTGTTTCAGAAATGGGTGCTTATGGGCACCAGAAAATGTTCAGAAGAGTATTTATAATAGCCTTGTTAACTATATCCAAACACTTAAATTAATTCAAATATCTATCAACACAAGAATTTGTACATAAACTGTAGCATATTTATACAGCCATGTACTACATAATAGAATGAACTTTTCTGCAGAAAAATTTATATATGATATACATACATGTGAATATGTATGTATATAAATATAAATGTATACATATTCACATTTTTCATAAAATTTTAGAGGTGTTTCTTAGCTCTCTGAAGTTCATCCCAGATGTCCAGGTACAAGCCCCTCTTCTAAAAGTACCCTCATTTGTCAATCAAAGAAGATGCATAAAAGGTATTATGTATATATTTAATGATATCAGCCTGAGCCCATTTAGGTTTGTTAATGCAACAGTGGAATGCAGCCTCCAGGCCTTCCCATTCTTGCATTTGTCTGTATTGTCTTCATATTTGTTTAAATTAGAAAGTAATACATTTTTAACAGCATTGTTGAGGTATAATTTGTATATCATAACATTTCCCTCTGTAAGAATAAAATTCATTGATTTTTGACACCTCTATAGAGTTTTGCATCTGTCATCACTATACAAGTTCAGAACATTCCCATCACCTCCCAAAATTTCCTCAATCCACATTTGCCATCAATCAAATGTGTATTTTCAAATATAGTGTGTTAATTGCTTCATGTATTTCAAATAACTCATCATTAAAAGTAGCATAACACATTGATGAATAGAAACTTGAAAAACATCAACCAAAATCTTTTGTTAAATGTATTTTGAGGTTCTGTATACATACTTGATTAAAATCATCTTATTTGCATCTGTTCTCTATTGGTAGTTTCAAAAAAGGGAACATACTGAACAGTTGATTTCTTCCTTCATATGTTCTTGGTGGGTGAATGTTGTCATGTTGTTCTGGGTGGGTTTTTAGTTTTAAAAATTTTAGTTGGTTTTGGGGAAAATGTTCAGTTATACAAATGGCCCTTTTATATGGCAGTCTGTATAGTACTAATTTCTGAGAATAAATCATACAAAATAGAATGAAGAATAGAAGTTAGACTATAAAGTTAAATTAAAACATAAATATCAAATTGTAAATTATTCTTTATTAGGTGTAACTAAAGGAAAGAATGTATTGATCAACTCTGATATTAAATGTCTCAGACTTTAGAACAGAATAACAAGTATTTTAAAAGCTTTTCTTGTCTTTGTTCTACCACTTCATATTAAGATGCTGAGAATAATATAGAAGTACATATGGAATATAAATATTATGTGAGCATATTATACTATTATGTATAATTGGGCTTCCTCAAGTGATGTTTTTAACAAACTTTTATTATACATACTATACACTATTATTATAGAAATTATTATTTCTGCTTAAAGGTGATTGTGTGGTTGGGAAATGCAGATATATTATGTGTAAAATTAAATATTTTTCTAAAAAAGTATAAATCAGATGTTCATGAATTTTGGAAATAAAAATACATAATGCCTAGCTAGTTCTTAAGAGGTAGGCTATATCTTCTGTTTGTCAAAGTATTTACTCTGAATTATTGGTAGAGCTAACTTTTATTGAGGTTTCTCTGTTGCTAGGTACTTTATTACCAAGGTTGCCATCAGAACCGGGAATGACATTACTCACTATCAGGATTGAGAAAATTGGTCTGAAAGACGCTGGACAGTGCATCGATCCCTATATTACAGTTAGTGTAAAGGGTAAATAACTGGAAAATTGCATTATGTTTTTTCTCATATGGGACAAAGTTTTTGACAGGGGATGGTCTTGTATATGTGACAACTTACTTTAATGCATTCTATAATGAGGCAAAATCCTAGAAGAGATCATAACAGAACATAGTTCTGAAAGACTTACAAAATATATTTCCTACTTGCTTTTGAGTTTGTATAGATTTTTGCTCTTCAGATTCCAGCTAACGTGCGGGCTAAACATACACATTGTCCTTAACAGCAGCTACAGCCTTCAGGATGTAGATTAACAATAGCACTCCTCACCTTCCATGGGTGTGTAATTTTCCACACAAAGCCCCATGTCCTGTTTTCCCATCTCTCCTGCTTCAGCCCCTCTTCTTCCTGTGCTACTGAGGTATCTACATAGGTTAGTCCTACAGAGGCAGATGAAAATCAGGGGACAGGGAAGTAGGGTGCATCCATAACATCCATGCCCTGAAAGCAATCCCGTGGGATGATGACGTGATTAAGGAATAAATTATACCATTTTAAATAAATAACTATAATTAGTACAAATGGCTTATTTTAATCTGTAGTTTTGCACCAAAGGAACAGATTGGTGCTGAAATTAAATGGAGGAACTTTTATCAATTGCAGAAATAAAGTCAGATCCATGGGTTCATTAGTGCTAATTAAAAGAAAAATATGACCACAAAGAAAAAGATTTATTTAAAGAACATAATCCACAGCACTAATACTGGTACAATTTTAAATTCCGATGTTATCAGTTATCAAATATATAGTGTACTGGAAAATATTTACATTGTTTGATAGACCATTTGTAAAACTGCATACTCATTCAGAAAGTATACTTAAAACACAAAAATATTTAATGATGTTGTAAATGTTAAGTTACCTTTGCATATGTTAAACTGAAATATTTTTATGTAAATATTTTTTAATTATTAAATGTACTAAATTGTTTTTGAGCTTTTTGAGACACATAAATGAATAACACATAAACACTGAGGAGTTATTAAATGAGTCCATGTTGAATTTGATTAAACTGAGATTTTAAAACCCAGAAAATTAAAACTATATATAACGTACCATCTGGTTGTTGTAAATTCAGGGTATGTTGTAAACAGTATAACCAGAATTTAGATAATATATATAAAAAATTATTCATTAACAAAAGGGTTTTTGTTGGCTGTTCTCATCCATTTTGGGTTCTTAACAGGGAAATTATGATAAGGTTAGGTTTAAAGACTTTTCTAAATAAGCCATATACTTGATCAAAGTTAGAAATTGGTGGCAGAGCTCCATTGTGGCAAATTATATACTCCAGATTTTTTTTTTTTGCATAGAAAAATATAGTGGGCTATTCCCTAAGGAAAACATGTTTGTTCTTTTTACCACTTCACTATGAAGATCAAGTTTTGTCCACTTGGCCATGTAAAGGCTTCCTTGTCCCCTTCATGAAGTCTCCTATCCAGTCTATTTTCATTTCTCTTCACATACCCCATGAACTTCAACAACTCTCACATACTTGGTCACACCAAATAGGAATCTCTTAGCCTGAGAATCTCCTCTCAGCTCTTTCCATGCCTCTTTAGGAACTGTAACCTTTGCAGTTTCTAGATTTTCCGTCTGTATATGTGAATGCTCATAAGCAGAAACTTATTTGTTTCTCCAGATCTGAATGGCATAGATTTAACTCCTGTGCCAGATACTCCTGTGGCTTCAAGAAAAGAAGATACATATGTTCATTTTAATGTGGACATTGAGCTCCAGAAGCATATTGAAAAATTAACCAAAGGTTTGTAATTATCAGTTACTGACTTCTTAAGGACCTCTTAAGGACAGTACTTATCTGGGTTTGTGTTGATAGTGTACTTAACACAAGATCTTATGTCACATAGTTATGAATATTGACTTAAAGAAAGTCAAATCAACAATTTTTTTTAAAATATGAGAATTAGCAGTTGCATTATCTAGTTGTCAAATAATGTGGTTAAAATTATTTGACAGGGAAGTTTTTCTCATAATACAGAGTTAAGGAAGCAGGTTCTCTAATAATTACCTTAAGTCCTTTTAGGAACCTAATGATTACTTTCTAGCAGTTAAAGAATTATTATTTTTTCTTTCAATAAGATGCATTGGGTAAAAAGGTACTATAACTGGCAGTTAGTTTGTAAGAATATGGAAAGGACAATCTGGGCATGGTGGTTTCAGGAGGGAGAGAAATAAAATATCAAAGGAACTCTTTTAAATTTCTATTCTATCTAATATAGGTGCTTATTGAAACCATTTCTATAGGTACTACTGATACTTAAGTAACTTCTGTTTTTCTTGTGGTATTTAATATTTTATATTCTTTGGTAGTTTATGATTCTACCTGTGTACATAACTTACATTCTTGCTATACAATTTTGTTGTACTTTGTAGAATTAAATGATATGGAGAAATGTCACTCAGACATGGTAGAAGAGCTTGGAGTGACAGCCACAGTGAGTTATCAACAGTTGTGTCATCAGACTGTTTGACACATGTTACTTTGTAAAATCATAGGCTTCTGGTGACACATAAGAAATATGTGGTCTCTGGTTTATGTGGTTTGTTTTAATTCCTTAGGTGCAGCTATCTTCTTTGAATTCAAACACTACAAGCCTAAAAAAAGGTTTACCAGCACCAAGTGTTTTGCTTTCATGGAGATGGATGAGATTTAACCTGGGACAATTGTAATAGAACTGTAAGTGATACACATATAGGATTCATACTGTTCTAATGGTTACTGGTTCATGTTTCTTCTTAGTCCCTCTTATGGAGAATGTAACATTGGAGTAAATCAATCATCAAAGTATTTTTAACAATCATCTTTCTATTGTGGTTACAGATACAAGAAACCCACTGACTTTAAAAGAAAGAAATTGCAGTTATTGACCAAGAAACCACTTTATCTTCATCTACATCAAACTTTGCACAAGGAATGATTCTGACATGAGTAATGTGGAATTTCTGTGAATTTTACCACTCAGTAGAAACCATCATAGCTCTGGGTAGCATATTCATCCTTCAGGAGGCAGGAAGTGAGCCATACCTATAGGCCAGTGAGTCCCTTGCAAAGCTGTACCACAGAACTAAAGTCCAGCACCTCATTGTTATGACTCCTTTGGATACAAGGTTTATTGTAGATTTTGAAACATGTTTTTACTTTTCTATTAATTGTGCAATTAATAGTCTTTTTCCTAATTTACCACTGTTCCTACCCTGCTTCCTGGAACAATACTGCTGTGGTAGGTATGCTCATCTTCAAACTTTAAAATACAGCAATAAGAATGTGCTAGAGTTTACACATTTGCTCACTTTTGCTCCAATATGGTCTTTTGATTTGAATTAAGTTCAAACTTTTGAATTGAAGTGGGTAGGATAGTACCAGATTGCTTTGAAAGGAAATTGGATCAGTTATGGTCTGTCTTATAGGCTGTTCCTTAGAGCTGGCCTAAATTCACCCTCATCTGATAGTTCTACTTAGAAATAGTATGCCTTGACCAGATCAATATCTTATATGGGAGTACCCCCCAGATTGTAGCTGTGATTTTTTTTCCAGATGACCAGATTGTTTTTCTGAAAGTGAGCATATTTTTAGTCATGTTGATTAGTTGTTCTACATCACATTGCTATTGTTTCTAGGGTTAACATTAATGATTCTAGGGTTAACATTAAAACCATCTCTCTCAGAATAATTACAAATTTTTGGGTGGGTTTAAATCATGTCATCTAAAAATAATTGAGTCAGATGCTAATGAGATACTGCAGGAACAACTGCTGTTTTTCTGACAACTGATTGTGAAACCTTAAAACCTGCATACCTTGTCTTTATAAAGTGATGAGTATGCAAAATCTGGAAAGATATTCTGCTGGGAGCCATCAGCCAAGTAGGTATGACAAATTCCTTGCCAGCTTACTCCCATGCTGTCTAGTGGAAGGACTTCTGAAAGGTGACCTTGCTCAAGGACCAGGGCAGGATCCGTGTTTAGGGTGTTCCCCCTTTAGAATAGGGCGGTTTAGCATAATAGGAGATTAGGGTGTTCCCCCTTTAGAATAGGGAAGTTTAGCATAATAGGAGAGTAGGGTGTTCCCCCTTTAGAATAGGGCGTATCCTGCTGCTGAGTTCCTCTTGAGTGCTTAGGGTCAGACAGTATATTTTGGGAGACAGAAGCCCATGTGGTGTGGATTTGGGCAGAAAACGTGGATTCCCCCAGAACGTGTTTGTAGACGGCCGGTGTGAGTTCGGGAATAAAGAATTGCTGTTTGAATCTACAAGCTGTGTGGAGACTCGTGATTTGTGCCCAGCCAGAGACTGCGGCAATATTCTATTTTTTTTTAATATAGGTAGATAAAACTGCCATTTATTTCCTATTTAGATATATTGACATTCATATGAAAATATGCAGGTCATTAGCCTATTATAATTTCACCATTTACATTACTTTTAACTTAATAATGAGACATAAATAAAACTTTCATAGTACACAAGGTGGATATTTGATACACAGAACATAAAGATTTGTGAGGAGCTTTTTTGTGGGTTACATGTAGAACCCATGTATTTTAATATTCACTATTTTAAAAGAACAATGTATGAAGGGAATGCAATACTTGGCCTATTTTTAAACTAATGTAAACCCTAATCATACCATGTGTTTGCTTTTTAAAATGAATAACAGTTTTTTAGCCCTTGCACTTCAAGAGATCTAGTCTTTAATTTTTCAGTTGTCTGTTAGGTCAATTTTGTTTACTAGGTGAATGTTAATAAAACTATATGAGCCTGAAAGAATTCTCAACCAAATTTAGTCTTTTCTTTCATCTGGATTGTGTTAATTTCACAAGTGCAAAAATAGTTCAGTCTACAGTAGTTCTAGGAAATGAAGAATTTGCCTTAATAAAATGTTCACTCAACTGAAACTCTGAGTAGTCAAAATTTCCAGACTGTAAACTTCTCAAGAGAAGGGCCTCATCTTCTCCATGTCATGTAAACTTTCCAAGGTGCTTGGCAGCACTCTGTACCCTGTGGAGTACTCAGTACCTTTTTGTTTGATGTTACTGATGTTTGAAGTTGCTCCCTTAAACTCTACTATTAAAATGTAGCAAAATTGATACATTGTTCTTTCTGTTTTTTCATAGACTATAAAACATGTATATCAAAGTGATAATTTAAAAAAAAACAAACCTTTTTTTTTGGTTGTAGATGGACACAGTACCTTTATATTTATATGTGGTGCTGAGGATCAAACCCAGTGCCTTACACGCAACCCCAGCCCCTCAAAGTGATAATTTATATGAAGAAACATTTAGCATTTTTCACATAAGAATGCTTTTTTTAACCTCTATTTATTTATGCGATGCTGAGGATTAAACCCAGGGCCTTGCCTGCGCTAGGCAAGTACTCTACCTCTGAGCCACAACCCCAGCTGCCACCAAAGAATGGGGTTATGTGAAAAAAAAGAGGATGCTTTGTATGAATGTCTTTTATCAGCATTAAACAAACTTAAATTGAACATTGTCATCAGCTTAGCTTTAATTCAGACCTGAATGACCAAACCTCCCTCGCCAAAAAAGGTGGTTTTATCTTGAAGCAATTAACACAAAACAATCTGTATCTCACAAATTAATTGTTTAAATTTACTTTCTAGTGTGGGAGGGGATGAGTCACTGGACAATAATTACAACTATAGCAGTAGTACTTTCAGGTTGAAACACTACTGCTTCACAAATGAAATGATTTTAGTAACTAAACTCAAACACAATTTGCTGGAGAGGACTTCTAAAACTTTTCAGATAAAAAAGTATAATTGAATCAAGGGTAAGTATTCTCTCACAACCGGTATATGGGCAGCTACCTTGGGCTTTGCTACAGAAGTGGTACAATCAGATGGATGTAAGGAGAGGCAACTATGGGTGGGTTCAAAACTGCTCAGATAAACTACGTAGAACACATTATAGCTTACTAATAGAATAAATACAAAAAAGGCTTTAGAGGGAAAACTACTGTTGCTTTGAATAAAAAAATAAATCTGCCTTCCCTTGAAAATCTATCTTCCTAGCTGACATCACCTTTATTTAAATGCTATTTTAAAATTAGAAGTTAGAGTAACTTCAGCATTGCCTTGTGTCCTGTAGAGGTTGAAAGATACATTCAAAATTGGTGTTTGTGACTTAAATTTTATTTTACATGGTTAAAAATGGCATAAGCTATTATATGGTTTTCCTCTTACACACAGCTTCTGCTTCTGATATTAAATGGAGGCTATGTAGATTGAATTCTTCCTAACGGACTCAAATTCCTTTTGATTCTGAGTCATCTTCAGTAGTTTAGAGATTTTGTTTCACAGAGATTTTGTTTCAAACTGAAGCTTTTGCCACTATTTTGAGAATACTTAGGGGACATAAAAAGAACAATGATATGTTCTAGGTTTCAACAATCCTATTACTTTCTAGAACTTTAAAGAATGGAAGAATATGGTCTAGCAGTAAACAAAAGTACCAGGCTTTTATAATTTTATTTAAATATTAAACCTCTTAAAATGTACTGTTAAAATTGCTGTAATTAAAATTACAGCTCTGGAGAGCTAGTTCTTAGAAACATTGTTTTAAAGACAGTAGTTACAGATTCAGGACTTGCTTTAATTGATTTTTAAATAAAATATATTTGAGTATCTGTAAAAAAAAAAGAATTTAATTCAGCCCATAGTTGCTGATTAAAGACATTATAAGCCTTAGCGAGTTTCATTCATTCTTTCTCAGAGGATTATACTTTTCTAATTTTTTTTTATCATATTTCTTGAAAATCAGTGGCAAGGTATGGGAAAGAGAAGAGTGTGTGTGTACATTTTTTAAAAGAAATTTCCTTATTTTTTATAGACACAACATACCACCGTATATTTTACTGTTATAATGCAATAATGGCAAAAGCAGTAGAACTTCAGGTCAAACAACTCTTGCTACTAATGTAAACTCATTCTCAGAAAACCATTCTCACATGGACAGTGGTTAGAAAAAAGTACATGAATGTGCTACAAAAATAGAGCCACAAGACTTCTCACAAGTAAAAGAAATTCCTCTGTATAAGTCCACAGTTGACCAGGGTCCAGCCTCCTTAACAGTGAGCAACAGGAAATATGCTGCCAAGTCACCATATTCAGTTCTGAGAGTGAGTTTACATGCTTCCCCAATGGCACAAAGTCTCATGACGATCCAATGAATCAACAGACACTTGGGAAATATTAATAAACAATTTTTTATGAACTATTACAACAAAGAACTTCAGCAAGAAGGAAAATGAAGTTTATGATTTTTGAGTAAACATTTTTAGTGTAACAGTCTCTGCGACCAGATATTTAAAGAGAAAACTCAAGCTTATAAAACACCATTTCTCTGTTATCAACTGGAATACACTAAAAATAGGGTACTGGAAATACATGTTCTTAAAGCATTTCCACAGGAAATGTCCATAATTATGACATTCTAAATCATTTAGCAATTGTATATGCTACATTAACTAAAACAAAGGTATTCCTTATTGCACATCTTAAAGTTGGAAGGATACTCTAGTTTAAGTGGGGGATATTTAGGAGGAAAATATTTTGGCTCCAAATGTATACTGCGCCAAGGCAGCTTTATTCTAAAAACATAAACCATTTAAAATAAACTTTTATATTTTGAAGCCAATAATCCTTCAACACAATGAATAGTTCATAGTCCACTTTCTGACTAAATGTCAGAGGTTAATTTTATGGGCCCTGTTTTAAGGCCTATGAACAGCCCTCACTACTCTGAGAATCGGGTGTAGGTGGAGGTTTATCTTTAAAGCCTGAAGACATTAAGTCTTTTGCAGAAGGTGGTGGCCCATAGTCTTGGGGACCATGAGTTGGAGGTGGTAATGGGGCACCAGGAATGAAGTACTCTCTTGGGTCAAATGAGCCTAAAGGTCTAAATGGTGCAGGTCCTGGAAAAAAATCACGAGGGTCAAAAGGCAAATCCCGTTGTCCAGGTGGAACACCTGGTGCATATTCTCTGAAGCCTATTGGTGGATGCATACCAGGACCTGGAAAATAAAAAGGAAGTTATGTAAATACCCAGAAATTTCTGAACTTGGGTGATTTCAAGTATGTTAATATAATATTTAATTTCTCCCAAGCCTAGAACATCAACTGGTGAACATCCTGACTTGCCAGATGAGGCAAACTGAAATGGAACAAGTTTAGGTTATAGCCTGGCCAACCAGCCATGAAGCAACATATTAAGGATTTAAACATGGCTCTACCTAGCTCCAGGCTTATCTTTTTTCTTTCCCTATTATATAATTGCAGAATTATTTCTATCTCACAAGAGCTCCATTTATATTTAGAAGTACTATATTACCATGACAAGATGATAGATTATGAAATAAGAACTTTACTACATCAAAGAAATTTTGATAAAAGGAAATACCACTATTTATTACTGTATCCATTAAAAATTCATGAAATATTTCAGCATGGACTTTACACATGCCATCAGAATCAAGGTGCATGCCCTCCTGGAAAAGGCCTTCCACAGCCACCTAATTAAATCAGCAACATTTATTAGGTCACTGTTAAATCCTCCTCTTTAACACTTCCCTCTGACTTTTCTCAAGGTAAGGAGGGTTTGACTTTTCCTTTTCTATATTCTATAACCTACTGCTTATGCTTCCATTATGGGTGATTACAAACTTTATGCTATAGGATTTTCATATCTGTGACAAAATTTTAAGTTATGCATGTGTCTCATCCACCTTTCCATCTATTGCAATGCATATCATATCAACATATTTTCAACAAACATTTTCAACAAACATCTGCAGAAGTAATATTTCTGGCTTTTCTCTATATAGCCCCTAATCCTTCTCTATGAGATAGCTATTGCCTATCTCAGTATAAGATTATGTAGTGTCCAATATGTCCCAGAAAACTGGAGGAAAAGTTAAAATGTACTCAGCTGTATCCTTTCATTGTTAAGACCTGAGATAGCAACAAACTGTTTTAGCAAGCAATAGAAATGAAAGATGAATGTGATTTATAAGTCAATCACTACTGTTCAGATCATCATACCAAATTGTGGAGGAATTGGCCGAGGCCCAAAAGGCCCACCGAGCTGAAATGGCGGTCCATACCAAAAGGGAGGTGGTGGAGGCCGTCCCATCGGTGATCCCATAGGGGGGCCCATGAAGGGTGCCCCTGAGAAAGGAGGGGACCCTTTCATAGCCATATTAACCTGCAATTTAAGATTTGAAAGCAGTTAAAAGTTTTAAAATTCCTATGTATTAAGACAAAGTACCAACACCGATAAAAGCTAAAACCCAAAACAGGCACCTGTCCAGAGAACACCATCAGTGCAACAAAACTCTACCCACCCCTCCTGTGTATTTCCACTGACAGCTTACAGAAGTTAGAAGGATTCCACAAGAGGGAGCAGTTTGTTACTGATTATATCTGCACAGGAAAGGGAAAGGTAAGAGGACTGGCAGAGGTTATTAACAGAGGTGATTTCTGACCAGTATGTCATGCTGTATTCACTACAACCTATTTCAAAGGGAGTCCCCTCCTCCCCATCACTTCCCTTTCATCACAATAGCTCATTACTTCCATATTAAGAATGAACAGAATAAAATGAAAAATCCATTCTCTACCCATGTAATAATAGCTACTATTCAGAGTATCTTCAGTAAGTCTTTCATATATTATTCAACCTCTGAGATCTTTAAGTAGACTGTCTTGTTTTAAATAAGAGGGAATAAAAGCAAATGGATTATCATCATTTGTTGAAGGCCACACTGCATATTAAAGGATCTCAATCCCAGGTTTGCCTCTAAGCCATGCTTTTTCCACCTCTACTCCTCTCTAACAACAGATCTTTGCTCTCATTTAAATCTTCTACTACAAAGGGGTTTGGGGGTCTTATCTAAGCTGCCCTTAGATTGCTCCAGAGATGTATATTCCTGGAATATGTATACACTGAGAAGTATTTTCCAACACAATGCTATATACACAAATTAGGAAGACAAGGCTTTAATATTTACTTTCATTTACTGTACACCATTTGAGATATTGATTTATCATTTCCTATGAGTAGTGGGTTTGAAACTAAACAATTTAAAATTTATTTTATTATAGAGCTGCAGAAGACCTACCAGATATAATAGCAACACAGTTACAAGAGAATGCACTTATGTGAACAAATGAGACCATTGCTTGGAACTGGCTCAAGAGGTCATTTCAGATTATCATTGTTGCACTGAAACAGTATTTCACTTTCATAAAATCTGATACCAATCTAATTCAAATAACTCAAAATAGGGTTTGCTCAAATGGAGGAATTCTTAAATAGCATTCTTCCAAACAAAAATAAAAATGATGAATTATATAATTTATAATGAATTTACTTTGCCTTAGAACATTCAACACAAAACACCATATAAAGTTAGAGTGATAACTTTTCACATTCTGTAGTTCATTATAGTTGTACACACTTAAGCCACATTTCCAAGTTAAGGAGAAAAGTAAGCTCAATATTGCATGCAGTTTAAAGCAAACAAGATCAGTGTCATGCTCTGAATATCCTTCCCAGAAATGCACAGAATAAAACCCAATTCAGTTCTCAACCTCTAAGTACTTACTCCAACTGGATGCTCAGTCAAAGAAGTAATGGTAGAAACTGAGGGGGTCTCAGGTTCTTGGGGAACAGTTTGCTTTTTAAAAAACAAATGGGATAGTACAAATAGAACACAAAGAAGGATAAAGCAAAGAGCAAGTACTGTAGGAAAGTTACATGTTCCTGCACGACCACATGATTCACAGTAACTACAGAACTTACCTTGCCCTCATCCGTCACCTTAGCTGGAGAAGAACTTCTGGAGCTGCTCTTCATGTGAGCTGGACCACATCCTGGGTCTGTTAGAGATCAAAGAATGGATTCAGACTTATTCTAACATGAAAAGAATAAAAATCCTGCATCCACAATTACAGATTCTTTGAAATTACTTGGTCTCTTTACCAGAGGCAACGGGTTTCCCAGATGCCTCAGAAGACCATTGAGTACGAGGTAAAGGTCCATCCATTGACCCTTGGGAAAGAAAGATCAGAGCCCTTGTATGTATTTTTCAGAAGAAATAAACCACTGGTGGACAGGTCAGGGTTCAACAATAACTAGAAAGCAACATTAAAAATGGGTTTTCCAGGGGTTGGGGTCGTAGCTCAGTTGTAGAGTGTTTGCCTAGCATGTGTGAGGCACTGGGTTTGATTCTCAGCACCACACCATCTACAATTAAAAATATTTTTTAAAAAAATAGGTTGCCCAATACGAAAATCACAATTTATAAAGAGACTTAAGTAAAATAAAGAACTGCCTTGGGTTGATAGAACAGCAAATTAATATGTACTGGTCCTAAACTTTAAGCTATAGACTTGAAGTATGTGTAGGTTGGCTTTTCTTTAGTCTGTATAACCTGACTTCCAATCTTACCAAGACTACAGTCCTATTTAGAATTGGAAATAAGACTCAGTATTTCATATTGGAAATATGTATGCTACATAAAGTTTAAGGCTACTTTTATAATATTTGGGAAACAAACACCATAGAGATTTAATTTAAAGATAAAGGTTTACACTTCACAGTGTAAAATTTAAAAGGAAAAAACAATACAGGGACCTCCAGGAAAAAAAAATGTTTCCTATTCTAGAACAGATTTTACAGAAAACATTCACTAAGATAAAGTAAGAAATTATCTTCTATATATTTTACAGGCCCAAATTCTATGTTTTCATTAGAATATTCAAAAGGGAAAAAAAAACCAAAACCTTGAAGCAGTTTACTATAAAGCAACATGTGAATGCTCACCAAATCCATTTCTAGGCATATCTCTTTGATTAAGAGTAGCAGAAGGAGGTCTTCCAGCTGGCTCTGCTGTCAGTGGAGGGGAACATTCTCCACCACTCACGGGGGATGGACCAAAAGAGCCATTATGGCTCAGTGGACCTAAAGACAACAATGCCATGTTACTACTTTAAGGCAGCCTTCTCCCTGATACCAACCCCCACACCTCCTGCTTTAACAAATCATTCAGATTATTTCATAACCATTACACACAGAAATAAAAAGTAATTTACATACATTCTGCACCAAGAAATAAAATAGCTCCTTTTACAAAGTGCCCCCTACCTCTCCGAGGAGGATTTTGTAAATTTGGTCTCCCCGGCATTGGTTTTACAATCACAGGTTCATCTTGCCGCATTGCCGTCTTTTGGGTCATTTCCAGTAGCCTTGAATATTGAGAAAGAATGGGCTGAATTATGAAACAGCAATCATAGATAATATCTAGCATAACCTTAAAACACTATAAAACATACAGTAAGACACAAAAATCACATACTTCTGTCTCAAATTAGCAGATTCCCTTTTCTCTTCAGCTATAGCTCTTTCTGCAGAACAAGCTTTGAGCTATTAAAGAGAAAATATTCAAATTCAGTTGCGGTAGGCTATGCAAAAAGTAAAGAAAAGGGGGAAAAAATCTTACCCAATTATCATGAGCTTTCTTCTCATGCATAGCAATCTGAAAAAGACAACACATTAAAAAAATGTTTTTAGGGACTCATTATAATAGCCTATAATTGTCTGTATTAGATATCAAAGAATCCTTCAACTACAGGACAGTATTAATTACTACCTGGTTTTTAAATGAGCGCTCGGTTTTCTGTAATTCTTCTTCCATCTCTTCAATTCTCCGCCTAAGAATTACAACAATTGAATAAAATTTGAAACATTCTGACCATTTTCCCTTTATTCCATCAGCTATACTTTTAAAGACTTTTATCATACATAAGAAAAACATTTCTATAGTTATATGAATCCAGTGTGATCAAAACTAATACTACAGACCACGTGCAATGCCACATGCCAGTAATCCCAATGATTGGGAAGCTGAGGCAGGAGGATCTCAAGTTCGAGGTCAGTCTCAGCAATTAAGTGGGAACCTGTGCAACTGAGACCCTGTCTCAAAGTAAAAAAAAAAGGTCTAAGGATGTAGCTTAGTAGTAAAGCACCAAAAATAAATAAATAAATAAATAAATAAATAAATAAATAAATAAATAAAAACCTAATACTAATAACTTCTTTATCATTTAATTGCTAGAGATTCTGAATTGATAAATTATAATTTCCATAACTGTTCATCAGTGTGTTCTCAAGTAATTCTGCTAGAAATATCTTCCTCCTTAAAACTTTTTTTCTTTTTTTCAAATTATATCCATAGAAGATTTCCAAGGTCTATCAAATGGCACACTTCTGTGGGTCTTGATATAACACACAGCAAACTGATTTCTTAAAGAATTACTACAACATACAAAACCCCCAGAACTGTTTGCATTGACCAAGTTCCCTATGGTCTTGCCCATTGGGTACAAGTAAATTTTTGTTAACATTTTTCATTTGTTAAGTTGAAATTTATTTTTTCTCCTGTGTGAATTGAATGTGTTCATATCCTCTCGTTATTTATACTTCCATGCTATTTTCTTCTATCTACATAATGTAAAAAAAAAGATTAAAAAGAAAGCTAACACTAATTCATTAGACATTGACACCCTCCTTTAGAAACTGAACTCACTTGTAATTTTTAACTTCCTGTACAGCGGAAACCACCTTTTCATCTGCAGCTGACAGCTGCTGCTCTTTTTCTAGTCTCTCACATTCTTCTTGACTCCGTTTCCTAAAATAAAGCCAGTTATCAAATCAAAAGTTTCTCTTTGTGAATATCACTTCCCACAATTCTATAAAATGCTTAGGCACATAAAATAGGAATTCAAACCTGCAATTTCATAAATCAAACTCTGGCAAATCACTTACATTTTCTAACTTCTCCTCTTAATTCTCTACTTACCAGTAAATAAAATAAATGTGAAAACAACATGTGCCCCAAGGGCAAGTCTCCTGTGTGTAAGATAATAAAAACTCACTTTACTTCAATGTGGAAGATCAGAACTGATCAACCTAACATAATTAAACATATTAGAATAAAGCAGGGGATAATTCTTTTCTCATTTCTGCCATGGGTAGGACACTAAGTATATCTTTGTCATGGAGGAACTCTTTTCTCAATCCAAGACTGGTACCATAATAAAGATATAGTCAGTCAAAAAAAAAATCTTCTAGAATATGTCTTTTAGCTATGCAATTAACCACAGAACATTTTTCACACTTTAGATATCTATTTCAAAAGAATTGTAAATTAAGCAAAAAGACAAATCTGAGTTTTGATAATGTCTATCAACCAGAAAAAGAAGCCAAACTGACCCACTATCAGAGTATTATCTACTGACAAGTTTTAACTCTGATCATGAAACTCAAGATGTTCATCTACTGACACAAAGGTAGCCACATTTAATGATTTAAAAAATACTATTTTCTGCTATCCTTGTACTACTTTAGCCATAGTTCAATTCAAAAGATAATTAACTTGAAACTTAATTTTCCATAAATCAGAAGAACTACAGTAAAAAAGGATTACTGATACAAAATAGAAAAGGGGGATTATATATTCTTATATAGCTTCTCATTTAATTCTTCAGCAAGTATCTTATGAGTGGCTATAATATACTAGTTACCTTGTAAGATGCTAAAGAATAAAAGAGCTCACTGTTTCAGGTATAAATGATGCCTAAAGGAATATAATAATTTTCCCCACTGGCTTAAGAAGGAATATGGAGAAAACTGAATCTTGAAGAAAAGAGAGAATTTTGTTTCCAATTATCAAAGAGTTAGTCTGAGAACACTAAGAACAATCAAAACATCTTTATAAGAATATAAAATTGTGTTTGAAGGGATCCAAGCTAAAAAGTCAGTGAAGATATATGTATGTGGCCAAGATCCATTAGAAAAAGGAATCTCAGAATTACAAGTAAGGCTGGCACTTTAAGGTACTTTTCTCCTATTGAAGATAACACAAAGATATGAGTCTGAACCAAGCCTTCATTAAATTCCTGGGCTTAGAGGAAAAGAGAGGCTACCAATAAAGGGACCCTTAATAAAAGCCCTAGCCTTTGAGTTTAGATTAGAAAGTACTGCACACTTAAGTGATGAACAGGCAAAAAATCCAAAAGGAACAATACTGAAACATTGAAAAGACAACTCATTTTTGAATTATCTTAATTGCTAAGTTTAAAGTGACAATCTTACTCAAGTAACCTCAACACTTTTCTATAAGAAGATAACTTCCTCTTAGTCCTCAAATTTCATCTATAATTATCACAACAATGTTGGCCAATCAAAACTGACGAGGCACTCCATAAGACAAAATTCTGTGAGAAAAAATCCGACAGAAAAGGAAACCACCTAATGGGGTTAACTGCACATGTTTTAAAATCACTGTGCTTTATATAGTCAAAAAAGTAAAATCAAGATTATGAATTTCAGGGCTGGGAATATAGTTTAGTTGGTAGAGTGCTGCCTTGCATGCACAAGGCTCTGGGTTCAAACACCAGCACCACAAAAGAGGAAAAAAAAATTACGAATTTTGTCAAAGGATTAGAAACTATAAAACCAAGAAATAGTTGGGTGTGGTGACCTACCTACAGTCGAAGATACTCAGGAGGCAGAGGCAGAATTATGAGATTAAAGATAGCTTTGAAAGCAGTAAGACCCTAGTCCCTTATGAGAAAGAGCAAGGAGTCTGGGGAGGTAGCTCAATAGTGGAGCACATGGCTCAAGGTCCTGGGTTTGAGATGTAGTACTGAAATAGGACTGGAGTTGTGGCTCAGTGGTGAAGCATGGGCCCCACATGTGTGGGGCACTGGGATCAGTCCTCAACACCACATAAAATAAATAAAATATTGTGTTGGGCTGGGGATGTGGCTCAAGTGGTAGCGTGCTCGCCTGGCATATGTGCGGCCCGGGTTCAATCCTCAGCACCCCATACAAACAAAGATGTTGTGTCTGCCAAAAACTAAAAAATAAATATTAAAATTCTCTTTCTCTCTCTCTTAAAAAAAAGCCTATAAAAAATAAAATATTGTGTCCATCTACAACTAAAATAATATTTTAAACCCTGAATTTTTTAAAATCCTAAACTCAATGAAAGATTTTAGTAGCAGATTTGGGAAGTACAATAAATCCTAGCGCTTTTAAGACAGGTCAGAAGAAAATATCCAGAAGAAGTAAATCCAGAATCTAGGAGGCAGAGGAAATCAAATTCTAATATGCATTATTATAATCAGAAGAGAGAATGAGGTAAAATCAACATTTCGAAAAAGACTCGAAAATTCAAGAAGTGTTTAATGGTCCCAAGCAACATAACTGCAAGAGGAAAAGTGGGTGGGGTGGGGAAAACTACACCTAGGCACTTCCCAATACAACTGTTAAAAAAACAGAGAAAGGACTACAGAAACTAGGGGAGGGATAAGACCAAACAACAATGATAATGGACTCCTTAAAGAAAAAAATTTAAAACAGATGGTAATTAATTGGATATTTTAAAATTGCTAAAACTAAGTAACAGTCAAAATTCAGTAGCCAAAAGAAAGATCCTTTAAAAATGGAAACTGGTTTTAATGCTAATCATGAAGTTCATGTCAACCTAATACAGATTATAAAGGTAGCAATATTTAGTGGATAAAATACTATTCTCTGTTTATCCTTGTACTACCTTTGATACACTAATCAAATCTATCATTAAAGGACAATGTTCAAATAGAATGAAAATAATTTCAAATAAGAAACCAACAGTGTAGAATGCAGAACTACAGAAACTTTAAATATGTGTATAAATTGAATGAATGTCTTGTGGAGTTCACAGTATATGAAGTACTAACATACAATGCCACAACAGTTATCTGATTCAGGAGCTACTTAAAGCCCATAAAAAAATAATAAACCTATTAATCTATGTCAGGTTTTTATTAAATCCAGAATATATACCATGGCCTTTAAATTATGAGAAGATGAATAAAATTATTATTATATCATTATAATTCCATTATAATTTATGATTACATCAAGCTTATACAGGGAATGAGGAAAATAATTAAAAATATTTAAACTATTAAAAAGATACAAGGAAGAAAAAAAGAACAGGTCATCAAATAGAAAGCAAATTCTTCATAAACCACAGGCACATATTCACATGGACAGACTTATATTTTAGAAAGTCCACTTAAGCGGCTATAGAGAAAACTACTAAGAATTTGAAATAAGTTATATACAAATATAAAAAATGGAGAATGAAGACAGATGATCTAGGTTAGAAACAGAAAAGATGACAGAGGCATGAACTAACATAGTACCTGGGGATGAGTAAAAAGAGTACAAACCACAGATGATGACTGAATAAATTTTGGAGGAGTTGAGAAAAATAGTGCTACAATTTAATTGCATTACAAAGAAAATTAATTGCCATTTAGGTCATTCAGATTACTAATAGGGACAGAGAAAACAAGTGTTCTTTTAAAAAAAAGTGATAAAATAAGAAATGTTTCTTTGAAACAGGCCAGGAATTTAGAACTGGCCTGAACAAAAATTTGAGATTCTAAAAAGGTCGCTTGGAGATCACAGAATTTTAGAAAAGTTAATGGAAAGGTTTCAATATTTAATGCATTAATTAGGCAACAGAAGTCAAAATACCTAAAAATAGTTAGGTCTGTAAAAAGGACTGTCTTTGCTTTACAAGATATATATATATATCGAAGAGTAAAATCAGGTGCAAACAAATAAAATCTGACACAACCTATTTTTAGAGAATTCAAGTATTTTTGTGGATTAAAAACTTCAAATGAACTTTCAAAAAATAACTAGCTCCACACTAAGAAGATTAATACATAAATATATACTCCAAAGAAGTACTTCTGTAATCATAACTCCTAAGGTCCTTGCCACAGTTCCATTTTGTGTGAACATCTGAGATATTCAAGTCCAAAACTTGTACCATCAATAAGTAAATATTATTCCTTTTTGAAGTTTTTATTCTACTAAAACATGTCATTCCAAATCACTCAGTATTTTTAAAGGTCCAGAGTTAGAGATACAAGTTCAAAACATTAGAATTACATAACTGATCACAATGAAAGGTAATTAAAATAAATAGAGGGATCATAGAAAGGGTCTAGAACTTTGAGAGGTATTTCCACATCAGTGACTGTTAATACCATTTTACCACTTCCTGCCTTCATATGAATTTGACAGTTGATTACGGTGTCCTCACAGCCTTAGTTTATGTTCCAACTACCTCAGGACTCTTAAGACTGACGATGGAAAGAAAAATGCAACTTATATAAAACAAAACACAAAGGAAAAAAGACAAATTTCTACTTATTACAACTAGAAGAAATTGTAAATAATCTTAAGAAAAGATAAAATTATCTATTAGTTCACACAGTGATAATAATAACAAACAATGAAAATCTTACTTTTGTAGTGCCATCTCATTTTTCTGGTAGAGTTCATTTAAAATCTCCACTTTCTGCCTTAGAGTTTTGCATTCCTCTTCCAGTCAAACTTTAGAAGACTGTAGTGAATTGCAGTCACCTTCTAATTTCTTTATTTGGTCTGTAAAGGATAAAACAGCTTATCTCTATATGTGTACAAGGACTTAAGAACTTGTTTGAGGGAGTAGTGCCAAGAAAAGTAAGAAGCATGAAAGCAAGAAGCCATTCTTTATCTTTCCAATAAAATTTTAAGTCTTTCCAACATGGCAATTTCTTCTCAAGAAGAACCCACCTTCTAGATTACATTTTGTGGACATCGAGGCTCTTAGCTTAAGTTGTAAGAGTTTTAGATCCTCTTCAACTACTGATATTGTAGTTTGTGTCTAAAAATTGCAGAAAAGAGAGGTATTCTTAAAAGTGAGGCACAGGAAGAATTGACAGGCACTATGGGACTCTTACAAAGAACTATACCCGAGAGATATCCATCATCTGCTTAATTTGATCTTTGATCTTCTCATTCTGATCACCTAAAAAACAAAAGACTTTAGCTTTTTCTTTCCTTACTTTTAACTCTATATTCTCCTAACTTCCCCCAAACTAAATAATGATTGTGTTCAAACACCAGAAGAAAAAAAATCAATTAAATAACTAAACTGATTAGACTAATGACTTTTAAGAGAATTGCAAGCTTAGATTTAAAAAAAAAAAAAGAGAGAGAGGTGAATTTCAGGCTGGGATTGTGGCTCAGTGGTAGAGTGCTCATCTAGCATGTGTGAGGCACTGAGTTTGATCCTCAGCATCAAAATAAATAAAAGTACTGTGTCTGTCTTAAAAACAAAACAAAAAAAAAGGTGAATTTCTAGTTTGCACAACTAAAATGTTATCTATGCTATTCTTGTAAGATAAAAGCTTTTCTTCTCTCTCAGATCTATCTTCACTTGGGCAAGTAAGTGTCTTATTTAGAAAGATTCAATCCTCTATTTTCTCCCTGAATCTACTACCAGGTGTGGTTTGAAATACTTGCTATGTAAGCAATATCCAACTTGGGAAAAAACATCTGGAAATATTTTCCTCATCAGTAAACACTGTTACACTCCCTCTCTCTAGCTTTCTGATAGTCTCTAGCCTCTGTTCTCACAGCCTTAGTTTATGGTTCCAACTACCTCTGGACTCTTAAGACTGACTGTGGACCTTAAGACCACAGAGCCATAGAGATGATGAGTATCAAAATCAACTATCATCTGCATAAGTTAAGAAATAAATTTCTCTTACTGTACAATGTTCAATACTCTAAGTATTGTATAGGATGTGACTATTGTAGCTGCAGTGTACTTACTAGTTTTCAATGGGATAGAAAAAGTCAGTGTTCTTCACATGCCTATTGCTACATTATACCCCAGCAACCCACCTCTGCCAATGCAATAGACATATCTATAGATCCAGTGATATGTGTCTACAACCCTGAAGCTTAAGAAGAAAATCAGCCAGTTGAAAAGTGGGATCTGTATAAATACTTAATTAAAGACAGGAAAGCAAAAAAAAGGATTCAACCTCCCTGAGACTGATCTTACCTGCTACCTCTCCGTTGGTTAATTCAACTGACTCATTTTCTCTATTTTGATCCTCAGATTCAGATTCACACTGTAACCGATTCAACTGTGTGATATAATTAGTCAAAGCCTAGAAAAGAAGCAAAAGGTTGGAAGACTCTCGATTTTAATTCAGAAGATTTCAGGAGAATTCATGAGATGAAACATGTATTTGTAGTATAAACTTACATTAATAGTATCATCTTTGTGATTAAGAGCTACAAGTAAATCTTTCTGGAACTTCTCAAATGATTTGATTTGTTCACTGAGCTCAGCGTGTGATGCACTCCAGTCTTTGACTTCCTGCTGCAACTAAAAAGTCAAAACACATGAATTCCTATGGGTAAGGGAGGGGTTTCTGCACTGGATACATCAGGACTACAAGACTTAGACAAATAAATAGAGAACCATACTCCTCCGTGGCCTGCCTCAATCGAGGGGTTGAGACCTTGGTTAAGGAAGAGGGCAGAGTGGCCCCAACTCTCACAGCTGCAGTAAGAACATCAGAGCTCTCAGGAAGTTGACCCTGTTTATTGCATTCCCCAGAAAATTGCTGCCAATTCAAATAATTTACCTCCAGCAGGAATGGCTGGGCACATATGACTCTCTCCTAAATTTAGACTCCTTATCATGTAATCTGCCCTTGGCCGGTGAATCAGTAACTACTCAAAAGGGGATCATAAAATACTTAATTTTCTGGTTTAAAAAGTTTCTTTGAGGCTATGCAAGTTAATAACTGATTGACATTTTAAGAAAATACACATGCACAAGATAAAAATCAGGATGAATAAAGTTTACTACATTTGAGCAACCATTTTAATTGACTTTGCACTGAAAAAATACACATTTTGTATACCTTTCACTGGACAGACTATCAGGAGGTACATCTTCAGGTTTTCTGTCCATTTCCTTTTCTTTCAATGTCTGTTCCTCAATTTCCCTTTGGTTTTCATTTTCATTCTGTTTAAGTTTGTGCAACAGCAGAGAGGACAAGACAGAAAGAAAACCTGTCGTCTTAAAAACAGCATATCATTCTTCTGTACTGGTATGATGTGAACCAGAAAGTGCTTGAAATAATATTTTTTAACTACAATTTATCAAGAGATCCGCAGTATCAAGAAAAGGATAAAACATTCAAGTGTAGAGATGAAAAATGTTTTAATGGCTTCAAACTAATATACTCTATATAGTGTGGTAATAAGGGTTGTCAATAAAGGTTGCTCCTTGGTAGAACAACAGTTTCTCCTACAGCAATGCCAGATTCAAATTATCTTAAACAGAAAGCAAGACATTTTGACTCCACCTACCTTACATCTAAGTGATCACCAATATGTTAAGCTCAGTAACTATAAAAATACGTCACCTACCAACAATAAAGACAAACAAATCCTACTGCATTGTTGATCTACTGTTCCTAAATGCACCAAAGTCAATACTACCTGTGTTTGCGTACTGCTGCTGCGCAGCTCACAACACAGCTTCTCTCTTCCAGCTAAAGACAGCTTCTTTAGTGCTTCCAACTCCTCTAAAATCACCCTTTCTCTTTCTGAAACCAGGTTTTCGTTATTTAATGAGGATCTCTAAATAAAAAAAGAGGTCATGGAAGAATATTGATTGCGATAGAGGTAAAAAGCAGAAACATCAAGCAGATTTCTTTTAACCCCTTGGGACCAAGAGACCTTGGTTCTACCTTATGATTCATATTTCATTATTAGGGATTAAAAGGCACATATGAAGTTCAATGCAAAATTTGCAACTTTAGAAAAAAAGTTATTTAAACTTAAATGTTCAGGAATTTGTATAGTTTGAGTAATATTTTCTCTGTCAATTTTTGCATTGAAATTTTAGAAGAATAAATTCACAAAATGCAATGAAGAAAAGCAAAACTGATTTTTCAAATGATATATTTTATTCTCAAATATCAATTTCCCTATTATTTTATATTTAAAAATTACACGTTTTAGTTTTCAAAATTAAATTCAATAAATTTGTTTTCATAAGAACTTTCATGTAAATATTTCTTGCTTTTCTGCAATAATTTTGTGAGTATATTTTATATAGCAGTTGATAAGAATATAGCTCCCAAATACCATGAGATATTTAAATTTAGAAAAGAATGTAATATAAATTTGAATTTCTCTAATCAACAAGAGATGTGTCCTTGGAGAGAGTTCTAGAAACAGATTACTTCAGAAGATTTCCATTCATGATTAAAAAGATGGATTAAAGATAGATAAAGATAAACCTTGGAGATGGTAATTGGTAGACTCACAGAACTATAAATGAACATTGAAAAAGTGAATGACAGCAACTGTATACTCAAGTACCTCAGTATAATATTTTCCAAAACTCTCAAAGTGCTTTAGCTATGTATGGTCAATAGAATTTTTAAATTTATATTGTAGTCACATTTCCAGTGCCTGAAAGGCAGTTAAATAAAATGAAAATGCACATTATATCAGTTGAGTTAGGTGTGCCTAACAAGGTCTAAAGTTGATCCCAGGAACTTCCTGATGTTAAGTATTTGTAATTTATTTGTATCTAGGAAAAATAATTTTGACTTAAAAAAAAAGCCACATAAAAAATACCATTATTTCAATTGAGGAGAAAAGAGACTCTAAAGTTCCATACCTGGGCTAACTGTCTATTAAGTCTCTTAATCTTTTCTTGTAGCTGCTCCATGTGTCTCATGTGTGCCTGCCTCAACAGTTCTGTGGCCTGTTGATGTTCTTCATACTGTCGTACAAGTTCTTGCCTCATATCTTCTAACTGTTCTTCGTTTGACATCATTTGTCTGGAAGCATCCATGCTTGATGTCAACATCTTACCATGAATCTTTGATAGGAAAAAACACAAGCAAAAAACTCAATCATAACATATTTTGTGGCAATTAGTCAGCATTGATACTTTAACTGAATATGAAAACAATTCTATTAACAACATAAAGCATCTGAGTTTTAGTTTTATTATTAAACAAAAGCATAAATCACTTTTTTAAAAAATTACTTTTTAGTTGTAGATGAACATAATACCTTTTTTCATTTATTTTATGTGGTGCTGAGGATCGAACCTAGTGCCTCACCCATGCAAGGCAAGCACTCTACCACTGAGCCACAACCCCAGCCCATAAATCACTTTTTTTAAAAAAGTATTTTTCTTATTTATAATTCCAAAACAACATGAAGTTAATTTATTACCATCATATATGTTATTTTCCAAAAGGAAACAGCTACTTACAAGATAGTTTAGCTAAAATCTAATTCTAACAGAGAAAAACAAAATACTCAAGATTCTTTAGCCACCCCCTCCAACCCCCACCCCATCCACTTTTTTTTCCGCCCATACTAGAGATTGATCCCAGGGCCTCACACATGCTGGGCAAGTGCTCTACCACCAAGCTACATCTCCAGCCCCTTCTCTTAATGAAGTTATAACTCCTTTATATCTCTTGATATTTTATAATGGGGAAATAATATAAACAACAACAACAAATATACACACACACACGCAAAATTTATAGGGCCAGGGTTGTGCTTCAGTAGTAGAGCGCTTGCCTAGCATGCATGAGGCACTGGGTTCAATCCTGGGAACCACATAAAAATAAACAAATAAAATAAAGGTATTATGTCCATATACAACTAGAAAAATATTTTTAAAAATTAAGTTCACAAAATATAAGGAATTTTGTCTATTTAATTTTTATTCATTGGTCATCACCGTATTATAGAAAACTGCTTATTCAAAGAAAAAGTATAATAAATTTTATTTGGAAATAAATGCTTTACATTTATGAGTTTCTCACACTCATGACAAGTCAATAGGTTCTATGAATACTTCAATCCCTTAAGATACTAATTAAAATCATTCTGCCTTGAACAGCTACAGCTAAATTAGTTTTCATAAACATTTCACAAGTTTTGCATTACATAAAAAGCTGACAGTTTTATTTGAATACTCCTCTGAACAAGATACATCTATCGTGAACACATAAAATAAATTTGAAATTCAGATAATTTTAAAAGAAGTAGAATTTATTGTTTTCTAATAAAGGCTGCAATTCGTTGGGGTAACAGATCCTCAACTAACAAGAAAAAAGAATTAGTATATAGATAATAAGATACTTTGAATTGTCTTCTTGAATTCGTAGCAATTTCCTTTTATGTTCTTACATTTTAATTGAGCAAATCATTTGGCCACAGGTATTACCTAGTTATAATATAATTAATCTTCAATTAGTTTAAATAAAATTAACACAGGTATAATTTACAATGAGAACTTAACATGTATTATGTCCATAAGACAACCAAGAATACTATGACCTGACTTATTTTATACTTCACACCAATATTGTTTCACTTAATCAAACACCTTATAATTAATAAAATAAATTAAAGTCAAGACTGGACTTCATACTTTCATTCTCTATTAATCAGCATTATTGCTACTGTTTTAAACTGAAGATATTATTATAAGTTTTTCTTTTTTATATTCAAAGAAGCATACTTACAGATTCGCTAACTATAAATGTTTTGTCTTTGGAGAACATTTCTTCTGAAATAGTTAGTTGGTGGACCTCTGATTCTATTATATCATCAAGATGATCACTGTTTGGTAATAGAACTTCTCCATCTTCTCCTAACTCTTTACTAAGTGGCTTAAATTCTTCTTTAAATTTCATGTCCAATGCATCAGAGGTCTGAAGATCAATTTGATCCTGAGATAATTTCATTTCATTAAAATAATGTTTTTCATTTTGCTGACAGAAAGTAAGTGCTTGTTTTGATGACATAGTATTTTCTTTTCCCTTTGATAGTCTAGATAGTTCAGTTTGTTGAGCAAATGCAACGCTCATTGACACAATGACCTAAAGAAATCAATCAAACAAACAAAAAAGGATTAGATTTATAAATACCAGCTGGATTTAAAAAGTGGGTAATTACTCAAAATTATATGAATTAGAAAAAAGCCTGGCTTCATAGTTTTAAAAACAAAAATAAATCCTCTGATAAAGTGATACAGAGATAGGCTATTTTTCAATAAATTTAACATCAAAGTGTTTTACTGCCTGCCTTTTAAAATAAAACAAGCAAAACTTTTCTAACTATAACATCAATAAATGCTCAGTACAAAAATAAAAAAAAATAAAAGTCTTTATATTTCTTCCTTCCAAGAAAATTCACTTGGCCATGAGTGATAATGTTCTGTGACAATCCTCCATCAGTATCTATAGTTATTATCTAACATTACAATAATTTATCAGGGTAATACAACTACTTTTTCTCTTCATAACTTTTGCCTCATTTTTAGAATTCCAAACTCCTTCACAAGGTAACTATTTACAATGTAACACATATATAAAAACTTGTGGCATTCTGAAAAATTGTAATTACTATTCTATATCAAGAAAAAATGTTCTTTTCAATGAAAAGCATCGCAAAACATTCTATGAAGCAGCAATTATAGTTGATGCTGTTACACAACTGTTTGATGAACTATATATGAAACTTACAAATAAAAACAAAGTACATACCATCAATAAAATCCATGCTTTTTTTGACAGTTCAAAGATCAAGAAAATCTATAAACCAAGAAAACCTTGCAGATAAACTATAAACTTACCTTAGCTATTTCTTCTTCTAATCTTTCTTGGTATTGTTTTTCCAAAAATTTAACCATATTTGTTTCTTGTTTCATTCCACATTCCTTAGAAAACTAAATTGAAGGGTAAAATATGACAATTTACACTGATTTTATACCATTAATTTTAAGGATGTAGTCAATATTCCAAAAATATCACTATTTTTGGACACTTTCAAATAAAAATAAATTTCAGTTATCTTTTAACTAAAAACATTTAATCTAATAATTCTACGAAATAATTACACTTACTATAAACTTAAAGATGCAAAGAGAGAAATATATTTACATATCTGTAATTATTAGCATAAATTCTAGGGTGGGTTAAGGATACTTAAATATAATTAATAAGACTTATGTATAAATGTATATTTATTTTAAGTAAAATGTTAACAAGTGGCTATGTTTGATAATGAAATCATGAGTAAATTTTCTTCTTGGTATTTATTAAAAGAACACAATTTTCCACATACAAATTATTTTTATCAATTAAAAAAATAAATCTTCTTTTAGAAATGTAGATATACTGTCAACAAGAAAGTATTTGTTTATTTACCAATTATTTGAATTTCATCCAACAGACAATTAATAAGGGATGAGTGTGGCTCATATCTCTTCTTAATATCCAGAATGAGAATGGGCAATAGTCAGTGATTTTAATTTTTACTAGAATTTAGAATTATTTAGTGAAGATGAAGATGCAGTTGGGGGTTTGAAAAAAGTTTTGAATAATACAATGTTGAGGACAGGCAGAGAGTGGTTCAGTGGCAAGCACGGTAAAAAAAGCGTTTTTCTATCATTACTTCTGTTGGAAGATGGCCTGATCCATTACTCCAGCGCTAGCACCTTGGATTTTAGGGAATTCTATACACCATTCTGAAGATACCCTCTGCATCCATAAGGGGAAGAAAAGACTATGTTGGCCATTGTACTGAAGCTGATTTGTTACACAGTTCATAAAGAAATGTTACAAAGAAAAAATTTAAACTGTAACAGGGGAGAAAAATTCTCAAATTTAACTTTATCTGTGTTTTTCCTATGCTATGAAAAATATTTCTATAGACATTCTGGATCTTTTACATAAGGTATTATCCTCATGATTTATGCTTAATCTTAGCCAAATATTTACTACATAATTACAAAACTGAAGGCGTAAAATTGATAGTAAGAAAAAGTATCAGTGTACATAACTGTTTAAAAATGAAGATTAAAAATAACATACCTCTATTGCATGATCAATATTCTTTTTTAGACAACTTCCAGGATGTACTACTGATTTCTGTACATCAGATTCTTTAATTACCACTGAATCAACAGAGAAGCTAAATATAAATAAAAAAGTATAAAAAAAATTAGTGTTGTGTGTTTTATCAAAAGTTTTTACCATGCATAACGTGTACTGAGGCAGTGGGGAGACAAAAATGATAGTTCCCCAGGGTTACAAGTATTGTAACTTAAAACATTTTTGACTAAGTTTTCCATTTAAAAGTAACAATGAATATTATGTCATTTAATGAATTTCAGTATAAATGTATGATAAAAAGTTTATTATGTAAAAAAACATTTTTAATAAGTTTTTTAAAAGTAACATCTTAGATATGCTTATATAGAAACAGTGTACATAATATAACATACTATATACACTGATACTACACCCTACTTATATACCTAAGATATATAATACATATTATTCATATTACATGGATATCTAAATTACACAGACACAAAACATATAATAATATAGAATAGATTATATTGGATTAAATATATTAAAAGAGCCAGGTACAGTGGTGTGTGCTTGCAACTACAGAAATTTGGGAGGTTGAGGCAGGAGGATCAAAAATTCAGGATGAGCCTTAGCAATTTATGAGACTCTCTTTCAAAAAAAAGGGGGTTGGAAATGCAGGAAGATGGCTGAATAAAGTATTTGCGTCCCTGACAGATCTGTGGAGTGAACCAAGAAAAGCAAAAAGGTCACTTTATTCAACAAGATGGGTGAATGGTGCAGAACTAGGAAGGACTTAACTGGAATTTAATACTGGATACTCAAAACAGATCATGGACTCAAGAGATCTTGTATAATAAAATAAGGGGGAAAGATCCCCAGCTCCAGAGCTGTAAAATAGCTGGAAGTACAAACCAGAATAATCCCTATGTGAATGTAGTAAAGCAATAAAGGAACCCCTATTCCTAGGAAAATAGAGGTGTTTTGCGGTATGGAGGGCTTAAGAGCTCAGAGATACTGCTCAGAAAACAACAAACAAACAACAACAACAACAACAACAAAAAAAACCCAGTAAGCTGTGCTGCACAGCATCTGTGTACAGGAGGGAAGCCACCAGCTTTCTTGGCGGCATGCATGGAGGAAAGCAGAAAGAACCCTTGTGAAGCAGTGGCTGGGGGGCCTGCAGCTAGGTGAGTCAATTATTGGCAGATCGAAGTCTGGCCCCAAAAATGTGCAAGGCAAACCCATGCTGTGTGATAGAAAGTGTTCCAAAGTGACCAGGAGAAAATCAAGCATGGAGGGACATTTACACAGGAGAATACTGATCAAGGAAACCCACCTGGCTTTCCCCTCCCCATCCAATCAGCTGCTTGCAGTACTGGCTGGAAGAGAAGTGCCTGACTGTGAATTTGAAAGGACAGGCAAAGGAAGAGATCAAGTTTGGAGACCAAATGACGACCAGGGTTCATGGGGTCTGCAGGCAAAGTAGTGGGCTAAGAACAGATTCCTACATCACATGTGTAGAACCTAAAGGAGATTCCCGAGGTATGGTCTTCCAATGTGGACAGACAATTGCTGAGCCTTGGAGGTGTGATGACTTAAAATCTTCAGACCAATAGGCACACAGTGAAGAGATTGGAACATAGCTAAGCCTACACCTTGGCTCTAGTAGTTCCGCTTCCAGGACTAACACTCTCACCCTAGCAACCCTAACTACCCTGAGGGTAGAGCTAGCATCAAATTCCAGACAACATACCTAACTGCTCAGAAGAGAAGCTGAGAAACTTGAATTGCAATGGAAAAAAGTGTTCAATTTTTCATCCAGATTCCTTTTTTTTCTTCTCTCACATGTCTACCATTTTTAAAACCAAGTATTTTTCATGGATCATTTTATTGAGGACTGGGATATCTGAATAGTACATTATTACAGTTTTGTTGTTTACTATTTTCTTTGAAAAAATTATATATATATATATATATTCCCCTCTCATTTATCTGTTTCCTTGTATTCTCTTTCTCACTTTTCTCTTGCTAACACCCAACCTCTATTAAGTCCTCCCTTCATTCTTCCTATAATTTTTTAACTTCTATCTTTTCTGATCCTTCCTCATAAACATCACACCCTACATGACTTTTGTTCTCTCTTTGTCCACCAATGGAAACTGTAAACTTTTTTGCAAACTTACTGTTTATATTGTAGACAATAATTGAACACATCATTTCAGTTTAATGGAACAAAACTGTGGATGCCTTAATAGGAGCTATTTGGTTTAAGGCTGTATATTGTTTGTATTGGGTGCAGTTATTATTTGTGTCTTCTTTAAAGGCGAGGTACTAGAAATCTTCAGGGACACTATGAATCTACAGGGTAGACACTGTACTGCTTGAAATCCACACTGCTAGAAGGACAGACATAAGAACAACATGAGAAAACAATGGAACAAAGTGGCCCAAACAAACCAAGATGATCCAATAATTAAACCCATAGACAACACAGTAAAAGAAATGTAGAAAAGGAATTTAGAAAGTACATATTAGACTGACCTGGTACATAAAGAATGATATAGGGAATAAAATCAGAGATAAATTTGAGGAGGTGAAATATCATTGCAGAGGCAGAGATTCTCAGAAAATGACAACAACAACAACAGCAACCCCAGAAATCCTCAAAATAAAACAATCAATAAACCAATTAAAAATTCAATGGAAATTATTATCAATAGACTAGACCATTTGGAAGATAGAACCTCAGGCAATGAAGACAAAATATATAATTTTGAAAATAAAGTTGACTACACAGGGAAGATTGTAAGAAACCATGAACAGAACTTCCAAGAATGATGAAATAACAAGAAAAGACCAAATTAAGATTTATCAGAATAGGTGAAGGCATAGAGATATAAACCAAAGGAATGCCCAGTTTTTCAATGAAATAATATGAAAAAATTTCCAAAATCTGAAGAATGAAATGGAAAATCAAATACAAGAGGACCTCAAATGTACAAGATCACAACAGACTCACATCAAGACACATCATAAAAAAAGGTCAAATATAGAAAATAAGGATTGAATTTTAAAGGCTATGAGAGAAAAAATATCAGATTATATATAGAGGGAAACTAATTAGGATCTCACGTGATTTTTCAACCCAGACCCTCAAAGCCAGGAGGTCCTGGAATAATATATACCTAGTTCTGAAGAAGATTGATGCCAACCAAGAATTTTATATCTAACAAAATAAAACTTCAGATTTAAAGATGAAATAAAAACCTTCCATAATAAAGAAAAGTTAAAAGAATTCATAACTAGAAAATCTGTGCTATAAAACATTATCAACAAAATATTCCATGAAGATGGAAAAAAAAGTCAAAATCAACAAAGGGAGGAGCCATACAAAAGGAATAATCAATCAAAGGAGAAATTAATTCAAAGTAAAAAGTAGATATAACCTAAAATGACTGGGAACACAAATCATATCTCAAAAATAATGTTAATGGTCTAAACTAATAAACCCAAAAGACATAGATTGGCAGATTGGATTAAAAAAACAAAACCCAAAAACCTGTTGTCTCCAAGAGACTCACCTCATAAGCAAAGACATCCACAGAGTGAAAATGAAAGGACGGGAAAAAACATATCATTCACATGGACTGAGTAAACAAACAGGGGTTTCTATCCCCATGTCAGATAAAGTGTACTTCAAGCCAAAAGTTAATCAGAAGGGACAAAGAAGACATTTCATACTGCTTAAGGGAATTATACATCAACAAGACATAATACGTTAAATATTTATGCCCCAAACAATGGAGCATCTACATATATCAAACATAATTCAATTTCAAGAATTAAATAGACCATAATACAATAATACTGAGTGACTTTAACAAACCTTTCGCACTACTGGATAGATCATCAAACAAAAACTAAACAAAAAAACTATAGAACTTAATAATATAGTCAATAATTTATACTTAACAGACATATAAAGAGTATTATATCCATCAACGAATACATGTTCTTCTCAGCAGCACACAGACTCTTCTCTAAAATATGCCACAAAGCAACAATTATGAAATAACAAAAGAGATTATACCCTGCATTCTATCAGATCATAATGGAATGAAATTAGAAATCATTGATACAATAAAAAATAAAAACTCCAACACCTAGAAACTAAATAATATGCTATTGACTAACCAATGGATATGAAAAGAAGTCAGGGATGAAATTTTTAAAATACTTACCAGAGATAAATGAGAACTGATACAACTTGTCAAAATCTCTGGGACACTATTAAGCTAAATTCATTAAAAGAATGGAAAGTCAATGAGTAAATGACCTAACATAAGATCTCAAAGCCCTAGAAAAATAAAAACAAATCAACACCAAAAGCAGTAGAAGACAGAATAATTAAAATCAGAGCTGAAATAAATGAAATTGAAATAATCGGAACAATTAAAAAATTAACAAAACAAAAAGTTGTGTCTTTGAAAAAATAAATAAAATTGATAAACTCAATCGTGCTAATGAAGACAGAAAACTCAAATCACTAAAATTCATAATCACAAAAAATATTACAACAGATACTGTTGAAATACAGTAGAGAATCAGAAGCTATTTTGAAAATTTATACTCCAATAAAAATGAAAAATTTAAAGACATCAACAAATTTCTGGAGACAAATGAGCTACCCAAATGGAATTAGGAGGACATACACAATTTAAACAGATCAATTTCAAGCAATAAAATAGAAGAAGTCATCAAAAGCCAACCATTTAAGTAACGCCCAGGATGAAACAGATTCTTACCCAGTACTACAAGACCTTTGATGAATTAATACCAATAAGCCTCAAACTATTTCATGAAACAGAAAAGGAGGGAACTCTTCCAAACTCATTCTATGAAGCTAGTATCACCTGATATCAAAATCAGACAAAGACACATCAAGGAAAGATAACTTCAGACCAATATCCCTAATGAACATAGATGCAAAACTTCTGTATACAATTCTGGCAACTCACATATAAAAACATTAAAAATATAGTTGTTATGGTTTGGTTGTGAAGTATCCCCCAAAAGTTCACATAAGACAATGCAAGAAGATTCAGAAGAGAAATGACTAACCTAATCAGTGAATTAATCCCCGATAGGAATTAAATGAAGTGGCAGGGTATGGCTGGAGGAGATGGGAATTTGGGGGATGGCTATGGAGTACACATTTTTTTATCTGGAGAGTGGAGTCTCTATATGGGGTATATATTTTGTATCTGGAGAGTGAAGTCACTGTCTGTTTCCTGATCACTATGTGAACTCCTTTCCTCTGTCACACTCTTCTTCCAGATGTTCTGCCTTACCTCAAAGCCCAAGGGATGGAGCTGGCCTTCTATGGACTAAGACGTCTAAACACCATGAGTCCTCAAATAACACCATGAGTCCTTTTCCTCTCTTAAAATTGTTCTGGTCAGATCTTTTAGTAACAGAAATAAAAAAGCTGACTAAAACAATAGTGCATCATATTCAAGTGGGATTCAAGGTTGGTTCAACATACAGAAATAAATAAATGTAATTCATCACATCAATAGACTTCAAGAAGAATCATATGATCATTTCAATTGGAGCACAAAAAGCATTTGACAAAATAAAGCACCCTTTAATGTTTAAAACACTAGAAAAACTAGGGATAGTAGAAACAAATCTCAACACTGAAAAAGCTATACATGCTAAACCCAAGACCAAAATCATTCTAAATGGAGAAAAACTGAAGGCATTCCATCTATGAACTGTAGTAAGACAAGAATACCCTTTTTTTTACCACTTTTATTCGTTATAATCCTGGAAACTAGCCAGAGCAAGTAGACAGAAGAAAGAAATTAAAGGGATACGAATAGAAAAAGAACTCAAATTATTACTATTTGCCGACAATATGATTCTATATTTAGAAGACCTAAAAAATCCACCAGAAAACTTCTAGAATTAATGAATGAAATTCAGCAAAGTAGCAGGATATAAAATTAACAACCATACATCAAATGCATTCCTATATATCAGTGATAAAGCCACTGAAAAAGAAATTAAGAAAACTACCCCATTCACAACAGCGTCAAAAAATAAAATAGAATATTTGGAATCAATCTAACAAAAGAGGTGAAAGACCTCTACAGTGAAAACTACAGAAAACTAAAGAAAAAAATTGAAGACCTTAGAAGATGGAAATATCTCCCATGTTCTTGGATAGGCAAAATTAACATTGTCAAAATGGCCATACTACCAAAAGCATTATATAGATTTAATGCAATTCCTATTAAAATTCCAATGACATTCTTTGTAAAACTAGAAAAAGCAATCATGAAATTCATTTGGAAAAAAGAGACCCAGAATAGGCAAAGCAATCCTTAGGAAGAAAAGTGAAGCAAGAGGTATCATAATACCAGAAATTCAATTATACTACAGAGCCATAACAGCAACAACAAAAAACAATGGGAAGACACTGGCACCAAAACAGACACATAGACCAATGATACAGAATAGAAGACATAGAGACAAACCCATATAAATACAGTTATCTCATACTAGACAAAGGTGACAAAAATACTCACTGGAGAAAAGATAGCCTATTCAACAAATGGTGCTGGGAAAACGGAAAATCCACATGAAGCAAAATGAAATTAAACCTCTATCTCTAATCTTGCACAAAACTCAATTCAAAGTGGACCAAGGATTTAGGCACTAGAACAGAGACCATGCATTTAACAGAAGAAAAAGTAGGTCCAAAATCTACCATCTCAGCTTAGGAACTGACCTCCTTAACAAGATTTCTAGAGCACAAGAACTATAAGCAAGAATCAATAAAAAGATTCAAACTAAAATGGTTCTTCACATCAAACAATCAATAACATGAAGAGTGCCTACCGAATGGGAGAAAACGTTTACCACATATACACCTCAAAGCATTAATCCCCAGGATATATAAAAAACTCAAGAAACTTAACACCAGGGGCTGGGGTTGTGGCTCAGTGGTAGAGTGCTTGATGGCATGTGTGAGGGACATAGGGTTTGATTCTCAGCACCACTTATAAATAAATTTAAAAAATAAAGATTCATCAACAACTAAAAAAAAATTAAAAAACAATAAAAACACCAGAAAAACAAACCAATCAATAAATGGGCTAAGGAACTGAACAGACACTTCACAGAAGACATACAATCGATCAACAAATATGTGAAAATACATTCAACATCTCTAGCAATTAGAGAAATGCAAATCAAAACTCCAATGAGATTCTATCTCACTCCAGTTAGAATGGCAACTATCAAGAATATGAGCAACAGGCCTAGGGACATAGCTCACTTGGTAGACTGCTTGCCTCACATGACCAAGGCCCTAGTTCAATACTAAGCACCACAAAAAAAGAAAAAGAAAAAATATGCAACAATAAATGTTGGCAAGCATGTGGGGGTAAAGGTACACTCATACATTGCTGGTGGGACTGCAAATTGATGCAACTACTATAGAAAGCAGCATGGAGATTCCTAAGAAAACGTGGAATGGAACCACCATTTGACCCAGTTATCCCACTCCTAGGTTTATACTCAAAGGGCTTTAAATCAGCATAATACAGTGATGCAGCCACATCATGTTTATAGCAGCTAAATTCACAATAGCTAAACTACGGAACCAACCCAGGTGTCCTTCAACAGATGAATGGATAAAGAAAGTGTGATATATATCTTCCCAATGGAGTTTTACTCAGCCTTAAAGAAGAATGAAATTATGGCATTTGGTGGCAAATGGATGGACCTGGAGAATATCATGCTAAGCTAAATAAGCCAATCCCAAAGAACCAAAGACTGAATATTTTGTCTGATATGCAGATACTAATTCACAATGGGTTGGGGGGGTAGGGAAGAATAAACATATTTTGGATTAGACAAAGCACAATGAGGGGAGGGGAGGGTTATGAGGGAAGAAAGGATAGTAGAATGAATCAGATATTATTATCCCAGGTACATATATGATTACATCACATATTCTACATCATGCACAAGAAAGAATGAGAAGTTATACTTCATTTATGTATGATATGTCAAACTGCATCCTACTGTCTTAGATAACTAGTTAGAAGAAAAAAAATCGTTAGAACTAAAAAAAATAATTAGTTATTGAAACTATATATATATATAGAAATAATAGTTCATTAAATTTGATTTGTCTAACATTACCCAACTGGTATGTGGTAGATCTGAACATGAGTTATTTTAAATAAAAACAGTAGTTCTGAAAAAAAAGAAGAGGGGTGAGGATGTGGGTTGGTGGAAAAGAGCCCCTGTATTCAATCCCTGATACAAAAAAAATTATATATATATATATATATAAATGTATATAAACAAATATATATATATATATATATAAATAAAAATACATGTGTGTGCATGTATGTATGTATGTATGTATATATATAAAGATATATCTAAGATGTATTACTGAGTTAAAAAAGCTTGTAAATTCTCACTTGCATTAAAAGCCTGTTTTAACATATATGTCTATATAAATAGGAAAATGTCTGAAAGAATACATATCAAAAGTAACAATGATTGCTTATATTGGAAATGATGTGTGGCAACAGGAAAGGGAAGGTTCTTAACTTACAGTTAGTTTAATTTTAACTTACAATCAGTTTAATTTTAATTTTATCTACCCACATATCTTTTGGTATGTATGTCTGAATTCTGTATCGTTATATAAGCATTCACTACTTTGTAACAATGTTTTCTTAAAATGTCTAATCTTATAACAATAAGGTAAGATTAGTATTTAGAAATCACGTGGATTTAGAATACATCAGTCACTTAAATAGACAAAGATAAGCTTAAATTCCTAGGCTGGGGTTGTGGCTCAGTGGTAAAGTACTTGCCTAGTGTGTATGAGGCACTGGGTTCAATTCTTAGCACTGCATGTAAATAAATAAATAAATAAATAAATAAAATAACAACTAATAAAAATGTTTTTTAAAAAGGCTTAAATTCCTTAATTGAAACCAAACAAAATGGAACAATACTTCCTCTAAATTTATATATATTTGGATACATAAATTACATACATACATTATTTATATACACATATACATGCACACACACAATGATTATAATGTATGCGTACATATAAAACAAATAATTTTAAGAAAAAATGAAGTAGAAAAGTAAGACACAGACTCTTTGGGGACGATTTTAATTTATGTAAGAACATGACATCTAAGTAAAGATCCAAAGGAGATGAGGGTGTGGGCATACAAATACCTTGAGAATAATCATTCTAGGTAGAAGAAAAAGCCAATGAATCCCTAAAGCAGAAGCGTACTGATATGTGATATATTTGAGGATCACAGTGGGGATGTATGAGGTTTTTTTTTTAATCTTTTAAAATTGTTTTTAGTTGTCAATGGACCTTTACTTTATTTATTTATATGTGGTGCTGAGAATCAAACCCAGGACCTCACACAAGCCAGGCAAGCGCTTTACCGCTGAGCTCCAACCCCAACCCCATGGGATTATATGGTTTGAGAACAGTAAGTGATAAGAAAGTCAGTAGGAAATGAAAGTCAAAGATGTCATGGTCCTCAGGACTAGTGAGACTGTAAAGAGCAGAAGAGGATTAGAGTAACATGATGTAACTGAAATTATAAAAGCAAAGGTTCTGGCACTTCTGTTGACTATATAGAGAATAGACTGTAAACAGAAGTTGAGTAATCCAGGTGAAACACAAAACAATGGCAGGGACCAGTGGAGCGGTAAGGAGTGGCACAGTTTTGATGTACTTTGAAGGTTAAAAAAAAAAACCAAGATTTTTTCATAGAATGGCAGAGAGTTATGACAGAAAGGAGTCATGATGGATGAAGATGGCTACAGAAGGAGCAAATTTTAGAAGATCCTGATCCAAGAAAACATACATAGTGGTAATTGAAGATCATTTCTTCTCTCCTCATAGATCAGGGTTCTATTTGGGACATGATGAATTTGAGCATTAGACAATCAAATGGAATATATTCAAGTCATAGTGGAATGATCATACTTAGACTATTTAAGTATTCACCACATCAACATATCAAAGCCGAGGCATAGAATAAACAAGTAAATGTCTACTACCTGACCTATTTTAATTCAGAAAATAGATTAATAATAACATCTTTATAAAAGTATAAGTAAAATTCCTATAATAAAATGTCTTTGGTTTATACCAACATTTATTTCACACATTTCAAAGATACAAAATTATCTCCTGCTCTTATTTCTTAAAAATGTTACATCCTATCTCTTTGTTAAAGTTATATTTTATTCTTAAAATAATCATTCTAGATGATACTATCATTGTTACTAAGCTACAAATACTGCTGAATGAAGTTTTAAGTAAATAGATACCTTGGGTCCACCGTGGTCTCACTAATGGCTTGAAGCTTCTCCTGTAGAGAATAAATTTCTGCCGTATGATTTTCTTCAGTTTCTTTCAATTGTTTGCGCAAAAAGCATATGAAGTTTATCTAATTCTTGAATTTGTTCTTCAAGTTGTTTAATTTTTTTGGTATCTTTCAGAGAAGATAACAGGAAGAGAAGACAATACACATTTCAATACAAACTTCTCAGTGAAATAATCATTTTATTTCAATGTATAAAAATATTTATTCTTTGAAAAATGTTTTGAGTGAAACTCAGGTTTTAATTTGACTCATTCTGACTGATGAAAACAAGAAAACAGTGTGATTCAAGATCATTTCTCCTATCCTTATGGTATAGTATTTCTAAATTCAACAATTTTATATCTTTAAAACAATTCAGAAACATGAAACAAAAGAAGTTTTGAAAAGGGACCACAGGATAGTAGTTAACACCTTTTACTTTCCTCTTTTATTTTTATTTCTTAAAAATGCTGATAATTAATCACTAAACTAACTTTTTTGCCAATTAAATGAGCCATTAGTTAACATGCAATTTGGGAAATAGTGGACAGACTACCTCAAGAAGATATCAATTAAAAAAAAATACAATCTTAAAATATTACTATATTCAAAGAACCCCTGAAGTGAAAAAGCATGGTATTATCTGATATGCTTGAAATTCTATTCTGTTCACCAAAGCAATTCCAATAATAAAACTCCATTCCTAAAAGCAAAAGTGAAGGCCTAGAGATACCTTGAACACAAGAAATCTAGTTAACTGGCCAAATAATCATGAAAGAAAAACATTAACTGTGACTAATTGTTTATGGTTCATTGTATGATCCCTTAACATTGTTACTTCCTATTATGCCATCTTGGTCTTTTAACTCACTCTCTAGTTTCCCCTGATAACTCATTCTTGTCCTTGACATTCATGCTGATTATAAATCTTTACCTCATAATTAAATTTTTCTCCCAGGTTTCAGACTTCTATTTTCAACTAACTCCTATATATTTTTTCAAAGTCAATAAGTATTCTATTCTTAACTCAATATATTTAAAACTGAATTATTATTTTTTTTTCACAAATTGGTTCCTTTCTATGACTAGAACCATACTCTAGTTTCTTAAGCTAGAAACTTGGGTATCATTCTTAATTTCTGCTAACATTAACGACAAACTAGAACCTAACTCTAAGTGTTGAATTTAGCTTTCTATCATACTCAATTCAATCTGGCTGGTCTTCCCATCAATAATTTCATCCCTTCCAACTGATCCTAATGGTATCAACTTAAAATAAAAATCTTATTATTGCTCCCACTATTTAAAATCCTGCTGTAGGTCTTATCACCAATAGCATAAAACATAAACATGTTTCATCAGAGTACATAAAACCTTTCCTGATCAAGCTCCTTCCAATCTCTCCAGTTTTATCTAGCTAACACAACTTGAACTCCCAGTTCTCCCAAATGGATGCAATCTTAGATAGAGCTCAATGCTTAAGACTCCATAGCCTTCCCCAAATTTCCAACCCAGTTACTCCTATCCATACCCTCATCCTACTCATCTCCCCAGGAAAGACAAAACTCTTTTTTTCTCCCTCCATTCTTTACATTTCAGAAAATTTCAGTGTATTTTATATATGCTTTCCCAATGGATTATAATTTCCTATGGGAAAATGCCTCGGTAATTTTAGTTTTCTCTAGCACTTGAATGAATATCCAATGATTATATGAACAAATAAGACTAGGGCTTAGATACACAAGTCACCTTCCCCTGTGAGTTCTAAGGACAGAATTATGAAATGGTGGACTCTAAGTGATGCTTCATGGTAATTATAAGTCAGAAACTATTTACCTGTTTGTGTTTTTACATTCTGTAGTTCTAACTGGTATATTTTCTGAAGTTCCTTGATCTTTTCCTCTTGAGTAGAAATAAGCTCCTCTTTAAGATTGCAAAGAGCTTTATCTTTTTCATTTTCCATATATTCACAAACCTGATCCACGTGAGCTGAATAAACCAGTGAAAGGCATATGCACTGAGCTTCCATCTGTAGCCTTAAATCATTCTGAAAGTGAATATAAATTAGAAAAATTTAAAATAATTTACTATAAAATAATTTGCTTTTTGCATATACTAAAACAAGAGGAGAAATAAATTATAGTTTAAAACTTCATAAGAGAACCAATGACATTTTTTCTTCATTCTTCATTCAATTATACTTAGATACTTCTTTTTTTCAAGGAGAGTAGTATCATTACCTCAATTTTAGAGCAAATTCTGATATTTGGTATAGCTTATGATTTGTCCATATTGGAGAGTCTTTATTCTGACTGTCCGGGAATGCTCCCTACAGGAACAAGTTGTCTCTGCAGGAAACAGCCTAGAGCCTCAACATTTTAGGATATTTAAAGGCGAAAACCACATCCAGATTCACTTGGCAACCAGCAAGCAAGCAAGCAAGAAGTAGTAGAAGCTGAATAAAGCCATTAGCGAAACAATGCAATGTCTTAATCAAATTTTCATCTCATTCATTTCTCCTGGGATTTTTTCATAATCATAATCAAAAGAGAAATGGATCAAAGTGACCCTAGTTGAATACAAATTAAAGAATGGCCACTAACATCTAATCAGTTATTCCCCAGAAAGGTACACTGCCCAAGGAAAGTGGGAACCAAAGAGAACAATTTTACATTGTGTAAGAATTGCTATTCTGTATTGGAAGTAGGCTATGCTAGGCAATTAGTAATGTGGTACAGTGATGGGACTTTCCTATGGGAGAAGCTCTTCTTACGTAATATGGAGTCTCAGGGTAAAATGAAGTCTGTTTGGTCATTGCTTATATAGCCTGGCCTATAACTTTCCCCACTGGTTTTATGGAACTAATCAAATCATTAATTAATCATCATTGGTTTACAGCTACTGTAGTGAGTATGGAGGACCATCAGTTTTACAGAATGTATTTTTTGTTTTATATATCTTATTAAATAAACAGTTAAAGATGCAGGGTCCAATTAAAAACCCTAAGAGGACTAACAGCAATGGATCGGCTACAGCTGTGTAAGAGTAGTTAGCCAAGGAGACCAGGAGAACAAATTTTCATACCAATTTCTCTCATTTTGCTTTGGCTCTTCCTTATCTTTCTTTTTATTTTCGAATAATATTTTATTTTCATGGCACTGGGAATTGAACCCAGGGGTGCTCTCTACCTGTGACCTACATTTCCAGCCCCTTTTTTTCAATATTTTCATTTTTATGTGGTACTGAGGATTGAACCCAGTGCTTCACATATGTGAGACAAACGCTCTGCCACTGACCCACAATCCCAACCCCAGCCCTCTTTGAGGCAAGGTCTCAACAAGTTGCCAAGGTTGGTCTTAGAACCCTCCTCTGCCTTAGCCTCCCAAATAGCTGGAATTACAGGCATGCACCACCATGCCTGGATTTAAAATACTATTTTAAATATGGAAAAATGCAAGCAATAAACTCAAAACCCAAATTAACAAGTACTATAACATTTTCTCTATTTTTTTCATTCCCTGTACTCCCCATAAACTTCTATGTTCTCATCACTCCTTTCTCACAGGCAACAATAATCATAGTTTGGTACAAATCCAGTCCAATTCTTACATTATCACTTCTCATTACAATACATTTTGCATTCTCAATGCACTGTATATTTTGTTTTTTTATGGACTTACACAAATGATATTAATTTTACAAATTTATTTTCTCATTCTCTGGTATTATTTTATGTAGGTAACGGGGGGTTTAATGTCCAGTACCACAAACAAACAAAAAATAAACAGCATGTAGGCAACAGGTTAATTCATTTTAACTGTGGTATTATGACTATACCAAAATTTGTCCATTTCCTTTCAGGAGATAAATTGGTTTATTCCTAATTTTTGGATAAATGTGCTAATTTCTTTCTAACTAGTGGTTCTCAAATGTAACATGCATCAGAATCACTTGGAATGCTTATTAAAACAGGTTACTTTAGGAACCTAACCCCATCCCCACAGTTTCTGATTCAGGAGAGGTCAAAGAGCTTTGAATTCTAACCCGTTACCAAGTAATGCTGTGCTTCTGGTCAGGAACCCCACTTTGAGAACTACTTAGAAATATAACTGCTAGGTCACAGATAGTGCATTTTTAACTGTGCTAGATTTGATCAAATTATTTTTATATAACAGTACTAATTTACAATGCTACCAGAAGGTTGAGTACTTATATACTCATATCCTCACCATTCTTTATATCAGACTAACTTCACCAACCTAAATGGGTATAAAATATTATTTTATTTTTACACTGAATAGTAAGGTTGAAAGAATATTTTCATGTTTATTAGATACTTTGATCTCCTATTCAGGCACATGTCTTTCACATCTTTTGCCCATTATTATTTTGTTTTTGGACCTCTTGTTACATTAATTTTTCTTTCTATATTCTTGATAGCTTTTGTTTGCAACTTACATTCATGGCAAATATCTAGTCCCAGTCCTCAAATCTGTTTTACATTATTGTTTTTAAAAGATAGAATAAAAATTTTAAATCTTTTCCCATGCTTTGTCTTTATTAAAAGTTTTCCCTATCTTAAGATTCTATTTTCTTCTTATGTGTACATTTTTAACCAACCTGATTTTTTTTCCCTAAAGCGACAATGATCTAGTTCCCTAACTTCTAACCTCTAGTATCAAAAATCAATTGTGCTCAAAAAAATTTTGTTTTTTATCCTCCCAAACAATTTTGAATACTCTAAGCTTCTTCTGCTATTTTGGTTTATTTTTTGATTTCCTCTGTCTCTGCTCAAATATCATCTCACCAAAGTAGTCTTCCTTGACCTACCCTATGCAAAAAAAGCCCTACACTTAGGGAGATCTTATTCTTCTTATCATACTGTAATTTTATTTATAGCACTTAAGACCACCAGAAATATTTGTCTGTATTTTCTAATGTTCATTTAAACCCTAAAAAGTAAACTTTATTCTTCCTTGACCATTTTTATTCACTGTTAAATTATGAATGACTTGAACAGTGCCTGGAATGTAGTAGAGATTCACTAAGTGATTCATTGATTTGTAGGGCCTTCTTGCTAAATTTTTACAAGATACAGATCTGTTCTGGGCTTTTCATTATATTCTACTGATCTACTTAACCATCCTGGCATTAAACCATATTGTTTATAATGATTTTGTAATAAGTTTTGATAACAAATACATACTTTTTAAGATTGTCTTGAGTATTCTTGGCTATTTACTCTTCTATGTCAATTTTAGAATCAGTATTCCACATTCATTAAGAAACCTTATTGTAATTTTGACTAGAATTATTAATTAGGAGAGAACTGATATTTTTCTTTGTATCTTTCCATTATGGATATGATATGTATTAGCACACAGTCAGGTCTTTGTGTCCTTCAATATTTTATAATTTTCTTAACAAAAACTCAAAACATCTTATTATCTTGGGTTTAAAGTTTTGCCTGATCTGTTCATATTTTTTCTCATTTCCTATTCTTGTCATATTACAAGAACTGGAGAAGCATTCACTAAGAACTACAAAACCATGTTGCAATAGTAATGTTGACAATGGGTATGTATCCTAGTCCTATACTTGATTCTAATGGAAATGCTTCTAAATTTCACCATCAGAAATATAATCTGTCAACATTTTGATGAAAATCAGCATCATGACTAGAAAATTTCCCTGCTAATCCTGATTTCCTAAAGCTTTTTTTTTAACTTATAAATGGGTTGTCAAATTTTTTATGTATTTTTTTCTGATATGCACTAAAATAATCATGGATTTTGTATTGCTACATAAAAATGTAGAGATTACAGTCACAGATTTTTTTTTCAAATGTTTAACTATTTGTCCACTCTTGGTATAACTTGCTAATATTTTATTTGGAATTTCTGCAACTACACTTACAAGTTAGATTACTCTACAATTTTATTTTCTTTACAATTCCTATCAGGACTTCATATTAATATTGGCCTTCTAAGGTGAACTGGGTGGTTTTTCTTTCTTCAGTTTTTCTTCTTTCCTTTCTTTTTCCATTCTCTCTTTAATCCTACTTTAGTGAACAATTACACTTTTGTTCTTGGAGAGTTAATAAGAATTACTTGTAAAACGGTCTTAAGTCTAGCATTTTGGTTTGAGATGAGGCAAAAGGGAAAACTTCTGACCACTACTTCAACTCTTTAATGATTACTGACTTATTCATTTCTATTTAATGGTTATTTGAACTTATTCATTTCTATTTGCATTAGTTCTGGTAGTTTATATTCTTCCAGAACACCATCTAGAGTTTGCTTATATTTTCAAATCTATTGGCAGAGATTATTTGTAGCATTATTTATGACTTTTAAAATTTCTTGTGGTACCTGTACTTATGTCCTTATTTCATTCTTGATTTTGCTTATGTGTTTTTCCCCCCTTGGTCATATTTTCGGAGATCTAATACCTGTAAATAATCTTTTCAAATAATAAACCTCCAAAGTTCTTGAAAAATTTTCCCACTTGTTTATTACAAGTTCTCTTATTTTTGCTCTTTATTTCCTTCCTTCTACTTCCTTTGAATGTAGATATTCTTGACACTTTTCTATGCTGTTGAATACTTAACTCAGTTCAATATCTCATTTATTAAATTGATAATATTTAAACCTAACAATTATTTTTTACATATCATGTTACATACGTTCTACTTTTTTTAAAAAAATATTCATGTCTCTCCTTGTGCATTTACTCTTCCAGAAGAACTATAAACCAATTAAGTCAAATTTCTGTAACTTTTTAAGTTGGATAAATCTAGAGATAACTGACATTCTATAATATAAAAAATTGCCCACTCAGAAATGAGACTTTTCCTTTATTCAAATATTTTTCATTAAAGTATTCTAATTTTATTTATATTGGTCTTACATATTTTTGGCTAATTTTGACATTTATTTTACATTAGGTTTTTTGGTTTATTTGCTTAGATTATTTTTCTCAATTTCTTAATTACACCTGTGAATTATCTACTTCTATTTATGCCATGTATCTTTTTATCTTTGGAATGGTTAGGGCTTATAGAACAATACTAAATAGCAAGTGACAAAAGCTATTCTGATTTTCATTCTAACATGAAGGCCTATCCTGATTCACAGCTGATTCTTGATAAAGCGGCTTTGTTTATTTCCCCTATTCACCCCTCATTCATCCATTCGTAAAACATTATTAACTGCTGATCATGTGCAAAACATTATTCCAGGTACTAGGGATATAGTAGCTGTCTATATAGCCTATATAGTAGTGTCTCTTCACTCACAGAACTGATATTATGGTTTCTCTTGAGGTTTCTAAGCTCCAGTAGATGTTTCTAAGCTCAGTATCTCTTCCAATACCAATAATTACCTCCAATTTTAAACACACACACTTGAATTTATGGCTTCTCTCAGCATCAATAACTAGCCAATATCTATGATGTTCCTGCCACTCCTTATTCCTTGCACCCCAATGTTGAAAAGACTCTTTGATAATCTGGAATTATACTCCAAAACTATTCATTTCTTTCTTTTCAGTTTAAAAATTATTTTTTTCTTTTTCTTTTTTCTTTTTTGGTACTGGGGATTGAACTCAGGGCACTCGACCACTGAACCACATCTCATCCTTATTTTGTATTTTATTTAGAGAGAGGGTCTCACTGAGTTGCTTACTGCCGCACTGTTGCTGAGGATGGCTTTGAACTCACTAGCATCCTGCCTCAGCCTCCCTCAGCTGGGATTATAGGCATTTGCCACTGCAGCAGGCCAGTTAAAAATTCTTAACAGCCACATTTATTTTGGTTTCAGTGAGATATATCTGCTCTAATTACTAAGTTTAATACTGAGAGTAGGAGTATTTTGTTGCCTCTGCAGTATTTCAGACAAGTAAACAGTATCACTATGTAAGTCACCGCTCAATTTCTTCTGTGAGCTTCCCTCCACCTGCATACATACCTTACTCCCCCCTCTGTATCAATGATGGGGTTTATTTTAGTAATGATAAATGGGAGCAATTTACAGACTTGCTTTTCTTCACTTTGTTTAGTTAATTTAAAGGAGAGAGTATCTAAATACCATTGCAAGTATCTTCAATACAGAAACAAAATTCCTATTAAGAAAATTTCACCAATTTGACAAATGTGCTTCAAATTCAGGTCTTCTTCGAATAATGCTTTTTAATAAAATTTAAATTATGTCTGACATTTTTTAGGAGTAATTACCACCATTTATAGTTTTAAAAACAATTTGCAATATTTAACATAGCAATAGTAGTTAAGCAATTTGAATTTCTTGGGTCTATTCAAGTTATTAAAAACGTAAAGTATGACCACATTTTAAAAGATCATCAACATGAACATGTCATTAGAAATAAAAACTGAAAACTTTCCGATTACTTCCTATTGTACTTAGGGATAAAAATCTAAACTTACAAAGTCTATAAGGCTCCCTATGATTGAGTTTCTTCCTTCTTCAAACTCTTCTCAAACTCAACTACATAGGCCTTTAATTCGGTTCCTCAAATTTACTCATGGTACAACTGCTCTAATTTCCATAATGCAGCCTCTTCCCTCTCATTCGAATCTCAGTTCAAGTGTTAATTCCTCCAAGCTCCAGACCACCACCCACCTCCACCCATCATTCTCAATTTCTTTTGTGAGCTTCCCTGTTTTATTTTATCACAATACCATGTTTTATTTCTTCATAGACTGTTAACAATATTTCTGTCTTATTTTCTCATTTATTACCTGTCTTCCTCACTGAAATATATACTCCTTAACTTCTTCTCTCTTTCAACACTAAACTCTTATATCTGCAAAAGATATTTGTTACCTAAGTTTTAGAAACACATAAGTTTATTTAGCAGGCTACAGTTGTGGCTCAGTGGTAGAGAGCTTGACTAGCATGTGTGAAGCACTGGGTTAACTCCTCAGCACCATATTATAAATAAATAAAATAAAGGTAAAATGTCCATCTACAGCTAAAAGATGTTTTTAATTATAAAAAGTTTATTTAGCATTATCATACTGAAGATACACATCAGGCTTTTCTATTATTTCTAATATGAATAGCTGACATAAAAGGAAATAACCTATTATTTTATGTGTTTTACTTCTTTAGCTGTCCAGAGAATTAATACTATTTTTTTTCCTCCTCAGGTATAAGACTCAAAAAACTCTAGGGCTTAAGTGTTTTTCTTGCACAAAGGAAAAAGAATTTATAACTATTGAACAACTGCATAAGGTACTAAAAAATTCAAGAGTTTGTTTACAATTGTGGAACCTTGAAAAAGACCAGTATGAAATAAAAACTCTAAAAGTCTTTGAAATTGCAACAAAATACTAAGTTATAAAATCAATAACTTTTGTAAAGTTGAGATTCTAAACAATATTATTTAAACTATTGTCTTTATAAAGAAAATATTGCTTTATTTTCTGAGCAGAATACATAATAGATTAGCTAAAAGAAAAACAGTTTAAGAAAAAAATAAGAAAATTAAATGATAAATGATAGATCCAAATGAGAATTACATGATTCACTTTCATTTTCTTTTATTAATTTTGTTTTAATAAGGTGAAAACTCTTTTTAGCATGAAATGTACATTTTCACTGTGCTATACCATATGTAAATAAGTAAACATACCTGTTCTGATTTAAGTTCATAAAGTTCCTGATGGAGTTTATCATTTTCACTTGATTGATCTGTCCCAGGTGGGGACTCATTTGTTACTGATGGTGAAAATAACTGTTCTTGCTTGCTTTCTCTTCTAATAGCCACATTTTCAAAAGAAATTTTCTCTTCCACTACTGTTTTTGATTCTTCTCCAAAATCTTCACCTACATTAGATAATGATCCTTGAGAATCCTTGTTTATAGTAGTTACTATTCCATCTTGTAAAGAACTTAAATGAACATCACACATGTTTATATTTTCTGCTCTATGATGGTTAATTAGGAGTTCTAGCTCTTGACATTTCAATAGAATTTTCTCTTTTTCTTGCTTTAAAGATTTGACTTCTTCACTGAGAAAATTAACCTCACCATGTTTCTGTTTTAATTGTTCAGAGAGATCAGACAGTTTCTCTGACAATTCTAGCTTTTCTCGATTGGTTACCTCAAGATTTTCCATAAGTTCTGTTGTATCTTTCTCAACAACTTCAAAGATTTCTAATGCCTCTGTGACAAAAGCTTTGTCAGTATCAAGCATGACACTTTTCACTTTGATTGTAATTGGATTTATTCTTTGTAAATGAAGCTCTTCATTAAGTGCTTTAAGTTTACTTTTATACTCTAATTCTTGTTTGTTTTTACTGTCTTCTAAATCATCTTTTACCTTGAGAAGGCAAGTATGCTCCTCCTGTAACTTTTGATAGTTAACTTCAAAATTTTTTTCAGCAAATGAAAATGTACTTCTTTGCTTTTCAATTTCTTCATTTAGCTGAATACACTGTTGCTTGAGGGCCTCATTCTCTTTTGTAAGCATTTCCATTTCTTTTTGCCAGCTGCAATCTTTGGATATGGACTTGCTGGAGTCAATGAAAATCAATTTTTCTTCTTGTTCAGCAGGAACATAAATTTTTCAACATGTCCTCAAAAGCTTTTTTCTCATTTTTAAGAATGTTATTTTCTGCTTCAAGTTGTGAAAACTTTTCTTTAAGGTCATCCTCTTTTTCCTTTATTTGTTTCTCCAATAATTCAATTTTAAGTTGTAATTCCTGAACTTCTAGTTCAAGCGTACCTTTTTCTTTTTTTTCTTGTCTTAATATTTCGATTTCCTCTTGGAGTTCATGCATCTGAAGGGTCATTTCTTCTGATTTTGAATCCATGATGGACTTCTGTAAATCTTGTAGTTTTGAAATTTCCAAAACCAACTGATTCTGCTTAGTAATCAAATTGTCTTTTTCAAATTGCATTGTTTCCATCTTTTGACTCATTAAATTTTGTAAGCCATCTATCTGCTGTTTATAGTGAATGCCTAAGCTATCTTCAAGTTTTTCAATATTTATTTGATGTTCAACTTCTAAATCATCTTTAAGTTTCGAAAGTTCTTCTTCATGACTAAATAGGAGCTGTGTTCTCAGCCTCTCTAATTCAGCTTCTTGTGATTCAGCCATTCTGTCTAATACAGCATTTTTTTCTTTTTCCAACATTTCAAGTTTTATCTTGTAATTTGTAACTTTTGCTTCATGTTTTAATTCTAGTTCTTTCCTAGATTCAGATGCCAGAACAATCTCAGCTTTTAAAGCTTCCACTGTACTAAAAGACTTACGTGCTTCATTCAGTTGACTTTCTTGTTCAGCTATTATCATTCTAGCTCTCTGAATTTGGTCCCTAAAAAAGTTCAATTCTTCAAAAAGGTCATCAAGTTGTCTCTGCAGAGTAGATTTTTCTCCTGAAACTATTCCTAGTTCCTCTTGGAGTTTTTCCTTTTGCGCATTAGTATCTTGTAATTTCACATTCAGTTCATTTATTGCCACGTTCATTAACTTTATTTGATCTTCATTAATTGTAATATTTAAATGTGATTTTAAAACACTCTCAATTTCTTCCTTATGTTGTGCTTTAAGTTCCTCTATCTGTGACATGTGTTGCTTTATTAACTCTTGTTTCATCTGTACTATCTGTTGCCCATACATTTCATCCATCTCTGCTCGGAGTTGTTCTAATCTTTTCTGCATTTCTTGTTCCACCATTCTCTGTACCACATCAGATTCAAACTGGCTATCTGTGTAATGATGTCTTTTCTGAAGGTCTTCAACTGTACCCATTAATTGTTTTATTTCTTCAGAATATTGTCTTTGTTTTTGCTTAGAATTAGCCAGCTCTAATTTCATACTTGCAATTTGTTCTTGTAATTCTCTCATTAATTTTTCAGTGGCTGTGACTTGATCCTTTAGCTCAAGATTCTTTTTTTCTTCTTCTATTATTCTTATATTTAATGCCTGGATGATTGCCTCCTTTTCTTGTAATTCTTTTTTATTTGACTTTTCTACTTCATCTTGTTCCTTTAGAAAGAAAAGAAAATGAAAATATAAGAATGACATTTTTAGGTTCTGGCAACTTCTTATGGGTGTCTCCTTTTTATAAAATTCTATAAAAAGCAACTGTTGGGCCTGCCCCCCCACCCCCGTTTTTCCCAGTACAAGGAGACCTAGGACTTATCTACCTGACAGTACATATGAGCAAAAAATATAACAGTTTTACCCTTCTTGGGAAGAAATTTCTCTTACATTGTGCTGTGATTAAATATTTAAATTTAAAAATGCAATCTAATTTGCCTAGCATGTGTGAGGCCTTGGGTTTGATCTCTAGCACTACCAAAAAAAGCAAAACAAAACAAAAACCAGTCTGACTAAAATATCTATATAAACTATCACATTTTTATTTTTCTTATTAACTGGTCAATATTCTAAATATAAGTATTTCTGATGGCTAGTTATAGTACTACATACTATCTAGACACTCTCAGAAGACACAAAAATATAAAAACCGGTCCTCCCCTGGATTCTCAGAAGAAACAAAAAATAAATAAATACCGGTCCTCCCCTGGATTCTAGTGATTTGAAGGTATTTCATGGACAAGTGCTATAAAATGAGAACAACAACAAGAACTAAAGTGGATTCCTTTAAGTCTTCCTTAACTTCATTCCTGGGGTTTTAAGTGAATCAGAAATTTAAGGATATGCAATGCTTAAGTGACTGAACATCAAGTGACATCTAAGACCACTACTGTATATTTACAGCATACCAACTTGGGCTTAGACCCACAGTTCAAACAGAAAGATAAAAGACCATCAGATAATTTTCCCCAGTTCCTATCTCGGGACTCAATTTTGGAACTGAAGATTAGGCTAAGACAAGACATATTAATGCATATTCATTAAACAGTTAAGAGCTGTAGTCCCAAAGCCAAGGAAATAAGTGAAATACATATAACTGATGAAAATATAGGTAAGGAAGTAAAGTTATCTTAAGGAGACATGAGTCCTTGCCAAACAGGACTTCTAGGCGCCTTGAATGAATGTACTAAGAAAATGTAGGCATTGATCAATTGAGTATAGTTCTTGGAAGAAGACCAACGCACCGTCAACCTTTGAGAAGTCTGATCCCTCTCGAAAAACCATACTGAATGCAGAAAACAATGTTGGGAGTTACAGCAAGGAGCATTTAAGAAGTTTAGTCTACAGACATGAACATTACTATTCTGAGATGGATGTAACAGGTTATTTCAACCTCATGCCACTGAACATCTGATTCCTCCAACACCCTTTCATCTAATACTTAATAAACAACTTTTTAGATTATTACCTGGCTTTTAAAATTCATCTGTCCATAGAAAGAATATAAAATCCAATGAGCTTAAAATCTGAAGTTTGTGATAATTATTTCTCATTTTAAATTCACAGTCTTATATTTAGACTTAAACATTAACCTCTTGAACTAATTCACCTCTGATATAGCTCAAGAAAAAAATAATATGACTTCTGAGCCTAACAAATAAAGGCCAAATTTTGCACTACATAAAACAAGGTTATCTTGTGCAGCCTCTTGAGTGAGACTATGAGCTGTTGTCTTAGTGTCACATATTCCTTTTCCAATTACATCATATGTTATTACCAAGTGCTGAGCCTTCTTAATTTCTACACTAGAATGCAACATTAGTAAATTAGTGTAATCTATTAATCCTGGTATTTCTAACTGTACAATAAAGATAAATTTCCTCTATCTCCCAGAATGTGTTTGAGGTTAAAATAAAATAATTAAGGTATTTTATTTTTACTGAGCTTTATACAAATATATTCATATACTAGAAAGAAATTTATAAATCATTTGGAACCTATATAAAATGTAAAATCAGGACTGAGGCTGGGTCTCAGAGGTAGAGTGTTTGCCTCACACACAAGAGGCACTGGGTTCAATTCTCAGCACTACATAAAAATAAATGAATACATAAAGATATCTTGTCCATCTACAACTAAAAAAATTTTTAAAAAAGTAAAATCAGTTCATGATGGTCAATTTTAGCTAAACTGTTAAATAATAACTAGTTTTGAAAAATGTTAACATTGATATAAAAATCTGTTATAATTTTATTTCCTGATTTTCTATAAGATGAAAGGAACACTCCTCATAAAAGAAAATAACTTAATTCAATACTGTCCAACACCTAATATGATAACCATAATTCTTCATTCAACTATTAAACACCACAAATTCACAGTTTTCTTTGTTTAGCTTTTTTCAAATTACATGGTTTTAAATCACTTGTTCTATGTTACAAAACTGAGAGCCCTTCAGTCAAGGAAACCTCTATTTTTAGAACTACACCTGAAAGAGTGGGGAATAATATACTTCCTGTTTGTGACCACTATAACACAGGAGGTTTAGAGGATTAGGATAATGAGCCTTTGACTATCAATATAGTTACTTCAGCTGCTCTGACAGAACTACTTCTCAAAGGGATTAAATTTTTTGAAAACTGAGAAATTAAAATATAATAAGAAGAACAATAAAAGTATTATTGCTAACATTCAAATAAACAGTTTATTTTCATTACTAAAATGAATTACATAAATTTTAGATTATCTGAAATTATACAGCCTAGTGACAATAAGAAATAATAAAATCCTAGATCCGGGCACTTTCAACTTAGGCCTCGATTGTCTTTCTACTCTTACCCTCCAGAAAGACACTTCCAAAGCCTATTGCTTTCTAAGTAAATTACTTTTTGCTCCCTATACATTTTCAACATTTCAGCCTGGGTCTTTATGCCCACTCCACACCCCGCAAAGAATATCCTGCCTATCTCTATTTGTCATGAATTCATAAACAATTCTCTTGATTACCAAATAGGTATTGAATAGCTGTTCCATATATTATGTTCCATATATTATACCAATTTATGGGTAAACAAAATATAAATAACACATTATTCCAATTTATAGATCTATCTCAAATATTACCTCCCTGCTGATGTCTACCCTGAATCTTTTCCTCATAAATCAGACCTCGTCAAAACATTCATAACACTTGTTACCTGCACTTACTTTTTATTTTGTGGTAACTTGTGTACATGCCACACCTCTCCATGGGTTCAGTGAAGAAAGGGGACATCTTAAGGTCCGTCATATATCTATTGCAAGGGTTACTACAGAATAGGTATTCTGTAAACACTTGCATAATCTTTAAATTACCTTAGTTGAAAATCATGCCCTTCTAAAATTTTAATTTGTACATTTCCTATTTTTCAAAGAGGAGTCTCTGGAGTCAGATAACTGAGCTTTGAAATCTGGCTCTATAAATACATCACTTCTGCACCTGGATTATTTCCTTCATCTTGCACTGTCTTGGTACCATCAATTGTAAATGATAAAGGTACCCTTATCTCATGGGGTTGTAGTGATGATTCAATGCATTAATATGTGTAAGAGGCTTTGAATACTGACTGTTATAGAGTAAGTACTTAATAAGTGCTAGTTAATGCTTTTGTTATCCAAACAATATTCTTGTCTTGGTAATTTCTCAACTTCCTGTAGAATCTGCTAAGTTTATAAAATATGCTGTATTATATGTATTCTCCATCTTCATTATTCCCAGATTCTGTATTTGCCTACTTGCTCAAATTTATTTGAAACCCACAAATCCATACCAATGGTGCTTTCATAGACATTTGTAGACACACACAGAGTGATGGCAAGAAATTTGAGTTACTGTAAAATGATGTTCAGCTACATTCAAACACGGTGATCACACTGCCTTGTTTCAGCTCTCACAGAGCAAAAAAGAGGACAGAGATGGCAAGGATCAGAGTGCAGTGTAGTGCAAGGAGCTCAGAATTTCAACTCTGGCACCTGTTAATGGGGCAGCTTCAGGATAATCACATCTAAACTTTAACTTCTCAAAAAAAAAAAACAACAACAAAAAAAAAAAACAAACAAAAAAATGGAATCTGCTAGCATGAATTGCTTTTAAGATTAAAGATTACAATCCATGTGATACATTTCCTACCAGGAGCACTTATTGACTAAATAATTCCCCCAAACTGGAATATAACTCAAGTGAATAAAAAGAATCAACCATATTTTTTTCTAATTTAAATTTACAAAATTTCTTTTTCAGAATTTTATAATCATGGCTAAAATAAGAAGAAATACATTTAGTTGGAGGAAAAAGGATAAAGATCCTAGTTATAAAAATAGATTCTCCTGAGACTTTAGTTTAGCATAGGCAGATCACTTTTAAGGAGCAGAGTAATGAGTAGTATCATCTTTAAAACTATTACTATGAAATTCTCAATGTTTTTGAAATATATTATTTTATATACTCAAAGAGTTTGTCTCAATTATGAAATTTTGGGTGCATATGCATAAAAAAAAGATAAACACCTTCATTAAAAACTTTAAAGTTAATTACAAAGCTGCTACAAGTAGGTTGACTTCCTTAAGATACACATACCATTTCATATACTTTAATTTTCTCCTGTAAGAAATTAATTTGCATTTTGAAGTCTTCTTTCTTTTTTTGATAATCTTCTAATAGATGGTCTTGTTCTTCAACCTGTTGTTGATGAGTGAGAATCTGTTGTTTGGCTTGCAGTAAATCTGCAGCTGTGTTACTGTGAGTGCGGTTTCGTAGAGTTTCACTAGCCTGTAACTTGAAAATAGAAAGAAAATATTTAAAATATTAAATTTTGAAGTTTCACTTTATTGTACCCTCAGCCCACAGGGGTTCTCTGGAAACTATGCTCACTTCATAGGCTTACGATCTCAGCCAACATGTTTCCATGCTGTCAACATGCTGATAGGTCATGTGCACTTTGGGTAATGAGCCAAAGAATTTACCTTTCACATTATAAAGCTAAGAAAATAGGAGAAATAAGACAGGCAGACAGGCAGAGAAAAATGTGGACTGAAAGTTCTTCCTGGATTCTTGATGACTTTTCAAACTCTAGTTCCAATTTCTCTCAGAGTTCTGATTCTATTTCTGCCTTTAAGTTCTATAAACAAGCCTGTATTCTTACCTTAAATTCCTCCCTTTTGTTTAACGCAATTAGATTATAGTTCCAACTAAAGATAAATGGAATGTATCCAGTTGTCAGTCTAGTTATAATTGAGAACCTAATTAACATAAAGCCATACCAGGGTTAAAAAAAGTAGGGTGTAACTGCAGGTTAAATTTCTGCAAAAATACACATGATAAGACTTTGTAGAATTTTTAAATAGAGACAGGGAAGAAGTACAAAGAAAACAATAGCAAGAAACTACCCAAGAAGTATAAATTAAATTCTTGATTAACATAACACTTATTCACTAGTTTTTCCAGTATGAATAAACAAATGGCTTTATAACAGATTTGTTCTAGAAAGCGAAAAAATTTAAAAATTCGTTATAAAAATAGAGTAAGTCTTGTTCTACTTGTAATACTTGTTGGAATTGAATCTGCAATTTTTGACTTTGCTCTGTCAACTCTAAAAATTCTCTCACCGTTTTGTCCCTTTCCCTTCTTGCCTGTTGTAAATTGGCGGTGAGCTGTGTGATAATACTATCTCTTTGTTTAACTGCTGCTTCAAATTCTTGTAACTAAAGGAAATCAGTGAAAATAATTACATTCTAGGCTTATATTTTACATAAAATTGATTATCATTGTTACAAGCAACTTTTTAAAAAATATGAGATTCAAAACACATTAGTGGAATTCTTACAATTTGTATGCTATCTCCCACATTTGAAAGCTATGAGCTTTAAGAAATTTGTTTTACTTCCAAATCAATTTGAAAGAAATTAATGTGCACATGCAAAAAATTTTCACTTGTTCTGGCTTTTCTATATATCTAATTCTAGAAGCGAATGCCTTTATATTGGGGAGCTCCCCCAATCTGTTACCAGGCAACAGCATAAACTTGTTTTTGGAGAGGATGAAACTGAAATCTATTCTGTCATCCTCATTAATATTCCATTTTCGTCTTGATTCATAACTGATTACTTAATACAAGAGATGTCACTCTAACTGCAGATAATATTTACAGGGACATGCTGACATTCTTAATGGGTTTAAGTCATCATTTTTAAAAAAATATGATTTATACCACAATTTTCTTTCAGGCTCATAAGAAAAACATCTGTCCTGAAATCACCAAAGTTATTTTACTCTATCTTATTAAGTTAAATAAACAAAGTAACATACATGTTACCCCAAATAGTTGAATTCTAGGTGTAAAATGGGATTCTTAATACTATGTGCAAGAACCCCATTTTTCTCGTGAATGAGATAATCTTAAGTTAACACCTGTAATTCTCATTAAATAAATAAACTATCATTAAAATTTCCTGGAGGGCTGGGGATGTGGCTCAAGTGGTAGTGCACTTGCCTAGCATGCGTGAGGCACTGGGTTCGATTCTCAGCACCACATAAATGTAAAATAAAGATATTGTGTCCACCTAAAAAAAATATTTTAAAAAAAATTTTCTGTTTTTGTTTTTGTGAGTAGCAAACAAAGGCCACAGAAGGTAAATGTACCTGATGCAATCCTTCATTCCCACAGGTGGTCCTCATTTCTTCCAGTTCTCTGTTCAGTTCTTCGGGCTCATGTTCAGGTTTCCCAACTAATTCATTTTCTATCAACTCTAGGTGAGTCTCACTATAGTGTGCGCCTTGTTCAGAATAAGAATCAACGACACCAAATTCTTCTTCGTAAATCAATCCAATATTTTTAATAATTCAGTACTAGCAACATTCCTGAGAGAGGAATTCGAATATTGAATTCCATAACAAAATCCACTTTAAAACATCACTCTTCACTTTGAAGTTCACTTCTATGGGAATCTGGTTTGCTATTAATGTGATATTACCCCTAAACAGCATATCTGCAAATTTTGTTCCAATTCCATGCTATAATGAAAATGAGGTAACTTTGTTTTGTTAAGCAGTAAAGAAGATCTAGTAACTTTTAGAAATCACATACAGAAAGAATTACATACAGGAGAAAGCTTGGTTAGTAAGTCAAATGATTTTAAATAATAAAAAATATTAGTATCATGAGTAGTTTTATATACTGTACCATTAATAAATTGGTAGGCTTTCCTGTTTTCACCACATTACAGCAATCATTTACCTGTATAAAAATAATTTCCTGATATATTATGAGACCAAATTTTATTTACCTAACAATAATATTTCTACTAACTGTGTATCTTTTACATCTAGGGAAAATGCCTTAATAGCAAAACAAATATGGTAATTATATTTAACTGAAGTATCTAAGAGGCATATCAAATGTCAATCATTCCTCAAACATCTAAGTTCTTACAATGCAAAAGACACTTTCATTTAAGTTAACTGAAGTTCTAAGTGCAGTTCCTATTTAGTCTTCAGAAAGATAACTAAAAGCTTCAAGTTACTAGATCTTCTTTTACAAAATGCTTCCTTAAAATTAGCTAAAAATATTTTTAAAATTAAGCCTTATTTATTTTCAAATAAAACCATTTACTGGTATAAATTTAATTAAAGGCTAGTAAGCAAGCAAAGGGAAATAAAGAGGTAAAGAACACTCCCCTAAGAACTTTCCTCTGGGGATAGTACTACTGCTAGTCATGCCAATCCAGACTGATGTGGGGGCTTTCTTTAACATATCACCACTTGTCTGTAGAACAGATATTTTGTAGTAAGAGAAAGGAGGATGATAGAATATGTACATAGGGTTTAAGGAGTGGGAAATTAATTTCTTATCAATTAATCATTTAATTGCCTTTTTACCACTAAGAGTACAAAACCCAACTTCATTCCTGCCCACATTCCTGCCTATATCTTAAGCCTTCACAATTCTATGTTAATAGAACCCAGGAGAATGAAATTGTTAACATTGAAATATGTAGGACAGACAAGTCAGAATGTCTAGTCAGAATGTTAGGATTAAGTCTGTATGAGGCATGACACATTAAAAAGTAAAAATCCTAGGACTGAAGATGTAGCCCAGTTGTAGAGCATCTGCCTAGCATGTGCAAGGCCCAATACCCACAACTGCCAAATTAAAAAAAAAAAAGGGTCGGGGGAGAGGGTCCTAACTAAGAGACTTTTAAAAAATCAGTTTGATTGCTCTACTTTATTTCTAAGAATAATCTCTGAGAAATAAAGCTAAATGGAAGGCAAAAAAACAACTTTTGTTAACACATTATTGTAATTGGTGAAAAACCACAAGAATGTAGGAATGCTAATTCTAGATATAAAGTCACTTGTGATAATTTTCAAATTATAATACTTCTAAATTTCAATTACTTTTTCATGACTCAGAAATGACACATTCTGATTGTAGTACACACTAAAATTTCTATTTTGAAGTAACAGTGTAATAAAATGAATATTTGTAAATATCATCAAAGATCATGTCAAATATCATGTTATCAGTATTACATAAATTATTTATCCAGTATAATAGTTATATCTAATACCTCTATAGCAAATATTCAGTTTGTTCTCCTCTAACTCAGTTTAAACATATTTATAATGCCCCACAATGAGTTGGTTAGGATCTATCTCTAAGTACTTTCTGGCCATCATGTTGCCGATTGTAGAGTTGTCTTGCAGTGCCTGGACTGTTATGATCTGCTCTGAGTTCGCTGTTCAGCCCTGAGTGCTAGTCACAATGCAGCAGGTTGAAGACAGCCTACTGGAGGATTGTCAAAACCTTCATAACTAAGATTCTCAACTTCTTATCTAAGATTTTTTTCATAAGTTTGCAGAAGAGTTCTCAAACTTCACCTCACTCTCCTCCATTTCATTCTTCTCATCCTCATCTTTAGTTAGTTGCAGGCCTTCCCACCAAATTCCCCAAGCTACAGCATACAATACTCATCAATATACAACCTGAAAGCCCTGTTTCTCCACTCCACAAAAGCAGAGTTGCTATCTGATCTTTGCTCTCATCAGTGATGAGACCTGAGTCTCCTTCAGGCAACAGACATTTTTGACAGAAAAGTGATCTCACCTCCAGACTGGGAGGTATGATAGTCAAGCAGCTCAGAAAGGCATCAGTAGTTATTGGGAGTCCTCAGAGCTTCCAGGTTTTAGAGATTTATTTAAGAGAATGCCTCTGACTTTTTTCCCCTGTAGTTTTCTTTATTTTGTGCCAGCTCAGAAAAAAACTCAAGGCAAATTTTAAAAATGTCTTTGTGAATGACTTTCAAGATTTTGCTCTGCTGGAGCATTTTCTTGGCAGATGTTCAGAGGCAGGTCCTCAGAGAACCACAGCATGGATAAAGTTGAGATAATTCTGGTTTGCAAGTACAAGGTTAGCCTGAGCAACTTAGCAAGTCAGTTTCAAATAAAAACAGCTGGGAATGTAGCTCAGTGGTAGAGTGCCCCTGGGTTCAATCCCCAGTAACAAACACACACCCACACTCAAACAACAAAAATAAAAACTGTAATATGTTAATTTAAGAACATAGTTTTTCGAGCTGGGATTGTGGCTCAGCGGTAGAGTGCTTGCCTAGCATGGGTAGGACCTGGGTTTGATTTTCAGCACCACATTAAAAAATAATAATAAAATAAAGGCATCATGTTGTGTCCATCTACAAAAAAAAATTCATATTCATTCTCTCTCTCTCTCTCTCTCTCTCTCTCTCTCTCTCTTAAAAAAAGGACATAGTTTTTCTATTAGAAGCCTACAATAAATTCAGACTTATGAAATATACTAAGTTGCTTAAACATTCAGAGTAAAGAATAATTTTCCATGTACTCTAAATCTGGGAGCAAAGAAATGACAATCATATCTAAAAAGAATAAGATAACAAAGTGATACTTATTGCAAACATATAAAGAAGGCAGGTATTTCTTAAGAGACCAATGCCTATTTTATGGTTTATCACCTAAAATAAAAATCATCATTGTCAGGCATGGTGATGCACAGCGTTAATCCCATCTTCTCAGGAAGCTGAGACAGGAGGATCACAAGTACAAAGACAGCCTGGGCAACTTAGTGAGAATCTATCTTAAAATAAAACTTAAAAATGGCTGGGAATGTAGCTTGGTGACAAAGTGCTTTCCTAGCATGTACAAGGCCCTGAGTTCAATGCCCAGTAACACACATGCACACACACACACACACGCACAACACTACAGCAACATTAATTCCAATAAACATTTATATATATAAATGTATGTGTGTGTGTACATATATATATACACACACACACACACTAGTATTCAAACATTTGTAAAAAGCATTACTATAAAAATCATACAAATTATAAAATTTTTACTGTGCTAAATGGCTATCTTAAAATGGTCATGGATCCTAGAAATGCAGACTCACTTTCCTAAAAACCAAATTAGGGCTGCTATATAATTAAGGATTAAGCAATTCAAACAGTTAAGACTTTAGCTAACCACTGAAAAAAGATACAGCAGTAAAATATAATTTTCAGTTTTTCAATCTATTTATATTATATTATGCTACCTTAAATTATATTAAATATATACAGAAGCATATAAATTTATAAGAAATAAAGTACAAACAATCAATAATTTCAAAAAAATATCAATTCTATTTATGACATTTTTAATTGGGATATGTTAGTCTTACCTCCGAAGTGCAATCATCTTCTGTGGTTGAAATCTCACTTTCTGGCTACAACAAAAGTAAAACATGATTACAATTATGACATTTTTCCCCTGCTAAATATCATACTTTACAAAAAAAAAAAATTCTGCTTTACTAAGACATTGCAGTTAGTAACAATGATAGAAAATTCACAAAAATACTATTAAAAAACTAGTAAAAATTATCCAAATCTTTAAAAATTTCATTTCATTATGAATTATAATGACTTATAATAATCCATATAAAATTTATCACAAGGCATTGTTATAAATACAAAAGTAGCAAGAACTTTTACATATATAGTAGATGTCATCTGTAAGCCAAAAGCATCAAAGACACCATTCCTCTAATTCATGTAACTCTTTTAAATAAAAGTAAATCCTTAACATGCCATCAGAAAAGTTCAAGTTCTTTAAAAGAATCATCAGTTCTTGATGCTAAAAAGTCAATGACTTTGTCAAGCTTCCCTCAGGTGGATGTTAATGACTTTTTACTGCCACTACTTTCTAGTTAGAGGTAGAATGTTTTAAAATCTGGATGAATACTTACATCAACACAAAAGACCTGCTCATGCTTAAGCATTTCTTCATTGTTTAGAGTTCTCATTATTGTGGATTCAGGCATCACGGCTGATCCAACACCCTGAGAACTATTTATGAACATCTCCTCACCCTTTGATTGATCAATATTCAAGCCATGAACATCATTTTTACTGCTTGAGGTTTTCTTCTTTTTTGGCTTCTTATGAGGGTTTTGTCCATCCAATCGAGCTCTTCTTTGTCGAAACTGGGCAAGCTACAGGAAAAAAATATCATTAACATCAATGATAATTTTTCTTTGGGATCACTTTCTTTAAAAAATTAAACTATCACCAAAGTAAAACGATGATAATAATATAGATGACTTCACAGTTTCAGAATAACTATTGGATTGAATATTCGGGTTGTAAAGGTTGTAAAACTAGGTACTTGTGAATGAACTTATTAAATATTGAGGGGTAAGAAATGAACATGTCAAGTCTAAAGAAGAGGAAATTAGCTGAGTTAGAGGAATAACTCTTCTATAACTAGAATAGGGGAATAGAGGATTCACAGTATAATCTCTAGATTTAAGATTATATGAAAATACACACAAAAACAAGGAGCTCCAAACACACTTGTTCTGTTCTACTACTTTATACAAAAGATATTGTCTATAATTATCTTTTATACAAAAAAGATAATTAGCCTATTAGCTATACAAATGCTCACTGCAACCATATTTATAGTGGGAAAAACTTACAAGTAACTTAAAATTTTAAACAGCAGTGTTTTCTACCTTTTATCATTTGTCTGTCATCATCAGAATTTGTACCAAACCCTAGTCCATGATACGTTATCATTTACTTAACATATTTTAAACAGTGTATTTTCTTTAAATTTATTTTAAAAGGAGATGTAATCTCTGGCATTATTTGAAAGTTAATATCACTTGTTATTTCTTTTAAGAGATAAGTTGAAAATAAAAGAAATGATAAATCTATTACTGAAATTTTAGTAAGAGGTTGCTGAAGGCTATGAAAAAAATGGACAAAATAAAAGACTGTTAAAGAGAGAGAAGCATCAAACAGATTTTCATTATCATAAGTAGAAAGAAAACTGAAAAAGGTAAAAACTTTCTTACTATACTATCCAAAGTTTTTTAAGCCCTAAAATATTTTCTTACCACCTAAAATCAGAAGTACACATTATATACCAGGTAACACTAGAACTAATTATGGTGAACTTATATTAAAAATGCCAATGCAAGCCATTGCTATTAAAGACTTTGTGATATAATAGCAGGTATAAAGTAGTATTGTAGCATATCTATTTCTTTTCATGAAAGGAAAATTACACTTCATTTTTTAAAAGATAAGGCAAGTCTCAGGCTCATAGCTTTCAATGATTATATCCAGTATGAATTTAAACATCATTATATTCATAGACATAGGTAAATTCTGGAAAACTACAACCTTAACAACTTTTGTTTACATTTGGAGTTCAGATTACAGGTATTTTTCCTATTGCTCACTTACATTTTGTTTATTTATTCTTAAGAATTTTTTTGATGGACACAATACCTTTATTTTATTTATCTTTATGTAGTACTGAGGATCAAACCCACAGCCTTGTATATGCTAGGCAAAGGATATATTGCTGAGCTATTACTGTATTTTTTTTAAATACAGTAAATTTTTTGATTTTTATATAAAGCAACTACTGACAAAGACTTAAAGTTAATTTGAGCTCCTGAATCACTCTTAAGAGGAGAAAAAAGAAGACCACATGTAAGTTCCTTTCTGCCTTAAAAAGAGGAAATATATGCCTAGAATTACCCAAACTATTAACCAGACCACTTACAAAGACAGCAAATAAATTTTTTATTATCTAAAGTACTAAAGCAATCTTGCTAATGTTACTATCAAATATGTGGCAAATACATTATTTATAAATAACATTTTATACTTAAATTATCTGCTGTAGATGAAGAAAAGCATATAAACAAGTTTTATTCCCTTAATAAAGATATTTAATTCATAAGTCAGAAATAGCTCATGATTATACTTACAGAGTATAAAAATATATCACATTTAACATTTTTCCCAGTTATTTAGTAACTACGCAGTGTGTTGAGGAACAGGTGCACGACCAGTTGCCTCTATTTTCACATTATTAAGCTGCTGGAATGTACTTGAACTACTTAGAGCATAGCAGATCATTCTTAAAAATAAACTAACTAGAATATTGGCAAATACTTTATCTATAAATAGAATCAGAAATCCAGGAGCATTATTTAAAAGCATCCCTTAGAGAGAATGCAATGCCAAAAAATAAATACTAATAATGACATTTATAATATTTATACTCAATTTCAGAAACTTCTTGAAAAATCACGTTTCTGCATCAGAATATATTTAGTCAGCAAAATTTATCAAGGCAAAGATGAAGATTTTGCTTAAAATTCCAAGTGTTAGATTATATCAATAATTTATATCTAATATTTATTCAAATGCCAAATATATAACAAAGGAAAAAAATATTATCTTTGCATTATAGAAAGAATGACTTAGATCTGGGGATGTGGCTCAGTGGTAGAGTGCTTGCCTAGCAAGCACACAGGGCCCAGGTTCAACCATCAGCACAAAATGAAAGATAGATAAATAAAGAATGGAAAGTTTGATTTAAACAACAACAAAATAACAACAACAACAAAAAAAAAAAAACTCCAAAATACGAATATCTGTTACTAAATGCAAAAAGAAGCACACAGATATGGAATAAAAAGTAGAAATAGTTCCATTATAGTATTTAGAATGAATCACTTCTACAAACATAATTAAAGATACTGTTCTAGGCCTATACTACTCATTATGTGAGTCATATTATTTTTTCAGAAAAATTAACCAGAAGGTAAACCCCATGAGGGCAAGGACTTTTTTCCTCCCTACTTCTATATATTAAAAGCCTAGAGCAATATTAAATAAATATATGTTGAATTTTTTATCTATTTTTTAAAAAGATGTTAGAGTCTGTAAACAAGTCTGGATGGGTGCCTGGCATTTTGCCAGAGGAAGTGGTTTGTGAAATAACGCCAGTGAGCCATTAAGTGTGGAGATTCCTGATTGGTTGACTGCCGTATCTAGTTTATGTTAATTAGATAAGCTGTGTGGAATGTATAAATACCGCTCCTGTCCTACAATAAACGGCTCCCATTCCTGCTGTATCAACGTACACAAGTTGTTTGTCATCCCCCAGCTAGTTTGCTGTAGCCAGACTGCGGCAAAAAGAAAGAGAGAGAGAGAGAAAGAGAGAGAGAGAGACAGAGAATTTTAATATTTATTTTTAGTTATCAGCAGACACAACATCTTTGTTTGTATGTGGTGTTGAGGATTGAACCCGGGCCGCGTGCATGCCAGGCGAGTGTGCTACCACTTGAGCCACATCCCCAGCCCCTATGTTGAATTTTTTAAAAGGATAATTTATCTTTTATTGAAAAGTCACCACACTAAGCAAGATCATATAAAAGGCATACCTAATTCTACTTTATTAAAATGTTCCATGGTTTCAAAATTAAAATGAATAATTTTCAAATTACTTGAATCACTCTTAAGAAGTGAAAGATAAAAGAATGAGACTAAGTGAATTTCTTTGTTCCTTAAAAAAAGGAAATATATGATTGGAATTACTGTAACTATTAAATAGACCAACTACAAAAATAGGTAATAAATAAATAAGAACATAAAAACAATCCTTCTCACTATAACCTCCCTCCTCCACCAAGAAAACCAAAACAGAACAAAAAGTTTCTCATAAAAAATAATATCCATAATAGCTTTCTGGTAAAACTACTGTTTTATAAAAATGTGAAAGGGATAAGATTGTATCATGTATTCAATTATTTATAGCTATTTAGTTTTATTTTAAATTTGAAAAATGGCAAGCTAGCAGATAAGCAAAAAAATCTGAATCAATTAGATAACCATCTGATACTGAAATCATGCACTTTAAATTACTGAGAAAACATTTATTCTAAAACATGCTGAAAATTCAGACTACAGCCATCTGTGTTTGTCATTTGGAAGCCAATTATAAAAGTGTTAACATGTGTAGTCACAGAAATAGTTGCAAGATGTACTGGAAAGATATTATGTTCACATATTTATCTTTCAAAAGTAGACCAGATCACAAGTAAAATGTCTTATCTTGACCAGAATATGAATAAACAACTGAATATAAATATATTGAGCTCCTTAAATTCAATATTTATAATTTTATAAATGATCATTCTCAATAAAACAATACATTTTCAAAATGTTACATATAAAAACATGCCAAGTTTTTATAATGTTCCTTCAAAAATAAATGACTAATTGAAGTCTGTTTAGGTTTTTGTGTGTACATTGACTATTTACTACATGCCAGGCACTGTGCTAGACATCAGTGAAACACATGGCCCCAAAAGTAGAACTTCACAGTATAATGCCAAACTCTATTATTAAATGGAGTGAGAAATAAGGATTACAGCAATTTCTTAAGCCTGGCAATCATTCATATATACATATATAGACAGCAAGAAGAGAGAGAAGAGGTGTATTGTGTTATAGGAAACTGTATTGTCCTGATTTTCTTTAAAAAGGACTTCCGAAAGAGATGTGTTGTAGTTTTATGCCTGGAAAGCATAAAAATTAGATTTATGTCCGGTTGTAAGTATATAGTTCAGTTATTTAACAAATACTTATTGACTGCCTATCATGAGCTATGACAGGGCATGTAGTGATAAATAACACATATGAACTCTCATGAATTGCAATCTAGTAAGAAAGATAATATTAAACAAAAAAGAAATATGTACATTCAAGTTATAAAAAGTGCTTTGAAGAGAAAGTATATGCATTAAAGACAGCATACAATGGAAATTCAATTTGTGGGACTGTGGGGAGAGGTCAGAAAATATCTTACTGAGACAAAAATGTAGAAGCTGATATATAAAAATCAATTTGTTAGGGGCTGGGGTTGTGGTTCAGCGGTAGAGCGCTCGCCTAGCACATGCGAGGCCCTCAGCACCCATAAAAGTAAATAAACAAAATAAATGTATTGTGTAGAAATAAAAAAATATTTTAAAAAATCATTGTTACCTGATCAATATTATAATCAGTGGCAAAACAAAACAGAACTAGAGTATCTGACTCCAAATCCAACCTTTCATTATACTAATTTGCTTTCTATGTATTTTTACGTCCTTTTTCATTGTATTTCACAATCCTAGAACATTAATTTTAAAGCATGAACAAATGAAATTGCCAAACTGACAAGTGTTTTTTGATGAGAGGAAAAACAAACGTGAAAATGCACATACCTCAAAGAGAATGTTACAAAAATATGTAATCTGGTAATCTCTATAGTATTTAAAAATAACTATAAAAAGTGATTTTTATGTTTTTCCTGTAGAAAATGGAAGAAATCCCAAATAATTCTAATTATGGTGATTATTTGTTCTTTGCAGGGCTGTCATTAAGCCTTTTTAATATTTCTTTATGGATGATAAACAAGAAGCTATATAAACTATCACAGAAAAACTTTGGTGGCCTAACCATGGAAACAAAAAGATTATAACGAATAACCTAAAAACCAGCTGAAGAAGGGCAAATGAGAGCAAAGATAAAAGCAACATATTAGGATGCTCTGAATCATATTTTCCAAAATAACAAAAAGGTACAAACCAGGCCTAGGAGAATGCCTGTAGTCCCAGCTATTTGAGAGGATGAGGCAGAAGGACCTCTTGAATGTAAGAGTTTGTGGTCAGCCTCAGAATTAGCAAGACACACCCCCCGTTCAAAAAAACAAAACAAAACAAAAACCTGTAAGAAAAAAATAGTGCTAAATAAAACTAAGGAAATCAAGAATGGAAAAGACCATAAGACTTTAAATCATTGAGCAACCAAACCTATTTATAGCCTATAATCTCATTCAATTCGATCACCTTCATGTTTAAAAAGAAAACAGATTCTTTAGCTTAAGGAATCATCTTAATTTTGTGTACTTCATGGCCTGGGTATACAGACAACCCAAATATTTCTTGAATTTCAAAACAATATGGACTACATATAATATAGTGCTGAGCTGTCATATAGTACTAGCTATGTGACAGTGGACAAGCCACTTTACATCAGGAGAATTCAGTTTCTTCAACTGTATAATGAAGAGATGCATTAGAAGAATCATTTAAAATTTCCTCCAGGTCTTGAGGTTTTTTGAGAAAATTTTTCAATTATTTCCTTTCCTTTCTCCTTTCTTTACCTGCAATTCTAAGGAAACCAGCATTTTACTTATGAAAATTTGTAAACTGTTGCTTGAAAATACAAGTCAACAAAAAGTATATAGCTATTACTAAATAATTCCAACTGAAAAATGGTATAGGATACAGAGAAAGTGGAATGATTCAGTGTTCAGAACGAATAACATCTAAGTACATAAAATTACCAAAACATTATTTTATTCTCATGTTATTAAGTATCATTCAGAACAAATTACTAGAAAGTTCCATAAAGGAGGGGATTTTTAATAAAAATCAATCATTATACACTCCAGGTCTAGAACAGTGACTGCATATAAGCTCTGAATAATTGCTAAATTTTTAAAAACTAATTTTTTGTGAAAGAGGCACCTCTAGGCATTAATTATAGGCATTATTTCTCAGAACTTCAGAACTCCTACATAGTTTCTTTAACCAAAAACAAACAAACAAAAAAAAACCCTAAGATGATATATTCAGGTCCATGGCTACACATGGGTATAATTACTTAATGCAATGTAATGTTATGCAGATGTCAAAAAATATTTTCAAAAAATTCTAATGTGGGAAAATGTTCTCAGTATAAAGCTGGGTAAAATAAGAGCACAAAACTGCATAAAATGAATCAAGTGGAGTTTTTAAATATATATGTACATATTAACAAACTATTAAAAATTAAAACAAATTATTAAAAATAATTACTTGTAGATTATGAGACTACAGGTAATTTTTTTCTTCTTTGAAAGATCTTTACTGCCTTCTACCCCTACATATCTTTAAGGAATATTCACTGATAATATTATCATGGCTCCATATGTTACTATAACTATTTTTTATGGTGCCTATGTTTTCCATTTACATCTGTTTATTTTATACATATAGATGCATGTAAGTATATATGCATGCACAGAGAGATCTCTGTATCTAATATGCACATATAAACATATACAACAAAAAACTTAGGTCATGAAACAATCTTTTTTGTTTCTTCCATGAATCAATACAATGATATTAGCACTAGAATACCAAGACAGAGTGAGGAACAAAGTGATAAATGCTAAAGCAGTGGCTACAGTTTCATATTGGAGTCTCATTTCATTTTACTATCACATTGGTTCCTATGTTTATGATGAAAACCAAGAGTGTTTTCTTTTTAGCCTGAAGTCAACTGAATCCTGTACTCCTGGCTCTAGAGCAATCCAAATCAATGTGAGAGTTTCATTTCAGATGCTTGATAGAAAATGTCTAGCAAGAATATCATTTACAATTGCTGCTTGGGATAGTGTACTCAGTCTTTGTATGCTTATGTCTCAGGCTGTCTTCTCCTGCCACTGCCATTCCACCAACAATAATAAGTATTTTCTTAAAGAATAATAAAACTATATACCTACTAAAAATCACATCCAAATGAATAATAAAATAACCTGCATGACAGTGAAATGAAGCAGAGGTAGGTGGTATCAGATACCACCTACTGTCACTGTCATGCAGGTTATTTTATTATTTATTAATTTTTAAGTCTAGGTTATAAGTGATTCCTTCTGGTAAGCATATAGTTTTGGCAGGAAATATCAACTCAAAAATACAAGAACTGGGCTGGGGTTGGCTCAGTGGTAGAGCACTTGCCTTGCACGTGTGAGGCACTGGGTTTAATCCTCAGCACCACAGGAAATAAATAAAGATATTATGTTCATCTACAACTAAAAAAAATAGAAAAAAAATAAAGGAACTGCTACCTCTGTTCAGTTCAGTGATCCATGTTAATGGTCAATGGGTATCCAGTGTTCATCAATAGTTCCCAGGGATGTCTGTTTGATGATTTATATAATGAAACCATGTAGATAATATTAACAAATACAAGTTTTGCTTTTTTTCTTTTTTTTATTTTTTAGTTGTAGATAAACACAATTCCCATTTTATTAAGTTATTTTTATAAACCCAGTGCCTCATACCTGCTAGCCAATTGCTGTACTAATGAGCTACAACCCCAGCCTCACCAGGTTGCTTTTGATTTCACTCCCTCTTTCTACCTCATTTTCAAAGACACTCTCTAGTACTCAAGGACTAAGGGAACACAGGATTCATGATTTCTATCCAACTCTAAACCCTTGGCACTTGCAGACAAAACCTAACACAGTAGAAGTATTTGTAACAGTAACAAAACTGGAAATGACCTAAATGCTCACTGATGAGAATGGACACTGAGATAAATTTCTATAAGGGAATACTATCGCAGGAGTGAAAATGCTCTAATGATATTGAACAAAAGGAAAATCACTGAAGACTTCACATAATGACACCACTAAGTTCAAAAACAGAAAACTAAGTATAGTTTATGTACACATATGTGGCATAAAAAGCAAGGTGATGATAAATTCAGAACTATAGTTAGCTCAGGTGCTAGGGGTGGAATTAGATAAAGATTTTAATGCATTGATACATGAATGTTTTTAATCTAAGTGATAGGTGTAGAGGTCTTTTTTTCACTTGTTTTAATAATATATATATATATATATATATATATATATATATATATATATATATATTTACCATGCATTCTTCTGTAGGTGAAATACTGAAGTACTTTTAAAGTATGTAGAACTTCCTTCTGAGGGAACTGGCCAGTACTTACAAGTTCTACCATCCATGACATCTGTTTTCACCCTCTTTTGATAAGAGGAGTGAATCAATTAGATTCTTCTCTTGAAAGTAGGGAACAAGGAAGTAGCAGAGCTGTCCAGAAAGGTTATAGAGAAGAGATATCTTGTATGAAAGATTCTAAAATTAGTGCATAATTTGATCCTCATGTAATTACAGCCACACCACTAAAATGACCTCTAAATTACAGTACACATGATCATCCTACAAGATAAATTGCAGCCCAAGACACTTTTCTCTATATCCAATACAGCCAGTTTTCCTTCTGGCATTAAATAATCCTTACAGAAGCACACCAAGTAAAGTACCTGGCTTATAAGAAATCATAATATATAATCACTCAAGTATTGCAAAATCATGCAAAGTGGCTCTATCAATGGGTTTAAAACTTTTCTGCTCTTTGAAAATCTTTTTAAAATAGTGAGACTTTCTGATTTTGGCATGGGGTGTGTTCTAAACAGTAAAAAGAACTTTTAAAAAGCTTACCAGGAGCTTCAAGTGTACAGCAAAATTTGGGAACCACCGGATAGTGGTTTATTTTATGAGATTTGCTTCCACTGTTTATATATTGGGTTTTTTTTTTGCCTTTTAAAAAAATTTTTAAAAATGTATTTAATGGGAAACCATTCCACTATATAGCATAGGTTTGAAAATTCACCCTATAATTTTTGTTCATACACAAACTGATGTGTAAATAAAGGAAGTTAATATACAAAAATATGGAAATGAGATAAGAAATGGTGGCAAGAATGGCATCAATTTCCCATGGCTTTTCAGATTCTCTGAGGCCCTACTACACTTCTCTGTCCTTCCTCTGAAATCTCTGCATTTTTACAACAACCCTCTCTTACCTCATCTTAACTAATCTTAGTTTTTGTTTTGAAACAAAGAAGTCCTACCAGAATTAGACTGTTTATATTCAGCAATCTTAATCAAATCAATACTTCATTTAAAAGAAATAATAGTTTTATTGCTTCATTTGTACAACAGTAACACATACCTACCACCTGGTGGCAGCATACCTACCTAAAAATAATAAATTATTTGGAAAGAACCCTTTCAGAGGTTAAGATATATCACACTTAAAAAAAAAAGTTTTCTGCTATATTTAGGTTAAAATTCATACTACTTTTAAGTGATACATACAGCCCCTCATTATCTGATCCCAGCATATTTCTCTACTCTAGTTTTCTGCTATATAGCTTTAATCTTCTAAATTCCAACATGACAATGATTTTAAGAATGGCTAATAATTCTTTAAGACTTTTTACAGCCTGACAAAATTCTAAAGTATTTTATACTAAAAGGCTAAATCTTCACATCAACCCCAGTACCAACATTTACAGATGAGTTACTGAGTTACAGAGAGGTTAAGTATAACTTTATAAAGACATATAGCCACTAAATGACAAAGTCACACTTGATCCCAAACAATCTGGGTTAGCCACTATAGGTTATACTTTTCTCCACAAAATTTTTGAAAAATTCCACTCAGATGTGTCTCATAAGGAACTTCTAATACAAAATATCCCAAACTGATTTCCCAATCTTGCCTGAAGTCAACAACTGAAACTGTTCTTCTTTTTCTCTTAGTGATAACACCAACCTTCTATCCATGTTCTCTCCTTTACCAACCAATCACGTTCTGATTTTATCCTCTCTATATTTCTTGATTATCCCCACACTTTCACTCCTATTTCACTGTCTCAATTGTAGTTCAACAGCCTCTAAATAGTTTTACCGTCAAGTCTATCCTCGATACAGCTGCAAAATGGATCAATCTGAAACTCAATCTTTTTAAGTATCAGTTAAAAATAATTTTTAAATGCAAAAATTTAAATGAATGAATGTATATGTAACCATATTACTCATTGTCCTAAAACCCATCAACATATCCCACAACCTTCAGGATAAAAATCTCCTTAACATGAAATTCAAGACCCTCAGGATAGAGCCCAGACCTACCTTCTTCAGCTTCATCTCTTGCCCTATCTTGCTTATACCTTTATACTCCAATAATACCAAGCTCTTGTACAACTTCCCCCAAGGAAGTCAAACTGTTCCACACCTCAGTGCTTTACTCTTCCTGTCTCATTTTCCTGAAATTTCTACCCACACCTCTCTACTTTTTCACCAAGTTTTTCTCAAAACTTCAAGGCTTCATTCAGAGTTTATCCAAGCAAGAAGCCTTCTCTAACTGCCAAATGGAATCAGATATTCCTCCCTTGTGTTTTTTATAGAGCCAGAATAATATTACACTCCTAAATTTATAAATATCTGTTTTTGTTTCTGCCTACTACTAACTAAATGAAGCTTGTATTTAGCAGATTCCATGTCTTTCACATTCTACAGTCTAGCACAAGATATAACAAGCAATAAGTGCACAAATGTATTTATCAAATGAGTAAATAAGTGATTATCTGCACTTCACTTACTGTATTGTGGTTGACTTTCTACTCTATTAGAATGTGAAAATATTAGGCGCAGGCCTGTGGGTTTTTTTATCTCTGAATCTACACCGACTTGCATGGAGGTCAAATAAACATTAAATAGATTAATAAGACTGAAAATACCTGAGTAACAAAATGAAAGGAACATTTTAAGATCAAGACAGTGACAATGTACAGAATGTACTGTAGGGGTTGGGGTTGTGGCTCAATGGTGGAGCACTTGTCTAGCAAGATGTCCGGCTCTGGTTTCAATCCTCAGCACCATATAAAAATAAATAAATAAAATAAAGGTACTGTGTCCATTTACAACTAAAAAAATTTTAAATTATACTATACTGTATACATGAGAATTTTAAAATGATCATTTATTAAAAGGTCTTGAAAAAGGAAATTTAGAGAAATCTAGAGAGAAAGAAACAGAAGACCAATTACCAAGAAAAAGATTAAAAAGTTGTATGTCGTAAAACTATTATCAAATGTTAACACTTAAGTCTTATGAATAAATGAGATACTTGGAGAACCAAGTCTCTGAATAAATTTTGGGAAATGATCATTTTAGGTGGTTTCTGATACCAGCAATAAGAGACTTCTAATTAAGAAAATTCTGGATTACTCTTATTAAATTCCAACCTAGCTGGTAACACTACACTCATTAAGAACTTATTCTGTCATTCTGCTCATTCATTCAAGAAGCAAATGTCAGGGACTGCCCTGTGCATGAGCTAAGCCCCTCCAAAAGCCTTGAGTAAAGGGGATATTGGACTGGCAACATATGCCACACCATGTGTTATACCAAGCAAGTGGCCTTTACCCCCACTCATCAAGGAAGAGCCTCAGCTCTGGGCTTGAGCAGTACCCAACAGGATTGGGCAACCCCTGCTGAAACACTATCCCCTGCCTTATTGGGGTGGAACATTCTATCAAATGTCTTTTCCCTAATAAACAGATGGGTTCCAAGTGCACTCGCTCTCTTGCCCTCTTGCCTTCCAGCGTGGAAGAGGACCCTTGAGGTGGCAGAGCAGGCCCATTCTCCACCTGAGAAACTGGTGTCCATGGGTTGCATGATTCTTAGCTGTTTCCTTACTTTAACGTTGCAGCCAGCTCTTTTGACCAGCTCATCTTGCCAGCATGCACAGCTGGAGAGAAGCAAACACTTATTGAATACCTGCTATTTGAAAAGCACTATGCTAGGTTGCATTTAATTGATATTGAGAGTTTTCCTTATAAAATATTCTAGAAAATGAGTCAGTAGCATTTTAAATATTTTAACAAAATGTTGTGTGTGGGGGGGTAAGATCCAAAATCCAACCTTTCACTGTACTTATTACCCAGGAGCATCTGTCTCTCCTACTTTGGAAAGCAGAGACTGTTGCCATTTCTCTATTTCCACCTCTTGATCTAAGTTTGCTGATTATGTGTCTGTTCAAAGTTAACTATGTTTAGTAGAACTGCTTTATAAATTTTGTTTGGTGTTGGGGACTAAACCTAGGAACTTGTGCTCTACCATTGAGCTATATCCTAGCCCAAGAATAACTATATTTATAATAGTTTTTCAATCCCATTCGAAAAGCACATGTTTATACAAATGAAATAATGTACATACTTTGTTTAGTTTTGTTCTTGCAGTAGTGGAGATAAAGAACAGTAGTGCTCTACCTTTGAGCTATAATGTAAGCTCCCCCCTTTTTTTTCCCCTCAGACAGGATCTTGCCTCAGCCTCCTGAGTAGCTGGGATTACAGGTGTATACCACTGCAACATCTAAACTATTTCTGATAATGTTGTTTTCACTCTATTTACCATGTCCCTCTCAGCCTGGCACCTGCCAGGCAACGCGGAGTTCGAGGCGCCTGCGCTCTGTGACGTGTCTTGACTCCCGCCTCACTCTGTGTTTACGTGGAGACGAAGATGGCGGTGGCGACCGCTGTACTCGTGTGGACGAGGAGGATTCGCCAGTGATTGCAGCGTCTGACTGGTTTTGTTCGGGTGGGGAGGCAGCTCCCAGCTGGGCCCTGTGGCCTGGGTCGCGGAGCTAGCCGTCCCACCTCGGTCTGAACCGATTTTTCCTTTCTACCCCCGACCCCCTCCGTGTTCTTTCCCTGCCTACCCCGCAGAAGCCATGGAGGACGAAGAAAGAAGGAGAAAGATAGAAGCTGGTAAAGCGAAGGTAGGAGAGCCAGGGACCGCAGGGCCAGAGGTGGGAGGCGGTGGCTGGGAAAGGGTGGGAGGAGGCCTGGGGAACGAGTTTGCGGCAGCCGAGTGCGCTGTCGGAGGGAGGTACTGCAGGGTCTGGGTTTCCTCCCCTCCCTCCTGTCCCTTTTCCTAGGACGTGTAAAGCCCGGGAGGCGCGCGGCCAGCTTCCCGAGCTCTGAGGGCGCACCCGGGAGTGCGTGAGCGGGGGTCTCAGCCCCCTCCTCTGCAGGCGGCTGGGGGCGGCGCGGTGGGGCCCGGGGCTCCGAGGGGCGGCACCGGGCGGGCTGCACTTGGCGCCAGGCTAGGGCCATCCCCACCCCCACAGCGGCTCTGTGCGCTCACGATTTGGGGAGCAGTTGCATAGGGGAAGCTTTATTGTGGAGGTGTAGTTGGGGGCTACATCTTTTCTTGCACTTATCCACATAAATACTGGCAATGGCTGTCTTCCGGTTTGACTCATCTGAACTTAGCAATTGGAACATCTCTATAGAAAAAAATGAGCCAGTGAACACATGGTCTCTCCTTTCAGGTCCTCAAGAGATCTTGAGGAGGGGGACAGCCAAATACACACTAGCCACAAAAGGAAAACACATGCGCACACACAGGACACACATGGACACTGTATGACCGGTGCACTTTTATTTTCTAAGCCCCAGAAGTTACATCAGTAGGAAGTGACAGGGTAGGAAACTTCTCCCTGGACTGCCCTCTCTCTGGGGGGGTGACTGTAGTCCCTGGGGACCCTAAAGAACAGGGAGCAAAATGGTCAAGTAAGAAGCATCCTTAGAAATAATTTTGCCCAGCCTTCACACTGCAGATGAGAAACCCCCCTAGTATTCTAGTTGGCTTAGTGTTTTCTATAGAGGGAATTTTTGTCTTTAGGTTAGAGGTTTGCATCAGTTTTTTTTTTTGTTTTTTGTTTTGTTTTGTTTTGTTTTTGTGGGACTGTATTACAGCTCAAGTCCTTTGCTCCTACTATACCAGTTTATTTGGTCATGGTTTAGTAGAGAAAGTGTTTTGGTTTTTAAGATTAGAGTGCAGGAAAAAGTTCTTCGGCTAAGAGTTAAAAAGCTAAATTTCTTTGAGACTGTGGGGATAGAGATAAAATACCAGAATTTCACAAGTTCAATCTTAAAGACAAGTGTGCTCGATATCACACAGGTCTGGTGTGACCCTGATCAGAGTTATTCTGATCTGAAGATTTTGGCGTTTAAGGCATTAAGATAATTGCCTGAGTTGTTCATGGAGTTTTTCATCAGTATGTCTGAAACCATTAAATACAATGACGATGATCATAAAACTCTGTTTCTGAAAACACTAAATGAACAACGCCTGGAAGGAGAATTTTGTGATATTGCTATTGTGGTTGAAGATGTGAAATTCAGAGCACACAGATGTGTTCTTGCCGCCTGCAGCACCTACTTTAAAAAGCTTTTCAAGAAGCTTGAGGTAGATAGCTCTTCAGTAATAGAGATAGATTTTCTTTGTTCTGATATATTTGAAGAGGTCCTGAACTACATGTACACAGCAAAGATCTCCATGAAAAAGGAAGATGTTAACCTAATGATGTCATCCGGTCAGATTCTTGGTATAAGATTTTTGGATAAACTCTGTTCTCAGAAGCAAGATGTATCTAGTCCTGATGAAAATAATGGCCAATCAAAGAGTAAATATTGCCTCAAAATAAATCGCCCCATTGGAGATACTGCTGATGCTCAGGATGATGATGTGGAAGAAATAGGGGATCAGGATGACAGTCCTTCAGACGACACAGTAGAAGACACCCCCCCCCAAGTCAAGAGGACGGCAAGTCACCTATGACTACACTCAGGGTTCAGGAAGCAATTTTGAAAGAGTTGGGGAGCAAGGAAGTTCGAAAAGTAAATTGCTATGGTCAGGAAGTAGAATCCATGGAGACCCCAGAGTCCAAAGATTTGGGGTCCCAGACCCCTCAAGCCTTAACATTTAATGATGGAATGAGTGAGGTAAAAGATGAAGAGACACCAGGCTGGACTGCTACCAGTGACATGAAGTTTGAGTACTTACTTTATGGTCACCATCGGGAGCAGATTGCCTGTCAAGCATGTGGTAAGACATTTTCTGATGAAGGCAGATTGAGGAAGCATGAGAAACTTCACACCGCAGACTGGCCATTTGTATGTGAAATGTGTACAAAAGGGTTCACCACCCAGGCCCACCTGAAGGAACACCTAAAAATCCACACAGGGTATAAGCCTTACAGTTGTGAGGTGTGTGGAAAATCATTCATTTGTGCCCCAGACTTAAAGAAGCATGAGAGAGTTCACAGTAATGAAAGACCATTCGCATGTCACATGTGTGACAAAGCCTTCAAACACAAGTCTCACCTTAAGGACCATGAAAGGAGGCACAGAGGTGAAAAGCCCTTTGTGTGTGGCTCCTGCACCAAGGCCTTTGCCAAAGCTTCGGATCTGAAGAGACATGAGAACAATATGCACAGCGAGAGAAAGCAGGTTACCCCCAGTGCCATCCAGAGCGAGACTGAACAGTTGCAGGCTGCGGCCATGGCTGCAGAAGCCGAGCAGCAGTTGGAGACAATAGCCTGTAGCTAGAGGTGGCAGGACCCGAGTGCTACGCCTGGGAAGCCGAGACTGGGACTACATGGATCGTGATCAGCGAACACCAGTTATTATGTTTTCATGGAAATGAATGGAGCAGTGTACTTGCTAGACATAAGGCAGTGTATTGGTTAGGTATTTTTAAAACTTTGTCAAGGAAATTACATTCCTAAGTTCTGACCAAACCATTTCAGTGTCCTCTCTAGTGTCTATTGTTGCCAATAAGCTCCCCTCCCCTTCTTTTTTATGATTTTAATTTGAGAACTCCTGTGTCCATTTTAGAGGTGAGAGACTTCTGTTCTATTTTTAATCCTCTACACTCGCGTTGTGAGTGCACTGCACAGAGTAATAATCGAGTAAATTGATTTCTTAATTGTCATAGTCACATGTGACTTATGGTCAAAACAGCAGTTTGAATAACTTAATAAACGTTCTTCATACAGACCCAGAAAATGCTGGTGGGTGATTGACCAAGAACACTGCGCAAGTGTGAAACCAAGTTCTGGAAATGCAGAATGGTATTAGATTTATATTTGGTTTGTTCACTTTTTCTGTCACTGTTTTACCTTGTTTTTGTGCACAGGTAATAATTGCTTTGCTGAAGTGTTTCTTCATCCATTTCCATTGCCCCATGTCTACCCCCAAAGCTGTAGTCGTACGTACTACATCATCCTGTGAATGCACAGGATGCTGGTGCTTAGGGCTGTCTTCACAGGTTCCTCTTTTGGGGGCATTGTCCTTCTGCAACAAAAGGAGTTTGTGGAGTAGACCAGTGGTGAGAGGAGTAAAAGCTCTCAGAGACAAGGTTTTCATATGTGCAACAATTCCAAGACTTATTAGATGAAAATAATTCTTAATTGATTTTGAAATTGGATTTATATTTAGGTTCAAAATTAGGACAAGAAACATTTGTGTGGCTTAATGGAATGTCATCCAGCTTTTAGGCTCTCTGTGGCACATGATTTATTCATAAAAGAGATGCAATATGCTTGCTTAAATTAATAAATTTAAAAATCTTCTAAGTGTAAATAGTAGTGTTGGTCTTATGTATTTCAAGTAAAAGCAGATGGCTGCACCTTTTTTGCACATTGGATTAAAGTAACTTCCATGAGCAACAAACATCAGACTGTTTTTAACCAATATTAAAGATTGTGAGACCAAATGTTTGTTATTGAAGTATATTTCATCACTGGTTACAGTTTAAATAGGAATTGATTGCCTTTTATTAGCTGTAAATCAGAATTATAAATTCTGTTTCAGATTTGGTGTACTAAATGTTCTTTTAACCATTTCGTTAGGAATATATTGAAATGCCAACAATAGTTTGAATTATGTTCTGTAAGAAAGTATTAGTCAATTATTTTAGAATATGTACAATTGTAGAAAATGACAACTGTTAAAATTCATGTTTGGTTGCTAGAATTTTTTTTAAGTACATTAAAGTAATTTCATTTAATAGCTTGTTACATTAACACCTGTAATGACTATTGTGGGAGAAACTTTATTTTTTAAATTGGTGTATATGTTCTGCCCGAGATTGTAGGATGAAGATGCTACTTTAAAAGAAATTATTTATTGGTAAAAATGTTTAATTTAGTTTAAAATTAATTTAATTTTTTTCTTGAAAGTTGTTTATTCTGTACTAAAAGTAGTCCTGTCACTGTGTTTATATGCTGTTAGTAGAAGGGGAACTGACTGCTGTTCCAAGGCTGTTTTAACCAAAGCAAAGGAAAAATAATTTAACATCTTGTTGATAGCTACTTCAACAAACCATATTTTGGGCCTTCATTTTTGTATATAAAAGAAAGTATACTTCTATCATTCCTGTTTTCATTTTTTTCATAGCAATCTTTCACACACCCAGGTTTCTTCCAAAATATGCTTTCTATACTCTTAATCATGGTTTTATAGAATTGCAAGTTTAACATGGGAATGACACCCATTAAAACCACAGAATCATGGCAGTACCCCCCAAAAGAGAAAGTTTAATTTTCAGATCTTTATTTGTATTGTGCAGGTATTTGTCATTTGGCCTATTTTGCATGAGAAATATATTTCTGTTACAATTTCTACCACTGGTATTGGGTTCCTATATGTATTTGGGTGCATGTTATCTTTGTGTTCTTTTAGTGGCAGCAGAGTCATAAACTGACAGCTGTTCTGCTTGCTGAGACCTGGTTAGTAACTGCCTTTCTTCACATCCATCTGGCTGTAATAATCTCCTGGATAGTGAAACCATCATGTTAGATTCTTCAAGGGTATCTCTAACGTATTAGGGAGTTAATTCTGAAATGTGCTCACCCTGCATCTGCTACATACATGAGAGGAAGGGAAATTCTAAATGTCAATATTACTCCCTTTTCACTGCTACTTTTTCTGTTTGTATAAAGAGAATGTCCATAAACTTGATGTTAACTTTTGTACTCAACTTGCATTGTACTGGTACTGATGAAGAAAGAGATTTGGGGAAGTTTAACTGAAGGGCAATGTGTTAGCTTTGTGTTACTATAGAAACATCTGAGATGTTCAACTGATGAGAAGTTTTGTTTTGGTGGTTTCAATCCATGATCAGTTGGCCCAGTTGTTTTGGGCCCATGGTGCCATATCAAAAGAACATGTGGTAGAACAAAGCTGCTTATCTCTGGCCAGAAAGCTAGGAAGAGGAAGATGCCCTTCAAGGGCATGCCCCCAAAGACCTGAAGACCTCACACTAGGTCCCATGCAAAGTTCCACCATGACCCAGTAATGTCATGAGCTGAAGTCCAAGCCTCCAACAGATGCACTTTTGGAGAACATTTAAAATCCAAACTGCAGCAGATATTTTGCCTCTGTTAACTTACTCATTAATTTAAAGTGTTTGGAAATTACGGAAGTGCTATCAAATGAACTTGATACTAACTTCTGTTTTGTTGGAGGAAAAGATTGAAATGAGAGAAAATGATGTAAGTGTATGTAGTTTCCAATTAAATGGATTATACTGTAACTCAAAAAAAAAAAAGAATATACTATTAAGTGAGCAACAGGGTAAAAGGACGACTATTATTTAAAACCTTAGTAAAAATCAAGGTAAGAGACAGTGGCTTGGATTACAGGATATATTTGAACACAGTTTATTATTGGACTGAATAAGTGTTATGAAAGAAAGAGAAAAGACAAGGATAACTCCAAGATTACTGCTGAGGAACTCCTAAAGCAGGGCCACCACTCACTGGAATAGGAAGAACAGGATTGGGGGAATAAAACAAAAGTTTGGTTTTAGAGAAAACTTTACATTTATGTATATTATTCATTCAAATAGAGTTGTTTAGTAAGTGATTAGAAATGAATATGGAGTTCAAGGGGAAGAAGACCCAAGCTGGAGATACAAATAGGAAGCATATAAGTGGTATTTTAAGCATTGACACTAAATGAGATAACCAAGGTAGTGAGTGGAGATGGAGAAAATGTCTGAGGATTGATCTTAGACCCTGAGACATAAATAAATGAGGAAAATAAGAAAGAACCAATGTTTAACATTAGGTTTGGCTAAATGTTGGGCACAATTGACCTTGACAAGAACAGGTTGGTAGAGTGGTGAAGGTCAAACCTGCTTCAAGTCAGGCATGATGGCCACATGGCTGTAATCCCAACAGCTCCAGCAGCTGAGGCAGGAGGATTGTGAGTTTAAAACCAGCCTCAACAACTTAGCAAGGCTCTAAGCAACTCAGGGAGACCCTGTCCCTAAATAAAAAACAAAAAGGGCTGAGCATGTTGCTCAGTGGTTAAGTGCCTCTGAATTCAATCTTCAGTATTTAAAAAAAAAAAAAACCTTCTTCAAGTGAGTTCAACAGAGTAGAGAAGCTGGAGACCATGAATATGAGGGGGTTTTGTTGCAAAAAAAAACTACAGAAATTGTGGGATAGTTAGATGGCATAGAGTCAATAGAGGTTTTTTTGTTTTGTTATTTAAGATAGGAGATATGTCATTTTTATATGCTAATGGTAATGATTCATTTAAGAGTCAATTGCAGGTGAAAAAGGATAATTACTGAAACAATACCCTAGAGCAGAAAGAGGAAAAGGGAACCAATGGAAGGATTTACCATAAATTGGAGTGAGGTGATCACTGTTATAGGAAAGGAACTTGTACAATATGAGTACTATGCAAGTTTGTTGATTGATATGGCAGAGGGAGAATGCCAAAATTTTATTATTAGAGTTGTATCTACTTTATAAGCATTTTAAGAATAAAAATTATTATCTAAGAGTGAGGATCTTGTAAATAGTATTGGAAGTAAGGGAAGATAAGATATGGATTGAGTTAACAAAGACAAGATAATTAGCTATGTAAATGTAGCAAATTTAATGTAAGACTGGGTAGCATAATTGAGTATTCTGTATTAAGCCAGGTTCAAATGCTAACATAAATTTTATTTAAGATTAGGGAGGGAGAGAGGTAGGATTGAAGGAGTTAGGGTATATGTAAGAAGTTATTATAATGACAGGCCATAAATCTAAGCTGTATAATAATTAAGGAATTAAGAACATGATAAGACGCATGAAGATATGGTGGTTAATGTATTAAATATTGTGATGAAAAGAATGATTGAGAATTGGAGTCGCCAAGGAAATCAGCTGAAAAAATAAGAAGATATATTGGAGAGTGGAATACTTTTAATTGAGATTATCAAGGAACAAGTGCAAGTGTTAGTAATGACAAAGTCAGCAATGTAACAGTAATGGATGGCTGAGAGGGAACAAAGGACAAGATCAATGGAAGATACAAGATCAAGTAACTGAGAAGTCAGGGTACCGGAAGGGTTGCTACAATACTGAAATCATGAGAATTATGATAGGAAGTGCAGTAAAGAGAGTCATTGAGGCAGGCCTAAAATCTTCAATAAATGAGGGGTTGAGATCTACAATAAGGAGGTGGTACATCTATCTAATGACATGAATTTTAGATAGGATCAAGGTCTAGGACACAGAAAAGGACAAGAGGACTTTTAGTCCCCCACTGGGAAAATGCAGGCCCCTTTCTTGAGGCCCAGTGGGAGGACCTGGAAACCAGTGAGATAGAGTCCAAGGGTGAAGAGGACTGGAGTTGAGCACAGGAGCATCTGAGGAGGAATCAGTGGTCAGTTGTGGTGGGCCACAGTGGGAGGAAGTCAGAAGACAAGAGGATCTTCATAGCAGCAATATAGACTCTGATGGTCCCTAGACCCATATGTACAAGTGGAAGAGAGAGGAGGATCTCAGGCTCTTAGCCAAAAGTAGCCTGGGGATGGCTCTGTGTTTGGAAAGTGCCTGGAAACCTTGGGGTCCCCTCCCCCGATGCCCACTGCAAGCTTCAGCCATGTTGATAGGAGACTTGAGAAGACGCCCCTGTCTGAACTAATTGTACTCCAAAACTTCGGCATGATGACAGGCTAAATTTTTCCCTAATTATCATTATACATTTTCTCTTTGTCTTCCCCATGTGCTGACTCTCTTGGTTATTTTGTTTGTGTTATTTTTGTTTTTGGGAACTTATGCTTCCCTATTTTTAAAAAATTTTCCTTACTCATTTTACTTCGATATATCATCCTATAGCTTATTTTTGAAATCTTACAAATCTTAAAGTATCTTTAATTTACCCTTGTACTTGATTAAATTTGGCTGGATAAAGAATTCAGGGAGGCTGAAAATTATTTCCCCCTACATTTTTGTGACATTGATCTCTTGTCTTGCAACTTCTAAAATTGAGAAAGGTCAAGCCATTATGATCTCTGAATCTGTTTCACCCACACACATACCCTTTCTTTTAGAGCTTTTATAAAATATTCATTCACAAGTATTTATCAAGCAGCTGTGCTGTGTCTGCTTCTGTTTTAGGTACAAATGTCCAATTGATGGAATTTGAAGGAGAGGTATTTTTTGATTTTAAAGTGCTTCAGTATTATATTTTCTTCATTTATTCCTTTTTCCCCACCTATAACAGTTGTAGTCAAGTGTTAGTGACTCAAATCTTGGTTTGAATCCCATATCTGTTACTTCTTATCCATGTGATAATGAAAAAAAATTATTTGTAAAATTTAATTGCTAGTATATCTATTTTACAAGGATATTATGAGGATTAACTGAAATAATGTAAACAAAACTCACAGTACTCAGTGCTATACAAACATAATATTAATGTTATCTCCCATACCTTTCTTGGTTCCTCTTCCCTAGTTTGACCCAGAGGAAGGAGTATTGAATGAGCCCTGCCACAGCAAACTATCCCCCACCATTCTTTACTATTTTCATGTCTCTGCAAGAGAAACTCTACAGAGTATATACCTTAGAGAAAGATCATGGGTTGGGCCAGGGAATTGTGGAGGTTGCTAAACTTCACTTGGAATCTTTCTGAATAGAATAGAAGACATCCTTTTTCTGAATAGAGAGGATGCTGCTTGAGCAATACTGTGTCCTTGACAAATGGGAATCTTCATAAAAAACACTTGTGTCATAGACATAGATAATATGAGTCTCTGACTCAGACTTACTTTGGACTGGTCAGTGGCCATGGGAAAGAGGGACTGCTTCTCTGTTTCCTCTGTCTGGAGCTACTCTTGCTCCTTCTCCTCCTCTTCCTCTCTCTCCTCCTCCCCCCCACCCTGCCTTCCTCTTCCTCCTCCTACAGTGTTCAGTCTGCCCCTGGGGGCTATGCAAGGTGTGATGTTGTGGGAGATTGAACACAGAAACAGACATCAGAATCTGGTCATCTTCTGGTACTGTTCTTTAATGTCTATTAAAGAACTTTGCAAAAAAATATATATATATTCATTGACTAATTTTAGAAGTTGTATTTATTTAGGTGGTAATGACTTATAATTAAATCTACCCTTTTTTAATTATAGAGTCCTATAAGTTACAGCAGATGCATGCAATCATAAAATACCACCACAATTAAGATAAAATCTCTTTAGCCAGGCATGATGGTGCACACCTGTAATCCCAGTGGCTTGGGAGGCTAAAGCAGGAGGATTGTGAGTTCAAAGCCAGTCTCAGCAACAGTGATTCTCTAAGCAACTCAGGGAAACCTTGTCTCTAAATAAAATACAAAATAGGGCTGGGGATATGGCTCAGTGCTTGAGTTCCCTTGAGTTCAATCCCTGGTACCAAAAAAATTCATCATCATCATCATCATCATAATCTCTTCATACCCCTTTGCAGTCAACATAACCTTAGCTCCTAGAAGCCATTCGTCTAATGATTTATATTTTAAGCAGTTAGCATTGTTCCACAACTTTCTAGAACAATGTTTTATTTATCTGGAAAGAGAAAAAGATTGTATGGTAGATTTTTGCCTAGGAAAAGAGTTGCCAGAATTAAAACAATACATACTTATACTACAAGTCATTCATCATTTTTATGGAATTCAGTTTAACTGGGAATCCTGTGCTTTGTCTGGCCACCCTCCCTTGGATGGATATTATCAGTGTGGGAACTGTCATAATTGTGGTTAAGTATGAAATTGACAGAGAGGAAATGAAGAGAAGGATTATGCAAGAAGAGGCCATGGATCATCTGTAGTGTCATTTCACCATTAAGACACTTTGATTTCCAGGTGTGTTCTCGCTATTAGATTGTGCACACCTTGAGTTCAGCATTTGCCCACATGCCTCCAGGATCAAGCACATTGCCTGGTAATTCTCAGCTCCCTTAACCTTTTGTTAAATGAGTGACTTAATGCTGTCTATAGAGTTGAATTAGATTGGCTGCCATCTAATAGACAAAAAGCATCTATAGTTCATAAAATACTTTACATGTGAAAACTATGTGTATGTGTGTGTCTGTATTTTTCTATTTATATCCTCTACCAACAATTCAGAGCCTAATCACATTTAGTTTCCGCACCTGTGGAATATATTATTGTTGTTTTCTGTATGGTTGCTAATATCAACCAGTAGAAAGGGTGTTACTTACCTTTGTAGAAGGTGAATCTGTTGTTGTTCCTGCTATTGGCTATATGTTCCACGTTTAAAAATGTAATTAATGATGGCTGATTTCTCTATTTGGCTGTGAAAGAAGGATATCACATAAATTTAGTAAAATAAAAAATTGTATTTAACTTGCAAGGGTAATTCTCAGGATTTCTTTCCTGTTTAAAAAAAAAAGCAAAAGACAAACAAGCAAACAAAAAACTTTTTTGTGTCAAGAGTCATAATAAGGAAACATGTTAATCAAATTTTGTGGTTAGAACTGAAAAAAATGCTTTATTTGCTCATAAATAAATACATGTTCATATTTTCAAATTACATATGCATTTTAATCTCTTCTTTTCCCAGTTTAAAAATTCTAATTTTTTATGCTGGGGACTTCTCAGTTTGTATTTATCACGTTTTGAGCATCCTGGCCCCAAATCTTGGTGATCTCAATTTCCTATGTACCAGGCCAGTCTCCTGTATCTTTCCTGTAATTATCTACTCCATCATTCTGTCAGTCATTGGGTCAATTAGTCAGTCTGTCGGTCAGTCACTGGACCCTTCGTGAGCCCCCTCCTCTTTTCCAGGAACTGCATTAGTCTCTGGGGACACTGACCTAAGGAAGGCACAGCCCTTGATAGGGAGCTCATGATCCACGGAAGAGAACAAACCAACCCTACTCCTCTTTTAGTATCCAAATATAGAACTTTTCAAGGAGAAAATTCATGTGTACTCATTGACACATTTGAACATACTGGTCCAAGATCTCAGTGATTTCAGTTTCCTACCTACCAGGAAAATTGACACATTCCTAGTAGATTCAAAATGCCAAACACCTCCAGTTGACATCATACTTTCCTTTTGCCAATGGCACTGCCAAAAATGCCAGGAGAGTTTTAATTCCTGACTACCTCCTGAAATGCTGGGAGGATAAAATTATATAATGTATTTGAAATTCTTTAAAACCTAGAAAGTGCCGTTCCAAGAAGAAGAATTTCAGCAGCTATAGTTATAAGAGACTAGAATTCATTCAGGGTTGACTATGAATTCCTTTACCTTTGGTGACTTGGCTGGGTTGAAAAATGTTGCCCCTACTTCAGAGGTGCAAAACAGGAGGGGTGACTGAGAGACACATGGTACACAGTTTACCAGTGGCTATAATTCATAATAATAATTTCAATTTTTCTCACCTTCATAATTTAATCAGACGGGGCATTTAAAATCCTATAACTCAGCATCTGGTACATAGCAGGTATACTATGAATTTCCTTGAAACTGGTATCCACTAGTAGTTTTGGATTTTACTCTATCACCTAACCCTCTCTTCAATCAATAGGCATCTTTCTGGGAACATCATGAAATAGAACAGAAAGGGTGTTTGGCCTCCCAATAAATCATATTGAAACTGATATGTCATGGTTGGCAGTGAAGTATGTATAAGTAATTTGTACCACTCATAGCTCATAACACTATCTAATTGGTGTTTGCTAATAATTTTCTTTTTAAAATTAGGGTAGATTCAAGATGACTGCCATAATAAATGTCCCTCTCACTCTTCAATGTTCAAATGTGATCTCCGGGTAGACAGCAAAGGGTGAGGACTTGGCCAGGCAAATATAGGCTGAGTGGGTCTTCATTTTCCCACTTAGCCTCATTTTCAGGTTTGGGTTTCTATTTTAGGATCTGAAAGCAAGAGGGTATTGGTACAAAAAGGCAGTGGTGTTCTATGCCAAGGTGCTCTGGCACGATATGTCCTGGGCTATACGCCCCCCCACCCCCCAGTCAGGGGAATGAAGGAAGAGACCTGGAGTAGGGACTCAGCAAAGATTCTGGTGCAGAGGATAATCCTGAGGCGTGGAGAGTTCCCAGCCTAGAGTGCATTGACCAAAGGAGACACCTCAGAACATCAGATAGATGGTCCCTGCAAGTGGGTGTATGGGCCTGTGGAAACCTCCACAGCAACATCACAGAGTGAGCTACTCACGCATGGCTGGAGCCCAGCAAGCAGTCTCCAGCACCACCTGGGGAAAGATTGTCACAGGCAGAGGTGGTCAGGGAGGCAGTGCCCCAGGCAATGGGTGGGATGTGGGTCATTGGGGACCTAGAATACCAGAGGGAAAACTGAGGCAGATCTGTAAAAAGGGAACCAAATAACAGAGAAAGACTCAGAGATTGAGTCCATCTATGTAGGTGCTGGCTCACCATACAAAACTTTTCTCTTGAATCTTTGGCAACAAAGGTAACTTCAGGCTTATTAAGAGATGACAAGATGTCTCCTTCTAGCTACTGGCTGGGAGGGGCTGGGACTAGGATGTGGTCATTCTCCTGAGTCCTCTGGCCTTCTCTTCCTGGACTGATGTCCTCTAGTTGGGGATACCGCTGTCTTCAACTCTACCTCCTTCTCCTGGCTTCCTATTGCATCCCCCGCCCCCCCCCCCACACACACAGAATTGAGTTGGAAGTGATTCCTTTGGGATCTTGAAGGTATCACTCATTTGCCTTCCAGTTTCCAACAGTGATACTGAACTGACCAAAGATTTTCAGATTCCTCCTCTCAGGGCAGAGTGGTGTTCTGCCTCAGCTGTACCTGGTGCCCTTTCTTCTCTGGAAGCTTTTGAGAACTCTTCTTGTCCCCAAAGTTGTGAAATCTTACAATGATGTACCTTGAGTAGGTATAGTTTTATCTAGGCAATCAATGAACCCTTAGATCTCAAAGCACATGCCCTTAGATTCTGGAAAACATCCTTAAATAATTTTACTGATGATTTCCTTACCCATTTTCTATGCTTTCCTTTCTGGAACTCCTATCATTTAAATGTGGAATCTCTTAAGTTAGTATGCCGGCATACTTTTCTTCCATATTTTTCACTTCCTTGGTTTTGTATTTAGTTATTGCGTTATTTCCTAAAAGATCTCAGCTTTCTCTTCCAACCCTTCTAATGTGTACCATTTTCTTTACACATTATCAATTCCCTACATGGACTTCATCTCCCTGGGTCTCCTTTCTCCATTTTGGTCTCCATCTTCCATGCTAATGGTTTTCCCAGATGTCTGCTAATGTTTAAGGCTGGAAAGTTACTTGAGCACGCAGGTGGAGTTTGTCTATGTAAGTGTTGCCATAGGAGAGCTGGCATAGTCAAGTGCTGGGAAACCCTATCATCAGTCCCTTTAGTCCCTTCTTCTTGGGTCAGATTAACTAGACCCCCAGAGTAAATCTTTTGATGCCCTATGTGGTCAACAAAATAAAAAGGTCCATGCACTGATCCTTAAAACCTATGAATATGTTACTTAGATGTCAAAGGACACTTTGAAGATGTCTTCAAATTAAGGTTCTTGAGAGTTCTTGAGAGTATCTTGGATCCTCCAGTGGGTTTACCGTAATTAGAAATTGTGATAAGAAAGAAGCAAGAGGCTCAGACTCCAAGGAGGAGATGCAATCACAAAGCAGAGGTTGGAGTGAGGAGGGCTTGAGCCAAGGAATGTGGGCAGCTTGACAAGTTGAGAAAAGCAAGGCACAAGATTCGCCTTAGGCCTCCAGAAGGGACACAGCCTTTTAATTTGTTTAATTCACTAATTGTTGTTTTAATTCACTAATTGGTGGCAATTATGGCAGCAGTAATAACCTGGTCTGGCCTGTGGCCGGGCACTGGCAGTGGGGCAGATCTTGCTTTCTGTGAGCAGATATGCACGTCGCCTCCTGCTGTTCACTGTGGTGTTCTGCCTCAGCTCTACCTGGCACCCTGCAGGGCTGAGCCACTGTTGCATGCTCCCCCTTGGGTGGGCAATGAAATCTCCCAGAAAGGTAAAGTGAGGCAGAGGTTCCAGGGATCAAACTTCTTCCCACTCTGCGTTCCAAAAGTACCTGGAGCTGCCAATTCCTGAGCTATTTGCAGGTCTGACAGTGGAAATTAGGACAACTGTCAGCTTCCCCCTCCACTGACTCAGAATGGGCTTTCTAGTCCCTTGTCACCTGCTGTTAGCTACTGTGGATCTCTTCACTCCCAGTCTCCCTGTCTTCATCAGATTATGTCTTAGAAACAATCAAAACTCCTATAGTTTTAGTGGAGGGTTCAGGAAATAAAACCAGCCAGTGTGCTCAGCCCCCCTGAGGTCTTCATGCTGTCCCCACCTGAGATCTCCCTGGGTGGGGGAGGGTGTGGGTGTTTACCCCTCCTGCCCCTGTGCGGTAGGCTGTCTCTGGTTACTTAAGACTGTCTCACTGGGAAAGTTCTCCCCTTTCCTTCCCCTTTGTTTATGTCACATGTGCTCAGGGCTGATTCAGCAGTGTGCCCCAGGTGGGTTTTGGTAGTTGTTAAGATGCTGAAGTTCCTCCCTACTGATTGTGCATGGCCACTGTTCCCCATGTCCCCAAGTCACCCTCCCTGTCCTGGACCCCCACAGATTCTTCCCTGACTGAACCAGGGGAGAACCTGCTGGCTAGGGTTGCCAAAACAAACGCCACAGCCTGGGTGGCACCAACAGCAGACATTTCCTTCTCTGTTCTAGAGGCTGGAGTCCAAGTCAAGGTGCCAGCAGGGAGGTTTCCTCTGAGATCTCTCTCTGGTTGGCTTGCAGATGGCTGCCCTGTTGTTGCCTCTTCACAGGTCACCCACTGCAAAGGAGCCCCTGGTGTCACTTTTATGTCCTGGTCTTCTGTTCTTAGAAGGGCCCAAGTCAGATTAGACTAGGACCCATCTGAAGGCCTTCATTCTTAATTTATTTTATTTTTTGGTCCCAGGGATTGAACCCAAGAGCCCTTAACCACTGAGCCATGTCCCCAGCCCTTTTTTGAGTTTTATTTAGAGACAGGATCTCACTGAGTTGCTTAAGGCCTCACTAAGTTGCTGAGGCTAGCTTTGAACTTGAGATCCACCTGCCTCAGCCTCCCACCCCTGAGGAGGCATGCACCACCACGCCCAGCTTCGAAGGCCCACATTTTAATGTAACTTATTTTTTTTTTTTTTTGTACCGGGGATATTGAACTCAGGGGTGCTTAGCTACTGAGCCACATCCCCAGCCCTTTTTTAAATTTTGAGACAGGGTCTCTGTTTCTACCTACTTGAAGGCCCTGTCTCTAAATACAGTCACATCCTAAGGTATAGGAGCTGCTAGGCACAATTTATTCATAACACAGACCCTCCTGCCAAGCAATAGCCCTCTGATTACTCCTGTTCTTGCCATGTCTGTGGCTGCATATCTGGAACACCAGCACCAAACAATTTTTTGCTGAAAGCCTAGGCTACAAAACCAGTCCTTCCAAGATAGCCCCAGCCCCAGAACCCTAGCTTTGGAGCAAGATGGTAAACCATGGAGCCATTTTTGTTTGATATCATGTTTATGTTTCCCACTACTCAGAGTATTTCACAATAAAAATGAAAATGATATATACCATACACATGTATTGTACATGACTCTGATATTAAAATCCCTGTATATTCCCTTGCAGACTTTGGCCTACTGCCATTCACACTTCCAAGTTTCACTTATAAAAAATAGTAAGAAATCTTTAGATAATGACCCTTCATATTCTAATTAAATGAACCTTTAAAAAATTACCCACAGAGGGTAGAAACCCTTCATGAGAACATGAGACAGTGGATGAAAGCAGAGGCTTTGGAGTCCATCAGACATACATTTCAATTCTGCTTCTACCACTTATTAGTTGTGTGACCTTGAACAAATTGCTGAGTCTCTTAGTTTCCTCATTTGTAATAATTTCTGGCTCATGAGGCTGCTGGGAGAAACAAGTGAGAGGATATATCGGTAGTGTCCACACATGGTGTGGACAGAGGGCAAATTTCTCTGCTTCCCCTCCCCCTCAGATCTGCAGAAGAAGAACCCCCACCCCACCCCCTGAGCCAACCAGACCCCTCCCCTCCCTTTCCCATCATCCCCTCTAAAGTGGCTCCCAAACTCTGATCTCACTCAGTGCTTAGTAAAATCCTTCATCCCCTTTCACCCAGTGAAGAGGGTTTGTACAAATCCTGTGCTAATAGATTCCTTTGGCCAATTCACTTGGCAGGTTTTACATCTGAAAGACTGTGACAGTTTCCCTCAGCCCTTCTCCAGGGTCCTCTAAGATCTAAAACCCTCTGGGAGATTAACTTCTGGCTCTCCCAGCCTGACCAGCAGCCTGGATGCAGGGCTGCTCTCCAGCACTTTCCCCAGAGAAGGTAAAGGTGAACTTGCTGATAGAGATTTGGAAAGGGAATTTAGAGGGGAAGCAGAAAGAAAATAAACATTTACAGAGCACCTTTTTAATCTGTGAGGCTCTCGACATATGTCACCTCCAGCTATTCCTCCCAACCACCCAGAGCCATCCACAGTATTCCTCACCATTTTACAGATGAGGAGACTGAGCTTCAGAGAGAATAATTAAGCAACTGCAAAGCTATCATGAATGGAGAGTGAAGTTCAAGGCCTCTCATCTGGTTCACTAACCAAATTAATTAATTAATTAATTAATTAATCTGAATCTAAGTCAGATGCTCCCACCCCCCACTGGGTCCCTCAGCCCTCCTTACAACCAACCTCTTCTGGCCACTCTCTGCCCACTTCTATGTTATGCACCTATTGCCTTCCTCTTCATGTTAGTCTGGCCAAGTCTTCTGTCCTCAATTCCATCAGGAAGAGTGCCTCATTCTTCTTTTCACCAAACACACAGTAGAACCTAGAATGTGTCTTAAACAGATGAGAGGTTAAGTGAATGAGTGCATACAGAAGTACACATAAAGATGATTGAAAAAATCTAAATGTTAGTAAATGAATGATTGAATGAAAGAATGGAACAGATATAAGAACTAGCACTTGCAAGCAAAGCAAATGTTGCACATACGCAAAAATGAATGCATACAGGCTAGGGCATGGATTGCATGAATGGATTAATAAGAGAATGCATGAACATGTGGATGAGTGATAATGTAAATTAATATTTGTTAATGAGTATATATACAAATGAGTGAATATTGAATAGGCAAATGAGTATGAGAATGGATTAAAGAATTAATACATGAACAAATGAACATAAGGACGAATGAATGAGTACGGGAATGGACTGCAAGTGCATGCATGCAGGAGCAAATGCATAAGTGAGCGAATGAGCCAAAAGTGGGTGAGTGAGTGCCTTTGCTGTTTCTGCTGGATTGTGCTACCTTCTGAGTATGCTGTGACCGGGAAGCCTAAGATGCCAGGAGTCATCATTTATGTTGGAGGCAAAGTTCTGGGGGTAGGATTAAGGGCTAGGGATATTAGAGCCCAACTATACATAGAGAATGTCTTGGTTTGTCCTCCTGTCTGACATGTGCCAGACCCAAGGTGGTCCTCAGGCCCATGCTTCCCAGCACATGGGAACTCTGGGGAGCATCAAGTCACTGTCAGTCCCTTTCTGCCCACTGTCCCCTTTTTCCTACAGTCCGTACTCCTACCCAGCACCCCACCCCACCCCCAGCCAAGAGCACAAGCAGGCAGCCACAGACAAGGAAATTAATTCTGAGCATCCAAGAACAGCCTCCTGTGCCGCAGTCTTTTGCTGAGCACAAATCACGAGTCTCCACACAGCTTGTAGATTCAAACAGCAATTCTTTATTCCCGAACTCACACCGGCCGTCTACAAACACGTTCTGGGGGAATCCACGTTCTCTTTCCAAATCCACACTCTGCCCTAATCCACTCTCTCCCAAATCCACTCCGCATGGGCTTCTGTCTCTCAAAATATACTGTTTGACCCTAAGCACTCAAGAGGAACTCAGCAGCAGGATACGCCCTATTCCAAAAGAGGAACACCCTAATCTCCTATTATACTAAACTGCCCTATTCTAAAGGGGAAACACCCTACTCTCCTATTATGCTAAACTGCCCTATTCTAAAGGGGAAACACCCTACTCTCCTATTATGCTAAACTGCCCTATTCTAAAGGGGGAACACCCTAAACACGGATCCTGCCCTGGTCCTTGAGCAAGGTCACCTTTCAGAAGTCCTTCCACTAGACAGCATGGGAGTAAGCTGGCAAGGAATTTGTCATACCTACTTGGCTGATGGCTCCCAGCATCTCCCCCCTTCTGATTAATTAAACAACAAGTAATGTGGCTTAAGGACCGTGCCTGGTAGGTTGTCCAGTTCAACATATGGCTCTTACCCGTCATTGGAAAACTGACCTTTAGGTAACTGACCTTTAGGCGTCAGCCTCCTGTCTTAGGTTGATACCATTGCAACTGGATCATACCCGTCACTGACTACCGGTCCAGCATACAGCCATACTTGTGGATAGGTCTATGCACCAGTGGGGGGGTGAGGTTCTTTGCCTCACCTCTGTTGGCCCCCAAATTTGGCCTTGGTGCCAGTGGGGGAGTGAGGTTAATGTGGCTTAAGGACCGCGCCTGGTAGGTTGTCCAATTCAACATATGGCTCTTACCCGTCATCGGAAAACTGACCTTTAGGTAACTGACCTTTAGGCGTCAGCCTCCTGTCTTAGGTTGATACCATTGCAATTGGATCATACCCGTCACTGACTGCCGGTCCAGCATATAGCCATTGGCCCCCAAATTTAGACCATCACTAGCAGAAGGGAGGAGGATACAGAAATGCCACGACACCAAGCCAATTGACAGTTCCTTTGGAAAAATTGCATCATTGGTGACACCATCAGCAAAGATCACTGGTGAGACCATCAGCAAAGATATGCCAGCATTACCACAATTTGCTGCACTAAACGTAGTTACATAGTCCAGGCAAGTTCTGTAAGCAGTTCAAAGGGGAGGAATCTATCAATCTGTCCGTCTCCTCCCAAAGTCCGTTTCCTCCCAAAGTAAGTTGACTCCTTGATTGAGCATACTTGTTGAGTTATATTCATTGGGATGAAGATAGGAATTCTGGCAATGATGCTAAAAAGACATTATCCTGAAAAGAATTATTAAATATAATGAAAAGGAAAGGTGAAAGTAAACAAACAGATCTGTTAACCTACTTAAAAAACAATCCTTAACAGCTGTTTACCTGATTTAAATTAGTAAACAAGCAGATCTGTTAACCACCTTTAAAAAGAATCTTTAACAGCTGTTTACTTAATTTAAATTAAGCCATTTAAATCACGTGAATAAAAAAAAATAATAATTTGGATCTATTTTCTCATGAGCGCTCCTCATATATGAAATATGGACATACGCACACACAGACATACAACACAAAACACAAATGTGCAAACAAACGTACAACACATAAGATAATAATAAAGGCCTTGTAGCTTTACCTAGGTGAAATCTCCATTGCAATGTTTAAAAACTCCACAGTCAAAAAATAAAACTGATCAGAAAAACATTAACCTAGGTTTGTATGAGCTCAAAAAATAAAAATAGAACCTTATGATGTGGGAAAAATGCAATAATAAAATAGATATTGAAAAAAGCATCCTGGTTAATCACAGTCGCAGATGTAAGAATGGCCAAGCTGGAGTTCTGGATATCAGCTGTTATGGATTTGAGTCAAATTATCTTCTTTTTGATCTGTAGAAATCGTTTTGGTTAGTCTTTCTGGAATCCAAATCGGCTGCTGTTCTCCCTGTGGAAACACACAAACAGAGCCCCGACTCCAGACAATCACTGGGTCTGGACCTTTCCATTGTCCTGTTAGAATATCTTTCCAAAGAACTTTAGGCTTATGCACATTTTTTGGATACATATGCCTTTCCGCAGCACTAACTCCTGATGAATCCAAATTTAAAAAGTTTAGAGTAAAAAGTGTTATTTTAAGTTTATCTTTGGGGGATATATACCCCTTTCCAATTCCCTCTTTTTGTTTTAGTAAGTACGTTTTAATAGTTTGATGAGCTCTTTCAACTATGCCTTGTCCCTGTGGATTGTATGGAATTCCTGTTATATGAGTAATACCAAATGATGAGCAAAATTGTTTAAAAGAGGTAGAGGTATAGCCAGGACCGTTATCAGTTTTTAACTGTTTAGGAACGCCCACAGTGGCAAAATTTTGTAAGCAATGAGCTATAACATCTTTAGTTTTTTCTCCGGCATGAAGGGAGCTCATCAAAAATCCGGAAGAAGTATCAACTGTAACATGTAAATATTTTAATTTTCCAAATTCTGGCAAGTGTGTGACGTCCATCTGCCAAATATGGTTAGGTATCAGTCCTCTAGGATTGACTCCAAGATTAACTTGTGGTAAAAAGGTCACACAATTTTGACATTGTTTTATTATATGTCTGGCTTGTTCCTTAGTTATTTTAAAATGCTTTTGTAAAGTATTAGCATTAACATGGAATTTTTTATGAAAATTCGTAGCTTCTTCTAGTGTAGAGAAAATATGTATGTCATGTGTAGTTTTATCTGCTAAATCATTGCCCAAACTAAGGGCTCCAGGCAATCCTGTATGTGCTCTAATATGTCCTATAAAGAATGGATCTTTTCTGTCCCAGATTAGACTTTGTATAGTGGAAAACAAAGAGAAAACAGTAGAAGAAGGGGAAATCCTACCAGCATCTTCAAGAGATACTATAGCATTAACTACATACTGACTATCAGAAAATAAATTAAATACAGAATCTTTAAACATTAAAAAGGCTTGTAATACTGCATTAAGCTCTACCTTTTGAGCTGATTGTTTGGGTACTAAAAATGTAAAAGTTTGATCAGGGGTAACTACTGCTGCTGTACCATTATTTGACCCATCAGTGAATATATTTGGAGCATTCATGATAGGGGTTTTTCTTGTCATTTTTGGAAAAACTACAGGATGCTTAGACCAAAAAGACAACAAAGGATTAGATGGTAAGTGATTATCAAATGAAACATTAGATTTACACATGATTATTGCCCAAGTATTTAACTCATTAGCTAACTCATCAATTTGATCCATAGTATATGGAGTAATAATTTTATTGGGAGAAATTCCAAACACTCCCTTCGCTGCTTTTATTCCTTTGAGTATTAATTGTCCTACAGCCTCAGGATACCTAGTAAGAATAGTGTTAGGAGAATAAGATAAATGTATCCACAATAATGGACCTTCTTGCCAAAATACTCCTGTAGGAATATTTTTTGTTGGTAGTACAATAAATAATAAAGGCAAACTTATATCAATTCTATCCAAATGTATATTTTCCATATATGTTTCAATAATTTTCAATGCCTTTCTTGTTTCAGGAGTTAACATGCGAGGTGAGTTTGGATCTGATGGACCTTTTAGAATATCAAATAAAGGTCCCAACTCTCCTGTTGGTATGCCTAGATAAGACCTTATCCAATTTATGTCTCCCAATAACTTTTGAAAGTCGTTAAGTGACTTGAGTTGATCTACTCGTATTTGAATTTTTGGTGGACGGACCATGGTTGAGGATAACAGAACTCCTAAATAATTAATTGGAAAATTTAATTGTACTTTATCTATTGCTATCTCTAGATTATAATTTTTTAATAAGTTTGTAAGTGTGGCATAACATTCCAGCAATATGTTTTTATCTTTATGTGTCAATAATACATCATCCATATAGTGAAATATTTGTAGTTCAGGATTTTGATTTCTAAGTGGCTGGATTGCTTTATTAACATATATTTGACACATAGTTGGACTGTTAGCCATCCCTTGAGGGAGTACTTTCCATTCATATCTCTGATCAGGACCTTCATGATTTAATGCAGGGATAGTAAATGCAAAACGTGGACTATCCTCGGGATGAATTGGAATTGAAAAAAAACAATCTTTAATATCTATGGCTAAAACATGCCAGGTTTTTGGCAAAGCAGACAATTGAGGAATCCCTGATTGAGCAGGTCCCATAATAACCATTTCATTATTAATGGCTCTTAAATCTTGCAATAATCTCCATTTACCAGATTTCTTTTTAATGACAAAAATGGGAGTATTATGGGGAGATATGGAAGGTTGTATATGTCCTTCCGCTAATTGTTGTTTGACCAGATCATGGGCTACTTGTATCTTTTCTTTAGTCAGGGGCCACTGAGGAACCCACACTGGTCTTTCTGATTTCCAAGTAATTTTTATTGTCTCAGTGGCCCTTTCTGAAAATCCAACCCATATCTGTCTGTTCCTTGATCTATTTGAATTGGTGCTGCTATACCTTGTCCTTGTTTTCCTAATCTTTTTTCTTTCCTAAAACCTTGTCTAGCCCTAGTAGTGGGGGCATTAGGATTGATGTTATTTGTTAACGTCAAACCTAATTGATCTAGGACATCTCGTCCCCATAAATTTATAGGAAGATGATCCAATACATAGGGCTGTATAGTTCCCTCACAACCTTCAGGATCCTTCCAATCTAATATCATTGCACTTCTATGGGGATTAGTAGCCACTCCTAGGCCTCGAAGCGTTTGAGTGGCTTGTTGTAATGGCCAATGTTTTGGCCATTCCTTACTAGATATGATGCTAAGGTCTGCACCTGTGTCCAGTAGCCCATTAAAGTCGTGTCCTTGAATATTTAGTTTTAACATTGGGCGAGAATCTAAATTTAAAGACAACATAGCCCAATCTACACCTGTGGAGCCTAATCCCCTGGAACCTCTTTTTACACTATGACTAGGAAATTTATTATGTAGGCTGGGTATTATTAACAACTGTGCTATTCTGTCTCCAGGTGAAATTACTGATATACCTCTTGGAGAACTAGCTATAATTTTTATTTCACCTACATAATCGGGATCAATTACCCCGGGACTTATCATAAGTCCTTTTAATGTAGATGAACTACGTCCCAATAATAAGCCTACTGTCCCTTGGGGAAGAGGTCCTTTTATTCCTGTGGGAATGATTTGAATTCCCATCTCTGGAGTTAGTACTGCTCTGGCAGAGGCGCAGATGTCCAACCCTGCGCTCCCTCGGGTTTGTCTGATGAGGGATTTAATGGACAATGTGTCCTGGGCACTACTCTGATGGTGTTGCTGGGTTCCTCCACTGCCCCGTATATTTGTGGTTGTGGGCCCCGGAGCATTGGGCCCAGCTGTCCGTTTTTTGGCAACGGAGCCTGATGCCTTTCTCCACGGTATCGTGGGTAAATACCTGGTCCTTTTCCGTTTTTTGGTAAGGGAGTACCCTCTATGGTAGTCTGAGAACGGCATTCATTAGCCCAATGTCTCCCTCTACGGCATCGTGGGCAAATACCCGGTATTCTATTTCTTTGATACCTAGTTTTGTTAAATCCTCCTCCTATGGGGCAACTCCTTTTAAAATGTCCTGTTTGTTCACAATCATAGCATGTTTTTGGCCTGGTATCTAAAGCCTGTTGTACTGCAGCTGCCAAGACTTGCCCTTGTTCATTAATATCTCTACATAATTTAATATATGTGTTTAAATCTTCATGTCTCCATGGTCTAATAACCTCTCTGCAGCAACGATTTGCTTGGTCATAAGCCAGTTGTTTTATTAATGGCATTGCTTGTTCCGTATCCCCAAAAATTTTGGCAGCCGTTTGAATTAGCCTATCTACAAAGTCAGCGTAAGGTTCATTAGCTCTCTGTATTACCTTAGATAGCTGACCTTGTAAATCTCCATGTCCTTGTAAAGTCTTCCATGCCCTAACTGCGTCTGCAGCAATTTGTGCATATATAGCAGGATCATATTCAATTTGTTGCCGCTGACCCTCATAAGGTCCTTTTCCTAGCAACATTTCTAAATTTCTTTGAGGGTAACCGGCTGCTGCATTTCTCCTAGCTGTCTCTGCACAAAATTCCTCATTGGCAACCTTCCATAACAAATATTGTCCTCCATTTAGCACAGATTTACACATGCTAGCCCAATCTGCTGGCGTCATGTCCAAGTTAGTAATGGACTCGACCATGCTCACCGTGAAGGGAGCTTGGGGACCATAGGTTGTTACAGCCTCTTTTAACTGCTTCACTGTTTTAAAATCTAAAGCACGGTGAATTCGCTGCCCTCCTGCCTGTTCAAGTACAGGACATGCTAATCTTTGAGGTCCTGTCTCAGGATCCCATTTATCAACTACGGGGTTTGAGGGCCACTCAGCTGTCTCTATCGGTGGGGCTGTTGGTTGAATTAAACCCTCTTGTGATAAAACGGAGTTAGTAACAGCCTCCTGTTGTGGCCTTTTTCCTAACAACCCCTTTTCCTTTAAATTTTCTTCCTCTGTCTGACTAGCTGGAGAGACCTTCTCTTTTGCTTGATCTAAAACGTCTTTCACCATGTTCTGAACCTCTAACAATTTACTTAACATCTTTTCAGTTTGTTTTAATCTACTATAAAGATAACGCAACCCAATAAGATAACACAAAACAAAACCGAAACTGAATGAAGCAAAAACAGAATAAAAAATCGTTGTATCAATTTTCTCTTCCTCAGGGCCGACAAACTTCAAACCTTTAGTCAACCATTTTTTCCAGTTTGCCTGAGAAATTTCTAGGGATAGGCAGCTTGAAAGAAAAACAAAATAAATCAAAAGAAGAACACATTGTTTTCTGAAATGGTCACCCATTCTCTCGCCTTCCCTCAGGGGCGAGCAATTTCACTTACCTCCAAGTTTCAGACGTTCCGCGTACGGGCCACCAGATGCCGCAGTCTTTTGCTGAGCACAAATCACGAGTCTCCACACAGCTTGTAGATTCAAACAGCAATTCTTTATTCCCGAACTCACACCGGCCGTCTACAAACACGTTCTGGGGGAATCCACGTTCTCTTTCCAAATCCACACTCTGCCCTAATCCACTCTCTCCCAAATCCACTCCGCATGGGCTTCTGTCTCTCAAAATATACTGTTTGACCCTAAGCACTCAAGAGGAACTCAGCAGCAGGATACGCCCTATTCCAAAAGAGGAACACCCTAATCTCCTATTATACTAAACTGCCCTATTCTAAAGGGGAAACACCCTACTCTCCTATTATGCTAAACTGCCCTATTCTAAAGGGGAAACACCCTACTCTCCTATTATGCTAAACTGCCCTATTCTAAAGGGGGAACACCCTAAACACGGATCCTGCCCTGGTCCTTGAGCAAGGTCACCTTTCAGAAGTCCTTCCACTAGACAGCATGGGAGTAAGCTGGCAAGGAATTTGTCATACCTACTTGGCTGATGGCTCCCAGCACTCCTGTAATAAAGAGGCTGCTGCAATATCTTTGCAACAAGCAGCAACCCACATGTTCGATTACAACAGGTTGAGCCATTCCACACTCCCCAGTGCCAGGGCTCAGGGAAAAGGGGAGGAAAAAAAAACACAACAACACCTAAACACCAAGCAAGAATGCACACTTTCTGACACGACCCACACACAAGGTCCTGGCTCAGTCTGGACTGATGGGGCTTTAGCGTTTCTTGCCGGGGAGTGCGTGGCCATAACTACTATGCTTCTCTGCTTACCCGTTCCTGAGGAATGCTTTTTTTTATTTTTATTTTTTGCCTTCTTCTTTTTCCACTTCAGGCTGAGCCACATCAGGTTTTGAATGACTGACATCTTCCGTCTCTGCATTGGGAGCCAATTCCTTCAGGATTGTGACAAACCGGTATTTCGGGTCCCCCTGGCAACCACAGTATCCTATCTCCTGAGGATTGTGTGTCTCCAGGACGGAGGAGAACTGGCTTCTGAGTGAGAATCTACACCTTTCTCTTTCTTTCTGTGCTGCTACCTTGGTCATGTTTCAGACAGTTTGGTTGGGAGGAAAGGCTGTCCTGGATGTGAGGAGGAGATTCAAGAAATGTCCCTAGTGCTGGGAGGAGAGGGCACAGCAAAAAGAATCTTAGCAAGGAGGACCTCCCACTTTCAGTTTCCACTCCTGCCTTTGCTTGTCTTATGATGCAACTGTCCGTAACACCTGCCATGGAGGACCCGGTGCCCACTTGGATTCAGACATTTGTCAGTCATTGAATTAATCATCTTAGCTTTGCAGGAAAGAATGGGGCGGAGTTGTGGTTGCTCAGGGGTTGGGTGAGCCTGAGGGGAGGCAGAGGGGTGGTAGCGGGTGCAGGCTGTGCATCTCAGAGTTGGAGGCAGTGCCGAGGCTGCTGTAGCAGTTTTCTTCTTTGCCCCTAGCTTCCTTTTTTCCATGCTTGAGAAATTATGCATTGCTTGAAAATTATCTTTTTTCCAAAAAGGACATTGAACACAGTGTTAGGAAGTCCTATGTAGCCACCACCCCAACAACTTCCCATTCCACTTTCTGGTTTGTTTGGGGGTAGGGAAAGAGGGGTAGAGGCAGCAGGAGAAAGACCTTGGCCTTGGTGACTAACCTCAAACAATAGCCACTGGAGAAGACAGTGATGTGCAAATTACTGATTTTTATTGGACACTTTGGGGAATATAGTTGTTTGTCAGGAAATGAAAGAGAATGTTTGTGCTTATAAAATTATATGGAAAATCAATGCAGTGTTAAGTATATTTTTCAGTTGTTTGAGTCAAGACTGTTCTCCAGCCAATTCTAGCAAACTCTAAGGGAGACGAGACATCCCAAAACACAGCCAAGGGACTGAGCAGAAAGGTCAAGCTGTGGTTTATTGCTGCACTCCTGCACTTGGGGAAAGGCCCAAGTGGCTGTAGAAAGTTGTACATGTGGCTGTCAGCCCTCTGTCGTCAGCAGTGACCCTCAGAACCATGCTACACAGAATGTTCTGAAGTTTAGACTAATTCCTGGTTTTTCTTTTCTTGTGTTCCAACTTAAGGACTGAGCACAGAGGCCCTGAGCAGATGGGGAGACTGTGGGGAAATTGAGAGTTCATAAAAGCATTTTTCAGGCTAGAAGACAAGAGTTGTCTAGAACGTGAGCAAGAATGGGAGGCTCAGGGGTTCATGAGCCATTTACTGTCAGTAGAAGTGGGGTGCTCTGTGTTCCTAAATGGTATCTGTGGGTCTGTCTAGCTCTGAGCCTAGGACAAGGTTATGAAAGGAGGCATAGAAACAGCTGGGCTCCTCCCTCTTCCAGAGGATTGACATTGCACTGTGGCTGAGGGCCTTTGATGTGAAAGAATGAGAGAAGAGGAAGATAACACGCAAACTAGACTGATCCTAGGAGGTCAAAGACTGATAGTTGAGAAGCTACCAGTAAAACTCCCACCTGTGACCATCAGTTCTTTACCAGATAATATTTTTAAGATGCCAGATTGGGAGCAGACATTCTACTCTGCCATTCCTTCCCTGTGTGACCCATGCAAAATCACTGTCCTCTCAGCTCATTGTTCTTCGCCCCAGATAGTTGTTATAAGGAGCTTCTTAAGATGCCCTCCTCCTCTAAATTCTGTGGTTGTGTGAGAAGAGATCCCTCTGATTCATGGAGACAATAGTTCAGTGGAAGAGGATGGCTCTTGACTGAAGGGGATACCAGTTTTTTCCCTTGCTGGCTGCGGGGCTTAGGCAGGCCACATAACTTTGTTGTGCTTCCTTTTGAAAGTGGGAAAGTGGGTTCTGTTTGTTTGTTTGATTGGTAGGTTCTTTCCCCCCTCAACAGAATTGTGGTGACGGTTAATGCAATCATGTGTGCCAAACTGGAACCCAGAGCTCTCCCTCACTGCAGGGGCTGTGGATCCATGCTAGCTATTTACCATACAAAAGGGGGTGAAGAAAAAAACACCTTTTAACAAAGTGTCCTACTGCTGGTACTTATGGGAACAGTTGTGAAACGTAATAATAAATTCCAACGTCTTCTTCTTACAGACCAAAATGATCCTTTTGTAATGGCATGATAGATATAATTCAGGCTCTGCTTTAAATAGATATCCATGACAAAGCAAAATAAAGCACTGAATTTGAATTCTGTCTTTCCCATTGTGAGTCAGTTTCATCAGCTTGTGAGGTTGAATAAAGACCAAGGACTGTGGAAGAATTTGATGTTTGTAATATGTACAAGGGACACAGTACTTGACGCACTGGGTAAACAGTATCCGTTATGATGTTAACATTTATTATTTGAAATTCATAATTTTAAAAAATAAAGATCAAGGAAACAGCAAAACCTCAATTTGATTTTCACATTGCTCCATACTTGGGTACCACTTTTTCCACAAGAAAGATTTTCTCTGCCTGTCTTCTTTCATTTACTCATTGTTTTCTCAAGTGATGGGTGGAGATAATTAAAAATATCATCTAGATTTTCCTCAAGTATTAGAAGTTTCTAGAGGCTTTCAACTGTGTTGCAAACACACCCCGGCTCTTACTGCTTGCTCTAGTAACAATCTTTTCAGAGAGCTCTGACATTTGGGGGTGAGCCCTCTTTGGCTGATGTGACTCAGCTGGCTGTGATTGTGATGAATGGTAATTACAGACCCAAAGTCATCTGGCCAAATATTTGATACTTTGAACAGAGAACCACAAATCCTTTAAAAATACAAAACATGATTGGTCTCATTTTCATTTCTATTGGTGTAGATATGAATACAATAAAATGCCTTCAGAGCCTCCAACTCCTGGATCCTCAGCCTTATATTAGAACCTTAGCAATAGAATTTGCTTGTTAGTTTGGTCCTTTGAATTGCAATTCCTTTAAATGATGATGATTTTTCCTCCAATGCCAAAAAAAAAGGAAGAAGTGACAGGTCAATTTAAATATTATCTAATTAGAGAACAAAATATACTGTGATCTTAATAATCTTAGTTATGAGCAGACAAAAGAAGAGCATATATAAACCAATAAAAATAAAATACCAATCTTAAGGGTAGACAGCAATGAAATTTGAATTATAGTTGTCTTTGCATAGTGGAAATATAATTCTCTTTCTTCTATCAATTTCCCCTACTTTTTCAATATTTACTGATGTACATATATTACTTTTAAGTAAAAAAAATAGTTTTTTATATTTTTAGAAGAATTGTTATATTAAGTAATGGTGCTTTTTTTAGAACAGCCAGTTCTTTTATATCAAGTCAAATAGTAACTGACTGCACTTTACCTTTGTAGTAGCAAATATCTCCCGTTCATTGTACCTGATTTTTAAGCAGGTATTAATGCACATTTAATAAGGTCTTGGGGTATGCCCACCTTAGTGGTAGAGCACTTGCCTAGCATGTACAAGGCCCTGGGATCAATTCACAGCACTGCCAAAAAGAAAAAAGCAATACAAAACAAAACAAAAAAAGCTTTATTTTAAGTTTTCTGCCTCAATGGTGTATTGACAGTAATCAGGCAGGCTCCCGTTGGATTGTCTAACTTTACGACTGCAGTGTGTTAGACTTTGTTGGTGGTGTTTCCAACACAGGCCACCTACATGTTTTCTTTTCTGATTTTTTAATAACACCATTGGAAATTTTTATTATAAAGGCAATGCATGTTCATTATAGAAAATGTTGCAGAGAAGAAAATTGATAAACATAATACTATATTTCCTCCACCTAGAAGTAATCCCTGTTGAATGCATGTGAGTTTCCTGTTTTTGTATATATATGTGAACTGGATACATTTTAAGCAACTGAGATTATATAGTATATGTGTGTATGCATGCACATGTATGTCTGTATGTCATGAGCATTCTTAATGCCATTACAATTATTTATAAATTTTTGTGCTTGTATAGTAATGCACAAACCGTAACTTATTCAACTACTTCTTTTTTCTGAGTATTTAGGTTCCTCTCAACCCAATTTTTAAAATGCAAGCAATGCTATAATAATCATATTCATGTTCCCATCTTTGATTATTTTCTTAGCACAAAGTGCTAGAATTGGAATTAATGGGTCACAGAATATCAACATTTAAAAAACTTTTTATAGTCAAAGAAATGCAAAGTTGGACAATAATGAGAAGCAAACTTCTCATTCAATATCCATCAAACTGCAAAAAGGAAAACCACTTCCCACATGCTTATAAACATTGGAAATTATCTTTCTTTTTCACCTTTGACATATTGATATACAAAAACTAGTCCTTTAATATTGTTTTAATTTATATTCCTTTGATTACTAGAGAGACAAAATTCTTTTTCATGTTTATTAGCTGTTTGTGTGAATTTTCTGTTCATGACCTTTATCTATTTTTTTCTAAGTTTTTTTTTCAATTCATGAAAGATCCATCTCTATTAAAGATAGCAGACCTTTGTCACTTCTATTTGCCTTTTATTTTTTAATGAATTTTTGGTATGCAGAAATTTATTTTATGTAGTTGATTGCTGATATCTCTCATCACCATGTCTTCCCATTTTGATCCTTAGAAGTACTTCCTCATTCAGACATCAGATACTCATAGCTAGCATTTTTGAGGGGTTTTTTATTATTATTAACATAAAAATACAGGGTGAGCTGCATCAAGTGATGAGGCCTGTGAATTTTATCAGGAGGTGCTTTCCACCTCTTGCATCATTAGGACACATGGAGCATTGCCTTTCCAGAGTGCCCTAAGGTCCCAGAGATGCAAGCACAGGAGGAAAGAGCAAGCCAAGATCTGCTAAAAAGCCAGCAAGAGAGATTTTGAGTATAGGCATGGGTGTTTCGACTGTCATGTAGCAAGTGTGATTTTAAATGTTAGTAACTGGGAAGTCGTTTGGCAGCAGGGCTGCCATAAAAAGGCAGTCTGAGAGAGTAGGTCTGTGGGTCTTCCTCCAACAAGGCCCCTGCACTGGAGAAATATGAGTGTGGTCTCAGGTGGCAGACAGGAAACTAAATGATTCTGAATTAGATCTTTGCTTTGGGTCACATCTGACCAACTCCATTTTCCTCTGTCATTTTGAGGCAATGGTTCTTAGCTTGGAGTGCTGTACACCAGTGAATTCTGCACAGAGGAAGAGATCAAGGTCCCCAAGCAGCAGCGTGGCAGTGGTAGAAAGAACATCGGCTGAGGAATTCCACGGACCAGAGTCTAACTCTTTGTTCTGTCAATGCCTAGCCATGTGATGCTGAGCCTTGGTTTTTTTGTCTATAAAATGGGGCTAATAACAGTCAACTTGCATACTTCTTGTAAATAGTATCATGCATCACACCTATCATACCCTCCATACAGATCTGCAGTGTCTTTTGGGTCCTAGATTCTAAAAGCAGAGGGTTGTATATTTGCTGGTCCACTCAATAGGATTTCTTGTGCCATCAAACAACAGAGACTTAATTTCTCTAAATCAAAGCTCCTGATTTGCTTTCTTTCAATTGATGAACTTATAAAAAGCACTAACTGTGGTATGAAGGTAGAACTTTATTTCACTAGACATGTAATCATTTGCCTTTGTTAGGAAAAAAAACTGAAATTATGGGAACCAGAAGTGTTCTAGAAAATTAGGCATGGCTTCAGATACAGTATTAAATGGACTTTACATTGTAAACTCTTCAAACCTTCCTAGAAGGTGGCCCTGTTTTTCATTGATCTGCATATTGTCTAAGTATAGTATGCACATGTGATAATACTGATTCAATATGTCACTATAAAGAGTTACTTTATTGTGGCAGGCATGAATTATTAATGCTTTTTAAACTAATGTTTAAAAACCTTTGTGGCTTTCTGTATGAGAGAGAATTAAATATGAATTTTTTTAAAAAAAGCAATACTGCAAAGCAATACTGCAGTTCTTTATTGAGCAGCTATTAGGCACTAGCACTGTGCCAGTTCCAGTCCTGGAGGAAGAAAACAAAGGGTGTGGGGATGGAGCAGGGAGGGAGGAGAATGGAGCCAAACACATCAGCTTTGCTATTAGGAGTTCAGCTGAACTGGGGAAAAAGATAGTGATGTCAGATTTAAATAAAAATTCAATCCACCCGACCTCCTGTTAAGTGCTTTAAAGAATAGTGTTATAATCCTAACTATTTATGAATTTGATTTATATGACATACACTAAAGGCAGTAAATACAATTTAAAAATCAGAAGTGAAAGACCTTTTGAGTCACTGCCTAGGGCTTTAGAGCTATGAAAGTCCAGGATCCTGCAGGGTGTCAGAGAGGGAGGAGAGCTTAGGGACCAGTTCTCCTCCCTCCAAATCCTGGGAAGAGCACCTTCAAGGCCCCCACACCTCCTTCAAGCAGGTGAAAAGTCTGATGAAGAGTTAAAACTGAATTCAAATCACTTACTTCATGTGTAACCTGAGAGAAGCTTCTGAGTATCTCTCTGAGCCTCAGTTTTCTCATCTGTAAAAAGGAGTGATAATTTCCCTGATGGCCCATGGTGTTAAGAGTAACAAAGGAGAGGCCTCTGAGGGCCCCTGAGAACCAAGAGGAGATCCACACATTCACACCCTCTCAGACAACCTTGAGGCAACAGAGTACATGGGGTGCATTGAACCCTCTAGTTTAGAAGTGTCCCTACCTCCCACCAAGTCACTCAGATGCTTCAGGTTTCTTCCTGTTCACCTGTGTTTCTAAGCAGCAAAGGAGATGAGTTCCTGTACCCTGGACAGGTCTCTACCTGATGAAGCAGACCAGAGTCATATAATGATCCAACCACATCAAGGGGAAAATGTTGAAGGAGAAATATGGTATTTTTTAGAACACTAAAATCATGTGCCGTATTGTCTGTCACGCCCTTGACAGCTTGAGAAGCCCTTTGTTTTGAGAAGAGAATAATGTGTTATATATAGATTTACTCATGACATTATGCTGGGCATGCCAAATTTAAAGGTGCCATCTATTCAGACAGCACTTACACATTTAGGATTATAACTGGAAAGACTTTGTGTGGCCACAGCACCTAAGGAAGCCTTCATTCACCTCCTTGTATGTGCCCATTTAGGAGCTGAGAGTAGAAAGTGAACCCACCACAGAGATCAGCACAATAAGAAAAAGAGAGGAAAAGAAGAAGTATAGATTTTCTGTCCTTGAAGGTAATAAGCAGATTGAGAGAGCACTTACTTTTACAAACAGTAGAAAGGGGATAAAAACAAAAAAAAAAAATTTTTGGAGATATCTTTGGCAATGCAGACCTGGTCCAATCAGCCTCACTCAGAAATATCTATTTCTTCTGATGAAGAGTTGCAAATTCTGCTTCCTCCATCCCACCTAATCCTCATCAGGAAATCTAGCAGTATAGAAATGCTTCCATATGCAGGAAACTGGTTTCCCCATTTTTGCTGAGGGGGAATAAAGAAAAATGTAGTTGAGTAGACAGCTTGCGTAGACAAGTAAATGCTTTGCTGCAGCAACATATATTGAGTAACAGCAGCCCTCAGAGCTTGCCATAAATAACTTTCCAAGCCTGCGGGTCTCAGCTCACTGTTTGTTGAGGTTTTGCCACAACATGGCCTATTAGCAGAAATTTAATTATAATTTACATAGGTTATGGAAATAATCTAAGATCATCAAAATAGGACCCAAACATTCTGAATTTGGAAATACTTAAAGAGGGAGTGCATGTATGGTAGACAGAATCTGTTATCTTAGAATCCAGTTTCTGCTCTGTTTTTAACTAGTTCGGTGAATTTAGATGGGCCACTACATCTGTCTGGGCCTCAATATTATTAATGAGATACTGAGAAAATAAAAATATCTACATCACAGAATTACGTGGGATAGCGTAAGCAAAATTACATTGTTGCTGGGCACAGTGGCATATGCCTGTCATCCCAGCATCTGGGAGCGGGTTGCTAAGGCAGGAGGATTGCAAGTTCAAAGCCAGCCTCAGCAAAATCGAAGTGCTAAGCAACTCAGTGAGACCCTGTCTCTAAATAGAATACAAAATAGGGCTGGGGATGTGGCTCAGTGGTTGAGTGTCCCTGAGTTCAATCCCCAGTACAAAAAACAAAAAGGATGTTGTCACCTGTTTAACACCAAACAGACTGTCGGCGATGCTATTGGTACAAAAATGGAAATACCACAGGTACGATGCAAAGAGCAATGACTTTGGAGCAAACTGTTTGAGACTGGCTTCTGACTCCATTTCCTTGTGACAAACTCAGATTTTTCTGGCCCTTGGCTTCCGTTTTGTCATCTGTAGTAAGGATCATCCATGACATCTATTTTCACATCACAGACAGTTTACATGGGAGAATCTGGTAACCTGCAAACCACTCCAAAGGAACCACCTCTATATTTGCTTTCCCAAGTATCCTTTGTATTAGCTTAGTGGTTGGCACATTGGAAATATGCCACAAATTTTGTGTAATGAAAAAAAAATGAGAAAAGAAGAACAATTCTCAAGTTTTACATTTTCTTAGAGCCAGAACAGGGCCAGGTAATATGTTGTTTCAAATTTTTGTCCAGTTTAGAGTTAGACAAGTCATTACTTGTTTTGTCATATCTCTGAAGGAACATCTGGCTGTTTCTGACATTCCTCTTCCACTCTGATTTGGAAATATAATCAAAGATGAGAGGGAATATTTTTCCACACCAGCTTCATGATTTGCCTAAATACACATGGCCACTAAGTAGGAGGGTCAAGAATGGAATTCATGTCAGGCTGACACAAAGCTCTCTTCTTTTTCCCCTACATGAATGTATTTAACCTGAAGTTCAGCTGTTATCTTGAAAAAGGCCACTTTTAGACTAGGCTCAGAGCCTACTGCCTTTTCTTGTGAGGGGAGTGCCCTTGGGAGGCAGAAGGGATGCTGCTCCTGAGTTTCCAAGCTCCCCTGCTTACTCCAGATGGGGAAGAATTATAATCATGCATTATTCTGCCAGGCTATAGGTAAGAACACATCTTTGGGCCAAACTTTGGGAAATGATTTCAAGGAAAATTCAAATGCCTGTCTTAAACATCTGGATTGTACTTACAATAATTTCCTAATCAAAGATGTCATTGGTGAAAAAAAATGACCAAGTCCTGTCTCTGCATCTTCAATATTGATAAGGACTGAAGAACCCTTCCAGGCAGATGCATTTCTCCTTTGATATTTGCAAAGACATTTTAAAAGGGAATAATCAGATCACCACACCTCCTCTAGTTTGACACTAAAGTGTTTGGCAAATGGACCCTGTCTTTTCCCTCTTACCCTCAGCCTCAGACATCTCTGCTGAGATGACGAGCAAAGCCAAAACATTTCTTCTCTTAAGATTGTCCTGCCAGCTTTCCTAAGAAAGCCTGACTATTTGAGAGCTGTCTGCACTGGCCTTTGGCATTTTTTTTTAAACAAGAGAAAAGAAGAGAATTCATTTCTTGTCCCACATGAATTTGCACTTTAAAATGTGCTGCATGCAATAGTAATATCATTTCATTTCATCTAATTAATGGCTATCATGGGTAAAGTACAGCATTATGCTTAGAATTCTGTGCACAGAGTAATTGCTCCAGATATATGTACACAATGTTACTGAAACATGTAGTAATGGGAGTTTTGACAATACTGTGCTTTTAAAGTCTTTTAAGAATACCATGGGCCTGTCTACAAAAGAGCAGTGTGAAGTGAGAATTTTAAAATGCTAATATGGGTATAAAATGAAGTTGAACATTAACCCCTGTCTGTGATGGCCAATATTAGCTTAATCCTTATCTTACTGTTCTGCCTTGACTGGATTTGTTCATTTGCCTCAAATTTATATCTTAAGAATGAGCTGGGCATTAGGCATACAGTGGTCAGCAAGACAGACACCTGCCCTCCTGAAGTTTCCAGAACCACAGGAAAGACAAATATTGAATATGCAACTAATGGTAATGCTGAGTGTTATTTAAAAAGAAAAGAGGCAAGTTTAACAGGTTGAAAATGCTCTTTTTTAGGTCTGTTACAAATATCATCTTCTGGGCATGTGCTCCTTCTCTGCATGAAATATCCTGCCCAACTTCTCTGAGCAGGGAATCTTTGAAACAAACATATCATCTCACATATTCCCTGAACCCAGAAGTAAAATGAGGGGCTTTTCTGCACTGTGATCCCAAGATGTAGCTCAAGCCCTTTGTTAAGAGACTGTTGAGTGCCATTCCAGGACTCTGTTCCTGAGGTCAGATTCCTTAAGACTGGATCAGGGCTCTTCTGCTTACTAACTGGCCATAAGGAATTAAATTACCTTCTGGCCTCAGTTTCCCCATCTATAAAATGGAGATTTATAATAGCAGACAACTCTTAGGACTATTAAGCTGATTAAATGGATCCATCATATAAAAACCCATTTAAAACCGTTATTCCTAGTATGCAACAAATTCTTAATAAAGATTGGTTCTTGCGACAGTAGCACTAAATAGTTCTTTGCTGGAATTACATGCTTAATACATCTGTCTTCTTCACTAGGTCATAAATTACTAGACTTCAAACTCTTGATTTATCCATTCCTCCAGTTCTAGCACTTGGCATACGGCTTGCCATACAGTAGGTGCTCAAACATTGTTTGATAAATACATGCAAGAGTGGTGAATCCTTGGCTGCTCACAGTGGTGCATGCCTATAATCCCAGCAGCTTGGGAGGCTGAGGCAGGAGGATTACATCTTCAAAGCCAGCCTCAGCAAAAGTGAGGCACTAAGCAACTCAGTGAGATCCTATCTCTAAATAATATATAAAATAGGGCCGGGGATGTGGCTCAGTGGTAGAGAGCCCCTGAGTTCAATCCCTGGTAACTCCCCCAACTAAAAAATTATATGTATATCATAAATATGATATACATACTGTGAGCCCAGATCAAGAAAACTAGGTCAAAGTATTTTAGAAACTTGGTTCACGTCCCCTATATGATTTTGTTCTATTTGCTGGCGAATAACAAGTTAAAAAAGAAAAAAAAAAGTGTGTGTATCATTGCAACCATCATTTGATGTGCTCCTTGGTTCTTTTATTTAAATGAATGTTCTCTTCAGGTTCCTTGGACGCCAGGGAAAATAACTGACATTTCTTTAGATTCAGCCATCACATTCTTTGAATGAGAAAACAATATCGTCTCTCTCTTTTTTTAATTATGCCAAGCCGAGTGTTTGAGACTCATACAAAAATGCAATTTTATTTCATCAAGTGCCTTTCATCTCAAGCTGCATCCCTGGCATTCAAGTTAAATAATAAATAATACAACCCAAGGTGTTTAGAAGGGGGAAGGGAAATTAAAGGGCCCAAAACAAAGGAGGAAAGCTCTGAGAACAGAGAACCTATAATCAGATTTCAGAGGACCTCCAACTCCTTGTCCAGCTGTGATTGTTTGGTGACGTTTCAGACAGAATAACTGGAATGGGGATGTGGTTTAGCAAACGGCTTAAACAATGGCTTTGATTTCATGGTGATGACACAGTTGCACTGTATTTGTCGTGCTGTTTTGGAGCTCTTTACATACCATGCAGGACTTTCCATTTAGATGGACGTGTCTCAACAGGCAAAATGCTGTCCCCCTCTGCATCGTCAGAGGAGAATCGAATTGGCAGTGGGGAGCTCTGATGGGCACTTTGAGTCTATCCATGTCCCAGAGTACAAGAGTGAGAGGCCTGAAATTGCAATAACGAGAACGAGCATTTGTCGATACTCCCTGCATGCCAGGCATTATCGTAAGTGCTTCACATATTCTATTTCAGGGGATTGGCAAACTCCAGCCCATGGGCCAAATCCACCTGGGGCCCATTTTTGTGCAGCCTGAGAACCAACAATCTCCATATTTTTGAAAGATTAAGAACAAGATTTTAAGAAGGACAATAAATACAAGAAGAATATGTGATCTTCTGAGACTTGCAAAAGCCTGACACCATTACTTTCCCTTGTTTTACAGAAGTCTGTGGACCCCTGCCCTCACTCATTAATATTAATTCGAGCTAATAGTATTGTCCTGTGTAATAATGTGAGCATTTATTACCCCCATTCTATTATTTGGATGGTATAAGCACTCACCTGTTATTATACAGCTCATTAGTGTGACTACTCCCCAGGGATCTCCAACTCAAATACTTAGAGGACTTAAGCAATGTAAATCAGTAATGTAGACTTAGGAGGGACTGTGACAATGGAGAGGGCACATGTCCCTTGAAAAGGACACCTGTGTTTCTGTATAAATAGTGCAGCAATCAACATGGGAGTGTAGATGTCTCTTTGACATACTGATTTCCTTTTCTTTGCATGTGCAAGAAATTGTAAATGGTTGAGGTGATAGATAAGCCAGTGACCCAGATCCGATCAGTATGCATTGTGTATCTGTGTTGAAATATCACACCATATCCCATAAATACATACTGTTTTGTGTCAGTGAAGAAATGGGAGCAGCATCCGTGCAGTTCAGGCCTATGGTAGCCCTGCAATAGAAAAGCCAAAAAATCAGATTTTTATGTAAGACCTCCTAATTTTTGAATGTTGGCAATGAATTGAAAGTTTTTTAAGTACTCTGAATTAAGCCAAAACAATCTGGCAGGCTGAATGTAACCTAAGAGCCATAGTTTGGAAATGCTGCCTATTATTATGAGTTCACTTGGCCCAACTCCTTACCTTCACAGTGAGAAAATTGAGGATGAGAAAAGAAGAGCGGCTTGTCGAGGATCCCAGAGCTTAGTAAGAGGAAAATCCAAGTCTTTCAAACTTATATTTGAACTCTGTCTACTGAGTACTTCTCTGATGTTTAATTGGTAAAATGAATGTTGATACATAGGGGAAAATATCCTATGTACTTTTCTAGACCACTAAGTACTGCTAGAAGATGACAGAAGGTCAGACAGACTGGGAGATACACTTTAAGATGATCTGGGGACTTTCACCTCCCCCTATTTTTATGGCTTTGAAAACAGTCCGAGAATGTTGCTATAATGTCCAAAGTCACGCAGCTATGTAGGGGGGAGAGGTTGGTCTTCAGCTTCAGACCCCAGTCTTATTCTAATATTTTCCCTTGCTCATGATGAACTCTGAATATTTCAAGTACATCTTCAAGAGCTCTTTTACTATGCTTAGCTGAGCTAAGCTGAGAGTCACATATAGCCGCATGTCTGGTGAGTTAATAGACGGTCACCCCTTCACTCAAATTGAAAGTTGGCTTGAGTTAACTTGCTTTCTAGGTGGTGAATTCTGAGAGAGCTGGTTCAGAGGGCAATGAGGGAGAAATGTATACATGAGGATAGAAGTTATATTTTCACAGGTCAGTAAGGCTACAGACAGCAGCTAACAGGGTTGCTTTCACATTGAAACCTCCAAGAGCCAGGGCACAAGCGGGGCTGCCTGGGTCCAGGTAACCCTGAATGGGAAAGAGGCTTCTGCTTATGCTGGCAAGAAACACAGCACAGCTCCCACAAAGGCTAGAGGGAGAGAATTCAGTGTCTTTCTACACTTGGAGGGTCTTGCATGCTACAGAACACGTAGAGTTAGAACCCTAGGAGCAACAGGTCCAGAGAAGGTACTAGAAGCAGTGGTACTAGCGAGGGTTTACCTTGACTGACTTCAAAGTGGCTACAATTGGTGAGAGTCTTGCCCTCAAAGCAGTAGAGGAAACTGCTTGTAAACCTGTGAGACATGCAAGGGCTCCTGAAAACAGCAGGTGGTGAAAGAAGAAGAATCTGAGCCGGAAATGATGATATGCCTCCGTAATCCCAGATTCTGGAAGGCACAAGTTCAAAGCCAGCCTTAGCAGTTTAGCAAGGCCCTAAATAAACAAGACCCTATCTCAAAAAAATTAAAATTAAAATTAAAAATGGCTGAGGATGCAGCTCAGTGATTGAGTACCCCTGGGTTCAATCCCAGGTACCAAATTAAAAAAGAAAATAAAGGCAGCGGGTGGGGAGTGTCTGATGTTCTAGTCATGCACATAGAAAGAAAGACAGCAAGATAAGTATATCAGATGGTTTCATTTGTACACTTGGAAAACTAGACCAATAAAAACATGGCCCCCGAGAGAGACCATGGTCTGAGGCCTTGCTATTCAAGTGTGGTCCCTGGACCAGTACCAGCTCAGTACCGTGGCAGTGGCTGAGTAACTCTTACAGTGCTAGCCTTGAAGATGATCGTGAATTTCTGTTATACCCAGGGGCTAGATGCACTCTGGCTCCTGCTTCTTCTCTAACACTTACTCAAATGTGGCATTTATACACAATGGAGTATTACTCTGCATTAAAAAATGACAAAATCATATAATTTGGAGGGAAATGGATGGCATTAGAGCAGATTATGCTAAGTGAAGCTAGCCAATCCCTTAAAAACAAATGCCAAATGTCTTCTTTCATATAAGGAGAGTAACTAAGAACAGAGTAGGGATGAAGAGCATGAGAAGAAGATTAACATTAAACAGGGATGAGAGGTGGGAGGGAAAGGGAGAGAGAGGGAAATTGCATGGAAATGGAAGGAGACCCTCAGGAGTATACAAAATTACATACAAGAGGAAGTGAGGGGAAAGGGGAAAAATATAAGGGGGAGAAATGAATTACAGTAGAGGGGGTAGAGAGAGAAGAGGGGAGGGGAGGGGGGGAGGGGGATAGTAGAGGATAGGAAAGGCAGCAGAATACAACAGACACTAGTATGGCAATATGTAAATCAATGGATGTGCAACTGATGTGATTCTGCAATCTGTATACGGGGTAAAAATGGGAGTTCATATCCCACTTGAATCGAAGTGTGAAATATGATATATCAAGAACTATGTAATGTTTTGAACAACCTACAATAAAAATTAATTTAAAAAAAAGAAAAAAAAAGACACTTGTTCTCTGAAGAGTAAACAAAGAAAGAGAGGAGTGGGTAGAATCCTACAAACAAAAGACATAAACACAAGAGAGAGAGACAATGGAATTCTTAGGAAGATGTTGAAAGGTAGTCCCCCAGGAGTTCTGCCACAGGCTTAGAATGCAACTTGTCCATATTTGAATGGTGTAGACAAAGGGAAATGAAATTCCTGTGAGACAGGAAAGGAAAATAAGCAAGGAAAGGAAAGAAAGGAAACTGACAGATTATTGGATGGATTGAAATGTATTGAGAAATTTATAACTTGGTAGAGTTTAGGGATAAAAGAACAATCAGTATGTAAACTGCCAAACAACCATAAAACAAAACAACACAAAATCGCCAGTTATTAACTGGAGAGAAAACAAAATTTAGTACAAGAAATTACATCATAGTATACTACATGGCTCAGTTGAAAAAAACATTTTATGCAATCATGACAATGGAAATATTAAAATTTAACCATAATTATGATGTAAGTACATTGAAAGGACAGAGAAAAGGGAAATGGCTACATAGAGGAATGCAATTAAATTATTATCTACAATTATAGGAAATATATTAGTATAATCCCTAAAAATTAAAAATAGAGAAACTACCATAGAAGTATATTATTAAGAAACATGGAAATAAAAATCAGGAGAAATGACTCAACTAGTTGGAATTTGGGGAGAGGTAATATTAGGTGGAGTTGACTGGCGAAATTATAGGGCAGAGGACTGTTTGGCATTAAAATCCTTGTAGAATATTTGACTTTCAAAATTATGTTCATGAACCACTTTGGTAAAAATAAAAATTAAGTTGAAAATGAAATGAGGCATTTATATGGGCTTCCAAGTCCTGTGCTAAAGAAAGGGGCCTGAGAACAAACAGGCACTCTACCTTAGGTCATATCCTCCTGTAAAATCATAAGGAAGTGACAATCACCTAGAGATTGGTATTAAGACCAGGAGGGAACACTGACCAGAAATATAAGAACCCTGACTTCTATTCTTGGTTCCATCATCTGTGATCCTTCAACCCTCGATTTTCTTATCTGTAAAGCAATAGTCCTATCCTGTCTATCTCACAGAGCTGTTGTGATGATCATGGAAGATAGTAAATGCTTTGTCAATTGTAAAGCACTCAACAGATGTAAATAATGTTATCATTATTCTACCCACGCATAAGAATGGTAGATAGTTTACTATATTGTAATTTATACCATCTGGTTTATTTTTTATTTTAGCAATTTTTTTCTTAAACCTAAAATAAAATTGACTCATTATGGATATTTGGCAAATACTAAAAACAAGAAAGAAATGAAAACTAAAAATTATCTTTAATTTCATAATTAAGATATTTTTATTGCTAACCTTACCTCACATACCTTTGCTATATATCTATGATAAGTTCCTACTAATATAGATAAGGTGGCTACTTTCCCGATTCATGAAGTATTTTTGTGCACCTTGATCTATGATGACTGTATAAAGATCCATCATTCTATTGTGTGCCATAATACATTTGATCATATGCTAATTGGTTGATATTTAGATTGTTTCCAATTTGCTTCTATTGCTACAAACACAGATGAAACCCCTTTATATAATTCTTTGAGATCCATGATTATTTTCTTTGGTTAACTCAATTAAATGTAGAAAGATACACACAATGGAAGTATTTGATAAAAACTGCTAAATTCTCTTCAAGAAAGGTTGTATTAATATATACACATATGAGGAATATAAGAAAAATAACTGTTTTCTGGGTGTGTTGTATTCTCTCTTGTTTTCTCATTTGATAAGCAAAAAAGAAACAAAAACTCAGTATTGTATCTTGCATTTCTTGGAGTTATTAGCATATGAAATACTTACATTGAGATTTGTACTTTTTTGGTAAATTAGGTTTTTGTCCTTCGCCCACTTTTCTTTTGAGATATGTTTTTCTTATACTGTAACCTCATTATATATTAAGGATGATAGCAACTTTTTCATTTACGCATCAAATACTTCATAGACATTTTGTTGTTCTTTTGATTTTTGTTTTAGATTTTTAAATTTACAAACATTTAAAATTTTGACATAGTCAAATCTATTGATGTTTTTCTTTATGATTGCTTCCTTTCTATGTCACACACTAAAAGGGTTTCTTCACCTCCAAAATCATAAAAATTGTCACCTATGACTCATAGAATTTTCATATTTGGGTTTTTTTTAATTAAGTGTAAAAAAAATTTTTAAAGAGATACTATGAAAGGACAGGGATCTAATTTTCCCTTCCTGCCACATGCATGGTTTGTCAATTGCTTCAGTACAGAATTGAAATGTACACCTTTTGCCAACTGATTTGAAACTTCCCATGCATTGTTTTGTTTAAGAATCAACAGACTTGCCAGGTGCAGTGGTACACACCTATAATCCCAGTGACTCATGAGGCTAAGGCCAGAAGGTTACAAGTTTCAGGACAGCCTCAGCAACTTAGTGAGACTCTGTCTCAAAACAAAACAAAACAAACAATTAACAACAACAACAACAAACATATATATATATTTGACTGGAGATGTAGCCTGTGGTAAATAACTGGAGATGTAGCCTGTGGTAAACTATCCCTCTATTCAATCCTTAGCCCCAAAAGAAAATCAAAAATAAAAACAATCAACAGACATGAGAGTGATAATCTAATTTGCATACTTAACATTTTTAAGCAGCTACTATGTGTTTTGTCTTAAGTTGTTTACCTGAGATTTTTTGATAATATAAATCTTATCATAATCACTGTAAACCCTATGATTAAATTCACAGTTATCTTATAGCACATCCAAATAATGATATAGTATGTAACTATAAACAAAGAGTGTGAATATATGTATGTATATCCACAAAAATGGTTTTATATATATATATATATATATATATATGTATGTATATACATATATATATATATATATATATATATATATATATATGTATGTATGTATCCATTTCCAACATACATTGTACATGATAAAAGTACTGTGCCTAACTGAACAGTGTGTACTTCTGTAGTCTTATAAACTGATAAGACATGAAAATGTTGTATTACAATTTGATTTGGGGGTAGTAGAATTAATTGAACAGGACTACTGTAAGGATTAAATGCATGAATATTTGTAAAGCATTTGTCTGACACATGCTTCATATAACTTCGTTAGAATCACCCCACAGAGGGTTTGAAAGTTTAGCAGAGGCCCTTGTTGTAGCTTTTAGTTTGCTCTTGTTTCATTCTTGATCATCTCAGCCCTGGTCCTCTGTACCGATATGCGGTTCTAATAAATGCTGCACACTCCCAAGCCTAGGAAAGGAATTTATTTAGCTTTGCAAAAGACCAACACCTGCTACCTAATCTGCCATGTCTGAAAAAGGTGCATCCACAGGTATGGCAAGGAAGCCTGTTAGGCAAATAATGATAAGAGCAAGGATGGAAATTGGTGGGAATGGAGGCCTCAGTTGAGATGCATCCTCTTTGAAGAGTTTCACACGACATGGCCCATGCCAGAGAAAAGTGTTAGGAGAACTTCTGAGGAGACCATTCATTACCAGCAGCCCACAGAAGGAAAACAGAATTCAAGCAATATCATGTGGTACTTCTGCATTGTGAAAGCAGGGGCTAACCTACTCAGAGAGGATGCTTCACCACAGAATTTTGCCAGCTCATCACCTTTGACCAGAACAGATGCTGCTATTTTCTGATCAGTGTTTGCCCATGCTATCTGGGAGCAAATGTCAGTGGAGGGACAAATCTGACATCAGAGCCATTACGTGCTCATTGGAATCTCAGCGCTACTGCCTGGACCACATCCCTGCAGGGCAGATAATATATGGTTGGCATGGAGATGGAGTGAGTTCAGAGAAAACACCCAGCTTCACAAGTACCTATGCATGTGGGTTCACAGGCTCTCCACTGCATAGGAACAATGGGAGCTGCATTCGTTTTTCGTTTCACAAATATTTATTGAACACCTACTTTATGTCAGGCACTGTTCTGGGTTCTGGGGGTCACAACAGTGACCAAGATATACTTGGTACCTCCATTCATGGAATTTACATCTTATATGGCAGTTGGGAAGAAGATAAAAAACAAATAAATGCATAAACAAGTAATTGCAGCCTATGAAACATGCAATGAAGGAAATAGCGCTCAATAATGTAATGGCCTACTCCAGACAAGACTAAACAGACCATTCATGAAAAGCTCACCTCACTCAGCTCATCATTAATTCATCTGTCCATCCAACACAAGGAGCAATCCATGATGGAACTAGCTTTGGCACCTACTAAATATGTAACCTTCAATAATTTGCTGAACTTCTCTAAGTCTCAGTTTCTTCACTCATGGAATAGGTACAATAATTAGCTACCAACTTTAATTGTATGCTGTGATTTAAATGACATAATGCCCTTTGCTTGGTCTTCCATGCAGTGCTCAATATATGATAGTTATTGTTATTAGTATTTGTTTCTTCTTTCAGTAAAAGAATATTTACTAAAAACCTATAAAACAGACACTTTGCTGCACATTAGGAGTGAGGGGTAGGGTGAAGGAGAAGATGCAACTATTTCTCTAACAGAGAATTTTTATGGTGAATCTAATCAGTGGAGTTCCCAGAAGACAGAAAGATAGCTCAGAGGTTAGACAAACCTCACAGAGAGACAGCTTACAGGTTAGACTGAATCAGCCTGCCCAAGAAAAAAATCACCACTTTTCCTCCTGGTTTTTAAAAATGGTGTTGTTCTGGGAAAGGCTAGTGGCCTGGGAGTTCTAGAGAGCTGAGTTTCAATTCCCATCCTGCTGAGCCAGAGCCACAGGCCTCAGTTTGCTCACCTCTCTCCCCATTTATCACTGGAGTTCATGAGTAACAGACATGCTGTGGAGGATCCAGGGCCACACGAAAGTCTCTCCTAGAATTGTCTCCTGTTCTTTGCTTAGTTGTAGCCCCTATTCAGCCCCTTGGATCGTCCTGGGTCCCCCTACTCCCTTGCAAACTAGAATTCACAGGATCCCTGTCAGGGTGAGTGAAGGACTGAGGGAGTCAAGAGATGCAGAAGCCCTGTGGGAAGGTGAATGGGCTCTGCTTGTATACATTGCTATGATTACTTGGGTTGGGGAGCCTATCCACATGGCAAACCATTCGATGAGATGAAAAATCACGATGCAGAGGAAACCTTACCAGGGAGCTATTTACAGCAACCTTTCCAAAGACTAAGTACATCCTCTGGCGGTACTTTTCTCACCCTCTCATTGTGAAAGTTTGATGGCGCTTATCAGTGGGTGTCTAAATCCTCTGTAACAAGCTTGTGTATTTGATGTAGTATCAGACAGCAGGCAGGAAGCATTGCCCCTTGCCCCTCTGTGTCTCCTTGCTTGAAATACTTCCTTCCTGAAACAATTTTGTTGTAACTGCTGGACTCCGAAGAGAAGTGGTGTTTTTTTTTTTTTTTTTTGCAAATAAATATGTTTCCTAATTAAAATTTGCCCTTTAAAGGCTCACATTTTCTTGGCCCCACTCTATGTTTTCTTTTCTTTGTAACATATTACAGAATCAATAAGGGCAACACAAACATCTTTAATATATACAGTTTCAATAGCTCTAATAACATTTCTGCCTTCAAAACGCCCTTTCCCCCTCTCTAGCCCAGATGATCATTTCCCATGATTTGTTAAATACCTTTGTATTTAACTCAAAAAAACCTTCAAAGGCAGTTACTCTCCAGGGGGAGTGGGAATGGTACACTGAAAGGGGATCAAGTGGAAGGTGAAGGTCAGAGCTCTGTCTTTATTTTTAATGACAGTTCTTCATTTTTATTACAAAAGTCATGAATGTGAATCATGAAAAAGTTAAAAATAGGAGAGAGAGAGAGAGAGAGAGAGAGAGAGAGAGAGAGAGAGAGAGAGAGAGAAGAAAATTCATATTACAATCCCATCGCCTAGAGGCAACCATTATTAATATTTGGCATTTTGGATTTTGCTTTTTCAGATCTTTCTACAAGAGGATTTTTATGTAATTAAAAATTTTGGATTCTATATTTTAAATTTTACATGATAACATTGGTATTTTATATGGCATGAAAAACTAGGCAAAGACATACTTTGTAGTGGCTGTATAACATTCCAACAAAGGCTGTTCCCCAATTTACTTAATCTTAGGCTATTTCAATTCTGTTATCATTCTCATAAATTATATACTAATAGATCTAATCTCTTACTTTTTTGGGTAATACATAGATCTAGCTGGCTGTTTGGCAGGTCTCAGGCTGAATTTTACAATTATTTCCTGTGGGACAGAGTAGCCATACAGAAGATTCTCAAGTCAGCTATAGGGTGAGATTACAACATAGTAACAATCAACTTTAGTCTCTCTTCTAAAACTTTGACTTCCTCCTGAATTCTCTTGATAATGTAATAAGTAGTGAGTGCCACCCTCCACCAAGACACCAAAGCTTGAGAAATGCATGTTACTTTGGACTTTCCTTGCCTACTCCTATCTAATCAGCTACCAAAATCTGCCCACTATCACCTCTCTTATCCATTTTCATGGCAACTACCTTGGTTTACCTAACTGACTTAACTGGTTCCTGTCTCTGGTCTTCCCAAGCTACCATCATTAATCCATTTCTCCACACTGCTGCCAAATCATCTATTTCTCATCTTTTTCAAATATGCTCAAGATCACATCTCTTCTTGACATAAAGTCTTCAACAGCTCTCTACCCCACTCCAACCCCAGTAACTGAGCTTTCAAAGTGTTTGGATCCTTGGCCTCCTCCAGGCTCTTCAATAGTCAACCCTACCTACTACTTTTAACTCTACCCACACACTTCCTTACATGCCTGACTCTGCTGCTATGCCAGTCTTATGCTTTTGTCCATATTATTTGCATACTCTTTCTTACCTCTACTGAGAAAGCAATCTCTCTCCTTTCATGGTCTAGCTAACTTCCTTGCCTTTGAATCTCAGTTTGAATGCCGCCTCCTATAGGAAGTCTTTCCTTACCACCAAAGGTTAGGCTAAGCACACTGCTGTGCTTACACTCTACCTATTCCTTAGGCAGGAACCCAGCATACTCATGTCTGTCTTTGAAGGCAAGGATTGCTGTTGTAGCTTTTCCCACCTGTACGTCTTAAAACTTTAGTTCCACATTTCCTAAAAACAAGGATAGTCCCCCTACATGGCCATCAAAGCCTGGAAGTTATCATAGATATATACTATTGTCTCATCTACAGACCTTATTTAAATTTTGCCAATTTTCCCATTAATGATCCAATGTAGGATCATGAGTTTCATTTATTGTCACACAATTAAACTGTTAACCCTTGAACTGCTCTGGAATGGTCTTTCAAAATTTGCATATTCTTAAGTAGCATTCATTAATTATTTTGTGGAATAGATTAGATGCCACAGAAGTGACATTATGTCCTTCTCAGTGCATCATAATATCTATTTGTCACATTCCTGATGGTCCTGATTTTAATCTCTTCATTAGGGTGGAATCTGCCAGATTTCTCTGCTCTGAAGCTACTATTTTCCCCTTTGAATTGGACAGTATCTTGTGAGGAGGTAGTTCAATACTGTGTAAATATTTTGTTTCTCATCATGCTCTCACCCACTACATTAGCCTGTGGGTGTTAGTTTTCTCATAAGTCAAAGGAAGTGCATAGCCTAAAAGTTGTTTCCAAAATTTTCTCTTAAGGATTTCTTTATTATATTCCCTGCCAGGGACCTCACATTTTTTAAGATTTTGCCCACTGAACAAATGGCACTTCTCTGTGTCTCTTTTTCTCTTGATATATTCATGAGACAAGCCCAGCACACTGTGAATGCAGAAGGCAGGATTCATTTTCCTCACTCCTAAAATGTCCAGAACTCATCACATACCTACCACGGAGTAGGTAGTCAACAAATATTTGTTGAAGAACTGAATCTGACTGCTAATCAGAGATGGTCCCCAGCTTTGATGTATATAGTAAGGACACGGAGTTGGTAAATACTGTCCAAAGGCAGAGACTTGACATTTTAGTTTCAGAGGCTTTGTTACTGGTGTTAACTTATTGTAAAGATTTAACAGGGTTTGAGGAAACCTCTTACACATTCCTATCCCCATCTCCACCTTTCTATTTCAATTAGGAGATAATAAAGGGTTATCCAATACCTCAAGTTTGTAATCTGTGACCAGCTAGATGTAGGTGCTTATTAATTGAACATCTCCTATATGTCCAGTGTTTTCTTTTTATAATTTTATCTTTTAATCCTCAGCATACTAGTGGGATAAGTATAATCTGATTTACAGTTCAGAAAATTAAGGCTGGGTGATGTAAAATGGCTTGCACTGAGTCCTACAGTGAGCATACAGTAAGCTTGGGCTGGGAATTCTTCTGGACTCCCTCTAAAACCTTTTTAAGTTGCCACTACACCAAGTTGCCTATTTCATCATATAAAAATGTCCTTCCCTTGGTGATGTGCTGGTGATCATCATACAGACATGCATTTGGACCAAGAAATCACTTGGACCACATTCACTGCTATTTTTTTTCAATGATTGTTATCACACTTCTGTAGTTATTACCGTGGCTTGGGGGGAAGTTGTCCCAGGAAAAAGGGCCTTTCTTGGGCATCTTACATGCCTGAAGAAGGAACTCAAGTTCTCAGCTCTTAATAACAACTGACAATGCTGCAGTAGCAACTGAGAATCCATCCCTGGAAAAGTGTTGGGGGTGTGGATTAACATCCAGAGGGTAGGCAAGGAAGAGGCTAAGGGCCCCAAACAGACTTGGGGAACCGAGGAGACCAGACAACACTACCAAGAGACAAGGAAAAAGAGAAGGAAGTAAAAGAGAGGGAAAAGAACCAAAGTCAAGAGGAGAAGAAACAGAGAAAGGGCTGGACAAGGGAGGAGAAAGTTTTAGAAGGGGGGCTAGGAAGAAAGAAAGGAAGGTAAAAGAGGACACAAAGAAAGATACCGAGCTGAGAGAGCTCGGAGAATTCGAGAAAGAAAATGAGATTAAAAGGAGTGAAGAGAAATGGAGAAAGTGGAGAGCACGGAAAGGAGAGGGAAATATATTGGAGACAACAGAGAGACTGGGGTGAGTGGAGAGGCAGACGAGTGGACTGGTGAAAGATGCTCATAGCCTGCGTGGCGCCCCCCGGCGCTGTGGTGCAGCCCTGCTCCAAATGCCTGTGCGCGGTGGCTCGCCGGGCCTCCTAGGATTGGCTCCCGCCTCCCATTCATGTAACCTGCATGTGCGTGTGCGTGTGTGTGTGTGTGTGTGTGTGTGTGTCGCTCGCCCTCTCTGTGTGTAAGAGAGCGAGGGTGGGGAACGGAGGCAGGCAGGCGAGCAGGCAGGGAGGGGAAGAAGAGGAGGGAAGCTATTAAACACACACACTCACTCACACACACACACACGCACACACACACGCACACACCCGCCCCAACCCCCCAGAAGCCTCGGGATTGCAGCTGTTTCATGTGGGGCAGCAGTGCTGGCAGGGACGCCGGCCGGGAGCGGCCGGGAGCGGGAGCCAGGCGTGTGCGTGCGGCTGGAGGCTCGCTGGGGCTTCGCTCCCCGCGGGAGCTATTGTTGGTCTCGCTGGAGCTGAGCGCAGAGCCGGAACCTGTCCTTCCTGGGCGCCCCGCTCCGGCTCGCGGAGCTGAGGAGCCGCGCCGCCGAGAGGTAGAGGAGCCACCAGTGCGGCGCCTTGCCTCCCTGCCGCCCTCCTCCCCGCTTCCCCGGCGGTGGCAGCCTGCAGCCACGGTAAGGCGGCGTGATCCGCTCTACGGAAAAGCGCCTTAGGGACCGCGGCGGCGCCTCGCCAGCTCTGTGGCCCCTCTGCGCTCACAGGACCGGGTAGCTCCGTGGCTGCCGAGGGCTCCTGGAGACGCTTGCTCGCTATCCTGGCCCTCACCGAGGGTGGGAGGAGGGAAGGAGGCTGGGACGCGGGTTGCGGGCAAGACAGTCTGGAGCCCGGAGCCGCCGCCGCTGCAGCCGCCGCAGCCCTCGGAGCCGGCCGCGGACTGGAGCCTGAGAGGAAGGGTTGGGAAACAGCAGAGATGTGGGCGCGGGCCTGGGACTTTGGACGCTGGTGGAAAGGAGGCGGCGCGCCCTAGGTTTGTCTGCCGCGCCCGGTTCTCCTTCCCAGCCAAACCACGGCCCAGTCTCACATTTTCCTGGGTTAGCAAAGTGTCAGGGATGGATGGAGAGGTTCTATTTAAAAGGGAGAGTTCTCAGGTTCTGCTGCCAATATCCTGTTCTTACCAAAGCTTCTTTTTGGGTGTGGTGGTAGAATAGAATAAGGCAGTAAGCCTATAAGCCTCCTATGTGGGGGCAGGGGAAGAGAGGAAGGGTCAGCGTTTGCCCTAGGGTCAGAACTAGTGCTCAGTAGCAACAGGAACTGCAGGAGGACAGTTCTACAGTGAATAGAATGATTTTTTTTTTTTGGTACCAGGAATTGAACTCAAGGGCAGTCTACCACTGAGCTACATCCCCAGTCCTACTTTGTATTTTATTTAGAGACAGGGTCTCACTGAGTTGCTTATCACCTCGCTTTTGCTGAGGTGGGCTTTGAACTCGGATTCTCCTGCCTCAACCTCCTGAGCACTGGAATTACAGGCTTGCGCCACCGTGCCCGGCTGTAATGATCTTGAATGTGGGGTAGTGAGCTTTCTGTCCAGCAGATGTTCCAGTAGTAGGGTGGATGTTGTGGTAGTGAACAGTTTTGGTTTCCAAGGACTCTCCTTCAACAGAATCTGATTGGCTTTCATATATGATTCTGTTTAGTTTTTTTGGTATAATATATTTGGCCATAGTCAAGTTATTTTTGGAGCCTCAGTTCTCTGCCGTATAAAATGGGACAATATTATCTAAGTTTATAACACTGCAAGCATTAATATCCATAAAACCTCTGGCATTCTCTGGGCTCTTTGAAGATGGTCATTCCTTTTCCATCATTGTGCATTTGTTGGGTAAGATTCAACAGGAAATCAACAGCCCCAGAAGAACCAGCAACATTGCATGCAAAGTCTATTTAAAACTAGCTTCAAATGCTTAAAACAAAAATATCTTCTCTTTTCTTAGAAAAGTCATTTCCAGTTTTGTTAGAATTTATGTTTCATTGGGTCCCTTTTTCTGATGAAATTATACCCTTGTGCAGACTGGCATGTTACATAACCCATATTTCCAAATCAAAAGTTAAAATTATGGGAAAGAGGGGATTAGGAATTTAAGATAGAGATTATTGGACAACACAAACAAGAAACTCAATTTAGGATGCCAATTCACTTTTTAACTGTGATGGAGGTTGAAAACAAATGAGATTAGATAAGTTCACAATGGTACAGATCCTCGCTGGAGTGCTCAGTCATCTATCCTGTTCTAACAGCTTCTCTGCCTGGGTCCTAATAAGCTTTTGGTTGCTCCAGTCCCTCCAAGTTCTCTTATATCCCTAACTCTAACATGTGAAATAAAAGAACAATGGGATTTAAATCACCTCCTTGTGGATTTGATTCCAAGAGTCTACCAGGGTAAATCAATGTTGATTTTAGATCTAAAGGGTCAATTTTTGCCTGCTTTCTTACATGTCCATCAGCCTTACTTACTGTAACTGAAAACTGAATCACCCCATCTTTGCTTTGTGCTCACAGACAGCTGTGGGAGCCAACATGAAAAGTAATATGCCCCAGATCCCAGGGAGCCAAAAGAACAATTCTCCATAAGCATCTTGTCTAAAGAAACAATGTAAATATATATGTGTTAGTCCTGTATGGTTTATGTGTTTGGTACTTTGTCTCAGCTTTTCCCTTAACTTTTATATTTATTCTGATTGCCTAAATAATATGTGTTCATTACAGCAATTCAGGAAATATAAAGAAAAGCAAAAACAAAATAATTTTCATTACATTTTAGATTGTATCTTTGGACTTTTATTTATGAATGTAGAGAAATTGAGGTCATAGTTAAAATAGTTTGAACGCTAATTTTGATTTAATGATAAAGCATACAAATCTATCCATGTTATAACTTTCCTGGCTGTGGCAGCATTATTCATTTATTTATTTATTTATTTATTGTACTGGGGTTGAACCCAGGGGTGCTTAACTACTGAGCCACATCCCCAGCCCTTTTATGTGTTTTATTTAGAGACAGGGTCTCACTGAGTTGCTAAGTTGCTATGGCTGGCTTTGAACTTGCAATCCTCCTGCCTCAGCCTCCAAAACCACTAGGATTACAGGCATGTGCCACCACACCCAGCTATAACAACATTTTTAATGGCTAACTAGAGTCTCCATGTTTTAATGTAACATACTTTGTTTAAGCAGTTCAAATTGTTTGGCTTGTTTATTTTTAATTTTTAACAAAACTGTAGCAATTACCCTTGTATGCTCTGTGCAATGTTAGTATTTCTTTAAGTCAAATTCCTAGAGAGTAGGGTCACAGAGTCAAAGGCTTATACCCTACCATGGCTTTTGTCACACATGAAAAGCATTAGGGTAAACTGTGTCTTCTTCATCTTTTAAACCAGAATCTGATGGTTTACTTTGCAATCCCTTTATAGGCTTGGGAGCTGAGGTAGTAGAGGAAAGTAGGGGTGACAAGTATGTCTTCAGCATAGGATTTGCATAACTTTGAGCTGTTCTGCTGACCAGAGAGGCAAATCCTTTTTCCAAGAACATTTTTCTTCCTTGGTTGTCTTGGAATCATTGCTTTCTGTAGATCTTCAGCCAGCAGTGGAGTTGAAATATGTAAATATGTTCCTCAGCCTTGTAGGTGGGGCTGGCTCCATGTTAAATGACAAACAGTTCTTAGAGAAGTGTGTGTGTGTCTTCCAGCTTTTGCTGAGGGGGTGGATTCCCCTTCCCCACCCTTTTCCCTTTCTTTTGGCTCAGGGGCCTCAGGCTGGCCCTGGAGATCTTACAAAGGAGATAGTCTCCCAGCAAGTTTATCCCCATGCGCAACACAGCATTGCCCTGGAAAAGTCAACCCAACTCAGTCTCTTCATGTCCCAGGGCACAGTAAATAAATCAGTCAACATGCCTACTTGGTGTTTCAAAAGCTTAAGTAGTTGGGTACCCTCCTTGCATTGATCCACTTCAATCAGAGGGTACATTTTTCAGTCTTCCTCCTTCATATGTTGGATTTCTGTGACCCAGAAAAGATTGGTGCCCTGTGATTAGATGACTTGTCGTCTGACAAAGAATTCCATGGAGCTAATGGGGGAAGTCTGGTCCTCTCATTTCCAAGGTGTCCCCATGCTCAGCAAGAGACATCAGGAGTTCCTTTAGATCAGGTAAAGAGGTCACCTCAGGGTTGTTGGATAGCATGTCACGATAGAGGGAGCCTGCTCTGCTGGTTGCCGACTTTGACTTCAGATGAGGTTTAGATGCTTCCTTTGATACTTAAACCACTCCAGTTTCACTAGGGCAGGCAAGGGAATGTTTCTGTCTTTTGTCGAGTTCTGAACATCAAATCAGGCTTTTCTTTCATGTGGAAAGCAGGTGAAAACAGGCCATAAATGAAGCAGGATCTCAGGAGCAGTGGCCAGCACGCGCATTCCATACCCCCCTCCCCTGCTTTGTGTTCTACATTGACTGTGTGAGATGGGAGTACTGTCCCTACAGCCAATGGGGTTTAATCATTAAAGTCCTTGATAAATTAGGCTTTAAGAATTTTTTCTCTGAAAAAGTCCATTTGCTGGATGTGGAATAACTGTTGACTTCTGAAATTTTAGTCTTGAATCCTTTGAAAGTCAAGCCAAAGGGTTGCTGCTGGTATATTTATGACTTTGGGTAAACCATGCCAAGTCCTAGAGTCAGCCTTCCTCTCTATAAAATTGGGTTGGGTGAGGAGGGTGGATTTGACATTTTATAAATTGGTAATTCTCAAATTTTAACATATATATACCTTGCTGGAGGATCTTGTTAAGAGGCAAATTCTGATTTAGTGGGTCTGTGGGTACCAAAGAATCTGCATTTCTAACTAGCTCCTGGTGATGCCAGGCTTCTGGTCCACTGTCTGTTACACTTGGGTTAAAAAAGTTTCAAGTTGCTTGTGGTCTTGAGGTTATCTCGCAAAGTAACAGTAATGACTCTCTGACATCCAGGAGTTGTCCATATTTTTAGAATGGCACTATGAAGGCATCTATCCATTTATCTTTTTTGGATTTTGAGAATTAGCATCTTCATTTCCATTGTCAGAGCTGGGAGGATATAGGGAGTCCCCTTGTCCAGTAGTTGTGGAGGAGGTGGAAGAATGGGGCTAGAGCAAAAGGAAGTCATAAATGAGTGTGAATGCCTTCTGTCAGGCAGCTACTATTGTCCTGTGTTCTAAGATGAGAAACAAGCTCAGCAAGGCAAAGCCATTTGCCCAAAGTCACATGCCTAGGGCTCTGATCATAAGGCTCTGATAACCAAACCCTTCTTCTTCCTGGAATGGCAACTTTGTAATTTTGTAGAATGTCATGTAATTAAAACAGAGTGCTTAGCAAAGTGTTTCTCTTTAGAAGAAAAGTGTTTCTCCTGTTTCCTGGGCCTACTTTGGGAGCGGATCAAGACATTTAAAAATTTGCATCATTATCATGCAAGCAATTAAAGTGCTTAAGAGCTTAAAAGCAATTTGTTCAAGTTGGTTAAATGCCCACCCTCCCCAATCTTGTTTGTATTATTAATTTACTCATCAAACTGTGACATCAAAAACCATTGTGAAGGTAGATTTCTGTATCTTCTGATTGGTCGAAGCTTTCAGATGAAAGTTTATTTATTTATTTATTTATTTATTTTGATGAGGTCTACAGTGAAAGGATCCAGTTCAGAATGAGTCAGAGAAACGAACATTTTACTAAATAAACCCAGCCCTTCTTTGGCCCCTGGATGAGAACTGGTTGTTTAAATGTTTTATTAAGGTGCAATTATTCTGAGAATCAGTCAGTAATGCAGCTCTTTGCAAACATTAATTAGCTGATCTTCATATCACCTCACAAGACTGATAAAGAGCATTAACCCTCCATTTGAGAGTACAAACAGACACACCGAGGGAGGAAGAGATCAACTCTTGACTTGACATGAGTATAAGAGGTAGGTAGAATTAGAAGACTATACATATTCTTCACTTAATAAATATTTATTGCAATGCACTAGATAGTGTAGGGCTGTGCTATGCAATATGGTAGTCGGTCACATTTTAAATAAAATTTGATTAAAAATAAATAAAATTAATAATTCATTTCCTCAGTTGCACTAGCCAGACTTCAAGTGCTCAAGAGACACAAGTGCTTGGTGGCTGCTATATTGGACTTTGCAGTTATAAAACATTTTTATTGTTGCAGAAAGTTCTCATGGGGCAAGATTGGTCTTGATGTTTGGGATAATCAAAGCATAACATAACATTCTTGCCCTTGTAAAATTTCCTAAAACAATGGCTGCCACAGGGCAGCCACTAAGTAACCCAAGTTGTGGCAAATACTTTGGGGCAGTGGTTAAAGACCTAGCTTTGGGAGATGAAGGACAAACTCGTATTCTAGGCATGTCACAAATGCAGTGCATGACTAGAGGTAGATTATTTAAACACTCTGTGCTTCTTTGCAAATTTATGCTACTATTTGTCACTTCTCTTATTAGCCAAAATTATTTTTAAGACAATGTTGGATCCTGGAGAAGGTTCTTGGAGACAGGTGCTCTCCTTTGTATCAGGTGGAAATGTAATAATATACCCTTTTAGGAAGGCAATTTGGCAGTAACTGTTAGTAGTCTTAGAAACATTCATTCTCTTTAGTCCAGTATTCCAATTCCAGGAATCTAGCCAAAGAAAATAATCAGAGATGGGCAGAAAAGTTTTAAGAATAAAAGTGTTCATTGCAGTGTTATTTATTATTAGAGGGGGGAAGAAAGATAAGCAATTTGATTGGATAAATATGGTACAGAAAAGTCAGACTGTGGGGTATTATACAAAGATTAAGTATTGTTTTTGAAAATATGATTTGCAACTTGGAAAAATGTTACAATAAAATGTATTTAATTTTGTGATTAAAACAAAAAAATAATGTAAATATTTGTTGAAGCAATGCTAAAAAGAAATAGATAAATATTAAGAGTAGTAACCTGTTAAGTAATAGAATATATTTGATTTTACCTGTAAAGTAATAATCACTCTTTGAAAGATTGACTTTTTTCTTAAAGTTTTGAACTTTATTTTGTATTGGCTTTAGTTTTTTTTTAATTGAACAATATACCCCATTGATGTCTGTGCTTCTTTCATTATAATGTAAAAAAGACTCCTAGCTGTTCCTAATTTATCTTCTAGGAATTACTGGCTTATTCATTCTATATTTGTCTTCAAGGTCAGGGGTTCTTCCTAATATCCAATCTTAGTTCCTCTTTTTGGCCATTTAAATTAATTTTCTGCGGGTGTCTGAGTTTGATTCTGGTCAAACAGCATAGGGTGTTGAGAAGAACATCAGGTTCAGACCCTGAGACATCACTTCCTTGCCTTGGCATTTTGAGTAGTCTTTCTGGGCTTCCATGACCTCATCTATCAATAGGGAAAGCAACAGAATCCATTGCACATCTCATGGCAGTGAGGTTTCAGTGTTAACTTCAGTAGAACATCTTGTGCACACAGGTGAATAAAGATGCGAATGACTTCAGGGATTGGCATGTGATGCCATTTACTCATTTAATGCCCCCGAGTCTCTGGGGATTGGAGGTATTCCCACTTTCCAGAGAATGGAATGGAGGCATCATGTGGTTCTATGATATGGTCCCTGCTCTGATGTCCCTCTAACTCTGGTCTTGAGCTGTCTTTGGTACCTAGTGGAAGCCTCTTGCATCGGAGCCATTGTATTTTGTTTATCTGTTTCCCAGGGATGCACTTCATCAAAATATTGTGTCAACCCCTCAAAGTTTCCCAGCCTTGCTGTTCCTCCTTCTCAAGCAATAAGTAAAACAGATGTGCCTTTTTGTAGAATAAATGATTTACACAAAACCAGGATGAACTAAAAAGTAGTCCTGAGCTGCTAAGTGACAGTGGCTGTGAAGCTCAGCCTGGAGCCATGTTCCAGGAAGAATCTCCAACACTGGGGTCTTGCTCACTTCCTGCCACTTTGAAAGATCTGCCAAGCCTTTCTCCTTGAAGAGGCTCTGAATTTGGTGTCATCCAGTTATGATACTTTTGTTCTGTGTGAGATCTTGATTGAGCAAGTTGCTTGATATCTCTGTGCCTTAGTTTCCATATTCATACAATGGGGATAATAAGGAGAGACTGGCAGAGTTATTTATAGGATTATCCTGAAAGACAGTTTGTGACAGTTTGATGAGTTCTTATTATTGCTAAGTTAACATAATTTCCAGAGCCTTAAGGGTAATTTATTGACAGGGGCATAGCTCAGTGGTAGAGAACTTAACTAGTGTATGCTAGGCTCAGTACTTGATCCTTAGCACTGCAATAAATGAACTAACTAAAAATAAAATAAAAGTAATTTATTGAGGTACAGCTAAGTCATGGGTTCCTTTTTCTCTAACTGCTAATGGTTCTCTTGAGTATTGCACTTAAGTGCTTTCTAGGGCCAGGTAAGACAGTAAAAAAATAACCAATATATTTTAGGTTGAATTCTCTGCTTGGATACCTGGTAGCTATTTGCATTCAAGCAAGTTTCTTAGTTTCTCTAAGCTTCCACCTTTTATTATTATTATCATTTTTTTTCCAGTTACAAAATGGAAAGAGCAGAAGTTTCTACATCAGGGAGATTTGTGAAGCAAATTGCATAGTGCCTATTGGTTAGTGTCCCTTGTGTGAATGGTGGCTCTTAGAATTGCCATTTTTCCTGTTATCTCACCTTCTCAGCACCTGATTCTCTAGCTCTTGCCTACAGAGCCTGTCAGTGCAGTTCTGTGGTGGTCATAGGTGGGGGCGAGGGAAGGGCAAGGCTGGGAGAGTCTGGAGGGTCCTCTTCCAGGGTTTTGCAGGCCTGCCTACAAGTGGACTCTGGCATCCCTGCCTGCTGAGAATGAGGTGCATGTAGAAGTGGGAAAACAAAGGTCTCTAGACAGGCCAGCAGATCCTGGCTTCAGGGTTAGCTGTTTCTTTGTCACCATGTACCAGCTTGATTATCTAAAAATGAGAATAATAGCACAGCAGTGTATGCCTGTAATTCCAGCCACTTTGGGAGGCCAAGGCAGGAGGATCACAACTTGAGGCCAGTGTTGGCAATTTAATGATAACCTGTCTTTATATAAAAAATTAAAAACATCTAGGGGTGTAGCTCAGCGGTGGAGTACCTCAAGGTTCAATCCCTTGTACCTAAATGAATAAGAGGATAGTGAATCTCTACCTACTTTTTTGAGCTTCTGTTGTTGTGTGCTAGGTTTAGAGTTTGAGTACAGTGCCAGGCCAGACTCCCAGCCCTGGCTGTGCATTGAATCACCTGGGGAGCTCTAACCAAAGACCAACCCTGGCCCAGCCCCCAGTGCTACCACCATCTTGCAGGGAGGATTCTGAGGCATCAGAACTGGATAAAGCTATCCAGGTGATTCTAAGTTGCAGAGAGTGGAGAAAATGTGCATAGATAGCGTGGATCCTTATTAAAGCTTAGTTCCTTCCCTTTTGCAAAGAAGCATAAAGGAATCCCATGTTGAGCAATTTATGGATGAGGTGAGCGACCTAATTTGTTTGATCCATGGGACTATGGATATGGTAATCAAGGCTTTATTCCTGTCCCCTGCCCCCTTTCTGGCAAACTGGGGCATCTCAGTCAGAAGAGCAGTGCTCTCTCTCCCTTACCCTCTGCTCACTCCAACACAGCTGCAAGTGCTGGAAAGGCCTGGCCCTTTCCTGGAGCTATAGGGGCAGTCCTTTGGCCTACTTTTGCTCCTTTCCTGTTCACTGCTGGGCTGTGCCCTGTTAACCATTTCCACACAGCCAGTGAGGTCTCAGGATTCCCCAGGTAGAAGAGAGAATGCCTGCTTCTGACTGCATCCATCAAATGCTATCACAAGGTCAGTGCCAGAGACTTGACGTTGCCCAAGGGCCTGGAGGTTTTACACCAGGTGAATTTACATGTTTTAGGTAATGAATATTTGGTTGAAAAGTCTTTCTATTCAGTTGGAAACTTTTTCTTGAGATTATCTCAAAATCGACCTCAAACTGAGAAACTGAGTTGTAGTATGTGGGCTTTTAAAACCCTAGTGGTGGCATACACCCTGCTACTTGGGAGGCTGAGGCATGGCTATCATTTAAGCCTAGGAGTTCTAGGCCAGTGTGGGAAACATAGTAACACCCTGTCCCCAAAAAGGAAAAAAAGGAAAACAATAAAATTCTTAGTGCACACAGACACCTGGGGACTTGTTAAAATGCTGGTTCAGGTGAAGTGGGTGGGAGGGTGGCACTGAGAGTCTGCATTTCTAATAAGTTCCCAGGAGATATTGATGATGATGATCCCAGGCCTCCTTTTGCTTGGAAGGATTCTGAAACCTTGTCTTCCTTCCTGCTTTTGCTATCTCCACAAGTTCAGGAGTACCGGATGTGAACTGTCATACAATGAATGAAGTCTGTCAGTTGTATTCATCTGGCTGTCAGTATTGTGGCCTCAGTGGCAGCAGCTGTAGTGTGACAGTAGACATAGTAAATAGTTGCCATTACCATCAAATCATGGAACAATTCTAGCTCTGTGTATTAGGCTGTGCTCACCATGCTTCTTTTGATTCCTTAAATGAATGAAACCTCCTGATGTATCTTGTAGTAGGTTGTCATTTTTTTTCCTTCAGAGAAGTATTAGTTTGAAAATTTTAAAATATTTATCATATGTTTATTTGGTATCATTTTTCTGATTATAACAATATTGCATGTAAAACAGTAGAAAATTTGGAAAATCTAAGGTATCCCAGGAAATAAGTGAGAAAAACCCCAAATCCTGCCATGTGGAGATAATTCCTTTCAAAATTTTGTTTTTCATTATTGTTTCTGTATAGAATCCTCATCCTCCTCTTTGCCTGTTCTCTCCCACCACCATCTAAAGCAAATTGTGCACATTGGTTTGTAACTTTAACACATACGATGACCATTTCCCCAGGCCATTAAGTTTGTCTCTGACATGACATTCAGTAGCTATGTAGTATTCCATCATAAGGATATACCATTTTTTTAACCAATTTTCTGCTGTTGTTTCCAATTTTCCACTGCTGTAAATATTGCTGAGATCCACATTTTCAGGTGTTTGTCTATTTATTTCCTACAACCCTCTTTCTTTATTTGAAATTTCTGGGTCAAAGATTATGCAATTTTATAGAACTTTGGCTATGTGTCATCCCCCAGGGTCTACAGAAGGGTGCAGCCTAGATTTGCTTCCCTCCAGTCTGGTGGAGGTTTGATCAGGGAGGTTCCCATCATTCTCATTTTGTGTGGGGAGTTTTAGAGACCGTCCCTCACCAGGGGGACCAGGGAGTGCCTGCTTTTGGTTGCGGGTTGAGCTGCATTGCACTGGGTGAGATGCCAGGAGGTCAGCAGAGTCCACCTAGACCACAGCTTGCTTCCTGGATTTCAGAAGGAGAGCTTTTAAAGGAAAGAGGAAAAGGGAGAAGAAGAGCACTAATGCAGTGTCTCCCAACCCTCAGACTCCTGTGACTAACTGGCTCCATGACAGCTCTGCTTCAATCCTGTCACAGACATCTCAAACCCACCATGCCAAAACTCATCTTCACTGTTCTGCTTGTGGTCTCAGCTCATCTCAATTAATGGTAACTGCATCCTTCTTTTTCATAGGCCCCAAGACTTGGGGTCATCTTTGATGCCTGTTTTCTTTTCTCTTCTTTGTACCAGATCCAGCAGGAAACCCTGCTGTGTTCATCTTCAAAGTGAAGCTAACCCTTCCTCATTGTCATCACTGCCATCATTCTGGTCTAAGCCTCCATCCATATTCTCTCACCCAGATGCTGGCAGCAGCTTATTTCCCTGGGCTCCCTGCCTCTGCCCTTGCCTCCTTGAAGTTTCTTGTCAACCTAGTAGCTAGAGTGATACAGTTAAAACTTAACTCTGAGACCAGGAGTGGTGGCACATGCCTGTAATCCCAGCAGGGCAGGAAGCTGAGGCAGTAGGATCACCAGTTCAAAACCAGCATAAGCAACTTAGTGAGGCCCTAAGCAACTCAGCAAGACCCTGTCTCTAAATCAAATACAAAAAAAGGGCTGTGGATGTGGCTCAGTGGTTAAGTGCCCTTGGTTTAATTCCTAGTACCAAAAGAAAACAACAACCCCCAAACTTAACTCTGATCATATCACTCCTCTGCTCAGACTCGGTAAAGGGTTCCCATTTGCCTCAGGGTAAAAGGCCAAGTCCTCACATGACCCCCAGAGACCTCCCTGAGAGTCTGCCCCCAGCTCCAGGTCTCCCCACTGAATCTCAGACCTCACCTCCTGCCCTTGGCCCTCGGCTTTCTGTGCTTTGTAGAAACATGGCAAGCCTACCCCTGCCTCAAAGCTGTGCCCTCTACCTGGAGCGCTGTTCCTTTGTTCCCCCACAAGGATAGCTGCCCACCTCCTACTATCTGCTTCAATGTCACCTTGTCAACAAGCCCCGCCCCTGTCACTTCTACTGCAGTCAGAACCCTTCTCCTGGCCTCAGCATTCCAAATCTCCCTCACCCTGCTATATATTTTCTTCTTTCCATAGTGTTAAGTATTATGTTTTATTATTTTTAATGAGATCACTCTGCTGTTTTAAGAATAATCTGAAAGAAGGGGGTGGGTCAAGGGCAGAACATGCTATATAATTTACTTATTTGTTATGTGTATTGACTGGAAATAAAATAAAGGCTGCCCAGATGGGCACAAGCAGAGACTATTTGTTCAGGGCTTGGTCTAACAAGGGAGTCAGCCACCAGCTCTTGCCTTTGTCAGAGACTCAAAGGCAGGCAGGGGAGTGGGCCAACCTCAGAATGAATGGAAGGAAAGGCTTCAGCTCTGCTCAGATGGCAGGTCGCTGCCCAGGGAAACTGGAGGCCAACTACAAGCAAGCATCATGTGTGACTTGTTTGAGAAGTGAAAAATACCTGGCTGTCTCTAGGTGGAAGTAGGGGCCAGAATTAGAAAGCTGGCAGGTTATTGACCAAGTCCTGGCCACTTTTGGCTGGGTCACTATAGGGGCTGTGGGTTAACTGTCTGTTCCATATATGGTCTGGCCATTATCTATTTGTATATTCAGCCTCTCATGATTATTATTAATCTCCACCAGAGTAGAGATCTTTGTGTTCTATGCACTAGGAAATCCCAGTACCTAGAAGAGTCTGGCAAATGGAAGCTCTCAGAGTTTGAATCATGCAAGGCATTTGGCCCATATTATCTCATTTAATCCTTACAAGATGAGTGAGATCTCATTACACCTGTTTTCTAAAAAGGCAAAGGGGAAGGTCAGGGCACTGGGTTCCACCTGACCATGTTCCTCTCCTGGAGGTGTTTATAGTAGTAGTTCATGGGAAATGGACAGGGTGGGGAACTTGTCCATTCTGTCTGACAGCAGGAGCAAGATACATACCATCTTCAGAGAACACTGAATTTTCGGCCAACACTGTGAACAGAAGAAGACTTGTAGTCTTTCCTGACACCTGAATTCATTTAGGTTCTCAGAGGGAGCCATTTCTTTCGTATTCTCTTCCTGAAGGTGGGGAATAGTGTGGGGAAATTCACTCTGGCCCCCCAGTTTGGGTGATGGTCTTGCACCATTTGAGTAGGTTTCAAAGGTCCCCCATTCAGGCACTTGTGCGCGTGCACATATGTGTGCCTATAATTTACAACACATTCTTGGAACTTTTCAAGTAAAAGCATTGCCATGGCAACTCTCATGGTTGTCATTTCTTGATCTGCTGTTGTCACCCATCTCAGTTTTCCATCCCCTTAATAATCAGGGATTTAAATTTATTTATTCAGAAGTGGAGCCCAGAAACAGGCAGGCAGAGGCCAAAGAGGGGTGCAATGTGGAAAAGGTAAGCAGGTGTCACAGAGCTCATACCAGGAGCTGGAAGCCATGTGAGCAGACTCCGCCAGTTGAGCCCCGTCTATTGCTGGGCCCATTCTGTGTGCTAAGCACAGCATCTCTGCGGGCAGTACCTGTTACATTCCATCATTGACTATATGGATGGTGGAGACAGGACTGAAATATGGATCAGTTGGGCTCCAATTCTGTGTTGTTGTTGTCATTCCAAGAAACTAACTTCGGGGTTAGTCTCTTGGGCTAACTAGGATTGCTTCCCCAAGGCTCCAGAGGCTGAGTTGGGCAAAGGCTGGATGGAGGACTGGCTTCAGTTAAACACCAAGGATAACATTTCTGCAAGTATTGAACTGCCTGTGGAGGAAGTAAGCCCCCATCACTGGAGGAGGGCAAGCAGGGGCTATCCAGGCTCCTGAGGAGACGCTTCCTACAGGAGGTGGGAAACTGGACTCAATGTCTTCATTCATGAGCCAGTGACAGAGTGACCTTCCTTTGGTGGGACTCCTCCTCAGGATCCTGGGCACTATTATTAAGTATACTGATGAATTAAGCAACAAGAACTAGCTGCATGAGCTTAACGCTTGGACTAGATGCAGAAGAGCAGCAAGTCCTCTCAGACATTTTAGGAGCCAGGGAAGAGGATCTCAAGACTCTATGAGTGTCAGAGTCGGACTAATCTCAGTTTAAATCTGACCAAGACACCTCTGGCCCAGGCTGTCTCATCTTTGGCACCAGTGACCAGATAATTCTTTGTTGTAGCAAGCTGTCTTATGCATTGTAGGTTTAGCAACACCCCTCAATCACTAAATTGCAGGGCCTCCTCCGCCAGTTGTGACAACCAAAAATATTGTCAGACATTGTCAAAAGTCCCCTGGGAGCAGAGGACAAAGTTGTCCTGGGTTGAGAACCACTGGGCCAGCTTGTGTGATCTTTGGCACAAGTCGACTCTTGGATTTAGTTCTACCCTCTTTACTGTGAAGTAACAATAGCTGCTCTAAGAATGCAAGGAGATAACACTAGTCAAGTTTCTAGCACAGTGCCTGGCACAAGTAGGCATGCTTGAGGGAGGAAGATCTGAGTTCTGAGTCTCTCAGCTCCTGGAAGCAGTAGGTTTTGTTCTGGCCTTACACTTAATCCTCCGTGTGCCTGCTGCTCCAGGTATGTGCATGAATGCTCTCTCTTTTTTTCTGGAGTAGCCAGGAATAGGCCCTCTTTCCCCTTCTTGTTAAGTATGAATTGGAAATTTGTTTCCATGAAGCTCTCTTGCAAAAAAAAAAAAAAAAAAAGCCCTGAGTTAGCGTTCAGATCTAACCTGGACGAGACAGGAGCTACAAATGCAGCTGAATATTTCATGAAGACCCTTTCAAACAACATGCTCTGCTCTTGCGGACAGTGTGGGGAAGAGAGCATGGCTTAGAAGTCACACCATCTTAGCTTGAGCCCTTACTCTTGATGGAATTTTGAGGGGGAAGTCTCTTCACTTCCCTAAGCCTCAGTTTCCTCATCTGTAAAATGTGGAGGTTTGCAATTGATTTGGGGTTTGTTGTGAGAGTTAAGGAAGCAATACAGGTAAGGGACTTGTATAGGTAAGGGAGCTGGCAGGGTGCTGGGCACTGAGGTGCTTGGTAAATAGCTCTCTAGTTGGATCTTTCTACTCTCTTCCCAGAATGTGTACTTTTAAGGACAGATTGTATTGACTCAGGCAATGGCATTGGACTCCTTGAGGGATTGGATTTAGGGCATTTTGCTAATCTTCTTTGAACTTAAACTTTAGGATTGGGTTCAGAATCCTTGAAGGGTTTACCAGTTGGTCCCTTTCAGAAGACAGGATATAGAGAATTTCCCTCTGCTTCAAATGACCCAACTAAGCATATTTTCAATTTAAAAATAAGCCAGCCTATCAGAAGGCTGTTTTAAAATCAGTGGTGACAAGCAAAAGCCTGCCTTGCCTTTTGCACAAAGATACGTAATTAAAAAGAGCCAAAACAGAAGCCTGGTGAGGCTCCCCTACTTCAGACTCTGCCCCAGGCCCAGCTCCAGCCTCTGCCAGACCCTCACTCCTCCTGTTCCTGCCGGGGAGCCAAGGTTGTTGTAATGAAAACAAGAGATATGTGGTGTTTTGTAACTATTTTTATACCTACATCAGACTTGATGTTAGTGCTTCTGAATTATTTAACATTTTTCTTTCTCAGCTGGCCTCTCCAGCAAGTTTCTCTCTGGGGGTGGAGGGAACTGTTTTATAGGAAACCATGGAGGCAGATAAACATTGACTGCAGGGTTTCTGCTTTTCCATGGGGGAATGCCATTCCTAGGTGTCCTCTTACAAACCAGGGGTCTCATGTGAAAGGGAGGTGGCAGGTATCTCAGCTCCATTTTTACAGAGAGATTGAATAACGTGCCTGTGCCCAGCCCAGCAGGCAGATGGGTCTTTCTGACTGGCGCAGCTTCCCCTGGGCCGGGCTGCCTGCCATGCTCTCCCTCGTGCAAGTGTGTGTGTGTGTGTGCATTCGTAGGCTCACGTCAACTGCTAGCTTATGGGTTTCCAGATCAAATCACCCCCAAACAGTGTGGTGGTGAATGGAGATGAGAAAATGGGACTCAGAAGGCTAAGGAATGGGAAGCAGGGAAGAGGGGTCTCTTTGTGACTGTATATTGAAGTCACAGGAAGAAGACTAGCAGCTTTAGCAGGGGGTCCATCCAGTGCACTTTGTGGCTCCCCAAGGCATTTTAGTGCAAAGTCTGTCAGTGCCACGTGTGTGGAGTGAGGTGGGGCCCCTACCTCCAGGTCCAGCCCCCTCTTTCCAATGGTATCTGCATCTTGGCCCTCTTTGAAGGGGTGATGATTGGCAGCTCCAAACCACCCCTAACAATGGGAGGCAATGAACTGGACTCTTATCTTCTGCCTCTCATAATTAAAGTCCATCATAGACTTTTAATGGGCATTTTGAAATAGACATCTGGCTTGAAAGGAATCCTGCTGTAGATTGAGATGGTCTCCCCGCCACTGTCTGTCTGATATGTTTTTATTTCAGAGTCAGAGAAGATTACATATTTTCTTATTCTGTTCCTTTGGCTCCTGTCTAATCATCAGTGACCCCCAGATGACTTCTCATTCTACTATATGTGGAAACCCAGTTAGAATTATTATATGAACTCTCAATGGGAGATGGGCTTCTGAAAATTAGCTAGGGACACTTACTTCTAAAGTGCCCATCATTTTAGTTTCAATAAAATTCCATGGGATAAAGCAGTTGTTAGCAACATTAATAACAGCTGTAGTTTCATAGGAATGCACTTTATATCAAGTGATTTCAAATTCAGTTAAATGAAATAATATTTGACCCGGGCAAATTCCTTGATATTAAATTTTAGATAGCTATATGAAATACTGAGTTCTTCATATGCATGTGTGTATTAAGAAGGGTCCTACATTTTCTTTTTTCTGGATGATTTTATTTATGAAAATGTGCAGACTAGATAGTGGAATGGTATTCCAAGATATTTTCTTATTTGAAATAATTTGATTTAAAGTTTTATGAGTATTAAAAAAATTTTTTTGACCAGTGTGTTTTCAAACATCTCCACTTGTGATTCTTCAGAGAGCAGAGAAGAGAAAGTCACATTTTAAAAATCCTTACCATGTGCCACACGACTTTGTGAGGGCCTCTGCTCATCTTATGTACCATAGAAGCACGGTGCTCATTGCAACAGTGCTGAGGCCCCCGAAGGTTAAATAATCTGCACTGCTAATGGAATTGGCTTTGAACCTGGGTTTATCTGACAGGAGCACATGCTCTCACCTCATCGTGACTGCAATGACTGGTTTTCAAGCATCTTTTCCCATTGCATGTGAATATGTGGGTGTGTGGAAGGGAGCTTCCCCCCGACCACCACTGGGGAGAAGAACCTCCTGAAAAACTGCTTGTGTCCAGATAAATTTTGAGAAATGCCAAATTAGATGGGTTAAAGGTGTTCTTGCACTGCAGGAAACCTCAGAGCCTTTCCTCTGCTGGTGTGAATCTCCAGTAGAGATAAATAACACATGAGAGTTCCCAAACTTCCCACCTGAGAGTGAAAAGTCAAAATTGCCCAACATCTCACAAGAGCAGGGCTCCTTCAGAAACTCTGAGAAACAACTCCGTGGACACCTGAAGGCACAGGGTCATTGTTCAGATCTTGGTGCTCTGGTTGAAGCAGGAGCTTTGAGAGTCCTGCAGGGCCTTGACAACTAGCCCTCTTGGAATGCCATAAGCCTGCCTCTCCCTCTGACATCTTAGTCTCTCACATACTTGGAATTGCTTTTTGTTCTAACCCTTCCAAACCTATTTTATAGGAAGCATCAAAGAATTGAAATATAAAGATTAAGGCTTTAATGTTTTCTTCATATATTATCGGGAGACAGAAAAAAAAAAAAAAACCTTTACCATGTATTGGGAAGGATTTGCATTGTTGAAAGAGCAAAAAGACAAAGATAAGCTTTTAACATACATGGAACAAAGAGAACATAGCAGATTAGAATCAAAATATTTAAATCTGTCTTATTCCATTAAGAGAACTTTAAATAATTGTTTCTCTCCCATTCTCTTCCTCCTGCTTTTTCTTCCATACACAAACACAAAGCATATAAGGTCTCACACTCAAAACCTCTATATGTTGAATCTGGAGGGAATTGAGGAATAATTTGTCTTTTAATATAGTTGCAGAAACTGAAGGCTCAGAGACAGGAAGGGCCTTGCCCCATCCCTCAAAGCTGGTTTTGGGACACCAGGCCCAGGCATGGAGAGAGGGCTGATGTCTACATGTTTGAACCCTGATCTCTTTACCTCCTCACACCTCACCCAGGGGTGGGTACTATTCTCACTTACAGCTGAGGAAGTGAGGCTGGAAAGTGTTGATAACATGTCCCATGGCTGGGAATTGCCATGTCTGGGGAGTTGAACCCATTATGAAGTCCATATCACAGTGTCAAGTCCGCAATGTGAATTTCTTGAAGGCTGATATAATTTTACCATCTCACCCACTACTTGTCCCTGACTCATATGAAAAAGCTTGGGATTGTCCTGGTGGCCTTCACAGGAGCCAGGAGGGAACACACCCATCCCTGGCTGTGGTTGCAGTGGCTGTCAATCTAAACCTGAGCGAGGAGCAGACCTCATACCTGTGGGCGGGAGCAATTCAGCTTCCTTGTTCCCAGATGCTCAGTGCATTATAAGCAGTGGGATGAATCACATAGCAGACAAAGGCCACTGACTCAGCACATAGAGTGAGGAGAGGTACCCTTGGTTCTTAACCCCACATTGCCATGGTCTGCAGGAGTGCTTTCAAATTCCTTCCTGTGTGTTTTTAAAAGCAAAGTAGATTTTTTTCTCTCTCTCTCTTTGACCACCCTTGCTAAACACAGGTTGTATTGGGGAACTTAGTCATTCATTTACATAGCCTTTCAACTGTATTTGTCAAGAGGGCCTGATTTCCTGGGGCCTTTAGAGAAGGAGAGGCTTCTAAAGGGCCCTGAGGATTTAGGAGATCTCCAAGTGAGGCAATGTAGAAGGAATGAGAAAAGATGTGAAGGCTCTGGGAAAGCATGTCTGTGGGAGATGTGGGTAAGATGAGGTGACCCCAGGAAGAAGGCAGGCAAGAAAGTGAAGGAGATTGCAGGAGACATGCATCCTGTTCTCCAAAGGGTAATGTAATTCTGAGGTCATAGAACACAAACCCCATGGTTCAAAGTCAAGGTTTAGAGTCAAAATGCAAAGTGGACACTTCTTCTATTTAGATATTGCTCTCCCTGTGATATTGCAGTGTTTACTACCACTTTTGTGGTTGGAGTTTTCTGCAGATCTTTAAGCTCAAGCAACACACCTTGGCCTTGAAGGGGTAAGAGAAAGCAGCCCCACCTGAGCCTCCCCTGGCTCAGAGCAAGAAACTGAAGTCCAGAGAGGCTGACTGGCCAGCTCAGAGCTGCTCAGATTTCCTTTACAGTGTGTGGCCTTGCCCCTTAGTGCTAGAACTCAGTCTCTAGGGTAACACAGACTCTAGACATTATTCTAATGCTTATGTAAGAGTCAACAGCTTGAAATATACCTGCCTTTAAAGAGCAAAAAAAAAATAAAGTTCTTGTAAGCAATTTCAGCCTAGCATGAATGTGCTAAGCACTGGCCTTCTTATGTCAGTCCTTAGATTCGAGGCCCTCAGTTAACTACTTTTCAGATATCCATTTTGCTTTTAATGTTATACAGTATTGATATATTGATCAGGACCTCAGCCACAGTGTATCTTGGCTAAAGTGCCCCATGTTTCTAACAAACAGGGAATGACTGGTGAGCAGCAAGAAAGTGTCAGCGTTACATTTATCTGCAGTGTCTTTTTCTGCCTTGTCTGGTTATATACCAATGTCCTGACTGTGCCTGAGACAGAGATGCAAACTCTGCACAAAAGCATTGTTGGAAGCAGCATATTCTGCAGGGTTTTGAGCAGCAGCCTGGGCCTGCCACAGACAAATTACCTGACCCCATCCTGCCTCGGTTGCCCCAGCTGTAAACCTGGATCTTTACACGATCCTCATTTGGTTATTATGAGGGTGAGATGATATGATGAACATCCAATTCTATGTAGAAGGGTAATAATTTAATAAACGGTAATTAATTAATATTATTTCTATCAAATTTTCATGTCATAAAGAGGGTTTTTGTTGTTGTTTTAAAAAAGCAATTGAAAGGATGCTCCTCATCATGGGTCATTAGAGAAATGAAAATTAGAGCCACAGTGAGATACCACTTCAAACCCATTCAAATATCTGAAATTAAAAAGACTGATTATACCAAGTATTGGTGATGATGTTGAGCATTCTGAATGTGAAATGATGCTAGCACTCTTAAGAAGAGTTTAGTAGCTTTTTTTTTTCTGGTACTCAGGGGCATTTGACTACTGAGCCACATCCCCAGCCCTATTAATATTTTATTGACAAGGTCTCAATGAATTGCTTAGCACCTCGCTTTTGCTGAGGCTGCTGGATTCCTATGTATTTACCAAATAAATGAAAATGTATTTTTATACAAAGACCTGTGCAGAAATGTTCCTAACAGCTTTTTTTGCAATAGTTAAAAATAGTAAGTGGTGTAAAATGTCCTTTAACAGATAAATAGGTAAACAAATTATGGTATGCCCACACAATAGAATATTACTCAGCAATTAAATGATATAAATTCTAACCTAAATCTCAAAATACTTATGATTAGTGGAAAATCCAGATTAAAAGAATATATATTATATGAATTCATTTATTTAAACTTCTAGCAGGGCATGGTGGCACATACCTTTAATCCCAGTGACTTGGGAGGCCGAGGCAGGGGGTTTGCAAGTTCAAAGCTAGCCTCACCAACTTAGTGAGGCCCTAAGCAAGTGAATGAGACACTGTCTTAAAATAAAAAATAAAAATATCTAGGGATGTGGCTCAGTGGTAAAACACCCCTGGGATAATCCCTAGCACCTAAAAAACAAACAAACAACAACAACAACAACAAAACCTTTAAACTTTTATTAAATGCAGGAATCCTTTAAGATAGCAAATAGGAGCTTCTTTGGAAAGGAGCGGGGATTATAAAGGGGAGCAGGGAAACTTTGCAGATATATATATATATATATATATATTCACTCTTTGATTATAATAATGATTTCATGGTTGTATACTTATATCAAAACTCAAGTAATGGGGCACACTGGTGCACACCTATAATCCCAGCAGCTCAGGAGTCCAGGGCAGGAGGATCGCAAGTTCAAAGACAGCCTCAGCAATTTAGTGAGGCCCCAAGCAACTTAGTGAGACCCTGTCTCTAAATAAAATAATATATATATCTATATCTATATATATAAAATGTCTGTGGATGTGGCTCAGTGGTTAAGTGTGCCTGGGTTCAATCCCTGGAACCACACAAATACACACACACACACACACAAAAAAAAAACCCACAAAAAAAAAGTTGTATAATTTAGGCATGAGCAGTTTATTGCATATCAAGTATAGCTTCATGAAGAGTTTATTTTTAAAGTTGATATTCACTATGAAGAAGGTCAAATAGTTCACTCATAAATGGAGGTTTGCTTAGGAGATGATAGATTAGCCCCAGATTCTGCCACAATGAACAATGACCCCCAACTGGGCCACTGACTGGCATCTTGGGCAAGTTACTTAAGCTCTGGGAGATGAGGTTTCTCCATATGAAAGTAGTGGTGACACATCTATAGCATCCCATTGCTGTGGCCTTTGAAAGAGTTCATGTGCATAAAGCTCTTAGCACAGAGCCCAGCAGATAGGAGATGCCTCATGGCTGTCTGTTAGGATAGTATATTTATTACTTTTAGGGCTGGGGAGTACTTAGATACCCTAGACCACCCGCAAACAGATGAAAATTGCTTTGACTTAACCTGAGCAAAGTGCAATGCTCTGTACTGCCTTGGAACATAGACATGAGAGTTTCCTAAGTGCTGTGGAGCAGTTGGCTCTCCTTGGTTGATGCGCATGCTCTAATTTCACAGATATCAGTCTTAGCCAGCAAAAAAATTCTGTTTGGATTAGGAGAACTTCCCAAAGGAAGTGACTAATCACAGAATTTCAGAATCAGATGAGACAAGAACAACCCTAATCCAACATTGTCATTTTACAGAGATGAAAATTGAGGCTGCGAAAGGAAGCTTCCTTGTCCGGGTTATAAAATGATGGGATCAGGTGGGAATCTGGCCCCCCCAGTGAATGCTCTTGTCTGTGTATGTGGCCCTTCCCTCCAAGCTAGATGCTTCTCTTAGATAGAATAATGGCAGGATCAGCTGAAGCCATGTCCAGATGTTCGAAACTCATGGACTCTGAATGAATGAGATTCTCTGTCTCCATTTGAGGTTCAAAGAATTTAGGAGGAACCTGGCCAAGGGTTTGGTTTTCTTTGCCTGTGATACAGACAGGGCTGCTTGGTTGGGTCACCTCTCTGCTCAGCTTCTCTGCCTCTGCCATGTGTTTCAGATCCATTTATGTATGTAAGATAGCTTTGGAAATGCCTGCTTAAAAACAATTGAAAACAAATTGGATTTCTATTGCCTGTATGTGTAGGGGTTAAAAAGTTCTATCCATTTCTAGTGACAAGCAGCTCAGAAAAGTAAATATTTTGGAGGCCCAATTTCCAGAAGATTGGCACAGAGCCAGGTTTAGTGAGAGGGTGGTGGAACCCTTCATGTGTTTGAGTCTTAGCATTTCTTGCTTGTAAACATAGGCAGTAAGATGGAATGTTCAGATGGCATCTTGATGGTCATTTTTTCTCCTGGTCTTTGGTCTAACCCTGTGAGATTGGAAGGCAGGATGATTATAGGTCCTGGTGAGGTAACAGTGAGAGTGAGATTTGAATTGGTTCAGTGGCTTCTCAAGATCAACAGCTGCTGTGCAGCATGGATTGAACCCAATTCCGTGGGTGTAGAGTCATTCCCAAGTTCTTTACTCTTCCAGAACACCTATTCTGAGATTTCTCTTAGGGGTCTGAACTTGAAGAAAGCGTCTTCCATGTGTATGTGTATGCACATGTGTGAGCAGATGTACAGGGAGGACCAATGGATTCTTTTCCCCTTTGAGGGCAAAGTCAAGTTCAGTTTTAAGATAGATGTATTTTGTGTTTCAATTCTCAATATAAAATGCCAAAATATGCTCCATGCAGAGCCACAATTAATTGATCTTTCTTTTCCTTCAAACATTTGCCATATGTGTTTTCTCCATGTTGCATTCATGCTTATATATATTTTTCTCCATTTTTTGTGGACATGATTTTTTTTCTTTTTTTGGTACATACTTCAGCACATCTCTTAAAAGCAAAGACATTCTCATTTATTACCACAATATGAAATTTATTCCTGAGTTAGCTAATAATAATGTATGATTATTATCTACTTTCTAGTCCATATTCAGATTGGCCCAATTATCCAAAAATGTCATCTTGGTTTTTTTCCCCCCTAAACTAGGATCTAAACACAATTTATGCATTACATTTGTTTGGTATGTTGAACCAACATTCCTAATAAGCAGTTTTCATGAGCTGGAATCATCTCTAAATTAGAGTGAAACAGTCCTCTCCAGCTGAGGCAGCTGTTAGGGGCTGACCAAGAAGGTCTCATGGGAATATATGTGTCTTCCCTCTGATGTCTGTGGACCAATCAGTAGGAGGAGCTGGAATCACTGTGCCAGGATGGAGAGTCTCAGTGATGCAGTGGAAGGCAGAGCCACGCAGCTTCTTGATGCAAAGGCCATGGATTCTGAGGAGCTGAACCAGAGCCCCAAAGCCATGGCTGGTTATGCAAGAGTCAACTGGGAGTTGACAGAGGAGACATAAAAGCAGTGTGAAGTGTAAGCCTATGGACATTTTGGGAACAAGGGACAATTGCCAGGAGGTTTGGGGACCCTTTCTGAAATAAGATGTCAGATTTGGACAACAGGGGTCCCTGAATGTGTGTTTTTACCCTCACTTCTTATTTTGTTTTTCATTTCCATTTTTCATTTGAAAATGAACATGCCCTTGTAGATATATAGGGTTTTTATTTTCTTGAATTTGCTGCAGTCTGACTAGATGGCCCTTAACGATCACAACATCATTAAGACATGTTGTAACTAGTACTTGGCTGAGGTTCCCACCACAGGTGCCTCTCGCCCTCTGTCCTGGCCTTGGTTAGGGAGCGACTGTCACCTGTGGCTGCCTTCCCTTCTGTGGTGTGAGTTGCAGCCCCTGCGCAGATGTGGTACCTGGCTGTGGTGCAGTGAAGATGCTCCTGGAATAGATACACTGGCCCAGGGTTGTGAGTGTGCAGTGGGGAGAACACTATGGGAGCACCCGGGCAGGAAATGGAGAAATGAACGCATGGCTGCGTGCATGAAGATGCGATAATTAGTATGTTTTCTAAGAGGTTAGTACTAAAGATTATTGGAAGATGATGTGAATATTTATTCGATGGATACTTACAGAGTGCTTATTATGCCATAGCACTGTTTTAATGACTGTGTAAATAACACATTTAATTTTCTTACAAGCTTAGTGAGTAAGGACTATTCCATTTCTTACCTCATGTTCGAGGAAACCAAGGCATAGAGAGGTTCAGTGACTCACCCAAGTTCACATGGGTAGGATGTAGTGGGATCACGACTTGATTCCAGAGTCAGCTCCCAGCCATGTCACTTTATGATCCATAGTCAGAGAAATCGTTTCAGGAACTTGTGGGTGCAGATCTCCTTCCCAGGGCTGCTGCTAATACTGTCTTGGACTCAGAGAGCAGAATACTTGTTCCTGGCTTTGTTGTCTTGAGGGAGCCAGGTGTCTCAGCCATTCTTAGGGCCTGATGTCTCACCTTGTTCACCTTCACCTGGCAGGACTTCAGTGACTGGGGATGCTGCATGTGGGTGCCCCGGGACTTTAAGGAGTGGCTAAGGCACTTGATAGAGCTGGGAAATCCGTGTCATCTCAGGGTGTTCAGGAGGGCTTCTGAGCTGTCATGGTGGCTACGCCCAAATCACCTATCCTTCCATATGACCTGATCTGGTCACCAGGATTTCAGACCAGCACAAAGGTTGAGCCAGGGGAGCTCCACTGTATGTTGGCTGAGCAAAGCATCAGAGTTCTGCTGGGCTTCTCTGTAAAGCCAGAGCCAGGGGCATCAGCTCCCATGACAATGTAATTCTCTCTTGAAGAGGAGCATTTGTTGGTGTTTCATATTGTTGTTCAGTGGTTTGAATTGGTGCCCATAGCTTGTCTTCACGTGTTGACAGAGCTGAAGTAGGGCCATCAGTGGTGTGGTCTTCCAGAGTTAGAAGGGACCTTGAACAGCTAACCAGCCCCTACAGTGGTTTTGATCATTGCCACTGAACAAATCTTTCCTGAGCTCATAATCATGCCTGCACACACGAAAGAAAACAGAAAATAAAAACACCTCAGGGAGCTTGCAATCTAGTGGATCTTCTCATACTCAGGCTTTTGTGAAAAGAAGAACTGGAAGGGAGAAGGGCTGCTGCAGGGGATCACAGGAGGACAGTGCTTGGCACCATGGGAAAGAGGGAGGTCCAGCAGGCACACCCCAGAGGAACAGGGACAAGGATGGCTCAGGCTCTAGAGTCAATACACCTAGATCTGATTCTTGGTACCACTATCTATTTGATCTATGATGGAGAGCAAATGGTTTCATCTCTCTAAGTCTCAGTTTTCCCAATTATAAAGTGGGCTAATAGTATTTACCTGTTGATTTACCCAGGATAGTGCCTGAGGCATTGCATCAATTGACATCTAACAAAATAAGAGGAGGGCCATTTCGCACAGGGAAATGTATTGCCACAAATCTCAGCGGGTTCTAGGTTATTACTCAGTCATTACTACAGTCCATTGACTGCACTAGCAGCCTAATGAAGACCATGTGGCCAGGAAAGGACTCATGAGCCAGGCAAGCTGTATCTTCCCAGCATTTGACCTGCTGAGCCTACCCTTGGGGGGCCTCACTTTCTCTGTCCCTGAAATGGTCAGGTAGCCTGGATAAGTCTAGAAGTGTTTACTGCATGGAAGCAGGAAGCAGAAGACAGTGCAGATCATGCTTGCTGAGCTTGCAATGCAGCAGCCCTATCTTCTCCTGAATATGTAGAAGCCCATTGGGATGACTCACCAGGGACTAGAGGCTGGCCTCACATGGAAAGGGGTGCTTAAAGAATTTTTCTCCCCTAAAGGAGTATGGAACCTAACTATACAGGTTTAGAGAGAAGGCAAGAGAAAGAAACAGAAAGGAACTCACACTTATTACTTGCCTACCATAGCTAAGCACTTCCATCTCTAAACCCCTAGCCCTTGCTTCAAGCCCAGTAGGCAGGCAATATCATTCCTATGTTGTTCTGATATGGGCTTAGTGAGGCTCAGATAATGCAAATAGTTTGCCAAAAGTCACACAGCTCTCTGAATTTTAAAACACTTTCCACTAAACCTCTCTCCTTTTCATAGTGTGGCGAGACAGGAGGACTACATCTTGGGAGACAGGGAGTTGGCATCAAGAGTGTGACACTGTAATCCCTGTTTATACAAACAGTTCTGGGAGGAAGCTTTTTAGCCATTTTAGCTTGTCGAGCAGTAGATAGGCAGGGTTCTGCATAGTGGGGATGGAGCAGATCTAGGCTCTGCCCTTGTGAGAAGTAAGAAGAGTAAACATAACCATGGTTAGGCATGGCCAGAAAGGTAATGTAATGGATGGAGAAGGACTGGGAAGCTGGTGGGGTCGTGGATATTGTCATAGTTCTGACTCTCCTCTTCTAGGAAAGAACTTGGGTGTAAGTCACTTATGTGCAATGTTGATTCCAGGAAGGCTGGTGGAGGGAGTAGGGAAGAGGTGAGGAGGGAAGAGACACTCATAGAGGGTAAATTCATACTGAGGCCACCCCTATGGGCACCAAGGGCTCAGTCCCACTACTTCCTCTGAGAAACTGTGAAGTCATTGCAGGATAGCTGCCCATCAGGGGGTGAGAAGACTGAGGCATTTGCCTACCTGCCTGTGCTCTTCATTGCCATGTATTTCTTCTAGGAGCATTAATTCCAAACTACTTGTACCCTGCCCCACATGTGGGTTCTTACTGCCAGAGTTCCCAGTGCCCTACTTGAGGTAGGAAGTCTGCATGATATGGAGAACATCTGTGAAAGCCACATGGGTCCATATGTCTTCTAGAGATGGTATGATTGGGGGCAACATTGGAATTGAGACCTAACCAAGAAGAGGCAGATATGGAACAGCCAGGATGCTTGCTGGGGACCCATCCTTTATCTGTCTAAGGGAACCTGCAGAAAGCTCATCAGCCACCGCCTAGGAGGTGCAAATCCCTAGCCAAGGTGCATCTCTGCCTCCTCATGCTCTTTTGACCTGTCCATGGGATCATGCAAATATGTCTTACTCTTCTTTAGTCAACAGAACTTACAAATAGCCTTAGAAAAATATGTCCCTCTTCAGATGATTTAAATCCTGCTCAGTCACACCAGACTCTACCTTTAAATGCTTCAAACACTCAAACAACTCTAAGATGTGCCTAAGTGTTTCCACTACTCTGCCACACTGCTGTATTTAATCCCAATGCCCATTTACAGTCCTTTAATACATTCTGGTTTTTTCTGGAAGAGAAGCTTGTGAAAGATTTGTCTTTCTGGCTTATTTTAAAACAATCACCACCATCAATAAGAACAACAATAATACACACACACACACACACACACACACACACACACACATACACATACACCTCACTTTATAAATCAGGCAAAGGAAGACCAAAGGGGCTACTTAATTCTTCCAATTTATTCCATTCAACAGAAAAGTACTTTTAAAAGCCCATGCAATTACATGGCTTTTTTTTTTTAAATAATGATTATTCTGTAGTGAGCTTCAAATAAGCCCAGACCCCATCAAGCACCTCTGTAAGTCCTTCTGCGTGATGTGATACTCCCACGACTGCACTGAGTGCTGGGAAGAGCAGCCCTTGTTCACCACTGGCACTCGGTTCTGCTGGGTTTCCCGTTGTGCGCGCCTTCCTTTCTTACCAGCTACCATTTCTAATGTCTGTATTCATAGAAAAGGCAAGCACAGTTTATCTGGGCTGAAACATCACTCTCCCTGAAAGTGCATATGCATTGCTTTCTATTTACAGTGGGGCATTTCCTGGAAAATCTGGTGTGCGTGCTCTCTCACAGAACACTCATCAATAATACAGCCGATGTATTAAATACCTACTATGTGCCAGATATTTGGAAAATTTTATACTTAGTTTCCTTTCATGTAATCTTAACATTGATGTTACCACATAGCATAATTCTCTTTAAAAGATGAGAAGCTCAGCCCCTGTGACTTGCCTGAGGTTACCCATAAAGCAAGTGGACAAGATTCTGACCCAAATCTGTCCGTCTCTACAGCCCAGGAGCCCATAACCTGTTGTTTCTCGAAGTGAGTGAGATCTCCAGCTCAGTGGCATCTGCCTCTCCTGGGACTTGCTGGAAATGCCAGTCTTCAGGCTCCTCCCAGATCTGCTACAGGTGGGGCTCCTTAGGCCCTGTCTTAACAAGCCATCCAGGTGCTTCTGATGCCCAGCAAAGTTTGGGAAAAACGGTCACACCCATCTGCTTACTACTAATACATGACTAAACCAGTGGTTAAAATTTGATGGAATTTTAAAATTTCCCCATGTCTTTGTAAGTATAATTAAAATGGAAAAAAATCTCAACAAACTTCTATTTTTCCTTTAATAAGTAAGCCTTTAAAATTTTGAAATGTTTTAACTTGCAGTCAACCATTTGGATTGGTATTGAGGCCTCAGCACTTACTAGCTCTACAATCTTGGGGAAATTGCTTAACTTCTCTAAGCCTCAGTTCCCAGGTCTGCATTTTGCAAATGATAATGATCCTTTATAGGATTCTTGCAAGGATTAAATGAGTCAGTGTCTGCAAAACTGTTTAGCATAGCACCGAGTGAATCATAAGCCTAATAAATATTAGCTAATTGTTAATAATTAATTATATGATTAGTTTGCTTATGCTGGTTTTGGTAACAGTATCTAAACTGGTTAATGCTTTCATTTAATTACTTGCTTATTTTATAATATTAAGGATCGAATCCAACTCCTCACTCATGCCAGGCAAGTGTTCTACCACTGAGCTACACCCCAGCCTGGTTAAAGCGTTTGTAGTTGTATACTTCATTAAGAAGTTCAGCAGCAGTTTCATTAAGCAGTTTCTTATAACTGAAATGAGTGATATTTTTATAGGACCTACCATTCTTATGTTTAAATCTTAGCAGTACGGGTAGTTATCAAAGCAACTGTCCAGAAAAGATCGTCAACATATCCACAAAATGTTATCAATGGAAATCCTACACACAGTAGGTGCTTTCACTTTGTGTGTGTTTGTGTGTGTGGAACAGTGGATTAAATGAGTAGTCAATGACAGATGCCAATTCTAGTCCTAAAATTGTTCCACACAATACAGCTGGGTTGGGACTGGGGGCAGGAAGCTGTCTCTCAATTTTTTTTCTGTAGGCCCAGCACATAGCATACATTCTGGCACAGAAATAGATGATCAATAATTACTTGTTGACTGAATTTATTAATTTTTAACAGCAATGCTTGTTACTTTAATCTCTTCTATCATAGCATGCTTTGTGATACTATAAACAAAGATTAGAGTAAAAGTATATTTCTCCCCCCATGTGCTCCACTGCCCAACAGTTTTTAAAAATGAAGTTTTCTCTGTGCTTTTAAATAGGACTGAGAAGCCTAAAGACTTGGAACTTGGCTTTGTTTTGCTACCAGGCCAAGATGTGACAAAGGCCTGTCAATTCTGGGGCTCTTTTATTCATGTGCAACTGGAGAAGGTCAGGTGGATCTGTGTTTTCCACCAGGGACAGGTACCAAATGGCTGTGTGTGTTACCTAAGGGAGGCGTTAAATAACGTTGAATCACATGGTGACAAAGTTTGGTTTCAATTCCTCTTCGTTCTTTGTGATTTAGTTGAGCAGAGAGCCTGATTTTGGTGCAGAAAGGTATGTAATATCTCAGTGACGCTTGCTCATCTCCCTGTTTAACAAAGGCCTGTCTGGATGAGGAGGCAACAAGGTTGACCTTGTGTTATTCTCTTGGTATTTATTCTTTAACTTTTTCCCTCTATCCACAAAGAGATGGCATTTCCTAAATTACCATGATAGATACATTTTATTTTTTACTAAATTAATTCAAGAAACAAATAGTTGAATTTAAATAAAAGATGTTAGGCTAATAATAGTACAGGAAGTCTGTGGCTAGGTCTGAGATCAAGAAGATGGGGGGGGGCTTCATGTGCAAAGTTAGAAGACCACCACAGTCTTTGGGTTCTGCTGTCTGGGAAATAGTATGGAAAGGAGAGCAAACTTCTCTTTGGTCAAGATTGTGTCTGGCCCAGCATTGTAGCACATACCTGTAATCCCAGCTGCTTGGGAGGTTGAGGCAGGAGGGTCACAAGTTCAGGGCCAGCCTGGGCAACTTAGTGAAACCCTCAACAACTTAGCAAGACCTTTCCACAAAATAAAAAATTAAAAGGTCGAGGGAAGAAGCTCAGCAGAAGAGTACTTACCTAGCACATGCCAAGTCCTGGTTTCTAACCCCAGCATCCCTTGCCACTTACAGATTGCAGGTCTATATAGTCAGGCCAGGAGTTGGGGCAACTGGGAGCATTAGTTCTGGGACAGTGCTTGAAGCCAGGGCCACCACAGTGAGCCCCCCTTCTCCCACATATACTCACCCTGAATTTCTGGTCCTAGCTCTGTATGTATATTGTAGAACCTTCTTAGATGATGCTCATGCCCAGTTAGGGTTCCAGATAAGAACATAAAATTCAGCTCACATCTAGAATCTGAAAATCCTAAGGAGATAATTGTAGATTCAGAGAAAGCTGATTGACAAAAATGTTCACCTGGTGTTGTTTATATGCTCAAATGACTGGAACACACCAACCTGCTCAACAGTAAGAGTTAGTTACAGCATCCCCAGGGCAGAATGTTATAGAAGCTATTCAAAATCATACATAAGGGTAGCATAGAGATGTGGGGAGAACATCTATGGTTCAAGGCAAAGGGAGAAAATGTTATACTTCATTGAATCTATTTTTTTCAATTATATAAAAGATACAGAAACAGAAGTAAATATGAGTGCATTCATAGTGGTCTTTTCTGGTTGGAGTGATTATGTCTTTTAAAAATGTTTTTTCATATTATAAGACTTTTTCTGACAGTTGGAATCGTGCCAAATCATAGGCATCAGTCAGATGGGCAAAATTAAAATCCTGGCTGTGCCATTATAAATGTGTGACCTTGCACAAGTATGTAACCTTGTGATCCTCAACCTCCTCACCTGAAAAATCAAAGAATTCCTTTCCATGGGTGGTTGTGAGCATTAAATGAGATGTTGCACATGAAACACTTATTGGAGTGCCTAGCTCATAGCAGTTTCTCAATAAGTAGTACCTGCCATTATTTAATAATAGGCATAATTGCTATTGTTGTCATTGTTTTTCATATAATTATTTTTACTGCTGAATTGAGAAGGCGTATCAATTTGCTATTCCAAAAAGAAAGAGTCAAGCTGTAAAAATGTAATTTTGACGTCCCTCCCCTCTGCTCCGTGTATAAACACGTAGGCAGCCGGTGGACTGCTGGAGTGAACAAATGCACATGCGTACACGCGTTCTGGTGGCGCTCGCTGAGTTTGGGTAACAGGAAGACTCACTTCACCTAACATACTCTTACAGAGCCTTCATCACATGCCAGACTCTGGGCTTTCCTTCTTTTTTAAAAAAAAGAAAAGAAATAAAATTCACAGAACACAAATTAACCTTTAATCATTGAAAGAGAAGTGTGCAATTCAGTGATATTTAGCACATTCACAATATTGCACAACCATCGCCTCTGTTTAGATCCAAGATGTTTTCATCACTCCAAAAAAGAAACTGTCCCATTAAAGTGCTTACCAGTACTCCTCCAGCCCTAGCAACCACGAGTCTACTTTCTGTCTCTTCAGCTTCTAATTTTCTCTGGACCCATGTGTAGGATTTGAACCTTGCCTTCCCTTGGTTGGTGCTCATCATCCTCCCTCCTTTGCCTGAATGTCAAAGATCCCATGAAGTGAACAAGTAGACCCAATTCCCACTTCCTTGGTTGGAAGTCTTTGGCTCTCTGCAGTTGAAATTAAAGAGACTCAGTGAATTCATTTAAAATGCATTTTTTTTCTCATAAGGTATTTGGGGCTTTTAATTTTGACTTGATCAGAATGTCAGGTATTTCATTTCTAGTTCACCTGAGGACCTCTGGTGAACTAGAGGTCCAGGTGACAGCTTCCTCCAGGTGACAGCTTCCCTAGAGCAGGGCTGGGCAATTGCAATGGGGGCAGCCCTGACTGGTAAGATGGCAACTGCTCTTTGGGACTTGGGACTGTCTTAATGTCTGATTTGAACTGAACCTGAGTTCAAATCCTAGCTCTGCCATTCTTTAGGTGTGTGTCTTTGGTCAAATGCATGCAGTCCCTGAGCCTCCGTTTCTGTGTCTCTGAAAGAGTAATCACTGTGAATATTTTGTAGAGGGTTAAACAAGGTAAAGGCTTTGAGAGGTCCCCAGAAAATTATTACCATCATACCCTTGCTCTGCTTCCTTGGCAGTGGGGTGGTATATTACCAAGATTACTCAAGATTCTAAAACAAGACAACCTGAGTTTAAACTTTAGTCCTGCTGCTTACCAATCACAGGCCAGTGGGTTCCATGGAAAAGAAGACCACGGAGATGGGCAGGCTCACTTCACACTAGATTCTTTTATTTAAAGCCCTGGGAATTGAACAAGTTCCTTCACCTCTCACAACCCCCTCATCGGCTGGAGGAGGGTAGCAGAGCCTCCTTCCCAGAGTTGTTGGGATAGAATGAGACCATGCATGTGAAGTGCTGAATGTCATTTCTATTACTTATGGTGCTGAACATGTGCATATGGACTCAAATGTCTTCATGGGTCAGGTTGGGTCACCACGCAGGGTGGTAAGTGGATAGGAGAAGAAAGTTGGGGCTGAGGGAGTAGGAAAGTGCAGGGGAGCAGCATTGCAATTCAGTTTTATTTTTCCTTTGTAATTCAACTGGAAAAAGAACACTGGCTGGGGTTTGGGGCCTCAAATTGAGCTGGTGAGTTACATACTCTGTTGACCTCTTCCTTAGGGTAAGCCTTGGTTTCTTCATCTGCAAAATGGAGATATCAGTACCTTATTTGACCACTTCCCAGGGTTGCTTTGAAGAAAAAGTAGAGCAAACATGTATGTGAAAGTATTTTGTGAACTGTAAAATGCTATGAAAATGTAACTGATTATTATTTCAAAGATGCCTGTTGGAATCATATCAAACAAGTAGTGCTCCCATTTAGTCAAGGTGATTATCTTTTGTGTCATAAACATGCATAGAGGAACTGTTGGTTAGTAGGTCTTTGCCTTTACCCAAGTAGTCTACGAACTGGAAAAGATGGAGAATTCCTTCACAAAGGGGCCATATATCTAGTCTATTGACAGCATGTCATGTGGAACTCAAAATTGCTTTTGTGGATGCAGATAGATGGCATCTATTAGTTGCTTCTTGTCATCATGACCTGCCAGATAGGAAAATTAAATGTGCCTACAAATATTTCAATATCTATGCTATGTGAAGTTTTAATATTCATTTGGAGCAGTGAGTGGAGAAAAAGAGAGAGAAATATCCACACTGTTTACTTGGCCTAGGAGATTGCTAAGTACAGTAAGAATTCTTTGAGCACCCACCATGAGCTAGTAAGTGAACAATGGGCCAGGGTCTACCAAAGAAAGACTAAATTGGAAGGCTGACATCTTCACCTTCACATACTTTTTCAGAAGGCACAGAGAATCCAAGGTCAGGCAGGATTCTTTGCCCACTCCCATGGGGAGCTGATGAAATTTGCCCAGAGGTTGAGAAGAGGGAAGTGGGTGAACTGGATGCAGAGCAGAGGTGAAAGTGTTTGCAGCGAAGTGAGAGAAAGAGGAAAGTGGGAGAGAATCTGTTAGACTTCAGAAACAAACACTCCAGCCTGCTAGGATGGGAGTGAGTGCTTGCACTTGCAGTTGGGACCAAGAGTCAGTAGCTTGGAATCATAAAAAACAAAATGCACAGGGGTGTAGCTCAGTGGTAGAACATTTGCCTAGCATGCACGATGCCTTGGGTTTGATCCCCAACACTGTCCACAAACAAAAACAAAGCCAAAATGCATTGAACGTTGGGTGAGAAAGCACACAGAAGAGAATGATTTAGCGAGTATATTTTTTTTTCCAGCAACGCAAAAATGAATTTACAAGCATTATTGGTATAGCTGTGAAGGAGAGAGCTGTACTAAAGGTATGCATGGCAAATGAAAATAAGCTGTAAAATATATATTGTTAATTTTAAGAGTATGTTGATAATTTAAGTGTCACTGATATTTGATATTTTTGAACATTGTCATTGTCATTTTTTTATATCAATGTAAAATATGTTCACAAGTTCACTGGTGATTTCATTCCCCTAATCCTATTTTTTCCACAGTAAGGTCCTAAATTCCTCAAGCCTGACTTCTCCTGCCCCAGGGGCTTTCAGAAACCTAACCCCCATGGTTGGGACTGCCGTGTGTGAAATGGTAACTGCCCTCAAGGAGCTTACAATCTAGCTGGGGGTAGATGACTTGCACATGAACACAACTAGACTGTGAGCTTCTAGAGGGCAGGGACCTTACCCTTGTCATCTCTCTGCTCACCCTGCACACCCTCCCTGAGGGATCTCATCCATCCCCATGGCGTCAACCACCACCTGTGTGCTGAGGACCCACTAGGCCTGAGCTGTCTCCTGAGTGCCACACCCTGCTCTCCTGCTGTCTCCCTGGGTGGGATGGATGATCCACAGCACTGTCAACCCAACCTGCTCTACAAACCCAGCTTGTCCTCGCTCCTCAAGGCCAGCCCTGGCTCCTGGGTTCCAGGGCTTGGTCCCTCACATCAAAGATCCAGGGTCACCTTCTGGACAGAGCTTGATGGAAAGTGCTTATGTTTCAATGTTAAGTGAAAAGGGGGGCCTTTCTCATTGTACAGACATCATGAGCCCATTAAATACATGGGTTGAAGGAGAAATGTAAAAATGGTCGTCTTTAGTGATGAGAACGGTTGTTTCCTTTTTCTGACACTGGTGTGCTTTCCAAATCTCCTCTAATGAAAATGTATTATTTTTATAACCAGCAAAAATGTCTAATAAAAATGGGTAAAGGGTTATCAATTTGAGTGTTACCTTCTGTATCCCTTTTCCCTTGGTGTCCCACACAGTCTGAGGCTCTGGCGTATAACTTCCCAGCTGGGTGACTTGTGGCACTGTGTTCTTTTGATAATTCTGTTCCCCCTAAGACTGTGAGCTCCTAGAGAGTAGAACCCATGGCTTATTCATCTCGTGTTCCCAGTGCCTAGCACAAGCCTACACAGGTAACCACTCAATGTGTGTTCTTGAAGGAAGGAATAAGAGTACCAAAAAGGGAAAGGACAATAGGATTCTGAAACTTAATAATTTCCCTTCCCAAGACTCTTTGCTTATTACATTTTTAATCTACTGAAACACTAATTTTCAAATCAGTAATTCAAATGTTTCTTACTTTTTGTAATCAAAGACCCTATTAATGCCAACCAGAGCTCCTCTTGGGCTCAATGTGGCCTTTTTAGCCACCATCCCAAGTCTGACTTGAGCAGAGCGCCCCCTGCCTGATACCTCCCTCCAGCACAACACTCAGAACTGTCTGGGGTCCTTGTCTGGGACTGTGTGTACATTCTGGAGCATCCCTTTAAGTGGAAAAAAATGGGAAACTGTGGTGTTTGAGGAAAGAGGAGGGCCTAGGCACAAAACAATATGAGAAATATGACAACTGCAAACTAATTGTGTGTTTACCCCATGCCAGGCATTGTGCTAGGCATCAACATGCACTGTCCCCTTCAGCCCTCCCTGTAGTCCTGTGAGGTGGGTATGATACTATCCCCATTGTGTCAATGAGGAAACTAGAGGCCTAAAGATACCTAGATGGAGAAACTCAAATTTGCATCATAGTCTACTAATGTTTTTCCCCCTCTAATTAACACTATGCCATAGGTATTATTATTATTATTATTATTATTATTATTATTATTATTATTGTTATTATTAACGTCTCCATTTTGCAAACGGTGAAACCAAAGCCCAGGGGACTGAGTAACCTGAACAGGTCAACACCACATTCCTCTCTTGAAGTTACAGGAGGAGTGAAAGGATGAAGGGGGTGTTTGTTGAAGAGGAGGAACAGCACCTGCAATTTTGAGCCTTGTTTGGTAAAGTGCAGAGCTTAGCCTGGAATGCCCAGAGCTTTTCACAAGGTCTGCAACACTTATAAAGTTGTAGGCAATTTTTTCCATGGATGTATAGTTTTCTGGGAGGTTATTCAAAGAAGTTTGTGTGGTCAAAAAAAAAAAAAAAGTTAAGAAAGCAGACAATGGCCTGGAGAAGAATGGGTCTTGAGTCTCGCTGCATGCTGGGAAGTTAGCCATTAATTAATCACCCAGAAGAAAGGGGTGTAGTCTTTTTGATAAAACATCTTCTCACCAGGAAGACTTGGAGAAATCATCCTGGAGTGTGTGTGTGTGTGTGTGTGTGTGTGTGTGTGTGTGTGTGTGTGTGTGCGTGCGTGTATACATACATGTCTTTTGAGTGTGTCAATTGATTACCCAAATCAGTCAACAGATATTTATTCAAGAAGAGACCTGATAACTCCCTAGTCCATCAGAGTTGTTTAAAGAAGGGTTTCTGCCTTAGGTGGAGTTTGGACTAATGAGATAATAATAATTACCATTTATTGAGTGTCGATTCCATGCCAGGCAACACTGCTGGCACTTTAAATACACAGTTGCACTTAATCCTCACAACAACCCCAACAAGGAAGGTTATAAAACTCTGGGGTTGTTTACAAAGGAAGGGACCCAGAGGGTTTGAATGTCTTGCCTAAAGTCAGAGTAACTCAATCTCTCTGCAAGTAGAGGAGCCAAATTTGACTGTTTCCAAGAATCCACATTTCCCCCTCCCTTTCCCTCTCTTGATGTGCAGTTAGTGCGTTTCCACCCAAAGTAAGGTTCATCCAATTATCAGATTAATAAATACATGTTATTCAAGCAAAAACTTTGTGCCTACTCATTAGCCAAGCTCTGTTGATCAGGGAGTCTCATCTTGGGTGGCAAATTGGACAAGATTATCTTCAAGTTCCCTTCAAACTTAAAGTTTTCCTCTCTAAACAAATAAATAAATATATAAATATTTAAAAAAAATCAGTCTTTAATTGTTCTGACAAAGCAGAAAACACTGCCCTGCCACCTCCATGTCCTTCTTCCTTAACTATTGTAGCAGGAATCAGTTTTCCTTTTTTCTGCCTTCCTAACAGATTAATCCTTGTCCACAAATGTTTCAAGTGAGAAGAAATAACCATGTAAAATATGGGCAACTACTACTCATTTCAGCTGATTCTCCCTTCCTGGAGAAGAATATGGGACCAATAGATTTCAGGTCACTTAAACAGTTGGAACTCATATTATGTGCTTGGTGGATTGGTTTGCCTTTAGGAAATTGCTAGCAACTCAGAATAAGAAATGGCAGGATAAATCATTTGGGAATCATTTGGCTTTGAGGTTTGGGGCTGTCTTCATGCCCCTGCCTGCAAAAAGCCATTCAGGGAAGTGATAGTGGTGACTGTTGATGACTAAATCCTGTTCCCTCCTGATGGAGGATGGGTGCCGGGCTTGCTGGATGTATGGGTCTGTGAGGCTCACCCCTCCTTATGACCCTGCCTGCTTCCCTCCACATCCCATCCTACTCGGGCTCTGTGCCCTTGCCACCTGCCCCTTCAGCTTTGAAAGCCTTTTCTTTGTCCACTTGGCCAAATTCTACTTATTCTTAAAGGCTCAGTCCCAGAGTACCTTGTCATCAGACAGCTCCCTTCCTGCCTATCCCAGGCCCAGTCTATCGGCCTCTTCTTGGGTTCCCAGCATGCCTTATCATTCCCTGACCTAGGCCCTAACACACTGTGGCCCTAAATGTTTTTCAGTGTCTGTCTTCTATCACAGAGCCAGGTACTCAACATTTGTTTATTGAATACAGTGGAATAAGTTCTGCAGTCATCCTGAGTGTGTTCTACTTAAAGTTGGGTTGTATTTAGGGCTGTAATATACTATTTAGTGCCACAATCTAGGTAGGAATGAAAAGAAACCTTGTTGCTATAGCATGGTTTATAGGTGCATTTACACCCCTCTCCCCTCCTGTTGCCCTCAACAGCTCTGTAAGTGAAGAGGACAACCACTATTACTACTTTCATGATTTGGATGGATGAGAAAACAAAAGCTCAGGGAGGTCTTTTGAGCAGAGTTATGCAGTTTGTAAGTAGAAGTGATGGCCTGGGGTCCTGCTCTTCCTGAGGACCATGAGAGGTGGGGCTGGATGAATATCACTGATTTTTGCAATGCAGCTGACCTGGCTCTCAACCAGATAAGATACCCTGATCCCTGCTTCTCTGTTGCATCTGAAAATTCACGTGTCAATTGGACCTCTGCGTGTGGAATCCTAGTTGAAACTGTGGGTGGGGTTGTGCTAGGTTAAAGGACATATGTGGTTGGGGAGTTACAACCATGGGAGAGAGAGAAAAGCAGATCATAGGCAGCAATTTAGGACCATCTTCCAGATTGTTCCCCTCCTGTCTGCACTGGACTCCTTACAATTTTTTTCTTGCACAAGTTGGGGAAAGTGTAAATAAACACACAGATGTATATTCATTAATTTTAAAAAATAGTCTCTCTGAGCCCTCATTTTTCTTACACAGAAATGATAATAATAATAATACCTTCTGTGCAAGGTAGTCACACAGATTTAATGAGAAACCTCATAAAAATAGGTTTTGCATGGTAGCAGAGAGTTGGCATTTTAAATGCTAGACTGTTTTCCTTCTAACTCTTTACTATGTGAGTTCTATTTGATAGTATCTGATTGCTTTCATGTTCCCAAAGGAGAGGAGAAAAAAACATCAGAAAAACCTCCCCAAGTTTGGACCACTCAGCAGCTGCCTCTCCCTAAAGATTCTAAGACAAAAAGACCATCTTTAGTAGAAGCTCTGTGACCCCCAGACCTGTGGTAGCTACCACTGGTCTGGAAAGGAATTGTTCAGATGCCAAAAAATTGAGGATAGCAGGTTAACTCAGGAAATAGTGTGTAGAGGTGACAGATTGGCTCATCTGTGGGGTCCCACAGTAGCCATTGTAGCACATGGTCACCCAGACCTTGTTAGAATCCCAGTGCTGCTACTAACTGGCTTTCTGACTGTTTTCATTTTATTCAGTTTTCTGCACTTTAGTCTCACCAAAATGGTGATGTCCATAATACTATACCACAGGACAATTTGGGGAATCAAATAAAATTATGTATAAAAATTAGTTAGTACTCTGCCTGATAAGATGTTGTAGGCTACCATGAAGTTAATGTCCCCAGCCATGGCTAGCTGGAATGGCATTTGCCTTCTTAGCTCCTGCTTTTCCCTGAATCTCAGCCCTTTGACTATCCCTCCCTCATGGCTCAAGTCAAAGTCTGCAACTCCTTTCTTTGGGACAGATGTCTGTCAACTGAACTGGAAAGTCCTTGCTGAGACATTCATATCCTTGACTAGGCTCTGAAGCCACTTGGTGTGGTGCTCAGGAAAAATCCATTTAAAGAAGGAATGAAAGGCAGAGGCTCCTTCATCACTGGCGATGCTTCCGGCTCCACCAACTAGTACCTACAGAGCCAGAGACAACTTTCCCTTGAGTCTGCCTGCTTTGGTTTCAGTGACTTAGGTATTCAAACTGCTCTCTCTTCCCTCCTTTAAGAGAATAAATAACCCTAAGGAGTGTGAATCAGCAACGAAAGTGGGCTTGGGAGACCCAGCAGCCCCTATCCCCGAGGCTTAGAGTAGAGACCCGTGCCTGTACCAGGCTGGGAAGCACACCAAAGGAGGGAGGCAGATGCCTTGACTTGGCCAGCATGAGCCATTGTGTCCCCAGCCATTCCCTTACATTCTTCCCAATTAGGGCTGCAATCTGGTGGCCATTTCCTTGCCTCTGGATAGAAGGGACCCCGGCAACAGAGTGAACCACTGGTTGCTTTGGGACCCAGGAAGGCGAAAGTGACAAGGCCATTCAGGTCTGTGGATCACAGGGCTTCTCTTGTCTCAACTTTTAGGGAAGGTTGGCTCCTGAATGGCTGAATTCTTTGGTAGTTTTGTGTGACTTTTTCATCTCCCATTTTGGGGGGCTTGCATAATGAAGTAATCAGCAAGCCAATCTATAGATGCTCCCCAAAAAAGAACTGTATATAAAACATGCTGCTAGAACACAAAAGGCAAAGAGCTAGGAGGGGGAAAGTCACAAAGGAAGCAATGCCTAATCACCATGCAGTTGGGAGAATATTGAGATTCATACAGTTGTAGGGGTTAGGTTGCTCAAGCAAAGCTTACAAAGATTAGAGATTTCATCTGAGCTAAAAAAATGTGTTTGTCATGGAGAAGTAGAGATGAAAGGAAAGAACTTAGGTAAGGAAAGTTCTGAACAAAGATGGAGTCAGGGAAATATTTGCAGGTGGATCTGGTTTCTACTGCGCACCTGCTTAATGTTAGACATTTGGTGCAGCCATAATATTCATGCCAACTATAAATGCAAAATTATCACCTGCATTTTACCAATGAGAAAACTAAGTCTGAGCAACTCTAGATCTTCAGCTGCTTGAGAGCAGGGAGACACTTTTCTTACTAATCTTTGTGTCCTGAGTAAAGAGCCCAGGAACGAGTTTTTAATAAAAAATCAGTGAAATTAAGGGACCCGGGGATTCTGATTCAAGATTCCCCAAGGCCTGTGTTGCTTGTCCCTGTTCTGAAGTGAGTATTGAATGGCCACAAAAGAGGAGTGAGTGGTAAATTTCCAGAGAGGCATAAAAGAGAATTCTGGATAAAACCCAAGAGGCTGGACCTGATGCAGTAGCCACTGGTTGTTAAAGTAAGACCCTGAGCTCAGGAGCCATCTGATGGCCTCATAGAACTTGCATAAGTTTGTCAAAGTGGAGCTGGTTAGACTTAGTGGGTCATGTTTCATCTTCCTGCTGCATTTTCTCGGCGCACCATACACGCCAGGTCCTGTCGCGTTATGTGATTTTGGCTTGCAAGATCTTGTTTAAAGTGTCCTTCTTCTAGATTGTAAACTCTGTACAGTCAAGAATGGAGTCTGTGTGGTTCACCTCTGCATCCCATACCTGCCCTGGAGCATGGTAGATGCTTCATTATTATTTTGATGTGTTCATTTTAGAAAATGTGGTCAGCACCTACAAGGCTCCTTTCAAGAAATATCTTGCTGAAAACAGGTCAGAATTCATTGAGTTCAGGATTGGATGGTGAAGGCTGATGTGAGGCGATGACAATTGTTGCAGCCATTCAGAGGGGAACCCATTGCTTCATCCTTTATGCTGTAACTCTTGGTTCTTGTTAGAGTACGTTCCACATGACGGATTGGTTCATGTCGCAGCTTCCCAGGGTTGCCATTACGAAGAATTACAAATCCGAGGGGCTTCCAGGTGCTATTCAGAGGTATCTTTGACTTTCCCTGAGTTGTACAGCAACTAGACAGCAGAGATCAGGACACCTAATTCCCGGGGAGTCTTTGCCCCTTCTATGCCATAGGGAAGAGGGAAGGGAAAGGTGAGTTCCAGACAGACCACTTTGGGCAGCTTTGCAATCCAGGGGATACACGGAAACATAGGGGCACATTTCTTTCCTTAGACTCTCCTTCATTAGAGGGGCTTTTACCAGGAAGCAATCAGCCAACTTGGCTGCTGACATAGCCTATCACTTGACCACCCTGAGGCTGTTAACAAATGCCAAGAGGCTGTTTCCTAATTAACCAATGAAGTGATTGTTCCTCTGCCTTTCTTGTCTGCCTCCAAGCTTCACAGTGTGCTCTGTGCTCCCACCTCCCACATTCACCTTCTCTTGCCCCGCAGAGCATCCCAGTGAGCAACCCTCATAGGAAAAGTGTTATCATGGTTGGTGAGATGTGGGATTCAAGGCTTTGCCTTAAGAGACCATGTTTCATGTCCATATCCATCCTGCAGTGTTCCCAGGGCTAAGCCGTAGTGGTTGTTGGCTGTCTTTGACCTCAGAACTGACTTTTTTTTTGAGCCTAATCTGCTGAATTTCTGTGTGTTGGTTATAAGTAAATATTTTCTGAAATATCCACTGTGTAAAAAGTGGAAAACTGATTTTGTTTCTTGGATCCCAACCCTATATTGATTTTCTTTTCAAATAAAAATAAGAAGTCATTTGGTTATGGGCAAACACCAATTTTCAATATCTTTTGGTTCAAGGGAACAATAGGAGTGATTATAGCTGTCCCATGGAAATAATAAATGCATGTCCACAGTCCATCATCTGAGGCCCTTGGGGTCAGATGTGTTTGAGAGTTGGTATGTTTTTAGATTTTTGGAAGGAAATAAGTTGCATCTACTGTATATTATGTAATACCCCTGGTGGAGTCTGGGGCTGTGCTCCATAATCAAACCTATTAATTTTTCTTCAGCAAAATGTATGACTGTTCACATTAAGTGGAAAAATAAAGACAATAAATAGCTTCACATCACTTCGGGTCAGGTTTTGCCATCAGATGAGTTATTAAAAAAAAGAACCCAAATAACCTTTTGGTTTTAGAATTTTTTGAGTGTCAGAATTGATAAGGGCCTGTGGCTCTCTATGATTAATACTGGCTTCTTTACTCTATCAACCTGTACAGAGATGATGAGTGCCTGTGTGCTGCTGTATAAATCAATTTTCAGTAATTCACAAAGACAGGAAGACCTCAAGTATATGGTGGGAGCTTGACTCCACATGGCATCTCACAGGTAGCACAGACAAGGCACTAAGCAGGGACCCAAAAACCACTGGGTGAATAAATCCATCAGCAGCTCACGCGGGCACAAGGTCGTGGGATCCCAGCACCTGACCTATGGTTAAAAGCAGCATGGAAAATAAAAATAACCATAAAACAATAGCATTACTTCACACTGGTGGAATGCTTACCACTGCCAGGTGCATTTCCAAATGCCCTATATGTTTTAGTTTATTGAACTCTCAAGACTATATTATCAGGTGACATCTATTTTTATAAATGACTTCCCTAAGGACACACAGCTAGTAAGTGGAAGAGCCAGGCTTGGTACCCTAGGCTTTTGACTCCTGAGTCTGCACCTGTAACACTGCATTGCTGTCCATGTCCACTCAGGCTGGGCTCAAGCAATAAAAATGGAGATTGACAAAAGAAAACCAACCTAATGATATTGTGCATCCTGGAGGGCTTACTGTGTACCAGGCACTGGACTAAGCACTTTGTCTTGCCCTGTTTAAGTCGATTTAAGCCTCTCAGAGGTCATACAAAGTAGTTTCAACTCCCATTTTCCAAGAGGGGAAACTGAGGCTCAGAATGGTGACAGAAGTAGCAGGACCAGGATTCAAAGTCAGGACTCAGAGAGTCCTGGAGATTTCCTAAAGAACAGATGCATATGTACTTCAGAGACAAAGACATTCTGAGACCAATTAGGGACGAGACAGTAATGCTGGTGACATGTTGGCACATTGAGGGCAAGTGGGCAGACTGAATTGGTTTGTTTCCTGGATATATGATATCAGTCAAATTTCAGTGCTTCTTTGGGCACCAACTTCCTATCTGTAAGACAAGGACAGTCATAACTGCCCTGGCTGTCACTGGGGTGGTACTTGGAATTCAGTGATCCAAGGAATTTTAAAGGACATTTTGGCTTTTTGTACAGAGGTTATCAGGAAGGGAACTATTCCCAAGGGCTGTAAAGAGCAAATGGAATCTTCTGGAAGAAGGGTGGAAGGGGAAAGGGACTCCAGTTGTTTCCCAGTGAATGCATAGTGACATGTGTCTAAGTACATTTCCCCTGGGTGGGGAGGTGATGCTCGTGGCTCTGTGTGGTCTTTGATGGCAAGAAAGTCTCCTGGACCTGTCTCTCACCTTCCTTCCCATGCCCACCAGCCATGAAGCCTTCATATGTTTTCTGTCTGTAACCTCTCAGGGCTGGATTTCCCATCCATCTTGTTTCCATTGTTCCAGGTTATATGTCTTCTTCCCCAGGCCAAGGCTAAATAATAGCTCTTTTCCTATTTCCTCTTCTCTGCAGTCTCTCCTCCTCAAATCCAAACCTACACAACTGTTTTTTTAATGAAACCTCACCTGTATTCCTCCTTCTCAAAGCCATTCAATCACAGCAGGGGTCAGGTATAAATATTTTAGGCTTTGCAGCCTAAGAGGTGACACTAGGCATGCTATGAGAGTGTGGGTTGAGCATCCTTAATACAAAAATCTGAAATCCAAAATGCTCCCAAACTCAACTTTTTGAGTGTCAACCTGACAACACCAAGTCTGATTATTCAACTGCTACAAGCTGTTGCATGTAAAAAAATATTTAAAATATGTAAAATTACCTTCAGGGTTTGTGTGGGTGTATGTGAAATATAAATGAGTTTTATGTTTAGATTTGGGTGCCATTCCCAAGATATCTCATTATGTATAAGCATAAAAAATCTTCACTCCAAAACACTTCTAGCTTCAGGTATCTTGTATTAGGGATACTCAGCCTGTACTTATATAATAAGATAATAAAAAAGAAAACATTTTCACAAATCTTTTATTGGCAAAATTCAAAATATAAGCATCATTGAGTGCTTTTTTTGTTTTGCTTTAAAAATTGTTTTTAACTGATACATAAACATAAACATTGTACATACTGATGAGATACCATGAGATGTTTCAATATGTACATACATTGTGTAATGTTTAAGTCAGGTTAAACATACTGCCTCAAGCATCTATTATTTCTTTATGGTGAAGATATTTAAAATCCTTTCTTCTGGCTTTTTGAGATATCAAGTATGTGATTGTTATCTATTGTCACTGTACTGTGCAAAATCTTACCCCTTTCTAACTATAACTTGTACCCACAGACCAGTCTTTCCCCTGCCCACCCCACCCACCCCCCAGCCCCTGGTACTTTGCACCCTTCTTCAGTACTTTGTTGTGATATAGGCTGCTGAGGAGAAGAGTGGGACTTTTTTTTGAGGGGTGGGGGGGGAGATATTTTGCTTAATTGGGGTGAAGATTTGGGTTTGCTTAATTGGAGTTTGTTTTTCCTACTATGGAATAGGTCATGAATATTTATCTGTAAAAGCCATTCCTGGTTGAGCCTTACAAAAACGGATTTGGCCCCAGATCCCTGAACTACAACAATGCTTTTCTGCACTGGTGGCATGCTAGAATGGCCTGAGGTGCTACTAAGAAATGCAGATGCTGGGGCCTAAGCCTGCACCCATTAATTACACATCTGTGGGCAGGAGGGCAGGACACTGGGAGATTTTTAAAATGCTCAATGCTTCTGATGTGCAACTAGGACTAAGAACTGCTGGCCTATGGGACAGAGCACATGGGAGGCCTTCCTTGACCTGGCACTGCCTATCTCTGACCTCTTTTCCTATCTCTCCTCTCTGCTCTGTTCCAGCAACATCACGTGGTAATTTCTCACTTCTGGGTCTTGCTCACCTGTCCCCTCTGTGTGGGAATACCCACATCTAACTCTGTACCCTGTAAGCTTTGAGCTCAGGTCTTCTCCCCTTAGTCTCTTGTATTTTGCATTTTAGCACATAACACAGGTCATCACAGTATGGCCTGTTTACCTTCTAGAACTCTCTGTAGTGTAAGCCTCCTGAGGGCAGTGGCCACACTTCATTCTTTTCTGGATGTCCTATGTCCAGCTAATATAGGGTTAACACATCATCCACCAGAGCTGGGGATGGAAGGACCAAACTAAGTGGCCTTGGCAGGGCTGCCTACTTACATGCTGGAAGAGCCCAGCAAGCAGGGGCAGGGGTAAGAGGCCACAGGCGTGTGGTTGGCTTCCAATTTCCTGGTAATCACAAGTTTCTTTTCTGGGAATCTCATGTTTTCTGTAACTTAGACCTTCTCACATTGTGACTTGGCCCTTGTTTTAAGGAAACAAAGTGGTTTTTCCCTGATTTGATTTTTTCTTTTCTTGGTCTGTGAAGAATTCTGCTATTGAGAAACTTAGCCCATGTGTGGTTAGAAGAGTAGAAATTGTGGCTGTGACCACACTAGCATGTGGTTCCTCCTGCACTCTTCCTGTTGTTTTCATGAAGTCACCACTGACTCTGTTTATACATTCTCCCTGAGCTGGGGTCCTCCCTCAGGTTTCACACAGTCCCTGCAGGGTTGGTTCTGTCCTTGGTGGAGGTGAGGGGAGCTTGTCTCCTCCCATATAGAAACCGTAAAATGTTTCAAGGCTCCTTGTGAAGGACTCATGCAGCCTTGCACACTCAAAACATCTGCTGTGGTCTTGTGCTAATTTTGTTTTTGGTTTGTTTATTTTTAAATGTATACCAGAGAAAAAAGACTAGATCCCCAAGGCCCCAGGTCATAAGAGGGCATTATAGGGTTCAACAGGGACAGGGAGGGAAGTTCGTTATAGAGGTCAAGCTGTTTCCTTGGTGCTATAAATGTATAAATACATGCTTTGGGGTTTTTTGTTTTGTTGTTTTGTTTTGGTGGTTGTGTCTCCCATTTTATCCCACACAGCGCTGTGGAGTAGGTAGAACTGTACTTACTTTCAATTTTTCAGAAGCAGAAACCATGCCAGATAGATTACATGCCTCTCCCAAGTTCACACACAGTTGAAAGGCGGACCAGCCAAGTTTGGGAGTATGTGAGTCTATAAACTTTTATGGATGTTGAGTTTGCAGGAAGAAAGTGCACAACTCTTAAGTGTGTAGCTCAGTGAGTGTTTTATAAAGTGGATGCAGCAATGTAGCCAGAGCTTTAGGCTTGAACAGAACATTTCCACTTCCCAAGCTCATCCTCATCACTGTGCCCAGTCTCTGCCCTTCCCCCACTTCCTACAAAGTTAACTGTAGTCTTGACTTCTAATGCTGCAGATTAGTTTGGCCTGTTTTATACTAATATAAATGGAGCCATAGGGCATACACTCTTTTTGTATGCTTCTTTTTTTCAACATTATATTTGTGAGATGTATCCATGCTTTTCTGTATAGTCATTCATTTATTTTGATTTTTGTGTAGTATTGCCTCTGTGAGAATACATAATTTATTTATTTTTCTACTGTGGTTGGGCACTGGGTTACAAATGAAAATTCTCATAGGCACTGGTTTACAAATGAATATTCTCATGCATGTCTTTGGTACTGATTTGGTTTCAGGATTGGAGTTTGGGGACATACACACAAACACCCACATTCTGATTTCATAGATACTGCAAGGTATAAACCCAAAGTGATTACGCCAACTTTCCAGAAGTGTGTGAGAATTCTGATTACTTTGCCTACTCTGATGTCATATATTCATTCTCTAACAACTTCCTTTTTCATTTTAGCCATCATTTTGGTTGTATAGTTGGGTCTTACTGTGGTTTGATTTGTGTCTAACTACTATCTAATGACATGAAGTACCTCTCATGTGTTTATTGGCCATTGGGATGCCTCTGTGGGGTACCTATTCAAATCATTTTTTTTCTTTTGCAAATGAATCATATTATATGCTTTTGTTTGCATTTACTTGCAGAATTTTTTTAAATATTTTGGCACAAGTCCTCTGTCAGATATTGTCAATATTTTCTCCTAGTAGATGACTTGTCTTTTTACTCACATGGAATCTTATGATGAATAGAAGCTTCTAATTTTTATGAAGTTTAGTTTAACCTTTTTTCCCCTAAATTTATGGCTAACATAATTTATGTTTTATTTAAAAACAAAACAACAACAACAAAATAACTTCATCTACTCCAAGATCATAAAGACGTTCTCAATGTTTTCTTGTAAAATCTTCATTGTTTTACCACTTACATTTAGATCTGTAGTCCATCTGGAATTGAGCTTTGGATATAGTGTGAAATAGAGGTCAAGGTTCACTGCTTTTCATATGGACAACCAGTTGTCCTGTCCACTCAGTGTCTCTGAAAAGGCCACCTCTCTCCCCTGCCCTACAGTATCATCTCAGTTATGTATTAGGTGACTTCACAGCTGAGTCTGTTTCTGGACTCCTATAGTTAAATGTTTTGGCTGGTGCTTTCTGATTCCAGAGCATATTTTATTTTCATTACTCTAGAATGGAAAGAATATGAGGAAGTGATTTGGAACAAGCTAAGTGTGAAAATGTATGATCTGTGGTCTTTGCAGTGGAGTCATTCTGTGCTATCCACTGGAAACACTGCAGGTGCTCAAAGTCCCAAAGGGCATAGCTGCATGGTCATCTGGAGGGAGGAAGGACAAGGAGAGCCTGAATCCCCAGACAAAGAAGGAGGTGTCAGAAATTTCTGGCAATGAGTGGAAACCTTTAAACAGTTTTTGGGAGGTAATCCCAAAGGATAGGGGGAAATATATTTTTCTATAGCTATAAAGTAAAGCAAATTGTTAGACAAGGAGTAATTTCTTGAATAAGTGGAGTTTGTAACAGTTTGATTTTAATGAGAGTACCTAATTTGTACTTAGGGATTATTAGCTCTTCAAAATCTTGTTCTAACTGGGTTATTAATTACATTTTTGATTATAGGAGTTAATCCATATATGCTCTATTCTTAATAGGGGATTACATTTTTTTAGATGAGGCACAAATAAATAGAGTGTTTAGTAACGTAGCTTCTTACAATTTGCTGTGATTGAAAAAGCTCCTATTTGCCTGATCTGAAATATTTGTTCTAAATGAATATTATTGACCATCTGGTGGAAGTTTCCCAAAATGTTGACAATGAACTTGGATTAGTGGTTCTCAGTTTTGGCTACACATTTGAATCATGAAGGGAACTTTGAAAACACTGATGCCTGGGTTACAGCCCTAGAGATTCTGGTTAGATTTGTCCTGGGAGCAACCTGCCATTAGGATTCCTAAAAGCTCCTCCAGTGATTCCAATGTGCAGCCCAGGTGAAGACCACCGGTCAGGACAAAGACAGTTCACTCTAGTGGGACTCGCCTGTCAATCACTCTCATGCCACTTTGGGCCATAACCCTTTCTTATGAAGCCCACATCATTGCTCAAGGACAGTGGGGGTGGAATGTGCAGTGATTTTTCATGAAGGGTTCCTCCTGAGAACGAGTTCTAATGACTCACTGTGCAGGTGGGACACTGAAGGACTCTTGGTCACTCAACAGAAATAGGAGGCTCAGTATTCTGGCTGTGTTCACGGGTAGGCAGTCCTTTATCTTATGTGGACTTTTATTTCTATGTCAGGGTTTCTTGTTCAGCACTTGGTACAGACAATGTTATCAGGGCTGGTTTGGTGAATGAAAAATAAATCAAAAAATCTTTATTTTTCTTTTTAATTTTGTGTTGAATAAGTAAGTGGGTGGTGTGTTGTTTTATTTTTCTAAAACTGGGATAAAAATACACATACACAAACATACATATACATACATACACACAGTGGGGGGATGCATGGGAAGAGAAAGAAAAATCAGCTACACATGCCTTCCCTTCCCACCTCCTGCTAAGCTTTCCATTGGCCATAAGTTGGTGAGGCTTGGCCAGCAGGGGACCCCATGGTGCCTCTGCAGGCTGAGAGGTAGGACTGTAAGAGATGACATTTGGAGCAGTCTTTGGGAGGCAGAGGCACCTGCAAGCTGCATGTTCCTGCTCCCCATCCCTGGGCACTGTGAGTTTCAGGGAAGTAATTAATACCATATCCAGGAATCTCATCCCTGGACCCACAATTACATGTACAGGAATTTTTTAAAGAGTTGATGGCAGTACTTTTAATGTCTCATAAACATCCCTCCAAGAATTCTCCCCACAGAGAGAGAGGTGGTTTTGTTTCTCAGGTTTGAAGCCATCCCCAAGCATCATCTCCCCATTCTTCTTCCTCCCCCTTCCCCAGCTCCATCCTCCAGTCTGGCACAGGCCCCTCTGGCTCAGTTGAATCAGCTTGGGTGTGGCCTGGGTGAAGGGTGCCCAAGAAGATGTCTTAAGTTTTGAATCTTAGTCCTTCCTATCCCTGTTTGATTCTCTGTTTCTCCTTTGTTAAACAGCATTATAATTGTGTCTGAGTTGAGATCATTTGTGTAAAAATCTCTACCCCAGTGCTGGATACTCGCGAATTGCTTCCTGGATGTGAGCTGATTTTGCAGCCACTTTTGGTCTGAGCCAAAGCCATATCCTTCCTGTGGTCATAGAACTCTGTTTGTAACTCTGTCCCAATATTTACTGATTCATTTGTCCACCCTCCCCACTAGATTGGCAGTTCTTTTGTACCCTAAGTCCTGGCCCCAAAGTCAGTCCAGAGAGGGGATCAGTCAAGAAGTGTTGAATGAATGATTGAGTGATGGGCAAATGTTGGGGACTTTTGAAGTTCAGGGCTACATCCTGTGCATTTAAGCTACCACAGAAGCCATAGTTACAGGAGACAGGGAGCCTGGGAGCATTCCAGAAACTTGATGCAGCTAGAAAGCTACACACACTGGCTCTTTCTTCCTGGAGTTTTTTCAGGCCATTTAAGCTGTGGGGCATGATTGCATCGTTGGCTACAATTACCATGTGCCTGAGGGGGGCTTGTTTTGAAGTTGCAGATTGGACTTGGCTGCCCCCTGACTGACCACTTGAGAGCCTGATGATGGCAGGGAATTGAGCCACCTGGGGAGGGCTGTTGCCAAGGACAGGTGGAGCGACTGGAGCAGGAGAGGCTGACCTGCACAGATACACTCTACTGTGTTCTGCTCTACTGTGTGGGGCCTTAGCAGAAGTTTTCTCTATTAACCCCACAGAATTCTGGGAGGTTGACATTCTCATCCTCAACAGACAGTTGAGAAGCCAAGATTTGGGGTGTTTTCTTACATAACTCGTGGGCACACAGCATGCCTTTCGCCCCAATTCTCCACCCGGCCTCTTCTCTTCCATCCTTCCTGCAAGGCTCCTGGCTCGTCTTTGCTAGCCACACCTTCCATTCTAAGTGGACTGTGTTGCCTTTTCTGTAAGAATAGAGGAATTGGACAAGCATTTCCCACAAACTTGTTCCCTGGAACTCTTGGCTATCCAAGCACACTGAAAGGAAACACATTTGGGAAATTCTCCTTGGAGAGTCCCAGTGCCCATTCCCGGGCTCAATGTTCTGCAGGGACCTGCAGTGGAGAAGCTCTGATAAGCCAGCCATTGCAACCCTGTGTGGCTGGGCATGTTTGTTTTGCTAATGCTTATTAACATCCTACAGAGCCAGTGGCTCATCAGTAAACACTAAAGCAGATGAATCAGCCTGTCCCCAAGTCCTGACACAGAAAGTGGACCTCCTAGGAGAGGGGATTCTCCTGTGACGCCATCCAGTGCTGAAGCTACACTGGAGCCAAGTGTCCGGGGTTCAGAAGCACAGTACAGCCTTGCACTATCTTTCATTCCATCTCCCTCTTTTCTTTCCATACCATCTTGATGTGGGAAATGCCCAGGTATGCTATTCCCCAAACCACTAATAACTTGTAAGGAAACTTGAAAACAAAAAATAAAACTGAAAACCTCATTCACAGTCTAGCTTTGCTCTTCTCCTTCAAAGCTCATTGTATTTCTGAACATGTCTGATCCCCTTGCCTTTCCCTACAGGATGGTGGGAGGCTAAGCCTGCATGTGTCGGGGGAGCTCCCATTACCCCTCTAATTCTGTCCCACATTACACCACTGACTGCTTTGTGAGGACAGAAAAGGGGTGAGGAGCAGATGAAGGTGGCCAGACCTTGATGTGTCCAAAACAGAGCTCAGTGTGGTTCTTCCTCTGTGTGGCTCTTCTCATTCTGGTGCATCTGCTTTCTCCTGTTCTTCCAGGGAATATGCCCTACCCCATGACCTCCACCATGCCTCCCACCCTCCACACGCTGGTCTTTCTTTCAACTTGTCCCCATCTGTAAACAGCAGCACTATCAGCCTGTTGCTCAAGACAAAACCCTGGAAACCATACAGAATTTCCTTTCCCTCTTCTCCTTGTGGCCATCCACTGTCAAGACCTGTTGGAAGAAGGGCAGTTGCCATGTAGGCTCTGGAACTGGGTGACCTCAACTGGGATCTTGTCTCTGCCACTCGCTAGCCATGTGATCTTGAAAAGTCACCTAATCTTTTTGGTCCTCAGAACAATAAGGATATGGACCATACGAGGCTGCCAGGAGGGTCACATGAGAGAGTAACTGCACCGCACTTTGTACAGTGCCACCCAGCACTCAAATAAGTGTCAGCTTTTACAGGACTCCTCTTGAACATGTTCGTCTCTCCCCGCTCCCACTCATGCTGCTCTGGACCCATCTGCTCTTGCCATTCCCGGAGCCATTGCTGTAGGCATCCAGAGAGGTCCCATTCCCGCTCTATTCTGGTATGGTCTCCACACAGCAGGCAGAATAATCTGATGACCTCGCTCCCAAGGTAAAAACCCTCCTGTCATCACAGTTGCGTGAAGTGTGTGCATTCAGGCACTCGGGCTACTGTGAGGGGCTCTGTGGCCTTCCCTGTGCTGTTCTCACCTCTATCTGCTGTTCTGGGTACTCTGACCTTGGCTCATTCCCTCAAGCCTCTTCCTGTGGTGACCTTTGCAAATGAGGACCGCTCCTTCCAGAGCAGGATCAAGGTTCTTCAGCACTTCGCATTCAACCACCTATTCATTTTTTTTAAAAAATTAATTACTAGTAATTTTTGTTGTTATAATTTTTAGATATACATGACAGTAAGGTATATTTTGACATCCTATACATATGTGGGGTGCCACTCATTATAGTTTTGATCCCATTCTTGTGGTTGTACATGATGTGGAGTTACACTGGCCATATATTCATTTATGAGCAAAGAAAAGTTATGTCTGATTCATTCTACTCTCTTCTATTTCCATCTCCCTCCCTTCCCTTCATTCACTTTTGTTTAATCCAATGAAATTCTACATGTCTACTCCCTGTTCTCCCTTGTTATCATCTTTATATCAGAAAGAATATTTGAACTTTGGTTTTTTGGGGGACTGGCTTATTTCACTTAGCATGAGAATCTCCAGTTCCATCTATTTACTGGCAAATGCCATCATTTCATTCTTCTTTATAGCTGTGTAATATTTCATTGTGTAATATACCATATTTTCATTGTTCATTCACCTGTTGAAGGGCACCTAGGTTGGTTTCATATTCTAAAGGAAGACTCAGAGAGTAGAGATGAAAAATAGCATCCTCTGTGCATTGGGATTCCTTATTTCTCACCTTGTTTATTTCCTCACTTGCCTTATCTTCCTCAAATGATGACCATTTTGCAGAGGAGCTGCTAAAGCACTGAACGGTTAGATGTGTCCCCAGGCCTCCCAGGCCTGAGCAGAGACACTAGGATTCTCACCAGGCAGCCTGGAGCCTGCTCCCACTCTTTCCAGCACCAGACTCTTCCACCTCCTCCGTTCATGGCAGCCCAATCTGAACCCGAGGTGAGATGAAGAAGTGACTCAACAAGGTAAAGCTCAGGGCAGGAGTTCAGAAGAAAGAACCTAGTGAACCAAAGGCACTTAGCAGGCAGCTCAGTGTGGCTCTTCCTCTGTGTTGCTCTTCTCATTCTGGTGCATCTGCTTTCCCCCCCGAGGCCTTAACCTGGGAAACAGGACAAATTGCTGTAGAAGGCCTCCTGGCCCCGTGCCTTCCCCAAGCCTGAACTTGGCCCCCAAAGTTGCAGGACAGATATGGGGCCTTGACAGGTCTTTTCCACATCTCTAGCAGCCCTGGCATGGGTGAGGCAGCAAAACATTAATTCTGGGGGAAACAGTCATCCTTGTAAATCTTCAATTTGTAGGTATGTGAGACGGTTTCTACTTTTATTTACCTTTTTTCTTTTTCATTTTAGACCAGTGAAGCTAGAAAGTTCTTGGTGTAGCAAAAGAGTTTTGTGTTTTGAGATTGTATTTTGTTGTTGTTGTTTGTTTGTATCTGTTGTTTGGTTTTGGCTTCATGTCTCCTTCTGGGACTTTATGGCTTTACAGTAAATCATATTCAGTCACCCCACTTTCTAGGGAGCTCATGACACTTTTCTTTTAGGGTTGCATTGAACCCATTTCTTCTTGGTAATGCTGGCTAGGATTTCCTTTGGAAATGAAGACCTTGCATGGTGCCTGGCATACAGACCTCAGTCGGTGCTATTCTTTTTATAATAATAATGGCAGAATAGAAGTAATTTACATGGAGTGACTGTTGTGTGCCTGGCATTGTGCAAGGGGTTGCACATACATGGTGCACTACGCCTCCCCTCATCTCTGCCATCTACTGTTTCTCTCCCATTTTATTAGCAAGGTGAACAGAAAGGGAGGGACTAGCTAAGACTGAGCTGTTAATCAAGAGGAATCCCACTTCTGAAGGAGAATTACTGAGAGAGTTTCAAAGCCAGATGGCATCTAGGCCTCCTGACCCCAGATGCCTACTACCTGGCTATCTTGGTGTCCTGTGACTATTTAACAAATTACTACAAAAGTGGTAGCTTAAACAACAGAATTATCCTTTTACTGTTCTGAAAGCCAAAAGTTCAAAATCCTTGTTGCTAAGCTGAAATCAAGGTGTCAGCAGGGCTGTGCTCTTCCTGGAGGCTTGAGGGGGAACCTGTTCTTCCCTCTTGGATTCCTGGTGGCTGCCAGCATTCTATGGCTTTGTGGCCACATAGCTGAAACTTCTGCTCCCATTTTCACATTGTCTTTCCTTCATGTGTGCCCTGTCTCCTATAAGCACACTTGTGATGTCATTTAGTGCCCACCTAGGATAATCCCATTTTAAGATTCTTAGTCATCTCAGCCGAGACCCTTTTTCCAAATAAGATGACATTTCCATGTACCCAGGATTAGGACCTGATATTTGTGGAACCAATTAGCCTGCCACACCCACCCTAGGGGTGGCACAGGCATAAGTACAGGTCCCTTTGGGTGAATAGATCCGGAAGGCAAGAGGTCAGCCCGAGTGTGAGCCACTTGGAGAGGACACATCTGTCCTGAGTGTTAACAGGGTTGTCACTCTTATTCTTGGAGAGGGATACACACATTGGCTTCCTTCCAACAAGAATTAAACTTTGAACCACAGTTCATTCATTCATCATCAAGAAGTTATGAACAGGTCTTCTCTGTGCAGACCTCTGGAGCTTATGCCCCAGACCAGGAACTAGACAGGTCAGGAGATAATTATATAAAATGTGGCCAGTGCTGAAATGGAGGAATGTGCCAACAAGAAGGGCACTTTTGGACGCCCTTCCTGGGAAGGGTGTCCAGAGGAAGTGGTGCTCAGACTGAGGCTTTAAGATAAGCAGGAGTTAGCCAGCAGGACCCACGATGGGAAAAGGGTATTTTAGCAGAGTGATCATGACAAAGCTATGTGATAAAGACTGAGCCTACCTTCTACCTGCTGAGGTCACCCAGTGGTCATCTTGGATTGAGACAACTCTGGAATGAGAAAATGTAGAGCTAAATATTTGCTTTTAGATGTACCTGACATCTTCCTCCTCCCCCACAGTCTCCCATAGGGATGAAACTCACCAACGGAGAAGAATAAGGCTGCAAGTGTCTGCAAGGTGACAGGCTCATCTTCCATCAGATGCATGCCCTGCTGTCATGCACACATGACCTGTAGGGTGCAGACAGGCAGACTGGTCAGCCATGGGATCCAAAAGCAAACTTGGTGCTAATTAGAGGCTTGTCATATCTAAAGAATCTAGTCCATGGCATCCTCAGTACTAACACACCTTCTCTTTTAAACTATAAATGTGCATCCTGTGTTTTTCACAGTGGGAATGGCTTTTCAATGTGCTTAGTATAGAGTGGCCCGCAGCGCTGCTTTCCTCCCCACGCACTGTGTGGTCCCATTATGCTGATCACTGCCAATACCATCCGCCTTTCCTGCCTCCGGGTCTTTGCACATGTGCTTGCCTCTGTCACAACACTCTTACTCCCTTTCTGACCCTGCCAACTCCTTGGCCTTCAGGTCTCCTCTGAAAGGTCACTTATCTTACTGCATTTGCACAGCTTTAATTAAAAATATGAGCATGTGTTAATTGCTTCAAGTTTTTCTTCCTGAGGGCAGGGAAGATGGTTTTGTTGACCCGGGTCCGCACCACTTGCAGGGATGCATTAAATATCTCTGGAGTGGATGAAAGCATAGTAATGAAAGTCAAAGAAAATATTAGAAGTCAAATATTTAACAGTAGAAGAAAGATTTAACATTCATGATACCTCTATGCCAGGTAATGTTCTGTAGCAATTAAATATGGTTGAAAGAACATTTTTGTTAGAAAAACTATAATGTTGAATGAAAGAAGCAGGATAAAAAGCTACACATGGGGAGGGGGGCTGAGGTTGTGGCTCAGTGGTGGAGGGCTGGCCTAGCACATGTGAGGCACTGGGTTTGATCCTCAGCACCACATATAACTAAAATAAAGATATTGTGTCCACCTAACACTAAAAAATAAATCTTTTTTTAAAATGTTACACATGGTCTAATCTCAATTTTATAAAACTCATGGATATTTTTGAGAATCTATCAAAATATTGGATTGTAAAGTTATAGGAGAATGGAAGTTTTTGTTCTCCTTTTTTTCTTTTTCTTTTCCAAGTTTTCCTTAATGAGAACATGTGATATTTGTAATAAAGAAATTTAAAAATATCGATGGGGCTGCTTTGAGCCATCTGGTGTCTTGGTCCTTTCTTAAATGCAGCCTTAATCTTTTACAAACACATTACGGGCTCACTAGGAATGAATTGGAGGCCCCACTAGAACGATTTAACCAATTAACTTATTCATTAACTGCCATGGTATCTTATATGCACTGGACAAAAGATTTAGAATAATCCTTATTCTGGGCCGGACAAAGGGAATATTTGAAATCCTTCTCTCTCATTCCTTTCCAGGCTTTCTCATGGAATTCCCACAGGGACTAATGCCCAGAAAAAAAAGGGCAAAGTGGCATTAGAGTCTTTGAAAGGAAAATGAGTTCAAGACGTGCCCATTGTCACAGCCAGAGCAGAATTCCCATGAAGTGTGTGTGTGTTTACTAATTACCCCAGGCTTTCAACGGCATTCACCTTCTTTGTAATGCTTTCTTGGACTTCGTAAAAACTTCATTGTAATATTTTGCCTTTCTCTCTACTACACATATTTTAGAAATTAATCCCTCATCATTTTTCCTTATATTAAACTTCCAAGAGAAATTTTTGGTAATAATCTCTACCAGAGCATCTGGGCAGAGCTAGCATCCTATTACAAAATGAGTTTGGGAAAACTTTTTGACAAAGTTTTGACCCAGTGATACCATTTTGAACCCTTACCTTAAGGATATGGTGCCAGGTAAGATGGGGGAAAGAGGATTTTTATCACTAAAAGTAGTATTACACTGTCAACTATGGTGGAGAAAAGTTGGAAGCAAGGTGAAATAAATATTGACGCTCTGGGAATGGGTATTGCAGTAATTGTGTTCACTCACTGGGCTAAATTAACCATTTGAAATAATGGTTTCAGATAACAGAAGGCAGCACACGAAATGTTTATCACCTTGAGTTCAGTTTCTATTATCAGTGTGAGGGGGTGTGCAAATTGTGTAAGAAGATTGATGTGACAAGTGACTTTGCCACATGTGGAACAGATGTCCTCCCCACATCCACCTGAATGCCTGCAACAGTGCTGGGGTTGCTGTTGACTCTATATTAATAATTACATGTGTTGGGGTTTATGTGGAGGGGTCTGTGTGATCACTGAGTGCAAAGGTTAATCTTTGAAGATCGCAGTCCTCAGTGCCCATTGTTTCCTTGAACTTCATTTTGGTGAATCATCAGGTGATCTGTGGCCTGACTTGAATCCACAGAAACTGTTATCTCATCTATGGGCAAGGCACTGATTGTTCCTGGTTCACTGTCTTAGTCTGTTTCGTTTAGTTTGGTTTGGTTGCAACAAAGTACCTGAGACTGGGTGGTTGATTGAAAAAAAAAAAACCCAGAAATTGTTTGGTTTACTGTTCTGAAGTCTGATAGTCACTGGGAAGTCACTGTTCTGAAGTGCCCAATAGCATGGCACTGCCATCTAATAAGGATCTTCATACTGTGATGTTCCATGGCAGAAGGTAGAAGGGCAAGAGAGACTGAGAACAAGAGGGGACCAAACTCAATTTATAAGCCCCTAGTGTTGCAAAATTGAACCTACTCCCACCATAACAACACTTATCCATGTCACGACCAATGTGCCTCCTATGAGGTCCCACCTCTCAATGCTGTTGCCTTGGAGATTAAGTTTCCAATATGCAAACTTTGGGGGATGCATTCATACGATAGCATCCAGCATCCCTGGCTTGCCTGTGTGTCCCCATTCCGTCTGCCTCCTTGCTCCAGCCTTGGTAGCCCTCTACCCTGAAAGCAGGGAAATGCTTCTTTCCTCTACCTGGGTATGTGTGAATCTGATAGTAATCACTAGTGATCAGGCCCTTGACCTTTGAACTGAGTATCTTTGCTTTCAATGGGCTGGTTTCTCTGAGATTGCTTTTAACTCCATAGTGAGTCAGGCTTTCATATAAAACAACTATTACAGAAATCAGCCCCTACATCATATTTAACCTAAAACTTAACAGAGGTTGTTTTTTTAATAGCTTCTATTGCTGAAGAAGATACAGGATTTGGTTGTCTCATATGATCTCTCTTTCTTTCAGTGTTCACCTACAGATTCTCTCCTCATTCCCTTACTGAAATGCCCCCACCACCCACCATGCTTCTACCCACCTTTCCATTCATTTACTCACCTACAGAACACATCACCAACATGTTTATTGAGCAGCTGTTTATCAAGTACTGTTCTTAATCTCTGAAGACCACACTGACACTACAGACAAAAATCTCTTTTTTCCTATGTGTGTCTTTTGTTACAAATGTATTTTTTATAATTAAAAAAAACTCTCCCTTAATAAACAAAATAGGCAAAAACTTCCTGTCCTAAGCATTTACTTGTCTCTTCCCTGTATTTGAATATGCCTCTATTGATATACTTTATAGGTCTGATGGCTGATACCCCATTGAACTGTGGAGTCAGCTTGTATCCACATGCCTTGTCTGATTCACTCTGTCCAAGTCCACTAGTATCCACAGCTGAAGTCTGCTACCCCTCTCCCTCAGGTGTAAGACTCTTAAGTAAAATCATCAAAAGGAAGGGGAATAATGTAGAACCTGATATTTATTGAACACCTACTACACACCAACCCCTGCATCTCCATGAATTCCTACATCCTTCCAAACAGGTATTTTTTCTCATTTTGTGGCAAAGGAAACTGAGGCTTAGAGAAGTCAATGACTTGCCCAAGCTCTCAGAGATGATGGTTGCAATCCAGGATTCACAATCAGATCTACCTTATACTGTCATAGCCCTCTCTGCTTACATTTTTGGATTTTTGGATCTGAGAACAAGGTGGGTTTGGGGTTTCACATAATAGTAATTAGCAGCTGAGGGGCAGGCCCCATCTCCTTGTACCATGTTGGCTAATTGATTTCAGGAGCCCTGGAGGGGAGACTGCGATCTCACCCATGGAGCAGGGTCTTGTGTGATTCTGACCAGCAGAGCCATTCATTACTCTTCACGTACGATTTTAACCTCCCTTTCTTGCTGATTTTCTTATTAGATTTTACTGCAAAAGAAAATGGCTCTGCCATCCAAATCCCATCATATAGGTCCCGACTGTAATACAAACCCTGGGATGTCCATCTAGCAAGTATTGGATTGACCTTTCGAGACTGAGATTGGAAAAAATAAAAATAAAATCACCACTCAAAATATATTTCACAAGCTGGGGGAAGGATGCAAACATCCATCTGTCGATGCCAAACTTCTGATGACCCTTGTGAAAGCCCATCCAGTTGGTTTGTATGCAACAGATAGAGGCAGGCAGGTGCTGGGGAGCCGACTCTCTGCATTTGTTATTTCATCACCCAGGGCCAGGCCTGGCATCCTGAGGCTCTTCCTCCGTTAGTGGCAGCTGTCATTCACATCCACCTCTCATCCTGCTCACTGTTCTGAGTGCTCTTTTGGGACTATTTGCCAAAAGTGTGGCTCTGAGCGCAGGAAGAAAATGAAAGCTCTTTTTTTGAGAATTACAGAGGGCTGATGGGATGGGTGATCCCATTTGCTATGTGCAGTCCCCATGAGGTCACTTGTCTTCTCTTAATAACTGCCATCATATTCACAGCAGTTTGCATTTCTTTTGTGCCTTTTCTCAAGGGACTTTGGGAACCACAGTTCCCTGGTTTTCTGTCAAAGCGCATCCCAGGCAGGGCACATGCTAGGAGGGCAGAAGCCAAGAATTCTGAACTGCTGCCAAGGGCAAACTCTTCATGTGAATTTTCTCCTTCTAGAACATTCCATGAGAAATCCCAGGGGAGCTGTAAGTGAGTCCTGGGAGAATGAGAATCCCAGGAACTTCCTCGGAGCAACCCCATTGGAGGTGTTGGCTTCTGGGGCCTAGACCATGCTGCTATTTCGGTATAGATTGCTGTATCTAATGAGTGGAAGGAACAGAGCAGAGCACCAGCAGGGCATTCCCATGTTGCTCAGACAGTCTTAGACATCAGGTGCTGAGGATGAGTTGGTCCTACCATCATTGCACACACCTGAGTTGAGCTATGGCTTCCCTTGTGTCATTCTTCTCTCGCATTCCCCTCCCCACATATTTGAAGGGCAGCCTTTTGTCTGTGTGTTCTTCTAAAGCAGATATTGTTTTGTGCTTGAATCTCTTTAATTTACATTGATGATACAGTGCTATACCTCATTATTTCCTACTCTGCTCTTTAAGCACCTCGTTTTTAGGATCCATCTGTGTTGCTGTGCATAGTTTAGACCACTATTTCTGACTGCTGCAAAATCGTCACTGTTTGAATTCCCCTCACCTTCCCTATACAACCCCCCAGAGAGGGACCCCAGGAAGGTTTCTAACTCCTTGCCCCAATGAGCAACACTGCAGGGGACATCCTCCTGCATGCCTCCTAATGGCCATGTGGGCATCATTGTAGGCAGTTTACCAGGGACAGACCACACATGTGTATTTAACTTGACCTAGTGGTACCAGATTGCTCAGGCCACCTCAATCTGCACTAGCACTGGCATGAAGTGCCCTATATCCTGTATCCCAGCAGAGCCTCTGAAAGTCAGGGCAGAGCTTTCTATTTTTTGCCTAACTGCTAGATGCAGGCATAGCTTATTGGTTTGTTGTTCTTATTATCTCTTTGACTATAAGTTGGAGTATCTACACAAACAGGTTGGTCTTTTGTTTTTGTTATTATTTTTTTCCCATTGAAATACTTCTTCATATCCTTTGCCCATTTGTCACTGAAGGTTTCTGAAATTTATTTTCTTGTCTACTGGAAGGTGTTACAAATGCATTTTGAATATTAATCTCTTGTCTCTGTTAGACAAGTATCTTCTCCTGAAACTATACATCCATTAATTTTGTTAAGCAAAATCTTTAATTCTGGGATTATCACATTCATCACTTTTTCACCTTAGGATTTATGCCTCTGGGGGTCTTAAGAAGTCTTTCCTCATCACCAGATCACAGAGATATTTTTCCATGTTTTCTTCTAATATCTCCTGGAGGCAGAGGGAGCATTAGGCTGTATTCCTTCAACCCAAGCTTTATGAATCCCAGGCTGACCTGGAGGATAAAGAATTTTGTATTCTTTCCTTCAAAGGACCCCATGAGCCAACAGGAAACCAATTAGGTAGAGAGGGCTTTAATTAAATTTTCCATTTTTTAATTTTTCTGAACTTCAGGGGTGCTCATACCTCACATCATGGATGCAATAGTTAATGAGTGGAGGTGTCCCACAGGAGCTTTGCTGCTGCGACAGCTTGATACATGAAGGCCTTTGCCCCCCCCTTCGACACTCTAGTCTGATAAAGCCTGGTGTCAGGTACAGAGGCATTTGTGAAGTTCAAAGTCAGTAAGAAGAAGGAAGAAGAGATACCTGTGCAGTTATAACTAAGAACAGAGTGGTCAGCCCAGGCCTCCATCTTAGTAGGTCCATCTTCATGTAAGGAGGGCCACAGTGAGTGTGAGCAAGAGCCCATCTCAGGGGACACAAGGCCCTCAGCCCTTTGCTGGGCTTTGCTTCTAGGGTCCATTTCTTGTATATGTCAGTTGTACTCTCTGGCTTCCAGAATGAGGACATTGTTGATGGAACATGGCACACTTATACTTTTGAGACCCAAGGCCTCACCTGGAAAGCTTCACCTGGAAAGACCCTGGGCTTTGGAGACAGTACTGGGTTTTAACCAATCTCTAATGGACATTAATTAAGAATTATTCAAATTAATGTAAGTATTTGCCATTGTGGTTGGTGCTTTAAAGGAAAGCTACTCAGAAATATGAGATGTTGGAGGATTCCACCCCATCTTGGGTCAGAGAAGTTTCTGGAAGTAAATGAGAAGAGATCTATAGGTGAATTCAAGTTAACTTGGTATAGAGGGGAGAGCTTGTTGGATGGACGGATGGATGGATGGATGGATAGACGGACGGATGGACAGATGGATGGGTGATTGGGTGGATGGATGACTGAGCTGAAGTTTCCAAGGCTGAATATTTTCCCACCTTGTTTGCTCTGTCTTCCGGCCTAGGGAGGCCTTCTGGTAAATTGTTAAATCTGGCAGAGCGAAAAGAAAAGATCTCTTCCCTGACTATCAATTTTTTGAGAGTTTCACTTAAAGCTGAGCACCTGTTCTATTGAAGTGCTCACCTCTGTCCCTCTCCACTTCTTTGAACCCTATCACTGGTCCTTGGGAAGGGAAAATGCACAAGAAAAAAAAAGAGCGAAAGCAGTGTTAATCATGCTGAAATGTAATGCGCCTCTCTGAACCTTAGTAGATGCGAATTATACATGCTGATTTCATCCACTACTTAACTCAGGGGGTGACAGGCTGCAATTGAAGAGGCTTCAGCGGGTTAAGTGCTCCAAACCCTCGCCCAGGTTCTTAAGCCTCTCTCGGAAACCTCTGAGACTGGTTGGTAATTTGGTGGTGTCCTTTCAAGTGATTCCTGGCCCTGCCTGGCAGGAGTAGTTCCCAGTTTAAAAAAGATTTTATTCCCAGCCAGGATGTGGCCTGTTCTTTTGTTGTCTGGGGACCTGAGACTGTTAAGAGAAAAAAAGGGTGGGGAAGAGATTCTGTAAAGAAAGAAAAGCAGGCAAGAATGGACTTGTGTGCTTACAAATGCCACAGCCCCCTGGATAAAGCTTCTTCTTCTTCTTTTTTTTGCCAGAATTAGAAAAGAAAGGATGGAGAAAACTAACATTTATTGGCCATTTAGTGGGAACCCACTAAATTTACTGATACACACTTCCATGTAAGACACATGTGATCATCCCCATTTTGCAGGTAGGGCATTTAGGCTAATTAACTTTCTCAACACCATGACAACAGTGATGATGACATTGCTGATGTTGACAACAATGTGGTGATAAAAGCTAATATTAATGACCGGCGCTGTCCTAAACTCTTTGCATGTATATTATTTTGTCTAGTCCTCACAATAGTCATATAGGATGGATGCTGTTGTGATCTACATGTTATAGATGAGAAAAATCAGGCATGAAAATGTTCAGTAACTTGCCCTTAGCTAGTAAATGGCAGAGCTAGGGTGCAAAGGCAAGCAAACTGGCTCAAAATCCTGTGCTTTCCAATACTATGGTGGTCATTTGGAAGTGGGTGTGATGTACTCTGAGCATGCTGCCTTGCTCCCCAAAAAGGATAGTGCTGCTAAGTACAGTCCTGCAGGTGACCATTTATTGAGTGCTGGCCAAGAAGGATAGCATACTTGTTGCTTTGTCTTGTTGTATATTTGACTCTCACTCTCTCCTCTCAAGGTAGGCAGAAAGTGAAGCCCAGAGCAGTCAAGGGATTTACTCAAGTTCACACTGCTAATTGAGGCTCTAGGCCACTTTTAAGCCAAATGGTTTCTCTTGCCAACTCATCTCATTAAATTTATAAAATCATTCCTGGACGGTTCATCTGTTGTACACACAGTGGTTCAGCAAACTCTTGGCCATTCTGCGCTGGCAGATCCGAGATGAAATCAACCCATGCTGCCCTGAAGCAGCCCCTAGTCTTGGAGTTGGCTACCTTGATGCCTCCTGCCTCTCCCCTCAGGGCCAAAGCAAGCTGGAAATGACAGGATTTGGCGACTCTCAAGACCATGCAGTTCCATTTTGATTAAAGACACAGCAGCCTCTGCTTCCTTTAGATGGATCTAGTTACAGCCAGAGACTATCTTTATTATTATTGCTGTTAATCTGACACAAAGGAGGTCTGAGATTCTTGATCCTGAGAAATAAAAGGCCTCCTTAGAAGAAAAAGAAATGTCAATATCCATCCAAATTGTCACACTTTTTGAAAACTGTGAGGAAGCAGTTGGTTGGGGTTTTGTTTGTTTGTTTGTTTTTCATCAAAGCAGGCCATTTGAGGGTCACATTTGTTCTGTTTCTCTCTTTTTTCTTTTCTTTAAATAATCCGGATATTAAAATGATGATAAAATTGCTTTATTTTTACATAGCTTCAGCAGGTCATTGACACATTGGTTTGGTATAAGTGAGTTATTTCCAAAGCCCCAATTCATATATATACACACACACGTGTGTGTGTGTGTGTGTGTGTATGTATATACACATATATATGTGTATATATATATATTTTTTTCATATTCACAAGTAGCTATTGTGATGATGATGAAAATGATGGCAGTTCTTCCACTGTATCCAATCAATAACAGATGTGCGCCAGGGAAGGCGTGATATGTGTTAACTCCCGAATAGGAAGAGAAGTTTTAAGGAACCACTTTCTTGGACTCTCCTATGTAGGGAGAGGAATTAAAACAAGCATGTACCATGCTGTGCAAATATCCTCTTTCCGGCTGACTCATAGGAAGTGGCTTCTGTCAGCCCTCCATGAGGGCCTCTAGCAGGCGTGTTATGTTGAGGTCAGAAGGAAAGAAAGAGTAAACAGCATTTTCTGAGCAGGAATTCACAGGTAGTTTTGCCTAGTCTTCTCAATGTTGCCATGTGAGTTAGACCTTAATTTTCCTGTTTTGATGGATATGGAGACCCAGGGCTCAAGGAAAGGCTTGCCCAAGGTGATTCAGATAATTCGCATCAAAATCAGGATGTGAATACAGGTTTGAATAATTCCAAAATTTATTTTCTACCGTTTGCTGTACTTTTTTTTTATTTAATTGCCTGAGCCAAGTAAATGACACCTATTCATGGGAGAGTAATCATTGACTGATATATAGCCCCGTGCCTCTAGAAAAGCTGTGGAATGAACAACAGGGGATTTTCAGTGGTAACTCGCATCATTCATTCATTCGTCATCATTTGCGGTGATGTGATTTGTCCCTTGTTTGGATCTGTTTCAGCTATTGAGTACTCTACCCAGGTCTAGGAATAGAGGATGAGTTCTATGCAGAATTCATCTCCCATGAGCCCTTTGAGAAGGGAGGACATAGGAATGTCAACTGCCAGACATAATGCAGTGGGGGAGCATAGGGTGGTGGGATTACTGTCTAGTGTAAGGGACAAGGTGAAAATTGCCTATAGGTTAATTAACCTCAAAAGGTCCAAGAGGCACCCTTGAAGTAGAAAAATGATTGCACCATGAGAGGCTCAAGGGAACAGTGCACTTCATTTCCCTCCTACTCACTGCAGGCATCCCTTTTATTACAGGGCACGTGCATTGGCCACAGGGGCCAGTGGTTCCTCACACTGTCATGTGTCTGTCTCTGAGAGCCCCTACAAACTGCATGGTGGAAGTTGCACAAGGAACACGGCCCACTGGTTGTGCATGTTCCCATGGGGTGTGGTGAATGCCATATAGAATTACTCCAAAGCACTGTAGGAGCTCCTGAGAAAGCCCTTGGAGAATGACTGGAAAGTCTGTACCAGGACTAATGCTGCCCTGAATCCTCAGTGATGACCCTTCCAGTGTCAGAGCTGAGGGTGTAGCAGTTATGCGAGCTCCAGTGGAAAGACCACAGCTATAAAATGGGCACAAGAAAGGGTTCGTTGTGTTTAAGGATTAGGCAAGTTAGCAAGTTAGAGTCATACCATAGCCACTGGTTTCCTGTGGCTCTTAATCCCTTCAAGTGTGGCCAGCCCAAACTGAGGAGTTTTATAAGTATAATAAACACACCAGATTTTGAAGACTACTCCCCTCACCAAAAAAAAAAGGTGAAATATTTCTCTTTGTTTTATATATAAAAATGTGTGATTTTTATATGCAAAATATAATTTTTAATTTTGATCACATGTTAAAATAATAATATTTTGAATATTCTGGGTTAACTAAAATCTCATTAAAATTAACTTTACTTATATGGTTATAGGGATTGAGCCCAAGGTCTCCCACATGCTAGGCAAGAACACTACCATTGAGCTATATTCTCAGCCCTTAATTTTAGTTTGCAAATGTGGTTACTAGATAATTTTAAATCACTGACATGGCTTTTATTAAATTTCTCTTAGATAGCATTGATCTAACCCAGGTCGGCAAACTGTAGCCCAGGGGTCACATTTAGCCCACCCCCATTTTTGTATGGTCCATATGCCAAGGAAAGTTCTTAGATTTTAAATGGTGAGGAAAAAAAATCAAAAACAGAATAATATTTTGTGACATGTGAGAATTTGTTTGAAATTCAAATTTTAGTGGTCTAAATAAATTTCTGTTGGAAGACAGCCATGCTCGTTTGTTTATATATTGTCTATGGCTATATTTGTACTTCAGTGGTGGAGTTGAGAAGTTATGACAGCGACTGTATGCTGCTGCTACAGAGAACTCGTTCCTCTGCCCTGGGAGCCTTTTATCCCTGTGTGTGCTCACACTGGTTCCTCCACCTGCGTGCCTCCCCTCCTAGCTCCCTGTGCTGGCTCTCCAGATCCTTTAAGGCTGAGCTCAATGCCACTTTCCTTAGGAAATGGAAACTTCCTCACTGAATTCTGAATACCAGCAGATGCTTGGGACAAGTTACTCAACCTTCTAAACCTCACCTTTCTCTGTAAAATGAGGAATAATAACAACTTATGCTGTAGGCGTTGAATCCCTGCAAGAGGGATTAAATAATGCATGGCGACTATCACATAGTAGCACTCAGTATTGTCACAGCTGCCACTGTTATTGCTAAATGCAATGCTACAATGAATGAGAATAGGTTTACCATGGCTTTTTTTCCTCCTTGAGGATATGCAGACCATTCTCTCCCTCTAGATCCTCAGTCTGCACATGGGAGGGGCTTAGGAAATATTTGTAACACCAACACCTCAGGGTCAAGATCTCCCTTTCATAATTCACAAATGATATACAAATACACACTTACCTCCTTTTGTCTGCCGTTTTGGCCACCATCCTCTCCTGCCTGGATTAGTGTTCTCTACTCTGTCCATTGCCAATGGGTGACATACTGACAAAAGGTTAACGACTTGTTCTCTGAGAGGAAAAAAGTGCTCCCTGTTTTGCAGGGTTGCCAATTTCTGTGGTGTAAATGTTCTCATCATGGCTGATTTCAGGCTGCCAACATGGCGTCCCTGAAGTTGGGTGTTGGGAAGAGAGGCTGAAAATTGGTCCCTCAAGCCATGAAAACCAACTTCAGCATGCCTCTGCCCTCGACTCACTGTCCACTCCACTGCATGGTGACCTTTCACAATGGACTATGCTAGTTAGAGCCCATTGGTGGCTTCCTGTTGACCTCAGGCTCAAATTTCAATTTCTTAAACATATTTTAAAACCTTATCGGACCCAGTCCTGCTGCCTGTGGGCTTTATCCCACCAGGGGCTTTCCTCCACCCACACTGAGCATCTTATTCTCCTCAAACACATCCTGCTTCTCCACCACCTCTTCCTTCACAGACCTTCCCTGGGCCTCCTGAGATCTGAGATCTGCTGGGACTTCCTCTTCCATATGCTCTTTACTCTGCCTACTTCTCTCTCTCCCGGTTACGGTTGTGGTCTGTCACTAACCTGCTACCTAACTCGTTGTTACTGCGTGTCTTTCACTGCTGCTGTGTAAGTTCTGAAAGGCGGTAGCCATAATCATCATGTCCATCATCTTATCCTCAGCCCCTGGCATAGAGCTTGACAAAAATGCTTTTGGAATGAAATGGAAGTTGAAGAAGACTGCTCTGCAGGATATGGGGGTCACCCCCACTTAGGTATTCCACTTCCATATTGGGCAGTATTTGAATACCTAGGGTCTTGCTTGCTTTAAAAATCTCATGATTTTAGAAACTAGAAACAGTGAAGATATTGTTGCATCTGGGAGCTTTGAGGTGGGCTTACCCCCAAGGGACTGTGATGGGCCTCAGAAGAAAACCTAATGGGCTTGGTTTTTCTTTCATCAGATGTCACTCAAGCACCTCATCTTAATTCTTGGGACAGAAAGTTCTTACATCAGGGGGTACTTACCTAGTGTTGAGCAGATCTGGTGCTTAGCATCCCAGCTCAAAGCCTCTTGGGGCTGCAACTTTTCATGTCCAGAAGTTGAAAAACAACTTGTTATTCCTACTTTGCTAAATCTTTGTACTTACATATATTTTCTCCAAAGCCTCAGTGGCAATCCCATATTTATCCCACAATCAAAGCCATTGTGGATTATCAGGTAAATACCTCATTAGGAGGATTTTGAAATGTGTCTCCCAATGGTTTTTGTTTTCTTCACAAAAACAACTGAATTTTGAAGGAAAGGCAATGTATCTATTGTAAATGCTTTTAGCTGAGTAATTTTGAGTATCTCTGTTAAATCCACTTGAGAAAAGAGACTTACAAGGCGATAAATTGCAGAGACTGATTTTAAAAGCAAACATAGGACAACTAGTAGAGCAGGCAGGATCCCTGGCACAGGAGTGAGTCTGGGAAGCAGTTAGACCCTCACTCTGGCATTCCCAGGTATGTAAGCTGGGGCCTTAGTGTTTCTGGAGCCCCAGCTTCCTGACCTATAACAATGGAATGCTCATACCTCCAGGAATTGTTGCTGGATTAAATGAGATGGTGTGTTCCCTGTCATGTAACAGGTGTTTAATAAGTACTTGTTATTTTTGTTGCCATGGATATTAATATATAATAATTAATTGCCCACCAATAAATTGGCCTCATTGACACCTTTACCATAATTTTTCCACACCTGTGAGAATTTTAATTAGATCTGTATGAATTTTGAAGTCACTTCTGAGATAATGTAAGAAAGAGAGGGGTGGGGAGAGAGAGAGAGGGAGAGAAAATCTCATCATTGTGTACATTCACAAGACAGGGGATCTAATTGGAATAAGATGTAGTCCATGCTTGTATAATCATATCAAAATGGACTCTACTGTCAAGTGTAACTAAAAAGAACCAATAAAAAAATGCACAGCTATTGCAAAGAAATCATTTTAAAAGAAAAAAAATAAACAGAATCAGACTTAGGCAGGGAAAATGTGATGAGATTTTGGGGAAGTGAGAGAGAGGTGGAAAAGGAAATCCCCTTTGTTCAGGCCACAGGACTGTGAGGCAGGTAGGGTGTGCTAAGAATTAAGGGAGGTGAAAGGTACTGATGACCTTGGGAAAGCACATGTAGATCATGGCCGAAGGGGGGGTTCTGCGCCACTCACTGCTTTTTCCCTGTACCAAGCACTGCAGGCTCCAGCAACTGCAGTTATAGAACTTCGTGTGTGTAAGAGTTTCCATGGCCAGAGCTAAGATTACTTATCCTTTTTTTCATGGATGGTGCTTGAAAAATACCTCCTCAGTGATGTCACTTAGGTAAAGTAAGGGTCACTCTAAGAATTTTCCATCTCAATCAGCAAAGTAACTTTTCATCTCTGGGAACACAATGGAACTGAGAAGGTGGGAGCCAGCAGCTCCAGGTGAAAACATCAAAGTCACTGAACTTTAAGATGAATGACCAGACCCAGAAAAAAATCACTTTGACTTCTGTATTCCTTGCAATGAAGCAAAGTCACAAGCATCTCCTTGCAACAACGAAGGTAGGAAGTCCTGAAATGTATCCAGCTAGCACAGATTAGCATAGGAAAATTAAATGCATAGGACATGTTCCATTAAAAAAAAAATGGACAACGCTGGTGGGGTATGCCTATACTCCCAACATCTCTGAAGGAGACGCTGTTCAAAGCATCAAAGGAGGATTGCAAGTTCAAAGCCAGCATCAGCAACTTAGAGAGGTCCTAAACAATTTAGCAAGAACCTGTCTCTAAATAAAACATATTAAGGGCTGGGGATGTGGCTCAGTGATTAAGCATACCTGGGTTCAATACCTAGTAGCCAATAATAATAATAGTAAATAAATAAAAAAGATGGATAAAATAGCTCTTTTAAAGAAGTATGTATAATTTACCATTTCTTTGAGTAAAACAACAATGAAGAGGTTTTGGAGATTTATTTATAACCTAAGTGCCCCCAGCTTGTTTTTGCAAAAATAATTTGATAATTAGAACTTTTGAAAGACTACTATAGCGAGACACTGTGCTGAACTTTATATCCACTCTCTAATTTAATGCTGATATCACTTGTGGGAAAGACCTGTTTTAGCTCATGTTTCAGAAAAGGAATCGTGAGCATAAGTTTTAGAGACAGTTTCAGAGGCAGCTGAGTCTCCAAGAGCAACTACACCAAGACCACACAACTTTAACTGACAGAGTCTTGAGTCAAAGTCAGGTTGGTCAAGTTCCCTAATCCATACACTTTATCACAAGTTATTTTCTGATAAAGTATTGTATTTCCAAAATTTGTATTTTTCTACTTTCTGGTTGGGGAAAGAAAGCTTGCCTTAGGAGGAGTCTTAAACTCAAATGTCCACAGGAAACTGCCAAGTAGAGCAAGAGGCAGGTGGGGAGTGTGGCAGTGAACCCACAGTGGTCTCTCTCTGGGGGCAGCTGTTATCTCTAGTTCATTGTGGTCAGAAAGAAATAGTTTAGTTTTGTCACTAAACTTTTTATTGTTCCAAAAGAAATTGGAAATCCAGATTTTTCTTTAAAATATTGTGACTTTCACATATTTTCATTTAATTTATTAAAAAGAAAAACTGGTTACAATGGTAGAGGAGGAATAAGTTCTGGTGTTCTGTTGCACAGTAGGGTGACTGTGATTAATGATATTTTACTGACTATTTCAAAACAGCTAAAAGAGATATTTTTTATATTCTTACCATAAAAACATAAATATACAAGGTAATGGATATGCTGAATACTCTTATTTATTAAACAATGTATACATGTGTGTACATAAATGTGTACAATTATTGGTCAAATAAAAACAGTAATAATTTTTTTAATATCAGAAGACAAAAAACTGTATAAGCCAACAGAATACGCAGAGACAGGTGTTCAACATCCCTTGATTTGTTCATCAAAGTAATCACCAGTGAAGTAACATGCCTGCTCCAACAGTACTGCTGTTGCCCATATTTTAGAGCTATTCCCTGGAAATGTCCTTTGGAACAAGAAGATGGGCTACACCAGGAAGTCAGTCTCATCACAGTTAAAGCCCATCCACTTCTAACTCTGTGCAGGCATCTACCTATACCATTTTATTTATTCCTCCAATGCTTCCATAGGGCCTTATCATTCTTCTCTTATTGGTAAGAAAATCGGTTCAGAGAGGTTGAGAGTCTTATCCAGGGTCACAGAATCATGAAATAGCAGAGCAGGACTGGAACCCAGGTCTTCCTGGCTTCTAAGTGTGTGCTCTTAACCTCTGCACTGTGCTATCTCCCTCAGGATCTATAAATATTCAAGAGTTGTTCTGGGCTTTGCTTTATTGGGTGCCCAGTGTTTGTCAGGACTGGATGTCAGGGAGTATGGGAACTAGTTCTGGAAATGAACACCTTGCCTGGAAAAGCATCTGTCTTCTAAGTAAAGTGCTTTGTGTATCGTAAAACCTTCAATTTAGCTCCATTATGTTTTAGGTCCATGAGGGATAGATTGCAGCTCCTGCCTTCCCACTGATTAGAGCATCCTATTTACGTGTATACGGTACCTATTAGATGGCACACCTTGCAGAATTAGCTCCCTGATGAACGGGTATTATTTCCCCCTCTGCTGACATGCAGCAGCTGTCTGCACTCATTGTGTTCAAGCTTCTGCACATGAAGAGGGGATGCCAGGGGAAATGGTGCAAAACTCAGCAGTCGCAGGTCCTGCCTTCACCCTCACAGAAGGGTGAAAACATGTCCTACTGATTGGATTTACTGGGTAAACGTGCACAAGCCATTTGATCAGCCTTGGCCTCATTACTTCATCTGTTAGATGAGAATGATCCCCTTTTTTTTAGTAGAATGCAGGATCTGGTCCAGAAGAACTATTGAGATAAATATGGTTTTGCTCCAACTTCTGTGACTCCTTAAGTCGGAATTTGTGCTTAAGTGTTGAGGATGTCTGGGCTTAGTGTTTCAACTGCACTTATACATAAGCATTTGTCCAGTGTCTATCATTATTTTCTTTTAGATATACATGACATTAGAATGTATTTTGACATATTGTACACATATACATTATAACTTACTCCAAATAGCATCCCATCTTGTGGTTGAACGTGATACGGAGTTTCACTGGTGGTGTATTCATATATAAACTTAAAGAATTATGTCTGATTCATTCTACTATCTTTTCTACTTTCATCTCCTCTCCCTTACCTTCATTTTCCTTTGTCTAATCCAATGAACTTCTATTCTTCCCTCATCTCCCCTTATTGTATGTTAGCATCTGCATATCAGAGAGAACATTTAGCCTTTAAACAGTATTGGCTTATTTCCCTTAGCATGATAGTCTTTAGTTCCATCTATTTATGGGCAAATGCCATAATTTTATTCTTCTTTATGGCTGAGGAATATTCCATTGTGCATATATACCACATTTTCTTTATCTATTCATCTGTTGAAGGGCACCTATAGCATAGGTGATTGATGATTCTATAGCATAGCAATTATGAATTGAGCTGCTATAAACAGTTATGTGGCTGCATCACTGTAGTATGTTATTTTAATTCCTTTGGGTATATACTGAGGAGTGGGATAGCTGGGTCAAATGGTGATTCCATTCCAAGTTTTCTCAGGAATCTCCATACTGCTTTCCAGAGTGGTTGCACCAATTTTCAGTCCCATCAGCAATGTATGAGTGTACATTTCCCCCCACATCCTCACCAAGATTTATTGTCACTTGTATTCTTGATAATTGTCTATGATTATTTTCTACATGGCTAGCCAGTTGTCCTGAGACTGCTTATTGCATAGCCTATTCTTCCCACCCATTGGTTTGAACTGCCACTTTTATCATATATCAAATCCCAAGGTCCCCATATGCTCATTTGTTGATGTGTTTATTCCCCTATCTATCCCACATGTTAATAATATAGCTTGGTACCTGGAGGAGCAACCATCCCTACTTTATTCTTTCAAAGTGGACCATTTGTGCTCATCAGGGTCACAGCAGGAAACAGGACAATCAAAAGGGGGTGACTGGAGAGTTTCATGAATGGATTGTTGATAGAAGTGCAGGCAAGGACAGGGACATGATTAGTGGTAGGGAAGTATCCAGAGACTAGCAAACATGGGGATTTACCACATAAGGGCTTAGAGAGATGCAAGTATGGGAACCCAGAGAGATGCTCTATGAAGAGGTGTCTGTTGAAGGGTTTGAAGCTGAGGATGGCAGAGTTAGAGTGATGCCTAAAAATATTGCCCTGACATTGTGGTGGAGGTGTGAACTGAGACCAGTAGAGGACTGCATTTGAGGCTTGGTGAAAATGAGCACATAAACTCATAAATCTGATACAGGTAAGTAATATCTACTGCAATGAACACAAAATGTCCCTTTCCAAACTAAAGACACCTAAGCCAGGGGATGATCACTGAGGTCAAGCCTCCCCAGTTTCTATACAGGGGTGGCCCTAGTATTTCGCCTGTGGGATTTTACAACTTGATCCATGCCACTCCAGATGTCCGGCATCATCTGCATCTGGCATCTGGGTTCTGGGATCAGGCCACTATCTTGATAAATTGTCACAGGTACCTGATCATGGCCAGGCATCAAACATACATGATCACTTGCAGCTCTAAAATGTGACCTGACTGTGATACACACAGAAGTTTGGTCTGCTGTATCCAAGGCCTTCAGGCTACTAGGCAGGGTAGAAAGGGCAGGAAGAAATAATTCAGAGATACTTTTCAGTGCTTTTTGGGACATGATAGGTCTGAGATTCCTATAACATATTTTGCATTATAGGTGTGAAGGCTTAACTTAAAAATTTTTCTTTCTGGGCACCGTGGTGTAGGCCTATAATCCCATTGACTCAGGAGGCTGAAGCAGGAGGATTGCAGGTTCAAAGCCAGCCTCAGCAACTTAGAGAGACACGTCTCAAAAGGCCGGGGTTGGGCGGGGGGGTTTTCATTGGTCAAGCAACCCTGAATTCAATCCCTGGTACCAAAAAAAAAAAAAAATCTCACTTTTTGATGGTATCTCAGTAAATGAGAAGGTCTCCGTATAGCCTGTTCATTCATAGAAGCTACACTTAAATAAAGCCTCAGAAGGACTGGATCTTTGCATATCTAAAAGTCTTACAGTCCATCTGGCCTTTCATATGCCAAGCAGAAGCATTCAATTAGATGCTTATAATTAGGGTTTACTTCTATGGTTGAAGTGGTTTCTCCTGGCATCAGTGCCACCTTGCCAAACTTATTTTATTTCCTTGATTTTGAGGGAACGTGTATGGTTGGTGTGACACAGACGCACATACTCCTGGGTGATTCCACTGACTCCAGACTTAGCCAAAGACAAACTCCTACTCTAATAGAGGAGGAGGAGACTCTCTTGTATGCAGAATCAACATGCTGATCCCAAACGGGAAGCAAAGCCAACGCACCTCTAACATTTTATTCACATTTTTTTTTCTTTCTGCCCTATCACGAGTTATTAGGATTTTAGGAAAAACATTTTAGAACTTATGAATTGCATGAGATTTTTTTGCAATCAGCTGAATAGGCATTCATGGTACACACAGCCCAGCATGAGGCACTGGGATTTAGAAATGGAATTCTGCCCTCCCAAAAAAGTCAGATGGATAAATGAACTATTATATGGTGGAAGACATAGAATCATCCAACTACACACAGATCTGGGGACCCCACCAAGGAAGCAGCTATGCAATGAAGAACTTGAATAGAGGAGGGGTGTTCTTTATGTTTGAAGAGAATTTGATATGATGATTTTGTTTTCTAAGTGAGGAAATTATATATATATATATATATATATATATATATATATATATATATATATATATATATATTCTAAACTGTGATTAGCCATCTTCTTTTTGTCCAGCTACCTGGTATGTTTTTTCCATCCATAGCCCCCTCCCACCTCTGTCCCAACACCTCAGCACTTCCCAGTAGACTTGTCCCATTTATTTTTATATGCTTTTTTGTTTTAGTTTAGCTTTTATTATAAAAAAATTTCAAACCAGCAAAAACAGAAACTGTTATTACATACCCCTAACCCCATACTCACTATCTGGCTTCAATAATTATCAATATCTAGTCATGGAGTCCAAATTCCAGACATCATATTATTTTATCTGTAAATACTTTAGTGAGTATCTCTAAAAATTAAGATTTCCTCACCTTGGAAAAAAATATTTGACTAATTAGCACTAAGTACTTAATAGCATCAGCTATCCAGTCACTATTCATAGTCCCCTGATTATCCCTGATTATATTATAGAGTTCTACAATTCATTATGATAAATAATGTTTATTTTTGTGCCACAAAAGTTCATATGCCTTTTTATTAAAAAAAAAGGCTTACAAAAATACATAGAAGGAAAATGAAAGATTAAGGTGTTTTTGTTTTTACTGTATTATCTCCAGGATCTAGCACAGTGCCTGGAGGTCCCTTCAAATAATATTGATTGAATGAAGGGAGGAAGTTAGGATGTTCAGAAGGAGGGAAGGAACAGAAGGAGAGAGGCCTGAATCCCTAGCCTCACTTCCTGCTTCAATTTTTTGAATGGACCTTTTTATGAAAGCATAATTTGATTCCCCTGTGGTGACACTGTGTGTACACCTCCTGTCCTGCTTTCCCCACATGGTAGTTTAAGTGTTTTTCATCAGTCCCTAGGGTGGTTGACAGAGCTTCCTGCCTCTACTGGGTCCCTCGCATCCCTCGCCCTGGCCACAGCCTCTCCCCAGTTCGGCTCAGAGCTCCTGGGGAGGTGGAGAGGGAGACCTTCACCTCACAGGCTGCAGGATAATCAAGGTTCCAGGCCTCAGAGCAACACCATGTTATGCTGGCATTTACTCAGCTGGCACTGTGCTAAAGGTCATTTTTAAAATATTTATCATTTAATTTCCTGAAATTGTTCACCCCATGTGTGTGGGGGGGCAGTTTGCAAAGTAGATGAAGAGCTAATAATTCTAAGGCATTTGGGGAAATTCTTCATCTGGCAGGAGTGCTATGATTATAGCCCTGATATTAGCAAAGCCCAGAAGTGTTAGAAGGGGAGTGCTGGAAAGGAGTGATATTTCTAGGGTATCTCAGATTGTGATAAATAAAACTCTGAGCATGGTAATCACTGTGTTAACATTTCGGAGTGGAAACATTTCCATTCCATTTAGTCTGTTCCTATCTCTCGGTTAACCTAGAGAATAGTGATACACTCGAACTATTTTGAGATTCCAGGAATTAAGTGTTCTTATGGTATGTCTTACAGAGCTTATTTACCTATAAGCACATCCCACACTTGGAAATATAACTCTGCAGCTATTGGTAGAAATGAGCAAGATAATATAGAGATTTTAAACCTAAGGCATAAATTTAACCAAAAAAAGAAAAACCGCCACCAGATACACTTCCTTTCCTCTTTTATTTTAAAGGGTTGCAAGATGTTGGTGCAAGGTGATTGTTTTTTTTTTTTTTTTTTAAATTATTTAGTACCTTCTATATATTGTGTTTTCCCAATAGTGGCTTATTTAAAATTTTCCTCTTAAGCATGATTGATGAACTGTTAAGTCAATAGGCAATGGTCAGGATGGGGTATCTATCATGTTCAAGAGCAAGAATTTTGATTAAAAAAAAGTATTTGCACAACACTGGATCTTTATAATTCTCTTAAGGAGATGTACCCAGGAGATTTAGAATGGCTTTGAGCTATTCCTGAGTCCTGGATAGGGTCTCTCCACACTTGTGCGTCTTGTGAATATCTCTGAAGTCAGGCTAATGTCATAACTGGCTATGAAAGTGGCCTCAGAATAGTAGTATCCTGAATCTACAGCGTGAGCATATTTGCAGACGCCTAAAAATCTGTAGCATTTGAAAACATATCACTGCTTTAAAATTTGTAGGTATGAAGTTCCATTCCTTGGTCAAGGCACATGTTCATTTCTGCCTCACTGGGTGGATGTTTTCTGGGGGCTGCCTGCAGTTGCTGCCTCCCGCTCTGTGGAATATGGAAGTGGCACCTCATCGACTCTGTCTCCTGTCTCCTGGTCTGTTGAGGTGCTTGACAGAGGAGATGGAAGTGAGGAAGCCCTCTTCTTGGCACCTGGGACAGATTTTTATTTCTGTAAAATGGGGATAACACCCCTTATCCCTTCACCTCAGCAGCATGCCAGTGTCACAAAAGGAGTGTCCCCTCCAGAATTACAGTAGGCAAAAGAAAGAAAGTGTTCTCATTATACTACAATGTCTATTAAGAATATATAGTTTGAAATTGATTGCTGAGATCAAGCACCAGGTCATGAAAAGAAAAGCCAAAGTAATTTTTAAAATAAATTAAAAGGCATTGTTCTGTTAGACATAAAAATGAATTGGAAGGGTTCTGCAGATTACTTCCTTACCCACTGCAGTAACACCTCCATCATTTAGGACTATCATGTCTCTTCTCTTACAGGATCCTCCCAGGAGCCCCACTAGACAGATAGCCAGAACTTATTATTTCCATCAAACAGGGGGAGAAAACTAAAGCCCAGAGGGCTTATGTGGCTTACCTAGGGTCACAAGGTGAATAGAATCAGAGGAGGAACCCAAGCAACCCCAGAGCTGTCTTTCTTTGAGGATCAGCTGAATGTACCCCACTGTTGCTGTGGAAGTGCTGGTGGTGACTCTGTGCCCCTAGGACAGGTATTTCACATGCATGTTGGAACCTTACAGCCAGTCAACAGGCGGGGATAATTAGGATCACTTTTTAGGTCATGAAAACTGAAGGGTAAGGGAAGGGTTGCATGTACCTGTGGCCACCCAACTAACTCCAGGGACTTGAGTCCAGGACTCCATAGAGTCCCTCAGGACCACTACCTCTCATTCCTGCAAATGTATAAATATAGAAAGAAGGGGAGTTCCCAGTCTTCTTGGAGAAATATCTAGATGCATCAGAGACACCCACTGAAGGGCACTGACACCCTGCCTTGTCCAGGTGTCCCTGACCACTGACAAGTGGTCATTGGGTGGCTTATAGCACCACTGCGCAGGGTGACTTGGTTTCAAAGCTGCAAATCTAAGAAACAATTGAGAGGATCTGCTGTGGGTCCCTCAAACACCTGGCATGGGAATCTTGCTCCTCCCCCTTTAAGGTTTTTATTCTGGCTTCTAAAAGCATCAGAGTAATTTTCATTTCTCATCTTGACAGACACTCAATTGTGTAAATTTGTTCCACTGCGGTCCCATGATTTGTCACTCTGGTCTCATATGTCAGTGTGAGCTAGCTGTATGACTTTGGCTAAGGTGCTTAATTTTCTGGGTCTCAGGTTTTTTTGTTTTTTGTTTCACCCAGGAGTTATACATTTTTAAAAAAAAAAATTATTCTAATTTAAATTTTTCTTAAAAAGTGTAGGTTATAAGACATCTCCTCTTCTTCACATGATTTTTGTGACTTTCAATAATGTCATTTGTAGGAAATTCTTCTTAAGCTGCCAATACTCTACATAGGTTTTACAGAGAATTGTGTTTTTATGGTGGCTTATTTTTAGGACAGACTTAAATCTTTTGAACTTCAAATTCTTTGTTGTCTTTTTTAAATTGTTGTTTTGGGGGTTTCTTTGCATATATCCTATGTAGAATTATCCTGTGTCCTTGAAACTTTAATTTTTCAGCACATAGAATCAAAAAAAGAGATGAATTAATTTTTGTTTCATCCTCCAAAGCTACTGTAAGTCAGATCTCTTTGGTAAATGGGAACAGTTGAGTACAAGAAAATGCTACTACATTCTCTCCTTTGTAAATAATACTTCACTAGCATCTTCAACTATGTTACTTTAACCACAAAAAATATATGAATTTAAATTTTGAAGCAGGCAGATATAGCTTCACATTCTTTGGCTCTTTTATAATTTTGTGTAATTTTGCTGAGTATCAATATCCTCCCTCATAAAAAGGCACCAAGTCCTTGTGAGAATAAAAATGAAATAAAATATAATAACTTGTACTTGCCATAGAGTGCTTCTCACTAAATGCTCAGTTTCCTCATCTAACTTCAACATTCTCCAGGACCCATTCATCAGGATGCTGAGTGCAGGTCCTCCACCAATTCTACCTTTCCTGTGTTCTGGAAACAGCATCTATGAAAATAGCGTTGATAACACAAAATGTTATTTAGCGATCACCTACTGTGTGTCAGGTAGGGTGCATGATGCTTTTTATCTAGCTTTCATTTTTTAACTTAATTCTCAGCATGGGAGATAGTGATTATAAAACCACTTTATAAGTGAAAAAAAGAATAACTAACAAAAATAAATAAATAAACAGCAGATTATGGATTTAGCCTATAGGAACAAAAAAATTGATGTCTGTACTTTGTCCCAGAGGTTGGCAAACTTTTATGAGACTCAGATAGTGAATCTTTTTCCTTGTGCAGGTCATGAGTTTCTGTCACAACTATTCAACTCTGCCTTCGTGTGGAAAGCAGCCACAGATGATATGGAATCAAATGGGTATAGCCATGTGTCAATCCAAATTTATTTACAAAAATTATCTAGCTGGATTTGACTCATGGGCCTGAGTGTGCTGACCCTGCTGTAAACCCACTTTTTTTTTTCTATTTGTTTTATTTTAATTGCACATCTCTGGCTGGTTGATCATGGGTATATCCTTTTTCTTGGCAGTAGCTATAAGCTATTTTTACAGCTTTTCTGATTTGCCTGATTGATTGTAAGTGTTTTTCATGTGCCAGGCAGCACATCAGACTCATTTATAAACCATGATGCATTAGAGATCGTCACAGTTCCAGGATGGCACCTTTGTGGAGTGACAGATGAGGCTTAGCAATTCTAAGCGATTCGCAGAATCTGGTTTGTCAGGTTCAAGGGAAAGACCATTTTCCCCCCCAATAACCACTGTAGAAGTCAGTCCAGAAAGGAGATTGCTTAGGTTAGAAAGCCTTGCTGGACTTGGCCATTGGCACAGAGACTCTTGTGAACAGAAGCTGAGCCCTTTCTGGAAAGTCTGGTTTATTGGATAGATTTAAAGGGAAGAAAACTAAAGAAAACCAATTTAAGCCAAATTGCACTGAAACATTAGGTCAGGGGATGCCAGAGATGATCCAGCCCAGGAGGCAGACGTGTGCCCACCACATTTTTGCCTCCCTCCCACCCTCAGAGGGCATTGCTCATCCTACCTTCCTGCCAGGCTAAACCTTGCTTTCCTCTTCTGTAATTTGAAAGTATCAAGAAACCAAAGAGCCCCATGTCCGTCCCCTGTCCTTAGCCTCTTGCTGGGAGACAGGTTTTCTTAACATTCCACTGATCTTATTTCTATGTCAACAGCCTATCCAGGCAGGGGCCCATCTCCCTGTATACTGTCATTTTTCTGTCACTGCTTCTCTTTGATCCCCTTCTCTTTCTCTCATTCTACCCTCTTTTCTACTTTAGAGAGAACCTGGCCCTAGTACCCAGAAAATGCTCAAAACCCTTAATTTATCATATGCCTGTCTGTGTCTCTGTCTCCCTCTTGCTCTCTTCCTCCCTTCATTCTTCTCTCTCTCCTTTTCTTCGCCTTGGGATAAACTCCTGGGGACCAGGTTGGAGGCTGCTACAGGACTGTCCAGCTGGCCGGCAGAGAGAGCACAGGGCAGAATTTCCTTGCAGCCTCTCTACTAGAAACATCCCACTCCTAATCTTCCACAGGGGCCAAGCACGTCCGCTGTCAGCAATGTGCACAAATCAATTAGCTGCAGGCAGTCACGCTCTGTGACTCTCTCTGTTCCCACTGATGTCACCCGCGCAGTGGTGTGAGGTAACCAATTGGAAAGAGCAAACTGATGGGGCAGAGGCTGGACATGAACAGGACAAAGAAGTCCCTCAGTTCCCTGGGAACCCAGGGGCTCCCTGGCCCTAGTGTGTTGTGGGCTAACCCTTTGTTGTGCACATGACTGGTGATCAGCTGAAGCCAAGGCCTTCAGCACTCGGGACCTTGGCCACGTGTCTCTCTTCTTAACCCTTAGTGCTCTCTGCTCCTCTAAGCACTCCTCCTTCTAGCCTCCCAACTCATCTCAGCAGGGTGGGAACATGTTGCCCTGTTTGGGAGATACTCAGAGTAAGACTCTCCAGAATTCAGTGTCTGTGGAGTGGCACTCTCTAGACATCTACTGTGCAGCACACCTCTCCTGGACCTGACCTTCCCCGTCCCCATTACACATGTTATCTCACTTTACTTTATGAAATAGGCATATGATCCTGATTTTGCAGATCAGAAAACTGAGGGTTATTTGGATTTGGGTGATGGATGGAAAACAAGAGAACTACACTACACGTGCATCCCAGGTTTCACTTTGTTTCCATGGTGCCCGACACAGGGCTTGTCACCTCCTCGGCTCCCATGGAGGCTTGTGGAAACATGGCACTGAGCCATGGGTGGTTAGGTAGATGATCATGTCATGAACAGAAAAAAAGGGAGGTCAGAGGAGAAACAAGTTTGGTATGGGGAGATTATTTGTCTGGATGTTGATTTATTCCACAGATATTTATGGAGCACTTTCTATATTCCTGGCAGTAAATAAAGCATGCAAAAATCTCTGTCATCAAGTAGTTTGCATTCTAGGAAAGGAAGGCAGAGAGTAAACAAAATTAAATGAGTAAATTATACTATGTATGAAAGGGTGATTAATGGTAGAAAAAGCAGGGAATAAGGAATGTTAGCAGCGGGGAGGAACAGAAACTACAAACTCAAACAGGCTGAGATTTGAATAGACAATAAAGGAAGTCAGGGAGCAAATCATATAAAAACCCATAGGAAGGGTATTCCAGATAGAGGGAATCACAAATGTGACAGCCCTAGGTAGGTCCATGCCTGGAGAATGGAAAGAAGGACAAGGGTGTGAGTGAGAGTAGCTGAGAAAAATGCAAGAAAGAGTAATAGCAAGAGCATGAGCTCTGAGAGGTAAGGTCTTTAAGCCAGCGAAAGGATTTAGCTTTTCCTCTGAGTGTTGGAGACCATCGAGAGGTTCTGGGCCAGGAATGACATGATCCCTCAGTGTCTTGATAGGATCATTTGGCTGCTGAATTGAGAACACCAGAAGGGTATGGTAGCTGGAGGAGTTGGAGGACATTAAAAGGCTATTAAAGATTCCAGGAAAGAGATGAGGGTGACATGGACCAAGTGTTAGTAGTAGAGGTGGTTGGAAGTTGGGCTTGAGATGCCTGGGTGGCACAGATGTGTGGGGGGGCGACTAGCAGGGGCCCATCTGAATTCAGCATCTAATTCATGCTTGATGATTAAAGAGAAAACCCAGGTAGTCAGGAGGCTTTCTCTTGGTGTGTGCTGGAGAGGCAGCCCCGTTTTGAATGGCCTGGGGTAGATGCCTACTTTCTATCATAGGCACAGTTATGTGTGAATTTGACTTATAATCCTCCCCAGTCTGGAGGCTTCCTGAGGGCAGGAGCGATGTGTTCTCCGTGTCCCCAGTCAGCACCCAGCCCAGGGTCCAGCACACAGTGAGTAGTAGCAGATGGGCAGAGTGACTGCATGGGACTCAGGAGCTTTGCTCTCCATGAACATCTAGTTCACCTCATCCCTGGGCCTGGCTTTTTGAATCCAGATATGAGACTTGGCATATTACAGGCTGTGATAGAAAATGAACTGTACTCCTGGCCCTACCATCTCTCTGCTGTGTATGTCTGGGCTGTTTCCATGTCTATAAAATGAGCATGCAGTCATTCATTCAGCAGCATTGATAATCTCTGCCCAGAAAGCATTCCAACAAAAGCTCTCCTGGCCACTTAAAGCAATTTCTCCAACTCTTCCCCCTTCCCTAGCTTTATTTTTTTCCTCACACCACTTGCCAGTATCTGAAACATCGTACTGATAGATTTATTGTCCCCCTCCCTAGCAAAGCATAAAGCCCATGGAGGCAGGGGGTTATGCCTGTCTTCCTCTCTGCTAAGCCTCTGGCACCTGGGAGGGTGCCTAGTACCCAGAAAGTGCTAAGTATGTGTTTATGAATGAATGATTCTGGGGACTCAACAATCTACAGAAGCCTGCTTTGCAAACCAAAAAGGGCAAAGCAAATGAAAAGTGTTGGGTTTTTATTATAAATGTGCTACACGCTTAGCATAGCTCTGACCGCACCCACAGTATTTTTCAAGGCAAACATTGGTGATAATTTTTTTTTCTATTTGGGTTTTCTTCAAAGAGAAGAATCCTGACAACCTAATTTAAGAGAATTTCCAGGTGCGGAATTCAGCAGTGGTTCTGCATCTCCTAGCAACCTCACATGGGAGCTGCTCACCGCAGGAGAGAGGTGACAGTTTCTAGTGGGTATGCTAAGTGTCAGGGATGAGGAGGGAGGACAAGACTGTCCCCAGACAGTGGAGAAGTCAGACACCCCAGTATAGATCACCCCTCATTGTGGGACTCCCTGTGAGCTGCACTTGACAAGATCCCTGCAGCCCCATTATCCTATGATGCACAATTCCATCTGGCACATCAGACATAGTATTTACCATTTATTGAACCAGTTTCTGTGTTACTCAATTTATATTCAATATTTCCTCTAGCCCTTATTTCAACTCTGAGATAGGGTTGTGGTCAGCCCCATTTTCTATGTGAGAAAATTGAGGCATATAAAAGATAAGTAAATTCACTGTATTGGTCAGTTTGGGCTGCTATAACAAAATATTGTAGACTGGGTAGCTTAAACAACAGAAATTTATTTTTCACAGTCCTGGAGGCTGAAAAGTCCAAGATCAAAGTTTGGTCCTTTCAGTTTCTAGTGCTGAAGGAAGCTCTTCCTGACTGACGGGTGGCCACCTTCTCACTGTGCCGTCACATGGCCTTGTTCTCTCTCTTCATCCTTCTATAGGGCTGCTAATCCTGTTATGAGAGCCCCGTCCTCAAGACGTCATCTAACTCTACCTCTGAAAAAAGTCATCTCTAAAATATTTTTTTTTAAATCAGACTGGGGGTTAATTCCATATATGAGTTGGGGGAGGAAGCACAGACATTCAGTCTATAGCAGTCCCATAGACAACAAGTGGCAGAAAAGAATTTAACTTTGATCATTAGCAGACTACTCATTCTGACTGAAGGGCATCTTGCATGATTTCTCTGCTCTGATACCAGATCCCCAAAAAAGAGGTTCTTCAGGAGGCAGCAACTGGTGTCAGACAGTTTATGTGGGCTCAGGGACCCTGACAATATTGCTGACTATTATAGCCTCAGCACATAGTCCCTGCCACATTGGGAGAGATGCTTAATCATTATATCCCACATAAATGAGTGAATGACCATGACAAAGACTCATGACAATGGTTGGGTACGAAACCTCAAAAAAGTGGCTTTGTCCAGGTACCCTAGAAAGACAGGGCCCCTTGAGATCTTAACAAGAGAAGTGAGGGGAAGAGCAGACGTTAAATTTCTGATACATGCTACAGTCTTCCAGCTGCTTTTCATTTTAACCTGTTTAAATATCACAACAATCCAAAGAGAGTTGCTCCCTCTCTCTGTAGATAGGGAGATGGAAACTGAGGAAAGGATGAGGTCCCAGGAGCTGAGGAGAATGGTAGCAACTCACGAAAGGTCACAGAAATGTCCAAGAAGTGTGTTTGTCTGCAGGCCCCAGCTGCCGACAGTGTGGTACCAAGAACCACGAGAGTGACGGCCTCCTACAGGGAGGTGCTGAGTGCCCACCCACGATGGGTACAAGACCCTGGCCCTAAAGCCAGTCAGTCAAGTCTTGAGGTCCTCTTTGTACTTACTGTGAGGAAAAGATGAGTCAGTCAGTCTTATAGACTTGTGTTTGGACCTGGGAATTTTAGGGTTCCTTATGCGCTTATTCAGAAAACAGAAAGAAAGCCATAGGGTTTGGTACAGACAAGGCACCCCTAGAATCTCTCTGCAAGACCAATGGAAAGGCACCAATGTAAAGACTAGTGGGAAAATGAAGGCTAAAAGTCTGGAGACTCAGTATGGTGGTACACGCCTGTAGTACCAGCCACTCTAGAGGCTGAGGCAGGAGGATTCCAAGTTTGAGGTCAGCCTCAGCAACTTAGCAAGACCCTGTTTCAAAATAAAAAAATTAAAAAGTCTGGGGATGTAGCTCGGCCAAAAAGTCTCCCTGGGTTCAATCCCCAGTGCCACTCCTCACTAAAAACAAAGAAGCTGGAGGACCTGCCTGGAAGCTTCACTTGCATAGCCGACACTTTTGACTGCATGCACATTTATTTGATGGGACCAAGGACTAATGGAAGTGATACGGAGGCAAAAGCACCCCTCCCCCAAACCGTTGAGAATGCTACTTATGATTTTAAAGAAGAAAGGAAGGTTTCTAAGATTCATCCCCAGTGATGAGAAAATTGGTCTCAAGGCAGAGAGAGTGAAACCCAGGATAGAGCTTTCAGGGGACCTGTGCAGCAATGGAGGCCTCTGCCAGGCAGGTGTCTTAGTGGGAAAGGGAGAGTAAGGGGTGAGAGAAAACAGAAGGCAACAAGCCATGGGAACAGGTCTTAGGAGGCAGCAGGAATAACAGGAATGTGTTCTATTTGTTCAGTCAAGACTGATTGTGTGATTGCAAATCACTTTCAGATGCTTCATTTTGAAGAGCTCTTTGCTGTGGCCCTGAAGCACCCAGGGAAATAGTATTGTGCCCATTTGACAGAAGAGAAAAGTGTGATTGTCAGGGGCTAAGTAACTTTTCAAAGAAAGTTGCCAGGAAATGAGAATGAAGCTGAATTTTCTAATCCATCTCCAATTTTCCTTTGCCTGCCCCTATGGGGCAGTGATTTCGACTGTGAATTGCATCTGACTAAGAAGCAGCAATGTGAATGAACAAGGACATGGAGCTCATTCTGCAGAGGTGGCAATTAACAGCTGCAGCAGCTCCAGCCCCCCACTTTCCATCCCATACACACGAGTTATTACTATTATTAAAGCTACTCCTGCTATAGCTATGATTGAGTGCCTACAGTATGCCACACACCATGCTCAGCATCTGTCTGAATTAATTCTCAAAACCTCTGGAGGTAGGCATTGTTATCCTCATTTTATAGATGACGTGTAGGTAGAAAGAAGAGATGTACTCAGAGTTTGAGGGCGACAGTCTGACTAACATCAAAGCTGTGCGTGTCAGACTCTTAGCACCTGAATCAACACATGGCGTTTGTTTTCATCATGCTTAATGATCATCGCTGCTAGGAGGAGGGCAGAATGGCCTCTGTGGGATTACAGCTGCTTGCATAATGGAATGAGCTAAAATGGACTTTGGGGTTTGACTTGGGAATGTCTGCTGTTGGCTTATCTTATGTCCTTTGGACTGAGACCAGGTGGTCAGGACACTCTCAAGGAACAGTCTGCTTTTCTGTCAACTTAATGGAGTCATGTTATACACTGTTTCCCATCCCACCCTCACCCTACCCCCACTGCCCAGGGAAGGACCCTAGAGAGTCTGAATTTCGTTAGGTTCCCAGATGCTGCTGGATTATGAACCACACTTACTGTAGTAAGCATCTCATCCACAAGCCCCACCCACTTCAAGTAATCCATTCTGACATTCTAAAAAGTCTTCAATAAAAAACTGACCTGAGATCCTGCTGCTGGTGTGGAACTACCCATAGAGTAAGAGACAATTTATTTAAGTGCCTACTGTCTGCAAGGAACTTCTCAGCAACATGGGAACCAGGTAATTATTTTGTCCTTTATCGATGAGAATACTGAGTTATAGAGAGATAAGGTCATTTGAATTCATGTAGCTAATTGGTGAAACAAGAGTTTGAACTCTAGTCTTTGGCCCCCTGAGTTGTATGCTTTTTCTATAGATCCACATTAGGTATATAAAACTATCCAGTGATTAAGAGATAAGACTCTTGATACATTATTTATGAAAATATGAAATTGTGTATCTTACAAATTGTCAGGGCTGTGTTGATGTGAATTGTTATTATCAATAATCAAATAATATGGAATTTAATGAGACTAATAGCATGAAAAATTTTGAGAAGATATAAGCATGTAAATCAGTTTTTAAGCAAAGCCTAACATTTGTAGCACTGTCATGTAAATACAGAAATAGGAAAACCCAAGAACAATGAATATCCATTGAGAAAAAAGCCCATGGCACTAGAGAAGAATGAAACAAAGAAAAAAACACCCGTGTTACTTGGCTTTGCTTCATCCCCTTTGGGTTCAGAAAATAGAATTGAGACAAGACCAAAGGGGGTGGGTAAAGAGTTTGAACAATGAACACACATTACCAGCATCAGCTGGGTATCTTGTTAGCATTAACCTGATGCATTGCAAGTGAGCTGCAGTTAGAATAGTAATTACAGTAAATAGAATCCATTTGGAATCCTCAAGCAAATATGAGCAGGGAAGAAAGATGAGCTGAAAAAAATCCATTACCCTTTGGCAGTTATGGAAGCTTTGGATGGCAGTGATTTCGACTGTGAATTGCATCTGACTAAGAAGCAGCAATGTGAATGAATCTATCTCCGCTCTCAAGTGTGTTTAGATGGTAAATAAAATGAATTACCTAACCATTGCAGCCAAGTGCAGTTTCCTGAAATATTTGTCTTGGTAATATAGGGAGAAAATTTAGGTAGAATTGGGAAGGTGGCTTGTCTACTCTGCTTCCTGTCGTGGCTGCTAGATTTTTTTCTACACAATAAAATGTTGCCATTTTGCAAGTCAGAGGGATGGGACAGGGTGATGTAGGAGAAGGTAGGGAAGAATTCTGAGACTCAATGTAGTTGTCACTCTTGAGTGTTGGTCATAGTGATTTCATCTTCAATGACTCCCATGCCAGTCCACAATGGCTGGGCACTTATTTGCAGGTCCTTTCTGTCGCTGTCCATGAGCTCTGTGCCTGTAAGTGCCAGAGCTCCAACCAGTTCAGCTGGGGCAGCTGCAGGGGCATGAGACCTTCCTGCAGGCCTGGGTCTCTCTTATTCCCTGGCTCTTCCTTCAGCCTTCCCTCTGTGCTTGGCTCCTGGTGGAAGCTTTGGATGTCAGTGATTTTGACTGTGAATTGCATCTAAGGTCAAGCTCTCTTCTCTGGCTTACTAACTGCTCTTCCCCAGCTCAGAGATATTTCTTTCCTAAGTTTGCAGTTCACTGAAGCCTCCTGCTCAGAGCAGCCTCCATTGCCACCATATGAGTAATATTGAAATGCTCTGGGGTACATGGTCTGGAAATTGGGAGATGTGGGCCCTATGAGCAAGTTTTCATATATCCATCCATTCATTTAAAAACATATTTATTAAGTGTCTGTTCCAGGCATTGTCCCAGGTCTGGGAGTATTTGAAGAATATTTTCCCATGTGGAATCTGGGATTTCCCCATGATAGTGGGCTTTAAAATGCAAAGAAAATGCAGACAACGGAAAAAGAGAACTACCAAAAACATCTCTGGGATGCAGCTGGGAAAAGTGCAGGATGCCCAAGACTTCACCTGCGTTCTTTGTGCCATCGGAGGGGTCTCCTACCCAGGGATCAGCCAGGGGCAGCTGCCCCATTCCCCCTATCTCAAAGGACCCCAGATGGTGACCTTGGACATCTTCTTGTTGATTCAGTGCCAGGACAAGAGATACTTATCAATGATAACAAGCTCATTTGTTTCTTAGAGAGCAAGGAAAAGAATCAAGGTAGAGATGGGAAAAATAATACTCTGGTCTTGATACTTTTCTCTCCCTCTCTCCCCACCCCTTTTTCTCTTTTTCCAACTTAGTTATACCCCCTCTTCTTCAAACCACATAGGTGTTAGTATGAACTTCTGAAGATGAAGCAGGTTGTTTTTTTATTTTATTTTGGGTTTTTGGTACTGGGGACTGAACCCAGGGGCGCTTAGCCACTGAGCCACATCCATCCCCAGCCCTTTTTATATTATATTTAGAGACAGGGTCTCACTGAGTTTCAACCCTCACTAAGTTGCTGAGGCTGATTTTGAACTTGTGATCCTCCTGCCTCAGCCTCCTGAGCCTCTGGGATTACAGGCGTGCACCACCTCACCTAGCTTGGTGTTGTTTTTATCAAGCATTTAAATTCTAAATCCTTTAACAGCTGCTTCACAATAGGTTAACACATTAAAATGTTCACCAGGAATTATTTGTTGGCCCCATTTTACAGTTGGGAAACTGAGAACCAGGGATTTAAAGCTCAGACCCTGGAGCAAGCAGAAGCTCTAATCTTTCCCATTTGTGAAACCTTTGATTAATCACTTCACCAACTTGTGCCTGAATGTTCTCATTTGTAAAACAGGGTGATTTCAAATATCTGCTTCATAACGAATTACATGGAGAAATTAACTAGCATGCATCTAAAGCACCTAACCCCATGCCAGGCACAGAGCAGGTGCCAAATAAATGATCTCTCTTACTTTCTCCAGGGACCAGCAGCAGAATGCTCCCTATCCTCATGTCCCCAGGTCATTCACGCTAGGGTGGGCCTCAGAGAAGCAAGCCTTAGTGATGCTCAGATGAACTGGTAGTGTGAGGCCTCAGAAGCCCACTGTGCCTCAGGGGAGAGCCACCAAACCATTGAGACTCAGTCTGGCTGGCTAGGGAGATGAGGCGGGTGGAACCTTATCCTCAAACACTGCACAAACATCCCCCCAAAGGCCCAGTTCAGACGGAGGACAGGAAGAAAAGTATCAAGTTCATGCAAAGCTGCAGGGCTTCAGGGGTGTGGGCCAGGGAAGGGGAGCGTTTCAACAGCACTGGGAATGGCTGAAGGTAATTAGCCCTATTGGAAGCCAGATGACTCCAGGCTGGCATCCTTGCCCTGGATCTGAGTCCCAGAGCGAAGCTGCTCAGCCTTGCCTTACGCTGTAATCACCCAGCTTTAACAAATGTCCATGCCTGGGTTCCATTCCCAGAGACTTTGAGTTAGTTGGTTTGGAGTGCAGCCCGGGAACCAGGAATTTTAAAACTCCCCAAGTGACTCTTGTGTGCAGTGAGTGCTGAGAACCTAGAGAGCTGGCTGGGAGCCCCTTGGACTTTCAGCTCACAGTCCTACAAGAGACAGAGTCCAGGCAGCTCCCCGTGTCCATGTGCCCCAGTGTTTGCCCAGCTGCCCACTCTCTTCCCTTTTCCCTTCTCCCTCTGTGCTTTCTCTTGCCCATCCTAATCCAGCTCCTATATCTTATTCTGTCCCTTGGCCTTTGCCACAAAGTCCATGGTCTCACACTCCCAGAGCCTCCCCTGGCCCCTGAGGCTTTCTCACCTCTCCACCTTTACTCAGTCCATGTGCACTGTCCCAAAGCCCACCTCTCACCATGGTCCATCAAGTCACATCTCCTTTGGCAATCACAGGCTGGCTTCTTTGGGAAACTCTTCATCCCAGCCCACATCTGCATTCTGGGAGCACCCAGCTTGGATAGCCCCCATGGTATTTAAGAGAGGCAGCCTTATATGCACTTATAATGCAGTGCTGTGCAGCTGGTGGGGCCTCAGTTTCCTCCCCAATAGTTGTAAAACCACCAGTCCAGTGTGCTGTGCACCTTTGCAGTGAGGTCTAGAGAGGACAGGGACAGTCTCCACAGGAACCCAGTGCTTTGTGTCCATTCATATCCCTACCAGGAGGGATTACTGTATCCATTTAACAGATGAAGAAATTGAAGTTTTGGGAAATATATTTGTGGAAGCTCACCCACAGGCATCTGGACTCTTAAATCCTGGATTTCTTTCACTTTATCATATTACACGAGGAAGGCTCAGAAAGTATAGAATAAAGTGCTTCCTGATGTTGTTACAAATAATCTAGTTTGGTAGAAGTTCTAGATTCTAAGGGCAAACATTCCATTTTTTAATATCTGTCATACAATAGGGTTGAACAAAAATACCTCCTGGCTAGGATCAGGAAGGTCCCCGTTCAGATGTATACCATGTAGTTGCTGGAACTGTTAAACCAGATTCCAGCTGGGCACTGGGGACTCAACAATCTGCACCATTGATTGCAGAGGCAATCAACAATCTGCGTCATGACCCTGCATTGTGGTGGAAGAGACCAACACTTATATACACATTACCACATAGTGTGTCCTGGGCCTAAGTTCTAGCTCTATCAGGTAGGACCTTTGTAATTTTCTTTTGGCGAATGGCCTAACCTCTTTGGACTTTAGGTGTTTTGTTTTTTTTTCACCTGTAAGATGAGGGTGATGGTAACTGTGCAGCAACCTGTGGTGAGATTGAGTCATGATACATGTCTGGTGCTGGGTTAGGCCTAGCACTTGAAAGGAGCTCACAAATTCTAGTCATGAGGAGCTAGAGTGTGGACATGCAGTTCCAGAGCCCAGGGGAGGGAGAAGGACTCCTGTTCATGTGAATGAGTTTTCTATTGCTGTTATGCCACATGACCAGAGAGTGCCTTAAAACAATACAAATGTGTTATCTTGTAGTTTCAGAGTGAGAAGTTCGTAATCCCTGGATGTAAAAGGTACTTCCAGGGTTTGTTACTTCCAGAGGCACAGAAGAGGGAACACATACCCTCCCGTGATGGCTCCCCAGAACTGCCTGCAGTCCTTGGTCTGTGGTCCCACCTCAGTCTCTTCCAGCCTTTTGTTTTACATCTCCTGCTGCTAACTCTGAGCCTCCTGCCTGTCTTGCCAGGCCCCTTGTGATTATAGTGGGCTCACCTAGGTAATCTCCCTATGTCAATATCTTAACCACAGGTTACCTTAGTCATATTTGCGGAGACCTTTTTATCAAGTAAGGTAACATGGGAAAGGTTCTGGGGATTATGTCGTGGGCCCTTGGGGCAGACCATTACAGAGGCCAGGGACAAGTTCCTTAGGAAGCACATTTTTAGCCAGTTCTGGAAAAGGGAGGGGTTTGCCTGATTGACATGCAAGAAAGGACATTCCAGAAGGAGCTAAGGCATCAGGCATGGAAGGAAAGCCTGCCATGGGTGGGGTAAGATGAGGAGTTCGTGGCCATGATAGTGTGGGTGTGAGGGGTGGAATGATGGGTGGGAAGGCCTTTTATGTGGGAACACTAGAAGCCAACATGTGTGGTAGAGCAGCAGCTGCGGGAATCCTCTCTGCAATGTGACGTCTTGTCCAGGGAATCCTGACATTCCTCCCTGGCCCATTCTAGACAGCCGCAAGGGTATCATGTTCCAGCCGGCTATTGTGTGTGTCTGGCCATGAGGAGTTGATAGTCCCTAGGGCTGTCACAGTTGTCTCCATTTTATCACCTTCCCCATCAGCCCCCTAAATTATAACAGAAGAATCCCCCCATACTCCCTCAACTCCACCTCCCTGGTCTCCAGAGCCCAGAGCAGAGGCTCAACCCCAGTGTTGGAGGACAAGGCCCAACACCCATTTATTGGAAGTCATTTTCCTCCTCAATATCTTCGGGAGAGGTAGACCAGCTGAGCGACATCCCTGCAGAAATAATTTTTCAATTTCTTATAATAGGACATAAAAGTCGGCCCAGGGAAATTGATTCCATTCGGAGCTCCCTTTGTAGGACACTTTATCTTCCATTGCGGCCTCTGTATTTCAGCAATTTCTAAAGCCTGAGGAAGTCACGTTTCATATTTTTTTTCACCACCCAGCAGAAGGCTTTGCAGCTCGGCTGAATGTCTCTGCTGACCTGTCACTTCCCCATGCTGCTGCCTGTGGCCACTCCTCAGGCCTGGAGGGCCCACCTCACACCAGCCATGAGCAACTCGTCAGCAACCCCACAGTGTCCCCTCTATGTCCCCAGCAAGGGGCTGTTTCTTCTCACTGTTTGCCCTTTTTCCTCATCCCTCTCCCTCTCTCTCTTTCCTTCTTTCTCTTTTGATATTGGTTTCCTCCCATTTTTCATCTCTTGCTCTTTCATTTCTGTTTCTTCTTCCCCTATGACTCTTTCCTTGGGATTATAGTTTAACTATAACAACCATGTGACCAAGCAGGTTGCTTAGTCTTTTTGAACCTCAGTTTCTTGGTCTGTAAAATGAGCATAATAATGCACACCATGCTGGGTTGTGAGAATCGCACAGTTGGGCAGATGCGCACAAGGCTCCAGGAGGGAGGGATGCACACGGGGGCAGGGAGTCAGTGCTAGGCCTGCAGCTCTGCACAGGAGCCTCTGAACTTAGCCCTGACTCATTATTATGGTTTAGGTATGAGCTATTCCCTAAAGCTTGTGTGTGAGACAATGCAAGAAAGTTTAGAGGTGAAATGATTGGGTTATGAGGGCCTTAACTTAATCAGTATACTCATCCCCTGATAGGGCGGTACCTGTAAGCAAATATGGTAGCTGGAGGAGGTGGGATTGGAACATGCTTTGAGGTATATATTTTGTTCCTAGGGAGCAAAGTTTTCTCTGTCTCTGTCTCTCTCTCTCTCTCTCTCTCTCTCTCTCTCTCTCTCTCTCTCTCTCTCTCTGCTTACTGGTGGCATATCTTGAGTGGCTTTCCTTCACCATATCTTTCCACCATGATGTCCTGCCCTGAGTAGTGAAGCTGGGCATCTATATACTAAGACATCCAGACTCTGAAAGCATGAACCCCAAATAAACTTTTCCTCTGCTAAAATTGTTATTGTTGGATCTTTTGCTCACGGCAATGACAAAGCTGACAAAGATACTCATAAAAGTTGAAGGATGCTGTGTTTCTTCCAAACTGTACAATGTAACAATTTTCAGAAGCACAGTACTCTTCAGTTTACCAGGACTTTTCTGACCCATTACCAAACTTGATCTCTATACCAAGGCTTTGATGGAGATAAAGCAGGTGCACTGTAGATGAGGAAACCGAGGCCCATATATGGGCATCTGTGTCATGTGGCCCTGGAGCCTCGTGTTAGCTCCTCATTGAATCATGGAATTCAATGTCAGAAGGTAGCACCATCCACCTCTCTTCTCTGTGACTGCTGCTCTCTTGACCTTGGCGCTGGGGTTGGGGAAAACCAGATCATGCTGGATATTCCCAGAACTAAGAGTCCTAGCTCTGGGACTGTGCTGCATGTGTGATTTCAGAGGGGGTTTCCAGTCCAGCTCATGTCCTGCTTTAAGTTTCAGTCTTGCAGATGGTGGCCCCAAAGTGAATAAGTCCATCTCCAGGGTGGCCCCGACTTCCACTCTGGCCCCTCTCCAACAGCTTATTTGGATGTGCAGATGCTCTCAGGCAGATGCTGCTCTCAGCTGGATGGTGATAACCTCTGGAGTTGAGGAAACTGAAGCTCAGTGAATGTTACTTGCTCATGATTCCATTGGGATTTAAACCCAGGTCTGATCAAAGTCTTTAGGACTTTTTTGGCCTCAGGGATGTTGAGGGACTAACTCAATATCATCTAGAATGTTTAGAATCCACATCTGCCTGTGCCACATTCCAGAGTACTTTTCACTGCATGCTATGTGTAAGAGAGTTTAGACTGCTCTATGAGACTAAGAGGCCAAGAGCCAGGGCTCTGGAGAAATAAATAAGTGGGTTTCAAGTCAATTTCCACCCACAGGACTACCCCATGATGAAAGAGAGGACCACAGCTCCCTTGGGTAGTTTGGGCCAGGGCAGAGGTCACTTGTTAGAGATGCTGTGGAGGGAATTTTGACTTTTGCTATCTGGGTGGTAGTCAGGAGCCATCCTGTTCCAAGGATTAGATGGTCCTCTTAGTTCCCAGGCCTGACCGGGAGCTGAACCCAAGTTGACAGCAGCTGTCATTCACAAACAATTCCCAAGGGAGAAGGAAATATTAAAAAAAAAAAATTCCCCGGAAGAATCTGGAATCTTAAACGAAGTGGCAATTCTTGCCATCTGTGGGTAAGGATATGCAAACCTCCCTAGTTCTTATTATGGTCGAAAAGTCCTGCGTCTGATTAATGGCTTCAGCCATTTGTTCCACAAGCATCTCGGGCATCTCTTCTGGGGCCAGCCCTGTTTGGCTGTGGGGATGTAGTAGCGCACAATGATGTTGTCCCTCTCCTTTCAGTGTCATGTTCTGTGGAGGAGACAGTTTAGAAACAGATCCTTACAAATCCATTTTCCTAGCACTGTCTCTTCTTTCTGCTGAGACTTGGTGGATAGTTAACACAATTTCTTATAGCCTGAAAAATAGCGAAGGCCCATGGAGAGAGAAGAGCTCTCTGGACTTGAGCTGGGAAAGATCCTGATGTCATCATGAGAGCCTGATTGGTCTCAGAACCTCTGTGTTTCTCAGGCTGTTCATCTATCAAGTGCAGAGAACAGTACTTACTTTACCCCTGTCCTGGGTGGGGTCATGGATAGCATGCAACAGAGACCCCCCTGGAGGTGACCCAGGGGAAAGATGTCCTGTGATATGGTACCGGGGATCTTTCAGGGAGTCCAAAGATAAGAACACAATGCAACAAGCCTCATAGCAAGTCAACATGGAAAGCTAGCTGCCAGACACTGAGGCATCTTGTGTCTCTGTCTCTTTCTTCATGTCTATTCTGTTCTCCTCTCTGCTTCCCCGACTCTTGCTTTCTTGTAGATTATAGTCCCAGAAAGTCTTGACCTGCCAGGGCCCACCCTGGTCACCCTGGAACTTCTCAATAGCCCCTCAATTTTTACTTTTTTTTCCTTTGGATTTCTCCCTTCTACTATCTACTACCGTCTCTGCTCCCCAATTCCAACTCCAAATGATTGAAGAAGAAATGTAACCAAGACAAACCCTGAGCTTTGGATAGTCAAGGATTGTACCTTCCTTGGACACATACTCTTTTTGTCAGCTATTTCACTACTGTGACTAAAAAGACCCAACCAGAACAACTGTAGAGGAGGAAAAGTTTATTTGGGGGCTCACAGTTTCAGAGGTCTCAATCCATAGATAGCAGATTCCATTCCTCAGGGCTCAAGGTGAGGCTGAACATCATGGCAGAAGAGTGTGGCAGTGGGATGCAGCTCACATGATAATCAGAGAGCAGAAAGAAAGAGACTCCACTCTCCAGACACAAAAAATGTCCTCCATAGCCATGCCTCCAATGAACCTCTTCCTCCAGTCACCATTCAGTTAATCCCATCAGGGATTAATTCATTGATTAGGTTAAGGCTCTAGCCCAATCATATCTCCTCCAAATCTTGCATTATCTCATACATGAGGTTTTGGGGGACACCTCATATCCAAACCATAACAAGTACCCACCCTGTTCCAATCAACTGTGGTCACAGTGGGATATTATCACATGACACAAAGCAAGGCTGGCTCCAGATGGGAAAGTTTCTTTTAGAAAGTGATGCTGCTTCAGTCACCATAAAACATCTGGTACACACCTACTCTGCCTCCTGAGTTGCCTCCACCAGTTGAATGAGGTTAAAAAAGCACCTATGAGACTGATTTCCTGTGCACAACAAGGATTTATTGAGTAACTACTATTTCTAGAAGACCTGAGTAAATTTTAAGGTGCTATGCTGATGTGAGGTGTGAGAATTACTGTCAAGTACTAACAAAATGTCAATGTGGCAAAGGCTGGTTTGGCTGGCTTTGGGCCAGGAACAATTAGCTTGGTAACCTCCTTGTTCTCATGGCTGTTTGTTTCCCTGGAGCCTGGGGAGACTGTGTCTTGAATGTGGATTTCTCAGAGTGGCTCCATGCTGTGTCCCTGAGTAGGTCTAGGTCTCAGCCTTGGAAATTACGATTTGTCTCATCCTGCTGGGCACAACTGAGTAGGCACTGCTGTGCACACTGGCCAGTCCCAGCAACTGGGGGCATCCTGGGCAGCTGGCCAGCAAGAGTGACAGGCAGCTTACCTCTTTCTCTCAATGGTTCTGGAGAGCACAGAAGGATGGAGAGGGTCTCAAATATGTTGCATCTTCACTGGGCCTGGATCTTCCCATACCTTAACTTTTTTCATCTTCTAATTTTTATCAAGGGAGCATTATAATCCCCATTTTAAAGATGGCAATAATGAAGTTAAATTAAGTAATCTGCTCAAAGTAGTAGAAAATAAGTGGAACTCTCTAGGCTCCTCAGTGCACTGTGGAGCTTGTAAGCATACAACCAGCCAATTCTTTCTGGGCATAAGAGCTCACTCCCCTCTGGACATGAGATTTCAGCAGACTGTCTCCTGAGTTCTTCCTTTGCCAACATGCACAAAGACCCTAAGTGGAAGTCTCAGGGTGCAGACCTCATGAGTTAAGTCAGCCCATCTTGCACAGTGCTTACTGAGACACGCCCATGTTTTGAATGTACACTGATAAGCATTTGCAGTCTTCAATCCTGATTTCAAACTTTGCCTTTCTGCCTAAACTGGATAAGAAATTGAGGTAAATGTGCTGATGACCGGCTCAGGCAGGGTGAGAAGATGCAGCCATTTCTTGGTTTGTGTCTTCCTCGCAATGCTAATCAACCTGCCTTGTAGCAAACTAGCGGTTTCCTAGCAACGCCAAGTGATGTAGCAGGATGGCATCTATTTTGAATCTTCCTGAAGTGACCCATTGACTCTCTTTGAGCTTGGCAGCTATTGCCTTAAATAAGTGGCCTTGCTGGCAGGGTCCTGCGGCAGAGCTGGACTCAACCACATCCCCATCCTGACTCTGGCCTTGTTCATTTTCTTGTTCATCTGAGCACTCATTACACCCCATCGCACAAGGATGGTGGACCACGGTTGCAGGACCTGTGCCACGTATGGGGCTTCTAGAAGGAATCAGGCTGGTTTCTGTCCTTGGGGAGCTAAGAGTCTAGGAGCAAAGACTGGTTTATAATGAATCCTATGATAAATGCTATCAATAAGGCAAGAACACAATCAAAGCGGGAGCTTACGAGAATATTTTTCAGAGGAGTTGTAAGCAATAGACTTTGAAATAACAAGAAGATTTTTGTAGGTAGAGAAAGAAGAACAATGCATATGTCAGAAGGGGAGGGTAGAGCATAAGGCGACACCCTAAAGGCATAAAAGCAACATAGAAGTTGGTGACCTCGCCGACTAATCTAAAAATCTTTCCCTTGGGATGTTAATGTGTTAGTCAGGCAAGGGATTCTGTCTCAAAATAGGAAATTCATGCTTAGAGTGAAACAGAACTCTTTATGATAGGATTTTTCGATCATACGCAACATGTTTATATTCATTATAATTATTCCAGATCATAAAATTATTTGCAGCATTTCCTAGACTCACTCACTGACTCCTCAGAGCATTCCAATCATCTTTTAGGCATTGGATTTCTTACCCTACCTTAGAACATGCTAAGCTACCGAGTAGCTTACAGTGTGGCGTTGTTTCCCAGGGATGCTTTCAGATAGGGGCTGACCCCCAGGGAGCCTCTGTCAGGGTAGAATAAGGTTGGAATTTTCCCCTGAAGGTAATGAGCACCAAGGGAGGTTTTAAGCAGGGCCCTGGGATTGTAGAGCAGGCAGGCCAGAGAGGGGAGCCTGGGGACTGGGATTCCAGGATGGGCGCAATGATGAGGGTTACTTTTTGATGTCTCTTGCTGAATATAGATGTCTCCTGACACCTGAGATAGGTCAGGGGACTCAGCCATGACCCAGGACAATCACACTTAAAGTCATTGTTGAGGATCTCCAAACAGGCCCACTGGCCCACAGCAGTCACCTGCCCGCTTATATGTGACACTATAAGGTATTCTGGTGTTCTGCAGCAATTGTTTGCTTGCAAGGCGGCTGGGATCTGCTCTCTGACTCTCACGCTTGTTTTTGTTAGGGCTGTCATTCTGTTTACTTTCTGCCACAAGCCGAGTTAGGTAGTCAATGGTGTTTGCTGTGAGTGGTGTTGATGGGCTCGGGAACTACAGATGACTTAGATGGATCATTCTTTGCGCTAAGAAAGGCGGAAAGTGTTGCCAGGTTATTGGATCAAAGACAGTAGTCTAAAGCAATAGTCCCGTTTAAAGGAGAGGAAATTTAACAAGTATGAATGTGAAACCCTTTGGGAATAAAAGAAAGCTCTGGAGCCAGACAGCCATGAGCTCATATGGTCCCAGCTCTACAACTTGCAGGCTGGATGATCACGGACAAATCTCTCAACTTCTCTGGGCCTTGATTTTCTTGCTGGGAAATACAAATAATAATGAAAATTTTAAAATGTTGAGCACATAAAATTTGGCTCTGTAGATTTTAGGGTAGTTTCGTTTTTTTGGGTCTTCACACCCAATATCCAGTAACAGACATAGTTTAGTAGCAGCAGCTGTGAAAACAATTTTCACAGTTTCGGTTGAAAAGTTGCTTGTGGGAAGACTGCCAGAAAAGCTGATATGAGCATAGGCTCCATCAATAAAAGGAGAGATTGCTAAGTCAGGGAGGAGCTACATGCCTGTCCAGCCTCTGTTCAAAGAGTGCCTTCCATTCTGGGTCATAGGGATGTTGACACATGTTCATTCCTATCATTCAGAGAAGAATGGTCTGGAAACTGAACCCCTAAAGATCAGATAAAGGCACCCTGGAATTTGTACATGAAAAGAGAATGGGAAATGCCATGGTAGAGAGGAAAGTTTCACTGTTCAGATCATTGGCTAGCACATAGTAGATTCTCAATAAATATTTATGGAGGTGGATAAGACAGCAGGCAGATCCTCCGCCCCTTTTTCAAATCCCCTTTCCCTCAGATATCAATTTGATTTAGGGGATAGTCTCCCTGAGTGTCAGCTACAGATGGGAAGCCTAATGTGCTGTGCTTTTCTAAGGATTCAGTGAATAAAGATGCTGAGTACTGAACAAAGAACTTCCTGCCAGACTCTTGGTGAAGTTCTGCTTCGTTCCCCTGCCATGCTTACTGTTGGCTGGCAAAACCTGTTTTGTGGATGGGGAATTGGGTATACCTCCAGAGTTCCAGAGTTCAGGAACAGGTAGAAGTTTAGGTGACTTTTTCAAGACTTGAACCATTTAAGAATGATGCAGTGAGCTTCCTGGCCCCAGAGAAGTTGTGCAAGCAGAGGTTGTGGAATGTTTAGCCAGGGCAGCACACAGAAGGGTAGACTAGACCTTCAAAGTCAATAATTTCTAAGAATTTCTCATGGATAGCAATCTACCAAAGCTCGTCCACTTATCCAACTTTAAAATGAAGGAACAATGGTATTGTTTAAAGCAAAATGAAGCAATCAGTTTGAAGAGTGCTTATGAACTATATAAAGCACCATGGTGTAATTAGCCCCGAGATGGATTGTGGTGGGACAACATAAGGAGCATAATGTTGACCTTTTTCCTATTCTAGAAGAGATTCCCATGAAAAGCTAAGGTTGTTCAAAGTACTTTGCAGGAAGCATGAAAGTTTTAATGACGGGGCCCCCATTTTCCCTGGCTACACGGAGCTGAGATGTGGCCTCCCCCCAGGGTCTCCTCTACTCTCACCTACTTTCAGTTGTCTCTCAGAACCTGAGGCCAGATTTGCTTTCTGGCCTCTGAAGTCATTGAGTTCATGACCTCAGCCCTTTATGCTAACTTTTAGGTTTCGAGCTTCTGGTCCAGCCCATCATCTGCAAACCACCTACTGGCCACTGCAAAGCTGGAAAGGCAGCCAGCGTGAGGGCTGAGGGCATGGCTTCTGGTGCAGGGCCACTACATGTCCCAGTTCTGCTACTATCTGGCCAATCTCTGGTCTCAGTCTCCTTCCCAATAAAATGGGTATAATACCACTGCTTTACAGATGATGTGAGGATCAAGATGGTACCCAGCACCATAATAACCTATCATTATTAAAGCAAAGTGTCCTCTTGCCCCATGGGGCAGTGTCTCCTCGGGCTGATTGGATCTGTGCTGTAGTGCACCTGAGCACCAAAATCTGATAGGTTTTGACAACCATGACTTCAGAACAAGTGTCCTTTCTGCTTGAGCAGTGAAGGCTTCTGGAATTGGAGACCGTTAGGTGGCAGGCGGGGATTCTGTCTGGAGCCCCCATGGGAAGAGGGGAGGGCTGGCAGGCTAAGCCCTGAGCCCCCACGAGGCTCCCCTGCCCTGTGGTTGCAGGAAGCGCAGTGATTTACCAGGGCCATTAAGCTCCGTTTGGCATCCACAATTTATAGCCTTCCCAGGGTGAGAGGGAACTAATGTGTCACTTACATTTGTATAACATTTAGACGTGAGTTGATGGGATTTTTTCCCTCCTGCTCTTTTTTTCCCCCCTCCTGCTCAATCTCCTCACCCTGTTGCAGTAGATGTTGGGGAGCAAAGAAGTGTCTTCCCATGGAATAGGAGGAATACTGGTGTTGGCCCCCAGCTGTCCTCCTGTTCCACCCTGTGAGCCCCTTCAGTGCCCCCCAAGGCCCTCTGAGGTGAGGATTCTGCACCCCCCCATCCTCTAGATGAAAAAGCAGAGGCACTTACATGTGCCACGAGCTGGAGGTCACGCATATGCTGAGCAGAGCTTTAGCTCTCAGGACTGGGTTCCTACATCTCTATCAGCCTGGGAAAAAATGTTGGCCATGCAAAGGGGTCACAAACAAATCCACTTATCAGTCAGGGATGGGGCAGCCCTTCTCCACCAGACTATTGTATGAGTGCAGCTATGACCTTGTCCCTATACTCTCTCCACCTCCAAATCATGCAAACAGTGTAAGCAAATGCTCTTCTGATCCCAGGTGGTCTCTCTTTCTCTCCTTTCTGGTCAGGAAGGAGAAATATATGGTTTTCAACTCTTGCTGGATTTTATTCATTAATGCTATTTGCCATCAGAGCTTGGCAGGGGTGGCTGACATGTCCTTGAGACCGATGGTGAGGCATCTGCTGCCCCTGGTGGGAAAGCATAAAAGGGCCAGCCCTTCACTGGGATGACCCCAGCAGCTGATAATGTCAGTCTCTCTGTTTAGGGCTGTCTGAATCTCAGGCCTGCCATGTTAGCTGAGTAGGGGTGGACACATCATATTACATCATATCCTGTCACATCCTATCACATGACTTGGCTCTGAGCTTCATTTCCTCATATGCCAAATGGGGTAGTAAAACTTCAGAGAGTTACATGGGGAGTAGGGATCCTGAAGCAGTGCTTGTGGACCCTTTGGTTTTGATTCTGGAAGTTACTCTGTTTGTTTGTTTGTTTGTTTGTTTGTTTGTTTGTTTTGGTACTAGGGATTGAACTCAGGGGCACTCAACCACTGAACCACATCCCCCGCCCTATTTTGTATTTCATTTAGAGACAGGGTCTCACTGAGTTGCTTAGCACCTTGCCATTGCTGAAGCTAGCTTTGAACTCCTGATCCTCCTGCCTCAGCCTCCTGAGCTGCTGGGATTACAGGCATGTGCCACTATGCACAGCTTGGAAGTTGCTCTATTATTTCCCATTTGATCCTCACAGTTATTCTAGCGGGGACTTCAGACCACCACGCCATTTTGCAGATGAGGCAACTGAGGCCACTCATGTGTTCTTGCATTTATCCTTTACTAAGACCTCTCTGCACTGAGTGCTGAGGAGGCAGAGAGGACTAAAACCCAGGGTCAGCTCTAAGGGAGCCCTGAACCTGGGGCATGTGTGCTTTCCTCAGAGCCTCCTGCCTTTCCGGAATCCAGAAGCCAATGAATAGACAGAGGCCAGTGATTTGGGAAGTAGCTTTTCCATTCTTCCCATCTCTAAAGCCTCAATCTTAGAGGCTTGAGATTTCCCCATTTTACTCATCCCCATGGCCAGTCCACTAGCAAGTCCTTTCAAGTGTGTCCTGAACTTAGTAGTGAACTTGGGTTGGCTCACACCAACTTATAGGAGTCGACTGTGACCACTTTGCTCTTATTCTGCTTTCTATCATGTTGACAACTTGAAACTGGCCATAGTAGGAAGGTTTACACCACAGAAATTGGCAAACCAGTGCCCCCGCCACCAGTCATTTACACATTTACCACCACACTCTTGAATCTCTTTACTTCTACCATGTTAGCCCCGCCACTTCTACTTCCCATGCAGCAGGCTCTGCTCAGCACCCTGGCTTGCCCTTCTACTATCTAGTCCCTACAAGGCAGCTGGAGAGATCTTTTAAAAAATATAAATATGTTTTCCTGTCACTCCCCTTTTTATAGCCTTCCCTGGTTTTGCAGCACACTCAACATAAAAATCAATCTCCTTGCTGAGGCCCACATAGCCTCCTCTACCGCCACTGTCAGCCTCTGATCTCATCCCTCTGCCCTGCTCTCCTGGCCTTTGACACTGGCCTTTTTACTGTTATTTAAAAAAATTTGCCTCAAGTTCTGCACGTTTGCTGGGTGTGCTCTGCCCACAGGTCCTCACACGTCTGGCTTCTTCTAGTTATCTAAGTCTCTTCATTTGAGTGACACCTCCTCAGAGACGTCTTCCCCGACTACCACCCCCACCACCGCCAAGTCCTCCCGTCTGCCTACCCCTCCACTGCCTAAAATCACTTTCTAAAATAGCACCTCCTGACTTTACTACTTCATTTGCCATCTCTCCATGGAAACAGGAGTTCTATATTACCAGCAATGGAGATTGGATTGATATATACTTAACAAATATTTGAGGAACAAATGAATGTCTCATTTCTGCAAAAATCAGTTCTGCCAGAGGTCTCTCCCATTGCTGCTGACTGGGAACACAGCCTCAGTTTCTCTGAATTTTTTAGAGAATCCTGCTGGACCCTGAGGACACCCTCCTACTCCTCCTTCTATGCCTACTTCTCCAAATACCAAATTTGGAGAAGGTAGAAATGAAATCTAAACACTGACAGGGGAAAAGAGAGATCTGTTGAGACAAAAGCAAAAGCACTCCTCTAGTGAAGGCTGCCACTTTCCCACAGACTTTTGAGAAGCTCAGTGGCTCCTGAATGGTGTCCAAGAGGCCAGAACCTAGTCAGGTTAATTTCCACTGGGTCAGTTGGGATGATTTGCTGCCTGACTAGAAGGGCAATTTTGTGGGAACAATGACTTTTCCTATGGAAAACTTTTATTTTAAAAGAGCCTCTGGAGTCAACTTATATCAGCTTTGGAAGACTGGGCAAGTCTCTGACCCTCACAGGCACCTCCATTTCTTATTCCATGAAATGGAACTCATATTGCCCACTTTGCAATGTTGTTTCCATGATCAAATATGATAACATCCATTAAAGTGCTTAACATAGGGCTTAGCATACAGTAAGTGCTCAATAAATGTTATTTTCCTCCCTCACTTCTCTAGGTGTATGAGTGGGCATGTTACTGAATTTGTTGCATTGCAATTTACAACAAACTTTTCCCCACTCTCTGCTTCACCCCATCTCTACCTCATGCCTCTAATCGGGCATTCTGATCTGCATGCTGTAAGTGTAGCAAGGTTAGTCAGTCCTGGAAAGTTTGCTTTCACAGGAATAATAAGTCCTTACTTAGCGTGAGGATGAGGGACTTCCTGGAGTTAGCTGGTCGATGACTCCTGAGACAGACTCTGTCTTTACATCTGCTGTGATTTTCTGAGGCCTCTCGCTGGGTTACAAAGACAAAATGTCCTCTCCCTAGCCTGAAAAAGAAGAATAAGGATGTTAGAGACCAGCATACATGGGCTAGAATTCAGGACCCATCACTCTCTCCTCTGTTCCTGGTAAGTCACTTGACCCTTTTGCACCACCGAGTCCTCATGGGTTGGATGTGAGTGCTCACACCCACCTCGCATAGGTGTAGAGAGAGATTGCACATGTAAAACACTGAGTGCAACTCTTCTCAGTGGTCTACACCTATAATCCCAGCAACCTGAGAGGCTGAGGCAGGAGTATCACATGTTTGAGGCCAGCCTTGGCAATTTAACAAGGCCCTAAACAAATTAACAAGACCTTGTTTCAAAATAAAAAAATATAAACATCTGGGTATGTAGCTCAGACATAAAGCACCCCTGGATTCAATCCCTAGTACCAAAAAGAAAAAAAAGAAAAAAAAAGAAGGAAAGGGAGGAAGGAAGGAAGGAAGGAAGGAAGGAAGGAAGGAAGGAAGGAGGAAGTGATTGCATGTAAATGAGTGCCCATTCTCCTTCCCCAGGGTCCAGATTGCAAAAAAGTTCTGACTATATGTTGATATGGGTCTAAAAGGGAAGTGTTTTGATTTCCACCAAACAAAAGAAAAGACATCTTACTGAGGAATCTTTTCAAATAATCTCATGGTGCTTACAGACCCCTGGGTCCCCTAGGGTGGCAGAGGGGACAGATCAGCTGTGGGACTGCTCTTAAGTGCACTGAAGTATTCACTCTCTAAATTGTGCCCTGGAAACATTTCCCTTCACAGTTTGTGGGCAGAGTCTGTGGGCAGAACCTTTAGTTCTCAGGCACATTCCTGTTTTAGTGGCATTTAAAAGACAGTGGTGGAATTGCCTCTTTGGAGTTACACACAGCCCTTTGTGCTGCCAGGATTCAGATGGCCTCAGATCCTCTCCCCCAGGTTGTCATTTTTTCCACTACCATCTTCCATTGGTCCCTTAAGTAGGTCTGATTTTGTGCAAAGGCCACAGGGCTGATAAGTAAGAAAGAAAATCCCACTTAAAAGCCTGGCTTTGGCCTTACTGCACATAAGTGACTTTTGGCTAGATACACAAAAGACTCAGTTTTCTTAGTTATAAAATGGGAGTGATAGTGAAACTCAACTTGGGTTGCACCGACTTACCGTAAACTTTAAATTGAGATTCACTTAAACTCAATGAGCTTTTAAATATGGATGAGTTTTATGGAGAATTTCGTGGTGGTAGTCGTGGTGTATGAATTAATAAATTGTAAAATGGTCCTTTCCCATGTACTTTTGCTATTGGCCCTAAACTTTCATTTACTGCAAAGGAGTGAAATGAAAGGTAATTGACTTGTAGACCTTCTTCATTGATTCAAATGAAACTTCACTACCATCCGGCAGTGAAACCCTTGGCCTCTGTCTCAATCATAGTATTTTATTTCTATAGAAAAACAGTATCCATTAAAATTATCCATTTCTGTGACACTTAAAATTGTCAACATAGTCTTTCTGCTTCACCTTCTGGCTGACTTATGTAACCTCAGTGTGCTAAGGCTGGGGGGAAATGGGTGAGCATTTGCAAAGATTAATGTTTTATTTTAAGTATCAGGACCTGAGTATAATTCAGTTCAGAGCAACTCATTTCTATTGAATATGTGTTGCAGTTATAACATTCAAAGGGGAACAAAAACCAGGTTAAGATGAGGCCTCTACCCTTGGCAACATATGGTCCAGTTTTTTTTTTAATTAATTTATTTTTTTTTTAAAGAAAGAGTGAGAGAGAGAGAGGGAGAGAGAGAGAGAATTTTTTAACTTTTTTTTTTTTAGTACTTGGCGGACACAACATCTTTGTACATGGCGCTGAGGATCGAACCCGGGCCGCACGCATGCCAGGCGAGCGCGCCACCACTTGAGCCACATCCCCAGCCCCTAGTCCAGTTGTTTTTAAAAACTAATTTGTTTGTATGTTTCCTAATTTGTTTAATGTGAGTAGATACCCAAACTTGCTATGTGCCTGGCATGAGGGCATGGAGACAGAGATGAGCAGACCAGATTCCCTCCCTCTGCCTAGGAGGGAATTCATGTGAACTGAAGCAGCCCTGGGGCCTGGGGACAGACACAGTTGATCTGGAGCTATGTGTGGAGTACCAGCTCTGTGGCTCCCAGTTACAATGGTGGGATTCTGCCGAGAGTGGGGTTGTTTGTAAATTCCATCCTGGTCTGTGGCTGCTATTGGAGAATCCAGCCTGAATCTGGTAGTGAGCAGGACAGGAAAAGCGATGAGAAACATAGGAGAAAGTGACAGCTTTGTCATATAGGACAATAAGTGCCATGGAAGACAAATGAGCCAAGAGCCATGAGACTTCAGGCCAGGAGGAGGTTCCTTAGGACTGGGGAGTGCAGGTAGGCAGGGCAGGAAAGGAAGCCTCTGGCGAGAACCTTGAGGACTGGGTAGATCCTCCAGGACAAAGATCCAGACAAGGAAGCCACTGGGACAGCAGTGACCCTATGCAAAGACATAATGTGGGGAAGGTCACTGGGTTAACCTTGGGTGGACTAGCCAGGTGGGTGATGTCTAACAGAGGTGGGCCCTCAAGTGGAAGGGGGGTCAAGGGCCATACACGTCTCTCCCAGAGCAGGTGCTTCATTCTGCAGACAGAGGAGTCCAAGATGGATTTTTTGAGCCAGGTTTTCCTTCAGAGAGGTGGGACTTTTTAAAAAACTTGTTGATTGCACTATCTTAGGAAGTCTCTGCCCCCACAGTATGTTTCTGGGATAAGGCACACGTTTCCTCTCTGAGGGTGGCAGTTAATAATAGGCACGGGGCCAAGAGCAGGAATAGGAGGGGCACGCAGGCACATGTTTAATGAGTTCACAAAGTGATTTTGTTTCCTAATTTTCACATTGCCCCCCGCCCTCCCACCTGTGTGAAAGCTCCTTATTAGCGCTGGTGCCTCACATTCCCTTGAGGATGGCAGAAACTGCCGTGTGGTGGTGATACTTCTGCTGCTGGGGTTGGGAGCTATGTGGGTGTACTCTCGTGGAGACAGGAGAGGGATTCAGGGTACTTTGAAATAAGGACAGTAATTTCTGTCCCTCGACTGCCTACCAGGTACTGGTATCATGATCTCAGTTAGTAGACATTCTTTTTTTTTTTTTTTTTTTTTGCCAGGGTGGTGACACGTTGCCTAGGCTGACTTTGAATTCTTGGTCTCAAGTGATCCTCCTCCCTCACCCTTCTGAGTGCTGGGGCTACAGACAGGTGCCATCATGCCCAGCAATATTTAATCTTAAAGGAAGGCATTTGACAAGAGTAGGACACTCTTATTTGGAGATGGTGTGTTATCTGTCTATAGAATACAGTTATTTGGCTGGAGAAGCCAAAATTATGCCAATGAATATTTTTTTTTTTTTGTGTGTGTGTGTGTGTGTGTGTGTGTGTGCGGTTCTAAGAATTGAACCCAGAGGTGCTTTATCACTGAGTTCAATTCTTTTTCATTTTTTTAAATTTTGAGACAGAATCTTGCAGAGTTGCTGAGGCAGACCTCAAACTTACAATCCTCCTACCTCAGCCTTACAGGCAGGCATGAACCATGGCAGACTTCATTAGTATGTTCTGTTTAGAGTACAACACAAACAAGCAGAAGATAAGGCAGGGGGAAGATTATGTGGACTATGCATTCAATCACTGGCGAGTTACTATCCATCTTGTCCACTCCTCCAAGTTTCCTCAAAATGGCCTGGCATTCCTCCTTCATAGTGTCTCTGAAACTACTACTAAGGTAGCCTGTGTTTGGCCCACATAGATGGTAGCTGCTCTTGAAAAGTCATTAACTGTTTGGAGGTGGGGGACCCCCATTCCTCATGCATAGGGTACCTTTCACTTCATAGGACTAGGAAAGGCCACGGGCAGCCTTTCCCTGGGATATCCATCTTTCCTCTTTGGAACATCACAACAGCAGATCTGAATACTGTCAATGGGGGAGGGGCACCAGAACACATCAGTATCCTCAGAAAAATCTCATCCCAGGCCTTGTGGCAGATGGCCTCTGCCAGGGCCTTCTCTGAAGGGCCTGAAGGCCCAGAGAGGTGGGGCTATCTCCTGGGAATGGCCCCTTCTGTTCTTGGCCCCTTACTAAGGCCAAGCAGCTGCTACATCACACTCATTTGGTTTGGGAAATTCCCTTTCTTATACTCTGTGTCCCCTTCTGTGCGGCCCTGGTGGAGATGGCTTCTAAGGGGAATAGCAGTATCACTTACTTGGAATAATCTAGAGCCCTTAGTCTCTGCACAAGGTTCTCCAGAGAAATGGAACCAATAGGATGGCTCCATCAACTTACCCGCCTGTCTCCCTAGTATCTATATCTATATCCATACCTATATCTGTACACATGCACATATGTATATGTTTGTCTGTGCAAATCATATTTTGAGAGATAGGGAAAGAGATTCGTTTTGAGGAATTGGTTCAATTGTAGGAACTGGCAAATCCAAAATCTGCAGTGCAGGCTGAGCAGCCAAGAAACTCAGGTGGGATTTGTGTATTGAATCCTTGTGTCTTCCTTGGGAAACCTTAGATATTCCTCTTAAGGCTTTCAGTGGATTGAATGAGGTCCACACCTATTGTGAAAGGCAATCTGCTTTACTCAAAATCAACAGATCATAGCTGTCAATCACATTCACAAATACCTTCACAGCAGCATCTAGACTAGTGTTTGATCAAACAGCTGATCACCAAAGCCTCATCATGTTGACACATGAAATTAACCACCATGGTCTCTGAGAGGCCTTACCCTAAAGAACAGTTCAGCTTTCTTAGGAAGCTCAAGGACCTGGGAGGGACTTGCTTTGCTGCTGAAACCTTAGACCCAGGGATTTAACATCAGAGATATAGCCAGTTGTTAGGCCAGTGTTTGTGAGGAAGAGTTCAGTCTCCAAAGTGATGGAGTGCAAAATGTACCAGATGTTGTTAGAAATTTGTTCACTTATTCATTTGATCATTTGTCATATCTATCTACCTGTGTGGCCACTTTTACTATATGCTGATTATATACTGATCTCTGTGTTAGGCCCTGTAGGACCAAGTTGAGAAATAAAAGACCTTTGCTTTAGGGCTTTATAATTTCATCACTATAAGTTCTCTGTACCAAATCAATGATTTATTATACAGAACTGTGCTAACTAAGTTATACAGAACTTAGCTAAGTTCTGTATAACTAAGTTATACAGAACTTAGCTTGAAATTGTTACGGGGAAATGTGAACACTGGTCATTATAGCCCAGTGGATCTTAATCCTTTGTTAGATTCAGGACCAGCCACGATCCTTTCCCCAAAACCATGTTCATTTAAAGACACTGTAATTCATGGACTGTTTTGGGAGACACAGATACCAGGTTAAAGCCCTCTGCTTCACAAAATCCTTTTAATAAAGATTCTTAGAAGAAATTTCATTTCTTCTCCATGTTAAAAATAAATGTGCCTCTCCAGAAAAGTTGATTTGTTTTTATCTCTTACATGGATTTCTATGAAAAATTAGTGTCTCATTGCTCCTATAGACCATTTGGAAGTATAGAATCAAAACTGAGTAATAAGAATCGTAATGCATTCCATTGTCATATATAAATTTTTAAAAAACTAAAAAAAAAAAAAAACCCAAAACTGAAATCTACCTGTTGAGAGAATTAAGCTAACTCACAGCTCAGTTTTGATGACTTGCTTCTCCTTTCTTTAAATTTTTTCTTTTTTTTAGCTTTAGTTGGACACAATGTCTTTATTTTATTTATTTATTTTTATGTGGCACTGAGAATACAGCCTAGGGCCTCACATGTGCTAGGCGAGTGCTCTATAGCCCTCCTCTTCTTTCTTTTTCTTTCTTTCTCACCTACCAGGTTGATGTCAAATTGCTGTTTGTGGTTGTGGCGGTTTTGTGAGGAGGGAGATTGGCATCCCATTTTTTTTTCAATGTTTAAATGCTCTCTCTTTTTGGGGGCAGTAAAGAAGAATGGAAAGATTACATACAACTAAGAACAATGATGAGTACAGGAGCATAAGAGGTCCCATGAAACAACAGCTTCAAGAGGTAGGAACAGGCACTACCACAGAATTTGCTGTACCCAGTACAAAGTGAAAATGTAGACCCCTGGCTAAAAATTAAGAATTTAGGGATGTAGCTTAGTGGTAAAGTGCCTTGCCTGGCATGTGTGAGGCCCTGGGTTTGATGGCCATATTGGGAAAAAAAATTGAGCATTTAAAGACAGCAATGGCAGCACATTAGGCACAGCTTGGGGTTCTTCTAAGATTGTGACCATGTACAATGTCAAGGTTGTATACCCATGAATTCAGCCGTGATGGGAAAGGAGGCTTTCTAAGTCAGGTGGTGCTTGCAGAAGCTAAAGGAAAGAGTAGGACTTTGCTAGCAGAGCACAGCAATTGGCATCCACACAGAGGAACAGCTGGTACCGAGACATGGGAATGTGGGAGTTGAGTCACGAGAGGATATTAGCAGGAGGTGATCAGGCAGGGTAAGGCAAGGTGAGGCTGGGCTCTCCAAGAACCTGTGACCTGAAATTTTTGTCAATTCTGCTTCCAGAAGGCCCACACGAAACTGACTTCACATAGATTTCTAGGCCCCATAGAGCCCTGTTTTGCCGTGACCCAGAACTTCTTCATCTGTGTGTTGCATCTGCCCTTTGCCCATCCCTCCCATAGCCTGATATTCCCATAGTGCATTGGGACAGGCCAAACTGCTGCTGATCTCTGCACACCGACCCAGGCCTCTTAAAACCTCAACTCCTGGCTGACCCTGACTAGCTACTAACATGGAGGAGGCTGTGAGACAGATTTGCGTGCGGCATGCTGTAGCCTTTGTGATACTCTAAGATGTCAACAGGCCTGGGGAATATCTGTCAGCTCCGTTTGCATGTCCCAAATTGTCCATTTTTTGTCATTCCTTATTTGTGCAGAAAGTCATCATAGGAGTCCCATGGCAAGTTGTTTGAACTCGGACAGATTGCCTGTTTCCTCCTGACTATGGCTGCCTCTTTCCTGGCCAGCAAAAATTGGGTAGTTAACTCCCTCCTTCTCCCCGCAATTTCTTGCTGCTCTTTTACATCACCTTCTCTGATAAATCACTTGGGATGTCGGAACATCAACAGCGTGGCCATAAACCCTTTCTACAGATACATAAATGAGATCACGCTCTGCAGAGAAGCATTAAGCAGCAATCCGGGAAGCGGTTAAGGCTGTTTATTTGTTTGAAACTATAACAGCCAGGACAGTGGCGGTGCCTGTGTGTAGAGTCTGAGAGCGGCGCTGAGAGAGAGCTCACATGGGTCATCCTACCACCCAGGGCCTCTGTATATCCAGGCTGTGGAGAAGTACGATGCCCCTGGTGAAAGCCCCTTATTGTCCTTGTAGGTAAACTGAGGCTGGGAGAAGCAAGGGATTTGCTTAAGTTATAGCCAGGAAGCAGCAAACTAACCCCCAGTCAGGTCTCCTATTCCTGTGCTATAATCACTGTTATGGTGAACACCTCCAAACCATCAGCCGTGTATCTCTGAGAAAGTCTCTCCACTTCTCTGAGCCTCAGTTTCCTCATCTGTGAATTGGCAATGTGGCCACCTTTGTTTTTTTCTCATGATCCATATGAGGAGGCTGCAAGGAGCATTTACACAGAGGCACCTAGCTCAGTTCTTACCCACATGGCCATGGCAAGTTATATAACCTCCCTGAGCCTCGGTTTCCTCATCTCTAAAATGAAGGCTGTTGGGAGGATTTGAAAATCTGATTCCACGAGTGACTGGAGTATTTTAAGCACTGTGAAAATATTGGCTAGTTTCATTATTATTATTATCATTGTCTTCTTCATCATCCTTGGCACTGACTAAACCCTTAATAATTATTTTTTCCCTTTTGTGTAGGCAAAGTTGCAAGGTGGGATTACAGGTGTGTGCCATCATGCCAGCTGGCTCTGCCAGTTATTGGCAGTATGAGGCTGCACAAACTTCTCAATTATTTGGAGCCTTAGTTTCCTCATCCAGGAAGTGGGGTAGCAAAACATACCTTGAAGAGCTGCTTTGGAGGATTGGAAAGAACTGTTACATCATTTATGCTAAAAAATTTATAGCAGTTATCCTTTTTTTCTCCACTATGATTTGGTTGGATTTTAAAGTGAGTCTTCTCCAGCGAGGAGCTGGGCTGCCCTCCCTGCAGCCCTGTTTGATACAGCAGGAGCCATTGCCTGGGATTTAGATAGTTTGCATCATGCAGCGCTATCTCATCATTCCATGCTACAGAGGAATGATGAAAAAGCAGGGATGGTGGTTAAGTGGGTGAACAAAACTTACACAGTAAACACTGAATGCAAACATTTTCATTCAGTCGCAATCCTGGGCATGTTACCAGGATTAGAAGGCTGCAGAAGTAAGCTGCGTTCTGCCTGTGACCTCTGGACCCTACCTGTCCTGCCCTGTGCTATGTTCTGCCTTTCCAGCTGGGACCCTCTACTGCAGCAGAAGGTAGGTGGACATCGCATAGAACAAGTGTGTTAAACTGCAGGCCCATTAATCATGGGAGGAGCGTTCACACACTTGGTTAGAGCGTCTTATCAACCAACTGTGAACCCAGTTGGCAGGATCACTTATAATGGATGAAGGGACTAGGGATAAAGCTTCAGGACACAGTAGCGTGGAAGGCAGCTGACTTGACACCAAAACATCCACCATTTGGGGGCACAGTGGAAAAATGGTGGTTAGTAATGGAATAAGATGCCTGTGCTCACTGGCATCTTTGTAATTACAGAGGTGTGCTGTTTGGATCTACTATATTAGGTATCTACTTTGATTTTATTATTTGCCCCTTTGTTATTCCCTGGCTAAAGAAAAATGTCTGTGATCAGTTAGCATAGATACTCAAAACTCCATATCGGGTGGTATATTGTTGACAATCTTGCTGGCCTGCGCCAAATTTTCCATTAGGTGGGATGAAATTAAGCTGCGTATATAGAGATTTATTTTTTAGCTTCTAATGCAGATGATTTAATATGAATCAATTTGATTTAAGATTTTAGTTTTTTGTTATTGTTGTTGTTAATTGCTAAACAACAACAAAAAAAGGAGTGTGCTATTTATTTAAACCCTTGCTTTATATGCTCTGAATATTCTGGTTTCTCACCTCAGAAGGGTGAGCCAACCCTCCTGGTGCCTGCAACTGGGAATAGACTTTCATTTCTCCTGTGTTAAAAATGAGTTTGCCTTGAAGAATATTGGAGGTTCATGAACCAATAGATATAGTGCATTTCTTTTTATATCAGAGTAATGTACTGGCTTGAGGGAAAAGGACTTGGAATCAAACATTTCAGCACCGTCACTTACAGTTCTGTAACACTAGACAAGTTGGTTAATCTCTCTAAGCCTCAGTTTCCTCTTCTGTAAAATGGAGGTAATATTAGTTCCAAATCCACTCCCTGGGATTTTGATCAAGAAGAATGGGTTAGTGCTTACAAGCTCATGGCATGGTCACTGGCATGGGGTGGGCACTGAAGGGTCACTGGCAGCTGCAGCTGTAGCTGTGGCAGACACCCCCACTGGATGTGCTGTGACTGCCTACCTCTCCCCCAAGCAATCAAGACCCCATGGAGATGAGGCTTCATGAGAACTGATGAGTAATTACGGAGGGATTTTATGAGCTAAGTGTTAAACAAAGCCATTGTTAAAGATTAAATGATAGAAACCTACATGTAAATAAGTTATATTCAAAACAAAGGGAGCAATTACTTGATATTGATTCCAGATTCTTTTACTTCATTACACTACCCACCTATGTCTATGTTGTCTGTAGAGTAGAAATCATCTACCATGATCACGCTGCTCACCCCTTCCAGCTCCTCCTGCAGGGACTTCACTTTGAATGGTAGGAATATTTACACCACAGAGATCAGTAAACACTATGAATCAGGGCTTCTCCCATTTCTAGAGGGCCGAATGTGAAATATTTACCAGCACGTCTTTAGGCAAAACTCACAAGCTAATAAGCTTGGCTGCTTTATTGTTGTGCCACTGTTGAGAAAAATCCTTTATATCATGAGATGAAATGTGTCACCTTCTAGCTGAGTTCCAGTTAGACTTTTTAGTGAATTTGTGTTTTCACTGGTAAATAGATCCTGTAGCGTAATACGGTATCTTGGTGCCTTTTCGTATCTCCCCAGTTCACAGAGCGTGGAACGTGTTGGTCCTAACGAAAAGTATTATGGTGTTAAATTTCTTTGTATTCAGATCAGAATTTTTAAAATGTCATTCTTAGATAGGACTATTTTCCTCTAGTCATTAAGCAATTTCAGAAGTGTTTCAACTGCACTATTGAGAAAATCCAGCCTTGATGAGGAATTTTACTTAAATTTTTTCATTTTGATATAGGCTGTTAAAAAACAAAACAGTTGACTCAGGAGAAGGGAAGTAGATATCCTTTGGGGCCTGTGGAAAGCCAGTCCCCTTCTAGGAGAGCCCTGTCTACAAATGACCATTTACTTACCAGGACAACTCCTTCAGTGCTAGACAAAACCAAAGTGCAGTGTCAGCCTGCTCAGATGTGACATTCAGAGAAATGAAAGCAGCAAGTCGCGAGAGTGCCTAGAGGGCCACAGGAAAAGTTGCAGTGCTGCTCGGGCTTTTGAAACGGAGGCAGAAAGGCACTGAACAGGTTGACCTTGGACAACTTGATCAGAGTTTTAGGATCACATGCTATAGTCCAGATTCTGCTGGTGTCCTTCTGATGAGCCGACCTCGCTAGACCTCTCTGAGCTTCCATTTACCATCTCTGTAAGCAGGGCTTGTAAAACTTACCCCATTGTCTGTCAAGTATGTTAAATAAGATAAAGATATGAAGGTCCAGGAACATAGTAGTTACCAGTAAGAGCCACTCCACCAGCTCTATCCACCCTAATTAACTTAGGGTTTTAAGGTCCTAAAATATTAGACACCCTATCTGCATAAAAGTTGTCTTTATAGGTTGTAGGTTTCTATTACTCCATCATTTTCTTCTTTAAAATGTAAAATAACACTGTCCAAGTTGATTTGTGGTAGCTCATTATAGAGGAGATACTAGTCTTGATTCCCTTTTTTTTTTTTTTTTTGTAGGACAGACACAAAATTGGATACATGGCTTATGTCTTTCTTGAAACTAATACCATGTGTGGCATTCCATACTGCTATCTCCATGTGGAATTTCCCTAAGTGGGGGTATTGAGTTCAGTATTTTATAAACTCCACTTGCCTGGAAGAAAATTATTTTAAAAGTCACTTTTTGTCATTTTCCATTAGACACCAATTTCCTAGGCAAAATCAAATGTAGGACACTGTTGAATAAATGAAATAACAGACACATGTCAAGAGGTTAATAACTCCCATTGGCCATTTCTAAAAGGAAGAAAAATCACAGTGTCACTTTCACTCTTGACATTTTGTTCTGTCACCCCTTGAAGTGAACAAAGCATCTTTGTGCATTTCAAAGAGGCCTCCATTTATTTCCTTCCAAAGTTCTCCCGAGTTGTGCCTCTAAATTTCTTGGCTGATGGTGAGCAATGGGAAACCTAAGAAATCTAACTGCAGGGAGGAGCAAAACACATTGCTATTGGCTGTAAACCAGAGGTGTCACCTCCTCCCTGCCCCTCCAACCTCCCTGGGTCTGGTGGCAGTGAAACATCAGAAATGAGAGGGAATTCTCCAGTATGTCAAATCAGTTACACACATTGAGAAATAGAAGCTCGCTACAATATTTGTTCTAAGGGTGGTGTAAAATGATCCCCAATTTCACTGAAATCACAAGGAACCAGCTCTACTCGGTATTCCTGTTTGCCCATGCAGACTCAGGTGCGCAAACCTGCATTTGCATAGCTGGACTCTTGGACCTTCATTTGATACTTGAGTTATGGTTGCTTGTTGTTTCTTTGGTGGTGACTGGAAAGTGATATTTGAAGCCAGCTTCATTTATTATTTTTCCTTCACCACTGTCCCCTCAATTGTGTGCCTCCCTAGCTGGCCTAGGCTCTCTCCCCCGTTCTTTTCCTTTTCATCTATAACCTTCTTTTCTCCTACTGTTTCCTCATTTGGCTGAGAATCTTGAGATATCTGATAAGCATCACCATGACCCAGACATTAGAAAAACAGGTAGTGATTTTCTGACGTTGTTTAAAATACAATTCATTGTAATAAATATTTCTTATATCCTCCTTAAGATATGCATATAGTTAACAACAATACTTGCTTTTACTATGTGTGATAAACTCTGACATTTTAAATTCTTTTCTGTTCTACTTTATTCTTCTCTTTGAAAATGTTGTTTCTGATGGACTAAGTTAATTTCACAAGTCAAAAAGGAGATGTAGCCTACAGATTGAAAACACTGATTCTTGGACTTCAATGCGCACACAAGTCACCTAGGGATGTTGATAAGGAATGATTCTCATTCATTAGATCTGGGGAAGGGCCCATGATTCTTTTTGACTAATAAGCTCCCATGGGATACCAATGCTACTTAACTCTAGACCATACTTGGAGCACTCTGGTTCTCCATTTTTCAGCACCATGGACAGGAGCAAACCTGTGTTTGTCACTAATCTCCAAGCAACCAACAGATCTATGAGTCACTCTGAGTTTGGCCTTTCTGCAAGACCTGTGGCACCAGCTGATGGGGAAGGAAAGAACTTTGTAGAGACTTCCTGACAATGTGGAACATGCTCACTCTCTCTTCCTCATCAAGGAGCCTCCTGGTCTTGAGCAATGAAGCCCTTGGAGCTCAGCCAAGGAGTAGGGCCAGATACAGGGCTGGGGAGCTCTGCATGGGAGTCAGCACAGCCCTGGAGATTACTTCCTTTACTCACTGATTGTCCTGCATCATTCTAGTTCCTGCATGGTGACTCACTGTGGCTCTGCTTTTAATTGGGACCTAGCAGTAAGGCGCAGAATGCCCTTCTCTTAGATTCTCTTTCTGGTGAGCTCTACTCCCACATGATTACTCAGCTTAAATGACAAGTCTTTAACTTTGCCTTCGTCTGTGTCCCTACTGCCCTTTGAATATAACTCTGTTGGAGCTTTATGCAATGTGTTTATGTCTTCCCCAAATAGGCCAATCATTCTTGGCCCTGGACCCATTAAAATTACCTGGGGAGCTTCTGCAAAATACTGATATCCATGCCTTACCCTAGACCAATTAAATCAGAATCTTTGGGCATGCTGTCTGGGCATCAGTATTTTTTAAAAGTTCTCTAAGTGGCTGTGATGTGTAGCCAGGGCTATGAATCGCTGTTACATTGTGAGTCCCTGAGGATATGGATCAAGTCTTTCTCACCTTTCTTTTTCCTCTTTCCCCTCCTCCTCCTTCTCCTCCTCCTCCTCCTCAAAACTCTTTCAGCACCTTGCACAATATCCTGGACTCCCACTAGGTGTCTGATGAATAAGAAAGTACTGTATCTTGCTGGGCTCCCTTTAGCACCTACTCTATGCAAGGCACTAAAGGCTGACATTTGTCTACACTAGACTCACAGCAGACCTATGAAGTAGATCTCATTTATCCCAGTTTGAGGAGGAAGGAACTGAAGCCTAGAAAGTTTGAATCACTTAACTAAGGTCACTGGGTAAGTGGCAGAGTCAGGGTCTGAGCTCAGTCCAGGGATGGGCTGGAGCTGGTTGGAACTGGCCTCACCAGTCTTCTCAAGAAGCTCCTTTTATTAAGCAGGACCCAATGGCACAAGAAAACTGAAATGCTTTTTCTCTAACATCAATTTTTCTAGAGTTTTAGGGAAGATATAGATTTGTCATTAACATTATTATAATATTAATTGTTTTAAAAAATAATACCCTTTGTTAGAGCTTTCTCTTTGCCGGGTACTATGTTTAGTGGTTGCAGCTGTTTCTTGGTATCTATAGGGGGATGGTGTCAGGACGGCCTAAGAATGCTCAAATCCACGGATGCTCAAGTCTTTTGTAACAAACAGTGTGGTATTTGCACCCAACCTATGCACAGGTTACTTTAAATCATTTCTAGATTACTTATGATGCCTGATACAATGTAAATTCTATGTGAATAGTTGTTACACTATATTGCTTAGGGTATGGTGACAACCAAAAATGTTTATCTGTATTTGATACATACATCCCTTTTTCCCCAAATATTTTTGATGCATGATTGGTTGAATCTGTGGATGCAGAACTAGGAGCTGGGGAGGACTGACTGTAGCATTCGTTCCCTACATTATCCTCTGGAGTTTCACAGTGGACCACAAAGTATTATTACTCCTGCTTTGCTTTGCAAATAAGAAAATTGAGGCTTAGGGAGGTTAAGTGGCTCTATGAGGTGACCATGTCTGAAAGTGACTGAGCCAGACTTGAATTCAGGCCCTCCAGACTATAGATTCAGTCCTGCTGAACTGCGCTGCTCCTTCTGCATTTGCAGAACACCATCAGTATGATTATCTCATTAGATTCTCAGAGCTCAACAGGGAGATGGATGACATGACTGAAAAAAAAAATCTCAGACTGCAGAGAGGAGGATGGATGAAAACAGGGATTGGCCCCCTGAGACAGGAGAACAGAAATAGGGTCTCCACAGACCAGAAGGGCTTCCTGGTAAAAGTGGAAATGGCTCCACCTTCACTCACCTCCACAGAACTCCCAGCATCCTTGGTATCCCTCCCAAGACAGTGGGGGAGGCAAGTCCCAGGCAGGGTCATTACTCTGCCTGCTTTCTGAGAGACACAGAAGCCCCTCTGTTGTTGCTGCTGGAGCTCCACGATGATAGATGGAGGGCCATTTGTCGAGCCTGAAACCATCATTCATGGAGGACAATGGCCCTCTGGGACCCAACACATTTGGAGAAGAGCATGAAGCAGACAGAAGCAGGATTATGTGAAACAAAGTCAAAGGAAATTTGTTAGGAGTCTGATTTCCAGAGCCTTGAAATCAGCAGGAATGAAGCCCTTTCTGTGAAAGAGTTATTAGCAAATGCATTTAGAGCTGAGGCAGGTTTGCTAGCTTCCTGGTGTCCATTACCAGCAAACATTGGAAATGATTGTGTAGGATTTAGCAGAGGATTATCCTGTTGGACAGCATTACATGGGATGTATCTTGGTAGGAAGGAGGGTCTGGTGCATGTAATTTATGGGGCTTTGTAGTAAAGAACTAGAGTGGGGAGACTGAATCAGTAACTTCAGAACTATCAGTGGGAGTATTCTTTGTCTGGATCCCTGGTCCCTTTGTACAAGTCTGGGAAGAAATAGGCAATTGAATTTTACTTGGCTTGGGAATCATTTAAAAACCAGAACCCCCTGCCCCATTATGTAAACTATGGAAAATTTAATGTTACAGGTATGAAGATGGGGCTTAGGGTAGTAAAACTGAAATCAGAGAAGTACAATCTAAGGTCTATGTCCTTGCCTTCTGGTTTGGGGGCAAGGAATGTCATCAGTTACCCAAACTGATTATTTTTGACAGTGACTAAAGAGAAGGTCTTCTGGAAGATAAAGCAAGTATGAGGGAAGCTTTAATGGATGTGAAACTAGGTGGGAGATCAGTCCTGATGGTAGCAAAGCATGCAGCTTCCATATCTATGCTCCCTGCCAGGAATGGATTCAGTACCTACCCTGGCAGAGAGGACATGTGGTGGTTTGGGAATTGGCAGGGAAATCATTCATATTAAGAGGAAGAAAACATCCTACTGCAGAATGTACTCGGGACAGGCTTGGCAGGGGTTGGATCTACTCTGTCAGATGCTCATTCCATCTTGGGTCTCACCATGATTGTGGTGGCCTCCACCAAAGGGGTGCTAGGGACATGCTAATTGAGTGCTTGCTGACTGCTTGGTTCTTTGCTAGTGTCTGAGGAGATGAAGATACATGAACTCAGGCAGTGTTTATTGTTCAGAGGTTAAGAACCTGATTGCTGGAACAACATGGCTGGATTCAAGCATGGCTCTGTCACTTTCTTCATCTTGATTAAGCAGTTAAGCATATTGTCTGACTTCTCTGTGACTTGGTTTCTTCATCTTAAGAATGGGAGTAATTGTAGGACATACTTTACAGGTAGGCTGTGTACATTAAATACACATTAAATATGCTAATATTTAATAAAGCATTAAATAAACTAATGTATTTAAAGCACTAAATATGCAAATTCACATAAAACATCAAGTATGCAAATGTATTTAAATCACTAAATAAGTAAATACACAGTACTAAATAAGTTAATTATGTAAAGTATTAAATAAACTAACATATATAAAGTATTAAATAAGCTAGTATATATAGAACAATAGCAATAATAATGCCTGGCACATGGTAAGTGTTCTATACCTGATTTCTGCTTTACTGAAATCCCACTCTGTGTCCACACTTGCACTGACACCAGGGACATAACAGAACATGGTCTGCCCCCATGGGCTCACAGGGCTGAGGGTCAGTCACATAAATGATTACATGGCCAGAAGTGGTTATCCTCTGAGAATGGTTCAGATGGGGAATTGTAGATAAGAGAGATCAAGACCAGTTTGATGGACCAAGGAAAGCTTCCTGGAGGAGGGAACATTTAAGGATTTAAGGATAGGGAGGAATTTCTCACACAAAGAGAGCACAGTGAGGGTCAGCACCTGTCCTGCCTTGAAGGCACTCTCCTTCTTGTGAGAGCTTGTGAAATCTTGAATGGCTTAGATTCCTTCAGGGCCCTGCAGAAAATGGAACAGCCCCAAGGAAGAAAGAAAATAAAAATGGCGGCAGTTTCTTTGAGTATTGTGGGATTCCAGGGAGGGAGAGGCAGCAGGGACTTGAATCACAGAGAAAGGGTCCCACAAGTGGGTGTGCCTGGGGCAGGGCAAACACTGAAGAGGTTCTGATTGCTCCAGAAGAGAAACAGAATGAGCAAAGTTTGAGAGGCAGGACTAGATGAACATGGCTAGAGAAGGGTGGGTAGTTTGAATGGAGACTCCAGGGTGCTTGCTAGAAGGGAGGTCAGCTGGAGAGCCCCAGAGGGTAAGTCCAAGGGTCTTGTGTCCTCAGTCAGAGAGTAGCAAGTGAATTTGAGTTCACTCTGAAGGTTTTCATGGTCACATAAAGAACTATACATTGTGGGCTTGTAAAACATTAGTCCCACCCTCATAGCAGCATTTACAAGGTACAATGAAGGCAAAGCCCTGGGGAAAATGACACACTGACTGTACTTGTCACCCTCCATCCAACCTCCAGCTACCTCCAGCACTCAGCTCCCAGCAGTGCTGCGGTGAGAGTGGCAGGGGACCAGGGAGATAAGCATTTAACATGCTGGACACTGCTGGCGGCTTGACCTGTGGTACTATCACCACACAAGTCCTGACTGCTTAAGCATAGATGCTGAGAAGCTGAGAGCTATGGTGGGTTTGGGACTTCAGGCTCTCTGACTCCAGACCCTGCCTCATCCATTTAGGATGGAGAGGAATTCAATGTGTCAATCATTGTCAGATGCAGAGTCTTGTCCAACTAGAAGTCAGAAATGTCCAGAGTGCACCCTAAGTACTCAGAATGGTTTCCACCGTGTGGGTAACCACACTCAAAACTCCCAGCCAGGTCTCATCTTATTAGGCTGATGAAGGAATGAATTAACCAAGATGTTCTGTCTGCAAGCAGGTGCCCCCAAACCACATTTTATAGGGTGACATGGAAATGTTAATGACATTTAAAACTTAATATTTTAAAAAGCTGTAAAGAGCCCTCTCTCTCTCCTTCCGCAGCATGCTTATAGTGAGCAGAGGCTTTGGGCTTCTCTTGTTTTCCACTTTCTATTCCTTTTCCTAGAAAGCAGAAGACAGATGTCACAATAACTGACCTTCTCTTCCCAGGTTCCCAGACCTTGACAGAGGCAGGGCTGGAATATAAGGGCCCAGGGTGGAGGTGAGGAAAGAAAGTATTCAAAGAGCTGCTCATGCCTGGGATAAGCAATAGACAGGCAGGGCACAAAGGGTCCATTGTCAAGGAAGGAGAAACTGAGATAGGATGAAGAGAGTTGCACGTGTCAGCTCCAGTGCTGCCCCTCTCCTGTGTGATTCAGCTTTTGGTCCTCACCTTCCTCATTCCGGGTGTGTCCTGCCTTCTTGGAAAGCCGCTGGGTATCCAGTGAGGCAGCGTGTGAGGTATCCGGGAGGATCGGGTGCCTCTTGCGTCTCCACCACTGCTGAGCTTTCCTCCTTTTGTTCACAGGAGGAATTATCAAAGAAACCATGTACCTTCCTCACCAGAGTTTGGCTGCTCTTTGATGTTATAGACCAAAGTCTTTCTTTTATCTTATGCTTGGAACCACTTTTGCATTTTAACTTGATATCTGGATGGTGTGTGGTGAGCTGTCCTGTGACAATCTTCATTTGCAACCTCCTTATGCCACTGCAGGTAGAAAGGGACATCATGCATTTGTCACTGCTTCATTTAGTCTTCGTTTGTAGAGCACCTCCAGTGTGCCAGGCCTGGGCTGACCTCTGGGTGGAGAGAGCTTGGTAAGGACATATACACCAGCAGTGGCCATCCCACCTGGCTTGTGCTGTGGTCAATGTAGGCATTGGGGGCTCTGATCTGGCCCTGCCTGGCAGAGTCAGGTTCCCGCACATTGACTCAGGCTGGTCTTGAAGGTAAAGTCTGAGATAATCAAACCATCATGAACAGTAGTTTAGGGTAGAGAATCTGACACTGTCAGGAAACTGAGTGAGTTTTCAGATGACGAAATCAATGCTATGAGAAATCAGAAGATCCAAATAATGAATGTGACCCTCAACAAGTCTTTTTTCTTCTCCTAGCCTGTTTCCCCATCCTGCAGATGAGGATCTCTTCCAGTCCCAATTTGCTAAGAATATGGCTCACAGCCTGTAAGCCAGCATGAAGCCAGTTTGAATCTCTGTCTATTTATCTTATCTTCCTATTTATATTTGGAAGCCTGTTTCTTCATCTGTTAGAATTCCTGCATTACACGCCCTGGAAATGTCTCTGTTTACCTTGATGTGCTGTGAGCATGATCCAGGGTTATTAATAAAACAGGGCAGGCTCCCAGCAGCGAGAGGCTGGATCACAATTGTAAAACTGAGTGTGGCTGTTGCGGGTAGCTGTGGTTGTCCAAGCAAGAATGTCTGCTCTGCATGGGCTCTGCCTGACCTCCAGGGCTGGGACGGAGTGAGGACTCCTTGGCCTTTATGGGACACTGACCTGTTTTCCCAGGGAATGGAACCGCCCTCCCTATAAACCCCAGAGGCTACAAACTGACAAGCTTTTGGCCACACATTCTATTTTAAATATCAAGAAATTTAACACAAAAACTGGTACGTTTTGCCAAAATAGAGAGTTCCACCATCCCTTAGAAAGTCAGAGTTGCCAATATTAGTTCTACCTTCTGTAATGGAGTAATGAAGGACAGTTACCCCTTTCAGAAGGGCACAAGTTCTAGAGTTTGCCACAGTCCCCACTCCTCCCTCTTGTATTACCCCTATAGGCATTAATGTTTGCCACCTTGGGCCCTCCTACCCTTTGGTTTCCTGAGAGGTAATGCATAATAATTACTCACATGTGACTATTACAGATGGTCCTTAACTTTCAATGGTTCAACTTAATGATTTTATGATAGTGACATATTCATACTTAGTGTGATGAATTCTCATCTTTTCCTGGGCTAGCAATACATTATAGATACTCTTTTGTGATGCTGGGCAGTGGCAGTGAGCTGCAGCTCCCAGTTAGCCACATGATGAGAGAAGCAACCCCAACTCTCAGCAGCACTGTGGCAGGAAATTATGATGGTCAGGAGATTAGGCATATTAAATGCATTTTTGACATACAGTATTTTCAACCTTTGATGGATTTATCAGGACATAACTCCCCTGCAGATCAAGGAGCATCTGTGTATGCAATGCAGAATGCTAGCCAGGTAACTTGTCCTTTTCTGGATCATTTTCTCATTCTGTCTTCATTGTAGTCCACAGAGGTGGGCATGGTAATTCCCATTTTACAGATGACAAAACCAAGACTCAAAGAATGAGATTATTGTCCTGTATAAAGAGTTTGAAGAATCTCACACTTGGACATGGCTCTGAGGAGTGGTATGAGCAGGTCCTGGGAGGCAGCAGGGACCCATTCCTGTATCTGATTTAACAAATTCACTGGGTAATTCTGTGCAAGTCCCTGTCCCTACAGGCACTTTACTTTCCTTTTCTGTAAAATGAAGTTACTGCACTAAATCAGAGCTTCTTCATGTGAGTGTGTGGCCGGGAACAAAATAACTGAAAGTTAGCATTTTCTCCCATTGTGAATGTAGGCAATAAACCACAATAGCATTAGCAGTTTCTGAGACTTTGTTACCAGGAAGAATCAGATATTTTTGTATCCCATTATAGTTATTGGAGATGCCTCAAAATATCATTTACGCTCATCACTATCTCAAGGTTATGATAGTTATTAGGCCTGCCGTTAGATCTTGTTATGACTTAAAAAAGAAATAAAAATGTAACGATCACAAATTTCTCATTTTAACATTTTGATAACTCTTTCAATATAATTGTTTTCCTTTGTAATCTTATTGATTTTTTATTTTATGCATTTAGGAACACTTTTCTAAGAAAGGGCCTGTAAGTTTCAAGAAATTGCCAAAGGGGTTCATGGGACAGAAAGTTTATGCTCTTGTCCCCAGTGATATCTAGGCCATTCCAGCTCCAAGGACTCCAGGTTCCATGGGTACCAGTCCTGAGACCAGCCCTCAGGAGCCCACTTCCACCCTCTGCCCGGCCCACTCTGCTTTCACACCTGACGCAGCTTCAAGGCAATTCCCTGGGCCCTATGCAGCCTGGGTGTCACTCAGTTACATCAGACCAACATCGACCAGCCTGCTGGGTGCTTGAAGCAATTAGAGAAGCTTGGGATGGGCTACCAGGAGAGAGGGTGAAGGCTCCCACCCTCACTCAGGCCTTGGCCCCCTTGAGGTTTCCAGTGCTAGAAGAGCATCAGGGTACTCAGATCTCTAGACCTCATGCCTCAGTTTCTATCCTGGTTCCTCCCCAGTGGGTTTTTGTATGGAAATCTGAGATTAGAGCTCTTGGGTATTTCTTGTTGTTTTTCAGGGGAAAAAGCTGAGACACAGAAAAGCCTAGGGTCACACAGAATGGGATGTCTGAGGAAAGAAAAGAATTGCAGAGAGGAAGCAGAACGGCCAGCAGGGACCAGACCATATGGGCATGTAGCCAGTGTAGGAGGCACATGTTCCTGAGCATGGAATGCAGAGAGACCAGTGGGGATCCATTATAGAAGCTCAGGTGAGCGATGACTGTGGCTGGGATGAAGATGGTGGAGGCAGAGATGGTGAGATGTTGACCAAAATGGGAAAGCTTAAGCAGTTACGACCAGCTGGACTCCATGATGGGTTAGCTCTGGGGGTGGAGGAGAGGGAGAGGGGTTAAGGATGGCCTGGGTTTCTAGCTTGTACCACTGATGGGAGGTAGGTCCACCTACAGACATGGGAGCCAGCCAAGGGGCACCCATTGGAGGGAGACCATGGGAATGTGGAATTGATGCAATGCTGAGTTTGAAGTTAACAGGAGGGTCTGAGTGCCAGGCCCCCTGCTTCTTGTTCCTAGAGGCAAGTCACATTGCCTCTCCAAGCTTCATGTCCTCAACTATAAACCTGGGGAAGTAAAACCTGCTTTATAGGGTTGCTGTGATGATTACCACAAACCTGGAGTGGAGGTGCCCTGTACATGATAACTGCCAGTGCCCACAGGCAGTCACCAGTTGATTTCAATCAAATATATATCCTTAGGAATTACTTAAGATATTGTTACAAAGAGGCATATGTGGCTAATTTCTCTCCTTGGGAAATAAAATGTGACTCCATGACACAGGTGATGGGGGTAAGGTGTCTGTGCTTGGTTGTTGAAGCTTGTACCTATGTCCCCAGCATTGGGGGGAGATGGTATTGTACAGAGTGGGATCCTTGGACTGGGATTCAAATATTTGGGCTCCACTCCTGCCCCTATGGCCTCAGCAGGCCACAGAACCTCTCTGAGCCTTAGTTTTTTCAGTTGTCAGATGGAAATGGTGAGCCAAATTTAAATAAAGTGAGTTCATATAGAGATGATGTCATGCACATTATCAGGTACGTAGTAAGCACTTAATAAAAGTTACTGCTTTGCTCTTAAATAACCATTGCTCTTGTGAATTAGGGAAGAAAGTAGTGAGTGACACCAGGCCCTTCCTGGCATGACTTTGTCCCCTATCACCTCTTCATCCATTCCTTATGATCCAGCACAGTGAGCTGCTCCACTTTCTCCACACACAGCTGCTCTCAGCATGGCGTGCCCTTTGCCATCTATGGCTCTCTGGTGCCTTCTTAGTCTCCAGGGTGCAGGCAAGAGCCACTTCTACCATGAAGCTTTCCTTGTGCTACTATGGAGACTTTTGTGTCACTTGGCCCTTCTTGAACACACTCCAGCACTCAGTTTTAGGTTATAAGTCAGCCAAATATTCTCCACTATAAACCTCTTGGGCCCATGACCTTATCTGTTTCAGTTTACTAATACCCTTAAAAATAAACACAGGGTCCATGACAAAAAGAAAAAAAAGTACCAAATATATCAAATTAATTTAACTTTTAACGGCTGAAGCACCAACTCAACCAGCCTGCCCATGGCTCCAGGACTGCTGTGGAGGTTGCCCTGCACCAACTGGGTCAGAAAAGAACAGGCTGCATGGAGGGATTTACAGTTGATACCTGAAATTACTCTTCAAGGCATTGCCAATGAAGCCAGGCCCACAGCCTCTGCTAACTGGGCCACTGCAGTTATGCTGCTGAGGAGCTGGCAAGGGAGGGGAAATTAGTGACCCCAGGAACAAAATCAGGAACCCTTTCCTTGGGTCTGGATCAGCTATGGCTCTGTGGTTCTCTGCTTCAGCCCTGTTTCTCGCTTCAGCCCTGTTTCTCACTGCAGCCAGTGATGATCTGAATGACAAATCTGGCCCTATATGTGCCCAGCTTAAAACCCCTGAAGGGACAATCCCATTATCAGAGCCTGGCACCCATGCCTGCATTCCACCTCCCCCTCTTCAGCAGGCCCTTCTCAGAATGGGTCTGCATCTCATGCCCAGTGCCGTGGACCTTTCTGTTGTGCAAAGACTATGCTCCTAAGTCTTACAGGAAGACTGACCTGCCTGTTCTCACCCCATTAGAACTGAACCTTCATTGGTGGATTTCACTGTAGGTCACAGGCTCCCCCATTCTACCAGTTTGTGTCCTTTAGTGCAGGAGCATGTCTTGTGGACCATGCTTAGTGGTAGAAATGTAAAAGCAGGGAGTGTTCTTCAGGACTGCTCTGTAGGACCCATCTAGATGTTTGAGAAATGCTGTTCCATATAATTCCCATAGTATCCCTGTAAGACTGGAGTAAGTATCCTGGTTTACATAAAGAGAAGGAAGCTAAGGCTCAGAGGGAGTAAGTAACTTTCTCAGTGTCCCCTGACTCAACTTGGGTTATAACCAGAATTTGAACATGGATTAGGCTGGTGTCCTTTCTGCTTTCTAGACACCAGCTCTGGTCTGGGTCTGACACAGAATAAACAGTTAAGTGTTGAATAGAAGGGTGAACATGAAGTTGCTGGGTGGAGAAGTTGATCCTTCAAGAAGAGCTCACATGGGGCTGGGATTGTGGCTCAGCGGTAGAGCACTCACCTAGCACGTGCAAGGCCCTGGGTTCGATCCTCAGCACCACATAATAATAAATAAATAAATAAATAAAATAAAGGTATTTTGTCTGACTACAACTTAAAAAAAAAAAGAAGAAGAAGAGCTCACATGGTTGGTTTGTTAAAATTAGAAAGACTCCCTCACATGGTTCTGTGGCTTGTTTGAAAAGAGATGACAATATCATGTAGTATCTTGGATTATTATTAGACTTTCCATGTTTTCCATGCACATAATGAAAACCATTTTCTCTGCTGAACAGCACAGAAACTATCTCTGTCTGAAAGCAACTTGATGCAGAGTATCCCAGCTGGGAGCATGAAGGGCACCCAGAGAAGGTGTGGCTGGTCCCCAGAAGGCCAGTTAATGCATCAGGATTTTACCCACACCATGCTGGCTTGTTAGGGGCTGAGGTCTTGTGGCTAGAGTACAATTTTCTCATCCTAAATTGTTTCACACCATTCTGATCACATACACAAAAATGAAATCTAACAAAGAGGGAGAAAGAAGAACAAAATCTTTGACTCTGAAATACCCAGAAGAAAGCTAAAATGGACATGGTTTGAGGACCTAACTGGCAGCAGACATCCAGGATAAAAAAAAACAAGTACAAGCAGTGAAGATGTTGGAAATTAAACACCATAGTCCTTGGGAAGCACCCATCCTTACTCAGACATATGGTGGCAATATGACCAGCTTCACTTATATCAAGAAATATATAATCAGCTGAAATCAGCTACTGCACCTGAAGAGCAGATATATAGAGCTCAAGAAGCATCTCTGAGTCTTAGATTTTCTAGGACCTCTTGAGCAGAGGGAGCAGAGACTTCCAGAAAGGAGACTAGCTGGTGCTCTCTCCTTCCCTGCTTTAGTGAGTCCCAGGGCCCTGCCCTTGCAGGTGTTGACCCACCCAGGTCGACCATTGCATCCGATGGGTAAGCCAGTGGGAGCCTCAGCCCCAGTTGGTGCCCTGTGAGACCAAATTAAGGTAAAGAAATGGTGGATCTACAGCACAACTTGCTCTTTGCCTTCTATCCCAGAGACCCTCTAAGAAAGGGAGCAGGGGGAGAGAGGACCTAAGTGCCGGCAGACATCCAGGGTTAAAAAAAAAAATACAAGCAATTTAGTTTTACTAAATTCAGTGACTGAATGTAGTGTTGAGGACAAATTTCACTTTGGGGCAGGGCAAAGAGGCAGCTGGTGAAGCGCTGAGACTCTCTGACATATAATCCACTTTTCTTCCTTTCAATTCAGCAAAATAACCTAAGAGAAAATATTCATAAATATACATATGATCTATAGAAGGCAAAATCATCAAAGCAATAATGCTAGAAATGCAAATTTATTTTTTATTTTTAAATGTTAGGAGAAAAGCTGGTGGATTTGATGTAATTACTATATAACTTGACATAAAGTAAATTCACTGAAGAGACACTTGTTGAAGATGGATAAAACAGGGTGGATAGAGGAGGGAGATACAGAAAGGACAAAGGCATGGACCTCACTTTTGAAATGCCTCAACTCTGGTGAGCTTGTGGTTGCCAAAGTCAGGGATTTGAATTTTGTTCCTGGAAGGAGATATGACAGTCATTCGTGATTAGGTCAGAGCCTGGCATATGAAGAACCGGTCTGATTTGTCACCTCATATGCTTTCTGAATAAAGACCCACATTAATTTCTTACTAAAACTTAGAGTTGATTTGCTTGGTCCTTAGAATAGATTGGTTGTTTACCTTTTGTTTTTCCTTTGAGAAAGAAAGCAATTCAGTGAGCATTTGTTGACTGCTTGGCAAATGTGCTAGGTACCATGCCAAGCTCTAAGGAGAGAATGCTGGACCAGGGAGACCTGTCTTTGTCCTCGTGGACCTTTCAGTCTGCCACATATTAAATGAACCACACCAAGCAGCACTCCATCACAGTGTGTGTCCTGCAAAGAAAAGACCTGTACATAGTTAGGAGAACTTACTTAGTCTGGGAGTTTGGGGTTTCTCTGGGGTGATGGCGTTTAAGCAGACAGTCCTGAAGGATGGACTTGGATTAGCAGGCAAAGGGCAGAGCATACGACCTTTAGGACAGAAGGGAATGGCACTAGGGAAGGCTGTGACCCATTTGAAGACCTGAAAGGAATCCAGTATAGCTCAAGCTTAGAGATTAAGGTGGGATGAATGGATTAGCAACCCACGAAGTACAGAACCCAGGTTCTAGAAGCAGCCTTGTAAGGCACAAGGTCACACTTTATCTTTATTGGATTAGGAAGCTCTCAAAGGATTTTTGGCAGGGGAGATAATCCAACTTGCATTTATATATATATAAAAAAATCCCTCTGACTTTGATGGTGAAAGAATTAGAGTGGAGGATTAGGGAGACCAGGTAGACGGGGACTGCCCAAGTCCAGGTGAGAGATAATGATGGCTTGCTTGCATGAGGGTAATGGAGCTGGAGAGGAAGAAAAAATGTAGTGATCTAAGGTGTCTTTGGAGGTACAGATGTTAGGACTTAGTGATTGGTTGTGGTAGTGACATGCAGGGACATATCAAGACAGGAGCTCAGGTTTCTAGTGAAAGTAATTAAGAGACAGTGGTGCCCTTCCTGTGACTGAACATGCTGGAAGAAGGTTAAAATAACAACAATAATAACAACTATAACAACAAGCAAAAGACAAATGATGAATTCTTTTGTACCAACAAGAGACTGACATTGTATGTAGAAATGGGTTAAGGATAAAAAATGTGAAATTCCTAACAGAAGTGCAGTTGCCAAGACATGTAGAAAAAGGTGTTTAACTGTATTTAAGAGAGGCAGATTAAAATATCAAAGCACCATTTACCTATCACATTGATAGAGGATTTTTTTTTTTTAGAAAAGCATGCTAATGCCTAATATTGATGAAAACCAGAAATGGCATTCACATATATTGCTGGTAGAAATTAAATGTGGTATAGTTTTTTTTCTGTTTTGTTTTGTTTTGTTTTGTTTTTTGCAGGGGAGGGTAGTTTTAAATTGTTCAAAATGTTAAGCAATATAGTTTAAGTACATATTCAAACAACCTTGCAAGAAATGTTTACAAAGTATCAAAGTATTTACACTATGAAAAAATTTGGAAACAATCTCTACATCTGTAAGTAGGAGGTTATTTATGTATCTATATATCTATTTTTTTTTGGTACTGGGGATTGAACTCAGGGTCACTCAACCACTGAGCCACATCCCCAGCCTTATTTTGCACTTTATTTATTTATTTATTGTTTGTTTGTTTTTTATAAATGTAATAAAATTTTTAGTAATTAAAGAAAAAATGATTTTCATGAAAACTTCAAAATGTCACCAAGCTCTTAGCTTGATTTTTTAAATTTTTTTTGTTTTAGATATACATGACAGTAGACTGCATTTATGCACTTTGATATATCATACATAAATGGGATATAATTTCTCATTTTTCTGATTATACATATAGAATCACATCGATCATGTAGTTATATATGTATATAAGGTAATAATGTCTGTTTCTTTCTACTATCCTTCCTATCCCCATATTCCCTCCTCTACCTTCAGTCCCCTCTACCTAATATAAAGCATCTCTATTTTTCCCTTGCTCATTGTTGTGAATTAGCAATCTCATATCAGAGAAAACATCTGGCATTAGCTTATTTAGCTTAGAATGATATTCTCTAACTCCAGCAAACACCATAATTTCATTCTTCTTTAAAGCTGAGAAATATTTCATCACCTACACAGATCACATTTTCTTCATCCATTCATCTATTGAAGGGCACGTAGGTTGGTTCCATAGTTTAACTATTATGAATTGAGTTGCTATAAACATTGATGTGGCTGCATCACTATAGTATGCTGATTTTAAGTCCTTTGAGTATAAACCAAGGAGTGGGATAGCTGAGTCAAATGGTGGTTCCATTCCAAGTTTTCTGAGGAATCTCCATACTGCTTTTCATAGTGATTGCACCAATTTGCAGTCCCACCAGCAACATATGAGTGTACCTTTTTCCCTACATCCTCGCCAACTTTATTGTTGCCTGTATTCTTGATAATTGCTATTCTGACTGGAGTGAGATGAAATCTCAGAGTAGTTTTGAATTTCATTTCTCTAATTGCTAGATATGTTGAACATTTTTTCATATATTTGTTGGTTGATTATGTATCTTCTTCTGAGAAGTGTCTGTTCAGTTCCTTAGCCCATTTATTGACTGGATTATTTATTATTATTATTATTATTATTATTATTATTATTATTATTATTATTATTATTATTATTTGGTGTTAAGGTTTTTGAGTTCTTTATATATCCTAGAGATTAATACTTTATCTGAAGTGCATGTAGTAAAGATTTTCTCCCATTCTGTAGCTCTCTTTTCACATTATTGTTTCTTTTGCTCAGAAGAAGCTGTTTAGTTTGAATCCATCCCATTTATTGATTCTTTAGTTTACTTCTTGTGCTTTAAGGGTCTTGTTACAGAAATCAGAACCTAAGCTAACAGGGTGAAGATTTGGATCTACTTTTTCTTCTAGTAGGCACAGAGTCTCTGTTCTAGTGCTTAAGTCTTTGATCCACTTTGAGTTGAGTTTCATGCAGGGTGAGAGATAGAGGTTTAATTTCATTTTGTTTACATATGGCTTTCCATTTTTCTCAGCACCATTTGTTGAATAGGCTATCTTTTCTCCAGTGAGTGTTTTTGGCATCTTTGTCTAGTATGAGATAACTATATTTGTATGGATTTGTTTCTGTGTCTTTCATTCTGGACCATTGGTCTACATGTCTGTTTTGATACCAATACCATTCTGTTTTTGTTACTATAGCTCTGTAGTATAATTTAAATTCTGGTAATGTGGTGCCTCCTGCTTCATTTTTCTTGCTAAGGATGGCTTTGTCTATTCTGGTTCTCTTATTGTATAAATGAATTTCATGATTGCTTTTTATAGTTGTATGAAGAATGTCATTGGGATTTTAGTTGGGATTGTGTTAAATCTGTATAATGCTTTTGGTAGTATGCCCATTTTGACAATACTAATTCTGCCTATCTAGGAACATGGGAGGTTCTTTCATCTTATAAGGTTTTTTCCAATTTCTTTCTTTAGTTTTGTAGTTTTCATTGTAGAGGACTTTCCCTTCTTCTGTTAGATTTGTTACATTGATTCCCAAGTCCCCCCGACCCCCTCCGAGGCTATTGTGAATGGGGTAGTTTCCTAATTTCTCTTTCAGTGAATTCATCACTGATGTATAGAAATGTATTTGATTTATGGGTATTGATTTTATATCCTGCTACTTTACTAAATTCATTTATTAGTTTTAGAAGTTTTCTGGTAGAATTTTTTGGATCTTCTAAATATAGAATCATGTCATTGGCAAATAGTGATAGTTTGAATTCTTCTTTACATATTTGTATCCCTTTAATTTCTTTCTCCTAATTGCTCTGGTTAGAGTTTCAAGGACGATGTTGAATAAAAGTGGTGAAAGAGGACATCCTTGTCTTGTTCCAGTTTTTAGAGAGAATGCTTTCAATTTTTCTCTGCTTAGAATTATGCTGGCCTTGGATTTAGCATATATAGCTTTTACAATGTTGAGGTGTATGTTCCTACTATCCCTAGTTTTTCTAGTGTTTTGAACATGAAGGGGTGCGGTATTTTTTAAAATGCTTTTTTCTGCATCTATTGAGATGATCATATGGTTCTTGTTTTTAAGTCTATTGATAAGATGAATTGTGTTTATTGATTTCCATATGTTGAACCAACCCTGAATTACTGGAATGAATTCCACTTGATTGTGGTGCACTATCTTTTCAGTATATTTTTGTATGTGATTTGCCAGAATTGTAATGAGAATTTTTGCATCTATGTTCATCAGGGATTCTGAAGTTTTCTTTCCTTTATGTGCCTTTGTCTGGTTTTGGTATCAGGGTGATATTAGCCTCATAGAATGAATTTGGAAGTGTTTCCTCCTCAACTATTTCATGGAATACTTTGAGGAGTATTGGTGTTAATTCTTCTAAAAGTCTTATAGAAATTGGTTGAGAATCCATTGGGTCCTGGGCTTTTCTTGGTTAATAGGATTTTTATGGCATTTTCTATTTTATTACTTGAAATTGATCTGTTTAAATTGGGTAGGTCTTTCAGTTTGGGTAGGTCATATGTCTCTAGAAAATTGTTGATGTCTTTGATATTTTCTATTTTATTGTTGTATAGATTTTCAAAATAGGTTCTAAATATCTTTTTATTCAGATGTGTTCATTGTGATCTTTCCTTAGACAGGGTCTCAATGAATTGCTTAGTGCCTCACTTTTGCTGAGGATGTCTTTGAACTTGCCATACTCCTGCCTCAGCTCCAGAACCTCTGGGATTACAGGCATGCACAACTGAGCCTGGCTACATAACCATTTTTAAGTATGCTATTTCACTAGGTGAAAAAATAGATCATGTGAGACTCAATGGCACAAGTCTATAATTCCAGCAACTCAAGAGGGTAAGGCAGGAAGATCACAAGTTCAAAGCCAGCCTCGGCAACTCAGAGAGACCTTATATCAAAATAAAATAAAACAGCTGGGAATGTATCTCAGTGGTGCTAGAGTGCTTACCTAGCATACATGAGACCCTGACTTCAATCCTCAGTGCTGGAAAAGAAAAAGAGTTGTTATAATGAGTTTGTTTAATATGATCCTATTTTGTAGAGTATCTGAATGTGAATGTGACTTGTGTGAATGTCCATGTGTCTTCTTACAAAAAGATTTAGGAGAAAATATATATATAAAAGATATTGCTAGTAGTCAGTGAGATTTAACTGTATTTAGTATATTTGGATAAATAGAAAAAAATAATAGTTTATAAACAACTCTGATTATCCCTTCCCTGGGAAGGATAATCAGAGTTATTTGTTTTCCTGTTTCTGCCCAGCTTGGATCTCCTCTTCCATGTAGAAATAAGAAACTTGATGATGAAGGTCTAGGCCATTTCTATAGGCCTTTCAGCCTGTTTGCTTGCTGGTCATAAAATATTCATGCCAATTAATTTTAAGCCAGATGACAGGAAGTGGAAGTTTAGAGCTGCCCAAAGCTCACTCCACCACAGCTTCCATCAGTGTCCAGCACAATCCCTTTGCCACTCTTTTGCTCATCCCTTGGCAGTTGGGATTTCATCCTCATTTGCAGTGGCGGTGGCATTCCTGGGTGTTAGATTACCAGGCCTTTCCATTTCCTTGGTTACTATCTTGGATCTTTGAACAAAGAATCACTTTCAGTTCACATTTTTCTAAACTTGGTTTTAGAAATTATGCAGCTTCTTATCCAAGGGCCCTTTGGGGGGTCTTAAATAAGTACTGATACAATCTAGTCACTTTTTGGAGAAGCTGACAGTGTAACGGAACTGGATGACCTTGCCTTGATTTGGAAATAAAATTTAATTAGTGGTCAGATGCTAAAGAAATGCAAATTTGGAATTTGAGGACTGGCATGAACGCTGGGTTAACAGGGCAAGTCCTGGTTCCTTCTGTAAGGAGCTGTGTGACTTTGAACATATCGTAAGGTGTTTTTGTTGTTTCAGCTTTAAAATATGACAAAATGAGGTTCTGAGGTCACAGTAAAGTGAGGGAACTTACACAAGCCTCCCCCCAAAATGTAATGGGGGCACTGAGGGGGAGGTGGGCAAAGTGGATGAGCATTTTAAATGTCAAGAGTTATCTATTATAATAAGAATTAGAAAAAGGTATATAAACTGCATCTCAAACCTGTGACTTCATGGATATTTGTATGTAGAATGGTTATAAGTATAAACTGAGTTGTTAGCATCCCCTTTGTATCTACAGAATCCATTTTCAGTTGCAAGACTACCTTTCACTAGGCACGGGCGGTGGGGGGCACAGGAAAGGAGCTGTAGGATTTTTTTTTAATAATAAAATCCCTTAAAAATAAAGTTAAACAAGAATATGTGAATTGCTTTGGAAAAGTTAATGATAGTAGAGGCAACCCATGGATATGGTAAAAAATGTGATGTTGGTGCCCAAATTACTGCATCAAGCCTTGGATGGATCACTAAGCCTTATCGAGCTACAGTTTTCTCAGCTGTAAAAATCTCCCAGGGTGTTTATGAGGATCATGAGATAATGTCTGCAGATATTATCAGCTCAATAACTGTCACTTAGTAGGGACTCAAATGTATGAGTTTCCTTTTCTTTCTGTAGCCTCTTTTTTTTTTTAAGTTAAAATAATATCTGTGATAGGCTGGTAAGTTTTCTTATTTTCAAGATGAGGTAGCAGATCCCAACTGGAGAAGGACAGTCCAAGGGCTGAGGTCACCTGCTCTTTACTCCGCCAGGCTCAGGTGTAGCAGTGAGGGCATAGATCAGACCTCAGATCCAAAGAGCTTGGGGAAACGGACCAAGCTGAGAGAACGAAATAAAGCAACCAAGGCAACAGTCCTGCTCTAACACCAGGGGCCAGAGAGGGAGAATCACAATCTGCTGGGCACTGAGTACTTTTAAATTGTATGGATTTGTATAGCCCCTGCTCTGAAAAGAGCTGAACTCCATGTATACAAGAAAATAAGTTTGGAAAAGTATCTCAGAATGTTGGAAGGAAGTATGTTGAGGTTGCAGCCCTTTTCTTTGCTCTATTTCTTCTGGTTTCTTAGTGGCCTTTCACAGATTAACATCTATGAAAAATAAACATAAGTGCCCAAATGATGGGAAGGCTGAATTTTCTGTCCTGGGAGTTGGGCACTATTGGCATCCGGGCTTGCAACATAACTATTAATTACCATGCTTAATTTTTTATGATCACACTTCATTTTCTGAATAGTTCCCCTTGCAAACCGTGACCATTGGCAATTTCCTCTGCTCCATGGGATCATGGAGAGTTGGTAGCCAACATTAGGTATAAAACCAGTGATGCATTTTAGTCCAGAGGACTCAAGGGATTAATTGTGATTGTCTTCTTGTTTTGCAGATGGAAATTTTGAGAATCAGAGAGGGCTGGTGATCTCTCAGACGCTTGGTCAGTAGGTAAGTGATGATAAAGGACAGTCTGAAACAAAATATGCTTCTAGGCTCTATGACCTAACCTCCGCCAGACCCAGTGGCTCCTGTTTTGTGACTTTTCTATTTTGCACAATTCAAGGAATAAGATGAGCTGGTTTGAGGCCTTTGCAACGTCGTGTGCACTTGTTTCTGGTTGTTCCCTTCGTGGAGTTGGAATGAATGTTCAATTCGAGTTTTTGAAGACCTCCTAGGTATTGTCTGGCCTGCAATGGGACTTTCCCTGGGAATGGTAGACCCATTAGATTCTGGCCTGCCCTGTGGCTGGTGTGACACTCACTGACTGTCCCTGCAATAGACCTGAGTGTTTGATGAATGTAGCACTGATCCAAGGGGTGAGAGGGTGTTGACCTCAGCCCCACAATGACCCACTCTATGACCTTCAGTACACAACTTCACGCAAGGTTGTCTTCATTTTGCCTGCCTTCTTCCCAACTGTTTTACTACAGAAAATTTGGTGCTAGTCTCTGTTCCAGGTACTGGAGATGACAAGCTAAAGACAGCATAGATTTTGCCCTTGAGGAGCTCACGGCCCAGTGGATGAGCTCCTTCTTTCCTTGGTAGTTTCTCATCATGAGAATTTCTCATATCTGCTTGGAGTTTGTAGTTGGTGGAGTGTTTTGTGACCTTCACAAAACTATGTAAGATAGAAAGAAGTTGTGACTTCCATCCACAGAGGAGAGACCCGCGGCTCAGGTTGGCCAAGGCTATCCAGGGAGTAGGACTCAGAGCTGGACTCCAGATCCTTGCTAACTTCAAGGTTGGTTTCTAATCCCAGCAAAAGATTCCCCCTGACAGTTTTAGCATCTTGTGGGTATTGCTGTGCCCTAATCTTCGGCATCAGGGATGAGGTTGGGGAGACAGGCTCTTGGATGGAGCCCTTGTTGATGTGGGAATAATTTCTGCAAGTCGTTCTTTCCTGTGTCTAGCTGATAGGTGCAGAAGCAATGCTTTTCCTCCCTGGCAATAAAAGCAGCCATCGGCTCTGGGTGAGCTGGTAACCAGAGGGAAATCTGCCCAAGGCCAGGGTTGCCTCCTCCAAGTGACTGGGACTTAACATATCATAGAGAATCTGGCAAGGTGTTTGGGGGGATACAGCCCCCTTCTTGTGCTGTGACCCTGCCGAAGGCTGCTGCTTCCCACCAAAGCTTAATGATCCTGGACTAAAGAAAGCTGGTAGCTTCTGCCTTTGCAGAGCTGCCTTGCCTCAGGCGCAGCGCAGCGTGGAGAATGATAGGGATCAGAGGCTGTGCTGTTTGTTTATGTGGAGGACAACTCCTTGTGGAGGAAGTTCTTGGATTGCCTCAAAGTCTGGAATTTCAAAGGGTGCAGGACTAACCTCTGGGACTAGACCTGCTTTTTCTATTTTGCAGTTTGTGTGTGTGCAGGGAATGGTGGCATCCTTGAGGTAGATATGCCTGAAGTGTGGGAAAGTAAAGGATGGCAGGATTTGTGGGCAATGTGTGAATTTTTCAGGATGGGGTATGTGTGTGTGTGTGTGTGTGTGTGTGCGCGCGCGCGGGAGAAAGAGAGACAGAGAGAGAGCGCGCGCGCGCGCGCGAGAGAGAGAGAGAGAGAGAGAGAGAGAGAGAGAGAGAGAGAGCCCTAGGAAGCAATTCTTATGGGAAAAAAATAAAACTTGCTAGTATTATTTTTCAGCAGGACTCCAAAATGGGCTTTAAATAAGTCTCATTAAACTCTTTCATGACTAGGGGAGGCTGGCCCTTCTTTCACTCTGGCTGGGATCACCCAGTTCTCCCTGGCCATCTTCTTTGGGGTCAGATAACAATGCCAGTTATTTGTTTTCATCTCTCCAAAGCCCTTCCCCCTCCCTGCCCTCCACAGCCCCCACTCCCACCCCAGTGCTGTGTGATCTCTCCGCCTGGCCCTCCCCTGGACCTTAACAGGGACAGGGCTGGTGTTGGGACTGACAGATGATAGCTGCTGGAGTGCCCTGTGTCTCTCATTGTCCCAGCAGGGAACTTTAAGGTCTTTGTGCAGGAGGTACACTGAGCTGGGAGTTCCGGGGCACCTTCCTTTCCCTGAGGGTCACTTATGGCTGCAGATGCTTCGCAGGACTGTGTGTGTGCAAACCCTTTCCTTCAAGGGTTCGGTTTCCTCTTGTCTGACATGGGAAGAGGTGAAGTCCTGTTGAAAGGCAGGTTTCACCCTAGACTGCAAGCAATCTGCCAGGTCTCCTGAGTAGAGCCGTTTCCCAGAGTGATTATCTTTCCTGAGCTGAGAGCCAGGTGCTCTGCAACAGGAAGCCAGGCAGGCTTAGCAACAGACTTATCAGGCTACGCTACAAGAATGTTCCTTCGTGTAAACAGGTCTGGGTCTGTACAGTTCTGTTCCTCTCTCTGCATTGGCTCAGCTCTGAGGCTGGTGCATCGTGATTCGCAGGGCTCCTTCGCAGTGGTAAAGCACTCCCTGAGGTGTGCGGCTCTTCTGCATCATTCTTGTTCCTCCCCACACAGAGCTGCAAGTGACTGAGTGTATAGGAAGGACAACCAGTGTTTGTGGTCACCACAAAAAAGCCACTGGCTCAGGGTGGGGGGCGGACAATTGTCCCCCTGGGGTGCTCATGACTTGTATAATATAGCAGGCCTTCATCTGAGTCCTAGTTTGGTCTTTATTCAACCAATTGACTCAACATTTTGCTCCGGTCATTGCAACCTATTGTTGAAGATGTGTCATGCGTATTGCTGTCTAGTCAAGGGTGAGTGGGAATTCACCATCATCCTGCGTCCATTCTACTTGCCAAATTACCTGTCTCAGAGCTGCTGCATCTGCCTAAGGGATGAGGTATCTTTCCTGAATTCATAGAGGCAATAAAGGGATTAGTGGGGGCCATGACTCTGTCAGCCTCAGTTTCTTCATTTCTTAGGTAATAGGTTGTAGGATCGAATAATGATAATCCACAACATATAGGAAAAGACTGATACACAGCAGCAGTAATCGTAGTAGTAATGATGACAGTAATGATAATGCATTATTTTGTGGTACTGTATATTTCTTAAGGTTCTTTTATATTTGATTCTCTCAGCAACCCTGCATTAAAGGCAGGATTAGGATTACTCTCTCAATTAGACAGATGAGGAAATTGGGGCAAAGAGAAATGTGATGTGACTTGTCTACTGCCAGCTCAGAAGGCCTGGTCTGGAGTCAGCAAAAGCCATCATGGCCACAGTGTGGGCTTGGGGAAATGCTGGCTTGGGGATGCCTGGTAGAACTAGAGCATCCAGCCTGGTTGGAGCAGGAAGTACTTCCTCCCCAGACCCTTCTGCCTTTTATCCACCTTGGTCCTGAAGAGCCTGCTGTTTGGAACATTCTGCTTGGTGCTTGTCAGCAACTGCACCCTAGTGGTCATTCTCGAGTCATCGTGGCTACAGTCTTTGGCTCGAATTGGCTCTAAACCAGAAAAGCCAGCTGGCATCAATCCTGTCACATGCCCCAGGTGAACCCATTGCCTGACTTCAAAACTTCCTAGACAGATTCTCCAGGGGTGGGAGAAAGCAGCCACCCAATATCTGCCTTCTATGTGCTCTTAGTCACTGATCAAAAATGCTCATTCAAACACTCTGATCAATAGACACTTAGTAAGCAACTGCATGTGCAAGGTACTCTGGGGATAGGTATATATTTTTTTCTAACTTTTATCTTTTTCACAATAACTAAGTTTCAAAGAAGTTAGTTAACATGCCCAAGACTACATACTAATTTAGTAAAAATGCTGGGATTTGAACTCAGATTCTAGGGCTAGAAAGCTTACACTTTGATTTAAATAAAGCTTGTAGCACAGAGTGGCTAGCAAGAAACAGTGGTCATTTATTAGTGAGAGTTCTTTTTAAAAATAATCATTAACAAAGCACTCACCATACTACATTCTAATTGTTGGTTATTTGTGGTTCTCTTCCACTGGACCATGCAGTTCCTGAGGGTAGAAACTGACAGATCCAGCCCCTATCAAGGTATATGGTTTATAGCAACTGATCAATAAATGTTTGAATGGTTAACAATATTAATAATGAGTGAACTATTGACTACATGCTAGGCATAGTGCTAAGTGCTTTATGTATAGTTTTGGGTCTCTTAACTTTGGGATTCTGAGAACTATTCTGAGAACTGTGAGGTTAGGGAATTTCATCATTTTGTGAACATCATCAGATATATTTACACAAACCAGGTGGTCTCGTCAATCACTCTATGTGGCCTCTTGATGCAATCAAGGGACACAGTAATCATGAGATGCATAAAGCTGCTGCTGGCATGACACAGCATGCTGTTTTATGGTAAACTGATCTCTTGTAAGTATTACATTCTAAAATCATATTAAAATACAGTATAGTAAATACATAAACCAGTAACATCATTGCTTATTATTATGATAAAATATCATGTGCTCTACATACTTGTATGTGCTGCACTTCTATATGACTGGCCGTGAAGTATAGATTTTTCTATACCAACATCATCATAAATATGTGAGTAATGCATCATGCTATGATGTGATAATATTTACATCAGTAGACCGTAATAACTTTTCATTTTCTATGTGACCACTGTCATATGTAGTCTGTCATTGATAAAAAACATCCTTATGTGATGCATGATTATATTATTTTGCTTAATTTTTACAGCAACCCTATAGGATACATACTATTATTTTATACTAAAGGAAAGGTATTGGAAGATTTTTGAGTTACTTTACCAGGTTGCATGGCTGGCTGAAGTGGCAGGACTGGGAGGGGATCTGGGCTAACTGACATAATTTTTGGTGCTCAGTGGATATCCTGTGTCGTTCAGATGCACTAGTCTCCCCAGTTGTCCCCATGTTCTTCATAGCCACAGCTGATTCTCATGGCTCCTTCTGTAAATTCCTGTAAAGCTGTCACTCAAATGCAGGGCCTGCTAATCTTGAGCTGTGTGAGGTTTCCATAGAGAAGAGATAAAGCTAGTGAAGGCTGGAGATTCATAATCATATATGAAAAACAGAATGAAAATCCACTAACAACACTAATGGGAAAGGGGTGTCTTTCCCCAGTAGTAGATTAGATTTGTAAGATACAAGTGGGGGCAAGGTCAACGTCAAGAGGCACAATCTTTTGAGTTCCATGAACAGTGGGGAAGTATTTCAGCAGCATTCTCTGGTGTAACTTTTGGTTTGGCAAGTCCACCACAGCAAACTCATTGGTGGGTGAGACTGAATGAAAGGGAAAGAACAGTCTTGGTGCATTGCTCTCAGGGGAGGGCCTTTACTTCTAGTACCTTCCCACTGGACCTCATGGACCAATGACTTGTTTCATCATGTGGAGCTTCATCGTATGCAAGCCTAAGAAATGGTACTCTAGTTTCCATGCCACAAATAATTGACCCCTTGTGACTTTGTCCAAAAGGTAGCAGGAGCATATGCTTTCTGTGAAAGTAAAGCAGCAGACAGGTAGATCCAGCTGGGAAAGAGAGGGGCTAGGAGTGGCTCTGGGGGCTACCTAGACAGAACAAGGATTCCGATGGAATTTCTGATAGGCCAGAGCTCATGTTGCATGATTCCAGGCAACATGCTGAATCCTGGGGTCCACAGTAAGGAGCACTGGTGCCACCGTCTATAAGCACAAGCACCTATCTTGTGAGGCTGCAAATGAGCACTCCTGCCAAAGGAAAAGGTAAGCAGAGTAACTTTCTGACAGTCTATCAGTTGGAGCCTCCTAGGCATGTCTTTAAGTAGAATCAGGGCTTTGCTGTTTTGGAGGCTAGTCCTGTGCACCCAGGGCGGGTGATGTTGCTAGGTCTTGAAGTTGGACCTGGAAGGTACTTACTCTTTTCTGTACTCCAATGGCTTTTGAACTATGCTCTGCAGAGCCCAGGGGGTTTAGGGAATCCTCTCTGGGATTTCCATATGAGATAAGCAGACAATTCTCTGTTGAATCCTGTCCCTCCAATCTGCGGTTCCTCTTCTGTTTGCAAACTGGGCTTCCTTGCTGCCAAGGCAAAGGTTCAGCCAGGATGCACCCCAGGGCCCTGCTGTTTGCAGCTGATGTTCATTTTCACTGCAGTGTCTGATCTGATTGGTCACTGCCTGTGCCTATCAGTTGTTAAATATTTTGAATTTTACTACTCCCTGCAAGCCTTCCTTTGTGCAACAGAGGCATGGCCCTGTACTAGCTGCATCCTAAAGTAGTACCATCTGCAAGGGTCCAACCTTGAAGCCACTGCTGCACAGAGCAATGGTCGCATTATCTTTGAGAAGGGCTTATCAGTTCATCTTGGGGCCACAAAGTCACTGTTCATGTGGAGGTTGGTGACTTGTCTATTCTACCCCTCCCCCTATTAAAGCAAAAGCTGGATTTGGTTGCAGTGGCAGATCTGGGAACCTGAATCGGTCTTTGCTCCCTCAGCCCCTGAGTGTCTCTTTAGAAAGCAGGTAGCACCACGGTTTATCACCTGCATGTGAACTTGACTCCCAGACTCACTCGGCTGTGCTGTTGAGAACAAACAGTCTTCTCAAATGAGCAGGAAATGCCAGCTTCTCTGGCAGAATTCTACACCGGCATCTCCCACTCTGTCTTCTTAAAAAAAAAAAAAAAAAAAAAAAAAAGAAAGAAAAGACAAAAGGAATGGCAGAGATGTTATATAAAGGAAAGTATATGCACTTGTCACTCAGGCAGGCCAGGATTTATGTCCAAGCTTTGTTCCTCATTAAGCCATTTGACTCTAGAGAATTGGTTCAATCTCTTGGCCTCAGTTTCTTGGTCTATGAAATGGGAATGATGTTAAAATGGCATTTATGATTTACCATGTACCTGGCAGAATTTTAAGCATTTAGATGATAATCTCTACATTTAGATAATAATCTCTACTAGATAGCATTATTCTCTCTTCATCCTACAGATTGGGAAATTGAGGAACAGAATGACTGATTTTTCTAGGTTAACACAAATGGTAGAGCAGACCTCAAATCTGGATGGTTTGGCCAAAAAGACCACACTCCAAACCTCTGTACTTCTCCAGCTCTATCTTGATGCTGTGTAAGGACTGAGTAGTCCCCCAGGAACATGTCTGGGTCAGTGACTAGAGCTAAGCACACATTCCCTATAGCTGATTCTGTCTGCTTATTATGCATTTGGCAGAAATAGAAAAAAAATCTTATTCATTGAGTGCTTTCTATGTGTTTGCACCTATCATCTCTTTTAAACGGCAGTTTTCCTTTTTAGTTTTGGGAGGGGAGAATGGGATAAACAGCCTTCTGAGTTGTGAGCTCCCCATCAATGAAATGCTCTAAACAGGAATAGGATGACCACTTGTCCAGGTTGTAGCAGGGATTTGGGCATTGCATTGTTAGATCATCTCCTGAATTCCACAGTGCTCTTCAGTGCTCAATGAAGGATGCAAGCACTACCAAGATCCCATGGGGCCCCACAACAGTAAAAACAGAGGATGGGAGAAGACCCTTAAACTAATTCTGATGTTTCAGTGTTCTCTAGAAATACTGCACTGATTTCTGAGAGAGTAGCAAAGGCCAATGAAGCAGTTTCTGTCTGTGGCTGCAATCTGTATAACTGTCTGCCAAGAAACCTAGCTACCGGTCTACATTCTGCAATGAGTTTGCTGTGTTATTTAGAAAATCATTTAACCTCTCTGTACCTTTTATCCAAAAGAAATGACAGTACCCTCAAAGAGTCACCGTGTCTACAATGCTTACACATGAGTTGAAAGCATCTTGCCAGTGAGTGTCATTAACATGTATTTCTTCTCATCCTGCTGACACCTTTGCTCTATAATGATTCCTAAAAGTGAGCTGTGGATAAAGGCTAACTATCTCTCTTAGGGTTACAGGGGGAGAGGAGGAGTGATTGAAATGAGAGGAATGGAGCCAACCTAGCCTTTATAGACTGGAGAGCCTCCAAATCTAAAGCAAAACCTCACCTCTGACATAGGCAAAGGAGAAGGAAGGATAAGAACTTTGAGTTTCCTTGCTGCCAAGTTAAAAAGAGAAGACTAATGGACTATGTGTTTATCTCATTGGCTAATGGTGAGTCTTCATTGAAGAGTAAGTAAGCACAGATGACAAGCTATTAGCTAGGCAGAGAGGGGATAGCTTGTGCAGGAATGCAAATACATAATGTATTAGGTGGAGTTCTCCAGGGCCAGACTCTGGGACAGAGATTTGCATGCAGAAAGTTAATCAGTATGCGCTTTTAGGACTAACAACTATAAGGGGGCAAGGGAAGCAGGATTGGGTGGAGGGAAGAGTTGAGCTATAGTAGAGTCACAACAAGGACTTCCACTGGCCCCGCTGGATCACTGGAGCTGGGATGACCCTTCACAAACCCCACACTAAGTCAAGGGCAGTTGGCTTTACTGCCCACTGCAGTGACAGCTGTGCACTGCCGCCAGATGACAGCTCTCTTGGACTAAGGGTCATTCCTGGAGAGGGACTCTATTGAGAGTGGTCAGCAGCCAACAGCAACAGCCCCCAAACTGCAGGAGTGAGTGCCTGACTCCCCAAGGGGGAACCTGGCTGTAACATGACAGCATCCATCTCACATGGTCCAAAGGCTGCCGGTCTTTCCCTCCTCCCCACTGCAGATACTGCCAATTAAAACAGCCTCTTTACCTTCGCATCCAGAAGAGGTCTTAGAACATTTTCAAATGCAAGGCTCCAAATAAATGTTACCAATCAGCTGAAATTCACTTGTGATAAGGAACCCATTTTCTACTTTACCCTCTACATCTGTAGGAGACATTTATTAATGGTATAATAATAGGTCTTCAGTGTTATGATTGAGCTTTCAAGATCGAACAGCTGGTAGACCTTAGAGAATTTCCCTGATGCGTCTACTGGAAAAAGCTATTTTCTTATATTTTCCCTTATTATGCCCTCTGACCATTTTGATCACTGGCTTGTTTTCTTCTGTCTCTACTAAGTGCTGTTTCCCCTTGGTTTATTTCTTTTTTTCCTTCTTTTCTTTTCAACATATATTCTCTTGTCATCACACTCTCATGTCAATCATCAACAATCCTGTGATAAACCTGTCCATCTGAGTAGCTTCTGTAGCCTCCCTAACAATACATTACATCCATTTTAGCTGAAGAAGAAACTGAGACTCAGAGAGGATATCTCATCTTTGCTTCTTTTAAGAGACAAAGACAGCTTTATCTTTGGTCTATGGGTCCCTAAGTTTGTGTGCTTTCTTCTCTACCTTTGAGATGTGTGTGTTTGTTGGGCGTGGGGGTGATCTTGATGGATCTCCTTATTGAATTTTTCCTGACTTGGATTCCTACAAACTCCTCTTGTGAATCCTTCAGGTCATTGTGAATCACTGCAGAGTGCTCTCCCTGCCCAGGGTGGTTACAGAGTTCTGGGCACAGCCTGGCCCCTGAGCCTACAGTGTTCTGTTTCATTCAATTCTGGAGATATTCCAATGAAGGGAGGCTTTAGGATCACAGGCTCACTGTCAGGAACAGTGCACTGGGACTAACACAGAAGCCAAATAATGGTCTGGTTATGGCTCTTGATAAATGAGGCTGTGGTCAGATCAGCTGGCCAACTACCAAAAGCTTGGCAGCATCTCTGGCGGTGCCCACTAGGGTCTCTGGGCAGAATGCCTATGCTCTGATCTGTCATCCTTCTCCTCCCAGAGAGATATTTTAGGTAAAAGAAGGTCTCTTGCCTTTGCCAAGGGAAGGTTCCATCAAACCCAAGATTAGTTAGGCTGTTGTTGAGGAGGACCCACTGAAGCCCCAGTTCTGTGCCAGATATTAAGCTAAACACTTTGGGACGCACACACAAATCAGTGTCCCTACCCCCTCACATTTGGGCCCGTGTCTTTGGTGTGTGTGTGTGTGTGTGTGTGTGTGTACCCTTTAACTAGCAGACATGGGACCCACAGGTCTGTAATGTGTTACTTTTGGGCTCTTATGTCATGGTCTAAAGCGCCAGGGGCAGACTCAACAAACTGACCATGAGATCATTGGAGAAGTATTTATTAGACATTGGTGATCCATAGAACATACTTCCTTAAGTAATACATGAAATCCTTGCTGGATAATCCAGGGCCAAATGGGTCCAGGGGTTCTGTCTGACCTGCTTTCTCACTGGACACCCAAGGGGAACAAGTTACACACTTAATAACCTCCTTCCAGCCATGACTTGGGGAGAACTGTTCATTTTCTGGCACCTCACTTCTGTGCCATCTTCCTTCCTCATGTGTAGAGCCAAAATTTTCCAGAAGAAGAGGCGGCTGAGTGGAGGGGGCTTGACCCCATGTGCTGGCTTTATCAAACCACACACTCTCTTGACCCTTCCATGACTACTTTTCTGAGTTGTAAAGCAGGGTGATCATCCTTTCCTTGCTGGCATCCTCTGAGAATTGCACGTGAGAATGCATATGAAATTCCATTACTGAACAGCCATGGGCCAGCATGAGGATTTGTGGTTCTGGATTCTGTCTTTCTTCTACCAGTTTTTGTTTCCTGGTCTGGCCCCTTCACCATAAGCTCCCATCCCAAATTCAGAAATATATTTTGTCTATGCACATAGCTTTTCCAACAGCTATTTGTAAACATCTTTACCGTTACCCTTCCCAATGAACTTGTTTTAGTTATCTATGTGTCTGTCTTCCTTTCTAAACACCAATATATTTAAAAATCTTGGTTCATTTCTATCCCCTGTATACAACAGATGTTCCATAATTGTTTGAATAAAGAAATGAAGATGAAGGGAAATGAGCAATATGGGCACCTGCTACATATCTTCTCTGGGTATGGAAGGCCGCCTACAATCCTCACAGCAGCTCTGGAAGGTGGTGGTATGCCCACTTCTGCAAAAAGGAAACTGAGATCCAGGGAGGTGGAGTCACATACCCAAGAGAGAAAGGAAGAACAGACTCAGGCCTCTGGACTCAAAAACTAGGGCCCATTTTCTATGCTGGGCTCTCTCTACCCCTCTCCTCTGTTCACATTATTATCGCACAAAACAACATGAATACAACAATAACGGGAAAGGAAATAAAATCACCTTCCGTCTCACTACTTTTAGCAAGTCAGCTGTTTCCATTTTTTTCCACATTCCCTACAGTCTCTTTCTTGCATATTTTTATAGCAGCATTATTGAGATATAATTCACATGCCATAAAATTCACCCTTTTAAAGAATACAATTCCCTGTTTTGTAGAATAATTACAGAGTTGTGCAACCATCACCACTATCTAATTTTAGAACATTTCATCACCCCCAAAAGAAACTCCATCCTCACTAGCAATTGCTCCCCATTCTTTGCTCCCCCCAGCTCTGGCTACCTCTAACCTACTTTCTCTATGGACTTGGCTATTCTGAACATCTTATATAACTGGAATCATACAAGATGTTGCCTTTATTCTGGTTTCTTTCTTTTAGCATAATGGTTTCAAGGTTTATTCATACTCTAGCATGAATCAGTAATTTTTTCCTCTTTCTCTCTCTTAAACACACACCCTGAATTTTTTTAATCTGTATATCAGTTGGTGATGGACATTTGGGTTGTTTCCATTTTTTGACTACTACAAGTATTGCTGTCACAAACACTTTTGTATAATTTTTGTGTGCATATATTTTCAACTCTTTTGGATATAGGTCTAAGAGTGATATTGCTAGGTCATGTGGTAACTCTATGATTAACATTTTCAGGAGCAAGCATCCTGTTTTCAAAGGTAGCTGGTACCACACTATAGAGTCCCACTGGAAATTTATGAATTTTCCAAATTCTTTTACATTATTTATTTCCAAAATTCTGAAAAAAAAATTTCTGTAGTTGTGTATGGACAGCCTGCCTTTATTTTATTTGTTTATTTTTATGTGGTGCTTAGGATCAAGCCCAGTGCCGCACACATGCTAGGCAAGCAAGCATTTTGCCACTGAGCTACAGCCCTAGTCCTCCAAAAATTTTTATTATGTCTTCTTTTAGACACCCCTGTGGGTTTGAGATGGCATCTCATTGTAGCTTTAATTTGGATTTCCCTAATGACTCATAATGTTCAGCATCTTTACATGATTATTGTCAATTTAAAAAATCTCTTTGAAGAAATAGCTATTTAAATCCTTTGCCCATTTCTTCATTGAGTTGTATTTTTATTGATGAGTTATAAGGGTTCCTTATATATTCTTGATACAAGTTACTTATCAATGATTTGCAAATATTTTCTCTCATTCTGTCTTTTTACTTTCTTGATAATGTCCTTTGCAGTACAAAAGTTTTTTATTTTGATGAAGTCCATATTTTTATCTAATTTTTTTTTTCTTTTGTCACTTAGGTTTTTGGTGTCATATCTAAGAAGCCATTGCTTAATCTAACGGCATGAAGATTTATGCCTGTTTTTCTCTAAGAGTTTTATAGTTTTAGTTCTTACATGTAGGTCTTTGATTCACTTTAAACTAATCTTTTTATCTTGCATGGTGTTCTCAATCCAACCTTATTCTTTTGTATTTCAATATCCAGTTATTCTAGAATTATTTTTTCAAAAGATTTTCTTTCCCACTGAATTGTTTTGATACTCTTGCACAAAATCAATTGACCATAAATATGGAAGTTTATTTCTGGATTTTCAATTCTATGCCATTGATATGTATGTATGAATATATGTATACACATACACCACACACACATACACACACACACACGCACATGGATATCCTTTTGATTACTACTTCATAGTAGTTTATAAACTATTAAGTGTAGAAATGTAGATTTTCCAAACTTCTTTTGAATATTTTTTAGTTTATGTATCCTGTGCATTTCCATATAAATTTTAGTATCGCATTGTCAATTTCTATTTGTAAAAATCCAGGGGGATTTTGATGGGAAATGTATTGAATCTGCTAGTCAATATCGCCATCTATACAATATTAAGTCTTCCAGTACATGATCCATGATTATGGCATAACTTTTCATTTATTTAAAACTTTCAAAATTTCTTTTGATGGTGTTTTATAATATTCATAATGCAAGGATAGTACTTTTTGGGGTAAGTTATTCTAAATTATTTTGCTCTTTTTGGATGCTATTATAGACAGAACTGTTTTCTTGGTTGTATTTTTGGTTTGGTTATTGCTAGTGGATAAAACTATAATTATTGATCTTATATCCTGCAACCTTGTTCAACTTGCTTATTAATTCATAGTAGTTTTTAAATAGATTTCTTAAGATTTTCTAGATGTATAAGATCTTATTGTCTATGAGTAGAGAGAGTTTCATTTCTTCTTTCCCCTAATCTGAATGTTTTCATTTATTTTTCTTAGCTAAATTCTCTTAGATGTTTCAGTCCATTATTGAATAGAAGTGATGAGAGCAGACACCTCATTTCTAATTTTTAGGGGAAAGTTCTCAGTCTTTGACAATTAAGTATAATGTTATCTGGGTTTTTTTTTTCAAAGAGGACTTGTATCAAGTTGAGGATTACTTCCTTTCATAGTTTTGTTGAGTTGTGTGTGTGTGTGTGTGTGTGTGTGTGTGTGTGTATGTATTATGAAGGAGGGTTGGATTTTTGTTATTTTTCTGTGTCTATTGACTTGATCATGTATGTCATTTTTGTCCTTTGTTGTCTTAATATTCTGTATTACATTGATTAGTTTTTGTTTGTTAAACCAACCTTACAGATCTTGATAAATCGTAACTTGGTGATGGTGTATAATCCTACATGTTGTTGTTTCAGCTCAGTAGTATTTTGTTGAGAATTTTTCTGTCTATATTTATGGGGGACATTTTTCTATAATTTTTTAAAAATGATGTCCAGGTCTGATTTTGGTATCAGAATCATAAAATGAACTGGGAAGTGTTCCTCCCTCTTCTATTTCTTACACGATTTTATAAAGGATTAGTGTTAAATCTTGCCTCTTTTTTATAAACTTTAAAAAGTCCTGATGAGCATAAAGCTTATGACAGCTTACAGTTATGTCTTTTCCCTTGTTCACATCAGAAAAAGAGTCTATAAACCCTAGAAACTTGGTAGTGAATTGAATTTCTTGACATTATGCTAGAATAGGCACTGAACACTGAGGACCAAGGGTGGATAGAACAGATACAATTTTTAACATTTTAAACATTTGAACACAAATGCCTAGATGGATGCTCCTTTGAAGCAAAACTTTCTCCTCCATAACAGATAATAGATTGGCCTCTCCACCTCATGCTGAACAAGACCAATGCTCATACCATTATCTCCCCTGGAATCCATCCTTGTCCTTCTAGAAAACCAAAATATCCACCAGTATTAATAGCTCGGCATCCAGGAGGTTAACAAAAGAGTCCAGTGTTTGTTTTTGTTGTTTTTTAATATGTGAAATTGCGTAAAGAATATTCCTGGCTGAAATTGCTTGCAGCAGAGAAACGAAGAGTCTGAGATTATATCCTGAAATGCAGCAATTTCACTACAGTACAGATAATGATGTCAATCCTGAACACTTCTAAACGAGAGAGGCTTAGAATTGTGGCCATCCACTCATTCATACAGTGACTTCATTAGTTAATTCTGCAATTATATATTAAGCCTCTTTCCTGTGCCAGGTCCTTTACTGGAGTGTCTGGTCACACAGAAAGAAATCCATCTGGCTTGCTGCTCCAGAGGAGCACTCAGACTTATGGGGGGCATATTGGATTCTATTCATTGACTCACAAGCTTGAACATGGCTATAACACAGGCATGTAAGGGAAGTCACAGGAATGTGGCGATAGGAGGGATCAAGGATGAACAATGTCAGAACAAAGTGTTCCACACAGAGTCTTAAAGGATGCAGAGGAGTTTGCCTACTAGACTATGGAACAGGGCCATGGGGCACAAGCAGAGCCAGGAAGGCCATAAGAGCGGAGTCTATCTGCATATTCAAAGACATTCACAAGAGCTTAGGGGAACTTCTGGAAGGTGATATGGAGAGGCCCAGTGGGCAGGTCTTAAAGGACCTGTGTACTTTGTGAAGGAGTCTGCACTTTCCCCTGGGATATTAAAGATTTTAAGGATTTGAGACTTTGTCTCAACAGGAGTCCAGTGGTATCAAAGCAGAACTAAAATAAGATCTGATAACAAAGGCCAGGTCTAGATTTTGGAGAATCTTACTTGGATGGAATGTGGATCTCCTGGTGCCCTGTCATTGAGCACTGCCCATCCCATGGCCTTCATCTTCCCTTCCATTGCCCTAGAAAGGCCATCCCAGGTCACCAGGAGGTAGGACTTAAAAAGGTTTAATTCCAGCAGAGTACAGAGATGCATGCTTATAATCTCAGTGACTGGAGAGCTGAGGCAGGAGGAGTTTTTGACATGTCTCAACAACTTAGTGAGGCCCTGTCTCAAAATAAAAAATGGAAAAGGGCTGGGCATGTAGCTCAGTGGTAGAGCTTCCTTGAGTTTGAACCCAATACCAAAAAAAAAAAAATTAATTCTGATCTCAACTATTATTTCCAAGCTGGGGCTGATAACACTGAGTCTCACTTTTCTCATTGGTAAAATAGGGACATTATATTCATGCTGATTCCTAGATTTTTGTGCAATGAAACGAAAAAGGGTTCTCCAAATTTTTAAAGAAATCCCTACCAATTGGACTGAACATGAGTCCTAGTCTGTAATGGATGTGAGACCATCAATGCTGAGAACTAGTGATTCCCATCCCTAGTCACCCACTGGCTGCTTAATCCTGGACAAGTCATTTAACATTCAACTCTCTGAGTCTCAGTGTCCTCCTCTGTGGAAATAAAAACTCCCTTTGCAGGTTGCAGAGGGTAGTAAGCATGAATGATCCCAGGCATGTCCCTGGTATTGAGAAAGTTCTTTAGAATCTGTGTGTGAACAAGGAAGCCCTGCTTTTTTTCAACTGTGGGGCTTCTGGAGGGCTGGGCTGTGTCTCCTTCATCTCTCTATATGCAGAGCCTATTGCCACGCTTAACCTGTGAAGACAGTTCGGTGTTTCTGCAGTTGAATTTATTTCCAGCTCCCAACCCTTTACTCATTCCACATTTCTGTCTAGTTGCTAAAATAATTGACTGTGACCTTTTAGAAATCTAAATAAATCAATAGAGAAAGAAGATTTCAAATGATTGCATTTTATATACCTTATTTTATCCAGTGGACCAACCAGGTATTAATCCATTTGGGGCTTCCCTAAGGGAGCAGGCAGGGCCCATGGCTTCAGCAACCACTAACCCAGCCTGGCTGTCCCAGTTTCTCCAGCAGAACAGCAGTGCCACATCTCTTGTGCCTTGGGGAGTTAGAGTTTAGCCTGGGAGAGATGTGTTCTTAATGATGCTTTTATACCCAGGGGCATCCCATGAAGAGAGCTTTGGGAAGGTGAAGTGGGGCAGGAGGCTGTGGGAGTCACAGGCCAGGGGGCAAAATGTGAAGAGATGGGACTCACACCCTGGAACTTGACTCTAGGGAGGGTGTGTGTTTTTGCAGCAGCCCTAAAGACAGTTTTAGTGCAGAATGTGACCTAGACTTGCTTCCTTCCTCAGTCTAGTTTCCATACCTGCCACCCACTGCTTCTTGTATTTCCACCCAAATGAAAGAAGCAAGCTAAAGGACTCACAGGCCCAAAGCCAGGCCCTGAAGCTACAGTACACTCCTTGCCTAGTCTCCCACTAGTATCACCTACTGAAGACAAGGCTTTGGAATGAGTGAGCCATGGCTGGCCCCTGGAGCTGGTCCCTGTGGGAAAACAGCCACAGAGGGATGAAGAAAGGTCTTTGGGAGCCCTTTGGAGGCTACAGTGAATTCTGACTTAGGGAAGAGAGAGGTAGAAGGAAAGAGCTTTGAAAGCTGCAAGAGATCCATGTCTTAGTCTGTTTGTAACAAAACGCCTGACAGTGGATAATTTATAGAAAGTAGAAATTTATTTCTCATGATTCTGGAGACTGAGAAATGCAAGACCCAGGGGTCAGTATGTTAGGTGTCTGCTGAGGGCTGCTCTTTGCTTCCAAGGTGGTACCTTGTTACTGGATCCTCTAAGGTGAATGGATGTTGTGTCCTCACATAATAGAAGGGAAGAAAGGCAAAAGAGTCTAGGTAATTTCCTCCTTTTATAAGGTGCTCATCCATTCATGAGGGAAGAACCCTCATGAATAAATCACTTCCCCAAAGCCACACCTCTTAGGATTGTTGCATTGGGGATTATGTTTTGACATGAATTTTGAAGGGACTCATCTATTCAAACCATAGCAAGTGGGTATTTGAGGTGCATGTTGAAGGGTGAAAAGTGACATAAAAGGAATCAGAGGGTATTCCAGGCACAAGGAAAGTCTGCCCAGGTCTCATACCCAGAAGGTTCCAGAGTTTTGAAGAAATGGGATAAAATTCAGTGGAGCAAAAACAATAAATATTGGGGCAGGAATGGGGATGGTGGGGAGACATGAAGTTTTTCCTGGTTAGGAAAAGCCTGTAGGAGGGTGGACTCCATCCTTTGAGTGGTGGGGATGCCAGATAGACCAAGGAAGGTTAGCCTTAAGTAGCCCTGAATTAATTCACTGAACAATCATCTGTGAAGCACTTCTTTGGTCTCTTGTTGCTTGACTCTGGAGTGAAGCAGTTGGACTTGACTCAAGGAAGCTTATTCTCCATCACCCTGCCTGCCATCCTCTCCTTAATACCATCTTATCTGCTGCCCCTCTCTTAGAAGTCAAGCACTACAGAGTTGTGTTGCTCATTTTCTGCCTGGGTACATGTGCCAAGGGCTTCCGGGTAGAAGGTGATTAGGAAACACATTAAAAATGAACCTCTTGGCAATTTAGAAAGTTCGCTGAGGTCCTCCAGAGCCCAACAAAGAAGTTCCTAACATGGTGGACTTCTAGCTTGCAAGGCCCACCTTCCCTGGACCCATGCGGAATCTAAGAGGTACAAAAAGCTGATCCATAGCTGTGAGAGTGTCAGGCATTGGTGGTTATGCAAATATCTGCCAGTGTAGACACATGTATATGTGCCTGCTCCACAGGCGTGTGTGTATGACCTTGGATGTGAATGTTGGGTAGATCTGTGTCCCTGGACCCCTGTACACTTGTCTGGTTATGCTCCTGTGGACGAGTCTGTGAGAGTTCCTTTCAGGCTCGGTTGGTTCTTGGAAGATACAGAACTCCTGCCTCACCTTGAAAACAACCCTTTTGTTTGTGATTTCCTGATGGTGACAGTGTCGCCACGCTCGCCTGTCACTTGTGCACATGCACACACATACCCAGCACCACTTGGGAGTCGCGAGCTCTGAGAAATTCCTGAGAGACTGCCATGGGCCACTTGAGTGAGTTGCTAATGGGCCTGCCTCCTTCCTCAGAGAAATGGTCCAGGAGAGGGTTCTGGAAATGAGATTTTAGTATCAGCTTAACTTCAATAAAATTCAAAAAAGATGGAGTGGGGAAAGAAGCTGCTTCTTCAGATGCATTTCTGGTGGGAAAGTTCCTCTGATGTCTTGAATCTTGGAAGAGAAGCCTTCAGAGAGGTGCTCAGGAGCTGACAACAGCTTCCTCAATACAGGCCCACCCTGGTCTTGGGTTCTGGGTCTCTAATCTACATGCTGACTGCCTTGTAGACTGCTCTAGAGGGTGCCTTTTCGCAGTTGCCAGAGAATAAGCCTGTGTGACAGTCATCAGTCAGTGTGTCCAGCCAGACTCATTTTCTTGGTGGGACCCAACTTAGATCTTTGTGTTTCTAGACTCTCTCAACTGTCTTCATTGGCATCAGCAGTGCCTAAATCCTTTGGCCTTGACTCCTTGTTGGAACAAGAAGGTAAGAAAATAAACAATGGAATGACAATATGTGTTACCACCACTCCCTTTCAGATCTGCTCTCTCTTCTGTCTTCTCTGAGGAAACCTGGGAAGTCAGGAGAATCTCATTTGCACTCTGCTGCCTTAGGCAGAATTAGGCTTGTTGTTCTCTTTTACTTTGTAGAGAGGAGTTTCAACCAGTGAGCTGATTAGAAGGCTGCTCTGGGACCTCCTGGGCAGTACGTGTGCAGTTTGCTCTCTGAGCCAGGATGGAGAACTGGCTGTCAAAATAAAGAAGACCATCAGAAACAATACAGACTCTCAGAGGCAGGGCCAGAAACACTTCTGGGGTCCCTTTATCTGTACCCCAACCTAGGCTCAGATAGCCTTATCAGTTACTCCCAACAGGCCTGCCAATAGCCAGCTTGGAGTTCAAGTCCCTGACTCCAAAGCCAGCTCTCTGTCTCCCTGGCCCTAACTCTGTGCCACAGAGAGGTAGCCTGCTTTCACCATATTCAGAAGATTCCTGCAGGGTTGAAGCCAGTGGATGGACCTGACAGCATGATGAAAAGCGGAGGTTTTGGAGTCACAAAGCGCTGAGTTCAAATCCCGTCTTTGCATGACTAGTCATGTGTCATAGGATAAGTTGCCTTCACTCCCTCCAATCTCAATATCCTCATCTGTAAAATGAGAGCAATAACCCTCCTCTCCCCGAGGGTGCTGGAAAGATTCAATGAAATCACGTGTGCCAAATCTGTAGTAGTATCCCTGGCTCAGAGTAAATTATCAACAAATGTTATTGCCCCCTCCATCTGGAAGCTGAAAAATTCAATTAACCAGAACCACCCATTTCCACCCCCACCCCCACCTGTTCCCCAGGCCTCTCAGTTCACAGAATCATGAATCTTGTGTTTGAAAAAGAACTCTATAAATCACCTGGCATAGCCCCTGGCAGGGGAGCTCTCGTGGTACTTGTTCAGTGTGTTCCTCAGTCTTGCTGGCTCATCCTGCCTTACTATAAGCAGAATTCCCACCAGCACAGCCAAAAAAAGGGAATGATGTTGTCGGTAGATTCCACAAAAGAGCTAATATTAGCTGGGTAAGAGGATGGGGCTGCACCTAAATTTAGAATCTGTGTCTTCAGCCCTTTCCTGAGGCTGCAGAAACAGGGGGATGGAGGGAGGGGTGTTTGCCAGAGCAGGCAGAGCAGCTGGGCTGGGCCTCCCTGCCTCAATGCTGCTTCACTGTCTCTCTCCCCGGAAGTAGGAAGCAGAAAATGGCCACTAGGGAGGGAGGGAGACTGCAAGCAGGTGTCCAAAAAGCAGCAAGGTATAAAATAGTGACAAAGGTCTTTAAGGCTCCTGTCAGGATACCAGAGCCCTTGGAACAGGGTGGTAGGGAGATAGAGGCATGTGCTCTGGAACCTTCTACTCTTAAGATGGTATCCAGAGAGATACTGGTTTTGTCCTCCAGCGCATGCTTCTATGGAGGCCTGGGTGTCACAGGACACTGGGCTCAGGCCAGAAGGGATATGCAGAAACTTCTGGCTCAGATGTGTCCCCAGGAGTGGTGTTTTGCACATGCTCTCTCACAAAGTATCTGCCCTTCCTTTCTCTGCTTGATAAACCCCTCTTGGGGCCTTGCTCCAGTCTTCACCCTGTGACCACTTTGCCATCCTTCTAGCCCCTGTATGTAGGTAAGTCAGTCAAGTACTTCTGCTAAGCAGACATCAAGGTGCAAGGTTCAGGGAGAGCAGAGCGTGAGCAGGTCCCATTTGTTCTACAGTAGGTCCCATTGTGCAGGGCACACCCTGAACAGCCACACTGATGTCCCTGATATTCTGCCTACATGCCAGTACTGTGTTCTCAACGTGTGTGCTCTGCAGGTTCCTCAGCCCTTATCACAGTGTCTTGCCACCAAAATGAAGGCCACAGCTGAAGTCCCATGGCTTTGGGGCTAAGTAGGATGACCAGTGGCCTAAAGTCCAGCCTAGGTTCTGCTCCTATAGCTGGAGGAGTCCCAGCAAGGAGCTTTCACATACCCCCTCTCTATTTTCCCATTCTTAAAAGGAGGGGGGTAAATCAGATGATCTCCAGGTCTTTCAGCCTTACAGTCTATTTATCTGCTCATTTTTAGGTGGCATGATGAAAATATAATCAGAAAAGCATGTGTGTTCTACCCTTCCCCCAAATAAAGTCCACATGATCCAAAGAGAAATAGAAATTACTTATGATTTTTTAGAGTCTGGCTTTCCCCTCATTGGCTCCCCTCTGCTGGAGTCTTAGGCTGGACCAGAAGGCCTGTCTATACAGGATGCCAAGGATTACCTGTCACCCAGGGAGGACTAGCCCAACTCTGCTTTGCCCTCAGGCTGTGTCTGCAGCTGTGGCATTAGGATGGGGCTGGGGTTGCAAGTTTCCCCAAACATGAACAAGCCTTTGGAAACATTAACAAGTCAACAGCCCCTTTGGGACACTTTTTCTGGCATCACGTCACTGTCTTGAAATGGTTACTGGATAGAGTTATCTGGGCCTTTTCCTTCTTGGAGAGTTGGGCAAGAATCAGGGAAGTGCTGGGGGGCAGAGCCAGGGCAGCAGCAGGAGGAGGAGGAGGCCTGGGTGTAGGTACCTGCCTTGAAGAGCTGTGTTTTTGCAGCCACTTTCCTTGTTTACAGGCAGCAGCCTGCAGTGTCTCTTCCATCTCAGAGTGTAAAGCACATGGCTGGGCTGGCAGAGAAGTAGGCTGGCTCCACCTGGGCTGCAGGCACTTTTTGCACATAAATCACTTGAGAGCAGTCAAGGTGTCCATGTAAAATGTTTGCATGTGGTTTGTGTCTGAGCAGCAGAGGCACCCAAAAGAGAAAAGAAAAAGAAAACATTGAGGGATATAAAAAAACAAACAAACAAACAAAAAACTACATGCACAAATATATTGCTCACAACTACACAGCCCCTGGAGACTTTTGGGGATTGTTTGTTCCTAAGAATAGATTGAAACTTGGTGATTTTTAGAACCAGAGAATGTCAGCACTGGGTGGAATGTAGGAGATTATTCAGTCTGGAGGATTTCAAGCTTTTATTGACCACCAGAGCCTATCTTCAAAGAGAATTTTACAGGGACCCAGACTGTATAAAATAGAGCAAAGCAGTGCTATTCCAGATAAAGTGGGGAAGAGAAGGGAGGGGGCAACTCTGGACTCCCTTGAGCAGAGGGAAAGCCACTGAGCTCTCCCAGTTCCCTCTAGGAAACTGAGGGCTAGAGTGATCTCCTCACCAAGGTCCCATGGCCAGTGAATGGAGAGGCCCAGATGGAACCCAAAGCTAAACTATGGGAAAGGTTGTTTCACAGCAGCAATGAGATGAAAATACAGTTACCCCTCAGGATCTGTGGGGGACTGGTTCAGGATCCCAGCCCTTCATGGATGTCAAAATCCACAGAAGCTCATGTTCCTTGTAAAAATGGCATGGCATTGGCATATAACCTGGACATGTCCTCCCGTGTACTTTAAATCATCTCTAGATTACTTATAGTACCTAATACAATCAGTGATTATACTAGATTGTTGAAGGGTTAATGAAAAGGGGGGAAAGTCTGTACATTTCAGAATGGATACAATATTTTTCCCCAAATATGTTTGATCTTTGGTTGGTTGGATCTGCTAGTGCAGAATCTAGGGAGATGGAGTACCACAGTGCTGCTTCCTTCTGAGCCACATCAGCCGTCTTACTATCACAACAAGCTGCCATGGTTATGTGATTAAGACCCTCCCAGCAACTTATAGTAGGATCATCAAATGCCACAGCTGGAAAGGCCAAAGGTTTTTAATCTGCCCACTGCTTGGGACTGGGGTTTCCCCAGGGGAGAGAAGGAAGGTGGCCTGGTGAGTCCCACTTTCTAGTTCACAAGACTGGCTCCTTTCTTACCTGTTTGACCAACTGTACCTTGAAAAACATAAAAGGAATGAAGGGAGTTACTTCAACTAAACAAAAAAGCATGAAAACCTCCCATTATGTTCAGACCTCTTCAGCCTGATTTACTTGACTCCATGAAAAGAGGCTGAACTTTCTATGGAAACTGAATCAACGAACAAAACTGCTGTCCGTTAAATCACTGCAGGCCCAGCATTTGTCATCTTAGCAAACATGAGAAAAAGCCTGATGCCTCTGCAAAGCCAGGCATGTGGATTTGTGAGCAAATGTAGATTCCTGTGGGGGACCTTCTTCCTCTTGTCCTTGGTCCCTGCCACCATGTAATTGTTTGCTTTTGACCTGTTTAGGACCTAAGGTGACCTCTCCCAACACTCCCACCCAACCTCACATTTCCTGCCCCTGGTCATTTCCACTTCTCACACACTGCCCATGTCCCCTCTCCAGTATGGGGTGCACCCAAGTGTTAAATCTTTCTGACACTGAAGAGGTGGCCACCATTCTTCCCTGTGAGTGGATACTGGGTCTTAAGAGTTATGCATACCCTGAGCCCTGCCAGCCTGCTGGCCTGGACCGCCTTGTTCCACTCCTCCCTCCAGGGCTCACAAGGGTCTTCATAACCTGTTGCTTTAAGTTCTGTCCCTGGAATTAATCTCATAAGCTCATGCCTGGTGGTTTGATCTGAGCTTGTCTGAAGAGTTCAGTGCCTTTCCAGCCCATCAGCAAGGTGATCAGACAGCCTTGGGGCAGAGGCGTTTGGAAATGGCATGGCTTGGTGGAGACCCCAGGCCCAGGTTTCTGGTAGAGCTTTTGACATGTGCTAACTGGGTGACTTCACCTCTGAACAGACATTTCTTTCTTTTAAACATGAGTAATATACACAAAAAGACTGTTTTGAGAAGTGATTGAAATAATTTAAGGGGAGGTGGCTGAGCCATACTGAGGACTTAGTGAATAGCCATTCCTCTCCTTTCAGGCTCCAGGGCACCAGCAAACCCATCTCCTGAGTTCATGTAATTTGATCCAGGTAAGAGCTCAGCACACTCTTCCTTCAAGTTCTATCCAGTGACTCACCAGAAAAAAAGCAGTGGCCAGCAGTAGTAGTGGGGTGGGAGTGGGTGGGCACTATATTTATCACATAAGTTTGATTTTAACACCAGTAATTTAATACTTTAATCACTCAAATTGGGATGTAGCTTATAGTTGAGGGTGGGTCATCTGGCATTGATGTAGGAATTTTCTCCCTTTTTCAATGGTTCATGAAATTCTAGTGTCTTATTGTTTATGTAGCTATAATTGACAACACCTTCAATTTGATGAAATTGAGTGTTAACAACTTATCATATTCCAGGAATAATTCTGGACCAGTTTATAGCAGCTATTTAATCAATGCAACAATTATGGATACCAAGGATTGATAGCCCCTTTTTATAGATAGGGAGACTGAGGATCTGAGAGGTATATGGTCTTGGCCAAGACATGGATTTATTAAAGGGTAGAATCGGGATTTGAGCCAACATCTGACTGATTCCAAGCCTGTGCTTTTATGCGTGGATGTGTGACTAGGAGAAGCTGGTTTCTCTTTGCTTCCTAGGACCATCTCTGAGCAGATCCATGTCCATGTCCTAAAGTATGATTCATTTGAGCAATTACAATTACATATACTTAGGGTGTCTGCTGTGTAAGCTTTGGAGGGTCACTAGTAAACAGATACTTGTGGAATTAAAGTCTAAGAAATCCAAACAATTACAAACACTTAATAGGTGTTTTAATAAAACCATACAGAATGCTGTAGGAGCATGTATTAGAGACCTTGACCCAGGCCAGGGAAAACATCTAGTAGGAACTGACCTCTGATTTCAAAGTTAGTGCAGCAAAGTGGGCTGGGGTGATAGGGGTCAGGCATAGGGAAGAGCATGTGACATGTGAAAAGAGGTAAGTTCACGGCTGGTTGGAGAATCTGAAAGAAGATCAAGATTTGTATTATCCAATAAGGTAGCCAAAAGCCACATATGGCTATTAAGCACTTGAAATGTGGCTGATCCAAATAAGTATATAGTATACATGCAAATATCACTGGATTTGAGAGATTTAATGGGGATAAAAAGAATGTAAAATGTCTCATTAATAATTTTTACTGTATTGATTATGTCAAAATTACATTTTAAATAAAAATGCATATTTTTAAATGAAATAAAAGCAATATGCTGTCAATATTAATTTCATTCTTCTTATTTGCTCTTTTAAATGTAACTATGAGAAAATTTATAATTACATACATGGCCTACATTTGTTGCTTACATTATACTGGGACCTAATCCATCAGAAAATGGGAAGCCATTGAATGGTTGAAATTTGGGGAATGTAAGTTAGGGAGTTCAGTTAGAAGGTACTCATTTAATCCTTAAAATAACTCTAGAGGTAAAGATTTTTGTATTTGGGGGAGTATTTTTTGAGACAAAAGGGTATTGGCTATGTTGCTCAGACACATCTCAAACTTCGGATTCTCCTGCATTAACCTCCTAAGTAGCTGGGATTACAGGTGTGTGCCATCTTGTCCAGCTAAGATTTTAAAATTCAGATGTACAGTTAAAAAAAAAACTAAGTTTGAGAGAGGAGAATGACTTGGCTAGGGTGTTACGGTTTGGATATGAGTTGTCCCCCCAAATCTCCTGTCTTAATGCAGGATATGAAATGATTAGACTATGAGACATGTGACCTAATAAGTAGATTAATTGATAGATGAATACTTTGAATGACAGGTGGGACGTGTCTTGAGAAAGTGGATCACTGGAGATGTGCCTTGGGGATTATATATTTTGTCCTTGGATACTCTTGCTCTCTCTCTGCTTCCTGGTTGCCATGAGCTGAGTAGTATTCCTCCACCATAATATTCTGCCTCACCTCAAGCCCAAAGTAATGAAATTGGCCAAACATGGACTGAATCTCTGAAACCCTGAGTTTAAATAAACTTTTCCTCCTAGTTGTTTGTGTCACTTATTTAGATCACAACATATGAAAAAGTGACAGACACACAGGTCACCCCAATGGCCCTCTTCTTTTGGACCTTCTATAAGCAGATCAGAGCACACAGCACAAAATTGGTAAGGACATAACTAGAACCCAGGGCTTCTGGGTCCAGCTTGTACTCTGTATGCACCATCTCTGGCTGCATTCTGTAAAAGACAATGTGGCTCAGGACATGGACATATGGATAATCTGGACCTCAATTTTCACTCTATTCCTAGGATTGGGTTTCCTTTAAAAGATTTTTTAGATCACTTACTCTAAGCAATTAACAAAGATGTGATATGTCAACTACTTTCCCTGTAAATGAGCTATGATGCTTGGTAATTTCCCCAGCTTCATTATTGATTCCTTAGATGAGAACTATCTTTAGAAAACATGGAACACTCCTGGACATTCACCACCACTTCTAGAAAAATGGCTCCTGTACCACTTGCCTTGGAATGAATGTGTAACACACAATAAAGATTCCCTTAACACCATCCTGTTCATCTACAAATCACAAGATTGAGAGGTAGCTGAGCAGAAACACAGGAATTTTACCAAAGCCCTCCAAGGACAGTATCTTCTAGAAGAGCAAGGAAAGCAATAAGCAGGGGATTTTTTAGTTTTGTTTTGCTTTTTTTTTCCATTTTCTAAAATGAAGGAAATCCTTATAAATGACTGCAAAATAAAATAATATAGAAGGTCTTATAGTAAAAAGCAAATTCCTTCCCCAGACCCAGACCTCTTCTCCAGAGGCAACCACATTTAACTACTTTTGTTTTTAGTTCTTCTAGTGGTTACTTCCACATCACTTAAACTGCTTCACAATGATGTATCAGTTTTACACTCCATCCATTGCCTTCCTGCTGGGTCAAATGAAGGATTAGCTTACTGACATCCCGCTTCCTTTCACAGTGCACATGTAATTAGGAGTCAATCTAGATCACATTTTTAGTTCTTCTTTTGGTTACCTCTGTAATTCTAAATAATGCAGTTAAATAGGAATGGTTTTGAAGGGTCAGTTCTTCTACTGCATGTATGTCTCTAAAGCTTCTCTTCCAGTCAGGGGAAGCTCTGCAGAAAGGCTCCTTATAGGAAGAATTGTTCTATAGCACCTGAAAGATCCTCCTTCTCAATATTTTTAGGGGGATAGCTACACTTAATTTTTACTATTGTCAATATTTTTCTGGTTGCTTTATATATCTTACCTTCTTCTCTTGTTCATCTTTGTGATTTGAAAGCTTTTGGTTTTGATAAAATTTAATTATTTTTCTCCTTTGTGTATCTAGTTTACTAATGACTTTGTAATTTGGTTAACTTCGTGGTGGTAGGTATCATTCTTCCACTTTTAATGCAGACTCCCTTAAACATTTCTTGTAAGGCTGGTCTAGTGGAGATGAGATGCCACAGTTTTTGTGTCAGAAAGACTTTCTTTCTTCTTCAGTTCTATGGGATAATTTTGCCAGATATAATATTCCTGGTTGGTGGTTCTTTTCTCTCAGGACTTTGAATATCTCATCCCATTCTCTTCCATTCTGTAAAGTTTCCACTGAGAAGTCTATTATTAGTCTAATGGAGAGTCTTTCATATATAACTTGATATTTTCTCTCTTGATATTTTAAAAATCTCTCTTTTTCTTATACTTTTGACAGTTTAACTATAATATATGCCTTGAAGAGGATTTTTTATGCCTTATCTGTTTATTTTTATGTGTTGCTGGGGATCGAACCCAGTGCCTCACGCATGCTAGGCAAGCATTCTACCACTGAGCCACAATCCCAGCCCCAAGGATCCTTTTTTGCTTAAATCTATGAGGAGATTTTTGAGCTTTCTGGATGTAGAGTTCTGTATCTTTCCCAAGATTTAGAAAGTGTGTTCTTAGAAATCATTTCATTAGATAGGTTTTCTATGCCTTTTCCCATTTATTCTCCTCATAATGTATATCAACTATTAATAACTATTAATATATCAGCTATTTTCTTTTTCTCATCAACCCATGAAAACAGCTTCCTGGTTCAAATAAATTTCAGTCAAAAAGTTCAATAAAGCAAAGGAAAGGGAAAAAATTACTCATAATCTACATATGTGCTTAATGATGTTACAAGAGTCTCATAGACTTTTTTCATTCTTTTTACCTTTCTTTCTTTCTTTCAATCTGATTGGGTTTTTTCAAACAATCTGTCTTAAGGGTCTGATTTTTTTTTCACTTATTGCCTTCCTTAATTTGAAAGTTTCTGTTTTGTTCTCTTTTACAGTCTCTGCTGAATCTTTTCATTCATATCATGAATTCTCTTTATAATCTCATGGATATTTTATGTTTCTTGTATCTCATTAAGTTTTCGTAAAATAACTATTTTGGATTCTTTTTCAGGCAGTTCATTGATTTTTCACGCTCTTTGAGGTCTGTTCCTAGGGAGTTACTGTGTTGCTTTGGAGGTATCATGCTACCTTCTATTTTTATATTTCTTTTATCGTTCTGTTGATATTTGTACATCTGGAAGATCAATTGCCTCTACCAACTTTATGAGGTAACTTTCAATAGTGAAAGAGTTTCTCTTGGTGATGTGTCCTGGGGTATCAGTTTGGTAGACCTTATTGGTTCTGGTTCCATTTGGGTACTTTAATATTGTGTGGCTTCTTCAACTAGAATCAACTGCAGCAGTACCTGCAGATATCTCAGTGGTCTACACTGTGAGCATTTTTGGATGACACTGATGGTTGGGCTGCAGGTCTCTTTGGCAGGCTGGCAGGTGACTCTGGGTTTGGTTAGACTGGCTGCAAATATATGAAGCTTATAATTCTGCAATTCTCATGGAAATGGGGTCACGCTCATGGACCACACAGGTGTGGCACAGTGTGCCTGATAGCAGAGCAGGGGGTCTGTCATTATTTGAGGGCTGTGCAACTGACTTTGTAGAACCTCTGAGGCTGTTCTGCTCAGGGCGGGCTGCCAGCTCCTTTGTGAGGAAGGATGGGCAGTGGGGCTGTCTATCTGATTCTCAGAGTTTTTGTGGGCTGAGTCACTCAGTGTTGACAGCCCAGGAAGCTTCATTAGTTCTTCATCATGCCTTATATCATAGGTAGTGATCTGGAAATCAAAGCTCACACGTCTGCCTTTCAGAAGGTGCCTGACTCCTAATGTTGTAAGGAAAGTGTTGACTATGGGACTATTGGATTGCACTAGAACACATCTTGTCAAAGTTAGGTCTTAGCTAAGGGAGCTTGCTCATCCCACAAAAGGATCTCAGAGGTCCTTTATTTTTTCTTTTGAAGAGACTAAAGTGCAGGGAGATTAGCCTAATATAGCCAACTTTATAAACTATTTGGAGAATGAGCAGGGCCTTGCAAATGTGACACAGGAAGTGCTACATTTCCATTGCCTTCCACTGATCCACAAATCTGGGACTCCAGAGCCTTCCTTGTGCTACAGAGGGACCAATTCAGAATTGGTTGAAATTAATTTTCCACCTAGCCCTAGAGTTAACCAAAGTTATAATAATTTAGTTGAAAAAGCAAAGAAATGTTAGCAAGAGCAGCACTGTCTTATATTTTGTGTATGTGTGTGAGTAGGTGAAAAATCATTAATGCTAAGTTAACTGCTAAAAAATTTTCATCTTAATTTTTAGAAAAGAAAAAAAAAACAATTCATTAGTTACCTAGAGTATATAAAGTACTGAACACTGAGGATATAGGAACATTTAAAATATTCACAAATTTGGCACAATTTCAATAAGCAATCACTATGCATCATGAGTAATACAGGGAATCTTGGAGAGACAGCCTGAGGCTGACAGAGTCACAGAGGACTTCCTGCAGGAGGTAGTGCCTACAGAGTCTTGGAGGATGGATAGGTATTTGACTGTGAAGGAGAAGATACTGAAGGTGCTCTAGCTAGAACAGGAACAGGAAGCAGAGGTGGAGTATAAGTGAAGAGTATGTTGGGGTTAGGGTTGGAGCCATGGTCAGTGGAACACAATGAGAAGAGATAACCTGGGGAGACAGAAGGTCCCAGAATTCAGTGAATGCCTATGTGCCCTGTGAGGTGTTCAAATTTGATCTGATGCAGATGATACCAAGTCACTTAAGAGAAGGGAAGAATAGTAATTAGATTAAAAGTGTAAATATAGCATATTTAATTGTATATAATTTAGATACCATATATTATGGTAATTAGATTACAGGATTAGAAACTAGATTGCTTTGGCTACAAAATGGCATAAAACCATTTGGGGATTGCTTTGGATATCACAGTCCTGTTCCTCACACTAGGTGCCAGCTATGCTCCCTTGACAACAACCCAAATCTTCCCTGCATGCTTCCAGAAACCTCTTGGGGTGGAGGGATCATTCCAGAGTCTTGAAACAGAAAGAAGCACAATTTCAAGGTTCTTGCATGTGGCCAGGCAAGGGGAGATGCTGATCGGAAGGAGGGTGGTGTGCTGGGGAGTAAGGGGTATGGAGACAGAGCCAGGAGCCAAGGAGGGTCCTGACCTGGTAGGGCCTGTGCCCAGGCCTGTGCTTCCTGGAAGGTGGGAAAGGAACCTGCTGCTGGTAGAGACAGGAAGCGGGGAGGTAGGGGACAGCAGGACACCCACAGAGCTGCAGGGAGAAGAGAAAGCCCAGAAGCAATTAATCCTGCTGGTTGAATTGTTTTTACAAACGACACTCTAAAATCAAATAGATGCAATAAAAACACAGTGGCCTTTTCATTAAACATGCCACAGAGGCCCCTTGTTCAGCAGCCGTTGTCAATCAGATCTGGGCCATTGTCTCTTCCCCCAACCCCCTATAATTGGCATCTGTCTGGAAGAAAACAAATAAATACCAGGTCGGCATTTTAACTAGGGCAGCAAAGAGTGGGGGTGCTGCTTTTCAGGGTCTGCTCCACCAACAGGGCAAGTGAAGGCCTGAGGAGGCCTGTTCCCACTCAGGTGGGGCCTTCAGGCATAGCTCCTCATTTCCCTCCCCGAAGAGGCTGCTTGGATCTTTGCCCAAAGTTAGTGATCCTGAAATCACCTTATACTGTTTTCTGTCTACAAAAGCCTCTGGGAAACCATCTGTAGGAAAGCCTTATCTTTCTCCTTTCAGGAAGTCATGGGAAAAATAAGTGGACACATTCTCTGGCTGACTTTGGATACAACCACTTAATAGCAGCAAGGTAGCACTCTTGCTACAGATGGACTGATGCTAACATGGTTAATTAGTAATAACATTAAAGTGCTGTAATTAACTAGTAATAATAGCATGTCATAGCATTTTTATTTAAAATGCTTTTGTGTGTGTGATTATGGTTGGGATGGCAGGGGACCCAGGGCCTCACACATGCTGGGCAAGCACTCTGCCACTGAGCCACATCCCCAGCCCATAGCACTGTTATTAACTAAGAATTTTATAATAGATTGTTAACTACTACCTTGTCCCGTATATTCATGAAAAGTGTTTCTTATTATTCGTGGTAGTTATGTTGTTTGAAACAGACATGAACACTGAATTAGTGAACATTGAGCCATTGCTTCTAGGGGAAAACAGGGTGAGGGTCCTGCTCACCTCTGGTCACTACATTTTCATCAACCAATCAATTCATTACCATTTCATGTGTGTTTCTACTTAAACATAGCTTATTTAACATATTTTTTGATTCTCTGACATTGAACACACAGCCAGTAGCCCAATAAACTCATGTCTGAGTGAAGCTGATCTCCTGCATGCATTTTCCCTGTGAGGCACACTGCGTCTTGCACATAGGAACACTAGACGGCACTTCAGCACTATGCTTGAGGGACATTTTACACTGTGAAATCACCAAAAAAGGAAAAAAAAAACAAACAAACAAACACACAAAAATATGAAAAGCATGGTATTAAATAAACTGTGACAAGGACCTTTGTCTCTAGTAGGAAAATTGAAACAAGAAGCTGGCAGACAACTGCTGTGCTCAAACTCAGCTGGGAATGTCACATTGGGTGACATTAGTTTTTCATCACTCTGTGCGTAGTCACAAATGACCATGAGAATGTTGAGTCATTTGAGGATTACAAATAAATCTAATGAACAAGCAAATTCACAAATACATTTTAGGGGAAAGGTACACAGGGAATCCATAAACAATGAGGACTGAGATAGTTCTCACTCATGCCAATCATTCCCATATTTTGGTAGAGGAAGTAAGGTTTGAAGAAATGAAGTGAACTTACAGTGTCTGACAGCTAGTCCATGGTTCAGGGTCAGTTCACTTAGCCACTTGTTTTTGTCAACAAAATTTTATTAAGATACAAACATGATTCATTTATATATTGTCTGTGTCATTTGTTTTGTGTTAAAATGAAGAGCTGAGCAGTTGCAAAGATCATGTAGCCCACAAAGTCTACATTATCTACAGTTTAACACTAAGGAAAAGTTTGCTGATCCATGTATTACTGCAAATTTTCTAGGTCTCCTTTTCCCTTCTGTTTCTATCTCTGTTTCTCTCTCTCTCTCTCTCTCTGAGTTCAGAGTAAAGAAGGTTCTCTTTAGTGAGTGACTGTGCTTTTTCTAAGCAGTTCAGTTTTCCCTCTTAAACACTGGAATTTCACAACTGAGTGTTTCCTTCTTTACATTAATGTTGAGAAGCAAAAAAACTAAAAAAGCTAAGGATTCTTCACATTCATGTGATGAAATAGAAAGGATCATCTATCTAGGTTTACTTAGAACAAGGTGAAATTTTGCCAGCAGCACAGTTAAAAACATGATCAATTTATAGGTTATACAGGCATCTGGAACTTTTCAGTGAGGAAGTGCTACATCTGGGGCAGGACATGGATTCTGTAGGAATTCTAGTTTTCCCTAAGGAGACAAAGACCTACTTTCCATGAGTAATCTTTTTTCTTTCAATCACTACAATTTATTACAAACTTGAATTCCAGATACTTGGATAAGTTCTATCCATACCCTGAATCATTTAATCTCTATGGCATGTACTATAAGGTCAAAAGAGGCCATACCATGGAAGTAGATAAGATGATCCTCTTTTACACAAGAGGAAACCAAGAATCAGAGATAGTAAGTGATTTTTCCTAGGTTCCAAGCAAGAAAGTAGCAGATTTGCAATTTGAAGCCAGACATTTCTGACTCCAAAGCTTAATCTCTATACTCTACTCTAGTGTCCTCTGCAGCTTACCCAGCATTGCCCTTCATCCTCTGGCTCAGATTTAGCACCATGGTCTGAGCAGTGAGGCTTTCCCAATATCCTTCTCATGTTGGGACATTCATCTTTGAATTTCAACAGAGCAGGTGGCCTCTGCAGAACATTGTGTGTGGGGACTATATCAAGAGAAGACACTGGGATATTGCAATAGCCCCAGTGTTGATGTGATGAGGGAGGACCGGACTCCAGTGCTGGCAGTGTGGATACAGACACATGGCAGGTGGGAGAGATGGCTAGGAAGTAACACTGACCAACTGAACAATTGATGACATGTGGATGGAAAAGAGAGTGATGGGGGGAGGCAACAGGATTGTCTCTAGTTTCTGGCTGGTTAGGTAGGTGGATGGAGAAGTCAGTCACTGAAATTGGAAGGAAGCGATTATAGAGAGAAGACAAGACTCCTATGAGAGATCCAAAATGTACCCTGCGAGTGCTTAGCCCATCACTCAACCTGGTTCATATCTCATGACTTAATGTGTGTGCCTGTCTCTCCCACAAAACTTGGTGGTACTGAAGGGCAGAGAGCCTTCAGTTCAATGATCCTTCATTTCATGGCTACAATGGCTTCCATTTACTTTTCTTTTGATTACTCTTTTTAGACAATCCTGAAAGTCTTACCAATCTCCTCAGTCACTACTGCTATGCCTGTAAGTAAAGCGAAAGCCTTGCTTTGGTCAATTCAGAGCCTCCTCTGTCTCCATCAGAACCAATAAATAGTGGCTGTCACTCTGTTATTGCACCTCCTAAACTCTTTAGTACTCAATGCAAGCGAAGGGTTGTAAAGACTCTGTTAAGGAAGTCTCTAGTGAGAGCCATGGCAAAGATCAGGGCCTGAATCTTGCAGAAGGATGGGCTCTGGGTACAGGAACTTCCCCTGCCCTTCCACCCTCTTCTTCTGCAGCCATGCTTATGAAGATTCATTGAACACCTGAGATCCACCATGTTGTGAGGAACTTTTTTACACTGGCCTGGAAGCTCCATGAGAGCAGGCATTTTGTCTGTTTTGCTCATTGCAATATTCTCTGTGCCTAGACTGTGCTTGGTTTGCTTGGTACATAGTAGATGTTTAGTAAGTATTTGTTGAGAAGATAAAGACACCTCCCTTTGAGAAGAAGGATCCATCCATTCATCCAACATTTTGCCAAGCATCTGTCAGATCTTGAGTCAGGACTTGGGGCAACAAAGAAGAGTACACCAGTTCTTTACCTAAGAAACTTTGTGAAGGAGACCAGCTGGTCCAGAGATCACACCCATTCCTGGGAGAAGCGTGGCAATGGTGACTTGAGCTCAGTGACAGGAGGGGCAAATTGGAGTTCTACTGACTCCATCTGCCACATCAGGGAGGGCTTCACAGAGGAAGTAGCAGTTTCTCCAGGACTTGAAGGATGAGAAGCAAATAAGAAAGGCATCAGAAAGGGAAACTTTGAAGGAAAGAACCGAGACAGTTTCATGAGTCATTTACAAATAACCACACCTTGGGCAGAGGGAGGGAGTTGGGAACAGGTGGTGTGCCCTCCCAGCCCCAGAGGAAGACTAGTTTTTCTCTGAATCCCTATCCCATCTCCACCTCTCATGTCTCATTATCATCCTACTTGAAGATGAGAAGGAAACGAGAAGACAGGAGAATGGAGATTATTGGTGGCAAGAAATGTTGAAAATAAATCACACACAACATAGACATGTGTGAAAAATAAATGAAGGCAAACTCACTTCAGAGCAGCATTTTCCAATGAAATAAAATATTTCAAATTTTCTAACAGGGACCTTTTTTTTTTTTTTTTTTTTTTTTTTTTTGTGGTGCTGGGGATTGAACCCAGGGCCTTGTGCATGCAAGGCAAGCACTCTACCAACTGAGCTATATCTCTAGTGAATAGGCACATTTTTAAAAGGGAAGAAACAGGTGAGACAGGTCAATTTTAGTAAGGTATTTTATTTCACACAATATATTCAAAATTTAAACATGTAATTAACTTTAAAATTTGTAAATTAAAAACTTAGTCTGTGCAATGGGATATGTATTTTACATATGCCACGCATTATTAGTTGGAACTAGCCACGCTTCCAGGGATGAACAGCTAGCTGTGGTGACAGCATTGGACTACGCCAGCCTAGGCTGTCTTTATTACCCAAAGTAAAACTGAAGAATCAAGGTCTGTGTGGGCTCCATGTGTTCACCCAGTCATTCTTCTACAAAGCACTTATTGAATGCCCACTGTTTGCTTGATCCAGTCAGTATTTACTGATTGCACATTCAATGTTTGATTCAGTTAGCACTTACTGAATGCCCACCACGCATGCACTTGAGGCTTCCACAGGGAAGTCAGCAAGGAATGGCTGCTTCACCAGGAAGCATCCAATGTGATGCATTGTGGGCCAGTGAGCTAGCCATCTGACTGGGACTAGGGTCTGTTGGTTATCAGGGCTCTCAAACTGGAGGTTGAGGGTGATATGTGCCCTGTGCTTTTTCCGGTACTATATCTTAAACAACAATCCAGCAGGTGTTGTGTTTCTTCTACTCAAGACAGCATCTTTATGAACGCCAATTTTTACCCCATATACAGATTGCAGAATCATAACCCACTTGAATCAAATGTATGAAATATGATATGTCAAGAGCTTTGTAATGTCTTAAACAACCAATAAAAAAAATGGGGAAAAAAAAAGACAGCATCTTTTGCCCCGTACCTGGATGACTTCTCTTACTGGGTTACCTGTGGGGCCTCTGGGGATAATTGTGTGCAAGAACCCTGGATGGGATATCTTCTAGAAATCCTAAGTGTTGACAAGACTAAAGGCAGGTGTTCACAGAGGCAACCAGGCATGGCTTGCAGATATCTTATGTTCTGGAGTCACCAGGAGCCCTTCTGAAACACGCTCTTTTGACATCACCCTCCAAGATTCTGATTCAGCTGGTGTGAAATGGGGGTGAGGTACAAGTACTTTGTAAAAGTTCTTCCCAGTGCATTGGATCAGTTTCCAACACAACCACTGGGAAGCTGCTGCCCAGAGAGGCTGAACTTTTTGGTCTGGGTCTTGCAGTGTACCATTCTCCGACCTCTCCAACCATCCCTGTTTTCTCCTAACAACACTGAGGGTCAAGGACCCCTAGAACCTTCCTTGAATATTCAGGAGGCACTGCCACAAACCAGAAGCTTGGAACAAAGGGACAGGAATCTATAACTGCTGTGTCGCCTCTCACCAACAAAGCTCTTGTCAATTTACCACTCTGGGAAGATTGCCAGCCTCAAGTATTAATAATAATCCCTTTGTTTTTTAAATGCCTTATAATTGCATGAATAAAACCTACTTTCTCTTCTTCAATGGTAATGAGACTTATTGGACTGATTGGTTGATTAATAGTACTTTAATTCCTCCAGTGACAAAACACAAAGGCCAAGCGATGGATGCTGGCTCTGGTGGCTTGGAACTGTGGAGTGGCTGTTCCAGCCAGTGTTTGCAGCTGCCTTGGTAGCATGGGGAGAAAGGTGGCACCCTTTCTGCACAGTCAGACACTGGTAAGGAGGGGCTGCACTCAAGATCAGGAAAATGGCCCCTGCATCTCCCATTGGGATACTGCCCAGAAACACCTTTTTCTTCCCATTACACAATGTTTGTTCTCTGAGAACCTGTGAAAGATATTTCTCTGGCTTAAATAATGGTGCTTGTCATGGGTTTTTAGACATTAGGAATTGCAAAACAAATCAAAACTGATGCTGTTTACTGCTTCCTGTTGGCTGCCAGGAAGCTCAGAGTCAAACCTATATCCCACCTGCAACAGGTATAGAGGTGTCCTCAGCATACTTTTTATGTACTACCAGTAGCTCCTATTTATAGAGCATTTAGTATCTACTCGGACTCCTGGTACCTTCCTTTCAGCAAGCAGCATATTCCTGGAAAAACTGGAACACAGAAATCACTTTTGTAAATCAAACCATGTTTTCGGTGCCCTTGGGGAATACAGACACTCATTTGAAACAGATTCCTGTGTTGAGAGTAGCGACCTCCTTACTCCACCGTGTTCCTGCTGTTCACCGTGTTCCTACAGAGGATGCCAGCTGAGCCCAGCTGCTGCCTCTGAATTGGCTGTGAACTCGGCTTCCTCTTCCTGAGCCCTGCAAATCCCATGTTCTTGCTACAAAGCACAAGGCAGAGCAAAGCCCAGACGGGGGCCCACCGTTGTGGACAGCTTTGCACTGTCACGCACTGGCCTAGAGACAAAGGGAAACAGGAGGGCTTTTATTGGTCATCTGCCTCCTTGCAATGGGTGCCTGATAGATAGCAGATGGAGAGACATGGGAGTTAATGAGGTCTGCGTTCTGGCCAAATGCTTTCCATCTTCCTCTCGCCACTGAGACCATTGGAAAAGAATGCTGTGCTGGGCAGGCAGTGAGGGAGAATTAGAAAAGCCGAGTTTTCACCAAAGGTACTAGGGAGGGGAGGATAATAACAAACACAAATTCAATTCAACTCTTTTTGGTGAATATTTATTAAGTGCCTTCTACATAAGTCACCTTTATGTCTCATCCCATTTATTCCTGAAGGATATCATTTTTCTCCTTTTTATAGCCAAGATACTTATGACTCAGAGACGTTAAGTAATTTGTCCAAGATCACACAGTCAGTCTAAGACTTAGCTGGGTTTGAATTTAAATCTCCCTCTTGAATCTTAATGCACCAAGCGACTTCTCTGAGAAGCTCTAACCCTGGCAATGCCACACATTCCTTTTTGAATTGTTTTCAGAGTTATACCTTGAGGTCTTATTTCCAAAACAGCTCTTGCTGTCCTGAGGAAATGGGGGTGGGAAAAGGGTTGATCATCAAAGCATTAAGGGAAATGTGTAGAACGAGCCGTTTACACTTATAAAATTCGTTTTCAGTTCTAGCCAGGGGTAGTAGTAATTTAATCACCAGGGCTGGCGTCCACTTCCTGGGGGCTCCCGGCACAGAGACACATGTTCTTTGTTGAATCTGGTAATTTTCAAGGAAGGGTCCAGATTGGAGTGTCAGATCAATGGCTGGTCTGCCTGAACAGAGCTCGTAGAAGAACTCGAGGAAATTATCAAGAAACTGGCCAACGCAAGGCACTTCACACTGCCGCAGCAGCTTTTTCTTGCTCTCGTGGCAGCCCAGGGAGATAGGTATCATGACAGGTCCCATTGTGTGGATGAGAAAACTGAGCCTCTTGACTCTCCAGGGTTGAGTGCACACCTATCATATCTCAGGGGACACGAGCCTGGCGCCTGGCACATACTGGATTCTTATGCACTTTCTAAACTTCAGATTCCAAACTCTGAGGGTTTATCTTCCCTCATGCCCTCACCACTTCTGGAAAAAAGTCATCTATCTTGAAAGTCCTGTTTTCCTAAGATCAGAAAATCCTTGCAGGGCTGTGATGTCATGTTCCTCCACAGGCCCCTTTGGAGTCCCCAGGGACCATGCATATGATTTGCTTTCATCCATCCAGAGGCTAGAAGAAACCAAATGTCGGCAGCATAACATCTTCGGAAGAACGCTAAGCCCTGCCCTGGTATTTGTCTCTGGGGGTCAGGGAAGAAATTCAAGAGGTTGTAGAGGAAGAAGGCACTGGCTTTGTTTTGTCAAGATCTGTGCTATTAAATGGTTTCATCCTTAAACCCATACACCCTCCGCCTGAAGAAAAAATAATCCAACAAAAGCGTAAGCTTACTGGTCTATAGGACCACAGAGCGTTCTCTCTCTCCCTCTTGCACTCTGGCTCTCTCCCTCTTTCAGTTTGTGTATTTCCAGCCCAGCCCCCAGACTCAATGGTGGGTGGGAAGAGTCGTGCCCGGGGGTCACTGGGGTATGAGGTTCCATCCTAGGAGGGTTGAGATGGGGTTTGGATTCAGAGCTAAACCAACCCAGTCGATATAAGACATTGAAACCTAAAAAGAAAACTAGACTCATTTCCTTTAGCCTTTCAGGGGATCACGGAGAACATCAACAGAAGAACCAGGAACAGAATTGGTGCCTAAGTAATGATGGTTGCATAAGCCCCTTGCCAAGAGTTGGGTGCAGGTTTGAGTGGTAGAAACATTAAAGCATTTGGGCTATGGCAACCCAACACCCTTGCACAACTCTGTCACTAGCTCCGTGGCCAGGTACTGCATTATCCTGGGACTGAGGCCAGGGTTTGCAGTGAGGAGATACTGCCCAGGGACTTCCCATGCACAAGGTCCAGTTTACAAAGCTCATGGCAGAAATGACCTACTAGACAGCTTCCCACCACATACCTGCCTCATCAGACAGGAGCAATGGCCCCTGTGCCTCATGGCAAATTTTCATTCAATTATAGCCTCTTTGGAGCCCAGATGATTACAAATTGACCTGGCTATGCTCTCTAAGCTGCCTCATTTTCTTTTTCTTTGGTTCTAGAAAGGAAAATCCAGTATCAGGAAATGTCATTTTCATAGTCAAGATATTCTTTGATCAAAGGGTCACAGGAAGAGGAATGGCAGGGCTGGGCAAGGCTGGATATGGTCTGGTCTGAGTCCCTCCAGGAAGTCTGCATCTGCAGTGGGGGTACTGGGAGGAGCGAGGGACCGTCTGGTGATAATGAGGGCAACCTGAAGGAGCTTTGAGCCAGCATCAGGAAGTACTCTGTCTGAAGAGGGAGGCGGGAGTTGAACTAAAGCAAATGGTGGTTCCCTGAATCCACAATCCTATATCACTGCATGAGGCACAGGAGCTGCCAACTGGGCCACAAGGAAGAATAAGGCAGCTTTCCACCTTCCCTGGAGGGTTTCACTGGATTCCAGTTGATTTTCTATTCTATGATCATCAGTCAAATACCTTCTTTAACTACAGTTTATTCTCTAAAATCAAGCAAATAGAAAGGATTTGTAGAGGGGTTGTGAAAACTAAATTAATGCATACAAAATATATCTAACACATTTGCAGGAATAAAGAGAGTTCAACAAAGGGCTGCTGGCTTGGAATGTAGCTCAGTGATGAATTTCTTGACTCAATCCCCAACACTGAAAAAAGAAAGAAAAGAAGGAATGAAGGCAGGAAAAAAGAAAAGAAAAAAGACCAGACCTGACCTCTGGTAATTTCAAATGGACGAGAGAAGTGAAGAAAAACATCCCTGGGTGCACAGCTAGTGAATGGTCTGAAACTCCACTTCAGCTGCTCATCTTGGGCTTGTTTCTTTTCAGTTGAGCATGAGCGATTGGCTTACCTTGACTCGTGGGTGGTTGCCTCAGTCTGTAGACTCAGTGCAGGATCACATGCTTTAAAAGAGACCAACAGTTTTGCCTGGACCTCCCTGGTTGAAATAACTGCATCTGCCTAAGCCTCTGGCTCTGTTAGAAGACAAGGATTATGTGATGTGCTGGGAAGCCTGGTTGTCTATTGGTATTTAATGGATTCACTGTCAGTAAAGATTTTGTGGGGCAAGAAGCTGATAGGATTTAGAGATGTAGGCAGGAAACTTCTCACATTTGAAAACAGATGTTTTACAAGTCAAGGCCACTTTTGCCTCCTGCAAATTTGACCTCATGAAATAAAGCCCTGACCTGGTCCTCACAGATGAAGGATCAGAGGTGGTGTAGAGTTGTTGCAAGGGGCCAACCTTTGCTTTCACAAAGACTTGAGTTGGAAAGGAGTTCCCACAGCCCCAGCATGGAGAAGAAGAGAGACGGAAGGAGGCAATGCTTCTGAGCATATATCATGCCAGCTCACCTGGACCAATGTGGAGGCGCACTGGTTCTCTCAACCCTTTGCATGGTCCACAGGAGTGTGGGTATGTTTGACCCCATTTTACACATTGAGGAAACCAAAGGTCACCAAGGTTTCATGTTTTTATCCAAGGGATCATCATCAGTTACTGATAGAAAGGCCTGTTCAACTCCAAAGCCCTTTCCATCTAGACATGTGACAAGCCACCCAACCTCTATCCTCCTTTTCTCACCAGCGTAAGGGAGATAACATTAAATTTTCCACTCACCCAGTCTGTATCAAGTGACCCTTCACCTCACAGGTGTCTGCAGGAAGAAGGCTAGAATTCTTCCACCTGAGCAGGCTCATGTTTTTCATGCTGTTTGCACCCCTGATACTGGTGGATTCTCAGATGACAAGCCTTTTGAACATCCGCCAGGATCTCAACCCTTCTAATTAAAACCACATTATCCGTGATGATTCTTAATGATAGCATTTGTGGAGTAGGGATGCTCTCTGGTCTCAAGTTCAGTTTTGAAATTTTCCTTTCTGAACACACATGACATGGCCTTGATAATGGGTCAGGTGGAGATTCTATGTGACCTACTTTGATAGCCTGTGTGTTCTCTTTTTCTTCAGAAAACTCTACTTGGGGAGGCTCAACCTGCCTGGCAGATTGTTTCTTGCACAGGTGTCAAAGATACAAGTCAATTATTTCTAGTTTATTTTATTAGCTGAGGTCTCCTCATCCTCCACCCTTCCAAAGTATAAGTGGAAGGAAGCGAATGGATTAGGACTCACCAGCCATCATCACTATTAGGCTTCAGGAGGAACTTCTGGCTGATGTACATTTCCTCTAGCTGAGGACCCTGATTCCAGCAGGCATGTGGTAAGCTCCAGGCTCTAGGTTCTCCTAAAACTGGAAGAGACTGAAGAACAGCATCCTTGGTAATGTGTGTGCAGGAAATGACCTATTTCCTTTACTTCTGAATAGGTTTGAAAAAGTTTTTAAATAAGCTCTTTAAGAAATTAAAACAGCCTTTTGAGACATACCATCTAGTCAAGAGGCTACTAGCCTTTTCACTTGTACCTTGTAATGGTGGAGCTTGAAGAACCCACAGCTAAGGCAATAACAATAATAAACTAGTTGACATGTAGTTTTGACACCCATGTCTCCAACCCCCACCCCCTGCCGAGGTTAGTGCTTCCTATTGGATCAACCCAACCACAAAGATTTTGTGGGGCAAGAAGCTGATAGGATTTAGAGATGCAGGCAGGAAACTTCTCACATTTGAAAATGGATGTTTTACAAGTCAAGGCCACTTTTGCCTCCTACAAATTTGACGTCATGAAATAAAGCAGAAGGAAAGGAATACTGCTGCTATTACTCCAAACAGCCAGCATCCTGGACTGCAGAAAAGCCAGGAAAGGTAGAGCAATGTGCCAGCTTAGTAGCATCTGAACTGTGGGCCCCAGTCTCATAATGGAGGTCTAGTTCCTTAGTGCACTGACCAAGGCCCATTGTGATTGGCCCTCATATTCCTTTCCAGTCCACCTCCTCCCACCTATGCTTAGAAATGCTGAACTACTGGCATTACCTGAACATTATCCTTTGTCAGGCCAGCTCCCCTGCCTGGAAAGCCTCTGCCTTCACTCACCACCGTGTCTCCATATCCCTACCATGCCAACTCCTATTCATCTTTTGAAACACAGCTTTCTGGAGGAAACCTTGTGATTCTGGTGAGGTGAGGTGCAATCCACTCAGCTCATACTATAGCAGATTTCCTGCCATGTCTTGCTCATTTTGGCCACTCCATGTGAGCTGGAACAGAGTAGTGGTTTAGTAATTGTGCCATGACTAGGTGGATGGATGAATGAGGATGTAGAAGACCTGAGCTTCTACCTTACTCATCAGAAAGTCCCAGAGCCCATTGGCAGTCATGAAATCTGAAGGTGGACCATGTGAGGTTCAGAGACCAGGCAGGAGCTTTAGGAATTGGAATCCAAGAGGCAAAATAAGTGCTCAAAGGCTGGATTCCTACTGCATCCAGACAAACCTGGTAAGGACAGTCTTAAAGACCCAATCTTCTGAATCCTTTCCACTCTGAGGTAGGACTTCCCATTGGTTCTCTTGTAGTTGTTAGCATCTTGCAAATTCTTGCTGATAGGTCGGTTTCTCAGTAGTTTGATGCAGTTGTCAAACCATACTCTAGTGTTGGGCAACCCTGGCTTGGGATTCCAGTTCTACTGATTCCTAGTAATATGATCTTAGGCAAAGAGATTATGCATGAGGTTGTTAGGGTCGATGTTCTTAGGGAGTGGCATGGAGAGATACTTCTACTCTTCTGGAAAATGGGGGCATTGAATGAAATGATAAAGGTAAGTGCAGGAAACATGGCACACTCCAAAGGGCCCCTTGAGGAGAGTTCAACAAAAGGCAGGTTGTCCAGACACCAACAAGGGAAGCAGAGCACCCCAGGATTAGCCACGGCAGGAACATCCACCATACCCAGGACTAAATTGGAAGGGGTGAGAGGAGTTACTATTCAAGAGCTGTAGCTACCGAAGATGCTGCAGAGGAGCCACGGCCCTGGGTAGAGGAAGAAGCCCCTGTTAACCTGTTATCAGGGAAAAATTGGGAATAAATATTCCAGCTCTGTCTTCTCCAACCCCCTGAGGTTAGTGCCTCCTATTGGATCAACCCAACACAAAGCAGAAGGAAAGGAATACTGCTGCTATTACTCCAAATGGCCAGCATCCTGGGCTTCAGAAAAGCCAGGAAAGCTAGAGCAAGCCCTCCAAACCCAGCTCTGTCAAGTTCTTAGGCAGGGCTGTCATTCCCTCTTCTTATCAGTCCCTCCACCTTGACAGAAAAAGGGATGGAAGAGAAGATCAAAGGACTCTGAGCGTGTTCTTTATAGGTCCTCACAAGAGTATGTTAGGGATGAAGTTGAAATGGGGAGAAAGAATAAAGGATTTTTAATTTTGATTATCTGTGGATTTCTTTTATCCATGTTATCTCTTTCCGCCAGTAGCTGGGATCACTGACACCTCATTGCCTCCCTTAACTTTGGTTCTTCGATGTGCTGAATGCACATCAAAGGTGCTTTTGTAAGGAGCTATGTGCTGTCATTTTTAATTAATTTTAGTTTTATTTTTACATTTGATCTAATAGAGTCAAATGAATCTTTATTGCTCAGATATTCCTAACTGGCTAAATAGGTCAGCTTTCCAGAAGGAGTTCTCTGAACCTCTTTGCATGTATAAATAACTTCCATTAGCAGATTCCAGGCTCTATAGAAGACCTGGCTGCACGGATCTGAAAGGGACACTTGAGCAAGGTGTGGGAAGCAAAGGCTACCTGGACCTCATAATGGCAGCATCCCAGGAGGCCCTTCAACGGGTCCTACTGACTGGGGGTACTGTGCTGGTGCTGAACAGAGAAGGAGACAGAGGGATACCCATGTTGGTATCTTACAACTCCATGGGAAAATAAACTTGAACAGCTACCTTGCTCATTCTTCCTGAACCTACCCTAACTGTGGGAAGATTCTCCCCATGCCCATCCCTGCGTGGTAACTTAAAGAGCTTTGCTGTCACTTGTGAGCCATGCTCCGTAATCCCTGCAGGACCCTCTTACTGGGCTTTTTCCACTGTTGTCCTTGGATCCCTGCCACTTTCTGCCACCTGGAAGTTGCCTGATGCCCCTTCAGTTCCCACCACAGCTTTTGCTTTTAGGGCTGCATACAAATCCATCTGTCCTACCCTGACTTCCACCATCTCCTTCCTCGTCCCAGTTTCTTCTTTTTTCTGATTATCCCCAGGACAGAACAACCCTGGCTTGTCAAAGAAACCCACTGGGGTAATTCAAACTCCTCCCTTCCTAGGAGCCCCCCCCCCACTCCAGCCCCTGCCCCTTCATGTTTGACTCTCCTCCTGTCTTCCTCCCTGTCACCTTGCCTGCATGGCACTTGAACAAATAATAACAAACTCCTAATATTATAATCTGGCTGGGGTTGTGGTTCAGTAGTAGAGCTCTTGACTAGCACATGTGAGGCCCTGGGTTTGATTCTCAGCACATAAAAATAAATAAACAAAATAAAGGTGTTTTGTCCATCTATAACTCAAAAGAAAATTAAACAAAAAATATTGTAGTAAGTTGTGACATTCATTAGATTTTCTTAACATGTGAAAGGGTAAGGAAAATAAAAGGAATCTTTATACTTGTTGCCCTGGTAACTCCTCTTGTATGGGGGTGCAGAGGGCAGGGTTCAGGGTCAGAAACAGCAGAGTTCAGAAAGATGCAGGGGAACGTAAGCTCAGATCAACTTCCTAGTTGTCTACAGCTGACCACCATAGGGGAGTTTCTTATTATTCCAAGAAAAAGAAAAGGAGAAAGTTTAGACCTGTGTTTTATTTACATCAAAGAGATGCCTCCATCCTCTGTTCTCTGCTCAGCATAGCTCCTGGACTGCATTACTGGGGGTTATTTCACTATGTCTACCTACAGAGCTCACTCATTCCTGTGAATTGCTGTGTACTTGTCCATTGTTGGAATGTACCAGAGGTTGGTTGCACACACCTACTTAGGCATTTCTAGTTTTTTTGCTAGTATGGATAACTCTTTAATGAACTTGTAAGTCTATTTTGGCATATTTTAGAGTATGGTTATAACTGAAGAATAATTTTCTAATAATCAAGTGGATGGACCAAAATGTTTTTAATTTTGATGGATATTCCAAATTGTCCCGCAAAAAAGCTTTCCCAGTAGACGCCCACATCAATAATCTCTGAGAGGGCCCTTCCCTATGGGCAAACAATGGAAATTCTCAAGCTTTTGTATTTTTGTCAACCTAACATGGAAAAAAAAATGGCATTTTATTGTGTTTTTTTGATCTGTATTTCTTTAATTATCCGTGCAACCAAACATCTTTTCATATGTTTATTAGCTGTTTGAATTTGTTCTTCCCTGAATAGAATGCTTTTATCCTTTGTCTATTTTTCTTTCTACTGGATGGGAAATAAATTTTAAATTGTTTTGTGAAATCAAAAGCAGGATCCAAATCTCAAGTATTTCATCACCGATTTTATTTCAGTTTGTTTTGAGATGCCAAATCAAAGGGGGAGGGATGAGGGTCTAAACGTCTTTATATTTGCTGCTTGAACAGGGGACCCTCTCTACCCTCTCAGCATGGCCTGTCATTCCCACACCAAGTAGAACAAGACAATGAATTATTTAGGATCCCATCAGGTCAGAGGGAAAGCTATACCAATCAAACCGTTCTCTGGCAGCTGCTAAATACCAGGCGCTATGACACAGATGGGCTCTGTGCCATCCATCTAGATGAGGGCTTCACCAACTGCTCACTGAGAACCTCTGGAGGTCCCATCCTTGACACCATCTGATGGACCATGAAGGTCACCAGCAAGCCAAGGAGGAGTCTGACAGGCTGTGATTATTTTCCACTCCAGGGCAGCATGGTTTTCTTCCTCTGGCATGAAGGGGACTCATCTTCTGGGCATGTTCTTGATACAGCAGAAACCTCCTAAAGGGGAAATGAGCCTCTTCAGGGACTTTGACGTGCTCGCCCAGCCTTATAGGGTCAGATCCTGAGGGTGAGTTTGGGTGAGTACAGGTGATGAGCTAGGCCCCATAGATGAGTTGTTATCAGTTTGTCTACTCATTCATCTGTTCTTACATCAATACAATAAACACTGCTGAGATGCAGTTTGGTAAAGGTCTTTAATGTTCAGGTGTTAGAAATAGGGTAAGTCTTGGTTCTTAAAATTGACCTGAGTGACACTGGGTAAATAGTGTTCCTTCTTGTGGCCTTTCGGCTTTCCTTATGGCAAAATGGGGTCAGCAAAGCCCACCATGGAGCTGCGTAGTTGGTTGAGCAAATACATGTATTAAGTAACTGTTGCCACAATCGTGCTGTATTAATGAGCCACTTGAAAATTCAGAGACTTAAAATGATAATTTCTTCCTGCTCATGAGTCTGGGAGTCAGTTGAGGTTTGCTGATGGACAGTGGGCTTGTAGGGTTTGGCTCCAGTCTGCAGGGGGTGGATCCAGGGGCTTCATGAGATTTTCCTCCTCCCTGGACCAATGGATCAGCAGGGGGCATATGCTCCTCATGGCAGTGGCAGAGGAACAGAGGACAAGCTCCACAGTGGAAAGTCGTAAGTGTTTCCACACATTATATCTATTAGCATCCTATTGGCCAAAGCAAGTCACATCACTAGACCAAAGGGTAGCAGTATAAGGGTATGCACTCTGCCTCTAGTAAAAGTATTGAGAAGTCCAGGGCACAGAGCACAAGGAGAACTGTGAAGAATCAGGAATGATCATGCCGTCTGACATTCAGGTAACTCCGGGCACCCAGCAAGTGCCCTAGTTTTCTGGCATGTGCACCAGAGAGAACAACTTGACAGAACTGTTCCCCCATGGATGACTGCTACCTCCTGAGCTGCTTTCAATCCATGATTCTCTTTATTTCTTAATTCTTAATTTTTCAGCTTACCAAACATTGATCCCTTTAAGACAATGAAAGGAAACCAACACTGAGAGATTTCACTTTTTTTTTCCTTTGCCACCTTTTGTCCATAGTTTCATGTCCCTGGTCAGTTTGGACCATCCTCAGCTCTCATTTCCTCAAATCCATCCTCTCCTCCATTACTCCCTCTGAAATTGCCATGAGCTGGATATTGATCTCATTTATCCTCCTTTGTTGTAACGGATCTGTCCTGTTTTCCATCTATTCCCATGTGCTGCATTATGGGAAATTTCCACAAGCCTATTTTTGAGTTCCCTAAATCTCCCTTTAGCTGTACTTAATCTGCTATTTCATTCAGCGCCTGAATTTTAATCTTAATGACTGTGGGTATTTTGTTTTTTTTTTTTTTTTCATTTCTCACATTTTACTTGGTTATTTTTCAAAACTGCTTTTATGTTTTCATAGTTGAAAGAACATAGTCTTGTTCTTTTAATATAATTTTATCCCTTCATTTATCTTTTTAGTCATTTAAATACATCCATAATCTCTCAGATTATTTTAGTATTTCAAGGGTGTTCGCTTCCTTGCACCTGCTGGTGAAGAGTTCTTGGGTGACTTATCATTTTCTGTAAGCTCATCTCCTGTTTCTTTTGCTTTGTTTTTCCAGTGTGATTTTTCTACCTGCAAAGTTATAGAAATGACCCTCCAGAATCTATGGGACTATTTTCTGCCAGATTTGACCAAACACCACAGAAGGTCCACTGGTTTTTGGCTGACTTTCATGTTAACTTCTTTGTTTAGGATGCTAGTAACTCATAGGAATTATAAATTTGGACTTCAGAGTTTTTCTGTATCGTGGAAAAATCATTTTCTCTATTCAAACACCTGAGCAGAAGCAAATTTCTAGTGCTTCTATGTGGCTAGATAGACAGAATCTCATACTTAGAGGGAAGAAAAGCTTCCAAGATTCAGGTCTTATGCTGGGATGTTGGCACTCTTTTCTAATTCTCTTACACACATGATCATGTGGTCATTGATATGTCAGTCCCTACCTATCCAGGTCTATATGTCGTCTGTGCTGGTGGGGCCACCATGGTGTCAGTTTTTTTCACCTAACACTCTAGTTAAATATCCCCTTATTTGATTTTTTTTTCCTTTCCATTTCATTTTGTCTCAAATTTCTGGATGGTTTGATGGGAAGGGAAAGCCATACATCTAATCCTCCATATTGCCAGAACCCAACACTTACAGCTTCTCAAAAACCACTAATGGGTCCTTGTATTTTAAGCTTCTTCCCAACACATTGCCCACAGAAATACGTGTTCACTGAATAATTGACTAGCGAGGCACCTGTTGGATTTAAAAAGCAATTGAGAATTTAAGCTCTGCCTAGCAAGTGACTGTCTAGAGTTGCCTTCTATTGACTCCTGTAATAATTAGAATTTCAATTATTCATTTTCAATTAGAAGCATGGCATAATGATCACAAATGTCATTAAGAAATTTAATTGTGTCTAATGTTAGATTGATACAAGGCAATATTTTCTGGGACAACAGGCATCCTCAATTAGAAGAACAAAAGTTATAGGAGAACTTTTGAAAGATGCTAAAAGGAATGTAGAGCCGTGGGGTTAGCCTTCAGTGGCACAAGAATGTGTGATTCTGTTTCTAGTTAAGACAACGGCATGCAGTCTGATAACTCCCAGGTGCAACATAGAAAGTCACTACCTATAGCCTTGGCAGGTCACCTCAATCCAAACAGAAACAATGACTGTGTGGCAACGAAGAGACTTAAGTTGACAGAACCAAATTCCATTTGTGCCCGCCTGGTGCCTGGTGCCTTGCTTAAATCTATGCTTAGATTGCCTCAGTCTCACAACCACCTTTCTAGGCATTTTCTTAGATGAAAATTAGTGGAGACACAAATATCGTATTGGAAGTCATTGATGCATAGCAATGGTTTCAGTAATGAATGAATGATGGTGCAACTCATGCAGACAGGAATTGGTTACTCAGCTTCAACTCTGTCAGTTATGGGGACAATCAGCTTACATACATTTCTTGATTTCGTCTTCCAGTTCACTTCCTGAGATTACTCCTGTTGGAACTATTGGGGAAACTAGCTAAGAGAAGCTGGATAAATTGCTCAAGGCCACAGAGCTAGAGAGTAACAGTTGTAAAATCTGAACCTGGATCTTTGTTTTTTGTTGTTGTTGTTTTTGTTGTTGTTGTTTTTGTTGTTTGTTTGTTTTTGTTAACACTGTGTATTGAGAAAGCAAGAAAGTTGGAGTAGAGTTTTGAAATAAAGCAGATAGATGTTTTGATATGTTCATGTAGCTCAGGGATTTTTGTTTATTCGTTTTGCAGAGGGGTTGAGGGAGCATAATTCCAATTTTTCAGGAGAATTTCACATGGCTGTATTTGCTGGATGGATGGATTTGAAATAGCACCCAGCACTATGCCTGGCATATAGTAGGGGTTTAATAAATACTTAATGACTTCATCATTCATTAGTGATTCAATTGCTAGCTGAGGGGTCACACTAATTTCTTTTAAAAGATGGACTAGAATCATGATAAAAAATGCATGGGCTAGGTTTGGTATTAGAGAGAACTTTTGTTCAAATCTTGGCTGTTGTGTTTACTAGCTCTGTGCCTGTGACCAGGTGAATGAAATCTTTCTGTGCCTCAGTTTTCTCACCTGTAAAATGGCGCACTTAGAATAGTCTGTACAGATAGTAAGTACTAGATAAAAGTTATTGTATTGTTGTAAGCACTCAAGAAAATGGGGCTTATAATTAACAATTGTCATGCATACCACTAAGGTTGTGTTAATGATGCTGAAGATCAGGTACAAACCTAGATCCCACAGGTAGCATCATCAGGTTGAAACTCAGACTTTCTTCCTCTTTCCCTGTATTTCTTTCCTACTTTTCTGGAAACCTGGTAACCATTTTCTGATGTCCCAAAGAGGACAACAGGGGAGGAAACACATCAGAAGGAATGGGATAAGAGAGGGGAGACTTGTCTTCCCACAAAAGGAACAAAAATGGCCCTTCATTCAAAGTCTCTGCTGAAAGGGAAAAATCCTCTGCAGAAAAAGTTGACCATATCCAATGGAAGATGCTGTGGTTTCCATGGTAATTAATGGTGTTAAGTGCATTTCATAACTGAGAGGTCTCTGGTGAAGATACAGGAGGAAGAGAAAAGATGTGCATGGTTTTTTAAAAATAATATTTGAAGGTTTTTTTTTTCCTTGCAAATCCTTTCACTGCCTCGATTGGGCAGGAATTTGATTTTCAAATTCTTGGGAGGATGTGCAAAATGACTTTAGCAACAGAATTAGAGATGCAATTGAAACACCCAAAGTAGGCTTTCCTCGAGGCAAGGAGGACACTTCTGAAAGAAGCTTCCTACCTTCACTCCAGAGCTGTCCTCCAGCCCTGGTGGGAATTCTCTAACACCATGGTCCCAGGCCACCAAGTGAAGGCTTCCCTTGCTCTAGTTCCCACAACTGTGGGACCTCAGCAGGGAGAGGTTTGCAGGACCCCTGCTCTAACCCCCAAATCATGGAAGCCAATAAGTAAAAATTAGTTAACAAGTATGTATTTATGAAATGCCTTCTGAGTGCCAGGTACTTTGTTTGGGACTCCACACCGGTACCTCCTGTAATTCTGAAGAGAGTGAGAGTCTCTCCTTTTTGGAGGGGCCTGAGCCTCAGAGTAACTTAATGAAGTTCTGCCAGGAATTCTGATACTTTTAGGAAGGCCACCACCAAGCTCCAGAAGAGCTGTGTCATCTGGGGCTCTTCAGTCTTCAACAAGATAAGAAGACCTTTACAAGGTGCCAAAGGACAAACTGTCGAGGTAAGCAGGGCTTCCATGTCCTCCGAGGACCCAGACCAAGGTATGGGCCATTCTGCTGCCACCATCCTTCACCTCAGTTTCCTTATCTACGAAGCAGAGATGAAGGAACACATAACCTGAGGCAATGTTCAAGTGCTCTGGGAGTCCAGAAAATTCCCTCACCTTAGTTCAGTCCTTTAGTTCTAAAACGCATTTCTGAAGAATGTGAGCCCGGTGGGGAAAAGGGCCATTTAGTATAATAGAAATGGCACCAGAGCATCGCCTGGGACAGATGTGGGCTAAATCCTGGCTCTGACACTTCCTGGCTGGGAGCCACTGAAAACATTCACATATTTCCACCACCGTGGAATAAATTATTAATGGCTACATTGCAATGCTTTTGTAAGGATTAGTGATAATGAACATAAACATCCAATGCGGGATCTGGACCCTCCAGGTTCTCAGGAAGCAGTAGCTGTAATGACCATGATTGCTGCTGTCAGAAAGGAAAGACGGGGCCTCCGGGCCACTCTCCAGTGGAGGCCTGGAGTCATCCCACCCTTTTGGTTGGCCAAATTCTATCTACCCGGTGCCTAAATGTCTCAGATTAGATGGAGGTATTCTAGAGTCCCCATTACAGAAGAAGCCTTGTCTTTTTGTTTTGTGGCTTTTGAATTTTTCATTGTGAAACACAATATTCATACAGAAAAATGTATGCACATCTATTGCCCGATCCAACAAATAATTGCAAAGTGAGCACCTTGTCGCCACTGCCCAGGATCAAAACAGGACATTTATGATGCCCTCGGAGCTTTCTTGAGCCCCTCCCAAGAAACTAAGCTCTCATTGTCCCTCAGCCCATCCTGTGGGTGGCCACCACCCACATACTGCTTTTCTTCATTGTTTCAACTCCTACCTTGTGACCCAAACAATATAACCGAGTTTTCCTGTTTCTGTACTTCCTATGAATGAAATCACACCATACATAGTCCTTTCTGGCCATCTTTGCTCAACTCCATGCTCTTCAGATTCTTTCCATGTGTGCATAGTTCAGGTTGTTCCTTTGTGATATTCCATTGAACGAGTCCAGAAATTATCCATTCCACCATTGTGGGGGCATGTTTTCAGTGTAAAAATGATGGTGCTAAGGAAATTTCTGTACAAGTCTTCTCCGTATGCTGTCTGTTGTGTTTACACCTAGGAATGAAATTGCTGCTTCCTAGGCCTGGTGTCTTCAACTTTGCTGAACAACACCCAATTATTTTCCAAAGTTCACTGCCTTGTCTTTTTGTTAACTTATGCTGTAGATCAGCCAGTCTCAGAGAGGCCCCAGTTTCTTCGCTTTTAAAATCTGAGAAATAGAAGTCATCTAAAAAGGTTCTCATAAAGATAGAATAAAATAACTTTTTTGTGTGTGTTTAGCACATGCCCAGCACAGAGGAGGGTCTTTCATACTAGCTAACATTTACTGAGCACCCACAAATGTGGCCCCTTTGCCCTTTCTGTGCTTATCTGTGGATTTGCACCTAAAATTATGTAAAGACTTAATCTCTTCCTCTGCTTTCTTTCTCCGTTTCAGATTTAAGGTCCTCTACCCCACTACCATGATACTTTTATTTTTCTTTCTTCCTTCCATCTTTTTAAAGTATTATGTTCTATGTGCTTATCGTGTGGCATCCGATTTAACTTGTTCAACAATGCCATGATACCAGTTCCATTATCACCCCTGATTTGGGGGTGAAGAAACTGAGCCATAGAGAAGTGATATATCTGGCCTAGGTCCCCTGATAGTAAGTGGTGCAGTCAGGGACCCTATGTCACCTACTTTTCCAGGGAGGGCAGCCAGCTAGCGCTCTGCATGAAGGATGTTTGCCTACCTATCAGCCTCCTAGTTTGGGTTTGGTTATTGGAATCTTGGCTGTCACATTACAAGTTTCCCTCCTTCAGTGTGTGTAGAGAGATGAGGAGACTGAGAAACGTTATTAAGGCTGTCAAATAAGCAACAGTTGTGGGGCTCTCCTGCTAATCAGCAGTGACTTAAGAATGCAGGTATACTGCATTCAGCCAGCCCAGAAAATTCAGTCCAGTAGGAAAGCAGTCATGGCTGTAAACAGTTGTCATAGGAGGACAGAGTTTTCTGAACTCAGAGCTGACAATAATGGGCCATGAAGTTTAAAGTCCTTCTGCCTAGAGAGATCCAGGAAGGCTTGCTGGAGGAGGTGCTCTTCAAGGCCTCACTTCCCCTAGATGCCTTTTGTTGGGACAGGGTAAATCACTTGATAGAAGACTTTTTCTCTAGGCAGCCACCTCTGGGGGCTCTGCCTTCCGTCAGCCTGGAGGTCTCTGGTTGCCTAACAAGAGTCCCAGGCAAAGACTGCACCCCTTGCTATGAGTCTTCTTCCCTGACTTCCCTTCCCCCACCTCTTCCCAGGTCTGCAAGGGACACAGGCTTGTGAAAGAGATGACTGTTTGTTTTATAACAGGAGCTTAACATGATTCATTTCAGATTCCCCAAGGACTTTTGTAAAGTTTGGACTGAGTCATAATATATTTTTTATTAAACTCCAAGACCCAACAAGCAGGAAGCTCTGTTCGACAACATAATATAACTGATGTACTGCAAAGCGGCTTTTTATGGGTGAGTCCTCAAGCTGCTCCAGAAATCCTCTGGCCTCTCCTATCACCGCCTGATTCTGGAGGGAGATTTAAAGGGTTTTGGAGACTTGTCATTTCACCCCCCAAGCACCACCACATGCACACATGTACACATATATAACACACACACACACACACACACACACACACACACACCTATATAACACACACTCACATGCTGTCCCTCCAAATGACACAGCTAAAAGCTGAGAATCTTAGGACAGAACAACCCCCATTCCAGACCCTTCCAAGGGCCTAATATGTTCTGCCAAACACAGAAAGGTCCAAAGGTCAACATTTGAGCAGGGAAAACTGCTCCCCACCCACCCAGAGAGTGTAGGGTTATAATGTAGGGCAGTGATTCTCAAAGGATGCTTCTGGGTCAGCAGCAGCAGTGGTGGCAGTAGCTGCATCACCTTGAACTTCTATGAAGCACAAATTCTGAGGCCCTATCCCATATCTACTCAGTCACAAGCTCTGGGGTTGAACCTAGCAATTTGTGTTTGAAGGGGATTTCCAGGAGATTTTGGTGCTTGCTAAACTTTGAGAACCACTGGTACAAGGGGCCTTCTACTCAAAGGATGGTCTCTGTACCAGCAGCCTCAGCATTGCCTGGCAGCTTGTTGGAAATGCAGATACTCAGGCCTACCCCAGGCCATTCAGAATCCATATTTTAGCAAGACCTCCAGTTGAATCCCATTCGTATTAAAGTTTAAGAAACACTATTGTAGTCACCATTGGACTTAGGGATCTCTGCTGGGCACATAACTTCTGAGCCTTGTTCTCTTGACTGGACCCTGGATTGGTGCATGGGAACTCTGCACTCGCTCCTGGCTGAAACCAGGGTTGGAGGGATATCTGCCTCCCACAGCCCCAGCCTCACAGAGGTGCATAGAACCCTCCTTCCCGCTTCTCCCTGGTGATCGCGTGACCTCTTGCTCCTCAGACCCTCACCCTCTCTAGTGACAGGGGCTGTGTTCTTGCAGCCCTCTCACTGCTTGTGTTTCTGCTCTTTCTCATGATTAAATATCCCCTGGAGCACGTTGCTGGAGTTCTCTGATTGTACTGTGGAAAAGCTCACATGGTTTTCACTTTGAAGTGTTTCATTTCTTTGTTTAAATCCAGCATTGCCCTCTGATTGGGGCATATCCAGTGACCTTAGAGTACAAATCATAAAGAGTTTCTCCAGGACCATTCAAAATAGACCCCAGAATCCACTGTATGGGGATGTGTTTGAGTACAGCTGTTAGGTACGCACTCCTAAGCCTTCCCAATGCATGATGGTACTTTAAAAAAGGAGTCTTGATGAATTGCTGAAAAGAACTAAAAATGACCTCAGCATCACAGATACCTCCTCCCCACTTTCCTGCCTCCTACCATGTCACAGATCTCTGACAAGGGGCACACAGTCAGCTTAGTGCCCCATACCTAAGGTAGTGAGGCCAGAACCAAATGTGGGTCTCTAGACAGAGAAGGGATGAGGGGAATGGAAATCCACTATTCCCTCCTGCAGCCACCGAAGGGAAGTTAGAGGAACAAAATACTCTCAGCCTCCAGGCCCCAGACAAGCCGTTATTTCCCTTCCGGGAGCGTATGGTTTAAACATGTATCCATTCAGGGGCTGCCCGCCTGCACAGAGGAGCCCTCTCACACTGTTAGTCAGAAAAGTAGTTTGGAAATAAGATTCAAGAGCCTTGAAAACGTCTGTATCCTTTGACCCAGTAATTCTACTTCTGGGTATCTGTCCTAAGAAAATAATCTGAAATTCACACAAAAAAGTGTCCACATGGTTGTTCACAGCCGCTTTATTTACCAGGGAAAAATTGGAAAACCACTAAATGCTCCACTTCAGGGAATTGGTTAGGTAAATTATGGTTCATTCAGAGAAGGGAATATTTTGTAGCCGTTAAAAATGATGTTTACAGAACTTTTAATGACACAGGGAAATGTTTATGGCATCCTATCAAGCACAAAAAGCAGGATGTAAAATCCACACGTGCAGGCTGATCTCAGCCATGTGCAGCAATTATGGGGAAATGGCAGGAAGGAAAAGCACCCGCAAAAACTGTTCAGAGTGGTGGTCTCAGGATAGTACGACCATGGATGATTTTTCTCTTCTCTTTCCACTTTTCTGGGATTTTTGTCTACATTTGGAAACTATTTCTGATCAGCACCGGGTATTTATTTGAGGCAATGAAACAAAAAGCAGCATTAGCCCAACAGTGAGCAAGGAATGGAATAGCCGTCTTTCCCTCCTGAACATACGTTGCTTCTGAAAACAGAAGGAAAATCAAATAAACATTATTTACCAAACAAGAACCCAATCAAAATAAATAAATAAGGCATCCCTGTGGAGGAAGGCCCCTGCTGCTACAAGAAGTGACTGCCTGTTTCCAGCTTATCATTTTTGGGGAATCTTAGAAAACCAACCAATGTGAAATTGACTTCTTACTGATTTTAATTGAGATGGGTCCCAAATGCAAGGATCAGAAATAAAATTCAGGCCGACTGCCCGGGGCAGTCAGTGACCCTGCACTGTCCCAGATGGCAGAGGAGGTAACAAGGGTATCTTACAGTTCCCGGTCCCACTCTCGGCCTTTCAGGGGTGACTCTGAGGTCCTTCCACCCATTGGCTGAGAGCTGAGTGCCAGTTGATCTCAGGGGACCTGGGCCAGCATGTGGTTGGGCATTCACTCCCCAGTACCCGCCCCCCACATACATTCTCTCACATGCAGACACATTGGGGTATTTCCTTCCCTCTGCACAAGGTATGTAACATTTTGTGATGTTACAAGAAGGCACCACATTTTAGTGTGTACTTTAAATCCCACAAGGACTTAAGAAAGTGTCATCAAATCTGCTTCACAGTGTAGCAAACTCCACTGAGCTTCTTCCTTCCACCTGCTTGTGTAGCTCATGTGATTCAGGGGGAGCCTCTCTTCACTGGGATCCCCTTCAACTTTGGAGTGACTAGTTCTCTTAATGTTCCCTTCAAGCAGAGTGCCCAGGATAGTCTCAGTGTCCCTGCCACCTTTTCCTACTTGCCACCTTGGTGTCTGCTCTCTTTTCCCCTCATCCTCCTTTTAGGTGTCCCCCAGCCCCCCTTCCAGCAGTCTACTGTTTGACGCATCCATGGCTTTCTCAATAGAAAAATATGACGCTTCTTTGCCTAAATCCTGAAGACCTCCCATTTCATGTCAAAACAGGCTCATTATTGCTGCTCCCCCGACCCCCCCGCAAAGAGTTTTCCCTTAAAGATACACTCTGATTTCTAACCAGTCAGCACCACTATGGCCAGTATTTTAATATCACTTTGCTTGTATATGCTGCTTCTGGCACTGTAGGCTGTAAAATGGAGGTAATAATGGAAAACATCTGATGTTAAAATGAAAAGGGCTAATAAATAAGAAAGGAAATAAAGCAACTGATGTGATACAAAATCATAATAATACAATGAGCTATTGTAGGTACTCTAACAAGTTTGAAAATCTCTTTGAGGCAGGAGATTTTCTGAGAAAATGTAAGTGACTCAAAAAATTTTTTAAAAAATTAAAAGAAAAATGATGCTAAAGGGAAGGAGCATGTTTAAAAATGTTTTGATGAAATTATTTGTTTTAAACAGATCTCAAGTTTAGAGGGTTTAATGGTGTCTAAGTCTCAAGGAACAGAATTTCTATGTGGGTTGCATAGTAGACAGTCTTTGGGATCAGAAGGTCTGAGTTTAAATCCTGGTTTACCCTTAACTAGTTGTGTGATCTTGGGTATGATACTAAATCTCTCTGAATCTCAGTTTCAGTAGGAATTCAGTCAAGGAACTAGTCATGGTAAGACTGAATGGTCCACGTGTGCTTTCTGGAGGTGCTGGCCTGTGATGGATTTGATGTATCTGCCATGGTTACAGCTAGCCTTTCATGGTTTGTTGTTGTTGTTTTGTTTTTCATTTATTAAAAATTTGTTCTAATTAGGCCTTTCACATTTTTGCACAAACTTCATACATTTAAGGGATGGATTTGCAAGTTGCCTGACCAAAGTTAGAATAGAGTCCATTTCATGGAAGTGTCCAATCTGCAAAAGCACTGTTATTCTCTATGGGCTATCTGCAGCAATACTATGTTCTACATATAGTGGTCCATTCAATCCTTACAACAACACTGTGAAATAGGTGGCAGTATCACCCGATCTGAAAGATAAGGAAACGGAGGAAAGCCAGGCTTGAGAGTGCTTCTCCCATGGTCATATAACAAATTTAGGATTGGAACTCAGGCAGTCTTCCACAGAGCACTTGGCGACCACAGCCTTCTGTTCCTACCAGTGCCTTGCATTTATAAAGCACAATATCATAGACTGCTGCTCATGTGATCACGGCAATGGTGTTAGGTGCTCTTATTTTTATAAAGGAGGAAACTAGAGAATTCTGAAGTGACTTACCCAAAGTCCTACAGAACCTTAGCTCTGGGCTTGGCCATTCCTCTCTTTATACCTGAGTACTCGGAGCCTCAGTTTCCTCATTCTTGGGATGGGGATAAGGATGCCCAGTTTGCCAGGCTAAGGTGAGGATGGGACATGTGAAGCCTTTAGAAGGGTGCCAGGAATAGTAAGTGTTGAGTGGACATCGGCTACTACACTGTCATGGTGATCATTATTGTTCAATGTCAGTTAGCTTCCTTTGCTCTGTGATTTACAGACCCTAGCAATGCACCCTCCTACCAGAGTTAACAAGTGCCCCGTGTCCAGGTTAGTACAAAGGCACTAGAGTCAACACTCTAGGTCTTTGCCACTCCTAAGTTTGTCCCACACTCTGTGATTAGCCTCTCTGAACCTCAGTTTTCTTCTCTATAAAATGAGAATGATAACATCTGTCTCAAAGGATACTTGGGAGAATTAAGTGAGCGCATGTATTTTGAAAGTGCCTGACTCAGAAAATGCAGCAGCAAATATGACTTCCTTTCCCTTCTTTGGAAGTGTTTTTCATGGAGCAGAGCCATGCGTTTGATAAAAAGCAGACATTGCAGGCGCTCAGCTGTGTTTCTTCAGTAGGAGTTTTCAAGGCTTGTCTGCTGTGAAAGTGTTACCTGAGCACCTCCTATGAACCCAGGGCTAGGTGGGGATGCAGAGGAAACATAAAATATGACCCTGTGACATTTCACCTGTGGCTTGATGGGATCCGATGCTGGTAGGAGCAGAGCTGCCCCTGCAGAGAGAGCGCTCACCTGATAACCCAACTCTTGAGTCCTGTATTAGTCACCATTATACAGAGAAATGGAACCAATAGAGAGAGATGTGAAGAGATCCTTTATGAAGCATTGACTTACACAATTATGGAGGCTGAGAAGTCCCACCATCTGCAGTCTGCCAGGAGGCCCAGGAAAGCCAGTTATGTAGTTGCAGTCCACCCAAGGACCTGAGAATAGGTATCACTGGTGTTTGAGGACAGGAGAGGATAGCTCTCCCACATCAAGCAGAGAACAAATTCAGTCTTCCTCTGCTTTTTGTTCTGTTCAGGTCCTCATGGGATTGGATGATGCCCACTCACATTGATAGGGACATTGATGATGACACTGTTTACTTAGTCTGCAGGGATTCAGTGCTAATCTCCTCCAGAAACACACTCATGGACACACCCAGAAGTGTTTTATCAGCTATCTGGGTACCTTTAGCCAAGTCAAGTCGACACATAAAATTAACTATCCTCTGAGTCCCCAGGCCAGGGAGAGCTTTCAAGGAAATGTTTCTTTTCAGGTAGGTAGAGCAATACGATCTAGACAGCCCTCCCAAACTGTTAGCTGCGTATTAGTCTGCAGGGACTAATATCATAACATAATTAGTATAGCAGTGCTCCCAGCTTAATTAAAAATGCTGCATATGAAGGGCAGTTAATGAGAAATGCAAGGTTTGATGATTCAGAACTGCTGAGATTTAGCAGTTTAGTGGGTGTAGCGAGGAAGCGTAGAATTTATTTCCTTTTGCTCTTCTCTTTGTACATCTGGACAGGAAGGGGTCTGAAAGGAATTGCTCACAGTATGTACAGTTAGCGAACTTTGATTATCTGGAGGTCCCTCGGCTTTCTGCAACACTGCTGGGGGCCAGCCAAGCAGGAAACAAAAAAAGCCTTGGAGCCCACAAAACACATTTCAATTTGTGCACCAGTCTTTTGCTTTTCTGATAACAAATCCACTCAACCCATACTTGAAAGCTTTTTGTTGATGCTTACTTTATGCAAAATTTTAATAAGCCAGGTAATCTGATTTTCCAAGCATTAGCAGAACAGCAGACACTCAGCTGGCCCTGGAGGACGGGACCCACAGAGGTGCCTGGCTCTGCACCCGTATCGGGTCAGGAGCGGTCTCCCAGGCACAGGGTATGTTTTGAGCACAGGAGAGATAACTATGTAAGAATCTCTACTCTTAAGGGGCTTACAGTTTAGGAGCAGACAGACGTTGTCTCAGTCAAGGATCTTGGGTTCAGACAGCAGAATCTATTCTGGCTAGTTGGAACAGAAAAGGATTTGGTACAGGATATTAGGTGACTTTCAAACTTTCCAGGAATGCCAGGGGCTCAAGCTTAGATGCTACAGAACTACAGGAGCAGCCAGCATGTCATAGAACTGTTGTGATGGAATCCCCTTTGTCCTCCCTCCTTGGGACTCAGAAGTCTAGGAACTAGACCGTGGAACCTACACCACTCTGTCCAGATCAACAAACTCCTCCACCAGTGTGCTGGAAGGCATGTCTCATTTACCTGAGCATACACACCAGCTGCAAGAACACGCAGCCTCCACAGCTCTGCAGGATCACCAGGAGGAATGCTGTGTCCTTGACAGCTGTCCTCCCCATAGACCAAGACGGGGTGGAAGTGCGTGTTGAGAGAGTAAGTATTTGATGTCTGCTTCAGATGCAGCAGATGATTGGTGGTCAGCAAGACACATCCTGTTGTAGAGGCACTTTCTGAGGGCTGACTCAATGCTGGATGGGACAAAGGGGACACAAAAGGACACCTGTGTCTATGCGTGGGGGTAATGGAGAGACTCTGGGGATGGAACCCAAACATGCTCTACTTCTGGACAGGATCTTGCTAAGTTTCAGGCTAGTTATAAACTCATGATCCTCCTGCCTCAGCATCCAGGAACTTGAGATTGCTGGTATTGGCCATTGTGCCCAGCTGCTGTATGTACCTACTTCTTATCCAGAGAGCCAAACAAATCTCTGCAAGTTAAATGAAAGAATGAGAAGAGGGCTGGATGTGGTGGCATTAACCTGCAATCCCAATGACTTGGGAGGCTAAGGCAAGAGGATTGCAAGGTTGAGGCCAGCTTTGGCAATTTAGCAAGACCCTACCCCAAAATAAAAAAAAGAACTGGGGATACAGCTCAGTGGTAAAGTGCCCCTGGGTTCAATCCTCATTACAAAACAAATAAATAAATAGGGAGAGGGCCTACAGGAGGGTGCTAATAAGAGGAAAAGGTCATTTCCACAGAGCCTCAGGCCAATGCTCAGTGTGAAACATGACAAACTTGATATGTGTTTGTATACTTTTTATATCCATAGAGTCACGTACTTATATCTATGCAGAGGCTGTCACTATGGCTTCTTTACTATTTCCTTCTCCTGCTTTCCATTCCCTTTCCCTGTCTTCCCAAACTTTCCTGGCCTGAGTTCCATTGGAACTTGTTAATTTCATTAACAAGATCATTACCATTGATGTGGATTATTGTCATTAGTGTTATTGTTAAGGTCCCAGCTTCCCCATCCTGGGTACCTACCACACATCAGGTCACACAACCAGGAGAACGCAGGAATTCTGACTGTCCCCATGTCCCTAGGCCTCAGCCCCACATCTCACACTTGGTTCTCTACAGTGAACCCCTCTGCCTTTTGGAATTTAATTAGAATGCTTCTCCGGGGGAACTCTGGGAAGGTTTCTGGTCTTCTCCTCTTAGTATTATGACAAGGCCACATGGCTTACCCGAGCCCAACACCAGCTCTTCGGTTCTGGAAATCTTTATTGCTGCAGCAGGTGTTTCCATCTTGCCTTGCCAGTCCTCCTGGCCAGCTGCCCTTCCACAAGGGAGAAAAGGCCCCCACATGCTCCACTGGCACGGATATGGGACGAAGCTTCCTGGGTGCACTGTTTCTTTTCCTAAGGGAAAAACCAGCTTTGGGAAATAAGCCCACCTCCATTCCCACGTAGCAATTATGTGCATAATTACATTCCACCAGGTGTCACTTAAGAGGGTGAAACCCATTAAGTGTTCAAATGAGAAAACAGAAAGGAGCCTCTGAGAAAGCCCAGGAATGGTGCTCTCTGCAGGGGTGGAGGGAGTGAGCACGCGGAGGTTTCCTGAGTGTCCGCCAGGCCCCTGCTTTCCTTTAAGTGATGGCTCAGCCTGAGCAGGGGAGAGTAGGCCTGATCTGAACCAGTGAGCAAGCTGAGCTTAGCCCATGCAGTGGATCTCCCAAGGGCTGCCAGCCACAGTGAAGAACAGCCTTTACAGGAAGTGCGCCCACATAGCACTCTGTGGTCCATTTTAAATTCATAGAGGAGTAAACCTTCGCTTTCTTATTTTTTTTTCTTTCTCCTAACTTTCAGGGTACCCAGCACACAGCAAGTAACCTTGGGGCACATTCCCATTGAGTTATATCCCCAGTCCATTTTAGTTTTTATTTTGAGACAAAAATCTCACTAAGTTGCTGCTAAGATACTGAGGCTGATCTTGACCTTGCCATCCTCCTGCCTCAGCCTCCTGAGTCTCTGGGATAGTAGGCGTGTGCCACAAGTCCAGCATGACGGGCTTCTTTATCACCATTCTCTCTCCTTTGCTCTAATGATGAACAGAGTTCACAGGGAAAGAAGATCTAAGGGAAGAAAGCACCAGGCACAGGCGAGCTTATTTAAATTGACATTTACAATGGCTGCTGTAAACCTCATTTTACAGATGAGGAAACGGGCTCAGAGAAAGGAAGGGACTTACCTGAGGCTACTGAGGATTTGAACCCAGGTCTGCCCAACTTCAAAGGCTGTTCTCTTTGTACTAGACTGAAGAGCCCCCCTTGGGGTGCGTCCCATGCAGGGCTGACTGTGTGCTCTCCTGTCAATGCCATCAGGGAGGAATGTTCAGGGGTGTCCGGTTCCTGGGTTCAGTCATATTGAGAGAGCCCCTTCCTTCCTGCTCACCAAAAGCTCCATACCCAAGCTGAGTTAGAAGAGCCTTCTGCTTACTCATGTGAACCCTGTCTTTGGGCCATCTTGATCAAGCTTTGTCCACTGAAGTTTCACAAAGGGCCACCTGGAGATTCAGTGAGAACACAGACTAGAGGCCTGTCAGCCTGCAGACCTGCTTCCTCCCTGATTAAGCCAGACTCACCCTCTCCTTTCCCTACTCACACCCCTACCAATGTGAAGTGACACCTGGGTCCCTGTCTTGCCTAAATACACACACTGTGCCCTGTCCAGAGCTGGGGGTCAGCCTCCTCCCAACATCCCCTGACCTTTCCTCACCAGCATTTACCAGGTTCAATTAAGTCAGTCTACCAACATGGCTCCAATCCCTGTCTCCTTCCCACCTCCCACCATCATCTAGACCACTGCACTAGTTTCTCCAGAGACCTTTATATCTCCCTTTCCGCTCCCATCTCTCACACAGTTATGGGCAAGACTTGCAAAACGTTTATTTTATCCATCCAACCAACAAGCTGTCTAACCTTCATCCAGTAAGTATTTGTAGAAAGTATATGTTTGCCGGGTCAGGTTTCATCTTGGACTTGAGATGAATGTAAATTTAGATAAGAAATGGCCCAATCTGTAGTGTTGAAGAGATAAATAACCAAACATCTGCTCAGGTGGAAGGCAATCCTAGGAAGGGTGTCCTACCTGGCCTGGCAGCCTTGGTGGAGGCTTCTGGAGGAGGCGGCTGGGGTGGGGCCACTGTGCACACACAAAAGCCTGACCCTGTCTTGAAGTTTGACGAACTTCAAATACCTGTCGAGGTTAGAAGGAAGGGTGCTTGCTGCAAGTGTAAAGGCGAAATCTTCAGGAGCCTTGAACTGCTGTTGGCAGTGGGATGCCCCTGAGGGCTTAATTCAGGGAGCAGATGAGCAGAGAGCTCTTAACATTCCACCCGGCCTCACTTGCACCCCCTGGTGAGCTTTCATTCATTTCCACCCTCCAGCCAGTTCACTGATGAACCTCCTTTTCTGGGTTGTACCTGATCAACACTTTTATTCAACACTGCTCGTGCATAAGGGTCACACTCAGAGAAATCCCTTTTTATTCTGTGTCTATTGCTGTCACAAAATGGCTTGAATGTTGGCACAATTCGAGAGCAAATCATCTGGGATGTGCTCAGCCACTCCTGCCTCCCTGCCTCAGCCTATCCAGAGCGCCCTACTGGAGGGCCCAGTAGGAGCTGATCAAAAACAGGCCAGCTGCTACCTCCTGCTCTTCTAATCATCTATGGGAGAAATGGAAAACCCACTCCTTTTCTTTGCTGAATGCAGATGGGGTCAGTGTATCTTGGGTTTGGGAGTCAGGAAGTGGAGGGGCTCAAGCTGGGGGCCACCCATGCAGGGTTCCTGAGCCTAAAAAACTTCCCCACCTTGCATATTCAGCCCCCCTTGGCCCTCTTTTTTCACCTATTGCCTGTCTGCAGCCTCTGTTCATGTCCCTTATATGTTCCTGCCTCAGCAGAAAGCATGACCCAAAACCTTAAACCACTGGGTTGAAGCCCTTGGCTGTGTAACCTTGGGCCAGTAACTTACCTCTTCTGAGTTTTGGGTTCCACCATGAATTGTGTACAGGGCTAATGTTCCCTGCCTTACTTAAGTCTCAGATCTGGGTGAATCAAAAGTGTTAGCAAATGTGGAGAAGCTTTCTACATGTCACAACTGCCCTCAAGTAGGTCTCATGATCCCTATTTCACAGGTAAGGAAATAGAAAACTGAGAGGTGTTAAAAAACTTTCCAAGCTAGAAAGAAAGTGGGTGCCCTGATGTAAGGCCCTGCAGCTAGAGATCATGTCTGTTTATTCACCCAGTATATTTGACAGTGTGGCTAGTATATAGTAGGTGATAAATAAGTATCTTCAATGACTACCTCTAAAGATGGTAATCTTTCAATTCATCTCCAATCTTTTAAATTTAAAAGAAAAAAATAAGCTTACTAAGTAGGCATAAAGGTTTTTTGTTTTTTGTTTTTTGCTCTAATTTTTATTTCTTTGATTACTAGAGAAACTGAACATTTTTTCCATGTGTGTATTCAGTCAACACACTTCTTGCATAACTGGCCCTGCCCTTTACCAATTTATTTTGGGGCAGGGTACTAAATGCTTTTCCTGATCATTTGCATAGGTTCATTATTGGATGGATAATAACCTTCTCCTATCTTCCATGCTACAAATATTTATCCAGTTTGATGTCCTTTAAAAAAAAAGTATGTCCTTTTTACTTTGTTTTCTTTCTTTCATGTTTTGCAGAATTATAGAATAAAATTAATTTCATTCATGATAAGTTGTATCATTAGCATGCCAAAACCCCAGCCAAGATTTGGAAGTGAGTTTCCCCAGGCAACACATACCTCTCTCTCTTCCCCAACGAGCTGGGCAGGTTGAAGGTAGCATCAAAAGCAGACGTGAAGGTAAAAGCAGCCACAGAACGCAGCCCTAAGCCCACAGGCTCTTGCTCGGCAGCCAGAAGACAAATCTTCTGTACCATAAACATATGATTGGCTTATGTGTGTTTTACTATATACACGTGGTTTTGATCTTCATCAAAAGGCCTAGTGACATGTTTTTCAAGTTCTCCTTGGTTGTGCCCATCTCCCTGCACACTGCCTGTGTCACCCTTGGCCAAATGTCACAGAGTCAGAAAACATGAGACTGGGGTGAGTGGCTGATGAGAACAACAAGAATGCTCTGGGTTTGGCTTTACTGTGGCACCCCACTTTGCTATCCATTTGTACATGGGTGTTCACAGCCACCAGCGGTAATGGTGTGGGTGACGATAGGATTTCCACTCTCTGGCAAGGGAACTGAAGCCCAAGAGCTTGTTCGTGGTCCCCGTGCCAGTGCCAGCCACAGGCAGAGGCTGGAGCCTTTCCCTGGGGTAACAGAGCTGCTATTGCTTCTGCTCTAACAAATGAATTCCTGAGCCAGTCTTGACCATCCAGTAATGGAATGGGGCAGTGTTTTGCACCCCGAGCCCCACTCTTGAAAGAGAAGGGCCTCCCTGCTGCTGTGGAGCTCTTCAGTTCTAAACTTCTAGAGAATATCTTGCATGATATGTGTGTCCCTTCAGCCACAAGGAGATTCTCCTCCAGAGAGGATGAGGTTATGTCTTAAAAGAACCAACAGAGACTAATGACAGCATTTCTGGAAATGGTCTTCCAGACAGGACTCAAATGCCAGCTTGGCCATCAAACCTACCTTCCTTCTTTCAAAGGAATCTGTCCTCTTCCTAGAAGCTTAGAGTCTATCTGAAGAGAACGTATCATACCTCAGTTACTATAAAAGTACACTCCAGCACTGCTGTTCACTCACTCAACCAATATTTATAATCGAGGAGCTACTCTGTGCCAAGCATCACCTAGTGTAACAGTAAACACAAGAGGCCACCATTATGCACTTCCACTCTGCCAGGGAGATAGGCACCAAAAAAGTGAATTGGCATAGAATGCTGGGATGCTGGAGCCCTGGGGTGGTGAGGAGGATGGTCAGGAGTGGGCAGGAATGTGCAGTGTGGCACAGAGAAATGAGGGGTCCATCCTGCTTGGAGTGGTGGCTCAATGAAGCTCTCAAAGGGAAGCTTTCTGTGCTAAGTAGGCCCTGACTTCTGATAGGGTTTCAGGCAGACAAGGGAAGGAACAGTATTTTTGGCAAAGTAAGAAGCAAAAGCATAGACTTGGAGTGCTGAGATGTGTGGGCTTGTTTGGGAAATTGCAAGCAAGTCTGTTGTGGCAAAAGGAAGGAGGAGGGAAAGCCAGGACTCAATGCTGGAGAGGTACATTGTGGCCAGACATGAGGGCTCTGTGGTGTTGCAAGAGCCGAGAACACTGATGTCTCTGGAGAGGCTGCTATGACCACAGACCATGTCTGCCATGGCTGCCTGGCCGAGCTGTTGGCCAGTGGCCCCAGCAGGCATAGCCATGGCTTCTGTGAATAAGAAATTGTTAGAAACACAAGGGACACTTCCAAAAGCCTGCACACCCCTCATCATAACCGAGAGAAGAATATTAGATGATGTCCAGTCGTGGCCATCTTACAAAACCCTTCCAGAACTCTCCCAAACTGTCAAGATTATAAAAACAAGTATGAGAAATTCACAGCCAAGAGGTACCCGAGGACACATGAGACTGAATATAATGTGGTATGCATGTGGGATGCTGGGACAGAAAGAGACATTAAACAAAAACTAAAGAAATCCGAATCAACTATGGACATTAGTTTATAATAAATAGAAACCAATACTCATTCATTAATTGTAATGAATGAATCATGTTATTACAAGGTATTATTATGGAGAAACTAGACACCAGGTATAGGGCAGCTTTCTGTACTATCTTCCTTAATTTCTTTGTAAATCCTTAACTGGTTTTTAAAAATTGTGAAAGTCAGGACATAACAAAGATTGGAAAAAAATTAAATGGGGAAACATTTGTGACCCAAAATGTCCTTGCTCCTCCCAGCTCTAGGTATAATTCTTCCCCATTCATCTTGATTCCTCCCCCAACAAAGTTTTCAGCTTCTTTAAGGTAGAAATGGCACAGGTGTCCTCATGGGTGGGCACAGGAGGCTGAGAAGGTGGATGGGGATGCTGAGGCAGAGACAGCTGTGGTGGAGCCTCAGCCTGGGCTTCCTCCCTGGGCCAATGGAGGTTTCCAGGGAGGTGAGGCGTGTGGCAGTTCATTAACAGCCCTGCTGTCGCACACCTGGTGGTCCTTTCCATTCCTATGGGGGACATGGTCTGGGAAGCTTGGGTCAGTCAATAAAAGGCCACCTGTGACAAGAGCTTGAGCAGAGGCAGGAAGCAAATGCATCAGGGATCCCGGAGCCCTCTGACCTGACTGTGGGAAGCTGACCTCTGCTGTGAAACTGGCCCACACCTGTGTCTTTGTCCCTTCCTTCCTGGTGGATTTTCTTTTTCCCTCCTGCCTGTGTCTTTCTGTTTATAGAGACTTTTTTTAAATGTTCAAATTCTTTTTTTTGCTAACAACAACAACAACAAAAAAATTGTGCTCTCAGTAATTGCTAAAATGTTCTTCTTTGTATCCCTGACTATCCTCCCTCAGTAAGGAATGCTTCTCCACCCTTCTGAGCCTGGCAGGGCCAGTGCTAACCCTTCACAGTTGTAAGCGTCCACACAGACCAGGCCCAAACAAGTCACATCCCAAGAAGACTTCAGTGTCTCACCAGCTCTTCTGGAAGGTGTCTTTCTTGGTCACAGTACTTTGGGAAAGAGCTGGGTCTCTTTTCTCAGTTCCATTAAGCTCCTGGCTTTCCGGTAGTAAGGCAGGCCTCCCCGCCCCAACCTGCCAAAGGATTCCGAAGTTTTACCACAAAGCTGTTTGACATCACTGATTGCCTCTTCCCACGTTCACTATCAATGGATAGCAAGAAATTTACATTCGAGCCACCCGCCCCCCCCACACACACACACTACACACACACACAAACACAGCAAAGACCTGATCGTGTCTTTACCTTCTTCCCTCCAGGGCTGCTTCCCACCCAGCACTTACTTCCTACAGGGCTTCTCTGCCATGGCGAGTTCCTGGCAGTTCCTATGGGCTTCCTGGCCTAGCCCATGCACTGGGAGTCCAGGCAATCACTATACCAGGGAACTGTGAGTAGCAGTTCTTTCTGAAGATTCTCCCTCAGTACCAAGTCCAGCCCAAGTCCAGGTAGAAGAATAGAAGCCACTCTAAGTCTTTCAACAAAGAGAATGTAATGCAGAAAACTGACCACATAGTGGATGATACATCCAGGAAGCTACATGGTACAGGTTGAAGCAGCCCAGGGATCAGCAGGAGCAGGCAGCCACTATCACTTCTGGGCTGGAGAGACAATGAAAGGAGGGAGTATTTCCAGATCTCAGAAACTGGGACAATCCACAGAAACTAGAACCATCTTGTAGGATGACTGTCAGGACCTGAAACAGCAGAGATCATAGGACTGCTAACGAGCACATTGTCCGAAATGGTACAAGACTAATAGAGAAGCTGGCTGCTCTCTTTTTACTTCCAATCTTCTACCAGTGTCTCCCATTAGACAAATCTGTCCAGAATCCAGTAAGCAAGGGACACTGAGCAGAGGAGGGTAATATAAGAGAAAGAATCTGGAAACAAATAGACAAATGACTGGCACAGTGTCCAGTCACCCTTCTCACCTGCACCCACATGCCTTTTTTAAAGGCTGTGTGGACCCACCCAACCACCCACTCCAGAAAACTCCTACACTTTTCTAATTTCTCTGATCAAGACACTTGGCATCTTAATAAAGCCATCATGTTCTTTTATGATCTCCTAGATAGAATAAATGTGGGGTGATCAGGATGCTCTTTGGCTTTGGGGAGGGGGTGGTAAGCTCTGTGGTCATCAATCTTGCTTCCATGTGTAATTGCACTCCTCAGTCCTTTGGAGAAGAGCTGTGTCTCTTTTCTTTCGTAAGCTCTTCCAGGCATACTGGTTCTGCTCATTCTTACAGCCCCAGAGGCTCAGCTATACCTCGAGCAATTATCTTCTGCTCTACAAGACCAAATTCATAACCCACACCCGGCTATCCAGCCACGTTCTGCCTGTGAGGGCCAGAGGGCTGCTAAATTGCGTCAAGAGCTTTCAGCTCTTGTTTGAGGTGGTTAATCAGTTCCAGCCTGCCTCCCCTTACATGGCTTTTCTCCTCCTCTCCTAGCTGGGAGCCCTTGCTGCTGGTGTGGGAGCCCTGGACAGAGGCGAATGTGCAGAGGAAAAGTCCAAGGACAGAACAGAAGAAACAAAGGCCCCTAAGTTTGTGCAGCCAAGAAAACAACAGAAAACGTGAGAAAGGATTTGGGCTGAGCTTTCTTCTTTTGTTTTGGAGCATTTCAAGGGGCCAGGCATGCAGTTATGTTTGGATTGGGAAGAAAGGCATAACTATGCAGAAGAAAATCCTTTTCAGATTTTATTCTGGCTGTTATTGGATTAAAGAAAGCACTGAGAGGATTACTCTGGGGATGGAGGCTGTTGCAGCCAGTCAGGAGGGGCCGTCTCTTCCTGGGCCATGTTTAGACAGCATTGGAGCCAGGGGGCTTGCTTGGTCCTTGGTCCCCAAGCTGATAAATGCAGCCATAAATGGCTCCCCACTGGGAACCATTCATGTTACTCCTTTTCTTGATTTTCTTGATGGCAATGATGATTATTAAATATTAACAACAGTGCTAGTTAAGATTGTTGGTTCAAGGTGGCAGAACCCCAAATCATCCTACTCAGAACAGAGGGATTGCCTACCATCTCAGAGAATCCCAGGAGATGAATCCTCTAGTCAGAGAAAAGGCAGAGATGCAGTGGAATTGTGTGTGGACTTTCAGTTCTGTCAAATTTGCTCTGTCCCTTCTGCCGTTCTGGTCAGCTTCTCTTGGGCTGTGTGCTCTGTTCTCTCCCTGCAGACCAACTTGCCTCCCTGTATGAGCTTCCTAGGGCTGCCATGACAAAACACCCTAAGCCTTGGCTTTAATGACAGAGACTTGTTGACTCACAGTTCTGAAAACAAAAGGTTGAAGTTCAAGATGTCAGCAGGGCCATGCTCCCTAGAGGGGCTTGGGAGTTCCCAACTGTTTCAGCCTTCTCTCGCACCCTCTGGAAGTTCCTTGGCTGTTGACAGCAAGGAACAGAGGATGCTCGAGGGTCTTTCATTGGCAATTAAATCTCTCCCCATGGTGTTCTCCCTGGGTACACACCTGCCTCTGCCCAAATCTCCCCCTTTTCTCAGGAGAGCAGTCATACTGGATTTTAACTTGATTACCTCCATAAAGACCTCATCTCCAAATAAGGTCCCTGTCTGAGGGACTGGGGATTTAGATTCTAAATATCTGTTTTGGATGACTCAATTCATACCATAACACCCACATGACCCAGCAATACCTCTGTTTTTACCTTTTATAATTTTCACTACTGAACGCTACATTCTTTGTTGCCTCCTATTTTCAGAAATCCCAGGAAGAATTCTAATAGGTCCATTTTCAATCAAATTCTGGTCTTCTCAAGGGGAACAAGGGATCCAGAACTACAATTAACTCCTACTTCTTTTTCAGAAAAACCAGTTGATGATGGCCAGGGAGACAGAATTCTTTAAACACATGGCAATTCTTATAGAACTCATGCACCTGCTGCATCAGCTGATAAATGCTGGATAAAATCACCCCCCAAATCACAGTGGCCTATAACAGCAAAGGGTTCGTTCTCTTATAGTCCACATCCTGTTTGGACAGTAGAGGTGGTGGGAAGAGGAGGGGTCTCCACTCCTTCAAGTTTCCCAGGGACCAGGCTGAGGCACCACTGTGCCAATCACTGTGCTGGTGTGAAAGAGAATGCTGGAGGGCCTTTCCCTGGCAATTAAATCTTTCACCTGGAGTTGATACAATTCTGCTTACCACTCACCAGCTGCAACTAGTGGCATGGCCTTATCAGGGCATGCAGTCTCACTGTGTGCCTAGAAAATAGCCAGAATTTTGACAAAGAGCATAGATGACTCTCACAACCCTATGATAGGAGAAGTGGGAAAGGGGGGTTTCCAGTAAAAAGGATGGGCTTCCCCAGAATGAGATGGGCACCTGCACAGGTATCCTAGCAGGTAATACAGGGCATCTCAGCCCAAGGAAAGAGAGCAGAAAGACAGTGTTAGATATACTGGTTTGGCTGGAGCATAGGAGGTCTGAGATGAGGCTGGAAAGCAACCAGGCTGGCTGGGGAAGAGAACTTCTTGCTCCAGGGAGGAGTTTGGATTTTGTCTCAAAGACAGTGGGGGAGCAATAAGAGCTTCAAGTCAGGAATAGCAAGGTCAGCCTGCATTTTAGGAATAGCATTGGCACTCCGACAATATATAGGATTATGCCAGGATCTAGTGGTACAATTAGCCAGACTGTGGCTAGCGTGAGAGTACAATTAGATGTGATAAGTATGGATGGCTTGGTGGAACTGCTGGGATCTGCACTGTCTCCTGAAGGGTAGCCAGGAAGGTCTGGGGACCATGGAAGGAGCAAGGGTCATGGCAGGCTGACACAGTCGAGCAGAGGCCCAGAAGCCTGGGAGGACTCTGGTGGTTGAAAACCAGGGTTTGTGTATTTTCTCCTGAACTTTCAAATCCCAGAATTTTTGATGGTTTACTTGAATATTTTTAATTAGTTAAATAAAAGCAAGTTTCAAAAAATTGATAAAACTCTCCACAGATGTCACAGACTTTATTAGGTTGCTTTTGAATACCTGTGGCTCTTTAAGAACCAAGTATTTGCTTGGCGCAGTGGTGCACACCTTTAATCCCAGAGACTGGGGAGGCTGAGGCAGAAGGATTGCAAGTTCAAAGCCAGCCTCAACAACTTAGTGAGACCCTAAGCAACTTAATGGAACCCTGTCTCAAAATAAAAAATAAAAAGAGCTGGGGATGTGGCTTGGTGGTTAATCATCCCTGGATTAAATCCCTGGTACATTTTTTTTTTATTCGCCTGCCACACACTTCCTGCCATACATGCAGGCAGAGATTCTGTGCATCTCTCGTGAGAGCCCAGGGCCTTTTCTCATACTCCCAGGCAGTGTGCTGAAGCACCTCCCCACCTGCTCCACTTGACCTTCTCTCTGACAGACGTCCCTGCAATAGCACTAATCCTCAGTTGTTTCAAAGATGAGCCTACACATGGTTCAGATTTTGGCAGCAAACCCTTGGAGGATTCATGAGCCATAGCTTGCCATGGCTGACACTGAGAACCACTTGAGTGTATCAGAAGAAGAAGAGAGAGAATATCAAGTAGAAACCTGGCCACACTCCCCAGATAGATCAGAAAACAGCCAGCGAAGTTTACCCAGATTTCCTGCACCAGCAGAGGCAGACACATCCTCACCATGCCGTGTCCTGAGCTGGCTGGGTTGACCCTCTGAGGACCTGTGGATCAACTTTTTTCATGCCTTTGTGAATAAGGATGCCCAATTAAAAATTCACAGGAAGATTGCAAAAAGACATCTGCTGACTTTATCTCTCTCTGTGTGAATTAAAAATATTCAGCTGCTCTACACACAAAAAAAAATTCCATTATGCCATGTGGCTCATGAGCTGGTTGTTCGTTCAAGTTCAGGGCAGAGAGAAGGTGAGGTGGAAGGGGAGGGGAGGGGGAGGGGAGGACACACTGGGATTTCAACCTGAATCTGTCTTGAGCATGGCATTGTAGAATTCTCTACCCCATTGACATTCTTTCTGAAGGAATTGCCATTCTGTGTATTCTGTGTCTGTGATTGAGTCCCTTGGTGAGTTTGTGGCGGGGGGTGGCGTGGTGGGGTGTTTGTGTGTGTTTTTCTCTTTACTCTGAAAATTGGTCTTGGAGTCCACAAGCAGCAGCAGCTGCTGCAGCTGCCATAATTAAAATGAAATAACCTGCTTCCTTCAGTCCTTAGGGACAAAGGCATAAGAAAATATCCATATTGTAAATGAACTCAGGAATGTGGTAGATCTTCTTTTGTTTACTTACAACAAGTTCTATAGCTTTGCTTTTTTCTGGAGTCAGAGAGAAAGTAGGGAATTAACCTTTACTAGGCATTTATCCTGACCCCAGGCACCGTCCTGCCTGTCCTAACTGCACAAGAGAGGGTTTGGGTCCAGCTTTGAGGCTTCACATCTTTCCCCTTTCAGTATCTTGTTGGCCCCCACATCTCTCCACCTGGTCCGATTTCATCCATAGAGCTGGAAGGATTGGCATTATTAAGATGTTATTGAATACGTTGGCACATGTAATTGGCTTGGATTAGAAACCAAAGCTCTTAGCAAAGCAACAAGAAGTATTTTGTGCTAATGATTTACATGATAATGAGATGGCTTTCAGAGGATTGGATGTGTTATTGAAGATGTTGCTTAAAGTCACTCATCAAACCAGTCTGGGAATTGAAAATCCCAGAAGTTCTGCAGACACTGGTTTATTTGGATCTCAAAATAAGGCATCAAAGGTAGAAGAAGCCAACTCTATGCTGGGAAAGGAGATAGTGTCTTGAAGGAGCTCCCAGCATGGTGGGAGGAAAGACATGAAGCCAAGTAATTATAAGACCCTGCTCATAAGGTCAAGGTCAAGGATATAAACAATTTGCTATAAGTTCAGCTTTTTTTCTCCCAAAACCCATTTCACCAGGTGACTTTGTGAGAAGAGCATCCTCACTAGGAATGCCCAGAATGTTAAATATCAAATGAGAAGAAGAAATTATTACACTGTCCATTATTATAAATGCACTAAGGGTCTGGTATTTGTTATCTCTAACTCATTATTTTAATCCCTGTTTAATAATAAGAAGACATATGAAGTTTGTCCCAGGCCACATAGCTGGTGACTGACTGAGGTGTTATTCAGACCCACTCTGTCTGTACACCGGGCTTTGTCTCCCAAACCTACACTCTTGGTTGCCAGGCACAGCACAGGTCTCCCATGTCCCATGTTTAGAGTGAGAAAGGTTTTTGTTCCAAAGAAGAAGAAGAAAGACAGTGGGGAGAGCAGAAGCAAGAGGAGCAGGAGCAGGGAGGGAGGGGAAGGGAGGGGGACGGGGAGGGAGAGGAGGAGTGAGAGGAGGAAGAAGAAGGTAAAAGTTTTACTAGCAGGCATCTTAGTGGGAAAGATTTGCAATCATCACCTCCAGGCTGCAGGTGCAAGGACCAGACCCAAGTGCATTGTAATCCCATTGTAAGCAGCCCTCCCTGAACAGCCCTGTCAGCCCGGAGCATGGAAATGCTGGCTTTCGCACTAACATTCCGCATGGCCCCTGCAGGTTCTGGTATGTCCAAAAGATGTTCCTCTGGATTTCCAAGTTCACTGCTCCTGTCACCACAGCTTAGCCAAGAAGGGAAAGACAAAAGTGAGCACTCCTTGCCAGGGACATGGGTGGTTGTCTGCCTCCTTTGAAATTCTCTGCAAGAAATTGAAGTGTGGTTTGAGACCCAACTCCAAGGACAATTTTATCTCCTTGATCTGTGGACACTTTGGGGGAAGCTAACAGAAGCAAAGGGTTCTATGTTAATTCCACCTGGGCTGTCCCTAAGGGCAGTCCAGGAAAAGATCAAGCTCTACACACTCCAAGGCAGGCAGAAAGTGCTCTGGGAGCAGGACAAGTGTGGCAGGCAGGCAGGTGGTCATTTGCAGGGTCACAGCATGCTTTATGGCTTACCTGGAAAGGAAAAGAACATGGCTCAAGTCTCATCTCAGCTGCTTCCCAGCTGGGGGATTAGGGACAAGCAGCTTAGATGCACCAAAGCCTCCTTTCCTCATCAGCAAGTCAGAAAGGATAATATGTGCTTCCTGCAATTGTTCAAAAGTTTAAATGAGATAAAGCACCTGACAGCCTGCCCAATACCAGCACCGTACAATCATGAAGTTCCTGTTTGTTATGATTTAACTATAGTGTCCCCCACAAGCTCAAGTGTAAGACAATGCAAGAAGGTTCAGAGGAGAAATTATTAGGTTGGGAGAGCCTTAACCTAATCAGTGAACTAATCCCTCATGGGATTAATTGAGTGGCAACTGGAGACAGGTAGGTGTGACTGGAGAAAGTGGTTCAAAGGAGCGTGGCTACGGGGTATATATTTTGTCTCTGGAAGGTGGAGATCCTCTCTCTGCTTCTTGATCACCATGATGTGAGCTGCTTCCCTCTGCCACACACTTGGCCATGAAGTTAAGCCTCATCTCAAGTCCCAAGAAATGGAGCCAGCCTTCTGTGGACTAGGACATCTGAAGCCCTCAAATAAATTTCTCCTTCTTTCTAGTTGTCACAGCAGTGAAAAAACTGACTAAAATGCTGCTCCAGGTGTGTCCCTTCCATTTCCTACTTTGCAAGGCTAGCCAGATTCTGCTAACTAATTCAGATTGCCAATTATGGCACATCTTTGCTCAACAACCCTTGATGGCTCCCTATTACTAAATAATGACCATTCTCTGACTTGGCATTCAGGGCTCATCCTGTTGAGTGTGATGTCCTCCACTTACCTCTACATAATCCACAGACTCCAGAATAAAAGCACACTCCTTCTTTGTCAGGGTTTCTCCTCCTATGCCTTTACTCCATCGTGTGGAGTTCTTGCCCTGCCCCACACTTACACCATCTCTGGTGCAGGTGTCTGTCCATGCCCCATCCTCTCTCTAGGACTCACCTATATCTCTCATGAAACTACAAGCAGTAGAGTTCTTAGTGGCCGTGCCTTGTTCTCCTTGCCAGCCTGCAAGCTTCTTGAAGACAGGATTTGCTTCTGAGTCATCAGTGTCTCCTGCGGAGCCCCTAAAACTCAGCACAGGGATGAATGAATGAGTGAGTGAGTGAACGAATGTCCTGATCCCTTCCTGACTGAATTTCCTCTGAACAAAGTGCTAGTGTATACATACTTCTAAAACCTTTTCAGTAACCTATGAGTATTTTGGTATTCTTAACAGTCACCATGATGCTTATGGAAGGTACTTTGAAAAAGGGGAAATTTGAGAAGGAGGACTGAAAAAAAAAATAGATAAAAGAAAAAGAGGTGAGGGTCTCATGATTGTACCGCAGCCCATCAGGTCATCTGCCCTGGCTGCTCAGGAGCCTGATCGCCGAGGGTGGCGAATGGTTAACCCTGCACGTGGACAGAGCTTGGCAATGTTTCCTGCCTAATAGAGTTATTCTTTGTACAGAATAATTAGAATTTGCTGTGCAGAAACATATGAAATATGGGTAAAGCTGGCAAAATTTCACACTTAGGAGAATTTTGCTTTTAATGGGAATTACTAGTCATTCCTCACCTTAAAAGAGACAATAATGACTTCTTAGATAGTTTCCTATGTATATTTGGCAAACATATATTCAGGGAGATTCTCAAAAACTGACTTTTTAAAAAACACCAAGGCTGTGGGGCTTTCATACAAAAAGGCATTCTGTAGTATTTGTGTATTGATGATGGTATAGTACAGAGAAAAGTTCATAGACTATAACTCCTTGAGTCCCTGTGTTCAAATCCCTGTTCCTCCTCTTGCAATGACCTGAGACAAATGACTTAAAGCCCTTAAGCTTTTCTTTACCCTTCTTTTGAAAGGGATAAGATCTTTTATATTGATTTGACAAACCTTTATTGTATGGGGGCGTTGGCCCTGGGCTCCACACCTCCTTCAAGGCACACAGTCCTTTGTTCATCAAATACTCAGTCTCTACTCTGCTCCAAGCCCTGTGCTGCATGCCTGGGTTGCAAAGAGGGCTGATCTGCAGTCCCTGTCCTGGTAGCGATAGGTCCACCTGAGAAAACATGTACGTCAAAAATGACTGTAAGAGCTGGGCACAGTGGCACACGCATGTAACTCCAGCGTCTCGGAGGCTGAGGCAGGAGGGTCATGAGGAAGCCTCAGCAAAAGCGAGGCACTAAGCAACTCAGTGAGGCCCTGTCTCTAAATAAAATACAAAATAGATTGGGGATGTGGCTCACTGCTTGAGTGCCCCTGAGTTCAATCCCTGGTAGCCAAAAAACAAAAACAAACAAACAAACAAACAAATATAATGCAAGACCATGGCTCCTATAACACAAGAGAAATAGAGAAGAAAGGAAGATGCCCCTGAGCCTTCCAGAAGGCTGAGTAGAGGATGATTGTGGGGCTTAGAATCCCACTCACTTCTAATCTAAATGGTGTGGGTTGGGCAGTCCCGTTTCCCCACTGGTATGCATTTGCAATGACTGCTGGGGAGCAGTCTGTGAGACAGGGTGTGAGGCATCTTGCCACCTCACTTCAGTCTGATCTCTGTTTTCTGCTTCAACAGAAAGGATTCCGCCTTGTCCTCCAGGATCCAATGGCCTTGGAGAGAGGGCTGCAGGGCCCACGGATACTATTAACTCTTCCAAACGTGCTGACATGGAGCCAGGTCAGTCCCCCTCATTAGCTCTGACTTTCTGTTGTAAACTGCAAACTGTGGCGTTCATGAGAAATATATCTTGGAATATGAAGCATGCAAACTTTTTAGTTGGAGGCTTTTGCCACTAGGCAGCCTAGGAAGTGGAAGACCTCAGCCTAGTGGAGGTCTCTCAGGGAGAGAGAGATGCAAGAAGAGGACTGGTGTGGGGCAAAGGCTGCTAGAAACCAAGCTGGTGACCAGCATGGTGGGAGGCCATGGTGGGCAGGTGTCAGGAGTCCAGGACATGGAGGGGGTGGAAGGGGGATTTAAGGGAGTGGAAAGGGGGTGTAGTCAGCCAGGAGGCAACATGCAGATCTGCCCAAGAACACAGAAGAGGGGTGGCCATCAGGCTCATTCTAGGGTCCAGGAGACCAAATTGCAGAGCCTGGAGTTGCTAGTGAGATCAAAGGCAGAGTTGAGAATGGAGTAGAGTGAAGGGAGTGGAGAGCTGTCGGAAGGCAGATGCTCCAGGGGCAAGGAGGGCTCTCTGAAAGCTTTTCTTCATATTTCTGTGCAGAATAGCAATGATAAAAAGCAGGAGGTGACTGCTGGATTTTACAGGGAGAGTGGCATGATCTTTCAAGCTAGAGAGAAACCCATTCTACCCCAGAGAGGGGTAGAATCATAAATACAGGCTGATCACCATGAGGGAGGCTGAGGAAGCAAGGAAGAAGCGAGGGCAGAGGGAGTGTGTCGGTTATTGGAGACCTACTATGAACATACTTGGACCAAGCCCTGTTTCTTATCCTCTGAACAGTCTTGCAAGGTGAAGTATGAGTCTTGTTAGGCTGTGTTATGCTGCAGTAATAAATTAACTCTAGAATCCCAGTGGCTTAACACTGCAAAGTTATATTTCTTACTCATGCTACATGTCTAACCCAGATGGGTGGAGAGCTCTGCTCTGCTAGCATCTCAAAGCCCCGGATTATGAAATCTCTTCTCTGTTGTTGTTTGCTGCCTAGAACATGTGGCTACCTTGGTCTCCATAGAAGGGGAGGAAATAGCTGGAGGTGTTGGCTGTTAACTGCTTCAGTCCAAAAGTGACACAGCCCACTGGCCACAACCAATTTCCACAGACACTGCCTGATTTCTACGGTTCCCAGGAATGTGGAAAAGACATGGATATTTGATGAGCCCTAACTGTCTCTGCCAGAGTAGATTTTATTCTTTCCCTTTTGCAGTTCAGGAGAGGCTCGGAGACATTAACTCTCTTGACCAAGGTCTCCCAATTAAAGTATGCCAAGGCTTGGACCTTCCATCACCTCTGCTTCAACTACATATTTAGTTATTCACCAAAGCCAGATGCGATAGTTACTATAGGCCTGCAAAGAACAGAAACAAAGGGAGTCTCTACTCTCTGCCTGAAAAGTGTGTAATTGCAAACTGAAGTGGATGCCCTGCCATGCAGATGGGTGATGCCGCCACAGATCCTCTGGGGGTTTTAACTTGTTGTAAAAAGGGACGTTTATTGAAGCATTGGCCAAGTACTTGGTGTATGCATCTCACCTCCCACAACCCCATGAGCTGGTTCTTACAGCCCCATTTTTAAGATAAGAAAACTGAGTATTGCTCAGCAAGGAAAAAGCTAAAAGTCATCTTTTTTGCCCCATTCATGCTCTGTGCAATGATGTCGCAAAAGTAATACTGAGAAGGTCACTGAATCTAGACCCCACCCCATCTAAACCAAGAAATGTGGTCTCCACTTGTCCCTCTGTCTTGGGCCTTCTCTGCCTGGTTCCCCAGTGCCCTGCATGTGTCCTGGCTATGGAGATGCAGCCGTCAGCTCTGGCAGAGGGAGCTCCTGGAGCCCCAGACTGGCTTGCTCATATCCCCATGCTGGTGCTGCCCACAGAGCTCAGCCAGTGAGGCTTATCTCAAGCAATCAGAGAGGACGTTGTGTAAATACGTTAAGTGCAGGATCTGAGTCTGGCAGGATGGGGCTGCATCTGAGCCTTGACATCAGCAGGTTCGTCTCCTTGGAAGGTTCTCCCTCTTCTCTCAGCCTCACCTCCCACCAGCCCATCCTTTGCATAGGGTACTATATATACGCTGACCGGGCACTTTGCCCTCTATTCTTCTCTGTGATCACCTCCTCTGTCCCCACACCAGTCCCAGTCCCAGTCTCAGTCTGGACTATTGTGGTAGCATGGTCTTTGGGCTCTGCTTCCCCTTCCCACTGCATCTTGCACATAGGCGACTGGTACAGCATCACTCAAGTCACATCACTCCCCTGCTCAGAACCCTCCTGTGACTTCCCATCTTACATGGAGGAAGAGCCAATGTCTTCCTCTCTCTTCCATACTTACATGACCCCGCCTGGCTTCCTTTCCCACCCAGCTTTCACGCTTTAGCACTGTGACCTCTTTGCTGTTCTGTGAACAATAAAAACTCTCCTGCCTCAGAGAAGAAAGCACAGATACCTTTTTCCAGTCTTGGGGAAAATTCTTCTGGCAGAGGGAATAGCAGTGAAGAGATGGGACATCATCATCCAAGTGAGCAGAGTGTGACTGGGCTAAAAGGCCCAAGCTCCTGAATGTTCATTGATCCAGAAGCTGCAGGGGCCAGAGTGGTGGAAAAGGGTGGTAGAGATGAGGGCAGGGTCTTCTCAACCAGCCGGTGCAAGGAACAGTCCTCCGAGCCCAGGTCTTCCTGAGACCCTCTTCTATTTGAACTTTTTAATGCAGCATTTATCTCTATCTGATGTGTTATGAGTTACTGGATAAGCTGCACTGTCTATTTTCTGACTTCTCCCATTAGAACATAGGTTCCATGAGAGCATGGACCTACTTTATGCCATGCTCTGCAGTGTTCTTAGGCCTGGCCCATGGTGACCCTCAGACTGAGTGAGTAAATGAACAAATAATTGAACAACACACTTCATTGTTACTTGCTTCCAAGCTATTGCACCAATCATCCTGCTGCTACTTGTGCTGTGCCCCTTTCCCAAGATGTCCCTGCTGTCCTTCTCCCCAAGAATGCCCTCTGCCTGCCCACGAGGCTTCCTGTGGCACACTGCACAGAATAATCCATCCATGCATCCCACAAGTCCAGGGAGTTTCAAAGTCAAGTATAGCTCCTTGTCTTTGAGCCCCCAGTTCCTGCAACACAGTGAGGACCCAGTTACAGTTCATTGGCCTATCCTGAGTGGACCAGAACTTCATCCAGAACTGCAGCCAGGGGACCCTTCCCTCCTCCTCTGCATGTCCTCTTCACCTGCAGTCAGGTGGCAGAACCCTTGTTGCCAGCTCAGCCTCCTCCAGCTTAATGCCTGCCTTGGAGATCAGGATGAGGAGGTAAATGGGACACTAATGAAATTCAGAGAGAAAACTAAATTGGGTGGTGTTGCAAACAACATGCAGGAGGGAGGCATGATTTAAAAGGATCTCTCCAGAGTAGGAGAGAGAAAAAGGCATGTAAACAGCCTGAAGTCAGCTTCCCACAGGCCCATCTCCAATTCCAGGATGCGTGGTGACCTATAGGAATCCCGTTCACTCTAGGGGCTTCACTTTCCAAACTTTGCATTCCGGGCCTTTTAATCAATGGACTCATTTATTCATTCATGCCTTCTGACCGGCTTGCCAAAAAGGATCTTAGTGGATTAACAATTTAAAATCAATCAATTAATGAATTAACGAAGACCAAAAGCATTAAGTGCAAAAAATTAAGGTTGAAAATAAGAAAGAAAACATGAAAATTGAAAAGAGAGCAGTAGAATGGAGGAAAGGGACCAGCAGTAGAGGGAGGAAGAGAGGAAGAGGAAAAACACTGGGAGATGGTACTAGACAAATGATATTGTTGTGTTGTGCACATGTCCAAATGTACAGCAGCAAAATCCACCATCATGCACGACTAAAATACACTATTTTAAAAAATTGTGGAGGGAAAAAACGAAAGGAATGAAGAAAATAATGGAGGAGGGAAGATAAAGAGAAGACCAGGGCCACTCCGGAGGAGGTTCCTGAGAAAGGGGTTGCAAACCAGAGCCTTTAGGATGGCAAGGGCCTATGACAAGCCAGTGGGGCCATGGACCTGGAGACCTTCAGGGCTGGAGGAGCCCTGGTAAGATATGGTAATAATGAGCAGTGTTTCAGAGACCTTCAGATCCACTGTCCATTCCCTGTGTCAGGCATTGACTGTCTGCTACTTGCCAGGAACCCCACAGGGCATTTTTCCCACAGGGCATTTTTCTCTCAGTATGTCATTAAAGTCTCTCAGCATCTTGTAAGTTGTTCCTTTAAAGCTCACTGTAGAGACGAAGCCACTGAGGCACAGGGACACTGAATTATCTAGTTAGCCAACAATGCCAGAACTACTGGATGCTCACATGCAAAGGCAGGAAACTGGGTCCTTCCTCACACCATAGACAAATTCTAACTCAAAAGGAAACCATCAACCTAAATGTAAGTGCTAAAATCATAAATCCTTAGGAGAAAGCATAGGCATAAATATTCATAACCTTGATTAGGCAATGATTTGGCACATACAAAAGCGGGGAAATAGAGAATAAAATAAAATAAATAAATTGGACTTCTCACAAGTTAGGAAGTTTTTTGCTTCAAAGAGTATTGTCAAGAAACTGAAAAAACACCCACAAAATGGGAGAAAATATTTGCAAATCATATATCTGATAAGGGACTTAGATTCTGAATACATAAAAAACACAGCTAAGCAACAAAAGGACAAACAGCTAAATTTTAAAGTGGATGAAGAGTTGCATAAACATTTATTCAAAGACAATACAGAAATAACCAATTTGGACATTAAAAGATGTCAACATCGTTAGCCAACAGGGAAATGCAAACCAGAGACACGGAGTCATTTGTGTGGCCAGCCTTTCTCGGATCAAAGCCTCCTGATCATACACCTCCCTGAACTGGGCAAAGAGGTTATAGTGAAGAGAGGGGACCTGTGCTGCCATGGAAGGTTTTCACAGGAAGGAGGAGAAGGAGTGACCAGGGAGTGGTAGGTCAAGACAGAAGTGTTCAGCCAGGGATGGAATGCAGGGGGCTGTTTGCTCAGTGAAAAGCATAAGTTGCTATCTGCAAAGGATTCCCAGCAAGAGCTGGACACAGAGTCCTCTGCTGCCTTCTCCAGTGCACACCCAAAAGCATCTTGCTTTCTGGTTTTAGGACCATTTTACAACTCAATAGTATTGAATACCCCAAAGGAGTTTTGTCTATGTGGGTTGTATCTATGGAAATTTGTCATACTAGTAATTAGCACTAAAAAAATGTTAAAATTGTTATAAATAAGATATCATTTAACATGCAATATTAATCCCTTACATTAACATTGAGAACACATTTCTATGGAAATGTTTCCATAAAAACCACAATGTCCAGAGTGGTGTTGTCTCACATTTTGTCAAGTCTCTTCACTGATTGGCTTACTAGGAGATGTACCTGTTTCTGCATATAGTCTGGAAACCTCCACTGTGTACTCATGAGAATAATAATGAAAAGGGCAAAGACGTCACTGTATTATTATAAATAGTTTAGTCCTCATGGACTTTCTAAAAAGGATTGGGGGCTCTCTGGGATCCAATATGTGAGCCACACATGAAAAACTGTGGTACAGAGGTGAGGTCTTCACTATAGAGCTGAGTGGAGGGTGGGGGGAAGCTGACAGTGAGTGCAATAGAGAGGAAGAGAAGTGAGAAGAGGCTTAGTGGAGAGGGGACAGGAATTCAGGAATGAAGCCAGGCTGCACGAGGGATGCTGGGGACTTTGACATGATGTTCTTCTGGCCCAGAATGCTTCCTCCCATCCTGGCCATTTCACAAAATCCTCCTCAGAAGCAGCTGGAAAGTCTTTCCTACCATCTTTACCATCTCAAGGCTGGATGAAACTTCTTTCTATGCCCATCACCCTGGAGGCTGCCACCAGAGTGAGCGGTTCAGCACAAGAGTGATTGGAGTTGGGGTTCTAAAAGGAGGTAGAAGGCTTGGGATTCCAGACAGAGGAGCTGGGACTTTGGGGATTATTGTTTAAAAAGTGAGAAGCCACTGAAAGTTTTTTGAGAATATACAAATATCAATCAATCAATTAATGAATTAATTAATTCATTGGTCACCAATAGGCAGATAAAAACCATCCTATACTGATTCTTATTCATTAGCAAACAAAGTAATGTCAGTTATCCAGAAGGAGAAGGGAATGAGAAAAAGGAGGAAGGAAATGGCTAATTGAGGCTCACCGTGTGCCAGGCATTCACCATGTTATCTGTCATAGGTGTCCAGTGGTACATTCATTATCCCCATTTTACAGACAAATAAACAGAGACCTTTCTCTCCCCACAAGGACACTATGGTAGTAAATGATGGAACTGGGATTTGAACTCCAAACTCAAGTCAATTTGCCTGCAATGCCCTTGACTGCCTTTCCCACACTCCACGTGGCCTTGGAGCCATTGGTATGGCCTTGAGTGTTTACTGCTATATTCTAATCTTACATTTTTTTGTGTTCCTATCATCTTTCCAAGCACATTTTTTTTTCAGTTCTTGAAAAGCATAACAGGAACACCAATAATGCTCCTTTGTTCCACTGTTTGGGGTCTACCATGGCAGCTTCCACGTTCACAGTAATCCATGATCCTCGCTGTGGCATGGCTTCTGTCTACTCACAAAAGACAGGGTCACAAGTGAAGTGCAAACCTGTTATCATTAACTACAGATACTAGTGACTCCAAAAACATCAAGGGGCCAGGCCCCGCCAGAACTGTCTCTCTTGGTTAGGGATGGGAACCTGGGAAGTTGACTTACCTCTGGTGCAAAGGATGTATTTAGACATCTTCCACCTCCTGCTGCTTTTGTGAAAGTTCCCCTGGTGGAAAAGAGCAATGAGTCAACAAGAGGCTCAGGATCCTTTGCCTCTTTGGATTCTAACCATAGCGGGAAAGCCAAGTGCACAGAAAACGCTCCAGGGGTGAGAACAGACATTTGTTGAGGACCTATTAGATATCAGCCACTGCACTGGGCATTTCACAGTCCATTTAACCCTCCCAACTCCCCAGTGAGGTAAGCATTGATATTTCTGATTCACAGATGGGCCCAGGCACCTCAGAAAGGGTCAATGATTGTAAGTCACATAGCTGGGAAGTGGGGGAGGCTGGAATTGGATCAAGGTCATCTGCTGGAAAGCCCAACTTCTTCCAACCAGGTTGATGATAATAACCAGAATGACTGCAGCAAGAACTAGCATCTGTGGCAAGCTCACTCTGCCTAACTTGTATTAGCTCATTTAATCCTTAAAAAAGTTCCAGGGTATTAGGCACTATTGTCACCCCCATTTTATACATGAGGAAACCAAGGCATAGAGAAGTGATTTCAGAAAGAATCATTTTCCAAAAATGGGTGTTGATAAGTCCCAGCAATCTCTTACTATTTGCTGCTCTATTATGAATGGCTCATCTAAGCAAAATCCTTCCTCATAGGACTTACTTAGTAATCATTGGCAATTAATAATTCATGGTTTTCTTGCCACCCCACTTGGGTGGGTAGTTTGGTTGCTATTAGTAAACTATTCTCAGTATTGCCCCATACTCTAAAAAACTCCTAATAGGTCAAAGAATCGTAGAGCTTGATTTCCAGAATGTTCAGGATTTCCAGAATGTTCAAAGACAAGTATAATAGAAGGGCATCTAGTGTAGTGGAAGAGAACAGGCTCCAGAACCATAGTGATGGAGTCCAATCTTGGCTTACCAACCCCAAACTCTGGTCAAGCCTCTTACTCTCTGTGCTTTAATTTTTTTAATATGTAAAATGGGTATAATAAGCCCTTACCCCAATGCACTATTGCAAGGACTAACCAGCATGAAAAATGTATATGATTATGGGTAACAGAAACACGAGATACCCTGTGTGGGTAACATCGTACAACACAATATGGATTTATAGAACTGGGCTTAAGAAGGGATCTAATTCTACATTTCATTTGCAAATGAGGAAACTGAGGCCCAGACACCAGCAGTGATTGGCCAATTTACACAGCATTTTAGTTTTCCACTTCCAACACCAAGGCTTAATATGATAATGTACAACATATTAAGAACAACAGCCTCAAGAAGGCCATACACCAATCTTATTTCTAGAAGTTCTAGTTGAATATCTTTCAATCCACTTTATTTTTTTTTTGATAGTCTGTTCTTTGCCTATACTTTCACTCTCCTTATGATATTTCTTTAAATATTGTATGCACTTATTTTATTTTCTGAATCTGATCATTTTGGTACCCATATTATTTGTAGTCTGATTCTTTGGGTCACTTTTTCTGCTGCCTATTGCTCATGGTGGCTTGTTTCTTCATGTGTTCTTTTATATTTTGTGATCATTAAAATTTTTGTGGGACCTCTTTGAGGACTAAGTGGAAAATTAATTTTCCCAGAAAGGATTTGCATTTGTTCCTGCCAGGTACCTTGGAGGAACCACCTACTTGGGGACGTCCCCAAGTGCAGAGCTTAATTACATGTAAATAGGCAACTTGAACTTTGTGTTCTGTCTTGGTTTGGTTTGGTTTTCTCACAAAAGTTCTTGACCCACATGAGGGCCATTTTATCATCTGGGATTCTCAGGGAATTGTTTTTGGGGGTTTTCTTTCCCTTCTACCATGACTAGGTTTCTCACTGTCTCCTCTGTGGTATGAGATTGTGTGTTTTTCTAATGCAACCTTTCGCCAGGATTACTGATGTTGTCTTGAGGAGTCTTGGCTTCGGGTAAGGACACCAGTCTGTCTTCCCACCTTTTGAAGAACGTTAGCTTTGTTTCCTTGGTTGGTCCTTCAAACCCAAAAGCCCCAGACCACCAAGGGTTGGCAGATGACTTCAGTATAGCCTCGCCTTCGGTATTCTGTAATCTCTGTGGATTTGTGCTATTTTGTAGTTACTATGACCTTTGAGGATTTCCTTCTTCTTTCTGCAAGCTTAGCTATATATTTAAAAATAGATAAATTAGTTTGCTTATTTAATCTGCTATTTTTTCTATGTTCAGCATTAGGGGAATTCCTTAGGGTGAGTGGGCAGCCATGTTACTGGAAATAGAAGTCTAGAGTGGTTACCACTGTCCTTTAGTGATGTGAACATGGGACTTCATCAGTTAGGGTTCCCCTGGTTATTACTGGTTGTCAGTTTATCATGGTTTTGCCCCAAATTCCACCCAGTGTGCCAAGAGAGCAAAGAGGAAGTTTCCATACTGCAGGCCAAATCCCTGTCTCTCACAATGATTCTGTGATCACAGGCTATGTTTGTCTCAGCCCCAGAGGGGCCTTGGCCACCAGGAACATTACCTATAGATGTTGCCAAGTGAAAACTCTAGTTTTGTAAAAGGTACCCATAAAATCCCACATTCTGAAGGCATGCCTACATTTTATTGCTATGATACAGCCGTCTCAGACTTGTCCTTGCTAGAACATCAAGCCAGGTAAAGCAGAAGCAGCACAAGAAATCTTATTTACCCCTTAGCTCATTCATTCCATAAATATTTACTGAGAGCCTACTATGTGCTATGCCTGTTAGGTTTTGGCATGTAGAGATGGATAAGTCTCAATTCTTCTTCTTAGGGGCAAGTTCATATACATGGACAGTGATCACTGAGTAGGATTGCTTTGGCAGAAAAACACTGGGGACAAAGGGAACTGACTTAGCCTCAGGTGGGTGTGCTCAGGCAGGCTTCCTGTAGGAAGTGGCATGTGAATCTAAAGCATGCGGGATGGAGAACAAAACAGTGTAGAATCAAAAAGACCACAAATCACCAATTCCTCTAAAGAAAACATCTACACTCAAAGAAATGGTCCTGCTGGTTTTCCTTCCCCAGTCCTAAGTTATGGGTGAGCAGTGCCCTCTGCCACTCCAAGTTGCTTCAAGGATCACTGGTGTCATTTATGGATTATTGACTGGGGCAGGCTGGTCCCCAAGGGACAAAATTATTTCTTGGGGGTTAAGGGTTAAAAAGAATCTTAGTTATTACAATAGTTTTTGGTTCCCCCAAAGAGTCATAGTATATAATAGACCTGTCATATGTCTGTGGTATGGAAATTTCATAGGAAGGGTGATTTGTGGAGAAAGAGTTTGTAAAGGCTCCTTGGTAACTGGGGTAGGAAGAGTTATAAAGAAAAGAAAGGTTAAGAACTCCTGGTGTCATTGAATGAGCCGTGCTGTTAATGCTATATGCACTAACATTCAAATGCTGCCTTCCTCATTTAAACCTATATGACTCCGAACAAATTAGCCTCACTGTGCCTTAGTTTCCTGGGCTGTCAAATGGGCTAATAACACCTCCCGTCACTAGGTTTTCTGAAGATTAAATGGAATAGGAAATGTAAGCTCCAGGCACTTGGTGTCGCGTCTATAAGTGTCTCTGAGTATTGGTGCCCTGCCTTTGCCCAGCCTAGCACACATGTGTTTAGAAGGAGACCACTGCTGGCTGGCTGCTTTTCAGATGGTCTGTGCTCTGGGCCATGAACAATCTCAATAGGAGAGTTCCTGTCTCTGTCACCACCTGCATGTACAGTGCCCCCAGCTCTCAGAATCATCTGGAGAGAGATGGAGTGGTCCATTGGGTTATAAAAGATGATGCTTCCTGGCTCTTCCTTCACAGACAAAATTCATACCCAGCCTGCTGAAGCTGAGGAATCCAGGTGGAGGTGAAGCTTGTTAGTAATCCTCTCTTAAGGGAAGAGAGTTTGGGGATTTCCCCAGGTTGCCAATTAATTCAGGGGCCTTGACTTGAGGTCCTGGCCTCTAAGGTCCCCATATCATCATTCAGGGAAGAAATTGTGGACCCTGCTTGGGCAGGGGTGGTATGACAGGAGCAGGGTAGCCTGTGGCAGGAGGCACACGACACGGCAGGGAGAGCGCAAAAAGGAGGCTGGCTGGCCCTGCTCTTACCCTGAGAGTCCTGCTTCCCTCTCTGCCTCCTCACACCCGGGTGAGGGCCGCATGGTTTAGAATCACCTGAATAACACCCAGCACAAAATCCCTCATTATGTATTTATTGGATAACTAACTCTCTCCTTTTAATAATTAAAACTAGCATTATCATTAAATAATGGGTTATGTATTGTACTGTTTTCTCCTAACCCTCAAAGAAACTCAACTGCTATTTCATCATCATCATTATCCCATTTTATAGAAGAGGAAACTGAGACCAATAAGGGATAGGACATTGCCCCAGAGGACCAACTTGCAGGGCCAGGGTGAGCAGCTCTCTTGCTTGTCTTCCCATCCTGTCTCATACCTACTCTGCCATCACTGGGGCTTCCTTGGGGTGGGGCTGGAGGCAGATTTGGCTCTGAATCTCATGCCTGGCCCAAGGAAGGGATGGAAGAATTTTCCTTTCCAGCAGTGAAAATGCCTGTCTTCCTCCTTCAGCCCTGTCAGAGCCACCCTCCTACATGGCTGCTGTCCTGACTCCTGTCTGGGCCTCTGCTACTCAGGTGAGACAGGCACGTCACCTCTGCCACATCACCAACACACAGGAGACAGCGCCCAAACCTGCAAACCAGGGAGTGCTGCCATGTTCCCCAGCCAGGCAGAGGGGCCCTCTTTCTGACCCCAGCTCTTTTCCTCACAGGGCTGGCTTCTGTGGTGAGGCAGTGTCTGAGCAGTTCATTATCTCTGCACAGAACATGTCAGGGCATGGGCCTCGCAAATCCAGTGCAGCCTGGAGAATGTTCTGCAGTCCCTTGGCCTCTCTCTTCCTCACTCTTCTCACTATCTTCAAAGGAAACACACAGAAAAGATAGAGAGCAAGAGGTAATGAAGAAGAAATGAGCTTACACAAGAAGAAAATAATCTCTGCTTTGTAAAACCTTGCAGTTGGCCAGGGTGTGCTCTGTGCATGGAGCTCCACAACAGCCCACTGAAGCAGGGGTGCTGTTGCCACCTCATTGGGGAGATGAGCCTGTTTCCAGCCTGGACACCATGGGTTCTCCAGGAGGAACTTCAGGGCTGGAGGGACTGTGATGTCATCTCATCCAACCTCCTCTCCAGCCAAGGCCCAGGAAGGGAGGGAAGCTTCTGCAGCTAACTTGGGTGTCAAGTGGCAAGGTGAAGACTTGAACCCAGATCCTACTGACTGCAATGGCCACTCCTTCCCTTCCCTTGTGAGAGGGGAGAGGGGAGTAGATCAAGGTCTGTCCCTAGAAAGTCCCACAGGCCCAGATCAACAGGAAGGACCTGGGGAGCCTCAAGAATTATATCACCCAGGTTCAGAGAGAGACCTGCCATTAGGCTTCCTGACACTTGGTCTTGGTCTTGGGAGTCATGAGGTAGGCTCAGATCCAGCCTTGCCCATTTGGAGGTGGTACTGAGGAGATGGCACAGAATTGGACGAGGTGAAGTTTAGTGGGTCTGTGACACTCTGGGAAAAGGCTGCTTCCTAAGCTGGTTTCACACACGACTTCTCCAGGTGCCTACAATTATGGAAAGGAGCGTTGCCTAATTTTCTAAAACAAGCTTAATTTTAGTTCACCAAAATGTTATCATGCAAAAAGAGAGAGAGAGAGAGAGAGAGAGAGAGAGAGAGAGAGAGAGAGAGAGAAGAGACTCAGAAAACAGCTAAAAAGGCCAAAAAATCAAGGTGTTTGTTTGTTCATTTTTTTCGGAAATGTTAAGGAGGGAGTTAGATGTCTCCAAAATAGCATTCCTGGGTGTGCCTGTGGCCCTCTCCACAGTGACTTGGAAGCCAGAACTTCTCACTGGACTATAAAAGCCCCCTTTTTAAAAAGAGTTGACCATAAATGGCAAGGAATTCAAGCTATGAGTTCAAGTCTCAGTTCTACTTCTGAAGTGTGTGGCCTAGAGCAGGTTACTTAACCACCCTGTGTTTCTATGATTCTGTGTAAAATGATGTAGCAATAATAATAAATAACATTGTTATTGTTGTTTGGATCCCAAGAGCCCTGGCCTAGCGCCCAGCCCTGTCAACACTCTTAGTTTGTGTTAGTGGTGATGTGATTGTTAGCAGCGGTGGCAGTAGCTGTAAAAGCAGGTCATCCCAGCCTCTGCAACTTTACAGTGCTCTTCCCTCAAAACGGGGAGCCCTCTGGATACTTTGAATTGTCAAAATCCTGCTCATCTTTCCAGCTCTCCCTGGAAGGTGAGCTCACTGGCAGCCTGCCCTGACCCTTCAGGCTTGTTTCCTGGTTCCTGCCTCTACCCCACAGCTTCTATGACCTTCCCAGCACAGGTCAGCCTTTTCGGGTCACATGAAGGATGCATTTATGGATGTCTCAAATAGGAGCACTCCTGACCACAAAATGCTTCCTGATGTCTCAGCCCAAGGCAGGCCCCCAGTTGATATTTATAGCATGGGTCTGACTTTGCCCTCCTCTCTCCCCAGCACTAAAAAACTCATAATAGATGTTTGTAAGGATTTAGGCAAAGCTATTTGGTGAGAGGTGTGGGAGGTACCCAGGAAACCAGGGCTCCACCTGTCTCCCTTGCACCTGGCAGAAACAGATAGTATCAGGGCTTCATTATCTACCCACTGGCACCAAAAACCCAACCACTTTGACAATTAGAAGAAAGTTCTCAGTCCTTGCAATTGTTGTTCTCTATTCCACCACTATCCAGATACTTGCTGCAATCCCGGATATTTATCAAAGGACTTCCCAAGATTCCAGATTTCACTCTGCCTCCCTTGAGCACTATCCTATTTTCTTCTCCCTTCTTTGTGATTTACCCATTTCAGGGCAGCCCACCTACATGCCCAGAGAGGGCTTCCCCTAAACACTTGTCCTAGAGGCTGGAGGACTCGAACAGACTTCTTTGTTCCCATGGGAGACCTAGAACCTTGAAGCACGTGGGTACCCAGAACCTGCCAGGTCTGTAGTCTCCGTTGTCCCCCTGAGCCCTGTACTCTGGACTGTACTTTTTGATGGCTACTCAAACTTGGCCCAGCATTACTGGTTCTTCTTTTCTCTCCTCTATTTCAACTGGAAAATAATCTTCATATCAAAAAGTAGAATGAAGAATATACTAAGAATCTGTAGACCCCAAAGAGTTAAAACACTGTAGGTATTTATGAGCTAAACACCGCAATTAGTCTAGATGGCCTTCAGAAGATGAATGGATGGTCCTTCCACTCCATGCTGTTTTATGCTATTCAACACCAAAAGGATGAACTATTGATACATGCAACAACTTGTATGAATCTCCATGAGAAAAGGCCAGTCTTAGATATTTGAAATGACAAAATTTTACAAATGGAGAAGAGGATGACAGAGTCAAGGGAGGAGGCAGGTGGGGTTATAAAAGGGCTGCAGAGATCCTCGTGATGATGGGAATGTTCTGTATCTTACTGGTGGTGATAGGTGCACAAACCTGTGTAGGTGATAAAATTGTATAGAACTTAACACATATGTACAGGAATATAAGTAAAACTAGGAAATGTGAATATGATTGGTGGATTGTGTGAATATCCATATAATGGCTATGATAGTATTTCACTTTGGCAAGATGTTACCATTGGGGGAAAGTATACAAGGGTTGTCTCTCTGTGTTAGTTCTTATAATTGCTTGTGAATCTACAATTATATCAATATAAATTATAATTAAAAATAAAATATATTGCAAGTAACTGTTTAAAAGAAATATTATAGGCACAATTGAATGCCCCAGTGTATCTTCCAATCTCATTTCTCTCCTTCCTAAGAGGCAACCAGTATCAGAAATTGGTATTAATCATCCTCACAATGTTTTTATACAAGAGATGTGCCTAGCATATAATGGGGGCTCAAAATTTATTGAATAAATGAAAAAAATATTAATTCCAGGTGCTTTTGCTTGGGAGAATTTTGGTTACTTTCTTTTTATTTCTTTCATTATTTCTTCTTTAATATCAATCATTGCTGTTTAAAAAAGTGTAATTGAGATATAATTGATATATCTTTTAATTCACCTATTTGAAGAATCTAATTCAATGGTTTTGAGTAAGTTCATGGTTCAACTACCACCACAATCAATTCTAGATCATTTTCACTACCACCCTCAAGAGAGGCCAAGCCCATTAGCAGCCACTCCAGAGTCCTCTAGCCTAAGCTTCTCCTACGCCCTCCAGGTTGCTGGGGTCACCAGCCTTAAGCAGCTCCTAATCTACATGATGTCTCTATGGATTTGCCTCTACTGGACATTTCATAGAAATGGAGTAAAGAACTGTGTTCTTTTGTGACTGGCTTCATTCCCTTAGCATGTTTTCAAAATTCATCTGTGTTGTAGTAAGTTTCAGCACTTTATTCCTTTTATTGCCAAATGATGTCCCATTGTATAGATACATTCTATTGTATTTATCCATTCTCATCTAATGAACATTTGAGTTGTTTTCATTTTCTTGCTATTATGAGTAACACCACTATAATCATTTGTTGGAAGGTTTTTGTATAGTCACTTGTTTTCATGTCTCCTGGGCATATATCTAGGTGTTAACCTTGTAAGGAATTCTCAGACTGTTGTCAAGTGGCCATAATGTTTTACAGTCCCACAAGCAGCATATGGGGATTCCTGTTTCTCCTCATGCTCACCAACATTTGCTATTACCTATCTCTTTGATTTTCATTCAATCATGAGCTTTTGAATCAAGTATCCCAGTTTTGCTGTTTACTAGTTAGGATATCACAGTTAATCCCCACCCCTCATTTTCTCCCTCTGTCAGATAAGACTAATAATACCCACCTTGCAAGACTGCTGTGAAGATGGGTCAATTAAGACAATGGCTGGTAAGACCTTAGCATATAGCAGGATGCAGTTGGCTGTCTTTGGAATGCAGTAACTGTGACAGCTTCTTATTATGGGCATCAGCTAGTCCATTTTCTTCTTCCTGGGATGCACTTAGTCACCTAGAACCTCTACTAGCACCTCTCCTTAGCTGACTGGGGGTTAAGCCATGTGCAAGTGAAAAGCCAGGAGAGTTGCCCTTCAAAAATGCACAGACCTCATGGTGAGAATCGGAACAGTCCTCATCACCCCAATCTCCAGATCCTGGGCCTCCACAGAGGGCTGGCACCCTGGCAGGGTCTTGCCAGGCACCCCTCTCCCATCCCACAGGAAGGGAGAATGGCAAAAAACACTAGCAGGCCCAGTTTCAGAAGCTTCAAATTGGGTCTGAACCACTTGAGTTTATTGAAATAGTTTTTCCCCCTCCTTTTCTTTGGCAAGAGCCCATTTTTCATTCCATCATTTTTGCAACAATCACAAACATTATCTGCACACACAGCCATTGTATAGGGGAAGAAAAGATGATTGCCTGCTGTGGTTCATTTTGGAGATGACTCTATAGATGGGAAGGACACAGCTGTGTGTCAGAGAAGCAGAGAACAGCACAGTTCAGTAATGCCAGGGCATTGGGAGGAAGAATGGAAATGGGGTAGTCCCTCATTGCAGGAAAGACACAGCAGTTGGAGTGGCAATGGCTCATGGGACAAGGTGTCTGTTCATGACCATGTCATGACCAGTGCAACAGGAGGCATATCTTTTCTGAATACCTCAGGCTCATCATGCCTCCAAACAGACTCGGCATCATCTCTACCTCCAGCCTACTTCCCGAGTCCTCCCCATCTTACTGGGCTAGGATCTTGGTTCTGTTCTTTCCTTTGTCTCAAATATCTAATCCATCACCAAACCTCAAATGCATCCAGTTCCCAACATAATGTCCCTCCTGGATCTCTGTGCAGCCTTCTCACTGTTTCCTGCTGCTCTGCCTCTAACCTTGCTCCCCCTGATGAGTCATACTCCAGCCCACACTAATCTGCCCACGAAATAAATAAGATCAGGTCACTTCACTTGAAAACCCTACAATGGCTTCTCTTTTCTCTAAGAATAAAGCCAGATGTTCTTAAGCCATTTGCCCTGAATATGCATGCTTCTAAAGGCTGTTGTGATTCTTTGCTACTGCACTGACCATATCATTGGTTTACTTATCTGTCTTCCCCATTCACCCCTAGGTTCCCTAAGGGTAGAACTTCTGACTTATGATAGGTGCCTAATGTTTCCTTCCACCTACATTTGAGAAGTCTTACAATTTTCAGAACACTTTTGCCTAATTGTTTCTTTCTTTAACCCTCACTGCTGAAGTACACACAATAGGATTTTTTAATTTGCATTTTACAAATAGGAAATACAAGACTTAGACAAGGTAAGTGATGGTTCAAGACTCCTACATAGTAGGCAAATGGTAGAGCCAGACTAACCATGGGTCTTCCAAAGGAGCTATCACTAGAATTCCATGAAGAAGGCAAGGCAGGTTACTAATATCTGTAGTTCATGTAGTGTGGTCCCTGGACCACCAGCATCAACATTACTGTTAGAAATGTATTTGGAGCTTCACCCACAAGATGATAAAATAGCAAGCGTGCAAGCCCACACTTTCCAACTGTCATCTTCCATCCAAGATCATATTCTCTGTGTTGTCTGATGTTCTGCCTCTAGAGTTACTCATGTCCTTAAGTTCCAGTGGTAGGCGCTGATGGAAAAGCTAGAACAAAAACTCTTTCTAAAGACTCTCTGCAGAATGGTCTTTTTCAATAAGGTCAGAAAACTCTGTCAAACATAATAGTGCCACCCATGGAGCATACTCTGCCAGGACTGATTAAACAAGGTCTTTCAAGCATCTCTCCTGGGTGACTTGGGGTGTTGAGGCAACCAGAATATGAGTCATTTGTAATGCCCCAGGTAGAAGTATTTCCAGGGCAAAATAATCCCTGAGTGTGGACAGAAACTACTAGTGACAGGCAAAAAGTTCAGAGGGTGTGCTTGTGCCTGGAGCAACAGGTTTGTCCTCTCCTGCCCCCAATTTGACTTTGAAACATTCCGTCAAGAATGATAAGTCTGGAATTGAAAGGCATCCATGCACCAGCTGAGCCAAAGACCTCAGTGGTTTTGTGGGATGCCCACGTCCCTTAGGGGCACCAAGCATGGCTGCACAGTGATGAGAAGTGAGCCTGGAAAGCCTGCCTGCATTACTCTGATGCATGACCTTGGATGACCCTTTCCTCTCTGGACAAAATTGACTATAGTGGTACATCTTTGAGACCCCTTCCTGCACTGATGTGGAGAACTATGGCATGTTCGGGGGTAGGGGGTGTATCTGAAGAGCTCTGGACCAGTTTTCTTCCAGCTTCAGAATAGGAAGTCAGTGAGATGTGGTCAGCTAATAAGACAGGACACCTGTCAACCCTCAGCAGCTTCAGTTCTCAAATGTGTAGCCTCTGAAAAATAAAGGGAGAGGGAGAGAAGTTATTGTCCTCCTGAATCTCTGTATTTCTGACTCTGAAGGACTGTTAAAGGTCATCTCATCCTTTGTATTCTGCCTGTCCAGTCTGGAATCAGTCTCCACTAGTTCTCAAACTTGACTGCACTAGAATCCCCTGGAGGTCTTGTGCAAAACACAGATGGCTAAGCTTTGTCTATGGTTTCTGCTTCAGTAGGGATGGGGGAAAGTACCAGAATTCACATTTCTAACATGCTCCCAGGTGCTGCCACTGCTGCTGGTCTGGAGATGACAGGACAAGCCAATTCTCTGCTTCATGATCCCCAGTGGCTATCCTACCCCTGCTTTCAAGTGCCCTGGAGCATGAGCTCACTCCCTCAGAGTCAGCTCCCTCACCCTGTGGCATCTGTCCTGTAGATGGAGTTTGAGACCTTTCTGCCCTGGCTTCCACCTATTATCTATGAACTTGGACTTCATAGAAGGTCCCTGTGCCAGAAGGTGAGGATAATAACAGCAGCCGTTTCTTGGGCACTGATCAAGCATTTCACATACATCTTATTGATTCCCTCCACTCGTATGGGAATAAAAATATTCTTTCCAACTCACAAAGTCATTGTACAAAAGGACAAAAATGTGGAATCATTTTCTAACCTTATAGACTAAGAGTTTGTTTTTCACTTTCAAGCTTTGTATTCATCAGCTACAATATTCTTAACAAAATACCACAGACCAGGTAGCTTCAACAACAGACCTGTATTATCTCACATTTCTGGAGGACAGAAGTCCAAGACAAGGCTTGGTTTCTTCTGAGGCCTGGCCTCTCTCCTTGGATGGCCACCTTCTCACTGTATTCTCATCTGGTCATCCTTCTGTTTGTGCTGTGTCCTAATCTCTTCTAAAGGACACCAGGCATCCTAGATCAGAGCCCACCCATATGACCTCATTTTATCCCAATTACTTTTCATGTTCTGAGATTCTAGGGGTTAGAACCTTCACATAACAGATTTAAGGGACATAATTCAACCCAAAACAAGCTTCTAAATGAAGTCTGATTGATGCCTAGCTGTGTGACTATGGAGATGTAAACTAACATTGCTGAGTCTTGCCTTCTTCATCAGGGCCCAGATTGGAACACTTATAAGCACAAAGAAAGGATCTGAATAGGGAAGAGAGATTCCAACTTCCTAGGAAATTGGACTTGGAGAAAAAAGATGACCAAGATGATAGAATCTGGCTGAGAATCTGATCAGGAGGCCCCTTGTCCAGGCTTTGTGAAACCCCACCCAAGGAAGAAATCTGCAGAACCACACAGTGATGCATTGTTCCAGAGCTCTATGCAACCTCTTTGGTGGTGGAGGTCAGAGGCAAGACTCTTGAGGAGATCCTAGGAGGAAGACTTTACTAGCTTGCACACCCTGTCCCCACTCACCAGTCAATCAGCTGCTGCTAGGGAAGATCTCCAATCATGGAGCTACCATTGCAGTCCTCTCTGAATTCTAGAACTTCCTAAACATAGGAGGTGTATAGGGTTGGAAATAAGCTAAATATCTATCAATACGGGAAGTATCAACTTACTCACAGTTTGAGTTTGCCATCGTTTATTGTTATTATGCTATCATGGGGGAAGTACACCACAACCCTGTGGTGTTGGTGACCATTACTGACCCCATTTCATAAATGTAAATACTGAGGCTTAAAGAGTTCAATGAGCTGCCTGTGGCCACACACCTGTGTGCTAGAGCCAGGGCACGAAATGAGATCTTTTTGAATTGAAGCTTATATTCTTAAGCTCTATACTCTACTCATTGATAAGTCCTGATGTAGAAGAATATTGAATGATATGGGGAATGCCTTTGATGTGATGTTAAGTGAAAATTAACAAGATATAAAGCACTCTATCTCAGTTCTATAAATAAATGTATGTGCAGTGTATATAGACAGGGGAGAGAGCTAAAAATCAGTGCTTATTTCTAGATAGTAAGATTACCTTTGATGTTTTCTGTAATAACTGGAATAAGGAGAAATGGATCTTGTTAAAGGGGATATGGATCAAGGTTTTGGAAGGAGACAAATGTTGGTAGGAACCGCTGGCTGTAGCTCTCCCTAGCTATATGACACCAGGCATCCAGCCACCACCCAGCCTCTGGATCTCCCTGAAGGATTCTGGGACCCATGGCAAGAGACAAGGATTGGGAAGCGCACCTGATTGGGGTTCTATTTTTGAAAAAGGCCTATGCTGCCATCCCCAGAGACAGAGTGCACTGTATTTCCCTGAATAACCACTGCTATTTTTATAGGGCGACAATGAACTATGCACCCAGGGAGAAGGGGAGTGGCAGCGGCTGGAAGCTTCTAGAGACCCTGCTAGTCCAGAGCTGGATCTTAGATTTCTTCTTCAAAAGTCCCTGCCTGGGAAGTCGTTCCTCAGCCTTACTGTGCCCTTGGGGATTCTGTAAGGCCACTGATGTCTGTAAGCTGGGAGGGCAGGGCAGTGTGGAGTACCAACCTCAGGGGACTGCTTTTCACCTTTGCCTGGTGCAGTTGTTATCAGTGTTGTCAGCTCCCAGGACAGAGGAGATATCTGAATTTAATATCCCTTTACCATGGCAGGGAAACAAGCAGGAAAGGATTACTGTCTAAGAGCAAAGCCTTCAGGACATGTTTGTGAGAATTTTTAGAGATGAGCAGAGATCAATAAAGATCAGAGCCAGGAAGAATCATGGATTCTTAGACTTCAGGGGCACTTCATCCAGCTGCCTTGCTCACATGCTGTGTGCAACCCTGGGACCTACAGTGAGGGGACTTCCTCCGAGAGCCCCCATCCTTCCTAGATATTTGATTGTTTGCAAGTTTGCACCAAGAGGTCCCCTATTCTCAGGCATGTGTAATGATTAATGATAAATAGTGAGGATGGTGAACTTGTGCTGCCTGCTTACCACGCATCAGGTAATGCCATAAGTAATCCATCCAGATTTCCTCCTTTAATCTTCACAATAGGAACTCAGTCACTTCATTCTAAGTTAGGTACACTATCATTCCTATTTTGCTAAATGTGGATAGTAAAACAATGCCTAGCACCTAATAATAATGATAGCAAGTATTTATATAGTACTCACTATGTTCCAGGCACTTTGAAAGTGGTTTACAGGAATTAATTTAGTTGTTATAAAAGCCCTTATGATCATCTCCAAGTTGGACATGGAGACAGTGAGACACAGGGAAACTAAACACATAGCTCAAATCCTCAGAGCTTCTGAGCACCATCCCTGGCTCCAGGGCCAGCGGTCCTGCTCCTTACCATCCAGGCCATGTCATTCTACCTGCCTGTGAAAGTGTATATGAAGAATATTGGCCCTGCCTGCTCTCTACCCATTTCCTTTCCCTTCATCCCATTCTCTGGCTCATTGGGTACTAAAGATGGTCCTGTTGAGGCTGTCCCTTTTAGCCATCATGCTTCAGCCTTCAGGTCATTGTCTCATTTGCAGAGAGGGCTGCTCTCCTCTCTGCAGACCAGCTCAGCCCCTGTTTCACCCTTTCTCCTCATAGCTGTGCTCACCTTTGTAGTGCCCACGACCCACCTGGGCTCAGAACAGCAGCTCCCAGGGCAGGACAGCTCCATCCTCCTACCGACTGCCATTGGCTGCTCGGCGCCTGCACAGAGGAGACGCTGGATTAAGAGTGTGTGGAGACAGGGCTAGAAAATGAGCTGGTTATGTTCCTCTTGGAGGCAAAGGGGTGTGTGAAAGCAGGCTGGGTCTGTTCCCACCAACACCCCAGTTTCCTGAGAGCCAGATTGTGTCCCTTCCAATCATCAAGGGATCGTTTCCTTATGAAACAACATCACACCCACTTGAGAGGGGATAGTCATGGAAAGAGGGGAAGGGAGGGGCCAGAGAGGCTCTCAGTCCTGGCTGCTATGGAGAACCACCTGGGCAGCTTCCCCTCCCCAGCTAATGGAGTTGGAACCCCTGAGGATGGTGCCTGGGCTTGGAAACATCTTATATTATCAGTTTCTGTATCTAAGTCTCCATGGATTATGTTTTGGAGGCCAAGCCACGCAAAGAGAAGGAGCCCTTCTTACAAAACACAGGTCCATTTTTCCCTCTTGGTCCACGTGGACTGAAGGCATAGTATGAGAGGCCTGCCCTGCAGGGGCAAGAATGGGGACAGTGAATTAATGCAGGCCACTGTCCTCCCCACTTTACAAGTGCTGTGACTGATTGCTGAGGGAACACTGGCAATCATCCAGGCCAGTGCCTGTTAGCTGGGTAGTGGTCTTTTTACAGAGGATACCTAGATTAAGGTCACACAGTAGTTACTCAGGCCTCTGCGAGGAGGTCCAGTCCCTGCTCTAAGGGACCTGTACAACTCACAGGGAGTGAAAGTGTCCTTCCCTTCAGCACAGAGCACAGTGCAAGTGGGAAAACTTCTGCCTTCATGACTAACGAGACTCTGAGAAAAAAAAAAAAAAAAACAATCCTGATTGGAAGCCTTCTGTATTCTGTGCTAGGATTTAGGAGAAATCCAGGATTCCCCCCACTGGGTCCCCCAGCAAAACAATGCATTTTAAATGGCTCCAAAATTGCTAAGCTATTTCACTGCTTCAGAGGAGAAATAGCTTGGGGGAAGCTATCGGCCCTTTATGCCCTGAACATCAAAACAAAATGCCAAATGGGAAAATGAAATCACAGGAGGTCAGGGGAAGTGGGAGGATTACGTGGGAAGAGCTTGCTGCAAAGCGTGGGCTGTGTTGAACCTGGGATTCTGGGAGGATCTGTGGGAGGCTACACAGCTCTGTGCTCACAAACCCGGTTCTGGGGTCAGATGGAGCTGGGTCAAGGGAATAATACACCAACTGCCATGGCTAAGTGTTACCTGCAAGCAGGAAGGTTCTAGGGGATTTTGGAAAATGCTGATGCCCAGGCCCCACCTTCAGAGTTGCCATTCCATTACCCTGGAGCCCAGGCAAAGCTGCCCAAGTTTTAATGAGCAGAACCTCTATCTAGTTCCTCCCTTCCCCTCTCTCTAGCACTCTCGCTCCTCTGAGTCTTGGACTCCTCCTCTCAAATGGACATGATGTTATTTGAGGAAATATTAACCAATGCTTTCCAATGAGATGAGGCATCCTCAGTCAACTGTGGTGAGTTGGTGGGAACAGTCCCAGCCTGTTTGCAGTCACAACTTTGCCTCCAAGAGAAATCAGTTGCCAGCCCTGGTTTCTAGTTGGCATTGAAAACAGCACTGGGAAAAAGGCCTGTGGTTGGCATGGAGCATCAAGTACTCAGGCTTGTTTTTTTTGTTTGTTTTTTTTTTGTTTTGTTTGCTGAAAACCTATCACCTTTGGATATGACCAAATGCCTTCTATGGGCCTGCACTCACAATCCTGGCCTTGGGGGAGAGGACATTTTCAATCCTGAGACTGATTCTACTGCCATGAGGCTGGTTGGAAGGTTCTAGAAATGTGGGTCAAGTGGGCTTTAGACCAGGCCTATTATAGCTGAGAGACAAATTCCGCAGGCCCTGGAGAGGGAGGGAGGGAGGGAGGGAGAGAGAGAGAGAGAGAGAGAGAGAGAGAGAGAGAGAGAGAGAAGAAAAAGGAGGAGGAGACTCTGGCCTCTAGAATTTTGTTTGATGAATAGCGTGGTGAGAGGCCTGGGAACAGGTGTCACCAAGGCCCTTTCAAGAAGAATGCATCCCCCTGAAGCTGTCCTCAGGAGACGTTGCGAAAGATTTCCCAACCTGCACTGGGCTGCATGGTGCATGTTGGTGATGATGGTGCTACCACTGAGGGAGTGACAGCCCAGGACTAACCAGATTCTGTCACTGCTCCCTGAAACAACTCTGGGAAGGAGGGCTGGTATCCCCATTTCACAGCAGAGAAACAAGCTCAAGGGGCCACCAAACTAGTCCATGCTGAGGCTGAGGCTTTAGAGAATTTGAAGTGTGGCTTTCAGACCTGCATTCTAATAGGATCTTCTCAGCAAGCCCATACAATAAGCCAAGGAGGGACCATTGTCCCTGTTGGTGAGGAAAACTGAGGCTCAGAGACACATGGTGATTTCTCCAGTGTCACACAGCTAAGGAGCCATAGCTCAGATTGGTATTCTTTCCCCACAGCAGGTTGCCCTGCCGTCCACTCTCTTACCTCACTCTGGATACCTCGCCAGCTGGGTTGTCCCCAATCTCAAACATTCCCTTTCCTCATATCCCTCCTGAAACCCACCTTGGCTGCCATCTTCTAGCTGGGTGACCTTGCTCAGGCTGATTTTCCTTGACTTCTGTGAGCATTCATTTCCATTTTCATTTCATTCCCCTGCAAGTTGGGGAAAGGAGAACCAATCTCCCAGCCACCTAGGAGTACGAAGGGCAAGCATATCCCTGGCACCATGCCTTCCCTGGCTTGGTAAGCATCAGGACCCTGCTGCTGATGGGCATTTGTTGGATCACATACATTAATCTGTGGAGCGTCCCCACAGAAGCCATCTAGCCCAACTCCACTCAGGAAGCTGAGGACTAAAGGAGATAAGCTCTTGACCAGGGTCACTTAGCAGGTCAAGGCCAGTCATTGTCTCCTGATTCTTGGCCCAGTGTTCCATGCCCCATCCAGGCAGTGCCTGAGGACCTGGGGCAAAAGAAAGTACAAGGGACTAATTCTGAAAACAATCCCACCACCCGAAACCCTTTAAATCGCAGTTGTCCTGATGGGAAGCAAGCTTCCCCCTGGAAGAGCTCCATTGTCGCCTCTCCAGACCTGAGCTCCCAACTGCCCTGCTGCCAACTGCCTGGGAGCTTTTGGCAGGTAAGACTTTGCTCTCTGAAGTCCAGATTCTGGATTGGTGACATGAGGGAGTAGATAAGTGAAATCTTGGAGCAGGAGCATGGGGGCTGCTCCAAAAAATGGTACCCATTGGCAGGCAGTATTTTTTCTCAGTCCTTGAATAATAAAAAAGAAATGGTGAGATGGACGGTGATGGTTCTCTCCCCTGATTTATTCTCCAAAAATTTTTTATCACTGAAACACTCTGATGCAGGCTCTGTACTGAAAATCAATCTCTCTCTCTCTCTCTCTCTCTCTCTCTCTCTCTCTCTCTCTCTCTCATTTTTTAAACTATATTTGAAACTGCTTTGCAACATTAAAAAAGAAATCTCCTTGAATTTCACCACCTATTCATAATGACTATTTACATTTTTATGTCATTCCTTTTAGCCACAGACTATTTTTGTTTGGAGGAGCAGTCTGCATTAGGGTCTCCAAAATTCTTCTTGAGTGGTTAAGAGATAGTGTTGTATACATTCCAACACACATGCACTCGCTGAATCTAAAAGTAAATACTGAGTATCTCCCTTTTCCTGAGCTCTGTGCCAGCCTTGAGGATCTTAAAGTAAAATAAGTCTTGGTTTTGTTTTCCAAAAAGGGTAAGGAGAGGGAAAAGAAAGGGCTTGTCACCTTCAGGGCACAGGCCAAGCACACATTATCTTATTTAAGCCTCTTGTCAACTTGCGCCCGTTTACCTTTAAGAGAGCTGAGAGGCAGAAGGTAGAATCAGTACCTACCACAATTTCACTAGTAGCAAACATGAGGCTAAAATGGGAGCTTGTGTTTAACGAAAAATTGAGGCCATCTTTTTAAATGCTATGGTATCTACCATATATGGTATCTACCAAATAATACAAATATGCAAACAGAGAACTATGGTCTAATGGGGAGAAAACTACAGGATTTTTTTTTCTCCCAAGCTGTACTAGAAGCAGAGAAAAGGAAGAGGCATATGTTGCTTGCAATGAAGGCTCCAGAAGGCTGTCCAGAGGAACAACAGGGTTTCAGTAGAAGAGAAATCATTACTCCCTAATCCTGTTGGATATGGGGAAGCCACATAACAGTAAGTGACCAACTGCCCCCTAAGTTATTTGTCTGACTGTCAGTGGCCTGGGGATCCCACAGTGCTCTGCAATATGATCCCAAGAACAGGGAGTCTGCTCAGATGGGTCTCTGGCCTGTCAAAGCTTGTAATACTAAGCAGCTTCTGATATTATACCATCAGGCCTCTCTTCTATTATTCATGCCAACCATGGAGCCCAGTCAATATTAGCTTTGGTTTCCTTTCAAATCAAAGCAAAATCCATTTTGCAAATATTTATTGTAGCCCTACAACTTACACAGGCACTGCTTATCCAGGGTGTGAAAAGATGGTTAAGACCTGATGTCGGACTTCAAGGGAGTCTCAGTAGAGGAGGGAGAGGAGAACTAAGTAACTCTGTGGGGGCTGTCCCAGGGCATCATGGGAGTGTTTGAAGAAAGACCAATTGACTCATTTGCTGATGTTTGCTGAGCACCTACTGCAATCCAGCATGGTGCCAAGGCCTGGGAATCAAAGAGGAACAGGACACGGTCCCTAGTCTTAGGTAGCACACAATCTGCTTGGAAAAAATCAGACATACAAACACAAAATTATGATTAACTATTGTGTGATGATGAGGTGACTACTGTGGAGACACAGAGAGGGGGACTAACTGCCTATAGAAAAAAAAAAGGGACCTAACATTAATCAAGCCATTACTAAATGCAAGAATTTACATATATTGCATGTCTTCTTAGTTGTTCTTCCTAGATTTTTTTTAATATAGAGGTAGAAATTGAAACTAATAAAGTAACTTACCCAAGATTACAAATTATAAATATATGAAATTTCGCATTCTGTTTCATAATATAACCACACTTACAGTCATAAGAAATAATGTATTAATTGACTTGCCCTTACAAGTATTTTTTCATTCCCTAAAATTCAGCAAGACACCCCACCAAAGAAGCTATTCCAATTACATCTATTTTAATACCTCGGAATTTCATACTAATAAATTCCATGCTCACTAGGAACTCTTTAGGATCCCTTCTTCACAAATTCAATACCATGTTTCAAAATGTTTTAGCATGCTTACAGGTAACTCGTGCTAACTTTTACCCCATATCCGGGCCTTCTGAGGTTAGGACTTGAATTTCCACTTGCCACACCCATCCTTCTGCTTTAGCCCTGCCTGGGCACCCAGGAATAGACCCCAGCCCTCTGTGCCCCTCCGGCCTCCTCTGCCATTCTGCTTTCCCCTCCTTTGTCCCTCTATACTCTTTCCTCTTTTCCTTTCTCCCTCCCTTTCTCCTGGATCCCCTCCTTCTTCCCCTCCACCCTTCCTCCTTTCCCTGGCAGCCCTCAGCCACCCCTCCTTTCGCCTCCTCTTCTATTTCCTTCCTCTCTTCCTCCTTTTCTTTCTGTTCTCCATTATTTCATCTCCACTGGGACTTCACCCAAATCCTCCACTCTAGGGTTCATAAGCCAGGATCCACCAACCCCACAGAGTCTGTGAACAGCCCCTATCCAACCTTGAACCCAAATCCTTCTATTCTATATTCTCAGGATTCCCAGGAGAGGGACAGTTCCCAAAGCCAATCAGTCTTCCTGGGAAAAGTTCTACAGCTTTTACCAGATCTCAGATACCTGAACGTGTGCTGGCTTGTTTCTCTTCTCCATTCCTAGTCTCCAGTTCAGAATTCCTTAACTCACTACAGCTAGTGAGATTCCCAGTTCACTTATAATGGAATCAAAGATTTGCTGATTATGGAAGAAGGAACTTCACAAAAATCCTTCTTAAAGAGAACTCACTGCTGGCGAAGAATAGTATACCAGCAGTTGTGTGGACTAAATGAGGTCTCACAGGTATGTATGGCATGTTGGCAAACAAGAGGTTCCCTCCCTTCCAACTTCTATTGTAGATGAGTAAAAGTGTATATAGTCTGCTACGGCTGCCATAGAGTACCCCAACCTGGGTGTCTCTAACAACAGAAATCCATTTCCTTCCAATTCTAGAGGCTAGAAGTCCAAGATAAGGTGTCAACAGGGTTGGTGTCTTCTGAGCCCTCTTTCCTTGTCTTGTCAATGACTGTCATCTTTTGGTGTCTTCACATGACTTCGTGTGTGTGTGTGTGTATATGTGTGTGTATGTCTGTGTACTGATCTCCATTGGATTTGGGCCCACAGATACGACCTCATTTATTTTACTTCTCTAAAGTTCAACATCTCTAGCAATTATAGAAATGCAAATCAAAAACTACTCTAAGATTTCATCTCACTCCAGTCAGAATGGCAGTTATCAAGAATCCAAACAACAAGAAATGTTGGTGAGGATGTGGGGGAAAGGCACACTCATACGTTTCTGGTGGGACTGAAAATTGGCACAACCACTCTGGAAAGCAGAATGGAGATTCCTTAGAAAAATACGAATGGAACTACCATTTGACCCAGATATCCCTCTCCTCAATCTATACCCAAAGGTCTTAAAGTCAGCATACTATAGGAACACAGCCACATCAATGTTTATAGCAGCTCAATTCATAATAGCTAAACTGTGGAACCAACCTAGGTACCCTTCAATAGATGAATGGGTAAAGAAACTATGGTATATATGCACAATGGAATATTTCTCAGCATTAAAAGAGAATAAAATTAAGGCATTTGCAGATAAATGGATGGAGTTGGAGAATATCATGCTAAGCAAAGTAAGCCATTCTCAAAAACCAAAAAGTTCAATGTTCTCTCTGATAAGTGGATGCTGATCCATGATGAGGCGGAGGGCATGGGAAAACTGGAGGAACTTTGGGCAAAGGGGAGGGAGGGTTGGGAGGGTGCATGGAGGTAGGAAAGATAGTGGAATGAGATGGACATAATTCCCCTAGGTGCATGTATGACTGCACATACGGTGCGATGCTACATCGTGTACAACTGGAGAAATGAAAAGTTGTGCTTCAATTGTGTACAATGAATCAAAATGCATTCTGCTGTCACATATATCTAATTAAAATAAATATTTTTTTAAAAAAATAAAAGTACTATCTCCAAAAACAGCCACATTCTGAGATAACAAAGATCGGGACCTCCACATATGAATGGGAGAAGGGGCTACCATTCAGCCTTTAATAAATTGCATAGTCCCACTAGTTCTCTGCTTGAGAAAGCAGACACAGGAGGGGGGCAGTGCACAAAGCCAATCAATTGAAAACTATTGCATTTAGAATTTGGTCTTAATTCAAATCACTATTGACAGAAGGTTATTTAGGAAGCACTTTCTGGCCGAGCGGATCCAGGATTAATTATTAAGAGCCCATCCATGGGCAAGGCAGAAGTTGTGGACACCATGTTAGCAAGCAGCCAGCCCATGTGGTCGCCTCATCTTCCTGGCAGATAAGAAGAAGCTGTGTTTTATTTATATGTGCAGCTATTCTTAGTCTTCTGCTTTTTCCTTTATGACCAATGGAAAGGATTATTGTAACTACTCTATTTTGAAGCCCTCTCATTATCAAATTAATAGATAGGGTTCAGGTCATTCCCCTGGAGTTCAAGGGCTGGTTGTATTCACCCCAAAGCACCCTCAGACCATTAGAGCTAGTGTATGTAAAACAATAACACTCGGGACAAGACTGGAAAGGAAGGATGGGACGGGACGAGGTAGCAGTAGTGAGACTGCAAAGTGTTTAAAGGTCATTTATAAATAATGCCACTTTCCTGTGAGAGTTTGTTAATAAAATCCTTCCTATAACTTTATCTGCATTGTAAATACATGGTCTGAGGATAATCACTCACCAGAGTCAATGGCCAGAGAATCTGGCTCCAAGGAGCTGTTTCAGATGCAATAAATTAGAACTGTGTCCTTAATAATATCCACTGGATACAGGTGAATCAATAATCTCCATGCATTCAAGAATAGATCCAAAGTAGTTGATTCCAGGAACAATAGCCCATGCTACTTATTTGGGTAGTTCTAGGCAACTTAGGTAAGAAAATCAAGATGATAAAGCTATCTCTGCCCTCATTTGCCCACCCTATCCCCCAGTATTTAATTTCCCCAGATTGCCTGCCTTGTGGATAGTAACCTAAATTATAATTGAAGTACCTTAACTGGTTCTAGGTTGCTGGCATAAAATGAAAAGGAAGGTTCTTCACTGACTAACTGTTTTGCTATATAGTATATCATTTGCCTTTCTAGGACTTATCTGTAAAATGAGGATAATATACATGCTTTATGGGATTGCTATAAGGATTAGAGAGGAAGTCTGCACAGCGTCCATGTAGTGCCTGATAGAAAGAGTTGTGATTGTTATTACAAGAATAGTTGTGATTGTTATTACAAGGCTCTGTAGATGGCTTTGAGTGTTGGAAGAAGTTCTCAAGGGAAGCAGGACCTTGGATCTCTGTCTCCCTGCTCTGACCCAGAGCATCTCCATTCTGAGCCACAACCACCAGCCTGGAAACTGAGGCTATTGCTAGCTTAGCCAACTACAAGCAAGAGGCTTGGCAAGTTGATATTATTCATTCAGAACATGGGATATTATTAAAGACATGTAGTATAAAGGAAGGAACGTAGTTTTTGTTGTTGGTGTTGTTTTGTTTTTTCAGTTTGAGTGATCTGGATTCAAATCCTTGCTTTGTCACTTCCCCTTGGTCATATTATCTTATCTCTCAGTTTCCCCAACTTTGAAAGATCATCAGGACAATGAAATTAACTCCTCTACATGTTGAATACACCACATTCAGTCCCTGGTTACCCCCTGACCTGGTAACCACCATGCTGTCATCGTCATTGCTGTTGAGGATTACCTCATTGGCAACTGTTTCTGGAGATTTAGTGAAATTGTATAAGGAAGAATTTTGAAAAGAAAAAGTTAATGTTTTTTTCCCAAGCCAATGCTCTTTTTCTAAGGACTGCTAAGGTTTATGATTCCATCAGAATAAAGAATTTGTGGACAGACATAGACAACTGCACCCCAAACCTGGGGCAATTGTGCATCACAGTTAGCTTTTCCATCGTCCAGGCAAGAGAGAATGAAACATTGTAGGCCAATGCTCACGGCAAATAGTCTCTTTCTGTGGAAAATTCCATAGTGATTGTCTCCGTTTGGCGCCAAGAGTCTCGTGGCACTGAGCCATTCGTTGATGATACATTATGAAAAATGACTATTATAACTGGACCCAGTTAACCTACTGCGTCAGCTATGAGGCTCTAAGCTTCTGGTCTGTCACTTTTTGACATCATGAGCTTTGAAAAGTTACTTCTTAGTAAAGGAATCTATAATTTTTTTCTTTATTTTAAATGTTTGGATTTCTATTTCAAAAAATATATATTTTCTGGTTTTAACCAGAAAATATAAGACATTAAGGTCTCAATCATTTGTAGCTTAGTATGGGATATTAAGAGTCTTATATTTAATTTTAAATTTATGGTAAAGTTCATGTAACATAAAATTTACCATGTTAACCATTATAAGTATACAGTTCAGTGGCATTAAACACATTCATGTTATTATACAACCATACATTTCCAGAAGTCTTTCCAAACAGAAATACTATACATTAAACAATGATTCCTCCCTCTGCCTTTTCCCCAGCCCCTGGCAGCCACTAATCTACTTTCTTTCTCTATGTACTTGATTCTTCCAGGTACCTCATATAACCGGAATCATACACTATTTCTTTTTTTAAAAATATATCCCTATATACATTTTTTCCACATTTTAATTGGTGCATTATAGTTGTACATAATGGTGGGATTTGTTGTTACACATTCACACGTGCGCACAATATAACAGTACAATTTGGCCAACACTACTCCCCAATATTCCCACCCTAACCTGGTCTCTTTCGTCTACTGATCTCCTTTTGATTTTCATAAGATCCCTGTCCCCACACACCTTTCTTTTCCTTTTTCCTCTCTAGCTTCCACATATGAGAGAAAACATACAACCCTTAGCCTTCTGTGTCAGGCTTATTTCATTTAACATAATGTTCTCAAGCTCCATCCACTTACCAGTAAATGACATAGTTTCATTCTTCTTTATGGCTAAATAAAACTCCACTGTGTATATAAAACACATTTTCTTTATCCATTCATCTATTGATGGATACCGAGGCTGGTTCCATATTCTGGCTATTGTGAATTGTGCTGCTATAAACATGGGTATGCATATATCACTGTAGTTTGATGACTTTGATTCTTTAGGATAAATACTGAGGAGTGGTATAGCTGGGTCATATGGTAGTCTTAATCCTAGTCTTTTGAGGAATCTCCATACTGATTTCCATACCAGTTGTACTAATTTACAATCCTACCAACAGTATAAAATCTTCTTTTTTCTCCAACTCCTCTCCAGCACTTATTATTGTTTGTATTCTTGATGGCTGCCATTCTGACTGGAATGAGATAAAATCTCAGTGTAGTTTTAATTTGCATTTCCCTAATTCCTAAGGATGTCAAACATGTTTTTTATAAATTAGTTGGCCATTTCTCCTTTTGAGAAGTGTCTGTTTAATTAATTTCCCCATTTATTGGTTGGGTAAGGTGGGGGTTTTCTGGCTTTTATATATATATTCTATATATATATTCTATATACTCATTCTCTGTTAGAGGAGTAGCTAGCAAAATTTTCTCCCACTCTGTAGGTTCTCTCTCCACATTCTTAATTGTTTACTGTACAGAAGCTTTTTAATTTGTGGAATCACATCCTATTTCTTTTCATACACTATTTCACTTAGCATAATGTCCTCAAGGCTCATTCATGTTGTAACGCAGTTTGAATTTCTTCCTGCGTATGCCTGAATGATATTACATTATATGTATGTAGCACATTTTCTTTATCCAATCATCTGTCAGTGGTCTCTGGGTTGACTCCACCTTTAGAATGGTGTATAATACTGCTATAAAGGCGGTTGTACGAATATTTCCTTCAAGTCCCAACTTTCAACTCTTGAATACACACTCAGAAGTAGCATTGTTGGATCATTTGATAATTCTATTTTTAATTTTAATCTTTTAGAGGAATTGACAGACTCTTTTCCATAGTAGCTGTACATTCTACATTTCCACCAGCCATGCACAAGGGTTCCAATTTTCCCACCTCCTTGCCAACACTTATTTTCTCATTGGTTGGTAATAGCTATCCTGATGAACATGAAGTAGAGAGTGAGTGATTATTAATTTAAAAAAAGTGATAAATAAATCCAAACTATACACCTTAGAACAATGTTTACTTCACAGCAAAATTGAGTGGAAAGTATAGAAGGTCCCATATCTTTGTGTCTGTACACCTGCAACCTTTCCCACCATGAACGCTCTGCACCAGAGTAGTACATTTCTTAAAACCACTGAACCTACACTGATACCTTAGTATCACCCAAAGTCCACAGTTTGCATTAGAGTTCACTCTTAATGCTGTACGTTCCATGGGTTTAGACAAATGTATTCAGTGACAAGTATCCAGTATTGTGGTACTGTACAGAATAGTTTCACCACCTTAAAATTCCTCTGTGCTTTGCCTATTCATCATCCCTCCCACAACCCCTGGGAACCACTGACCTTTTTATATCTTTTTATCCAGTAACTCATAACACATCTTTTTGTATGTTTACTTGCCATCTGACTATCTTCTTTGATTGAGATGCTTTCTTATTGTTGAATTTTAGTGCTTCGTATATTTGGGGTAATAGTCCTTTACCAGATAGTCTTTTGCAAATATTTTCTCCCAGCCTGTGGCTTATTCTCTCATTCTCTTGAAATTGTGTTTCACAGATAGAAGTTTTTAATTCTAATGAGATGCAACTTATCAATCCATTCTTTCATGGATTGTGCCTTGGATGTTGTATCTAAAAAGTTGTCACCAAGCTGAGTATGTTGTTCAAGATCAGCCTGGGAAACTTAGACCCTGTCTCAAGATAAGATTTTAAAAGGGGTTGAACCATTTGTAGTTCAGTGGTAGAGCTCTTGCCTAGCATGTGTAGAAGCATTGGGTTCAACCATTAGTACTGAAGGAGGTAGGGAGTCATTACTAAGCCCAAGGTCTTCTAGGTTTTCTCCTATATTTTTCTAGGAATTTTAGTTTTGCACTTTACACTTAGGTTTATGATGTATTTTGAGTCAGTTATTGTGACGGGTGAGAGTTTTGTGGCTAGATTATTTTTTTTGCACGTTGATGTCCAGTTATTATTACACCATTTGCTGAAAATACTATCTTTGCCCCATTATATTGTCTTTGCTCCTCTGTTGAAGATCAATTGACTATGTTTATGTGGGTCTAGTTCTGGGCCCCTCTGCTGTACCATGACATTGTCTCTCTCTCTCTCTCTCTCTCTCTCTCTCTCTCTCTCTCTCTCTCTCTCTCTCTCTCCATTATTACACTGTCTTAATTATTGTAACTTTGTGGAAGTCTTCAAGTCTGAAAGTGCCAGTCCTCCTTGTATCCTCCTAGATTATTTTGTTTCTTCTGGATCTTTTCCTTCTCTGTACAAACCATACAATCTATTTGTCAATATCCACAACATAACTTGCTGAGGTTTGATGGAGATAACATTGTATCTGCTGATAAAGCTGAGAAGAAAAGATATCTCAAAAATACTAAGTCTTCCCAACCATAAACATGGACTCTCTGTTTTGTAGTTTTTTTCTGGCATCTGTCACCAAAGTTTTGTAGTTTTTCTCATATAGGTATTACATGTGTCTTGTTAGATTTATGCCTAAGTATTTCATTTGCGGGGGGCAGGATGCAAATGGTAATATGTTTTAAATTTGAAATTCCACACATTCACAGCTGGTATCTAGAAAAGTGATTCACTTTTATCTGTAAAATCGGAAAGAACTATAATGCTGATCTCATTAATTGTTGAATTAACGATATCATGCATATGAAAACCCGAGAACTATTCTTTAAACAGGCTAGAAGTTCCATAAATGCTAACTAAAATTATTACAAACCATTTTGAACACCTACTATATGCCAAGCCCTTAATTGAGTCATCTAACTTTGTCTTCAAACTTTTTATCTGTCCCTGATCTTTTTGACTACAAATCCTCAGTATTTGCGAGTATTTAGAAATCATATCTATGGTTCATTCCCAATTCATGGAATATACCTGAGGCAAGTTTAATGCTTCCTCTCTTAAGATTAGGAAACAAAATAGATGTCCATGTACTGTATTTCTTCCCAAATTCCAAAGGACCATCCTAAGCTTTGTGGGCCTTCGGTTTAGCTCACCTAAGACAGAGTTTAGTCAGCATTTCCTGTCAAGGGCTAGATAGTAAATGTGTTTTTGCTTTACTGGTTCTCTGTCATCCCTACTCACTGTTCTGCACAAAAGCAGCCACAAATAATACGTAAACACGGGATGTAGTTCTGTTCCAGTAAAGCTTTATTTACAAAAATACGTTTTGGACTGTAGTGTGAAGAGGACGACTTGCTCTGCTGTTTAAATCCTAGGTTCCCTCTGGGAAGTACCAAGTCCAGCAGTACTTGCGAATGCTGTGAAGCTACTGGCAAAGAGGAACTGTAAGGCACGCATATGACAGCTGCCTCCAACATGTACAAAGTGCACTCCGTCAAAATCCTGACCATTGCTGATGTCATTCATATCCAAACACTTTCCCATGCATAGGTGAGCCCTGGCCCTGACTTCCTGTGCCAGCCTGACTTTGCAGGAATGATAGGGAATATTTTATAAGCGAGGGCATCCCTCTCTGACCCTTTGGAAGCAAGATACATTCTTTCATTTAATTTCCTCTCCTACATTCTGACCCCTTTGCCTCATCCATATTAAAGGGCTGGGGTCTCTTCTGTGAAATGGTGGGGATTCACAAACAGGAAAATAAAAAAGACTGGTGACTGTGGAGAGATGGCTCGTCCATCCACTGGTCTCCCTCGCTGCCTATCATGTGCCAGGCACAGTGCTGGACATTAAGAGTGGGCATAGGGGGTGCAGCTATGAATGAGAGGCCATTTCTACCCTTGAGGTACTCCAGGCAGACTTTCTTCCCTAACACCCTTACAGTGTCATCCTTGCAAGGTCCCTGAGGACCTCCAGTTTCCTTAAATTCAAAGGTTGCTGCACAGTACTCACACGACACAACCTATGGCAGCATTTTACACACTGATTTCACCTTCTTTCTTGAGCACTTCCTGTTTGCTCAGGGACTCCAGTGGACCTGGTTCCGCCTTACCTCACTACTCATCTCTTCTTCTGCCGCTGCTAATGGGTCTCCCTCATCCCCAAACTACCAGCACGGGCTTATCCCAGGGCTCAGGCCTTGAACTTCTTTCCACCCTACGCATCCTAGGAAGCGTCAGGTGGTTCAGATCCATCTATATGTAAATGACTCCCCGGTTTTATCCCTCCAGCCTTGACCTCTGCACTGAGCTCAAATTCATACCTCCACATAAACTGTTGATGGCTCGTCTCAAACCTCACACACACAGAACCTCCTCCTGACTCTCCCCTCCCATCTGCCAGCACGCACTTCCTGGGGCAGCACTGTTCTTTATCTTGCTCAGGCCAAACGCATCAGTGTAATGTCTCCTCCTTTACTCTCACATCCCACATTCAATCTACCACCAAATATTGCTGGTTCTATTTTTAAGGGTGAATGGGGGGTCAGAACACATCCTATCACCTTCATACCCCACCTGGCCATTTCTCACCTGGACTATTCCAGTAGTTCTGTGTGTGCTCTTCTGCTTCTCCCTCCACCCACACCCCCACCAGTCTGTTTATAAAATTTGTCTGCTTGAAACCTTTCAAAGGTTCCCACCTCAGAGGACAAGGCTAAGTCTGTACAACATTTCAAGTGATTCTACACAGTTGTCACAGAGTGTCCCACTCTGATGCTGAAGGCTTGTCTCCTTCCTCGGTCTTCAGCCCACCACAGTCCAGCTGCACCAGCCTTTTTGCTGTCCCCACAACATGCCACAGGCCCCGTATACCTTAGGATTCTCCTGGGTACTATGGGCTTTGCTGCCCCACTCCCTTCACGTCTCTGCCCATGTCACCTCCCCAGAGAGACCAACTCTGATTTAACTGTGGAGCAAAATATTCTCATCCCTCTCTTTCCTCCTTTTTCTGTTGTTTCTCTCTATAACATTTATTATCACCTAAGGTTATGTATTTCTCTGACTTCCACCTTAGGCCGAGCACTCTGAATAGAGACTTGTTCAATGTTTGAGCCCCTGAGCTAGACCAATCCTTAAAGATGCTCCATGAAACTTTGAAGAGGGAGGGAGAGAAGGGAGGGGCAGGGAGATAAACAGCATGCTGGAGGAGCTCAGCACTGCAGTGCAGAGAAGGGTGTTCTGGGACTAAACGCAGGAAGCCCAAGGGATCGCAGCCCTCAGCTGCCTTCACTAGAGAAACACTGGTTTTATCTTTTATATGATGAGCATCAAGATAAATTTTGTTTTGGAGGGAAAGTCCTACCACTTTCTTAAAAATAGTGTTTTAACAGTTCGTTCAAAACAATGATTCTAAGCCATCCATGGTGGCCCTCACCTGTAATCCTACCTATCTGGGAGACCAAGGCAGGAAGGTGGCAAGATTGAAGCCAGCCTGGGAAAGTTAGGGAGACCCTGACTCGAAATACAATAAAAAGGGCTGGGGAAAAAAAGGTGGGCTAGGGATGTAGCTCCACAGTAGAGCCCTTGCCTAGCATATGTGAGGCTCTGGGTTCAATCCCCAGCACCACAAAACAAAACCATCTAAGTCATGGGCAGCACTGGAGGGCTGGGAGCAAGTGAGTGATGTGGTTGTCTGCATATTATGAAGCTGAGGCTGCCAGGAGTATGGCAGTTGGAAGGGTTGAAGCCAGAGCACAGAATCCAGCTGGGGGACCATAAAAGGGTCAAGATGGGAGGTGATGACAACGTGAACCTTCAAGTCAGGGGACCAGAGGAGGCTCAGCAAGTTCCCACCTGCTCGTTGATGCTGACAGCGGGATGCTGGTGACATCCTTGGGATGCTTTGGCCCATGCTTTCCCCTACTAGGTGAATAAAATTAATGTGATTGAACTGTACCAAACAGAACGCTATTATTACCAAGTATATATCATACAGTATATGTTACTATTACTAAATGCTATGACTGTTATGTATGTATAAGAACTTATCTCCACAGGTAAATGACTATGCATGCAGATTTATGTTGGTTAATTAGATTCACTGAGTCCTTTGGAAGCAGAAGTGAGTAAAAATGAAGGAGTAAATAATTAGGTGTCAAAAAATTAAAAGTACTGTGGAGAAAGAATGGCTTTTACATAGTTTTTTTTTAAATTGCATTTTTAATATGACTGACTTGGAAAGTTTCTCTCAGAAGATGGTGTTGATTGACAGCATATATAGTTATAAATAACATGGAGTCAATCTGCAAGGAATACATTAAGTGTTCAGGAGAGAGCACATCTGAAAGGGACTGCCAAGGAGTCAGGCAATAGTCTCAGATTGGGCACATCTTTGTCTTGGTGGGGAGTCAATGACCACTGCATGGGATTGAAGTCAGTGGTGTGTAGAAGCAGATGGCCAGAGAATCCTAGTCATTCTGCATCACATTGTTTTGAAATGCCAGCCTCCATCAACAGTAAGACCAGAAGCCATCAGTTAAATGACTGGTCTTATAGGCAGAGCATTCAGCAAACAGTTTATAATCAGAGACAATTAACGAAATCTTCATGAGTGTCTCTTGAATATTAAGATTTCTTAAACTGTGCTTGGTGATTTTTAAAGACACATTTTATTGTGATATTTTCTTACTAGTAAAATTATATTTATTTAGTCTTAAAAACTTAGAAACTACAGGTAAGCAAATGGAATAACAAAACGGATCTGTTATCCTACCACATTACAATAAACACCGTGGATCTTTTGGATCTGTGAACACATACACACACACACACCATTAAAAGACAAACTTTAGACAAATTAAATTGAGCAAAGATTATTTGTGCAAAGAACAATTCACAATTCAGGAAGCACTCTGAATTAGAAAGGGTTCAGAGAGCTCCTCCCAGCAGTGTGAACAGCAAGATTTTAGAGGTTAGAAACAGAAGCAAAGTCGACAAATTACATGATTGGCTACAACCAGATATCTGTCTTATATAGGTACCATGGAATAAGTTGGCTATCTGTGATTGACTGAAATGCAGCTGCTTGTTATACTCCTGAGTTAGGTTCTGGCTTGTTTAAATGGTAATAACATTCAGTCAATGTTAGGGTGCAAGTTAGATTGTAGTTTGTTAGGTAGTACCTAGCAGCTTCCTCCAGCTTATTTAGCATATTCACCTTTTGATTTAATTTCTAAAAATAATACTATATTCCCACTGAATTTTGTGATCTACTTTTTCATTTGGTGATATATACATCCTTACAAATCAAATTCTTATGTACAGAATCATTTTATAAGGCTACGTAGTATTCTATCATATGAAAAGTCTGAGTTAATTTCCATTTCTCCCTCTGTGTGATGATTAGGTTGTTCACCATCTCCTTCTCCATTCTTGTACTTAATACCACAGTGAGTACTCAGCTCTGGTGTTCAGTCAGCTGGAACTGCAACAGTAACACAGCCTGTCCTGTTTCAACTAGGAATTGCCCATCCTAGTCATCAAATATTTTAAGATCCCTAGAAATGTTTTCCTATCAATCCAAGGATTCCTTGGGATTCTTAATTAGAATTATTAAACTATCTAGGTTTGGGTAATTTAATATTTTTAGTTTTTTGCATATTTTGACAAATCAACCTCTAGAAAATAAGTACTAGTTAACACCAGGCTGGACCGTCCAGAAAAAAAATTTTTGAGCTCAAAGAGTCTGGTATATTTGTTCAAGAAGTTTGAAGAAGAAAGAAAGAAATAGTTTAGTTGAAGGCAAATGAAGGTAGATATAGACATAGATACTGACATAGAGTTATATGTAGCATATTAATCAGGGTCCTGGCAAGAAAGGATGGCTTTGTCAGATGAGGCGACTGAGGAAAACTGTAGTGAAGAGACTATTTAAGAAGCATAGGCACAGCTGAGGACAACCACCAGGACTGGTGGCAGTTGGGAATTGTTGCTTTAGGGCTGGTGAACAAGGGCATGGCGCAGCTCCTGGCCCTGGAGAGGGCTGAAGCTATAGTGTAGCTGCAGCCAAGAGCAACAGGAAAGAGTTGTACCCTCCCACTACAGTCTCAGGGACTTCCAAGGCAGCCCAGCAGAGAGGTCACTCAGGGAATAAATCCCCTAAGGTCACTTTCCTCCCAAGGAAAGTGGAGCCTCTGGTCAGGGTCTCCCATGGTCTGCACCCAGCTGGAAGCCAGAGGGAGCCAGTGGCTCCTGATGGGCCTCCCAGGGCACAGAACAGGCTGGACAGGGGCAGGTGAGGAGCCCGGATGTACCAAAGTAAAGGTGTGTATCAGACACAGCCCTAGATGTAGGCAGAGAGAGCCATTGGTATGTTTTAAACCACAGTCTGAAGACCAAGGGAAGAATGGATTGAAGAAAAAGAGATTAAGGATAGTGAGGCAATTAAATCAAAATTCCAATGAAGTCTGTGCTTGCTGTAGGAGATGCAGGGAGGTATGAGTCAGTACACCCCTCCCCTGGGGGCTTCATGAACTAGGTTTCACATTTGCCACCTCTTGCCAGCCACTCCCAGTAAGGCCCGGAGGCTCTCAGCAGCACCTGGGAGAGGAACAGACAAAGGGAAGATAAATTGATGGGGAGAAAGGAAGCCAAGTTAATCTTATGTAACTTACATCCTTATGAAAACTCCTTTTGCTTTTAATTTAAGAAGTGCTATTTACGAATTCTCCAGGGGGTTAAAAAGCGGAAGAGATGGGTTTTTGATGCGATGTCAATAGAAAACTCTCTTAGCTCCTGAAATAAATGAGGCTTTTGTTTTGGCTTTCTGTTTTTCAAAAAAGGCCATCTGTTTTCATAACCATAAATGAGAATCTCTAGCCACCTTTTCCCTTATAACCCTCTGTCTCTTTGCACAAATGACAATATTCCCTTCGTGATTCATTCCTGAAGACATTCTTCTGGGCTAAATGTGGCTGCTAAATTTGTACTTGAGTTTTCACTGGGTCCCACATGATCCTTGCTCAGGCGGCAACTGCACTATTACAGCTTGCATTTCTGGAGCCCCAGATTGTGACACCCGTGGGTTGCCAGCGGCTCTGTACCAGGCTTTACACAACTGGTTTCTCCTGTTTCTCAGCGGGTGTTTGAAGTCTTTAAGGAAGCCCCATAAATAGCACCCCTCCCACTACCTGAGTTCTGGACCCCCTGAGAAATAAACAAAGAGTGACAGATGGGGGCCAAAATATCATGTTAATTGTTGATAATGCATAACTAATTTTGGTGTGAGAGCCAGACAGTAATGCTGGATGGGGCAGAGGGAGAGCCAGGCCTCAGGAGCAACAAAAGATGTTGCCCATTGCCAAGAAGAGAAGGGTGGGGCTCATATGAGCATGCCCAATTTATTCTTCCTCAGTTTACTACCCATGTAGCTCATTCCTTTATTTATGACTAAAGGGGCAAGGAGAAGCTAGGAGGGACACAAACAGGACTCCCTTTGCATGGAAATTAATGTTAGAAATTAAAATGAAGTTTTCTTCCCAGAGTTGACATGGATAACACAGAAGCTACCGGGTAACCCTTGAGTAAGCCTAGTCTGTAAGATGTACTAAGGACTTATTGATTTTGTATGCTCATTTATTTAATGAATATTTATTGAGCAAAGATCAAAGGCCATGGTAAGTATTTTAGCTTTTGATTCCCAAAATCATAGAGAGCTGCTAGAAGAGTCTGAGCAAGGGGAAAAACTTGATCAGATTTACATTTTTTTTTAAAAAAATTACTCTGTTTGCCTTTTGGATAATGGATTATTAGAAGTCTAAAAGTAGGGCAATGGATTAAAAGGTTCTTGCTGCTCTCCAAATGAGAATCAATGATGCTGAATATGAGGGTAAAATTAGAAGAGAAAGACGTAGATGGACACACAGAGCTATAACTTGCAGGTAGAGTTGGCAGCATATGCTGATGGATTGGAGTTGGGGGATAAGCATTAGTAAGGCCTGTATTTTTGTTTGAGAAAATGAATGGATAGAGATAAAGACAGGGAGGGACAGGTTGGGGAACTGGTTGAATAAATGGGTCAGTGAATGAAAGATGGAGCCCGTGGTTAGCAGGTCTCCTTTGGAGGCTATAGTGGGTCACCATTCATCCATGTATGCCTGAGATAGTTCTCGTTTACACCTGCTGACCCCACATAATTATTAAGAATGCTTCCTCTCACCCTCAAAAGTGACCTGCTTTAGATGATAAAGTACTTGGTCATTCTAGCTTAGAGAGAATTTTAAGGATGTACAGAATTGTTGGAAAATTGCTTTGAAATGTGGTAAATGCTAGATAAATGGAAAGCATCCATCAGCATTAACTACATTAATGAAGATTTGTCCAAAAGCTGAATCTTCTTTGCTCATTAACTTACACGATCATTTTAGGTTACGCTCCTCTGCGGTCTTGATTCATCTTCCACCCCATGTGGCTCCCACTCTGGAATGGAACTCGGGCTCCCGTGTCTTCCTCTCCTTCTCTCCCCAGGCCCCCACCCAGTTCATGGTTTTTAAAACACCATAATAATTGGCCTATGGGGACCCTCTATTTAACAGAGTCTAATGGTTAATGCTTTTTGCAGATCAAAGGCCTCCCTATAGGTACTAACCGTTTACTTCCTGCTTGACAGCTTCTCCCTGACCAGGTTTTCCCTCAGTCTGAGAAGAAAATCCTCCCTCATCCTGGCTCTCAAAATAATTTGTGAAAATGGAAATATCCACTTCCCTGCCGCCTTCCCTTCTTGAGAATGTCTAAATATACAGTGTGCCCACTGAGGCTTTAGCATTTCACGCAAATGCCACAGCTCTGAGTGTTTGCTGGGTAAGGCATGTTGATATTTGGAGAGAGACATTTGTGGATACCTGAGTTCCAGCCCCAGTTCTGTCTACCCTGCTAACAAAAATGCTTCCCCTGCTGAGCCTTCTACCTCTTCACTCATAAAATATGGGAAGGGGACTCACTTCTCCAATTGCTTCTACCTTGAACCTTCTGTCCACTAGGTAAAAGGGAAAAGTACCTCAAGTTTCTGATACTGGTGGAGCCAGGGAATTTGTGTCACAGCCCTTTATTTCTCAGGCCAAATTTAAAGTGACTGGAGACTTCACATGGAGATTGATGTGAGGCTCTTTGGTTTTCTTGTGGTCCTTTTTTCTATTTCCCTTCCCCCCAACTCATTCTAGAACTGAAGATATTCACATAGCTGCCCCCGCCATGCACACACCATAAATTTGGTTTCTCAGACATGCCCCACACCCTGCATTAGTTTGCTGAGGTTGCCACAACAAAGTACCACAAACAGAGAGTTACTTTGAACAAAGCCACTGTCTGAAGGCTTGAAGTCCCAGAGCCGAGGGTCAGCAGGTCAGAGGAAGAATCTGCTCCAGGTTCTCCTTAGCTTCTGGTGGTGAACCTATTACCAGATAAGATTGAATTCTGAGATATCAGGGGTTAGGACTTCAACATTTGGGGTAGATGCCACTCAACCCACAACACCTCCCACATATGGAAAACTCTGGTACTATTTAAGCAGCTCCTGCCATTGCTGCTATTTTGTTTGCCTCACAGGCAGTCACTGATCCACCATGGTCTGTTCAGTGCTGAGATCCTGATGTAGCAAAGTCTTGCTTGCCCAGCTTCCAATCTAAGCCTGAATGACCCTTGCAAGGAGAGGGGTCTTCTTGCCCCTGGTGTTCCCTACTAGACTCTTGAGACCACTGGACCTCCTGAGCAACAGTCTTCTCTAAAAACACCAAAGTCCCAGTGTCTCAAATGCATGCAGAACAGCTAGAAATGGGAACACCATAAAACCACCAAATCTCTTCAGGGGCAAAGATGTCTAGACACCAGAAACACACAGTCCAGTCCATTCTTCCTTGGAATAGGAGCCAAGTTACATTCCTTTCAATTAATCTTCCCTACCCAAGATGGCTAGAGAGACTTCTACCAGCAAAATGAACCAGTGATAAGTTCTGGGGATATTCTGCTATAATGTAGTCAGAAAATGGTTACTGAGCAGGTACAGTGCTCTGTATGAGTACTGGATACAACGTTGAAGAAGCCAAAGTCCGTGCCCTTAAAGAAATCACAGTGAATGATCAAGGTTTGAAATAATCAATTAACTCCCAATCTGCCTGAGAAGGGCAGTGATTCCCAAGGTCATGTAGCTAGTACCTTTCTGAATTAGAACTAGGAACCCTGTCTGCAAGCTCCTTGTTCATGCACACTGTCTATGCGGCTTTCAGCCTGTGGTGTCAGGAGCAGGTTGCATCACGCAGCTCTGAACATACTTCTCCTGCTGGCTGACAAACATCTGCCTTGGCGCTGGTTTGTGACCACAGTGGAATTGGTGGTGGCTTGTGGTTAAGCACTGGTCTCATTATTCTTTGGGGGAGGGGTTCCTAGAGTACAGCCTGACATTGGATCTTGTAAAGAAAACCATCTCTGAAAGCCTGAGCATGACCAGAGATTTGTTAAATTAATAGTCTCTGGGGGAGCTTGAGTTACTGCAGCACAAACGTGCTGATTAAAGAGGCGACTTGCTGGAAGGGGGGGATTCAAGCCCTGGATCTGCAGTCCAGATCTGACACTGGCTCTGAGATGATGGGTAGGTGACTTAACCCCCTTGAGCCTCAGTTCCTTCCCTCTCCAAATCCTCTCGATGTCATGCCCTACTTCCTAGTCTGCAGAGCAGGCAGGCAGCTCTGCTGATCTGTACAAAGCCTGGCTGGGCTCACTCATGCCCCTGAAGTTAGCCTGGGTGTCCCACCATCTTCATTTGCCTGTGCCACTTTCAGTTCCAAATTAAGGAAAATACCAGGCCAAAAGGGAATGGCTCGGTCATCCTTTGTCAGCTGGTAGATCAGATGAGGGCTGATCATCATGTGGGGAAAAGGGGTGAGATGAAAGGGACTGGGCCGTGTGCCCCTTGTCACCCAATAGAGCAGCCTGGGCTTGTTCTGAGGCTGTGTGAAGAGTTCCAAGAGAGCAGGCAAATGTGAGCAAGATCTCTTAAGGCCTAAACTCAGAACTTGGACATCACCAGGGTGGAAACAAGTCATGAGCTTGGCCAGGATTTAATAAGTGGGAAAATAGATTCCACCTCTTATAGGAGGAGCTGCAGAGTCATATTCTAAGAGGTGTGAATGGAGGAATGGAGGGGAAGAGTGGGGACGACTTTATAATCAGTCTGCTGTAAGCACTAAGAGCATTGTCTTCTGTCGCAGTCAAACGCCAGGCACCAAAATGTGACCGTGAACAGACCTCAGTTTTGCCAGACCCCCTCTGTGAGTCATGCTATGTCTTCCTTCTCCTTAGCCCTTGTGATTCCACTAACTGGAGCCCCACTCTTTGCCTGACCAGCTCTTATCCTTGGGAAGACAGTTTTCAATTTCTTCCACCAGGAAGCCTTGCCCAGATCTCCCAGCCTGGTTTACTGTACCCTCTACCATACCCCCGGCCACTTAAGAAGGCTCTGTGCTGCCCTGCATGGCAGCCCCGACCACCAGGTGCTGACACTTGATGTGAGAGTTGCTTGATGTCAGAGATGGTCAGATTTGTTTCTGGGGACAGCACCCACTGAGGGCATGGGGCAGAGCAGGTACTCAGGAGATGGCTGAAGAATGGCTTCAGATCCTGCTGGAATGGGAGCCCCAGAGTCTTTGTTCTGCCCACTCCACCCAGGGCCCAGACCCCATCGCCAAGGTCTGCCTGCAGCAGACGTCAGCATTTCCCTGACGCTGCCTGCAAGGCACAAGACAGTGACCTAACCCTGGCTCCAGCTCAGCAAATCTAAAGAAGCTTTATTTGGTCTTGACACTGTCTAGGGTGAGAATCTGCATGCAATGACAGTAATGATGTGGGGTGTCAGGCTCTGCCTGCTGCGGTGGTATGACTCATTTTTTCCAGAATCTCTGTATGTGCCCAGCATAGGTGCTGAAGCCACTGTGCTGCAGGCCCTGTGGATATAGAAGGAGCCTTGTTGAGAGAGTGAACAGACAGACCTGGGGTGCATAGCCCCCATCCTTAACCCTACCTCAAGTCTCTGTCTGAACCCTTTCCTTCTCCTCCGCCTATGGCCCCTACCCTTGCTCAGACCCCATCTCCTTTGCCTGGAGCCTTCCTGAGGTCCAAGTTCACTTTCTAAAATGCACAAGAATGTGCAGACCTGGGAGCCATACCACCCAGTGTCTGCTACTCCAGGCTGGGCACCCTGGTAATTTTCTAACACTTTCTGTTACTCATTGTCTTCTTTTATAATAAGGCATAATGATGGTAACTGCATCTCAAGGATGATTTAAGGGCTGGTTGATATGTATAGAGCTCCTATGAGATGATATGTATAGAGCTCCTATGTAGAAAATTCCTGATGCAGAGTTAGTGTTTTATTTATGTTAACCATGATAGCTCCTCCCTGCCTTGGGCCTTTCAATAGGTCCCCATCAACCACAAGATAACGTTAAAGTTCCTTTCACAAAGAGCAGATCTTAGTGCTTCTTCCTGCCGTCTTCTTCTTTTTTATAATACCTTTATTTTATTTATCTTTGTATGGTACTGAGGATCCAACCCAGTGCCACACACATGCCAGACAAGCGCTCTACCACTGAGCCACAACCCTAGCCCTCTTCCTGCCGTCTTTCTGTGAACTCAGATATAATGCTTGGGAGTATGGCAGCCATCTTGCACGGGGGCGGGGGGGGGGCGGGGAGCAGGGGGAGGAATGTTAAGGCAAAGCACAGCTGGAAAGGAAAAGTCCAAGTCTAGAGACTTGATGACCCTGTTGACAGTTCAGAACTACTTTCTCCTGACCTCTTATTTCATGAAACAAATAAAGGTTCTGTTTATTTAACAGAGTAGTAAGAAGTCCTGGTGTTCATGCCTGACATTCATATGTCACCAATGGCCAGTCCCTGTATCCTCTGCAGCCTCATTCCTGAAATCACACCCCAACTTCCTGTTCCCCGACTTTCTATTCAAGCCCTGCTGAGCTACCGGAATTTCTCCTGCACACAACAGTTTTCAGCTCTTGGCCACTGATCATGCTTTTACTCACGCTCCTTCTGTCTGAAAATTCCACTCACTCCCACCTATTTTCCCACCTGGAAAAACTCCTATTCGTTCTTCAAAACCCTGTTCTGATATTCACTCCTCGACGATGATGTAACTGACTTCTGCAACCATTCCAGGTATTATTCCCTACCTGCCTATAAAACTGAGCTAGACCAACTGCATGCGATTCCCACTTCTGCCATTTACAGAACTCCAATCACTCTGTGCCTCAGTAACTTCATGAATTAAGTGAAGCAAACCATAGGGTTTTATGAAAAATAAGATTGTGCCCATCATTTATAACAATCAAAAGGAAGCACTTGATAAGCATTGACTGTGGTCATCATTGTCATTCTCACACTTCAGGCCTATAATTCCCACTTACTTATAAAGTTCCCAAGGGCAGAGACTATTTGATTCATCCCTGAAGCCCTGCCCTTCGCACAGACCTGGATGTCTATGAGGTTTCCTTACTAATGTAGCCTGAACAAGTGACTTCTGCTCTTTGGGCCTCTGTTTCTGCATCTGCTAAAATGGGTTCATAGCAAAAGATTATTGTGAAAATGAAGTGCAACAGCTAATGGGAGCATCTGGCCAGCCTCTGGTATGCAGTAGATGCTCCATCAATGTCCCTTCCCCTTAGCCTCCCTGCTCCCCTCCATTCATTTGTGCAGCTAGGCCAAGGGGAACTCTGTCCTCCCAAGCCGAGTGCTTCTCCCAATGAATCATGCTGCTGCCAACCTTGGAAGGCCTGGGAGCCCTGCTGGCAGAGTCCATATGTGTGCACGCATGTGCAACGGCTTTCCCTGAAGCACAACTCTGGCCATCAGAGCTGCAGAGTCAGCTGGCCTTGTTTGAGCACAGGCTGCAGATCTCAAGCTGCCTGGGCCTACTTGACCAGGCTGCGTGGCTTAGTACACTGCATGGCAGATGGAGCCGCTGGTGCATGGAGCGCCCATTGGGCTCCAGCCGCTGCCTGGGAGTGTGTAGGGAAAGCTTGCAGGGTCTGTCAGCCAGGGCCAGTGAGAATAGGGCCTGGAAGCCCAACACCCAGACAGGACAAATGACCGAGCATCCAGGGTGCATGAAGGAGGACTCCAAGGGTGGCCTTGGCTTTCCGCTCATCTCTTACACTCAGTTTCCTCACCTCAACATGAAGCAAAGGAAGGGTAAACAAAATATTTTCTGGCAGAGAAGCCAGAAAATAATACCCATTTTCCTGGTCTGAATTCAATATTAATTAAGACACAGACGAGTCAGATAATAATAATAATAATAATAATAATAATAATAATAATAATAATAACAACTACAGCAAATACATAGCACTATCACCACTAGTTAAGCATTAACCCTTATTTTGACTAATTGTCAAACTGTTCAAAGCACTGTATAATAGTAGCTAATTTAATTCTCACTGCAATTCTATAGGGAAGGTATTATTATTATTATTATTATTATTATCATTATTATTATTATTATTATATTAACTCTATAAGCAAGGTACTACCCATTTTCCAGATGAAAATACCAAGGTGCTGAAAACTTAATTAATTTGCCCCACATCTAGTAAATGATAGACAGGATATAATGTGCGGTGGCCAGACTCTAGAGGCCATGATCTTGACCGGCAATTACAAGAGAACTTTTGATGTGGCTCTATATGTGCAGCCAGAGGGGCTTCCTCACAATTCACCTTGAATTAGATGAACGTGGCCATTGCCCTGGGGAGAGGAGAGGTGTGCTTGCTGTTTGCAATCTGGGGGTGAGCCAGGTCCTGTTCCTTCTCCCACACCGGTCAGTACAATATTTGTCACTCCTCTCAGAGCCTGTGTTGTTTTCTTAGTGCTGCCACAACACACTACCATGAAAGTGGTGATGGAAACATTCCCACGGTTCTGGAGTCCACAGTCCACAGTGCAGATGTAGCCAGGTGGCTCTGCGGGGGCTCTGAGAGACGGCTCTGCTTCCCTGGTGCCAACTCCCTGGTGCTCCTTGTCTTGCCAATGCATCACTTCCATCTCTGCCTCCATCTTCACACACACCTCTGCTGTGTCTCTTATTCTGTCTCCTAATCCAGAATAACCTCATCGCGATCCTTACTTTACATCTTAATGACATATGTCCAAATAGGGTCACAAGCTGAGGTCCCCAGGGGACATAAGTTTTGAGGGGACACTATTCATGAAAAAAAGAGCATGAAAAAGAGAAATAAGTAAGCAAGTGAGAGAAGGTGAGTGTGAGTGTATGCCTCTAACAAAAGCAACTCCACCAGGAAACAGGATGCGGGCGAAGGAATATTCTCCTTTGTTAGCAGGTATGGCTGCTTTGGTGATGGTCAGAGCAGCCATGGCCAAAGCATGACACATAGAATCCCAGCTGGGGAACAGAGAAGTGCTGCTTCCCAAGGTTCTTCAGGGACCAGGGCTGCTTCTGTCTTGTTCAACCAGGCTCTAGAATATGCCTACGCAACGGTGGGTGGCTACAGAGGGCCATGCTAACGGGCAGGTGGGAAAAGAGGAAGCGCGGGACATCGACTTCCACTCACACCCAGTGGCCAGAACCTAGGTGGACACTGCAGAGAATCCCAGAAATCTAGACTTTGGCTGAGAGGTCATGTGACCAGCTAAACCCCTGGGGATTCAATTTCCAAATGAAAACCAAGGAGACTGAAGCTGAGGGACAACTAGCATGAAGTATGAGAAGCACCTGACACATAAAAAAGGTCAGTAAATGATCATTTCAAGCTTTTGCCATAACATTACTAACCACATCCTCACTGGCCACAAAACCCTATTTTCTCCTCTGAGTATGTCACCTGCCACTACAGGCATCCAAGTCCAGGCTGGGGATCTATGCCTCCATAACCCTGAGCCAAGCCACTTCCCTCCAGACTGCTTAACCTGGATTACACATAGGGATTGCTGCTCCCCGTGCTTCCCCCATCTCCAGCTTGGCCCTGAACCCCAGGTCACCACCCAGGTCACCAAGCCCTGCTGACAGGAGCCTCCAAGTGCCCTGCATCCTGGGACCTGAACCCCCAGGCACTGCATGTATTCCCCTGCTGCGTGGCCACTTTCCTGTGGGTAGAGGAGTGTGTGGAAAGAATGTTCTGGCATTAAGGGTGAAAGTCAAAACAGCAATCACAAAACATCTGTTCCTGAGCGGAAAGCATCTCCCGTGCACACCAGGAGACAGGCCCCTGCAGCCAGCTGGGTGCTCCAACGGAAGAGAGTTCTGGGATGCAGGCTAATGGAGCCAGCCATGGGGGCAGCTCTGCTTCCTGGTAGGGTGCTGCTCTGGGGAGTAGGGAGGAAGAAATGTAGATGGCAATGGGGAAAGAATGAGAGAGTGTGTGGAGAAGAGAGGAAGGAAGGCAAGAATGACTCAAAGCCTGAATGAATGAGTAAATGAAGAAAGAAATAAGTAAAGTAAAAAAGAGCCGCTAAGTGAATGAGTGAGTAAATAAAAAAAGAGTCTAGTAAGTGGATGAAGGAAGAAGTGTGTGACTTTGAGTAAACAAGTGAGAGAAATTTTGGTTAAGTGAATATGAATGAACTAGTGAATCACTGTAAATGAATGAGTGCATGATGGAGAGATGGAGAATACAGTGAGTGTGTGAGTGAGTGAGCAAGTGTGTGAGAGAGTGAGTGTATGTGTGTGTGAGTGAGCGGGTTAGAGAGTATGTGTGAGTGTGTGTGAGCAAGTATGTGAGTGAGTGAGTGTGTGTGTGGGTGAGCAAGTGTGTGAGCAAGCATGTGAGTGTGTGTGTGATTGAGTGTGTGAGAGAAAGTTGAGTGAGTGTCTGAGTAGTGTGTGTGTGAGACAGTAAGTAGTGTCTGAGTAGTGAGTAGTGAGTGAGTGTGTGAGTGTGCGAGTGAATGTTGAGTGAGTGAGCGAGTGGTGTGAGTGTGTGAGCGTGTAAGTCAGTTATTGTATGAGTGAGTGAGTGTCTGAGTAGTGAGTAGTGAGTAGTGAGTGAGTGAGTGTGTGAACGAGTGAGTGTATGAGTGAACAATCCAGCAGTAGAATTACTCTTTTTTCATGGCATCAAAGCTGGAACAGTGGGGTAGGACTGAGGCTCTAGCTTGGGCCCCCAGCAGGATCCCCCAGGGGCTAGGAGGCCCAAGAACAAGCCGAGCTTAGAGAGCCAGCTATGGCTCATCAGAGCTGGAAGAAGTGCTAGAGCATTAGATCCAGCCCACTACCCCACTTCACAGATGGGGAAACCAAGGACAAAAGCAGTGCCGAAAAGTAAGGAAATAAGACATTTGAAAACAGTTATTTTAGGGATGTTGTTTACTCTTTTTAAATTTCAGTTTCCCTAACTTCAAATTACAGAGGTTCATACCTAGTGCATAGGATAAGAAGAAATAAGAAACTGTGCCTAAACTTTTATTTCTTATGGTGTTTGTCTGGTGTTCTGTCAACAGTTTGAACCTGGAAACTGAGGGCAGGATAGACTAGAAAAAGATATAGTAACAAAGAGCCCCCAAACTCAGTAGGGTTGACACGAAGTGAGCAGCCCTTCTGCCTTGTAGCGCTACAGCCTTTAAACCCTAGCTTCCAAGGTCTCCACAGCAGAAGACCAGTGTGGGGACTCCTGGTTCCCTGGGCCCAGAGAACACACACATCCGTGCCCTCACGCTTGTGTAAGGAAGGTGGATATCTGACGCATAGAGCGGCAGCTGTGTGGCAACCAGTCTAATAATCCCTACTATAGTGGAGTTATTTGGGGACCTATAGATGTGAATGTCAGAGAAGGAGCTCTTCTCCCTCAATTGGGGACCCACGTAAGTGGCTTCCTCGGTAGCCTGGGGTCATCAAAGACTCCAGATTTTAAGTCAGAGTTGGGGAGTCCAGCACAACCAGCTGTCTCCTGGTTATGTGATCTTAGGCAAATCACTCAACATCTCTGAGCCTTGATTATCTTCTCTTTAATAAAAGGATAATAGCCAAGCGCAGTGGCACTCACCTATAATCAAAGAGTCTTGGAAGGCTGAGGCAGGAGGATTGCAGGTTCAAAGCCAGCCTCAGCAATTTAGTGAGGCCCTAGCTAACTTAGCAAGATGCTGTCTCAAAATAAAAAGAGCCGGGGATGTGGCTCTGTGGTTAATCAGTTAAGCACCCCTGGGTTCAATTCCTGCTACCAAAAAAAAAAAAGGATAATAATTTGTACATATCACAAGTTGTTTGAGGCTCAACTGAGACAAAATGTGTGAAATCAATTTCAGAAGTGCAAACTACAATGAGGAATGACTTTATTCCAATCACCTTCCCAGTTCCTGCTTGCTGAGAAGACACTGTCACAGTCAATGTGTCAAGAGTCTTGGGTCCTTGGAATTTAATCTTGATTGCAACAACAGGAGGGTGCTGATCTCAATCCTGGTTTAGAGATGGGGACCCAGAGTTCCTTGGAGAGAATAAGTAAATTGCTGAGGCCTTGCAGCTGGCATGAGAGAGCCAAGGTCAAACCCTCGTTCTCTCGTGCAAAGCAAGGCAGGACCTTGCCCATGTCTGCAGCTGGTGTGAGGACAACCTTGCAGGGGGAACCATTCTCTCTTCCTTAAAGAACCTGACCACAGTCATCCAGTATAGTCAGAAGGCTGAAGGTTCTAGAGGTTTATTTTATTTGTACAAATGTTACAAAGGTAGAGCTTCTTACTTTGGATTGTGCACATTCTCCAGCAAGTCTCCAGAAAATTCTAAGTAGGGATTTGACAAAGATGCAGAGGAAAACAGCCCAGGCTGCAGCGCCCAGGGTCCCTGGGTCCCATGTGAGTGAGGAACTAACTCTGACAGCAGAGGGAAGCTGCCGGACAGGATAACATAGGCTTTGCTGGTAGAGCAAGTGGTGGGATGGGCACTGTGTCTGTCCCCTGGAGCCTGGTCAAGCTAGAACGTGCAGGTCAGGAAGATTTGATGGCAATCTGATTCAGTCACAGCCCCCTGAGTACTTTCTGGGTTGCCCACTGGGGTGCCATGAAGAAAATATTCTGCCCCAGACCTCCTGGAATTCACAGTAGTAGAGCCAAGAGAAAAAACCCACTACAACAGCATAGTGGGATTGCAGTAGGAAGCAGGGAACCCTGGGACCCCAGTAGGGGAAGGTCAGTGGGGAGTTTGCAGGAAAGGTGGCTGTGGATTTGTGGGCAAGGTCTTGGGAATAGAAGTTTGCAAACTTCTATTCTAGAGAGGGTGTTTGGGCAGGCACAGCCCGAGCAGAATCAGGGAGAGATGGACAATGCACACTGAAGAAATGCCGAGTAACTGGAGGCAAATCCTGGGGCATCTTTACCACTATACCTCACTCATAGTGGGAACATTGAAAGCATTTTTTGAATGGAGGTATAGAAGACAGAAAGCAAGCGAGAAATCAGGGAGGGTGGGAAGGAGTCGTGGGGCTGGTTGCTGGGGGCAGCCAGTATTTAGAGTCAGGGGAGCAGGTCAAGGGAAAAGTTGGGTCTATGGGGACTGGTGGCCACCTCAGGCCTGGCCTAGCTTGCACACATGTGTCTTCAATCAGTGGGTGAAGAGCTTCTGTCGGAGAGGAGCCTTTTGAATTTGTATCAGAATAAGCCAGCTATGACTTTATCACATGCGTGTGATGTGATCATGTGGATCCCTGTGCTGGGACAGCCCTTAGTGACCATCTACTCCAACCCTCTGTTTTTTGTTGTTGTTTGTTTGTTTTTGTTACCAGGGATTAAACCCAGGGGCTCCTAATCACTGAGCCACATCCCCAGCCCTTTATATTTTTATTTTGAGTCAGGGTCTAAGTTGCTTAGGGTCTTTGCTAAGACTGGCTTAGAACTCATTATTCTTATGCCTCAGCCTCCCAAGCCACGGAGATGACAGGTATGTGCCTCTGCACCCAGCTCAACCTTCTGCTTTCACAAGTGGGGCAACTGAGGCCGAGATAGGAATGGCAGCCTGCCTCACCTGAGTCAGTGAATGGATTTAGAATTCCCATAACACTGTGAAGTCCTGGGTCTGCTTCTCCCCCTGCCGACTACTGGCAGCTCTTCCTGCCCCCCGTCTGCCTTCAGTTTCCCTCACTGAAATCCGCGCTCTATTCGGCCTGCTCAGGTCCTCCCTGCCAACCTGTCTCGTTTATTCCATAAGCATCTGCTGAGCATCCCCCCACATCATTCCTGGGGGAGACCAGAGAGAAGGTTCTCCCTCCCACCCAAACCCTCAAACCAGATCACATTATCTCAACCCTTATATACTAATATATATGTGTGTGTGTCTGTGTGTGTGTGTGTGTGTGTCTGTGTGTGTGTGTGTGTGTGTGTGTGTGTGTGTGTCTGGCATGCCACCAGACTCTAAGCTCCTTGGGGGCATATTTGATCTTTGTGCTTCCTTAAATTCTTTCTGGAGCAAGGCGGAGAGTCGATGCATAGATTAATTCATGCATTGACTCTTCCCGGTCTGCACCCAGCGCCCCTCGCAGGCAGGCACACCCTGCATGTGCTGTTCACATGGGCCATTGCACAAAGAAGAGAGCTGAGCCAGAAGGGAGGCACAGGGTCTTTGGAGGCTCACAAGACGTGCCCTGAGCCAGTCAGAGGGTAAAAAGGCTTGCAGGAGGAGGTGACCTTCAATGAGTCTTCAAGGATAAAAAGGACTTCTTGGGAGACGAGGGCCAAGAAGACAAAGAGCTGCATGTCATTTCTGGTCATGCCAGGATCTTCCCTTCAGCTGTCCCCCCCTATGACTCCTAGATGGGGTATGCATCACACACAATAGAAACAGCAGCCAGAGGGGAGCCAAGTGCCACATTGTCCCTGCTGACAAGCGCCCAGCAAGTACAACTCTAATATACAGGATTGCTCAGTGAATGCCCGGGAGAAGGACAGCCTCTCAGGTCACCTCCCTAGGCTGCCAGTTGGGTGGAGCCAGGCCCCAGGCCATTCCCTGTGGAGCCTGCACAGGACAGTGATCACAGTAGCCCTTGGCTTTGGCTGGGAAGGCTGGTCGTAACTGCTCATGCCCCACCATGTGAATCATGCAGGGAATAACTTAAGAAAGAGGCTTAAAGTTTAGACATGTTTTAAGTTTAATTAGTTCTGTGGTAGGTGACACGTAGATTGCATGAGTGGGGAAGAGATGAATGGAAAGGAAACCGGCAGTGGGGGGTGGTCAGGGAACCCTAGAAATGACCCAGATCCACATCTACATGTTTAAGTCCCAGATTTCAGGGAGAAAAGGAAAGCCAAGAAATTCTTGGAGTAGGAACAAGGAAGGAGAGGAGAGAGAAAGAGGAAGGAAAGAGGGAAGGGACAAGAGGAGGGAAGGGAAGGAGGGAGGGAGGGAGGGAGAAAGGAAGGAAGGGCCAGAAAAGGCACACTATCAGACTCAGAAACAACCATCAAATATTATTTAAACATCAAATATTATTAAAGGAGAAAAACAGCCGGTTTCCAGAGCACTCCACAGTCTATCTTGATGGGTTGCATTGCTCTGGGGTTAATATGAGGAAATAGCATTCTTAAGAACCCATATTAACCTGTCTGTTGTTCTATGGACTGTGACAGCTGCATTTTACATCTTAATGGCTAACCATTTGTTTCACGCCAAAGAGAGAGAGAGAGAGAGAGAGAGAGAGAGAGAGAGAGAGAGAGAGAATGGCATTTTTTTAGCCCAAGAAGCCAGGACTCAGGCTGGAAGCTTTGCCCCCAGAAAGAGGTAGTGAAGCAGAATCCCCAAGTCAGCCTCCAGCAGGCCCCATGAGAAGCCCCCATGTGTCCCCTCTGCCACAGACTCAAGCTCTTTCCTTTCCTCCACCCACTCTGGTTTCCTCTTGGCCTTCCTCTGAACTGCTCTGGTCTCTCCTGGGAGACAAGCTACTCGCTTAGGTAATGGCCAAGCCACAGTAGCAAACAGCACGTGGAAGGGCCCAGGAGCAGGGAAAGGACAGGGAGAGCTTGAGGAGGGACACACTGGACCCACCTCAGGAAGCAGGAAGGTTTTGGCCTGAACTAAAATATACTTATTCAACACGAATTGACTGAAGCTCTACTATGTATTGTGCACTGGTCCAGAACAGTGACCAAAACAGAAACTGATGAGTGTTCACTGTCCCTGGCTCCCAGAGGACAAAAGTGGGCCTGCCCAAAGGGCTTACATTCAAGCCAGGGAGGGGGACATTGAACATTTGCATAAGGATGAAATCACAGGGCTCTGAAGAATGGACGGTGGAGGAAATGGCCTGGTATGGAGTGCCAGTGTTCCCAGAAAGTGACTCCAAGTCGAGAGCTGGAGGGGGAGGGGATGGGGGAACAGACAGGGAGGTAAGGTCAGTGAGGTAGGGAGGGGCCAAAGCAGAAATAGAATGTTCATTTAAGATCAATGGAAGGCTCTTGAGGGGCTTGAACAGTGGGGAACATAGTCCTTCAGTATTTGGCACAGCCTCCATTTTTCTGGTTGTAAAAGCTACCTGGTGAGGCAGGCGGGCCTGGGATCCTCATCCTGGCCTAACAGACCCGACTGCTAACAGACCAGAATGAGTGACTTACCTAAGATCACTAGAACTGGAAGAGTGAAGATGAGGGCCTGGTCTTCCTTCTGAGGGGCTGGTGAGACAGACTTCATAGACCCTTACCCAGGGTACGCCATGGCACAAAAAGGCAGGGGTGACTTGACATGGCATGGGAAAGGCCCAACCCCGTGCTTGGCACACAATGCCCATGCCCTTTCTCCAGCTGGAGGAAGCCTCACCTTGGCCTCACACCCTCCCAGGCCATGTTCATTCAAGCTCCATGTCAGTGGGTGTTTGGGTGGATGATTGACTGGTTTCAGGATGGGTTTGTCAGAGGGGAGGCAAGACCACACTCTTTACAAAAGTCTAAATCCTTTTTCCTAGCCCCAGATTACTCTTCTGAGAAGTCTGCCTCTCCCAGCAGTTGCAGGAAAATGGGGACACTTCCTGTATGTTCAGCCATTCTGCCTCTGGCCCCCACCGCAGTATTCTATAGGTCAGGTAAAGTCCTCAACAGAAAGAGCTACTGCACAAATGTATTCGCTCAATGAGAATCTCCAAAGCTCGAAACACTTTTCATATATTTTTCTCATCTAATCCTCATAACAAATTTTAAGGTAGTTACTCATTGTGAACATTTTTTAAAAGGGACTTAGGGGGGTTGTTACACATAGCACACATAACTAGCCAAAACCCAAACATGGGTCCTCTCTGACTCCTGTCAGGTCCCCTCTTAGCTACATAACAGTGTCTCTTTTAGCAACATCCTTTACTGTTGCTGCTCAGAGACATCACAACAAACTTTTCCCCGTGGTGAAGCAAGTGGTAGAAAGCCATCCTGAAGATGGGACCAGTATTCATAGGGAACAGAATCTTCCACAGAATTCATCTATGGCATGTTTTGCCTTGTATGTTTTGCCTATCAATGGGTGGCTTTTTTTTTTCACCAATGGTGAATACCTTTGGATTTCCCTGAGCATCCACAGGGTGATTTTGAACATGTGCTGGTCACTGAAACACGAATACGGAGCCTATTGCAGGCTATCTTCCAGTAGTCATATTTGCCAGGGAGCCCAGAGCTCAGAGTTGTAGTCCCTTTACTGTGGCCTGTCCACTGAACATCAGTAGAAGTACACTAGCCAGCATTAAAATTGTGGCCTTGGAAGGGGCAGAAGGAATGTGGCCATCTCCCAGCCTCTTATTTTCCCATTCCACTGGAAGGTCGTGTTCATTTGAGCTTTTAAACCAAAAATAAATTATTGTAATCCATTTGCTAATTATACCATGTGAAGTTCTAGACGCTGTAAATTGCAGCAGTGATATATCTAGATGAAGATTCTGGGAGATTATTTTTAGAGATTCAGAAAGCACTCGATTTCCTAGAGGCTTCATTTGCAAGTCCTAGGAGGGGACAGAAAAATGCATCTGCAAAGCCCTTCTTGCCCTGGGACTGGGAGTTCTTAGACCTCATGTCCTCTTCTATAGAAGGAGGCAGTTGAGAGACTAGTCAATCTTCAAAGCTCCAACTCTCATGTCTGGACTATGGAAACTAGAATGGGTCCAAACACCTAGCTCACCCTGGAGAGTGCCAGAAGCCACCAGACCATGTCTGTGAGCCGTAGAACAGAAGCCTTTAGAAACCTCAGAAAACATGGTCCCCGTATTCTGATCCTCATCTTTTTGGAGGGTGGAGAGAAAATGGAAGGATTCCATATTTACTTATCACCCTTTTAAAATGTTTTGCCTAACACACCGTCTGGTGCTTTTGTTTGAATGATTTTTGACCCCCCCTCCCCCATTCAAAGCCAATGTCATCTTGTTTCAACAGGTGCTCTTTGACATCTCTATGTCTAGCACTAGCCTTCTCTCTAAAGATATCTAAGGTGAATTGGACACAACTTCTAGGCCCAAAGAGACCATTGGGAGGTAAAACCTGTGGTGAATGTATTGAAGTGCTTTTAAAACTGCAGTACTAGCCACAGATGATGAAATGATTCATGACAACCGAGATACCAGATACTTTGGAATGCAGATCCAGGTTCATTTCTGTCTGATAGAGGAGGAAAATCGAAATATTTTAAGGATGTGGAGGCATTTACATTAAGCTTAATGTGTAAATAGGATTTTTGAAAGTGGAGATTGGGTAAGGGACCTAGGCTAGTAACCTTGGAGACTCTCCTGGCCAGATCACACGGACAGCTGTCCTTGACCAATCAGACATTCACAAATGCCAAGCATAGCACAGCCTGTCCCCAAGCACCATGACTTCTAACAAACTTTCTTCAAGTTTAACAGTAGTATGATATACTTTTTAAAAGACTAAACATAAAGAAATCCTTTGGAACAATTGCTTTGTTTGGATGGTTTTAATATTTAGACTTCTGGATAAACATACTTCTGCTGTATTTGTGAGATTCTTGGGTGGGTAGGTGGGTGCATGGTTGGAGGGATGAATGGATGTTTTGTTATTTGGAGAGCTTCCATGGCCAGGAAGCACTCACTTGGCTTATGAAGAGCTTTATGGGAAGAGGGACATCAGAACTGAGCCTTAAGCAATGAGTACACAGTGTGGACAGAGGCCTTCTGCTCAGAGGGAAGCAAGATGGAAGCAGGAAGTGCCTGGTGCTGGGGGAGGATGGTGTGTCACAGAAGCCAGGATCTGGGAGGGAAGCATGAGGAAGCGCAGTGGCTGAGTACCCATGCTCTGAATTAAATGCATTGTAGTTCGGATCCCAGCTCTGCCACAGGGTAGCTGAGTGATCCTGGGCAAATTATATAACTCTTCTAAGCTTCTATTTTCTCATCTGTAAAACAGATATATTAATAATGCCTACCACCAGTAGTTATTGTGAAGATGAAGAGGAATACAATTATGTCTAACATAGGATTGGCATGCACTTAATAAATGATAGTTTAGGGTTATTATTTTATTGAAGTAAATCTAATTAAATTATGGAAATGTCAGTTCAAACCACAGAATACAAAGATGAGTTAGAAAAAGTCCTTGGAGAAAAAGGACAAGAGTCAAGAGACTAGGGGTATTGAAGTTGAGGCAAGTTTCCAGAGGGGAGAGGGGTCCCTGCTGGCAAATGACCCAGAGAAGTCATTGCAGGTTAAGAAGCAGTGTCTGGAATTTGCAGTGACAACAGCATTATTATTCTGAAGAGAACATTCTAGGGGTGAAAGCCACACCACAGGGACTTGTGAAGAGCGTGGGAGTAGAGGAAGTGGCGGTCTAGACAACTCTTTCAGGAAAACTAAGAAGGAGGAAAAGAACTTGGGGTGAGATAGGGGACAAGGTCATGGGAAGGGCTGTATTTAAGATAAAGAATATTAGACCTCGGTTAGTACAGAGACCTTTGTAACCCCATGGTCTGTTTGACAGACATAAATATCTCCTCCCCTTCAGGACTGACATTCTGGCACCCACCACCACCCAGCACCTAACCCTCACCCCATTCAAGAATCAAACCTACCAAGGTTATGTCTGAAATTATTTCCTGTGGTTATTTTTAAAACAGTAGGAATTTTATAATCTTGGAATAAATCTGGTAAGAAATGAAGGAGGCTTTGCACAGCCTCTGTGTCGGTGAGTGCAAGGTTAAGTGATAGGCGGGAGGTAACATGTACGGCTCCCAGCCCCTTTCACAGATGAAGAAAAGGACAGGCAGGGAAGACTACGGAAACCAGCCCAAGACTACTCCAGAGAAAGCACATTCTAAACACACATGAAGTGTTCACAAAAATTAACTACCTCTTAGGTCATAAAATATGTCAAGTTCAAGGAATCAGATTCCTACATAACCACATTCTCTCACTACAATGTAGTTAAGTCAGAAATCAATAACAGGAAAACACAGTATTTATTAATTTATTTTTATTTATTTTTGAGAAAACCCCCTATTTAAAGGTGGTTGCAAAAATACTAACACTAGTATCTAATTCATGGGTCAAAAAGAAATGATACTAGAAATTATCAAAATCTTATAAATGAATGATAAAAGAAATATAAAAAGTTATGGACTATAGCCAAGGTAGCACTTAGAGGGAGAATGTTAATATAAGCCTTAAATGCTTATATTAGAAAAATAAAAGGGCTGAAAATTACTGAATGGACTAAGTATTCAATTCTAGACAACAGTAAAGACAAATAAAGCCAGTCCGGAGTTGTGCAGTTATAAGTAGGAGAGCAGGATTTGGGCATAGGTAAGGCTGGCTCCAAGCCTCACCCACTTCCCACACCATGTACAAGTCTCTCTGCTATTTTTCACGATATGCCCAGTTCCTGGAATTCCATTTCTCCTTAGGAGTTGAGGAGATGAGCCTTCAGGTACCTCCTGCATCAAAGGTTGATGGTAGATCTCACACCTGTTCATCCATTCTTTCACTCATTACCTCTGTAGTGATCATTTGCTTTGTGCCAAGCACTGTGCTGGTTGCTACTTGCTTTGCCTCTTCCTTCTGAGTTCAAAATCCAGCCATCCACCTAGGGGAAGCTCAGCTGCAGCTCCCCTGCCCACCCCCACCCAGCCCCACCCCTCAAGCTGCCTGAATCTTCTCTGCGGCTTGTCAGATCAGCATCCTCGTCAAAAAATGACTGATTTCTCTCTTGTCTCTTCCAACAGGTAGACTGAAATTACCATGTGTCCAGATTAAAATTGCATACTTCAAGGATTATTTGAAGGACTATTCTTAGACCCTTTTAAGAAGATTTAAAGAAAAGTGAGTTGATTTTTTTCTTTTACACTTCAGAGAGTATTCATGATTTAAGTTAATGTTATGGGTGCTTTTTTTCCCTCTATCTCTTAAATATGCACTAATAGGTAGACTTTATCTCCATTTATTTTATAATAAAGGGTTTTTAAAATAAGAACAATGAGCAAAGAATACAGGATTACTGCTCTAATTATTTTTATACATTTCAAAGGCTCATGAAATCTTAGAGATAAAAGGGTCTTAGAGTTGTGGACCATTTCCTCCTGGATGCTGGAGAGCTTGACCAACATCCCTGTGGGCCCTGGGCTGTGCTTGGAAAGCTCCCAGGACTGATAGTGAAGTTGATGTCTCCCCACATTTAGGCCTTTTAAAGAGCTCTTCATTATCTGGATTAAAAATCTTCTCCTCCTCACATCTTGCCAAGCCTATTTCTTCTCTATCAGATAGTTCTAAAAATGGTGGGGCATCCAGAGCATATCCATCCTTGAGATCTTTTCTTGTTCTTGTTGTTCTAGTAATTCTTCATAGCTGCACTTCAAGAACAGCTCTTGCTCTACTCACCTTCTCTCCAATCCAGTCAATGTTTCCTAAAAACAGAGGTGCCATCCTGGAACACAGCCCAAGCATAGCCACTGTCACTTGCCAGGTAGACTCATGAGAATCTGAGGCACGTAAACCCAAGAAGCAGGCCTGGGTTCCAGCCCTAGCTCCATACTTTCTGTGCCCTCAGGAAAGTCACTTTGTTATTCTGAACTCAAGCAAACCAGGAAGGTAGGATAAGATGATCCCTGAGGTGCCTTGCACCTCCAGAGGATGATTTTGTTGACACAGAAAGGAAGTTGCTGCTTCTCACTGTCCAGGCACTGGAGTGAGCCAGGACTTGGGGATCAGTGGGACCTGGGTCCAATCCCAGCTCTATCACTTGCTGACTAGTAGCTGTCACTGTCACTTCTCATTGCTGAGCATTTATTTCTTCACATATGAAATAAGGATGTTAACACATGGTGCCAAGGATCCGTATGGAGATGCACTAGAGTAAGTATATTATATAGCACATAGTACACAGTAGATAGGAAATGCTCAGTAAATGGCAGTCCCTCCTGTTATTACAGTGATAGAACTCTTTACCTTCAGCCAGAAGAGAGGACAAGAGGTGGTAGAGGCTCTAATGAGAGGAGAAAAGATAAGATGTGGCATGCTTATTAGGGATAGGGGAGAAATGTCCACATCCCATAAACTCTCATCCAAATGTAAACCCAACTCCAGAAAGTTCATGAGGTTAAAGCTCTACTTCTCAGAATCTGACAAGAAGGGATTGGTTGCTATGGAAATGTATAGTTAAGGGGAAACTTTCAGAGTTGGTATGCAGAGCTGCATTTCTGCCACAAGCTAGCACTGCCACAGCTCCAGACCTGGACAGCAAGGACTGTTGTCCCTGGAATGAGGCTCCTGGACCACCAGCCCGGGAGACCTTGTCAATCATCGCATATTGATATCTGTTCAGAAGACTGGTTGAGAGCATCAGATAAGCAATTGATTGTGAATATAAATGCCCCACAATTTAATGGGTTTTTGTGTTATTTGTGCATATGTACTATTTTGATACTTTTGAAATCAGGGGAGAGGTCCAAACGCAGAAATTAAGTGTGTAATGAACCAGCAGACTCCAATCTACAAATCTGAGTAAAATGTCAGTGTGTGTGTGTGTGGGGGGCTTGTCCTGGCACCCAACTGTGTGTGTGCACATGTGTGTTTAAGCATGTGTATGTGCATACGTGTGTGTCTGTATGTGAAAACTTCTGTTCGTTTGAATATGATCACTCTTTACACAGTGCCTAGTTGCCTGTAAGCAGTATTACACAGGAATGAAAACATGGGCCATCAAACCAGTTAATCTGGCTCTATGATAAACTGGGCGCACTTAGCTTAGTTGTGTGACCTTGGTTACCCTATTTGACAAGAGTGGTACAGTTCCTGCCTTCTTGAAGTTTAAAGTCCATGAAAAGGGCTACTTTAAAGTAATGGGAGGACCCTATATTGATTCTACCCTTCACGCTAAGAAAGTACCCAGGGCATGGGAGAGCCTTCTTCTTGCCAGAATTTAGGAAATGTCATCTTAATCTATTGGATAAATCTTTTTACCAAGATCCCCTGAAAGTATTCCACTTCCTCAAAACCCTGCCCCTGAGGACCCAGGTACCTGGGTAGATGGAGAGTCCATGTGGGCAAATAGAACTCTGGCCTTTCTGAAAGGATTCATTCCAGAGAGACCCTACACCTCAGATATCCTTCTAAGCCCCCTTTTTCAATTGGGGCTGTGAGGCTAGCAAATTTTAAATCCAAGAGAATAGGAAACTGCTGTCATTTAAGGTACAGAACAGGATTTTTTTTTTAAATTAAATATAGCTAACGTGTTCTCCAGATGGCTACTGACTATGGATACAGAAGTATCCTGCTAAAAGTTACTTTGATGCCACTGGCTAGAAATGATACCCCATCCAGGGGTGTCCAGACTGCGGAAAGACTGCTCAATTGTCTATTGCTGTGTTTTTCAAACTATGGGTTAGGATCCATTTGCAGGTCATGAAATTAATTTGGTAGTTCAAGATGATCATTAAATAAAGTGAAACAGAGTAACCCATAGAGTGAGCAAAGATATTTGCATTGTATTCAATAGAGATTTCTTATCCAAAATCTATATAGGAGGAAAAAAAAAGAAGAAACTCTTATAAGACAGATATCCTAATAGAAAAATTAGCAAAAGACTCAGATACTTTACAAAAGAGGATATCCAAATAGCCAAAAGCATACAAAATCATTATTCTCCATGGAATCACAAATTAAAACTACAGTAAAATTCCTCTATGCACCCATTCAAAAGGCTGCAAGGAATAAGATTGCCTTTACCTAGTGTTGGCAAAGACATTGAAACACTGGAACCCTCACACACTGCTGGGTGAGATGGTATAATGACTTTGGAAAACTGTTTGGCCATATCAACTACAGCTGAACATATGCACACAAGCCGTTCTACTCCATGATATAAACCCGTGAGATATGCACACATATGTGCATCAGAGCACTTGGCCATGAGCAGCTGAATGGATTTAAAAGTGTAGCATATTCACGTGGTGGGATATTACACACAGCCACACTGATGACCCTCAGAAACATAAACTTGAATGAAAATCCAGGCACAAAGATACTTTATAACTACATTTGATAAAGAACAAAAACAGGGCAAACAAAGTATGTTGTGAGAAGTCCTGGTAGTAGCTACCCTTAAGGGAGGGTCTGAGGTGGCAGAAGGAGCATGAAGGGGCTTCCTAGGATTGTTCTGTATCTTGATCTGGGTCTGTTTACATGGGTGTTTTCAATTTGTGAAAATATATCAAGCTGTTCAATTATAAAAGGTACCCTCTATATGTGTTATACTTCAATAAAAGTTTATAAATCAATATAATGGAGGAGAACATAGAGCCAGTCATAAGTTCAGCCTTGTTAAGTGAAAACTGGGTTACCTATCTCCTAACTGTGAATGTTTATGCCAACATGTCCAGTGCACTTCTCACCGTGTCATGGGGAGAAAACAAGAGCCACTGAGGGATCCAACCCTCTGCTTTTCAGGAGAGGAATCTGAGACCTAGAGAAGAGGGATTAGGAGCAGAGCTGAGAGAAGCACAGAACTAGGGAGAAGCTTCTAGGTGTCCTGCTGCTACTGAACCTGCTGCAGGACTTACCACCTGTGGGGAAGAGCAGAATGGTGCATTCAGATGGGGAGGCTCTGGCTGGCACCCTGATCTTTGAGAGGCAGCCCTATACAAGGGGAGCAATTGTTTTCCCACCCACAGACAGAATCAGAAACCCAGCTACCTCTACAGTGGTCTGGTTCCAGCTCCCCACAACCCCTCCCTCCTCCTTCCTGCTTCTTCCATCTTGATCTGCTTCTTTCAGAGCTCTGGAAACACCATTGTACCAATCACTTTTCCATTTGTGTGGAAGGCCTGTTGTGCCAACACTGTGTGATGGTTTCAGAAGTTGGAAAACTGTGAAGAAAACACTTTGGCAGACTAAGATCCAACGAAGTGATGTTTCCGTGTTACCTTTGTACTTTGCTTTGTTACAGAATTGTGAGTCCATTCTGCAGGCTCTTCTGGGGGGGATGAGGGCCTCCAGGCTCCCAGGGCACAAAAACAAGGCGAGATGCAGCCCTATCTCTGTCAGGTAGAGCTTCCCAGAAGAGGGAATTGTGGTGCAGATTTTATTCATCTTTTTTACTGATACACATAAATATAAAAGTTGTACATATTAGCGGGATACCATGTAATGTTTGAATTTTTTTTTGTGTGTGTGTTTTGTTGTTGTTGTTGTTGTTGTTGTAGATGGACACAATACCTTTATTTTATTTGTTTTATGTGGTGCTAAGGATTGAACCCAGTGCCTCACATATGCTAGGCAAGTGCTCTGTCGCTGAGCTTGAAATGTTCGATATGTGTATAATCACATTATGCTTAAATCAGATGAAACATATTTGTCTCCTCAAGCAAATGGTCAGTTCTTCATGTGTTGTATAGATTTTAAGTGGCTTAGCACCTGGAAACATCTTTAGTAGGAAGGTAGATGACATTAGTGGCTTGCCACTGTCCTGTTTATGACCCACCACAAATACATGGGAGCTCCTAACTCAGGTCACATCCCCACCCACACAGATGCACAGGTAAGGCTGCTAAGGACCAGCCACCAATTCACCTTCTGGAGACTGCCTGCAGTTCCAGGAGTTATAGTGGAGAGAGTATGTGTAGAAAAGTGGGGGAGGGTGCAACAGAGGTGGGCAGAGCAGATGAAGGGCCTCATTCCCCAATAAGGAGTGTCCAGGGGAGGGGGAAAGCTTGCTTGAGACTCAGAGGCAGGAAATGCCTGTCACCTTGGAGACAGAATAAGAGATGCAGGCAGACACTGCTATGAATGTTGCTGCAGTCCTAGAATTTTGTTTTATGGCACTCGCTTATGCCATCTTTGGAGAAAACCTTCAGAGGCCCATTCTGATGTAGGCCAGGCTGAACTCAGGAGCTGGATAGAGGAGGAAGAGAGTCCCTAGCCTCACGGACCTGCCAGTGGGCCAATGGTCAAAGCCCAACACAAACTGGACATAGTAGTTATTATTCTAGGACAAGATGTCCCAACTGTGTTCTGTGATACATCAAGACTACAAAATTATTTATTTTTTTAAGTGGGAAGATTTCTTTATTGAGTGATCTCAGAGACACTGCACACTGAATCCCTTTTGATAGATCTCAAGGCCATTCGTAGCACACTAAAGGCTCTGAGCAGGCCTGCAGCGAGAAGTCTAATGTTTCCCAAAATCATTTGCCCCAGAACCTGGCATTCAGATCCCTCTGTTCTTCCACTGGGAAATTCTGTCCTGGAGAAAGGTCTAAAGACTGGTTTGGAGCTCTAAGCAAGGAGAGGCGACAGGCTTCCCCAGGAGGAAAACTGTGCTCCCACTACACAAGGCCCAGTTGGAGCCTAGGCACCAGGCCTGGTCACTGTACATTCCCAGGTGAAGGTCAATCAGTGGAGGAATGGCTGCCATGTGTGCCTGGTGAGAAGAGGTCTCAGCAGGGGCAGGAGACAGAGTTTATATGTGCCCGTGACACTTCAGGGGACGTCTAGCGGTTTCACAGAGCATCTTCTCTCTCTCTTGATTCCCTTCCCCCATCTTAACAGTTTAGGAAAAGGCAATAAGAGGCAGCAAGAGCAGCATGGTCAAAGGGCATGAGCCAGACAGTGTGGGTGTGGATCCCAGCTCTGTTATTTCCCAGCTGGTTTATCGGAAAAGTCGCCTTAACCTTTTAATACAGGGTACCCAGGATGGAATGTGTCCCTATGTCTGGGAAAGGACCTGGCTGAAGCGGGGCTCTGTGGAAGCATAGCCCGTCGTATCTTGGCTCCCTCCAATGGCTGCCTCCAGGGCCTTTGTCTGGGTCCTGAGCATGGTAGTCTCCCCATTGGTTCCCCCTCAGCATGGGGAAGAACCCGGATGAAGCTTCTTCATTTTGGTAGCCAGGGCTGTGGGAGGAAGGCTCTGGTTTCATTCCTGGTTCTTTGTGCTCAACCACACAGGCTGGGTAAGCACCTCCAAGGGACTCCAGCACATCTATTATTAACTTACTGCAAGCAGATGCTGCACTTTCCAGAAACACTTCTGCCTACAGATGCTTTTGTAGGCTATGTGGAGTTCTCCTGACCTTAATGTTGTCCCTGGCACATGGTGGGAATCAGTCCCTCCTGCCTTGGTCTCCCTAGGGGGATGATGGACAGTTGTGTAAGTAGGAACACAGGGCACAGGAGGGATCTTGTTAGAACTGATAATGGAGCTAGTGGAAGCTTGTTCTTTAAACCCCTACTTTCAGCCTGCCACCTGGTTTACAGGCAGAAGCATGGGTATCATCTTTGATAGCACCCTTCATTGTCATCACCCTATATCCTATCAGTCAGCAAGACCTAGTGATGCCTTCTCCAAAATGTCATGAGGTCAATCCCTTCTCAGTACTGCGTGACAATGCAAGCAGCTGTCTTCTTTCACTTTATCGTCTAAGTCCCAAACTCCTGACCACTAAGCTAAATTAGAACCCCTGCATTGTGTTCCCATGGGAGACAAAAAATGCCTTTAAAAATTACCTGTCAGTCTTCCAGTTAGCTGTTCAGACTCTGACTTCTCTACTGGACTAAAAGCCCAAGCAACCATGCTAACAAATGTCAGCCTCCTCCCCGAGACATGAACAAGAGCATGCTCTCTTCCTCCTTTCTTCCCTTCCTTCCTTCTTCCCTTCCTTCCTTCTTCCCTTTCTTCCTTTCTTCCTTTCTTATTTCTTTTCTTTCTTTTCTTTCTTTTTCTTAATTACAGTGGAAAGGGGACTAGCAATTATTTGGTCAAATTGTGTTCCCTGGAGGAAACCCAAGGCTCACTGTGGGAAGAAAAGGGAAAGATAGGCAGACCCAACTCCCCTCCACCCCCGTCAACCCAGCAACCACCTTTTCACTCTCTTAGACCTTGGAATTTAATGTTAGATTTTCTTTATGGAAAATAAAAAGTGGTTCTTCTATGATAAAGGGTTTGGATAACATTAATCTATTCTTATACCATCATTTTTTCAGAGCAAAAATGTGCCAAGTGCTCTACATATGTTCACTCATAAACACGGAAGGTGTTATCCTCAGTTTATAGATCCAGAAACTTATCCCAGAGTAGTTGGGAAATTTATCCATGGTCACACAGTCAGTGTCCAATAGATGCAGAATTCCTATCCAGGATTGTTAGACTCTAGACTCTTCCCATGGACGCCTGCTGTCTCCCAAAGACCTTTCTTCCAACAAACGGTGATTCCTGAGCTAACCTCTCAGTCTGGCGTGGCTGTAGTGGCCAAAGACAGATCACTAGGGCTTAATTGGACACCACTTGCTCAGAGGAACAGGCCTTCATTCCTGGTGTTTCCTGGCACTGTGGCTGTGAGATGCTAATTAGAGAGAAATGAAGTCTGTGTCAGCCAGGAAGAACAGGGCTGCTGCAAGGAATGCTCTTTTGTACGTAAAATGAAGCTCAGTGAGCTGGGAGCGCTGAGCCCCGACCCCTTCGTACAGCCTGAGTCTTCCTTCCATGTGTCAAAATTTTCTCCAAATGAAATCCTAGGCAAAGTAAGGGCAAGATACCTGGGCCCCAGTTATTTTGCGCATTTATCTTACCTTGACCTCCAGCGTCCTCTTCCTTTCTTTTGTCCCTAAGCCCAGGTAATTTCACTTCCACTTAGGATGATGTCTGGCTTACTTAAACAAAAATGAAACTAGAACAGAAGACGGGAAAGCTTAGTTCCTACCCCAGCTCCCTCAAGAACTCCCTTTATGACACTGGGCATGTCATATGGCCTCTCTAAATCTCAGTCTCCCCGTCTTTTAGATGAGGGTGTTTTGGACAATATGATCATGCCTATGATGACATAGTTGAAAGCACTAACTCTGGAGCCATCGTTCCTGAGTTTATAGTTCAGCTCTTCCATTACTCATGTGTGACCTTGAGCAAGCTGCATAAGCTCTCCATGCCTCTGTTTTCTCATCTGCAAAATGGCATAATAACCATGGCTCTCTTCTAGATTTATTTGGAGATTAGCAAGCAATGCACTTAGAGTAATGCCCAACATATAGAAGGTCATGTAGTCAGTAACTGTAGTGGTGATTGCAGTTATTATCTGCCATCTCCATTCATGAATCCATACATTGTGGGTCTGCACTACTGTTTGCCTAGAGCATGTCCCAAATCTCCTAGTGGTTAGCACTTATTCTTTTTACTTTCATTGTTGAGAAAATATACAATGACAGAAAGCTGCGATGAATTCAGTAATGTTTTACATCCATGTGTATTCATCATAATAGTCCCTATATTGTGCAAGATATTGATTCATATATAGTCAACACTTGATGAGACAACAGAGAGTTTCCCAAATCCTGCCAGCAATGATGTGTTCCCCAGTTAAAAATCTCTGAGCTACATTATTGTTTCTTCCAGCATAGTTCTTGCCTATGATAGGCATTAAATTAATGTTTGAATAAACAAACAAGCAATGGATGAATGAATGGATGGATGGATGAGTGTGTTTAACATTTGTTTCTTGATCAAGTTTAAGCACAATAATAAGTGTGTGCACATGTCAATGTGTGAGAGAGCATTTGCAGAGAAGGTCCCAGCTATTTCTGTTGCAGGGAAGGAGATGGTCCTAGTTACATATTTTGCATATTCCCCCATCTGTTAGTTTAAAAGGTCATTTTTCACTGCAGTCCTTTCAGCTGTCCATCCTTGTCAATAGATAAGCACTCCCTTGCCTCTCCCATGCCTTCCTCCTCCAACAATGAGGGCTTTGTGCTGGGAAGATTGCCTGTGATGCCTCCTTCCCAAGGCCCCAAAGCCTTGTCTCGCTTTTATCAAGGGTATTGATGGGGGAGGGGACCCAGACAGTTGGACTCGGGAGCTGGGCCTGTGGCCTGGTGCCAGCTGAGCATGTCAGGCCGAGGTAGATAATTCAAAGTCGGTTCTGGGATACAGGCAGCCTGTTTACTTGAGCTGGTTATCCAGCCATTTGGACTCACTGCCTTGGAAGTTCTGTGCCTTCATCCAGGCCCAGTAGGGGATGCAAATCTGAAGAGGATGGTTGGGAGAAGTCAGAAGGGTGTGCAGGCAGCATGGGGGTGTGAAGAAACTCACCCTATAGGACAAGGGGCTGCTGTGGCTATTGCCTCTTAGGGCTTCAACTCACTAATGAGGTTGAAATACTAACAGCCTGCCTGTACACACACTTACTCAGGAACGCATTGACTTGGGCTGCTTAATGAGTGTTAGTCAGGAATCTAAGAAAGGTCTGGGCAGGCGCCTGGCTGATGCCTTGTTGATTAGAATATTGAATGTGTCGCCCTGTGAAAGCCAGCAGTTGTTGGAGAGCATGTGCAGTGTGGAGGCTTCCTGAGTAACCCTTACGTTCCCACTGCTTCTAGATGTTTGCATGTCACAAGCTGATCTGGTATGGACTGGTAATGACAGCGATTTGGATAACAACTAGGAGGAAAATGAAAAATTATCACAATCATTAATAATGATTACCAAACCTAGACACCCACCAGAAAACCCACCAACCAGGATTCTATTGGTTCCTTTGCTTGTTGGTTCTAGTTGCTTTAAAAATACAGACTCCTGGGCCACTTTCCTAATGATTATATTTCTCTAGACCTGGAAGTCCAAAAATCTATATAGTTAAGAAGTGTGGTGTGTGATTCTGCTGCCTGACTGAACCCTGGCTTTGGGAATTGTAACTCAACTGGACACGTTGACCCAGAGTGTATCCAACTGCCACTTCCTTAACTTCATGCACATCGCTTAGCCTCAGAACCTCCATTTTATCTTCTCTAAAAATGGATTAGGTAAAATGGTATAGGTGTATGGCAATTCTGCAAAAAAAAAAAAAAAGAAAGAAAGAAAAAGAAAAAACAGAATTATTATATGATCCAACAATTCTACTTCTGAGTCTATACCCAAAAGAAGTAAAAGTGGGTTCTTAAAGAGATATCTGCATATTGATGTTCAGAGTAGCATAATTCCCAAGCCAAAGGTGGGAGTAACCCAAGTGTCCCTTGGCAGACAAATGGATAAGCAAAATATGGTATATTTATGCCACAGGATATTATTCAGCCTTAAAAACATGAGTTCTGACATATGCTATAACCTTGAGGACATTATGTAAGTGAAATAAGCCAGTCACAAAAAGACAAATACTATGTGATTCTATTTGTGTGAGGCAGCAAAGTGTAGTCAAATCCATAGAGGCAGGAAGTGGAAAAGTGGTTGCCAGGGGCTGGAGGGAGAAGGAATGGGGCTTCTTATCTAATGGGTCCAGTTTCTCTTCTATAAGCTGCAAGTGATCTATAGAGGGATGGCCATGATGGTGGCATGACAATGTGAATTTCTTTTTACCAGTTAACTGTCCCCTTGAAAATGTCCAAGAATGGTAAATATTTGGTTGTGTGTATTTTGTCTCATTTTTTTAAAAAGTGGATTTGGTGTATCTGCCCTCCAGAGTCATTCTGAGGATGGCATAAAACAGCACCTGTAAAGGGCTTAGCACAGCGTCTGACACACGGAACCTATACCAAAGTGTTCCATTTTCTTCCCTTCATCATCTACCCATTTTCTTACCCAGCGTCCTCTTTTCCATGTTCTTACCTGCACAGATAAGTCTGAAGGGAAGGTGTTATGGTTTGGATGTGAAGTGTTCCCAAAAAAGCTCAGGTGTGAGACAATTCAAGAAGGTTCAGGGGAGAAATGATCAGGTTGTAACAGTCTTAACCCAGTCAGTGATTTAATCCCCTGACAGAGATTGACTGAGTGGTAGCTGATGTGGTAGGGTGTGGCTGGAGGAGCTGGGAATTAGAGCATGGCTTTGGGTATATATTTGTATCTGGAGAGTTTCTGATAACCATGTGAGCTGCTTCCCTCTGCCACACTCTTCCACACTCTTCCACCATTTTTCTGCCTCCCCTTAAGCCCCAAGGAATGAAGCTGGTCTTCTATGGACTAAGACCTCTGAAACTGTGAGCCCTGAAATAAACTTTTCCTCCTCTGTAGTTGTGCTGGGATCCTTTAGTCATAGCAGACAAAAAAAAAAATCTGACTAAAACAGAAGGGGAATTGGGAAAAAACGTTTGGTGATAGCAAATGATGATTTCTCCCATTTAACCTTCACTTACCCTTGGGAAGTTGGTAGTTCTTGTTTTATGAATGAAGAAACTGAGGTTTAGGAAGTTGCCTAAGATCACAAAACTAAGACAAGGCAGAGCTGGGCTGGCCTTACTGACCCTTCCAAGTGGCTTTCAGCCCTGCAGATAGCAAGGAAAGTGGCTGCCACTCTCCAGGGAGAATGTGTAAAGAGCCACACTTGCCAGTTGTCTTGAACTTTGAGGCAGTGAGAAACTTGGTTGAGATTCTTCCCAAGAATCCTTAAGGGAAGTGGAACCTTGATTGAGCCAAAGCTTTGTCTGGTCACCATCACCTGTTAGTGCTCAGAGAACAGCCCCAGAAAGCCCCTCCGGTAGAGGCTGCTTAGCTGTGTGACAAGGCAAGGCCCAGTCACACTCATAACATCAAAACATTAGCCTCTCCTAGAGACTGCAATTGTCTGACACAAGACGGGGTCCAAATCAGCCTTGAAAATAGCCACCTGCCTCCTAGGCCAAGCAGGAAAGATGGATGCCCCTTGGGTACAAAGGAATGCAACTGCCTTCACAGCATGTCTAGTTTGTGCCTGGCTCCAAGACAAAGAGAGCTGAGGAAGGGGGAAAACACGAGAGTGCAGTATGGTCTGGACCCCAGGAGTGTGGTGACTGCCAAAGTCAACATTAGGGTTAGGGTTTTATTACAATGCAAGAATTAAATCAGACAGCAAATGAATATCTGTGTTATCAACATCATCATCATAGCAAATTGAATAGCTCACTCAGATAGCTGAATAAAAATGATGATGATGATGATGATGATGATGATGATGATAGTGGTGGTCATAATGAAATAGGCAGCTGCAATAGCTGAACTGCACAGCAAATTGGATTCTCCCCAAAAATAAAAAAAATAAATAAAATTTGTGCTACCATATGCAGGGTCCATGCTAAGCACATTATACCCATTTCTTCCACTTTTCCTTAAAAAGTCCTTTGAGGTAGAGGTGCCCATCTCTGCTTTGCAGATAAGGAAGACTGAGGCCAGGTGACTCCTGACTAAAGCAGCATGGCTGTGTTGATCACAAACGGAAACGGAGGTCTACTTGGCCCCAGATAGTATGTTTCTGACTTCAGGAGATTTACTATGTCGTAAGTAAATCAGGGTTGATTATGCATTTTCAAAAACAAAATCATTTACTTGCTTTACAGGAGGAGTTCTTTAAAAAGTAGCTCTCACCTAGTGCATTTAACATAAAACCCTGATTATAAAGATTCATTTGGGAGAGAGCATTTTCAAGAATAATCCTTCCCATCTGTATGGTTGCCATAGTATTTCACAGCACTGTCATGGGTATTATGTTAAACATCAACTTGAGTTTCTGGTGGTGGCTCCCGGTGGCATCCCGGGTGGTGGCGGTTTTGGTGCCCGAAGCCGGGAGCGCAGAGTCGTTCCCGGGCGAGGCGGCCAGGCTATGATTGCGGGTCCCCGGCATCCCGCTCCGGCCAGCCAGCGTCCCTGTCTCAGCCTGTGCCGGTGCCCGTGCCCGAGCGATTTCCTCAGCCCGGCCCCGAGGCGCGGTTGTTGGCGGCGCCCCTGGCGCGCCCCCTGCTCTGATGGCGGCGGAAATCCAGCCCAAGCCGCTGACCCGCAAGCCGATCCTGCTGCAGCGGGTCGAGGGGTCTCAAGAGGTGGTGAATATGGCTGTGATCGTGCCCAAAGAGGAGGGCGTCATCATTGTCTCAGAGGACAGGACAGTTCGTGTTTGGTTAAAGAGAGACAGCGGGCAGTACTGGCCAAGCATATACCATGAAATGCCTTCTCCATGTTCATGCATGTCTTTTAACCCGGAAACCAGAAGACTGTCCATAGGTCTAGACAATGGTACAATCTCAGAGTTTATTTTGTCAGAAGATTATAACAAGATGACTCCTGTGAAAAACTATCAAGCGCATCAGAGCAGAGTGACGATGGTCCTGTTTGTCCTGAAGCTGGAGTGGGTGCTGAGCACGGGACAAGACAAGCAGTTTGCCTGGCACTGCTCTGAGAGTGGGCAGCGCCTTGGAGGTTATCGCACCAGTGCTGTGGCCTCAGGCCTGCAATTTGATGTTGAAACCCGGCACGTGTTTATTGGTGACCACTCAGGCCAAGTAACAATCCTCAAACTGGAGCAAGAAAACTGCACCCTGGTCACAACATTCAGAGGACACACAGGTGGGGTGACTGCTCTCTGTTGGGACCCAGTCCGGCGGGTATTATTCTCGGGCAGTTCAGATCACTCTGTCATCATGTGGGACATCGGCGGGAGAAAAGGAACAGCCATTGAGCTCCAAGGACACAATGACAAAGTCCAGGCTCTCTCCTATGCACAGCACACACGACAGCTCATCTCATGTGGTGGTGATGGTGGCATAGTTGTCTGGAACATGGATGTGGAGAGGCAGGAGACACCTGAGTGGCTGGACAGCGATTCCTGCCAAAAGTGTGATCAGCCTTTCTTCTGGAACTTCAAACAAATGTGGGACAGTAAGAAAATTGGCCTAAGACAGCACCATTGCCGCAAATGCGGGAAAGCTGTCTGCGGCAAGTGCAGCTCCAAGCGCTCCTCCATTCCCCTGATGGGCTTCGAGTTTGAAGTGAGAGTCTGTGATAGCTGCCATGAAGCCATCACTGATGAAGAACGTGCACCCACAGCTACCTTCCATGACAGTAAACATAATATTGTGCATGTGCATTTTGATGCAACCAGGGGATGGTTACTGACTTCTGGAACCGACAAAGTCATTAAGATGCACTGGCTTTCACTGGAGGCTGTGAGGTGGAACAGGGACCATTACATGTGCAGCCCTTGCCTGGAAGAATCCAGACTCATCCACAAGTGGGCTGCACTCAGCTGCTCTGCTTTACAGAAGAGAAAGTCTGGACCTGCCCTACTGTGGCACAGCACTAAGTGTCACAGGGCATGAACAGGCAGTTGCTATACCCTCCCTGTCTTCAGCCTCAGACCACTCTCAAAAGTCACAGGTCATTGTAGTACAATGTGGTAGAGGCGGAAGGGCCTCCTCAGGGGGGCACCTGCCAAGTGAAATAGAAAGATCTTTCTCAACTTAGAGTGGAAGGAACTCACTCAACAGCTGCCATCTAAGGGACCCTCTCTGCAGAGGCAGGAGCACGTGACAGGGCTTGGAACAGCTATTTCTTGCTATTACATTTTTTGCCCTTTTTTAAGACTCACGTATCATATGTCCATAACTGAATTCTAGAACATCTATGTTTACGTTTAAACTTTAGCTTAGCTTTACAACCAGGAACCACATATCAAACCCTCAGTGGTTTTAGTTGATAGTTCTACCTACACATTAGCCTTTCCACCAAGAAGCTTCTTTGGTTCTAACCTGGTAGCAGTATCTAAAAATTAGACCTGTGCCAATTGGAGTAGAGTCCCTCCCTTATATTTTCTAATTCAAGGGAGTTTTTAACAGTAGATAGCCCTTGTCAGAGATGTTGAAAAGGAGATTAAAACTTTGAGTGAAATATGAATTTGATAGTCCTTCTTAAAGTCCCTTCTAATCTTGTGATTTCATGATTCTGTGAATGTTCTTTATTACTGGACTAACCTAAACGGGTAATAGTCACATGGCTGATGTCACTCAGACACATGCGAGCATATCACCATACCTTTTTTGGTTTCTGTCACATCAAATGCATTGCTTTCTGAATTTTTCTGTCTAGAGCCTGATAGGTTTGGTTTTAGAAAAAAAAATGGTGAAGGTGGAAATTAATCATGGTACCATCTCATTAAAAATAAATACCTCAAAATATTCACCTTTATTGAGTCCAGAGTATTTGACTTCCTTGGGAGAAGTGTCTAAGAATTTCCAGTTGGTTCAAAAGTTAGATTTGGAAATTGTCCTTGATATTTATGATTTTTTAAAAATTCCCTTGGTTCTCTAGGATGCATGAGAGGGGAGCTATAACTCAAAAAAGAGGAATCTTGCTTAAAAAAAAGCATTTCTCATATATATTTTGCAATCACTTAAATGAAGGTCAGCTGTCTGTCAATAGCATACACCAATATGAAGAATGGACCAAAACACTTGTGTCGCTGTTAGCCATTGTTCTCAAATACTCATGTCTTATATGCCATTTGCCTTGCTTTTTAAATGAGTTTGTTTTTCAAGGTACTGTCAAATTGCAAAAGAAAATCTTTATATAGAAAGTATAAAAACTTTTCCTAACTGGACGACAGGGAAGGTGCTAGCTAGCCCCACATCAGTACCTGCCCCACTGTGTTCATAACCAGGGTTGCTTTTCCATGCTGCCCGGCCGTCAGGCTGTGGCCCACATCTGGACCTGGCTGCAGCAGGCATGTTACTTTATGGTTTCTTTTTCCTTTTTCTGGAATGAGATTCTCTGAGGGGTCAGGCTGAGGATGTCATAAGCCTGAAGCTGGACCAGCTCTCTCCAGGGTGGTTCTGGCCAGCCTCCCGTGCTATATGCCACTGATTCCCCCAACCAACCCAACCAGTCCTGAAATTGACCTCCTGATGAAGTGGTCTGAGCAAGAAGGTCCTGTGATGTTGAGATGCCTGCATCCAGCCCTCCATTAATTGCTGCTGAGCCTTGTGTGTTCACTCTGCTCATTTCCCCACTGTGCCGCCCTCTAACCTCTAATATGTACATGTAGCCATTACCAACATTAAGACTCTCATGCAGAGTTGCCTCCATGGTTTAAAATAAATGTCTGTGAATACCTGCCTGCAAAAAAAAAAAAAAAAAAAAAACATCAACTTGACTCACACAAAAGCTCATCACTCTTTTTCTCTATGGCAACACCATCTATTCAGTATCTGTCAGTGGTTAAAAAAGCAGTTGGTGCTGCCAAAGTCCTGAATTTGATTCTCAGCTCTGCTACTTACTGGCTCTGTTAAGTGTGAGCAAGCTTACCTAGCATTTCAGAGTCTCAGTCTCTTCATCTGTAAAGTGGGCACAAAAGTTAATTGGGGGTATACATAACAAATGTTAAGCCCTTATCTTCCTGTGCCCCAGAATAAGTGTGGAATGCCACTTGTGATTTTCTATGTTCACCACAAGCTCCTAAGGACAATTTGACTTCCCATGTGGAAAGTTCTGGTAATACTGCTGTAACATACTGATGTTCTGTTCAATCTCAAGAGAACTTTCCAAGCATCCTCAGGTCCTGGTAGCACAGGGAGGCTGATGAATTGGGCTTTCTTGAAAAGCCAAACTATCATGCTGAGTCCAGGGTGGAGGAAATTTCCCCAGTCTCTTCCTGTCCTGTCTGCCCCTCAAGGACCTCATCAGAGTAGAGGAACCCAGAGTCTTGTGGTCAGAGCAGGCACTAGAGATAGCACAGCAGGACATAGCAGGCAGGCAGCTTGGCCTCTGAGGTGTAGGTGAGATATCTGGCTGGTACCAGAGAGCAGAACCCTGCTTGCCACTGGAGGCCTTTGCAGCCCTCTTCTCCCATCTCTGCCTCGTTTTTTCTTGCCTTGCTCACAGTATTCTTGTATCCTGGACAGGCACCTTGGAAGGCCCAAATAAGAGAGGTACCTGAGTCCAGCATGGAGAAACACAAACCACACCTTCCCTCTTTCATATGCTCGGCATCCTTAGGAATAAAGCCAGTTGAATATTCAGATCTAGAATTCAGGAAAGAGGTCGGGACTGGAGACCAAGACTTAGGGTGAAGTCTCAAGAGTACCCATGTGGTCACCCGGGGTGGGTGGGTGTATAGCATGAGAAGAAACAAACAGATGGAGTTTAGTGCAATGATTAGGAGGAAATGAAGATGTGATCTGGCCCATGGTAGTGACAATGGAAGGAAAATTACTGAGGTATAGTCAATAGGATGTGGTTTCTGCTGATTGGAGAGTTAGGGAAACAATAAAGAGAGGTGATTCAAGGTTGACTAAATCCAGCCCCTTCCCAGCCCCTCCTCTGCCCAGGGGTAGCTGGGCAGGTAGCTTTACCTTTGTGCTACTACTGATTTCCACCATGGCAAACCTCGCAGCCTGCTATGATTTTCTATGAATGTGTCAGCATTTGTGCTTCTGTCAACACAGCACTGATTGACTTCTGTTTGGGTTCAGTGAGCCACCCTGCCCCCCCACACACACACACACTCCAGCCCTCACTCTCTCTCTTCCTGTTGTGTTTTTCTTCATAGCACTAACCTGCAAAGATAATTATTTATTTCTTTTCTATTTCCCTCAGCCAGCACTAAGCTAGGGATAGAGTTGGTCTGCTTTGTTCACAGTTATATTCTTAGGGCCTAGAAGAGGGGTCAAGATGCTCAGAACCCATTTGCTGAACATCTCCTGCCCTTTCACATCCCCAGGTTGAATGTCCCTCATCCCAATGCTGCACAGGTGGCCTGGCTTGTAATTATCCTCCACACAGCAGTTCAAAGGGTATCTACATTGCTCTGCTCTGAATAATTGGACTGTTACTGGATAAAAACACTGATAAACAGGACCAGTTACATAAATTGTAGGATACCAGGCAAAATAAAAATGTCACACCCTGGTTCAAAAGTTATTAAGAATCTCAAAATGGCCACTGCAAAGCAGAAGCATGGTGGCTTCTGAGCACGGGCTTCATGGGTTGCCAGGCCCTGCAGCCAGCCCTGCTGATGAGGACCAGGCCTTAGAAGGCTGTCAATCCCAGGCACTGAATTTATATTTTGTCATGTAGAAAGTAAGCAACAGCAGAAAGATTTTGAACAGAGGTGACATTTAAAGTTTATTTTGTTGTTTCCCAACTGTAGGTCATAATCACTGTGAAAAATATGCCCAAATACAGTAAAGTATAAAGCCCTCTTAATCTCTTCCTACTGCCTCTAGCCCTGCAGGCGACCGATCCCAAAGGAGCCAGTGAGCATTTGGTTAATTTCCTTCATCTTTCTGAGTTTGTTTTTTTCTATGTCATAGAGTTAAGAGGGCACTTCAGCAACAACTTTGCATCCTGCTTTGTTCGTGTGAGGTTGAAAGGAGGAGGAAGGGGACTTTTTAAATACATGTCTAGGGAGATGGGCATGGATACGAGTTTATGGAGTGCTTGGTGGGTGTATGGTTGGTGGCAAGGGACTGAGAGGGAGGTGGAGCTAGAACCCTGGCACTTTGGAAGCTGGAGCCACTGTGCCAGGAGACTGGCCACAACCCCACACCTTCTCCAATTCCCCTGGCTTGTGGCAAAGAACTTCAGGCCATGTCTTCCAGGTGTTCTGCAAAGTGACAGTAAGCATTAGGAGGCATTTCTCACATACAGCTTTTCCTGTCCCCCACTCTAAGGCTGGGCAGCAAATGGGAACCCACCAGAGAGCTGGTGTGGCAGGGGGAGGGTGTCTGGTGTGGGAGGCAGATGCCTCAGGGTCTAGTTTTGCCGGTTTTGTTGGTAATCCCCAGTGCCTGGGCTGGCAAAGGAGAGAGTTAACATTGTCATTGGATCCTTAATTGTGCGTTTCATGAATTTTCATGTTTCCGCTTGCAAGCTTAATGTTGCTTTCTCGGTGAGTTTTTTTATACTTGAGCATAAGAGACTTGTAATTACAGAGTGTTGTGGATTGCAGAGAGTGATTAAAATGGATTTCATGAAATCTGAAGCGTCCCCTCCCCCTCCCCCCACATCCACACACACCAGTCCAATAGGCGGGGGAGGAAGTCAGACAGAATCCCATAAATTTCAGAGAATCAGGATCTGAAGAGTATTAATTTTCTTTATGCTTTTCCTCCCTGGATCATGGATCTGCTCCAAGATATCTATGCCCCCTTCTGTCTTCCTCTCTTCCTTCTCTTCCTCCTCCTCCTCCTGAATGAAGTCCAGCTCTGTCCCTGACCCGCTGCCAACTCTGACCCCAGGGCCAGCTGTTTTCTCACTGAAGAGACCATGAGATGAAGGGAAGGTTTTCATCTTTGCTTTAGTTGGCTGCTAAGCTTTCATTACCTTCCCAGCCAGACTCTACCCATCCGAGAAGCCCTTCACTGTCAATCAAGGCTGAAGATCACTACAACCAGTGAAGGCCAAGATACCCATTTTGGCTTCTCTCCTCCTAAAACAAGGCAGTGCTGGATGGATGGCAGAGCTGACCTTCTCTACCTTAGTCTGAATTAGGAAGAAGCTGGTTGGTGTTCAGAGGACATTAAAAGAATAAGCAACTGGGCAGTGGGTGGAGGACTTCCTGGAGGTGGAGGTGCTCTGCCTTGAAGAAAGAGGAGGATCCTGGTGGGGTCCCTGGAGAAGGAAAGAAGGGCTGCAGGAATCCAGCCTGGCTAACCTAGAAGGTGACTCCCCAGGAATGATTCCCTTGACTGGTGGGAACCCCGTGCATGGACATGAAAATGTGTGCATACACATTAGTGCTGGAAGCCTTGGGAAGGCTACTCAGACAGGGCTTCCATGAAAAAGGAGAATGGCCACTGCACCCCAGCCTGAGCCAGGCTGTACCTTTGTGTGAATTAGAAAATAGTGCCCCCAAGGCCACCAGCTCCGAACCAGTGCTCTGGAGCTGTATGTCCTTGAGCAGTGAACAGTCTGCCCCACCCCATGTGGTAGTGAAAGCACCTCTTTTCCTCTCAGATCATACCTTCTCTTTGCCCCCTCCCATAATCATACACTGCACCCCCCTGGACTCTACCTGAGTTTCTAAGAATTACATACATCTCAGAACTCAACCCCCACATTCTAGAATTTAATCATTCATCTGATTGATATACAAGTATAAACAAATTAACAAGCACAGGTATACTAGGCGTGTGTGTATGTGTATGTGTGTGTCCTTTAAATATTTCATAATAGAACTGCTAATGGCAGAACATCACGGTTTGTGGTTGGGCAGGGAAGTCCACCTCCTCCACCCTGACCTGAGGCAGGGCCCGCTGGGTTCCGCAGCCTCCTCAGCCACCCCACCTCTCCCTGCTCATATCTCGCCCTCCTTCCATGAACCTGGAGTTCCCTCACAGATAATATTTCATAATTCCATACCTTGGTTGATCCCTCTGCCTGGAGTGTGTCTCTCCCACTATTTGCCATTTTAACAAGTTCCTTCCAGCCAGGATCCAGCCACCTCTGCCCCTGAGATCTCCTTGACCCAGCCTTCCATCCATCTTTTCCTGTTTGACCCTTGTTTCTGGTGAGGACAGCCTCGGTGCATGTGAGGTGCCATATCCTATTTGACTCCTAAGGTTGACCTGGGCCTCACTACCTCTGTGACCCCTGTGCCTAGCACAGGTTCTGGTCCATTTAAGGAGGCTCCAGCAGTGGTTGTTGTTGGGTAGGGCTGTATCCCTTTGGTAAATGAGTGAACTCTAAAAGAAGAAGGAGTTCTTTTACAGCACAAGACGCAGGAAAATGGCCACAGTTCCATAGCCAGAGAGAGCAAGATCAGGAGCTTCCCTGACAGAGCCTGTCTCTCAGACACCATGGCCCAGTTTCCACAACGTCCCTTCAAGAGCAAAGCCTCCATCCTTCCAGGTAGGGACCTGTGCAGACCTCACCTCTTTTTTGCCCTGATCTTTGGAACTCACCAGAAATGTACATCCCTTTGCATCTGACTGGTCTGTGCTTCAACTGGTAGATCCTGAAGCCATAAAGGGACAGTCCTTTCTGCTCCTAAGTTTGCACTATCAAGTGGCCCTGGTCAAAATGACTAATATCTCCACTGCACCCCCCCGCCGCCCCCCCCCGCCCCCGCCAGCAGCACCTATTTCACTGGGCCTCCTGAGTGCCAGGTCCTAGACTCTAGGTGCCAGGCCACAGATGCCCATCCATGGTGCCTAGGATGCTGTGAATGAGTTAGATGGGATGCTGCTGCCACCCCTTCCACTCCAGAATGGCTTAGAAAGGGCTTTGGGGTCAGACCAACTAACACTTCTTGCTGGTGAATTCCTCCTTATTCTTAGAGTCTAGTTTAAAGGTCTTTCCTGACCCCATTAGTTGAAACAGTCCCCCATGCCTCCTTGGCTTAGCGCATAGCCATCGTCACCACTCACCAGCCCCATGCCCACTGGATTTTGAGAAGACCCCATCTTCAGCAGCACCCTCAGGGTGGGACCAGGTTTTGTCTCCTGTTGCCAACCTGCCACGCAGCTGCCCGACCCTTATCAACTCACTGCATACAGAAGGTGGTGACATTGATCTGGCACTGGAACCACCTGCACCTTGGAAGGGTGGCTGGCACCTCGCTTCCTTGAACCTTCCCACGTCCCTGCTCAGCACCGTACATGTTAACATCCCTCTGTGTACAGATAAGCAGCTGCAGCGGGAATCCACAGATGTGGGCACAGTGATGCATGACGTATGCTGGCTTCACAAAATCAAGGAGGTGGAGTTGTCCTAGGCCAGCTGAGTGGCTGAAAGCACATTTTACAGGAGGTTCGTTGTGGGTCTGGGGAAGGGCAAGGGAGAGGCAGGAAGAGAAAGAGGAAGCAGGTGGAGAGGCTGGGCCAAGGACAGAACCAGAGCCCAGGAGAGCTTCACATGAACCATTTCTGTGCTGGGTGCACCATGATTACCAGGCTGGGCAGCCAGCACCATTGCTGGCCTGTGAGAGCTGAGGAAGGAGGAGAGTTCTTTTCTAAATTTTAATCAATATTTCTATCTTTTCTCAATTCCAAAAGTAATTCTTCATAAAGATGTTGTGTCCTTCTGAAGGTATAATTTGGAGGCACATAATGTCCTTTTTTGTCTTACTGGTTATGTTACTTTTGAACAGTTGGTTAAAGCGGATTGTCAGTCCATGCTCTCCAAGGGAACAGAGCCAAGAGAAGGCATGTGTGTGGTTACATATACACATACATGGAATCTCTCTCTCTCTCTCTCTCTCTCTCTCTCTCTCTCTCTCTCTCTCTCTCTCTCTCATATATATATATATATATATATATATATATATATATATATATATATATATATATATATATATATATATTCATGTTTGTAATCTCTTTACACATCTCAGGCAGGAGCTGATGCTGCAATCTTGAGGTAGAATTTCTTCTCTGAGAAAACTCAAGTTTTTGCTCTTAGGGCCTTTCAACTGATTGGATGAGGCCCCCCCACATTATGAAGGCTCATCTCCTTTGCTTAAAGTCAACTGACTATAGCGGCAACCACACTTACAGCCCACCTTCAAGCAGCATCTAATTAGCCTTGGGTTAAACACCTGGGCACTAGATTCCAGCCACAGAGACACAGATGAGAAGCATAGATGGTGTCCAATTTCTCCCATTGCCATTTCTCCTTTGTAATATGGAAGAATTTTGTAGGGAGATCCTTTAAGATGATGCCAATACTCTGCTCCCCCTGGAGTTGAGCATCTACTGCTAGAATGTGGCAGTATATGCTGGGTTCAGTACATAAACAGCCCTCCTTGGAGAAGGGCTCTGGAAAGTGAGCCTCTGATCCCAGCTCTACCACTCAGCTGACCGTGGCCTTGGTCAAGCTCCCCAACCTTCCTATCTAGGTCTACCTTGCTCACCTGGAGTGACAGTACTTTCCCAACAGCTTGTAATGTCCACTAAGTATAGCAACAACATGTGTGGAAATGCCGTGCACAAGGAAGGCACCCCACAAATGGGTGTGGCATCAAGGGCCTCAGACAGACACACTCATGCCTTGATGAGGTAGCAACCAATAGACCCTGGGCCATTTCCGATGAGGAGGATGGTCTGAGACCATGGTAGATGTTCCTCGAGGAAAACCATTATGTTCATCATCCTTATCACGGGGTGCAGTGTTGAACCCCACCAAGGGCTACATTTTGATAAATGAGAAAAAATAAGCTAGACGTTTACTTTGGGATTAAACAGTTGTCATTTTTCTTCAAGTACCCAATAAAATAGAAACTATGCTATCATTTCTTTCCAGTTGATGTCCATTTCAGCTTACTTGGCTGCTGCTTGGAAGAGGTAGATTCACTAATCTACTGGAATAGGAAAAGCAGAAATCAGGATCAGGTCTGTGAGTTCTTGTCCTGCCTCTGCCATTATTTGACACCGTGACCTTGGCAAGTTAGAATCCCTCTTTGAACCTCTGTTTTCCCATCTGTAAATCTAAATATGCACCTGCAGGGCTGCTTCAACCAACCAAGTCACTTGGTTGAACCAGTTGGTACCCAAAAGCATATGCAGCTCTAAAACCCCAAGAGTTGGTGACATGATCATTGGTTTCCCTTAGGGGACATTCAGGTGGTGGAGTCACCTGCCAGACCCTCTCTTCACATACTGCTCCATGAAGTGCCCCCAGCAGCCACATCAAGGCAGGATTCCACCTGGGACTGCCCATCTTTAGTGCTCTCCTTCCTTCCTGTTAGGCTGGGCTTTCTTTTCAGTGGGTGTCAGCAAAAGTTTAGTGATGGAATGAAGGCATGAGCGAACAGCGGCGCCCCTGCTCAGTTACTTCCCCTTCTTGCCTCCAGGGCACTGCTTGGCCTCTTACTAACTCTATCACTTGTGACTTCATTTAATTTTTCTGGGTCCCAGTTTCATCTGGAGGCTTAAAGAGCACATGTGAAATATCTGCATAGTTGTTGTAGAAATCAGTGCTTCTTAGATTTTGAGATTTCATGGTAATGCAAAATGTCAAAACAAAGTTGCCAATTTTGTATTTTGCTATTGTAAAATTAGGACAGGATTAGCATTTCCTAGTGCCATTAATTCAAAATAGTAAGTTGAGTCTGCCCAGCACCGAGGTGGTTCTCTCTGTATATCAACTTGATCTTGTGATCGCTCTCAAGATGGAGGTGATATACAATCACCTTGATCTTGTGAACTGCCACTCAGAGTCACCTTTCCCTAGCTAGTTTAGAGCAATAGTTACCAAGACAAAGTCTAGTAATGCCTTGAGGTCAGCAACATAGGACTGAAACCAGCTAGGGGAAGAGGGACCTTTCTTCTTGACCTGCCTGGCACATTCAGTAGACCCCACTAGCTCTGCCCAGATACAATAGAAAAGGCTCAGAACTGAGAGCCAGAATTCATAGATTTGAATCCCGACTATCTCTTATATACATTGTGAATCTTGGACAAGTCTCTTCTCTACTCTGAGCCTCAGTTAGCTCATCTGTAAAATGAGCTCAATAATGCAATTGGGCCAGTCTCACAACTGCTTTTAGAATTAGAACAGCAAAGGATGGAACATGGGTCTAGCCTGCGATGCTGTTTACATATGAAGGATCAGCATACTCTGATATCTGACCTCAGTGAAGGCAGTTGAGGGCACAGCTAGGAGGGGTGAGAGTCAATTTTGATGGTATGAACCCTAGAGGATGATGAAGTCAGTATTTCAGACATCCTTTGCTCCTGGGTTCCCAGATTAGAGGTTTTTACCCAATGTCAGAGTAGATTTGTTAGAGGATACAGGTAGCATGAAGTTGTAAATTTCAGCTTAACCAGACTTATAAGAAAGCAGTAGCAGAAATGGGAGTTCCAAATGAAGTCAAATTATATTTATTGGTTTTATAACAGCTGTTAAATAGGTTGAGAAAGAGAAAATAGTGATTTTACCCTTTTGAACTGAAATAGGGGTTAGTTGGTGGCTCACACCTGTGCTATATCAAATTGTGGGATCCATCAAGTATAATTATAGAACTTAATTATAAACTCCACTGTCATGTGCAGGCATTTACCTGTATATCACAAAACTTTTCAAGATACTTTGTTTTAAAAAAAATAATGTTTACAACTAAATCCTCGAATGGTGAAGCCACTAGCACTATGCAATTCTTGGGAAGTGGGCACTTAACATCTTTCCAGGGGTGCTTGGCCCGTATGCTAGGACTGAATACATCTTTCCAACTTGACTGAAATTGGGCAAGTGGTAGAAATGGGCTTGTCTCCTATCCCTGTCTCAACTCCCTCTGAACTTGGCAAAGTGCTTTGTGTACATTAAGATCCCTCACCTAAGAAGTGACCCCATTTCACTCCTCATTCAAAGGCCAGTAACAAGTACATACCCTTTTGATCCAGTGATAACATTTTAATGGAAATAAGCAGAACATCACACCTAGGTATTTGCACAAAGATGCTCACTGGCAATGCGCTTGTCTTCATGGGAGGACTAGAACAATCTAAGCATCCACCTGCAGGGCTAGTTAAACCAACCAGGTCACTTAAACAGGGAAATCTAGCAGTGGCCAAGGTGCGTGTGCATATGAAAGATGGTCATCATATGGGGGTGTATGAGAAATCAATATAAATAAAGAGGCCACGTCTTTACTATTTTAAACAAGTGTGTGAACACACACACATGCAGAAAATGTCTGGAAGGATCACTATGCAGTTAAAGGTTAGTTGTGAGTCTTCTGAATAGTAGAGTCACAGAGGGTTTTTGTTACTTTATTCTTCCTGAAATTTCAGGAAATAAAAATATTTTTTTACTTCCTTCCAATCTGTTATTCTATTTATTTGTTTGTTTCAATCAGTTCGTTACAGTTACATGTAAAAGCGGAATTCATCATGATAGTTCATCCATGCACATGACATAGTTTGATAAACTTCCCTCTGCTGCTCGCCCCCTTTCCCTCCCCTCCCCCCACTCCTCCATCCCCCTCTCCACTCTTCTTCTTCTATACATGCTAGGTAAGTGCCCTACTACCAAGCTATACTCCCTACAAAATTTCTTGAATGCCTACTATACAAAATCCTTGCTTTTGAGAAGTTTACAATCTTGTCAGAAAAATATGAAGAATAAATAATTGGACAGATAACTACCAATGCTGATGAGTGCTTGGAAGAAAATGAGATAGTTTGAGAGACACTGATGGAGCAAAGGGGAGGTGAGATCAACTTCAGTTGGGATGCATGGGAAGACCCCCCTACCAAAGAGACCTAAGAGATAAGAAAAGATAAAAAAGAGACAGATGGGATCGAGAGTAGAAGCGTTCTAGGAGAAGGAACAGCTGATCAAAGGCCCTGGAGAAGAAAAAAAAATGTTGTACAATAATGATGTAATATTTTTGTAATGTGAAAACAGTTCCTTTTGTTCAATCCATTTTATTCATTAAGAATACCATAGGACAAGGCTAACTTCTGTTCCAGAGGCCCAGTGGAGAGCAGTTGGCATAGGTGTGAGGAGCTGAGCTGAGGAAGATGCCCTTTGTGTGGCCACCTTGACAGATTCTCTAGAAGGGGCATCTCCAAAGAGACCAACTCATGGTTTCATCATTTGCCTAACTTTTCTTGATTTTAAGCCTGTTATTTTTTAATTTTTGTTGTTGTTGTTTTACATTTTAACATTTCTAAGTGCAGAAAATATCTTTATGATCAATGTGTACATTGACAGTAGTGTTCCATTTCCTTGTCTCAAGAAGGCTATTACTGAGTTGGTAGTGCATCTTGCAATTGCTGGCATCTTAGGACTGACGAAGTGTGGTAAGGTACTCAAGTGATGCTAAGAGGACTGGTCAAAAAGCCTCAGTGGAAACTAGTGTTTTCTCCCAAAAGGGAGTATCTGGGCCCAAGGAATGTACCGGATCCTCTAGATCTTCATTCACCCCAGAATACCAGCTGTGGGCATGCTTGCAACATGGCCTGGGCAGCCTGCAGGAAGCAATGAGAAAGGAAGACAGACCAGTAACTGGTCAAGTACAGCACCACCGGCTTAATGCCAGTATGGAAAGAAAGCACGGAGGCTGAAGGAACAGAGGTGGCGCCCTCAATCCTGCTCAGATAGGAAGAAAAAGCTCAAGAAAACATTACAAGGCAGACACCGCAAAACTCATTGGAGGCAGAGAGACAGAGAGGCACAACCTATATGATCAGGGAACAGAGAGTTGTGCCATCAGGCTGCAAGGCACAGTAGGAAGACAGCCTCCTCATCTTGAAGTTATGCTGGGCCTCGATGTGTGTCACAGGGATTGGAGACTTGGAAAGACTTAGGCCAAGAAGAGACATGGCTGTATCCAGGTTTTAGAACTACTGTGATTCCAATATGGTAGCCCCTAGCCACAGGCAGCCATGTAAGTTCACTGAAATTAAGTAACTTTTTTTGAAATCCATAAGAATATCTGAAAAAAATGTTAAATAAAAAACTCAGCTCCTCAGTCACACTAGTCACATTTTGAATGCTCAACAGCCATCTGTGGCTCATTGGCCATATGGACAGTGCAGATACAGAACATGTATATAGTGGCACGAATTTCTATTTGGACAGACTGCTTTAGTGGGATCACTTGAGGAAGGTGGGAAGGAAGGACCAACAAAATAAATTGCAATACCCCTGGGATTGTTGTATGCCAGGCACCATTCTAAGTGTTTCACACATGTTCCTTGAACCTTCCCAACATCCCACAGACAGATGCAGGTCTTCTGGGTAATAGGAACCTTGGTGAAGGGACAAGGATGTAGATATCATTTGGCATTTTCCAAACCTTTTTCTAACTTAGCTGTGATTTCCCCTGGCCCCTATGTTATGCAACTTTGTGTTTTTGAAGAGTGGGGAGCTGAGCTGGAGCCTCAGCAGTGCTAACAAGGCTACCCATCTTACCAGCCCACACTGGCCATGAAGGAATTCCCTGGGGGCCCACCACATTTCATGACGAATACCACACAACCTAGCCACAAAGTTTTTCCAAGTGTCTAATCCAGCTTTCTAACCAACGCCAATTGATGCCTATTTCTTCTGTATATTTCTTCCCCCCAGAAAGTGGAGACTACATTTTAATAATATTAATAACTGCTGTATTTATATGCAGATTACTCTGTACTGGGCACTGTTCCAAGCACTTTACATACAAACCCATTTAGTCCTCATAAGAACTCTCTGATGTAGCTACTATTACATTGTCTATTTTACATAAAAGAGGAGAGGTTAAGTCACTTGCTCAAGGTCATGCTGTGTCCAAGCCAGGTGGCACCACTAGAATTTGAACCCACACGTTCTGGCCCTGAAGTCTGGTTCCCAGCTGTGGTGCTATGCAGCATCGGTGTAAATCTTCTGGAACTAGAAGACAGCTCTAAGTGTACTTTCCACCTGTTTTGGCTGGAGTGGTAGGAGAGCTTGAATCTGTTCCAGAAACCCTTGGCTCAAAGTTATGCCCAGTCATAACACAAATGCCTCACATTTTGGGGGCACTTTATGTCATTTTTAGAGGACTTTTCTGCCAGGAGTAGTTATAGTAATAGTCATCCTACAGTTACACCATGTTTTCTAGTTTACAAAGCTCCTTCATTTGCATGTTCTTATTAAATCCTCACACCAACCCCAAGAGGAAAGTGTGGCAAAGAGCATAGTTTATCGCACAACACGAGGAGCCCAGAGAAGCAAAGTCACCTGTTCCAGATCACACAGCCCAGCTGTAGCTATGTCCAATTCCGCTTCCATTGATCAAGAACCTCTTAGCCTTGTTAGTGGGTTCCCAAGTCAGACCAACTCAGAGGTCAAGGCCATGACCCTGTGTGCCAGCCCTGGAGCTGATTAAAATCAAGACCTGGTCCATTGTTTTCAGAAATAAATTCAGAAAAACTCAAGACCTCCACTTACATTTCACAGACACTAAATTCATAACCACACTTCTTAACATCTGCCTTTTCTCCATCCCTCTACTGCATTTATAGGCATCAGCTTCTGCTCTCGTTTTAAATATTCATTATGAAACTTTTTCATAAATAGTGAAGAGCATTTACAACACATGTGTGTGGAATAAATTCTGTGACACCCATCAGCTCACCTGGAAAACAGAACACAGTACTGCCTTCAAAGCCCTATGAACAGCCCAGCCCTTCCCCTCGCCCCACACGTAACTGCCCTCCTGCAATTACTCTGGCTCTTCTTTAGAGCCCTGGACTGCTTTTCAACCCTCTCCCAGAAAAGCACGCTCAGACTAGGAGTGTGACTCAGGGGTAGAGCACTTGCCTGGCATGCTCAAAGCACTGGGTTCCATCCCTAGTGTCACGCAGAGAAGGAGGGAAGAAAGGAATGAGGGACAGAGGGAGGGAACAAAGGCAGGGAGAAAAAGAAAAGCACTTTCCCCAGTCCACTTGCCTCTTGTGCTTCACTTCTTGCTCCTTACTCTACGTGCCTCTGGCATGACCTGTTCTGGGAGATGGATAAGGACCTGGAGAAAAGGGATAGAGGCCCCAGGCAGACTGCTTTTGCAGACAAGGTGAGTAGAAGTTGAGGGATGCTTGTTCTAGATCTTTTGTTCAGTATCTTTAGTAAATTGATGGGGGCTTTCTCTCAGACTTACTTCTGAGCAGCATTTCCACTTGTCACCTGGAACAAATCTTTTCTTCTTGTGGACTCCTAAACTGGAGAAGGCCCTGCACAGAATAGGGTTTCTTAAAATGGTCATTTTTTCCTACAGATATACAGTGTTCACTTACTATGTGCCAAGCAGTGTCATAGGCACAGGGAATGATGTGGCATGAGATGAGACAAATTGCCTGACCTCAAGAAATTTATTATCTAGGGCTGGTCTTCTCCCCATCCCACAAATGGCTCTGATCCTCTCTTCACCATTTTAGTATGCTCACCATCAAAGTCTGGCATGGAGATAAAATTAGATAATAAATATGAAAGTGTTTGGATATGAAAAGCAAGGCAGATCTTGGATGACCTTACTTGTAGGTCACACTACAATCCTTAAAATTAAGTCACATAAAGGGTCTGGAGCTTTGGGGATGCACATCTGTAGTTCTTTTAGTCTGCCACTAGATGTCAGTGATGTGTCAGAGGGGGCAGGTAGCTAAGAGTGAGGAGCTCAGCCAAGTTGTGGAAAGTGCAAAATAACTGCTCACTGTGCTAAATGACAAGGATGTAATATTTGTTATGTCATCTGATGCTCAGAGAAACCCTATTATTTTTATAACCTTATCTCCATTTTACAGATGATGAAACTGGTGTTCAAAGAAGGGAGAGACATAAATGGCAGTCTCCCCCTCATTCAGAGGGTACCCAGGCAAAGATTGCTAAAGTGACTACAAAGAGCTCTGATATGAAGAAGCATTCAACCAGACAGCCTTTATTGCCACTAAACTGCTGTGGACAATGTCTGCCCATATTTGGGGCTGCAAATGGCTGTCCAAATGCATGAGAACCAAGAAGTTCTGCAGTCCCCATAGCTGCCTGAGAGAATTGCAATGCAGGCGTTCATCAGGCAAGGGGAAGGGTGCAGGCTGAGCCAAGTGTAGCCAACAGGGCTGTCTGTTCTTTGCCAGGTGTGTTGGGAACAATGGTTATTGCATGCTTGGGCTTGACATGGTGATTACAAAAGTATCTTTGGGGACCTGATTTTGGAGAGCATATAGATGATCAGGGTGTCAGCACTGAAGAACTCTAGTCCAGGTCCTTCCTAAACAATCCCTAAGATGCTCTGCTGAAGATTAAAGGGGAAAGAGGGGGAGACTTCAAGATCAAATTTATTTGGGGTAAATCTGCATGGAATATTTCCAATGATCATTCCAATCAATAGGACCAATCATCCACTTCCTTGTTTAACTCCTAGGGGAGCAAGGACCTCTGGGAAGGGAAATGACAGAGGAAAAGAGGACACCGAGTTTCTGACTTCAGTGTCTAAAGAACATGCCCTGTGGAGTGGGATAAAAGATGGTGAGTGGGCCTCCTAATGGGGAGAGTTGCAAGGGGGCACTGGCCCAGATTCCCTGGGAAGAAAATCCCATCAACACTCCCTCAAGCAGAGCCCCTCCCAGGGGATGCCAGAAACAAGCTGGAGACCCTGGAAATGGCTGAGGGATGGGGCTGCTCAGACAGGAGGAGGCAAGGCTCATAAGTGTTGATAGCAAGATCAGAATGTCTCTGAGTGGCATCCCAGGCACTGGTTAGTTACCAGGGGGTGGATTTGGGCTTGGCAAGAGAAATGCTTGCATTTGTATGAGTTTAATGACTTATAAAGCCATTTTTGTATGTATCATCTATTCAAATAGTCAGCCTTAAAAGGGCTCTTTTTGCCCTTTCTTTCCAGATGAGAAAAAGCAAAGTCAGAGCAGTTCCCTCGTTTCCCCAAGTTCTGATGCCAAAATTAGAACCAGATTTTTCTAGATGCAATACCACCTTCTTTTCATGGCTAAAATTGTCCTGCAATGGTGATGGTGATGCTCATGATGCCGATGGCTGTGAGGCAGGGCTCGTGAGCTCTGCTTTGCAGATGCCAGTTCCAAGCCCCAGCCAGGGCCACCACTTACGAAGCATGGCAGAGCTGATAATGGGGAGGAATGAGTTTAATGCAGACTTCAGACTATTAGCTTAGTCTTCTCTGCTCCTCTTCCTTCCCATGAGCTCCTTATTACCAAGGGTGGGAGCAAGTCTGATGCCCCCTCAGCCAGCTTCTCTTTAAGCTGAGTCCTCCCTCCACCAGTGGTTGGGAGAAGATGGTGGCTGAGTCCCCGCTCTCTAGCTGCAATTGCTCTGACTCATGCTGAGGGGATGCCAGCACTCAGGCAGGTGCCTGGCTCAAAGTGCATTCTGGGGGATTGATGAGCAGGGTTTGGGGAGGAGGCTACCAGGAGTCAGAGGCCAGGAAGGGGGGTCCTGGGAGCAGAGTGAGGTGTTTGGCTTGGAGAGAGGGAAGCCAGGAGAGATAAGCAAGCTGGGTGTGCTGGGATCAAACAGTGAAAGATGATTCTCACCAGAGCCAGAGAAAGGGCAGGGGAAGACACAGGAGACCCATGCAGAGGGCTTTGAAGGCAGCAGACAGGAGCCTGGGCAGCCCAGACCAGGACAGCGCACAATACTGGGGACAGAGGATTCCGTGAGTTAAGAATGACACATGAGGCTTTATAATTCTGCAGAGCTTTTTGCAGCCATCACCAGCCATGGGATAAATACTTGCCTTCTGCTTCCTGGGTTCAGGCTTTATGCTGCAGATTTAGTTTCTCTTGGTTCACTGTCTTTGTTTTCCCAAACAGTTTGGGTATTTGTATGTTTTATTTGCTCGTGGTTGGTCTGCTGACTCCAAGTTCTGATTCAGGTGGTCTTAATTTATCAAGCCTTCTTATTTGTTTCACATTCTGGTTTTAAGAACTAACAAAATTTAAATGTAGCCCTAATGGGGAGTCTGTGAGTGAAAAATATCATCCCCTGTTGCCTCAAAGGTGGCCAAATGGCACTGAGATGGAGTCACATGTTCGCTGTTTTGTGCCATCCTGGAAATGCCACTCAGTGTGTTCGTTTGTCTATTCTCCACGTAGGACAAAATGGTATTCCCTTTCTCTATTTATTTTTGGAGAAGTTCAAGGGGGACAGAAATCCCTTTGAAGTATTTTGAAGAGGACAGAAGGCAACCTGGATTTGGTGATGAAAATATAGGACATTTCAGCTTTCAAATGTTTGTGCAAAAGAAGGCAAACTGAACTTCAAGGCTCAGATCCTGAGTCCTTGGCCCAGAGAGGGAGGGGACAGCTGGCCAGGGTTGCATTGCCTCAGAAGGTCAGCTGGTGATTCCTGTTGGAAAGTTCTGGAGCAACTTCAGACTCCTTCCTGAATCTGCAGTGGTGAAAAAGAATTCCTCTTATCCACCATACATAGCTCTAACTGCTTAGTTCTTCAGGAAGCAAGCAGAGGGAGTAGACTGCCGGCAAAGGTCTCTGGACCTGCCCTCACACACCAGCCACATCATGACTGGTAGCCTGTCCTTTACAAATCAGTCCGCCTCTCTCCTCATCCATGGAATGGGGGCGACAGAGCCCCTTCTCAAGGGCTGTTGTGAAGACGTACTACTTTTTTTTTAAAAAAAAGCTTTTTTTAAAAAAAAAGCTACTTTTTTTAACTTAGCATTTATGAGAATAAAATATTTGTGATGGCTATTATTAGATTTGTCACTGAAATGTTATCAGTCATACCCAGGACCAAATGAAGTGTGTGTATGTGTGTGCGTGTGCGTGTACACACCAGTGCATGTGTTACACCCACACAAGAATTGATCTTCCAAGAAAAGGGATTTAAATTTGTGAGAAAGGAGCAGATTGTTCCCTTAGAGACTGGAAGATCCTGGGAAATTTTCTATAAGTTGCTGAGACTGTCTTCTCATTGCCAGAATATCCCAAGGAACAGAAGAAAAGCCAGCCAGTGGCCCAGCTGCTGGCTTTGCTGGGCCTCTGTTTCCTATGTTTGGCTGGGCCTACATTCTGGCCTCCCAGCCTGGCTGGGGGAGGGATATGTCCCAGGGAGTGGCTGCCCTGGGTACCTTCCAGACAGCTGCTTTGCTGTCCTAAAGAAACAGACCAGGGTTGGGGGTAGGTGTGAGGCACCAGTGGATGGGAGACTTGGTACTTCTCTAGTTTGAATGGGCCTTTAGGATGTAGGGAAGGGGGCTCTATAGGACCCGAACTGATTGACTGAACTGTCCATGTGATGAACTCTATCTGCAAATCTTCTCTATTACAATGGCAACAGAAGTTCTGCCCAACACTTTGCCAATACGTCCTTCTCACTCATCTCCCTATTGTTTCCATAGGACTTTATTCACTCCATGTCAATCCCATGCTGGGCACTAAAGGGAGCAGAGTTGTCACAACAGTGAACAGTTATTGATTGCTTATAGCGAACCATTGTGGTTCAAGGGGGAGGGGGAGGCAGTGCTCCTGAGAACGATTCTTGTCACATCAGATCCCTGGGGTAGGTGGCTAGGCAGTATCACTATTTTAAAGAATAGGAAACAGAGACCAAGAGAGTGCACTTGTAGAAATTCACACAGCTGGCCAGAAGCAACTTTGGGATCCAGACCCAGGCTCTGATGCTAGTATCCACATTTGTAACCCTTATAGTGTGCATTCTTCTCAATTGAGCCACCATCTGGGCAAAGAAACAAAGAGATGACAATCATATGGCCCATCATAGAGCTTCATTGGGTTAGCCCAGGCTAGCCTGTGGTTAGAGGCTAAGATATCGCAATGAAAACAGGAGGGGTTAGAAATAAATGCACCCAGGCTGAGCCCCAGCTCAGCTACTCATTAGCTGTGGGTCATTAACCCCTTTGAGCTCTGCAAATCAGATAAAAAAGACTTACTTTTCCAGGTTAATAAAAGAAACACTGAGAGCCCAGTGACTTGGTACCTGCTGAGCAAGCATGTATAAATGGCCAAGAGCACTACAGTTGCCATTATTGGACAAAGTTATAATTTGGATGAGCACTGGAGAGTTTGCTCTCCTCCCAGCTGAAAGACCAGGTTAGTCACCTGAGGGCCTCAGGCTGGAAGAGGCCTCAAGAGGCCACCAGGTCCCCAGCTCTCCTGGCAGGCTATTGGCCTGAAGTAGCCCCGGCAAGGGAGCTCATCTTCTTTTATGAAGTTCCCAGTGCTGAACAGAGCAGTCTCCGCTCACCACTCACTCAAACACACAGAAGAGCTTGGATGAATGTCAAGGGTTTCATGCTTGCTATTAATGAGCCAGGCTGTGAACTTCATCTTTACTGGTCAAGAACGACTTGACAAATGTGGGATACCGCACAGGGAGGCCGAGTAGACAAGCAGAGGTGCGTCAGACTTGGGCTCCAACCCTACCTGCTGCTTGTCACCTGCCATGTTGCTTGTCCTCTCTGGGCTTTCATTTCCTCCTATGGAAAGGGGAATACTATTTCCCTTGAAGGGTTGCCATGAGCATTGAAGGTCAGCTAAAGGACTCTCTCAACAGAGCTTCCTAACTACAGCCTGGACCCCATCTTCAAGAGTGGCCACGCTGGGCATGGTGGTGCCCACCTGTATTCCCAACAACTTGGGAGGCTGAGGCACGAGGATCATGGGTTCAAAGCCAGCCTCAGCAAAAGTGAGGTGTTAAGCAACTCAGTGAGACCTTGTCTCTAAATACAGAATAGGGATGGGGATGTAGCTCAAAGGATAAGCGTCCCTGAGTTCAATCCCCAGTACCCCTCCCCGCCACAAAAAGAAGAATGGCCTGGCCCTGTCTCTTCAATCCCATCTGTTCCCCCATCAGGCAAGGTCAAAATGCCCAGGCTGCTCTACAAGTTCAGACATGGATACCTCTCCTGCTATACATGGCTGACTCCAAGCCCTCTCGCAAGACAGATGGAATAGCTCTGGTACGTTCTGGGTCAGGCTTGAGATCCTTTGACCCATTCCTGGACTAATGCACAGTTTGGGGCTGGTTCAGGCACTGATCTGGGACAGCCTGGAGCCTCTGGCAGCCTCATAAATCAGGCCCCAGTCTTTGAAGCTTCTGCAAGCTCCCTGGGAGCCAAGCAGCCTGATCTTCCCCCAGGGTCTGGAGTCCAGGGGGTGACTGGAGCCTGATTTACGAAGGCCTCTGATATCAGCAGCCCCACTGGGGAGGGGAGGCCCAGGAAAGAATGAGTTTGCCCTCTGACCTGGCCTCCCAGGCTGAGGAGACAGACAGAGCAACCCTGAAGGGAGGGTTGCCTCCCTCTGGGCCTTTGTCGACACCATCTCCCACCCCTACATACCCCTACTAGAATTTGGCCCCCCTTGCTTGAAGAGATTCATCCCTTCCTTTCATAGAGGAGCAAAGGGAGGAATCTGGCATCCTGGGAAAGAGGCATGGTAGATAGATCTAGGTCCATATCCCAGTTCTATTATGTCCTGGGTGTATGATCTTGGATAAGTCTTTTCTCATTCTTGAGCTTCCCTGTCTTCATCTGTCTCATGAATGAATAGAGCTTAGGAAAATGAGCCAGCAGATTTTAAGACAAAGCACAGCAGCCCACACATTGTGTGCACTCAGGGAATGTTCCCTCCCCTCCTTTCTCCTTCCTCAGTCCAGCCACCCAAACTTCATTGCTGGGTCATTGTGCAGGCCTTCCAGGCAGAGATGCATAAATTATCCCCTAAGTATCCCAAGCTTTAAGACTTGGATTTTCTGCCTTGATGAAAATATTCCGATATTGCACAATCCAATACATTAGCCACTATCCACATGGCTGTTGTACTCTTAAAGTGTGGCTAGTACAACTGAGAAACTTAATTTTTAATTTTATTTTAATTAGAAATTTAAATTTAATTAGCTACATGTGGCTTGTGGCTTCCTCTGGACAACACAGTTCCAGACCATAAAGAAGACTTGAAGCCTGGTCAGGCAGTAGCTTAGGTCCCTGAACTTGGACAAGTCTCCTCATCCTTCTACACTTCCAGTTTCCTCATCTGTAACATAAAGGCTGTTAATAGAACTAAGTGAGGCATCAATGGGCCTCATTCAGTACACACTTGTAGATACATGCATGTTCATTATGATTCTTTCCTTTTTATTGAGTTGGGAGCAATGGAGGCCTGAGAGGAAAAGACATAATCCCTGGCTTTGAGACTACTGTCTGATTATTTGGAGCAGACCATGACCCAAGAGACAGGGATATGGGAGTGCAGTTTCAACCCTTCCCCCAATGTGTTCAAGCCTCTAAGCCACTCCCAGTCTGGTTTGGGCCTTCCTTTGCTTTGTTCCCACCAGGGCTAGTATTTTTGCATGGGGCCATAAATAGCTGATTTCAGGATTAACATCTCTTCACACTTTTCTGTCTTGGCAGCTTGACCCTTAGCATATATCATGAGATAGCATCTGGATAGACTCTATAACTGCCACCAAGAGAGGATGGTGCCACCAAGAGAGGATGGTGCCTCCATGGACCAGGAGCCACAGAAATAAGAAAAAGGGAAAGTGGGTCTACTTCACCATCCTTAAAGCTGATTTGTAGACCACATGGTCCCAAGATGGCCACCAGAGCTCATATTTATGGCAAGAGTAAGAAGCAAACAAAGGGTGTCAGCCATAGCCCTCCTAAGCTCCTTCTATCAGTGACTTCCTTTTCTATCTTATTGGCCAGAATGGGGTCACATGATTACCAGTAACTGCAAGGGAGTCTGGGAAATTGAGTATCTGGCAAAGGGGAAATAGGCCCGATTGACTGTCTTAGTCAAGTCAGAGTATCTCCCCTGGGGCTGAGCATGTTGTTCCCAAACAAAAATGGATTTGTGTTAGCCTGAAAATGGGGGGAGAGAATAGCTGTTGGGTTGGCTACCAATAGCACCTGTCTCCATCACCATTGCACGGTCAGTACCACTTTATAATTTACCAAGTACTTTTGATTTGTGACTTTGTAGGAGCCGCCCAAGTTTGTGAGACAGCTCAGGGATTGCAGTCCTTATATTACAGATAAGGAAAATGACATCTGAAAGGTAGAGTAACTCCAGGAAACCCTGGAGCCAGGGCTAGGACCCAGTTCTCCATACCTGCAAGCTGCCTCCTGTGAACTGAGAGAAAAGCGTCAATTGAGGGCCCCAACCGGAAGTCATTTATCTTTGTATCCCAAATATCTACCTCAAGCCCTGGAACAGTAAATGTTTGATGTATCTGTAGTTAATAGATAATTAAATAGATATTCATTTATCAACTTGAACCCTGGAGTATGGCATGGGAATGAGGAGGTTGGGCCACCTATTCTTTCTTCAAAATAAGGAAATGGGCAGAGCTGAGTCTATGCATGACTCAGTCTTCTGAGAACTCAGCCCAGAAACCAGAGACTCTCCCTCAGGGGACAATGAAAAGATCTCTTGGGAAAGATAAATGAGGAGCCAGGAGCAGTGACCTGACTTGAGCTCCATCCACCTCAAAAACAGTTCATCTCAGTAAACCTTCTGTTCATTGTCACAACCATGTGTTGAGAATGCCACATACTTACACTTATTACCATCCCATCAGACCAGGTGCTCTCAAAGCAGCCTCTGAATCCCATCCGCATCCCCAGGGCCTAGCAGCATTGGGGTGGAGTTGGAAAGGCTGGATATAAAGAAAATTAAAGGCCCATCCCTCACCTCCCTGCAGAGTTCACTATCATTTGAACAAGAAGATACCCACCTACATAGCAGGCACATTTGTGGAGCACTGAGCTCTCTAACACAGGAGTACTGGGTTGGGGAAGTGGAGGGATGACAAACCAATGGAGTCAGGTGTCAGGGGAAAGGGAAGGAGGCATCTGAGGAAAGCCCAAGGAGGATTGGAGCCTGCATTCCAAAGAAGGAAGGAAAATTGGCAGCCAGATAGAAAAGGTGTTCTAGGTAGGGAGCAGCAGGTACACAAAGATTGGGAGGCAGGAGAGAACAGATGGGTTGTCCAGAGTGGCATTAAGTATAGGATATTTGAAAAACAAGAGTGGAGATGAGATAGGATATACACTGGCAGGCCTCGGGATTGAAGGGCTGTCGGCATCTAGGGTTCTGTGCCTGTCAGACATCAATGTCATAGCAGTCAATGGGGAGTCGAACTGCAGATTAAGATTGGTAGGTCTGAGGAGGGCCTGAGAGTCTGCATGACTCCAGTGCCATAGTCATTGGCCACACTCTGAGTAGCAAGAAAGGCTTTAGGCAATAGGGAGCCATTAAAGGTCTTAAGCAGGGACATGATTGTAGTCTGATTGCTTTTTTTAGAAGAATTACCCTGAAATCTGAGAAGAAGCATCCACAGAATAGAGGAATGCAGGTTGGACAAAAGATTTATTTTTTTCTATATCTCCAAAACCTAGAATGGTGTCTACCTCAGAACAGATAATCAAGAGATATTATGTAAAAGGAATAAATTAGCCATTTATGATAGACTTCTTAAATGAGAAAAAAAGAAGAATGGATGAGTTAAGCTATCCCAGGTTGGTAAACCAATATTATATAAATCCCTCATTTGGGCCAGTACAATTCAATAATGCACCTTGAGGAAGAGGTTTTCTAACTTTTTACATCTAAATATCTGATTGTTTAAATGAAATCCTAAAGGGAGGCTCAATATTTTAATCACATAAGAAATAATTAGGTGCCCAGTCTGAAGCAGGGGAAGGGGCTCTGGAACCTGACAGCCCAGTCTGTCCCTTTGTCCCCACAATTCCCACTACATCCTCCAGACTTTCACAAACCAGTTTCCCTAAAATGTCAACCCAAGTGCTTCCCTGCCCCAGGCCAGGTGAAGTAGCTTTTCTGCAGATTGTGGATGGGACATACTTGTTTTTAGCTCAGTTTCTTCCCACTACAGAGTGCAGTTCTAGAGGACAGGACCATAAGAGCCCCATCTTGACATCCTCATGGCCCACCTTGGACCTAGGTCAACAAGGCCCTTAGGAAAAGGTGATGGGTGAGCTGGCTGAGTGAGTCGATAAGACCCAAGAACAGGGCTTGAGTTCTCAGAACTCCAGACACAGTACCCCTTCCCTCCTCAGCAAGTGGGGTGATGTATGCAACACAGCATGCACGATATGGAGTTGTGATTTTAGAGTATACAGTTTCGGGTTCAAATCCCAGCTCAGGCACTTACTAACTGTGTAACTTTGGATAAGTATCAAGCTTCTCTGGGCCTTAGCTTCTCATTACTAAAAGGAATAGAAAAGTCAGTCTTCCTTCAGAGGGGTACAGCACAGAACAAGTGAGTTCCCGGACGTAAGCAGAGCTTTCTGGACATGCAGCTCTCTCCAGACACCCCTGCTGCCCACTCAGCCTCCCTTGCTTCTGCATAAGTATCTGCACATTGCATTTAAGCAGGAAGTATCAGTCACGCTGACAAATCTCTGTGTCCCCATGGTGTTCCTAACTAGTTAGATGTTTGGCATTTATTCTCAACTGCTTGTTGTTATATTTTTCAAATAACCAAGTATTTAAATAACATTAGCCTGATTGTTTGCAGATTTGTAGCCTTTGTCCTGCACCAGGGAAATCCTCTCCCAGGCGGGTGTAAGTAACAATAGATGTAGCCTGGGGGAAAACACTCAGAACATTCAGAAAACACTCAAGAGATAAATATAAAAATCACTAAATCACTGGCTTTGGTCAGGATCACAAAGCCAGGTCTGAAGCTAGTCTCCTGAGCCAGATTCCACACTCTTGCCCACTGCCACCTGCCTTGCTGAAAATGAGAATGTGAAACCCTCTCTCAGGACCACAGAGAATTGGCCCATCCACGACTGGCAGTGTCATGTAAACTGTAGACTATGTAAGGTCCCAGCATTGTGTTTTCTCAAGGTGGCTGGGCTTCTCCTCTGGTGAGGGTATCCATTGCTTAAACCCGAATTTCTTCTAGATACATGCTAAAAATCATTCTCCAGGCCCTTCCCAGTGCCTTCTCAGCTCAAGGCTCTGCTTTTAGACACCCTTTTCTCATACTCATGGAATAGAAAGACATAAATATAAAAATCACTAAATATATAAGTCAGAGATCACTCAATATATAAATATGTATTTAATGGGAAGAGAAGGAAAGCCAATAGGCTCCTGCTTCCCCCTTAAGCTGAGGGGGTGCATCTCAGGCAGGTTGAGGCAAAATGGGCTGGTGTCCAGCCATCTGGCTCTTTGTGAGGACTGGCCCAGTCAGGGGCTAATCCTGTTTTGTGATGCTCTCTTGGAATGGGCACAGAGCCTAAGCCAATTAAAACCCTCTCTTTGAAGGCAGTTCAGGTTTTCCCAGAGGGGACAGGCCTGCACAGTGACCCGAGGTAATTGCTTCAGGGATTGCTCTCCTCTCCTCCCTTCTGGCCAGAGCTGGAGGGGGACCAGGGCTTTGTCTGGGAAGTCTCCATCACATTCTTCCTCTCCAGGCCCCAGAGAGATGACTATGTGGGTCATCAGGAGAGGAAGAAAAGCCGAGATATGAATAATTACCCATCTTTCAGATGAGGAAGGTGAAGCCCAGGATAAGTTGCTCATGGCATGTCTAGTGAGCTGAAGACTGAGATTCAAACTGAAACATGCCTTCTCAAAATCAGGGCCTTTTCTGTTTTTTTTAGAACAAGAGCCAAATACTTGTTACCTTGTATCCAGCACAGATTGGGGTACATACTAGGTTCCTGGTAAATATTTGTTTAGTGACTAAATGCATGAATAAATAATGCTAAACAGACTTGATGCAATGGCGTGAGTCGGAGAGAAAATTCAGAACTGCATCTGAGCAAGAGTGAGGTGCTTCATAGTAATGATAAGAAGGAGAGCCAAGGAGAGTTGGTTGAATTAGTATCTCCACGTGGGAGAGGAGGTGGGGTGAAGTTAGTGAGTCGACATGGCATGCAACTGGGTGTGACACAGCTGGGATTGGAACCCTTGCTGTCTGATGGCAGAGCCAGTGCTCTCAGTCACCATTGCACTGCTTTCTCTAAGGACAATGTCCCCATGTAAAATGGAAATGGTGGTGATCTTCTCAGCATTGTGGGGTGGCAGCTGGGCTGGGTCCTACATCCCATAATCCTTCCACTTCCAGCTATGGAGAAAGCAAGCAACCCACTCCAACCCCCTTCCTGGCTGGAATAACCTCCAAGACTGGCGTAGTTAATGGAGGTTAACGACCCAAAAAAGTTGAATTGATGGAGTGACAGGCCGAGTTTCTTAATGAAAACAAATTTAGAGCTGTAATCAGGTGAACAGTGAGGATCTGGCCCTGGGAAGGTGGGCTGCAGTGACCCAAGTGTTTCATCAGCCAGCAGAAGGGCAAGGGCCAGAGCTTCCCCACAGAGAGGAAAGGCTAAGGGCCCTCCTAGAGGTAGAAAGGCAGCCATGGCCACCAAGGAGACTCTGCTAGGGCCACAGAGCCCACCTGGGGCTTAGACAGCCCTGAGGTTAGGGAGGATCATGGTTGGTCCTTTGCACCTGGTGACTGCTGGGAAGGTAAACAGAGCCTCCTCCTCAGTCAAGGGTTCCCAGGCAGAATGGTAAAGGTCATTATGAGAAGGTTACCTCTATGTGGAGAGCAGCCAGGTAGGAGCAGGGAAATGCAAGAGGCACCTGAAACCAAAGAATACAGAGTTCAGAGTTCACATCTGTGGATTCCCAGGAGGATCAATCTGACCCAGAGCTGAGAACTGAGCTCTCTAGTGTTACTGTGTTTGCTGGGAGGTTTTTTTGTGTTTGACGTGGGCACCCTGTTGGGATTTGGGGCCAGATGGTACAAGTTCACGAAGGACTTGTGCTAACAGGCATCTGTGATCCCAAGCAGTGGGGCTTGCACTGTGGTATGCTTCTGCTCCAGCTGTGAGCTCGTTTTTGATCAGAATCCTCTTAGTATGGGGACTGGCATTCCTTAAACATGTGGAATTCATCCAACAACATTCCCTCCTAACTGTGGGGTAGTTATTCATTTCCTTGTCTCACTCACCCTCGGGATACATGGAAAATGTAAGGGCCGACCTTTGCACTCAGAGTCAAAAGAACTGGGCTTCATCTTCGTTCTGGTTCGTGCCTCTTGCTAGTTGAGTCACTTGGAAACAAAGCCCTTTGCTGCATTGAACTCCAGTCCTTCGCCTAACACAGGATCAGGGCAGCTTCTCAGAGGCGTTTGCTCGTTTATTCTTTTTGTAGGACTGAAATCTTGGGACTCAATGCCGAACAAGATAGACACAGTCTATCTTGAAACTTGGAGCATAGAATTAAGCAATTACTTAAATATCAATATAGTATTATTATAACTTTAATAAATTCCCCAAAAGAGAGGCACAGAGTTTTAGAGGAGTCGAGTGCTGTCTCATTAAAAGAGCTCTGGCATCTTAGGATTTCTAGTTACAGTGCCATAATTTATTTGAGCCAATTGCTTGCCACTTATGGCCTGTGTAATGCCTTCTTCCCCACAAGGTGATAGCAAGCTGCTCGGATTCATATTTACCTACCAAATTCATGTGAAAATATGGAAGCAATTTACAAGCTCTGAAGTACTGTTTAACCCTTTGGTAGGTAAATATGAATCATTATTAATCACACAATATTTTCTCTTGTTTTTTAAAGTGGTTTAATGATCTGAGCCCCAGTTTCCTTATCTGTAATGTGGAAATTATAATACCTGCATCAGGTAGCCATACTATGAAGTATATAAACCCAAAATAGAGTGGTTCAAAGTGACCTTTTATTGGTTTCTAAAGGTCAATCATTTGGGCTGGGCAAAGCTGGGTAGTTAGCTAGTCTGGTCTGGGATCACTCATGTGGCTAAAATCTCCTGCAAGTTTGTTGGCTCAGTTCTAAGTCTCAGCAGCAAGCAGGCTAACCTGGGCCCCTTCTATGGTGGCTGTTTTTAAAAAGCAGCAGGAGAAGGCAAGCACAAATGCTCAAGGGTCTTCCATGCCTCAGATTTGAGTGTCCTTTTGGTCCATTGGCCAATGCAAGATGGCTAATCCCAGAGTCAGTGTGGGGACTACACATGGGTTTGAATATAAGGAAGTGAGAGTCCTGAGACTATTAATATAGCCATCTTTCCTCATACCAACTTCTAGAATTGTCTTGAAAATTTAGTAAGAAATATGGGATGCCACATTCATGGTGTTTGTATTAATATTGGTGACTGAATGTAGTAAATGCTTAAGGATTGGTAGGTAAATATGAATCTGACAGCTTGCTACCACCCTAGGGGGTGGAAAAAGGCATTGCACAGGACATAAGTGGCAAGTGACTGGCCCAAACAAAATGTGAACTTTGATGTTGTAACTAGAAATCCTAAGACACCAGAGCTTTTTTTTTTATGGGACCAGGGATCGACCTCAGGGGCACTCAATCACTAAGCCATATCTCCAGCCCTATTTTGTATTTTATTTAGAGATAGAGTCTCGCTGAGTTGCTTAGCACTTCACTTCTTGCTAAGGCTGGTTTTGAACTCGCAATCCTCCAGTGTCAGCCTCCCAAGCCGCTGGGATTATAGATGTGTGCCACTGCAACCAGCCACGAGGGCTCTTTTAATGAGACTGCACTAGACTCTTTCATTTCTGGTGAAACTGGTGTTTTAAAGAGTGACATTGACCAAAAAGAACTTTTTCAGAGAAGAACGGCCCAGATGGAGGCAAGATGGGTGAGAACTGAATTAGGTAAAGGTAGAGAACTATTTATCTTGGACAACGATGCAACATTTGCACCTGTTGTTTAGCGAGTTCTTATTCTGTGTCAAGCATCATGTGAAGTATTTTCATAGATTGCCTCATTTAAGCCTCAAGAGTACTTTGTGAGATGGTAGAAACCACCCTATTTCACAGATGAAAAAAAAAACTGAGGTTCAGAGTTTATTGGCCTAAAGTCGCATAGAAAGTATGTAGTAGGTTCAATGTCCACAGTGAGCTCTGCCTGACTTAGAGCATGCTGACTCAAAAAATCCTTTATTATCTAATTGAAATTTTTATTAAGATAATTGTGACTCATGTGCAATTGTGAGAAGTTATACAGAGATTTCCTATGACCACTTTACCTACTTTTCCCCAGTAGTAGCACTCTGCAAAACTATAGTAAGAGAGCAGAATTTCCAACCAGGATATTGGCATTGATACAACCCACTCATGCCTGTCTTATTCAGGTTCTCATTTGATTTATGCGTATTTGAGTGTGTGCTTACTTTTGCTACCTGACAATATTCATAGGTGAGTATATCCAGTCAAGGTGGTAAACATTTCCATCACCACAGGTATCTCATGATGTCTCTTACAGCCACACTCCCAGCCCATTCCCTAACCCTTAGCCACCATGAATCTTTTCTCCATTTCTAAAGTTTTGTCATTGCAAAAATGTTATAGAAATGGCATCATATAGCATTCAGTCTTATACAATTGGCTTTTTTCACTCACCATAATTCCCCGGAGATTCATTAGTATCATTATCTCATTCCTTTTTATCATTTAGTAGTATTCTCTGGTATTCCCCATTTATTTAACCATTTCCCCTGTCAAAGGACATCTGGACCCTTTCCAGTTCTTGCCTATTAGGAATAAAGCATCTGTGAAAATTATTGTATAGGCTTTTGTGTGACTATAAGTTTTCATTTCTGAAGATTAAATGCCCAAGAGTACAATTGCTAGGTTGTACAATAATTGCATATTTAGTTTTTAAAAAACTGCCACACTGTTTCCAAAAGGGTTGAACCCTTGTATATTCCTACTGGCAATGTGTAGGAGATCCAGTTTCTCTGCATCCTTGCCAGCATTCAGAGTTGTTGCTACTTTTGATTTTAACCATTCTAATATGTATGAGTATTAATGCATTGTGATTTTAATTTGCATTTTTCTCATAGCTAATGATAATGAACATCTTTCATGGGCTTGATTGACATCTATATGAGCTCTTTGATAAAATTTATATTCATATTGTTTGACCATTTTCTAATTGGAATGTTTATTGATGGTTTGTTGGTTGGTTTTACTTATGAGTTTTTAGAGTTCCTCATCCAATCTAGATACTAGGCCTTTGTTGACGTGTAGTTTGCAAAATGTTCCTACTACTCCATAGCTGTCTTTTCATCCTTTTTTTTCTGCTTGTACACAAAGTATGTTCACACCAATTCATGTCTTCATACCTGTACTTTAGATAATAATATCCATCACATTCTACCATCCTTGCTAACCCCATGCCCCCTCCTTTCCCCTCCCACCCCTCTGCCCTATCTAGAGTTCATCTAATCCTCCCACGCTCCCCCTTTCTACCCCACTATGAATCAGCCTCCTTATATCAGAGAAAACATTCAGCATTTGGTTTTGGGGGGATTGGCTAACTTCACTTAGCATTGTCTTCTCTAACTCCATCCATTTACCTGCAAGTGCCATGATTTTATTCATCCTCTAAATGGAGTCTTTTGCAGAGCATGAGCTGTAACTTTTGGCAAGGTCCAGTATTTCCTTTCTGGATCATGCTTTGGATATAAAGCCTGCATATTTAATCCCTATGTTCTACAGATTTCCAGAGTCTTGGGGAAAGAGGTCTCATTGGAAAAGAGGTCTTATTCTGGGGAGGAGGAATTCTCTTGTTCATTAATTTCTAAAGCATAGAATTAGGGCCAGCATAGAGTTAAGGCTCTTGAAGAAAGCAAACTTTGTAAAGCCAAGTTTAGGTGATAGAATGTGTTAGAGCTAAGCTTCCTGTCATCAGAGATACAACAAGGGCTGGCTGGTGTCCATGAATTCTCACAGAAAGAATATGAGCATCAGATGGGGCTTGGGCCTCTGTGTCCTTTATATTCCCTTCCAAGTCTGAGAATCTAGGAAAATTGTCTTAGAATTACTCTTGCCTGAACTGGAATTTCTAATAAATATATCCTCCAAAGACCATACAATTTGAGAAATTTAGAAAGACTTTGGGTGATTGAGCCAGATGCACCAGGAGGTGGTCAGCAGAAGCCCCCTAGGAGGCAATTACCCTGTTTGGGTGGAATGCACAGAGGCCAAAGGCTGTTCAGGCCAGTCTCCCTGTTCCCTGTTTGGGGCCAACAACCTGGCTGCCTGCCCCACTTCCACTCCAGTAGCCTTTACTCCATTCAGACTACCCCAGAGAATCCCTTTCTTTAAGGCACTTATGAGATTTAATTACCGATGGCAAGGTCCTCTGAGGCCTTGGATGAAAGGGTTGGGAGCTGTGCAAGGCTTGATTAGGCGTGTAGAACTCTGGGCACAATTAGCTCCATGAGGACTGGCCCTGCCTTTATCTGTCTCCAGTTCTGTGTGACTTACAGCAGCTAATTATTGAAATAAAAATCGCCTGGCCACCCAGCTGCTGGAAAGAGGGCCCGAACATCCATTAAGTCTACCTTTAATGATTGGAAATGGGGCAGCTTCAGGCACTTTGGGTTTTCCATTCATTATGGGCCTTTTTCTCCAACTCTTTGAGATTTGGGTACCTGGAGATATAAGTAAAATTCTGCCAAGGCCACTTCTCTCTGCTTTGCTTCTAGGTGACTCTCCTTTCTGGGACACCAATCAGCTTTGTATGCCATGAGAACCCCTCTTAGCATCTCCCTAAGGCACACTGGAACCACTGCATCTTACAGAACTGCTGGCCCTTGACATTGTACGTGTATGTGTGCACACGTGCAGATTCTAAACCACTGAGCCTTAGCTCCTGCCTCTGTAACACACAAAGTCCTGAGTGGCTCTCTGAGGGCACAGTCAATTTCCAGCTGCACAAATCTAGGCTTAAATGTGTAGGCTTGAGGGAGCAGATCTGTTTCAAATGGAGTGACTTAGGGAGCCACAGGAAAGGTCTGGACCCCTGGAAGACAGAGCTCCCAGCCACCTGCACAGGCCATGGAAGGAAGTCTGTCCTGAGTGCTACTGATTGGCCTGTCAACAATGGTATTCAAGCTGCTTTTGGGTTCTCGCCAGACAAAGGCAAAGTCAGAGTGTTTTGTAGCTAGAAGGAATCCAAGCATCCAGTGGGGATTTCGGAGAGTTGTATGTTTTTATTCACTTTGGTCCACCAGGAATGCTGGGGCCTAAGGCTTTGAGCTCATACCCATGGGGCAGCACTTCTGAGCTTGACCCAGTTCCATCAACAGCAAAAGGCCTGGCTAATAGAGTTACAATAGAGCCTTCCCTTTCCGAACTACCACTACCACTTCGGGGAGCAGCACTAAGTGGACATGCACACACACCACCACCCACAAAGACAGCAGCCCAGCCAATCCCTGATGTCCCCCTAGCAGGGAGCAGCGTCTCACTGGAGAAACTGATTCTGACTTCTTGATTCCCGTCTTTCCTTCCTCTGTAACATCCTCCATGTCAGTTGTATCTGGATAAATGCCCTGCCTGGGTTTTTGTGTTAGACAAGAAGCTATTGTACGCACAAAGTAGACGTTATATATATATTACTGTGTAACATGTAATATTATATCAACAGCCCTGATCACAGATAAGGAAAATGAGGCCTAAATAGAGAAGCACTTGTCTATGACCCCATGACACCTAAGGGTAAATAGGAGGGATTTTAACCCAAGAGTATCTGGTCTCTAAATTCCGCATATATTTTATGTGTTGAGTGCTGTCTGTCCTCTAAAGAGGGAAAATTCCCTTAAGTGTCACTCCTGACCATTCTCTGTGCTAAATTCTTTGCATGTGTTATGTCACTTATATCTTCAATAACTTTCCCAAGATGATCCAGTGATTATCACAAGAGAGGACAGATGAAGAAACTGAGGCTCAGAGAAGCTTGGTAAGATGTCTCTGGTCCCACAGTGGTTCACAGTGGAGCTGAGATTTGAAGTTTTAGAGTTGACTCTAGAGCTGCTGCCTGCTACCATCAAGCTTTACTGTCTGCCAAGGATATAGGAAGGGAGCACTAAATTATGGGTGGATCTAAGGAAGACATCTCTTGGTGTCCAGGGTCCACAGTGGAACCCTTTTGTTAGCATCAGAAGGAGGCATAGTGTGTGTGTGTGTGTGTGTGTGTGTGTGTGTGTGTGTGTGTGTGTTACTGGGGATTGAACCCAGGGGCACTCAACCACTGAACCACATCCCTAGCCCTATATTGTGTTTTATTTAGCCACAAGGTCTCATTGAATTCTTAGGGCTTCGGTAATTTGCCGAAGCTGGCTTTGAATTGTGATCTCCCTGCCTCAGCCTCCGGAGCTGCTGGGATTATAGGCCTGCGCCAGCTATTTTAATAGTCCTTCCCTTTAGGCCCTGAGCTGGGTACAAAGAATAAAATCCCTCTCAAAGCTGCTTGGGTAGGTCCAGGGTCTGTTTGGCTGAAAAGACAGAGGAAGAGGAGGAGTAGACCCTTTCTACAGCTACACAGTTTACCCAAGAACTTCCTCCAGGCTGAGGAGTCCTTTGTGAGAATCTAAGTCTCACCATTTCCAGAAGCCTTAACTGTCCCCTGCCTCTCCAAGGGGCTTAATTCCCCTCAGCTCTCTCCTCCCCACCTCACAGAGTAGATGCCTAATGGGAACCCCAGGTAATTACAGTCTAAGACCAGGTCTTAGTAGGGGTGGGAGATTAATCAGCCTTCTTACTTCTTCTGATTATTTCTTAGCATGGACCTAGAAGAAGACTTTTTACAAGGATTGGCCCTCAAATAAAATGGGTTTCAGACTTGATCCTTGAAGTTTTCCAGAGAGGAAAAATGAGGTCCCTGTTGATGGGGCCAAACTGCAGAAGAAACAGGTCATTTCCCAAGGTGTCATTCATGAAGAAATTCTGAGTCCTAGCAGACACAAGCTTGTCCTGAGGCCCCAGTGGGTCTGGCTTCTGAGAAAGCCACTGGGGTTGAACTGTACCCAGAGAAGATAGTGTTGGTGCAGGACAAAGGGACATATGGAGGACATCAGTCAGCACCAGGAAGCTCCCGGTGGTTTATGGTCAACACAATAGGAGACACAAGGGGACAAATAAGAGCATTTTTCTCTCCTGTACCCTGGTAAACTCTGGCTCACTCAGTTCAAGGGTCGCCTCCTCCACTCAGCACAGGCCTGGCATTGGCATCTCCCTGTCTCTGTGTTTTGTATTACTGTTTGGTTACTGTTTTGTGTCCTCTGTGCTGGAATCACCTGTAGATATGTTTGTCCTTCTTACCACTCCATGGGCTCCTTGAGAACTGAGGCTGCTTCCAAACCACCTCCTTGCTCCACACCTTGCTCAGGGTCCCACAAAGCCCAGTGAGGCAGAAGAAGGACCAATATGGACAAGCCTGGGAGAAAGAACACAAGCAAGGTGAAGCAGGGAATCTAGCAAGAGGACTCAAGGACACAGATTGGCTCCAGTCCCAAAGTGCTATGGCTGCAGCAAAGGCTTCAGACTTATTTTCTAAGATCCCAAGGTATAGAGCTGAGGTCTATGGAAGGAAGGAAGGAAGATGGATTTCAGTTTCATGTCAAAAAGCACAGTCTAGCAGGCAGAGCCATCCCTGGAGGTAACGAAGCCCCCAGTATTGGAGGTCATTCGATAATACTATGGGGATGGCATTCAAGTATTTGAAGGGGCAAGAACCAGCTGACCTTCCATGTTTCCTGCAATCTGTATGCATTTTCTGATTCTAAGATGCGACTACTTATAAGAGGAATCATTGGTTGAAATGGCTTTGGAAGGAAGAAAGGATAATCAGGAAGCTAGAAATCTCATAAAACCTCCTGTTGTTTAAGGATTTATTGTGTCCTTAGTCCCACACATGCCCAGCCCTTTGAGGGGTTGGGAATCTCTAGTGGGAACTCTCTTGGCTTGGGATCACAGCCATCTGCCCTTTGATACCTTGCCTCTGACAAGCCTCCAACAGAAGGGCAAGATGGTTTCTGTAGGCAGTGGCACCATCTGTCACCTGCCTGACAACCGCTGATTAGGGATGTCCCCATAGCCAGACTGGGCATGCAGCCACAATCCACCACACTCCCAGGAAAACCCTCTCCCTGGCCTAGTGTGCTCTTCTTTGCAGGGCCCATCAAGAAGCGTTTGTGAAAGTCCTTCTCCCAAGTTCAGGTCAGGTGCCAAGTCAAGTCATCAGAAGAACTAATACTATTATAAAGCAAAGTGAAAGAACAAGTAGAACACTTAAGCAAATTAGAATATGAATGACCACGTAAGAAGCAGTGTAGATTATGAATGAGAAGCTTGAGCCTTGGTGTAGCACAGGTTTGAATCCTGGATGTGCTAATTTCTTACTGTGGCCAAGATACTAAACCTATTGGAATCCTGGTTTCTGTCTGTAGAATGGGAATGATTTAGGATGTGGTGAGGACTAATGAAGAAATGCCTGTAAAAACCTTGCTCTTAGCCACCATTATTAATATCAATGTCTCACTGTTTAAAAGGCAAAGTGAGCTGGGCATGGTGGCACATGCCTGTTATACTAGCAGCTAGGAGGCTGAAGCAGGAGGATCACAGGTTCAAATCCAGCCTCAGCAACTTAGCAAGGTGCGAAGCAACTCAGTGAGATACCATCTCTAAATAAAAATACAAAATAGGGCTGGGGATGTGACTCAGTGGTTGAGTGCCCCTGAGTTTAATCCCTAGTACTGCCCCCCCTCAAACCCCCCCCCAAAAAAGGCAAAGCATTACCCCAAACTGACAGGGCCAGAAAAATATACTCTGGGTGCCACAACAGAGAGCACAGACCTGGGAGTCACACCAGTTCCAGCCCTGGTGTGCCTGGTGTGTTGTGTGAACTTGAGCATCACTTTGCTGCTCCGAGCCTCAGCTTCCAAATCTGTAAAGTGGGAATAAGGATGCCTCCTCTGGTTTGCCCAGAGTCCAACATGGCACCTGGCACAAGAATAAGGGCAACCATCTCCTCCACCTCCCGCCAGCTTAAAGCCAAGTCCTCCAAATTGGAAGAACTAAGGGAAATAAAATTTATGGTTTTATACACACCCAGATACTACCCAGAACTTATATTTTGCAGAACACATTTTAGCTCTGAAATATTTATGGGCCCTTTTTGACACACAAAGAACTAAAAATATCACCCCATGCTTATGTTAAGCAAAACTTATAAAACTTCAGTCCAGCAAGAATTCAGTCAATTTCCTGGCTCATTTCTGGCTGTTCCTGAGGTAATCGGAGTGATAACAGCCCCTATTTCCCCTAGGCCTTAGCGGGGCAGAGGTTTCTTTGCAGTGCTGCACTGTCTGTGGAAGTCTCCCTGCGAATGCTCCAGGCCCTTGCCCCTCCATAAATATCACTGAAGTCCACAAGAAGGGCCCAGGTTTGCTAATTGAGTTTCTCCCCAACACCGACAGCTTTGTTTCTAGTATCTCTTCCTCACATCTCCCAGTCTTCAGGAGCCCCACCCTGGTCAGTCTTCCAGGGCAGCTGCAGGCCCCCAAGGCATCAAGGCCTCTCTGAAACCAGCTGGAGGGGATGCTCCCTCCAGGGCTTCCCCAGCAGGCTCTCTAATCCACATGGACTTTGCATTTTACTGCTCACTGGTATTCTGGAAATTTCTTTTAATCTCTACCAGGGTGTAGAGATTCTCCTCAGGCTCCATCTCCAATCTCTTTCCCTCCCTAAAGTCAGAATTCAGGAGTGACCACCTTCTGTCTGTTCCAGGAGCATTCATCCACAGCATGACCTAGAACAGTGTGCTTCAAACTGTAGGTTGCAACCCACTAACGATTCTACATAAGTAGAATGGAACAGAAAATATCAAATTCCGGGCTGGGGTTGTGGCTCAGTGGTAGAGCACTTGCCTAGTATGTGTGAGGCACTGGGTTCAATCCTCAGCCACCACATAAAAATAAATAAATAAAATAAAACATCCATCAACAACTAAAAAATCATTTTTAAAAAAGAAAGAAAATGTCAAATTCTACCCTGTGGCAAGGTTAAGCAGAGCTTTGTGAGATTTTTTTGTTTTTATTTTAAAATTTGTAGGTGTAGGTGTGCCCTGAATTGTGACACAAGTGTATTTTCACTGTAGGTCAGAAAGATCTGGAAGCCGCAGATCTAGACCTCCTCATACCTCAAAACTGTCTGGCCTGGCTCACCTTTTCCCTGACATTCTTTGGTTCAGTTTTAGATGTCAGTGTGACTGGTGAGGGCCCTTGATCATCTCTCCACCTTTGGCCCACCTCAGCAAGGGCTCAGGGCCTATGGGTGGCATCCTTTCTTTGTCTGATTTGCCCATTCCAAGAAGCTCCAAGGAGTCAAAAGTGTATGTCTTGTCCTCTGATGTCTTGAGATAGGCTCAACACAGCAGGGCAGAAACTTAGAGTTGGGGGTGGATGGAAGGATGCAGAAAGGGAGGGGAAAGGGGAAGCAGGGGAGGAAGGAGCCTCCTGGGATATGTCCAGTATCTCCTTCAGCACTTAGGTAGGATGAAGGGGACTTAGCAATTATTTATCAAATGAATTAGCCTATGGGACTAGATGTTCACTACTTTCATTGAGGTTTAAACATTTTCTTATGGTTCAAATCTAGACCCAGACACTTGGAACCTTGTGATTTGGAGAAAGTCACTCAATCTCTTTGAACTTGTGATCTTATTATCTTATTGATAAAATAGCAGTAAATAAGAGAAATATAAAATTAGAGAATAATACCTACCTTGCACAGTGGGTGCAGAGACTAGAAATAACATGTACCCAGCGCCCAGCACATGAGGAGGTATTCTGTTACAGTAGCTTCTTTGCTGTTACTGGCTCTTTTCCTATCTGAAATGATATTCTGATCACCATCACAACCAGGTGTCTCCCGGGCCTCCCCTCATTCACACGCCTGTTCCAAGCTTCTAGTACCATCCAAGCCTAACACCACATAAAAGAAAAACAAACCAAAACAAAAATATAAAAATGTCCCAGTCATGTCCGTTACTGGCTGTGTGAACTTGATCAGCCACTTGGGTCATTCAGCCTGCTCTCTCCAATGTGGAAAGCACTGAACTTTGGCCTCAATACCTTCTGGCTCCTTCCCTCCTCCTGTCCTGGGCCTACTTTCCCTCCCCATTGACAGACAAAACTGACACCCATGTCAGAGCATGGGGATGGACTTACAAACCTGCAGTTCATACTTTATCACAGCATTTGTTGCTGATGGTCCCTGTGGCTAATACCACAAGGGTTCAGTAAACTGTCACCACAAGACTCATGTCCTGCTCATCACTGGAGTCCCCAGTGCCCAGCACAAGACTGGTCTGTCATCATTTGGAAGTGAATGGTTCTCTGAAGAGAACTCTGTGGTGCTCAAGTTGTGCTTGGAGATGGGACTAGAAAACTGCCCCTAGAAGCAGGCTAACAGGAAAAGTCTATGCCGTCTCCTGGGTTTTGCCCATTTCCTTGGGCTGGCCCATTGTCTTTCATGGAAGCCAATTGCTCATGGTGATTGTAGACTTGAGCTGGAGCCATGGTAGGAGCCTTGGTGTTAGCCTGAGGCCTGCCATGATGAAGTTGCTCGATTTTCCTTTAGGCATATATTTATTAACTACTTGAGCCTCCCAGAACAACTTTGTCTGCTTAATTGATTCTGTCTAGTTACATAATTTGTTGATTAAAAATAAATCAATAATAATGAAGACGGTGGCATTGATAGTAATAATTTTTCCATTCTTTATGCCTATGTAAAACATTACAGTTGACAAAGCATCTGACAAACCCAGCCTCTTGGGGTAAGGGACTTTGCCAGTGCCACAGAGCAGAAGGTGGCCAGGGAGGACTGACTCCTAATCTGGAGCTCCTATCACCAGCATGGCAGAGGGCATGGGAAGGAAGTCTCAGAATTCAACACTTCCAACTCTTTATTCTCTTCCTGTAATTTTAGGTAACTATTTAACTTCTCTAAGTGTCTATTTTTTTTTAAATGGGGCCCATTCACAGATCTGGGAAGGGTGAGAACTAAATGCCATCATGAAACTAAATCCTTTCCCAGGATGCCTACAGCAAACCCAGAGTGCGCAATAGCTGCTGGCGTTATTCAAGGCTGGAGGTAGTTGCTCAAAGTCAGCCAGGCAGGAGGAGGGGCAGCTGACTCCTGGTCAGCATTCTTACAGAAAACAGAATCCCCCCAGACGGTTTAGAAGAACAGACTATAATGAAGAGACAGGGTAAGCAGGCACAGGGATCCAGCCAAGATGGTGAAATGAACAGAGTCGAGTATGGCTGGAAACTGATACAGCCCTGGTCTGGGCTGGTGAGAATGGTGGAAGGTATTAGCAGAGTCTAGTATGAGGTGGAGATCTGGAAAAGGAGTCACCTGGAAAGAGGTGGCGTGGATTGAGGCCACAGTAAAGATCATGGAACATACCTCAGACTTCTTATATCCCACCTTCCTGCCCACCATCTCCTTCTGGTGCATCCCTTAGGAGATTCCAGTAAATGATGCAGAGTCTTCATGGTATGAAAGAGTATGGGGAATCAGTAATGGCAGGCAGCTCTGGAGGACTGCAGTGGAGGGTATGTCTTGGGGATTCAGAGTGGGGTAGTAAGTTTTCTGCAGCAGTGAGAGAAGCAGAGGGAGGATTAGGAAGGATCTTGAGAGGCCTGGGATGTCATGCTAGTAGGCTTTACAGGCATCAGGAAAATCAGAGTCTAGTGGATGTCTTAGTCCATTTTCTCTTGCTATCAAATACCAAAGACTGAGTAATCTATAAAGAAAGACATTATTTCTCAGTTCTGGCATCTGAAAGGCCAGTAACAAGATACAGCACCTAGTAAATGACTTCGTGATGCATCTTTACCTGGTGGAGGGCATTGCATGGCAAGAGAGTGCAAATTTGCATGCTTGGGTCTCTCTTCTCTCCTTCCAAAGCCACTAAACCCATTCTGGGGTCCCCACCCTCATGACCTCATCTAACCCTAATTACCTCCCAAGGCCCCGCTTCTCAATGCCATTAACATACAAATTTGAAGATTAAATCTGCAACACATGAACTTTGGGAGAATACATTCAAATCTTAGCCACCATAGGGAAAGAACAAGCATGTTTAAGCATGGCTATGTGCCACACTGCTTCTGACCCGTGGTGGAGACCACAGGGCTCCAGGTGGGCCACCTTCCCCAGCATCCCTCCCAACCTCCTGTCAGGGCCTCCCAGTCTCTGCTTTGAAGACTCTTGCCCCCAGGGGACACTTCTCTACTTCTTCTACCCCACCCTCTTCTTACTCTCACTATTCAATGCCAATTTGAATGTGAGCCATGACTGACCTGTCTATTCAAATAAGTAAATATTTCCTGAGTTGCTATCAAGATGAAAATATGTGGGGCGTTGGGAGTGGGTAGTCCTGTTATCCCTGCCTCTGCTTTCTGACAAGAAAGCTGTGAGCTTGGGGACTGTGTTCTTCATAATTTGTAGTTACTGAGCCTTTGCCTTGAAGCCCGTGTCTTTAGTCAACGGGTTAAAGCTGATGTAAAGAAGTAGTCATCCTCCAGTGTAATCCCTACAGTGGTCCTCGGCCTTATAGCATAAAATTCTGTGTTGATGTACCTTCTCCAGTTATACCTGTTATGTAGCTGGAGCCTTCTAAATTATACCCTTTAAGAGAAAATGTGTAATTTTCTGATGATAATAATAGCTAATATATAGTGAGCACTTATTATGTACCAGGGACCATATACCAGGGGTATATATTGATGTATTTAATATACAAAACAACCCTGCAGATGAGGAAACTGAATCACAGAGAAGTTAATCACTTATCTGGGGTTGTATAGCTAGTCAGTGGGGAGTACATACTTCTAGCCCAGTCTTTCAGATTTACTTAATACATATTAACCTACAGGGAACTACCAAGATTTTATGTTACTTAAGAAGGAATAAAGTAGCTGCCAAACAATTCTCTTCAATTCTTCACTTAGCAGACATTCTGTGGCACTGCGGATGACCAGCCTGCCCTCAAGGAACTGTAGTCAAGAGGAGAGGCAGACAAGAAAACAAACATCTAGTTAGCTACATGGGCAATGATGGAATAGTGTGCCCAAAGGCAGATAAGCCAGAGTTAATGTCTGGAAAACACAAGTGGCCCAATAAGATGGGAAGAGATGGTCCAGATGCAGAAGAGCCTTCATTTTGGCCAAAATTAGAATTCATCCTATTGGCTCAGCAGGATTTCTAGGGAGCATAAGAAGTCAGCAGCATGACCTGGCATTGCCAATTCATCTGGACAGCTTGTAACAGCAATACCATCTAGCAGTTATATTTGTGTGCTGAGTTCAATATCCTGGGGCACCATTCTGGATCAACTAGGCAAAAACTGTGTAACTCAGGCAGGATACTCAGCTTGGCAATTTCTCATCTGTAATTTGCAGATAACCATAATACCCAAATCACAGGGTTGACATAAAGATTAAAAATGATAGCAAGTGTAATAATAGTTAAAAGTAAGGACTCAATAAATATTAGCTACTAATGAAAGCATATTAGTTGTTGTTAATACTAATTTTATTATTATGAGCTATTAGTGACTAGTTCTAATAATGGATTTAATAATTCTTATTATGCTCACCTGCATTCTTGTCACTCAAGGGTTGGAAAGGCCAGAGGGCACAGAGGCAGCAGTTGCCTTCAGGGTCAAAAGCCAGTACTGTGTTGATATCAACTTGGATAGTTATAATCAGCCTTTTAAAATATATATGAGAATTTGGGCTGGGGATGTGGCTCTCAAGCGGTAACACGCTTGCCTGGCATGTGTGGAGCTCTGGGTTCGATCCTCAGCTCCACATAAAAGTAAAAAATAAAGATGTTGTGTCCACCAAAAGCTGAAAAATAGATACTAAAAATTTTTTTCTCTCTCTCCCTTCTCTCTATCTTTAATAGGAAATTGATCAGAGTTCTCTGCTCATGATGCAGTAACTTTTAGGAATCTTTTGTTTGCATCTTATATGTGGGTGTTGGGTCATATGTAAGATGTACTTTTAACTCTGGATTTCAGTCAGGAATGTTTGAAAGACCCTGGAGGAAAACTCATCATCACTGGTTTTTCCTGGGGATCTGTTTCTCAGATGTTCTGAAGACCATTGTCTTCCTGACAACCCATCAGGACACTGAGTATCAAGACAGCAGAACTCAGGGCCATGGGTTTGGGCCCTGGTCACATGACTTGATTTCTGTGTATGCAAGATCAAATCCCTTGCCTAGTTTCACAGGGATGTACAGAGAATTGGCAATCAAAAAAAAAAAGTCATTCATCTATCTATTCACCTTCACTGGCTGTAGGTACAATTGTCTCTCCATTGACACCAGTTTTGCTGCTGCTAACTCACCACATGGCCCTAGGCAGAGGACTATACAGCCCTGGGTCAATATTGCTCCATCTATGTCATGGGAATGAAAATAGTTGCCTTATATACTTCATAGTTTTTATGAGGACCAATAAAACCACAAGTGTTTGCACTCTGAAAAGTGTGAAGAACTATAGAGGAGAAAGCCTACAGTAGACACACAGGTCCATGATAAATCCCCCAAAACATCAAATGAAATTATAACCCCCAACCATTTCCTTGCAAAGTGGCACTGTTTACAGGTAGAACATAAGGACTTGTTGAGTGGGTCTAGAGGGTTCTTTTAAAAAGTAGATAGAATTTTGCACTGGAGCAAAGCTAAAACCTTACCCTTGAGAGGGCCTTTGAGGTCTTAGAAAGGAAGAGAGTATCATTAGGTCAAAGGGCTCCCTCATATGTCCACGATCCCAGGCAGAACTTTTACTCTTCGGAGCAAATCTTTTGTATCGGTGTGTTTTGTTTGGCCTGAGAAGTATCTTTTTATTATTTTTAAAGGGTAATCTTTAAAACTCACACATTTCATATCTAAATTCAAATTTCCAACTTCCCTTAAAACTCACAGGACATCCTCCCACCCCAGACTCCCCCACTGCAGCATGGGCAGGCACTGGGCACCTGCACCTGAACAGAGTCACCCTCCCTGCTGTCAGAGGCCCCACCCAGCACTGAGGCCCCAGGTGCTCTCCACTTATCATGGGGCTCTTGTTCTGCTGTTTCTCTAATAAGACAGTGAAGCGAGGAAATGTTCTGTACACCCCTGTTGCTCTGAAAAAATGAAACAATGGAAAGACAGAAGGAGAAATCTCCGTTTTTAAGAAAATAAGTGTTTTAGTCAGCTTTTTCACCACTGTGACTAAAAGACCCACCAGAACAATTATAGAGGGAGGAAAGTTTATTTGGGGGCTCATGGGTTCAGAGGTCTTCTTCCATAGAAGACTGGCTCCATTCAGGACTCGAGGTGAGGCAGGACATTATGGCAGGAGAGTGTGGTGGATGGAAGTAGCTCACATAAAGATCAGGAAGCAGAAAGAGAGGTCTCCACTTGCCCGATACAAATATATACTTCAAAGCCACACTCTCAATGCCCCACCTCCTCCTCCAGTTACCCCTCAGTTAATCCCACAGGAGGATTAATCCACTGATTGGGTTAAGTCTCTTATAACCCAATCATTTCTCCTCGAACCTTCTTGCATAGTCTCTCACATGAGATTTTGAGGTGCACCTCACATCCAAACCATAACAATAAGGATCTTATATATCTTTTTAGGGACATTCTGCTTTCTTCCTGTACTTACCCCTTAACTTAGGGAATTGTTTGCTACCCCAGAGCTCAAGGAAAACATCTGGAAGGAGAAGAAGGTATATCACAGCTAAAAATTCCTAGATGTCAGTCAAGGGCAAAAGCATCAAGCTGGGAAAAAAGAGGAACAGGGATGACAAGGAACTTCCCCAGTCAGACACCATATGCTCCATAGCTAGCCACAGATGCATGGGGCAGGCCCTGTGCTCCCAGGTGCTGGTGGTGGCACTGCTGAGACCCATGGGTCTGAAGATGGCTAGATGGAAGGATTGGAGGTTGGAATCTTGGGAGGACAGAATAGGAAAACTCAAGCTTCCGAGACAACAGACCTGAGTTTTGGTCCTGGCTCTGAAGCTCAGTTTCCTCACCTGACACATGAGCATTGGTCAAACAGATATTCTAAGTGCCTACTGTGCCCCAGCCCTAGCTCTAGGTGCTGTGAATAAGCAGTAAGCAAAACAGGTGAGGCACGTGCCTCAGGGAGCTTGCCTACTAGTGGAGGAGACAGGCAAGAAGCAAACAATCACATAACTACTGGGTGAGGGTCACTATGGGTTGTTTGCTTACAGCTTGACTTCTTTCCAAACATGTTGGAGACACTAATGACATCTGGGGGCATATGATGATTTATTAAGATAATATATGCAAAATGTTCTTCCCAGTGCATGCATTTATTCATTCTTCAGGAGCCTTTAAGAGTTCTGGGTCCTCCCCTGTCGAAGCTGGGATATGATGGGAACAGGGTCCAGTTCCAGCCTAGAAGCATTACCAAATGCCAGGGCCCTCTGATCTTTGTTGTCAGCTCCCCTAATACCCAGCACTGGAGGAAAGGCTGGAGCATGAACAGACCAAGTAGCAGAAAGAGACAGGACTCACAACTGGAAGCCCTGGGTGCCAGTGCCCTCTGCCACCAACCAGACAACAGAGGCTTCTCCAGCCTGAGGCTCGTCACCCACTTCAGGGTGACCACCAATCCAGGGGCAGGGTAGTCCACAGCATTGTCACCATGCCAGGTGACAATTCTGGCATTGTCTTTACCTTCTGAAGATCAGAACTCACAAGCTTCTTATGGTTCCCCCCACTCCAGACCACCCAGTCCTGAGTGCAGCAAGAACCCAGTTGGTGGATGTGGAGGAGCGAGAGCCAGAAGCCATGGACGTGAAGGAGAGGAAGCCTTACCACTCACTGACCCGGCACCGCGATGCAGAGCACCGCTACACCAGCTCTTCTGCGGACAGTAAGGAGGGCAAAGCCCCGCAGAAATCCTACAGCTCCAGTGAGACCCTGAAGGCCTATGACCAGGACGCCCGCCTTGCCTACAGTGGCCGCGTCAAGGACATGGTGCCGCAGGAGGCTGAGGACTTCTGCCGCACAGGTGAGGGTGGGCCAGGCGCAGGTGGGTGCACAGGTGTGCCAAGAGGGAGCTTAGACAGGTCAAACCCAGTCCCTGTCCTGTAGTTCATTCTTAGCTTATTTAAATTCTTACTCAGTCCCTGGCATAGTAATGTGGCTAGGAGCTGGGCTTCTGCATCAGACCCTTCTCTAAGCTTTAGGTGTTAGGTAGCGATCGATGGAATGAACTGTTGCCCTACTGCAAGGAATTATTGTGAGGACTCGGTGGGATGACACTTTTTAGTGATAAGCATGGTAACACTTAGTAAGTACAGAAAACTTGGTGATTTGGAGGATCTCCTGATACCTGACTCCTTCTCCTTCACTTTCTACATGCAGTAATCACCAGCCTGTTCATCCTATCCCAGAACACCTTTCAAATCCATCTGTCTTCTCCATTCCCTCTACCACTTCCCATTTCTGGTGATTATCATCTGTCTTGAAGGATTAACCAAAACCATCCCCTTTGCTCAGAGGAGATGGTTTTGGTTAATCCTTCAAGACAGAAAGGCTTCCCTTGGGACTTTCTCAGCACTACACTAGAGTGAGCCAGGGATGACGTGGAGGCTGAGCTCCTAACCTGGCATTGGAGGGCCCTCTCTGCTCAGTTTCTGTCTTCTTAGACTTTCTGTCCCCTGCCTCTCCACAGCCACCACTTATGGTCCCACCCTGCTCAACCATTCCCAGGCTGCAGTGGTAGTTATTTCCCACTCTGGTGCCTTGGGCAGTCCTGTTTTTCTGCTTGCAGAGCCTCAAGCCCTCTCTGAGGCCTGGTACATGACAACCATTCCCTCACAGTTCATGCTACCCACCCTGATTCTACCCTATCCTTCTCCCCTCCAAAGACAGGGTCAGTTAAGCACTATTCTGTGTAATTTACATATGTTTTCACAATATCATTTGATTCTTTCAACAACCCCTGAATCATTTGCCCAAGATCACAGAGGTAATGACATGACAGAGGTCATACACACACAGAGCCACTTATGACTTTCTCATTTCTATTCCCTCCCTCAGGCCTAAATCCACATCAAAGCTGCCTTGCTAGTAAGGCCATCTCTCAGCCTTGAAAAAGCTCTTAGCTCTTCCCTTATGGCTTAAAGCTCATGCTTTGGCATCAGATGGATCTAGATTCAAATTCTGACTTTGCCATTGTTCTGACCCTTAGCTTCTTCACCTGTGCCACGGGATAATAGTACCTAACAGCCAGGTGGTTGTGAGGATTGGTGAGGATCATACATAATGCACTTGATACCAGAGCCTGGTGTGAACAGATGCTTCATAAATGCTGACTGCTATTAAATTGCCATCTCTGGGTCTCAGTGAGAGGAAGAGATAAAATATCTCAAAGTCAGCTGTGTCCTGCTTGAGAAAGCTCAGTGAGCCCTTAGCTTAGATGCACCTCTCATCTGTAAGGATCAGCCTGTACATTCTCATCTCATGCACAGGCATGTGCAGAGTGGTTCACTAATTACCATCCTGGATCCTCAAAACTCCTTTGAAGGTAGAGGGTCATAGATTATCACCCATTTTAAAGACAAGAACACTGAAGCCCAGGTGATCTCCATCACAAGACTGCACAGCTAGATGTTGGGTTGGGGTGGGATGTCAACCCATGTCCTGCTCCTCAAGCAAAGATGCTAAAATGTCACAAAGCAAAACAGAGCACGAGGACTTCTCATATGTGACTTCTCATATGTCATGAAATAAACCTTCAAATTCACAAATGAGAGGAGACCGTGTATTCAACAGGATTCCTGAGCTTTTAGACTTGACTCTTACCTTGCTTTTCCTCTAGTCCCAAGATGTTTCAGCTCACTGGTATTAATGCCAATTCTGGCTGCTTAAATGGGTTTGCAGGGTAAGCCATATGGAAATCAACGCAACCCAGGCTGTTTATGGCAAATAAATTTGATTTTTCACTTAACAGAGAAGTCATTTTTTGTAACATGTGAATGGCCTCTCTTGAGAAACCAGCCCAGCAGAGTACAGACATAGGGTGAGGGCAGGACAGAAGTGGGGTGTATGGATCAAAGGATAGCTAGGGGAGTGCGATATGCAGAGAGGGTGGGAAGCTGGCTGAGGGATGTAGGCTCCAATTTGGAGTTTTCATTTTCTTTGAAGGAGAGAAAAATAGGAGGGCAGATTGTAGTATGCTGCCCAGGGGTGATATTCAAAATGTGTAACATCTGGTTGGCCCAGACCCCCACCAATCAGAATGTCTGCTTGGCCACTGAGCACAGTCCAGGAGCCCCTGCTGTGCAGGGCCTGCTAATGTTAACCATTTATTTAGTAACTGATCATAGGGATATTGAGAGGAGGGGTTATAGGGAAGGATCTGGAATAGCTAGAGCAGAGGCTCTGAGGCACCAGGTATGTAAAAAGGCATTGGGGGCTTGGGCAGCAGTTACAGAATTTACCCACCATTATGGAAGCATTCATGACTTTGTTCAAATCAAGGCTATCAGCTTGAAGCACCTGGGGGACAGGCCCAGCATGCACCTCCCACTACCACAGCTTACCCAAGAGCTCTTTCACAGCAGTATACCAGTTCTCTCCTCCCACCTCCATTCTCCCCTTATCCACATTCAAAAGTACTGTCAGGGAGTGCTTGTTTATGTGTTTATTTAGCCAACTTTTCCTGAGCTCCTCCTCTGCAGCAGGCATGATAGGTATTAGACACAGATGACAAGGGGCACAGGCTTAGAAGGCCTCTGCTGGTCCCCCCCCACCTTTCTGGCAGTGACTTCCACTTGCCTTTGCAGGCTTACTATGTTCAGTCCTCCCTGGTTGCAGGATGCGACCTTTAATGCTTGGGCGTCTGCCTCTGCTGTCTTCCAGCTCTGCTCCTTGCATTCACCCTCATCCTCAGACCTCTCTCCTGAGCTCCCCACCCAACTATCTTACTTCCTGTATCCCAGAGCCCCCATATTCTCCCCCACCTTGGCCTTCACCCCTCAACCACGTATCTGCTTGCCTCTCCCCACTTGACTGAGCTCTTTCATTTCAGGGGCCATACCCTACTCACTGTTGCATTTCAGTAAAGGCCAGCTTTGAGTTGGTGCCATCTGATACGTCGGTGTCTCCAGATCATCACTTTAATTGGCATATGGCCCTTCAAGTCATTATATACTCCCTCTTCCTTACCCACAAAATACTTCTGGGCATAGTAGACTGTGAAGTAACATTCAAGAGCAATGAAGGTGGCTGTGTTTCCCATGAAGGCAGCATCCCTTTTGTCACTCAGGTCCTAACACCTGGGTAAATAACCCTCATCCACATCTTCTCCAGTCTCAGTTTCAGGCACTTTCAGGCCTTTTTGGACCCTCAAGGGACCCATCTCTGCTGATTCCCCATTGCAACCCCACCTGATGAGGTAGAAGCAGGGGTAGCCTGTTTCCTTATTCAAGGCAACTTTCCTTGGACAGGCAGGACCTTCTCCACTCTAGTACTCTGGGCTCTCCCTACCAGCCAGAAAGGAACTTCTGTTTCCAAGGAGACTACTAAAGTCTCATTGCATAGGCTTTTATCCTGTTCTGGACTTGCTGACAAGTCCCACCTGGAAGGGGCAGACTGAAGCTCTCAATGCAATTTAATGTTCATGTATTGAGTCCCTTCTGAACACTGGACTTTGTTCTAGACACAAGAATTTAGGAGTAAGCATATTGCCTGCCATTGTTGAGGCCCTCTCCAGCAGAAGTGGCAGACAGCTCTGTCTTAAAAGCTCCACCATGTCACAGACTGGGCAAGAACTCTGACAGGGGCTGGGTGGAAGAAGCAGGGCAGTCAGCACAGGTGTGGTATTGAGGAAAACTTCACAGAGGAGGTGCCATTTGAATTGGGCTTTAGTTACAGAGACTTTGGCCGGGTGGAGAAGGGGCAGAAGAAGCCCTATAGGCACAGGAAATTCCTCAAACCAAGGCCTGGGCAGAGAATGCCATGGTGAGCTCAGACAAGGGGCTGCAGGTGGGAGGACTATCCTCCATGCACTAACCAAGATCACCTGTGTTTTCTCGCAGGCACCAATTTCACCCTGCGAGAGCTGGGACTGGGGGAAGTGACGCCCCCTCATGGGACCCTCTACCGAACAGACATCGGCCTCCCCCACTGTGGTTACTCCATGGGGGCCAGTTCTGATGCTGACATGGAAGCCGACACTGTGCTGTCCCCTGAACACCCTGTGCGGCTTTGGGGCCGGAGCACCCGGTCAGGGCGCAGCTCCTGCCTGTCCAGCCGAGCCAACTCTAACCTCACACTCACCGACACAGAGCATGAGACCACAGAAACCGGTGAGTGGCTTGCTTGGCCTGTGTCGGGTGTTTGGGTTGCTGGCTAAGGCTGTAATTACAATATTGATTTTCTGTTCCATCACTTGGGACTCTGGTGAAGTTGGTGAAATTGCTTTGCTCTCAGTGGTCAAAAGTCAGAGCCTCTTCCACAGACACTGAAATATCCATTCATCGGTAACATGTCAGAGGTTGGGTTGCTGCCCTTTCCATCTGGATTAGGGAGGAACCCAAGAGGTTGGGTTATTGTTTACAAGGTGCCTACATGTGAGCAGCCAAGGGACATCAGATAGTGAGAACCCATCCCCCAAGGCTTTTCCTATATTCAATCAACAGTGCCTAGACTGAATCCTGCTCACATTATCTCTGAATCCTGAGCATCTCCAGTATCTTATGTTGATCAAAGAATGGTTTACAAACAAAAACTGGCATTTGGGGCTAACTTGAATCTTGAGGTTTAGGGAAATGTTGGTCAAAGGCTACAGAGTTTCAGTTAGAAATAAGTTTATATGATCTCTGGCACGTGGTGACTACAGTCATTCAGGCTGAGTATCCCTTATCTGAAGGGCTCAGGGACATAAAATTGGAGTTTTTAAGATTTGGGAGTATTTGCATAGACTTTGCAGGTGGAGCATTTCTAATCAAAAAATCTGAAATTGGAAATGTTTCAAAAATCTGGCATTATGCTCAAAAGTTGGATTTCAAAGCATTTTAGATTTTTAGATTAGGGATCTTCAATCTATAATAACATATGCTTTAAAACTGCTATCATCCCAGCAACTCCAAAGACTTAGGCAGAAGAATCTCAAGTTTGAGGCCAGGCTGAGCAACTTAACAAGACCCTGTCTCAAAGTAAAAAAAAAAAAAAATTAAAAGGGCTGGTGGGTGTAGTTCAGTGGTAGAGTGTCCTTGGGTCTAATCCCTGTACCAAAAAAAAAAAGTAAAAGTAAAAATTTGAGATTTTGCCCCAGCTTCTTTGTGACCCCATGAAGTGCTGCCTCCTGAATCCTTATTCCACTTTCATCTCTGAAGCTCCTTTTCTCAAAGCCCTGAAATGCTATGAGAGAAAAATAGGACAGCTAGTTACCCACCTCCTCCTTACGGTGGAATGAAAGGAGTCAGTTTCAGAATTCTTCGTCTTCCTCTTGGGCCCTTGCTGGCACATCTCCAAGGGGCTCTGGTCCACTCTAGTCCTGCATGGAGCCTAGCACTCAGGGAATCTCCCCTTCTGCTGCATATTTTTTATTGATTTTTTTTAAATGCACAACAGCAGAATGCATTACAATTCTTATTACACATATAGAGCACAATTTTTCATATCTTTGTGTATAAAGTATATTTATGCCAATTTATGCCTTTATACATGTACTTTTTTTCCCTCATATTATGCTCCTCCAGCCCCTGGGCAGTTTTGCCTGGCCGGGTCAGCACTGAGGCAAGTCCTGTTGTTGGGGTCTGGCTGTGAAATCTGAGGAGAGTGGAAGAGTCCAGAGACAGCCCCACTGGCTGAGGAGGGTTTTGTTTCTGGGAAGTCCACAGAGAGGGTCTGCAGGTGCTTCCACACCAGAACCCCCAGGGCGGGAGCAGTCTGCATTAGAGCAGCAAGAGCCAGCCAGAGGCCATTTCACCCTACAGGCTCCCAGCTGCAAATGCAGGAGCCTAGGAATTGCTAGGTCAGGGTAAGCCCTGGGTCATAGATGATGGCCTAGACCAGTTAGTCTGAAAAAGAGTCTCTACCTGAGCTGTGTGATACCAAATCCAGATTAGGATCTGGCAAGTGACAGGTCAGGGTCAGATAGAAACTTCATCCTCTTAAAGAGCTATATGCAGCAGAGTTCCAAATGTCCATTCAACCACCCATGCCTGAGAACTCAGATATTTCTCAGGTGGCCTATGTGCTTCTGGGACAAGAGAGAGGCAGATCATGGATATCACCTTGGCAATGCCTCTTTCCCTGGCCCCCAACCAACCCTGTGGAGTGCCAGTGACCTTAGTCCCTGAGGAGCTTCTCCACTACAGCAGGGAACCACCCACACCCTTTCGCTACCTTCCCACCAAGGCCTGGACTGAGCCAGTGGCCCTGCCTCTGCCCACCCCACTGTGCACCGAACCAGAGCACCAAATTGAAGGACAGAACAAGGCCGGTACAGAGAAAATGGGTCCTATATAGAGGACAGGAAGTCTCAGTTCAATGACTGGCCTGAGATGTGGCACTGGGTGAGTTCCATCCTTTCTCTGGACCTCAGTTTTCTAATATGTAGAATGGTTAAATGAAATAAATATTTTCTTTTTTCTTGGTACTGGGAATTGAATTCCTGCCTCAACCTCCTGAGCCACTGGGATGACAGGCATGTGCCACCATGCCCAGCTTAAATCAGTAACTTCTGTGTTCTGAAAATATTGATAGTTTTTAGGTTGGGAGGGAGAAATATTCCATAGTCAAGCAATGAGGAACCACTTGGTTAAACCAGTAGGTCTATTCCAGGACTTCTCAGAGCCTTTAAGATGGTAGTATGCCAATTAATGGATAAATTAACAGAGGGATATATGCAGCATTCCCCAGATTGTTGACCTCAGAATCTTTATTCTCAGAGCATCTGATGGGATCAGTGTTTTAATAGATAGCTTTTGGTAGCAATTGAACCAAGTGATCTGCAAGCCCTTCTAGATCTAGGATTCTGATTTAAGTACTTAAATAGTTAAATACATGTGTACAAGATGAAGAAACAGTAACATTGGTTATTATTCCATTACTATTAGCATTAGCATTAATCGTTGTGGCTGATGATCAGAACCCAAGCACGGCACTAAACACATTAGCTGTATGGTCTCATTTGCTCCACCTACAACACTCTGAAGTCGACTATATTATTCCCATTGCACAGAAAAAGGAAACTACATCCCAAAGAGCCTAAGAAATCTCATCGGTCACATAGCTAGCAAGATGGGAATGGATTCCGGCCTGTGTGACTCTAAAACTTTGACTTCTTTAGCCCTAGTTATTCTAGTGAATTCTCTCAGTGGCAAAATACTCAAGTTGTCTGTTCTTTTGAAGGCTTCCTGCCATGATGACAAATGATCATTTCCCATAAAGTCATGACAGAGTGAGGCACGCACCGCCCACATTATTGTATATTCCCTCAGAGCTGAATTACAGCTGAATTAAGCCTCTGTTGGGTGATAATGACATATCCAATGAGCCTGAAGAGTTTCAGCCTTTGATAGTGGAGACAAGGAGATGGCTGCCTGCTCTCCAGGACACTTTGCTCTCCAATTGTCCTTTTCCACCCTGGCTACAGAACTCTAAGCTCAACAACACTAGAGGATGAATGGGCAGGCAAAGGAAGAGGAGTAGAATCTAACAAAGGGCTCCTGGCCCTGCTTCTGTCTCAGGCCTGGACCTCTCAGACCCACACATTCCCATGGTGCCCATGTGCTCTCCACTTGCCTCAATTGGGAAGTGACATTAGGGCTCTATTACAGTCATATCTAAATAATGACAGCAGTCATAAAAGTGGCTCATCTTTATTCACTGGTCAGGTTCACCATGTTCTTGCTCCGCTGAGGAGGCAGAGGCACAGAGAGACGAAGGTGTGTGCAGTATGCATGCCTTGTTGAGCTGGAGCCAGGCCCTATCAGGACAGTCTCAGTTCTTGCAGAACTCTCCATCCTTTCCCACCACCCTTCCTCTCTTCTTTCTCCACCCATTCTCTCCTTCTCTCCATCCGACTTGGGTCTCACCATCAGAACAGGGCCCAATTCTGCTTGAACATGTTAGGCAACACCTCACAGGGTGGCCACTGCTCAGGAATCAAGGGAAGCCACAATCTCTGTGGAGGGCCTTCAGCCGCACGTGTTCAGTTGCCTTTCATCCTCTTGATAATGCAGATAATTCCCCTTTTGCTACAAGGGGAAACAGGTTGAAAACGTCAACTGAAATGACGACCAGCAAGTTAGCGTGTTGGCAAGGCTTGGATTTGAGCTCCAATCTCTCCGATCCTGTATTCTGAGTCCTTTACTTGTCTCAATTTGAATCAATGAGAGGTTTTTGACTCTCAACTGAGGCCACCAAAGATGTGCAACCAAGTCCTCAGAGATCCTTGATATATAAATGTGAAATGCAAAGCATGTCCCAGCAACCTCCAGCCACAGCAGCATCGACTCTGCCTCCACACCCGGCCTTGCATTAGTCAATTCTAACTGTCAACAGTATTGACAGCGGCACAGGCTTTTGCTGAGGTCACAGTGATACAGCCTACAACCGCCATCGATAATAACTTTTATGGGGTCCATTAAAGCCAATTTCTGCCCCTGAAGGTTAATGTCAGCAGGTTTTATGTCACTACTTAATATCTAAAATAAATACAAAATTGACTGGGTAATGTAAACACAAATCTTCCTCCTCAGGGCCATCAGGCAGAGCTAGTCCTCAGGCCCCTCCTGCCCTGTGGAACTGCAGGCTAGGGGCAGTGAGGAGGAGCCACATGTCAGGCACACAGTCAGCATTCAACCAATGTTTTTTAGAAGGCACAGGCTGTAGTTCAAAGTTTATTCCCAGCCACAGGGTCAGGATGACAGTGTTTCTTTTGTGGATTCATTCTGTAATTTGTTTCATAATTGTGCTGAGCTCCTCTGGCATGCCAGGCATGATTTTGAATATAGAAACCAGCTGAAAAGGGGAATGGCTGGAAGTACAACCACCTGTGACTCTTTTCTTTTTTTTTTTTTAATTAATTTTTATTGGGGCTGGGGATGTGGCTCAAGTGGTAGCGCGCTCCCCTGGCATGCGTGCGGCCCGGGTTCGATCCTCAGCACCACATACAGACAAAGATGTTGTGTCCACCAAATACTAAAAAATAAATATTAAAATTCTCTCTCTCTCTCCCTCTTTCCTCACTCTCTCTCACTCTTTAAAAAAAATTTATTGTTGGTTGTTCAAAACATTACATAGTTCTTGATATATCATATTTCACACTTTGATTCAAGTGGGATATGAACTCCCATTTTTACCTCGTATACAGATTGCAGAATCACATCAGTTGCACATCCATTGATTTACATATTGCCATACTAGTGTCTGTTGTATTCTGCTGCCTTTCCTATCCTCTACTATCCCCCCTTCCCCCCTCCCCTCCCCTTTTCTCTCTCTACCCGCTCTACTGTAATTCATTTCTCCCCCTTATATTTTCCCCCTTTCCCCTCACTTCCTCTTGTATGTAATTTTGTATACCACTGAGGGTCTCCTTCCATTTCCATGCAATTTCCCTTCTCTCTCCCTTTCCCTCCCACCTCTCATCCCTGTTTAATGTTAATCTTCTTCTCATGCTCTTCGTCCCTACTCTGTTCTTAGTTACTCTCCTTATATCAAAGAAGACATTTGGCATTTGTTTTTAAGGGATTGGCTAGCTTCACTTAGCATAATCTGCTCTAATGCCATCCATTTCCCTGCAAATTCTATGATTTTGTCATTTTTTAATGCAGAGTAATACTCCATTGTGTATAAATGCCACATTTTTTTTATCCATTCGTCTATTGAAAGGCATCTAGGTTGGTTCCACAGTCTAGAACTAACATCATCAAAATGGCGATATTACCAAAAGTTCTCTATAGGTTTAATGCAATGCCAATCAAAATCCCAATGGCATTTCTTGTAGAAATAGAGAAAGCAATCATGAAATTCATATGGAAAAATAAAAGACCCAGAATAGCAAAAACAATGCTAAGCAGGAAGTGTGAATCAGGTGGTATAGCTATACCAGACTTCAAACTATACTACAGAGCAATAGTAACAAAAACAGCATGGTACTGGTACCAAAACAGGCAGGTGGACCAATGGTACAGAATAGAGGACACAGAAACCAATCCACAAAATTACAACTATCTTATATTTGATAAAGGGGCTAAAAGCATGTAATGGAGGAAGGATAGCATCTTCAACAAATGGTGCTGGGAAAACTGGAAATCCATATGCAACAAAATGAAACTGAATCCCTTTCTCTCGCCATGCACAAAAGTTAACTCAAAGTGGATCAAGGAACTTGATATCAAATCAGAGACATGGCGTCTGATAGAAGAAAAAGTTGGCTACATACTGTGGGGTCGGGCTCCAAATTCCTCAATAGGACACCCATAGCACAAGAGTTAATAACTGGAATCAACAAATGGGACTTACTCAAACTAAAAAGTTTTTTCTCAGCAAAAGAAACAATAAGAGAGGTAAATAGGGAGCCTACATCCTGGGAACAAATCTTTACTCCTCACACTTCAGACAGAGGCCTAATATCCAGAATATACAAAGAACTAAAAAAATTAGACAATAAGATAACAAATAACCCAATCAACAAATGGGCCAATGACCTGAACAGACACTTCTCAGAGGAGGACATACAATCAATCAACAAGTACATGAAAAAATGCTCACCATCTCTAGCAGTCAGAGAAATGCAAATCAAAACCACCCTAAGATACCATCTCACTCCAGTAAGATTGGCAGCCATTATGAAGTCAAACAACAAGTGCTGGAGAGGATGTGGGGAAAAGGGTTCACTTGTACATTGCTGGTGGGACTGCAAATTGGTGCGGCCAATTTGGAAAGCAGTATGGAGATTTCTTGGAAAGCTCGGAATGGAACCACCATTTGACCCAGCTATTCCCCTACTCGGTCTATTCCCTAAAGACCTAAAAAGAGCACACTATAGGGACACTGCTACATCCATGTTCATAGCAGCACAATTCACAATAGCAAGACTGTGACTCTTTTCTATGATCAAGGTGTCACAGATTGGAAGGAACACCAGTGTACAGTCCAGTGACCTCAAATCCTGGTTGTGCCAGGTTCTAGCAACGAGACCTTGAGCAAATCACTTAACCTCTCTGAGCCTCAGTTTCCTCATTTACAAAAACAATATTCTAGTGGTTACCAGGGCTGGAAGGAAGAGTAATTAGGAGTGATTATTTAGTGGGCACAGAGTTCCAGTTTGAAGAGAATGAGAAAGTTCTGGAGATAAATAGTGTTAGTGATTGCACAACAGTGTAAATACACGAATGCTACTGAATTATGCACTTAAAAGTGGCTAAGCTTTGTCCATATTTTATCACAATAATTAAAAAATACAAAGCTGCATGCTGTCTTCCTTCCTTGAGGTGTTGCTTTGAGCCTATTCAACGCTGGCAGAGCGTCTGGTCTGTGTCGATCCTTAATTCCTGCTAGCTATTAATGTTAATTGTTTAAAGAGCTGTGGGATGACAGTACAGGAGCCATTTATTTTGCCCTGAGGGCGCAAAGGCTCATTCCTTCACTCCATTCCTGTTATGCACATGGGTCGGAAGGCTTGGTGGGTCTCAATGAGCATAAGGGGTCCCAAGAGGAATTCCCAGGAGAGGCCACTGCATGAGCCAAGGTTTGGAGGCATGAAGAGGCATTGTGAGTCTGGGGAATAGTGAAAATGTGCTCCTCTCTGCATTAATCCCAGAAGCAAACTGAGATACTTACTTAGAAAAGAAACAGTGAGAGAGAATCACAGTTAACCCCCCAAATTATCAAGCAGCCTGGTGTCAAAAGGGAAATTATTAGTTAACCTAATTAGGAAGCCAAATTGCATATTCAGAGTCATAGATTAGGTAAGCATCTCCAAAGCACAAGGAGAAAGGAGCTCATTACCTATTTCACTCCATTTATCCTCTGCCCTCCCTGGCCCGGTACCCATGAGACTTGATTTTTAAAAAAAATATGTAATAAAATCTATCACTAAGATCCAAAATGATCAGAGTACTGCAGCAACCCTACCCATTGTCAAGGGAACACCATATTCTAGAGCAGGAAGCTTGGCCACATCAGCTGTCCTAGGGGTTGAACCCCCACATGTGACTACTGTTCTGGTTTGGGAGCCAGACAACAGCCCAGGAATTCATACCTTTTCTTCATTTTATAGCCAAGGATGCTGAAATTTAGAGATGGTGGGTAGTTGGGTGACTTGTTGAAGGGGGTACAACTAGTAAATAGTAGAGCTGAGATTTGAGCCCAGATCAGTCCCACTCTGGTACCCATTTTGTACTACTTTGTAGAGACCAATTTTTATTATTTCAATGCATAAAATATACAAGGTCTAGGAAATATATTGAAAATATCTAGGAATATTCTGGCTGTATCCGGAACATAAATTTATTTGTCAGTGTAAGAAATTTCTGGAAAAGAAACTGAATTCACAGTCTGTCAGAGCTGATAAGGACCTTGAATTCTAACAAGCGACTCTCAAACTGTGACATGTTAGGAAAAAGACATTTAAAGTCAGGATCATAGAGGCCTAAAAGTCCAACCATGAGATGTCTAGGTTTCAGAGAGGAAGTGCTGGTCCATATATTTTGAGGGATTGGAAGGACTTTATAGTAAAGAGAGGGAAGAAAGGGTCTTCTGTGTGGATGAACAGAAGAGGTGGCTTGTGAGGCTGGAACTTAAGCATGTGAAATGGGGACCGTGGAGGCAGGATGTGCTAGGAGGTAAGGTTGGCACATCAGGTGCCTTGTCTATGGTTACATAATTGTTCTTGAGCACTTGCTAGGAGCCAGGTACTGTTTGAAATCTTGTGGTTCCAGCAATGATCAAAACTGTCCACTCTTGTGGGAATTGCATTCTAGAGGGGAGACTGATGATAAAGAAATTTTAAAAACAAATTTTAAAAACTAAATTATATAGGGTGTCTCAAGATGATAAGTGTTATGGAAAAGGAAGAGTGAGTCCCAGCCTAGGGGCATTTGCAAATTTAAATATGGTGGTCAGAGAAAGCTTCATGGAGAAGGTGATGTTTGAGCAAAATCTCGCAGTAGGTGAGGGAGTGAGTGGGGAGGATACCTGGAAGAACAGCAAAGCTGGTGTAGGAAAGGGCGGGTACAAGGGCCTCAGGCAGAGCATGTGTGGCTTGTTTGGACAGCAGCCAGGAGGCCAGTGTGGCTGGAGTAGTGGAAAAGGCCTTTTGATGTCTTGGGGTTTGAATGTGGGCAGGCCATTATAGGTGACACCAAAAGAGGGTTCTGAGGAGGGACAAGGCCTGATTAATGCTGAACAGGATCATTCTGGATGCTGTGTTGAGAGTAGACTATAATGGGAAAATGTCAGAGGCTATTGCAGTAACCTAGAAAAGAGGCAATGGGGGTTTAGGCACAGACGAGCCATGGAGGCAGCAAGGGTGGCATCTGTACCAGAGCTTCTCTTCCCTGCTCCACCCCAGGATCTTGCTAGCACTAAGGATGACCTCTAGACTCTTAAATTCTATGACCAAAATGAGCTCCTAGGTCCTTTTAGGGGAGGGGGCTCACATCCGATCCTTCTCCTAGCCTCACAGTTACTTTAGCACAGTTGCAGGGTCCTATAGCTGCTGCCTCTCCTATGCTCTCTCTCAAGTTCAAGGCTTTGATCATGAATTGCATCCCCAGCCGTTCCTTACACCACACTCTTTCCTGCTCTTATCATCTTGGTTTCTGACCTTGTGGCTGACTCCCATCCACCCCTAGCCTTTCCTTCTCTTCCAAGGTACTGTCTTGTTTTGGTATCATCTTGACTTCCCTTTAGCTATAATTGCAGCCCTTCCTTCTACTTGGTTGCCTCAGACTGCCTTAGTGAAGTTTAACCTTGTTCTGCCTCTCCAAAACACCTCAGCGGGAATTGCCTGTGATCCGGGAGCCAGTACCTGACAGGCATGGACATTGCCCTTCTTAGAAGTTTCTTCTCAAAGGACTTTAAGAAGTTCTGGCCCAGATCAAATGCCCGCCACATCCACTGCATACTGGCGAGTTCTGTAAGCAATACTGTTCCAACTGCAGCCTGCTTCTGAACTGAGAGAGGAGGAAAAGAAAGATAGGGCAATCCAAAGCCATGCTAAATTAAGATAGATTGCATTCTCAAAACTCCGTTAAGACCCGCTGAGTGTGCAGAGAGGTGCAGCAAACAAGAATTTTGCTTTTAATTTGAGCCAACATGACTTTCAATTCCAGTGGAAGCAACGATGTGCACAATGACAAAATTCTTACCGAAAGACATTTGAGAGGCATTTTTTCCCCATCAGTAAGCTCAGCTTTGTTCCAGAGAGAGTCTATTTCAACTTTAGCTAACTCAGTATCATTTGGGGGAAGAAAGAGAATAACCAAGGGTGGGAGAAGAGCTTCCTGCCCACAGGAGCTAATTCCAGTGCAGTTATGTGGCATCCAGAGATGAATCTCCTTTCAACTGTAGGCTGCCACCAATCTGAGTATGTCCCTGAACCAGTCACTTTTCTCTGAGAATTAGTCACCCCATCAACAAAATAGGGTCATTGGGATTTCAAGGAGTGAGGCAATTTGGAAGGAGAATGGACTTGGGGTTTACACTCAATCCCAGCTCAGTCACATAGCAACTGGATGATTTTTGTAAAGATTACTGAATCTCACTATTCAGTGTTCTCATCTGCAATATAGGAATAAATGCCAATCCTGTGTAATAGGAATGAGAATGACAGGTGATTATATACATGAAAGAACCCTGACAGTGTTTTTCAAACTGTAGGTTATAACCAATCATGAAATAAATTTTGTGACTCGGCATCATTATTTAAAATAATAAATAAAAATAATCATAATAAAGATAATAGAAGCAGAATACAGGACTTTGTACATGGTATTGTTTGGTGGAATTTTTATTTCAGTTACACTTTGCATGCATTATATGTACCAGATCTTCATGTAAAATGAATTTGTTATGAGAGATTTCATTTTTAAAAAGATTAAAAGATGGTACATACCTAACATGTAGTTGAATTTCATAAATGTTAACTCCCTTTCTTTAGTGACCTCTCAAATTTTTCATGATTAATGCTGTGATAGTTTTGACCCCAAACTGTCAGCCTTCTATTTCTAGAGCCCCTTGTGGAGAATGAGTATATTATCCGAGCAGGGCCTTATTGTTCCATCGAAAGAAGATGGATTCTGGGATCAGATAGACTGGCCCAAGGCCCCAGGAATAGCATAATGATTCTGCTAGAATGCCTGGTTTGTCAAACCTCTGCCCCCTCCCAGCTCTCTTCTTTACAAATGACCATGGGTGATTAATAAACCCTGGGGTAGCTGTGGGCTGAGGTCAGCAACTAAAGCATGCCCAAGTAGGAAGAGCTGGCTTGGGGGAGGAGGGGGGTCCCAGGGCTGGATGAGTCAAAGCCGGACTCACTTGGCACAAAGGCAATGAGGGCAGGTACGTGTGAGCACCACGTGAAGCTAGCATGCCAAATGAAATTTGGCTCCTGCCAAGTCCTGGATGAATCCTTCCCACAATTTTAATGTCACACTAATCAACCCAGGAAGAAGAACCACCACATGGAAATGGCTTTTTCTTTAGCTTTAGGATGGAGCATGTGGGGCAAAGTGTTAAGAGCAGCTCTGGAGGTCTGTGGGTCTGACACTTGAAGATGGCATGAGGAGAGTGGCAGTGATTACCCATGGGATCCCTGAAGCAGGTTCAGTGCAAACCCACAAAGAGCTCTTTAAGGAAGAGCTCATAGACAAGACCAGATCCTCCCCAGACTTTCCAAACCCATAAGCCCAGCTTCCTTTGATGAGGGGAAGCAGTCCTAGAGAATAAGAGAAGCATTTGATTAGCAGTCAGAGGATTGGGGTCTGATTCCTGGCAGGATGGACCATATGGGAAATTACAAAGTTTTACTATGACTAAAACTTGAAGAGATGGGGCCAGAGAGGAAGACTGGGTCCCATCATGGCAGAAGATGGCTCTGAAATGCTAGCTGGAGTTCAGCCTTTCCTCTGAAAGTGATAAGAAATCCTGGAAACATTTTAAGCAGGGAAACAAATACCTTCCCTGCTTCAGGGGAGGATTGACATCTCAGGGGATCTTGCTCTTGAGAAGAGAAGACTTTCCATTAGCCTTGAGTTGTAAGCAGTTCAACAGAATAAAGCTGCAGATCTGGCTAGAGCCTATATTCAGAATCCATTTGCCCTGGACCATTAACTATATTTTATTAACTATAAACTTGATGATCTCAGATCCTGCCTCTGCTAAATTTGGACTTCAGAGATCCTTTAAAGAGTATCCCACTAATTGCCAGAGTTAGTTTATAAAGAGTTTGCTTGTATATACAATTTCTCTCCTCTTGATAAACTTGCCCTGGTCTGGGTTTCCTAGAAAACAGAGCTTGAGGCAATGTAAGTGCTGATGCCTAATTTGGGAGGTACTATCTCAGAGCAGGGAGGGAAGGGGAAGACGAGGAACTAGGCAAGGTGGTGTGTTCTTACAACAAACAGCCTGCAAAGAGACTTACCTGGTCTCTAAGCAGGTGCACCCCCTCCAGAGGTTCCTAGGCAGGCTGTACAAAAAAAAAACAAAAAACAAAAAACAAAAAACAAACCTATGTCTCCAGAATAGTCTCTAGGAGGAAAGCAAGACAAGCAGCTGATGGGCCCTGAGCATAATTCAGTGGGTCCAAGAGGGATCAGCTGACTTCAGTGGCAGGTGGATGGATCAGTTGGCTGATGGCCCAGCAAATGGAGGCCCCAAGAGAATCTGAAAAGGTGAATAAATTGTGATTCATATCCCATTAATGGCATCTTTTTTTCTTCCCTCCTTCTTTTGCCAATCCTCTTGCCCCTTTCTCTATTTCCTCTTACTCACTCTACTTGTCAATAAGTATAATGATGTTATTCATTATACATTTGTAATATGCCAAACAGTTTGCATGCATTGTTTCATTTAATTACCATTATCAGCCTGTTAAACAGGATTTGTGATTCCCATTTTATAGATGATGCAATTGAGGTCTCAAAAGCTTAACTTGCCAATTAGGAAGTCACAGAGCTGATACCCACCCAAGACTGTCTAAATCCAAAGTTCTTACCACTGGACATACTGCCAAATGGAGGCAAAAATGCAATTTGAATGATTGTTAATATTTTAGCAGGTTCAAAAGATGATGATATGCCAGATCAGACCCTCTAAGAAAACAGTGGCTGACAGGCTTTGCCATACTGCCTGGGTTCAAACCCCAGTTCTTTCACTTGTGTGTTACCTTGTGTTACACAAGGCAAGTCTCATAATCTCACCAGGTGCTCCATTTCCTTATCTATAGAATGAGGGCAATTCTGGTATCCACCTCACAGGATAATTGTAAAGATTAAATTAGTTAACAGAATTAAAGCTCTTAGACTAGTCCCTGGTACATAGGAAGTGCTGCTTAAGTGTATGCTGGTGTTATTAATTGCACAGCACTTCACGATTCACAGGGTGTTTTCACATTTTGTTTAACATTTGCGACAACCTTTGAGGGAGCCATCAGTCTTATCATTGTTTAGAAGGGCTTTTAGATCACACAGCTGTGGCATGGCAGAGAAGGGACTGAACCCCCCTTTCTCTCTGCCTCCACACCCATGCATGGTTGCTCATCATGCCAACTGGCAGCCGGTCAGTTTGGCTCTTACCACCAGAGATGATTCCCAGTATCAGGACCAAGTGTGTGAAGGCTCCAACAAGCCTGATTTTTCCCCAGGCCAGTTTCTCCCAGTCTGCTCTGTGAGAAAGAGCCTTCTTCTGGAAGAAATACTTCCCTTCAAATAAATAGCCAAACCTTTTATGTTCCAAACATTGAAAAGGAATTTTCTCTCCACCCCCACCACATGGCCTGGCTCCTAAATGAGTTTGTTGCCCTTAGTTTTGTAGTACCTTAACTACAAAATAAATTGCTTTCCCAAGTGCACCTCCAAGAAGGAAATAAGTGTATGGAACAAACGAGGTTCAAAGCATGGTACAAACAAAGGGAAATTGTTTGCAGTTCCAGCTGCTGTAAAGATGGAAGAGGGAGGAGAGAAGAGCCATCTTGGGCATGAAGTGAGCTGTGGAAATGCAGAAGTAGGCTCTTGAAGCAGGAACCAAATGGGCAAAGGCAGAAGGTAGACAGCAATTAGGAGCAAGTCACCTCCAGGCATCCCTCACCTGGCAGCAACAGGAGAGAAACTGCTTACGCTTATGCCTTCTTTCTAGCTGCATCCACCGCCTTACATCACTTACTACCTCAGCACAAGAGGTAGGAGGGCTGAAAGATAGATTTTATTTGAAGAAAATATTATGTCACTTTTTCCCCTGCTGGATTTAAAAAGGTCTTTAAAAGCCTGCCCCAGCAGCCTGGTCCTTATTATTCACATTTATGGAGAGCATAATAGCTCACAATACACTTTAATACCTGACATTTCATAAATTACTCCATCATCTCCTCCCTCCAGGGCACCTGAGTTTAGCCCTGACTCTCCACCCTGACTGTGGACCTTAGAACTTGGAGTCTATGTCAGGGCAGGCCCAAGGTTCAGTGGGTTCCAGAGGACTCAGCATACCATAGAACTCACAACAAAAATTTATCCCAGCAAAGGGGAAAAGAACATGAAGCAAAGCTTGAAAGAAGCCAGACACAAGCTTCTCAGAGTCCCCTCTTCACAGAGTCATACAGGAGGTGCATGATTCCTATAGAGTTATGAAGACACCTGCCCAGGGCTGTCTGCCAGGGAAGCTCAAGGGAAACCAGGGGCCAAAGTTTTCATCAGGACACGTCACATAGATACTCTATGTATTCCAAGTTCCAGACTCTTGGACAGAAAGCTGGTGTTTAACATGAATTTGTTCTTTGTAGTCTGAGCATCATAAGTCATTCTGATCATTTAAGAAATAGGGAAGTCGTTTAATAGCCAACTTCCCAGACACCAATTTGCAAGTGGACCTCTCTAAGGTCATGGTCTTAAGCCTATTATGTGAATTCTTTTGCATGCTGTTCTTGGATGTCCTTCTTATTTGGCTAGAAAATGGCCCAAGCAGCCCACCCAATGTGTACTTCTCATGACAATTTCGTAGTCCTTTGTTTACTCATTGTCCTTCATGCACTTCCTCTTAGAGAGTGATTGTCAACTACTTCTCTGAGAAATTGCCTGCTAGTGCTGGCAACTACAGTGAAGAGAAATTGCAATGATGCATCTTAGGTGGAAAAGTAAACTGCGTTCAAGTGAAATTCACGAAAGGACAGTGCTCCTAGGTCAATAGTGGCGTGGATGAATTTGGGACTATAGGGAGGGATGATGCAAGGCATGGTGAGTGATGCTGTGCTGCTATATTCAGCAGCATGAGCCAGGCAGAGGCTGTGGAGGGCGGGTGTTGTCTGTGCCTTAGAACTCACAGTGAGAAGTCAACAGCAGGTGCCTTGCTAAGCAGCCACCCTGCAAAGTAAAGTGTCAGTGCTGGAAACTACCCTGGGTAGCCAGCAGCCAGAGAACCACGGAAGAACTGGAACAAGACCACAGAAGGAGGAAGTCCAAAGAATGGCCTCTCACCACTACTAGTCCAAGAACACAGTTAGGAGTTTCATGGCAAGAGTTAGCTTGGAGGTTGTGGGGCCAGGATGACTGCTTGATAGACAAAATGGGCTATAGAGAGAGCTATTCCTAGCTGTCAGATGTGAGGAAAGTCTCAGGCATCTTTCTACCCTAAATCAGTCGCCCTGCTAGGCCAAGGTAACACCAAAGTCCTTATGAATGTTGTCCTTCCAATGACCTCCAGAAACCCACCTCTATGTAGATAAACAAAGATGGGTTTACTGGACTCTTTGCCACAAGGAAGAACGATCACCACAAAGAGCCATTGGGTGTCTCAGCAAAGGGTATTAGGGCAGACAGCATTTGACCTTGTGTTTGGTGATTTGGGGTGGTCTCAAGGAAATGGACTGGATACTGTCAGATTACAGGGGCCATTCTAGGCCTGGGTATCATAATGACTCTTATGTAGAAATCAGGAAGAATGATGTGAGATTAAAGTAGTAACTAGAAGATAGGTAGCCATCACTCATATTTGTCAGCATGGGGGCAGGGGTGGGGGGTTGGTCATTTTGTCATTTGAACAATGGTGTTGGTTCTGTCTGAGTTGAGAGATGACTCCAAAAACATGACTCCAAAATGGCCTTATCTGTGACCATATACATCACAACTCTGTGTGATGTATATGGTCACAGAGTTTTCTGGAATTTTATATGACATTGTTCATTCAACAGTAGAATGCCACAGCCAGTCCCAGGGTGCCATGCCAGCTTCTGGCTGTCACAGACTGATTTTCCCTTCCTTATCCTGAACAGACAAAGGATAGGACAATAGTAGTAGGTATGACAGCCTGCTTCAAAGGCCTTCAGTGACCCAAGCCCATGATAACTGCCAGTGTCCAGAGAATAATAATGAAAATGACTCATTTAATAATAACTATGGTTATAATAATAAATTAAGTACTATTAAATAATCATTTGAGGGGCTGGGGCTGGGGCTCAGTGGTAGCGCACTTGCCTGGTATGTGTGAAGCACTAGGTTTGATTCTCAGCACCATGTATAAATAAATAAAAAGATAAAGATCTACCGACAACTAAAAAATGTTTTTAAAAAATCATTTGATAATATGTACTCAGTAAATAATTGTTACAGGTCAGGTACACACACACACATAATCTCATTTCATCCTCTCTCAATATCCCTGTGAGATTGTTATTTTCTTTTTTTGGCTCATAAGGAAGGAAATAGGGACTCGGACAAGGTAAGCACTTCCTCTAAAGCAACATATCTAAGAAGTTGTAGAGGTTCAGTTTAAACACAGATATCTGCCTGACTCTAAAACCTATGCTTCCCACTGGCCCAGCCTTTCTTGATATAGAGGTGCTTATGGGCATTGAAAGAGATGGCTTGCTGAGGAGTATCAGTCCAAGGAGCATGACAGCTCTGTGACAGATCTGAAGTGTGCTCATAGACAGGGAGTTTCCAGGACCACAAAACATCCTCTCAGGCAGAAGCCCAGGCCCAGGCAGAGCATGGTGATTCCTAGTAGCTGCTGTCATAGCTCCAGCCAAGTGAGCTGTTCCTGGCATCCCCAGAGAGCAAGGGTGGGCTTGATTGAGTTTCTATTCCTGCACAGCTGGCCAATTAATATGAAAAAGAGCTGCCCATTATTGATTAACTTTGTGTTCTACCAAAACGATGTCTTAATGAAACTCAGTATCTAGAGCTCAAAAGCTGGGGTAAAACCTTTTAAGTAGAAGTGATGGTTAACCTTACCATTTCCTTCAGGGGTTCAGCATGATTTCATTGGGAGGGGAATTCAAAGACCTTTTAAAGTGTATCCCTTAGTCAGAAGCATTCATTTTCTTTCAGTGATCTCTTTGTAATTAATCTTAGAACTTTTTCACAGATCTATGCTGATCTGGGCAAGGCCATGGTTTATTTATCTAGTTCAGGGACTGCACATGAGAGTCCATAAATATGCAGATTAGAATGGGTTCTCAGTTCTGATGAATAATCATACCCATATTTCAGAATGCTAGACAAAGTTTCAGAAAGAAGACAAGAAACTAGTATTTATTGGTTGCTGTATTTCCTTTCCTGGGGGTGACTTAAAACAATAGATATCTATCCTTATAGTTCTGGAGGGGAGAAGTCTGAAATCCCAGGGTGTGTTCTCTGAAATCAGTAGAGGAATCTTTCCCTGCCTCTTCCTGGCCCTGGGATTCTGGCTGTCCCCGGCATTCCTCGGCTTGCAGCTGTGTCACTGAACTCTCTTCTTTGTTTCATGGTGTTCTGCCTGTGTGTCACTGTTCACTCGGCTGTCTTCCTATGAGGCCATTAGTCAAACTGGATTAGGGGTCCACCCCACTCCAGTATGACTTTGTCTTAACCAAGTTCATCTGCAATAAGCCCATTTCCAAATGAGATCACGTTCTGAGGTATTGGGGGTTAAGTCTTCCACATAATTTTTTGAAGGGAAAACTATCCATCCTGTAATAAATGCCCACTAGCTGCTAGACACTATGAACTCCTATCATTTAGAAGCCAGACTCTTGAGTTTGTAGCTTTTCAGTGCCCCATGAGCTATAACAGGAGAAAACATTTTGGTCTGAATTATGTGCAGGTCACCTCTTCATGCCAGACTCCAGGACTCCTGAGACTGGGGCCCTTCCCTGCTCCCTCTGTGACTCACATCATCTAACAGCCAAGCAAGCCAGCTCAGAGCACCTAATCCCGGGCCCCTTCTGAGTGAGTCAGCCCTTCCCTGGAGACATGACACTACAGAGAAGATTCCTGCCTGAGACTACGTGGGTGACCCTGTGGCCTGGCCGCCAACAGCAGGGTGGTGAATGTATGAATGTGTTTACATGGCTATGTGCTGACCTAAGATGTGTCAGCGTGGGAACACGTGCCTGTATGCGATTGCCAGTTAAATATAGGTCCACTCAACAGTGTGTGAGTGTGTGACATCATTGTCATTATGCTGGTATAGGAACAAGAGTGTGACCATGCATAGGAACAAGCGTATGTAAATTTGAATGTACATGAGGGTATTTGGGTGTGTTTGCACATGAGTGAAGGAGCAGGTGGGAATTTCTGCAAAATACTTGTTGTATTTTAGATTCTACCAACAAGCAAAGGTAAAGTCTTTCCTCCTATTAAGATGGAGATGAAGGGTTGGAGGGGGCTTTTCCTTTTTTTTTAAGTTAAAAAATAAAAAAGGCATCATCCAATTAGTGTTTGTTAATTAGTAACAGGTCCCAGGGGAGCTGCTGCTATGGCAGCACCAATAAATCACTCATTAACTGTCCATGGCTGCCTGCCTCCAAGTCCACAACTCTGCAGCTTGAGCTCAAGCTGGAGCCAGGCAGGGCCCTCCCCTGCAGACCTATCCTGGGGACACACCAGATTGGAAAGAAAGGCCTGAGCCTCCATTCTCTGATTCATGAGAGAATAAATCCAAGTCCCTCTGCATCAAGCCCTCCCTGGTCCAGTCCCTTCTTGACCCCATTGGCAACATTTCTCACCGCTTGCCTGGTCTCGATGCCTTGATTTGGTTCCAGCTCTGGCATGTTCCTCAAAGTGCCCTGATGGTGGCCTCCTTCAAAACATTTCTGTGACTGCTTCAACCTGGGCCTCCCACAGTGAGGAGCATGCTGAGGGTCTCATGAACCTTGATCTGTTTCAGCCAAATTTCACACCAAAGTCATAGACCCCTCAATGTTTTAAAGTATGGATTCTAACTAAAACCACCGTAGACTTGAGGAGTGGAGAAGGAAGTAATAGGTGCAGATTTAATAGATAGAGGGTTTCTCTTTGGGATAGGGAATTTTCTAGAACATTAATTCTAAATGTCACTGAATTATACACTTGAAGATGGTTATAATGGTCCAGGGTGGTGGGATATGAACCTGAGTCTTCTACAAGCCATCCTGTTTCAGCAGCGAGGGCTTACTCCTGCTTCCAAGTCCTGCTCTCATAGACTAACTAAAGCATAGCACAGCTAGAGATTGAAGAAACAAGTGGATGGCAAAACAAACATGACTGAGGACAGAGCCTCTGCCTCCTTGGTCGAGGACCCTACCATCTCTCCATACAGTCCTGCTGCCTCCCAGGTGCCTGCTCACAGCACTCTCCACACAGCCCCCACAGTGACCCTTCCAGCCCCATTAGCAACATGCTCTCTGCTAGAAAATAGACAGTTTTTTTTAAATATTTTACTTAGTTGTATATGGACTCAATACCTTTGTTTTATTTATTTATTTTTATCTGGTGCTGAGGATTGAACCCTATGCCTCACACGTGCTAGGCAAGTGCTCTACCACTGAGCCCCAGCCCCAACCCCAATAGACAGTTTTACTAGTCCCTGAACCTTCTTGCTCAAAAGTAGCTTAAGGAATCTCTGGCTTGAAAATGGTGTTCTTTCTTTCTTTTCTTTCTTTCTTTTTTCTAATTTTTTTATTTTATTATTTTTTTATTTTTTTGCCAGTACTGGGAATTAAATCCAGTAGCACTTTCCCATGAGCTACATCCCCAACCATTTTTAAGACTGAGTCTCACTGGAGTTTGGCTTTGAACTTGTGATCTTCCTGCCTCAGCCTCCTGTGTGACAAGACTGACATTCTCTCTCTCTCTCTCTCTCTCTCTCTCTCTCTCTCTCTCTCTCTCTCTCTTTGCATACTAGGGATTGAACCCAGGGCTTGGTGCATGCTGAGTAAGTTCTCTGCCACTAAGCTATATTGCCAGCCCAGTAATAGTATTCTTTATTTTGTTTGTTTGCTTTTCAAAATATGTAGAATCAACCCCAAACTCATAGGCTCTGCTTTATGGCTTAATAGAAATGTGCTGAAAGAGTTCAGGATAGTTACTGAGTGTTTTCTCCACATGTATAAAGATATTTGGTCTCATGAGGGCATTGTATAATCTGGGTGGAGGTGCTATGAGAATTAGAAGTCTCTGGTTCAGGAAGCTCAGTACTCCATCACTGGGGCTAAGTCCAGACATAACCTTGGAAGTAGGATTGTGACTGGTCGAAAACTGGCAAAACATGTCACCAGTGCCCTTCCTCCAAACACGAAGGTATACCCCAGGGCCTGCATTCAGTTTTGGTTGTCATCAGTATAGACATACTTCAGAGAGAGGAATCAAAAGGTTAATCCTGCCTTTGGGTCTTTTTTTTTTAATATTAATTGTAGATAGAATCAATACCTTTATTTTATTTATTTATTTTTATCTGATGCTGAGTATTGAACCCAGTGCCTCACAAATGGAGACAAGAATAACACTGTGGGGACAGGAGGGAAACAGTGGTTATTATAGGCTCTTTTCTTTTGGCTCCAGGTAGCTATCATGTTTTGTTTTCTAGGCGTTGTCCATTCCCCCATTCCCACATTCATTCATCCATCAGACGTTTATGAAGAGCCTGATATTTCCAGGCCGTGTTTTAGTGATTATAGATAAGATATAGGAATAAGGAATGAGATTTCTTATAGGCAGTATATGTTAGTGGCTAAAATGACAATAAATGTATATGTTGCAGTTACAAATAACCCTAACGTCTAAGTGGTTTCACAGAGCTTATTTTTATGTTATTCCAACATATTTTGCTCCACATAGTCTCTCAAGGACTCTGCATAGTAGGGACTCTACCATCTTCTCTCTATACTACCTGCAGCGAATGGCCTTCTAAGCTGCTTCTTATAGCCCTAAGTCTGACTTACTCATAGGGCCACAACTAACTGCAAAGGAACAGGAAAATGAGTTCCTCCCATGTGCCCAGAAACAGCAAAGAAGTAGCTATGGTGAGCACCTGAAGTTTCCACACAACCTGGATGAAAATGGCTAGGAAGTCACACCACTGAACACCTTCCCCAGAGGTGTTCCCAGCTAGTAGAAGGGACAAGTGCATAGACTCCATAGCTGAGCAAATTTAAAAGTGACTTGGAAAAAAGGAAGAAGAGTTGTGTTGTGAGATATGAGAGGAGGGAGGCATCACTGGAATCTTCTACGGTAAAGGATTCTGTCAGGCTAGCCAGGAACTGTCACAGCATGTTCATGTGCACATGGGCTATGACTGCTGGAGCCCCATGGGGTGGCATGTGTGACAAGAGGTGAGGCTACATAAGCAGAGCCTATAGGAATTTGAGCCTTATTCTGCAGAGCACAGGACATCATTGAAAGCTTTCTAAAAAGGAACCTGATCCACAGGTTCACCCTGAGTTCCACCCTATGGATACAAGTTAGAGATGAGCAGTAACCTCCAGAATCAGAATAGTGATCATGCAGATTTGAGAGGAGCTTAGATGGAGGAACCAAAATAATAACAATAATAATAATAACAACAACAACCAAATATAGGTAGACAGGGGAGAAGAAAATGGACACAGGCTCATGACCCTGTTTTTTATCAGTCTCAGATTATTTAGGCTGCTCTAACAAAATACCTTAGACTGAGTAAATTATAAAGAACAGAAATGTATGGCTCACGGTTCTGAAGACTAGGAAGTCCAAAATCAAGGACCAGCAGATTCATTGTCTGGTGAGGGCCCACTTTCTGGTTCACAGATGGGGCCTTCTCTCTGTGACCTCACATGGCAGAAAGAGTGAACTAGTTCCCTTGAGCCTCTTTAGTAAGAGCACTAATCCCATTCATAGGCAGAGCCTCGTGACCTAATCACCTCCTGAAGGCCTCACCACACGAGGGATAAGGTTTCAACATGTGAATTTTGAGGGAATACAAATCGACCAGTTGCCAGGGTAGCTACGTGGATGCAGCAAGGAAATGCGAGAGCATGATTTGGAGACAGATAATAAGTGGAGTGTTAGACGTCATTGAGCCTGAAGTACCTGTGGACACTTGAAATCAGAGTGTCCATGGAGCACTTGGATATTAGGGTCTGATGCTTAGGAGAGTCTCCCTACCTTTCCAAGTATCTAAGAAATTAGAGGTGTAGGGGTTACCTCTAGGGAAAACAGTGCTTTCCTCCAGGCATCTCAAATTGCACATCTTTTGGTACCAGAATTGCTTTTTAAATTGCATAGCAATCTGGGTGCTTTCAAAATGGAGTCGTTTCCTGCTTATCACCTTCCTAAAACCTAGCCCCTTAGGAAGTCACAGATCTCTGGGCTTCCCCATCCTCTAGAGCAGGAGTAAGCAGTCGATGTTATTGTGCAGACCCCTGAGTCCCCAGAGGAGCTGGCACTTATACATCTGTCCTGGCACCCAGGTGCTTAGTAAATGTTTCTCGAACAAACGAATGAATTAACTACAAACTAATCAAAACTGTTGGGTCCCTTGTGAGAACATAAATAGTACTTCCACTTTCCAGAAGCCTTTAATAAATTATAACTCAGCAAATTAAAATAAACATTTGTTTTAACTTTTACCAACCAAGTCTCTGGAGGATTGGACACCTTTTCATCTTCAAAGTGCTTTCAAAACAAGAACTGGCTTCCCCCAAGGCCCCTGTGTGGATGTTATAGACTGTAAACAGATACAGAAATGTATTAACATTCAGTAGCAAAGGTGCCTCAGGCCAGTTTTAAAGAGTACCTTCTCCAGGAAAGAAAAGTAAATTGTTTCTTTGATTTCTTGAGTGTCCTCAGTGTGCCAAAAGTTGTGTCAAGGATTTTCAATATCTGTTCCATTATTCTCTGGATGGTTCTGTGAGATATTCTCTTTCCTGCTGTAGAGATAAGAAATCTGAGACTCAGAGAGATAAAGTGACTTGCTCAAGGACACATAGCAGATGAGAGGGGGAACCAAAAACCTCTCTTGAATTCTTCTGATGTCTCAATTCCTGCCCTTTACTTTGCATCATTGTTTCTGAACATCTGATCTGCCCTTGACCCACACTAGACATGTGTGGGGGCAAATCCTGGGCCCTATTGTAGGTTTATTGGATGAAACTGGACAGAGAAGCTTGGAAATCTGCATTTTAGATAAACCTCCCAGGTGCTTCATGTGCACAATGAGCTTTGAAACCCATGGTGGGTTTCTAAAACTGAGAAAGATCTCTGTCTAGCAGGATGAAAATAAAAACAAAGGGGGAATAACTAGGCCCTGAACACCTCATGCCTCACGTTGAGCTTGGCAGCTTTGGTTTCTGCAGACCGTGGGGCAGCATCTTCCTCCCCCGGCCTCTGCAGGCTGTGCTGGCCAAGATGGAAAGCTTCCTCTGTTCCTGCTTTGCATGGCAAGCTCGGGTGGATGTTTTCCCTCCACTCCATATGGATTTTGCAATTAACTCACTAGAAAAGTAAATCACAGGGTGCCTGGAATAATAAGTGCAGTGAACGCCAGGCCTCAGCCAAGTAGACTGGGAGCGGATCCAGAACATGACTGAGGTTGCTGGGCCAGCGCAGGAAGAAGGCAGGAGGCCAGGGCTGACAGCTCCTGGAGGCTGGACAAAGGCAAGAGATGGGGGAGGAGAGGGGACTAATGAGCGAGGTTCAGCATCTCTTGTGCACGTCTCAGTTTTCTGACCTCCATCGCATCAATTCCACACAGCTGTCTTACGTCACGCTATCACTCCCATTTTATAGAAAAAGAAACAGAGGTTCAGAGACACAATGTTACTTCCCAACTTTCAGCGTCTCCAGGAAGTCTTCACTACTGTCTCCTGACCGACTGTGGTCTCTCCTTTCTCTGAGCAACTAGAGGAGAGAGAATCCCTTAAAAGCCTAAGGATAATTGGGAGACCATGACAGCTGGTCTCAGGAGACCTGGTTCTTCCTCTATAAAAAGGGATGACTTTTGCTTGGTGTTAGGGCAAGTTATGGGTATTTGATTTTGATATCTTATGTGGGAACACTTCAGATTCTGCCTGAAACATAGTAGGCACTTGATGTCACTTGCTTCCACATCGCTCACCTAGACCATTTCCTGCCACAGAATAGGTGACAACCCTTCAGAAAGATACCGCCTCTGGTTACACAAGGAATGGCGGAGCACCCAAGCCAGCACAAGGAATGGGACCTCAAGAAGCTTTGCGGTGGAGTGGGAGACAAAGGGACTGGCGTGGCTATCAAGAGCAGGTGCCAGTGTCCTGGTCTTAGAGAATGGAACTAGCCCGATTTTCTGCATTCGAGGCTGATCGTAGGCCTCTAACTGGCCCCTTTTCAAAGAGGCCAAGGACACTGCATATATTTTAATTCTGCTTTTCTGAGCATCAGTCCTGTTTCCAGTTTTAATGTCTGAAAGAACAAATCTGATTGGCTGAACGCTTCTTTCCTTGTCAAGCCATTTGTAGGTGGAGCTGGGCAGGGCAGAGTCACATGACAGATGGCATGTACCCTAAGCTGCCCCCTTCCAAAGGGACCCTGAGCAGATATGCACAGATGGTCTCTGTTCTGGCTGGCCCCCATCTAGGTTTTGCACTCCAAGAAGAAAGATTTTTGTCTTGTCTAATTTTTTTGGTCCCCTCATGTGGCCTGTACTCAGTCCTCGGAAAGACCCCTCAGGGTTGGGAGGGGGAAGACAAAGGGAGTAGAGAGACACAGAGGTTCTGTTGCTTGAGCTGGCTCTGGATTTTTCACAGAAAAGCCATAACTGAAGGTGCAGGGCCTATGTCTCCCTCTGAAGAAGTCCTGTCCACCCACTGGTCAATGGGTTCTTTCCTGTGAAGCTCTGCTGGGCACAGTATGTAAGGCCATCATTCCTGCGACCACATCCAAATATGCTCAGTTCACAAGTCAAGAGAGGTTTTCTCTTTTTGCCTCCAAAGCCTAAAAATCAAACTGGCTTCTTTCTGCTTCTCACAGCTTCCTGAGCAATAAAGAGTCTGAAATCTGAGCCAGGCTGGTAGTGCTGCTGATGTATGAGCGATGTAGGGCAGGGATCCCTCTGTTTGGTAGCATTCACTCAGCCATCACCACTGCTCCAAGCCCTTTGGGGGGCTGTGAGCCAAATAAACGGGCATGGCTCAGCAGACACCCAGAAGGGATTCAAATCATGTTGGTTCTGAAGAGGATTTGATGGGTGTTTCTTTGCCTAGCTGGAAACCTGGGTGAAGAGGGCTTAAAATGTAGGTACAATAGTTTTAGCTGAAAGGGTAGGGTCCCGTATCTTCTTCAATGACACAGTCCACTAGAACTTCTGAAATGATAGAAATGTCCCATATCTGCAATGTCTTATACAGTAGCCAATAGTCACATGTGGGTGTTGAGCACTTGAAATGTAACTAGTATAACAGAGGAAATAGATATTTTAAATTTTAATTTAATCTTAAAATCTAAATTTAAAATAGTGGCTACCATATTGGATTGTGCCGCTCTAGAATCAAGGGACGCTTTTCAGCTCTTTGGGTAAGGAACACATGTTGTACCTCATATCCCCAGTGCCTAGTACATTGGCTACTATGAGTTCAACAATCAGCAGATGAAGGAAAGGCGTCAACATAGGTGGTAATGAGGTGGAGACCAAGTCAGATAGAAAATGAGCGAAGGTTTTAGAGTTGGTCATACCTGAAGGCAAAGTCTGGCTCTGACATTTATTTATCTCTGTATATGTGAGGATGTTACTAGCATCTCTAGGCCTTCTTCTATGAAATGCCTATAATGCCTACGTTCTCAATAAAGGAACAATGCATCAGCATATACAGAGTGGTTAATGCAGTGCCTGGCATATAATAAGCTCATTGATAAGTAATAGGTTCATAGAAAAGACCTAGAAACTAAAAATCAACCTTACTGACAACCAATGATATTCCCAACAGAAACAATACTATAACAAGACATAGGCCAAACCTCTCTGAGACCATGTTCAGGACATAAACATGGCCAATACATGAACACAAAAGTAACTGAGCATCCACCTCTCTAACTGCCATTGCCCTTCTCTACACAATTGCTGCTTCTTTACCTGTTGCAAACTCCAGCCCCACTTTATCCTCCTTCTCTAAAATACTTGTTCATCCACTTGCCCCAGTTTCTGAAAGCCTAGAGTTCAGAGTTAGTCCTGCTTCCCTGACTCTTTGGAATATTCAACATAAGCCCAGACCCTGTAAGGGTCCTGAGGTCTCTTTAAGGTGCATTCTCCCTTGCTTTAGCCAGTTAAACACACTTAATTATTGTACAATTACAGATGTGATCCTGGTAGTCTTTGTACAGTCAGAGGACACCATTAGACATTTCAAACCCCATTTTTCCATTGTGACACCTGAGAGCAGAGCCATAGTGAGAAGGCTCCCTTCGCTGGCTTTTTCTCCTCTTATGAGGCTCAGCTTCCTGAAACCTAACTACCAAGTTAAAACACCTGTGCAATTCTAAGAGGTCTTTTTCCTAAGCCAGGACTTGAACTTATGTTGTTAGTGGTCAGAGCCCTTGGCCTTCTCTGCTTCCCCCAAAAAGGGTTCTGTGTTATTGCACCTAGAAAAGCAGCAGAGAGATTAATTGAAAGAGAAAAAAGCTTCTGCTCTTCAGAGAGACCTCAGCTGTCTGCCAGTTTGGCTCAGACTTCCTTCTCAGTTTACAAAAGATATCACTTCAGACCCTAATTGACGTTTAAAGAGAAAGCAAGTCAGTAAGGAAGGCCAGGTGAGAAGCACCCAGGAAGGTATCAGAGAGAAGGTAACATTTGCACCTATAGATGAAAAAGGTGAGAAAGAAAAGTCTAAATGGTTAAAGTTGGTGTTGGAATTCCAGAGCCCCCAAAAGGAGCAGTTTCAAGGGTCAGGAGCTGAGGCTCCATGAGTTGGAATTGTAGGTGTGATGAGTTTGAAGCAGCTGGGAGGCCTCTAAGTTGAGATAATTATGAGACACCTGGAGCTGAATAAGAGACCCTGGAGACACTCATTTAGAAGTGGTCATTTTCCCAAGGGAAATGCATGCAGTACCTACTCTAGATAGACCCTGTGCTAGACACTGAGATGCCATGGTAACAAAACAGATGTCCCAGATGATGGTGGTCTCTGGCTTCCTGATCAGCTTTGACTCTGCAGGGCCACTAGTTGGGATGTTCTTTCTGGTTTTCTGTCCCTGATGTACTTTCCCTGGAGAAGTTCCATAAAAAGAAGGCATCTTAAAATAGAGACTGTAAACACTGGTTCTGAAATGCAGGTTTTTCTCTTTATTCCACCCTCAGAGTCATTTTCCAATACTGTTCTTCAGATGATTTTTATGTTCATCTTTCTGATGATTTTCATGCAGGCCAAATTCATGAAAAGACTGTTAGTAAAAAATATTTAGTTCTCTTACCCCTTATATTTTTTTGCTTTGGATATCCTCATGGATTTGTATGAAACTGTGTGAATAAGAGTCCACTGGCTTTCTTGGGCAGGTTTCAGTTATTTTGTAGGGATGATATTTACAGACAAATCATGGATTGTCTCTTGCACATCAGCAAAGAAAAATTTAAGACATGGTGGTCTATTTGGGAGGGTTTGGACATAAGTTGTTCTCTAGTAGCTAACAGCTTTTAAAAATAAAAACAGCAAATCAAAATGAAGTATGGTGTGCTTAAGTGTAGAACTTGTAAAGAACATGACGTCTAGGCTTGTGCTGTCCTACCACTAACAAGGCAGAAATCCCAGTTCTTTGATTTTCAGAGTTTAAGAGAAGAGGGAACAGGCACAGACCTGGGAAAAGTATGGAAGGCCACATGGTTAAAGTCACCTGAGCTCCTCTGGGTACAGAGTCAATCCCCTAGCCAGGACCTCTCCCAGACTCCACTGCTGTCAAGCACCAGAGTGATCTTTGGCCTTCATGGTTATCCTCTGACAGGACTTTAGGCCCTTCCTTCTCTATGACCCACACCCAAAGGATCCTCCAGGGCCCATTCCCTGTGCTCTCTGAGGGTGGCACTTTCTTTTCAGTGATTTGGTGCCCATGTTTCAAACGATGTATGGAAACAGGAACTCTAGGCTGGGAGTAAGGAGACCTGGGTTCCAGGCCCAGCTCTGTGGCTTATTGGCTACTTGTCCTTGTTCTATTCCAGGTCTCGGTTTCCCCATCTTGCCAATGATGGAGCAGTTTCTAAGGTACTCTGGTTTTATGATTTCCATGTGGTGCTGTCAGAGTTATCTCTGCCAATAGCTTTCTTTAGCTTATTAGGAATGGGAGAAACGTTATATATATTTATTAAATATAATATTATATATAATATATATATATATATATATATATATATATATATATATATATATATATACTTTTTTTATACATAAGCATTGCAGGTACAAGAGAAGGCAAGAGATTAAAGTCCTTAATCTCTCCCTTTGTTAATTAACTGAAATAGAGCAATCACTTTATTGCAAATTCTGAAGCAAGCTGAGGTGCTTCTGCATTACTGATGTGCAGGGAAGATGGGGATGGGTGACTTTGGCCTATAGATATCTGCTCAGTTTTACACCTCAGGGCTCCTGCTCCCTGTGGGGTTCGAGACATTAGGAATTGCTTCCCTGGAGCCTTGCTCTGAGTATCACTCTAAAGATTGTTTTTAAATGTGTCCCATGCCTAAAGAGAGATTCTAGGTCCTTATTGGTCACCTGCTTTAGGGTTGGGGTCCTGGGAGAAGCCACTGCATCTGGCCTATAGCTATCCCCTGCATGCTTCCTCCTGTCCCAAGCCCAAGCCAGAAGGTCTTCTATATACTAAAGGTCCTGCCAGTGCTGACATGAGTCTAGCACTAGTGAGGGACCATGAGTAGGTCCTGCTACATCAGAGTGCAGTAAAGTTGAAAGAGTTTGGTATGCTTTCTTTAAAAAGAAAGGGGGGGAAAAAGAATAAAAGAAAAAGATAAAGTATCTTAATGAGTTTATGAGCAATAGCATTTTGCTAATTATAAAAGGAATGATGCTCGTTGGCATTCAGATAATCCAGAAGGGTAAAATGTGACGCACGTGTCATCCTTATTCCAGAGATAACAACATTTAACACCTTCGTAGATGCCCTTAGGGATACTTATTATTCAGTGTTCATTGAAGAAGTGAATGAATGAACCAGTGAGCAAGCAATGCAAACTACACACCACTACAGGTCAGCAGAGGTGGCCCTGGAGGCTGGAGACCCAAACCTGAAACTGGACTCCTGATGTGGGACCCCAGGCAAGGTCCTGAACCTCTCTGATCATCTGTTCCTCCATCCCTGAAATGGCAGGGAGAAAACCTTCCAAGTTTGTTAAGGAATCTAAAGACAAAACTGTTTTTAAACCTCCCTAACTACACACCCTATTGCCTGCCACCAATTTAAGGTTTTAAAGACCACCCTAAACAGATCAATTACTTTAGAGCCGCTTTCCCTCAGATTTAGTTGGGAATGCATTTTAATGACAAAGGATGCCCCTCTGGCTCCTGAAGGGTGAAAATTTGGCAGCTTCCTGTGGCGAAGCTGACCTCTTGAAACCGGCCTTCCCAGCAGCCAGGCTGCCTCTCTCCCGCTCCCCTGGAGGCCCGCTGCCTGCAGCTGTGTCAACTCTATCCCAAAGCTGGGACCCCAGGCCTGAGATGTCTAAGAACCACCCTGCAAAAATCCCCATGTAAAGTGCAGAGAGGACACATGGGGCATCCCAGCACAACTCACAGTCCCTGTGGAAAATAGGGCAAGTGGCTCTTTGTCATCAGGAGCCTAATCCTCCCCCAAGGGCACTCATCCAGAAACCACTGATGTATAGAAAGAAAGATTTCACTGAAATATCAACTGGTCGCTGTTGAGAAGCTAAGGAAGTGATTAGGATTAAGTAAGTATTTGTCCCTATCCCAAAGAAACTGTTCAGAATAAATATTAAATGCTTCATGAGTTGTTCTAATATCTCAATTCTAAAGAGAGGGGACTTTGAAAACTTGGGAGTTAATATTTAAGAGGGTCAGAGAAGGCTGTTTAGAGTTCCTCAAAGGCCTAGGGGTGGGGGAATTGGTGTCCTAAGGTCCCCTTCTGTGAATCAGATTGTTCTTTTTGTGCATAATTTTATTTAAGATTCAGTTTATCTCTATTTCAGTGTTTGCGAAACTGAGGCCCAGGGAGTGGCAGAGACTTGCCCTTTGCCCTGCTTCTTTTAAGGGACATGTGCAAAGATTCAAAACCAAGCCTGCGTGACTCCAGAGTCATCTTTTCTTTCTGTCTTTCTTTTTTTTTCTTTTTCATTTCACTTCCAGTACTAGACTCTGTCATTTTTGTCCCCTCCTTAGTAGAAGGCTGGAGAGGACAAGAGGAATTCTATATAAGCTGTGCCATGATGTCTCTTGTGTCCCCTCTCTGCTTTTAAAAGAATTCCTCATTTTTGGATGCCTATCACTACAAAACCTTGAAGAAGCATGTTAGAAGAATTTTATTTTGTGGAATCATTGATACCACTTATCTATCCTATGATATAACCCTGTTTTAATCTCATTGAAGTAATAAAGGCCCAGAGAAGTTTATTTCCTCCTCTTAGTTACACAGCTTCTAAGTGATACAGTCAGATTTATACTCTAGGGCTGCCTGATACCACAGCAAGGAATCTTTTCATTGTGTTTTTGTGAAGACTTCAGGAGTTTCAGAGGCAAATCAGATCAGAGAACTTAGACATTAAATTTTGTCATAGCTTCCAAAAAACAGGACTATCCCTGACTCCCCTCCACTCCACCCCAGCCACCCCAGCACCAGATCCTTCCTGCCTCTCCTTAGAAAATTTCTCACAGTCAGCATCACTATTGTTTGGCAGTTTGATTGACTTTCTAGGGTCTTAAACAGCTGGAATTATTTTGTTTTGACTTCCAATCCAGTGGAGGAGTGTTTATTTTTCTTTTCAATGGGAAACACTGTGTATATGTAAGCTCCTTCTAAAAGTGTTTTCTTAAAACAATATAAAAAAATTCAACTTAATTTAGAACCTATTCTGAGTCCCTGGGGGGAGACTGCCCAGGTCCCTCCAAGTCAGTTTATGAAATGCCTGTTTCTAAATGTTGAGGAAAGTGTCCAGTGAGATTTGTTTTTTTCTCCTTTCACCAAGAATTTCATGGAACCTGCTTCTGTTGTTCTGCACCAACTGCAGTTTCTCTGGTCTGCTGGCTTAGCAAGTTGCAAGGATAAAGGGTAAAGTCTTCAGGCAGTTTGGTTCACCATTGCTCTCAGCCCTTGCATCAAAAGACCTTTGTTGGTAAATAAATTTTTATTGTACCAGCTGTATAGAGAAACCAACTTCCTTACTCTTGGTAGCGAGATAAATTGAGTTTTTCCTTTATTCATACATTCCTGATGACATTTTAAATGCTTATGGGTGTTTTTCAGAGAGATGGGGGGGATCATATTCTAAGCAGAAAGACCCTAGACAAAAGTTATAGGTCGAGCTGAGCGCGGTGGCACACCTGTAATCCCAACAGCTCAGGAGGCTGAGATAGGAGGACCATGAGTTCAAAGCCAGCCTCAGTAATGGCAAGACACTAAGCAACTCAGTGAGACTCTGTCTCTAAATAAAATACAAAATAAGGCTGGGGATGATAAGGCTGGGGATGTAGCTCAGTGGTCGAGTGTCCCTGAGCTCAATCCCTTGTACCAAAAAAAAGAAAGAAAGAAAGAAGGAAAGGAAGAAAGAAATTAAATTAAGTTATGGGGTCAAAATTCCTTAAATGAAACTGTGAAAATCAAATGCATTTCAGAATTCAGATATTTTCAGATATAAGGGGAAAAAAAAAAAAGCTTAAAGACTACTGTAAGTTCAGGTTTTTTGCCACCAGATGAATTTTAGTAAAATATTTGATCTAGCAGTTTGGGGTTTTTGTTTGTTTGTTTGTTTTGGTTTTGGGGGGCACTCAACCACTGAGCCACATCCCCAGCCCTATTTTGTATTCTATTTAGAGACAGGGTCTCACTGAGTTGCTTAGCACCTCGCCATTGCTGAGGCTGGCTTTGAACTCACAATCCTCCTGCTCCCGACTCTGGAGCCATTGGGATTACAGGTGTGTGTGACCGAGCCCGAAAATTGGAGGGGGGGGTGGTGTAAAGGTGGCTAATTTGTGATAATACTGAATTGTGCCTTTTTTTTTTAATGGGGGAACAAAGACTCAGAAAGGTTTAGTAACCAGACCGCATGATACAGGTGTAAGTCTCTGGCTGGGCAGCTCTGTGGAGCACTTGTTGTTTACTCATAATTACTGCCTGGAAAGGCCTCACCCACTCTGCTTGGCAGCGAGAGCTTAGGGAACTGCACAGCATGCTGGCCAGCCTGCAGGCCTGGGAGCTGAGGAGGCAAGAGGCCTAGTTGTCATTTCTCCAAAGTCGAGAACTTGGCCAACGTGAGTTCTTCAGGAAGTGTTCCTGCACCCTCTCTGCTGTGGTGTCCCACTTCTTGGATGCCCGACTGTCTTTCGTAGACTCCTGCCTGCAGTCTGAGCCCTGGTTATTCACGTGTCTGTACTCCTCATCTAGCTCCAAGTTCCTGGAAGGAGGTCTGGGTCACACTGTACCTCCTGCACGCCCACAGTGCCTGGCACCTAACTTCAAAATTAAAAATCAAAATGAAACTGAAAAATAAGTTGATTTCCCTTTCTCCCTCCTTTCTCCCAGCACCCCTCCCATGCACGTGCAAAACCACCACCCTAAAAATAGCACACTGAGCCACCATACATGGTAGAATGGTGGAGATTCATGGAGATGAAGCAATTTGCCCAGCTACGGAGCTAAGATTCAAAGCATGGCCCAGACTTCAGGGCCCGTTCCACTCTGCCAGGTGCTCCCGAGCCAGACAAGCCCTCACCTGTGGCCTCCCACCAGGGGCAGACAATTATGCCCCCTAATTGGGGGCAGTGGGGACACCCTCACAGGGGTCACTTGTGTTTTATGTAGTTTACAAAGCCCTTTTTCATACATTCCCCCAGGCAAACTCTAGTGACTCTAATTTAATTGCCACATTGGCTTTCTAGGAGGTAAGGCTTCTTCCTGACCTCACAAAATAAACAGGTCACACTTTGAATTAATGTAACTGAACGTCCTGGGAGAACCAGGGCGCTCTAATTAGTCACTCACGTGACTGGATTGCAGACTCTCTGCAGCTCCTTTTCCATTCATTTCCCCCCAAATGCCATTGCATTAAAAAGTACAGAAATAACAATTTTGGTGTATGGCTTGATTGGATCTAGGAACTCCCAGACCACCCCTTGAGGAAGGCACATTAGCCACGCATCCCAGCTCTACCATCTGGAAACTAAGCCTGGTTTGTGTCCCCATTGAAATGTTAGTGGCCTGCTCCACAGAGCCCTTGTGAACACCACATTTTTTTTTAAACACCAGGCATTGAACCCAGAGGCACTTAACCACTGAGCCACATGCCCAGCCCTTTTATTTATTTCATTTAAAGAGAGAGTTTCACTGAGTTGCTCAGGGCCTCGCTGAGTTGCTGAGGCTGGCTTTGAACTCACAATCCTCCCGCCTCAGGCTCCCGAGCTGCTGGGATTACAGGTGTGTGCCACTGCACCCAGCTAGGTCACCACGTCTTAAAGCATCTCCTGACACTTTGGGGCCCAGATTGTTAAAGGTGCACCTGAAAGAAAGTCAAGGAGCATTTGAGAGATTAGTATAACTAACATTTGTGCAGCCATTTTATTCTCAAAGCTTTGTTCACACTTATCATCTTGTTGGATCTACAGAACAGTAAGGATGGCTGCGTGGGGACAGTGGTGGAGCCTGGGACACTTGAGCAACAGATGTAGAACACGGAGCAACTGAGAGAGCTCCCTTGGGCTGCACAGCTCTGAACCCGCTTTGGATTTCCTCACAATGGTCCATCTGACCTGGGAAGGCCCTGCCATCCATGTAAGCTCAGCTTTCCAGTTATAACCTATCTGGAGAAACCCTCCCAGTCTAGCATGGAAAGCTAGGTGCCTGGGAACAAGGCACCTGGCTTTTTTTTTTTTTTTCTAATTTTTAAAATTCTTTTTAGATATACATGACAGTAGAGTGTATTTTGACATTTTATACATACATGGAGTATAACTTCCCACTCTTGTGGTTGTACCTGATGTGGAGTTACACTGTTCATGTATTCATATATGAGCACAAGAAACTCATTCTTACTATCTTTCTGACTCATTCTTACTATCTTTCCCATTCCCATCCTCTCTCCCTTCCTTCATTTCCCTTTGTCTAATCCAATGAACTTCTATTCTTCCCACACAAACACCAGAATCTGCATATCAGAGAGAATATTTGGCCTTTGGCTTTGGGGCATTGGCTTATTTCACTTAGCACAATGGTTTCCAATTCTATCCATTTACTGGCAATGCCATTATTTCTTTCTTCTTAATGGCTGAGTGATATTTCATTGTATATATAGGCCACATTTTCTTTATCCATGCATTTATTGAAGGGTACCTAGGTTGGCTTCATAGCTTAGGTATTGTGAATCGAGCTGCTATAAACATTGATGTTGCTATGTCACTGAAGTATGCTGATTTTAAGTCTTTGGGGTATTAATGGAGGAGTGGGGTAACTGGGTCAAATGGTTGTTCCATTCCAAGTATTCTGAGGAATCTCCATACTGCCTTTCCAGAGCAGTTGCACCAATTAGCAGTCATGTATGAGTATACGTTTTTTTCCCACATCCTCACCAACATTTATTGTCACTTATATTCCTGATAATTGCCATTCTGACTAGAGTAAGAGGAATCTCAGTGTAGTTTTAATTTGCTTTTCTTTAATTGTTAGAGATGTTGAACATTTTTTCATATATTTGTTGACCGATCATGTTTCTTCTGTGAAATGCCTGTTCAGTTCCTTTGCCCATTTATTTTGCCCAGTTCATTTATTGATGGTTATTTGGTTTTTTCTGAGGACATCAGAAACTATTATTTCACCTTGCAAGAGCCTTGTCCCTTAGCTTTCTAGTCTGGGCAGTGAGAGAACTGGATTAAATCAACATTTAATCTTTTTCCTCTGTGTGTCTGTCACTGGCATAGTCTGTACCATGGTTGTGCACCCACCTACACTGTCATTTGTGTTCCTTTAGACTGACTCTTTTTCAAACTTTTTAACTTATTTTAGAAGGAAATTGCATATTACCACTGTGACTCGCTTGCCATATGGCAAGTGAAAGCCTTGCCATAAATAGAAGGTAACTGTAAAAATAAACACAAAGAAAACTGGTTATCTCGTCTGGCAAGAGACTGCTCAAGGACACAGAGCATAACTTGCCTCTCTCTGTTAAACAGGGACATTGGCAAGTGTGAGATGTTAAAAACACCAGCAGCAAACTGAGACTGCTTCCTTCCATCAGTCAAAGGGCTGAAAAAAAATGGAAGCTATCCCTCCTGTGACTCCATGTTCCTTAAGGCTCACTCCAGGGGATGCTGGAAAATCTCCTCCACAGGGTGCACAGCTCCGTGACTTTTTCTAATCCACTCTCCGAGCTTTTACTGCTACCCTACCGCCTGCCTGCTCACCTTGAGAATAAACATCTCATTCTGCTCCCAGAACCCACCCTGCTGTCCATCTCCTGAGGGAGCTGTTGGTTCCCACCTTCCCCTCACAGCCTCTGGCCCTCTGCCCCTGTCATCAGGTCTGAGCTGGGTGCTTTGAGCTCAGCTGGATCCTCAATTACTGGTTAATGACTCCAGTGTGGACCAGGAAACCACGTGGCTCCCTCTTCTCCCCACTCCTTCTTTACCTCCTTCCTCTCCCTCTGAACTGCCATTATTTATAGAGGTGTTTGAAGTTAAACAATGAAAAAACAATTCCTTCTGCTTCCCAAGGCCTAAAAGGACCAAGACCTGAAGAAAAGCAGAAATGGCACAATGTGCACCATGGTAGGAAAAGATAGGCTATGGAGGTCTACAGGTCCTTGTTCTGCTGTGCACCACGGGCAATTGACTTAACCTCTCTGGGCCTCAATCTCCTCTTCTGTAGAGATTGATTTTAATAGGACTTCACAAAATTCTTGTGAAAATGAGAAAATATGGAAAAGGCTTCTGGCACCATGATTGCTACATTGTAAGTACCCAGTGAACGCATTTCCTCATTCCCTTCATGGAACCCAAAAATGTTTGGCCCAATATCATTGGAAAGAAGACCCATTTCAACACTCTTACCCCTCCAGGCTTGGAAGAGTCTCCACAATTAATAGCTTGGCCTGGGAACCCTGAGCTTGGATCCCCTCCCCCTCCTGGGTGATTTCCAGAGATTTGGGGAAGGGAGTCTGGGAGCCCAAGGCAGCAGCTAAGCAAACACAGCAAGGGGTCTTAGAGACAGCTCTGAGCCCCTATGCCCCTGCTCTGCTTCCTTTCCCCACCATCCCAGCAGCTGAGTGTGATGTTTGGTACCTGATGAAACTGATGTGTTTTCCTCCTGGTCAGCGGCCTTCCCCCTGGAGTTGAAAGGAGAGGAAAAGGACTGGTAATTCGTTTATGCTCCATTCCTCCTCCCCTGGTGGATCATATTTCTATAAATAACTTGGAGAGCTGCTGCACTGGCTGGCCAACCATCAGTAGTACGCACACTGAGCTTCCAGAAGCCTCTCTGTGGAAGCTCGCTGTGGATGGCGGGGGACATACCTGATAAACTGGTGTCTCCTCCTCCTACCTGTGTGACCTCACCATGCCCAGCTCTCCGGCCCAGGTGCCCATCTCTAATGGGGACTAAGCAGAGCAGTGTGGGGGTTTCAAAGGTGGCACAGGATAACATCAAGGACAGCGGTGCTTTGAGTCTCCTTTGTGTCTCCCCTGTGAGTCTCTGCTCTTGCTCTTTGTCAAAGAATGCAGAACATTTTCAGGGGGTGAGAAGGTTATCGGATCCAAACTGAAGTTGTTATCACCCATCTGCTGTCATCCTGAGAAGGAGCACAAGTGCGGGTTGAGATGATTCCTAGCTAACTGCTCACTCTGCACGAGGCTGCTCCCCTTAGCCAGAGTGTTTCCGGCTGTCTTCTTTTCTCCCTTTCTCCTTGCCTCCTCTTCCTCCCTTTAGTCTATCCCTCACACTAACCAGAGTGACCCTTCCAAAGCCCAGATTCTAGCAGCAGCTGGGGTCTCCACAGTCAGCAGTCCAGGCTTTTCTTCAGATGCCCTCCCTTCCCTCTGGCTGCCAACCTGGGTGCAGACATGACACAGTTCTTGAGGGGACGGAGAGCAGGGCCTGTGACAAGTGTCCATCAAGACTAGGAACAAAGGCTTCTGAACACAACACAACCTCACTAATAAAGAAAGCAGGGGAGGCCAGGTATCCGTGGCATGTGCCCGTTATTCTAGCAATTTATAGGCTGAGGCAGGAAGTTCGCAAGTTCAAGGACTGCTTCAGTGACTTCAACTAGGTGAAGCCCTGTCTCAAAATAATGATAATAATAATATAAAAAAAAGGTCTGGGGGTATAGCTCAGTAATAAAGCATCCCTGTGTTCAATCACCATTACAAAAAAGAGAGAGAGAGAGAACAAGGAAGGGTGTTTATGATTTAGACTGATATAGGAAGAAATGGGTCTTGTTCACCCTTAAAACCAGTTCAGTTCAGCAAATTATGATTAAGGACCTAGTGTGTGCCGGCACCCCTGGAGAATAGTAAGCAGCCATCTTGCACCTTGATCACTGGGGAGAAAGACACACACAAACAGCTGTAGCCTGTAGCAGACATGGTGGGGGGGAAAAGTCAGGGATGCACCAGGGTATATGAGGCAGTTGGATGGAAACTTCCTAGAGAAAGAAGAAACTCCCCAAAAGACAGGCAAGCTTATACATTCAGATTTGTTTGGCTTGATGTTGACATATCACCTCCCATCCAATGATGATGATGATAATGATGATGATGATGATGATGATAATAATAATAATATCAGTTATTTGTGTATAGCCAAACACTCCCCATCTAATTCTGAAGTCAGAAAGTGTTTATTTCCTCAAAAATCTATTAGTTCATTCATTCATTCACCCACTCATTTAGCAGATTTTTTCCTGTGAGTGCTCTGTGTGACCAGAATGGACTCTGGTCAGACTGCCTGTATTTCCTACCTGAGAAGCCAGGTGCTCAGGGGACAGGGAGGGAAGCACTGAGATCCACTGCAGGGGCCAGTGAGGGGAGGGGAGCTGTCTTCCTCCCTGAGGAAAGAACAGCCCCAAGCCCCCTCTACCTCACCTCAGGGAGTAGCTCTTTTGTGGACTAGAGTTTCCTGGAGTGGATGTAGGAATGGGTGAGCTTCTCTCCACTCATGTCAGGGCCCACCTCAGCAACCGGTGGGTGGGGGGTGGGGAGGTGTCTCATCTTCCCTTGTCTTGTGTAGCAGAAGAGCAAATCCCACCATTCAGCTCCTGCAGGGTGCCAGGGGCTATGCTGGGTACTTTGCCTTTCCCACCTCATTGAATATGCCAGAAGATTGGAAGGTTCTGGAACAGAAGAATTAAGCGTAGGTTTAAATTTATTTTGCCTCCGTCATTATTAGCTATGATCTTCAGCAAATGATTGAAACTCTGATGTTCATTTTCTTCCTCCAGTATAAAATAGGGATAATAATACCTACTTCATAGGTGTTAGAATTCAATGCAAAATTACATTTGCGAAGTGCCTGGTTTGTGCAAAGTTTTAAACAGAAGTTTCTATGATTATCATTGCTCTGGTTATTGATATACTGAACTGAGTATCCAAAAGCTGCAACCTGCCCAAAGTCACACAGACAGTAAGGGGCATTTTTCATCCAGGTGTGCCTGACTCTTCAACCCAACCTCTTGTCACCCCACCAGGCCACCTTTCGTCATCCAACAACCATCCTCCTCCTTTCTTGACAGCTCTCAGGAAGCCACAGAATCTAAGGGAACCTCCAAAGCAGATCAGAGGGTTCTTTTTCCCGCCCCGTGCACAGAGGATAAGGCTACATGCAATCTTGGCAGCAATCCCTAGCCCCTGGCCAGAAGCCCCCTGAATGGAAATCGCTGAGTTGCACTCGGGTGCTCCCAGCTCTTTTAAGACACTCACTCCTATTGGGCCCCTGTGTGGGTGACAAGATGATGCATGAGGTCTGGCTAAGCAGCTTATTTTTCTGAGCTGGTGATGGTCTTTGTCCTGAGGTGGGTTAATGGTAAGGGGCAATGGCCCCTTAAGGCCTGGACAATGGGCAGGCTTCTCAGGTCATCGAATCACTCAGCAGAATGGTGCTGAGCCCCTCAGAGCACGGGAGGCCTCTGCCCCTCTACTCCCTGCTAACCCTGCTCATCAGCTGGACATGACTCCCCTCCCCGCAAGGAGGAACACTGGAATAAAGGGGATAAAGCAGTAGAGAGCATTAGAATGACAAAAGATGAGAGGAGGAAGCCCAGACAGCAAAGGGACAGTGATAATTCCCAACTTCCCGCCTGAACCCTGCCCTCCACCCTGTGCTGGGCTGCCCCTCCACAGTTCAGCCTCATGCCTAGCCACGCTAGACCCGGTTCCACAGCTGCTCCTTTCACTGCCAGCACTAAATGCTACAGATTACAGTCGGAACTTTCTGTCCTGGCAGTCATGGCCTGCTGGAATTCACCCCTTCCCCTCCTGTTTGAACCTCTCTGATCCTCCCCAAAGCCCCACTCAAGTGAGGACATCATATGGCCTTCACCACCTGCTTCAACCGAAGCAGTTCCCTTTTATGAGTTCCACATTTGCTTCTCATGAAGATCCTATTTAAAGAACACTTCTAATATTAGGATTTTTTAAAGTATAAAAACCACTGATTTAAATCATCTCTCTCTTTATGTGGAGAGGGGGAGCTGAGATTCAAGGCCAGGCCTTCTCCTTCTTACGAAGTGCCTGGCTAGTGCAAAGTCTTAAATAGAAGTTTCAATGATGATTGCCATTGCTCTAGTTACTGATATACTGAACTGAGCATCCAAAAGCTATAACTTGCCCAAAGTCACACAGATTTTTCTCAATTGGTGTGTTCATTCATTCATTAAAAAGATGTCTGGAGTCACTTACTGTATCACATACAGCCCTGTTGAAGGGCCAAGAAGGCAAATGTGAAAGTGCCCATTGACTTTGGCCTCTGGCTGGCCACTGGGGACCTTAGGAAGGGCATTTCCAGGGTGCAGAGGATTGAGAGGAGAGAAGGCAATGAAGATACTTGACTCAAGAGGTGGATCCTGGTGTCACAGAATATTTGCTCATTACAAAGGGACAAAGGAACAAGTGGAGAACTAATTATAGTGGGGAAGCATTTTGAGCCATCCCGGTACCGTGCAGTAAGTACATTTCATCGCACACGAGGTATGCTGGCCAAAGAGGTTTAACCTAAATCTAATCATGAGAACACCATCAGAGGTTTCCAGAACGTGGGGCGGTCAGTGAGACAACTGGCCTGGACTTTGCAAACAGGTCAGTATCATGAAAAAAGGAATGCTAGGTGACTGGGTGGGTGGGAGGCTCCTGCAGATGGAAAGAGACTAAGGAAAATAAACCAGACTCGGAAAGTCAAGGATCGAATATTTTCTCTCCTATGAGTAAGCTAGAGAGAAAAAAAGGAATAAAAGAAGGGGATCTCATGAAAATAGAAGGGAGATCAGCAGAGTAGAAGATGGGGCCCAAGATGGAAGGGGTAGGGAGGAGGATAGGGGAAGATCTGAGGCATGAAGTTGAACAAAGTGTGCTATATGCATATGAGCATATGTCAGTGCATTCCAATTTTACATTTAACTATAATATACCAATTAATAAGTAAACAAACAAATAAAAGGAAGACCAATATAATAGAGGAAAGGGATGGGCTGCAGAGAAGGAAGGGAAGGGAATAAGGTAGATTTAAGGATTAAATGGAGAAAATGATGTCACATGAATTCATGAATATGCCAAAATGAGCCCCACCATTATGTAAAACTATGATGCACTACATCAAAAAATTTTAAAAAAAATTTTAAAAATATTAACAGAATACAATTACCAAATGCAACCCCTAATCTTAATTGGATCCTGAATTTTTTTAAGGTCATAAGAAAGACATTTGAAAAGAACTGATGACGCTTTTAGGTGAGGCATGTATATCAGGTAATATGGTGGGACACTTCTTCGTTTGCTCAGTGTGCTGCGATGCTCTTACTCTTAGGTGATGTTTGCAGATGTGAACTGTACCGATGCCTACAACTCTCTTTTAAATAGTTCAGTAAAAAATTAAATATCCATAGAAATATAGCAACGTGACAACATATTAGCAATTGATAGGTTTAGATGAAGAGTACATAGGTGCTTTTGTGCTATTCTAACTTTTCTAAAGGGTTGAATTTTTTAAAAATAAAAAGGATACCTTATTTGGGTTGGAGAGAGATTAGACAATAACATCTGGGTTTGGGAAAAGGGTTTCTTGGGATGGGTGAGACTGGATGCTTTAAGTAGCAACCCTCCCCCGCCCCCATTCCCTTAGATATAGGGACCTCTGAAACTTTATAGACACTCTGCAGTTGTGGTGAGCCAGTCCTCGCTGGGCATGGAGGGGACTTCCGCAAGGCACTAGAGCTGGTAATGGGAACCACATTAGTGGGAGTGTGGGGAGCCCCACCCCAGAAATAGCCTTTCTATGCCGAGGTAGGACAACTGGAACAAATTATGTGCATTCATACTTGTTAAACTGCCTTGGCACCAGAAGTGATCCTCGTAACCTGAGCTTTCCAGCGGTGCGGCCATAGTTAAAGTTGGGTCAGCCTTGTCCCCACACCCTCTCTGTTGGAGGTTTATGGCTACAGCACAAAACAATTCAGCATGAGCTGAAACATGAAAAACTCCTCCAGATTGTAAAGGCAAACTTTTCTTTTTAAAGTTTTCTAGGGAGGTAGCATTTGGGAATAAAATCTTTTTGGTCCCCTTCTGCTTTTCTAATCTTTGGCCAGGCCCCCAAACACCCTGCCTCCACCCTATCCCATTCCCCACTTTAAGCCCAGACCATAATCCAATCAGACACAGAAGCTGCTGCATTCTGTGGTTGAAGGGGTCTGTTGTGCCTGTTTCCGAGTTTGAGCCCTGAAGCTGTATGGCCTTGGTCAAGTTGATTCCTCTCTCTGGGCTTCAGCCTCTTGGTTATTTATAGACAATGTTTATTATAAGATTTACTACAAGATTTCCCAGTCCTATGGTGATATGATTATTGAATGGCTGGAGCCTGTACACACGATAGGCACTCTGTCAGTATTGTCTTATTGATTATCAGAGCATGTCAAATTTGTGAAGCTCTATAGATAGTAGTCATCATATTTTGGTAATGAAGAAGTTTGTCCAAAATTATTATTGTTTTTAGCTGAAAGGTAGCTAAAGTTCTTGGTGGAAGAGAACTCACATGGAAAATCCCAGGAAAGGGATATGATTTTATCTTTTCATTAAGTGTTCTAAGTAAAATAGAGGCTTTGAAGTCTGATAGGCCTAGGTTCAAACCTGAGCTTTGCCACATGCTGCCAGAATGTCCCTAGGAGATGAGAAGACCCTTCTGAGTGAGCAGAATAATCCCAGCCCAGCAGGGTAGAGGGGGGCTCTCCGAATAGTCCTGATTCAGAGAGCAGGAAGGCTCCTGATGTCCAGACCGGTCTCTCAAGAGCTGTTCTTGGGCACCAGGAACTACAGACCAAGGGAAGCCAGCCAACATCTAAATCCCAGACTGTGGGATGGAGGATGAAAACCACTGTGATTCCTGCCCTTTTGAAGTTGCCTCAGCCGAGCCCTTTAAGCTACTCGTTGTTTGCAGGGCTATGAGGATGTTGAGGATGAGAAGAAAGTTCCATTTGTTATTTCAGAGCAAGGCAGCTGCCTCAGATAGGACACACCGGTTCCTTCCGAGCCTAGGCTCCTAGATGTGTGTTCAGGGGAGAGAAGAGTATTCACCCGCCTTCTTCTTTCAGCAGATGCGGTAGGGATAGACAGGAAGTGTGGGCCAGAGTTGGGTGTCTCCTTTACTTTTACCTGAGTCAGGACTGAGAACCCCACCCTGCTTCTGTTCAGGTTTGCATCTTGATCTGCAACACCACAGAATAGGCCAGTTTACCCCAGGCAGGTAGACGTACCCATCTCAGCTCAGCGCCTCACAGGTTGGGTGACACTACTGGAAAGTCACTCTGCCTCGTGGGTCTTCACCTCTAAAGGAAAAAGACCACCTGCTCTGCTGGCCTCTCCAGCCTCTGTGAAATGAGGCAAGTGACAGTCTGAGTGCTCAAAAGGACAGGTATAGGAAAACAGCCCCATTAGCATGCCTGCTATAACACGCCCCCCCACACACACACACACCTTCATGCAACAGGCATTTTGCCCAGAAGCTGTACATAAACAGAGTATGCGTTACTCTGGTAATTGGTTAGCAGAATATTTAGTAAAGAGAAGCATTTTAAGTACAGGACAGGGGATAGAGAAAACCAATATTTGTTTAACATCTGTTACTCTCAATTTTTTTTAAATAGTTTTTTTGTTTTTTAGTTGTAGATGAACAAAACCTTTATTTATTTATTGTATGTGGTGCTGAGGATCGAACCCAGTGCCTCATGCATGCAAGGCAAGCGCTCTACTACTGAGCTACAGCCCCAGCCCTTGTTACTCTTAATTTATTCTGGTGTTGGCATCTAGATTCTTGACTGCACATTTTTGCACATTCACCGTAGCACACCTAGATTGTCAAGACTTTCCAACAGGTCATCTGCACTATCACTAAAGATCTAGGTTCAATTCCCTACTAAAAAACAAAATTGTTTTTTTACTTATGCTTTTAAACTCACCACTCCTCTGAACAGATGAATCTTTATGACTGGCAATGAAGAGATGTGTATTTGCTGAATGTGAATTTCTCTTGGTGAAGCAGAGGAAGGAATATATATGAAGAGGGACAGATGAGGGTGGGAAGGGACTGGCCTTGCTTCCTGCCCATTTGCAGGCTGGGTTCAGAGTTTCCAATCTGTGTTCCTTGGAGTCCTTGAGTCTGCCAGTTTCACCCACCCAGCCCAGCACCTCGCTCCAGGACATCCTTCCATTTTCTGTCTCACTTCTTTAAGATTCTTCTCAGAACATGTCTCATGCTTCAGAACATACCTCCTCTACTACTAGAAAATGGCCTAAAAGTTGGAGTATGAAATCACCCCCTTCCTTCAGGGCCTCCTGCCCCAGCTTGAGGACTGCTGTCCCTGCTCACCAAGGAACAGCTCAGTTCCTGTCTGAAAGGTGCCTGTTAATTAAGGATCTTTAGCTAAAGTCCCCTTCTTAGGGCTAGCAGCAGATGCATAGTTCTGGAAAAGTGCCGCAGTCTCTGGCTGGGCACAAATCATGAGTCTCCACACAGCTTGTAGATTCAAACAGCAATTCTTTATTCCCGAACTCACACCGGCCGTCTACAAACACGTTCTGGTGGAATCCACGTTCTCTGCCCAAATCCACTTCTCCCAAATCCACACTCTGCCCTAATCCACCCTCATGGGCTTCTGTCTCCCAAAATATACTGTCTGACCCTAAGAACTCAAGAGGAACTCAGCAGCAGGATACACCCTATTCTAAAGGGGGAACACCCTAATCTCCTATTATGCTAAACTGCCCTATTCTAAAGGGGGAACACCCTAATCTCCTATTATGCTAAACTGCCCTGGTCCTTGAGCAAGGTCACCTTTCAGAAGTCCTTCCACTAGACAGCATGGGAGTAAGCTGGCAAGGAGATTGTCATACCTACTTGGCTGATGGCTCCCAGCAGAAAAGGACTAAAGAATCTGTCCTAAAGACCCCCATGGAATCTCACACCAGCTTTGAAGGGAGGGTTTGGCCAGATGCAAGTCTCTTGGGATGTGCCCAGTGCACTGGGAAGCCATGAGCTCTCCAAGCCTGCCAGGGGTTCTCCTGGGAAGACAGTGACCCGAGGGGCACAGCTGTGGGGCCACTAGAAGTGGCTTCATGTTAATACTCTCCCCTGTGTGGCCACACCGCACTGGGAAATTCCCTCATTGAGCCTTATTTTTGTCTTTTGCAAAAGAGGGATAATAATTCTTACTTGGGAAGAGAAGGGAGTGGGAGGCAGTTGGCAGGACAAATCCTCCAGGCACAAGTCCCCCAGCCCTCTGGCTCCTTGAGGCCAGACTGCTGCCTGCTGCCTTGCACATGTGAAGCACTGAAGGCTGGGGGCCGGGGTCTGCCTTTGCACCGAGGAGTGCCAGCTGGTAGCCTGGTCCCGTGGTACTATCCCCCAGGCTGTCCCCAAAGTGGCTGACTCCATGCTCCTCCATTTTTAAAAGACCTCATCTTCAATTCTCACTGCTGCTTTGGGACAGGAACAACTCCATCACAGGAGTGTCATGAGGCTCTGTGTACAAAAGCATTAAGAACAGCACCTGGCACACAGTAGGTTCTCAGAAAATGTTCAATCGTACAGAACAGAAAGCTGTTTAAAGACAGGCCAGGAATGTGTCTGGGTTTTGTCAGAGACAGCTTCTACCCACTTCAGGGACAGCTTTGTGAGGTGAGAATGAGTCAGGGCAGCCTCGGGCTCGGGGAGAGCCTCCTCTGGATTGTGCAACACATCGGGGTGCGCAGAGAGCCAAGCAGTCTGTGTCCCCAAGTCCACCCTGCCACAGCACCTGCTTCTAGTGGGCTCCTGGCTGGCACCCTGCCAGCACTTGCCTTCCTGCCTCCCTCCAAGTCATGTCTAAATGGGTGTCGCCAAGACCTGACCAGAACAGCCCTCCTCTGTGTGGGTGCTTCTTCTGCACCCGCTCAGCAGCCTGGCCGGAAGCTTTAGGGGGGCCTAGGCCTTTGCATGTGGACCCACCTGCCAGTCCCTGATGGGCCACTTTCTGTTCCTGGTGCACACCTGGCCCCTTTCAGTTTTCCTAGGAGCTCCTTTGCCGGCACATAGGGTGCTTAGTGCATCGTGTCTCTGGCCTCATTTCATCTTTACAGCAACTCCAGGACACCAGCTGGGTTCCCTTTTTACAGGCAAGGCAACTGAGGCTTAGAGAGGTCACATGAGTTGCCTGAGGTCAGTCAGCTAGCAAGCGGAAGGCCCACAGTCTCTGCACCACCCTGCTGTGGGCTCCATGATGGAGTCTCAGGGCCCCACTGGCTTCGGGGGACACGCCTGCTCAGGTACTCACAGTGCTGGCTGTTTGTTCACTGTTCATTTGACAAAGTGGGGCAATTTGTCAGGTTCTTTGGGTAAGTCTCTTGGGCAAAGGGGCTCTGACAGAGGTAGCTCTTAGTTCTCATGAAGCAGGGCTTGAGAGAGGCTGTTTCTGGCCGGCCTAGGACCAGGGACAAAAGCAAAAGCAGCTGCAGAGATTGGGGTAAGTGTGGGGCTTGTCAGAAAGATAATCTCCCCACACCTGTGTCATGGAAACACAATCCAGGGCTCTGAGATGCACGTCTGTCACCAGGGTGTCCCCAGGGTGACCTGCCCAAGCGTATCCCAACCAGTAGGGATCAAGTTACAGGGCCCTTTCTCAGGGCCCTTGAATCCTAACAATGCCTGCTTGTCCTTTGGAACTGCTGTCTCCCAGGAGGAATGTTAATGGGATGGGGCATGAAGGGGAACAGGAGGGAGAAGAGGAGGACTTTGGTCTGAGCCTGCTGTCCCCGACAGCCTGGGAGTGTGCCCACCCGGGAAGATCTGCTGTCTTTCAAGAGCCACTTAAACCATCCCAGTAAGAGGGACTCATCCTTCGTCCTTAATACAGCAGCCCATTCCTCCTGAAGGGGTGGTGGCTGGGACTTACCTCCTCCCCAGCAAAGCTCACAATTCAACTCAAGAAATATTTCCAAAACCGAAAAAGACGTGGATGTCCAGTAATAGGAAGTGGGTAGAAGAACATTATCTCCTGTCTCTACCATGAAGTGTTAAGTAGCTATTTAAATTATATCCTCAAATAATATTTAAAGATATAAGAAAACTCTTATAGTGTATGTTAGTTGGAAATTGGACACATACCCAGTATAAGCCCCACTTGATAAAAGCACGCTGACCCACGTGTAAGAAGAGGCCAGAAGGAAACGCACTGAGAGCGTAGCTGCGTTTATTGCAAAGTTTGCGACTGCAATTGGCTTCTGTCTTTTTCCTTCGTACTTTTCTCTTTCGTGCATATTCTAGTGAAAACAGGCCACTTTAGAGTCAAAAGATGATTAATTTCTTAAAAAGTAATTTATTTCCTTCCTACTGTATAACTGACACATGCCAGGTGCTGGGATAAGAGGTGTAAAAGAACCAAGTCCCTATACTCTATGAGCTCCTGGCCTGGAAGGGCCTGACTAGGAACAAGCAGGGGACAAAGATGTTATTTTAACAACAGCAGCAACAATGATGATTGTACTGACTAATTTGTTAAGTGCCATGGATCGTTCTGAATGCTTTAAGTGTATTTATATTTAAACCTTACAGCTCCATGAGGTAGGTAGTTATTAACCCACTTTACAAATAGCTTGTACAGGCTGCTGTGGGAACTTGGGGAACAGGGGAAATTAATTCTCCCTGTGGGGTCAATAAGGCTGCAGTCAAGAACAGGCACTTATTCTGACTTTTTTTTAAACCACTGAGCCACATCTCCAGACCTTTTTTTATTTTTTATTTTGAGGCAGGGTCTCACTAAGTTGCTTAGGCTGGCCTTGAACTTGTGATCCCCCTGCCTCAGCCTCCTAAATCACTGGGATTACAGGCATGTGCCACTGTGCCCAGTGCTTATTCTGACTCTTGACAGTATAACTGTAAGTACTCTGAGCAGACAGCAAGGAAAAGATTTCCAGGTAGAAGAAAGATGATGAACAAAGGGGGAAAAGAGCAAGGCATTGTTATGAAATTGCTAATGCCAAGCTCCTTCCTCCCTCGGAGACTCCAGAAACACCTTCAGGGCCATTTTATGAAGGGCATAGAAGATCATGCTGTAAAGTTTGAGTGTGATTCTATCAGGCAGCAGTGAGCTATCGAGGGCTCTGCCATAGGCACTCTGTATTAGAGAAAGATCATCCTGGGCTTTTTAAACACTGTGAATGGCTCAGCCATTTGTGGAGAAATAAGTGTTCCTCTGGAGACAGATGCTGCAGGAAAATTCATCTCCGTTCTGGCTGAAGTAGCAGAGAAGGAGAAAGGAAACGACGGGAGGTTGCAGCAATGTGTGATTTCCCTTACCCTTATCGGCTTGTAGAAAGTGACTGGAGCCCTGAGGAATGGGAGATGTATGTGCAAAGAAGTGTGTTCACCGTCCAGACTACGCAAAGGTATTACCACCAGAAGAGAGACCTGGGAATTCCAAATGGACTTTTAGTTTTGAATGCAATTTCTGTGTTTAATTAGTCCAAATCACTTCTGGTATGGCCATAGGAACAAGGAAAAGTCTTGTGTGAAGATATCGTGAATACTTACATTCCGAGCTTAGTTGAAGCTGCCAATAAATACAGAAGTCCCCTCACCATAAGCCTGACCAAATGCCAGGAAACCAGAACAACCTCTGTGGTTCCATTTGCTGTGTCTTTAGCCTACAGAAGCTGGTCTGCAGCACTTGGCACGGGGCTCTTGCTTGCAACAAAAGGGAGGATCAGAGTGATAACAGCAGTTCATCAGAATTATCTCTGGTTCTAGCAGTGTCCTCCCCATTAAGATAATCCCTTTTACAATGAAGTAGTGATGAATAGAGGACAAGTTTTCTTTTGTGATTTTTGTTTTAGACTTAAAAAAAAAAACTTTACTATGAAATGCAAAAGTCTGGGAACCACTGAGTCTCTGCCTTATTGCTCGGTACTTGGTGCCAGGTTCGGGGAGAGATGCAAAGATGATTCAGATGTGGACATGGCTTTGAGAGACAGATGATCTTGAGTTGAAATCAAAGGTAGGAAACAATGAATATCATTTGGAAAGGCTGAACATTACTGAGAGTAATTGGATGAAAAATACACAAGAACTATTTGTACTATATTTGCAACTTTGAGGTGAATCTAAAATTATTTCCAAAAAGAAGAAGAAGAAGAAGGCGGGTACCTAGGGTGAATGATCAGGGGACCAGAAAGTAAAATATAGAAAACAGTCAGATTGTCATTTAAAGTTACATCAGGGAGAATCCTAAATATCAGACTTGAGTTCACATTGTATTCTGTAGATAGTGTGGATCCATGGAAATTTTTTGATTAAAGGTAAAAAGCAGTTGGACTTCCTATCAAGAAAAATCACTTGATAATCAGGGTTATGACTGATTATAGAGAGATGAGCCTGGAGGTGGTTGAAATAACCCAGGTGGAAGAGGAAGATCTTTGAAAAACCCAGACATAGTAATGCATGTCTGTAATCCCAATGACTTAGGAGGCTGACACAGGAGAATTGCAAGTTCAAGGCCAGCCTTAGCAAGACCCTGTCTCAAAATTTAAAAAGAGGGTTAGGGATGTAGCTCAGTAGTAAAGCACCCCTGGGCTCAATCCCTAGTACCAAAAATAAAAACAAATGAATAAACTATCCCTAAGACATCTAGGGATAGATGCTGCTCTAATTAGCCCTGCAGTATGTTTATAGGTGCTACTTGGTGCTGGGGTTCCATGGACAGATTGCTAAAGATATTCCTTGCTCCAGGAGTTCTTTGAAGCATTAACTTGCTAGATAATGGGCACAGAGGTTCTCTAAGTAGAGAAGAGAAAATGCAGTGCTTCTCAAATGTTTTTGACTATGAAACCCTTATACTGTGGGGAGCATTGGCTGGCAATAAAATGAAGAGGAGCAGGTATGCAAAGCACATTCCCTTCTTCTGTATTCTGCAAACTGGAAGCCATGGCCCAAACATTCTTGGATCTCTTCTGCCTGGCCTGGGGGGCAGGGTGCTTGCCTGCCAAACCACCTCCTTCTTTTCTCTGCTCTCTCAGCCCCCAGTTTCAGACATGCCTGGGGTCACTGCCTTTCCCCATGCATGGAAGACTCTTTTGTGAGTTTAACATGAACTAATAACATCAGAGATGCCTAGGCCACATTTCCAACCCATTTTTTTTAATTCCAACAATGAGAAATAATTTGATGTTTTCCTAAGAAGGGAAGAATTTTTTGAAGGGTTCTTTTTTGTTTCTTTTTTGGTGCTGGGGATTGAATCCAGGAGTGCTCTACCAGTGAACTATATCCCCAGCCCTTTTATTTTATTTCATTTTGAGGCAGGGTCATGCTAAGTTGCTGAGGCAGGTCTTCATATTATAATCCTCCTGTCTCAGCCTCCCCGGTCACTGGGATTACAGATTTGTACCACTATGCCTGGCATTTGAAGAATTCTTTAAATATCATTTTCCAATTGATTAAGTTCCTTCATTAACCTCTTTTTTTTGTATTTGAATGAAAATATATGGTAGTTTTTAATCTCCTTCCCCCTTTTAAGTAAAGTCTTGATTTGGACCTTCTATAATTAGTTAATGGGGCCTCTCTTTCCCACTCCCTCCTCACTTGACCACATTATTTTGTGGTTGGCAGTAGCACAAAGTGATTATTGATATGCTTATTATTCAGAATTTATTGTCACTTGAGTTCATTAAACCCTCTGATCTTGTCACACATACTAACCTCTACCTGTTGTTTGACCCTCAGTAAGTTATTTAACCTCTCTGAGCATTGCTTTTCTTATCTTCAATATGGGAAGAGCTAGTGCAGAATGGTGCTGGGCACCTGGTAAACACTCTTCCTAAAAGTCTCTGTCCTGTGATTCACATATGCTCTGCACTTCGCAGTCCCTCAAAAATGCCTGTTTAGTGAATACAGATATATACAGCTGCTGTTAGCCTAATGAAGATATTAATTAAGTGGCAAATTGCACCCTTTAAGATCTTTATTTATTCTCTTTTGCCTTCTTTTCAATAAAAACACTTTACTTTGGCAATAATAAGCTGTCGACAAGCCTGTGTGGTAGCTATTATTGCTCCCATTTTATAAATGAGGAAAATGGACCTAGAGTGAGGCTTTATTAAAGTGCAGATCTTTCTGATTCCTAAGACTGTGTTCTTTGATATTGCACCAGGAATGGAAAGATCCACTCTTTCTTTCACTCTTCCAGTCAACTCAACAGTCCCTGACATGTGCTGGGTGCCAGACACAAGATGCTTTCCAGCTCTCCAGGAATTCTCCTGGTTGAAGGAGATGAACCATGTGCTTGAAACTTCCAAGGCAGCCCTGTAACACCTCATTTGTCCCTCGCCGGGGAATGAGCTGTTATATTAAGTGAATTTTACAGATGGAATCAAATAACTCAAAGAGGACTTAGAGATCTCACAGTACAACCTCATTCTTTTAAGGGGAAGAAATGTGACCTCAAAGACACTGGGTGACTTGCTCAAGGTGACTCTGCTCATCTATTGTAGAACCAACACTGGAATCCTGTTTCTTTGACTTCCTACCTAGGACTTTAAAAATATGTTAACTATTTTCTTAAACTAGAGTACATACTTCTTTGAAATTTGTGTCAAATAGTATTTATCTTTGTCTTGGTATCGTCACTACAGTCAGCATCATCACACTGTTAGAACCCAGAAAACCTTCTGAACCTTCCCAGGTGTGTGTAGGATAGTTCGTTCCTTACTCTTTGGCTCAGATGGCTTCCTTTTACCCAAGCCTGTTAGCTCACTTTCCACCCCAGAATCGTCTTTCTGGTTTTCTTTTTTTTTTTTTTTTTTTTTTAGAGGAGAGAGGAGAGAGAGAGAGAGAGAGAGGGAGAGAGAGAGAGAGGGAGAGAGAGAGAGAGAGAGAGAATTTTTTTAATATTTATTTTTTAGTTATCGGCGGACACAACATCTTTGTTTGTATGTGGTGCTGAGAATCGAACCCGGGCCGCACGCATGCCAGGCGAGCGTGCTACCAATTGAGCCACATCCCCAGCCCCCTGGTTTTCTTTTTATACACAAACATAAAGTTGAACTAGCCATGGGACCTGTATAGTTAAACACATTTGTTTGACTGATTAACTTTGGTCCAATTTATTGCTGTGAGCCCATTTCCGTGCCTTTTAAATGGGCAGATTACAACAACCTATCTCATAGAATCGTTGGACAGGAGTAAAATGTTCCTAAAACTTAATAGGTCCTTAGCTCCCATCTTTCCAAGTGTTCAAGAAACTTTTAAAAGTTGTATACTTCCTCACTGCCAAAGTGCACAGAAATAATGAAGTAGAACCAAAATAAGTGCTGGTCATGAAACACAACTCCTCCTGCATAGTAAATCAAAAGTTCCACTGCCCCCCCCCCAAAAAAAAAACACATATAACATGTCTACTTTCTTCCTCCCAGGAGAATAAGGAAGGCTTTAACACAAAGCATAATACATATCATCTGCAGATCTTGGGCCATAGCACCTCATGAAAACTATTAACACATCTTCCACCGCCTACTTTATGAACTCATATAAAAGCAGATCAGGTGAGCATTCTCTAAGTAATGGCTGAATCCCTGAAGTATGCAAAATTTGACCTTCTGTGAAGCAATTGTTTTAAATTCACTCTGGGAAGCAAGAACGCCTCTTTGTGATGTGCATGAGCGCTCCTAACAGCACTGTGTATTCCTAGACTCAGAAAGTCAGGACTTGAGTCTTGGAAGGAAACTTTCAATTCCTCTAGTCCAATCCCTAAAAGGTAAAGAAACCGAGGCCCGTAAAACACCTGACATGGCCCCCAAACACAGAGTCTGGGACAGATCCCAGGTGACTCTTGCTTTTCTAGGAATCCCACACTCATCACTTAACAATGAAAGACCAGAAGTGAGGCCTTTCTGTAGATTATGTTGATGCCTTTGTTTTAGGCTTTGGTTTCCCCTGTTTAAAATGAGCTTGTCAGATTCAGAGGCCTCTGTGGTTTGTAGGTTTGTAAGAGACAACTAAATGAATATGTGGATACCCGCAGCCTGGATCAAAGCCCCTACAGAGTCACTAGAGCCCAAATTCATCTTTTTGAAGAATCTCTTTCTGCAACATCCCCTCAACACCCTCTTTCTCAGGCTTTATTTACGCTAGCTAGACCCATCTTGAGGTGTCCTCTTCTACCACAGAGAAGGGGCTCCTTTCTCTGGCAAAAATACCGCCCCACATACTTGCCTACATGATAAGTGTTTTTAAATTCCCAACAGTTTCTCACAGACAGAGAAGAAAACTCTAATTCCCAGTGCATCCTTGTGCTAGGAGCCTGGCGAGAAAACCTTGGCCCTTTCTCTTTCACTGTGAAAGTATTTTTTTTTTACTTGTGTTTGCAGTTGGTAGACAGAGCCAAATGAAGGCCCTGAGCTCTTTACCTAGCACAGAGGAGGAAAGGGAGTTCACATTTATTGATCACCTACCAGGAGCAACATATGTTCTCTCCTCTACAGAGGCAGGTATTTCTTTCCTCTCTTGTACAGAAACTGAGGTCAAGGTACTCTGAGAGAAAGCCCAGCTTCCCAAGGCAATGTGGAGTCCAGTTGAGGCCATCTGCCTTCTCCACCTGCCTTGTCCTGACTCCTCCCCCATCCCATGAACTTCCCTGGCCTCCATAATGCCTCTGAGGTTTAAATTAAATCCACAGCAGTGTTCTCTAGGTTTAGATGTTGCAAAATATCACTGGCATTTAACAGGGTTGGGTGTTTGAGAGTATTTTCGTGTCTTGCCTGGGGCCTGAATAAAAGTTACAAGCAGCACTGAAGACCAAACCAAGAAAGAAAATGTGGGCAGCCAACCTTGTAACCTTAGCTAATCTTTAATTATACCTTAATTGAGGACCTATGAAGTAGATATAGGAAGATGAATAATAATATGTTGCACTTATGCAGCATTTTAATTTCCCAAACTCTTTCTTTTATAATTGCTGCCGTTTTACTGAGCCCCAGCTGGATGCCAAAGGCTCAGTGAAATTCTTCATATTATTTCTCTTGTATTTCTCTCCACTCTGTGAGGGAAGTGTTTCCCCTTTTCACAAGTGAAGAAACCAAGTATTACTTGTCCAGGGGAGAAGCAGTGGGCAGCTCTTTGCCCAGGTAGAGGTAAGAGGCCAGGAAACAGGAGGAGGCCTGAGCAAAGGTGAAGGTCAACTCCAGCTTGTAACTCATAGGAAGTGCTTCCTGTGGTCCTTGGTGCCCTGGGAGCAGGGGACAAGTTTTTGCTTGCTTTTGGCCCTCTAGGGCATATCACTCTCCCTTTTGAAAGAGTTCAGAGGCAAAGGTACTGAATCCCAGTCCAACAGCTCTGTTAAATAAACCTCAGCATCCTTCTTTGTACAGATGAGGGAACTGAACAGTAGACAGTTCTTGAAAGGGCCTTGGTCAGATTCCAGTGTTAAAGCTCTTTTCTCAGCACCAGCCAGCTCCCTGAAAGAGGTAAACCCAAAGGGTCTGAGGTCTTCTGAGAACCTTACCAAGATCCTTCCCAACTTGCCTCATCCCCATTCACACTCACACAGCCATTCTCCAGCTGGAGAGCAAGTTGGAAGCCACCAGGTCATCAAACCGAGTAGCCTATGCCTGCCGCACTAATGTGCAGGACACCATCACATCATCTCACAGGAATGAAGTCCCCACAACCCAGCAGTTTTCGCTTGCTTGTTTTCCAAATTGTTGATTTATTTAATTTTTCAAAGATCTGGAACTTTGGCAAGTACAGGAAGTTGAGTTGATCTTCCACAAGTCTGGCTGGCCCATCTGGTTAATCTGTATTTTATGACAAAGGCTATTTAAGTACTTCCTAGGTGCTAGGCAGTCTCATAAGTACTTTTTTTTTAATTCTTTTTTTTTAATTGTAGTTGGACACAATGCCTTTATTTTTTTAATTTATTTTTATGTGGTGCTGAGGATCGAACCCAGCATCTCACAGGTGCTAGGCAAGAGCTCTACCACTGAACCACAACCCCAGCCCCTCATAAATACTTTATAAGAATTATACACTGTGTCATCATCCCATGACCCTGGGAAGTAGCATTACTATTATCAGTGCCATATTTAAGGGAAGCACAGAAGTTCTGGTGACCTGCTGAAGGTCACATAGCTAGTCAGAAGTGTCTGATTTCAGAACCAATACTCTACACTTCCACAGAATGGCTTCACTCCTTTGCAACATAGTGACCCTAGGCCAGTCACATAACCAGATTCTCTAGAAGTGGGGCCATAACACTCACCTGGCTGGATGCAAATAAGTAAGATGGCAGATAGCAAAAGCCAGTGGATATTGGTAAAGGTCTTTTTCCTTCTCTATTGAGTCACAGCCAGCTAATATCTACTGATTTAGTTTTTAGATGCTTGGATACAAATGTCATGGCCACTACCTGTTTCCTGATTTTATTATTTAACATCTGAGGAAAGCAGTGCTTTAAGCTGTGGGCTTTGGAGTCAGACAGCAAACTCCTCCTTCAGCCTCCTTTCATGCTATGCATGTCCTTTCCCTGTCAGATCTGGTGGGGCTGCTCTGAGGAGTGCAGGGTAGTGTGCCTTTTTCTTTTTTAAAATTTATATATGACAGCAGGATGCATTACAATTCTTATTACACATATAGAACACAATCTTTCATATTTCTGTTGTATACGTAGTATATTCACACCAATTCATGTCTTCATACCTGTACTTTGGATAGTAATGATTATCACATCCCACCATCATTGGTAACCCCCTTCCCCCTCCTTTCCCTTCCCACCCCTCTGCCCTATCTAGAGTTCATCTGTTCCTCCCATGATCCTCCTCCCTATCCCACTATGAATCAGCCTCTTTATATTAGAGAAAACCTTCCACATCTGGTTTTGGGGGATTAATGCTAAGTGAAGTTAGTAGTGTGACTTTTTAAAAGACTGGCTGGAGAAGGGGTGGAGGTGAGGGTGCAGAGAAAACCTATTCACAAGCCACTCGGGAAGTCAGGGAAGGCCCATCTCCGCAACCTGTTTTGTCATTTTCCTCATGACTGGTGGGCAGAGAGAATCCATGTAGAGTTGGCACCTTTGGGGCTGTTCAACAAGTGCCCTGGTTTCCCTAAAAGGGAGAGTTAACAGACTGGGGGAGAGTGGCTGGAGGCCATCAGGATGATGAAGTGAAATTTCAAATTACATTAGATGTTTGCTTAAGGAACAACAGATGAGGCCCTGTGGATTCTCAAATCCTCTTGGCAACACTGCAAAATGAAAGCATAACCATTTGGAACCCTTCCCCTGGACCGTATGAAGTCTGGGCCACAAAGATGACCTTTTAACGATAGCTTCCTGCCTCTGAAGGGTAGAGTGTGTCGAATTTTCCCTTGCTACAGGCCTGGTTTTAATCATTGCCTGGGTCAGAAGAAAAGGCTCTTATCCACACCATTCCCTTTTCAAAATACCTGGGATGTTCTTCCAGTTTACAATCAAGACTTTTTTTGGATAAGATTCCCTGTCCTTTACCTGGAATTCCTTGGTTTGACCTTTGGACCTTTGGACCTTTGTAATATTAAAGGAGAACCTACTCTGGCCCACGGGCCACTTTACATGGATGGGTGAATTTCATCTTCCCAAGGACCCTGGCCCTGAGACCTTGTATTTTCCTTATTTTAAAGATGAGCAAACTGAGACTCTAAAAGGTAAGTCATTGTCAGGATAACATGCACCTAATAGATGAGCAAACCCTTACCCCTGAGTAGAAGAGGGGAAAAGGGGCAGAGGGACCTTCTGTGTGCAGACTCCCTCCAAGTTCATTGCCCTTAGTACTACACTAACTCTCTAATTGGGGTAAGTTTATGGGAGGCATAGACATTTTCTGAATAGAGTAAGAACTTGGAGAATGTCAACTAGTTAGCATCTTTCTTCCTTTCTAAGTCATTCTCATTTAAGAATCTTAATATCACTAAATTCATGTAATGTACCAAGGTCAGTGTGCACATTGTACTGATGTGGAAAATGAGACCTAAAAAAGTTATATAAGCTGCCCAAGGTCACAAGCCTAGCATTTAAACAGGACACTAGGTGCTCGTGATATTCCCTAAAAAAACCAACTCTGCAGACCCTGCTCTGGTCCTCAGAAGCCCAGTCCATCCCTCTCTGTAAAGCTCTCCTGGTAAAATTAGAATGAGTCCTAGAAAAAGGCTCAGAGCTGCTCCACCCTAAGTTGTTCAGTCCTTCTGCCCCCCACCCCAGAATTGCAATGGTTTTGTTCTGTTCAGAATCTAAATTTAATTAGTCTTAAAAGAAAACTTTTGTGGTAAAATAGATTGCCAGCAGAGAAGCCTTTGTTTTCAATGTTTGGTGGCTAAAAAGGGCACATTTTGCACCAAAATGACAGCATCTGGGGGTGGTGAACTTTTGACACAAGGAGACTAAAGCCTTCAAGAGAAAATCTACAACCACCTGAAGCTTGGCTGGGCTGTATTTATGCAAATAGGCCCCAGCCCCCAGCAGGATATTAGGAACTATTATTAACAGTCCCCCTCTTTGCCAGCTCTGCCAAGGGCCCCCATCCTTGGCTTAAGTCTTTCATTTCCATAATAAAGGCCACCATCTCCCATTTCATCACTTACTCTCCCAAAACCATTTAAAGACCTAGGCGCCCCTTTGTAGGAGGATTTCCCTGGATCCCCTTCCCTAGCCCTTTCTCCCTCTTGTCTCTTCTGAACCTGCAGGTTTTTCCAAGGGAGAGATTAAATCAGTTGCAAAGAGCTGTTTAATTAAACTCTCCCCCTCCCACCTCTGAAGTTGCTGGAGACTTCTTTTGACTTCTCCTTGGCGATGCCTAATCACTGTAATTTAGCAGATTCTGTAATTGCCTGCCTCACAAGGAAGCAATTTGATTGCTGTTTCTTTGTCTTGCCTATTTCAACCTCAACTGACAGCCGCGCTCACCCTCCACGAAGGTCTAGAACATCCTGGCAGGAGGCAGGGTGATATGAATTTACAGGTGACCTGTGTAGGGTTCCAGATTTATAGGCACGTGGGGCCAAAACTGTGAGTGAGGAGCATTCTGTGGGCCAGGTGGGCTTCCTCTGTCTGCATGGTGATCTGCCAGGCTGCGGGTGCAGGGGGGAGCCTGCAAGGATAGGGATGGGGTGGGCTTGGGTGTCCTGGCCCTGCCATCAGGATCACTGGATCTCTCTGCTCTCAGTCATCCTTCCAGTGAGCTTCTCATGCTGCAAGTCCTAGACAGGCAGGAAGTGCACAATGCTCTCCTCTGGCCCCCAACCCCCAAGCTCTTCCCACTCAGAAGTGCCAGTATCACATTGTACAGATGAGCAAAGGAAAATGACACTCCTACTAGTGACTGGTGCTGGTGGCACTTGGGTTCAAATCCAGTCCTGCCTAAAACCCCACCCCACTCAATCAGTGCCCACTGGGTACATGCCTGTGTGGTAAGTGCTTCTTGTCATATCTTTTTACTTCTTTTAACAATAATTAATTACATAATTACAGACTAGGTTTAATTATTTCCATTAATTACAAAAGAAATTTAAGAAGTTTATGCAATATGTGCAAGTCGCACAGTTGAGCAAATAGGAAAGTTGGAATTCCCGCCTCTGTGGGTGTGACTCAAAGCTCACACTCAACCCCCACACTCTCCTCCCTTCTTTATTACATAGTGAGTTCTGTTAATTCCAGGATATGGCTCAATGCTAGCAAAGCCATTCTGTCAAGCTTTTTGTAGATTTGTAAACTGTTTCTATATTATTTTAATTGTTTAGCTTTATCATGCGTTTAAATATTGAACAGTTATATTAGGAATTAGTGGCAGAACCACGTTATTCCTCTCAGGCTTTTGTTACCTTGAGTGTTACAGCTATGGGGAGGAAAGTCCTTCTTTTTTTTTTCTTCTTAAAGTATGATTTCACCCTCCTGAAACCATTCTGGCCCTGTGGGTGGGACAGCATCTGCTGCAGCCATCCTTTCTCCCTGGGCCTCCCTATCCTTCCTGAAGACTGCTGGGGACCACACCACTCTGGCAGCAGACAAACACCCAGCACCCCCAAGGCTGCTCTGCTGGTAGTACTGCAGTAGGGAGACAGGAAGGTCCAGGGCTCCATGCCCTCTGCTTGTTGGGACAGTATGGGGCTGCGCGGTGGGGGTGATGGCAACTTCCGAGAAGGCAACGACAACTCCAGCCCTAGGACTCTGCCTTTGGATGACAGGACCATTGGGCAGGGATCCCAGACAGACTCAGCAGGACATGGAATACCCTTCTGGGTGTCAGGGAGTTCAAAATGGAACCTGTGGCCATCACTGAGGATGCTTCAAATTAAGTGTGAATAAAAGGCAGAGAAACTGACTTTTTTCCCTTCTTCTGCAATGGGAGGGAGAGAGCTGAGCCTGCGGACTCTCTGACAGGACCTGTGCTTTGACTGGACTCCTGACTTGAAGGACATTGTTATGGAAGTTGACAGGGAATTTTCTACACGTCTCGTAAGTTTTCAAGGTGAAGAGCCCTTTGCCTTAACACAGCAGCCTGCGAGTGTCAGTCATACGTGTTTGGGTCCAGTGAGTGCTTTGGGGTAGAGTCAGCCTAATACCACAGTGTTTGGGGTAAAAGTTGCTATAAGAATCTTTAAGAGCCCCATTACCCATTATTCAAATCCCTTCCTCAAGATCTCAAGGTATCTCCTCTCTCTCTCGTTTTTTGATCTGTATAGACTTTTTCCACATTTACATCTTTAATATACTTTTATTTATTTATTTTTATGTGGTTCTGAGGATCAAACCCAGGGCCTCAACACATGTGAGGCGAGCGCTCTACCGCTGAGCCATAACCCCAGCCCCCACATTTATATCTTTTACCAGACCAGCATTCTAATGTTTCTTGACACCTGCTTAATTATCTTTAATACAAGAATGCTGGAAAAAGTGGTATAGAGTCAACTACTTTCCTTACAAAAATATTTTTCTAAATAAAAGTAATATATTGTTGATTATTTTCTTTTAAAATAAACTGGAATAAATTACTATGTGATCCATGGAGACAAAGCAAAGGTAACAGTGAAAAAATGACATGGCAACAAACCAACTACTTTAACAAGAAGTCCCTATGCCAGTAGCCATATGCATGCAAGCAAATAATGCATCATATACAAGCTCTAAGCACATGGCAGTGTCATCCATGTGAAGGAATTCCAACTCCATGTTCACACATGAACTTAAACAAATAGTTCACTGCTTATTAGTGCACAGCAAGCTAGCAAAGAAAAGCATTTTGGGAACAGGTACTGGAGATTAAACCCAGGGGCACTAACATGGAGCCATATCCCTACCCCCTTTTAATTTTTTTTTTTCCTGAGACAGGGTCTTACTAAGTTGCTTAGGACCTCACTGAGTTGCTGAGGCTGGCCTCAAACTTACAATCCTCTGGCTTCAGCCTCCCAAGTTGCTGGGATCATAGGCATGCAAAGAAAAATAATTTAATGGTTTATAGTAAAAACATATTTTGGTGAATATCAATGCTTTATAACAAGCAGCAAAAATGTATAGCATTACGAAGATTTTAATCTTCATCCCTCAAACCCAGAAAATTATCATCTGCAAAGCCAGGTAAATAAACATTTCCAAAGCCTTCAAAAGCTCATGTCATTGATGAATTCCAGATGATTCTTCTAATCACGGGTGTTCACCGCATTAAAAAGCAAGTTATCTTGATCTGTAAAATACCACCCTGCAGCTCTGTCTCTGTGTCCTTTCTCAAAGTGCCTATAATGTTAACATCAAATCTGAGGTTAACATTTTGCTTCTATGGTTTTTTAAAACCAACTTTTTACTTACAATTATTTTTGAATGAAAGTGATCTGTGCACAACATTTTAGCAGTTAAATTTCAGTAAAAGTTTTTAGTAAACCTTTAGTAAATTTTGGGTAAAATTCCTTGCCCCAGCCCTTCAGATCCAAGGTTCCACTCCCCAGTATTTACCTCCATGTTTCTAAATAATATTCTTGTGCTGGTATTTCTATCATCAGTTTTAGGCATTATTCGTTGATTTGTGCAAGAAAAGATGACACTCACACCTGCTCTCTTGTTTTTCCTCACCATAACTCTAATATAATTATTATAATCATTTTTGGTTAAATAAGCAGACATTGGTTATATAATTATGATTATGTAATGTATGCAATTTTTGGTTCTGGTTTGTGTTTTTTTGCTCCTAAGCTAAGTAGCTGTAACAGTCCGTCCTTTCTGGTACATGCCTTCATTTTTCTTGGGAGTTGTTAATTGCCTCTTTGTTGTTGGTGGTGGCCTTGTTTGAGAAATTGCAAATGGTTCAGTGGGTCTAGGTCAGAATGCTTAATGTAAGGGACCTGGTGACAGATAAGACTATTAAAGGACCCAGATGGAAATGAAATGCCAGACTAGGAACTTGCACTTGAGGGTAGTAAGGTAACATGGAAGGGCCTTAAGCAGGAAATGACCTTCTTGGCCATTACTCTGAGGGCTGTGTGAGAGGACCATATGGAAACTCTTAGACTGACATGGAAGGGTGTGTGAAAGCATCTGCATTTTCACCATCTTTCCAACACAACTGGTGCCATCTTTTGGAAACTCCCACACTTGGGTAGGTGTTTGTCAAGTTGCTAACAGACTCCAGCTCTCCTGCTTTTTCCTTCCCTGAAAATATGGGTACGTTGTAAGAAAGGGTAAAAATCATATCTCTGAGTGCACCTAAATGGAATTTCCTAAGACTCATTAGGAGTTATCCAGTCACAAAGTAGTCCATAGGCAATAGGATAACTATGTTTTCCAGCCCCATCCTCCCCACCTCTTTTTTGCTTAAAAAAAAAAAAAAGGAAAAAAAAACCTAAAATGTTGATGGGTAGAATTTGTACATCACCTATCACCATAAGTTAGAATTTATTTTACCCCCCAAATTTCTGTTTTTGAACATAAATTACACATTTGTCAGTTGCTGCTGTTCTGTTTCATTTTAGTTGGGGGAGAAAAATTAAAAAGTTTCAAAAACTCAAAACTAGAATATAGAATAAAAATTAAGATCTAACATGTTACTCAAATAGAAATAGAAACTAGGGTTCATATCAGTGACAAGAGTTATGAGATTATTTTTAATTTCTCAACTTCATAGCCTTGTCATTTCAGCCTTTCTAGGTAAACCTTGCAATTAATATTCATAAAGAAGAAAGCAAGCCCCACTGTGATGGGTGATCAGCAAATGTCCAGATTTCTGAGAGGGCAACTTACTAACCAACTGCTTCTATAATGTGCAGTGTGATTGAATTTGCTTGTCAAGTTCTTTAAATTCCATTAGTATAGTTACAAATTGCTTTTTATGCAAAGATAAGGTACTTTTTAAAAAAGATGTCTGCTGCTTCTTCCTCCATTAGAAAATTCTGTTTACAACCAACCCATCAGCAGGAAATGAAGTGGTAACAGCTACGTGTTAGGTCCACACAGTATCATCATCATGCCCGATGTTGATGGAGCCCTGGCTATGTTCCAGGCACTGTCCAAGTACCTTTGCTAGCATCACATCCTTTGATCTTCACTACAGTCTTAGAAAATGTGATTACTTGTCCCCATTTTCTAGTGGAGGAGAGAAAATGGTGTTTGCACAAAGATAGTTGGTAAGTGACAGAATCAGGCTTTAAAATGAAGCTGGTCTAACTTTGTGTCGATTGAGATGCTTTGGGCTATAATTTACCAAAGGAACACCAAGCATGGAGATATGTATTGTATCCCATAAAAGGAAGCCAAGAGGAAAGGTGGGCCTCGGGACTGGCTTCTCCAGAGACTAATGAAATCATCAGGGAGATTCTCTTTGTGGCTTTCCCTGCCACACTCAGACTGGTTTCCCCTTGTAGTTATGGGATGGCTGCAATTAGCAATGTGGACCTCATGCTTGCTCACTTACTGGTTAAGAAAGACTTTCTTCCCATTGCTCAGTATTAAAAACAAGGATGGATTTTCCTAGAAAACCACCTGGAGTTTCACTGGCCCAAATGAGGTAATTTCTGAACCATTCATTGGCCCAGGCAATGGGATCACCTTAGAGCACTCGGGCAACTTTATTGGAGGTCAGCTCCCTAGGCCACCCCATTGCTATTCAGGGGAAAGGACAGAGGGGTAGCTGGATGGCGAAGCTCTTTGACCATATCCATGACAGGTTACATCATTTATAGACCCTAGTGCAAAATGAAAATGAGGGCCCCTGGTTCAATATTTTTTTAGGAATTTCAAGATGGTGACAACACAATCAAATCAAGAATGAGGCCTCTGTTCATAGTCTTGAGTGACTAAAGAGGCCATGAACCTATGAAGCTGCCCTGAACAGATGCTGCCTTCTACAGTTTTTAACTGGTTACTTCTGTGTTTCATTCATGACTGACAACTAATAGATGCTTCAGGAAAAATACAATGTTTGAGAGAGCAGCACTTGGCTGAGCCATTCAGAATGCTCTGGTCTGAAGACATTGTAACAGGATAGGGGTGATGCTGAGGAGGTCCTGAGCACCAGCTGGCTGCCAGGCATTGTGCGGTGCCCTCTCCAAGCCACGACCTCAACTCTGACATCAGCACTGAGGCCACTCCACCTCTCATGGGCCTCCCCAGTGTAACTGTTCTTATTTTGATATTGAGCATTCTTATTTAGTTTGCTTTCCTGGTATCTCATCGGCCTTGGGCCTTTGGGGCTGTGACACATGCTGAACTATAGCCACCCATCTGACACCCATGACCAGGATCTCCACATGGGTGCAAGCATTTACTTCTAGACTTCATATCACCATGCAGGGGATTTTCTTTTTTGATGTTGAAAACTCACTTCGGTATTTAGGGCATTCAGAAAGGGTGTTTCCCCTGTGTCAATCCAGTCCATGTTTTTTCCTAGTACAGGAACATGGTCCTTGTGTTAGTAACAGTTGAGGCAGCTTTTGTTGCACGCAGAGCGCTGTGTGGACTCTAAGGAGAAACAGAGATTTAAGGAAGTGTTTAGACATGTTGGCCTAGTTGGAGACACTGGCAAAAACACCGGAAGAGTTAAGTAACAAGAACTGTCATCATAAAGACATCACAGGGGCAATGCTTAATTAAATTAATTGCCTTTTGAATGGTAAAGACCACACACTCATTATTTTCTGCCTGCCTGCCTTTGCTCACGCTGTCCCTGCATATTTTCTACATTGTCCCTATCATTTATTTCTGCCCATTCTGCCAGAGATTGCCTCTGAGACCCTGATTAGAAATGTTCTGTAGAGTGCCTGGTGCATGTTGGCAGCTGGTACACATTTATTCCCTGCTCCCAGGTGCTTTCCCCCAATTTTGCAAGAGAACGGGAGTCATCGAACTCAGTTCTACTCTGGGTACCAGTGATTCCCATGCAGCATCCAGTTAGGGCTCATTGACCCCAAACCTGTCTCCTTAAGGCTCAGTGTCTTAATGGGAGGGATACCTTCATGCCATTCCCTCCCTCCCTGCATTTCTATCACCAGGACTTGTAAGAAATGGGTACCATTAAAACTTAGTTGTCTTGATTCTGCACTCTGAGGTCAGACAGGAAAGAGGGTCTGTGGGTTTGAAGGCCCAAGGGGGCTCTCATGATCCTCAGGAAAAATCAGAGGTTACAAGAGAAATAGGCAATGTGTGACTTTAGTCTAGTGAGGCACCCAGGACAAGAATCGCCTTGAGCTGTCAAGCAGACACCAGTCCCCAGGACTGACGCCTCCCTTTTGCCTTGGCCCTATGCCTTCAATTTCCAGGCCTCCCCCAGCCATCCGCTGGGAAAGCAGGACTCCCCAGGGAGCCTGCCTGCAATGCTTGACTGCGTTTGTTACAGCTCTGCACAGATGGGCCCAGACAAGGCAAATATGGAGGGTCAGGGAGGAAGTGTCTATAATTATAGCGCAGACCTCGAGTGTGTGTGAAGGGGGCGGTCAAACTCTATCTTCATGGAGGCTTTTGACATTTAGAAATACTCCTAAATGCCACATTTGAGTTCGGGGGGGGGGGACGGGGAGAAGAGAGATGTATTTCCAAAGATGCTTTGGGCACAACCCACTTGTGCCGCTGTGCCACTGCAGTCCCTGCTCAGTCCACATCCATGACAGACCTGGGCATCTCCTCCAGGAGCCTAAGGAATGGCAGATGGAGCTGGGACCTGACACACAGTACCACTGCCAGCCTTCAGGGGACTGGCTGTTCCCACTGTACTAAGTCCCTTTACTATACAGTGTCCAAAGGAACGATGGGGAGGGGGAGAATAGGCCCATGCCTAGAGGCTTGCCCCAGTCCTGGGTTTACATCTACCACGTACTGGGCGCCCTCAGGCTCACCCTTCACTTCCAGGAGCCCCCGTTTCATGTGGGAAATGAGGGTGAGAGCATTAAAACCTCACAGTGCTGTAACATATATCGGTACACACAGATTTAAAGTTGCAAGCACAGTGCTTAGCACACAGGAGACTCAGCACTTGCTTAGGAAGAGTCTGGCCAACACCACACGTGAGGTGCTCCCTGAGTGACCTGGCACAAGGAAGGGTCGCAAGGACAGTCACAAGCCTGAACATGTTTTCCCCATTTGGAATTACTCTGCCTGATTTACATGGAAAGTTAAGAGAATGGAGATGTTAAAGTGTTTTTTGATAATATCTTGTTTGATGTCTTCCTTTCTGGGATGATGGCTAACATGTATCAGATGGCTGTTTTTGCCCAATTTCAGTCATTAGATTAAGGACGGATGAGGTAGTTTGTCCTCAGGGGGCAAAAAGAATCGATGTGAGTAAGCATGGTTAGTAACAGTGCCCGTGAGTAATGCAGCCAGGGACGGGGACGTGAACAAAGGTGTGGACAGTTACTATGACCCACCGTGCAGCTGCTCCCGTGTCCACGTGGGTCATGCTCTGTCCACTTGAAGGTGGACACTCTCTTGTTATCTCATATCCACAGATCACTGCAGGACATTTTTCTTATGAGGTAGAATTGGTCGTACTTTAGAGTAGTGGACAGTGTGTTTCTGATCATTTTCTGATGCTAGTGAGGCCGGAGAAAGCCGTTGCTGTTTCTTTTGCTCCGCCTGCTTCTATACTTCCTAGGTAGTAAGCATTGCACTGGGTGAAAGTGACATGACAATTCAAGAGTCACCTCCAGGGGCTCACGAATTAGTGGGGGACATGCTCATGCTGAGGAATTCTTGTTCTGGCTGTGCAGGAACCTTGTGGTTTCAAGTTCATGGGACACAAAGGAGGGTGTGGCCAGGTCAATGTGAAGAGTAAGAAGGGCGCGGAGGTGGCAATTAGATGTCTGAGGTGTTTGAACCTCATGGATGAAGGAGGACACCAGGAGCTTGTTCCTCTTCCTGAGTCAGACACCCTGGCCAGAGAAACAGGGTGCTCTCATTGATTACTCAGTTCCATCCAATTCAAGACTGAGAGTAGGGCTCCCTTGAACCAGAAGGTAAGTATTAGGATCAATGACAGGAGCCAAAGCCAGGCACATGGGAGACGTGGTGGGAGGAAACAGTCTTGAGCAAGAGCAGTTCTACAAGTCTTCCCAAGACAGGAGGCTACATGGACTGTACTTGACTCACTTTCCCTCCAGCCACTAAGGTCTTGGTGGCACAGGTGCCAGCAGAGCCAGGCTTTGATCTTACCACAAACTCCACCCCAAACTGCAATCCCAGGCTATTGAAAATCATGTAAATAGAGGAGTGCTGAGAGCAGTGGCCGTTTTTGCAGAAAGTGCAGCCAAAGACTGTGGTCATTGTCCTGCATTAAGACTGTGCTGGCCAACCTTTAGGATGCTCTTAGTAGCGTGGTAGTTTCCGTGCAGTGTGCAGTATGCATACTTCATGTGACTCACCATGGCAATGGAGTGTGAGGGTTGGGATCACAGACCCCCTGGGGCTGGATCCCATCTCCTTCACACAAATCTGTCCTTAGGCAAGTTACAAACATTCTCTCTGTACTTTAGTTTTCCATCTGTAAAATGGGAATGATAATATTAATCTTCAAAGTTATTATGCAGATTGGGTTAATATATGTAAAACATTTAGAATAGAACTTGCCACATAGTATGTACTGTAGCAGGAGCATTGGCTATTGTTATCTACCTCTTTTGTGTGTGTTTGTGCTCCCATGCGCACACACAGGTGCGCAGGGTAATGGGGATTGAACCCAGGGCCTCATGCATTGCTGGGAAAGCACTCTACCACTAAACTACATCCCCACTCTTTTTTATAATTTTATTTTGAAACAGAGTCTTACTAAGTGGCCCAAATTTTGACCCTCCTGCCTCAGCCTCCTGGGTAGCTAGGATTACAGGCATGCACCACAATGCCTGGCTTATTTTTCTTATCTTATTATTATCATTCAACTTTATAGCAAAGGGCTGTTAGATAGGTCTAGTAGTTTTCATGTCACAGCGAGCCTCTGAGAGTATAAGTGACGTGCCCCCAATCAAACTGCTTGCAAATGACTGAGTTGGAATTTAGTTTCAGATCTTTCTGACTCCATATTTTTCCCACTAGCCTGTGCTCTTCTGCTTGGGATCAAATATTTATTCCTTCACTTCTCTATTTAGTGAACACAGGGCCAACTTTGTATTCGCAATAGAGTAGGTGTTAGGGATCCATTCACTGAGTTCCCCTATCTGAAACTGATCACCAGCTCTGCGTGTTTGATTTTTAAAATGAGAAAACAATTAATGATTAGTTAATGAAGATAACTTATTGACAAGATTTTTTTAAAATATCAGCTAGTAGAGCCGGGAGAAGGGAATTAATAGGATCCTAGGAGTGACACATTTGGAAACAATTGGAAGAAATATTTGCTGAGTTAAATAATTCAGACCTAACACCCTGCATTTAGATTGGAAGGAACCAAGGTCCAGAGAAGTGGGGCACCTGGTCTACGTGCCCACAAGATCATGGTGGGGACCAGAACCAAGGCCTATGACCTGCCACCAAAAGAGAGTGGGCCGCACACAGGTGGGCTGAATCAGACCCACCTGGGTGCCTGGGTGGCCCCTCCCGGTGGCCCCCCCCACCCACCACTCCCAGTCATTCAGGAGAGCTAGACTCTCACTTCCATTTTTTCTGGAGAGTTCAGAAACCCAGGCCCCACAGCAAGGATGGAAGAGTCATCGTGCTCAGTGACTAACACGGAGCAAGCCCATGGCAAGTGTTCAGCTGGGAAAAAATGATCGAGCTCCTCTGATGTTTCACCCTGACTTCTGAGTAGCCCCAAAGAATCCCAGAGCACACGGTCAAAAGGAGAAAGGGTAATTATATTCCTCAAGAACCTTTCTCAGCTGTGTGGAGGTCCTCAGGTGCTGTGGAAGGAAGGCCAGGACAGATGTGGAGTGGGCAGGCCTGGGTTTGAATCCTGACACTGCTCTGTGACCTTGGCACCCTCACAACCCCCTCCTACCAACTGTAGTATTTTGGACAAGTTACCCAATTTTTCAGAGCCTTGGTTATTTTAAAGCTGGAAAGGAGATAACAATACATGCATTAGAGTTGTTTTTAAGATAAAATAAATTTATGCATATAAAGAGCTGCCCATAATTTCTAGCACATAGTAAACACTCAGTAAACCAAACATTAGGATTACAAGCATAGTAAATAAACACTCTTATTAGACTCACAATAAAGTAGGTCTTGTGCTCAGTGCTGAGAATACAAAGTTCTTCATCTAATGGGAAACACACTGTTTTCTCATTTAATCTTCAATCTCTGAGTACTTTTAATTATCTCCATTTTATAGGTGATGCACAGAAGATTAAGTAACTTGTTCAGGTCACATAGTGAGTGGCAGAGCTAGAATTAACTGGGCTCTCTTAACTGGACCCTGAAGTAAGTGTCCTCTTGAGGACAAGGAGGCCGATTGACCTTTCTACTCTGTTGCTTCCAAAAAACAAAGGAAGTGTTCAGGTAAAAGCTTACTTCTCCCTTTCATTACTTTAGAAAAAGAAAACGTGGTATGACATTCAGGAGTGGGTGAAATTCCTGGGGGACCTGCCTCCAAATCCAGATGTGCTCCTGATTCTTCAAGACGCCAGGCCTGGAGACCTACACCCCTTCAGCTGTGTCAGCCCACCTCTGCAGTACACCCCAATTTGTCAGGAGTATTTCTTTAGGATGCCTTGGGCTGTCTAAATTAGGCAGAGCCATGATCACAGTGGTTATGAATGTGCCTCTTTGATTAAGGTTCTGGACCTGCCGTCTTATTTATTTTGCAAACCTGGGCTGGTTTGATTGGATTTCTTTCTCTTCTTTTTTTAACGTAAGTAGATTCTGAAATTGGAAAAATAAAATATTCCACAGCTGAGAGAAAAGAATTAACTTGGAGAATGAGCTCAGGTGGTGCCCACAGAAGATACAGTTTTTGCATTGAAATAAAGGCAGCACCACCTGCGTCCTTGCTGTGGGGACTTGCTCTATCAACAGCCCACAGTGCGTGGCAAGAGATGGACAGGGACTAGGAGTCAGTCATCCTGGGAAGGCACCAACCAGGACTATTGTCAAATATGAATCATAATACCAGTTACTAAGCACCTGGTAAATACAGGTGAACAGTAGGGTAAAGTGTGGAAGGTAATCCATAGCCCTTCAGATTAGGGAGATGAAGCTAGAGAAATAAGGATTTCAGACTTGGCTTTCAGTAGCTATGAAACAGGAGCAAATTCTCTTTCTGAGCCTCAGTTTTCTCCTCTGGGAAGTAAAGATATCAGTAGGTAACATTAGCAGGTGCATGTTATAGGTCAGGCATTTTCTTAGCAATACCTGACTCCCTGACCCCACCCTCTGTATTCCACATCAGGAGGAAGGGGGCCCCAGAAGAGCTAAGTAGCTCGTAGAAGTCCACACAACTAGGAACTAGTCGAGCCAGAATTCAATCCCAGGCCACCTTCTAACACACACTACTGTTCCTTTTACACCAATCTCAGAGGACTCTTGGGAAAATGAAATGGGGGAAAAAAGAAAAAGTGTGTTAAAGATATTTAGAGTAATTAGCAGCCCAGCCTTCAATACTTTGAGGCCATAATTAATATTAGTATAACATTTCTGTGGCCTGGGGACAAAACTAGGCACTTTGCAGAGGACTTCAAAAGGACAAAACTCCTATTATCTGTTTCTAGTAAGACTACATTTATGGACGTTGATGGATGGAATACCTGTCCAAGATCTCCTGAGTTTGTATCAAAAAGAAAACCCACATGTGCTCTTGTCATAAATGATGAAAAGCTCCTCTCTGATGTGTATAATTAGTTGAGTGCTTTCTGCCTTTTCTCCCAAGTGAGGCCTTTTTGGGGCTGAGGAAGAAGGGAAGCTCGTGTGGGCAGGACCACGATGCTGCCTGTGACAGGCTGGCACTGGACAGTTCTCTTTGAGATGGGCAGGGTTTGCATGCAGCTTCTCTAAAGGGTGGGAAGGTCCCTGGGTTAGAGGTGGACTTTAGCACCTGGGCAAGCCCCTTGGCTGTCAGAGCCTCAGTTTCCTTATCTGTAAAAGGAGGATAAGAACATCTACTTCTTTTTTTAAAAAAAAAATATATATATATATTAACTGCCAATTGATCTTATATTTAATTTATTTATTTATATGAGGTGCTGAGGATTGAACTCAGGGCCTCACACATACCAGGCAAGCACACTACCACTGAGGCACAACAGCAGCCCACATCTCCGTCTTCTTTTTTCTTGGTGGTGCTGGGAATTGAACCCAGGGCCTTGTGCATGTGACACAAGAATTAGAGTGGTTGTTATTGTGTATTGTCAAATATCAAAACTTTCTGTAGCCCTCAGAACACTTCATTCATATAACCATTGATGGTTATTAGTCATAACAAAAACACATTGGAAGTTTTGCAATTAATAACTTGTTCAATGCATATCATTTAAATACTTCAAGATTAAGTAGTTTTCTTCTTCTGCCTCCAAGAAGCACCAAGAATAGAAAGAACAATTGGAGAGATCTATACTGTGATCTTGGCTTCTATCATTACCTAGCATTGTGACAACAGACAGGTTTCTTTTTTTTTTTTTTTTTTTTGGTGTGCTGTCTGGTTTGGGGATCAAGGTGTCACTTTTAATAAAGTTGCCCCCAAATGCTAGGACCCAAGATACCCCTTTGTTGGAAAGAAAATTGAAAAATTCATAAAAGCATGAGCAGGTTTCTGAGGCTCTATTTCCTCATCTGTAAAATGGAGAAATAAAGACCCATCATATAGTGTTGCGCTGGAGACAAATAAGAAAAACCTTCCTGAGAAGTCATTTGTCAAAAACATTCATTTCTTCCTCCCTGACAACCTCCCTGTGCCCAGACCTAAAGACCTTGCATGAACAAAGGCTTGGTTTAGTTTCACTCAACAAACATTCAGAAACAGTGTAACAGCCTCTGCAGGGAAGGCAGCTAAAGGCACAGAGAAGACCAAACACTAGGCAAGAAGCCAGAGAAGATCTGCTCCTGGGAGACTCTGCAGCCTAAGAGGAGCGTCACCCGACTTAAGGCCAAGTAGCTATAAGAGACAAAGCATGGGCCACCTCAGCTGATCCTTTCTGTGTCAGTCACTGTGCTAAGGACACTTCACACATTTTGTCACTAAACACCTACACTAAGAGGTAGATGCCCCTCTACTGCTCATAAAAACAGAGTTTATGCCCATCTCGATTATCAACTGTCTTCAATGTGCAGTTTGTAGAATGGTAGGTCAAGTTTAAAGGAAAGGGCAAGGTGCCTAGGGTATTCCCAGTCACCCAGGGCCTCTTGAGAATCTATGGTGCAGGAGCCTGCCATGGGTCCTAGGAAGAAGAGTCATCTGCTTCTACCCTCAAGGCCTGTTATGTATTAAGACTTCTACCCTGGAGCGTAGAGTCTGGTGGTAACTTCCAGCCCTGGTCACAAGCAGTAAACAAATGGTGGTAACTCTGAACGAGCAGTCGGGGCTAGAAGAGCCCACAGGGGAGCCTCTAGCCCAAAGTGGGTGAGGTGGGGGTGGGGATCAGAGAAGGCTTCCTGGAGGAGGTAGCTTCTAATACATAGGTATCCAGGTAAAGGATGATTTTTTGCACATTTTTTTCCATGCAAAAGAAGAGTGCATGCCAAGCCTTGGATATGAGATAAGCAATGAGCAGTTTCATGAGTGGTTTGTAATCAGCCTGTTAGCCTTGGCACCTTCTTTTGTAAATTATTATTTGTTCTTCTTAGATATACATGACAGTAGAGTGTACCTTGACATATTATACATACATGGAGTATAACTTCCCATTCTTGTGGTTGTACATGTTGTGGTACACGTACACACTTACTGGTCACATATTCATATATGAACATAGGAAAGTTATGTCCAATTCATTCTACTGTCTTATTCTCATCCCCATTCCTTTCTTTCATTCCCCTTTGTCTAATCAGATGAACTTTCATCTTCCCTCCCTGCCCCCTTATGTGAGTCAGTATCAGCATATCAGAGAGGACAGTTGGCCTTTGGTTTTTGGGGTTGGCTTATTTCATTTAACTTGATAATCTTTATTTCCACTCAATTACCAGCAAATGCCATAATTTAATTCTTCTTTATGGCTGAGTAATATTCCATTGTGTATACTACCACATTTTCTTTATCCATTCATCTGTTGAAGGGTTGGTTCCATAGCATAACTATTGTGAATTGAGCTGCTATAAACATGTTGTGGCTGCATCACTACTATGCTGATTTTTAGTCCTTTGGGTGTATACCAAGGAGTGGGATAACTGAGTCAAATGGTGGTTCCATTCCAAGTTTTCTGAGGAATCTCCATACTTCTTTCCAGAGTGGTTGCAGCAATTTGCAGTCCCACCAGCAATGTATGAGAGTAGCTCTTCCCCACATCCTCACCTCGACACCTTTTTACAGAGGGAGGCAGAGAGCTATGGATTCTGCTCTGCAGTTGTGGGGCTCAAGCCAGGGGGTGGGAGGTCTTACCCAGTTGCCACAGTCTCTGGCTGGGCACAAATCACGAGTCTCCACACAGCTTGTAGATTCAAACAGCAATTCTTTATTCCCGAACTCACACCGGCCGTCTACAAACACGTTCTGGGGGAATCCACGTTCTCTGCCCAAATCCACTCCGCATGGGCTTCTGTCTCCCAAAATATGCTGTCTGACCCTAAGCACTCAAGAGGAACTCAGCAGCAGGATATGCCCTATTCTAAAGGGGGAGCACCCTAATCTCCTATTATGCTAAACTGCCCTATTCTAAAGGGGGAACACCCTAATCTCCTATTATGCTAAACTGCCCTATTCTAAAGGGGGAACACCCTAATCTCCTATTATGCTAAACTGCCCTGGTCCTTGAGCAAGGTCACCTTTCAGAAGTCCTTCCACTAGACAGCATGGGAGTAAGCTGGCAAGGAATTTGTCATACCTACTTGGCTGATGGCTCCCAGCACCCAGTGGGAGTGCGAGGGCCACCAAAGGACTGTAAGGCAGGGCAATGAATTGATCAGTTTCCTTTGAGGACTCTCACTCCGGCTGATGGATGGCCAGTGCACTGGAGCAGGGTAAGCCTGCAGGCAGGGACACCAATGTTGTCTATGGCCCTGGCTACACATCCACTGATGAGGACCTGAAAGAAGATAGAGGCAGTGGGGGAGGCGAGGCTTCAACAGATACCTGGAAGGTAAAGGGAGAGGATCTGGTATCATTGCTAAGCTATTGAACCTGGAAAAGAGGGTGGGGGCGATGGCAAAGCCCCAGGCCTGGTTTCACTGAGGGGGTGGTGGTTCTGTCCCCACTGGTGACGGTGAGAGCAGAAACACCAGGAGGGGTCGAGCAGGGGTGGGAGCGCAGAGAGGCGTGCAGGTCAGCTCTGCGCTTTGAGTTAGAGTGCTGGAGTCTGGAGTTCCAGGCAGAGGTCAAGGTGGCCGCTTCAGGTGGCTTCCTGGAGAGGCGGCCCATTCAGTGCCTAGAGCTTGATGGGAAGAGGTTTTCTTAAACGGAACCACTGTTGGCTCCAAGTGACTTCTAAACCTGGTCCTTATTCATCTTTTGAAAGCCCCGTGGGGCAGATCTGCCCCGACTTCCACCCTGTAGCTGTTTGAAGACAGCAGGAGGGTCTTTCCTGAGAAGACCAAAGACCTCCGTGAGGAATCAGACTGTGAAAGGCTGGAAGAAACTGCAGGAGAGCCTCTAAAAACGGGGGGACCCTGTTTTTCAGATAGCTAAATTGGGGCCCAGAGAAAAGAGGGTACTTTCCAAAGTCACAGAGAAAGTTGATGGCAGAGCTTTGGGAATCTTCTAGCATGTGCATCATGTGGGCAGCGGCCAGGAGACTGGAGAGCTGTCCTAAGGCATCTGGCAGGTTTCAGCTGGACTTTAAGCCCTTCCCCTCTCCAGGCTCCTCTACCTGCTCCCACAGGAGTGCTGTCTCTAAGCCCTTCCCCATCCAAGAACCTCAGGGAGAGGATTGACTCAGAAGAGGGCCAGCTTTCTCTGAGGAGTTGACCCACAGTGCAGAAGTTCCTCCTCTGGACCTGCCCCGGCTAATCTGCCTGGCATGACCATCAACCCCCATTGACCATCACCTCCCTGTACCCCGTGCTTCACCTCAGTGAATGCAGCCTACGTCCATTTCCATGAGCTTACCTGTTCAGCACACCACGGCTCCTGTTGAGCTGAACTCCACCCCCATCACACACACACTCCTGTCTTAGCTGTCAACTGGGGTTCCTTATTGATTTGGGGTTTGACCTAACTGTTTACGGGTCAGACCACTTTTGAAAAGGGTCAGAAGGTGACTGTGGAAAGAAGGAAAACTCATTTGACAGACAGAAAGCTTTCCCAGGACAAGTTCTGCCTTGAGGTAGACATGGCTTTAAGTTGGGGGAGAGCTTGTACCCAAAAAAGATCCCCCGGCCCCTGGCTGCACTGGCCTTTCCCAGTAAGTCTGTTCAGGTTTTACAGGCAGGAGCTGTCTAGCCCTTCTCTGTGTCTCCAGTATCAAGCTCAAGGCCTACGGAGAGTGAAGTTCATCAAAGGAGTGAAAGTAGGGAAGTAGGGAGAGGGAAGTGGCAGGAATCCCCATGTTCCTCTTTTTCCGGTCCCACCTCTCAGCTTGTCTGGTGCCCAGGTGCCCAGCACGGTCCCGTACACAGCTTGCCCAGCACATCTTTTGCAGGCAGAGGTTCATTAACCAGTAACACACGTTCATCTGCCCAAAGTGAAAAAGACTTAGATTTTAAAACTGGAGGGAACTCCTTCTACCTCTTTTTCCTGTTTATCAACCAAGGACATTAGGACTCAGATGGGTTAAGTGCCTTGAACAAGACCACACAGCAAATTTTCACCAATGGGGACAAACACAAGAATCAAGTTTGAATATACTGGGGAGATGGTCCCAATGGGTTAAAATGCGGGCTCATCCAAGGCATTCATGCACCACCATGCTTAGAAGGGATGGGCGTTGATGCTCTCGGCTTAGTTTGTATCTGAAATGCTGTGACCCTGGAATAGACAGCAACACTGACCATGACTCTCTCTGAGAGAGATTCTGAAACTCTGCTCTTTCCCTAATTGTCTACTTGGAGGCAGCAGGATACGGTCCCAAGAACCCACCCAGCAGAGAACTCATTGCTGTGTATTTAACGAAGCCTGGGGCTCTGGCCTCACTCTCGTGACTACTCTTGGCTTTCAAAACTAGAAGTTGGGGTGAGCCCTCTGAACAACCTTAAAGCTGAAAGGGAGTCCCGTCGTTGTCCTGTGGCCAGATTCCCACTGCAGGCACCCATGTCCCTGGGCCATCCTGCCACCATGTGAGGCCTGTATCTTTCTGCCATCCCCCTTCCTGAGGCCCTCCCCTTCTTTTTAAAAATATTTTTAAATTGTCAATGGACCTTTATTTTTTATTTATTGATATGCAGTGCTGAGAATCAAACCCAGTGCCTCACATATGCTAGGCAAGTACTCTGCCACTGAGCCACAACCCCAGCCCTCTCCCCTTCTTTTGATACACCTCACCCCTACTCTACTTCAGCTCCCAGTTCAGTCCTTGCCCTCCCCTTATCTTTAAGCTGTGCAGCCTTGAGGGAAGTGACTACTGCCTGGCGCGGGAGAGGGTACCTCAGTTTCTCAGTTCTCCCACTTTTCAGCACCCTGCTAGGCTCTTACTTAGCTAAACCTATCTGAAAGACAGAGGGCAGGGGAGCCAGGGTGTCCCAAGGAGTTAGAGAAGAACAGAGACTGATCAGGAACTCAGGACAGAGGTAGAGGAGGCCACCTGTAAACTCTGAAAGTAACCGTTCACCTCTCCCACCGCACACTTAGGGGTCCTAATACCATTTCTACCAAATGCCAGTTGAATGCTCAGGCATTTTAACAACTGGAAAACATCCCCTTCCACTCCCACCCACACCCCTATTTGAGAACCATCACATCAAACAATGAAGCTTTTGCATACACTGTCCCCTCATTACAATCTCTAAATTACAAAGCACTTAAATAGTCTATTTAGTCTGTTCTAAGTAAGTTAAAAAGCAAAAACAGCCACACCCTGAGCCCTACTGCAACCTCAAGGAGCTCTGTTTAACCCCCAGTAAGAAAACTGGAAGGGTATCCTCCTAACTTCCAGGCCCTTCTCTCTCAGTGAAGCATCTGGGGTTCCAGGCCAAGTACCATTTAGAATCCCTGCACACTGGCCATCAGGAAGACATCAGGGAAAGTGAACAGAAAGCATTTTGTTCAGGGAGGAAATGAATGGGCAGAGAACACACCACGAAAAATCCAACCGGAGCCATATGCTCAGGCCCAGGGACTCCACAGTTTACACAGTGTTCACACACACATTTGACAGATGAAGAAACTAAAACTCAGAGAGGTTGAATAAATTGTTTGAGATTATACAGCTTGAAGAAGGCAGAACCAAGATTAGAAGTCAGGCCATCAGATTGTGGCTGACGATGGTGGTGACAAAGAGCTTTCTGGCCTCTCGAAATTGGTCTCGTGGGCCAGGGTTCATCAGCTAAACTCTCAGCACTTCTACATCACCATCCTGAGTCAGGGGTAGTCAGTGGCATTTTAATGGAAGCCAAATAACTCTTTCTGTTGGCATTCTCAGGCAGCGGCATTTTTGTGTCTTATGGTAATTAAATACCGTCATCTTTCATATCTGACAATCTTTAGGGCCCGATTAATGACTGCAGTGCACACTAGGGCCATCATTAACTCCATGGCAAGGAGAACTCTGGGCACCGTCAGCCATTTTGCAGGGCATGGTGTGGGCACCCTGCCTGCCCCCCTCACTGACCTCAAATCGCAGGGTTATTGGCATATCTGAGTCCTTTGCCTGAGCCAGAGCTCTGAGAGATTATGGCTTTTCCTTGAGTGTATGATCTTATTTTAAAAAATAGTGAGGTGCTCCGCTGGAATCTTCTATCAGTAAGACACCTGGGGTTGTCCGGGCCTGCGTGTAGCTTGCCCTTCCTGCCTCTTCCTCCACAGGGCCACCAGGAAGCTCCCTCAGATGCTAATGTGACTACAGCTGTTTCAGTCAGTTTTTCCACTGCTATGACCAAAAAGCCTGAAAAGAACAATTAGAGGAGAAAAAGTTCATTTTGAGGCTCACAGTTTCAGAGGTCTCAATCTATAGATAGCCGACTCCATTCCTTGGGGCCTGATGTGAGGCAGAGCATCATGGAGGAAGTGTGTGGGAGAGGAAAGTAGCTGGGGACGTGGTACCAGGAAGCAGAGAGGGAGTCCACTCCCAAGGGACAAAATATATACCCCAAAGGCCCATCCCCAATGACCCACCTCCTCTAGCCACATCTTATCTGTCTATAATTTCCACCCAGTTAATCTCTACCAGGGGATCAACTCACTGATTATGTTAAGTCTGTTATAATAGAATCATTTCACCTCTAAACTCTCTTGCATTATCTCACATGTGAACTTTTCAGGGACCCCTCACATCTAAACCACAACAATGGTGCTCCCTCTTATCCTCCAGATAAAGGCCAGTTCCTTGGCCTGGCATCTCCAGGCAACCACCCCCTGGGCCTTCCCCTAGTGCCTCCACCTCACCCTAGGAACTGTCCCTTACAACCATCCATGCTATTTTAAAAAGGTGTCCCCAGCAGTCCTGCTCTCTCAGGCTTCTGAACGCTTGTACATATGTCCTTCTCTGCCTGGAATGCTCTGTGTGACTTCTCAGGAAACCTTCCCTGACCCCGAGAGTCAGCTGTGCCACAGTGTGCTCCAGCTCCATAGCTGTAGTGTGAGCCAATGACCATGACCCGGGAGATGCTCACATGATAGGTATGGATGCAAGCACTGCCGGTGTCACCTCTCTTGATGGGCATGAGCAGAGTGCTTCCGAGCATGGGCCTAGAGTTCAGGTTCTGGCTCCATCACCTCATGGCTTTGTAATCTCAAGCAAAGTATGTACCCTCTCTGTGTCTCAGTGTCCTCATCTTCAAAATGAGGACCAATGATAGTACTTTTTTTTCTTTCTTTCTTTCTTTTTCTTTTTATTTATTTATTTATTTTATTTATTTATTTATTTATTTTTTTGGTAACAGGGTCACTCAACCACTGAGCCACATCCCCAGCCATTTCTAGTTTTTATTTGAGACAGGGTCTCATTAAGTTGCTTAAAGCCTCACTAAATTGCTAAGGCTGGCCTCAAACTTGTGATCCTCCTCTCTCAGCTTCCTGAGTCACTGGGATTATAGACAGGCGCCACCAAGCCTGGCAATAGTACCTTCTTTACAGAGTTGTGATAGGGATGAATAAATAAGTACTTAGAAAATGTCTGGCATGGAGTACCCTACACATGTGAACTGGTATAAATGACGATGTCCATGATGTACAATTTCATCCTGATCACCATTTTGTGTAGGGTGTATATGTGTGTTATCTTAACTACACAGTGAACATTTCAAAGCCATGCCAAGGGCCATATTTGCTTTTGCTTTATTTCTGGTGTGTGTGCGTGTGTGTGTTTGTTTGTATGTGTGTGTGTGTGTGGTTTTGAGGACTGAACCTAGGGCCTCCAGCCTGCCAGACGAGTATTCTACCACTGAGCCACAACCCCAGCCCTTATTTCTGAATCTCTGTATCAGTCTATGATAGATATGGTTTAGATATCCGGTATCCCCCAAAAGCTCATGTGTGAAACAATGCAAGAAATTTGGAGGTGAAATGATTGGGTTATGAGAGCCTTAACCCAGTCAGTGAATTAATCCCCTGACAGGGATTAGCTGGGTGGTAACTACTGAAGGCAGGCAGGGTGGGGCTGGAGGGGGTGAGTCAGTGGGGGCATGTTTTGTGGCATATATTTTACATCTGGAGAGAAGAGTCAGTGCCTCCCATTCCTGGTGCCATGTTCCCAGGTGCTTTCCTGTGCCACAGCCTTCTGCCATGTTGTTCTGCCCTCACCTTGAGCCCTGGGGAATGGGGCTGTCTAGGGACTGAGACCTCTGAAACTGTTGAGCACCATATAAAGTTTTTCTCTTGTAATTGTTCTTGTCAGGTCTTTTGGTCACAGTGATGAAAAATCTGACTAAAACAGACTGTCTTCTTTTGTCTTCTTTTATTGCAGTTACTAATATAAATACATTTTATAGATGAGTAACTACAGGCTCAGAGAAGTTAAGAAGTTAAGTAATCTTCCCATAAGAGACAGAATTAAGGCTGAACCCAGGTCTCTGAGACCCCCAAGCTCTGCCCTTGTGCCTTTCTTTACCAACTGTCCCCCAAACACTGGCTACTTGTTAAGAATGGGACTCTCTCCTCTGATAATTCATAAGTCCCTGCACACAATGAAAGCTGTTTAATATTGCTGATGAACTGAACAACCTCAGGGTCCTCCCACTATGCCATACCTGGAAACTGGACAGAGAGGCATGATTTGGGTGACACGCTGGTTTGCTCCAAGATGTTTATATATGAATAAATGAGCCCTCATCTTTGAAGACTTGGAGACCCCATGTGTTTGATTTTGCTGTGGGCATCAGGACTGGTCGTACTCATCAACTTCTGACCTGCATGTTGAATCACAGGTGCCCTCCTGAGACCAGGCTCCCAAGAGCCAGTGGGTTGTCCAGAGTGTGACTCAGCAGTAATAAAAGAGTATCACACCTCGGTTGTTAGCTATTTTCCTGCTCCTTCTTTCTCCTTTTTTTTCCTGTTTTGGGGCCCCTGTTATAAATGCTGAAGAGTGGTCACCATGGAGACATTTAGTGCTTTATGATTTATTCATTCAACATCCCTTTATCATGACTATGGATTAATAGTTAATAATTTTTTTAAAAAAATACTACAGGCACTGTGCTGCTTACCTCACATACATTATCTCATTTAATACTCATAATAATCCTATAAAGTAGGTATTATCTCTGTTTAGTGATTATAAAACTAAAATCCAGAGATATTAAGTGACTTGATTAAGGTCACACAGTTTATAAGCTTCTAAGTAGCATAACCAAAACTTGAACTATGGAATGTCTAACACCAAGATCCAATCCCTTTTTGTGATTTACTGCTTGGGCATAGAACTCTGAAGGAGGCTCCCAATGATCTCTGTTCAGGAAGAAGCAGAGAGTAGCTTTTGGTGTTCTGGATTTGTGGGCATGAAAAATTTGAAATGTCTGAGGTGTTGGAGGCCACCAGCAACTGCAAATATTCCTGAGAACTTGTAGGAAGAAAAAAGAAAAAAATCTCCCTAGAAAATTGTGCTTGCAAAACTCAGATAAGCAAGAGACCTTTATTGACAAGGCTATGCACAAATAACAGTAAAAAGAGTCACATTGGGCTTGCTGGGGAGACACAGTTGGTATCTGCACCTGCAAGAAGAGGGTGTAAATTGGAACTTGCAGCAGAGCTTTGTAAATGCATGGATACTTACTCCCAGGCAGCAGGAGAGAAGCAGGAACCTGAGCAGGCACAAGGGCCAAGCCCCTCACCTGCTGCTCTTCCCACCACATGCTGAGGGTTTCCCATGCACCAGGCCCAGCTCTGTTCTGCCACTGGAGATATGGAGACAAGGGGGTGTGAGTCCCTCCCTCAGGACTCCACTGTACACTTGGCACTTGAGCAAAGGCCATGACTCTTCATCATTCAGAGGTGGTGAAGCCAGAGTACATGGCCCCTCCCACAAATGCACCAACCACAGACTGAGGAGGGGAAGTGAGTTGTTGGCCAGTAAATGGAAACCAGAAGAGAAGTCTCTTAAGCCATATATATATATCCTGTTTCATTCCCAGCACCCTGTTTTACAAGACCTGGCCCAGAACAGGCACTCAGTAAATGCAGAATGCATGAATTCATTCTAATTCCTTCTGAAGAGGGCACAGGAAAGAGAAGAGGTAAAAGAAGGCGTCTCGATAGCCTCTCTCCCCTGCCTTCCTTCCTGGCCACAGGAGCAGAAAGAAGGGTGCAGACCAGGGGAGACATTTGCTCCTTGTGAAAGAGCTTTGCAAGTGAGGTTTCCATTGTTGAGCTGCCCAATACAGAGCTTTCCCCTTGGGAACAGCAAGGTCCCCTTTCTTAAGATTCTCAGAGCAGAAATGGTGAGGGAAGGAGGAGAAGGGCCCAGCCAAGCATCTGGAGCTCTGGCTCCAGGCAAGTAAGTAAGGGTTTGTGTGAGCCCAGGGGCTGGAGGGTCCAGGGTGGTCGCCTATCTTTTTTCCTATTCAAACAATACCCTCCTGGATAAACTGCTAAGGCCACTCACATAAGCTGCCAACTCAAGAAGCCTGTCATGCCCATCCACTCAGTTCTGAAACCTGCAGTTGCACTTTTGTCCCTGTTCTGCCTTCCTAATAGACGTGAATACGCTGTGGCTCTGTGTGGGGCAACGAGGAGACAGTGGGAAGAGGGTGGGTCCACTGTAGCCAGTGTTTGAGAAGAAGAGAACTTGGGGAGGGACCCAGGGAGGCAATAGGTAGGCAGCAATTGAACTGAGCTTCAGAAAATAGAGGATTTGGACCAGAACTTTCCTTGCCCCACAGGAGAAATTCCTTTTAGAGTGAGTTTTTAGATCTGTGACCAGTGACCTTATACTCGAAATCTCATCAGATCAGCAGACTTGAAGGGCTTCTGAACATATCAAGGTCTAGCCTGAGGTCCTTACTAAGTCACAAAGCAAGTCTGTAGGCTCACAGACCAGCTTGTCAGATCCCCGGACCCTACTCTCTTCCCTGAGGGCATTCTTACTGCCTTCAGCCTTGGACTAAGACAGCCTGTGTTTTACACAAGGCTTAGAAGACAGAATTTAGTCTTTGGATTTATGAGGACCACTTACTAGTGGTAAGCCTCAACAACCTCACCTGTAAAATGGGAATGATGTGAACACCATCCTCTAGAGATTGATGTGCACATCAGAAAAGTTAAGAAAGTGAAAACATACAGAGTAGGGACTCACTTCCGTCACAGCCATTATTAGTATCAAGTGCACACCTCGAGGTTGACTCCTGGGTGGGGGCAGGAGCAAGGACTGGGTTATCTCTCGCAGCTAGTTTTCTGAGCACCACTGGCCGTACTGGATTAGTCACTGCCCCCTCTACTCTGGTGGGCTAAGGGGGCAGTCAGTCAGCCCAGGCAGTTACTTTTGCTGCTGGCTTCTGTCCCAGGCTCTGTTTCCATTAAAGTGCTGCCTGAGGACAGCTAGACTAAACAAATGACCCTGTCCATTTTTGCGGTCTCCCTGGCCCAAGGTTTCTCTGGGTGGGGGTGGGGGTGGAGCACTGCCAGACAGGTCTTATTGGCTTCCATGTACTGTCCCCTCCCATCAAAGGGCATCCTGCTAGCTCCCTTCTGGCCCAGGACTTTAGCACTGCCCATCTTCCGGGGGTACCATTCACATCCTGTGGCTATCCTGGCAACTCTCCTCATGGAGGTTGCGGTTTCAAACACTTGAACTGCCTCAGTGGACTCCTGACTTCTGAGAGGACGTGTGTCTGGAGTGGGGCGGGGGAAAGGTGAGGCTGAGCACCAGGCCTGCATCAGATCCCAGTGGCTCCATCGCCCATGTAGGATCCATGCTGAAGGTGGCAGCTTGCATGGGAAGTGACCCACTCTGGTGCCTGTTTCTTTCTCTCTTTCTCTCCTAACTCCCCACCCCAAATTCCACACCAGATTTGCTTTATAACTCCTTGGTAAGAAAGACGGGGTTACTAAAAAGCAGAGAGTGATGCATCTTCCACTGCTAAATCCACATCACTGAGAGGCCTCGCTTTCCGCTGTACTTGCAGTCTTCAGAAAGCCGTCCCTGATCCCAGAAAGAGCACACCCTCTGGAATATGGCACCCACTGTGGTTTGAATCCTGCTCTCTCAGATTCTTAGTCTCCTTTGCAAAATAAAGAATGTTCATGAGCAACAAGTAAAACAGAGTACTTTGTAAACTGTGAACCTCAAAAATGTTTCTTTCCCACTGATTGTGTCATTTAATTTCTTCATAGCTCTGTCATTCCTTGCAATAAACTATCTGTCCCATTTTGCAGGCGAAAAAACTTTGGCTCTAAGAGGTTAAGAGGTTTGTCTATGATTATGTGTTTAATGAATGGCAGAATCTACACTAGAAATCTAATTTCCTAACTTCTTTACCCCCATAATATATTCAGCATGGAAAGACTAAGCTCTCTGTATATATAGCTTATCTGGATGGTAAACATTTACCTCTAGACCTGCCACATTCATGGCATCACCAGGAATTTTATTTGCTTTATTTGTCAATAGCAAGTACTTAGCCACATACCCTTGGGCACTTTACCTACCTACTTCAAGTCTAAGGTTTTCATTTATAAATTTATGATGATAATACTTGTTGCTCTGGATAAGTGAAAGGAGTAAATAAAAGATTGATTTCAATCTCCTCATCTGTAAAATGGGAAGAAAAAATAGTACCTGCTCTGCAGTATGATAAATTAGCTGAATGACTACATGTAGAGGGCTCAGAAGAGTGCCTGTTAACATAGTATGTGTTCAATAAATGTTAATAGTAGTTTTTAACCACCCAGACACCAGTAGGGTTCACTTGACTCAAAAGTCATCTTCTCTCTGAAGCCACTTGGTCTAGGATTTCAGCAGTGCCTACGCTTACCCAGGCCACAGTCTCCTTCCTTACTCTGTGTGTTCTCATATTTATCAACTCAGCCCTGGAGGCTTTGTGAAATAAGATTACTGGGCCTCACCACAAAGCTCAATAAGCCTGGAGAAGGACCCCAGAACTTTCATCTCAAACACATTATCACACCCACTGGTGATGCTGAAGCTTCTGGTCCAGAACCACATTTTAAAAATTAAAGCTCTAAAAGTATGAGAAAAGCACAGTGAAGTTGCTGACATGGGCAGCTAGTTTTTTGTTTTGTTTTAAATCTTGTCTGTTTTTTCCCCCGGCTAGAATTTAAGCTCAATGGGTTGGGTCCAGAATTTTTATTCTGTTCATCTTTCCCCACACACATACCTAGAATAGTAGGTGCTCAGTAAACATGGGTCAACTAAATCTTGATCGAATGCTTTAATCTAGATCATTGCTAACACCCAGAGTGTCTCAGTCCTTCCCCATGGTCTTGTTCAGCCCTCCAGGCCTGCTCCTCCAGCCGAGGGGCAGGGTCCAGCTAGCTCATTACTCCTCTGACCTGGCCATGTTTGTGTTCCAGATCACCCAGGAGGCCTGCAGAAACATCCTCGGCTCAGGACTCCGCCGCCACCGCTCTCCCATGCCCACACCCCCAACCAGCACCACGCAGCCTCCATCAACTCTCTGAATCGGGGAAACTTCACTCCAAGGAGCAACCCCAGCCCCGCCCCCACGGACCACTCCGTCTCTGGAGAACCCCCTGCAGGCGGCGCCCAGGAGCCCGCCCACGCCCAGGACAACTGGCTGCTCAACAGAAACATTCCGCTGGAGACCAGGTGCATGCCCGGGGTGGCCGCTGGGGACCTGGGCGGCTGGGGGCCATTCTACCTGAGACCGAGGTCTTCCGGTGGCCTGTTGGGGTGGACTGTATCCCTGCCTCCTTCCTGATCAGAGAAGCTCGGGTCAGGGGCACAGCCTTAGGATGTGATTCTCAGACTGCACGAGAAAAGGCGGTGGAATATGGGACAGAAAAAGAGTGGGCTTTGGAAACCGTCAGACCTGAGGTCCGCTGCTAGCCTGCTGCTTCCCGAAGGAAGGGATGACCTTGGTCCAGTGGCTGGACCATCGCTCCCTTGTCTCCCTTCTCTGAAATGGTCATGATGCCGACTGGGTAGGGCAGCTTTAGAAGTAGGTGAGAGCCGATGTGTGCAAAGGAAGCAGGCACAGGTGTGAAAAAAGCAGGCTCTCAGTTCTGGTTTGATTGGGGTCCTCTCCTCTCCTGTTTCTACCATGATTTCATCACCCTATGCCTAACATTAGGCCTGTCTGACCTGGGTGGGTGCTCAATAAACCCCAGTTCCCCTCCCCTTATCCTCTCCTGCTGTCCTATCCCCGTTATACCCAAAGCCCTAGTGACCCCTGAGGATCAGTGTTGGTTGCAAGGGCTTTCAATGTGTGGTATTATGCAATCCTCACACCTTCATGAGAAGGGGCTTGCTAGGATGACCCCCATTTAGGAGTTTTGGAAAAAAAGAATTAGAGCAGATCCTAGCTCAGGGTCACACGGGCAGGTAATGCACAACTCAGATTTGAACCCTGCTTTCCTGACTCGCTGTCCAGTGCTGTTCCCAACACCCCAGATTTCTTCTTGATTCCAACCATGTGTTGCAATGCTTCCCTCAGCTCAGGGACAATCAGTCAGTCTGTGTTCTCTAGCCACTACTTAGCCACTATTTTTTAAAAAATGAAACTTTTTTTAGTACATTCTTAAAAATTATTTTTTGTTGTTGTTGATAGACCTTTATTTTTTTATTTATACGCAGTGCTGAGACTCGAACCCAGTGCCTCACACATGCCAGGCAAGTGTGCTACCACTGAGCCACAGCCACAGCCCCCAAATGAAACATTTTTAATGATTATAAAAACCATACAGCTCACTGTAGAATATGCAGGAAGATACAAAGAGGAGAATTCAATTTACCTGTCACCTTACCACTCTGAGATGAGTACTATTGACTGTGGGGAGGGCATGGCCTTTCCCTACTCTCTACACTGAAGGCAGAGTATCCTGGGGGACACAGTGGTACCACTTCATCTTCTACCCTATCTACATATCTTTTTTTTTCCAGTACTGAGGATTGAACCCAAGGGGTGCTTACCCACTGAACCACATCCCTCCCCCGCTTTTAAATACTTTTTAATTGCCAATGGATTTTTTACTTTATTTTTTATTCATATGTGGTGCTTAGGATCAAACCCAGGGCCTCACACATTCTAGGCAAGTGATTTACCACTGAGTCACAACCCCGGTCCAACCACATTCCCTTTTTTGTATTTCGTTCAGATTTAGGGTCTCAGTGAGTTGCCTGGGGCCTCGATAAGTTGCTAAAGCTGCCTTTGAACTCGAGATCCTCCTGCCTCAGCCTCCCAAGCCACTAGGATTACAGGTGTGCACTACTGTGCCCAGCTATATATCTATTTTTGCAGTACTGGGGAATGAACCCAAGAATACTCTACCATTGAGCTACTTCTCCAGCCCTTTCTATTTTTTTATTTTGAGACAGGATCTCACTAAGTTGCAGAAGCTGGCCTCAAATAATAATAATAATAATTAATAATAATATCCCTGGTATAATAATAATAATAATAATTATTATTATTATTATTATTATTATTATTATTATTATTATTATACCAGGGATTGAATGCAGGGGCACTCGACCACTGAGCCACATCCCCAGCCCTATTTTGTATTTTATTTAGAGACAGAGTCTCTCTGAGTTGCTTAGCACCTCGCTTTTGCTGAGGCTGGCTTTGAATTTGCGATCCTCCTGCCTCAGCCTCCCAAGCTACTGGGATTACAGGCATGCACCACAGAGCCCATCATGGCCTCAAACTTTTGATCCTTTTGTCTTAGCCTCCTCAGTCACTGGGAGAAATGGCCTGTGCCATTGTGCCCAGCCCTGTTTCTTTAAAGTAGTGGGAAACATACATTTTATTTTTTCTGAGCTTCTGTGTATTACATATGAAGAGCTCAAAAGTCATAGCACATTTTGGGAAGTGAAATTGATCCACATATGGAAGGTGTCCCCTTCTGACTCTGCCTGATTCACAACTACAGTGTTGGCACATTGAGCTTGTGGGGTCTAATGAAAGAAAATCAACATCCATTTGTGCCACTTTACTCCTGTAGAGTCATTTTTCCAAAAGCACATTTCTCAGAGGTGAGGCCCAACCAGCCCCCATCCCTCTCTTAATTAATATTGTTTCTGTTGGCTTCATTTAAAATTGTGCATGACTTTTCCCTACATGCCTCCTTTGCTCTCATCAGTTATAGAGTGGGATAATTGTCTGTCATCTTGTCCAGGACAGCTAATCAGGTCTCCGTTATTTCCAGTGTGTTTATTGAGTGGCACATGGCAGAAAGAAGCCAGTGGCTAATCAATGGTTCTGATTCTCTGCATGGACCACAGCCACCACTCCCTTGTCTTGGTGTTTATTTTCTCAATTAGAGGCAAAGCAGGACTTCCTACTTTGAGTCTCCAGGTTTTTCCAGGGGAAGGGAGATAGAAGACCAGAGGCCAGGGTGGTTTTCCTAACAGTGTGTGATGCAGAGGTGGGCCCAGCTCGCCTCTCCCACCTCATGAGCCCTGCTTGAATGCCTCCCCAATCCTCTACCTTCCCACAACCATTGCTCATGCTGCATGGAGTTGTGCTTTCTTTTCCTTTATACTTTATCACTCAAATAATAAATGTTCATCACAGAACAGTTAGCAAGTGAAGTAAGTAAGAAGAAAAGAAAGTCACCATATCTACCTCCAAAAGGTAAATGTTGTTAATGTGTACATATGTACTCACACCATTTTATACATATATCCATGTATATATATAACACAACGACATAAATGTTACATTGAATATATTTAACAGCATCTCCCCCAGTCCCCAGCCCTTTCATGCCTCTGCACCTTTGCAGGGACTCTGAGCTCTGCCAGAGTCACCCTTTAGTTGTGGGTGAAGACAATACCTTTATTTTATTTTTATGTGGGGCTGAGGACGGAACCCAGTGCCTCACACATGCTCGGCAAGCGCTCTACCGCTGAACCACAACCTCAGCCCCTCTTCCTCACTTTTGGATCTAGCCAAGCATTACTTATTCTTGATGCTCTACATGAAATGTTTGAGAAAGCTTCCCTTTGTGACCCCAGAGTCATGAAGGATGAATGGCAGCTGAGAGAAGTATCTGATATGGTGGATAACACAATCAGAACCCAGGGTCTTTATACTGACCTTAACTGGTGCACGGCATTAAACTAAAAGGTAGAGTTTAAGAGGGATTAGTGACAAATCTTCCAGGTAGAATCACAAGCTGACCAGCTTGGCCAGATGGAAAGACTGTGGGCTTTAAAGTCAGGTGGAGCTTCGTTCTTACCTCAGCTTTAATGCTCAGTGCCTGGGCAAGTTCCTTAACATCTCTGAACTTTGATTCCCCGCTCTATAACTTGGGATAAGAATCCAAGCTTCTCAAGGAGGTTGGGAAGAAGAATTGAGATATCATTTAAGAAGCACACAGCACAGAGCCTGGCATATAGAAGTCATACTGCAAAAGCGATTTCCCTTCTTTTCACGTATGTCTGCCTCCCGAGGTCAACCTGTGAAGAAGTCATTTGGAGTGTCCTTATTCACTAGAGGAGTTAAGAGAATGGAGGAGTTTTACCCCTTCTCATACTTTGCACACCATGTGTAGCCTGGTGTTCAAAGGGCATAAGTGACAGTCCATTGACCATAGCAAGTGGTTCATGGCACAGATGTTAGGGTCAGACGCACCCTATGCTCAAACTCCCACCTCATGCACATTAGCTGGGACTTAAACTTTAAACTTCGTGACCTCTGAAATGGAGAAAATAATAGTAATTTCCTGTTCTGATTATATATTACTGCATAACAAACTAGCCAGAACTTAGTGGCTTAGAAAACATCCATCCAATAATACTTCAATGGGCGAGTGGGGAGTTCAGGAAGGACCCAGCTGGCTCTTCCACTCCACATGGTGCTGAGGGTCAGCTGGGACCTGACACCTGCTGGGGGTAGAGAGCTGCACTCACCAGGACCCCTCTCCCTCTGACAATCTCAGGACTTCTCCTAAGCAGGACAGTTGTACTTCATTTTTCTGTGACTCAGGATTTCAAGGTAGCAGGACAAAAGCCATTGATCCTCCAAAAGACTTGGTCTGGAACTGGCAAAGCATCACCTCCACCATAGTTTGTTGGTCAAAGCAGTCATGGACCAGGCAGCTTCAAGGGGAGTGGAAACAGACTTCGCATCTCAATGGGAGAAGTGTCAAAGAATTGACAGTCACCTTTAATCCACAACACCTTTGTAAGGCTGTTGTATTAATAACATATTAACGACAGAAAATGTAGTACTCATTATTCAGTTAATACGAGTGCCCCCTATGAACTAACAGACTCTTACAGTAGGATAAGTGCTGTGGTCGAGGTGAGTGTAGGGTGTGTGCTGCGTTCTCATTGCTTGGGATTCCCAGCACAGTACTCAGTGCTGGCCATAAGAGGGAAGGTGCTTGATAAATATTAACACACAGGTAAAATGAATGAGTGATGGAACAAATAATTATAAATATAGGTAACTTAAGCTTGAGTTGGGATAAGGGCTGGCTTCCCAGTGACCCTGATGCTGTGCGACAGGTTTGAAGAGCAAGCAGGGGTCCTCCAGGTGGAGGACCAGAAGGCCCGAGAGAGGCCTGGAAGCTGAGTGAGCAGGCCTTATGTGAGACAGTTGTCCTAAATAGCTTTTGCTAAGCACCACCAGAAGGAGAGCCTCCTGGTACCAGAGAAAAATAGTCACAGCCCCTTCCCTAATTGTCAAACTGAGCCCATGTTGAGAGGCTAAAGTAAATAGCTAGGCAAGTAAAGTAACAGCTGGTAGGATGACCAGGAGGGATTACATTTATGTTGGCAGAAAAATAAAGGCTAGCAGAAGGATGGAGGAGACAGAGGGCTTCTGTAGGGGTGTTCCATGCTCCGTGCCCATTGCACCTCTTGTGATCCCCAAGGTAGCTTGGGGCCCCCGGGGAGGACCTGGCTTACTCATGCTTCCTAGAGCTGGGGTGAGATGCTGCTTTAAGCCACACAGATGACTCTGTGATCCATTCTTCAGAGGGCCATGTGTTCAGGGTCCCCCAAACCCTGATCCACTTCTTTCTCACTGTGCAGCATCAGATGCTTAATTGATTTCTCTGGGACTGTCTGATTAATAACCCATCAGGCTCCTGTCAGATGAAGGAGAAGTCAGAGCAGAAGGCTTGCCAGACCTCTGCCACGGCTCAGCTGATCTCAGGCCTGGTTTGGGAGCCTGGGGCCCATTTTGTGGTCACACTGCATTTTTGGAACAGCCTTTCCACCCTCAGAATGGGGATACCTAATGGCCTTTGGGCCAGCCTGGGGGTGGGTCCCAGAATGGCTCACAGTGCCTTCTCATGGGCCAAAGCAACCCTTGAGCATTGCTGAGTTAGAATGGACAGCCTCCCCTGTCATTCAGTCACAAACATGCTTAAAACACAGAGCATTGCCATTTAAGAAGCTCATGAGCTGTGGAGGGAGGCAGACATGCCACATAGTGTTCTGACAGAATGCACACGCTCAGCGGGGGGCCAGGTGTGGTTCCCTCTGCTTGGGAGCATCAAGTAGCCATCAACAAACCCTCATAGAATCCTTACTGAGTACAGTATTCCCACTTTACCCTTTTATCATCACAAGTCCCCCATAGGTCATCTCTTCAGGTCCCCACAACCATCTCCAGATTTAGTAGTAGGGCTCATGGGACTCATGGACAGCCAGATCAAGGGTCCACTTTATTAAGTGAAAGGATACAAAGCAACAGCAGCAAAAGAATGGAGCATGAGGTGAAGTCCACAGACATCAAACCAGGTGCAAATCCATAGTCCTCAGTCCTCAATAGGGTGGCAACACGTGAAATGCTGCCAATCAGGGAGCTCTTTAGTTTCTCGGTGCCCAGGGTTTTTACTAGGGGCTGGTCTGTGGGCCCTCTGCCTGGAAAATTCCAGAATCCCAGAAGGAAGGCAGGTATTCAGCATTAACCATGTTATTTTTGCAGGTTGTTTAGGCAGGGTGAGCCAGCTGCTCCAGTCAGGGCATAGTGGGAACACTCCTGAAACCTCAGTTTCCAGATTCCAGCCAAGAGCCCTCCTGATAGCAGCCCTTCTTGCATGTTAACTCTTTTCCACATAAGTAGGTTGTCTTATTAGCATTCCCATTATAGATGAAGGATCTCAAAGGCAGAAGACTGAGTTACTTGCCTAAAGTCCACAGCCAGCAAATAATAGGGACAGGGTACCCAGGCCGGGTGGCTCAGAGCCCTTGCAACCCACTGATGCCCAAAGCCAACTTCCTAATTACTGAAAGTAGCTTATAAAGGCATCCACAGGTAGGAGTTTGCAGGGGAAAATGGAATTCTGAGTTGAGGAATTGAGCAAAAAAGCCGAGAGCTGGGAGAGAATGTGGCATTTTGGAGAGGTGGCAAATAGTTGGGTGAAGTAGGAGCACAGGTGGTCTCATGAGGATGTCAGCAAAGGAGATGGACATTGCAGGACCTGAGTCACATGAAAGGAAGTTGCACTTTTCCCTGTGGCCATGGGGGCGGGAGTGGTAGAAGTGGGGGTGAGTAGCTAGCTATCAGCATCTTTTAAGTTCAAAAGTGGAATTATGGGATGGGCTTTTGGAAGGATCTCCCAGTGCACTTTTTGTTTCTTCCTTTATTTGTTCAAATGCCAGCTCCAAAACTGACTGTGGTCTTGATCGAGTCATTGACCCCCTGCACACCGTGGGGTCTCAGACAGGTTTGAATCCTGCCTGTCCTACCTCACTGGGGGATGGTGAGATTCAGATGCAGTGGTAGCTGTCCCAGAATCTTGTGGGCAGGAACACAGTCCAGGACAGCACGCTCATTGTGTAGAGACGGGCTGTTGAACAGGGACGTCTCGGGGGATGGCTGCCTCTGCGGTTCCTGGGCACTTCTTTCCTGAAGCCATTTCTGCCCTTGCGAATAAGCTCAACCTGCCCTGGGTCACAGACAGGCCTGGAAGTTCCTGCTTCAGGCAGCTCAGGGATTAGTTCAGGCATAAAGTGGACCCAGTCTCCTCCCCACTCTGAGAAGGGTTCCAAGAACAGAACAGCACCTGAGTGTAAGAGCTGGTGACCTCTTTCTTGAAGGTGCTGTACGTCAGATATTTGGTTTGAGTCCCATCTCTGCCTTTCCTTGCCAAATGACCCTGGGCAGTCACTTCATCTGCCTGAGCCTCAGTTTCCATATCTGTCAGAGAGGTAGTAACACCCATCAAAGTGAAGGTCAAATGAATTAGGTGTCCATTCCTGAGAGCCCCTAGTAGTAGTGAGCAGGAGACCATGCAGGACCCTGACCCGGGAGGGCTCAACAGCTTAGGCTCCCAAGGAGGAATTCTCACAGCCATTGTTTCTTAGAAGAACTTGGCACACAGAATGTTGCAGGGTAGTAGGAGCAGGGTGGTGGTCAGGTAACTTAGGGAATGTCCTTAAGCTGGCAGCCAGGACACTGGGTTTTCACTTCAGCTTCAGTGCTATCTTGCTGTGTGTACAGGAGTAGGGTATATGTGTCTCTGGGGCTCGGTTTCCTCATCAGTTAAATGAGCACAAATAATTTGGCCCAGAACTAAGTTTTACAAGTAGAGAAAAAGACTATCTTAGGTAGTAGTAACATTCTGAACATCCATCGTTTACAGCAAGTGCACAAATCCCCCCCAGATTCCCAAGGGATCTAAATAATTTATATCCAAGCTAGTATGTTTGTAAAGCTCTTTCAGGAGGTTTGGCACCCTATTGCTGTAGAAATTCTTTATTATGTTGCACTGCTTCTTCCCTGATCCTAACAGACCTGTACTTTTAGAAGACAACTGCCAACATTGCCAGCTCTCTCCCTTTTTAGAAATAAGTTTCTTTCTAAAATATAAAAGTTTAAAAAACATGCAATTCAGGCACTTGACAATCCCTGCCTTTAACATTTTGATCTTCATCCTTTTGTTTATCTCTGAAAACATACTTACTTATTTATTTGTGACTGAGACACAGACCTGACTCTGAGAGCACAGTGTGTCCTGGTGACCCTAGCCAAACTCCCAGGTGTTTTGGGGAGTGGCCTGTGCAGCCAGCCCCAGTCCCAGGGAGGCAGCAGAACTCTTCCTCTGAGCAGGGATGGTTGGGGCTGCTCATGCTGGGCTGTGGGGCTGCAGAGAGATGGAAACTCCCTCTGGAAGTGCAGGGAATAGAAGAAATAAAAATAAATGCCACCTGCTGCTATCTTCAATTAAGCACATGGTCCATGTACCCCGAATTCAGCAACACTCCACACAGATTTATTTAGTCCCTATGTGCCAGGCATTCCTCTAAGACTCCGAGCACATAGTAGTGAACAAGACAGATAAGAGTCCTGCCTCGTGGAAATTGAATTGCATTAGGAAGAAACACAATTAGCAGATAAACATATATACGTTTATGGCTTCCCCATCATCACTCCCTGGCCCCTGTGCAGTTTTATTATTCATAGGGCTTAACAGTGTTGGGGGGAGGGGCAAGCAGAGAGGAGAGAGAAGAAGGCAGTGCTAGGGCCAGGAGTGGTTGGGAAGTGAGTAGGAGCTGCTCTAGCAGGGTGAGAAGGTCCTAGTTGAGGAGGAAGGAGGTGGCCCACGCAGGCCATTGCAGAAGGATGATTCTGGCAGATGAACACAAAGGCTTAGCTTGTTTTAGAAATGCAAGAGGGCAGTGTATCTGTAGTCTAGAATAGGAGGTTTGAAAAGTGGAGGAAAGCTAAAATCTCGCAAGATCTTGTGGGCCCTGGGAAGGACTAGAGAGGGTTGAGGACAGAGAAGTTATCCAAATTACACTTGAGGGTCTAACATGTGAGAAGTTATCCCCTTTCGGGGATGCTTAGAGAATCCCCTTACCTGCTGAGAGCAGGTGAAGGATGGACCTGGGACCTGAACCCAGATGGTCTGGCCCTGAGCTTGTATGCCTCCCCTGGGCCCCAGGCCTTCCCTCAGCAGGACTGCCTGGCTCGGGGTAGCAATGAAGTCACTCTGAGGGACTTGCCCACCCCCATAGCTCCTCCTAGGCACTGAGGGATGGCTCAGGGGGCCTTGAACACCACCAGAACACCTGCTGCCCAGCCTGCCATGCTCCATGACTCACCTTAAGGGGAGGTTGCCATGGCCACTGCAGTATTCATTTTGGTCTTTGAGGCCAGTCGGGGGGTCAGCAGTCACAGGATGTACTGAATGAGGCAGGGTTATGAAGCAGAGAGGACCTGAGTGCTGGGCTCCAGCAAACCCAGGAGCCAGTGTCAGCTTATTGATATGACCTTTAAAACATTACTTGTCAGCCTTGCCCTACCAGCCTACAAAGCAGAGGTAACAGTACTGACTTGTAGGGTTGTTGTGAGGAATCAAATTTAAATCAGACAGTTGTAGAGTTCCTAGAAGAATGAATAAAATATGGTGGATACAGGATAAATAGCAGCTATCATATTTAGCATTAGCACTTTTATTATATTTTTGTAACCCTTAATAAGTCATCCAACATTAACCCAGTTGATGCTCATAGCAAACTTGGTGAGCTTAGTATTACAATCCTTATTTAACAACAGGGAAGGAAGGTTTAGGAAATTTAAGATTCTTACCCAAAGTCACACAGCAAGAAGGCAGCATAAAAGATTCTTGGATCTGGGTATGCTGTTTTCAGGCCTGGGCAGAGTCAGAAGGAAGGTCCGCCTCTCAGGACTGGGCCCACAGTTGACTTTTTGCAGCCAGTTCTTCCCTGGGGTGCATGTGGCAAGCTGAAGCTCTGCTGGCTTGTTAGAGGTGATTCACTTCAGGGTCATATAGTGTGGTGGGAACCTTCCTGAAAACAGCAGAAGACAGAAGACAGAGCACCCGAGTGTGACAGATGTCACTTAGCAGGCCTGGTTGGGATCAAAAAAGGGCCAGTGAGGCTATCATCATTCATGCTATGCTGCCCTTAGTCAGGGGGGTGATGAGCCCCCCTGTGTCTTCCATGGGGAGCCACCCTTGCCAATCAGCCATCTCTCAGGAGCCCACACAGCTAAAGGACAGTGACACTTCCCCATGGTCAGCATCCACCTGGAGGCTGGGGAGAATACAGATTCTCAGTCCCCACCCATTGACTCTGAGGCCCTGGAGGTGGGCAGTGCCTGCCCAGCTCTCCAGATGGTCCTGCTGGTCACTCAAGTCTGAGCATCATTGCTTCAGAGATGATAGCCCAATGCTTGGCTTTCTTGTTTCTTTACACAAGTCAAATGAATGTCTCCCATTAAAACAGATGTAGGTCATTGAATCGGGGATTAAGTGCAGGGGTTAGATCTAGATTCACCTGAGCTCACATTCCTGCTTCCAGCCTTGCTCACTAGTGACCTTGGGCAGGGCCATTACCATTCCCATCTCAGGCTCCTCAGATGTAGGATGGGAAAGCACTGCCTTCCTCACATAGCTTATTTTGAAGATTTGAGAGCAGGGGTGTAACGTGCCTAGGTCAGTGCTAGACTCATGTCAGTCCTCTTCAGGGACAGCTGTGATTCGATGCACACAGCTGCCATTCAGGTTTGTATATAGAATTGTCCCCCTGATTGCTGTGAGCCAGGCGGACCCCTTGCACATGTGGCTTGCACACTGACCCCATCGCCTGGAAACCATGTCCCGCTGGTCTCACACACAGCTGCACCGAACAGTCACTATGTGTGTTTCTCTACTCTCCCCCTTCATCGATGCATGACTCATTGCTTCATTCATGTCTCCATGTGTGCGTAGAAACCTAGGCAAGCAGCCATTCCTAGGGACATTGCAGGACAACCTCATTGAGATGGACATTCTCAGCGCCTCCCGCCATGATGGGGCTTACGTTGACTGGTAGGTGACATCCCCATGCTCCTTCTCTCTGTGTGTGCTCTCCTTGTGGCTCCTGCACTTGCATGCATACCCTGAGACCTTTCCCTGGGATCTCCTTGGGGAAACAATGCCATGTCACATGCCCATCCCCAATTCCATGTTCAACTTGCAGCAGTTTGTCCTTGGAATCCCCTGTCCTCCAGCATATTAACAGTAGTCTTGTTAATATGCCGTTCTCCCGCATCTCATTGGCTGCCTCCACCATTCTGAAAACCATCTCACCTAACAATCTTTATGCAGTACAGGCCATGTATTATATGCATCTGGCCCTAAGTGTGTATTCTGTGGCCTGAGGCATCTTGAACCCCAAGAGGGATGGGTTCCCACCACGACTAGGGTATGCAGTACATCGAAAGCACTACATTTCTCAGGCTGTATGCAAGTCCTCCTTGGCCATGGTTAAAGCCAGGCTGGGAAAGATCTCTGGACACCTAGTTTGGCTACAACCATGTACTTTGACCATGCCCCGCTGCCCTCAGGACTGCAGTGAGGCTGTAGGATACAGTCACCCATCTGCCTCCCACCCAGCTTTCACGTTGGGGCTCAGAAGGCATCCGCCTGGCTTCCAAGCAGATTGCTTTGAAGGCATTCTTAACAGCCACTAGCAGACTCTTGGCCACAGGCAGAACTTAGTGGTGGTTTTTTGGCTTCCAGCCCAACTAAACCCCTTTAAAAAAGTAGGATATTCCAGTCCTTAACCAATGTACACTGATAATGCAAGTATTGGAAGAAGAAGAAAAAATTTAGATCCCGTATTCAGCGCCTCAGGAACAGACAGGATTTTAGACACTTTCCAAGTTACTTCAATAATTTCAAAGAACAGATAGTTAATTCCGCAAGCTACTCTAAGCACCATCGATTCCCAGGAAAAAGACCTCCGTGCCAGCCTGGGTTGAGTGGGTAACAATTTCTGCCCTGGCTTCGGTGGGGTTGTCATAGGTAGGGCTGTCCCATTCGTGGTCCCTGGAAACCTGTCTTCGTGCCCGTTCTGTGATCCGGTTTGTGACTCTCCTCTTCCTGTCCCTGCCATCTTCTCTGTGGTGACTCTCTCTCTCTCCAGGCCCTCTACATGCTTCTCCTGTGGCTTCTGTCCTGCAGGTCGAGCAGGGCACCTCGTCAGCTAGCAGACCCTGACGCCCTCTGGCCTCTCTTCATCCATAGGCACTTTCTCTTCAAGCCTGGAGGCACCTCCCCACTCTTCTGCACCACATCTCCAGGGTACCCACTGACGTCCAGCACCGTATACTCACCCCCACCCCACCCCCTGCCCCGCAGCACCTTCGCCCGGCCAGCCTTCAACCTCAAGAAGCCCTCCAAGTACTGCAACTGGAAGTGCGCAGCCCTGAGTGCCATCGTCATCTTGGCCACACTGGTCATCCTGCTGGCATACTTTGTGGGTAAGTGCATCCTCATCCCAGCTCCCCATGGCTCCCCTTTGGCCCAGAGGGCAGCAACCAAGGTGCCTGTGGGCACAGAAGCCTCCTCACCAGCACAGCCGTCACAATACACAGGATGAGCAGCCTTGGGGTGCTGAGCTAGCCTGCATCCCAAACCATCAGGCTCAGCTCTTTGGGACCCTCCTCCCCTCCCCTCTGCACTTAGACCAGGAAGAAAGCTGAGCATCTGTCCCGTATGTGCTGAATGCCTATCACAGATGCATAGACAACACTAAGATCAGCTTCTGAGGTGATGGTCTGTGGCATGAGTGTCATAGATTGGAGTTACTGAAAAATAAATGGCAAACGGAGAGACTGGAGAGAAAGCAACAGGTGGCTATAGTGAGGAGTAACAAAGGGGTAGAGCACCCCAGCATTGGAGGGAAACTGCCAGGGAAGCCTGTCAGCTGGGAAGGGTCTGGCATGGTCATCTGAGGGTGTCAGAGGGACCAAGATTAGAGCTGAACCAGGGTGAGGAGCCCAGAGAAATCCCAACTGAGGAGCCATGGGTGCCAGTGAGCAGACTGAAGGAAGCACAGAGACGTGGAGCCACACTGGCTTCCTGCTGCTTACCCCTTCCCAGGGCATGGACATGATGTCAGAAACTCCTCCTGATCTACTATCTTGGTCTTGCTCCCAGACAAGCTCCCAATCTGCATTCTTTTGATATATTTCTATCACAGTCTGGTTTCCAGCTTCTGACCCTCTCTTTGGTCTTCTCCCAGGAAAAGATTAATCTGAAGAGATCTGTGGGCGTCGAGTAGAGTCTCCATCTCTATGTAACCCAGCCAATTAGTAAAGGCCTTTCTAGCCTTCAGGTTCCATAATTCTAAGACCTAAGGTCAGGCCAGCTCAAGAAGCCCTTGAACCCAGACTAAGGAATTCAGGGACAATTCTGTAAACAAATGTTTTTTTTTTTCCTAACATATGCCAATAAGTAGAAATAGAACTAACTGGCAGAGGCCAAAGGAAGACAGAGTGCCATCCACTGTGAAAAAGAACCCGTAACAATCAAAGTCATTGTGAGTGAAAAGCGGGGCTTGGCTTGAGAGGTAGACAGTGCTGGCACTGAGAGTTCTGGAGAAATGGCTTGAACATGGATAGGGTCTTGGTAAGGATGTAAGCTCCAGGGTCACTTCTCCTCAAGATTTTTGAATTTCATAAAAACCAGTAAAGAGAAAGATGATAGTCCAGCAAATAGGGAAATCTTATATCTCACACTATAATAAGCCTCATTGGGTATGACAGGACTCTTTTTCCTCTTTTAAAGATAGGCTCACAGAAATGCATGGCTCCAAGGCAGGATGGCATACATGTTTAATCTTTTCTTCTACCTAATTGATTAGTTGTTATTACCTAGAACGTTGTGTTGGGAAGGATTCTGAGGTTATATTCAGATTCAAAAAGAGCGTCTGTGATTGATCAGTGATATCTGTCACAGTTGCAGGAGTAGAGAATATAGATGACTTACCACTTATTTGTCATTCCTGCTATGGGTCATTAGATAAAAGGAACAGCTAGACTGGGAGAGGTCAGGGCCACTCAGGCTCTCTTAGAGGGTGCATCATTTTTGTAGCCTGGATCACTGGTAAAGGTTGTGGATTTAATGAACCATCACCAGCATCATTAGAAGTATGTCGCCACCACCTCAACCCCTGACATAGCCCTCCCATGCTTTTGTGATATTATTTTTTTCCTAAATGAGTAGACTATTAAAGGCACTGTCACTGTTCAAGACCAAATAGTTTGCAACATATAGACAGCAATATTTTGCATTGAAGCCTTGAGATTTATACCAAATAGCTGCTTTAATCAGCTTTTGCATTGCTGTGACCCAAATACCTGACAAGAACAATTTAGAGGAGGAAAAGTTTATTTTTTTTTCTCATGATATCAGAAGTTTCAGTCCATAGACAGCTGATTCCAAAGCTCTGGGCCAAGGATGAGGCAGAACATCCTGAGGGAAGGGTATAGCAAAGGGAAGATGGTCCCCTCATGGTAGCCAGGAAGAGAGAGAGAGAGAGAGAGAGAGAGAGAGAGAGAGAGAGAGAGAGAGAGAGAGAAAGAGAGAGAGTGTGTGTGTGTGTGTGTGTGTGTGTGTGTGTAGGGCCACAGGGCAGATGAACCCCTCCAGGGCATGTCCCCAGTGACCTACCTCCTCCAACCATACCCCACCTGCTTACTATTACTATTCAGTCTATTCAAGCTAGGGTGGACTGATTGGGTTACAGCTCTCATAATCTAATCATTTTCTCTGAATATTACTGCATTAACTGGAACTTTTTGAGGAGATCTCATATTCAAACCATAACAGTAGCTAATTTTAGGGAGGAGGAGAAAATTTTTATAGCTAAGAAAACTATTTTTCATTCCATGGGCTTCTTCTTCCATTTTATAAGAATACTTGGTCGATCTTCAGCTAAATAAAAACGACAGGGCTACTTATGGGAAGTAGTGAACTCCCTGTCGTAGGAAAGGTACAAGTGAGCTCAATGCCCACTTAGCAAGCATAGGATTCAGGCATTGAGAGAATTTTTACTAAGTGACCATTAATTTCCTTTCCAACATTAACAGTCTTTGAGTCTTTAATGATTTTGTGAATCTTACTTTTCATTCAGCAAGCCATACCTGCTTTGAGCCAGGCACTATGCTAAGTGCTGGGATTCAAGGTAAGGTTGATAGCTTAAAAGAGGAGATAGTCGTGTTAGCAGGTAAATTAAGAATGACTGATGGACACAGCAGTTCAGAGGCTGTGGGAGCAACAATCCCCAGCCAGGAGGGCTGGGGAGAGCTTCTTGGGAAAGGTGATGATGTATGTATGGAATCTTAAAGTAGGAGTTTGCAGAAGTAGACATGCAGGAGGGTATTTTAAATCAAGAGAACATGCAGAGACTTGAAATAGGACCATGCCGCAGAAAGGGTTCTTGAAGCGCTTCAGGACTGGGGTACCCCTTGGAGCTAATATACAAATGTTTTGTCAGATTTATGAAGATCACTTTGAAGTCCAGCTGAGCACCTTATTGGATGGGCAGTTGGGGAGTCATTGAAGGGTCATAAGCACAGTAGGGCATAGCCAGATTTTTATTTTACAAAGATAAGTGTAGAGGAATGAAGGGGCAGAAGGCAGAGCTCTTAGTCAGAAATAGCCAATGGCTTCAGCAAAGACAGTGACAGTGTAGGCATAGAGAGGAGGGGGTAGACATATCTAAGGTCACTTTCGGAGAATTTGTGTCCTAAGTTAGGAGTAGTCAGTTCATTATATCCTTCTGATAAAGTTGTATCTATGTAGAAATCTTAAGACAGGACTCGAGTGATCACACCCAGGGATTAGGTCAAAGAAGCAAACCTGGGCAGGTGCAGTGGTGCATGTCTGTAATTCCAGCGACTTGGGAGGCTGAGGCAGGAGGATCATGAGTTCAAAATCACCTCAGCAACTTAGCGAGGCCCTAAGCAACTCAGAGAGACCCTGTCTTTAAATAAAGTATAAAAGTAGGGCTGGGGATGTGGCTCAGTGGTTAAGTGCCCCTGGATTCAATCCCCAGTGCCAAAAAGGAAAAAAAAAAGAGGCAAGCCTGGGTGTTCCCTTTGCTACCAGGAGACACAGCAAGGACTTGGGGAAGCACCTGGCCCTAGTGCCTAACAGCCCTGGATTCCTTTCCCCGTTCTACCACCAGGCAGCTGCTCTGCCCCCCTCCACACCCCTCCTCTGGGGACCTCACTGCTCTGCCTGAGTTCTGATCTCCTCATCTGGAAAACATGCATGACCACAAATGTAGGAGGAAGCATGAGAGGCTGCAGTGAGTTTCTGTAGGTGAATGCATTGCAGGTGTGCTGCCAACCACCCTTCCTCCAAGGGTGGGGTGGTGGCAGCCTGCATGCCGGTTCCCTCCAGCTGCTGGGCCAAAGAACCAGCGACTTGTTGCTTGGCCATAATTACAGGCTGTGATGACTAACTTATAAGGAACTATCAATTATTAAAAATCAAATTAATTGTCTCAGCCAAGCACAAATATCCTTTACAAAGACTCTTTTCCAGCAGACCAACTGATCTAATCAACAGGCAAAAGCACAGATATTTAATTAGATTTTTGATGAAAAATTGTGTTTAATTTCAAGTATAATCAATTATTAATTACTGTAATGAGTGAATCTGACTGGGTTTACTAATTAACTCATTTAAAAATTATGAATAACCTTTTCATTTGTAATTATTTTATACATCCTATCAAGTTCTAGATAAGAATCACATCACACCCCCAGAATAGGGGGAGTCAGAAACAGAGAGTCCAAAAGAATCTTTCTTCTGCTGGTATCTGCCCAGGGCTGCCATATCTGGATGGTAATCCTGACAGATCCATTTGACATTCAGTTTCTTTATTGGGAAGTTTCTTGAGAAATGAGCAGCCAGTGACCTTTCAATTGCAGAGCTATTTACTGGTATTTTCATGGGAAAAATAGAGAAATCAGAGTGAGCACTTCCCACCCACAAAGGCAGCAGGATGAGGGTCTTGCCATCTCCTCCCTTCCTACCCTGAGTTACTTGGCTCACCTGGCCTGGGGTGGGAGTCTGGGGAGGACCCTCTGGCAGTTGTGGGATCTCTTCAGGTAGAAAATGTACATTTTTGCTCCAAAGGACACCTGTCCTCTTGTTAAGCGAGGCAGCTATTGAGGATGAGTTTCCTCCTTTCATTTGCTGCTTCTCCCTGTTCCAATTTTCTGGCCCTTGTTGGTCTCCACTTAAGTGCCCTTGCTTTTCCTTTCCTGAAGAGATCTGTTCACAGAACAACATGGCAGAGAGTAATAAGTGGAGAAGACAAGTTTTAGGTCAACATGTGAAACTTGTGTAGCCATTGTAATAATGCTTTATTTTACAGAACATTATTGTTTTAAAAACATTTTCCAGGTGCTAAGGATGTGTTGTAGAGTAGTAAGAATAATCTTGGTCCCTTGTTATCATTTGACTTTGTGTGCTGTTCACCTGCCTCTCTCTGTTCTAAGGAGAACAGCTTATGCTGTCTCACTGAAATCTCCTAACAACCGCACAATTTACAGATGAGGACCCCGAGACCCAGTAAACTAAAGTAACTTACCAATGTCACTTGGTAAATGTTAGGAATGTGACCTTCCCAACCCAAATGCCCTGGCTCTTGAACTGGTGCTTTTGAAATGTACTTTCTCTTTTGAGCTCACAATCTTAACCCTTATGCTACAATCTACCTGTTTTAATATTTGGTTCTTTGAATTTTTACTGTGTGCCTAGCATTGGGCCACACCCATGATATGTATCATCTCTCTGGACCCTCACACTGATTCTGTGAAATGAGTATTATTTTTTGTAGTTTCAAGACCAGATGATAAAGAATCAAAAGACTTCACATCATGTCCTGGCTCTATCCCCTGCCCACTGTGTAAACTCGGGCAACATTTCTTAACTTCTCTGAACATCACTTTCCACTTTTCAGATGGTTCTTATAACGCGAGCGACTGGGATGATATCCCATCTTACAGATGGGGAAACCAGAGTAGCATCCTGGTTGAGAGTTTAGGTTCTGTAATTAGCAGCCTGCTTTCACATCTCAGCTCCATTATTTTCAGGCTTTGAGATATTACATTGAGTTTATGCGATATTTCCAACCTTATTTTATCCTTCTGTAAAATAAGGTTGGAAACATCACATAAACTTATTTTATCCTTCGGTAAAATAAGGATAATAATAGTGATTGTTGTGAGATAATTTATATAAAGTACCTAGCCCACTGCCTGGCACAGAATTAACACCTGTGAAAGTTAGGTATTATTATCAGCAGCAATGATATTAGTATTATTGTATCACATGTCAGAGCATGAGGAGCTTCTGGGTGAGAATTTGGATCAGGACTGTCTTGCATCTGGGAACTTCCCAGACTGAGTTAGTCACAAGAGCAGGTGACAGAGCAACCAGGGGACCTGTCAGGAACCATCTGTAGAGATGTCTGGCTGTTCCAGGGGAGGAGATGCAAGGGTTGGCACCTACAAAGCACCTCACATCGTTTCTTCTACTAGCACAAAAGTTCAATTTGCCTCATTGACAGTAGTTGCCTCTATCCAGATGAAACTGACAGTTTCCCTCCTGTTCCAAAGACTACAAGAGGTGAACACTGAGTGCCATGGAAAAACCTTGAATTAATATTTTGAGGACTCTTCAAGCACCTGTCTGGTCAGATAGGCCTTTGGAATAGGAGCCAAAAAAGACTTGCTAATAATATAAAAACCAGGAGTGGATTACTGAAGGAGTGGATTACAGAGGCCCCAGGATCCTCTGAGATGCTGGTTCTTCCATCAACAGACTAGGCCAGTCTGTGAGATAGGGGTGTCACTCCCTGTGATTTCTCCAAAGCATGGTACTCTCACTGGGAGAGAAGATAGGACTCAGAGTTGGATAGACTGGGTGGAAATCCTAGCCCTACCCTCTCCAGAAATAACCTTTTGAGCCTTGGTTTCTTCAAAGTAGGAAGAATAATAAAACCACCTTCACAAGGTTGTTGTACAGGTTATATAATATGATGTTGAAAATCACTGGGTGGGTGTAATAAAGGAGCTGTCCCTTGATGATGGCCTTGGAAGATTATCATTACTGCTTCTCATAAGTAGACCTCGGTTATTTCAACCTGAAATGTGACAGGAGTAGATGATTCCATCTGGGTCTTCCCAGTCTAGGGTTCCCTGCCTGTGGGAAATTGTACCAGGACATGGTGGAGTCAAAAAGAGGGCTGCAGCAGAGTCTATGTACCTCCACTGGAACATTGTAACATGCTCAGAAGCAATGAGGAATCCTTTTTTAAGTTAAGTCACATTTTTACCTTTACCAGAAATTGATTATGGATTGTAAAACATAAAATAAAATCAGAATGCTTGCTTCAAGTGGTGATTGTGTAAGTTGTAAGTGAGAATGTTGCTAAACTTAATTGCTGTTCTTCAAAGGGCAGCTACTGGAAAGCTTTGCTTGGTGGAATATTATTGCAATTCTTCATCTGGTAGAACCTGGGTCATCCAGTTCTTGAGGCTATATGGGAAATGTCTGTAGAGGGGAAACTTGGGCATGAACTATAATTTGCAAAGAATTGTGCAGGGTCTCCCAAGGTCTCTGTCATTTCCCTCAGCATAGGGGATATCAGCATGGCAGCAATCCAGTTAGAAGGGTATTAGACTTCCCATCCTCTTAGGGGCCCATCACTCACTCCCCCATCTCCTAACATCTTGCTCTCTGCTGCATGCTTGTGCCCTTGACAAAGCTGCATACAAGGTAGCCATCCTCAATAAGGCTTGGTTAAATAGAAGGCCTTGCATGATGGCTAAGTTCACCAAGGGTAGACTAGGCAGAACAACAGTATGGGCAGAAGCATGGTGGGAGAAATGTCCATTTTATGTCCCGAGGCTTGGTAAAGTTGAAATGGATATGAGATGAATAGAAAAATAATTAGAACTAGAAGCTAGAGTGGCTATGAACTCCACACAACACTCACTCACTCATCCCCATCCGGTTCAGCTCATGCAATGTCAGGATCTCAGATGTCATTTGCTTCATAAGCAAAGGCCTGTTGCACTTTGGGCCTGGGTGCTATTAGTGAGCAATAAGGCTCATTTTCTCTCCTTTCTCATCGACTTCACATCAGGCCTTTTGGACAGAAGCCATAGATTTAGCTTTATAGCCCAAAGAATAGGAAACGGAGATGATTGAACTTGGTCTTTTAGGAGGAAGAAAAAGTGATAAAGATACAAGAGCCTGCATTAACATTTTCTCCAAGATTGATTCCTTCACACTGCTCCATAGGAATTGCTAATAGCAAGATTATATATAGGTTGTACTCTTTTTAACAGACCCCAGACAAATATCTCCCAATGTCCCAAAAGGAGCCATGCAGGGGAAGTCAGACTTACTCTGGGGGCTTCAGAGGGCAAAGCCAGGCTGGAAGGGTAAATATAGTAGAAGGCCAAAGCAGATTCTGGGGGAGCAAGCTTCTCTGTCTAGAGAACTTCCCATGTGAAGAGGCCTATCTTGGGGAGCCCATGTCTGGAGTGAGAGGTGGGGGTAAGTGCCTAGACTCTATAGACCTGTGGTCTCAACTATTCATCCCTCTTCTGCTACTGGGCAAGAACTTATTGTCCTTAAGCTCTAGGATCTTCATCTGTAAGATAGGAATAAAAATGAACAAACAAAGGGCTATATGAAATTATGAGTCATTTGACATGTTTCAGCTCAGCATGAAAGAAAATTTTCCAGTTTGCAGAGATGCCCTGTGATAGAACAGTTTCAAAGTGATCTTGGCAATGGAATTACTAGGCAGGAGGTTGTTAGATTTGCTTGTTTATTTGTGTGTTTGATTGTTCATTTGTTTTTAATGTGAGAAGAATGTAATAGAAATACTAATGACAAGGGTGAAGGCTTTGTGTTAAGGAGCAGCACAACCCCAGGCTACTGATACCAGGGTACTATTGCTACCCCGGGCAGCCTTCTACCAGGACCTGGGGAGGCTACCACCAAACAGTGCTGTTCCTACAAGGTAGGAACAGTAGAGGAAAGGTAATGATGGAGTCAGAGATAGTTATCTTCTACCCTCTCATCTCCTCCCATTGGTAGAACCCAACCAGTAGCTGGAGCCCAGGGGAACCCACCTATCCAGGGCATGTAGATAAGCTCGCAAGGCCCAGAGCAGGGCTGAGAAGGACGGAGAGGGTGTCTGAGAGTAGATGGTCGACGTCAGCTCCCCAGTTTTTAGAATACCTTCTTCTACATTGTGCAGGGCTCTGCCTGTACCCCAAGGCCTAACACTAGGGAGGGCCTAACACATGGCCCCTCACCTCCACAGTACTCAGTCACCAGGCCCAGACCTCTTGCTTTTAAAATCAGATTTATTGAGATATGATGTTCAGACAGAAAATAAGACATTGTGAAGTTCTGTTAATTCTGACAAAGAGATTGAGCTGTGTGACCAGCACCACAATCAAAATGCAGAGTGTTTCCATCACTCCAGAAAGTTCTTTCTGCCCTTTGTGGTCAGTTCCTACTCCTCATTCTGAGCCTCTGGAAACCACTTACCCTTTCCCTGTCTGGGTAGTTTCTGACTACTGTTTTTGAGAAGTGAAGTCAAAGAAGTGATTTGTTTACTGGATTCAGAATCAGGAATTGCCTAAAATTATGTCTAAACTCTTAAGATAAATTTAAGTATTTTTGGTGAATTTTTAAGATATAATTTAGAGTTTAAGACATTAGAGTAAGCAGTGGATGCGTTCTAGGATTTTCTCTGTGTCCTATGGGACTTCCTGCAGGATGGTGAATGCAGCCCCAGTGCAGTGGTGTGAATGCATAGCTGGGTGTCCCTCTGCCCTTCATGGGCCACTTCTTCATGCAGGCATTTCTAAGCTCCTTCTTGTCAGACTGAGCAGCCCCATGACACTTACCTTCGTATCCCTCCCATTCCCTTCCTTCACTATTTCAGATAGTGCTTCTGTGAGCCTCTTTGTGCTGTGGCTGTCTTCTTCTTTTGGAAGGAGCGCCCCAAGTGAGATCCCTGGGCCATGCATTGTAAATGGTTCAAAGCTCTTGTTACCACCAGTGTCTTCATAGGACTGAATTCCAAACCCAGCCAGATATCCAATACCCCTACAATCTTGCCTGATTTTGGGTTGACCAATTTAGTGGATGGGAAATGATAGGTACAAGTGGCTCGGGGACCTAAAGAGGATAAAGGATCTTCAATTTGAAGGGAGACGCCTGCTCTCTGTCACCCCCTTCTCCTAATCAGTTCAGTTCTCCTCCCCACCTGGTTTCTTCTTTCTTCCTCCCTGTCTTCCTTTTTCCCTTCCTTCCTTCCTTCCATCTGTACTGGAGATTGGATCCAGTGCCTCATACAGGCTAGGCAAGCACTCTACCACTGAGCTACATCCCTAGCCCTTTTTAAGTTTTACTTTGAGACAGAGCCTCACTAAGTTGCCCAGGCTGACCTTGAACTTGCAATCCTTTTGCCTCAGTCTCCTCAGTTTTTATTCAAGAGCTTCACACAAATTTCACTTATTCAGAGAGGCTCCTTTCACACACACACACACACACACACACACACACACACACACACTACCAGGAACCATTTATATGCCCATATTTTTCTCACGGTGCCCCCATAATTACAACTAAATGGTGGTGGCATGATTGTTGAAAATCTATCTCCCTGTTAGATTGTAAGCTCCATGAGGGCAGAAACAACTGTCACGCTGTATCATAACTGCAGCTTCTTGTGCCCACGTCTGGCATGATGTAGCATGTGTTTGGCACAAGTTTGTTGAAGGAGAAAAAGGAGGGGAGGAGGTAAGGACCAGAACTGACAGATGTTGCAGAACAGGGAGAGGAAGGAAAGGAGAGAGCAGAGAGGCTCCAAGTTCTTGCATCAAGGATGGAACGTCCAGAGCACAGCAGAGTGAAAAAGGGCTCCTGGGTCCAGGAAAGGGGCAACCAGGAAAGCAATCACCAAAGAGCTGCCAAAGTGTAGTCTGCAGGGAGCACAGGCTGTCTCTGGCCCTTATCTGTTCCTGATTACTGTCCGACTTAAAGTAAGAGTCCTGCTCTCACTGAGCCTCAGTTCCCTGGCCTGTGCATATAGATAATAGGCTGTTGTGGGGACTAAACAACTAAACAACTGACAGCCACCTAGTTCTTACTAGTAAGAGCTACCAGCAAATGCTGTTGGTCTTCTCCTACCCTTTGGCAAACAGGACACATTGAATTTGAAGCCCAACCAATTCCTGGGTTTGGAAATGTTGTCTCAAGAAAGACTGTTCCCAAGTTATCAATACATTCATTCATCCCCACCCCTTTTTATGTTTTAAGGTAGAACCTTGCTCTATTGCCCAGGCTGGTCTCAACTTTGTGATCCTCTTTCCTCAGCCTCCCAAATAACTGGAATTATAGGTATTTGTCTCTGCGCCTGTTTTATTTTTATTTCTAATTACTGTGCAATAACATAATTTAATTGCACTTATATGGGGAGAGAGAATGAGTAAGTGAGACAGGTTTTCTTGATGGCTGTTTTTTTTTTCCTTTTGCTTTATGAATAGCATTGGAGTTAGGGGTGGAAGAACCAGTACAATCACTTAGAGTGCCAAGACCTGGGAGAGGTGAGGAAGCAGAGGTCACTTCATTGGGGGAGAAAAGGAGGGAGAGGGTAGAGAAGGAAGCACACAAGGAGAGATAGTTGTAACAAACACAATGTTTTCCTCCTTTTAAAACAACAAAACCATAACAAAACAGCGACATCCTTCTACGGATAACAGTACCATCTTGTAGCAAAAGCACAGACTTGGAGTCAAGTAAGACTTGCATTCCAGCCCGGGGAGCAGACAAGATTTTTAATTTCTCTGAGTCTTGGTATCCTTGTTGCTAAAATGTCAGTTCATAGCTAGGTGGTGTTTGGAAGCTTAAGTGAGAGAATGTCTGCAGCCCAGTGGGTGGCCCAGGCTGGGTGTGGAGTCTATGCAGCTCTCACCCCTCCAGGCAGCTGGAAATCCCCAGAGATTTTTAAACCCTCTTAAGTTCAGCAGCCAAAGACCATCCCTGGATGTAGGGATTTCAGGTAATCTGGGATTAAGTAGGGGGGGATGCTTCCCCTCCCCCTCTCAGGCTTAAAATGGTGGGAGCCTCCATGGAGCCTGTCCACAGCATTGTGTCCTGGGCTGTCTGGGACAAGCAAAGCCCCATAAGCTGCATCACTGCCTTGGAGTCATCCAGAGTTTCGTGGACAGCCAGATGTGTATGGAGCCCCTGGCAATGCCAAGCAGATGACAAACACGTGGTCCTGGACTTTAAACCTTAGTCCTGTGGGATACTGAAGGAGAGAGCAATTCATTCTAACCAGGAAGATCAGATAAAGCTTACGCGAGGCATGGTGCTTGTAAATCAAGTCAGATATTGAAACGGAAGATAGGAATGGCTTTCTGAAAGATGGAGCAGCCTACACAAAGACAGAGGATGGCAGATAAAAATATTGGTAATTTCAGGCACCTGTGCCAGAAGAGTGAACAGTAAAATGTCCATTTGTGCATTTCCTTCTCTATGGGCCTCAGACTCCATTTTACTGAAGGCTTCTGAATATAGAACTGCAGAAATCCTAGTGAGCAGGTGGACCCTGGCTGCCCACCCCTTCAGGAGACAGGCTGTACTGGGCAAATGCATCACAAATCCCTTGTTCTGTGTTAGCCTTTCCCATCCACTGATTCTTCCCAGCAGTCTCTGCATGTAAGAGAATTAGTCATTACATTGCCAGAGATGGAAACTGAGCTCTTTCCAGCTCAACAATGCATTCAGATGGAATGGCTGACCCTGTATAGACCAGGTGTGGCTCTACCCCTCAGAGCCTTCCTATCCCTGGGCCCCGTTTCTGAGACTCAGATCCAACATGAGGCTTTTGCCATCCTATCTGGGCTTTCCTCTGCTCCTGCTCAGAGAAGGCAGCTCACAGGAATTGAGAGCTTGCCTCATGCTACACTGTTCTGCGTGTTACATACATTTCTTCATTTAATATTCTTATTAATATTATCCAATAAGTATTTGTCAAGTCCCAACCATGTGCAAGGCACCAGGTTATTTTTACTTCCCTTTTAATAGATGAGAAACTGAAGCCCAAGAAAGTTAAGTCATTTGTCCAAAGCTGCATCACAAGCTGGAGCACTGGCAGCCTTGACCAGAGCCTGCCCTCATTCTGCAGCAGTCTGCTCTCTCCATAGCTGGGGAGCAAGAGGGCCTGGGCTGGTTCACGCCATCTGAACAGCTGAGAGGATAAGGAGAGAAACAGACTTATTTTCTTATGGAAGAAAAATTAAGGTCCATCTGTGCTGTGAGTGGGTGTGGTTTACACCCAGAGTGCTTCAGGAGGCCTGGGTGATGCTGGAAGACCCATCCATACTGAGCACTATCACCCTGTGGAATCTGGTGTCCTCCAGGCTTCATTTGGCATCAGTAGATTGTCACCAGTGTAACATTTCCCTTTGGAGAAAACTCTTCCTGCTGGTGTGTGGCAGGCGGATAGGTTTATTGTGCCCTTAAGCCCAGAGTTAGATTTTTTCACAGGCCCCAGTCATGGAGGAGAAAAAAGTGACAGGACCCTTAATTGTGGTGTGGGCTCATTTTATCATATTGTATCAAATTGGACCACTCTGTTCATCTCTATAATTCTTCAAGACCTGTTCCTCTTGTCTGTGTCTCTGGGTCTGTGAGCACTCATGCAATTCCTCCCAGCTGTGCATGCAGAAAGGGTATTTGGATGGAGACAGAGTAGAAGGGGAAAAGAGCTGTAAGTGAAAGTTTGGGGATAAGTAGCATTTTTTCTTTTCCTGAAAATTGAAGTCTTTTCTTTGACCTGGTTGTTAACTTTTTCTGTCATTATCAGATCTATTAAATCGCAGACCTACACCTCATTGTGTAGGTCTGAGACTGTTGATAGTCTACATAGGAGAATTTTTTTTGCAAGTGTCTATATATGAAATACAGCCTGAATTAAATTAATTCATTTAAGTGTTCATTCATTAATTATTAAGCAATGGAAATAATAATGTTTCACATATTTTCAATGCATTTTATAATACATAAAGAACCTTCTTTAAATTTAATCTATACAAGAATCTGGAAGATGGTTTTCAATTTTTTCCATTTACACAGATGAAAAAACTGAGTGGTTAAGTAACTGACTTGCTGGGGCAAATGGTATAGGCCAGAACTGGAGGCCTGGCTGTCTCTCCTACAGAACTCCACTGAATAGTAAGTCTGGCAGGGAAAACAGCAAGAGAGGGAGCATGAACAGAAATAGCATCCGGATAGCACTTTTAGGATACGTGGGAAATAATGGTAAGGGCCCAGGGCAGACAATACTTCTGGCTGGGAGTGATGGTGTGAGTCCTCGTGAACAAGACCTGGAAGGATTGACCATTAGCTTCTTTAAGAAATAGAGAAGCTAATGGCCATTCCAGGCAGAGGATACTAAGAGCAAAAGCATGGATCTGACCATGCAGATGTGTCAAGGGACAGAGAAATCCACTCAGAGTGAGACTCCTGAGTCAGGAGAGGTCATGTGGACCAACAGACACTGTGCTCAACGGTTTTGGAAATGCTCTTTTAAAATCATTTCTGCACAGAAGGGATCATGTGTGTTCTCGGGGAAACTCTGCCAACGATATTTGAACAGGAAGACAGTTCCACGTCATGTTGAGACTGGCCATGTTATTTCCATCTTGGTCATTTTCACAGTTCTTTATCTCATCAGAAGGTCACATCATGGAGTGGCTAGCAGCAGACTCAGGTCAGTGTGGATCTGACTGGGATCTGATTTCGTCTCTACCTCGTACTAAACGGAAACCTCAGGCAGATCGGTGAACCTCTTTTGTCTCTGTTTCCTCCTCTTGCAAATGAGGGTAAGGATACCTATCTTACAGCCTTCCTGAGGATCCAGTGACACTGTGACTCAGTGCAGTGCTTGGCACAGTATAGCTTCCAGCTAACGAGACAGTAACTGTTGCTTATGTTATCATCATTGTCATTATCATGATCATTGTCTTCATGATGCCTGGAATTCTGTGCAGCCTTAACCTTCATAACCCAAGGACTGAACCCAACACAGGGGCTGTGTAACTCGGCAGCAGGGGACTCACATCTACTGAGTGTCTCGTGCTGTGTAGAAAAGGGTAGGGAGGCAAGAGAACGTGGCATGATCCCAAAGAACAGGGGACAGGAGAGCTATAAAGGGTAAAGAAGAGACAGCAAGCACTCTGCTGTAAAATTTTAAAGTGCTCCTTCAAAATGCTTCTCATTATGGAGAAATATTATCCCAGGTTACTAAGCCGCATGGCAGATTCCATGTTAAGCTGTCTTCCCTCATTCTCCTTACCAAAGTGAATGATCCAGAGGGAAAAGGTCTATCTTAATAATATACACACAAATCAAAACTCCATTTGAGGTACAATGAAGATGCCTCCTGATTGACTTTGACCATGGAAAAAAATCAGTTACATGGTTGGTGTGCCAAAGGAAATCAGGAAATGGAAATGTCACTGTAGGGCGGAGCTAGAGTATGTGTTCTAGTAGCTATGGAAATGGAGCATAGCAACAGGCATCTTTTCCTTCTGTAGGCTGTCAAGATTCACCAACCCCATGTTTTTCTTCTGCCCCATTCGATCTTTAGTACAGGAAAAGGAAGGGATGCCACATCATAGAGGCTGATCTTGCCTCAGTTGAGACACCTTTATGCAGAGATGCCTTAGTTAGTTAACCATCTGATGAGTGTCCACACTTAGGTCCAAGTGACACAATGAAAGGAATCTAGCTATGCTGAGTGTCTGCCAGCATCCCTGCCTTGGGAAATGACAGGCACTCCCCAGATCTGGAGCTGTCATGTTGTGCTACCTAAAAGGCAGTTTGGGACAAGCAGGCTGTCCTTGGATCTCTTCAATGCCTGAATCAATAATGAAGGCTTGAATATAAAGAGAAGCCTGTGGCCTTCCCTAGCATTAGCCACGTCTTCTCTGTGGGTCATTCCCTGAAAGTCTATTCCCTCGTCAATGATCTTATCAAAAAATCTCAGGAATGAATGTAAACCTGTGTTTCTTTGGCCACAGTGTGAGAGGATTTTAGGGTTCAGAGTCACTGAGACCTGCTCTGGGATGGTGGTGCTGCTATGATTAGTGGTGCATTTGTAGATAATTCCAGGGCCCTGGTTTTCTAAAGATATAGAATTCAATTATTAATGTCTACTTTGTAGCTCTCTTTTGAGGCCCCTAATCTATAAAATGGAGTTACTAAGAGCATCCATCCTAGAGAGCTAAATGACATAATGAAAGTGACTCCTTCAGCATTATATCATACACAGGCCAAAGTTTTCATAGGTAAGAACTGTTGTCTTGATACTGATCCTCAGGGCGTCTGTCTCCTCCCTTTCTTCTTCACTCCTCTGGACCAGATGCTGGAGGGTAGAAATGGAAGGAATAATCCTCATGACAGCCTCATGTGGCCTGTCCTGTGGGTTGTTCCCCTTATCTTAGGTCATGAGATGGCTCCCTCCATCTGGGAAACAGTGCCTGATGTAAGGACAACCAACAAGGAGGATTCCTCCTCTTACGGGATTTTCTGCTGTTCCAAAAGGACAGAGTCATTTCATGGCAAGAGCTCAGAGCTAGGGGTCTAAAGATATGGGCTCTGCTCGGTCCTAGGTCCTGTCACATGCACTGACTAATCTGGGTGGACTCCATCCTGAAGGCTGATGCTGCCCCCAGACAAGTTGCTTACATGGTTTTGGTTGTGGCAACCAGGATATGACAAAGTGGGGCTCCATACTTTGTCCGCAAGAGGAAAGTCCCTTACAACTATCTCAAAAGAGCAAATCTGCACATGGTATCAGCCACAGTTTTTCCTTACTTTCCTTTACACTTTAATTTGTTTTGGAACCATTCAGATCTGGTTCCAGTGCAGCTTGAATCACTTCCTATCTGTGTGTCTCTGACCAAGTCTCAGAACCTCTCTGAACTTCCAGTTTTCTTAATTGTTATACCAGTTTCTCAAGGTTTACCTAAGGATTGAATGAGATAGTGCACGTAAGTCCTCATGTCTAATGTCACGTGCACATGGCACGTGCCCAAAGTTAGGTTTTCTTCCTTCTGCCCAGCATCCTTCTCTTCCACCTCTCTAGTCTGAGACAGTGGTAGAACTTCCTTTTTAATGTAAACAGTGCTTTTGGAAACTAGAGGACAACATTTATCCAGAACCCTACACAATAGGTAACTCAAGACTTGTTGATTTTCATGTACCTTTTTTTATTTATTTATTTTTTATTTTTTATTTTTCAGTTTTCTGTGAACACAACATATTTATTTTATTTGTACATGGTGCTGAGGATCGAACCCAGTGCCCCGCGCATGCCATGCGAGCGCGTTACAGCTTGAGTCACAACCACAGCCCTCATGTATCTTTTTTACAGGTTTTTTTGTTTTGTTTTGTATATGTATATGTATCTGATTCTACAGAAATGTGGTCAGGAAAAACATGCAATTTTGTGTTCTACTTCCCCTCCCCCTTAACATTATATCTTAAGATTTCCCTCATTGCTGGTTGTCATAGTTATTTTTGATAATGATTGCCTTGTATTCCATCCAGTACCTGTACCATAATTTAGCTAAGTTCTGCTATTTTTAGACATCTAGGTTGCTTCCAGTTTTTTCCTGTTACACTGCAGTATACCTCTTTGTTCACAGCATTTGGGTGGCAGGTTTCCAGGGATTGAACCCATGGGTGTTAAACCACTGAACAACATTCCTAGCTCTTTTGTATATTTTATCTACAGACAGGGTCTCACTGAGTTGCTCAGTACCTCACTAAGTTGCTGAGGCTGTCTTTGAACTTGGGATCCCCCTGCCTTGCCCCACTCACCCACCAAGCCACTGGGATTACAAGCATGCACCACTGCACCCAGCTTGTTCATAGCATCTTGGTCTGAAACTTCTGAATGTTGTGGATTTGTAGCAAAACCAGGAATACAACCTTGGAAATGAAAATCTGTTGTTGTTCTTGCTGTTGTTTCCCCTGCTAGATGAGATAAGTCAAAAGAGCCCATTGATTTGAATTTTATACCAATGACTTTATTTTAAAATAAACCAAAAGTCGCCAAAATCAAAGCATTTCATTTACACAGGAAAGTGGGTAGCTGTATGGCTGGATTGGGTCCCACTGCCTTTTGAAACTCAAAGTGCCACTTGAGTCAACAATTCTTTATGGGCACAGTTATTCTGGTCACTCAATGGCGCTGCTAGTGTGCTCACACACTGTGTTCTGCCCTGCGCTTGATTTTGGAAGAGATGCCCGCACTCTGACAGCAGGAACTCTCCTGTTCTCATTGGCCACTCCTGCATAAAGACTTTGTTAATTGCCTCCTGCTGGTTGGGTTCTCTGGGGGAACCTTCAAGGTCTGCACATCTATGGAGCATTTTCTAAAAATGTCAGGTTAGAGCTTGCACTTTCTGAGCCATCTCTCATGTCTTGCTGGGTAGGAAAAGGCAACAGGAAAATGTCAGACTGACCAGAGCCAGGGAATCAGAACTTCCGCCATCCTGGCTGCTGGCTTTTAGAACTCATTAACATTTCTGTGTGGGTTATCCTGTGGACCTCTACCTTTCCACAGCCTCTTTCTGAACTCCTTAGCATCTCTTCACCTTTTCATTGAGTTACAAACTAGTCTAATGGGAAAACCAGGATCAGGTTTCTTATGTAGGTCACTTTCAATGTACTGAGCAGAGTTTTGCACCATAGTTATAAATACACACAGCAGGGTGTAATTTAGATAATTCTGTGATGTACACGGGTGGTGGGTGGTTACCATTAATTTTTCAGAGAATAAGGAATACAGTAATTATAATTTATATTGTTTCAGTAGTTTGTTGCATCCTTTTCAGGCTAGGGAGACACATGTCTTTTTTTTCTTCACCATTCCTTTCTTCCTTCAATCCTTCCTTCCTTCCTTTCTTTTAAATCCATGGCTATTACTTCCAAATCACTTGGCTAACATCCATTTACTGCTCTACACAGCTTTAAATGAGGGCTATTGTGGGCCAGGGAATATTTATTATAACCACCTCCCCCACAACATTTATTTTAGCTTAAATTTGTTTATATTATATTTAGCCTTTACATTGCCCATATTTTATCTTCTTTTTAAAGTAAATATAGAAAAGAGGTGGTATGGTTTGGGAACTTGTCTCACACTTATATCAGCTCTGTGGTGTTGAGTAACTTCATTTACCTCTCTGAGTAAATCAGAGTATGTCACTATAACTCAATTTCTTTTCTAGTTCCATCATATATATATATTCCCATTAATAATTTTCAACCTACCTTCATATGAGGATGAAATTGAATAGTATAAATAAAGTATTTGGCATTTAGTATGCACTGAAATGAGGAAAATTTTTGTGTTGGCATTATCATTTAGATGACTGTCATGGATGAAGTGGTCACTTGAGCTTGCTATTCAAGGGACAGTCTCTAGCTGAGTATATGTCTGTCCTTTGGAAAGATAAGAGCAAAGCAGACTATTTCCCTTTCTCTCTTGCCCTTGCCTATCACCCAAGACTATAAAACTAACCACCAGCCAAACAACACAATGAAAGAATCAAGAGGTCACAACAATGACTTATATTTAATATCCTGGATCACAGACGAAAGGTCTTTCTTATTTTGGCTTTAAGATGACGTTGCTGTTGAACTTGAACTTCGTATCTCTTAATCTCTGCCTTATCCGACTCTTGTCTCTAATTATCACCTGCCAGCAAGCCATTTCTCAGTCCAATCTAGGTGACCCTGGGTTCCTTTCCCAACCATGCAGCCTCCAAATTACTTCTGGATGGCCAAGTCACCTGGAGTCAGACTCAGTTGGAGTTGGAGACAGAGCTTTGCTTTCTCATGTGGCTTTCAGGAATGCACAGGTCACAGAAACACCCCCTACCCACCCCAGCCTCACAATTGTATGGGCCAGTATGATTGCAGTGGGTAAAAAGTTAAGAGGAAAGGGCACTAATGTTCACCCCCCACACCCCCACCCCCAGGCATCTGAGTCCTAGGGACCATGTTCACCTTCAACGCTTCTTTCCCTTCAGTGTGTGTGTGTGTGTGTGTGTGTGTGTGTGTGTGTGTGTGTGTGTTTTCAAGGAAGGACTCACTCTGCATCTTCTTAAAAAGAAGAGAAAGTTCTAACAATAAAAATGTTTCTCTTCACAGAGCTGTGAGAGTTCTATTCATTCTGGGATTAGTTAATTCTCATGACCTTTTAACAAGACAGCACTTTTGCACACTTAGATGAGATAATTGATTCTAATGGGGGAAGAAGTGCTGCTCATTTAACTGCATGTATCTGAGTTGTCTGCAGTTCAAACAAGTTCTCCATTACCTTTGGAGTTGCCAATATATAGATTAAAACAGTAAGAAGGTAAGCAGAAATGTGAGCTAATTCAATCTTGGAAACAGAGTGCTCCCTCCTTCCAGGCAAGTGAACTGTTTTATTGTTATTATTGTCACCTCTCAGAGGAGTGGAGAGCAGTATGAAGCACCTTATAGGAATCTGGTACTTAAATCAGTGCTCAGTAAATGTCACCTACTATTGTCACTATTATTATCAACAGCACCAATGTAGAGGTCAGAAAACATGACAATCACACATATGTGCAGTTTGCAATGCACTTTTGCCACATGATACTTCATTGATAGCAACTGTCTTTTGCAATATTAGTATCCCATTTCTCAGTTTGGATACCTTGACTACAATTCAAAACCAGTTTTCTTACCTCTGGTCCCACTCCACAGTAACCAAAGGGAAAGCAAAGGGTTGATCTCATGACCATTGCTGGGTATGGCCTCCTGACTAAGTCAAACGTGTGTGTCCCCTGGATGGCTTGTGTTTGAACCTGAAGTCAGAAGCATGCGCTATATGCTCTAGGCACTCTATGGGTTTTTTTTTGCCTTGAAGGCAGTCACACACTCCCTCAAAACCACCATCTGTGACATCTTCCATAAGATGGAAGCCAGGAGCCATAGCTGCCTCTCCCTCAAGGATCCCGTGTTGCTACCTAAAAAGAAGTAAAAGTCTGGAGGCCGTTGACATGTTGAAGGAGCAGTCTTTCTAATGCCTGCATTGCTAGACTCAAGTAGGGAGGGGCAGTGCAGCTAAGTAGGTGGAACCTGGGCCTCCAAGCCAGAAAGACTAGTGGTCTGTGTTTGGGGGATTTGAGCAGCTTGGGTTTCTCGTCTAGTCTCTGTCACTTGCTAGCCATTTCACCTTGCATACATCATTTGGTCTTGTTGTGCCTTGGTTTCTTCATCTGTAAAATGGGGTTATTAATACCCTTCAGGATTGTCATGAGAGTTAAAGGAAATGTTGCTTTTAATACTCTTAACACAATGTGTAGTACATGGGGAGCACTCATAAACAATAGTTTTATGATTGTCATAAATTTCAACTAACCTGAGTTTTTAGATTAATTTATTTATTACTAAGACATAATATCTGTACATCTTTATGGAGCATAAGATGATAATTCAGTATACATGTATACAAATGAATAATGTTCAAATCGGGGTAATATGCATTTCCCAACTCCTCAGGCATTCATCATTTTGTGTACTGGGAAATTTTGCCTTCTGAGTTTTAATGTATACCTCTGTAAACTGGGTCTAGTGGGGCTGCCAAGAGGATTGGACATAATATACATATGTTACCTGGCATGCTCCCTGTCCCATTGCAGGACCTCAACAAGTGCAACTACTATGGCCTTCATCTGTCTGTGGATCTTCTCTGCATTCTTGAGGCCTTCCTTCTGGATCAGCCACCTCCTCCTCTGGGCCTTATCCTTCTCAATAGACTTTGTTATCTGTCTGTCTTCCCTCCTTTCCTATGAGCTCATGGAAAACATGGATGGCCTGATTCGATGCCATCTCTGTAGGTTGCTTCCAGATCTTTCCTATTACACTGCTGGCTATAGAGTGGGCTTTTAGAAAATGTTCATCATTGGAACAAAGGAGCAAAAGCAGCTCACAGCACCTGGGCGGAAGGGTTGGGAGACTTGAGTGTTTCCTCCATGTGTGGGAAATCGGTGTAGGCCTCTTGAAGGTGGTGAGTCTGGATGAGTCTTGAATCCAAAAGTGGGATTTAGGCAGGTGCTTTGTACTATATCACAAACTTTTTTGGAAACAGTCTTCCTAGCCCTTTCAGGCACTGTGTCTCAAACAACATTCATGCTTTGTTGTCTCGTGATTTTTTTTAGATTGTTGTATGAGACTATTTGCAATTGCTACACTGGAAAATGTTTTTTAAACAGAAATGCATACACATGGTACACAATGAAAAGGTACAAAAGATACATGGTGAAAAGCAAGTCTCCCTCCTCCCCTGACCCTACAGCTTTTTCCTTCAGAGGACATACCCACTGTTATAACTATCTTTCATATCCTTTTTGAAATATTCTGTACAAATGCAGAAATTTATTTTTAACTCAAAGGTAGTTTGTCAAATACAGTCAGCTATACATTATAGTTTTCTTTCCAGAAAAATATATAAAAAGCTTTTTCATTCTCCTGTATGGTTATACTATTTTGCTGTAGATAATAGCTTATCTAGCCCCTATCAATGATTGGTTTGTAACATTTTGCTATTACAAGTTATACTGTGGTGAATAGGCTTATATGCACACCATTTAGTACATGTGTGAGTATACAGGTGAAATTTCAAGAATGGAAACTTTAAGTTCCAGGGTAAAGAGTGTATATATTTTAAATTTGATTAGATTTATCAAATACCAGTTTAATCTCACATTAGCAAAGTATGAGAGTACTTGCTTCCCAAATCTCTGCCAATATAGTATATTTTCAGTCCTCTTTATCTTTGCCAAACCATATGTGAAAAATAATATTTCAGAGTTTAACTTACATCCCTTTCACCATGAGTAATGTCAAGAGTCTTTTCCTATGATGCAGAGTCACTGGTATTTCTTATTCTGTAAACTGTCTGTTCATATCCTATGCCTATTTTCCTACTGGGTTGTTTGATTTTGCTTATTATTGTGAAAGTTATTTTTCCATTAAGGAAATTAACTCTTAGTGATACAAATTGTAATTTTTCCCTCTAGATTGTTATTTATCTTTTGAAGCAAAAGGCCAAGACCTCCTGAAACTCCCCGTCCTGGCTCAACCAGACCGTGAGCCCCTCGAGGGCAGGGTCAAGCCTTAATCGTCTGTGTCTCCAGTCCCCTGTGCAGGGCCTGGCACTGTAAGAGCCCCTTTCCTGGGCTTTTGTTGAACTGAACTGAATGTCTGTGTTCCCCACCCGTCCCACCCTCCCCTTATGGCTTTGGAGCTCCATTTCCACCTCCAGCAGAAAAAGATGACTTTTCTCATTGCTCACCACAGCCATGCACCTGTTTGGCCTAAACTGGCACCTGCAGCCGATGGAGGGGCAGATGTATGAGATCACGGAGGACACAGCCAGCAGTTGGCCTGTGCCAACGGACGTCTCCCTGTATCCCTCAGGGGGCACTGGCTTAGAGACCCCTGACAGGAAAGGCAAAGGAGCCACAGAAGGTAGGGTTGCTGCGTTGTCTGTGTTGTGAGTCCTCTGTGTCTGCCTTTGAACCAAGGAGACCTCCATCATGCACGTCCTGTGCCTGGCTCACAGCTCCATGCTCTAGCGCTTCCTCCATCCCTCTGCACTCCACGCCGGCTGCCAGCCCACCTGTGTCTTCATTGCAGTTCCTTGTCACTATGAGCTCAGAATGTGCTCTGGCAGGGTTCATGGTGCTCAGTGATATCCCATCCCATGCCTCAAGGGGAGCATCATGAGTGTTCACACTGCTGGGGTGGCCATCTTTGTGTGGGGTCAAGACAAGCTCTTCTGGGGAAATCTCATGGGCTGAATGGACATCTGCAGGAGTGGGGAGTGGTGAGGGGGTTAGATAATGTGTTATAATGGGAAGGTTTCTGGATCTCGTGGTTTAATGATAACACTACTTCAGGTATCTAGCATTTACCAGCCATGTGACCATGAGCAAGTTACTTAGTTTTCCTGAGCTCCATTTTCCTCATCTGCAATAACAATAGTCATTAATATTTGCATAGTATGTTTGTTTCAAAGTTGTTTTTTTAATCAAGATTATTTCATTTCATATTTAATCCTCACAGAAACCCTGTGAGGTAAGTATAATAATTTTTGCCCATTTTAGATGCAAAAACTAAGAATTGTGTTAATTGACTTGACCAGAGTCACACAGCCAATAGATGGTGGAGTATGGAATATGATCCCGGGGCTCTTGCCCTCTGCATAATCTTTCTTACCTGACCCCATCCCACAGTTACAGGACCCCAAAAGAAGTGTGGATGTGAAATCCTATAATATAATAAAACATGAATATTTCTTTCAATGACAGAAATGGTGGTGGCAATTGGATTTTGGCATTTTTTAATGGGAATCCATAAGCCTATGTTCCGAATGTCTTAGAGATCTTTCCAACATGCCATAGACATATGTTCTTTCAATGTTAGCCAAGAGCAGTGCAGACTCACCAAAACTGGCACTAAGAAAGTCGTCTGAGCTCACAATTCAGAATGGTTGTCATTCTGGGCAATATACGCATCCCTTTTCCTGCATCTGCTGTGACCTACATTATCTTTCTGGTTTTCTTCATAAAGTAGCTATAGCTAGCCTTCATTGCTCATCTTTACTCTCATCTCTGTGAACTTAGAAGTCATGTCTTCTGAGCCTCTCTGTTCTTTCAAGGATTTGTATTCCAGCCATTAGTTTGGTTAATAGAGTGGCATATTCTTGGTCACAGTATCTACTTATGACCTCTGAGATAATGATCTTGAAGTCCAAAGTCAACTCTTGACCTATGGTCATCATCAAGGGAAGTAAAAACTGGGCACATTTCCAAAGAGCTAAACCAGAACCCCTGCCCAGTGTTTTGAGGGCAAAGCTAATCTCCTTTGAAAAGGTTTTAAGACTTAAAACACTGCATAATTTACATTTTTTGTCCTTAATAGAATATGGAAGGAGATAGTATGACTGAGGCCATTGGAACCGCTTTGGGTTAGGAGTCAGGAGCCCTGAGTTACAGTCTAATTGTTGCTACTGAACTGTGGTACAACCTTAAGCAAATCCCCTGAACAGATGTTCTGGGCTTCATTTCCTTCCTCTTCAAAAGAATATTGAAAAAAAAAAGAATATTGAACTCGATTTTTCTATAAGGTGCATTGAAATTTGCAAGTTCTGCATATGAAATTAGTAATAGAATCACCATATAATTAGCTCATGGCTCTACAGAATTTTTTTCCAAGATGGCCCTGTCCATGGTCCTGCATTTTGGCTTGTGATGCTAATATTAGTTTATAGTGTCAGGTGGCTTAGGTAAATAGCATAAAGGGAAGAGTGTTTTTTAGATGAGCATGTTAAAAACATAGATTTAAAATATGCTTAACCCTCAAGGAATTGGCTGAGGCTCTCACTTAACAAAATGTGTTTTCTTCTTTCCATGATCTCTAACAGACATTCTTTAAACAGGAGTTAGATCTATCTGAAATCTCCCACTCTAATGAAATTAGTTTGTGGGTTGTTTCAGTTTTGTTTAGTTTTTCCCAAGGAGCAGGAGGTGCAGATAAGAGGCAACACAAAATTGCACAGACTTATTGGTTTATTTTAATTGGAGTATTTTTGCTTAAAGGGATTATCTGTCATTACTGATGCAAATGGAAATCCTGTTTACCAACTCCTTAAATGCAGTGCAGTGCTGGAAAGTGGTCAGCATCAGAAGCAATTACTGTGATGTAAAATATATCATTCTATAAAACAGAGGACAAAGCTTCCTATAGTTTATGTGAGACCACATGGTTCTTAAGGTTTGTGCCCTGGTCAAACCAATGTCTACTCAGTTTATGTTTTTAATTGTGATGCTAAAACTCTAGTTCCTTAGACATATCCCAAGGGGAAAAGCCCTTAACTCTGAAGTAAGTGCATATTTCTTATCCCTTCTGAGGGTATCAGGGAAGAGAGCTGATTCCAGAATTAAGATTAGAGTTCCTGCTCCACAGTGCAGGGGAAGCAGTGTAGTGTGATGGAAGATAAATACTCCGGAGCCTCGACGTCCAGGATGTGATTCTTGACCCTGCTTTTTATTGGTTCCGTTAACTCTTGCCAGTTACTCCATATCCCTTGGCCTTAGTTTTGTCATCTGTAGAGCAAGGTTGACAACACCTTTGCTTTCAAAGCCTAGCAGTAATGACGCATTCAGCAAATGTTCATTCCTCTTTTCTTGTCTGTTCGAATCCCCAGCCATTCTCTCTTGGGTATTAAAATCCAGACTAATTAACATTTACCCCCAACAGATCCTCAAATGGTTTGGGGGTATTTTTAAATATTTTTAAAGGGTATATATATTTAAATTATGCAAATTAAATATATGATAATCCCTTATCACATTTTTCATGTCTTTGAGAGTAACATCAAACTACAATTCATCCTATATTTTCAAAGCAGCTGTAACCATTTCAGGGTCGTCATGGGACAGAAACCAAATGCAGCAGCTTTTCAAAGCAAAGCCACAAAAACTTGTGTTATGCATTAATGGGGAAGGGGGGGGAAAGCATTGAATAAACAAGCATTTCTGATGGTTGAATTGGTGGGCTAGGGATAGCATTTTCTTCTTTCTACAATGAAATCAAAATTGCCCATCAGTTTGAACCATGCAAATTGCTGCACACAGGCTCAGCTGGGCTCTCCAAAATGGAACAGCTTATTTTGATAACCAAATAAATTTCAAACAGTTGATAAGGAAACTAAAGGATTCTTTGTGCAAGTTATTGCATTGTAAAGAACCAAAAAGGTAGAAGGAGGGGGAGATTGTTAGTTGGTTAGGAATTTAGAACCTATATAGTTAGGTCTCAGTTCAGAAAAGTATAGATGGTGATTGTAAAGCATATGGAATTTCACTTCTTCCAAATCTTTCTTGTTTGACCAAGCTATCCAACCATTTCAGCAATTCATTGAGAGATTTTATTTTATAGGCATGATTGCTAACTGTACAAAGAAAAGGATTGTCACCAGTGCAATATGTCCTGTGAAATCTAATGATATTGTTGAGAAGACCCTAATTCTGAGCTAAGCTCTGTAATTTTTGGTAAAGTTCTGAAAGCACCCAATGTTGTTATAGTGTACTTCTCACGGATGTCTTGAGACTCTGACAACTCTGGGACCTCTTTGTAGATTTCTAATTCATAAAAACAATCAACTTGAACCCGAGAAGGCTAGCAGTATTTTTAATGGGTCTTAGATATACCTGGTCTATCTTGATATTAGCCTGCATATCCATGAATTAACAGAACCATTGCTCCTTAAGAGGGCAGGTGTACCCACCACACTGAGAATGTCTTTTTAGAGTTTTAATTAATTGTTCATTAATTCAATCCTCTTAGAAACCATATTCTGATAAATAAAGAGGGAGCCCAAATGATTTCAACTCTAGTTTCTTAAGCTAAGTCTTAAGCATCCCCGTGCCTCCATATGCAGATTTTAATTGTGTTGCAGGAATCACTGAAATACTAAATGAAGGAACCTGCCAACGTAGTTGGAACTCATTAGACAGTAGTTTGTACTACTAATAATACCATTATATCTATCTTTCTCACTATTTCTCCTGCTAATATTTATTACCATTATCTTCCAGAACATGGGTAGGATAAGATTTTTATACACAGAGCTTTTCTCCACCTGATCTAGCCTCTCCCCTCCCTCATTGCCTCACCATTGGTGGATTTTGCTTTGTCATAGGAAGTTTTATTTCCTAGTGTTTATGGATGGTGCTCAGAATTAAGAACAAAGAATCTTACAGGATTTGAAAAGAGGAAGACAATAGGGTTTTTTTAAAATTTTTTTTTAGTTGATATGGACAAGTATCTTTATTTTTATTTATTTATTTTTATGTGGTGCTGAGGATTGAACCCAGGCCCTCACATGTGCAAGGCAAGCGCTCTACCAATGAGCTACAACCCCAGCCCTGGCAATAGTGTTTTAAAAAGACAAACCAGGAGGGAGGTGTTTCCAGCCCCCAGTTCAGCCAGTCTCAGGGGGTCTTCTCCCATTGGCTAAAAGGGATCAGCAGGCTGTTCTCTCTTTTCCCTCAATAGTCCCATTCCACTGGGAACCAGATCCCCCCAATTCAAGGTCCTAGTGGTGGGAAGGATATGCCCCAAACCAATATGTACTATTTTTATCTCATTGTACACACAAGGAAGACAATGTTTTCTCCCAGTGGGCCTACCTCATTGAGATACTAGAAAGTGCTATAACAGTCTCCCTTTGTCACCTCCTCTGGGGTAAGAACCAACATACTTATGCTGTTGTGCCCTACAGAGCTCAGAGGGCATCTTCGGGCTGGCCTCTGACCTGTAAGCCTATAGAACTTAGCTGATACAGTGGCTGTCTCCTGATATATGCTCAGTGAAGGAGAAAATGAACCATGCAGGCATCTCCAGCAGCATGCTAAAAAGAAAGAGCAGTTTTCCATTATTTATTTTCAGACATAGGATCTATTTGAATGCAGACAATTCTCAAATCGCATCAGTTCTGACTTCCACCGACTCACAAAGGAAATGAGCCCTTGGAATTAGCAGTCTTGTGCTTCTTTCTCTGCAGTTCTTAGGAGTAAAAAGTTCAGCACATATCCTGCTTTTACTCCTTCTTAGTTCTTCCTCCCTCACGGAATTAAAAGCTGAGGGTACATTATTTTGTACCTGGAATATAAAAGGGTCACAGAACTGGGAACCCACAAAATCAGATAAAGAAGAATGTGAATAATTCTCTCCCATCTTAATGCTTTGTGAAGTTGGCTCCTGTCTTTGAAGTTTGTGAGTCACGGCAAAGTGGTTGGTGTGTCTGTATTTTCAAGGTAGAAGTCTGGGACATGTTCCTTCCATAAGGAATTCAATGCAAACTCTTTCCCATACTAATGACAGAATACTGGTGGCACTTTTATTGATAGCATGCATTTCAACTTTTTTTGTTGGCACATTTTTAATTAAAATAACATTTAACGGTTTGAAGCTAAAAACCTGATGTTTCTGCCTAGGAGTTTAAAGGGAATGATAACATATGGAGAAGTTTAACATTTAAATTGAATTTTATTATTTAAAACAGTAAAATATTTTATGACTACAACAATACCCTGCCAAGCTCCATTTCAGCATTAAATGTGCTTTGTAAGGAGTCTCACAAAGCCAGGGAAAAAAAGACATTTTAATTTCTTATTCCCCAAATGCTTTTTATAAAAAGTTCCACAAACGTGTTTTCTTTACAAATGGATTCTTGTTCTCTTCAAGCATCTTCTAACATCTCTGACAACACAAAAAGCCTCGGAGCCAGAATGCCCAGGGGTCCTTCCTAATGACAAACAAAATGTAGCCTGCTGACTTGATCTGGGTCTTCCGGGCTACTAAGGATGGCCTTCCTCATGTCTCTGTGGTCTCCCTTGTCCCTTCCCTACTTTTCAGAAGGCCGATGTCTGACAGGAAGTTAAGGTTTATCTCTTTCATGTGAGTGTGTTTAATTACTTAAGAGGGGAAGTTTGATAAACAGCCTTCCTTCCTGGCCCGGTGTCTCCAGAAAGCAGTCACTCTCCTGATTGGTGACAGAAATGGGCAAGAGACCTCACCCCTGACCCTCCATAGGGATGCTAGGCATCGGGCGGGGGGCCTGGGTTAAGTTTCCAAGTATATTCTAGACTTTTGTATGAACTTGAGAAATTATGTCAACTTGACCTTCTTTAACATAAAAATGATATTCACCTCCATCCAAAGACCAAGAGGGATTTTTCAGACATGTATCCTCCCTTTGAAGGACTTTCTTCCTCATCTTTCTCAACCCACATCCGTGCTCCAAACACAAACCCCCATCCACGTAGCTGACCTCAGAATTTGGCTTCTGATTTATACACCATCCAGTGAACTTTTAAAATACATAGCTCCACTCAAGTCACATCCCCCACTGCTGGAAAACCATTCCAAGTCGGAGATTCAGTACCCACACCTTGCTCCCTCCAGCCTGCCTATTTTACCATGCAGCTCTTTATACACACACTCTCACAAAATCACAAAGTTATTCTCATGTGACTGCAAATGATTATTTTTAGGATCAAAATATATTTTAACAAGCTGTGGAATTATACAGTAAACAGATGGCCCTTGGGGAGGACCCATACATACTGCTCTGGAAGAATGCATATTTTTAGCAGAACAATTTGAGCATCACTGTGGTGGGGGGCAGTTCTGAACCTTCTTACTCCTGTGAGTAGGGGGATGCCTGCTGGCAGCGGAACATTACAGAGGAGTGAAGCTGAGCAGAGTCCTGGGTGCTGGGACCCTGATTCCTTGTGTCACTTGTGGTTAACCAAGATGCTTTTGTCTTCCTTCCTTCTATCTTGGTAGGAAAACCCAGTAGTTTCTTTCCAAAGGACAGTTTTATAGACTCTGGAGAAATCGACGTGGGGAGACGGGCTTCCCAGAAGATTCCTCCTGGTACTTTCTGGAGATCTCAGGTGTTCATAGACCACCCTGTGCATCTGAAGTTCAATGTGTCTCTGGGAAAGGCAGCTCTGGTTGGCATTTATGGCAGAAAAGGCCTTCCTCCTTCACATACTCAGGTAAGCAGAACCCTACCTGCCTACTGACCTCCTTGTGCTCCTGCTCAAATCTTTACCCAAGTCAAGAAGCCCAACCCTGATCCTAGAGCCCAAAGGGAAGTTGGTGTATTTTAAAGGCCTTTTATCCATTTGCCACCCTCTCAGACCCTGCCTTTCAGGCAAGTGAGACTTAATCCCTGAGGCTTTTTGCAAGGAAGAAATTATGAAAAATTTCTCAGTAACCTTTCTGCTATTACTCAGTCTCCTAAATTGTGTTACCCAGGAAATGTTATTGAGAGAAAAAAAAATAGACAGTGAGTTTGAGTCCTCTTGTTATTTGCTGTGTAACCTGGTATTCATTACTCATCCTCTTCTAAGCCAGTTTCCTAATCTGTACCAGTGCCCACTTTGCAGGGCTGTTGTGAAGAAGAAAGAGTAGCATTTATAAGGCAGCCAGCATACGGCCTGGCTCAAAGTAAATGTTACTCCCCTAATCTCTGGCATTCCTTCTCTCCTTCAAGGTTACACTTTATGCAGAAAGATGTGCACCAGAACCTTTGAAGAACTTGTCCAAAAGGCTGGGGGTGTGGCTTAGTGGTAGAACATGTGCTTAACATGTGCAAGGCCCTAGGTTTGATCCCTAGCACCAAAAAAATAAATAAATAAATAAAATGAAAAAATAAGAACTTCTTCAAGATGATTGGCATATTACTAATAATGAATGGCATACAGAAGAGACTTATGCAATGTCCTCCTAGCTCTGGAATTGGAGTAATATAAATCATAAGCATCCTCAGGTGTTCTAAGGCCACATGCAGTCTTCCTAACCCCGGTAGTCAGTTGAGATTTATAGTTATAAGCTAGACAGATAAATTTGCTAAGGATGGAGTCACAGAAAATAGAGGGAGCTTGAGCCCCTGATGACTGCAGAACTGCCATGCTAGTCCTAGAATTCATGCCTCCACACAGCTTTCATGAAGTAGAATGGCTACCTATCTTTTCTGTTTGTTTTTTAAGAGCTAGAAAGATGGATGGCTACTCAATTTGCTTGCTTGCTAATAGGTCAGTAGGGCTTAACCACCTATCTGTTATTAACACTGCATGTCTGTCTTATCTGGAGTCTTATGCTAGCAGTCTCAGATCAATTGGCATTTGAATTTCACACAGCATGCAATTATTGATAGACTTTTGGACTAATCCAGTTCAGTTCTTCTAAAATATCTCCCTGAAACTGGAGCCATTTAGAAAAGATTATTGACTAAAGACAGATATAAACCAAATCTTCAACTGTTTGTGAAGAACATTCCATTCCTACCAACACTCCAATCCCAGCCTGAGACCCTTGAGGTTCCATCAGTACTTGTGTAGAGCTCAGGACTGGGTTTCTAATCTTGGGCCAACATTGAAAGAGCATGGTTCTGTTTTAAATGAGGCCAGGTGAAGACTTGCCACACTTGCAGCAAAAAATATTTCCAAGACTAGGAAATAATGCCCGAATGATGCCACATTCACAAGAGAGGAAGGAGAGTATTACCATGAAATATAGGATTTGAGTTGGTTGATAGCTTTCCTGCAGCTTCTGCCTCTCTGTTTCCTTATGCATTCCCCCACCCCGCCCTGCCCCCGCCAGGAGAAGCCCAAAGAAAACATGGCATGTGCTGGAGCAGATCCGCTGCTAATCATACTTGTTTTGTGCTTTAGTTTGACTTTGTAGAGCTGCTAGATGGAAGGAGGCTCCTGACCCAGGAGGCACGGAGTCTGGAAGGACCCCAACGCCAGTCTCGCGGTGTCGTTCCCCCCTCCAGCCATGAGATCGGGTTCATCCAGTATCTGGACTCAGGAATCTGGCACTTGGCCTTTTACAATGATGGGAAGGAGTCTGAAGTGGTCTCCTTTCTCACCACTGCCATTGGTAAGAAGCTCCAACTTCTGCTGTCTCTTTGGGTAGGAGGATACTTGGGACTTTGGGGGTTAATGCCAACAAGAGAATGAACGTGTCTTACTCAGAGCTGTAGATGCCACTCAGAGTATGGGGTGGGGCTGTCCTGCCTGGGCATGCTGGAGGAGGACTCAGCATGAGATGCAGGTACAACACGACAGACAGAGGGGCCATCCTGATACCTTCCTCATGCTGTCTGTGTGATGATGTATGGAGCAGCAGCCACCTTTCCAGACCAAGGGGATGGAACTAAGAACCAGACGGGAGTCTTGGATGACTGGCCACATGGCAGGAACATCTCCCCTCTTGGCTCTTGGTTCTCACCTTTTCATCTTCTGAGTCTCACTTGGTTCAGTTCGCTGACTTATTGTTTAGATTTGGCTTGATTTTTGATTTTGGAGTCAACAATCTCTGGGAAAGAGGATAAAGGCTGGAGAGAGAGTAAGAATAGCAGCACAGAGGGCTGGAGGAGCCATGTGGTCAGTCAGGTGTTACTGAGAGCAGAGGTATCCTGGTCTCTGACAAGGGGGAGCCCTGGTGTTTTAAATGAGTACAAACACCATCACTCTTAATCATGCAAAAGGGCATGGCCACCTCAGGTCTATGGGTGTCTAGGTAGCCTGCTTCCCTCTTGGAAGAATTTCTCTTCTTTACTAACATAATAGATAGAACCCATCTCCTCCTTAGGTGACCATGGTGTGCTGAGGGACATAATCATCTTGGTGGTTTGGGTCAGAAAACGTGTTCTGAGTTCTGAGTTCTGAGTCTCTATTGGATGTACTGTGATACAGCCTGGAGATAAAATCTCGAGAGAAAGACAGGGCTTCATGAACCAGAACACCTGGGAATGGAGTGTCTGCCTAACGGACATCTCTGTGTCCTTTGGAGTTTACCTGAGAACTCTATCTCAGTCTATGACTGGGAGTCTCTCTGACATGGAAAATGGAGTTGAATGAACATCTCTGAACTTGATACCAGGTTTCCTAAACTCATGCGAGACCCTGGTTCTTCCTTCTAAATAGCAGTGGTCATTTCAGGCCATTTTATTCTAATTCACCATTTCATCCTTAGTTTTGAGGCAGAGGGAATCTCCCCATTAAATGCAAGGCATGGTTAATAAGCTTCTGCTATCAATGCAGCCTCATGGCAAAGTGAAGGAGGTGGGATCATCAGGCAGCTGGCTCTGATGAAGGAAACATCCCTCAGTGCTGCCCTATTTTAGAGGTCTGTCCTAGCTGCAGGACTCAGACTGCCTGGAGGGCAGTCTTCGGTCTCCCTGGCACCCGGTGGGTCCCCATTGCAGTTTCCTCAGTTGGTGAGGGAGTGAGTGTGAGCATGGCCTTTCCTGTGCCCAGGCTCCCATTAGCAGGACTGTGGACAGTCACAATCTCAGCAGGTGTGCTGCCATTGGATTCTGCCCTGCATGTCTTCTTGAAGCATAGTGCAAAGCATGCTCAGGTCCAAATCTCCACCATGAGCTTGAGCTTTCACCCCACACAGATCACTCAAGTTTTTCAGCTCTTGGGGTCTCAAGATTCTGGAATTTGAAGCTGCAGCTTAGCAGTTGGAGGTAACATTGAGATGGAAAGTGCAGTCCCAGTCCTCATCTTGATAGCCCAGTTCTGGTCCTCTCCATCAATGAGAGTGTCATTTTGTGGGTTTTGCTAGGCTATAGTATCTGCATCTTTTCTCTTTCTGGACATGGTGGCTTCAATTTAGGGACAAAATTATCAAATTATGGTGGTGCCGAAGTTATAACTCCCTGGTCTCCCAGCTCAACTCTTCCTAGACACAGTTCACAAGCAAGAATAGAGCACCAGGTTTGCACAGAACTAGGAGTTTTTATGGTAAGATTTCTGTTTTAAGAATGGTATAAATATGAAAGGATATTAATTTAAACTCCCAAAGAAAACTACTTTTAATTATGATATGCATCTTTGAGAAATAAAATGGAGATAAGATTTGCCAACTCGTGGCTTGTCAGTGACAGCTAGCTTCTTTGTCTTAACTGGGGTGATGGTCCTGCTTTTCCCCTGGCTGCTCTGTTTGCCCCTTAACCCTGTCATGTCTATGGGATATCTTGTACTTCTCAGACTTTAATGTACTCATGAACCACTTGGGGGGTCTTGTTAAAGTGCAGAGTCTCTTCCAGCAGGTCTGGGGGACCTGAGATTCTGCATTTCTGGCCAGCACCCAGTGATATTAATGCTGCTATGGACCACATTTTGAGTAGCACAGGTTTCTGGTACCTCATTAGTGGTTCTCAAACACTTTGGAACAAAGAACTCTGTGGGAGGCTAGGTAAAAATTCAGATTTCTGGGCCTTTCTTCAGAACTCCTGAATGCCTCCAGTCGGGCCAAGTGATGGTGATTCTGATGGTCTGTCAACAGATTTTGAAAACAAACACCACATGAGGGACTACCCTTCGTTCCTTCCTTCCCTCTCTCTGTCCCTACTTAGTTTTGCAGCCATAGGCAGCCGTGTCACCTCACTGAATCTCAACTTTTCTTGTCCAGAAGCCAAAAATGTAAAAGTACTTTGCAATCCCCATTGTGAAGATTAGAGAGAGAGATATAAAATGCCTAGCACAGCTTCAGGCCTCCATATGTGCTCGATAAACGGAAGCTGTTAATATTCTCTGCCATCCTTTTTCTCCTTCCACTTTCTCTTGCTGGCTTTCTGACCTATCTGTCTCCATTCAAGCTACAGTGATTGTTTAATGAACACCGTTCTTTTTCCCCCCCTTTAATACAAAAACAGACCGATTCTGATGTTGCTATTAATACCTCTTTCCCCAAGAGTCCCTGGCATTGAGTCTCAGCTGTCTGTGATCATTACCTGTGAGCTGTGAGTTGTAATTTGTCTTGGCAGGTTAATTAAAAGTTTAGGTCTTGTTTTAGTGAAGTCATTATGGTCCCAATATACAATTGTAACTCTCGGGTTTGCTTAACACACAAATTGGAATATGACCCTCCCTTCGTTACACATGGAAATGCAGACCAAGAATTTTAAAAGATCTGAGTTGTCAGAATCCAGAGTATTATGTCTGTTTGTAATTAAGTAACAGGAGAAATAATTGTGTTTAATTTAATGAATGGCTGTATTGTGTACGTTTTTGCTTTTCCCTCCGTTTAATGCAATCCAGCTGATGATTTTTAATTAAATGAGTTTATCTTTTGCCTTGAAAAAAATCTAAGAGCCTTTTACAAACTGTATACACAAATATATCCTCACAGAGACCTGATGTCACCCGAGCTCCCAGGGAACAAATGCATGTACATACATGCTCACACATGCCCCGCGAAATCCAAGACAGTTTGAAAATAAAACATAGCAGCTCTTTTCAGAAAAAAATAGTCTGCCCCACCCCATCCCCCACATGCTCCTTGTTGAAGGAGGTAGGAGGACATAAACCACTCGCGGGGGTTTAATTCACCCCATCACCATTTACAAAGGGTTTTCGCATACATTCTTTAAATCTTGCAGGAACTCCATGAGGTGATTATTCTTATTTTTATTATTATCCCTGACTGCAGATAAGGAAATGGAGGTTCAGGGATGTTGAAAGAAAAGCTAGGAATCTGTCTGACTACAAAGCTCGTGATTTTCCTTCTTAAGCAATCTGTCTCCTCCCAAGATCCAGCCCCTTTGGGGCGCCCACACTCATTTGTTTCCCATCCATTTGTTTATTCAGCATTTAGCGAGCATCTACTGTGTTTGGGGAACCATGTTTATCACTCTCATATATGTAGCTTATTCCTTACAAGAGCCTTAGACAAGAGATCTTTTAAGCTCCGATTTACAGATGAAGAAGTTGAGGCTCAGAATTTAGTTGACTTGCTCAAAATTAAGAGCAAAGCCAGAATGAAAATTTGGACTCTAAATCCCACAAAGTCCCCACTGTGCCACAAGTAAATATTTTGTCATGGCTACTAGTAAATATTTTATTACTGTTTGTATTATATGAAACATAATTTCCCCTTGTTAACTTGCCTCCAATTATAAGTAACCATCTTACATCAACCCAGGAAGTTTTTTTGAGAAGTCGTTAAAAAGACCATGTAGAAAATCTCACAGCGTCCAAATTTTTAAAAATAAAAATACCTTTGTATGAATTTCTTGCAACCCCAAGACCTAACAAGTTAGTATTACAGCATTTGGGGTCTTCAGATAGATAGCCTCTTATCTTTTCATTTCAGTTGATGCTGAAGCATAAAAGGATAGATCAACTTGACATTGCAGCAATGTGAGCCAAGCTGAAAAATAACAGAGGTGTGTTACAGTGGATTTCAAATCCCAGAGGAGAGAAATAAGAATCATTGGCAGGAAACAAAGACTGGGAATTTTTATGAGAAACATGCTCTGAAGATCTTCTTGGTGCTAATTGAAGAGTCTGTTTATGCTCAGGAAGCCACTGGAAAACAATCCATGTCCAGAGACTAGACACAGATTTAGTCCCTTCCCTCCCTCCCTCTCTCTTTCCTCCTTCTTTTTATCCCATTATCCAATGAATATTGCATCCTTTCCCTTTTCCAAGATGGGGATGCAGGAAAGGTATGACATGGTTCCTGGCAAAAGTAGCTGGTAGTCTAGATTAAGCGAGATGAAAGCCTTATGGAGCAAGTGTCTCTAAGCCAAGGAAAAGAGCAAGAAAGGCCACCCCTGGAGCCACCAGCCCAAGGGCCAGGAGGGTTGGAGGAAGGGAAGGGCTTGTCCAGCTGGATGAGCCAGGGAAGGCTGTCTGGATGAAGTGACATTTGATCTGGACCTTAAAGTTTGGGCAAAATTTTCACATTTAAAGAAAGAAAATGGAGGAGCCTGCAGTGCTGCTCGATGGGAGCTCAGGGTGCCCTGAAGGGAGAAGCAGTAATCAAGGAAGAGCCTATGACGCCACCCTACAGAGAGTTCATAAGCACTGGGTGTCATGACAGGCTTTTGAGTAAGAGAATGAAATGATCAGAGGTGGGGGGGTTTATCTTAAGAGGCCCAGAACAAGAGTCCATTAATTTATGTGGTCAGAGGGTTACTGAGATTGAGTCTGTGATTTCATGAGTGCACTGCAGGGGGCTGGGTGCCAGGGAAGACAGAAGGGGCCCATCTGTGATACCAGTGATATTTTTCCTCTGATTTCCCCATGATCCATTCCTCTTTGTTTCTAGATCTGCCTAGATACTTGCACCTACATTTCTATCTTCTGTGGGTCATCAAAATTGGGTCCTTCATGATTTTCCAAAGACTGTGTTAGACTTGCCATTTTTTCATTTCCCTTGCTTTGATTGGGCATTAGCCTCTGAGTGCATTTACAAGGATCTAGGGAGAAAAATCCCCAGCATTATACACTGTAATTTGTGTAAGAATCTACATGACCTCAAGGAAGAAACTCAGAAAAGTGATTGAAGAACAATTTTCAGTTTTTAATAATCACCTTCCATACCCCACCTCATGTCCCCTTCCTTTGAATATACTCTAAGATAGAAACACAGCAATGAAGAATCCAGGTCTCTTGGTAATAAATTAACCTTCTTGTAAATGACATTGGCAGCACTTTGTGAAATTTCTAATGGAAACACTTCTTTGGAAAAATGCCCTGTGAATTCACCTCTCCTTGATATGGTGATTTATTTGGAGCAATCTGGTAAAAGTGGAATGAAATTGTAGGCCAAGGGAGAGCTCAAGTCATCACATTGGAGACAGACTGTGGCCAAAATCTGTTAGGAGGAAGAGAGCTAGGAATATCAGAATGCTATATCTGCAGAATCAAAACCTAGCCCCGCCAGCAGCTATCTCTGCTCACTGAAGGACAGGCTGCCCCACTGTCCCCCAACTCCTTCTGCTGCCCTGCAGTCTTATCGTGGACTGCTGAAACTGAATTCTCTACCTGGATTTTCATGGCAGGAAAGAAGAAAAAGTAGCCCAAGGACACCATGAGTGCCAAGCAATAAAGTTTGTCTCTTTGTAGGAAACACTAAGAAATGTGTTTAGTGTGTCCATAACCTAAATTTTATCCAATCAACATTTAAGTGAAGTTTTAATGTCCTTCCGCTCATTCTAAGTCTGGGGTGTTTCTATTCAGGGCCAGGATGGCAGTTCAGTAGTAGCATCAGGGACCAGGCTCTTTCCACCCTGTGCTCTACCATCCTTCCTCTGATTTATTGGTTTCATACCTGCTGCCTCATGGTCATAAGATGGCTGCTGCACCTCCTGGACTCATCCGCTTGTCTTGTAGAAAGAAGAAAGGGGAAGGATGCAGGAAAGCAGAATGTTTCCTAAATCATTTAACTTGCATTTTTTGGCAGAGTTGTGTCACTTGGACACTCAGAGCAAGAGGGAAGTCTTAAAGTGAATATTTTCAGCTTGGAACATTGGCACTCTGATCAAAATTAGGGTTCTCTCAGGAGGATGGGAAATGAATATTGGGATAGACAGCCAGCAATATCTGCCACAGACTTCATTAAGACATTTGGTTCACAAATAGTAACAGAGTCCTCTTACCATGTGTGAGATTCAGACCCAGGCATTAGGAACAGCCATGAGACAGGCAAGCTTGCTCCTGAAGACTTCATGGGCCAGTAAGTTAGAGGAGGTGAAGCTGAGAAAAGGAGAAGTCACCCATGTAACGAGGTAGAGGGAATATATTTTGGTTCAGGCTCTTTGTATCACCCAAGAAACCAAGGACTTCTATCAGTAAGCCTTGAAGCCTCTTGCTTGTTGCTTTCAGATGGACAGACAGCAGGAACAAGTCCTGATCAGTGGACACCAGGTGGTAGACAGACCTAGATAGGGTCAGTTTGTTAATTTATTCATTCAGTCAGTATTTACTAATTGCCTTTTCATATGCCATGTCCTGGGCAGGCATTCCATGTCATGGTATGTAAAACAGCCAAGCTTCCTGCCCTTGTACTTGTAGACATGCTTGAGACATATTAAGAGAGAGCCTCAAATCTATACATCCGTGGAAAAGTCCATGATCATAAATGGCACATTAACACTGTGGCAAAGAAGAGTGGGCTGTCGGGAAGCAGTGGGCCTCACACAGCTGGCTGGGCCAGGTGCATGATGAGCTGTTCAGATGAAAGTTGGAGGAGGAATGTACAAAGCAGAGGGAAGAAAGTAGAATATATGCAAAAGCCTGGGACAGGAAGTTTCTGGGAGTGCTCCAGGAACCCTATGGGGTCACATTGTGGGTGTGGCCATCAAAGGACTAAACGTATCAGGAAGGACTGGAGAGGCCACCGAGATCCAAACTGCTCAGGGTCTTAGAATGCTTTGTGAAGGGTATCATTTTGTTTTCAGTTTAGGTCAAAGGCAACAGGAAGCCCCTGTGGAAATCTAGGTCACTTAATCTGATACACATATGCAAGCATTCCCAGGAAGAACTGGGAACGTGTTAGGAGGCTCTTCCACCTGTCTAGGCAGGGCTAATGCTGTCTGCTCCAGAATGGAGGCCTCAGAAGTGGCGAGGAGGGAGCAGATTTGAGCCATTTTACTGCCCCTTAGAGACTGTTGGCCAGCTCCAGGGGTTAAGATGACATTTCTAAGGGAAGGAACAAATGGAGGGCAAAACAAAGGAGGGCAGAAGAGATCCTTCATTAAGGTGAGTTTAGATAGGCAGCTGGCAGAGGGGCCTGTGGGGGGTCAGAACTGGGAGGCAGGACCAGGAGAATATGCTGGTGGAAAGCTCAGTGGAGAGAGTCCAGGTACTTGGGGCCTCATCCACGTCAGCAGTTCAGCCACCTCCTCCACCCACAGCCACCATGCGCCTCACTCCATGTTCAGTTTATGTTTTTGCCACTTGGGTTAAGGAATGCCAGAAGCCTTCACACACCTTTCATTTGTTTAACTTTCACTCTTTTGAAGATGAGAAAACTGTGGCTTCTCAAAGTCATAAGACTTATCTAGGGCCACACAGCTACCGATGGCAGAGCCAGGATCATAGTTCTAACCACCAATTAAGTACAGATTCTTTGCCAGGTACTATACTCAGTACATCATCATTTCCCAAACAACCCATGAGTCAAGTTAAATATATTTTCCATGTTATAGATAAGGAAATTGAGGCTCAGAGGTCAAATGTCACTGGCCAAGATTTCACAGTCAGGAACCAGCAGTTAGGTTAGCAGTATGCATGACCTTTCTTATACACCAGTGAGCAGATCTGCATCCAGGTTTCTAATGTGGTGATATCCATGTGTGTTCTGATCCACTCATAGTCAGAATATCATAAAGATAAACATGGACTTAGAGATGATGCCCCTAGGCTTGCAGAGTACCAGTGGCTCACAACTCATGGGACTTTCAGCCTTGTTTAATACAAAACCTCTGCCCAGGCCTCACCCTGCTAAAGAAACCTCTCCTCCTTCCCTCCCTCCATTCAGATGGGGAGTTTTCAGTAGAAGATATTTTCTTAGTAATGGTTTTATTTTTTAATGGATGAATAAGTGTCCTGATAGCTCTATGCTTTGTCAGTTGCTCATCCCCATCCTGCTCATTGGGGGTTCTGCAGCCACACTGCTGTTTGGGGAGGGTTCTCCCACAGTGGTTGGTGTCTTCTCTCTTTTCCTCTATGGTGCCACTGACATGAAGGACATCATTAAAAGTGTGGCCTCTTGTCCTGTAGCACACCCTTAGAAATAATCTAGCTGCCACTGATTTGGGAATCTCTGCCAACTCTGGCATTGGTGGTATATAGTTCATGTTATTGGAGACAGAAGTTCATTTGGAGGTAAGGTTGTGACCAGAGAAGTAGTGTGATCCAGAGAAAGGCAATGCTTGGGAGTCAGCTCTGTCTGTACTATGTATGTATGAGCTGAGGGACTTTGGGTAAGTCTTGGCCTCCCTGAATGCCTGTGTCATTAGCAATCAAACCTAATTTAGAGAGTTTCACAATGATGTAAAAACATATGATTCATGGAAGGTACTTAGCATATTTTTTTGGGTCTCTTATTTATTCATCATTTGTTAAGCATCTACTTTGCTAAGTGCTAGAGTTTTGCAATGAATTAAAAAAAAAGACTTTTCCTTAGAAAGCCTACAGTCAATTGGGAAAATTGACCCTTTCATAAATAATTCCCACATAATATGGGCTGTGCCAGCAGAAGTCCAGGTAAGCTCAGAGAAGGGTCGCCACCTTTGCTATGTAGGCAGGGCCTGTGAGGCATAACAGACTTATTGTGAAAAAAGTGCTGAGTGGGCTGGTGGGCAGTGTGCAAATATGATTTTTAGCAACACAGGGACAGCAGAAATGGCACCAAGAAAGGAGACATAGGAGTACTTTCTTTCTATGGGGGATGTGTTCTGATACCTCACAGATAGTACTGAACACCATATATATTATGTTTTTGTCTATATGTAAGACCTATGATGAAGTTTAATTTATAGATTAGCTAACAGTGATTAACAATAATAACTAATAATAAAATAGAACAATTATAACAGTATGCTATGACAAATTATACAGATGAGGTCACTTTCTCTGTCTCTCTCTCAAAATACCTTTGAAAAAAATGGTACTGAGTACTGAACCCAGGGCTAGGTCAAGCACTCTGCCTCTGAGTTATATCCCCAGTTCTTTTTATTTTGAGATTGGGTTTCACAAAGTTGCCCAAGCTAGCCTTGAACTTGGGATCTTCCTGCCTCAGCCTCCTCAGTAGATGGGATTACACGTGTGCATCATCATATCTGGCTTAAAAATGTCTTGGTAATTAGAAGAAAAGATTTTTGAGTATTCTCACCACAAAGAAAAGATAAATGTTTGAGGTGATAGATATGCAGATTACCCTGATTTGATCATGACACAAAGTATACCCATATCAAAATATCACAGTGCACTCCATAGTATGTATGGTTATTATGTGTCAATTCAAAACCTTAACAATAAAATCTTGTACTATATTTATCAAAGTTGACTGTAGTAAGTGAAACCAAGGGAATCAAAACTATAGGTAAGGAAAGACTACTGCATATGGAAAAAGTCACCAAAAACAGAACAAAAGAAAAAAGAACATATTAGTTTGCTTGGGCTGCCATAACAAAGCACCACAGATAGGATGGCTTACAAAATTCATCTGTCTCAGTTCTGAAGACTAGACACCCAAGATGAAAGTGTTGGCAGAGTTAGTTTCTGGAGAAGCTTTTATTGCAGGTGGCTTCCTTCTTGTTATGTCTTCCTGTGATCTTTTTTCTGTATATATGTGGAGGGAGAGAGATGGCTGGTGTGTCTTCCTGTTCTCATAAGAACACCAGCCCCACCATGATGACCTCACTTAACCTTTATTGCCTCCTTCTGGACCCTGTCTCCAAATACAGTCACACAGGGGGTTGGGACTTCAAAATTTGAATTTGGCAGGGAAACCCAGTTCAGTCCATAATAAGAGACATCAAGGAGGTGATAAGACAGTAGCTCTGCTCAACCAACTGATGAACTGGCCAGAAAGTATCACTGTTTTGGGGTTGGAGATGAAGAAATGTCTAGGACCAGTGACTCACACAGGGACACAAGGCATCTTCTGAATCCAGTCCCGTAACTTCTTCTGAAGCCTGGCTGCTTAGCAGGCCTTGGAACATGGCAGACCTTCATCAGAGGGTCAGCGAACTCCAAATGAGAAGGTCAAAGTTCACTGATATTCTCTGCAGTCTAGAACCTTCTGCCACGAGCATGAACTTCTTATGGGCAGCTCTGAAGAAAAGAAGGCACAGGTGCCAGTTCCAGGCACAGCAGACACCAGGATGAGGAACGGTCTTTCTCCCTGAGGGGTTTATGCATCTCAATCCTGCAAGATCCAGGGAGCAGAGCACTCATGGGGTCTTTCTTGGCTGTTATTACTTCAGGTCAAAAATGGAATGTTCTGAGGTACTTTATTTATTCTTATAAATTTGACCTCCTTCGATTCCATGGGGAATTTTTCAAATGTTCCATTCTAGTTTTGGGGCTTTTCAGTCTTCACAAACTCCTCCCAGCCTCTGTGGAACTACTTGACAAGTCTATTAATGTTAATAGATAACTACTTTTTCAATGCACAGACTATCTAAGTATTATCCTAGATGTTTTCCATAAATTCTTTCAAGCCTCTAAAACAAGCATTCAGAGTAAATATTTTTCCCTAAAGGAAAATGAAACTCAGAGTATTCAAATGACCAGGTATAAGTGAAATACCTGCTCCGTGGAGAAGCTGCAGTTGGAAATCCAGATCTGGCCCTAAATGCCACATCTTTCTCCCCATGTTTTTTTTCCTCCCCCCACCCTGTCCACTTATGGCTTTGAATGAAAATGCCTAGGAGACACAGAGAAGAGCCCAGTAAACTAGGGTAGGGTCACCTGGAAGGGCCTTGTAGCCAGTTTGAGAGTTTGGTTTAGAAGACAGTGAGGAGTTTGGGATGACCTTGAAGCAACAATTAAGTCAGGTGTTACTTAGATTTCTTTGGCATGGTCTCTGTTCAGATGAGTTGCTTTCTTATCCTGAGGCAGGGAGAGAATTGGAAGACTGTTTCTGTAGCCATTAGGGTAAGATGAGAGAATAGAGCCGGAACTGGGGCAAATGCTGCTGCTTTTTTATAAAGGAGGGGTGCACTACAGGACATTGTAGGCTGGTCTTCTTGACCACTTGTATTTTAGCTGTAAAAGAGAGGCAGGAAGTTTTGACCTTCAAGAATGGATGGATGATGATGCTGTTAACTAAGTTAGGAGATAAGGAGGGAAGTGGATTTGTTGGGGTGGGGGGATAGGCAGGAAGACACAAATTCACATTAGATTTGAGCTGCTAATAGAATTTCCAAGTGGATGTCAGTTGCTGGCAATGGGCAGATGGATAAGGAAGCCTTGACGTGGGGATAGCTCTGAACTGGAGACAGAGTCCATGGGCATCTCATGGTGGGTGAGGGGGAGCAGGTGGGAGGGTGGAATACCTAAGGAAATGGACAAACTGAGAAGCGGGAAGTCAATGTAGAACCCCAGCATTCAGAGGATGGGCAGAGGAAGGCAGGTAGAGATTAACCTTGGGGAAAAGTTAGGGAGATGATTATGAAGAAACTGCTAGAACTGGTCATTAGGATGACATTGGCACCCTCCATGGGAGCAGTTTCCAGCCCTGGTACAGGCGGAAGCAGGGTCACCATGAGTTCAGGAGGGAATGAAAGGCAGAGCAGAACAATTGCTTCTAGATGGAGCAGGCAAGGAGACAGATGGGCGTAACCTGAGGAGGAGGCAGGTTCAAGGAAAGGTTTATATAAGGTGGGGGAGCTTTGAACATGTTGTCAGCAATGGGAAAGGAGCCAGGGGAGAGGACTGGAGCCCCCGGAGAGAGGGGGAGATGATTAATGGGAGGTCAGGGGGAGCAGAGGGCAGAGGCAGGAGGGTAAGCGCTAAGAGGGAAGAGGAAGGCAGGAGAGGGCAGTGCGGATAAGGAAGGATGCTGGGTCGATTCATGCTGATTGCAGGGTCAGCAGCACTTTCTAGAAATGGGCTGCTCTATTGCTAAGCTGCTGTGCCTGAATTACATGTGTTTCTTCTGTGTAAAGGCAGCCTCGACACAGCACTGAATCAGGTATTGTGCAATAGAACAGCAGGGAGAGAGGCAATGAGGCTTAATGGTTAGAACATGGATGTGAAGCCAGATGGCCTGGTTTGCATGCAGCCTCTGCCACTTATTAGTAGCATGACCTTGGGCCAAATAGTTAATCCACTAGTGTCTCCTTTTCCTCATCTGAAAAAAATGATGATAATGTTAGTTCCCACATCATGAGGTAATTATGAAAATAAAGTGAGTTAAAATTTTAAAAATTCTGAGAACAGTGCCTGGCACATGGTAGGTATGTTACAAGTGTTTACTGTTGTTTTGGTGTGTGCTGTCTGGGTCCCAGGAGGTTTGAAGTTTGATGCATGCATCACCTAGTTTAAAGTCTATCTTTTCAGTATCTTTTCAGACACAGGAATAACTATTACTTATTTAATATAAAGATGAAGAAATAAAGTTCAAAGAAATTAACAAACTTGCCTACAGTTACACAGTGAGAGAGAGCAGAGCCAGGGTGTAAAGCTAGACTACACCAGTTGAAGAATTCTGCTCCATCCACCCTAGCTTTCACTCCTGGGCTGCTCCCAAGTCAGCACCCACTTCCCCAGCCACCCAGGTTCCCATTCCCACCTTAACAGGAAGACGTGAAGGCTGTACTTTGAGGACCATGCAGGTATGAGTTTTGTCACTAGCAGGCACTTCTCTGGGCCAGAGTGTGGACCTAGGATCTGAGCTTGGGGAATGGTTTCTTCACAATCAAGCCAAGATTTAGTGATAGCAAATTTGACAGAGGTTTTGTGCTTGTTTCTTGCTGCTTAAACAGAGCAGAGAACCTTCTGTTGAAATGACAGGACAATGAGTGTTATATGAAGGGTTATAAAAAATTATAAGCCAGAGCACTGTGAACATCTGGTTTCAGTTTGAGTCGCTGCTTATTCCTGCCTTTATCTGAGCACACTCATGTTCTGGGCTAATGGAAGCACAGTTTGTTTCAGTCTTGGTTCATATTACATGTCAGCCAGATTTTATATTTTTGTTTGTGTCATAGGTCAAGAAAGTCCATTCAAGGGTGCAAGAGATGGACTATAAAGTTTTTAAAAAGTGAGAAAAATTCATATACACTGAATCAGGACAGTCTGAATGGTATCTTTTCAAAATAGAATTTGAGTTTTCTTAAGTGTACAGATGCAAGGTATTCCTTAGAAATCATGCATTTGGAATGATGCTAACACCATCATTATCTCTTTATTTTAAGTGATGGAGGAATAAGTTAAAATACATTAAGCTTTTCCTAGATGCCAAGTACTACTAAGCAAATATATCTACATTAACTCATTTTAATTCTCATAACCAATTTGTGCAATCAGAGTTATTACCCACATTTTACAGGTAAGATAGGAAGTTGTGTGCAAGGTCACACCCAGGCAGAGCTAAGATCCTACCCAGGTATATCTGGTTTACACTTATTTTGCAAGCTTTCCATGCTTTTTGAATGCATCATGCTGAGATCTGGCCTTTGTGTCCAATAAGTGATTAAGATATCTCTGATGACCATGTTGAGTTATAAAAATACTAAAAATATAACAGCATAGAAAACAACGATTTCTAGTCAGAAGTCAATGTCATGCTTTGCTTCCTGATTAAATATTAGAAGGATTCCTTTAAAATCATTAACAAAAAAGATGTGTCTATGGATTTGTGTTTTATTACTTTTTTATTTTTTTGCAGTACCCAGGGGTGCTCTACCACTGAGCTACAACTCCAGACCTTTTTGTTTTTATTTTATTTTTTTTTTAATTTGAGACAGGTTCTTACTAAGTTGCGCAGGCTGGCCTCTAACTGAGGGCATCCTGCCTCAGCCTCTAGAGTCGCTGGGAATACAGATATGCCCTACCATAGTTGGCCAGTAGGTGTTATTTTAGAAACTTTGACTAATATAAAGCCAAACAAACACAAGAGACAGAAACAAAGTTCTCATTTTTGTTTAGGATGGGTTTGTATTCCTGGGGAACGCAACAACACTAATTGAAAAACTATATTACTCAATAAGAATTCAGAACTTGCAACTAGAGTACAAGATAGCTTTTCACAAGTCAATAGATTTTTCCATATACCTGAAAAACCACTTATGAAATATATTGAACAATGTCCCAGTCAAGAAAATTAATAAAAATGAAAATATCATCTTAATGAGAACTGTATGTGATCTGTGTGACAAAAACTGCAAAATTTTATTGGGAGACATAATGTAGGACATGAATAATTAGGAAATGTAACGTGTTCCTAGATGGAAAAGTGAAATACTCTAAATAGGTCGATTTATAGGTTTAATGGAATGCCAAACAGAATCCTAAAGGGAATTGAAGAGCTTTGATTGAATAGTTTAAGACTTCATCTGGAATAATAAACAGATGAGAAGCATGGAAAAAAAAACAAGAAAGAAGAATAATGAAAGAGTACTCGTCTTTAAAGAGCCTAATGTATAATAAATCTATAATAATTAAAAGAATAGAAGTCAAGCAGTGTAGTAGCATATGATTGCCTAGAAATATTACCAGTTATATGTCAAAACTTAATATTTGAAAAAGGAGGAATCACAAATGAATAGAGAAGAAAGCTTAGTCACTAAAAGTTGTTGGAATAACTTGGGAGAATATTGGCATAAGCCAGAGGCTGCAAAATGACGTTCAGTGGAACAGATGCAATGACACATGGATGTGGCCAATAGACACAGATAAGATTTGGGGCCTGAAGGGTTGGCCCACTCTTTATAAACTGAATGATTCCCATAAACTATAGGTTTATGGCTTTTCTTAAAAAATAAGAAGACCAAATTTCTTTCAGGAACAAGCCCCTGTAAATACATTGTATTTGGGCAGTCTTCACCTTGTCCCTTCTTATGGCCAGCCTGCTGTCCCTTTTGACCTACCTGCCTGGCCCCTTGAGGAATGTGGGTTTTAAACTATCTTTCAGACTTCACCTCATGCCATATGCCAAAATTAATTCCAGATGGGTTAAAGAGGTAAATATTTAAAAGTCAAACTACAAGAGAATAAAATCTCTGGTTTGGAGGAGGACTTTCAAGCTTAAAAGTCATTGACGAAATCATAAAGACTGACAAATGTTTCCATAAATATTTGAAATTTCCATATGTCTAATAAAACTGATCAAAACAAGAAGAAAAATAGTAGATTGGAAAATACTTGCAGTAATATCAAGACCCAGGGTGTGTGTGTGTGTGTGTGTGTGTGTGTGTGTAGTATTAAATCTCAGATGCTGTGAGTGGGAAAGGATTGTGATCTTATAGGCAAATGGCTAAACTGATGTGTGGAGAAGCTCCCCAAAATATGTGGTATGATAAAAACATACATGAAATATGTTTAACCTCACTAGTAATTGAAGAAATAGAAACTAAAATCAGGCTGCATCAGCTTTCTTTCTACCTAACAAGTTAGAATTCCCCAGGGTCCTGTTGAGGCCACAGTGTAACTGTACCCACACACATTACTAGTTGCGTGGTAAATCAGCACAAGCCTTCAGGAAAGCAACTTGGCATTTTATATTGAACCATGAAAATGCTCAACTTTTGAGTTTCTCAAAAAGAAATTACCCAATACCTAGAAAAAGCTGCATGCTTATCACAACCTCTTCTACAATTGTGACAATTGGGGGACAATCTGAATGCCTAATAATTAGAAGTCATTTAGGTAAATTATGGAATAGCCACTCAATGAATATTATATAACCATCATTACAAATAATTGTGAAAAGCCTTTAGTATGGGAAATGCTTATTAATTTTTAGTCCCAGAAGTAGAACACAGAAGTCATACTTACCATATAAACACATCTATTAATAACAATTTAATCTACCTAATCCATGAAGTTTAAAGGAGGAGTTTGGGCTGGAACTCAAAGTTGCCAACTCTGACACCACAGTTTTTCCTGCCTTCCCACTTCCTCCCTGCTGTAGAGGCCAAGGCATGGCGCCCAACCTGTGGGTAAAGAGCAGGGTGGTCAGGCTGATGAGAGATGCTGGTACTCTTCCCGTACTGTGCCCCTCCCCGCTAAGGCCAATGCTTTAAAGATCCTTGCTGATGGGACTGGGAAGATGAGACATTCACCATCCTTATACCTCCAAGAACTTGGGTTTTCTAAAAGTTTCCTCCTCAATAGACTTGGTGAATGTGATAAAATGGACAAATCTAGAGGACCAGAAAAAGCTCTGTGCCCTAAGCGATATGGATATACCTATTTCTTGAGCACTCTATCACACACACCTGTATGTGTTTACATATTTTAAATATTTTGTTTTTTGAAGAATTGCATTAAGGGATAGCTATGATCCCTAAAGAATCCCCTGCTTCCGCGGTCAGCTTCGCTTAAGGTGAAAGACAAGACCCCAGGTGGTCTGCAGAGCTTGATGCCTAAGTGTTAAAGAACACAGGGAAAAGGTTTAGTGGGGATTCACTTCAAGAAGAAAGTATATTTTAAGAATTCTAAGATTTGAAAACCTGAGCCTGCCCTTCTGTTTCCTGTATCCCCTGTGCCCAAAACGAACGAGAATATTCTGTGTAGCAGAGTTTACCATGACAGTAATAATCCCTTACATTGTATAAGGCTTTCAGCTTACTGAGCATGGTGACATGTGTTGTTTTTTTTTTTTTCATTTTTATTTTAATCTTCACAACCCAGTGAGGTAGGATGGCACTAGGATTATTGTCCGGATTTTGTAGACGTAGCAGATGAGGTTCAGAAAAGTTAAGGCTCTTTACTGAAAGGCTCTTTGATGGGTCTGAGATCATAACAGGCAAAAGGGCAAGCTGAGGTCTAAATGCAGCTCTCTTGCTTGTTTGATTGCCTCATTCATTTGTGTTTTCTGGCCAGCATGCATTCCTTCAATATGTTTCTCTCCTGCACCTCCCATGTGCCTTGTACTCGGCTGTAACTGTGGTCCCTGTTGTGAGCAAGGCAAAAGGGACCCTGCCCAGGTGGATCTCAAAGCCCATCCAAGGAGAAAGGCATTGATGAGTGATGTGATGTGAAGAACTATAAAGGGGTGTATGGTGCATTAACAAGGATGCTAACCTAATTGAGTGGAGGGTCAAGGAAGGTTTATTCTGAGTATACGATGTGTAATTGAGGTGAGTGATAAGAGAGGGGAGGGGAGGAGGGTTTAGGACTGATGCCTGAGCAAGGGCAACTTTTAATGGGTAGAGGGAGAGCCAGAAAGGAGAATGAGGCTGAGTGACTACAGTGGTGGAAATACCAGAAAGTGTACTGTTTTTAAAGCTGAGGGGAGAGAGAGAGAGAGAGAGAGAGAGAGAGAGAGAGAGAGAGAGAGAGAGAGAGCTTCTGAACAAAGGACCAGAAAATCCTACCAGTGCTATTGGTCATCTGTACCAATTCTCTCTCTGCTGGAGTCGCACTATAATGAGAGTAAGGATTTTAAACAAGTACATAAAGAATAAACCCCTAAGGACAAAAAGAATAAGAGACAACCAGCAAGAGATGTCAACAGACCTTTGGAAAACAGAAAGTGGATGGAGTTGGTGGCAAGGAGAAGAGTGAACATGGAGCACCTGCTGATGGAACTGTCAGTGAGAAGCAAAGTCCCAGATAACCTCAGAAACCATAGGCACCAGGGATGGCAGAGGCCAGGGGGAGGCACAGGACTGGGAACATGGAGGGATTCAAGGCTGTGTAAGATGGAAGTAGCCACAGTCAGACCCTTCGGTTTCCTCCCTTATCACACACAGACAAGCTGCTCCCCTCCCACCCCAGCAGGGCATCTGGGACTTGTTCCTTAGGAATGTCAAATGGAAGGGCTCTGGATTCAGGGCACCGAGCAGGGGAGAAGGGTCACACTGAAAGCAGCTAGCAAGCATAAACTAACTTTTGAAAATGACATTTCTAGACCCCATTTTTGACAGCCAAACACCTATCTTCTCTATATAATAGGAGATTAGAAAATTAAATTCTTTGGGGAAACCAAAAGACCTTGTAGACGGTGTGGATTCTCCACAAAATGCAGTGGTCCCCATCCTCCAGTGACATTCTGTGGCCGAAACACAGAGTTTGGGTATCTTACTCCTAAATATGAACAGATAATATAGGACTTTTGGACATCTGAAGAAATTCTAGCAAGTAAGAAAAACACCACAACAAGTAGGAAAAAAACAGAAACAAAAGAATATGAAGGAATCAAAAACAACATAATGAGCAGAAGGAAACTTCAAAGGAACAGAAACTTTAATCCATCAAGATATTAAAGAAAAGGTATCACTGTCTCAAAAACAAGAACATATACACAAAGGGGGATAATTGAGAGAATAAGAAAGAGCTCATGGACATTAAAAATAAGAGACTTGAAATCAAATATCCAGAAGTGAAGGGGAAGTGCATCAAAGATAATAGGAGAAAATAGTAAGAAAATTAAAGAATCAATTCAGCAGGTCCAAAATCTGACTAATAGAACAGGGCAATAACACAGCTGAGGGCCATGGGTTTCCAGATTGCAATGGCCAGCCTAGTTAATTTTTTAAAAGTCACTCATCTTCCTGAAAGGTTCTGAAGGAAGAAAATGTTACATGCAGATGCCCACAGACTTATCAATAGCAGTGAAAATCTTGAAGACAAATGACCTTAAGAAGTGGAAGGGAAAATTGTTTCTAACTTTTAAAATTCTCCATCAAATTGTCAATCATATTATTAAATTCTATATCAAAGTTCTATGTCAAATTATCAATCAAATACAAGAGCAACATAAAGGTATTTTCAACCAGGCAAAGTCCAACAATCATACCTCCCATTCACCTTTACTCAGAAAGCTCCTGGGAAATTCATTCTATGAAAACAGTAAAGTAATTCAAGAAGTGCCTGGGAAAGAAGGAGTTTGACAAAGAAAGAGGTGAGGAGAAGCCCCAGATAATGGGTGCATAGCAGGCCTCACAAACAACCTGACCAGACTGTAGCAGGGCAGAGGTCTCTAGCAGGGAGGGCCCCAGGTGTGGATCAGATAGATTACCTGGTGTTTGGTCATGTGAAAATTTCTATTTCCAAGAGATTTTATAGATCTCTTGGACAATTTGAGTAGAGTTATTAATAGAAATAGGAAATTAGCAAAAGATGATGCTTTTCTATCAGATTGTACTGAACAAAAGTAGTGGACAGAGTAATAAATAACATCAGATAGCCGTGAAGAAAAGGTCTGTATAATCACATTACTTTGAAATATAGACATCCCCCAATTGACAACAATTCCAGCGATTTTCAACTTTACAGTAGTGTGATGAGCGATATGCATTCAGTGGAAATTATGCATCGCATTTTGAATTTTGATCTTTTCCGGGACTAGTGATAGGCAGTATGATCTCTTACGATGCTGGGGTATGTTCAGTCATGCGTTCACAAGTGTAAATGGACAGCGCTCCACAGAATGCTGTATTGCTAACCTATGGCGCTCAGTAGATTAAGTGCACTAAATACATCTTTGACTTATGATGGGTTTGTCAGGATGTAACCCTGTTCTGAGTCGAGGGGCAATTGTACTGGAAAATTCTAGAAGAAACAGAAAGAGTGGAGAGAAGTGGCACTCAGGTGCATGGGTGGGTGGAGGTCTGCTGTTTTTCATTGTAAGCTTTATAGCATTCTTTGACATTTTTTTTTGAACTATGTACATATGTTACCTTGACATGAGGAAAAACATTTTAATGACACAGAGGTCGAGAAGGAAAGGATATTGAAAAGTGTCTTTGGGAGGTAGCAATAGGAACTTCATCCAGCCTAGCTAGCTTCCTTCTCTGTCTCCGCACTGAGCTTAGTCTGTTTGGATGGATTACTTGAGGGAAAGTTCTATATCCAGCCTTCTACCCAAATATGCGTGTACTTATTTTACCCCAGTAAAGGTCTGTGCTCCGGTAGCTTTCATTATCCAGAATAATCCAAGTGTATCCTTTTCATACACTATTGTATTGGTTCAGGTGATACCTGAATACCTTCTGGAGCCTGAGTACCTGGGTTCAAGTTCCTGCTGCAACACTTCTTGTTAGTTATGTAGACTTGGGCCATGTCTTATGAGCCAAGACAACAAGTGGGGCAGTGGGAGCAATCATAGGCCAAGTCCTTGTGGTAAGGATGGCATGAATTAACACACGCAAAGCGTGCAGGGCCAATATACACAGCAGATGTCAGGATGAGGGTTATTCTAAATTCCTCTTTTATAGTTGTTCTCACACGATTATGAAAGCCACACAGTTGTCCAAACATAGATTTTAACTCTTTAAGCTCAACTCTAAGTCTAATGAAAAGCAAATAATTTTTAAAAACATACTAGAGATTACACAGGCATGTGCACATGTGCATGCATGTGTGCACACACACACAAAGTATATATGCAAAACACTATGCAGCTTCCATGGGGGAAACAAAGGCAGTGTCAGTCTGAAGTATGAGTCTTCTAAGAGCTTTTCGCTGCCCCAGAAGACAACAGCAACAGATTTGAAGACTGATGGCACTGTTGTGCAAGGTGAAAGTCTGGGGAATTTTGAGAAGACAAACACAGAGGGTCACTTTAGGCTAGGTTGGGCCAAGAGGGCAGTGGAGGATTCTGTTAGGAAGAAAGGAAGGGAAGAGCCATGGGGAAAAAAAATTCAGGATGAGAAGTAACTGAGAGTTTAAGGGAAAGCTGCAGAGGCAGGCTGGGGGTGAAGAGGGCAGTTCTCATCCCAGTTCTGCAGCCACCTAGCTGTGGGACCTTGAGAAAGTTCACTATTCTCCCTGAGCCTCGAAGGATTGAATGAATTAATGCAGTAGGCAGGCTCTCAGCCTGCCACGCAGTAGGCTCTCATATTATTCCATTTGTACTTTCAGCCTGACTCCCAAAGGAGAGGCATGCTGACTGGCTGAGGGTCTGAATGAAGCTTTCTGGGCAGTCAGAGCTCTAGGCCCAGACCTGTGCTTCCAGCCTGCTTGGTTGTAGTTAAGCCCAAACGGCTGTTTAGAGAAGAGAAATGGTTACAGCAGTGGGCACTTTGATTTACCTAAAATAAAGAACCTTCCAGGCTCCAGGTCAGACTGTGGGAAGTGCCTTCTTCCTCTCTACTCACTCCTGTCAGGTAACTGCCCTTCCCAGCTTCACTTGGGCTGCTCACCCCATGCTCCAGCTGTGCCAGGCTGCTCCAATCCTGGGAATGCTGCACTTTCTTTGCACAGATCCCTGTGCCCTTCTCTGCCTGGAGAGTTTCTGCCCAGCCCCCACTAATTCATTCAGGGTGGTAGTGACAGGATTAAGAAGCCAGGCACTAGCCAGTGAGAAGGAAATCCAAAGAAAAGGCATTGGAAGTTTTCTGGAGTGGGCTACACCCTTAAAAATCATCTTTCACAGAAAAAAGTAATGTCCATAAGATATTGTCCATGTATAGGAGGTATGAATATAAGGAAGAGAGAATTAAGTAGCCCCAATCCCTCCATGTGGCCCATCCCAGGGCGCTTGTCCTATAAGCACAAGAAACATGATTTCATGGGACTCAGTTGTGCCTTGGAATATTATCCAGTATGGAGACAGTGTGGGAGCATTAATTGCTGCTTTCCCCCAGGCTGACAGCCAGGCTCCCTCTCATTCTGTTGTCATAAAGTGCACACACCTGCGTGCACAGCTTGTTGGGAGCCCCTAGTGAAGGAAGAATGAGCGAAGTTCAACCACGGAACAACCATAATGGAGGGTCCATGACCCCCTATCCACGGTCTGTCAGCTGCTAATACCAACTGGGTGTCAGGTGCTTTACTGTCACTCTCACTTTACAGACAAGGACACAGAGCTATACAGAGACTTGCTCAAGGTTACATAGGAAGTGACAGAGAAGGATTAGGACCCCCCAGCCTCTGCTCTTTCAACAGCACAGCCTCTGACTTGGCACATCCACATGGTTTTCTTTAGTATCTTTTGATTAGTTTCATTTTACCTACCATTGACTGCAAAACCTACTAAGTTCTTCACTAGCATTATCTCACTTAACCCCTCACCAACCACAAAAGACAGGTGAGTGAGAAAACCAGAACTCAGAGATGCTAAATGATCTGCCCAAGTTTGCATAGCCAGTGAGAGTCAGATCCAGAAACCAACCCCAGGCCTGTCCGATGGCATAGTCCATGCTCAGCTGTGAGTTGGGGAGGGCCAACTATGTGAAGTCAAAGCATGCCAGAGACAGGGTCCAGCCCTGAGAAAGTAGGTCAGAGACCAAGATAGGTAGGAAGGACTCCAGATGACCACACCTGGAGGTGGTCTGCAACTTGAGGGGCCCCATGAGTCTCTTCATCCAGGCCCACAGAGGGCTGAATGTGGGAGAAGGAGACCACTTTCAAGCCTCTCACTGAGTAGACAGTAGACAGCCCTGGCACACAAATAGGCCAGCCTTTCATTGGTCCGAGAACTGGGGAGTCTTTTCCTTTAGGTAGGGCTCACATTTGTACTATAACCCAGCACAATGTTGGCTTAAAGTCTTGCTGCTGCCAATGAGTCAGAAGTGGCCAGGAGGTTCTATAAACTTTCCACAGCACCAGCTATTTCTCATTTCCTTGCAAGATATGTAGCTATCACTTTTGCCACTGGGCAGTTTCTGCCTAGAAGCTGAGAGAGTGATCTGTCTAGGTGGCTAGAGCAGCTATAAAATATTTAACTTGAACATATAATCACATTACCATGATCTCTAATAGGATTTGGTGTTGAACAGAAGTCCAACTTGGCCTCTGGCCCATCGATATAGACCCAAGTTATTATGTTGAGTGTTACCTAGTAGATAAATAAGAAAGAAATATTGTTCAAATCATTGTGTGACTGACCAACCTGCGGTATAATTATTGTAAAGAAAAATCCACCAGAGCTGGAGAATTTATCCATCTTGCTAATCAGTTTATTATGTTATATCCTGATACAAGTAATTCAGGTACATAATTCATAGAAGCCACCTTGGCAGCTCTTGCTAGAGAAAAAAAATTGGAACCCTGCAAAATTTTATTACTACATGATCCCCCAACACATGGTTAGTGCTTTTTTGGGAGATGAGACTCCAATACCATGTCTAATTGAATGTAACAGGCCCAGAGGAAGAGAGATGTCGATGAAGCTTCAGGTCTGGAAAAAATGTATAAAAATGAAATTTGAAAAAAAAAAACTCAACCAGAAAGTTAACACGCCTCCCAGGCCCCCCAGAAGGAGCCCAGCCTTAGGATTTGAGGTTGAACATACACCAAAGGACATGGAGTCAACCACACATTGTCCTTCATCATTTGCTACTTAACAAGTACTGCCTGAGCAGCTCCTCCAGACACAGAAGCGTGCTAGTCACTGGGGTGGCATGGAAAAGAGGGAGAACTAGAAATGGATCCCTTCCTATAGAGGAATTTTCAGTCTATGAGGGTTCTAGAAATAGTAGTAATTGTAAATAACTACACTGCAAAATACAATTAGTTCACAATGTCTTTAAGAGAGAGACGTCAAATGGCTTTAGGAATCAGAGGAAAGATCTGTCTTGCTGGGAGGCATCTGGGGAAGCTCTGTGAAAGAGGTAATCCATGCATTGGACCTAAAGGAGGGATAGGACTTGGCCAGGTTGATAAGGGAAAGGGGATAGGAATGTAAGGTTACTGAACTAGCTGAATCAGAGAGGCTGAGAAGGGTGTGTGGGTTGAGGAGGGAGCAGTGTGTGTAACTGGGCAGCAGAACAAGGAAGACATAAGGAAGGCCTTTATGGTTTTGGTTTGGTCTTTTGGTGTTGAGGGTGGAACCCAGGGCTCACACCAGCTTGCTCACACTTTCCCACAGAGCCATACCCCCAACCCAGAGAAGTTAGCATAGAAAGAGAAGCTGGAGCCTTCAACCCCTCAGAAATGTGGGCTTTCTCCTGCCCAGTATTTCTTAAAGTATTGTTCTCAAAATTATGTTAGGTTCTACAAAGACAAACTCTGTTCCAAAGTTTATATATTTATTCTAGTGAACTGGAAAGGATATAATAATTAGGTCAATCAAGTCATTGTTTCATGGTGATATTGAATTTCTGTTTTAAGTAAATTTGCTTTAAAAATAAATGATTCAAAAAAGTACTAAGAGAGTAATAGGACAGATGGTGTGTGAACAGAGCAACAGCATAAATAAGTGAGGCTGGGAGGACGCTGCTCTAGGCCAGGGGTGTACTCAGATGCCTCTAGAGAAAGGTGACCTTCGTACAGGCAGCGGCAGGGGTCTGCGGCCAACCTTGGGGTCAGGCCTACCCTAAATGAGGAAAGATTGACACTATGCTAGATCTTCCAATTTTTCAAGAAAAGCCAACATTAAGCTTCTTCTTTGAAAACTTCTTGTTGAAAGATTCTGGCAACTTATTCAACTTTTCAAAAACAAGGAACCCACAGGTTCCTGGGGCTCCCGTTTGTGATATCCACTTCAGATGATAAGGAACAGTGACCTTATCAGTGGCCTGAGGCAACTCAGTTCCAGGATGACAGCTGAAAGGGACAGGGCTGGAGACAGAGTCCACTTAGAACACTGATGTAGGAGACCAGGCTAGAGGTACCACAGCCTGGTCATTTCCACTTTCTGAGCAAAGTCCAGGCAGACATGAGATTTTTTTAACCTATAGCTATCTAGGTCAACTTTACATAGTTTTGTGCATTTTCAGACCTAACTATGCTGACTTGAAAGCGAGAAGAAGGGAGCTATTTTTGTTATTGTTGTTTTGTATGATTTGTAAGCAGTAGTGAGCTTGGTGACTAGACTGGATAAATGATTAGAGAGTCATTAGCAGCTCCCCTCCCCAACCTACCAACCATATACACCTCCTCAGAGCCTGTTTCTGCTCATACATTGTCTGTCATCGTGGAATAATTCAACACAAAGTGATGCTCATTAGATGGAACTCTCCAGCCAGCAGCTGAGTGAGCTTTTGAAAAACTGATTTCTTAAGTAATTTGTCCCAAAGACAGGCTTGACATGAAGTTGGCATGATGATTAGCAGGTCAATGCGTGGGAGCAGCAAAAATGATTATTCTGGATCTGGCTCTTTCTCAAGCTCCATCCTGCCCAGAGCTGCTTTGCATTTCAAAAGGCCACCTATTCTCTAAGAGCTATTCACAGGCTACCTCCTGGAGGACCAGGCCCTCCTCTTTGGAAATGGTCCACATGTTCTTTTTGCATTCGCGCATAGTTTAGATCCTTCTGCCCTGTCTGGCTTGCTTTTATAGACCTGTGTTTAAAGTCTCAGTTTTCCTTCCACACCTGTGGTTCTCAAAGTGGTATGCAGACCTGGGGCATCAGTATCACCTGGGACCTCCCCCAGACCTATTAAGTCAAAACCTTGAGGAGAGTCCAGAAATCCAAGATTTTTGTTTTCCTTTAACAAGCTTTCAGGTGACTGGGCACAAGCCAAAGTTTGAAAATCACTGAAATTACATAGAAGTAAACCAGTATTTCCTAAGCATATTTCATGCACCAGATGCATATATATGGTATTAGGCAAGTGATTTCTTATTTCACTGAGGACTAAGCTGACCCTCAGATATAGTGATTAGCTAAGTCTCACCCTCAGAAGAGTTAAAATTTATCCCCGACACCAAAGCCTCAAGCCTTTCCACTCCTTGAAAATAAGGACCAGGCTTTGGGGCCTCCCAGTGGCTTCAGCATTGCAAGGTCAATGGAGACTTGTTTGAATCAATCAACAGATATCATTGTCTGAGTATGATGCAGGTGTGACTGGCTAGAGCTGCGTTTTGATTTCCGAATGCTAGTAGGCCTGTTTTAAAACCAGAATTTCAATTAACAAAACCAAAGTAGGTACCAGCTGGGATTTGCTGGCCCTAGCAGCATCCTCTATGTAGTCCTAACTCAGTAGCTAGAGCCTAAGAGGCAAAAAGAGTGAGATCAGCATATTTTTATTTTTGAATTGGATCAACAGTTGTGAGATAATGAAAGAGTCACTAGATTCAGTAGGAGTAGAAATCCAGGTTAAACACAGCCATGCCACTTATTAGTCACATGAACCTAGACAAGTTCTCTATACCTTCACGTTCTCATCTACTAAATGGGTAATAATAACCTTCTCTCCCTACATATAAAGAATGTATCTTTGTATCCTACATAAAATAAATATGATCCTTGGGCTGGGGATATAGCTCAATTGGTACTGAGTGCTTGCTTTGCATGCACAGGCCCCAGCAAAACACACACACACACACACACACACACACACACACACACAGAGAATATGATCCTTTATTTGTAAGGATCAAATACAACTCTTTCATGGAAATGCTTTTAAAACGTCGAGTTCTGTACTTGTCACTTGTCATCAAAGCCTGCAAGCTATCAGGTACTTTGAAACTGATGAGGTGCCAAGGTGAATGAATGCGTTCCACTGCCAGGAGCGAAAACACTTGGGTGACCTCAAAGAAAAGAAGGTGTGACAGCGAACTGGTTTCAAAAAGAGAACTATGGTTTGAGTCTTAGATGGTCCTGAAAAGCCTCTGGGCAAGCACCAGCCCCAAGGTCCACTTTCATTCTCCTCTTTCCTGGGCCTCCCAGCCTCTTGCTCCCAGCATCCCCGCTTCAGCTTCATGCACAGTTCTCAGCACACAAGCTGGCTTCCTGTCCTCGCTCCAGACTACTCCCTCTTAACTTTGGCTCCTCCCTGGCCATGACAACCTTGCCAGCCCCTCTCTTTCCGTCTCATCTTTTGGCTTTCACTCCTACCACCAGATGCCATGGTCTCAATTTTTAAAATGTGTTTTTAATTTTCTACTAACATAATTGTACATATGTATAGAGCACAGTGTGATACATCAATACATGTATAGTAATGATCAGAACAGGTGATTAGCATATCCATCACTCCAAATAATTATTTCATTGTGTTTGGAATATCAAAATCCTCTCTACTTACTATCTTGAAATATACAATTAATTGTTATAGACCATACTTCTCTTCCTGTGCTGTATAGGATGTTAGAAGCTAGTCCAATTAGTCCCCTAAGTCCCTGGGAATTTTCTAGTTCAAATACTAGAGAGCAGGACTCTGATTGATCCAGTAACCTCTGTGCTCCAGGCCACATCCCAGAGCACTATTCAGCTTGTGAATGGGTTCTTCTTGGATCGGGTGTCATCCTGGTCCAATCAGCTGTGGACAGTGAGAAGGCTAGGCATCATGTGCTCCACCTCCGCCTGCTGCTCAGGCAGAAACTGTAGACAGATCATTCTCCTGTGATGCAACTGTGGTGAAGGATCAAGGGAAAGAACTTCTGCTCCAAACCCTGAGCACTCACCTCTCCTTTGAAGGCCCCTTGCTCTTGGCCAGCATGCCAGTTGTCAGTCTTGTCACTACTTGGTGTGTGTCTCTGTGGCCTCTCCAGCATACGCTCGAGAGGCAAGGCAGGAAACTGCACGCGCAGTGCTCTCTGACAAAGGCAGCAGAAACGAGCCAACAGCCCTACTGTGACACTTGAGAAAGCTCTTGCCAACAGCCCCGGGAAAAGGCTGGGCCCTTAGCCAGAGGCAGACAGTGAGCAAAGACTCTCTAGCCTCATCCCTGTGCTTTCGGCCATGGCCACTCACTTGAGGCCCTTTGTACAGAGCAGATGACAGACTCAGCCCCAACATGAGCAGACTTCTCTCCCCCACGTCTGCCTTGAGCCATTTACATGATGATTATTTTCTCAGCTTTTTCGTCTATTTATATAGTTTGAAAGTATAACTAATTTGGTTTGATTCCGTAGATCACAGATGTTAGACTTCATAGATGAGTTTAGCCATCCACTCAACTAAAATGCTTCCTGAGCCAGAGTAGATGCTGAGTAAATATTTGATGAATAAATTTAACAAATTTTGTAGGCAAAAAGAAAAGTCAGTAACAGGAAAGGACTTGGCCAGGATCACCTAACAAGTTGGTGGCAGGAATAGGACGAAAGCCTAAATTTCCAGGCACAGTCCAAGTATGTTCCTTTACACCATGATTCGGGGACTGTTTTAGTCAACTGTACTCCACTGTGATAAAAATACTCAAGAAAGAATGACTTAGAAGAGGAAAAGTTTATTTAGGGCTCATGGTTTCAGAAGTCTCAGTCCATAGATGAATAACTTCATTAATCTAGGCCCAAGGTAAGGCAGAATCATGGGTGAAAGTCATGGAGAGGAAAGCAACTCACCTTATGGCAGGGTCTAAAAGCAGAGGGAGGGAGGGAGAAAAAGGGGTGGAGGGGTCACAGGGAAGATGTATCTTGGCACACTTTTAGGGACCCACCTCCTCTAGCTATGTCTCACTTGCCTGCAGTTATCACTTAGTCAATCCACTCAAGCTAGGAGGGACCAATCAAGATACAACTCTCATAATCTAATCATTTACCTCTGAATACTCCTGTGTTAATGCAGCAGTTTTTGGGGGGATACCTTATATCCAAACCATAACGTGGACTCATAAGGGTTCAGGCTTGTAAGTGCCAGGCAGTTTATTTTTAATCCCCACTAAGATATTGTCACCAGTCACTAGTGTCCTCTCCTTGAATGTATCCAGTGACTTGTAATGCATGACCTTGTAGATCACCCGTTCCATTCATTTAGTCCTTCAACTAACAAACATTTAGTTTCCTAGATGCTTTGCTCAAGGAAAATACCCTTAGCACTAGATTCAAAGATGGATTGAACATTTCCTGCCCTCAAGCATTTTACAATATTTAGACAGATGTATACACACAAGTAGAATGCAGCCCCACGTAGGAAGTGGCTTTCTGCTCTGAATATGATGAAGTTATTTTTTATTTCAACCCAAGTCTATTTCCCAAGGACTGTAGTACTTATTCATTGAACCTAGGTCAAACTATTAGGGTCATAGAACAAAGTCTGATTCTCATTTCATGTAATAGTCTTTCTTATATTTTAAGACAGAGGTCATACTCCCTTGGTAATAAGCAAAATTCCCAATTCCTTCAGGAATTCATTATTTGAAATGTGGCTTCAAGTTCACTTATCTTTCTGGTTGTCCTTCAATGAACCTGCTCTAGTTTATCTTATCAGTCTCTTAAATGTGGCTCCCAGATGTGAACTTCGAACTCCTAAATATGATCTAAAAGTTCAATGCAAAGTTGAACTTCCTATCATTGTCTTCATTTTTAGCATTGAACATTTAAAAATACAGGAAAGGGAAATAAGAGTTTAGTTACCAATACAATAAGTACCACTGAGTACTTGGCTGTGTTTTTCCCTCACCAGACTCTCCAGATAGGATGCCTGTCTTCAGGGAGCTCTCAGTCTTACTGGTGGAATTCCGTTTTCCCACAGAGAAATCATTAACAAAGAACCAAGACCAAATGCAGTCAAGGAAACAGTCTTTTTCCTAGACCCCTCCTGAGAGCTGCTCTTAGTAGAGGTTGGTAGACTTCTGGGTATGATTGAAAACAGATCTCCCAGTTCAAATGCCAGTGCAGAACTGGCTTCAAGCCCACACAGTCAGGGGCTTTGTCAACTTTTTGTCATTGTATTGACCTCGTGGTTTCAGACTAAAGGCCTTTCATCTGCAGAGAAAGCTGGGGCACCTACAGGGATTGACACCTCACAGGCCATGGAACAGCTTTCCAGCACCTGGCATCTGCCCAGTGCCAATCTAGAGGACGGAGGGAAGAGAGTTCTTTTAGACGTTGGCATGAGTCTGCTTGGGATGGGGCTTCAGGAAGAAAACAGCTTTAATTTGCTTTGACAGTGCTTTCCCCAGGAGAAAATTTGTCTAAACACCCTGCTCCTTTCACATTAGGAACATTGTGTGTTTGCTTTCCTGTTTTTACCATGGGGAGTTTCTATGTGTTTTGTGTGTATATGTGTGTTTACCCCCAGTAACCCACATTTCCTTGTTTGAATTCATTAGGCCAAATTAGTGTGTTATTTTAGTTTACAAATAGAAGGCATGTGTGACCCTTACTTTAAACCAAAAGAATAATTGCCAGGTCCTGGGCCAACTTCTTTACATGCACAGCATTACCCTGTTTTCTCTTTATAACAGCTCTCTGAGGTGGGTGCTGTGATTTCACAGATGAGGAGAGTGACGTGTATAGACACTTTGTCCAAAGATGCATAGCCAATAAAAGACCGCCTAGCTCCAGAGCTCAAACTTAGGTCCAGGCCATATAGCACACACCTGGCTGCAGGTAGGATGTAGTTCACTTACCAGATCCACCCTTATCAACTATGTGACCTCGAGAAAGTGACTTCAGCTCTCAGTCTCCTTCTGAGACTAAAATGGTGACCAAGATACCTAGTTTTTTCAATTATTATAAGGGTTAAATTAGAATACATGATTATATCCTCATAGTTCCATTTGAGGGAATGTGAGGGTTTCTGTTGTGCTCTTCTCTCAACCTCAAGTTGTAGAAATAAATCCTAGCTCTGATACCTAGTTTGTGTCCATCTTTCCTTTTGGTTGCTAATAATAAACCAAGTCCTTGTATATTAGGAACAGAGGGGGTGTAATAGATGTAACCTAAAGTTTAAGGTTCACTAGCTGAAGTCAAGGTGGGAATATTCAGGCACCCAGTTGGCTGTCGGGGAGTTCAAGTTCCATCTCATTTGTAGCATTAACCTCCATCCCCCTGCAGAGCAGCCAGAAGGAGGCTTTAGTAAGTGGACGACTGTTGGGCAATAGGTGGGCCTTGGTTCTTCAACCAAAGGCTCCCAAAGAGTTTCTAACATCCATTCTCACCATTGAAAGAAAGACAACAGAAACAGAGGAAGGAATTGTAGGTAGTAAACACAGGCTTCCATTAGCTTGAACACATCACGAGGGAATAAGACATACAGGAGGTGTCGAGAAGTCAGGAAGGAAGGCCTGAGGCTGGTGAGGGGAACTTGCCCTCACTCACGCAGCTGATTGCCGCTGGCTCTGGTGCTGAGGTCCAACACCAAGCTCCCATGACCATAGATTTTGCTGCTCAAACCAGACAAGAGGCAGGTGGAGGTGTGTCCATGGTATGCAAGCTGATTGAGAAGAAGGCCACCTCTCCTCACCCAATATTACTACCTCTGTGCAGTACCACAAGGCAGTTTTCCTCCTCCAGGGGGTTTACCTATGTTGCATTTCAGAAGAGAAAAGCCAAAGACAACAAATGCAGCCTGATTTCGCAGGCATTGATCCTAGATTCCAGAGGACATGAGTATCGGCTCTGATCACCTTTCACCCTCTCAGAGCCAAGCTAATGATTCATTTCTGATCAAGTGTGGTGAACAGACAAAATGGGCACTCTAGTGGTTCCCCAAGGCCTGTGTGGTTTCCTGACTCCGTTTCTCCTCCGTGAAGGAGCGTCATTGTCCTTCTTCCTTCTGAACATGCCCTTTGTATTTCCAGCAACACTGGGTTCCACCTCCATAGAACTCACCAGCTCAACACGTGTCCAGAGAGTACACTAAGGATACATTAAACTCTGCATCCCAAAACTGATGGAAGGAAAAACACATTTTTCAAAATGAAATTTCCTACACAGGCCCACTGCTATGATAGAAAAACAAAAGCTGGAAAAGAAAATGGTCCCCATTTTCCAACATAGCGCACACCCAACTATGAAAATCAGTTACTCGTAGGCAACTGAATTTTTAATCAGAGCCAAGCATATCTAAAGGTACACCTTCCACTAATTGAAAGCATCTGCTGTGTGAGTGTGAGCACAGGGGGTAGAAACTCCCACACACTAATTGGGAACATGCAACGTATTTATCTAGTAAAATTCACACTTTTCCCAAGCCACTTGGAGTGTCACTTCTGCCTTAGAGTTTAGCATAGAGATATCTGGTCAGTGGAGACTCATTATGTGTGGGATCCCAATGGATCTCAAGTTGCTGAAATCCCTCCAAACAGAAGAAAAACTACATACATAAACATGTCATTAAAAGAAAATATTCCCCAAATTCTCTCCCTTCCATTTCTTTTTGCCATCTGAAAATTATTTCACACCTTTTATGTCTTAAACTTCTGCTTTTTCTGATACCAACAGCTCAGGGGGAGTTTGGTAGCATGCAGGTATCCATTCTGTCACATGCAGCAGCCAGCACTATGCTTAGTCTCAGAAAATGTATTTCCTCACTTTTTCACTCTGAGGCTTTGATCTGCAGTTGATCATGTTAAAAATGCAACTGGTAACTAAAGTGATCTTATTAAGAGACATATTTTATAACTTTGGGTGTGAGAAGGACCTAACCATACAATTTTGGATCTGGGAGGGATCTGGAAGAGCATCTAGTTGAATTCTTTCAGCGATAGCAATAAACATTTACTCAGAACCTTTTGTATACCAGGGTAAACACATAAATGAATAAGCCCTGTTTCTATCCTCAAGCAGTTCAGCCAACAAGTCAACTATATGGTACTTAATAGGGGTGAGAAAAAGAGTTCTGTGTATAGCTCAGCTTGTTTAAGCTGCCAGGAAGACCTTTCAAAGGAGATGGCATTTGAATTGGATTTGACAAAAGGAATAGAGGTTGCCAATCAGAGATGTGTGGGAGGAGCAAGTGAAATGAAAGATCAAGAAAGATCTTGGTCAAGAAAGATCCAGTGATGTAGCCCCAGACTCAACTTTGGTTTTTTTTTTTTTTTTTTTTGTACCTACTATTGAATCCAGGAGTGCTTAACCACACTGAGTAACATTTCATCATCATTTTTTTTTTTTTGAGACAAGGTCTCACTAAGTTGCTTAGGTTCTTGCTAACCTGCTGAGGCTGGCCTTGAACTTGCAATTCTCTTGCCTCAGCCTCCTGAGTCACTGGGATCATAGACATGTACCACTGCGCCCAGCTAACATTCTTATTTTCAAAAAGGACATTCAAGCAGGCCAGTCTCAGCAACTTAGCAAGGATCTAAGCAACTTAATGAGACCCTGCCTCAAAATTAAAACTAAAAAGGGCTGGAGATGTAGCTCAATGGGAAAGTCTCCCTGCATTCAATCCCAGTACTATGGGAAAAAATGAAAACAAAACACACTATTCAAAATGAAACTTCTGAATGGTTTTGTAAAAACAAGAAGCCACTACCAATTTAAACATCCAGGGACATGGACTCTTCCAGGCAAAACTGGTGGAGAGCAGATAGGCACAGGGCCCTACCTGTAAGCCTCACATTGGCAGAACCCAGACCACTTGCCCTGAAATTAGGCCACAATTGGGTTTGATCTCATGTTCTTGTTCACTCCATTGAATGAAATTTCCCACTCACAAAAGGAACCACACATTTGGACTATTTTTCTGAACTTTTGAAATCTTTTCCAAATTGCTCCTGGAAGATCTTGGGGAAAGGCCTTTCTTAAAAGTGCGACAGTGCTGTAAATGCCCCCTCTGCCACCTATCCATCACCATGCCATCCTTCAAGCCCATCCTTCTAGCTGATTTGGAGGCTGAATGCGGCTGATTTTGCCCCCGTTCCAGCTGCCACTGTCCTGCCCTTAATGCGCTGCCCCATTTAAAATCTTGATGCCCCTTCTCCACAGTCATCTCTTAATTAATGATGGACTCTTGGAATTTTAGAACAGAAATGATCTCTGCCATCACCTTCATCTTACAGATGAGAAAGCTGAGGCCCAGAGAGTGGAAGGAAGCCGATTTAGGTCACAGAGCATGGCCCTAGAAGTACGGACCCTATAGGAGGTTTCCTTACCTCTGGGTGGAGCTTTTCCTCGCCCCATGCCGCTACCCAGGCTGTTTAGTTAGGCTGCACATTTCTTACAGGCAAGACTTGTGTCAGATGCACCAACATCTCCTTGAACAAAGGCCTCAGTCTTGGCATCGTGGCTGATCATTGTGACCAGAGACAGCAGTTTGAATCCTTAGCTCCATCTGCCTGACCAACCTTTTCCTCTGCTTTCAAATTCCACTCTCCTGAATCACTCAGTGACCTCGGGGAAGTCACTGTCCTTCCACCAGGTCTCAGTTTCTTTCTCTGTTAAATAAAAGCACTGGAGTGGATAGTCTCTTGGAATCTTTCCAGCTCTGATAGTCCTAGAATCCTCTACACTTCTAGAGGTTCCCTCGCTGCCTTCAGGACCAGCTTCATTGTCCCACGTGCCTGCTCTGTACATCCCCCTGGTGTCTGATGTGCAATAAGTTCCCACATGGCCCAGATGGCCTTGTATCAGGGAAGGAGACCAGGCTTGGAGTCCAGGAGCCTGATTTCAAATCCTGCCTCCGTGACAGCATCTATGGCTGTCAGCAGGTCACTTCATCTCTCTCAGCTGCCTTTTTTTTTTAAATTTTTCAAGTAGGATATGAATAACAATACATAGGGACTTGTCAGGCTTGGTGCAATGAGACAGATTTGTAGAAATATGTGGCACAAAGAAGGCGTTCTGTAGACAGTTGCTTCTTTGCTTTGTTCTGCATCCAGCTCATTGAGAAATGAGCTGTTACAAATAAGCAGATTCTCAATAATAGGTTTACTAACTAGAGCTACAGAACATTGCCTAATTTTTGATTAAAATCTTTCTGTGATTAATTCTGTGTTTCCTTCACATATCACATAGAGGTACATGCCAAAGATATTAGGAAGAGTTAGGGAAAGTAACATTCCTGCAAAAGGTAGGCATGATAGGTTCTGGGGACACAAAAGAGAATAGGGGGGAAAATGTATGTGCCTTTTGAAAAAGCTCAAATTTTTTCATCTGGCCCAGTGGGGGGCCTTTGAAGGGTTTTAAGCAGGAGAGTAGCAGGATTAGGTTTATCTCAGGGAGATCCCTCAGGTTGCCAGGGGAATAAAGCAGGGTAAGGAGCAAGAGGAGAGCTGAAAGGCCACAGTGATGGGTGGTGGGGATCTGGGTGGATAGATGGAAAATCACAGGAAGAAAAAGAGATTTGCAAATTCCCAGCAGCTTTATGGAAAAAAAAAAAACGAGTGGAATATCAGCCTACCATGGGAATAATGTAAAACACTGAAAAGTATACTCACCCAGGAACCCCACTCCAAAACTGACCGCCGCTCACAGGCTAAACCGTTTTCTAACAATGGCTTTTAAAGACCTTCTAATGCATTTGTTGAGTCAAAGTTGATTCATAAAAACTTGGTTCGGGAAGACATTTTTCAGAACACAATGTGAGTTGAGGTGTACCTCAATAAGTGTAAAAAGAGCATAATTTTAACTCCACTGGTTCCTTCCCGTGACTGGACACAAATTGCTCAAGTACACGGGTCTTGGGTGACCTGAGGCATGCTTCTGGGCTCTTATCTGTTTTCAACTTACCTCCTCTTTTCTCCCTCCAGAATCAGTGGACAACTGCTCCAGCAACTGCTATGGCAATGGTGACTGCATCTCGGGGACCTGCCACTGCTTCCTGGGGTTTCTAGGCCCCGACTGTGGCAGAGGTGAGCACTGTGGTGGGGCTCTTGGTTTCTGCTCCCAAGACCCTTTGGGAAGCTCAGGTTCCACTTCTCAGACAAACTGCAGAACTCCAGGACACCCCACGGTGTGCCCAAGAAGGCTCCTAGGGTCATTCTTCAGAAGCCCTTCAATGGAATCCTGTCCACCATTGTTATCCACTGTGGGCTACGAGAGTGGTCAGGAAGGGAGGGGCAGCCACAGTGAATTTAGTGTCCCTTATTGGAGCAGGCAGAGTAGCAGTGGGGGTTCTTTTACATAGCTCATTTCCCCTTTAGAGGAGTCATCAGCTCTTCCCAAGCATCTTTGAAGTTTCTCTTCACACGAGTGTGATTTCTCTCAGGCCTGTGGATGGGGAGCCTGGGAAGCGGCTCCATTCAGACCTTCTGACAGTGCAGGGAGAATCTTAGTTGAGACCACCAGGGAAGGACCTGGGAGGCCAAGCTTCTCCTCTCCACACGGCCCTGCTGTTGCCTGATATTTAAGCACATGTGGTGCTGACGAACACCACTACTGAGAGAGTTTTAAAAGCTTGTGCTTTTGGTCTTCATTTCTGTCCTGGAAGAATGAACAGGGAAAATGCCAAAGGAGGCCTGTAGTCCTGAGGATTTGGTTCTCCCCTTGGGAAGCTGAAACGGCCTCCTCTGCTGTTTTTCCACCACTTCACTCATACAGCAGCCATTGGCTTCACACCCATTTGGGATTTGGTCCTTTGCTGATCACTGTGTTTACAACATGAAACAAGGCCCAGCCCTGGGAGCTCCCAGTCTGTCCTGGGAGTTAGACAAGCAAATGGACAACGGCAAAGCAGCACCATAATAAGTAAAACATGACAGCAAGGTTAAAGCGCACTGTCTCTGCTTAGAAGGGAGAAGGATCAGCTCAGGAGGGGTTTCCAGACAAGGCAGCATTGGACCCAAGTTCTGAGGCTGATTGGAGTTGTTTATGAGTGGAAAGCAGAGATGGTTTCCCAGGCTCAGGGAACATGGCTTGGCAAATACTATGCCACGATGACACTTTGAGGGTTCTGCTTATTTTAGCTTATGTGAAATAGACTCCATTTGAGGCGGCAGAGCTGGCAGCCCCAGGAAGCACAGTCATTACCTGCTGAGTGCTTTAAAAGGGAAAGGAGTCAGGTGGGGCCAGGGGAAGGTAATACAGAGAGAGATGAGTCATTCCTCCTAACAAGAATTACTGTCTCATCCCATATGCACTTAAAGTTAAGAGTCATGTATAAAACAGCCTTACTGTATCTTGGTAAGACTGGCAAGTACTTATAGCACAATGCAATATAATTTATTTTTATATAGTGTCCTTTGTAGAGATGATCACAAAACCCTTTACGCTAAGAGGCAGAATGGAAAGATAATACTTTAAAGAGCCAAGTTGGGCCCAGCTCTTCTCTCAAGGGGGCAGTGGTGTATGGGACTGGAGTGGAGGCCTAAAAGACAAGGGAAGCAGGGGTTTGCTGGGTTAAAGACAGCAGTAAGTGGTGCTGCAGATGAGGTGTGGGGAAGGGAAAATGAAGTGCTATTGGAAGGAGAGCATTGGAGGAGAGATTCAGGCTAGCAAGGGGCCCAGCCACTGCCTTTTCCAGGGAGAACAAGAAGCAGACTGCAGCTTACTGTCTGAGCTTCCCAGCAGCCCCCCGACCATACCAGCTATAGGAAAGGGGTGGAGAAAGCCTCATTCAGTGGGCAGCAGCACTGGGGGCCCTGCAACTCTTGCTTTCACCTATAATTCCAGATGTGTTTAACCTGGAGAAAAATAGAGCAAAAGAAATGTGACGGGCACATGTCTGCCTATCAGATGTGTGGCAAAGTTGGGAATGTTGAAAGATGACTCATGCCAGCTTCTGGCACTGTCTCCCCAGCCTCCTGCCCCGTGCTCTGTAGTGGAAATGGCCAGTACATGAAGGGCAGGTGCCTGTGCCATAGCGGCTGGAAGGGTGCTGAGTGCGATGTGCCCACCAACCAGTGTATCGACGTGGCCTGCAGCAACCACGGCACCTGCATCATGGGTACCTGCTTCTGCAACCCTGGCTACAAGGGCGAGAGCTGCGAGGAAGGTAGGACATACCAGTGGCAGCTGTAGGTCTGTCCTCTGAAATAGAGGAAGCCTCCCAACCTCCCTGTGACCTCTGCCCTTGATGCTAGAAGTCCACCAGCATCCATAATGGTCCACAAAGGGGAGGAGGGCTGTCACTTACTGCCCATTTATCATATCAAGGATCTGTGCTAGAAACCTCCTAATAATACCTAATGTCAAACCCAGTTAGGAGTTTGCTCGACTGTTCAGTGGCAGAACTGGGTTTGGCCCAGTCATTCTGGCTCCACAGCCCAAGTTCTTTCCACTCCCCTCTAAGCTCATCTGCTCTTTCCTGTCTCCATTTCTCAAGTCAATTTCTACCACAGACTTCAAACTCTGTCTGCCTTTATCATACTCCTGTATGAGTGTGTTACTATGTGCACGCATGTGTTCACATATGACTCGTTGGTGCTCATGAGCATGCCTTTCTCCTTCATAAAGCAATTGTGTGGCTAAGTAAATCAAAGATGGATTTAACAATGACATTTAGATTTTTTTCTGGAAAAAGCTAACTGAGTGAGCCAGATGAATATTTTTGTTTTATAAATGAAGAAACTGAGACCTGGGAAGGGGCAGTGACCTTCCCATGATCAAAATCTGACCAATGGATTCAGCCCAGGTCTTCTCCTTTGGATTTCCAGACAATAGGAGGACTCTCACTTACAAGCAACATGGAGGAGCTTTTATGACTGCATATTCTGAAATCACATATATGTTTGAGTCTGGTTCTGTACTCGCTTGCCTCTGTTCCTTCATCTACAAAATGGGAATGCCTTCCTCAGAGGGCCATTGTGAAGATCGAATTAAATGACCCATGAAAACCACTTAGCTCACATAGTAAATGCTCCATAAATGTGGCTTTTTATTGTTAGGATTATTCTGGGGACAAATGAAGCGCAGTTCCTGTTTTACCCATTCATTTCACCCAAAGTCTTTTGAGATAGAGGGACATTGCCATTTGCAGTTAATGAATGATGCTGTGCACTGTGGTTATCACCTGTTCACCACCATGTAGCACCCTGGCCCCTTCCACTGCCCATGCCAGAGACTCCAAGGAGAGCTGGCCTTCTAAACCCATTTGGTATTTGACAGAGAAGCTCCTCATAGGGCATTATTTTCTCTTAAAAGAAAGAGAGTATTAACAGGCCATTTTCCAAAGATAGGGTACAGGAAGGGATTGAGACAGGCTTCACGCACCCCCACTTCCCCAAGAAGGGCTGGGCATCCATCAGTGGGGGTGACTGGAGCTGTTTGGGAGGAGGCACCAGCCCCTAGAACAAAGGAAGCTGGCTTTCTTAGCCCGAGAATTAGGGACCTTCCTCTGCTCTCCCTTTCCTTTTGGACAGTTGAGGTGGACACCCTGAGAAGGAACAGGAAATGGTGGGTTGTCCAACCCCTATCCCCATCTGCATAATGTGAGCTCAGGAGGGGAACCTATCTATCCCCAGAAAAGCTGAACTAGACGGTGCCTCAGAGCCGCAGGGTTATTTACAAAGAGAAAAATGTTGTTCAGAACTTTGATTTACGTTATCTATTTGAAAAGAAATGCTTTTACTCCTGCTTTCTCTTCTGAAGAGGCCCATCTGGGACTGATTCCCTTTATTATTTCTTTCTCTGGCTAGGCGTCATTACATAGTCCTGTGTTTATAATAGGGTTTTCTTGGGCCTTCCTCCTCCTCCTTCCCCCTCCCCCAGCTCTGTGCTAACTGTGTTTATAAAACATCAGCTAACAAGCTTACTTTTTTTTCCTCTCTCTTTCTTCTTCTGAAGTTTATTGCCCCGTATTTTTTAAAGCTTGAACTGAGCCAGCAGGACGCTTGGAAGGGGTGGGGGAGGGGCAGAAGAGAACAAACTTAGATCTTTTGCAGTGAAAAGTGAGACTGCTGAGTTCTTGGTCCTAAAGGTGTCTAATTGCTTGTGTGGTCACTGGAGCGTGGAACATTTGGGGGAATGGGTTGTGTCTGCAGCCTAGTCATGCAGGCCTCATCATTTCATTAATGGGCTAAGCTTCTGCTAGGAATCCTGGCTCAAATGGCAAGCTCTGCAGTGGGAAGGGGAAAAAATGTAACTGTGAATATGCCTTCTAAGAAGAAACTAAGTCAGACCCTCTTCTAAAGCAAGTCAGCCCACCTCCCTATGAGTGTTACCCTCTCCTCCATCCTGTGCTCCCACCCCTGGTCTGCTGGTTCTTCCCAGGTCATGCACAGCTCCCTGTGAAGTAACTAATGCTCAGATGTTGTCCTAGTACGATGGGAGGAAGGCAGCTTTGGCTCCATCCTGGGGTTGCTACCACCCCAAAGGCCCAGAAAGGGGCAGATCTAGTCTTCCCATGACCTCTGTGGCAGAGCATCATTGTGGCATAGATAATGGCCCTCAGTTTAGGATCAACAGAGCACAGGGACAGCATCCATCCTGCTGGACCACTGCCAGTCCGTCAAGGATCCCTGGAGCTGCTCCCTTCCAGCCTTGCAAGCCTCTTTCTATCCCCCCTCTTGCCCTATACTCGCTTTACCCAGTTGACCTGCAGAGATGAAGGCCTCTCCTCAGTTCCTCCTGGTCTTTGTTCTCTGCTGGGAGCGTGGGATTCACTTTGCTGGTTCCTGGGTCCCTTCAGACTCATTGCAACAGGGCAAGAACAGGACTGTGATGCCAAGAGCCTCCTGCTACACTGGACACCCTCTTGGCCTGCTCTCTAACAGTGTAGATTTACAGGTTCCACCTGGAGGGTGCCCTGGGATTCTCAGAGGCCACATGAACCCAAAGCTGAGGTCCAGCCCTCACAGAATGGAAATTACCTGTATAGGCCTCAGGGTAGGAATTGCTGAGTAGTTTCCTGTCAAATTGGAAAACTCTCTGGATCTAGGGAATTATCAGAGTAACCTAATGGGCCAGAATAATCCTTCTGAGGTTCTGAGATCTGAGGCAGGTCATGAGAATTTATCACTGTCATTATTTCATTATTTGTAATTACTAGGAACTCCAACAGGTCATGTTTTAGCCATTACTAAGTGGTGTCCAGAGACTGCAAGGGAAGAGGGTCTTTGCCTTCATTTAGCTTTATTAATTCTCCACATTGCCTATTTCTTTCGAGTTTTGTTTTGAATTCTATTTTTAAACCACTTCCTGCATTTATGTAAGTATATATGCAGTATGCAGTTTTGAAATGAGTAAGATTGTAACAGAAAATAGCAAGAGGCCTAGACCTTGAAAGAATGATTCCAGTGGAACTTCCTGTGTACTACAGTGTGATCTTGGGCAAGCTATTTAGCTTCTCTATGCTTCAGTAGTTTAAAGCTACTTAGTTTATACAAGTCCTTTCAAGTCCTCAGTGTCATTTGGACCTTACAGCAACCTGAGAGGTGTGTATTTTTACCATGCCTGCTTTTAGTTGGGAAGATCAGAGCAGGTATGTCCCTTGATGATGGACATAGAACCAGTTCATTTTTCCCCTAATCCTTGACTCTTAGTCCTCAGAGGCCAGATGCTAGATTCTTTCCGTTGCAGTGTAGGACTTCCTCAGGAGCTCCTGGAAGGAGGAAGTGAGTACTGGAAACCCTCTAATCCCCAGCAGCTCTGTGTTGGGTCCCTACCAGGACACATGTCCTCTCTGTCACAAAATGAATAGAATCCCCTTCCTCCCTAGAGCAAAAGGCAGACCTAACAACTTTTTATGGGCCAACGTCCTTTATCAATTCTGTCTTCACTCTGCTACCTTTTGTACTCTCCTCCTGAACTGGAACCACAGAGGTCGATTCTCTAACCCTTCTGCTTTCCCTATGCAGTGATTTGTGGAAGATCAAGGTCTCTTTTGATTTTGGTAGAGCCCTTAATAGACATATCATTGGTTTCAGAAACAGAAAGACATACTTTCAAATTCTTTTCTGAATGTGGAGAAATTGGAATCCTTGAACATTATTGGGAGAAATCTAAAATATTAGAATTACTGTAGAAAACAGTGTGTTGGTTCCTCAAAAAATTAAAAATCTAACTACCATATGATCCAGAAATTTCTCTTCTGGGGATATGCTCAAACAAAATGAAAGCAGGAACTCAAAGAGATAGCGTTCATAGCCTATTATTCACAGTGGCTAAAAGGTGGAAGCAAACCACATGGATGAATTGATAAACCAAATGTAGCACATATAGGGCGATGGAATATTATTAAGCCTTAAAAAGCAAAGAAATTCAGACACACACCGCAACAGTGGTGAACCTCAACAACATATCAAGTGAAATAAATCAATAAACGATAAATACCATATGATATCACTTGCATGAGATACCTGGCGTAGCCAAATTCAGAGACAGAAAGTAGCATGGTGGTTGCCAGGGGCTGAGGGAAAAGAGAAATATGGATTTGTTTAATGAGTACAGAGCTTCTTTTTTATGAGATAAAAAATGTTCTGGAGATGGCTGGTGGTTAGTAGTTGCAGAACAACGTGAATGTCCTTAATTCCACTGAACTGCACGTTTAACAATGATTAAAGTGGTAAGTCTAGTCTTATATTTTGCCACAATTTTAAAAAATGGGGAAAAAATTTATCTTTGGCAGGATTTAGCTATGTGACCTAACATAAATTAGTTACCCCTCCAAGCCCGTTTTCCTCATGTGTTCCTTATTGGGTTATTGAGAGAACTGAATCTGATAGTGTAGATAAAGTACTTAATATAGTGCAGACACAAAGCAGGTGACCCACAATACTAGCCTTCCTTCCCTTTCCCCTTTCCCCTTTTCTGCATCTGCCTCTTGAAACCCCTTGCCTTGGGGCCCCTGCCTTGTAGGGGCTGCTGGCTGGGAGCTGTAGCTTTCTAGCTCACCCACCACAGAGGAGAAGCTGCGCAAAGTCAGCATTTGTAATCTTAAAAACTCAATCAAATGTCACCTTCAGGCAAGCCCCAAGAATTTGGGGGAGATTATGAAATCAAATAGGATTTGGTTGCAAAAATAATTCTTGTTTAAATTAAGGAATTTATTTTAATTTCATGCTCACATAAATAAAATTGCATTATAAAGTAGTAAATAGCAAAAGTTTGTTGTATAGAGTTGTTGAGAACCTCATAGGTGCTGAGCACTATTCTAGGAGGTGAGAATCAGAAATGAACAAAGCAAAATCTTGTCCTCTATTCCTTGCGATTATTATGGACAATGCGGGGGGGGGTGTCACTGGGTGCTATATTGATGCTTGATATGAGGTTATACTTGGTCCATCTCCTAAACCAAAAGGTAGAATTTGTGTCCAAACTTCACAGTTGAGGAAACAGCCTCGAAGAGGTAAATGGTCCGTCACTGAGAGTTGGAGACTCAGCTTTGCTAAAGTACTGCTCTTTACCACAAGAGGCATCTCCATGGGACATGGTGTCCTTCTAGCTGCACATTTGCTGACAGAACCTTCAACCTTGCTGCAAGATGCTTATTTGTGTCCCCTCTCCTCCTCATCACAGTGGACTGCATGTACCCCACGTGTTCAGGCCGCGGTGTCTGCGTGAGAGGCAAGTGCCACTGCTCTGTGGGATGGGGAGGCACCAACTGCGAGACACCCAGGGCCACCTGCTTGGACCAGTGCTCAGGCCATGGGACCTTCCTCCCAGACACCGGGCTTTGCAGCTGTGACCCAAGCTGGACTGGACATGACTGTTCTATTGGTAAATGTGGGAAGAAGGGGCACAGGGTGTGGGTGGAGGGAGGGGCTTCCCACTATGTTATGTTACCCATTCAGTTCTGATCAGTGGTTAACCTCTTCTCTTAGATGGGCAGAAGTTTCAAAAATCACAATTGTTTCTTCCACAGAGGTGAATTTGAGATTCAAAACAGTATTCTTTATCAATATTAGCAATAGTACCTGTAATTCTAGATATGTTTCTTAGAGATCCTTCTCTCACATAGGACTATTTTCCTTGGGCAAGGCTGTAGGAAAGTTCCTAGACAAGAGCCATGGGGAAAGGGGTAAGAGTGGCCCTTGCCCCAGCTGCACACACTTTGGTTTCACCCATTTCCCAGAGTAAAGTCTAAGCTCATGGTGGGTTTTAGGGTTCTCTGTGATCTGGCCCCCACCTGCCTTTGGTCAGATGCTCAACTAGATGGTAAGTTCCATGCGTGCAGCATGAACATACCTGTTCATGACTAAGCCCTGGGACTCAGCACGGGCCTGACCCATTCATCAGAAATACTGATGAATGAATGAATGATTTAAGCCAGGATTAAATGTACTATTGATTGCAGTTTCTGGCTCCCCACAGAATTTATACATGTCAAGTTCAAAGGGTAATGTTGTTGGCATCCTTCTGTTATAAGTGCTGTGATTTATAGACTCTTCCAAAGAGGATTAAGTAAGAACATACATGATTCACTTACCATAGTATTGGTACATAATAAGTTGAGTCCACATCCAATATCACACTTAACCCACATAAAATCCCTGTGAGAAAGGAATCCTCATCCCTATTTAACCAATTTACAAGACACTTTAACCAGTGAATACTTATTGAGCACCTATTTGTGCCCCAGGTACTCTTCTAATCAGAGAGGATAAAGATCCTAGGACATCCCTACCTTCTCAGAGCTTGCATTCTGGGAAGAGTAGAGGGGAGACCACAAACAAACAAAGAAAGAAAAATAAAGTGATAAAGAAGCTCAGGCTCAGAGAATTTTTAAGTAATCCTGCCCCAGGACACTCAGCTAGAGAGTGATAGCATCTCCAACTAGGCTCTTCGCTCTAAATCACCTTCCTCACCACTCCACACTGTTAAAACAATGTGAGGCTTAAATTAGCTCATTATGTTGTGATTAACAGTTCTGGTTGTTATCAGGAAAGATGGCTGAGACCTTTGGCGTTCACACCTTTGGAATACTTTGAATCGCCTTTCCCTATTGAATGGAGAACTGACATTCAGTAACAGTCTAAATTGGACTTTTATCCTTGTTTGCAAAGCTCACATAAAGACATGATTGTGAGCACAGATGTGCAGAGTCTCAGAAATAATTCTTTTTATATAGCTCTGTTTATGGCAATATAATAAATGATCCTCTTAAAACTATGCTGGCTTGTATAGTTCATTATATGGCCACAAAGCTAATTTATGATAGGTCTATAACTGTGACTTGCACCGTTAATCCCTAATGAAATTCCACAGTTTTGGAGGAGGCAGGTATAACTTTGGGTGATATTTTGAAGTATTCTTTAGTTTAGTCCTGTGAAAGGAGATGACAGAACCATTGGAGGGACTCTGAGTAGAACGGTTGAATTATTTGAATTGAATTGTTTCTCAATCCTGAGTACTGCCTTCCCCATAGCTGTAGCTCACGTGAAGGCAGAGAACTCTGTGGGGAGAAGAGGCCCTGAGTCAGACAGACCCAGGTTCAAATCCCAGCCCTACCACTTCATAGTTGTAACTTTGGGCAAGTCACTTTACCCCTCAAAGCTAAAAAATGGAGATAACTATAGTATCTACCTTCCAGGGTCACTGTGACAATTATTCAAGACCATGCAAAGGAGAGTTGAGCATGCTACTCAGCCCATGATGTGGGCTCCATAAATGTTATCTATTTTTATGATCTTGATTAACACAGCCATCAGTGGAAGCACTGGATATTAACAGAAACATTTGATAATATGAAACAAGATAAGACATGCCTTTCAGAAATGCAAATTATAATTTTTCAGTCTCCAATCTTTAACTGACTAAATGGTGTCATGATTGTTGCAAGGCCAGGAATTTAAAGGACAGCTTCAAGTTATTGACCCCCTTCACAGTAGTAGTAAAATTTGGGGTTTTGTTGAGTGACTGATAGCATACACCAAACTACGACACACAGAAGCACACTCCACAACCACACCACCATGGCCATGTGAGGAAGGATGGCAAGTGTGGTATCATCCATGCTGGGAAGCTCCATGACTTACCAAAGGCATGCTGGTGAGTGAGGAAGGGGAGTCCGACCCAGTCCAGGGCTCTAAGTCAAGCCTGCTTCCTGTCACCCAGTTGGAAGGATAATGAGAGCATTTCAAGTGTTCTCCTCTTATCTCAACCACCTAGGCATCACCTACTTTTGGGTCCAACCCTAGTTCTGCCTCTGTGTGGCATTGGCAGGCTTAACTTCTCTTGACTTTAGTTTCCGTATCTGAAAAATGGAGGTAATAGCACCCATCTCAGCAATTATGTGATTGTTAAATTACATCATTTTTGTACACACATAGAACAGTGTCTGCCATGTAATATGCACTTTTATATCTCTTTCTACCTCCAATCCAAGAACACTTTCACCAAGTGGAAGGTATTTTAAAACTAGTGAGTCTTTGCAATGAAGCCAAGCAAGAGCTGCCTTACTGTCTGGATGCAAGGGCAGCCAAGAGACCATCTTTATGTTCAAAGAGGTACTAATGGAGCAGGCTCAGGTCTCATTTCAGAAGACTTGCTCCCCACTCCTTGAGCATCTTCAGTAGGTATCTTACCCTCTCTAACCCTCAGTTTCTTCCCACTTACCTTATAAAACTGTTGTGGGGATTGGGAGAGAAAATACAGGTGAAATGGCTACCCCAGTACCTCACACAGCTCAGACACTGGACAAGCAGAAACTCTATTCATGTTATTTATTCTGTGTGCTGTCTGGCATGCCCAGAACTTTCATCAGTCACTGCACACCAGCAGACATGTACTAAGTCGTCCTCCCAACATCAGGGTCCACTGTGGGTTGGCAAAGCTAGACTCCTGCTGGCCACCACCCACTAGGAAGGAGGACTGTCTCTTCCCTGAGATGAGTGTCTTGCTGCTGTTCAGCACCAGGAACAGGATTTAATGAAGGCAGCTTAAATCAACATGCCCTGTGTTCCACAGCCAGCCTGTAATGAAATGTGAGCTGACAAGTTCCTCAGCACTTTGGTGAGGTTTGTGGAAACAGTGAAGGCAGATTTTATACAGTGTTTACTTGGGTCCCTGGTTCCTGGCAGCCTGGTTTCCAGTCTCATCTCAGAAACTGTTCCTTAAATCCAGCCTGTTAATATGGTCCTCCACCCTGACAGGCAGCATGAGATAATTGTGAACAGATTCCTGTGACACAGAAGATGCTGTATCCCACCCATCAGCCCCAGGGCACCTCTGTCCTTAACTTTGGGCCCTAAGGGAATCTGCTTCCCAAATCGTTTGGGATGATGAGGACAGCAGGGAAGGTGACCCTGCTGTCATGTAGATAGGAAAGGTTGGAGAGGGGAAATGACTTGCCCAAAATGATTGGCTTACAGCTGCAGAGTTGAATCCAGGGCAGACCTTTGTCTCAATCCTCAGCTCTTACCTCAAACCCTTTCCATCCAAGGAGGCTTCCTTGTCAGTAATCACCTCTTCTTCCTGATAAGCCACAGGATGGAGTGCTAATTAAAGAGCCACCTATTTCTTTGTGCTCACCACATACCAGCCCTGAACTATGTGTTTTACAATCATTATCCTGGTTAAGGTTTCTAAGAGCCCTGTGAAGGTAATGTCACTAGCATTCTCATTTTCTAGATGAAGAAACTTGAAGCTCAAAAGTGGTGTTACTTTCCAGCACCTACCCCACCTTGTTAGTAAGTGGCAGAGTCCAGATTCAAACCAGATGTGGCTCCAAGGTCTTTCCTAAGTGTGTTAATCAGCTTTCTGTCACTGTGACAAAATACCTGAGATAATCAAAAAGAGGAAAGATTTGTTTGGTCTCATAGTTTTATTGATTCCAGTCCATGGCCAGTTAGTCCCATCACATTGGGCCTTGTAGCATGGCAATATGTCATGGTGGGAGCACATGGTAGAGAAAACTGCTCACCTTATGGTGGCCATGAAATGAAAGAGAAAAAAAGAGGAATGGCTGGGATCCCAATACAATTTCAAGGGCATGCATCCAATGACCTAACTGTCTTCCACTAGGCCCCACCTCCTACAGGGTCAGATGTTCCCAGTAATGCCAAGGGCTGGGGATCCAACCTTCAACCCATGGCCTTTGGGAGACATTCAAGACCCAGACTGCAGTGCTGACACCACGGTGATCTGAGCAGTCGGGTCCCTCTAGAACTGAGCTGTGAGCTCCATGAGGTCAGAGTCTGTCCACATCCTGAGCACAGGGCCAAACATGCATTAGATTCTCAGTGACTATTGCATGAATGACCCAAGACCTAACCAGTGAACGGGCAAAAAGAGGAAAGAGAGCCCACTGGGAACACAGAAAAGGGAGGTGTTGCAATTGAAACTCTGCCTGGGAAGATTCAGCACACCACTAGACAGACAGCCGTCCTCTCTCAGGACCTCCTCCCCCACACGGAGAACCCTTCCTTGCCACCCCACACAATCTTCAGGAAAACCAAGCCTCTGGCTCCTTCTCTGCCACTTTCCAAACCTCACTTCTATTAGTCTCAATCGCAGTGCCAGCCAGCCAGAGCTCCTCCTGAACTAGCACCACACCACTGCCCCTCCTTCACCCCAGGGAGCAGCCTGCTGGGCTGGATGCATCATCAGCCTGTGCTTCAAGGCACAGCTCAGCAGCTTTTGGCTCCACCTACCCCAAGGGCGATGGTTGGCCATTCTTCCCGTTGGCAGAGAGCTGCCTTAGAAAGGGAGGAAATTTAACCTCTTTGAGATGGTCCTTAGAATTGGAAAAGCCTACCTGTCCTTCAGAACCTAATGGCTTCATAAGAAGGTTGCAGGCTCTGTGACATTCTCCAGGGTACCATTTGAAAGGCCAGTCCTTAAACTTATCATTTGCTCCTCCATAGGATAATTTTTGGGGGGGTCTTTATTCCCACCCTCTCCCATTGCCTCTGTTCTCAGCTTCATAAATTCATTCCTAATTTCCACTGCTCTGAGTCTTGTCTCCCATAAATGGCTTTTATTTGAAAGGAGCCTCTCACTACATTTTATTCCTTTGGGTTGCTGGTGCACAGAAGCAGCACATGGCAGAGAGCCTGCCTGTAAAATGCTCTTGCTGGTGGTTTATGATTCTTATCATTTCATTGCACTTGAGCTTCATGGAATAACAGGTGGAGATGTTTTAGAGATACAGTGGCATTGGTTTGGAGGTAGCATGTGCCCTCAGTAAGAATCGCATGAGATTTGGAGTAGGACCAGGCTAGATTGTCAAGACTCGGCTGATCCGTGGAGTATAGCTAATGATACCTGCCTTGCAGGGCTGTTTTCCAAATTAGCTTTAATATGTATGCATAAAATGCTTAGCATGGTGGCTGGCATTCAGTAAGCACTTACTAAATGAAGTATGAGTGTATATATTTTTCAGAATGCATGATTAGGTCTAAATTAGCCAAACAGTGTGAGATTCTAACAAATTTGAGTTTGAGGGCAGTTTACAGTGTGAAAGTTCAGAGCCAGAGGCCTGGATCTGAGTCAATGTTAAAACAATTTGTTTTCTCTTTCAGAGGCTCAGTGTCCTTGTTGCTTCTGAGTCTTTCTACCATCCCCTTCCCCCAGCCCCCAACACTGGTCCTTGACTCTAGACCAAGAGTCATTAATATGCTGACACATTTACCCCAAACAACTAGGTCAGTGGCCCACAGCACAAGGGCCACACTGTATTAGCAGCAGCCTTCTCTCAGGACAGTGAGTTTCCTGAGCTCAGTGCCAGCAGAGTTCAGCCCCCTCAGAGAGAGACCTGGAGTAGTTCCAGACGTGCACATACCCCCACAGCTATGCACATTTGTTTCACACAATCACTGAGCCTTTCTGGCCTCCTCTAGGTGCTGAGCACTGTTCAAGGCACCAAGGATCAGAGAGCCCCACAGTCTGTTCACGAAGTGGAATGCCCAAGCTCGAAGCCTGGTGTGCATACAGTAGTGATTAGGAGCCTAGGAGAGGAGTCTGGGGAGGTCCTCACTAAGGAGACATGGGAGCCACATTGTGAAAGGGAACTGAAGGGATGCTTGTTGGTGGCAAGGAGGGCAAGGCATTGCAGGCTGAGGGGTAGCATGTGCAGAAGCAAGAGAGCCCTGTGAGCATGCCATCTGTTGATAAAGACATATCTTATCTGACTAGAAAGTAGGAGCCCTGAGTCAGTAGTAGAAAATCAGGTCAGAATATATGCAATGCAAATCACGGAGCCCACCCAAATTCCTTAATAAATAAAACTCTTAAATTCACAGCTTTTTCAGTGAACATTGACTATTTCCCTCCCAGATTCTACATCAGGACTCTCTCTTTGGCTCTTTCAGCTCAACCTCTGGTGTAGGCTCTACCTTAACTTAGGGAGACATTCCAGAATTCAAACTCATATCCTCTGAGTTTTCAGTTCCATCTCTATTATTCTCTTTCTCTACCAAAAAGAAAAGTGAAACCTCAAAGCATAAATGATAACAATAATGATTAGATGGATGGGGATCTGAACAGCTGTGTTATTAAATTAATTCACAATTGACAGCAAAATGAACCAAATGCTTAAAAAATAAATAAATAAACTGAAAGTAGCAGCAGGGTTAAAAAAAAATTAAAGCTCTAAACATAGCCGTTGAATTAATGCTAACTTTTGAGAATGGTAATTCAATTTTATTTACAAGGCAAAATATAATTACATTTAAATTTGAGGAAACAGAATTTAATTCTTATTAATGACAGAAAGACTGAGTGAGATGCTTTAATGCCAGAGAAATTGTCTTATGTTCATGGATGGGAGAGAAAATTAGATTCAGCGTTGAGCATTCTCCCCTGTTACAAATCTCATTTGTGTAGCCGGAATTGTTCCATCTCTGAGAAGCACCACGTTCTCAGCCCAGAAAGCACAGCACCGACATCCAATTAAACATCAAAAGGAAACGATCAGGCTGGGCTATTTCTGTATAGGTATGGTACAGGACAGGAATCTCAAGGTTAGAATTTCACCCGAGAAATAATATCCAGTGAGACTTGACATTTCCTGTGCCCCTTCCCAGCAGCAAGTGACAGCCTAAAAACCAAAGTTCAGAATAATAAATATCTGAGACATTAACGCTGCCACAGTGAGGGAAGGGGAGTGCTGGAGGGAAGCAGGAAGAGCTCTCCAGTTTTTTGGAAAGTAGCGTAGACGTTTAGACACAATGAGATGGTCAGTTCCTAGCATTTAATCAAACACTGGAAAATTGGGCCCAGACAGGCATACTGCTAAGTACTGCCAGAGTTAAAGGTTGATAAACCAGGAGTTGGCAGCTTTTTAATTTAGTGGAATTTCCCCCGACAGCCCTGGAACATTTTCTATCAGAATTGGAGCTCTTCAGTATGTAAATATAAGTCCTCCTGAAATTGGGCTTCAGAATCAGGTCTCTGTTTGGATGTCCAAGCTGATACTTATATTCTCTTTCTCTCTACTTGTCTTCTGAATCAAACTACTGTTATGATAACTTGTAATTTTAAAAAATAACTGTTCCTTGAAAGGAAATTTTACATTGTACAGAACTCCTTCATATATATGCATCAGAATTTATTCAGACAACAAATACATAAGCCTCTGACATGGCAGGGAGTGTTGTTCCCAAGAAATCAGGATCTAGAGAATTTGGGTGACTTTCCCAAAAACACTTTGGGGAATCAAAAGTTCAAATCCAGGCTTCTCTGGGTTCATAGTATATTCCCTGCACAACTCTGTCACTGGCTGCTACCAAGGTTCACACTGAACCTGGCAGTGAATTAGGTATCAGGTGTACCGGGTACCACTTCATATAGTAACACTGCCAGGAATCATGCAAATGGAATCATGACCCTGTGCTTCATAGTACTCCCGGAGTTCAGGAAACAGACTAGTTACTTTTAATTGGGGTGATCCAGGTGGCTTCTTGGAGGACATGGGACTTCAGATGGGTGTTGGAGGTTGGCTATGAGTAGGCACAGATAGAGGGAGGAAGCAAGCACTTTTCAGCAAAGACTTGCAACATGTACAGAGCTGAGACAGATTAAGCGCATCTCCTGGGAATTTTTAGTAGTGCAATGTGGCTTATCTTAGCATATCTATGGCAGTAGTGAGGGGGGAAGAGGTAAAGAAGGCTAACAAGTATCAGAACCTGAATGATATAAAAGAGTTTAGGTTTATCTGTCATTGTAAACCTCCAAGAAGTTTTAAGTGGAGGTCCAACTTGGCAATTTGGTCTTAGAAAGTTTACTCTAATATCAGCATGCAGTTCAGATGCCTGGAGACATCCTGGTGCAAGTGTCCAGGAAAGAGTTAGATAGATGAGCTCATAGCTGGGTGGAGAAATGGGCCTTTTACCAAAGGATATCAGGTCAGAGATCTTTTGGAAGAGGACATTGTCTACCTTCATTTCACCTATTTGGACCCTTTTAGTGAGTTGGGTTCCACCTATGGCCAAGGATGCACATCCCAGTCATGTTCTTTGGCTCCTTTGCTCACCAGGCCTTTCCTGGCTTATTATCCTGCAGAGTCATACCCTGTTTGGAGGCCTCCTCCCAAATAGGTTTGAACTCCTCTAATCAGGAAGCCTGATACCCTCCAATTAAGATGAATAACAGGTTTACTGCTTCTTATGATAGGTACTTTGTAAAGGCTTAAAATTCTAGTCCTGGAGGAATAGGTGTGGAGACCTGCTCTGCACCAGCACACTGGAATTCACTTTTCTGCCTGGTTTGAAAGCTCTCTAAGCTCCTTGAATGAGGTAAAAGGCCATGTGCTTCCCAAGGCTCATTAGCTTTGTGCCATCTCCATCTGCAGAACAGAGCCATGACTTGGAGCAGCGCTGGCTCTCGGGTGATAGGAGGGGAAGTTGAAAAGCAAAAGAGAGTGGCTTGGGTTTGGCCTCAATGTCTAGAGGACACTAATTACAGTAAGGAAGTCAGACTCAGGCTGCTTTTTTGCACCTTCTTCCTTGTCTTTCTAAAACTGCACTGGGACTAAAAAACTATTGGCCTAAGTTAGTGAAGGAAGGATCTACTTACTCGAGAGAATGCTGGCCTGTTCAAAATACGATCTCCTTTAGGAGAGAAAATTAACATATAATCAGCCTACTGCTCACTGGTGTGGTGACCAGCTTTGTGTTCATTTACATGCATGGGAAGACTTGAGTTCCTTGTGGCTAGGAGTAATTTCATATCATCTCTGCATTCCCAGCCTGCATCTAGGGATATCTGGCACATAGTAGGTGCACACACTCTCGATAGATATGTAGATATATAGAGATATATACACAATAATTCAGACCTTGGAAGTAACACAGACCCGCAGAAGTAACACAGCATTTATCTGTGACCTTGAGAGTCACAGAGGAGCAACTAGAGCCAGCCAGCCATCAGGGCCTCTACTTCTACTGCTGACTACCTCTGTGATAGTGCTGGGGGTTGAACCAAAGGTCTCATGCATGTTAGACAAATGTTCTACCACTCAGCTTTACCCCAGCCCTTTTTATGTTTTATTTATCCTGAGACAGTCTTGCTAAGTTGCCCAGGCTGGTCTCAAACTTGTGATTCTGCCTCAGCCTCCCAAGGAGTTGGTATTACAAGTGTGCACCACTGTGCCAGGTTTCTCAATACACTGAAAAATCAATTTTAAAATTCTAGTAGCTGGGGTACTATTGTCACCATTTTACAGATGACATAGATGAGGCACAAAGGTGGGCAGCATTTGTCTCACGTTGCAGAAGTAGCAGATCAGACTCTTGAATCCAGCTTGCCTGACTCCAAGGCCTCTGCTCTGTGTAAAGTCACAGAACATTGAGTAATCACATGGCATACTCTGCCCCCTATCACTGGAATTTGGGAAAACATAGATACATGTGTGAGCCTCACTGGGGAGTGCAGAGAATAATTTGTGATAGCAGGATCTTGGAGGCAACACAGATAGACTAATAATCCTGAGACAGAATGATCTTCATAGAAGTCTTTGTGAAGGTGAACCCCTTGTGGCTGAAATAAGGCTTCAGGGAGGAGGTGTTATTGTAGCCAGAACTGGAAGCACACTTAGACTTGAACATGTGAAGATGAAGCAGAGGAGGGCCTAGACCATGGAAACTGCACCTGCAGAAGCACAGAGGAGGGGCCAAAAATACATAAATGTCTCTTGTAGCCATTGCCTAGTTGGTCCCCTACAGGACTGTTTTTATAAGGTAGCTATCAAGTTCTTTTTCAAGTACTGACATGTGTGTCACTGTGTGGCATAGAACAAGGCACTTCCTCTTCTGGGTCCTAGTTTTGCTGTCTAACATTGCTCCACCACAAAACCTACTCTTCTAAGTTCTCATCTTTTTTACTCTTGGTCCTATAACCACATAACACAGATCTCCTGACCCATCTCTGATCTTACAGTTAGGCTTCTGATCTTGGCTAAGCCACATCCCATCATGCTCAAGATCTTTAACCTTTCCTGGGCCCTCCCAATGCAGTTCTTCTCATACTCCAAGAGCCCTCACTCTTGGTCCCCAAATGAGCTATTTCAGTGTCTACAGCTATTCACCAGGCCACTGCTCACAGATATTCCTTCCTCCTACCTCACTGAGAACATTGAGAGCATTAGTCAAATACTTTCCTATTATTATGGATGGTTCCCTACACAGCCCATGCCCACATATCTCTCTGCCTGTGTTCCCTTGCCCAGGGGATGAACTGCCCTGTAAGCCTGTCTTGCCAATTATGCTTTGGGTCCAGTGTTTGCCAACTTGTTAAGAGGAATCTCAGTGGAACATCATCCCTTGCTTTCCCCATGTTTTCAAACCCTCCCTTCCCTGGCTCTTTCCAGCATATAAACATGAAATAGTTGCCATATAATAGATGTTTACTCCGTGAAAGATGTATGTGACAGTAGACACATTGCATAACATTTATTTAACCTGTACGTGAGCCTAATATTTGATATCTATATACTGTTTTGCAGATGAGAAAGCTGAGGCACAGAGAGATGAAATAACTTGCTCAGGTCACATGTTGGATAGATGGATGGATGGATGGATGGATGGATGGATGAATGGATGGATGTTTAGTTAAATGGCCTGGTGACTAGATAACCAGTTAGATGATCAGGCAGTTAGGTGGAGGGACAGACAGATGGATAGATAAACAGAGAAACAAAGAAAAGGAGAAGTTCTTAATCCAACAGAGATTCAGTTGGGGTGAGGAAGCAGACTCAGACTCTGATTTTAGAAATTGTGTATTCTAACTGTGGCAATGATCTAATTTACAATTAACAGTCAGGGAACCACTGTCAGATTACATCAGGTTTTACCTCAACCTGATCCCACAATTCACAAAAGAAAAACCTGTATTAGTATAATCACCTTTTATTCTAGCTAAGTACCTTTGAGCATTTCTCCAAGCAGTCTCGTTGACTCCAGTACAGGAGTGCAAGTAGCCTTACAGGACTGCTAAGAAGCAGGAATGAGGTAACGTTTCTGTGCCATCAACAACAGTTCTGCAACATTGTAGAAATTTCATTTCTTTCTTATTTTTGCCTTAAGTGCTAGGTAGATTGACTTGAATTTTAAGACTACCAGGATTTTAGAGAAATCCCTCAAGTGGGCAATAACTCAGATGAACTAGTGATAAAACAGAAAATCCAAGCAGAATTCATCTTAAATTGTCAAACTCACTATTAAAATTTCTTAAGGTCACTCTCCAAATCTCAATTCCTAAGCAAAATAGAAATATTTGACTTATCAAATTTGACTTACAAACAGACTTCCCAAGAGGTCACATGGGGCCCAGACTCTGTTCCCACATCCCCAAGAATTTTAAAAACATCTTCATCTGCATCCATTCCTTGTTCAGCAGAAAGTGTGCAGAACCATGGGTGGGGTCCCTACCACTCCCTATTTGGGGCCATTTTGAGCATCTTTCCAAGTAGAAAAAAATTTTATGGGAAAATTATGTGTAAGTCTCTCCCTTTAGGGGAAAGACACAGCTTCCCCTACCAGCTATTTTAATGAACAGGATTGTAAAATAAGTCCAGACAAATTAAAACATAGCCATGATAGGTCCCAGGCTTCATCTGGGCTTGTATGTGGATTAGAGTTTAATAAGAGAAGCCCGGGGCAGCTTCTCCCTTACGTATACACTTTGGGGCATAATTACCAATAGCCAAATCTTAGATCTTTTCTTTGCCCTCTTCACCTCTTCCTCATATGTTCACCTCCCTCAAGGAAAGACAACAGGTGCAGTTTGGGCATTGGCACAAAGGAAGATGTTTCTGAGGATAAGGACTGAGACCTTTTACAATCACAACTCAGAAGATGAGTGTCTAAGAAGGTTAGGTGCAAAGAAATCTGAGCCTCTATATGAATATATTTGACAAAATAACTTGTGTGCACTATGACAGTGAGTCAAGCCAACAAACATACACTTCTTTCATGGAACTTTTTTTCCCAATTATTTATTCTTTCAACAAACATCTGTAGAAAGCCATGCTGTGCCATGCCTGGTGCTAGTGCTCAGGAAACCAAGATGGATAAAAGCTAGACTCTGCTGTCAGGTGGGATTCTAGTCTAGAAAAAAGATACACAAGTGAGATGGGAAAGAGATTGCTTGGGCAAGGGAAAGTGCTTGGGTTTGACTTCCTACAAGAAAAGAGTTAATGTGTCAGGCATGGTGGCATGCACCTGTAATCCCAGCATCTAAGGAGAATAAGACAGGGGTATCATGAGTTCAAAGCCAGCCTCAGAAACTTAGTAAGGCCCTGAGCAACTCAGTAAGATCCTTTCTCTAAATAAAATACAATAAGGCTGGGGATGTGGCTCAGTGGTCAAGTGCCCTGGTTCAATCCCTGGTATCCCCCCACTCCTACCTCCTCCTGTCGGAGACCTGCTCCAACAGGGGGTCTCAGGAGACGAACGGATGGTGAGGAGTCGGCGAAAGAGGGGTGGAGAAACAACACAGACACCAAAGTGCAGGTGTTGATCCCAATCTTTACTTGTGAACTTGATCATATATACTTTTCATTTTGGCAGGCTCACAGTACTTTGTGGTTACAAAACAGGAATCATTATTCAAAGAAACAAAAAATTACCTAGCTACAATCAGAATAGAAGAATGTATCTTGGCTTATGCATTAGCAAACATTTGTACTTTCAGTTCGTGTTTTGCTTTGAGCTGTTTCTGCTTAGTTAACTTTTAATAATAATTACAAATGTCCCAAACTATTGGCCTATACCTTGACTATTCTTTCTTAACTTACTGACTGGAACCGGTGCCATGGTTATGGCAAGTGGTTGACTTGTTATTAATTTTAATCAAACAAGAGTAAGAGCACAAACCATTGTGCACAGGAACAAGAACAAGTTGCCCAGTACTAAGCACTAATCTGTCTTCTTAACATTAATTTTTCTCCTCTAGATTTTAATTTAATTTCTCAAAAACTTCCTTGACAGGAATACAGGGAGTTTTTCATTAGACATTAACAATTTACACTCCACAGCTGAATCATTGCATTTAGAGCAAACAGATCCATTCTTTAGAAGTAGTTGCATTAATTGGGAAAGTCATGTTTTTTTCCTTCATACTTAATGGTCATATGAGAAGTCACAACTATACTTATTAAAGGAGTACAAAAACAAATTAGTCCATTCCCAGAAACATACTGCGCTCCTCCAGAGGATGGACGCCTTGTGCCATCCACCTCAGTAGGGCCTTGCCATTGCCTGAGTCAGGGGAGGGGCGCAGCATCCTCCCACCCCACCCCCCCAAAAAAAATAAGAAAGAAGGAAGGAAAAAGAAAAGAGCTAATGTGTTCTTGAGTCTAGTTGAGTCATCTTCAAGACCCTGTTATAGTTCAGGCAAGGAATGAGAAATTTAGGACAGTTGGAGATCATCACCTGATTTCAAGAAAAATATCATCCTACACATACAAATGACTTCTACCTAGCTTTTAATAGTCTTGACAATGGTGCCATCCAGGTGACCAGAACAAGAGCTTCATACCCAAATATTGAGGTTACTATTAGAAAAGCAAATATTTGGCTCATCCGGAAGCTGATCCTCTGTTAGGGAGCATGGAGCTCTGCTGATACAGTATGTCTTAGGGCTTCATCAACCAGTCATACATGCAATATAGTTTACATCTTACACATACCTCTTCCTTTAATTATCACCATCCACCCTATAGGAGGGAGATAATTATTACTCTCTCCATTTAAGAAGTGAAGAATTATAGCTCAGAGAGATTAAGTAATTTTTCCAAGAACCCATAGCAGGGAAACTAGGGAGTCAGTCTACCCTACAGCCTGTATACTCCCTACTACCTCCACAGATACCTGCCAGGCCCCAGACCTTCAGCATTCAATCAGAAAGCTTGGATTTTGATCATATGAAAGTCAGCCGGCAATTATCAAATGTTCTTGTATTGGATGTGTTTCCAAAGTCAGAATTCGCATCTGATCTTCAGACTTCAATCTAGTCTACTTATCACTGCTTCTCATTTCCTTTTTTTTATAAAAACGTGTCTGTGAAATTTATTATATTCTGATCACACACCAGGCACTAGGCTAGACTCTTCACTTTGGCTCACATTTGCTCATGTAGTTCGGTAGATTTAGGTCATGTTCATCTGTCATGTCAGACCTAAACTCCTTGAGGTCGTCCTCACTTGTATCCTCAGTGCCAAACAACCCTCTAGAGTGAGCCATGTCATCTCAGTTTACAAAGAAGGAAACATGAGACTTAGGAACTGCAACCCAAATTTCACCAAGGCCCATTTCTATGATGTAAAAGGCATATGAGCTGTCAAAGCACATTCTGTAACATCATCCTGTTTGGATCTCACCAACTACTCTGTGAAGTTACATCTGCTTTAATGTCAAAGCAGAATCTGAGAAGGCAAAAATAGAGCTATTCCTTTATTTCAGGAACAAAAATAATAAATCAAAGTATTTGGGAGAATAAATAACAAATAGGGACTAAACCTGAGGACAGATGATAAAGTAGCAGCATAGGTTTCTGCTTCCATCATGTATCAGTGGGTCTCTTCCACTCAAACTGGCCCCTCTGCAAAGGAGAACCCGAGCGCTCCCAGGCTGTGTTACCATCAGTTAGCACCCAATAAACATCAAGGTCGCCAGTTCAGGCCCCTTCCATTAAAATGTGTAAGAGCTCACAACCCAGCTTGTAAAGGGCTGTTGGAGGGTGCCCAGCCACTGAGCAGCTTTAGCTTCAGGCCAGGAGAGAATGTCTAGTGTCAACTAGCAAGGAAATGGAATGTTTGGATGATCAGACCCACAGTCTCCAGACGCAAAGAGTGAGATCAAGTGTCTGGGAAACTCCGTGTGGAGGATCCCATTTCATCTCATATATATCCAGGGTCTAACTGGATGTAACAAAAAAAGAGGCAGCGAGGCCAGAAGTGGGTGGGAGGAATCTGCTGGAATAAACCAGGAGTTTCCCCTAAAGAAAAGCTTCCCTGGAGGATATAGGATATAGTTGGTTGTTGTTGTTGTTGTTGTTGTTTTTTCCTTATTCTGAGGCTGTTTTCTTATTTGTAGAATGCCTGTCTTGCAATTCTGTGTTGCTTAAGGATGGTCAAAACAAGGAGAACACACAGACACCTACATGACCTTGTAGAATGTCCTTCTCCCATCTGGGTCTTGGTATCCTCACCTCTAAGAAGGATAGCAGCCAAATGTTCTCATAACATCCTCATGATATTTAAGTGAGAAATTGTATGTGAAATATGCTTCTTAAACTGTAAAACATGATCTAAGTGTTAACTAAGCCAAAAATGGCCTTCCCACACATTACCTCATTTGATCCAACACCAAGTCTGTAAAATCTGTGAAGTGCGAATTATTGTCCCCATTTTATAGAAATAGAAGTTGAAGGTTTGATGGATTGCATAACATGCAACTTGCAGATTATTCAGCCAATCGGTGGCAAAGACATGGGTAGACCCCAGATCTGTGGTTTTAATCCATTGCATATATGCCAAATGGTAGAGATAATGGCTATAGGTTATTGGGATGGCTACAGATTATTTGGATAATCTTTGGAATGCCAATATCAGTTTGTGGTTTATTTGGACAAAGACATCCTGGGAGACAGATTGTATCTACTGACCTCTGTATTCGAGTACAAAGTAAAGGCTCTGGCACATAGTAGGCATGTATGGAAGATTAATAGAAGGATAAATAAGTCAGTATGAATTTATTGAGACCTACTATATATCAGGTACCAAGTGCCCTCTGAAATGGGTGCTGTTATCGTCCCTCCCCATTTTATGGAGGAATCAAATGAGGCTAAGAACCATAGAGTAGGAGGTCAGGTAACTGGCTGAACTGAGATTTGGAATTATATCTGATTGCAAGTCTTACTCTCCTTTGTCCACACTACCTTTAGATTAATTAGTAAAGGAATGTTGTAAGGTCTTCCCTCCATATCCACAGGTTCTGTATCCATTCAACCAACTATAGGTTGAAAATATTCCAAAAAATTTTTTCATCTGTACTGAACTGATTTTTCTCATTATTATTCCCTAAGTAATATAATCTGACAACTATTTACATAGCACTTATATTGTATTTGGCATGACAAATAATCTAGAGATGACTTAAAATATACAGGAGGATTATAAAGGTTAAATACACATACTTTGCCATTTTATAAAATGGACTTGAGAATCCATGGATTTGGGTATTCAGGGGTCCTGAAATTAATCCCCCATGGATATTGAGGCTCATGGGGCAGCTATGCCTGTTAGGTAAGACCTGATATCCCACAGGTAAGTCCAGGGCAAGGCCTACCTCTTCTATTCTCAGTCCCCATCAACTCCATATCCCTGCTGCCTAAAAACATGTCCACTTTGGCACCAGCAGCCTGTCCCTCTCCTGGCTTGGTGAATAGAAGTACTGTTTGCTGTTTACTTTCACACCATAAACTACCACTGGGAAAAGTGCTGAGTAAACCCAAGCAAAGCCCAAGTTGTTCTTCTCCCCGGGGCTCTTGGGAAACCTCCAGCCCTGAACCTAGACCCAGCCTCCGAGTCATCAGGAGATCATTGTCCTTCAGTGGTGTGCAGAAAAGGTGGGAGTTTCAGATGGGATCTAGGGAAGCCTGAGGACTGGAGATTGTCATTATTTATCTCTAGGAAAGGCTACAATGTTGTCTACACTTGATCTCAGCCAAGAGGCTGAGAAGTGTTGCCTAAAACATTGTCTGAAAGGAGCTTGAACAACGTCCTAGATGGGCTGCTAGGGGTAGTAACACTTGGCTCCACAGCCCCACCCTGGCATGGTACATTTTCTGGTGGATAGGTCACTTGGGAAAGGTAGACCTTGCTGGACTTTCAGCCAGGTTGAGCAGTGTGTATACAAATTATTTTTCATCCTCATGTGCCTGTCTCTCTGGGCAACAAAACTTAATTAAGACTCTATTCTGTGCCAGGACTTGTGCTCGGTACCAGGGATTGAGGTGATCTGAGGAAGGAGAACCTAGTCCAAGCTTGTTCCTGGTCTGACAATGAGACAGTCACAAAAACAAAGAATTACTCTAATGTGTAATATGGGATGAGAAGGAGCAAGAGAATAACCACAGGTTGACTCCCAGGTGACTTCTTGTCACCTGTGACAGGTGAGCCAAGCCTTGGGGGTAGAATTATATTATGTAACACAGTGAGTAATTGTATCATAGACTCCCACAAAGTTAAAGCCTGGAATCTTAAAAACCATCAGGCAGGTTACCCCCTGAAATAGATGAGGAAACTGATACCCAGACAGAAGTGACCTTCTCAGCAGATTAGTGGCTGAGCAGGATTTCACAAACCTCTTTGAACTCCCAGTCTTCAGGAAACCTTTCTTGAGTTAATCAGCCATTACTGTGATCTTTTGTATTGTGCACCTCACTGAGTGCTCACTGAAGCTTGGCTTGGTCATCAGGGGGCTGACCACAGTATCACACAGCACTTGTTCCCCTGGGCCAGAAGTTGTGGCTCAATAAAGTCAAAGAACCTGCACATAGTCACACAGCTCAGAAGCTCCTGAGCCTTGTATAGAATCCAGTTCTTTGGCTCCAATTCAGAGCTATCTCTGTCCCTCCTCCAGCAGCCTCTCTCTTTTCTCAGCAGATGAGAAATCAGATGTGTAGGAAGTACCTCCATTTTGCTTGCATAAGGACACACCATAAAGAGCATTTTTTTTTAATTTTGCAAACATTTTATCCATTGTCTTCAGGTTAGTAATGAAGGTCGGAGCCTCTGAAATCTAATTTTGTTTTCTTTCCTTTTTCAAAAGCAACTAAAACATTAGCAGTTTCTACACCAGCAGTGTCACTTGGAAGGGAGTATTGAGCAAAGGCACAGATGCCAGTTCACTTAGTTTAAAAGAAATTTAAAGTGTCAGGATTTTCACATGAATGTGAAGACTATTGGGCCGCGAAGCATCCGGGTCTCCATCAGAGCCCTGGCAGAGCGCATCCATGGACACGGTTGCTCAGCCTATTTCCTAAAGAGCACTTACGTTTTGGAAGCCTTCACGACCTCTGCCTGCAAGAAGCATGAAGTCGTTGCTGGCCGGAAGCCCGAGGGGCTTGTGAATCAGGCCCTGTGTGCTCCGCACCACTGCACGGACGGGCCTTTGTGAAGGAACAGGCGGCTCCACTCTGGCCCTCAAGTGCTCCCCATACCCCGCCAGCTGTTTGCTTTGAGTCTAAAAGCCCATTTAGATGGAGCTTGGATTTAGGGGGAGGAAGCAGCAAGCCAAGGACAGAGAATAAACTGCAGGTTTTGGACAACAACCCGGAGTATGCCCATGGGGTGGAGGATCCAGCCTCCCCTCACCCCCACTTCAGTTAGAGTCAGAGCTGCTGTGAAACACGGGCCCCAGAACTCTTCACATGCCCCAGCCAGACCCACAAGCTCTTTACTTGGTGACCGGGACTCCTCCTCACTTTGTTTTCACACATAACCAGTTTTTAATTAAATTTGACTTTTTCTCACATCTGTTCACAAGGCCAGTTCCCCTTGGAAGTGGCAAGCACAAAGGCGGAGACTGGCTGGCAGCAGGAAAAGCAAATAGAGCAGAGCCCTCTGTCCCTCCTGTCCTGGTGGGGAAACAACTCAGGGCAGGCTTCGGCCCAGGGCATTGCTGTGGTCCTGAGGCCATTGTCTATGGAGAGTAATCTCCCAAGCCTCTGGAATCACTCACAGAAGCCTAGTAGGTAACCAAGTGTGATCCTGTCCCCAGCAGTGACTTGCTCAGTAGTTGTTTCTTTCTCTCCTCCTCCCACCTTCTGCCTACAGAGATCTGTGCTGCCGACTGTGGTGGCCATGGCGTCTGCGTGGGGGGCACCTGTCGCTGCGAGGATGGCTGGATGGGGGCAGCGTGTGACCAGCGAGCCTGCCACCCACGCTGTGCCGAGCATGGGACCTGCTGCGACGGCAAGTGCGAGTGCAGTCCCGGGTGGAACGGCGAGCACTGCACCATCGGTACGGCGCCCAGGATTCCTGGTCTGGGTCTGCAGGACACCTTTGTCTGTGGGGTCACTAGCCTGGGTCCCCACTGCATGTGGGAAGGGGTCAAAAGTCCTTTCATCTGATGACATTATGACTGGCTTTTCCTAGATGTCAATTGGATTTAAATTCACAGTGTGGTGTTTTCAACCTTAGTCTTCCCAGTTTATATTTCCAGGTCCCACTTAGCTGGTTAGCACACCTTGCTGTTTAGCCCTTTCCAGGTGAAAGGCTCAGTTTCCTCACCTGTGGGATGGGGAGAAGAATGCAGGTAAAGAGCACCGCACAAGCCTGCACGCAGTGGAGCAGTCCATACACATAGCCATGGATATCAGCTTCACTGTCTCTGAGTCTCCACTCTCGCTGGCCTCGGAGGCTCCCCAACAGGCCTGGAACCCTGGGGAAGCTCTCCACAGGACCCAGGCCACATCTGCATTTCCCCTCTGCTGCCCTCAGCATCCATCCTGTCTGCATCTGTCTCCTTTCTCCTCTCTTGGGGTCTCCTCAGCACCCACCCCCGCTGCAGCAGCACTGTTAGCAGCTTTAAAAACAAGCTCATCTCCCCGTTGCCTTTCCTCTCTCTGCCTTTCCTGCTGGTTTTGTTGATTTTAAACACAGCCAGATGTTTTGCTTGGTTTATTATCCTGGAATGAACACTCACCAAAAGCTCTTTATTGAATCAACTGGTTTGTGTGTGTTTTAACTTTTTCCCCTTCCATTTTTTCAAAAGGAAGGGTCTGTAATCAGATGGTGAGCATGTGGCTTGAGAAAGCAGGATTCCAGGTGCTTCTCCAGCTTGGAGGAGACCTCTTGGGTCTTAGAGAAACTCTTAAGCTTTCAAGGGACAAAGAATTTTAAGCAAAAGGAGCTAACTCTTCTCTTTTAGGGTTTTCTGTTTTGTTTTGTTTTGCCATTCCTTCATACCCTTGGTCCTTGCCCCGATGAAATCACTGAGTTAATAAGTAGCTATGGAACACCTTACACTTATTAATTTAATAATAATGACTTCTAATTTTCAAATATGTACACTGTGTCAAGCATTGTGCTAAAGATTTTAACTGCATTACTTTATACTTCTTATAAAGCGAAGAAGTATGGATTATTTCCTCTGTTTCAGGACCTGAGTCTAAAGGTCATGTATCTTTTAAAGAGTTAGATCAGGAATTTGCAGCTTGATTTCCTCCTCAGCAGCTGTTTGAAATTCTTGCACCACAAAGGCCAGGTTTTCCATGGTAGCATCCAGCGCATGTCCTTCCCAAGGCTGTGCCTTCTTCTTATTTGAGTGCACTGGAGTCCCTCACCTAATCTGCCCCAGCCCTCGCTCCTCCACAGTGGCAGCAGTCTTCCTGCTCTTCCACAGCCAAAGATAGCATGTCATCTCACTGTCCACTCCTTGATGGCTTCTTTGTGTTAATGTCCTGGAAACCCCTTAATGAGATATGGCCTAGTCCCTCCCCGGGGCCTTCTTCTTTAAACTCCGCTTCCCACTCTCTTCTGCCTTTCTGCATGACAGAGGTCAGTCTGACATTTCAGTCTCACAGCCCAGAAGATGGCCCATTCTGTTCAAAAAGAAATCAGAGCCCAAGGATAGCGTATTCTGTTTTCTATCACTTGCTTACAGAATCCTCCGCTTGCCTTTCCAATCTCCAAAAAGTTTATGAATGTTAGACTTTTATAAGATAAAACATCTCAGCTGAGTCCAATAACTAGGGACTGAGGGAAATTCTCCCTTAGTCCAGTCACAGATGATTCATGGCAGGCCTCGTGGGCAGGCTGCGCTACATCAAATGGCTTGTGGATATTCATCAGCCTGGCTTTAAGAAGGTCCCATTTATTTTGATGCCAAGAAGTCAGACTGTCCTCTCTACCTCCCTTGCTCACCCTGTTGTCACTCTTTAAGAACAGATTCCTCCTCGGAGTTGCAGATGTTTTTTTTTTTTTTCCCCTCCAGATAAAAATACATCAAGGTAAATGTGCATGATAGAAGAGGAAGGTTGACAGTCCTAAATACCAGAAAAATGTCATTGGAGAAGTAATGGACTAGTCACAGTGGCGCAGACTTTGGCTCAGAATTCTATTACCCTTCATTGTGTGGTGGGCATTTTCTTTGTCCTTGTCTGATTTTCCTGCATGGCAGCCTTCTCTCTGTGGGTCTGTGCCGTGGCCACCTGCATCCCCATGGGAAACCCAACACCCTGGTGCTGGAGGAACACTTCAGTGACCTTGCAGGATATAAGGGATGGGGGGAAATTCAGAGAAACAGTAGTGGGTGCCTTCCTTTTCCTGTTGAGATAGAAATGAGAAGAACGCTCTTTTAATCTTTGTGGTAACAAGGACTATTTTCTTATGTTTCCAAGAAAATTCACTCATGCAAGGGTGATTTAAGAAAAGAAAAAAATCTGCTGATGTGAAAAGTTAGAATTTTAAAGTGTTAAATGTTCTCTCATTATCAGTTTTCATTATTATGCAATGGGTCATTATCATGCAGCAAGTTCCAATGCTGCAATGTAGTCATAGTTTTTACCCACACCAGAGACTAGGACATTGGCTCAGAGTCCTCCATGCAATGGAAGAAGAAGAGTGGAGGGTCTCTTTACGCACTGCTGCCCTCCATGAACAGGAAGAATGACCCGATTACCTTACAGCAGGAATGAAGAACTCAAAAGAAAAAAATGAAGCTGGGCTCCCTATGACCAATCCCCAGTCTGAGAAGCTTTTTACCCCAATGACATTTCCCAGAGCAGATTATTACAGTAGGAATTAAATATCTGCTTGATTTTTCTCAGAAGAGGTTGGTTTTCATAATAAGAGAGAACTTGATAGTGGCATCATCTTTAATGACAGATTTTAGGTGGGTTTTTTTTGTTGTTGTTTGTTGTTGTTGTTTTTTCAAACAGCAAGACCGTTCACACTGAAACCTAATGCCTTGTGTTAGGAATTACTGTCTATTTGCATCTGGAAGAAAGGTCTTTGGTGAAAGCACTGTGGGAAAACCACATGGTGTCTTAGGGCTCAGTTTCTCTCCCAGTGCAGGTGCATCACAGAATGGGGTGGCCACAGGCATGTCCAGGGATGAGGAATGCCAGCCCTCTCCACCACCCACAGAACTGCACACCCATCAGTCTGAACCCATTCACCTGCTCCTAAAAATATCCCATGAAGAAAAAGCCATTCTAAGCCATCCTTTGATTTTGCTCTTGCTTACTTGACACTAGTAACCCACTGGTACACATGGGACCCAGATTTCCAAGTAGAGAAGTTAAAGTAAGAAGGATTGATTCGGGTCTATCTGTCAAGTATATGGTCAACATAGAGTCATCAAAAACATGTTTTTGGATGTCTTTTCCAGAAATTTTATTGGTCCCTTACATCTGGGGCTTGACCTCTGATTTTCTTAGCAAAACCTGACACTCATGGTTAAATTTAAGAAGGTGTTTAATTTTTCCTATTTCTTTGAAGACACTGCTAACATTTTGAATCAATCCTGTGATGATTACTTTACTCACCTCAGTGCCCCTCATCTATGAAGTCTCAAAACATGTGTGGGAAGTGCCAGCTTCTGATTACATTTATAGAATTCCAACCTTGACCCCAAAGCTGTGATTGTTCAAGATGCCAGATATCCAGAATTATTTCCTCAACTTCAGGAGAGCTATCCAAATCACATAAAACCTAATTCTTAAACATAAGCCTCCTCTGGGAGTAAAGATCAAAATAAAACTCTGATGATGCAATTACTTGAGTGAGCACAACCAGACTTCACCTTGAAGGGAAATTATAGAGAAGGCCACAGAATCTTTGGCAGCACTCGTCCACTTTGGAGTGGTAGCTTTCAGGCTTCTTTTTTGTAACCAGACAATCCTTAACCAATAGCTCACAAGTTGCTCTCAGGGATTTAGCCTGTGTGATAGCCCTGTGCTTATCCTTTCCTCAGAAGCATCTCCTTGCAACAGTACCTGTGATCCCACAGGACAGATGCTGACAAGAAGAGAGAAGGAACGTGCTACTCTCAGAGGGAAAGTGTGATTGCCAATGGCTCTAGAGAGCTCAGCACCTACATGGTAGGGCTGGGAATCAAGGAAAGCTACTGGGCTCCTTGGGTTCCTCTCAGGGTGGCACCATTCACCACTTTTTCACCAGTTCTTTATCCAAAGAAAGAAGAGCATGAATGTGTCTAAGATCTTAACAAGAACATCTCCTGAGTGGCTTGTCATCACCTGAAAGAAGATCAGATGATTGTAACCTGTATGCACCACCTGCTGTGTTGATCTCCGTTTCATCTGGCCTGACATGGACCAGTGATGCAACTATTAGAGTTTACCAGAGGCTCCTGGATCATAAGAATGGAAAAGCCACTTTCATGTCTCCACAACCTTTGACAAGAGCCCTAAAGCTTCTTGGAATTGTCCTGAAAGAAAGTCTTGGAAACCTCTGTTGGCACAGAAGAGTCTTGTGGGTTGTCTTAGAGATGCCAGTGACCTAGGCCTCCCAGATCAACCTCATGCCAGAGGTTCACAGTCTTTATAATACATAAGCTGTGTGTCTCCACTATCTCCAGTTTCTTACCTAGAGAGAAGAAGATGTAGGAACCTACAAAACATGCCTGCAATGTCAAAAAAATAAGTATGACCCATGAGAAAAATGACTCTACTGCCATCATCTTCATCCTGAAGTCCTAAGAGAAAGATGCAGAGGATTTTGTGAAGTCTAGAATTCACCTCCCAGACTTTGCATCATTTTTTTCTAAAAGCTGGTAGGTACTTTAAAATTATGAATTTTAAAAGGATTATACTCAAAAGCATACATGTTCGGATTTTTAAGCAATCACAGCGACAGCATGGACTTCTGTATATGTCTTATAAATAAATGACATTGGACTTCAAAGACCCAGTTGTCACTTCCATTTTCAATAGCCTGAGATAAGAAAAGTCTGTTCCATTCCCAGAAATCTCTTGGACTCGGTGTTGACTGGCTGTTATCAGCTTTTGGATTCACAGAGTGGCTTGAAGTCTCTTTATGGCAGAGGAATCCCTTTTGATTTGTGGAGTCAGGGTTTGAAGTTTTGAGTGTTCCTGCTTATCTTCTGAAAAGCCACAATGTTGATTGTAACCTGAGCCTGCCTGTCACTTCCACTGGCTTCTGTTCCTACCTGCAGTCAAGAGAAATTAGCAAGCACTTTTTAAAGATATTAAAAAAAGATTTACACTGAAAGGAGAGCTTTATTACTATATAATTTTTGAAAATTGAATGGCATTTGAAGAGAGAGCACTCTCTGAAGTCAGACCATGGGTTTTGGGAGAATATTCTGTAGAGTGGATAGAACCTTCACTGACCACCAGAGCCATGATACCACCATTAAGTTTGAAGACAATCAGGAGTGTTTTCTCTCTGGAGAGCTCCCTCAAAGTGGGTGACACACAGCGGTGTTGTCCTTTGGATCCCAGTGATGGCGTCTACTCCAAGCTTGCCATCCCTGGGAGGGAACCCTAGGCTCACTTCACCCCTTCTGTAACTGGGTTCAGAGTTCTTTTAAGTACTTATGATTAGGACAGAAACTCTGGGTTCAGAGTTCTCTTAAGTACTTATGATTAGGACCTTCCAGAAACTCTGGGTTCAGAGTTCTTTTAAGTAATTATAATTAGGACCTTCCAGAAACTCTGCAGATGAAAACTGAGAAAACCACCTGAATCCCCAGTGTTCTTGCTCTTTGAAGGCAAAGCTCCGTGACATCCTGGGAAATGATGTCTAAGAAATTTTAAACTACTTTGCAAAATGTGATGAGTAAGCGCAACTAAAACTAAAGTGACAGATGAACCAAGCATCAAGGAAGTCTTAAGTCTTCCCCTTAGCCAGAGATGCTCCCTAGGCTGTGGTTCATGCGGGCAGTCCTGTGTTTCATTTTCTCATGAGGGTCCTTCCTGCTTGGCATTCCACAGCTTCATCTATCCACTCCTGCTTGATAAGCCACGCTCCTTCACATTCCCTCCTGATATCCTGCTCTCATGGACTCCATGGCATCTCTAAGAATGAAGGGATGCATGCAGGCCCTGTTCATTTCCTATTCCCAATTTTCCACTTGGCTATGCACCTCCAGGAACACATCTTGAAACAGCAGTACATGGACACCTGAACCAAAGAACGCACCTTTTGTCCACCAATCTTTTGAGGCCAATATATCTTGATAAACAGCAACCATCTCTTGACTAGCCAGAGGACTGAAAAATAGAACTTAATTTTTTTATGAAAAGAGTAATAACATTTTTACAGTATATAGAATACTAGGGCTTCCAGATTAGGTCACGCCACTGCAGTCCAGCCCTATTTTGGGGATTTTTTATTCCTGTGTGAAATTGAGCTGAGGATGGGGTGCAGCCTGGCTGAAGGTATCAAGGGGCTTTAAAGGGGAGAGTGCCATCTGCCTGGCATTTGTGGAAACACATGAAAAGGAGGCACAGGAAGACAGGGAAAGGGAAGCTCCTCAAAGGGAAAGGCAAAATGGATTAATGATTTATGCTGGGACTGGAGAGACAGCCCTGCTCTGAACACACAGGCAGTGGCTTGCTTATATGCACATTGAGTTCACATCAAAGCAATGTTTGGCACCCAGCCCCATAACAGGCAAAATCTTAAATGGCCAAGTAATTCTAGGCTTGGACACAGCCCTGCCAATGTAAGACAAAGCAGGCAGCACTGTATCTTTGGAGTTAGTAAAACACTGACTTGTGGTCAGGTTTTCTTTTTCTGGTGTTCCACCATGACATCCATTGATCTATACCTCACATTCTATGGAAGGTGCACAAAGTAGGAATGCATCTTACTTGAACACCAAGCATTCTGCATTCAAGTACATATGGGCACATGTGTACATGAAAAATTCAAGAATGGCAAACAGACAAGCTAATGGTATATTTGACCAAAGACTCAACCCACTCTTTCTAGTACATTTCAGAAATGATTCAAATTTTGCATATTTCTAAATCCCAGCTTCTTGGGAACACCTCTGCCTGGACAGCTTGTTCTTAGTATCGCTGCTTCCCCTTGGGGGAGGTTGGATGATGCTCTGGGTAGACAAGGGCAAGTTCTAGTTTTCCATAAACTTGGATGAACCTGACGGAGCAGGAGTGTGGCCACTTTTGCAGCTTCCCATCCTCCTTTCCCCTGTTTTCCTTTTCCATGTGTCTTCTTGATCACATTGACAAGTGCCTGGATCCCAGAATGAGCCCATGTTCCTTTGGTCTTTCCTGGAGAATGTGCTTGCTCTCCTTCCTCTCCCCTGTCATCTTATCTTTGGGTTTTTTTCCCCCCTCCATGGCAGGGGGACCTCCCCCTGTGTCTCCCTAGCACCTGGCATGGTCATGTGGCAGGCAGTACTGCACTTACTGGGTCCTACCTTAAATGTCCTGTCTTTTATCTCCCAAGCTCACTATCTGGATAGGGTAGTTAAAGGTATGGTCTTCCTTCCTCTATTTTCCTGTTGTCTTGTGTGTGTGTTTGTGATGAGCATAAAAGAAGAAACGTGTATATAAAAATGTATATACACCCCATAAGCATGAAGATGTCTGGACACTGCCACATCCCCAGCTTTGTCACAGCATCCACTGCCCAGCGGGGATGGGTGTTTGGTCTCGAGGTGATTGATATACCTGGAGTGTCATTCTCTGCCTAAGCTGCTCAGATCTGTTTGTGACATCACCACTGTGCTGTTGTCCTTCCCCCCAATACATACACCCTTCACCTATTCCATCCCATCTCATGTCACCCTGCCAATCCTTATGGCTCCTGGTCCATCAGAATTAAGATGCTGGGAACCAGCCTGGGTGGCCTGAGAGAGGAATAGACCCAAGAGCGAGCTAAGAAACTGTGAGGACTATATGCTCTTGCAGTCATGTTTATTCATCCAGCAGCCACCTAAGGTGCACCTACCGATTACTAGTTACAGGGGCCAGGCTCTGGAGACAAGGGGAAACAGACTCTGGCCTCAGGGAGTCGGGGGGCGGTCTATTTGTTTGTTGTTTGTTTACTTTTTCAGAGAAGACCTGGCTTTGGTAAGTTTTGTCTTTGAAGAATATTCCCTAAAGGCAAAGTAATTCATGACATTTTAAACATTTATGTGAATTTGGTGATGCCTAAATTTCCAAATTGGCCTCACTGCTCTAAGACTATGTCTGAGAATGATCAGGTATGTGATAGGACAATGAGGTCCCCAAGGAGACAGATCATGTCATATTAATCTTTTCCTCATCAAGCCCTAACTTAGCACCCGGTACAAAACATATGCTCACCAGTTGAGGACAGGTATTTTGTAGTCCGAGTGTGGGGATTTTAATCCCAGATCCCACACTTGACAAACTAGGTGACCCTGAGCAAGTCACTTCACTTGAGTCTTCTCAGGGTTAGCATGAGGGTTGTGAAACAATGAATGTCAAGTGCTTGGTGCATTGGCAGGAATGATGCTTGGTGAACATGCTATTATGCTATTTTATCATCGCATTCTTATTCTCACCTTTCATTTGGAGGACTTCATTAGCCAGATTAATTTTTTAATTAACAGAAAAAGCAAAATTGTTTTTTAACAAGAGATAACAGCTAATTTAAACTACGTGGAAAGGGTTTGGGAGAATGATAATGGACCCAGGCTTTGCTGGGACATCTTTGCCAGATACAGCACAAGAGCCACTAGGACCCATCAGGTGATAAGAGGCAAGCCTTCTCACCACTCACGTGTTGGCCCTCAACTGACAATAAAATCATTCCAGCAGGAAAGACAAGTGCCTCTGAGCATTTTGAAAACAGATTTGACACATTATTTTCATCAGAGAAATCTTCAGGATGGATAAAATTTAATAATGGAATTATTATTTGATGGAATTTTTCCTACTATGTGAAGTTGTTTTTTTATGAGGCTTGAGATTTGTGAATGTTTTTAAGAGAACAGATATGATTATACCCATTTGATTGAAAAAGGAAACTGAGGGAGTCATATGACTCCTCCTAAATCACACCCCAAGAAGTGGTTGAGCCGGGGCTTTGGAGTTCTCAACCCAATCCATGTTTCCAACACTCTACCTCCTACCACCATAAGTCACTGAAAATGTCCCACAATTTCTAACATTTTATCCTTCAAACTATACCTTCCAAGCTGCATCCTTACAGGGAAGTGGCCTGCATCTTATCTCAAGCCAACTGTTCTAATCCTTAGTTCCAAAATACCATCACCAGACCTTTAGTTGGATTAGGTCAGTGAATCATAACTTGCTTTAAAAGACAAATGTTTCTTGGCAAAATCTAGGTCTGAACCCAAGCCACCATCTGGCTGACATTCTGGTATAATGGGTACTAATTCTAAACATGAATTCAGAGACCTATACTACACAAGGTCAGGACTTGTCTAGAGCACATATTTTGCAGTTCAAAGAAAAGCCCATTTTTGTTCTCTCTTTCCAGTTGCATTGGTAGAGAATATTGGTAGCAATACTCACTCAACAAATATGTTGAACTGAGGTTTGTCCAGCTTCAAAGTAACCACCATTATAAAAAGTCCCCACCATGTGGTTTTTATTAAAAATTCAGTCTTGAATAGTATGAAATTAGAACTTCTCTGAAAATCAGGACCTGAAAATTTTAAGTGAATACTGCCCTTAAAGAAAGGGTCCCTACACTCAGAGTGCCCGAAGTCAACAGAAAAACACAAAAACAATTCCAACAAGTGTGGTGAGAGTTATGATAGGGATCGTGAGGGCCAGAGAAAGAGACCCCCACCAGATTAGGCAGGGGCCTTGCAACTTGTGGAATTCAAGCTAGATTATAAGAGAGCCACTGAAGATTTTTAAAAATCAGGATAACACCATTTGTGATTTGGAAGGATCAATCTGGCCCTATTGTAAAAGAAATGGAGGGGAGGGGGGACCAGTGTTTCTAGGGACAAGAAGACCAATTAGCAGATTATTTGCTAGCATCTAAGTAAGAAAAGATGGTGACCTGGAGAAGTGCATGTCAAGATGAAAAAGTACAAGAGGACCAGAAGGAAAACCTAAAGAAAGGGGACAATTGATATAAGACATGTGTATCGCATAGCCCCCTTGCCACTTCACTGAAAAATAAATACCTCTAAGGATTCTGAGAGTCTTTTAGTCACACCAGATCCTAGCTGCAATGGGGCTTCTTCATAGGCCTAAGCAGGATGTTGAAGATAAAGCAATCCCTTGTCATTTAAAGGGCAGTGCTTCTTTCTAAAAGCCCTTCTCTAAACCTTAAAATTACATTATTTTGGCTCTAGCAAACACGCCTGGTGTGAGTCCTTCCAGAGGGGATTGTTGATGTTACTCGGCCTCTCTGAATTATTGATGAGTTTCAGGTTTGTGGAATTAATGAGTTTCCGCCATGGGGAAGGATGGGCATATCACTTTAAGAAAGTCAGCAGGTTGCCCTGGAGGAGGCTTCCTCATTCTTGCTAATGGGGGCGTGATTATCCCAGAAGCCAAGTGTGGGATGAGAGGGAACTTCATTCCACCCACAGATACTCCAAGGTCCCTCTGAAACCAATGGGACAGTGCAGGTCCTCCGGGTGTAATTTGGTCCATTTGAAGAAACTGACTATGGAAAAAGTATCCCTGTGGTTCCATATTGAAAGCTTCCCTTTCCTTCCCTGGGAACAACTGACCCTGCAGACAGCCTCAGAGTCACGCAGAATGTGCACATTAGGCACCCAGAGAAGTGCACAAGAGCAGGGCTCCCAAAGTGGGGGTCATGGAATAGAATATTACAGGGTTATGTGGAAGAAGAATTCTGAAGTCAAATTAGAAAATGCTCCAATAATCAAATAAGCAGGTTTCTTTAATAAACATAGTGACATTCAGTGTGACTTTCTAAGATAAAAATATGGAATGCAATATTTTCTGACCTTTTTGATTACAAATGTCTCTTTCTGAGGACCTCTTAGAACTAGTATTTCACAAAATTCACTATAAGAAGTATTGTTTAAGATTGTAAAACCGGGCTAAGGTTGTGGCTCAGCGGTAGAGCACTCGCCTAGCACATGCAAGGCCCTGGGTTCGATCATCAGCACCACATAAAAGTAAATAAAGATAACTGAGTCCAACTACAACTAAAAAATAAATATTGAAAAAGATTGTAAAACCAAATTTAAATCCTGCCTGGAACAAAGCAAGGTATAGATAGAATATAAAATTCTTGATATATCTCATCTCCTTATACCCATAAATTAACACAAGGTCTGGCATCCAGTAAATGCTGAGTTGAATTTAAGCATAGAAAAATATTGAAAAAGATTGTAAAACCAAATTTAAATCCTGCCTGGAACAAAGCAAGGTATAGATAGAATATAAAATTCTTGATATATCTCATCTCCTTATACCCATAAATTAACACAAGGTCTGGCATCCAGTAAATGCTGAGTTGAATTTAAGCATAGAACCACTGATCCTAATGATGTTTTGACCTTTACTATTGGGTCAGTTGTTCTAGAAGGACATAATAGATCATCTCGTCTAAAATTATAAATTAAGAAATTGAGACCAAAAGAGGAAAAGTTGACTTCCCAACTCCCACAGGTTAGACAGAGGGACCAGAATCTAGCTCTTTTCTCATTCATTGGTTCATTTCACCAAGTACATATTAAGTGCCTACTATGTGCAAGTACTGGATTAGGCCCAATGATAGGGTTTTGTTTGTTTGTTTTTTGTTTTGTCTTGGTATGGGGGATTGAACCCAGGGGTGCTTAACCACTGAGCCACATCCCCAGGCCTTTTTTATATTTTATTTTGAGACAGGGTCTCACTGAGTTGCTTAGGGCCTCGCTAAGTTGCTGAGGCTGGCTTTGAACTTGTGATCCTCCTGCTTTAGCCTCCTGAGCTGCTGGGATTACAGGTGTGTGCCACACCCCTGGCCTGAAGTTTTCTTTTTGAAGTTTACATTCTAACTGAGGGAGTGAAACCATTAAACTAATTGCATTATTCACTTAAGAATATTTAAAATAATTTCTAAGAGAAATTATCTGCTAGGGAAGCATGAGATGGTAGGTCTGGTTCTGGGACATATGGCCCTGCCCTCTGCATTGCATGCTGACCCCAGGACCTTGTCACTGGGTTATCTCCTCTCTTTAGCAAGGTTTGTACTTCTGAAGACCATAGATTCAGAGTCAAACATTGACACAGTTTGGAGTCATACAAAGTTTTTTTAAAAAAATCGAATAACAGCTGCCATTCATTAAATGCCTATTTATGATACCCACTGTGCTAAATAAGTGGTGCATGTTATCTCATTTAATCATCTCATCAACTCTTTGAATTGGGTATTATCTCCATTTTACAGATGAGAAAACTGAAGCTTAGACCTAATTTGCTAGTCATCACATGAGTAGGAAGTAAAACAATGGCACTAGAATTTGAAATAAGGTTTGTCCAGCTCTGAAGTCCCTACTATTATGATACACGGCTTTTATTAAAAATTTAGGATTACATAGGATGGAATTGGAATTTCCCTGAAAATCAGGACCTGAAAATTTTTAACAAAAGTTAGTTACTTTAGAAATAATCTATTCAAAATACCTAGTGCAGCAGCCAGCCATAGTAGATCCCCAGCCTATGATCACTGTCCTGAAGAGTTTCAACCAGGAGTTGGCATATTACAGCCAATACACCATATCAGGCCCATTACTTGCTTATGTAAATGAAGTTTTACAGAACACAGTGGTGCTTATGCATTTATAAATTATGTGCATCTGCTTTCAAGCTACAGTGCCAGAGTAAGTATTTAGAACAGATTCCCTATGGCTCACAAGGCTAAACTTATTCTGTGTGGACCTTCACAGGACAAGTTGGCTCATTCTGATCTAGGTAACTGCCTCTGTTTCCTATTTTGTTTTCTGAGCTCTACCTGAGGTTAGAATAACAACTTAGGATATGATATACCTTCTCCCAAATAGAAAGAAAATAAAGGGAGGTAGAGGGTTTTGCTGTGTACCAGGTTTCACGCATCATGTATTCCTGGTCTTAGCCATCCCAGTACCACTGCATGACAAGTAAGAAGAAAGTGAATAACATGCTGAATCACAGCCACTGGGTGGTAGACCCAGCCTTTGATATGGCTCCATACTTGTGCTGTTAGACAGAAGATGTTCTGATAGGAGGATATAGCAGACTACAATAAATCAGTTTGCCAACATTTTTTTAAATTTATTTTTTAGTTGTAGGTGGACACAATATCTTTATTTTATTTTTATGTGCTGCTGAGGATCGAACCCAGTGACTCATGTGTGCTAGGTGAGCACTCTACCGCTGAGCCACAACCGCAGCCCAGTCTGCTACCATTTTTAAAGATCAGACCATTCTTCCTTCAAGACTAACCCAAATATAAATGAGCTTTAATTAAAAGCAACTCCCAGCTGTATGGACAAAAATTTAAATAAGACTAATTGGGGACAGGGAGACTGCAAATGCTTAAATCACTAGAGATGGCCAAAGCTGACTGTTGAGACGGTGTCCCGGTAACCCCTGCACATCACAGCCCTTCTCCTAGGACCCACATTCACAACTTCCTTTTTAATCACTTTTGGGGGTGGCCATGCTGGTGGTTTCCCTTCTTTCCCAATAGCTCCTACTGTGCAAAGATCACATATTCTACATCTGCTCCTAAACCTCTAGAGGAATACCTCCTAGGCTTGGAGAAACACTCAAAAGTTGTTTCTTCCTTTACATGGAAAACATAGTGCCCAGATTGATCGGTCTCTCTGTTGCCCATCTGAAGTGAAAATGAACATGTTCTTTTCTTTGCCGTTGGAGTATCAGTCAACAATCAAAAGTCCTTAGAGCACTAAAGTTTTAGACTCACCACCTGGTCCTAGAGTCAAAAAACCAGCACAGAATAAATATTGCCTGGCCATCTTGATTAAGTCACCTGCAGCCCTTGCAGATGGCTACACCTGTTCAGTTCCCATATCTTTTAAGTATCTCTTAAGATACTTCACAGTGAATTTTTGTGCTTATTCAAATTTGCATCCTTTGATAGACTACATGCCCCTCAAGAATAAGATCTAAGTCTTATTCATCTCTGAGCCTATAGCACTAACCTGGAGAAGGTGCTGAATAAGTGACAGGTGGGCAGATAGATATACAGATGCACAAAATAGAAGCAGAGCAGCCTACCTGAGCCTGCATTGGCACTTGCTGACAGCACAAGTTTGTCTATCTCACCATAGTTATGGAGCACCTCTGGGTGCAGAGCCCTCTTCAAAGTATAACATAGATAAGGTGGTAAGAAAAAGACATAAGTCCTCAAAACAAAGACAGTGGCTTAGGGGAAAATAGAAGAAAATAAGTCAAAAGCCTGAGGTCCAATAAAATTGACCTAGTAACAAGAGTTGAAAAAAGAAGAACCCTTTAGAGTTGAGTCCAGAAGTGCCAAGGGACAAGAGGAATAAACAGAGAGATGTTTCCTTTGTTCCAGACAGCAGCCAGAACAAAGGAAGCACAGGAGAAGGAATAAGTAGCAAGGCCTGTGCAGAAACTCCTCTGGTCAGATTGAGCCAGGCCTCCACCCACTGTCTGCAGCCCCAGAATCCAATCACCATGAAGGGGAGAGCTGTAGATGCAGAGGGTGTGGGTTCCAGACCTATCCCTGCTACTTCTGCCTGCTACCTTAGCAAATCCCTTTGCCTCTGAGTCTCAGTTGCCTTCTCTATGAAGTGGTAGGCCTTAATGCCACCTGCCTTCCTGGTCTACTGTGGCACTGATGTGCTAATGGATGTGGAGGCACAGTGTGAGTTGCTGGCAGAGTGGCTGCATGGGAAGGCAGTCAGTGGTGCATGGGCAGACCTCGACTCTGTATCCTTTGTCTTGCAGAGGGTTGTCCTGGGTTGTGCAATGGCAACGGCAGATGTACCTTGGACCTGAACGGGTGGCACTGCGTCTGCCAGCTGGGCTGGAGAGGAGCAGGCTGTGACACTTCCATGGAAACCGCCTGTGGAGACAGCAAAGACAACGATGGAGGTAGGGCTCTGGCACCCATGGGCCCTGGAAGCTCCAGGGGCAAGTGCCGTTACTGAGTTAACAGGCTTCCAACACCAGCTGTGCAGTCGGCGGGGGCGGGGGATGGGGGGGGCGTGCACCGGCAAGCAAGAACCATTCATGTGGCTTAAGGAGTGAGTACAATCTCACTAGTTGTTCCATTTGGATTCGTTAAAATTAACTAACATAAATGAAATTAATTGACATCCAGCAGCCAGGATAGAGAAGAAGGAAGAAGGTACATAGAAAAAAAGAGTTTTCCCATAATTCAACAGTGGGATGAGTTGCCTGGCAAAGTTATGAGCTCCTCCCTGGAGGTGCTAAGAAGAAGTCATCCAGTTCTGTGTGGCAGAAGCTGTTGAGGCTGCTCCTCCCGGGAAAGGACGTTGAATTACTTTTGATGAAGGGCTCTTCTCTGATTTGGAGAACACCATTACCTCCATACCCTCTGTCCCTCTGGGTATGCCAGAGAATTTGCCTTTGCTTTGGATTTTTTTCAAGTGCTAGATAATTAAAACCCAAAGAATGAGAGGCTAGTCTAAGACCTGGGTTCTAATTCCAGCTCTGACTTTGACTCCCTGTGCAATCCTTAGTGAGCTACTTATTGTCTCTGGGCTTCATTCTCCCTATGTAGAAGATGGAGCAGTTGGACCATGAGGGCCATTCCAGTTTTTATAATAGACATACAATTAGGCTTCATTTCTCTGTTGTATAAACTTGCATAAATACAACCAGAATGTATTCTACTTTGCCACCTGGATGATGCCTGTTCTATGGATCTCAAGGGATTATTAGGAAAAGAAAAGGATAAAGATGTGGAAAAGAACATCAGGACAATTAACCATTCTTTTCTAATGATGGCCCAACTGTTGTCTGGAGTTGTTTCTGCAGCTACCTTTTCTTTATACCAAGGTACTTTCTAGTATACTACAGAGTAGTAAGTCAACAAAGCAGAAACTCAGCACCCCAATCTTTGGAAATTTTTTTCCTAGGGTATTTCTAAAATCTGAAAGCATTATAAGAATTAGAAAGCCAAGTGTGTAATATTGCTCTGGTTCATTTGCAGCCAGAAATGGCTGTTTTAAACGACTGGTTATTATCTGAGATTCCCTTCAGTCCTTCTGCCTACTGCCCAAATCCAGAAGGCAGCCAGGCCTGATGCACACAGGTCTGGGCCTAGTGGAGTAACTGTCAACCAGGAGCTTGGGACTGACATTGGTCTTAATAGCAAGACAGACAGTAGGTGCATGTTCTTCTGAGATCTTACAGTATTGAAATGGCCCATAATCAACCTGAAACTTGTGGAGTTTATTAATTCTTGTGCTGCATAAATATCCAGAGTTTCTATGATGGGACTAGGACTTTTGCCAGGTACACAGATGATTAAGTCCTGTCCCTGTACCCCAGGAGCTCAGGTGAAGGAAAGAGGCCCAAAGTTGAATGTTCTTGTTCTGTGATAAGTGCTGTTATGGGGTTTTATGTTGGTTGTTGTGGGAGTAGGAAAACATTCATCAGGAAGTTGATACTTGAATAGAAAGGAGTTTCTTGGAAAGGAAAGAACTTTCCATTTAGAAAGACCATCATGGGGAAAGTCAGGACAGAGCAGGGAAGGGCATTGAGAATTCCTGCTTTCAGGCAAGATAAAGAATGATCTCATTTGCTCTTCATAGGGAAGAGACATCAGCCTATATTATCTTCATGATTTGCCCAGCACCCCCTTCCCTTTGCCTTTGTGGGCACCATGCCAATGATGAACAGTCACACCCTTGTAATAGAGGAGAAGGGGAGAGCAGCCGCACCATGAAGTCATTCCCTTCTCAAGAGTTCAGTATCTTGGCCAACGCCTTCAAACAGCTGTTGAACATCTGGGCAGTAAAAAACTGAATGTATTTGGGAAATGTGGAGAAAGAGCACACTCCCCTCTAACACGCATGCAAGACTGGCTTATAGAACAGGGTTCATTTATTCTTTGCTTGAAATCCAATTCCAGTATAACTTGTCTGCCACACTTCAGAGCCAGCCCTCCCAGCACTGGAGCCCACCACTGCTTACATATGGCCTGGGCACACAGTAGCCCAAAGCCCCACTGCTTTGGTGGAAGAGCCTTTTGTCATAGGAAATGGAGCTAAGCCCAACCCCAGGGGATTGGATCCCACTCCATCTGCTCTCAGAGGTGAGCCAGCAGGAAGTAGAAAAGAATGATCAGAAAATCCCCAATTGTAGGAAAATATACCTCTTACATTTTTTGGAGCATGTTAGGAACTGAAATGAGTTTTTACATCCATTTTAGCAACGTTATACAATAGCATGGAAATGTGATTTCATTTACTGCCTCAACAAATGTAAACTGAGTATCTACACTGCACCAAGACCTGTCCAGTGTACTAGGATTTCAGAGATAAATAAGACACAGACCCTGCCTGTGCCAAGTTCGTGATCTAGAGGGGGAGAAGAGGAAACAGCAGGTAATTGCAATACAATGAGATCCTGTGTTGAAAGAGCAGCCACTTATTCACCTGATGTTATCAGGTGTCTGGGTGCCCTCCTGGAAATAGTAACATGGTCCCTGTCCCAATGGGCTTCCAGTCCAGCCAGGAAGAACTTCCATGAGTTGTTGTGATTAGAAATACAACCATCTGGGTAGGATGGATTATCAAGAATTTTTGGCCTTGTGTTCTCAACTGTGAAATGAGGAAACATCTCACTTTGAGATCCTCTTGATTCGGTGATCTCTCCATCCATTGGGGAAGACCAGAGGAAGGTGCAGGGGGGCCCTGCTTCTCAGGGGGCACATATGAAATAGATATAGGACCAGAGACAGGCAAAACTCATCCTCACTGGCCTTGCCCACAGAGACAGTCTGGGAAGGGAAAACAGAGTGCCCTACATGGGGAACGTGAGCGTGGGCCACATATATCATCGGGCTCTTTTCAGTGCAGTTGAGCACCACACGTTTTGGGCCCCTGCTGTCAACAAGGCCCCGTGCTCTTTCCTGAGGGGATATGAGGACCAGTGAACATGGCCCAGTCTTTCTCCTTCAGGAAGCTCACAGTCATTTGGAAGAAATTGTCATTCAAATGACTAAATCTAATGGAGTCAGAATGAAATAAGTGCTTTTATTTCAGCCATGACAGTGAATGCAGCGTAATCCCAGATACATAATTTAGAGTGGAAGGAAATAGTGTTAGAGTCTTGCTGAGTGGTTGTTCATGGTTGAAATGACTCAAGGGCCTGGAGAAGGAATTAGCAGAGTTTAATGTTGAGTAACAGGGCCAGAAGGGACATCTGGGAAATCAACTTCAGCTCCTCCTCCTTCTCCCCTGCATGTTACAGACAGGGAAACTGGAGCCCAGAAAGGGGAGGTGACATCATATACTTCACAGTCACACGGAAAGTCATTAACACAGACCAGACCAGACTCAAACCCCAAATGCGAGTCATGGCACATGGCCTGGTGAGCCTGGAGCACCCCACCTTCTCCTAGTGCCCTCTCCTCCTAGAAATGCAGTGAGTGCTCCTTAGACTAAGTGGGCTGTGGCACAGTACAGTCACTCAGGTGTCCTTTTACAGCGTGCCAAGCAATTGTTCATCCACTGAGCCACACTATGATGGATGTGGTATGATTATCCCCTTTCTATTTCCTTATCATGAGGAAAAGAGGCTTCCTCATGTGTTGCCCAGGTCATGTGGGTAGCCAGTGGCAAAATATGCTGCCATCTGAGCAGAGCTTTTCACTATGCCAGACCTCAGACGTGTGGCTCCATCAAAAACCACTGCGGTCCCTCATTTGTCAGATAACTCCCATTTTCTCTTCTTTCCCATCTTGGTAGGTTTAAAGCAACCCTTTTTTAAATTAAACTTGAATTTCAAGGTTCATTGAGAATACTGTTGAAGGTTTTTTAAACTGTGAGACAAAAAAAAATGTTATTCAATGTGGCTGAGTTGGGAGCAGCTTTATTGGTTTGTTTTTGTCTTCATGTATGGTCATTGTCTGGATTTAAAAATGGAAAACAGATCCTGGATGTGACTTAGTAAGTGCCAGTCTCCTGATTTTTTATTGGAGCTGCCCATACATCCAGCAAATGGCCAGATTTCACCCTGGGGGAACTAAGTGGTAAGAGGGGCCAGCGGAGCAGGCACAGTGCCCCTGACTCACCCCCTCAATGTGAATCCCTCCCTGTGCCCCACTTGCCAAAGACAGTGTGCCCTGTTCTCATGGCACCCTATTTGTGAAGCCCTTGTTGAAGTGCTGTCAAAAGCATCTTCTCATTAGATGCACACTGACCCTCTCACAAAGATGCTCTTATGCCCATTTCAGAGATGGTCAAAGAGTGGCCCTCCTATGCTAAGTGACTATGGGGATAATAATCCCTACCTACAAGTTTGCGATCAGGATTATAGGTTATGTGTCTAAGGCGACTTAGAGGCAACATAGCACAGAGATTTAAAATGCAGGATCTGTACTGAGATTTTCTGCATTCAATTCCTGGCCCCCCTGTTTGTTGACTGTGTGACCTTGGGAGGATTACTCAACTTCTCTAAGACTTCCACCATCACCTGTGAATATCAGTTCTCCCTCCTGTTCCTTTCCACTTGCAAACAGAGAAACGTGATAGTTATTACAGAATACATATTTGTATCTAAATAAGTACTTTTAAAATTGGAATTATGCTCTTCATAATATTCTACTTTTTTTCACTAAAAGTCTCCATATAATAGAGGATTTTGACTTTTTACATTTTCTTTGCTAAAATCTATATTCTAAACTGTTACATGCTCATTGCTAGACTGAAAAAAAATCCAAATGTACATAAAGGAAAATAATAGCCATCATTGAAAGAATCTCACAATAAACTTGCAGGCAGACATTTACATGTAGGGTTACTGAATCTCAGTAAGCTGCAATGATTTGCTCAAAGTCACATAGTGGATCAGTGGAGAGCAAGGAATGAATGGAAACTGTGTTTAAAAAGAGCATACCAGAATAAAAACTCCACTGGAATTTAAACAGCCAGACCTCTTTTGATAAAGGATCTTTAAGCAGCTTCAAGGTATGATAATCTCTTAGATGCTCTTGGCCCCATGAAAAACAATCATGGGTGGCAATACACACAATTGATAGAGCAACCTAGAATGAGAAATTTCAGGAAAACAGAAGAAAGCTTTCAGTCCTCCCTTCTCCTCCCCATCTCCCATTGCAGGAATGGAGAGTTCACAAAAAGCCATAGAATTTGGTCACCCTTCAGACTATCTCTAAACCACGCTTCTCATGATAAGAGACAAGAGAGAAATTGACCTCTAAAAATCTTGTGTTCCAAAGAGCAGATAAAGATTTTGTAAGCTTTTTGAAAGAAGGCACACAATTTATTACAGAGAATGACAAAAACTTCTCCCAGATGTGTATAGAAAGGAGAGGCACATTCCACCCTCTCTCTCCAGGGCCTCCCAGATGCTGCTTGGGGCCTATAGTTAAACAGCTCTGTGTTCAGACGGCAGACAATGGTGGATTGAGGTTGGCTGATGGGCTGTCCAGCCAGGGGAATGGGTAAGCCTGCAGAAAGACTGATAGGCTTGTTATAACCCGTTCATGTGACCAGCAATTCGATGAATCAAACAACTACAGTACAGGTTTACTAAGCACTTATCCATCCTCCTGGTTTACATTTAAGCATCCTCTCTTCCAGGAAATGTCCCATCCCTATCCTGAGTTGGGTTCCCCACTTGAGGCTTCCAGAACTCTGAGCTTCCTTCTTTCCCAGTTCTCTCTTGGCTGACTAACCTTCAGCACTAAATTCTTTGGCGGTGACACTCCTTTATTTCTACATGTCAGGTGCCTAACACAGGGCCCACCAGCCACAGAATGGTGCCAAATAAACATACCAGGCTTGTCCTCCTTGCTCCTTTCCAAGGAAAGGGATGAGCACTTCCTGCAGGGAATGGATTCCATTACACGGTCTGGCCCTGGGCCCTGCCAAACTGATTGAGCTGCTTGATTTGGAATCCTTACTCAGTCATTTATGCATTTGTTCATATTTAACAGATATGATGCATACTTCAAGGTTTTGTGCTATGCATTTGAAATTCAAAAGTAAACAAGTCAGTTCCTGCCCGCAAGGAGTGGGGACAGGGCTGGGGGGAACAAGAATAGCCGAAGTATTGCTATAGAGTTGTAGACTGTGGAGCTTGCCTAAAAATTGGGTGAGAGCAAATTCCCAGCTCCACCATTTCTCTAGCAGTACAATATCAGGTAAAATCACGTATCCCGAGACTCCGGGTTCTTGTTTGTAAAGATGGGAAAGTTAGTCAAGCCACCACATTTAGTAGAAATTTCCTGCACACTTTCTGGGAAAATCACAGCAAGTCAGCCCTGAGGGAAGGTGTGCTGAGGACATATGAAGGTCAGGAGGTGACTGTCAGAGAGCCCAACAGCCTGGAGGCTATCATGTCCACCTTTCTTCTGACCAAGGAGGACACTGACCTGAGAGCTAGAGACAAGTCACAGAGGTCCCACTCCTTGCTGGCAGCTGTCAAGATCATATAGGGGAAGCTACTTCCAGGCAGGACTGCAACTATGTATCTGGAGAAGGGCCAAGCAGCAGCAGAAGACTTGATTCATCTGTGTGCCCCAATGCCTATGTGCAGAGCTCTGGGTAATGGCCGCAGCAGGAGAAGGACACTAAAACTTTCCTCATTGACTAACTCCTTTACTCTCTACAACCCAGGAACCTCTCAGTCATCCTGAGAGGCTGGCAGGGCATGTCACCTGGGTATTAGGTGAGCATATTGTAGTTCAGGCATTTGAAGAGGATTCTTGGGTGGCAATACACACAATCGATAGAGCAACCTAGCTTGGGTGGGGACGTCAAAGGAAAAAGAAATTTCTGAGGGGAAAATATTCTTTCCCAAAAGTTGAGGCTTAGGATTTAGGAGAGATTTACTTAAAATTAGAAGGAAATAGAGGAAAATCCTCCCTATTTTCCTGAATTTTTCCTGCTGTGATAAATGAGAGTCTCTTAATGAAAATAGCAAACATATGAAACATTGACAATTTGTAAGTCAACCAACTTATGTGTAATATAGAATTGAGGTATGAGGTACCTGGAAAATGTGTTTCCAAACCAGCCAAACTAGAAATTCCCCAAAACTATGTATTGATGTGTTTCTAGTTTTCCCCAGAATTTATTTTTCTCTCCCCAAAGCAAACCTTTTCCTTTTAATACAAATCTTCTAAACTTTGTCATTTATGCCTAAGAAAATTAAATTGTGGAAGACTTCCCTTACCAGAGAGCACACATGCATCGTTTCAGGATTCCATATGCTACAATAACATTAAGAGGGTTTTCCACAGAAACTGGTTTTGTAAAATGCAACCTTTGAAAATTATTTGGGCGGGGAGGTGCCTATTCACTTTAAAAATATGTACCTTGTTTAAATATGATTGTCTCTATTGGTGGAAGTTTTTCCCACATTTACTATTCAGAAACTATTTGTTATATGTATGATTAGGACAGCACAGTGTAATCAGGCAGAATCCCTGACCTGGCAGTAATCTAACCTGCAAAATGTTCAGTGAACAATGGTGTCTCTCATAAGAGCACCATTCGTGTGACACATCCATTTCAGAGAACCACGATCTATAATTCCCCCAAGATCTCCACTGCCCTAATTTATTTGTGTGTTGTTATGGCTGTGTTCATCCAATTCCATTCTCTAAGGCCAAACTGTATCCAGAAAGGCTGCCCTGGATGTGTGCATATGGAGGGCCAAGGCCAAATGGCAGCACTGTTACCAGGATACCAAGTCAAGGAAGCAACTGGCCAGGAGCTGCTGATATCTGTAACTTGCCAAATCCTTACTTATGTGCTACTTACCATATGTTCCTTATCAAGTGCTTCAAAATGCCTGACCTCACCTAATCCCCACAGCATCTCTGCAAACTAAGTTTGATGATAGGTTTGATGATAGAACCAAAGCTCAGTGCTTTTGCTGGGACTTTTATTTCTAGCACAATGTCCAATGAGATTATCACCAAGACCCACTGACTATAAGACACAGCAACTTGTTTTTAAGAACTCAGCAAAAAAACAAAGGGGAAACCAGGGAACCCTGGGTCCCAGAAGCAATAATTGAAAGTCAGAGCAGCAGGCATACAAGGTGTGATAGGATCGTAGAGCCAGGAGGCAGGGCACACTCACAGAAGACCATTGCAACTGAGCCCCACTGGCTGGGACTAAACACTACCCACTCGACCAGAGCAGTGACACTTAGGCATGCTCTGCCCTGGTTCTAGAGGACAGGGGGCAGGGAGAGTCTGCTATAAGCAATAGAGCCTACACCACAAAGCTCTTGAAGTCCTTACCTACCAGAATGGCGCTAGAATGCTTTGTTAAGCATTCTACCCAAAATGTGGTCCCCTGGGTTACAGTTGTAGCTCAGTGATAGAGCGCTTGCCTAGCATGTGTGAGGCACTGGGTTCAATTCTCAGCACCACATATAAATAAATAAAATAAAGGGGAAACAAAGTCTTTGTTCTGGTTTAGTTCTGGGCCCTGAGATATTGAAATGAACCAGACTAATGGTACCTCTGAGGTGGCAAACAGAAATAACCAGAAACCACTCTGGAGGGTTCATTTAACCACATGAGATCCTCTGTATAAAAGGCAAGCTGCTCTGGGGATCACAAGCAGAAACATAGAACACACAGGACATGAGTGGCCCCAGCCGCAGTCAACAACTGCAGAATACAAAAAGCTTGCCACTCCCAAGAACGTAACAATCTGAAAGAGGCTATAACATAATAAGTTTCAAATGACTAAAGAGATAAAATGATATTTAAAACCATAAGGATCGGGGGCTGGGGTTGTGGCTCAGTGGCAGAGCGCTTGCCTCGCACATGTGAGGCACTGGGTTCCATCCTCAGCATCACATAAAAATGAATAAGTGAAATAAAGATATTGCATCCATCTATAACTAAAAAATATTTTTAAAAAAACATAAGGATGGAAGAGGATGCTATTAAGAATGAAACAGGCAGGTTTTGAAAAGTTCCAAAGAAAAAAGAAAAGTTCCAAAGAGACTATCTGGAAATTTTTAAGAATGTGTAATTTAAATTAATGATCCAAAGGACAAATTAAACAGCAGACCAGACAAAAATAAAGGAAAGATAAGTGAAGTAGAATACAGATCTGAGGAAATAAATCAGAAGGGGACACAGATAAAAGGATGGAAATTGAGAGAGAGATTGAGAGACATGAAAGATTGAAAGTCCTTTAAGCATTTAACAATATTCCTGAAGAAAAGACTAGAGAGAAAGGGAAAGAAGACTATTTGAAGAGCTTAAAGCAGAACTGCCAGAACTCACACAAAAAAGTCTTCATTAAAGGGCTCGTGGTTCGGCATTTCACTCACTGCATGGAGCATGCCTGTATTTGGGTCATATGCTCAGAGACAGATTGACAGCCTAACAGTTCCCTGGAAAATCTTTGTCTCATTGTCACAAGACACCCAAGAGAAGTTTTGTGCTTCACACCTGACTACAGGGGCAGATTGTAAGTTTAAGGAATTAACCATCTTTTTCTGTCTCTCTTTATAAGCGCATGACGTTTAAAGAAGTTAAGCAGCTTGTACAAGGTCACACAGCTTCCATGGGAATCAGGACCCAATCCCTGCAGTTTGCCTGAGAGAGGGCTCTCTTAAGCACAGTGCACTATACCACTGAAGACACAGTGAAAGGGTCCCTTAAGCTCTGGTGCCCTGTGACTCTGATCCTAGATCAGAGAAGCAGCCCTGGACTGGATAAGTCCTCTATCCATTTTTCAGATCTTTGTGGAGGACAGTCTTTGTTCTGGTTTAGTTCTGGGCCCTGAGATATTGAACTGAACCACACAGCAATGGACCTCTGGGAGCTCATTGTCTGGGGAAGAAGACAGAGAGAATAGTCAAATTATAGTTCTGGGGAGAGTCGTTCTGGAATGGAATTTCCCCAGGATGCTGAAGAATAGTGTTCAGTAACATTCATAAAATCATGTTCTCCTAACATGTAAGTCTCTCTGGGGGACTCAAAGAAAATGCCACACCTCAGAAAGAACTGAGTTCAAATACTGAGTCAGCTCCTTCACCAACTATCTGTATGATCTTCTCCAAGTTACTTTACCACTTTGAGCCTCTGGTTTCTTTTCTCTAAAATGAGGGTGACAACCGTGGCTACCTTATAGGATGGGAGAATTCAATGACAAATTCCTTATAAAATATTTGCAAGAACAATGCGTGGCACTTGATGCATGCAGTGATTTATCTTTATCATCAATTTAACATTGATATTAGTAAACACCACCACACTCCTGGCCAACCTTTCCCAGGGCTCAAGAGCAGACGTTCCTCCTCAGCAGAAGGTGGCTCTGCCCAAGTGCCACAAAGCAGTGTTTATAAAGAGGTAAAAGACTGGTTTCCAGGGACTGCCTTGGTGGTAAACAAGAGCAGGCAAGAGCTAATAAAATTTCAAATTAGCCATGACTTTTCACGGCCCTTCAATTGTGCTGGCTGATTTAATGGTCAACATCCCTGCTCACTGGGATTGAATAATGGAGCATTTCTGCAGAGTTATGGATGCAGCAGCTGAATCTGTCATGCTAACATCAATAGCAGAATGCAAATAACCCTCTGCTTGGGCTATAATTATGTGTTTAAGCAATGCCTGACAGGGGCAGCCCAAGAATGTGTGATGGAGTCTGCCGACTACAGGAGAGGACAGTGCTTTGCCAGGCAGTTGCATCTGGGGTGGGGACAGAAGCAACAAGTTAAGGCCCAGAACAGTGCTGGGGCAAGGGAGACCTTCCCCCATTTCTCAGACTAAATCTGCCCTGTGAGACTGAAGGGATGGCCTTTCATCTGATGAGCCATGTTCTAGGTTCAGGATCAGGAAGGGAAGATACCTTTATGAAGCACCTACTATGTATCAGGTACTATTTGTGGACTAGTACTACACATTTAAATAAGTAACAAATACCTATATGACATTTACTCCTATTACCCCCACTAAGAGATATAAGAAACCAAGACCAGAGGGTTTAAGTGACTTGCCCAAGGACACACAAAAGTAAGTTTTAGAACCCAGATTTTAGAATCCCAGACCATCTGGTTCTGGAATCCATGTGCTCTTTTACTGTGCTGCCATGAAAGAGGTGACAAGCTCTAAGACAACATGCAGAAATTGGAGAGAAAGGCAAGGAATTTTTGTCCCTAATTTATTTAATGAAAAAAAGAAAAAAAAACTGGGCTTCAGGACATCTAAGTAGTTTGCCTGCAGCCACACAGCTGGTGAGGAGGACGGGACCTCAGTCTAGTCAAGGTATATGCAGTAGCCTTTATACAATGAACTCCATGGAGACAGAAGGGAGGTGGATATCTGAGCAATACTTCCACATTATTAATGAGGAGACAGGGGTTCAGGGAGATTAAGTACAGGAACTTGTCCAGGATCAGTCTTAGGGACAACAGTAGGACTTGAACCTCAGTCTCAGTGTCTCATGATCCTTTCATGTTGCTTAATGGAATTGACTAAAGATGGTTTTCTGGCTTTTATAGACTAGCATTTATTCTCAGCCCATTCTTCCTTTGTGAATGAATTCATTCAGTTTTCATTTATGTATTTAACAGTCATGTTTTTTAAGTATGCCTACTAAGTGCTAAGGGTGGAACAGATGACCAGAAGAGATCTGTGACCAGGGTGGTGGGAACGGTTATCCCAAGTCAAACAGCTAATAAGCAGTAAAGCCAGAATTTGAACCCAGGCAGGAATACACATCATCACACTCTGCCTGCAAAACCCAGACCATCACCCTGGACCCTTGCTGTCCCCTACTGTGAGCACTGTTCTCTGGGATCATGTCTCATTTAAAGCCATTCTATTGGGTGTCTGTAAAAGTACTTTGGGGTAATGAGGTCAAAAATCTGTGATCCGGTAGAATTTCTTCCTTTGCACTTTGGGAAGATGGTACTGCTATAATGCAGTCCTGAAGAAGCCATCCTACGGTAAAGAGAATCCCTGCAAATGGCAACTCACAGGAGGGGGAGTTGGGCCTCCACAGGCAGAGGACTAGGCCTCAGGCCATGTGGTCACCTGGCAGCTGGGAGAGATGCCACACACCTTCATCATCACTGCCGCATCCTCACCCAGAGCCAGGCAGTCCCCAGGTCCTGGAGTTTCTCCTCAAACCCATCCAGTTCTCCAGCTACCCCTGTCACTGCGCTGGCCTAGGCTGTCATTTTTCACCTATGCAGCCTCAGTGCCGCTCCTCCTCCTTGAACTCCAACTTCCCTTCTGCTTCAACAGTGCACATCCCGCTTTAACCTCACATTTTAACCCGTTAGGTGTCCCCCATTGTCCTGAGGATGAAGTGCACACTCCCTAACCTGGCCTACCAGGCCCAGCCCAGTCTGCTCCTGCAACCCGGGGGCCGTGTCTTGGGCAACTCAGGTGTTCATGTATTTTCTCACCTCTGGACCTTCATAATACTGTTCCTGCTGTCTCTTTAGAAGAAGAAAAAAAGAAAAGACAGTACACTTACCTGTCTGTCTCTCCTATTAGATTGGTGGAGCCAGACTTGAAGTACCTGGATCTCCTTAGTGCCAGTAAAGGCTTTGGCTTATATCAGCACTTAAAGTTAGTGAGTAGAACATAGGGAAGAAATGGATGCAGGCATTGTAGGCAAACAGGGCTAACTGAACACAGCACTATAAACCACATGCTCTGTCACCCTGCAGATGGCTTGGTGGACTGCATGGACCCTGACTGCTGCCTCCAGCCCCTCTGTCATGTCAACCCGCTGTGCCTGGGCTCCCCCGACCCTCTGGACATCATCCAGGAGACACAGGCCCCTGTGTCCCAGCAGAACCTACACTCCTTCTATGACCGCATCAAGTTCCTCGTGGGCAGGGACAGCACACATGTCATCCCCGGGGAGAACCCCTTTGATGGAGGGTGAGTCCATGGGCCCAGCTCCAGTGGAAACTCTCTGAGGGAGAACCAAATCACCTCCAGGGCTACTTTTGGGTGGGAGGAAGCCAGAAGGGTGGGCCTCAAAGGTTCCTGATGGAATGTCAGAGGAGGCAGAACAGCAACCTCAGTATCCACATTAATAAAACTGCTATCCAAGGCATTCAGAATTTTTATGAGCAAAGTTGTGTTGCTCCTGCTGGGTGATAGATGAAAAGAGTGAAAAATCAAAGGTCCAAGGGGAAGCTTGGATCAATACCCACTTTGCAGTCAGCTCTTCCTGATCCTGTGGTCTCCAGATGAGCTGAAGAGTTTTGACACTGCTCACCCTCCGAGCTAGCTTCCAGAAAACTTTGTTAGGCTGAGGGAGGGGTGCATCTGCTCTGCCCCAGGGCCACATGCCCACGTGTTCTTTCCGTTTTCCGGTTGTGTCATCTGTTGGACAGTTTCTTACTGAGATCTATTCTGTGCCAGGTTGCATGCTGGGATCACAGAGATGAGTAGAACAGTCTCTGCCTATTGGTCACTCACAGTCCACTGAGGGATTAAAAATATGGGGGAACAGTTACAGTATACTTGGCCAAAAATATGTGCCTAGGGTACTCTGGTGCAGAGAGGAGGAGGTACGTTGAGGTAGGCGGAAGACCAAGACTTAAGATCCAAGTCTTAAAGTTGTGATATAGTTAACAAGGAAAGGGAGGGAGGGGGTTCCAGGGAGAAGAAAGAGCTCATGCTAAGACCCTGAGGCATGACAGTAAACAGGAGCAGCAAAAAACATCCTCTGCTCCCCAGGTCAGGACAGTGAACCAGGATGAAGTATCCAAGAGGGGAAATTTATAATAAATTCTTTTGAAAGTCTTCCAATGTAGGGAAGCCTCATAGATGCAGAGCTTTCTCTGCAAGTCAGCACAGTTAATTTAGCAATTAGACTGTGTGCTTCTATGTTCATGATTTCTGTGCCAGAGGGCCGCTGTTCTTGGGGGACAATGGAAATTGACAAGGGTGGGAACGGGGACATCAGCAGAGCTTGGTCACTGCTTGGGTGTGAAGGGTGCTGAAGAGAGGGGCCTCCTCCTGGAGGCCTAGATAGATGATGATCTCTCCACCAGGACAAGGACCTGAGAGCAGGAGCAGGGTGGGAGTGAGTGACAACCTCCACTTTAAGCAGGGGAAGGACAAAGAGGGACAGTAGGACACAAGAAGAAATATCTGTCATTTTAAATAATTCTGGAGCTCTTGCAGAGGTTAGGACCTAAAGTTCTTGCTTTGGGAAACCATCAACAACAGGCAGTGGTTGAATGTAAGAGCACATGAATGAATGCTTGCTCCAGGAGCACGTGTAAGAGCTGGGGTGGCAGAGACTGAAGAAGGAGCCATGAGAGCCCCCTGTGAGGTGGCTCCTATCTTCCCAGGTAACTGGAGACACCAAGGAGAAGGCCTCACTACTGTACATGATGGAGCCAGGATGCAGGCTAGTAGGTCTGTCAGCCCCAAGAGCCTACCCCTTTCCACTACCCCAACTCGTCCTTGCAAGGAGCATGGCATTTGGGAAAAGTGAGCAGGAGAGTCCTTTGAGCCTAGCAAGGGGGGGCCAACACACATGTCACACCTTTAAAGGTGCATTACAGCGCACACCCTTCCACCTGGCCCACGCATATGGAGGACCTGAGGAGGGGGTGACCTTTCACATTCACAGGGCCAATCAAGTGGTGGATCCAGGGGCAGAAAGAGTGAAGAGAAACTATTCATTTATCTTGGCCAGAAAATCACACTGCGGATGAGTAGCAAAAGCAGAAGTCAGCTCCAGATCATTGTTTATGTAGCTGTCACCTTCAGTTAAATTACAGACACTCTGAAAGCAGGGACCATTCATCTCTCCAAACCTGTAATACTTCAGGCAAGGCCCAGAATATGGTATTTGCTCTACAAATGAATAGATAATAGAAGCTTCCAGAATGTTGTTGTAAAAATTCCTTTTACCTAACATTTGTCTAAATCATTATGTCTCTGCTTCTCACCAGAGGATGTAGATTCAGGAGAGACAGCTGTCTGTCACTTAGGATCCTCAAACAGACTCTATGTAAAACCAACCGAGGTGACTAATAACCTAGAAACATGAAGCACCAGATGCCCTTCTTGTTAGGCCATCTATTTGGTGTCCTTGATCCGTGCCAGAAGTACAGAAGCACAGTTGGGGTAAAGTCAAGTCGGTTAGCAAGTTCAAGTCATTGATGTTTTTCCTCTGAGGTAGGGGAGTGGGGTCTAACAGGAACAGCCCAGCATTTCAGCCCTGGATTTACCTCCCCTAGCTGTGTGACCTTGAGGAAATGATATAACTCTTGTACAGTGGCCTCTAGCTATGAGTTGCAATAATAGTAACTACTTACATAAAAGTTACATCAGAGACCCATTCTAGTGCATCTTTATTAACTAAAATAAAGCACCTAAACCAGGACTGAGTATTTCGCAGTGGTTTTAATAGTGGCAGCATGTCACAGTGAATATAGCACAAGCTTGGAATCAGACAAATCTGGTTCGAAAGGATTTCCATCTTCTGTGTGACCTTAGGAAAATTCCTTAACTTCCCAGAGCTCTGGTCTCTTCAACTGTAAGATTGGAGTGATAAATTCTATATCACAGTGTTGCCATGAGCATTAAATGGGAGAAAAATTACATAAAGGCTCAACCTAGTACCTGCCACACAGAAATATTTGCTAATTACAAGATGATGATGGTGGTACTGCTGCTGCTACTGATGATGGTGATATTAAAATGAGTTTCCAATTCCACTTTCTTAATTGGAAGAAAGACTTGATACTAACCTGCCCTTCAGGAGAGTCCAACAGTCATCCAGAGAAGGGCCAGGTTTAGACCATTGAATCATTATTTGAGGAAGAAAAAAAGGCCACATTCTTCCCAGTCAGCTGTCAGCAGGGCCCTTGTTAGAGAGGAATCCAGAGGCACTTCTCCTGAGAGTGGAATTTCTGATGGACAGGCAGACCTGACTCAGTGCCTGTGTGTGACAATAACAAGGCCTGTATCTGAGGGACAAAACCCTATATCCTCCTACACCCCATATGCTGTGCAATAATGTCTGGGATTCCATTTAACGGGCTCCAAGATGCAGGATGATACTGGATACCCAACAGCACTCCTGAGACCGTCAGGAAAGATGAGCCTTAGAGGTGGAGTCCTTCACTCTGTAGATTCCCAGCCATGGGTCAGGTTCAGGGAGTCTCTAGGGTAAGGAATTCAAGCCCAGGCTTTAGAACTGGCTGGACTACCCTTCAGTGGTAGATGCCAGAGGGCCAGCTCTCAGAGTCCAGGATGTCCTCAGAGGCTGGACAGGAGGTTCTCCAAAGAGACACATGATACCAGGAATTACATGAGGTGGCAGGAGTCCCATGCTTCTGTTCAGTACCTCCACTGGTGCCAGAGGTGAGGGAACAGGGACGGTCTTGGGGAGGGATGGATAGCATCTCTTGGGATGTGAGGGCCCCAGTCAAGCACAGGGTGCTCTGATCCAGCTGGCCTTCATGGAGGAGACCAGAGGCTGACTCAGAACAAGGCAGAAGTACTGCCAGGTAGACTTTCAGTGAGGACAGCCTCCATCAGAGACCCATTCTGGTGCATCTGTGTCCCTAGAGCCCAGCATGAGGCCTGGCTCAGAGCACACACTCAGGACAGGTATCATGAATACAACAGCTCTGACATTCTGACCCTGCTGTTCCTTGTTGCCATATAAAGTGGCAGAGGTGCAATGACCTCAGCTGATCCAAGGTAGAAAGGGACATATCAGGCATGGGTATCACTGTCACCAGATGAAGTAGCTTGAATACTATTTTTCTCTCCTGGCCTGGGTGCCTGGGCATTTGCCGGATGAAACACCTGTCTCCCCTGCAGTCATGGGCAGAATGCAATGAAAGGTGCCTACTATTAACACTAAGAAGAGAGGATAGTAGATGGTGGCTCAGTGGTAGAGCGCTAGCCTAGCATGTGTGAGGCACTGGGTTTGATCCCCAGCACCACATTTTTTTAAAAGAAACTAAATAAATGAAGGGGGGATAAAAAGACTAAGGGGAGAGGCCCCTGAGGTCAGAAAGTAGAAAGAGGATCTCCAAATGGATTTTTCAAACAAAAAAGACAGGTAAGAGACACAGACTGTGGGGTTTGGGATTTACCCTCAAGGTAGAGCAACTCTGTTAGTCATGGGGCAGACATCACCTTAGTGAATAGCTACAGATTGCCCATGCTGGACAAGTTAGCAGATCATAGGAAGAGGGATGACAGAAGAACCACCCCAAGTTATTTGAATATAGGTTCAGAGAATGTTTGAGGACATATTGGTCTAAGAAAAAAATGAGATGTCAGCAAGCCTCACTGGGCTTCTTCAAGGATACCAGCTCACTCAGGCAAGCAGGTGGGTATGCACAGGGATCGAGGAGACTCAGCTGATATTAATCCCAAAGGGAAAAGACTCAAGGGGTGAAGTGAACATCAGAGAAAGGAAGGAGGAAGAGATGGTGTCCTGTAGAGGGGATCAGATCCTATGAGAAGGAGAGACTAGGTAGGCTTGGAGAGGGACAGAACCACCAAAACTTTGCCCCAGGAATGGAGAAATAAGACCTGCGTATCACCCCATTTCTTTGGGGGCCCTTCATGGGTCTGTTCCTCTTTTGTCACTGGATGCTCAGTGCCAATGGAGGGGTTCGTGCAGAGTGAGCCGCAAGGAATGATAGAGTGGATCAAGGAGCCAGTCAGACCCTGCTGGGAGCCTGAAGAGAAGGAGGGACAAAGTGCTCAGAGCTCAAAAGTGGAGCCATGTCTCCAACTGCAAATGCCTCTCCTTGAGCCCACACATGGGCGCTGCCTCCAATGTGGTTTTGTTTCTCAGCACACAATACAGGGCAGCCCAGGGCAGACAATAGCAGATGTTGGTTGTTGAAAATTAATGAAGGAATGAAGATTTCAGGCAGCCTATGGCTTGGACCTGAGACAAAGATTTCAGTGAGAAGGTTGGCCATTAAAACATTATTTATTAAAATACAGGTCACAACAACCCATTAGTGCATCATGAATTCAACTTAGTGGGTTGAAACTACTTTTTTTTTAAAGTAAGTTTAAATGGAATGGGGTAGAACGAATGGAAAATATGGAAAATGGAATGGAAAATGCAATTCTGTAAAAATATATATTTCATCGAATATTTTGGTGGAGGTGGTGGTGGTGGTGGTGGTAGTGGGGTGTGTGTGTGTGTGTGTGTGTGTGTGTGTGTGTGTGTGTATGTGTGTTATGGGATAAACTGCATTGCTTACTGGATTTTAGCCACACCAGTATTTACAATTTCATTACAAATTAAGGAACCAGCATGAGCAACAACATGACTTTCCAGGATAATCAGAGAATGAGAGAATTTTAATGGAACAGGTGGATAATTATGGTGATATTATTTTATAAAACAAAAGTCAGGAGATATGTTCTAACATTTGAGATCAAGACGGGCTTAGGGGTTTGGGGGCTTATGGTCATTGTAAGCAAAGGGAACACATGGGAGAAAGAGGAACATATGGGAATAGAAGGCTAGGGCCATTTAGAGGCAGGAACTCAGAAAGATCTGATCCTCCTCACCTGTCCACAAACAGGGCTAGCATTTCATCTTAGGATTCGAAATCAACTCTAAACAGAAGTTAAATAACCTTGATGCCATGGAAGCCTTCAGAACTTCTTTCATGGCCTTTTTAAAGGAACAAAGTTCCTGGGAACTTTGAAAGCAAGAGTTTGCAAGAGGAAAAAAAAAATCATGAAAAGGAGGAAGAAATAATCACATCTATGATGTCATTTTTTATTGGCCCACTGCAGAGGCAACCCATACACCAGTGCCAGTGGCACAGCAGCTACAAAGGGCATTTGCTTCCCCATCCCAAACCCCCATCCCCCCTGCCCCAGGCCTTAGCCTTCTGAAAGCTCTGGGAGAGACCAAGCAGTAGAGATCATCTAATGGACTTCAAATAAACACCAACTTCCTGACAGCTGGCCTCTAGGTGAGTTTATTATTGAATTACACTCCTGCATTTTCAGAACAAGCTGAGCTGACAGGCCGCCCCATCAGTGTAAAAAAAAAGAAAAAGAAGAAGAGAAAAGAAAGGCAATGATAAATCACCTGATGGAAGATGGAAGGAGGTAGAGATCATGCTTCCTCCAAAATGTCAGCCATTATATATTATTCATGTTGGTTTTTTAAAAATCCCTCCCCACATTGAAATGAATGTCCATGATGATAAAGCAGCCAGATGAACTCAGTTGAGGATTCAGGCAGTGACTTGCCACATCATCCTGATGAGCAGCTCGCAACTCCTCCTCTGTCACTTGATCAGACCTTTATTGATTTCAAAAACGAATTACAATCCCTGTTTGTTTTGTAACTTAGGCATTTCCCCCTGTCCATCACAGGAAGCATTAGCAGAGCATGCTGTGGTGACACAGAAACAACCTGGGGTTTAGAGAGAAAGGACCTGGATCAAGTCCATGGGCAAGGGAGGCTGAGTTTCCTCCTCTATAATGTGGAGTGACTAATTTCCACCCTACCGAGTTGTTCTGAAGATTAAATAAAATACAGTATCCAGAAATACAATGGCTGGTACATAGCATCCACTCAGTAATAACACCTGACATTGACCATGAATGTGCTACGTGTCTGGCATTTTTGAAATGCTTTGTAAGTTTCGTAAGTAGTGATATGTCTTAAGTCTTCCCCAGGCCATAGGACACTGGGATGGTATTTTTCACCCTTGTTTTAGAGCAATAAATACTGAGGCACAGAGAAGTTCCATCACCTGGCCAAGGTCAGAATGGCTTGCAAGTGGCAGAGCTAGCATGAGAAGCCTTGCTCCACTGACACTAGAGCCCGCATGCTGAGTGTCTGTTCTCTGTTGCATCTGCATGCTCCCAGCTCAGTATCCTCATTCCACAATCTATACAGTGTGGTTCTACTGCACCCTACATTCCCCAGGTGGTCCTAACGGTACAACATAACATACAGTCAGGCTTCGGGCTGAGGAGAATTAGCTCAGAGTCAATAGTCTAAGCTTCAAGCCCAGCCTCACTATTTGCTAGCTGTGTGGCCTTGAACACATCTTTTAATCTCTCTGTATCTTGATCTTCTCCTTTATCATATGAGTATCCTAATCCATTCATCAAGGAGATGTTGTAAAGATTAAATGATATATAAAAAACATTTAGGTATCAGGGCAGTAAGTTTTCAGTAAGTCTCAGCGGCCATTATTACTAATAGCAATAGTGTTTGTATTAGCATCAGCAACAGCATTCATATTTATGTAGGTTTTAGTGGCACCAGGAGAACTGAGAGGAAGTGGGAATCTTCAGTGGCAGCATAAGCATAGTTAGGTAATTGACACAAATGTCCTAGCCCCATGGGAATGGGCCCTTGAGATCATCAGTCCCGCGTGGAAGAAAGTCTAGAGAAAGGTGAAGGCTAGAGAGAGCCTTGGCCCAGCAAGTTAGTAACTAGTCTGAGTCCTGAAGACCGTGGAGTCCTAAATGAGAGTTTTTATTTCTCAAACTGTAGTTCTGGTGTTTGTAAATCAGTGTATTTCCATCAGACACTGTTGAACTTTAAGTAATAAGTTAAAATATTTGGAGAGCTATGCTTCACATTAATAATGTCCTCAGTGGAAGGTGTAGGGTCAGGGCCTACAACTCCCCTGCCTCCCTGGCCTCCCAGAGGCATCAAGAGTGAGCTGAGTGAGTCCCATAGTGGGGTTCTGTGACATGGAGAGATATGACCTCTGTGTAGCATTGTGGCAGAAGCCAGAGATTCCTCTCTGCTTGCCTCCCATGCCCTCTGCTTCTTCCTCCCACCATGTTGGGGCCATGTGAGTGCACCCTGGTCTAACTCTGCAGGCTTGCCACAACCAGGGGCTCACTTCTCTGGAAACATTGAAACATGTGCTGTGAACAGCTAAGGACTCAATTCTTATATACACCTTTGCCCCCCAAAAGAAATTATTCCTAAAGATTTTCTGTGGGAGAAGACTCAAAGCATCAGCAGTCAGCACCTTGTTGTCCCCAGGCTTGGGTGGCTGGAGCTACAGCCTGGAAACTCACATTCCCTCAATGCCTGCAGGATCTCCGTAGCCACATTAAGCTAGGAAGCCACAGAGCAATGGCTTCTGGGCTCTCCAGGAGGCATAGCCTATGGTCCCTAAGCACACTAGAAGTTGCTAGGCTATCTTGTCATCGTGTGACCCTAGGTGGTGTCAGGGTTCCAAGGCAGAGTTGGGGGTGCTCCAGCTTCAACAGGTGATGAAAAGAAGTACTGACCCCACCCCACCCCCACCCCCTGCAGGGATCAGAGATCACTTCCTCGATTGTAAATGAGGAGTCTGGACTCAGTCACACTGAAGACCACTCTGCTTAAAAGTTGTACTCCTCCTATCAATCTGAAGGAATCTCTGGATTTCCTCTTTCCTCTTCTGAAACATACACACAATGGTCTGAGGGGCTAAGCTTTTTTGTAAGCATCCCTCTAATGTGTATTCCATGTATCCAACAAGTCACCTGGAAACTTCTGGTGGAGTCTAACCTGAGCCAATTCCAGTGGAAAATCAAGAGTTGGGCATGTGGGCAGAGTCTGATCCCCTGTCCTAACTGTGGGGTGTCTTGGTTACCATCATATTGGAAGGACTTGTTAGCACCATTTTTATTCTTACTAGCTTCAGGTTCAGTATGAAAGGATTTCTTGGCAATCAAAGTATATTCTAGGATATTGAATTTTTCACAGCTAGGAACTGGATCTAATTATTTTTGTTGTTATTTAACAAATATTTATGGATCCTCTGCTAAGAATACAGTGAAAACAAAACAGAAATAGGTGCTGCTGGACAGGAAACTGAGTTGGAGCATTACATGGAGAACTGTGAGGCCAGTCAGAAGATCTCTTAGAAGCTGCAGAGTGGAGAGTGGAGTCACCCCCACCCCAGTGTTGGTAATTTGACAGGCTGTCAAGTGGGACTTCCCATCTGGACTAAGGTAACAATCTACAAGACTTTGGATAAATTGTGGTGGAAGCTTGAAGAATCCCATTTAATCAGCAGGAGTTTACAGAAAACATTTTAAGGGTTTGTACAAGTCAGGCATATCAATCCATTTAAAGTATATCATGCAAAGGAGTGATTTACATAACCAATAACAGCATGGAGTAGCAAATGTTTTCAAGCAGAGGAAGATCACCATTATTATTTGCCACCTCAACTTCAAGTAATTTTTCTAGTCTCCTGAATACCAGCTTAACTCATTAAGTTCCAAGTTTTTAATTCTACAGATATTTCAATGAGATAGGAGCATTAAATGCAAAAAAAGTACATGTATAAAGACATGAATTGGCGTGAGCATACTTTATATATAAAGATATGAAAAATTGTGCTCTATATGTGTAATGAGAATTGTAATGCATTCTGCCATCATTTATTTAAAAAAAATAAATTAAATTAAAAAAAATAGGTTGGGGCCTGACATGGTGATGCAGACCTGTAATCCCAGCTGCTAGGGAAGCTGAGACAGGAGGATCACAAGTTCAAAGCCAGCCTCAGCAATGGCGAGGCACTAAGCAACTCAGTAAGACCCTGTCTCTAAAAAAAATACAAAATATGGCTCAGTGGTCGAGTGCTCCTGAATTCAATCCCTGGTACACCCCCCACACATACACCCCAAAAAAATAGGTTGGGAATCTAGAATTTATAAGTCCTTCACCTGTTACTTTTATCGAAAGAATAGAGCTCTAAAAACAAAATTTATTTCAAAAGTTACTATAAATGATATATTCACTGCTCAATTTAATTTTCTGTAGGTGCCCCCACATTGGGGATAATGAGACTTGGCTTAATTAGCTGCCTTCATTTAATGACAACAACAAAAAATGAAATCTGCAATTTTTCTCCTCTTATTCTTCTTTATCTTATTGTACAATATATACAAGAATTCAATATATACCTTGAATCATGAATTTAACTTGACTTCTGACCTTTTTTGAAAGTTTGTCATATAAAACATGTTAGCTGAAGCCAAGTGAGCCTTCTGGGTGGGGTTCCTAGCCCTGGGAGGCAGTTTGGGCTGACCACACAGAAAGACCCAGCCCTTACACCCTTAACCCTATCCCTGACAAGGTCAAGTAGCTCAAGTCCTCTGACATCACCTTCACCTTAAGTAACAGAAACACATCACATCTTTCTTTATTCAGTAAATAATCTATTAAGAGCTTACACTATATCCCACATTTAAACCTCTAAGGCTAACACCTGATACAGAGGTTTTCCTTTGCCACTGAGAAATGAGCATCATGCCCAATGCCAGGAATAGCGCAGTGAGGGAGATGTGGTTGGTCCCATCTTCAAGGGTCTTCTGGGGAGAAAAGATTGTCCTGATTATATGAGAGCACTCAGTTTGTGCAAAGGTAGCCTAGAAAGGGGCAGAAGTGTGTGCTGTTTAACGAATGCTCCAGCTGGGTCCTGAGGGCTGGGCAGGCAGTCTTCAAGTGAACAAGTAGAAAGATCCAGATACAGAGAACAATTCAGAAAGAGTTATAAGCATTGTATTGAACTCTACCAAAATTCTGAAGCTACTTGTAGTAGAGCTACTTGAGCTGGATCAGGTAGCACCAGATTAAAATGATCATAAATTCTTAATTCTAAATCCAAGCCCAGAAGGCATTGGATTTTGTTTTATACCAGGTTGGGGAAAACTTCAGTGCTCTTGACAGATGAGAGAATGGGCATTCAGAGAGTTCTGATGACTCTCCAAGGTCATACCAAGGCCAGAACTTGGAAGTGTTCTTCTGTGTCTTCTTCCTGAGTGACAGTGGCAGTTGGCTTTTTATTTGCTTGATTCCATTTTGTGATGGCCTTATCTCCAACAAAACCTGGCTACTGTCCTCAGGAAGCAGTCAAGCGTATCTTCTCCCTCCTTGCCATCAGCAAGGGTACCTCAGTCAGGCTCTGAGCATAGCTGGACTAATGCCAGGTTGTTTGACACCCCCCTGGCCTGGCATGAACACTCCCTCCTGGCAGAATTCACCTAGCCTAATTGCTTGTTTTGTATCTCAGCTGCCTGACATATGCCAAACCCATGTGTTGACTCCCTGATGCTGGAGACAACTACACTAGGGCATTTCAAATAAGCTTTTGTGAGCTTTTTACCAGTAACTGGGGACTGTGATTCATGCACTTCTATAACTCTAGCACCTAACATGGCACCTGACTCATCTCATGATAGGTGCCTGCTTTTTTTGTTTTGTTTTCTGTTTTTTAAGTGAATTTTAACAACTGCAGATCTAGACACAGTACTAACAGTAAGGACTTGGATGTAAGAAGTCCAAGTTTTGAGTGGCAGCTCAGACAATTGAGTTTCACTCTGGGTGACCTTGAGCAAGATTTCTGAGTTTCAGTTTCTTGATCATTATCAGTGAAAAGAAAACAATATCCCATGCTTACCCTAGGCACTGGAGATGAGGTCCCAGTCCTCATCTACTTCACATGTAAGCACATGAGACAACTTTGTGAAGGTGAATGATATAATCCTAGATGCTCACAGAATGGAGAAATACTTAATAAGTATAGAGAAGTCCAGAAGAGAGGGTGATTAGTTGTGCCAGGAAGATTTGATAACAACCTACTGAGGTAATAACGGTATAGAAGAGACTCTAAGGGTGAGTAGAAAATAGCACCCCAAACTGTTATGCCAAGACAGTGGCCAAAAGATAATAAAACAGGTCAAATGTGGGACTAGAGGTAAGAGGATCATGTGAGCTATCTGGGAAGGTGACTTGGAGACATCGATTAGCTCCTCACCTCAGTGGTTTCTCAACAAGGTGATCTTCTATTATGGACACTCACTTATAAAACAGCAGCTATATCTTAGCCACATCCTCAACACTAAGCAAATACCTAATCCTAAGTGTGGGGTCAATGCTCTGGTAGTGTGCCAGCTCTTACCAGCTCACAAGAACTGATTAGTAAGTGCTTAGGAAGTCTTTAGACTGGCTGCTATACCAGTCACTATTAATAATTAAATCATATAAAATTAAATCACACTAAAAGCTTATAAATACTCAAATTTTGCCACTTCCTAAATATTTCAATGTATTTTATAATTATCTTTGCTTTTGAGGTTATTTGGGACTATTTATTTGTATCTCTATGGTGGGAATACTGTATAGTGGCCTTCTGTGCATCTCCCTCCAGCTCTGTATTCAGTGGCATCTGTTGGTAGCCTGAAATCAGCCATGATGGGAGTATTTACACCACAGCAATGGGCAAATGCTGCAAGTCACACTGTTTTTCTTTCTTCCTTTCTGTATTTTTTCCTTCCTTCCTTCCTTTTTTGTCTGTCTTCCTTCCTTCCTTCCTTTCTTTTTTTTTTCCTCCCAAGTCTACTGTTAAACAGACTTACCAGTATACCACTGGTAGCATCAAATAAATAAATGCATGAAGCATAGGAAAACTCCACATCTCTTCAAACCTCCCTAGACAAAAGCAAATGGTACAAGACACATTTCAGAGGCCTCTACAGAACTACCTTCCCCACCTCCAACTTCTTTGTCCCAGGAAAGACTTTCTGTTAAACTTGGGTTTCTTGACAACTGAAAATCATGGTCAAATAGAGGGGGATGGAAATGTTTTTCTCTAGGACTTGATTCCTGAGCCAAATGCCTGTTTTGACATAATGCCTCTGTGGTCTACAGGGGTACATAGAGTTGACTTAATTTTCTCCAGAATCCAAAAGCAATTCACAGGAGCCTAAGCTAAAATTTCATCTACTCTGGCTTGCAGAATTTGAGGCTACATGATAGCAAAATGGTGCTGATTTAATGATTTCCAATTATTAGAAAATCCCCAAAGAGAGATAAATCAGAAGATGCTGGCCTGCATGTACATAAGGGGCAGCAGCCAGGGTAGCTCCCAAAAGGAAACCATCCCCAGAGGGCTGATTATTGTCTAGGCAGAATCTGAAGATACGTATGTCAGGAGAAGGCTGGCTAGTAGCCAACATCAGGGGATAAGATATGTTAGTAATTCTCTGGAAGGACAAAGTTCCTGCAATAAGAAATTAAATTGTCCTCCATTAAAGAAAGCCTCTCTCAGTACCAGCTGAATACAATTGATGGAATAAATCTTTCCCATTAGTAGAGAGATAATTTTACATAAATATATTGGGAGACCTTCAGAGCAGGACTAAAAGTCTTTGCTGAGTTTCGCCTGCTTAACTTGTTTGTCATGTAATTGCATTTAGACCAAGGGCCTCGGAAGGAAACCACTGACTGAATTAGCTTTAACCAGATTGTGGGGAGAGAAGTGGGGTGGGGGTGGGGTGCCTGATGCATTGTGGGTAGTTGTTCTTGCCTTCAGAAAGGACAAGCTGACACTAGTGAGACCAGCTGCTTACAAGCCTGGTGTTAATTGCTTTTCTCATCAAACAGAGAAAAGTTTATCACTCTAGGAAGGTAGAGATGTGGGTACCTAATAAGGCAAGGACAAAGTTTGAGATCTTTCTTCGTGAATGCCCATGGGCCTCATCAGTGGTTCTTCCCTTGGCCAGAAAAAAAGCCTTCTCTCTTTTTTTGAGCACAGTAATATGAGCATCTTTTCCTCAGACTTGTCTTGTCATCGAGGGCTGGTCTGCAGTGTCCTGATCCTTAGGATGCTGACAGAAACCAGCACATTCATTCCCACCAATTGCCCATGGCAAATAGGTTGGTCTAGCACTGGACCCAGAGTTATAAGGCCCCAAGTCATGCCAAGCTACGATACCACTTCCTACATGGCTTTGACCAAATAACGTACGATACCACTTCCTACATGGCTTTGACCAAATAACGTAACCTCTTCATTTCCTCTTCTATAAAGTAAGAGGTTCCACTAGCCCCATGATTTTCTAGCTCCCTTCTCCAAACACTAAGACTCCCAGAGTGATCTTCAGAGCCAACCCAAAGGAAGAGGCCTTTGCCTCTGCTTCATGTAGAGAAGATCTTCTCTTCCTTTGTTTTCCACATTGGGAAATTTATAAAAGTTATCTGTATAAAGGTTCTACTTCCCACTTATTTGCTCAATACCCCCACCCACTTTTTTTTTTCCAACTGTGACCTAGTACTTGTTAGGTATAGTACAGACACTGTAGAGAGAAAGAAAGGAAGAGAACTTGACTCTGCCCTCAAAGAGCTCAGGTTCTGTTGGAGACAAAAAAAAAAGTATATGGTCTAAAGGTGTTTGTATCAGGTTTTGAGGGTCAGAGGGTCTGGTTCTGATTAGGGACATCAAGAACGATTTCAGGGAAGAAGTATCACTTGAAGTGGGTCTTTAGGAATGAGAATGTTGGGAAGGGGCTACAGAAATGACATTTTAGGCAGACAGAAGAGCATTATAGTGACACAGGGGCACAAAGCAACATTTGCCTGGCACGATGTTCAGTTAAAGCATGCGGTTTGCTGACTAGAATACAGAGGAAGAATGGGGCAGGGTGGATTGCTGGGAGAGATGACAGGTTCCAGAATCCATCCCATCAGAATGCTACATCTACCCTTCTCTCACTAATGCCAGATGAAAGCAAGTACCCTCTATCCTGTTCACTTTCTTGTACATTCAGTTCCAATGAGACAGCTAATGACAGTAATAGCCATTGCTTCTTATGGAGCTTACAAGTATGAAAAAAACAGGCTCAAAGAATTGTCACATACCTGCACAATTCAGAAAGCTAGGAAGCAGCAGAGCTGGCATTTGAACCTGGAACCCCTCACTCCAAATCCATATGTATAACTACACTGTATTGCCCTCTGGAATCAGCTTTCTCTACTTACAGCATAATATGATATTCTTAGGAATATTACGATATTCTTATGTTTTATTTGAAGAGCTGTTCTCTCAAGGATACTTTGATACCTTAAATTGAGGTGATATTTTTAAGAGGTTATTGTTTATCTGGAGTGACTACCATGAGCCCCTGGGTATAAGATGCATCTGAGTGATTATTCGTCTGTCTTCTGACCTCTGGAAGTTCCCTGCCAGCCAGGACTCTGACCATGGAAGGCACCTCAAGTCATTCTCTCTTCTTTTCCCACAGGCATGCATGTGTCATCCGTGGTCAAGTAATGACATCAGATGGGACCCCACTTGTTGGTGTGAACATCAGTTTCATCAATAACCCGCTCTTTGGGTATACAATCAGCAGGCAAGATGGCAGGTAGGAGACTTTTTATGGGCCAGGAAGAGTGAAGGCCTTATTCTCATGGTTTGCCACATAGAAAGAGGATTGGACTTGGATCCAAAAGGCCTGAATTCAAATGTCTCTGCAATTTACTGGTCATAGTATAGCAAGGGTATGACCTTATGCCTGACTCTAGCCTATGACTCCTTGGCCATAAAATAAGCAATTTCTTTTCATGTGAACCTCAAACTAAATATGGGGTACCTTATCCATATTATCCTGCTCCATGAATTATGGTATGAAATACTCTCATCATGTGGACTACTTCCCACAGACCACACAGTTCCAGAAGTCTTAGTTATTCCTCTTGTGTGGTTTCCATCTACAACTGCTCAGGTCTATGGAAGCCATTTAGGTAATAACCTTCTGACCTTAAATTCCTCCAAGAACTATCAGCAGAATGAAGTAAATCTTCCTTAACAACCTTAGCTCTCCCCCATTACATGTGTGTTCTTGGACAGATCTCCTTACCTCTCTAAGCCTGCACTTCTCCAGCGGTTAAATGGTCCCAATGTTATCCATCTCTCAAAATGGTTGTGGGGACTAGATGATATGATGGATGGGGAAACACCTGGCACATTATAGGTGTTTAATAAATCTTAGTTCTGGCCGGGTGCGGTGGTACAAGCCTATAGTCCCGGCAGCTCAGGAGGCAAAGGCAAAAGGATCATGAGTTCAAAGCCAGACCCAGCAACCTAGCAAGGTCCTAAGCAACTCAGTGAGACTCTATCTGTAAATAAAATGCAAAAAGGGCTGGGGCTGCAGTTCAGTGGTTGAGTGCCCCTGGGTTCAATCCCCAGTACCAAAAAATAAAAATAAATAAGTAAATCTTAGTTCCCTGCTCCACTCAGATTAATTGCTATATTTAAGGTCTGACACATACTAAGTCTATAATAAATATAACTGATACTAAAATTACAAATTATTGAATAATAAGGAGGCGATGGTGACAGGATAGGCAATGAGAATATTTTGGAGAACAGGGAAGGAGGAGCAAAGTGGAATATTTAGGCTGTCAGTGGTGACAAGTCCTCTATTTTTAATAAAATCAGGTGGTGGCATTCCATCTGACTAACTGTGGGCCCATAAGGTTGATTTTCACTCTGTGTTGGAAATTATGCTCCAGCCTGATTGATTTTAGCACCTCTTTAATCCAATATCAGATGTGAGCATGTCCCGGCCGAGGTGCTAATGAAGTAGGGGCTCATCTGTTTGTAGACATGTGTGCCTCTTAGACAGGGCTGGCAAGCTTGGCATGGGAGCCTCCCCACCTCCCTGCAAATGGGAAGGGGCCCAGCTGGAAGAGGTTCATGGCCAGCCCCCAGGGGTAACTGGCTAGGCCAGGCCACCCCTCCCTGCCCTGCATACATTCCAACCAGGAAGCACATCAGTGCAGACTCCCACTACAGTGCAAAGGAGTCTCCATTATGCACTGCCCTCACTGCCTGCTGGTTTGGGGCTCTCGGCTTTATGGAAATGGCTCATGTGAGCCTCCTAGGCAACAGGTGTCCTCACTACATGATTACCTGCTGGGAAACAGTCATCAAAAAGGAGCCTGGAGGACTGTTCTTTTTTGCCATGAAATTGTCAGTCACTCATGGGGTGACAGATCATCAGTCCTTGCACCCTGCTAGGATTGTCTAGGGTAGGTCCAAAAAACATACAGGGTCTGGCATAAACATGGTGGCCCTTGGGGAAAACTCACTCTCTGGCACCTTTGGGCTGCCCTTTAAAGGTATGGAGGCCCCAGAGGGATAGTCCCTGCATCAGCTTCCTATGTTATGGCATAGTGACCAGTATAACTGCCACTTAGAGATTGTGTTTCTGAGCAGTTCCTACCAATGCATTGTGGGGCTTAAATTTACTTCCCATTGTAGACATTGCATACTGTATGAGGAAGTCGTCATACACTGTCCCCATAATGTCTGAGACTTCATTTGTTACATGTGAGCTGGTTGCATCTTGCCTGTTTCTCTCCTCGCTTCCTTGACCCACCTTCTCTCTTAACTCTCATATCCTTGGAGAAACCATAAGGCCAGAGATACAGTCTGGAGATAAGAGTACATACAAGTGCACTGTAACCCTGGGGACTGATGTGTCTGTGATCCCCACTTTCCAGACAGGCACCATGACACCTGTGGCAGTTCCCCACCCCTGCACACATGCTAATAGACCAGATTTCAGGATTAACAGGAGCTCATAAACAAAACAGTAGCAGAGAAGTTAGCCAAAGAGATCATTAAAGAAATGGAAAATAGGAGTCATGAAGAAAAACTGAAAGAATCGCAGACAGGAGGAACAGCTCAGGCTCATTGAATTGAAAAATGGGATTATATAGAGCATGACACCCAGGAAATGTGTGGGGCCCTGTTCTTTTCCCATCTATCACTCATCTCTCAAATTAATAATGCTGCCAAGTGATTATGGTCATCAGCTTCATTTTACAGATGAGGAAATAGAGGCTTGGAAAGGGAGCATAACTCACCCACGGAGTGTGTAGCAATGCTCAGGCGGCCCTGAGCTGTCTGGGCTTTGTCTGAGAACCAGGCAGGCCTTCTCTTTGGGGTCGGAGTCACATTCTTATCCATAACAAGGTTTTCCCACCAACAAGTGGGCCTGGCCCCAGCCCATTGCACTCAGCGGCTGGCGAGCCAGATGCCCCAGCCTGCTCACAGCCTTGAGAATGTGACTTCTCATGTTTGTCTTTTCTTTCTCCCCACGCTCAGACTCTCATGAAGAGAGCTTTTGATGCTGGCCAAAATTCTGTTTGATAGTTTAAAATGTTCTGTCAAAGCACAGATGCTATTTAGTTCTGTAACAGAAAAGTCACTCTCTGGATATTTCCCCAAAACCATGGAGACCCACCACCTGAACTCTTGGTCCAAAATGAGCTCCTTCCCTGGTGTTTCTCTGTCATTACGAATTGAAGGAGGTGGAGCCTGACTTCTTCTTCCCAAGTGTGGCATAGAAATCAGGGAAAGTGGGTGGAAAGTTCCTGCAGAGGATAGATAGACAGGATAGACGTCTTTGGAACCTAGGGATGTGAATCTGGGAGTGCCATGTACCAAGAGCAGGATTGGGCACTAGATCAGGGCAGTCGAGCATAAAACCCTTGTAGCTTCTAGGGGAAGGGAAAGCAAGCTGGAGCAACAGGCCCAATCCCATAAAGTGGGTTTATCAGACTAAAGGTGAGAGCCGACCCTGGGTCTCTCAAACCAACTGCACAGGTGAATCCAGGTTGAATTGCAACCACCAAGTGAGAAGGGAACAAGCACTAGGAAGGCAGGTGCTGCTTAGACCTATCTACCATCCACAGGAGCTGTGTACAGGCTGGGCTATCAGCTCTCAGAGCCGTGTCATGGTGATCTCATCTCAACTGACAGTGCCACTCAGTCTTCTGGCCCCCTTTTAGTTATAAAATGCTGTGATTCTAATTTTATTGTCTCTAAAGTGTTCAGCTATTTGGAATTGAAAAGGCCTTTGTTGAATAATCTATCGTAATCAGAGCCAAAATTGCTGTAGAGTCACAGAATCATTCAGAGTCACAGAATCTGAGTGACTTAAGAATAATCCACTTGAACCTTTGCATTTTACCATGAGAAAACTGAGGATCAGAGAAGCTAAATGACTTACTTGAGGCTGCACAGTAGTTCATGTCAGAACCAGGAAGAGGCTTAGGGTTCCCAACAACTGAGTCAGAGCTTGTTCTGCTGACTTTTTATCGGGCTTCAGCTCTGACCCAGGTAAAAGGCCAACGCGCCAGGAGCACCACAGCAGCAGATTTGTTGATATCCTGTGCCCTGAAGACTGGCTCTTTTAATAGTAGCTAATCTGCCTCCGGTAAATTTTCTATGGTGAGTCACTTGACAACACAGCAACCACAAAGGCCTCTGGAGTCACTGTCACCACTGTGGCTGCAGACAAGTCTTTAGGTGTTAAGTCTCCTCACTGAGTGCTCAGACCCTTTGTGTAATTTTTTCTCCTCTTTCTTCTCCCCATCCTCCTGGTTTTCCTGCTCCCCCCTCCTCTCCCCCACCCTCCCTCCCTCCACACAGCTTTGACTTGGTCACAAATGGTGGTGTCTCCATCATCCTGCGGTTTGAGCGGGCGCCTTTCATCACACAGGAGCACACCCTTTGGCTGCCCTGGGATCGCTTCTTTGTCATGGAAACCATCATCATGCGGCATGAAGAGAATGAGATTCCCAGCTGCGACCTGAGCAACTTCGCCCGCCCCAACCCCGTTGTGTCTCCATCCCCGTTGACGTCCTTTACCAGCTCCTGTGCAGAGAAAGGCCCCATTGTGCCAGAAATTCAGGTACCCGGCTTTCCTGGCTGCATATCATTTAGGAGATCTCAGAGACTGTACTTCTCTGGAGTCTGGGTCAGACCCTCTCAGCCCATCTTGTTGAATCCAGCTGCCAAACTCCCTGATAGGCATGATGTCAGGACATGCGGGCCACCTTTCCTACACACTGAAAGCACCTGAGCACCTGCAACCTACCTGGCTCTGGCTACAGTAAATACCCTCTCCCTTTCCCCTGTCATCCAGCTCAGTCTGCTTTCCTTTACCAGAGCCTGCAGGGTGTCCCCTCTCTCAGTATTTCTGTTGAGAGTATTTATAATAATAGGTTGAACCACGAGGAATAAGCCACGGGATCCCAAATAGCAAGCATTATAATAAAGATTAAATGAGAAGAATGTGTATGAGGTACTTAGCACGTCTGACACCTAGTAAGTGTTCAATAAATTTTAGCTATTATTATTATTAAGATTACTTAACACACGCTGCCTTCACGCCAATTAAGGATTGCTTTGGCTCAAATCTATACACGCAAGTGTTTTACTTAATTATCATTAAAAGAAAGTAATTGGGAAAAATGCATTTTAATCTGATAGAAATCAAGATGGATTCATGGCTTGACAAAGAACCCCTGAGTTGAATGTCCTCTACCATCCCCAGGCTGGTTTCCAGGGGCAGAAAGAAAGGCCTGAGGAAGGGGAGATGTATCAACCAGAAGTCCAGGAGAAGCCCTGGTCTCCTGGCCTGCCTAATGAGAACTCTGGTGCTGTGCATGTTAATGGATGGCCCTGGTGCTGCAGAGCAGAGAGTTTATACATTTATGTGTGTATTTCACGCCTGGCTGAGCAAACACATCTCTCTGTGCGTACCCTGTTGAGTGGCTTCCAATGCCGGCCCACAAGAAGGAAATACAACCATTGGAAAAGTCTCATTGCACACACAGGTTGCAAGCTCACTCCTTTTCAGAGATTCAGCACCTGTCTCCTGTCTCAATGACCAGGCTGACCTTTCTATGAAATGGTTGTCAGTGGAGACAGAACTTGCTGGAGAGAACTAATTTGTTACTCAACCCTGGCTCTGCTCCAGCTAGACATTTTTCCCAGGAGCAGGGACTTTGGAACAAATGAGGTTCAAGGTCGCACCCTCTTTACACTGCTCTCTGAGCCAGCTGCCTACAGGGCTAGTTGGGGCACAAACCTTGCTTATTGTCAGACTCACGAAAAACATGAAAACAGACTCCAGGGTTTTGCCAGTTTAGTCATTGGTTAGCCTTTGCAAGTGCTGGCAGGTGCAAAATGTAAAGGGTACACTCAGGAAGGGTGTTGTGTATGAGAGCGTGGGGATAGCTCTGGCTCCTGCCTATGCTTCACCAAGGTGTACCACCTGCTTTGCCTTACAAGCTGTGACTTCGGAAGACTGTCATGGGTTAAGGCCAACCCCTACAATTCCCTGTATCCTGGAGAGCAGGGTTTGGACAAATGTTCCCACCTGTCTATGGGATGGACAGAAAAAGGCCCAGCTTATCTGTGCACACAAGGTAAAATACTCATTGTCCCTTGAATGGACATGCCAGCCTTGACTGATTCAGTGTTCAATGTTTTAATGAGAGAGAGTCCACAAGCTAACAAAAGTCCTCCACTTTGGCCACATACCTGATTATCTGGCATCCACTGACTCTTCTACCTTGGGCTGGGCCCACAGCACCCAGCAGAAAAAGCACTGCCTTCCCCAACACTCCATTCATCTGTCACGGGAGCGTTGTGGGGATCCCATATGTACTGAGACCCCATGCTGCCAATCCAGCCTCTCTGGGGGTGAGCAGAGGCCTCGGCATTGATCCTTGCCAAGCTGTACCCTCAGCTCTTAACTCTGCCTGGTCATTTGTTTGGTCAGCCTCACATAGTCTCCGTGTACTTTCCTGGAAAGTAACACCATTTGAAACAGATCTCATTTTAAGGAAATTTTGAGAAGCTTCCCTTCTTGCTCAAGCAGCTGTCCACATTAGTCTGAGAGGAAGATCTCTCTTCTTAGGATCCCCCACTTTCAGCTCTGCTGACACCCATTGCACCATTGTCCTACCCAACATTGAGGTGCTGGCCACTTCGTATCCATGACCTTGCTCAGCCCTGTGCTAATCCAGGGAGGAAACTGGGCTGCAGAGCCTCCATGAGTCTTTTAGGATGGCACAGCTCGTGAGAGGCAGCCTGCTGCCAGGGGTCTCCTAAGCATTATCTTGTGTGTTTCTCTCAATAATGGGATGCCGTGTTGCCATCCATGTTACAGAGGAGGAGCCAAAGCTCATCGAGGTGTGGTGGCTCATGCAGGGATATGCCACATAAGAGCTGGCCGGCCAGAGACCGGTCTTCAGGTTTCCTTTCTCCTCCCTCAATTTCTTTTCTCCTTTCTCTTCCTTTTTTCCCCCTTTCTCCTCCTGGCTCTTCTCACCTTCCATTCTCCCCTCTTCTCTTTTCTTCCTCCTCCTCCCCTTGCCCACCGTCTTCCACTCTATTTCATCCTCTGCCTCCTGAACACCAGAATCCATGGGCCATGGCTGTCCTCCTTCCCTTGAGTGATCCAGTGACCATCCCCAACTGTGATCTATCTTGCTTTCTAGGCTCTGCAAGAGGAAATCGCCATCTCTGGTTGCAAGATGAGGCTGAGCTACCTGAGCAGCCGCACCCTAGGCTACAAATCTGTCCTGAGGATCAGCCTCACCCACCCCACCATCCCCTTTAACCTCATGAAGGTCCACCTCATGGTGGCGGTGGAGGGCCGCCTCTTCAGGAAGTGGTTTGCTGCAGCTCCCGACCTGTCCTACTATTTCATGTGGGACAAGACAGACGTCTACAACCAGAAGGTGCTTGGGCTCTCAGAAGCCTTCGGTAAGCCGCCTGCTGCAGAACGCCCCCGCCTCCCCCCAGAGCGACTCTTGTCACCTTCTTGACTATTTTTTCCTCCCTTCTTCTTCTCAGATCAAAAAATGTCTTAACTGCCCTTTAAGGTCTCTCAGTGACCATCCATAACATTGAAGAATGTATTGAAAGACCTAAATGTGGGAAATCCCACATTAAAAATGGCTACAAAACCCAAACAGCCCTCAAAAAGCACTGTGATGAGCTAAAAGATGCCGTGTGCCACAAAGGCCCAGCCTGTGGGCTTTGCCTGGCCACCCCACAGCCATCCTGCCTCAACCTAACCCTTAAAGAAGGGGAGCCAAGAAACTGGGCTGCTTCCACATTTTGAGGCACAGGAACTAAGATAGTCCCTTCATCAGAAAGACTTTTTGGGCCTCATGACTTTATTCCCAATCAGAGAAGTTGTTTTTCTGTCATTATTATTGCTGTCTGTTTGTCAATATAAAGCAGAAGCTGGTTCTGGCCTTACCTAGCAGCCCCACTGAGAGCTTGGGCTTCCAGGGGCAGGCTATACTTCTTCCAGCTTCTGGGTCAGTGTAGGGTCCCAGAAAGGGCTCAGAGCGGGTCATTAGCAGTCCTAACACTCAGGGCTGATCCTCCAGGCCCTTAAGGAGTAACTTCTCACCTTGAACCATACTCCAGTCTCATTCCCTTTGCCTAGCCAAGGCAGGATAAGGAAACAGAGAAGCCATGTTGTGTTTAGAAAGGAATAAAGGTAAGGTAGGAAGGAGGGAGGACAGAAGGGAAGGCAGGAGCATGAAGTACATAAGAGATTGTCCCAAGCACCAGCTCTGGGCAAGATGCCCCCCTGTGCATTAGCATCCAGTGAATCCTTACAACCGCCTCCCCAGTCAGAAATCCTGTATGAGGAGGCTGAAACCAGAGAAGTGAGGTGATTTCCCAAGGAGCCACAGCTGGTAATGAGCAGAGCTAGATTTATTCCAGGTCTTCACTACAGTTTGCATTCCCACCTGTCCCACAAAGGAACACTGGGAGCAAACATGGCATCTTTCACTCTTCGCAGTCCCGTTTGTAGATCACGCCACATCTATTGTCTTTTCAGGAAAAAAAAAAAAAAAAAAAACATCTTTCAGTTGAAATGATCATATTTAGTACTCACAGTCAATTAAAAAAGAAGGGTCTGCACAGTGAAATTTCAGGCATGGGCTCACTTTTCTGAGGTCACAGGTGAACAGTAGGAGGTACTGTGACTCGGGGTCATAGGGAAGAGGTGACAGGGACATCGCCAGCCTGTTCCCCATTACCATAGTTGGTCAGCCATCTTTATGGTACATACAAGAAACTGTAAGGGGCTGCCCAGTTGTTAATTCCTGTCTTAAACATAATGTAGGAAATTGTCCACTGGAAAATAGTGCCTATTCAGAAAGACACTTGGAAGAAATAACATTTCTGTCTCTGCTGGTTTCCTTCACAAGGTCACCGACAGGGCCTTTACACACCCAGACTCAAGGAGCCTGCTGTACTTAGCCTTCATCCCAAGTACCTACTGAGGGGCCTGGATTTATGAAACAAAAGTTAAGCCAAAGCATTTGCAAGTTTGGAAAGCTTGAAGCAACTTTTGGCTTCCAAAGTTCCCCAACTGAGCTTATTTTCCATGTATTCATTACAAACAAGTCCAGATTTCTTCCCTGTAAAAATTTGGGAAATAGACAAAGATAGAAAAAGTCATGTGATCCCATGAATAAATACAACTACTTATTAATATTTGAATTTGCTTTCTTTATTCTTGTGTATCTTTATTTTGTTGGCACACATAGATTACTGAAGAAGGCCAGTCTTTTTAAGTGAGCATTACTCCACGAGCGTCCCCATGTCACCATGTGTCTTCACAGGCATAGTTTCCATGGGCTGTGTAATATTCCTGGATTGGACATGCGTAGGTTTGCTCAGTCCCTCACCTCTTTCAGACCTTTAGATTAATTCAAATTTCCAACATTATAAATAATGCTGCAGTGAAGACATTTGTGCATAAAGTATTTTCCTTATTGAAAATAACTTCCCTGGAATTGATTCACCATGGTCCTTTGACAGTATTCAGTACATTTGTTTAACTTTTCCCAGTCGTGTTCAACTGTTCATCAAAAAGGAAAAAATATTTTGAAAACTTGGCATCACTATGTCAGTATTGGATCAGTATTTCACATAGTTCTATTTCCCAGGTTAGAAACATGATCCTTTTTGTCATTGTTGCCTCCTCCTCCTCCCCCCTCCTCCTCTTCTCCTTCCTCCTTATCCTCCTCTTCTTCTTCCTCCTCCTCTCCCTCTTCCTTATCCTCCTCCTCTTCTTCCTCCTCCTCTCCCTCCTCCTCCTCTTCCTCCTCTTCTTCCTCCTCTTCCTCTCTCTCCTCCTCCTCCTCCTCCTCCTCCTCTTCCTCCTCTTCCTCCTTCTCTTCCTCTCCCTCCTCCTCCTCCTCCTCTTCCTCCTCCTCCTTTTGCAAAAGACAAGCAGAGGGCCTTGCCTACAAGTCTAAAGACCAAAGAGGGACTTTGCTCACCCATGCATTTTGCTCTTTTTGGTCCCTACAGTTTCTGTGGGTTATGAGTACGAATCCTGCCCAGATCTGATCCTATGGGAAAAAAGAACAGCAGTGCTGCAGGGCTATGAAATCGATGCATCCAAGCTTGGAGGATGGAGCCTGGATAAACATCATGCCCTCAACATCCAAAGTGGTGAGTGGAATAATAGAATTCCTTGAGCCAGGCCAGGTTGTCACCTTGTGTCCTATTCCCTGGGCCCTCCAAAGAAAAAAGTACACACTTTGAATTACATGGGTTCCTGTGCAATCAGTTCAACAGAAAGCTCAGTCAACAAATATTGCTTGGGTACCTGCTCTCAGCCTATCACTGTGCTAGGCACCAGGGATACAGAAATAAGAGGCTTCAAGACTTTACATGGTCAGAGACAAATACTCACCAGGTAGTTGCATTGCTGTGCACTGGCCACGCCATCACAGTGGGAGGTGCAGGACACCATGGAAGCACACGAAGAACACAGCACTCGGTGATTCAGGGCATCCCTGGGGAGAAGATCCCTGGCCTGAGTCTCAGAGGTCTGCAAGATAACTCTGGGTCTCAAAAAGGTGAACATTCCAGCAGAGGGCACAGTACCTGTGGAAGAGCTGAAGCCTCCAAGAAGAGTACTTGGAGAGAAGAAGGTCCACTGTGATTTGAGCAGAGAATGAGATGAAGGAAAGAGTACCCAAAGCCAAAGCTGGGGGCTGAGCAGCTGGAGCCCAGGGTAGATTAGGACTTTGGACTTCATCCAGAGGCAAATGTCAAGCCTCTGAGAGGTTTCAAGCAGGCAAGTGCCATGATCACATCTGTACTTCCAATAATAACTCAATCCGACTCTTTCAGGGTAGGACAACTAAACATGGTAACCATGTCACGTACCTTCTGCTGAAAAGTACAGTGCATGCCTGTCAAAACCACAGCATGTTTTAAGGAGAAGTTGACAAACTAATTATAAAATTTATAATGAAATGAAGGTTTATAAATAGCTAAGGCAATCTTTAAAATAAGAACACAGAAAATGAGTTTACCAGGTATTAAGTTAAACTAGAAAACTGTAACATCTAAAACTGTGTGGTGTTGGCACAGAAACAGGTAAATGGAGCCCACAGAGCTGAGGCAGGAATTCATTAGCTGATCTGTGAGTGGTGATTAAAATTAGCCTTGGCCACATGTGTCAGAAAAGCCAAAATAGGGCTCAGTGGTAGAGGTCTCACCTAGCATATGTGAGGCACTGGGTTCAATCCTCAGCACCACATAAAAATAAAAAATAAAGAAAAGCCAAAATAGGACTGGAGTTGTGGCTCAGAGGTAGAGCACTCGCCTAGCATATGTGAGGCACTGAGTTCGATCCTCACCTTTCTAGTTCACCTTTCAGGAAAGGATTTCCTGAAACCTAAAAAAGCACCAACTTTAAAGTGGAAAAGCAATTCATTCGACGACATCAAAAATTGAAGCAATCCATTTGATAGCTTTGGCAAAGCTAACAAGTGGCAGCTTGAGAGAAGATTCGTGTGACCCATAAAAGCCAAAACCCTCTCAGGCTGCAGGCTGGAAGGCAAGAGGTAGCCAGTTTGGAAGCTGTGACAATAAGCAGTTGGGGGAAGAATGATCTGGAATGAAAACAACATAAGCTGGGAGGAAGCTTCCCAGTCACTGAGGTCAATCTCCCCATTGGGCTGCAGGGCAGTTAAAGTGTGGTGACTGTGCAAGATCTGTGATCAGCCGGTTAGGAGCAGAACCAGGCACAAACTCCAGTCTCCTGGGAGCACCTCATTCATCTCTATAAATATGTGCCAGTGTCTACTCCATGTCAGGCTTTGTGCTTGGCCCTGGGGCTACAGAAGGGAAAAAAAGACATACTGTCCACACTTGAAATGGTTCTGATGGAAAGGGAGAAAGACACCTAGCAATTAGAATCCACACTGTCACAGAGGTGTGATCAGGGCGCAGGAGCCATGTGCAGCCCATTTGCGAGTCAGGGTAGCTGAACTATCAGGAGCTGAACTCTAGGGCTCGTCCACTTCTCATCTGTGTGGCCCTGAGTGAGCTGCCTGCTCTATTCCCTCTGTACAATAGTGATCTTATCAGTGCCTTCATACGGGTTATGATGACAATTAAGTCAGTGAAACAGTGTGGCCTGCTCAGTCCTTCTGGGTTTCACTGTGGGTGAGGCACAGCCTTGAGAGGTGAGTTGGGAAGTGGTTGACAGAGACTGGGGACCTTGCAAAATCAGGTGACTGTGGCTGACCATAGGAAGAAGGACCCACCTCCTGCTCCCAGATGATTCTGTTCTTCTCTTCTTGTCCCAGGAATCCTGCACAAAGGGAATGGGGAAAACCAGTTTGTGTCTCAGCAGCCACCAGTCATTGGCAGCATCATGGGCAATGGGCGCCGGAGAAGCATCTCCTGCCCCAGCTGCAATGGCCTTGCAGATGGCAACAAGCTCCTGGCCCCCGTGGCCCTCACCTGTGGCTCTGATGGAAGCCTCTATGTGGGTGACTTCAACTACATCCATAGGATCTTCCCCTCTGGAAATGTCACCAACATCCTGGAGCTGAGGTTATGTAAGGCGGTGCCTTCTCTAAGTTCCTGATAACATCCCCTTGCCATCCTAGGGTCCAGCTACATTATCCACTGATCCAGAGAACTGGGACCGACAGTGCCATCCATGTCTGTCAGAATCTGACTTTTCACTCTCCAGATCAACCAGGTGCTGCCTCCCTCGGTGCACTGTGAAGACAAACCACCCTGGGAACAGGGAGATGTCCTTGGCATCCAGGTGACATGGAAGGCTGCTGGCAGACTTCTGGGTGCCATTGAACCTTTTTTGCTCCCTAATTTTAAACTGATTAAAATTAGTCACACAAGTCTCTTTTGTAAAATCAAGGGATGGATGGCATATGCCATGTGGCCCCTATGGCCATGTGCCCAAGTTTGACCCTATTTACTTAGCACTCATCAGAGTTTGCAGCAGTTCCCTTTGATTGACCAGTACTGAGACAAGGCCCCACAGGCCTGACCCAGGCAGGGCCTTTCTGCTCCTCAGGTGCTGCAGAACCAGCTGGGCCACCCTTTTCCCCTCCTTCCATGAGGGCTGGTGCACAGCACAGCTACAGCTCAGGGAGGCCTCCGTGTTTTGCATTGTTTCTCTGTTTCCTGAGCCAGATCTCTTTAGAACCAAAGCACTGTGGGCTCTGGGGCTATGGAGAAGCTGTGCTTTAGAAACAGAGGAGTCCCACCCACCCTACAGGAGAAATGACACCAAGTTCCTTCACAATTATTTTAGGGAATGGGACCCATCTGTCTCCTGGGCAGGGGTCTACATGAGCAGGACAGACCCTTGAACTTGAAAGCCTTTCTCCAATGCAGGCAGGGGAAAGTTGGGCTCCTACTGTTTGCCACATGTAACAGTTCTGTGAGGTTTTTATTATTATTACCCTTTAATAAGTGGGAAAGAGGAGGCCCAGGGAATTTAAAGTGCCTATCCAAGGTCCAGCTTCTAGAATGGCAGACCCAAATCCAGAAGGCCATTACCCAGTTCTGCCTCACCAAAGAATTGTCATCCAACCCAATGAGGACTACTTTGTCTTAATGCCTTATAAATATTCTCTGCTTGAAAGAATCTCATTCTACAGCACATGTGTGAGACGGAGGGCAAAGCTTGCTGGCTCCCTGACAGCCTCCTGGCACTAAGAGAAGTGTTAGCATCTGCCCCCACACACAGAGACAAAAGATGGAAGCTCATATGTGCAGGCCCATAGGAAATCATACATCAGGCTGATGAGAAGTAGGCCTCCAATGGAGTATTCTCTGCCTTTCTTCTATTATGAGGTTGACTGGCATATATATCTGTCAAGACAGAAGAAATTCTGAATGTATTGATTTACTCAGCTACATATATGTACTATAATGGAGAGAGCCAAGGACCAGGGGGTTGCCTCACCTTGGCAGAGAAGCTGTACGACTTTGGACCAAACACTTAACCTCGTTGGGCCTCCACTTTTATATATTTTAAATAAGTGATATCATCTCCCTGCCTCCTTCCCACCACTGTTGTGAGGATCATGTGAGACAGTGAGTAAGTAGAGTAGGGAGGAGTAAATGTAGTTTGGAAAGAAAACTAAGTTAATCATTATATCATCGTCTTGATATATTTTCCTCCAATCATTTCCCCCAGGCCTGTTTCTCTATGCCATGCCCTCCCTTCTAAATATAGCATATCTCCAATTCTGTTTCCTATTGTGAGTAGGTTTCCCACATTTTGATAACTCTTTGTAGGGAAGTGAGGATGTAGAGACAGAGCAGCGAGCCTGTGTATCACTGGGAACGCGTCTATACGGGGAAGGGAAGCTACTGTTCCAGTCTGTGTCTTAGCTCGTTAAGGCAGCGGAATGTGTCATGCTAGTCCTCTTTCCGGAGTCAGCAGTGGGGGTGAGGTGGAACCGTGCCTCCTCTGTGAAATGTAGCTGCTTGTAAGTGAACTCACTGACAAGTAATATCCAATATAAAATATATCAGTGTCATAGCTGCTAAGTCTTTATTTATTACAGTATTGTACAGTAGCATTGCTGTCAAGTTTTCAGGCCGCTAATAATGCTTCTAACCCTGCTGCTAACACCTCATTCTTTCTTCTATTCCCTGCTCTCCTGTCTTCTGTCAGAAATAAAGATTTCAGACATAGGTAAGCCAACCAGTGGAGAATTCCCTGTCTCTCCCCTGCCTTGTTGCATGTTGTATGGTAAGCTACACATGTCAATTTCAGATGGCTCAATGGCAAAGGAATCCTGGGTGATTGGAACGGATTGGGGATAATCAGTGGCAATAAGAGGAAGTCATTAATAATGGTGGCAGTGGGTGGCAAGAGCCTGAACTCTTTGAATCCATGGCAAAGTGAGGTGGTTATCCTATAGTCTGAGGACATGACAGATAGAAGCAACAGGAGAAAGAATTTAAACCATGACATGGTAATTTGAATGCCATAGTCTGCTTAATTCTCAGCATAAATGAGGATATCACTCAGACTGTGCCAAGTGACTGATGGTCATGATGGAAAATTCTGAAAACACATTGATCAGGTGAGGAATCTGAAATTTACACTTCTATGGACATTCCAGGTACCATGGCTTTTGAATCATCCCTGTGATCAATCCACTGATATCATCTAGCAAAGATTGAGCAGGCCACAGGGAATGTATTCAGAGGACAATCCCCAGATAGGAACTTTGTCACAGAATAGGCTTGTCATAGACTCAGAGTGGCAGTACAGCCAGCAGGAGTGAGTCTAGCCAGACACAAAGCAAAGTGATACCTGTCATTGTGGCCTTAGTCTACCCCCTAACAGAGTTCCCTGCCCTGCACACATTAGGGTGACTTGAAAACTAACCACAAGCAGATAGAGCTCTGGTTCAGACAGCCACAGAGGTGGTGCTGAGCTAACCACATGTAGTTTAGTTCAACATGGTGCATGGGTGGTGCTAAGTTGGGATAAAAGAAAGTCTTTGAGATGATGAACAGAGCCAGACAGACCCTAGTTCAATAATTGGATCCATTTCTATATAAGTAGATATTTTATATAATAATTGTATGTATTCTTTTAAAATAATAATAATTAACATGAATAGAGCTTTCACTGTATAGCTGAAAGAGTAGCATTTTGGCCCCAAACCATCTGTGAGGTGGATCCCTGTGAGTACATCCAATGTACAGAGGAGAAAACTGAAGCTCCCCAACTGGGTGGTCTCGAAAGAATTACCTCATTTCTTGAAGTTCTCATTTCTAAATTGAGGTTATTAAAATCTCCCTCAAAGGGTTGGTGTAAGAGTCACAAAGGATGGGGGTTGGGGGCATAGCTCAGTTGGTAGAGTGCTTGCCTTGCATGCATAAGGCCCTGGGTTCAATCCCCAGCACCACACACACACACACACACACACACACACACACACACACACACACACAAGAGTCACAAGGGATTTTACAAAGTATAGAACATTTTCAGGCATAAGGAGGTGCTCAAAAAATGGTCATCATAGCAGTAATGATGATAACAATAACAAGATACATACATTGTTAGAATTACTAATATATTATAACTTATAATTAAATGATGATATTATGATGATACAATGATATCATATTATATGGTGATGATTGTGATGCCTCCATGTTTCCCAAAAAGGAATTGAGTTCTCTTACACCCAAAGACACATGTCTTAAAATTAAACAGGAAGTGGGAACCAAAGTCAAAAAGAAGAAACACGTCTGATTGTACCTCAGAGTGGACTTGATTTCATGGCAGCAGAGCAAGTAAATAGGAAAACATAGAACTACATTTAGGATTTGCATTAACAGAAACAGAAAATATGTTCACATCTCAGAGGAGAAATGTTTTTCCTCACACTGAAATCTGAGCTATTCCATGAGATTTGAATGGAGGATACTGAATTACACATTGCTCTCAACTTCAGTTTTGCAGAACAAAAGTACATTTCCCATAAATATCTTGGATTAAAACATAGCATTTCACACTGAAGCATCAGTCCATGGTGGTAGCTGGCTGGAGAACAACTGAGACACAGGTGACAAGCTAGGAAATTGGGGGCCATATGGCCTTGGGCTGATCACCCAGCCTTTCTGATTTCTAGTCTCATCCTCTATAAATTCAAAGAGCAGTGGTTGGAGTCTCTTTTATTTATGATCTTCAGTGACCTTTTGATATTTCCATTGTATGATTTCAAAACTGGGTTCTTTCCCTCTTTCAATTCATTGTTTTCTCAGGTGCTAAAAACTATTTCTAAAGTGAGCCAAAGTGGAAGGGAAAGGGAACCATTTTGTGTGTTCCAGTTTTCCTAAGTCTATCAGGAAACAGAAAACCCGGTTTCAATAGTGATACCTGAAGATTGGCAAATCCCTTCTGCTCTCTAGACCTCAGTGTACCCCTCAGTAAATATTGAGATAGATTAAATTCTAGAATTTTGTCCTCTAGAAATTTGTCCTCCAGTAGCTGCCTCAGCTGCTCTCAGTAATAGCATTTGGCTGCATAGGGGTGACATCAGCTATGCATACGAGTGTGCACTCCCCAGGACGGGCTTATCTCTGCCTTTGGCTGTTTGGCCTCAGGCTCGGCATGTCCAGGACAAAGACCCATAATCCTTTGGGCATCTTCCTCTTTGGACCCCTTTAGGGAACAAGAATCCTTGCCTCTTTTCAGATCTCTTCCCTAGGTCCCTGAGGAATGCTCAAAGCCTCTTGTTAGAAATACACTTGAACTCAAGTCTCCCTTAAACCTAGCTGCATGTATTAACTCAACAGAACCTTTAAGTGCCCATAAATAGGTTGTGCAGGACAATAATGCATCTCCATACTTAGCTTTTCCATTATGCACCAACATAAGTATTCTGGAGGCTTTGCCAAGGTGACCAGCTTTGCCATTCATTGAGCATTTCTCTCTCTTTCTCTTTTTTTAATGTATCTGGAACTATGCACAGAAATTTATATCCTTCATGCAATTTATATCCTCAGAATCATCCTTTGAAGTTTATATTTTCTCAGATGAAAAAACTGAGGCTCAAAGTAGCAACATGCTTTGCCCAAGGTCACTTCATCAAGTGGGTAGTGGAACTGTATTTATCTGTGTGGCTTTAATACTCAAACCCTTCCCACTAATTCTAAGAACCAGTGCAACAGGTCCTGCCAACTTGCCACCTGATATGGTTGAAGGGCACTCCTGTATATGATGCAGACCTCACTCTGAGACAAAAAGAGAATTCTCACTTATAAGCTGGGATTAGATTACTTTTTGTCACAAAACACTCCTGAATTCTTACCTCCTGCTAAGAACTTTCCTGCAGCTTCCAGAAAGATGGTAGAGTAAGATCTGACTTCAGCTCATTAACTTCAAGAGTGGTACCCTAAAGACCTCTACGTTTTTAGGTCACTTCCAGAGGGGCCAAGGTTATGTTTGAGGAACTAGGAAAGAATGCGTGTCCTTAGAGACTCCTGCAGCAAACTTTGGAAGTAGGTCTATGATATGATTCTGTGCCAACCTTGCTCAGGATACCGGGAATCAGAGTGGATCATACATGGTCCCTGTCCAGGAAATGCTCTCTGTCCACAGAACCAGGCCATCTTCCATCACGTGCCCTGAAACCATTTGTGGTTTATGGAACGTTCCAAGGCCTTGCTACTCAAAAGTACAGGCAACCAACACCAGTATGCTTTGAGAACTGATCAGAAATGCAGACTCTCAAGTTCTACACTCCAGAATCACTAAACTACAATCCACATTGTAGCAAAATCTCCAAGAAATTCATATGCACATTGAAGTTTGAAAAGCACTTCTCAAAAGCCACGGTTCCCAAGTCTGCCTGTGCCTTGTGGTCACCTGGAAAGATCTCAAAGGTAGATGGCCAGGCCCTTTAGTCACTATAGGCAAGGCTTTTTTTTTAAGCTGTATTTAGAACCATCAAACTCAGATCATCAGCAGTGAGTGTTTCCTACATATCCTTAAGCCAGGGAGGCAGATATTCATTCATTCATTCTCTCGTGAACTCAGCAGAACTGTCCAGAGCATTCACTCCACATCAGCCAAATGAGAAGCACAGGGAACTTAAAGTCAATCTCTGCCCAGAAAGAGTTCAAGATTTTACTGAGAAGGCAGACAACTGAGCCGAAGTGCCTTAAGGCACTACAGATAACTAAAAGTGTAATCTGCTGAGGCTCTGGAGACACAGAGGAATGGCCCCTTCAGGAGTGGGAAGAAGTGGGGGTCCAGGAATGGTATTTCAGATGAGGTGGTGCGAGGGCTGAGTCTCTGGATATGGGCGAGAATGAGGTGAATGAGGGCTGTGGAGCTTTGTAGTCCCTGGGCAGCAGTGTGAGGAAGCAGAAAGAACACAGACTTTGGAGTCAAGCAGAGCTGGGTTGAAATGCCCTTAGCAGTTTGTGGTCCTGGTCAAGTCACTGCACCTCTTCTAACTTCAGTTTTCTGAAATAAGGGAAAAAAAAAAGTTCCTACCTTTCACAATAATTGTGAGAAAATGAGGTCATGCAGGTCAAGTGGTAGCACAGTGTCTGAGACAGAGTCAGCATCCATTGGTGGTGTCAGGTACATTGGTATCCATGGGTATCATGTCTGTGGCTCTGTCCTGCCGCCTGGTGAAAGTCCAGGTGGGCATCACAGACACAGGGACAAAGTCCAGGTGGGCATCATGGACACAGGGGTTGCTCCCTGTGCTAGGTAGCATGAGGAAGAAATGACTCCAAGAAGTTCAAAGAGCACAACAAGCTGGAAAGGACTATTAATAATTTCACATAATCCCCTGACAAACCTGTGAGCAAAATGGAGCAGGGACTTCATCATTTGACATCTGAGGAACCTACAACTTGACCTAGTTGGGGGACTTGCCCCAATTAAAACCTATTCTTTCTAAGTTCCCAACTAATATTCTTTCCCCCATGCTTAACTAACCACCAAACCACAAAAGAGGTGGCCACAGCTCTTACAGACTCTGAGATAATCCTGCCAGTGCCATCATCTTCTGGAAGTCACCCACATGAGAAATCTACACAAGTGACATTTCTCTGGGGCAGTGAGACACGAACTGGAAACACGAGCTGGAAACTCAAGGGGCTAATCTAAGTGGACAGGGCCCCCACCAGATTCCCCTGGGGTCCATCTTCTGCCAAGATAGATAGCACCAGTTTATCCCGAGTGATGCACAAAGAAATGAAACAATCAGCCCGACTCTGAGCTGTCAACAGGCATGCTGGAAGATCAGGCTGCTCCGGCATTGCAGGGCAGGATCTAAGGTCACTACACTTTATTTAGCCAGAATCAGTGTCATCGGGGAAGATTAAATCTGTGCTCCAGTATAGAGTAAGTCACAGGAGACATTTCAAGATAAATAGGACACCTGTGCTGTTACCACTGACCCCAAATGAGAAGTAAAAGAAAAGCTAAGTAATTTGAATGCAAATACTACCTAAAATAAGTGAAAGTGGAGATACCATCCATTAAATCAAGCAGCAGCTGTGATGAGCTAGAAGGCACCAAGCTGAACATTGGAAATACAGAAATGAACAAAATCTAGTCTCTAATGTAAGTACTAATGGCTGGGTCTGGGAGAGGACCCACAAATAAATAGCCATGACTATTACATTAAGTGTTGTGTAATCTAGATGCAGACCAGCATGGATCTCAGTGCACAGAGAAAAAAGGTTGGGGAAAGATTGCAAGAAAAGGTACCATCTGAGCTGACACCTGAAGAATGAGTAGAAAAGAGAAGGGGACAGAGCAGGAACAACAGGGACAAAGAGGCCTGAGGCTTGTGGGGTGTAGGGCATGTGTGAGGGAGAGCAGGGAGATGGAGCAGCCCAGCAGGAAGGGCCTGGGGTGCTTCTGAACTTCCTCTGTGAGACAGAAGGATCCTGGAAGGGAAAATGTGGAAATAACATGTTGGTATTTGGGCTAGATCAGGAGGCACAGCCTGGCTACAGGCAGAGAAACCTGGCCCTGGTTTCAGAAGGAGGTGATAGGACAGCTGGGTTAGGGATTCAGAGGAAGGATAACTGGAGAAAGTCATGTCATGTTAGACAAATTCAGGGAGAATAGCCCTGGATCTGGATGCCTGGCTCTGTTAGAAGTAGCCAGTCCCCAAGGACACAACCCAAAGTAAGGGATATTTATGATGAGCAGTCAGGTCCAGCTAAGACCCTCATTGACCCTCACCCCAAAATATTACTGTGCCCCAATCATTATATGTAATTCATAAACACCATTCTGTAAAATAAAATTTTGTTTTTCGAAAGGACCTAAAACCTACATGATTATAAATGTACCATAGCCCTTATTCAACCTTTCTCATTCCCTCACTGCATCTTGAAGGGTGTGCAGTGGCCCCTCTCAGTATGTGCACTGAACATGGCCAAAGCCAGGCCATCCCATCTGAACAGAGAAAGATTCTTTTTAATCAGAAAATGCTCCAGAGACTGAGAAGAGGACACCAATATTGAGATGCAGTTTGAGGGCTGGGTGAATGACCAGGAATTGTAAATTAGCTTCCCAGGAGTAGAGAGTTCAAACTTTATTGTGCCCTAGACTTGAAAGAAGTTGGTTATCAGTACCAGTACCATGGAATAACAAAATTCAGGCTTTACAGGTGCTACCTATCTGGTAGTCATCTCTAATGCAAAAACAGACATAATTACTAGTAATTAAAATAACAATTATGATTCTGAGCACCTCCTGGGTGCTCAATACTTAACAATGCAAGTGCACACGACATGGCATTTGTGATTTCAGGTAATTTTCCCAACACACCAGCAAGGTGGCTATAGCATTCCCATTGAACAGTTACAGCAAACAAGGCTCAGCGGGCCAGGCAACCTGCCCAAGCTTCAGAAACTGGACATCATAAAGCTAGACTTAAAACCCAGACTGATTTGATATCAAAGCCCGTGCATTTCCCCACCCTGTGGCTAGCTCGGTGCCTGGTCTCAAGGCTTCTACACACTCTTTTCTTTCCTTTGTAACCTGAGCCTAGTCTTTGTGACTGATTTCTAGAAACATGCCCTCATTAGTGCTGCTCCTGTTCTGTTTCTTTTTCCTTGAGTTTTGCTGCAGATTTACAAACTAATCCTGCAACTCATTTGTATGTGGCTACAGGAGGGAGACTGCAGGGCTCCTGAGACAGGAGACAGTGTGGACGCCAACCAGGAGTCAGGTCCACCAGGGTCTCCCCTGTTCATCCCAAGATGAGAGTGAGAGCTGCTGTAAAAAATCCTATGGAGAAGGGCTACATCTTTGAACTCTTGGATTGTTTTTTAAAGTCACGGACCTTCGTGTTTCTAGTTTGACTTAACAGGCCACCTCTGGCAAGCCTCACTGATAGCCTTTTTAAGAAAATACATATCAGCACCTGATACAGGCACTTATCAGCAAGAGGTTTCTGCATTAGTATCTGGGTGGGATGGATAGTTAGGCCAACCCCTAAGATTGAAAAATTGAGGAACCATCCCCCAAAGTAGAGACATCATTCCCCCAAGACTATTTTTTGGCTTGGATTCAAAAAGGCCAGGGACACATCTCAAGCTACCTGACAGAGAAGAAAGTGCTCACCACTGGCCGTGTCTTTGTTTTGCAGTCACAGCCCAGCGCATAAATACTACCTGACCACAGACCCCATGAGTGGGGCCGTCTTCCTTTCTGATACCAACAGCCGGCGGGTCTTCAAGATCAAGTCCACCATGGTGGTGAAGGACCTTGTCAAGAACTCCGAGGTGGTGGCAGGGACTGGGGACCAGTGCCTCCCCTTTGATGACTCTCACTGTGGGGATGGAGGGAAGGCTACAGAAGCCACACTCACCAATCCCAGGGGTAAGGCCTTGCATTGGAATCACTCTCAGTGATGTTTATTGGGGCACTACCATTTCCGGGAGACCTACATGTTTATCATTGCAAAAAATTCTCGGAAAATACCAATAAATATACAGAGGAAGGTTAGGATTGTGATAATTCTACCTACCAGAAATATTCCCAGTCAATATTTCTTATCTGTTCTTTTCGCCTTTATTCTAAATGTTTGTATGTATATAATATTCACCAAAATCAAGTAAACAAGATGAGGTCACATTAAACAAACTATTTTTGTATCCTGCTTTTTCTCCCTAAATGATATATTAGGAGCTCTTTTCATGTCATTAAAGAGTCTTATGTGTCCTCATTTTTAATGGCCATATAGTATTCCTCCAAGTGGACGTTCCATCATGTATTTATCATGCTATTGGATACATATGCTCTCTCATGTTATTGTTACCAAAAGCACTAGTGTGTCATCTTGGCATATGTTCATGAGCTATGGGACAATTAACTGTAGGTTTCAGTTTGGAATCCTTCCAAAAGCTAAACTTCTAAATGCTCAGTTTCAGTATTTGTCATTCACTTATTGAACAAGTATGTACGAGTGTATAGAGCTATGAGGTTGCATAGATAAGTTTTTTGTAACAGAATAAATAAGACTTGGCTGTGAAGCACTCTGATGTGGGAGAGAGCGAGAAGTGTTCCCTGAGATGGAGGAAGATCTGTGCATGGGGGATCAGAGCTGGGAGAGAGCTTGGACCCTGGGAGTCTTTTTAGAAGGGAAGCCATCATCATTCAGATGTCCTGCAGTGGAGGTTTGTCTGTGGTGCCAGCCCCAGGGCCAATGACTCCGTGTCTCAGCTGCAGGGTCCTCATCAATAGAGTAGGGGTAACGATACCATCTGTGTAGACTTCCTAGGAATGGTCTAAGGGTCAAAATCAATGTATTTCACACGGTATCCTGTAAAAACATTATGAATGATTATATTAGAAGGCTGGGGTTCAAAGCAAAGCAGTAAACTCATGAAATCATGAATTCAAATCTAGGCTTTGTCATCTAGTAGCTGTGTGACTTTGGGCAAGTTGTCTAATCTCTCTGAACCTCATTTTCCTCATTTATGTAACGAGGATATAATACAGTTATAGTACAGATTAAATATCATCAGGAAGATAAATGCTTAGCATAGCAGCATCGGGCACATAGTAAACATTGCATAAATGGTGACTCCTATAACTATTGTTATATTGTATTACAATGCATTATGTCACCTCCCATGGTATACCCTCATAGCATATTATCTCTACCGCATGGCTAGAGTGCTCAGGTGGTAACTGTGGGGTAAATATTGTGTCATCAATGGTTAATTTCCCTCTTAATTATGATTTGCTGTATGAACAAGCAGTGAAGAGGGGAGTGAGCACCAACCTTGCTCTTGGGGACCCTGCCTTACGGTTCCTCTCTGCTACTCACTGACTCTGGGACCTCCTCTTCTGGACCTCAGTTTTCCCGATAGTCCATGAGAGGTTAGCCTAATGATCCATCAGCCTCTCTCTGCTACGACACTCTGCTCTCTGAGAATTCAAAGTTTGTTCTTGAGATTTCTGTTCTGCGCAGGCGTCCCTCAGCGGCCCTGCACACTCGCATTCCCTCCCCCTCACACAGATGGAGTGGCAGCGCAATTGCCCAAAAGCCTGCAATTAACCTAGATAAAAATGACAGAGAGTGCCACAATATGCAGACACTTTGCAGTAGGGAGGAGAAAAGATGTCCATCTATTTAGCACAACAAAAAGAGGGGGAAATGAAGTCATTAATCAGGGGACAGATCACTTCGATTAGCCTGTGCAGCCAACTTTGTAAACAAGAAACCCAATTGTTCATGAAGCGCTCATCAGTCCTGGCAGATGAAAGAGAAAGACAGGACAGAGCCAGGAAGACAAGAAAACTCCTGTCTTGGTACTTACAGAATGAAATTAATTTGCCTTCTAGGCAGGGCCCCCCGGGAAAGGCTCCCAGCCTCGAGGCCGCCTGGTCCTCTGTGTGAAACCCTCTCCGGCTGCCCAGCCTCAGGGGGCATGGAAGCCACACCAGTGCTCCAGGGGCCCTTCCTCAGAGCTGGTCCATCCCAGCCCATCTGCTGGCCCAGGAAGAGACACAGGGCCCCAGAGCAAGTGCCACAGAACCTACAGAGTGCTGGGTGTTTCTCATAATCCTGATAGCCACTAATAATTATTGATGGCTAACTATTGCAAGTCAGATGTTGGTATCCTCATTTTATAAATGAGAAACCAAGACTTAGAAGGGATGGAGTTTGCTGAGGTTAACACAGTTGGGAAGTCTCACATCGCAAGCGTCTCCACCTTAGCCAACCTCGTCTGACCCTTTTTCCCCCCGCCTGCCTCTAGGAAAATCAAGCAGAAGTGACAAGTTCTCCTCAGACATGTCATTTTCTGGGCTTCCCCATCTAGACCAGGCCCCTCTCAGGGGCAAATCTTGCCCATCATCCCTAAGCATCAATGGTGTGGTAGGGGAATGTCTGACAGGCCATTCTGGGCCTGGGGTGAGAATCAGAATCACCCACGATCAAATTTAAAGTGTGCATTGGTCACAGGCACAATCACCCCCTGAACTAGTATTTCCAAGAGGGAGGTCAAAAGGGTGTGTGTTGAAAACACTCCAGGTGATTCTGATGCACATCACTAGCTAAAAAATACTGAATGCGTATCATGACCACCAAGGTGTTTGCCAAGATCAGAGAGGTGCTCAGGTACACTTGAGATCTGGAGCAGGTCCCCCAAGGGATTCTCACACACATTCAAAAAAGAAATACAGACTTACAACAATACCTTGGTTTGACAGATGAGGAAACAAGTGCAGGGATGTCCAGTGACTTGCCCAAGATCACACCGGCTGGGCCAGGGAGAAAGTCAACCAAGTGTCAATCTAGGGATGGAACAGATGATATTGAGTAATCCTGGCTCCTCTCTTCGATGTGCTATCCTTAGACATTAAATTTAACAATATTCTCTATGCAAACCCATAGAATTCTTTTCAGACTATGCTTTTGCAGTGACAGATGTTTCAGTCAGCTTTTTCGCTGCTGTGATAAAGGACCTGATCAGTACAATTGTAGAGGAGAAAAGGCTTATTCAAGGGCCCACAGTTTTAGAGGTCTCCATCCACAGATAGCAGCCTCCGTTCCTGGAGGCTCAAGATGAGGCAGAACATCATGGCAAAGTGTGTAGCAGAAGAAAGCAGCTCACCTGGTAATCAGGAAGCAGAGAGAGACCCCACTTGCCAGATACAAATATATACCCCAAACCATGCCCCCAGTGAGCCACTTCCTCCAGATACACCCAACCTGCCTCTAGTTACCACTCAGTTAATCCCAACAGGGATCAATTCACTGATTAGGTTAAGGCTATAACCAGTCATTTCTCCTCCAAACCTTGCATTGTCTCACATGTGAACTTTTAGGGGACACCTCACATCCAAACCATAACAACCAATGAAATTAAAATAATAAGGATAGAAAAACTTAAAGAACTATCTTAAAAGAAAAGAAAATTTATTACCAAAAAAGTAAAATAAAATACAAAAAGAGTGTATTTTATTATTACATTTGCAGGACTTGAGAAGTCAGTTAATTTAAATAATGCACAGTGTAGTGAAAAATATCCCCTTACCACTACCTCTAGTGCTTCAAAACCCCTAGAAGTTATGAGTCCAGTTTTTGTGGGTGACTGAGGTGATAAATAAAAATCTCTGGAGGCAGCAAAGCAGGACTAGAGCCCAAGAGGACCTGAGAACCTGGGCTCCATCCCAGTTTCAAACAAAGCACACAGTTTCTGCACCTCCATCTGTTTGTCTTTAGAAGAGAACCAGAGGGCTGTGGGCATGGCTCTAGTATGCACAAGGCCCTGGGTTCCATCTCCAGTACCACACCAAAGGGAGGGGGCTGAGTGTCGTAGGAGCATCTGAGGAGACCAGGCTGCCAAAGTGCTTTCTGTGTCCTTTTAGCTCTGATGCTGAATTCCTGTTTTGGCTTCTCCATCCAGGCATTACAGTGGACAAGTTTGGGCTGATTTACTTTGTGGATGGCACCATGATCTGATGCATTGATCAGAATGGGATCATATCCACCCTGCTGGGCTCCAATGACCTCACATCAGCTCGGCCCCTCAGCTGTGATTCTGTCATGGATATTTATCAGGTGAGAAGATCTTGTCTGCTAGAACCCTGGGCCCCTGAGCTCATCCTCTCATCCACCACCCAGCCACCCAGCCACTCTGCTGGCCCTTCATCTTTGCACCAGACAAGCCTTTAAAGGATGCCCACTTGGTACAGGCCTTTGATAAGCACCAAGGATGCAGAGATGACACTGACCCTGCCCCACTCACCTCCCAGAGGCTGTGGGAGGTCATCAAGAGGGGTAACAAGTGTGTGGGCATGGCAGAGGTTCTGGGAAATCTGCCCAAGGCCAGCAGAGTAGGATGGATAGAGCTTTAAACAGTGTTAATTTAAATCCACAACCTCCTGAACTTCCTCTTTTGTAACACATACAGGTACTTGCATATTATCTATTCTTTTTCTAGTTCATAAACTGCATGAAGCAGGAATTCTTTACTTAATCAGGTGGCTAGTACACATTGAAGAACAGCCCATATGTGTTGATTGATTGATTGAGTGATTAAATCCTGGCTTTGCCACTCACTAGCTCAGTAACTTTGGGCAGGTTTTTGAAGTCTTCTGAGCCCTATTTTTCATCCGAGAAATGGAAATCACTGCCATGGGCCTGGCAGAATTACCTCGAGAACACATAAAACAATGCCCGTGAACTTCCTAGTGCTGCTCAACACTTCAGAGGTGAAATAAACTGAATTTCTAAGGTCCGCTTATACAGGAGGTAACATTTACTCCAGGTTTTAAAGACTGAATAGGGGTTTTTCTGGGTAGCAAAAAAAGAAAAGGAGACATTTCACAGAAAGGGGACAGGATGCACAAAGGCACAAAGATGTTAATGAGACTGATATGTTCAAAACCATTGGGAAATTGAACGCTAGAGCTCAAGCTGCTTGGAAGGAGGAGGTAGGGGTTGAAATAGGAAGCATGGTCTGGGGCCAATAGGAAAGGACCTTGCAACTTCAGGCCAGAGAGTTTGGGCCTTGGCAGGTGGGAACCAGTATCCCAGGATAGACTCAATAGAGACACATGTGACTAGCAATCCAGCATGACCTTAGGATAGCCTACAGTGACTTGGCAAGTGACCCTTTATTGCTAGGTCCTCGGGCTGGGCTTGGCCTGTGCCATCTTGCCAACGTTACCAGAATCTAGGAGGTACCAGAAATTGGGAGGCTGACTGTGGCGCTTGCTCCCAGCCCCACTCGTCATGCCCACCTGTTCCTGACACATGTGGCTTCCCCAGGGCCCCATGGCTGCTGCTGGCGGTCCCAGCACTGTGCCATGTGCCAGTCGGATGCTAGTGCGGTTCCCTCTGCGCCAACTACTGTGATTGCTGCGCTCCAGAATGGAATCTGTTCTCTGCCACTCGTCTTTGCAATTTGGCAGGCTTCCCCTCGCTGGCTCGAGAGTTTCCCTCTCCAGTCTGTGAACAAGCTGGAATCACCCACCAGGAAGCAGCCACGGCCTAAGGATGTGCATACAAGTATTTTCAATTCTCAAAACGGGCCCTCAACCAGCCAGCGTAGGGTGCTGAACACTTTCAATCCACACATTGGAAAACTGTTTAACTTTAGATAGAGATACTGCCAAGCAGTCAGAGCAAAGGCTTGGAAGACAACTGGCATATATTGGATGGGGGAAAAAATGAAAACCCACACTTAGATTCTGAAATCCTAGACTAAAAATTTCTTTATTGCTGGCCCTTACTACCTTTGTCTAAATCTAAGCATGGATTTTTTTTTTTTTTTTTTTTTTACAAAACTCCAGAGCAGGCATATATTTTGACATACACATATGGGCAGCGGGTACTGGCTTTCATTCTCAGAGCTTCCTCTGTTACCAATACCTAGATACTTGGCTGTCCCATTGGGAATAGGGAGGGAAGCCAAAGACAGAACACAGCTAGGAGGCAAGAGTACAAAGGGGAGAACCCAGAAACCTGGACCAACGTAGGAGGAGACAAAGACCAGGTCCAAGATGAGAGAAAGGGACGGGAGGAGGCATTGAGTAGAGAGGGGGCAGATTACATGCCTGTAATCCCAGCAATTTGGGAGGCTGAGGCAAGAGAAACATGAGTTCAAAGCCAGCCTCAGCAATTTAGCGAAACCCTAAGCAACTCAGTGAGACCCTGTCTCTAAATAAAATATAAAAAGGACTGTAGGTGTGGCTCAGTGGTTAAGTACCTCTGCTTTCAATTCCTGGTACAAATAAAAAGAAAGAAAGAAAGCTGGATATTAATATAGCCAGGTATGGCCACCCCAGGCAGAGCATCACTCTCTACCTAGGGACCAAATGAGCACACTCTATGTGCTGGGTGCTTTTCTAGTGAGATTAGAGAGCTAAGCATGGCTTCTCTTTTCTCATGTAGCCATCACAGTAATCCTGTAGGGTAGATATTAGAGATAAGGAAACTGAGACCTGGTGAAATAAAAGGTGTTATTTATGCAGAGCCCTATACTAGATTTCATCAGAGATGCAAAATGAATTTTTTAAATAAAATCATGTAAGTAAACACCTAGTACAGTGCCTGGCAGCTGCCAATAGGGTGTCAATATTAGGTTCCTTTAAAATCCACAAAAGAACTTCCATGTACATTGCCTCAGCCGATCCCCACAACTACCCTATGCATATTTATTACCCCTTTTGCTATGGGGTGAGAAGGTCAGTGTCTAGGAAACTTGAGTAAGATGACGCTTCTGGTGACCGTGGAATTGGAGTTGAAGTGAGGTGTCCTGCCCTCCATCAATTGCTGGGTCTGTGCCATTTGCTGGCCATTCATTCATTCATGTGACAGTCATTTCTGCAAGCACATCACTCTTTAACAAGGCAGTCAGCTCAGAGTGCCTCAGTGAAGCAGAAAATACTCAGGAAGATAGGGTGGAGGGGATGCCCCTCCCTGACATGGCCCTTAAACTAGGAGCTGGAGGACCTCCAAAGGCATAAGGTCTGCTCCCTCTGTTTTGGTGGTGGGAAATCAAGCCAAAGGCAGAATCATCCCTGATCAGAGGTGAGACCAGATTGGCTTACATACAGTATGCCCCAGAACCATCATTCCAGCTACATGACAGAGCAGCTCTGAGAGCCATGCCTTCTCCACCCCCGGGTGCCCCTGTGTATGCAGCAGCTTTCGACAACATGCTTGCTGTTCGTTTCTTCTGGTTTCCTCTCTCCTTTCCCTCTACTGATTCCCTCTTCCCCCCTCCCACCCACCCACTCATCAAGACGCCATCTTTTCATCATAATGACAGGCAGAAAGTTCTCGCAAGCAGGTCCCCAAGGTGCCACAGGACCAGAGGGCATAAAATATTTAGCAGCCAGTGTTGACAAGAAATGGGTTTTAGAAAATTGAAAATTCTCCTGTCACTTTAGAGCAAACTGTGTTCTTGATGCAGCCGAAAGCTGGCACAACAGTGCTCCAGAGAGCACTGGGGAGCATGAGTGGCAGGCAGTCCAGGCCACAGCTCTGCAGGGTCTGCAGCGCCCTCGCTCTGTGCAGACAGCCAGGCACTGGGGTCGGGGGTGAGGAGACAAGACCCGAAGACAGACTGCTCTGAAGAACCGAGAAAGGTCTCGCCCTTCCTGAGAATGGCCCTGAGCTAAGGGGACAGATGAAGGTGGCCTCGCCTAGACATATAATTTATTGGGGTTTCATTCTACCTAGGCAAGCAATCACATGCACCTTGCAAGAAATAAGAAAAGTTTAAAATCACCAAGAATATTAGAATGGCCTTTTATCCTAGTATGGTTAATGTTTTGAGATATATCCACCAGGCTTTTAATCTCCTCTCTATCCATAATCGATCTAATTTATGGTTACGTTTCCTCCTAATTGGAATCACACTGTGCTTACAATTCTGTGACCTGTTCTTTCTTCTTAACACATAGCAAACATTTCCCCCTGTCATTACATATCCATCTATAATGTCACTTATAATGATTACACATAGTATTCTTATTTATGAGTGAACTAAATATGCTATAATTTATTTAGCCAATTCTCAATTGTTGGGCATAACTCCAGTTTTTCACCCTTGTTAAAACTGGGTCTGATGAATATGCTTGTAGACAATGGTATACAAGAGAAAATTCCTGGGAGAGAAACTTCTTATCTAAATTATTATATTAGTTAGAGTGGACTCCATAAGGGACCAAAGAGCAAGGGTTTATAGGGGGCTCAGGAGCCCTAAGTTGAATAGTCTTTAGTTAGGGCCCAAAAATCAGCAGAAGGAAACACTCATCAACACTTCCAACCCTGTATGGTGTGGTTGGACCTCTTGAAGGCCCAACTAGTGAAGTGCCAGTAGTTCCCAGTGTGATCTATCCAACAATCCATGCCCCATGTCCATGTCCATTTCTCCTCACCTTAAACCCTGAAGGTTGCAGCCTCTTAGGTCCCCACTTAAAGACTTACCAGTCAGGCTCAGAAGAAGCTCAGAGTGGGGCCCCAGACCTGTGAACCCTAAATCCTACTGCCAACTTCATTAATCCTTTCTAGGAGAATCAGTTCTCAAAGGTATTAGAAACCATTATGTAGAGCAGGGCTTCCTAAACTTCAGTGGGCACAGAAATCACCCAGGGATTTTGCTTAAATGCAGACACTGATTCAATAGGTTTGGGGCAATTCTGATCAGCTCCCAGATGATACCAATGCTGTTTGTCTGGTTATCACCCAATATAAGAGGCAGGTATCCAGTTGTGTTTCCCAACTCCCAATTAGAATCACCCAGGAAGCTTGAAATAATGTCAATGTCCAAACCCCACCCAGGGAACCGACTCAGGGTGGAATGTGAATACCACTATTTTCTAAAACATCCCCAGATTATTTGAATATAGGGCCAGATTTGAGAACCACTGGTCTATAACTGTGTCTGACAGTGCCATGGTTATTCTGTCTATTATTTGAGAAATCATCTTTTATACACGTATCATATCATCCATTCATGAAGAGTCTCTTCTAAACCTCTGAACAAGTCCTACTTAGCCTCCAGACTTCATCTGACTTCCCCTCCCACCCCCATATCACTGTTTGAGCACTCTGCACAATTATTATTTCTGTTTTCCAGATGTGAATATTGAGGCTCAGAGAGGCACAGTAACTTGCGCAAGGTCATAAGTGGTAGAACTAGGATCTGAACCCAGGCCTGTCTGACTCCAAAGTCCATCTTCTCACCGGCTACTTTCTGTTGTTATCCCCTCTTCAGGTTTTGTCAGTCCTGACAGAGACCATCAATGCCTCAGTGACATGGTTTTTCTGTGCTCAGGGGGCTAACACTCCTTTTTTGATGGTAGACTCTGTAAGGATTGGCCAAGACTATATGTAAAGGTGCTTCGGATGCTGTTATGGGTTTTAAGGGGGTGTGGGATGATTAGTGGGGGACATCCTGCCAATCATTTGAGTGTTCATGTCTCCATTGTCAGGTTCGCCTGGAGTGGCCCACAGACTTAGCCATCAACCCGATGGACAACTCTCTTTATGTCCTTGACAACAATGTAGTCCTGCAAATCTCTGAAAATCACCAGGTACGCATTGTCGCTGGGAGGCCCATGCACTGACAGGTTCCTGGCATCGACCACTTCCTGCTGAGCAAGGTGGCCATCCATGCAACTCTGGAGTCAGCCACTGCTTTGGCTGTTTCACACAACGGGGTCCTATATATTGCTGAGACTGATGAGAAAAAGATCAACCGCATCAGGCAGGTCACCACTAGTGGAGAGATCTCCCTAGTTGCTAGGGCCCCCAGTGGCTGTGACTGTAAAAACGATGCCAACTGTGATTGCTTCTCTGGAGACGATGGTTACGCCAAGGGTGCAAAGCTGAACACCCCGTCTTCCTTGGCTGTGTGTGCTGATGGGGAGCTCTATGTGGCTGACCTTGGGAATATTCGAATTCGGTTCATCAGGAAGAACAAGCCTTTCCTCAACACCCAGAACATGTATGAGCTGTCCTCCCCCATTGACCAGGAGCTCTACCTGTTTGATACCAGTGGCAAGCATCTGTATACCCAAAGCCTGCCCACAGGAGACTACCTGTACAACTTCACCTACACTGAGGATGGTGACATCACTCTCATCACAGACAACAACAGCAACATGGTTAACGTATGCCAAGATTCTACTGGGATGCCTCTCTGGTTGGTGGTCCCAGATGGCCAGGTATACTGGGTGACCATGGGTACCAACAGTGCACTCAAAAGTGTGACCACACAAGGACACGAGCTGGCCATGATGACATACCATGGCAACTCTGGCCTTCTGGCGACCAAAAGCAATGAAAATGGATGGACAACCTTTTATGAGTAAGTATCCAGCTGCTGCCATTTGATGGCTGTTTCATTAGGTGCATTGTAGGTTAGAGATGAAGTGTTCATTCTTGAATGTATTTCATTTTTAATTCAGGACTTGGGATGCAAACCATTACCTTTAATATGCTCTCATGTTCATATTCTAGATGATTTCTCCTGAGAAGGAAATTTGTGTAGTGGAGAAGCTACAAGCTTTGGAATCAGAGAATTTGGGCTTCCATCCTAGCTGCACCATGGATTTCATTTTTCTGGGCTTTAGTTCTACATCTATAAAATGCTCATGGTGAACATAGTACAGGGAGATGATATAGATGAAAAGTCCTTGATAAACTGCTAGCCTCTCCAGATGACCACTGTTCAGAAACATGGTAGTGGGAGAAGGAACAATTCCATATAGGTGAATTTTTTTGCATAATTGGAGCTCACATCTTTAAGTACCAAATTTTTTTTTTTAATTTTTACCATTTTAGATGACCTTGTTATGAGGTACATTACCTGCCTCCTTTCTGAAACACGTGACACAGATCTAACATAACCTTTCTATTTATAAGTCAGGGTTGTTAATGAGGAGAGCAACAATGGCATATTATGCTGTTGTAGGAAAGAGCTTCTGTGGGGAGACAAGGATGCAGAACCCTTTGCCCTGCCTAAAGTAATGCTCAACTACTCTTTTCTTGGCCCCTCCATGGGGAGTTACTGTGTCCCCATTTGTTTTCAGTCACAGTGCTCACCTCATCTAGCTACAACCCTACTTCCCCCCATACAGGGCTTCTTAAGTGGTGTGGTCAGAGAAGCAGAAGTTCAGCTTATTACAATCCCAGCCAAAATTAAATAGACGTTATGAAGTGTTTCCCTATGAGGTATTTTAATGAAGGGATTTTGTAACATCTCTTTTTCTAGTTAGATTTTTTTTAAGCTTTTATTTGTTTTTCCCCAAGATGTTAGCCATGTTCCAGAGAACTGAGACTGCTGAAAGTGTCACCATTAGACATGTGTGTGGGGGATGGGGAAGGACCTAGTCTTGTTGACCATCAAAAGTGGGCCAGGAACTGCATTGTCATTGCAGTCTCCCTTCACAGCAGCTGGGATTTGGGCAGATATTATCTGCTTTATGGAAGTAAAAGCTGAGGCTTGGACAAGCCCATTTGCCCGCTGTTACATAGTGAGAACACGACAGAACAGGGATTGCAGCCCAAATCTGTCTGAGGCCAAAGCTCTTGCTCTTTCATTTCTGCCCTACTGCCCTCCCCCACTCCACCCCCCTTAAGGTTGTTAATCCCAAATCCACTTGAATCCTTGAACCCTACATTCTTCTCAAAGTGGATCAAGCATCAGTTTCTCACAATCTTGAAACTCAAAGGAAAAGGACCTATAATTGATTTTAAATATAACTTACACCAAAAAATGTCACAGCAGTTTGTGCAAAGTTCACTAACTAAATTCCTTTCTCCAAACAAGGACCTTGCTAATTGCAAAGAAAAGACAAAGATCCAGGAAAACAGCAATTATCTTGATTAACTCATTGAAATGGAAATACGCTAAATAATTCAATTTTCCCCATTGCCCATGGAAATCTCATACATTATTTAGCCAATACAGGGATTTCTTTGTCAGAGCGAGTCTGTACACTTAATTAGTTCCCAAGATCACTCCCTCAGATCCCAAACTGAATGCCTGCACATCACTGCCACTGTTACTCTTCACCACCCTGAAATCTAAAACCATTTCCTACACCTCTACCAGACAGGGTCCCTTCCTCTCTTTCCCTGATGAAATCTACAGCCATGTTTGATATTTTAGGAAGAAGGAAAAGTTATTACAATTGCTTTTTATAAAATAGCATTTGAAATTCCAAAGAATCCACTTTATAGGAGTACACAAGAAAAGCACTGATCCTTCTTGACACAAACCAGAAGTGGAAGATAAAAGCCATACAAATAAAAAAAAGAAAGAAAGAAAGAAAACTCACTTTTTTGAGATCCCTCTGTGTGCCAGGCTCTTTCCCATTTCATAGCATCTATGAGATGGTAAACCATAAGCCTGATACAGATTAATTACCTTGGGTCTCATGGTAGGTCATTTTTCAGAGAGCAGGAAATTATCTTCCACATTTTTACATAAGAATATGCTAAAGCACAGAGAGATTAAGGAACAAGCTTAAAAATCACATAGTGGGTGTAGAGCACAACTGGAACACAAGTCCATGTTCCTCCAACTGCACTGGCCTGGTTCACCTGTGTTCTTTGTGACTTATTGGTATGATAGAGATCTAAATAGTGTCTATTCTATAAGAACAGCCTGAGGTTCAAAATTTCCTTGAGATAAAATATGAAAAGCTCCATAAAATGACAGTGGCTGCCATTATTATTATTATTATTATTATTATTATTATTATTATTATTATTATTTCAAGCAATATGTGGCAGTAGCAGTAATTATAGAAATGTTATTTGGACATGAAACATATTAGCCAGGAGCAGTTTGTAAGTAAACTAATCAGAGGAACAGATCAAAGTTTTAATAGGAGTAGGAATCAAAAGAGCAGACTCAAATGTCAAGTAGAACATATTAAGGTGTGAACTAGGAAAGAGGTCAGGTCCCTGAGGATATCCTAAATGGGCTGGAAAATGGCATGCTGAGTGGGCCAAGTAAAGTGGATCTGTTCTGGAAACAAAGCAAGGGAGCCAGGCACCTATCTTCACTGAACATTAGCCATGTGACTCAGGCAGGCTAGCTGGCCTCCAGGCCCATGTCTCAACCAAACAAAAAAAAAAATCCCTACCTTACCCCATTTATGGGCCATTCCGAGGATTAAAAACTAAATTAATACTGAGAAGAAAAAAATACTTAACAAGCTATTAAGCTTCCTAGAAGGAAAGGTGTACGGTTGTTTATTGTCGAGGTGTTTCTTTTTCTTTTTTTTTTCTATTTATTTATTTATTTTAATTAGGTATATCTGACAGCAGAATGCATTTCAATTCATTGTACACAATTGCAGCACAACTTTACATTTCTATGGTTGTACATGATGTAGCATCACACCATATTGTGTTGTGGTGTTTCTTAACAAGGATTTGAACAGGTTTTACCAATGGACCATTTGCTCTAGTGAAATTTCTCCTTTTAGCTCCATGAGGCACCTTGGTGGATTCAAATTCAAATGTTCTAAAAAATTAAAAAAAAAATCCATCCAGGCCTGCCTGTGACATGGGCTATTACTGAAACAAGTTTAAGTTGGCTTTATCGATCTTCCTAGCAGATTAAATAATACATCTAACATAAACATCACACACTTTAGAGCAACTTGGAGTTCACAGCTCTAGAGATTCAAGGTTACTTTCCTTCCCTGAGCCCACAGGTCTGCTGGTAAAAACCTCCAAGGAGTCTGCAATAGGGACCTCATCTCTAGGGAGGGCCATCAATGCTGTCAGACTTGGCATATGGTCAGAAAACAAGAAAATGTAAGAAAATGTCCAGTAGCATGAGGCTCCTTCCAAAATTAAGGGCTGGAGATGTAGCTCAGTGGTAGAGTGCTTTCCTAGCCTATGTGAGGCTCCAGATTCAATCCCCAGCACCACAAAATAAGTAAATAAACAAAATTGACTTCCTGGGTGGGCATGAAAAACCAACTTCCCTAAATTTCAGAGCAGGAAGTGACTATGGTCTCCCACAATGCCTGACGACAGCTCCTGTTATAGGTATGTTTCCTTTAGCTATTGTGAGAACCTTACTAATTTATCTCTGTGTTAAGCTTAGGGCTTGCCACCTTGAAAATGATTCACTAAATATTTTATAAATGAAACATAAATTCAAGAGGGAAGGGAGATAAAGAAAGGGAGGAAAATATGCTGTAGTGAGAAGAATGCTGGATTCAAATCCCAGTTCTGACATTATCAGTATTCCTGGAAGGACACAGAATTCAACTCAAAGAGTTCAAATCAACAGATTGGGCTTCTTTTTTTAATATTTATTTATTAGGTGTAGATGGACACAACACAATGCCTTTATTTTTATGTGGTGCTGAGAACTGAACCCAGGTCCCGCCCACTCTAGGCGAGTGCTCTACCGCTGAGCCACAATTCCAGCCCCCAGATTGGGCTTCTTGATTTTGCTTGGGGGATATGAGAGCTAGAAAGAGCATCATTCCCAATCTCATAACAAAAGTAAGCCTGACAACAGGCAAATTCATGGATTTTCCTTGAACTCCTCAGAGGTAATAGAGCAACAGACTAGCCCAGATTCAAGGAGGGACAGACACCTGCAGAGAGAGACAGGATATGAACTTAGCTTCCCTGGAGTGGATGCAACTGGAGCTAGTAGGAGGAGCTCACTAGGATGGCCACCGTATTTCTGAAGGCCAAGTGTGTATGGGCAAGAGAGTATCAAGCCCTGGGAACTGAAATGGAAGGAGTCCACATCCTCTTCAGGAGTTTTCCGCCCTCCCCGCCCACCACCAGTAGATTGAAGAAAGATCTCAGAAAGAGACCTTTTTGCTAGACCTGGGGAGGTGTGGAGCAACCGCTGAGGAGAAGAGCACAAATAGCTGCCTGCTCCACCCAGACCCCTATCACCCTGCATCCCCTGAGGAGCAAAAGCCTTCACCTGTGAAGAGAGAGCCAGTCACTCTCCCACTTAGACACAGGTGGAGACCCATCAGCTGAATGAGAGAAGAAAAGCAGAAAAAGTATGTAGTGCAGGAGAAGAGCAGGAATCTGTAAGAGCCCCAAACTGCCGCCTGAGAAGGGGTGGGAGCACTTAGGTGGAGACAGTCCCCAGGGTCAGGAGCACACATACCTAAGGTTGAGTCCTCCTCAGGACAATAGAGAACTCGCCCACCATCACCTCCTACTGATTAAAAAGCTGAAAGCAACAGTGCAGAGCAAAGCATTGCTGCAAAAAGGATGGAAAGCGGGTAGAGCATGGAAGGAGACCCTCTGATTTGTGGCACAAAGGACCTAATGCTAAGGATGGAGTGGAAATTGAGGCCAAGAGAAAAACAGTTGACAGATCAGTTTCTCACCCTAAGCACAAAAAATTGCTAAAAGAACTTAAAGACTATGATGCACTGAGGCAACCACAGAAACCAGGAACTTCCAAGCCAGCCCAAATACTAACTAGATTAACTCACAACCACTCCCTGAAGTCCTAGCAGAAGTAAACTCATTTCCAAACACAAGCCATCAATCTCAGTCTCTACCATGCCACACGAGGTGTCACATTTTCAACTGAACATGGGTAGGAGAAGAAAAAGCAAAAAGGAATCATTAGAGCCATATTCTGATATGACACAGATGTTGAAACCGTTGTTCACAGAATTTAAAATAACTGTAATGGTATCAAAAGCTCTTGTGAAAAAAGGTGAACAGTTTCCAAGATCAGATGGATGATTTCAGCAAGAAGATAGAAACCCTAAGAAAAAAATCAGATGGAAATGCTAGAAATGAGAAACACAACTACAGAGATGAAGAATGCCTTTGACCGGCTGGTTGCTCCTGATGACACAGCATGACACAGCTGCGGAAGAAAGACAGGCCAGTAGAAATTACCCAAATGAAAACATAGGAGAAAAAGAGAGCAAAAGAATACTTCAAACCCTGTGGGACAACATCAAATGATCTAGTACGCACATAACTAGAATTCTAGAAGAGGAGTTGAAAAACAGGCAGAGGAATATTTGAGGAAATAATGGCCAAGAATTATTCATAATTAATAATGAACCACAGATCCAAAAAGTTCAAAAAATACCAAGTAAAATAAATACACACACACACACACACACACATACACTTTTCTAAACATATCATATTCAAACTGTTGAATGCAAAAGAAAAACTCTTGAAAGCATCCAGAAAAAAAGAACAAACAAAAATTACAGCAGACTTCTCATCAGAAAACACACACACTAGAAGACAGAGTTCAGAAAGAAAAAAAAATTTCCACTCAGATATGATATGCAACATCGATGAGAGACAGACCTGCACTGGAAGGGTGGACTACACCTTTCAAATGAAAATATGTTTTAGAGGTACAGACAGGGATAAGGGGACCAAGAAAAGATGCTGAGGCACCCAAGCACTAAAAACACAACAGCCATTACCAAGCCTCAGGCTGAAGGTCAAGGTGGTGGGGGGAGCAGGTAGAATATTGTTGCTGAATCCCTGTGGGAAGGAGAAAGCACCTGTTATCATAGATGGATGCAGCTATTCCTGGAAATATGGCAGTGAAGGAGAGAATGAGGAAAAGCTGGTTCTGACCTCCAGTGTCTTATCAGTGCTGGCCATAGACTTAGCTTAAGCAGACTTGAGTCAGCCCAGGTACTCAGTGATGCAGTGTGCAGGGGTCAGCCTCTCTGGGCACAGAGAAGGGCAGAGAATGATGGGGGAGAGCATGCAGAATAACCAACATAGAGACTGAGTGGCTCTGTAACATGTTAGACGTAAGGATCAGAGCCAATCCTGGATCCCAGGTAAACCTGAACCCAACATACTTTCCAGCACATGTTAAGCCATCAGTGAGAGACAGACCTACACTGGGAGAGCGAACTACATCTTGGGAATCCTGAAGGCTAGAATTCATTGTTGGGACTTCATTTTATAGGAAATAGTGAGTACAAGTTTTTACTGCATAAGCCAGTAAGTGCCCTGGCTCTGACCTGATTTTTGAGTGGACAATGATGTAGTGATGCCATTCATTACAGTGACTGAGGCCAAGGGAACTATAGGAGTGCATGGACCATGAACTCTAATTATTCATAGATGACACAGTGTCCGTTCCCGTTGTTGGTGTTGATGCTGGTGTTTGGAACAGTCACAGATGAAAGTCGTAATACTCAGATCTTTTTTTCTGAACAAAAAGTTAAAATCATCAACAGTTTAGTATCAGAGAGGAAATTTGGCATTTTCCTCGCTAGCTGCACATAGTAAGTGGCTCGAGATGAAGTATCAAGTGTGAAGAAGAAGGCCTTACAGTGTGTGAAGATACCCTTTAGCAGTCCTCTTCTGAGAGCCAAGTTCACAGCAACTCGATGAATCTTTTATGTGTTTTCTTTCACTGTGCTCTAGAGATGCTTTGGGAAAACGGAGTGAAGAAAAGTCAGTGGAATGAAATAATGGAAAGCCAATCATTGGGCCATCTCTATCCTCCCTCCAAGAGGGGGCCTGGCATCGCTGCAAAAGTCAACTGCAGCAGTAGCCAAGCAAAGCATCTTGAAGGGAAAACTGTCAGTGTTCTTGACCCACTTGGGACTTCCAAACAGAATTTTTTCCTTAACACAGTGATGAATACAAAGGTTTTGATTTGAAACAGCATCATTATTATGGAAAGCTTGATGAAAGAACACACTCTTGAAGGTCAAATAGACCTGACTTTGAATCTATATTCTTTAACTAGCTGTGTCATTTTAAGCAAGTTACTTATCTTCTCTGAGTCTAATCATCACCATTTGTGAAATGGTGATAATAATCCCTACCTCGAGATGATTACAAGCATGATGCTTGGTACCTAAAAGATACTCTGAATCTTTGTGAACTTTCGCTTCCTCACACAGGGAATGGAGGGAGTAGTAAACTCTTAGTTGCTTTCAATCCATGTCTTCAATAATCAACAATAGTACCTACCATCTTCCTATGTATTTATTCACCCACTCAATAAATATTACTGAGTACCTTCTATATGCTGGGTAATTGTCTAGGCACTGAGAATATAGACAAGGTCCCTATCCCCCATGGAGCTTATCTTCCAGTAGGAGGAGACAGATAACAAGCAACTAAACAAGATAATAAGTACAATGAAGACAATATAGTAAGATAACATGATAGAGATGGGGGACCTGTCTATTTCAGAAATGGTAGTCAGGGTAGGCCCCATTTGAACTGAAACTTGAATGGTGGAACTGGCCACACCTGTGTGGAAGAGCATTCCCTGCAAAGTGACAGTCAGTGTAAGCACCAATAGCATGGATTGAGCTTGGCATATTTGGGGAACAGCATCAGGGGCAGTGAATTACAGAGGTACAGAAGAATAAAGGTCACGGGGAAGTCAGAAGGAGAGGGTGTAAGGAGTCAAGTCATTCACATTGTTAAATGCGTGTCTAGCACTCAGAGTTCTGGCTACAATAGTAACCAATTGAAGTGCCTGCTTCAGGGAGTTGACATTCCAATGAGGACAGTCCCCTGGGGTCCTGAAGGCCCTGGTAAGAATTTACATGCATTTTAAATATGTTACCTCTTTTGGTCTTCTCTGGGTCTCTATGAGCTAGAAGTTATTATCCTCATGTATAGAAGAAGAAACAAAAGGCTCACTGAGGTTATGCTGCATTATGTAACCTGCCCAAAATGTGGTAATTTGTGGTGGGGGTTTGAGGCAGGTGGGAAACAGAACTGCACGCTCATCCTCCAGGGTCACATTGCTAGCAAGTGTGGAGCCAGGATTCAAGGCATAGACTGTCTGGCTCCAAAGACTTCATGCCAGCCATTCCTTCCATTTCTCATGGAGAGAAAGAAAACTTGTCAATGCTTTTTGGGTTCCCATAATTAAAGCCATGATGGTCATAAACAAGCCATTGTCCAGATGTCACCCAATCATAGGACTAGGACTTAAGGCAACCACTCAGAGTCTGGAGTTCTGTGTACTCCCCCTTCCAGGCCCCTGCACCTGTTTGAGCAGCTTTGCAGCAGAGCAGAAAGGGTTCTGTAAGAGCAACCCTCAGGGCAAAGGTGTTCAGGGTCTGTAGAATGGGCAGCTCCAATTCTTCCCATGCAGAGTCAGAAGAAACTGCTCTGATGGGATAATCATAGGTATTGATCAAGCAGCAGAGAGATCCAGTGGCATTTCTCAAACTTTGAAAGATAGTGAAATGAATGAATAGGAGAGAAAGTTTTATAAATTGGTTGTTCTATTTGATGTTCATTTAATTAAGACATTCAGTCCTTCTAATGGAAAATGCAAGGAGTGGAAATTACGGGTTTTGGGCTGTCTCATATAAAATGAAAACCAGATCTTGAAGGCATGGGGCCTTTTTGCTGTATCTTCTTCGGGCTCAATTTAATTATGCATTACAGGATACCTTCAATAATAATTACAGTTGTCTGCCTTGATATAAAACCTCTTTCTGTCTTGAGACTAAAACTCTGGGGAGATACCTAGGGAGAGGGCCATAGTATCTTTTATCAAGAGCAGCTTCTTCCATGTGTGCCTTCAGCAGATGTTTATCAGGTGTCTACATGTGTCCAGTTTCTGTCATGTCATACAGCAGGTAGAGTGTGAATAAGTCATGGCCTGTTCTCTCCTACAGAGCAGGAACGAGAGGCCTTGCATGTTCAATCCTGCATTCCTTGAGTTGCTCAGCCAGCATCCCCTGCCTGTCTTCCCTATGCCTGACTCAATTCTGCTGAAGCAGGGATGAACTGGGAGTAGGTCCTCCTGGGTCACAGTGCTGACAGGTGGCAGAATCCAAGTGGTGTGACACCAGATTCCCAGCCTAGTAATCGAACTCCATAAACCATTCCTGACCTCGACAACTCACAATCCCAAGAGGGAAATGCCTTGTACATCAGCATCCCAGCACAAGAGAAGCATCCTAGGAAAAGCTCCTCACAGTACTCCCAGGGGGTAGTCAGGGCTGGGGTATCCTCTCCACTATGTGAATTGGGAAAGGAAAACTCAAATGGTAAATCATCTTCCTCCAGTTAGATGTCAACAGGTGACCAAGACTTGAGCAAGGAGAGGAGGGAAACAGAGGACTGTATCTGATTGAAAAGGAAAGCAGAACACATAAAACCAAGGCATGAGGTAGAACATTCCAGCTATAGCACTGTCATATTTTTGTTACTCAGTACTACCCCTTGGTTTCCAGGTATGACAGCTTTGGCCACTTGACAAATGTGACCTTCCCTACGGGCCAGGTGAGCAGTTTTCGAAGTGACACAGACAGCTTGGTGCATGTCCAGGTAGAGACCTCCAGCAAGGATGATGTCACCATAACCACCAACCTGTCTGCCTCAGGTGCCTTTTACACACTGCTGCAAGGTAAGCCAAGCAAGTCCGGGAGCCTTTGGGACACAGGGGGCCTTTGAGAGAAGATCCCTTCGTCAGAAGAATGAGGCTAGAAATGTTGCTTCAGGAGCCGCCCAAGAACAGGAAAGAATTATGATTTGTTTCTCTCCCTATTGCCACCTCATTTGCAAAACACATAAGGCGGAGTCCTGTAAATTCTCTCCCAGAAGCTTCAGAGTAATATTTCATTGTCCCATCCCATTATCATCAGAACAAGGGGGAGAGAATCCATTAGCTGCTAATCCAGGTGACCTCACCATTCTGCTATCTTAATGGCTTTCAGATTAAAAGACTTACACTCACTCTGATACAGGCTAGGACAAAGGACAAGAATAATTACATCTAATTATGAAGGGGATTTAGTCATGGAGAAGTCCTTCCTGAAGCCCATGTGAGGTTTGTACCTCTGCTAGGATTCCATAGAAAAGAGGCTTCTTCTCTGCATCTGTCAGATCCCCCCTGAGACAGATTGGTCTTTTAGTTTCAGGCAAATCTCATGGTGGGACTCTGCTGTTAGTTGTCTTGCCTCAACTGTTCTCATGGGATGCAGTGGCCCAGGGTGGGCTTGAAGTTTTATTGGATTTTGTAAGCATGAAAGGAAAAAAATAATAATCCCTAAAGAGCCCTGCCTGACTCTTTCCCACCCTCTGATAGCTCTTTCTTACCCCCAAAGGCTTTGCCACAAAGCAGTAGAAGGAGCTTTGGGCTGAAAATCAGGCCAAGTTCTAGTTCTGACTCTGCCACTATATCACCCACCATATTCCTCAGTTTTATTCTCCAGGAAAAGAAAGCAAGTTGAAGCTGTGTTGAGTGATGTGAGGCAGGACAGGGGTTGGGGGGAACCTGGGGCTCCTGTGCCCACTGTGCCAAATCCCACCACATGAACTGGAAGGAGTCAATCTTCTCTGAGCCTCAGTTTCTGGGTGTGGAAAATGGGGCTGCATTATAATACCTGCCTCATTGGCTGCTCAGATGATCTCTTTAGATGATATTTGTAAAGTAACTAGCATGGGCCAGGCACAGAGTATTGCTCAGTAAATACTTGTTGGGTTAATTGAGTAATTAATTAATTAGCAAGTAGCTTGAGTTACCATAAAAGAATAAATGTATATTTGTATAACAGCTTTTATTCGCAAAGGTAGTCCTTCACTTTTCAAAGAGATAGAGGAAAAATAGTGGTACTCAGAGAGAGAAAGCAAGCCCTGGCATTTCTTCCCCACCTTTAATAGTGGGTTGAGACACCCCGAGAATTTATCCCCTGGCAGGGTTACTGCCAGCAGAAGGTACCAGCTCCCAACCAGCCAGGGTCATGCCTGACCCAGAGTGGCAGGGCCAATGAGTACTCCAGACATGGTCCTTCAAGTCTGTTTTCTTCCCAGTGGCCAAGAATTGTATCGTCCATCCACTGCATCTTGCTACACCTACTTTGAGCATTTTCTTCCCCAAAGATTAAATCAGCCTTTTTATATTTAGGCAACTTTTAAAAATTCAAAAGTGCCATATCCCTCAATTTTAAAATGTACCATCGTTTTAATAGTAGTTTTTCAGGCAAAGGATAAAAAAGGACACACTGCTTAAAATACATAGCTGGACTGTAAGACACATTCCAATTTCAGAACATTGAGATGTGAAAAGGAAAAGTGCATCCTGGGATCCAGGAAAATACAGTACCTGTTTCCCCCTTTTGTACCTCTGCCAAGCTCCCTTTCCTTCTTGCACACCAGGCTCAGATGCTCGGCTTCACATTCGCCTCAGTAGAGTCCTTGTGAAAAACCCTTTCTGTTTCATCCTGTTTGAGCCATGGGAAGTAATAAGAAGCAGCTACTAATGAGCAGTGGCCTTGGGAAGTCACAGCCTGCATTAAGTGAGGTCATGTGACATGGGCCTCTGCAGATGCTTGGTCCATCCAAAGTCCCTGGTAATGGACATATGTGGATGCAGAAAGAAGCAGCTTTAAAAAGATAAATTGACATGTTTTTTCACTCTTCAGAGGGACTAAAATACAGATTGCCAGTGAATGATGCATAGCAACTTTGGGGCAGATTTTAGAATTCATATGTGCAAGGGGAAAAGTGTAGAAAGATAAAACAGGGAGGGAGTTTAAGAGAGGGGGACCAATTTGATGCCATTCTAGCAGAGAAGATTTGGTGAGGGTTTCCCATGAAAACTATACCCTTGGGACTTGACATAACCTGCATCATACCTAATCAAGCAAATATTTGCTGATTATAAAAGTAGAGCAATAAAGATACCTAACATTTTTGGAGCACTTATCAACTATAAAAGTATTATTTTTAGCATTTTATATTCATAGTCTTTTTTAATCCTGATAATAAGCTGATTAGGCAGGTCTTATTAATATCTTCATTATCCAAATGAAGTCAATGAGTAGTTAAGCAGCCTGTCCTAAGTCACACACCTGAAAGAGTATTTGGACTTGGATAAATAGGCTCCTTCACCCATTCTCTTGGCCACTAAAGACAAGAAAGAGAGCTTTTATTATTTTTTGTTTTTGTTTTTATTTTTATTGTTTTTAAGGAAGAGCTATTGAACAGCACTAGAAAGTTCACTATTACAGCTGTGTGAAATGGTGGGGGCAGAATGCATGTGATGGTGACCACCTCAGTGCCACACACAGTAAACTAGAAATAGCCAACATTTACATAGTACCACCTGCCAGGTCCTGCCCTTAGCTCCTTGTATTCATCTCGCTTCACTCTCAGAGCATCCCTGTGAAACAAGGGCACAGTTATTACCCCTATCTTACAGTGAAGCAACAGAGGCACACCAAGCCACGCATGTGGCCACGGTCTCACAGCAAGAACATGACAGAGCTGGAACCCAAGCCTATGCTCTTTCTGGGCGATGGTGCTCAGTGAGCACTTAGACATTGGGGAGTGTGTTCATTGCAGGATGGTGAACCCTGCACCCCTCAGCTGTGAGCCACTGATGAGGCCCACATAGAGGCTGAGAAGTGTACAGGAGGGGAAGGCATTCCTCTGACCAGAGGAACAGGGGGCATCTTGGGAGAAATGACATATGAGCAGAGCCCTGCAGGAAGGACTTGGAATAGCTTCCTCTAAAGACAGCAGAAACACAAGGAAGGACAAAGGAGTGAAATTCCCACACAAGCCCAGAGATACTGTTTCCATTTACAGAGGAGAACTCATGGTGCATTTTAAAGACGAACTTAACCTTTTTCTCCAGAAGTTTCTTTAGCTAAGGAGCCAAATTAAAATGTTTTAATTAGATTTAAATTTTCTAATCAGAGCTATTTTAAAACCATTGTCGTAACAATTTAAAATGTGTATGTATGCAACATTCTGTCAGTGATTTTAGTATTATTTTTTACATTATTATAAAGAACACTTTTATCCTAGGGTATATCAAAAGACTTAAAAATGTTCTAGTAATCCTACTTTTAGGAACCTATTTTGATTAATCCAAAATGGAAATTTTGGATTCTGATTTATCCAAAGAAAAACATTTTAATTGAAATATAATGACATACCTCAAATTTATCCTTTTTTATTAATATGCTGAAGCCTTCAATCTTTTATTTATTTATCTTTATGGGGTACAGGGATTAAACAGATGGCCTTGAGCATTCTAGGCAGGTGTTCTACCACTAAGCTATGCCCCCAGCCCCAAAGTTCACTCTTGCTGATAAAAGCAATTCAATGGCTTTTATCATATTTACAAAGTTGTACTGCCATCACCAATATCTAATTCTGGAATATTTTTAACACCTCAAAAAAGAAATCTCATACCTATTAGCAATCTCTTCTGCCCTGGCAACCATTAATCAACTTACTTTCTGTCTCTCTGGATTCACCTACTCTAGACATTTCCTATACATGAATTCATACATTTGGGTGCAATGTGGCACATGCCTATAATCCCAGTGACTCAGGAGGCTGAGACAAGAGGATCCCAAATTGAAGGCCAGCTTCATCAACTTAGCAAGACTTTATCTCAAAATAAAAAATAGAAAGGGCTGGGGTTGTATCTCAGTGGTAGAGCACTCCTGGGTTCAATCCCTAGTACCAATTAGCAAGTAAGTGAAAAAATATGTGGTCTCATACAACATGTGGCCTTCTGTATCTTCTTTCGTTTAGCATAATATTTGAAATATATTTATTTACACTGTCCAGTAATTGTGAAAAACTGGAAACACACTGAATACCTATTTGGGGCATGGTTAGATAAAGTATAGTACTTCCATATAATGGAATACTTTATAGTCATTAAGAAAAATGTTTATAAAAGTATTCATGGGTATGATATAATGCAGTGATGAGTCCAAAATTCCACAATTATTTAAAATTTTAAGTGTATTGGGAAATACCCTGAAATCTACAAATATGCAAAATATTTCTAATGCTCTTATTTGAGTACTGAGATTATGGATATTCTTGTCCATGTATTTTCCCAGTTTTCTTCAGTATCACATTTTACTCCTATGGCTGGGGGAATGCCCACCTCCATCTCCATCCCCAGCCCTCCTGAGCACCCGTGTTTTCCTCTCCTTCAGACCAAGTCCGGAACAGCTACTACATCGGGGCCGATGGCTCTCTGCGACTGCTGTTGGCCAACGGCATGAAGGTGGCACTGCAGACTGAGCCCCACCTGCTCGCTGGTACTGTCAACCCCACGGTGGGCAAAAGGAATGTCACGCTGCCCATCGACAATGGCCTCAACTTGGTAGAGTGGCGGCAGCGCAAGGAGCAGGCTCGAGGCCAGGTCACCATCTTCGGGCGCCGGCTGCGGGTGAGCAAGGCCTTGGAGGCCACTGCACAAGAGTGCATGCTGGGAGAGGATGAGGAGACTCTAAGAATCGGGTCTGTTCTCAAAACTCTCTCTGAGACCTTAGATTCCTCACCTGCAGAGGGAGGTTCTAAAGTAGGTACCACGTGTCATGAGAGGCTCCTGTGTGGTCTTTTCAGCTTTAACTTATGTAAGGATCTATGGCTTTGGAGTTATGTAGGAGGCGAATTTCCAGCTTATTGCTCCAAGTAAACTTGGGTTTGTCAGTCGTCTTAGAGCTTCAATTTCCTTCTCCATAAAAGGAGGAAGATAAAACCGATTTTACAAGTTGCTACAAGGATTAGAGGTAACGTGTGAAGTGTCTGATTTAGACGAGGTGGTCAAGGATAGCTGCTCTTCTTGTCAGTGCTATTATTGTAATTGTCAGTACTGTTGCTAATGTGTCCCAAAATTCTTTGTATCTCTTTGGAACCTAAGCCATGGTCTCTTTCCAGAAAGAGTGACTGTTCCTAAATGACCAAAATGACCTCACTATAACTGTCACTGCAGGGAACTGGCTTTGTGCTATGGCATATCAGAGCACCTTGCAGGGTGTGGATGCCCTGATTCAGTGCCTGTCTGCTCACCTCCCATGAGTAGAGTGTGGCTGTGGCCTGGGGGATCACGGCCCAGCAGTATTTCCCTCCAGATTCACAAAGGAAAGAACAGGCAGAGTCAGAGCTGGTGACCTAGGCCTGGCTTTCCATCCAGCACTTTGCAGACCACAGATGCTCGGTAGATGTTCACTGAGCTGAAGTGAACCACAGAGTGGAGCCAGATCTTCCCAACATCCCCAAGACCAGAGAAGCCTCCTTATAGCTGCACAGCTTGGGCTCCCTTCATTCCCTGCCTTTCCTCAAAGATAGCTCACCACCTAAGTTCCTTTTTTACATGTGGGGCAACCAAGGTCCAGAGAGGGCAAGTGATTTTTCCAGAGTCACATAACTAGGCTGTGGTAAAGATGACAAAGTAGGCCCATAACAGATACCAAAATGTTAAGTGACGTCCAAAAACTAGAACCAGGCTTCCTTTGTTCCCACCAACTCAGCCCAACACTCTGGTAACCATCTGATGTGGGAAACAGCCTCCTGCTAGTTCTCTCAGGAAGGCCTCACAGCTTTTGTTCTCAGGGGTCCGCCACCATCTGTGGCCCTCACTGAGACCCCACCAGAATTCTCAAGCAGCCCTTCCTGCACATCTGAGGCAGTGTGCAAAATGGGAAGTTAAACCCAGGTTGGCTTCCTGCTGGGCCACGTGTGTAGCCTCAGCAAATCCTCTGAGCCTCAGGTTCCTCTGAGAAACAAGACGACATATTGAAAGCACCTAGCCCAGTGCCATAGATCCCAGGTGCTCTATAAAGGGCAGCGATTAGTACTATTAGGATTTTTCTCTCCGCTGTGTGAACTGGACCAAAAGTTTCCCAGGCTTTAATTGGTCTCTCTCCCAGCCTGAGAGATGGATGGTGCTCCAGTCGAGTGGCCACATCTCGGCTTCCTCCCCAAATAAATGACCACCCACAGTGGAAGCATGTGGAATTAGAATGTTAGCCAGGTGTGCCTCCCCATAATGGAGCTCATTTTTTATATGACTGGGAACTTTTTTAATAAAGAAAGATGTAAAATAATCTCATTGCCGCCACTGCCGAGCACAGGAAGCATTAGGTTCTCCCCAGTGAGCTGCTTAATTCAATTTTATTAATTTTTGCCACAGAGGTACAACTCCCCTTCACTGGGGTCCCAGGGGGTGTCGGGGCAGCTGTGTGGGTGGCACCACCCTGGGGGCAGCCATAGGAGGCCCTTCCAAAAGGTGCCTTTACAAGGCCCCTGTCTTGTGGGTAGTGCAGCCCTGTCTCTGTGGGCCATCTCTGCAAGGAACAAGCGTCAGCCTCCAGTGCCTTTGATTTTTCACAGGAATTGTCTGCCACACTGTTTTTGCTTCTGCAATTGTGTTGGATTACCCCAGGGAAGGCAACCTTATTATAACCAGGCCATTCACCGCTAAAATCGTCGCAGTATCGTCATTATAAATCCTTATTTTCAAGGCCTTAGAACTTGAGTGGGGAGAGAGGGAGACATACACATCTCTCCTTTCTCTGAGATTGACCATGAACATTTGCTGTCATTTAATGGGAATAATCTCAATCATTTATCCAGTACCGTCTCTGTGTCTAGCATTCCACTATGTAATTTACTTAAGTTTCTCGGATCCTCACAACAACTCTGTGGTTACACAGAGGAAGAAACCAGGACACAGAGAGGGGAAGACACTTGCCCAAGGGCACACAGAAAAGCCTGTCACAAAGTTGAGGTTGGATTCTGGCCTTAATTCCTAGACCTGAGTGTGCCCTATCCCCCCACCCCACCCCACACACACACACTTTTTTTAAACTACAGAGGACCCCAGAGAGATTTCATTTCCTCAGGCCACGTGTGCCATTGTGCATTATGTGACCTAATTATCTGCTTTCCTCTTTTTTTAAATTAATTTTTATTGTAGGTTGTTCAAAACATTACATAGTTTATCTGCTTTCCTCTTGAGTCTTCCTACCTGTTGAACTTAACCGGTAACTAGTGGAGAAGACAGAATATGTGCCCAAATGTCCCATGAGGCCAAGTGGCCATTAGAGGGAGCCAGCATTTTAGTACCTGGCAGGGTTTCAGGGGCAGTCAGTGCCTAAGGGCCAGATCCAAGTACAGAAATAGATCCCCAAAGTATATTTCTTTACTAAACTACGAAAAACCTGATCTCCTACCTTTGAGGGAACTCTGTATTTCTGACTCTGCAAAGAAATTAAATTGCATACTGACCCAGCAGCTCAAGTGGAAACTGTACAAGGGGCTCCTGATTCTGGATTCAGGAGCAAAGCATTCTGAAGCTGAGACTGGACCCCAACCAGCCCAAGCCAGAGAAACTACCCTAGGCCCAAACACCCACTGCCTCCTAGGCCTCTAGAAGGAGGAAGAGGAGGGTGGGGGAGGAAATGATGATGTCTTGGGAGCTGATGGAGGTGATCACAAGCTCTGACTGTGGGCAAGGGCTGGAGAGTTCCCAGAGGCGTGGGAAGTCCAGGATCCTAAGAAGGCCAGGCTTTGCCCAGAGAACCACTGAGTGTCTATCAAAATGTCACAGTGGTGAGTCAGGTACAGACTCAGTGGTTCCCCAGCCATGAGATCTGCAGCAAATGCCTTCGCTTCTTGGGGCTTTGTTTTCATCAGTGTCAAACATAGCACAGTGTCCAGCACAGAATTGATGTCTCAGGTATTTTCTTTGCTAGGCCTACTTGGTGGCTCTGTTTTAAGGAGGGAGCCAAGAGAAATCTGCCTGTTTTTTTTTAAATATGTCCTCATTGAAAAATCACATTAGAAAATCATGCGGATCCTCTTCAGTCACAGCTGCCATGTGCTCAACATCTGCCTTGTCTGTCCTCCCATAATGCCCTGTGCAGTTGGCATTATCATTCCCATCTTTCAGATGAAACATCACAGCACCGACAAGTGACAGAGCCAGGAATCAAACCCATGGGTGTTGACACCCACAACCTGTGCTGCCTCCTCTACTCAGGAGCTTCTCAGCACAGGTGAGAGCTACATTGTCATCACACAAAATTCAGTGTCCAGGCTAATTTTCTTTATTACCCCTTCCCCAGGTTCACAACCGGAACCTCCTGTCTCTGGACTTCGACCGTGTAACACGCACAGAGAAGATCTATGATGACCACCGCAAGTTCACCCTTCGGATTCTGTATGACCAGGCAGGGAGGCCCAGCCTCTGGTCACACAGTAGCAGGCTGAATGGCGTCAATGTAACATACTCCCCTGGGGGCCACATTGCCGGCATCCAGAGAGGCATCATGTCTGAGCGAATGGAATATGACCAGGCGGGTTGGATCACATCCAGGATCTTTGCTGATGGGAAGACATGGAGCTACACATACTTAGAGAAGGCAAGTGTCTGTCTCCCTCCACCACTGTCCTTGCCATATAAAAGGTCAATCATTATGGTTTAACCCATGGTTGGACCTCGCTTGCTGACTTCAGTGGAATTAGTGTGACCCAGGCAGTCTTCCAAACGGGAGATAATCATTTTTCAAAAAGAAATGTTCAGGAAAATCAACCAGCAAGGGTCAGGGGCCCAAGAGGCATCTGGATAGATCATGGTGATGATGTGGCAGGTGGGGGTCCTAGGGAAGGAAACATGAAGGTCTTGCCTGAGAGAGTGGAAGTAGGAACAGGACCAAACACTAACTGGATTTACAGAACAGAACTCATGTTTCTGACATAGGGCCAGGTTCTGCTCTGAGGTCCAGCACTTGGTGCAATTCCATCATGGAGAACCAGGCAGAAGCCTGGAGATTGAAGCTTAGGCAGGAGGATTCATTTCATCCCAGGGACTAGAAATCAGAGATGACCTAAAATCAAAAGTTGGTCCCAAAAAGAGAAAACCATTGCTTTAATGACTAGATGTGTCTAGGCCTGTTATCTGCTGACTTTTTCCTGAAAAAAAAAAAAGATTCTGAACTTCATGCTCCAATTCTGGTACTCAGATCCCCACTTTGTTTCCTGCTCTTGGTCACCTGTCCAGGACCAGACTCTGTTTCCTCTGTGGTATGTGTTCCCTGCCTGTGCTGGGTGAGCCTCTCTTGAAAGCAATGTTCTGTGTTAAGACCGAAGGAGAGAACTTGAAGGTCATCCAACAAACGGAAAAGCCAAACCCAGGGGAGGGGGAGACATACCCAAGAGCCACACATTAGATCTACTGATAGAGGCCAGGTTCTCCCTATCACAGCCTGCCTCTGACCTGGTACCATATGAGCAATTGAGCAAAGCCTTCTGTACCCTTCTCAGACATGGTCTTGATGCTGTAGGCACAGGGGGTCCACAGAAGCTGCTCAGCCAGCAGATGACACCATGGGACTGTCTTTTAGAGAACACCTTGCTTGAGTAGGAAGGTTAATTTGAGAAGTCTGCTGCAAGGAAGCCTGTAGGGGGGCTGTTGAATTTCTTTAGGCCAGTGCACCCCAACCTTCCTCACAACCCACCACACACAGAAGTGATCAGGCCTGTGCCACACCAAGGACCTGCTCACAGAAGAAAGCAAATGGCCTGAGTGTTCTGGGGCCCAGCCCTGCCAGGGCCAATGGCCAGGGAACACCTCACCACAGTACATCCATAATAACCTGTTTGCTGCATCCTACGGCGCACAGGTTGGAAGGCTCTGGTTGGGCATCACCCCACCACTTTCCTGAGCCTTGGGTACCAGATGTAGCCTTCCTCCTCCTTCTCCTCCCCTCATCTCTTCGTTTTCTTCTCCCTCTAGTCCATGGTGCTGCTTCTGCACAGTCAGAGGCAGTACATCTTCGAGTTCGACAAGAACGACCGCCTCTCCTCCGTGACAATGCCCAATGTGGCCCGGCAGACACTAGAGACCATTCGTTCAGTGGGCTACTACAGAAACATCTACCAGCCCCCTGAAAGCAACGCCTCGGTCATTCAGGACTTCACGGAGGACGGACACCTGCTCCACACCTACTACCTGGGCACCGGCCGTAGAGTGATATACAAGTACGGCAAGCTGTCGAAGCTGGCTGAGACACTGTATGACACCACCAAAGTGAGCTTCACCTATGATGAGACAGCCGGCATGCTGAAAACCATCAACCTACAGAATGAGGGCTTCACCTGCACCATCCGCTACCGTCAGATCGGGCCCCTGATCGACCAGCAGATCTTCCGCTTCACCGAGGAGGGCATGGTCAACGCCCGTTTTGATTGCAACTATGACAACAGTTTCCGAGTGACCAGCATGCAGGCTGTGATCAACGAGACCCCGCTGCCCATTGATCTCTATCGCTACGATGATGTGTCAGGCAAGACAGAGCAGTTTGGGAAGTTTGGTGTCATCTACTATGACATCAACCAGATCATTACCACAGCAGTCATGACCCACACCAAGCATTTTGATGCCTATGGCAGGATGAAGGAAGTGCAGAATGAGATTTTCCGCTCGCTCATGTACTGGATGACAGTCCAGTATGACAACATGGGGCGAGTGGTGAAGAAGGAGCTGAAGGTGGGACCCTATGCCAACACTACCCGCTACTCCTATGAGTATGATGCCGACGGCCAGCTGCAGACAGTCTCCATCAATGACAAGCCACTCTGGCGCTACAGCTATGACCTCAATGGGAACCTGCACTTGCTGAGTCCTGGGAACAGTGCACGGCTAACCCCACTACGGTACGACCTTCGCGACCGCATCACCAGACTGGGTGACGTGCAATACAAGATGGATGAGGACGGCTTCCTGAGGCAGCGGGGTGGAGACATCTTTGAGTACAACTCAGCTGGCCTGCTCATCAAGGCCTACAACCGGGCTGGTGGCTGGAGCGTGAGGTACCTCTATGATGGCCTGGACCAGCGTGTGTCCAGCAAGAACAGCCACAGTCACCACCTACAGTTCTTCTATGCAGACCTGACCAACCCCACCAAGGTCACCCACCTCTACAACCACTCCAGCTCTGAGATCACATCCCTCTACTACGACCTGCATGGACACCTCTTTGCCATGGAGCTGAGCAGTGGTGACGAGTTTTACATCACTTGTGACAACATCGGGACCCCTCTTGCTGTCTTCAGTGGAACAGGCTTGATGATCAAGCAGATCCTGTACACAGCCTATGGGGAGATCTACATGGACACCAACCCCAACTTCCAGATCATCATCGGCTACCATGGAGGCCTTTATGATCCACTCACCAAGCTCGTCCACATGGGCCAACTGCATTAGGATGTGCTGGCTGGACGCTGGACTAGCCCAGACCATGAGCTGTGGAAGCACCTTAGCAGCAGCAACATCATGCCTTTTAATCTCTATATGTTTAAAAACAACAACCCCATCAGCAACTCTCAGGACATCAAGTGCTTCATGACAGGTGAGGACTGGGCTCCTTCAGAGGGTGGGACCCCCATTGCTCTGGTCAATTGGCAAGACCTAGTCTTCTTCTTCTTTTTTTTTTTTTTTTTTGAGAGAGAGAGAGAATTTTTTAAATATTTATTTATTTATTTATTTTAGTTTTCCGCGGATACAACATCTTTGTTTTTTGTTTTTTTTTAAATGTGGTGCTGAGGATCAAACCCGGGCCGCACACATGCCAGGCGAGCGCACTACCGCTTGAACCACATCCCTAGCCCCAAGACTTAGTCTTCTTAAGGAAACATTAACTTGACCTAAGGGCATCATCTCCCAAAGCATATATATTAGAAAAAACACTAGTTCAGAGAATACACTGGAAGTCAAGATTCTGGCATCAAATAAACTTGAAAGGGACACCATTCTTAAATATATTTCATAACACTTTTCAGTTTGTGAGAGGCTCTAAGAAGTCATAGTGAAGAGAGCTGTTTAATATATTTGCCCAATATTTCTCAAACTTATTTGACAATGAAAACCCCTTTTTTACCATGAAATCCTAATATCTTACTGGATACTTCCCTTGGAGTGCACTTTGGGAGTTTCTGATATAGAAATCAAACTGGCTCTGAGATTCTGATAAATCAGGTTAAGGTATGATTAAAATAAAATCAGTTCTTAATTTGTGATGATGGAATAGAAAACTCAGACTTTGGAGACAAAGCTGAGGGAAGGATCCGCCATTGCTAAGCTATCACAGGTTTGCAAAATTTTCTTAATGTCCCTGAATTCCAGTTTTCTGATCTATAAATTAAAATTAGAATATTCACCCTGACTCTAAATAGGCAAATATGCGTATGAAAAACCTTACAGCAACAACTAAAAACAATTAAAAATAAAAAATAAAATAGATACATAACTAATAATCAGTAGTAAAGATAAAATAGAAGATGAAGCGAAAAATCCAACAATTGCATGAAAAGTAACAAGGAACACATGGAAAAAAATAGAAAAAAAATACTTACCTACCACCTAGTTGCAAGGGTAAAATGAGATGTATTTCATATCAAACACAGTGCCTGACTCACGTTGGTTCCCTTTCCTTTTCTCTCTAATTGAAAAAGTGAGCTTTGATTTCCACTGTTGTGAAACTGATTTGAATATAGTATCCAAAGGGTCCTGCAGGCAGGGATGTCTCCAGCAGCCACAGTTCTCCCAAGCAAGTAACTATGCCCAGGTCAGCCACAGAGAACCTCAAGTGGCAGTGGCTGTGGGGCATGGATAAAGCCAGAATGTCTTATATGAGAATGTGTAGTGGGCAAAAATTGGGTGTATCCCAGCTTGCAAACATAATAGTCTCCAATCGTTTATCCTGTGACACAATCCTCTGGCCCTCTCTCTTAGGACAGTTTTCTTCATTCAGTAAATGTCTCCTCTGTGCATTCATTGTTTTAGGCACTAGAGATAGAAAGAGGACCCCTGCTGTCCATAAATTCACACTGTAAGGCAGGTGACAGTTGCTGTCCAGTGTGGGAGTCCATGGTGAGGATTTGCCGGGAAGGCCAGTGCAGCTCAGAGGAGTCCTGGGGAGGCCTCACAGAGAGCTGACACTTGGGGCTATTTTTGAGGGTTTTTTTTTAGGTAGTGAAGAGAAATGCGTTCCAGGGAGTGGGAACAGATGTACAGAAGTGTAAAGAGGGCATCATGTATAGCTCCCAAGAGTGTCCCTATGGACATGGCTTCCTGGCCCCAAACTTGGCGTCCTCATCTGGACCCTGTTTCTGCTCACAGCATGGGAGGATTCCTTTTTTCAGGAAGGAACTCCAGGTTGTTGTATTAAAAGCAAAAGTCTCAAGCATGGGCAAGAATTGAGAACACGGTGATACACAGGTGTGATAAAAACATACTTGGATCCCCGAGATAAACACGAATATCCTGACAGTGTTTCCAAGCATTCACTATGTTCCACTTGGCCGCTAGCTCTAGAGAAACTTGACAGATTGAGATGACATTTCCATTACATCCGTCTACATTGAGCACACCCCCTGCCTCACCCTCCAGTGAGTTTCCTGTGAGACATTTTGGCAGGTTACTATAGCTGGAAAACACTGGTGAAATAGGACATATACTTTCTATCAAAAAATCATTTCAGATTGCCAAAATATTATTATCCCCCCCTTTTTCTTTGTATACCACCAATGCATATGGTCTCCTTTCAGAATAGCATTAGCATGACTAACTGCTCTATGCCAGGCCCTTGCAGACTTGATCTCCTTTAAACTTGGTGATAACTCTAAGATTACTTCCATTATCTCCGTTCTACAGATGGGACATTCAAGGCTCCAAACAATGAAGTGTTGCCCAAAGTCACTTAAACTGGGGCTCTCTGGCTCCAAAACACTTCCCAGGACAATCATGCTGGTCTCCAAATCCTGTTTTTAAGAAAACAATTCAGCTGGGACTATAGCTCAGTTGGTAGCGTGCTTGCCTCACATGCATAAGGCCCTGGGTTCAATCTCCAGCACCACAAAAAGTAAATAAATAAATAAGAAGTTTCTAAGAAAGCAATTCACAAAGGATAGGAAGGGCAGCAGAATACAACAGACACTAGTATGGCAATATATAAATCAATGGAAGTGTATCTGATATGATTTTGCAATCTGTATACGGGATAAAAATGGGAGTTCATAACCCACTTGAATCAAAGTGTGAAATATGATATATCAAGAACTATGTAATGTTTTGAACAACCAACAATAAAAAAAAGAAAAGAAAAAAGAAAAAGAAAAAAAAGCAATTCACCACCCAAGGGGGTACCTGACACTTTCAAATTGGGTTTTAATTTCCAAGTCAGTTAAATCCAATTATATATTTCAAGTCAGTCAAATATTATTATATGTTTTGCTAAGAATCTAGAACAGACTCAAGCATAATGCTGCCTTCATGGAATGCATGGCCCAGGGCTGCTTTTATCAAATGTCTTTGTGAACCCACCATGAGAATAAAATTTTTATATCACAGTAAGACACTAAAACAAAAGGCTTGCAAAATAATCCGTGTGATATGCTCATATTTTCTAGTCTAATCTACTCCATTTCAGGAAATATGCTTGTCATGACCCACAAAATTGTTTTTACTTACATAGTAGGTCCTATCCCACAGTTTGAAAAACAGTGGTGTACAAGAGAGGTGCCAGATAAGCAGTCAAGATTTTAGCAGATCGCTAATGAGAAACCAAGATACTACTCTCACTAAACCTGACCTTTTTATTTCTGTGTAGGCTATACGCATCCTCACTTCCAGCAACAATGACAACAACAACAACAAAAATCTCTTTCTCCAAAGATTTCTTCAGGGTTCCTGACATACACTCCAATCAGGAAGGCATAGGTCACATAACAACCCTTGAAGCAATAACTAGGGCTGGAGACAGCACACACTCATTGACTCAGCCTGGGTCACAAGAGCCATTACTGATTCAGCTTCCCTAGAACTACATGAATACTCATCCCCCACTCCCACCCCACATCAACACCCCCACCCAAAAAAAGAAGGCAGAATGGGATGCTGGGAATATGACCAAAAAATGTCAACCCAGATATAATGTATATATCATTGCACTTAATCTTCACTTGAAGCCTGGGAGTGGGGAATAGTGACCCCATTTGCAAAGGCAGAAAGTGAGGTTCAGAGAAGTAAAGTAACTGGCTCACTGAGACATGGCAAGGCTGGCATTAGAACTCAAAACCCTTGTTTTAAAATTAGAATATACTTTGTAAAGAACAAAGCTGTGTACCTGCAAAAGGATTAGTAGAGCTTGCATTTCATCATCCTACTTGGCCCCACCTGCACCACTGATGTCTGGGTTAAGATGGGTTAAGAGGAGGCTTTTGTTGTTGTTTGGGTTTTTTGTTGTTGCTGGTGGTGGTGGTGGTGGTTTGGGTGGTTGGTTGACTTTGGTACTGGGGACTAAGCTTTTTAACTGGAGGGAAACACCCATCTCTAATGTTGTTACAATTCTCAGCTCTTCAGAAAAAGCACAGTAGGAACACCAATGAGAACATATATCTTCACAAAAAGGAAAGATGTGTGACAGGAATTTGCCACCTCCCCTCACTCTCACTTGTAATTAAGGCCCAGCCCTCTTCTCAGCCCCCTGCTTTCCTGGGAATTCATGACATTCCAGAGAGAAGCTTTCTTTACAACTACAAATTCAGGTGCAAGTTCTCAGCCTCAAACAAAATGACTTTGTAAGGTTTCTTCCCCTCCTCTTCTGTTTGTTTAAATTTCCAAAAGAACCATCTGCCACGAGTCAGAGAATCAGAGACTCTTAGAAACTCAGTGAGGAAAGAGACTCTGGAGAACAGTTGATCCAAGTCCCAACCTTTATAAATGAGAAAATGAGGGTTCCAGGGTGTGGAGGCATGGGGCTGGGAAATAAAGAAAACCCTCTGGGAGGCAAGAATTGAGTCAGCCACTTCAAATATATTAAATCCAACAATTTATGTACAGATTTGGAATAGCTCCCGCTATATGACAGTTGCCCCCAAATGATAACACTATCAGTATTCTTCTCCACGGCATGGCTAAAACCATTTCTATTGTCAATATGCAAACAAGAAACCTAAACCTCAGAGAAGTTAAGTAAACTGTCCAAGGTCATGTAGACTATGAGCTGGGAAGCCAGAATTTGGACCTGGGTTTTTGTCTGGCCTCAGTTACCACATTCTTTCCCTTCTGTGATCCTACCTAATAAGGCCCAGGTGAGAAACGGAACCTGGATTTCTAAGCTTCCCCTTTACCACCACTTGCCTGTACCTCCTGCTTCCACACCAGCAGAGGGTCCCAGGGACAACTAAAACTAAAATGAAAACAAGCTTGAGATCCTTGAATGAGAGAGAAATGTGATACCCCACAGTGACAGGGACACAACTGTTGACCCCATGGGCCATCCCACCTCTGTGCATCCCACCTCTGGAATGAACCCTGCACCTGCTGGGAGAGGTAATTTCCAACTAGTACCCTGCCTGTGGGATTAGATCCTCAAACTCAGTGTACAGACTGGAAAATGAAAGCACAGGGAGGTTGAGTGGCTTCCTTGGGCTGTCAGGAAATAAAAGGCAGGAGCACAGGGAAACTGATCTCAGTACAGGTCATCTCCATGCCCAGTGGCACTTTGGCCATGAGGCTTTCATCCCTGCAAGGGAGGTAAGAAGAGAGTGGCCGTTTGTTTCTCAGTGAATTTTCTCTTTGCAAGTCAATCATTAAAATCTTCCTCTGGATCTGACCATTCTTTTGTTTCCTTTTAATGACTGGTCTGGTCAAAGAGGAGGCTCTTCATCCACAACAGTTGTCCCTGAGTACGAAGCTGGAGGTCCCAGGGGTTGGTGTGAGAGTGGAAAAGGATGTCTGGAAACCTAGGTTCTACCTAAGTGACATCTTTCCTGGGTACACATCTGGGAGGAGAGTCACTGGGTCCCAGGAACGCCTGGGGCTTTAGACCATGAAACCATTTTCCAAAGTGTTTGTAACAGTCACTTCTTCCACCAGCAGTCCTCCATGCCCCCACCCCACCTGCAGCCTCTCTAGGTGTTGAATTAGGATGAGTGGCATCGGAAGGCACTTACTTCATGGGGATGTTTCTGCTTCTCTCACACTCAGATGTCAATAGCTGGCTGCTCACCTTTGGATTCCAGCTGCATAACGTGATCCCTGGATATCCCAAACCAGACATGGATGCCATGCAGCCATCCTATGAGCTTGTGCATACACAGATGAAAACCCAGGAGTGGGACAACAGCAAGGTAACTCCTCAGACAGCACCTCACACCTCAAGCATTTCAACATTGCAGGAGGGTCTTGCCAGCTTTGCAGGAGAGCTGGGGTCAGTGATGGAAACCAAGGCTCTACAGGGCCTGCCAGAGAACATTTCAGCAAACATTTAGCAACTCTATTGCTAGGCAGGCCACTGGAACCCAGCTGCAGGGACACACAGATGTTCAGAAGCCATATGAAGGCGCTTTGTGTATCACAATAAGTGTGGTGCTGCGCCCCTCCCCTGACTCAGGCAATGGCAAGGCCCTACTGAGGTGGATGGCGCAAGGCGTCCATCCTCTGGAGGAGCGCAGTATGTTTCTGGGAATGGGCTGATTTGTTTTTGTATTCCTTTAATAAGTATAGTTGTGACTTCTCGTATGACCATTGAGTATGAAGGAAAAAACTTTCCCAATAATGCAACTACTTCTAAAGAATGGATCTGTTTGCTCTAAATGCAATGATTCAGCTGTGGAGTGTAAATTGTTAATGTCTAATGAAAAACTCCCTGTATTCCTGTCAAGGAAGTTTTTGAGAAATTAAATTAAAATCTAGAGAAGAAAAATTAATGTTAAGAAGACAGATTAGTGCTTAGTACTGGGCAACTTGTTCTTGTTCCTGTGCACAATGGTTTGTGCTCTTACTCTTGTTTGATTAAAATTAATAACAAGTCAACCACTTGCCATAACCATGGCACCGGTTCCAGTCAGTAAATCAAGAAAGAATAGTCAAGGTATAGGCCAATAGTTTGGGACATTTGTAACTATTATTAAAAGTTAACTAAGCAAAAACAGCTCAAAGCAAAACACGAACTGAAAGTACAAATGTTTGCTTATGTATAAGCCAAGATACATTCTTCTATTCTGATTGTAGCTAGGTAATATTTTGTTTCTTTGAATAATGATTCCTGTTTTGTAACCACAAAGTACTGTGAGCCTGCCAAAATGAAAAGTATATATGATCAAGTTCACAAGTAAAGATGGGGATCAACACCTGCACTTTGGTGTCTGTGTTGTTTCTCCACCCCTCTTTCGCCGACTCCTCACCATCCGTTCGTCTCCTGAGACCCCCTGTTGGAGCTGGTCTCCGACATCTGGCGCCCCCCGAACAGGGACGATCGGTAATCCGTAAGTCTGATGCATTCATTTCATTCAGAAGTTTTCGGGTGAGGATAGGATTCTTACCTAGGGTACTGCAGACCCCTTAGCAAGGTGCTAAGTAAGTGAAGGGTAAGTAATCAGAGAACTTATTTTGAGAAGTCATGGGCCATAAAGAGTCTAAAGAAAGAGGACTCTTTATTGATATAGCTAAGCATATACTCCATAAACGGGGCATTTCAGTTTCTTCTAAGCAGTTAAGACATTTTTTTCATTTTATTCAAGAATGCTCTCCTTGGTTCCCTGAGGAAGGAACCTTAAATTTAGAAATATGGAAAAAACTAGGTAAAGAGATGAAAGTTTATTATGATCATCATGGGCCAGAAAAGATTCCTGTAGATGCTTTTGCATTATGGAATGTTTTTAAAGATGCTTTGGATCCGACCCATGAGGCAGTTTGTTTGGCTCGTCAAGTGACTGAGTCTGAACAAACCCCCTTAATTGAGGCTGCTGCTACATCTAGATTTTACAAAACTACATTCCCTCAAAAACAGTCTCAATCTGATGATGAACAAGGGGATGAAGGGGAGGATAAACAACTTTCTCCTCAAGATCAGGAGGACTTAGAGGAGGCTGCAGCTCGATATCATAACTCTGACTGGCCACCCGATTTGTTAGTTTCTGTGTCTCCAGAGCCTCCTTAGAGCTTTAAATAAAACTATGGAAACTATGGGAGCCTTACAACTGGGTCTCCCATCTCCTACTGCTATAACTAAAAATCATAACATAGTGGTGATAGACTTATAAGATTGCTTCTTTACAATTCATTTAGCCAAAGAAGATTGTAAACATTTTGCTTTTAGTCTGCCTTCCTCTAATTTACAAAGACCTTATCAAAGATTTCAATGGAAAGTGTTGCCTCAGGGAATGAAAAATAGTCCCACCTTATGTCAAAAGTTTGTTGATGCAGCCTTAGTCTCCACGAGAAGTAAGTTTCCTTCTGGATATATAATTCATTATATGGATGATATTTTATTAGCTCATGCTGATTATTTGATACTCCAACAAATACTTAATTTTATGATTACGAGTTTACAAGACTGGGGATTAAAAATTGCTCCTGATAAAATTCAAACTCAGGCTTCTTTTTCTTACCTAGGAAGATTAATTAATTCCAACAATATAACTTCTCAAAAAATACAGATTAGGGTTGATTCTTTACACACTTTAAATGATTTTCAAAAACTTCTTGGGGATATTAATTGGATTAGGCCTTACTTAAAATTAACCACTGCTGACCTTAAACCTTTATTTAAAAATTTACAGGGAGATTCAAATCCAAATTCACCTAGACAATTATCTCCTGAGGGAAAGAAGGCTTTATTTAAGGTGGAGAAGGCTATTTCAGATCATTATTTACAACAAATAGACTACAATAAGCCCTTGATGTTAATAATCTTACAGACTTCACACACTCCTACTGGATGCCTATGGCAGGATGATCCTTTAGAATGGATTCATTTGCCTTCTACTCCAAAAAAGATTAATATTTCGTATCCCACCCAGGTGTCATTATTAATTTGTAAAGGTAGACTTCGAAGCAGAGAGCTCTTTGGACGAGATCCATCCTCCATTATTATTCCATATAAAAAGGAACAATTAGATTTCTTATTAAATGTTAATGATGAATGGCCTATAGCATTACAGGGATTCTATGGAGAAATATTGTTTCATTTGCCTAACCACCCATTACTACATTTTATGACTAAGGTAAATAATATTTTTCCTAAAAACTTTTCTCATGTGCCCCTCGATCAGGCTTCTCTAATTTTTACAGATGGATCCTCTAATGGAATAGCTGTTACTATTATAGATGACCAAGAGCCAATAGTTCAACAAACAACTGAAACCTCTGCTCAAAGGACGGAATTAATTGCTATTATAACTGCTTTTGAAAAGGTTACACAGCCTTTTAATCTTTATACTGATTCCCAATATATAGTTAATCTCTTTCCAGCCATAGAAACATCTTCTTTGTCCTCTCATTCATCAATTATTAATATATTACAAAAGTTACAAAAATTAATATTACAGAGATCCTATAATTTTTTTATTGGACATATTAGAGGACATTCTAACTTACCTGGACCTTTAGTGGCAGGAAATGCTAAAGCTGATTTATTAACTAGGACTGTTTATAACGTTATTGAACAAGCTACTAAAGATCATCAATTACATCATCAAAATTCTGCTGCTCTTAGAGCACAGTTTCATATAACTAAAGAACAAGCTAGACAAATTGTTAAACAATGTCAAATCTGTCCTACTCACTTTCCTTCTCCACAGATGGGTGTCAACCCTAGGGGTTTATTACCTAACAAATTGTGGCAGATGGATGTTACTCATATTCAAGAGTTTGGAAAGTTATCTTTTGTTCATGTTTGTGTAGATACTTTCTCACATGTTATTTTTGCTACAGCACGTACTGGAGAAGCTTATAAGGATATTGCCCAACATCTTTTTGCCTCCTTTGCATATATGGGATTACCTCTTCATATTAAGACAGACAATGCTCCTGCTTATATTTCAAAAACCTTTAAACACCTATGTCAGACACTTAACATAGTTCATTCCACAGGCATCCCCTATAACCCACAAGGACAAGCCATAGTGGAAAGAGCTCATCAGACCTTAAAATCTCAAATTAATAAATTAAAAGAGGGGGAACTACATTATAGCTCTCCTCATCAAATTCTTCAACATGCTCTATTTGTTATTAATCATTTAAATGTAAATGATTCTAAATTAACTCCAATGCAACGTCATTGGTCTGAGCAAACAGTAACTCAAAAACCTTTAGTTAAATGGAAAGATCTTCTTACTGGACAGTGGAAAGGACCTGATATTCTCTTAACATCGGGGAGAGGATATGCTTGTGTGTTTCCACAGGACGCTACTTCACCTTTGTGGATTCCAGATCGACTCATCAGACATTATGACTCACCCATATCACAGATGGAGGTTCCTCCCCAAGCCATACCCAAGGATGCCATCGACCCAGGATGAAGAACTTGCCGAGGACATGACTAATCTTCACATTCATTCCCCCCTGACAGGCACGAGCAACATTGACATCAAAATTACCATCCTGGGATCAAATAAAACATCTGACCAGTCAGGCACAAAACTTGGTTGTTAGCCAAGGTGCCTCTGCCTCTCCTGAAAAGGTGTTTCTTGCTATGCTAGCACTCTTATCCTGTCAGGTATCACTGATTTCTGCTAATCAATCTTATTGGGCTTATTTTCCTGACCCTACTCTTTTAAGAGTTACTGATTGGGGAAAACTTAATATTAAGGTGTTTACTGATAATCCTGATTTGTTAGGAGGGATTTCTGATTCCCTTATTCCTCATAAGATGTCCTATAATATTGATTTCAAGGGTTTAATAGAAGAGACTCCTATTTACTTTGCTACTGATAATAAATTCATCCCTCAAGGATGTATGCCTACTAATTATAGACAATATTTTACTGATTGCCCTCCTGGCTTCCCAGACATGGATAATAAAAAGAGGAGCCTTTGGCTCCTCGAAATGGTTTCTTTAGGATATTATATAGTTAATGAAACCTATGTTAATAAGACATTACCTGAAGCCATTGATCCATGTGGATTAAAGAATAACAAAAAAGATTTTTATTGGAATAATATGATTGATCCTTGGGAAGAATTTCCTCATTGGTTTCAATGTGAATTTATACAAAGGGCACAAGTCTTTCAGCCTAAGTCTTCAGATGTTAAGATCTATGATTGGTCTGCTTCTGCCCCTCATTTTGATTATAAAAATTATTTTAAGACTAAATCTCAAAAATTTAATCATACTGAAGGAATGTATACAAGTTCTCCTATTCATAGATGGTTCTCACCTGGTTGGGTCACTCCCATATTTCAGAGTGAGCTCCCTAATGGAAAGGTTTCATACTTCCCAGATCTCTTTAGATTAATAGCAGCTACTAATATGGTTCTTTTAACCAGACCTGGTAAAACTCCAGAACCTTTCAATGTTCGTGCTTGCATTAATGCTCCTCATGCTATTTTAGTAGGTAATAATAATACCTTGACAATTAATCGTAATAATAGTGTTTATTCTATTTCCTGTGATCAATGTATGTTAACTAATTGTATACATGCTAATCTTCCAAAAAACTACACTACTTTTATAATTATACATCAGCCTTCCTATGTAATGATTCCTGTCCTTCTTAATGATGATTGGTATGATGATGAAGGGTCACAAATTCTTAAAAATTTTAATGAATTAATTAGACCTAAGCGATTTGTTGCAACATTAATTTTAGGAATTACAGCATTAATAGGAATTATTACTTCTTTAGCTTTATCTACTACAGCTTTAGTTAAAGAAATTCATACTGCTCATCATGTTAATGATTTATCTCATAATGTTTCATTAGCATTAGCTATTCAAGAAAAAATAGATAAGAAATTGGAGGCCCGAATTAATGCCTTAGAGGAAGCTTTATTATATGTAGGAAACCAGATTCAAAATATAAAAACTCAAATGACAACCAAATGTCATGCTAATTTCAAATGGATCTGTGTTACTCCCTTAAAATATAATCAAACTAAATATGGATGGAATCAAGTACAAACTCATTTATTAGGGATCTGGAATAAAACTGAAATAGGCCCCAATATACAAGATTTACAACAACAAGTAAAATATATAAGTAAGGCTTATTTATCTACTGACTCTACAGCTGACTTTGCTGCAGATTTATACAAAAATGTACAAAAAACTATTTCCAATAGTACTTGGTGGTCATATATGATTAATATTGGTTTTGGCTTTTTATTCATTGTTCTTGTTTGTCTCATTCTTCCAATCCTCTTCAGACTTGTCTGGAAATCAATCAAAAGCATCTCCGTCCAAATCGAACACCTCAAATTAAAAAATAAAAAAGGGGGAAATGCTGCGCCCCTCCCCTGACTCAGGCAATGGCAAGGCCCTACTGAGGTGGATGGCGCAAGGCGTCCATCCTCTGGAGGAGCGCAGTATGTTTCTGGGAATGGGCTGATTTGTTTTTGTATTCCTTTAATAAGTATAGTTGTGACTTCTCGTATGACCATTGAGTATGAAGGAAAAAACTTTCCCAATAATGCAACTACTTCTAAAGAATGGATCTGTTTGCTCTAAATGCAATGATTCAGCTGTGGAGTGTAAATTGTTAATGTCTAATGAAAAACTCCCTGTATTCCTGTCAAGGAAGTTTTTGAGAAATTAAATTAAAATCTAGAGAAGAAAAATTAATGTTAAGAAGACAGATTAGTGCTTAGTACTGGGCAACTTGTTCTTGTTCCTGTGCACAATGGTTTGTGCTCTTACTCTTGTTTGATTAAAATTAATAACAAGTCAACCACTTGCCATAACCATGGCACCGGTTCCAGTCAGTAAGTCAAGAAAGAATAGTCAAGGTATAGGCCAATAGTTTGGGACATTTGTAACTATTATTAAAAGTTAACTAAGCAAAAACAGCTCAAAGCAAAACACGAACTGAAAGTACAAATGTTTGCTTATGTATAAGCCAAGATACATTCTTCTATTCTGATTGTAGCTAGGTAATATTTTGTTTCTTTGAATAATGATTCCTGTTTTGTAACCACAAAGTACTGTGAGCCTGCCAAAATGAAAAGTATATATGATCAAGTTCACAAGTAAAGATGGGGATCAACACCTGCACTTTGGTGTCTGTGTTGTTTCTCCACCCCTCTTTCGCCAACTCCTCACCATCCGTTCGTCTCCTGAGACCCCCTGTTGGAGCTGGTCTCCGACAGTGTGGAGTTTCACAAAAATAAAAATCCTCTGTCAATATCTGGGCAAAGGTGCAGGGGGAGAAAGTGTGTTCTAAATACAAATGTGATATTTTTTGAGTACCTAATGCACCTGGCCTCGTGTGAGGTATTCTGCATACGTTAACTCAAAAATATCCCACTGTGTAACTGTTCTCGATTTACAGATTTAATGCCTGAGGGTTTTCGATACCACACAGCAAGGAAGGGATTCAAACCAGGTTTCTGTTCTGTGTCATCTTGCTGAGTGCCGGGCCTGGTATACTGTAGGTGCCCCAAAAGCATTATTTTTTTTGTCTTCCCTTTATGACCCCATTTCAAATACAGAATTATACAGCTGGAAAGATCTTTAAAAACAGTCTAGCCCCACCCGCTCACTCTTTGCATTCATTTTTCCCCTTCTCTGTCCCTTCTTTTCCATTGCCATTCATAAATTCTGTACTAGAAGCGGACTCCATGCCCAGCCCTTTGCTGTGCCTAGTGAGTGCAGAGATGAATAGGACTTTGAGGGGATCCTAGCCTGGAGGACAACAGGCTGTGGAGGAAAGTGGGGTTGCCAGATGGTGTCCTGCTAGTGATTGGAAGCTTTTGCATCCCTATTTCTTATTTCAGACTGATTCCTTTAGGCCTCAACTTAGCCGTCTGTATTGTCCTCTTTCTGCCAACACCTGCTCCCCAGCACCACGGCCCTGCCCCAGATGTCCCAGCATCTGCAGTCCCCAGGGATGATTCTAGAGCGTAGCTCTTCCTCCCCCACCAGGTTCCCTGCTGTATTCCTCAGTCCCTGTCTCTGACTGCCTGTTTGCCAACCTCGCCTGTCAATGCATTATTGATTTCCGCCCTTGCAAGCATCGGAGATCTTTGTTGTTGAGCACTCCAGCTTTCGTGAAACTCTAGGAAATAATTGTTCACAGACAGGGTTCTATTAATTATAAAGAGGACTTAATTTCAGTGAGAGGCTGATGGGCCTATTTCTAAAGCCATTTCCCTGAGTTTCCTGATGAGGCCCTGGAGCCATCCCAAACATGGCTTCCCTGATCTCCAGAGCCATGGAAGGGACAGTAGATGATACATCAAGTTGGCAAGGCCCAGCCTGTCCACCAAAGCAGCCAAGTGCGAGAACACCTGAGGACCCCCAAGGAAGCACAATAGAGGCCCTTCTGGCAATTTATCTGTATACATGGTTAAGAGCAATAAAGCAGAGTAAGCACATTGATTCAGATCACCACTTTTCCTCTTTTTCTGCATTTCTTGCCATTCTCCCCCTAATATCACCCCTCACATTCTTCAAGTCCCAGCTGAAGCATGAACCTGTCCTCAAAACCCACCTTCTCTTTGTCCTCTCCCTTCAGGCTGGGATACTTCTGAGCCTTGTTTCTCCCTATAATAACAGCCCTTGAAACCGAGCTTCAAGAATCAGACAGAACTGGGTTTGAATGTTGACTTGATGTCAGTCATATAACTATAAACTATTTATAACTTCTTAGAGCCTTGGTTTCTTTCATTTAAAAGTAAAATTGGAATTATAAAATATCCACTACATAAAGTTATTATGATGATCAAAAGAGACAGTGATAATTATTTAGCTTAAAAGGCAAGAAATGTTAGCTATAGCTCCTATTATTATCTCTCTTAGACCACCAGTGGTCACATTTGATGGCAATCATTATTGTCACATCTGACTTTCCCCATGAAACAATGAATTATTTTGGGGCAAAGGTGATGTCTGACTTATTTGAGTACCTCCAGTGCCCAGAAAAGGACCTGGCCCAGAATAGATGCTCCTTGAACAGTCTCTGAATCGAAGGGTATGAATGGTGGATAATGGACAGCTAGCCATCTTGTGGTCAGCAGTAGAGATACAGGCTACTGGTTAATAAATATGTACAGACTTGATTTATTTAAGTGGATTTTCCATATTCTTGTGGTTTGCTTTTTCCCTTTGTCTTATTCTCTCTCTCTTGTTCTCTTTCTCTCTCTCTCTCTGTCCTCATCAGTCTATCCTTGGGGTACAATGTGAAGTGCAGAAGCAGCTCAAGGCCTTCGTCACCTTAGAACGCTTTGATCAGCTCTACGGCTCCACAATCACCAGCTGCCAGCAGGCCCCTGAGACAAAGAAGTTTGCATCCAGTGGCTCAGTCTTTGGCAAGGGGGTCAAGTTTGCCTTGAAGGATGGTCGAGTGACCACAGACATCATCAGTGTGGCCAATGAGGATGGACGGAGGGTTGCTGCCATCTTGAACAATGCCAACTACCTAGAGAACCTGCACTTCACCATTGACGGGGTGGACACCCACTACTTTGTGAAACCAGGGCCTTCAGAAGGTGACTTGGCCATCCTGGGCCTCAGTGGGGGATGGCGAACCCTGGAGAATGGGGTCAATGTCACCGTGTCCCAAATCAATACCATGCTTAACGGCAGGACTAGATGCTACACAGACATCCAGCTCCAGTATGGGGCACTGTGCTTGAACACCCGCTATGGGACGACGTTGGACGAAGAGAAGGCGCGGGTGCTTGAGCTCGGCCGGCAGAGAGCTGTGCGCCAGGCTTGGGCCCGAGAGCAGCAGAGACTGCGGGAAGGGGAGGAGGGCCTGAGGGCCTGGACAGAGGGGGAGAAGCAGCAGGTGCTGAACACAGGGCGGGTGCAAGGCTACGACGGCTTCTTCGTGATCTCTGTCGAGCAGTACCCAGAACTGTCGGACAGCTCCAACAATATCCATTTCATGAGACAGAGCGAGATGGGCCGAAGGTGACAGAGAGGGCCAAGGCCTGGACTTCTTGCCAAAGACAGCTACTCTTTTGTGGCCACATACCTGACTGTGTTGTACTTTAAAAAAAAAAATCCTTTTTTTAACAAGTGCAGAAAACAAACAAAAAGATACTGGTTGCATTGTTAATTCATGCAACATTCTTTTTTTTAAGAAAAGAAAAAGACACAAATTTGGCCTTCACACATTTTTTGCAAAGAACAGAAGGTTTTTTTCTTTTTCTGTAGTGTGATCACAATGAAAACTCTGTCTTTTGTTCCCCTTCTCCTTGAGGAATTTTTCCTGTTGTTCGGGGTATGTTTCTTCTCTCTTTGGGGCACACATCTAGAGTGTGTCCTTGTCTGTCCCTAGGTACCCAGTGTGATGTGAGACATGAGTGTCTGTGCTAAGGTGTCTCATGTGCGCCCCTTTCTTTCTTCTTTGACAGGGGGTTGTGCAGGAGTGGGGGTGCAGAGTGTAATGGGCCTGGAGGAACTCAGGAGCTTTTGCTGGGTTTCCTGCAGGGGACTGGTGGCTTTTTACTCACTGTGTTTTGTACCTCCAGAGGACCACACATGGTTACATCTTGCTCTGGAAAATGTCATGATGTTGTTCAGCACCTTTTCAAGCTGCCCCAAACTCCTGTCCAGGCTTTATATTTTAATGCTAAATGAAACCCTCTTCCCCTTTTGCAAATTTCGTGTAGTTGTTGGTGCCACCCCCATACTGGGATAGAGAACACGTCTCCCCACTCCTTCCCCCAGTCTGGTAACATAACATCCTGGGGCTATGAGCCCCATCCTCTCCAAGAGGTGACAGCACCCAGGATGTCTGTGATTGGTTGATCCTCCATGTCAAGCAAGAGGCTCTGGTAGTGGTTTATTCTGGAGTTTGATTGCCACCTCTCTGGAGGCTAACAGATGATGCTCTCCAGGGCATGGGGGGCTATAATGGTTAGCTTCTGTCCCAACATTAATTAATGAGCATCTTTTATTAGAAGGGCTGCCGCTGCTATAGCACTTAAGCAATGGGGCCACCCGCTAGCCAATGGGTCCTGTTTTTTGGATAAATACGCTACTGGCTTTTTCCAAGATCCCAAAGACTGAGTGAGCACTCCCCGTGCTATTCCTTTTTTTTCTCGATATAGAGAGTGAAGGGTTTTCTACATCTGGGAGTGCTAAGGCCGGAGCAGATAGCAGCACCTTTTTTTGACATTATAGAACAGATTAATATTTTGGCCTCTAAGCCCATACAGGTCCACTATCATCACCTGGAGATGGAAGACCATGCTGCCAACATTTAAAAGGATGTTCTACCCTTCTCACAGGCTTATTTCTTAAGTTTATATTCCCACAGGTCTCTCTTTCTTACATTAAACTATAAGTAACAGCTCTGACGAACCATCTTCTGCCATTGCCATAAGGGTTCGTCCTCCATGGGCCCCTTCACTTGGGGGGGGGATGCACCCATGGAGTGAGGACGTTAGGCCATAATAACGGAGGATGCAGGATGGACTGCAGGAGGATGGATCCACGGATACCAAAACAGAAAACCTCTTAGTGACACGCTCTGGTGCATGGCGGTCGGCATGCTTCCCTTTTAAAGCCGTCTCCTCCAAAAATATGCCAAGGCCACCACGAAATCTTGTAAACATGCTCTCTCGAATCAGGAGATATTCAAAGGCTTGCTAGAGAAACAGAGCCTCTATCACCCCCTAAAACATTGGCCGGTAAGGTATGGTCAAATATTTTATATAAGAAAGGGGGAGAGGTCAGGGGCTAGAAGGAAGTTCTCCTTCAAAGTATAGCCTGACACTGAAAAGAAACAGCCCCCTGGGAGATATCCTGCCTGGGAGACATCCTGCAGCCATCTATCTCCCTGAGATATCCTGCAGCCATCTGTCTTCCGGCAACATCCTGAGGTTATCTCACTTTCTGAAGACATCCAGCAACTGCCGATAAGAGAGCTTTCCCATCCACAGCATATAAATTTCCATGTGAGAACAATAAAAGTTTGCAGCATGATCAGAACTCCAGTCTTGCTGTAATCTCTCGTGTCTCTTGTCCCTTCATTCCTCCCCAACTAAGTTTCTTGCCCACGTTGATGTGTCCCGCCGGCCGGGACAACTGACACTAACCCATACCCTACTACACTCTGACAACTAATTCTAATATGATGGAGAAAAATAACCCAAACAGAATAGAAATACAAGCAGTTCAGAGGAGGAATGGTGTATATTTGGACTTGCCTTTTGCATGATATAGGGTAGGTGTTATAAATCTAGTTAACAACACCTACTATCTTCCTAAGCTCCTGTTTTCTTCCTGAATTCTGGCCACTCTCCAGAATAGGCTCATGGTTTTGTGTCCACGATATGTACGACCTCCAAGCTCTGTGACATGGCTATGTACTGGATAGCTGAAGGGAATGCGAGCATCTCAGAAAACTCAGATATCAGTGTGACCAGGAAAGTCTCAGTGGAGAAACCCTGCTTTGGGCCTTTTGCTAACCTATTTGCCTGTTGCCATGAATGTCAGGAAGGTCTTTGCCTCAGGCCAGCCCTTTGTGAATCCTGAAGAAAACTGTTTTCAAATGGTAATAAATGGGCATCACCTGTGGCTCTTTGCTTAAATGCTTTGGAAAGGGATGTGTCTGAATCTGCCTCTTTGCCCTGTGTGAGGTAGTGGCTTAGATTCTCAGCACCAGTTGGATCTAAAGAAAAATCCAATGTGTGCATCCAAAACCAAAATGCAAAAAAGATCAGTCATGGTGTATGAAGTTTCTCACCTTCCTCTTTTAGGTTCCTGACCTCCATCAAGTGAGAATAGGGATCCTTTGGGACAAATGAGTTCTTTCATGCCCTGTAGAGATGATTGGGTTTTCTCATGACTCCAAATCACATGAAGAAACTATACCTGACAGTCAGTAGGCCTCAAATTGGAGAAGCAGAGCAGTATTAATGGCAGACCTATGTGATCAATCCTGGTTCACAGAAATGGTGTCCAGGCTACCCTGAGGTTAGGCAAATGAAGGGAAAGAGACCTTATTTTGGAAACTCTCTTTGGCTGTGCCATTCATGGAAACATCCAGCCAGAGGTTATGATGAATGTATATATGGAAGAAGATGAGGGCCTTGGTGGAGTGTTTTGGTTTTAATTGTGGTCATTTGTGTGGAGTTTGGAAGAGATGACTGGGTCCACCTGGGCTTGAACTCTGGTGTGATTCCCCTCAGAGACTGAGTTCAGTGACTGACCTCAGAGAAGTAATTGCTTTGGAAAGGGATTTGTCTTAATCAGGCTCTTGGCCCTGTGTGAGGCTGTGGCTTTGATTACCAGCACCGTATGGATCTAAAAATGATCCCATGTCTGCTTCCAAAACCAAAATGGCCAAAATTGCAGTCATTGTTGATGAAGTCTCTCGCCTTCCTTTGTAAGGTTCTGAAAGAATAAAAGAAATTGAAATTGAAACATAAAGAAACAGGTTCTGTAAAGTTTCCAGGCTGCACGCAGAACCTGAAATTCCTGTGGCAGTTAAGACAATTCCCGGAACTACCCATTAGATGTGTGTTGAAATCTTCCCTGACCACCTAGTTACTTAACAACCTCTTCCCAAAAACCGTGCAGCTAAGCACATATACATCTCAGGGCTTCAACCAATCAGTTTAAATGTATACCCCTTCTCAGGGCTGACCAATCACCCCCTGCCTGAACTGTTCCCAACAATGAATGTGCAAATCATGTTTTAGAGTTGTTATTTGATTTTCCCACAGTATACGGTGATTTGCTAAAGGAAGCTAGGATGTATGTTAAGTCCCTGCCCTCTCTAAAGAATGTATATAAAATCTGCTCATGTTGTTCTTGGGGCTCTTTGTTTTTTGCTCCTCTGAAGTGAGCTCTGAGCCCCAGCATGCTGGACCCCCAATAAACCCTTTTCTGTTTCATGAGAAATTCTCTTGGTGGTCTTTTCCTCCGACGTTCGGCCCACCTTTTCATCTGGAGGCCCTAGCTGAGAAATCCAGCAGTGACGAACAAAAGACCCCAATGGACTCCTTTCAGAGTAATTAAGGTGCCGCTTTCTGGTTTCGGGTTTCAGGTTAGGGCTTGGCAAAATGGCTGTCGGTGAAGAACATTAGCTCTCTGCGATGGTGGCTGACAGATGTGTCACAGAGTCACAGGCCACGTCCCTGGGGGAAACTCCAGAGGACTCGGGAAATTGAGGATTAGTAGATTCCTCAACTCGGTTATTTTTTGCTTCAGGATTCGGTTTTCCAGCCCATCAGGTTTTGCAGGCTACTCAGTTTTGTTCATTGTCAGGAACTCATGTTGAGTTTACTGTCTGTCTTTATTGTATAACCCATCAGGTTTGGCCAGTTACACTGTTCTAATCTTTTTCTTGGACTCATGTTAAACGTTTACTGTTTGTCTTTGTCTGTGTCACGTTTGTGTATTCACTGTCCCTGTTTGAGTAACTCCCATTATGGGACATTATGGGACAAAGCACTTCCATGCCTCTGTCCCTTAACCTTGATCATTGGACTGATGTTCGCTCAAGTACCAAGAATCTTTCTTTTTCAGTAAAATGCCGGATCTGGCAGACTCTCTGTGCTTCAGAATGGCCCATCCTAGGAGTCGGATGGCCCCGAGAAGAATCCTTCCACTTACCTCTAATCCTAAAAGTCAGAGATATTGTCTTTCACTGGGGCCACTTGGCCACCCAGATTAACAGCCATATACCCCTTCCCCCACGATCTTATCATTCCAACATTCTGCTCCTCCCCCTCTTCCCTCCATTCTGAGTCACAAGACTGGACACTCCTCTCTCTCCTTATCCTCTACCCTCGCTCCCCAACCCACAACATGTTCCAGATGACCCTCCCGCCGCTGACTCAGCCTCTCCGCCGCTAGAGGCAATTGGGCCAGACCCAAGCCCTCCAGGGGACTTCCCCGCAGCAGCAGCACACCCTGCTCCCCTGAAGGAAGCTGGGCCACCTAAAGGAACCCGCAGGAGATAAATAATATAAAACTAGGAAGCCCCAGTGATGCTCCCTCTCTGTCCCTACGGGCCCATGAACCGACCCAACTGGGACCCCAACACCTTTGAATGTAGGTAGCATCTGTCCACTTATCGCCGTTCTCTAATAGTGGGTCTCTGAGCGGCCGCCAGAGGGCCGACTAATTTGGCCAAGGTAAGAGAGATTATCCAAGGGCCTAATGAGTCTCCTTCTATGTTTCTGGAGAGAATTATGGAAGCATATAGGAAATATATTCCTTTTGATCCTCAGGCAGAAGACCAAAAGCCATCTGTTGCAATGGCCTTTATCGAGCAGACTGCCCTAGATATTAAGAGAAAGTTACAACGTCTAGATGGATTATAAGATATGACCTTAAGAGATTTAGTCAGAGAAGCTGAGAAAGTATATTATAAGAGAGAAACTGAGGAGGAAAGGGAATAGAGGAGAGAGAAGGAAAGGGAACAAAAGAAGGAGGAAAGAAGCAAATGGCAGAGTAAAGCATTGCCTAAGGTTCTGGTCACAGCAGCAAATAGGCCAGAAGTTAAAAAGCAGGGATACATAAAGGCATACCTGGGCCCACGCCAAAGGCTGCCGTTGGCCTCAAATCAATGTGTCCACTGTAATAAAAAAGAACACTGGGCCAAAGAGTGCCCCCAAAAGAAGCAGCCATGCCAGCCCGCCGTGCTGACTCTAGAAGAGGACTAGGAAATTCGGGGCTCAGATCCCCTCCCCCAGCTCAGAGTAACATTTGAAGTTGAGGGGAACACAGTGAACTTTGAAGTGATTACAGGAGCAGTATACTCAGCCCTTAAGACTTCACTGGCCCCCCTATCAATTAAATCGTCCCTAGTTCAAGGGGCTAATGGCAGTAGATATCAGGCTTGGACAACTAAGATGAATATGGACCTCGGAAAGGAAAAAGTCCACCACTCTTTCCTAGTAATCCCAGAATGCCCGGCCCCATTGATGGGCAGGAATATGCTTACCAAACTCTGGACTAGAATAACCTTTAAGCCTAATGGTCCCCAAGTGGGGGTTCTAAAGCCTGCAGTATTAACTCCCATAGTAACATCTTTGACTATGTCTGTAGAAGATGAACATCAACTCTTCGCGCCCCCTAGGACTGATCAAACAGGCAAACTACCCCAGAAATGGATAAAACATTATCCTAATGCCTGGGCAGAAACTGCTGGGTTAGGTCTAGCCATCAACAACCTCCAATAGTAGTAGAATTAAAAGCCTCTGCGTCTCCAATTAGTGTTAAACAATATCCTCTAAGCAAAGAAGCTAAGGATGGGATAAGGCCCCATATTCATAAATACCTGAGTCTGGGGGTCCTAAGGCCCTGTCAATCAGCCTGGAACACCCCCCGGTACCAGTAAGAAAGCCAGGAACTGGGGACTACTGTCCTGTTCAAGACCTAACAGAGATAAACAACAGAGTGCAGGACATTCACCCCACAGTACCCAATCCATATAATTTGCTTAGCACTCTGAATCCGGAGCAGAAATGGTACACTGTGCTGGACTTAAAAGATGCTTACTTCTGCTCGCCTCTACATAAGGACTGTCAGTTGCTGTTAGCTTTAGAGTGGATAGACCCAGAACCTGGAACATCTGGCAAACTAACCTGGACTAGACTCCCACAGGGGTTCAAAAAATCCCCCATTCTCTTTGATGAAGCCCTCCACAGAGACATCAATGACTTCAAAACTGCACACCCCAAAGTCACCCTACTCCAATAGTGGATGATCTTCTACTGGCAGCCAACACCAAGGAGACCTATGAGTCTGGGACCCAAGCACTATTATTCGAGCTTGCTCGGCTTGGATATATGGCTTCTGCCAAAAGGCCCAAACTTGTCAGCAAGAAGTAATCTTCCTGGGTTATTCTCTTAGGGGTTGCAAACGATGGCTCCCTGAGCCCAGAAAAAAAACTGTTTTGCAGATACTGCCCCCATCTAATAAGAGAAAACTCAGAGAGTTTCTTGGGACTGCCAGCTTTTGCAGGTTATGGATTCCTGGGTTCGCATCTCTGGCTGCCCCTTTTTACCCGCTGATAAAGGGGGATGCCCACTTACAATGGACCCCTGAGCACCAACAAGCTTTTGATAATGTCAAAAAAAGGTGCTGCTATCTGCTCCGGCCTTAGCACTCCCAGATGTAGAAAACCCTTCACTCTCTATATCGAGGAAAAAAAAGGAATAGCACGGGGAGTGCTCACTCAGTCTTTGGGATCTTGGAAAAAGCCAGTAGCGTATTTATCCAAAAAACAGGACCCATTGGCTAGCGGGTGGCCCCATTGCTTAAGTGCTATAGCAGCGGCAGCCCTTCTAATAAAAGATGCTCATTAATTAATGTTGGGACAGAAGCTAACCATTATAGCCCCCCATGCCCTGGAGAGCATCATCTGTTAGCCTCCAGAGAGGTGGCAATCAAACTCCAGAATAAACCACTACCAGAGCCTCTTGCTTGACAAAGACAGAATAACGCTGGGACCCCCTGCTCCACTCAACCCACCTACACTGCTGCCAGAAGAATCATCAGGACCCGTCACTCATGAGTGTCAACACATACTGGCAAGGAAACCAGTATACAACAAGACTTGAAGGATCAGCCACTGCCTCGCCTTGAAGTCGTATGGTTTACGGATGGCAGCAGCTTCCTCCAAGATGGTAAGCGGCGGGCTGGAGCAGCAGCAGTTAGCAAAACTGATTTCATCTGATACTCTGGTCTCCCAGAAGGGACATCAGTCCAAAAAGCAGAACTGATTGCCCTTATGAAAGCATTGGAACTAGCAAAAGGGAAAAGGGCCACCATATAAACTGATAGCCACTATGCATTTGCCACTGTTCATATGCTCGGGACTATTTAGCAACAATGCGGGCTATTAACCTCTGCCGGGAAAAAAATAAAAAATAAAGATGAGATCCTCCACCTTGGCTCAGCAGTGCTTGGCCATAAGGAACTAGCTATAGTGGACTGTCCCGGGCACCAGAAGAGAAACAACCCTGTGGCAGTTGGAAACAGAAGGGCAGATGAGGAAGCTTAATTGGCAGCCCTAAACGGAGTGACTCTGTTAACTTTTTCCACACCGGGGGGAACAAAAATCAGGAGACTTGGCCGCCCCGGAACGTTCAGGCAACTTATCATCTGAGGAGACAGATACAGAAATCTGGGACCCTACAGAGCCAAGTTTACAATTTCAAAAAGCCCACCTTTATGTCAAAGACGTACACCAGCTCAACCACTTAGGCTCAAAGAAGTTATAGGCACTCTTAAAGGACCGAAGAAAGGACTTATTATTGACTGACTCAAAGAGGAAAAAAATAGCTGAGCAGGTGACTAGAGCTTTTCAAGTCTTCCAATTAGTTAATACTTTCCCATCCAAGATTCCTGCAGGGAAGCGCATACGAGGAACCAGACCAGGACAATTCTGGGAAGTGGACTTTTCTGAAATTAAGCCAGCAAGGTATGGACTTAAATATCTCCTAGTCTTTGTAGATACTTTTTCAGGATGGGTCGAAGCCTTCCCCATGAAGAAAGAAACAGCTCAGATGGTGGTCAAAAAGATCCTAGAAGACAGTTTTCCAAGGTTCGGCCTGCCTAAGGTAATAGGGTCTGATAACGGACCGGCATCCGTGGCCCAGGTAAGTCAGGGATTTTCCAGGACCCTGGGGATTAATTGGAAGTTATATTGTGCTTATAGACCCCAGAGCTCAGGACAGGTAGAAACGATGAATAGAACCATCAAAGAGACTTAACAAAATTAATCTTGGAGACCGGCATAAAAAATTGGACTATGCTCCTACCTCATGTACTTTTTCGTGCAAGAAATACCCCTCCGCCGCTTTATGTAACCTCACCCCTTATGAAATTCTCTACGGTGCCCCTCCTCCATTAAGGGACCTAACCCCAACTCTGAGATTAATGATTCCTTTCACACACCCTTGCTAGACAGACTTAAAGCCCTTGAACAAACCCAGCACTCAGCGATACCTGTGGAAACAGTTGGCCACTGCTTATCATCCTGGAGACGAGGGAACTCCACATCGATATCAAGTGGGAGACTTCGTCTACATGAGACAGTATCGGGTGTCATCCCTGGAACTCTGCTGGAAAGGACCATACCAGGTGCTGCTTATAACACCTACAGTGGTGAAAGTGGATGGGATCACTTCCTGGATCCATGCCTCCCATCTCAATCCTGTGCCCTGTCCATACTCTGGCTGGAAACTGGAACAGACTGGTAACCCTCTCAAGTTGCATGTCTGTGGTGTGGGTAGGGCTATGGATTCTTCCCCTGACCAGCAGCAGTCCTAATCCCCATCAGCCTGTTCAGCAACAATGGCAAGTTAAAATCCTACTGGGCAAGTAGTGTGGTCTATTTCACATACAGCCCCCTTATGGACTTGGTGGCCATCTCTCCACCCGGACATTTGTCAGCTTGCCATAGGCCTCTCTGACTGGGATCTCCCTGACATAGTGGACCCCACACAGATCCCACTAAAGCCCAAACCAGGGCAACATAGACCAACTTACCCCATGAATTATTGATGTCATCTCCCCAGCTCAGGTGTAAACTAGCCAGTCTTGTTTATTAAGTGTGCCCAGCTGATTTCTGAAATCGCAAACAGGCCCAAACCTGTGGAGGACCCAGTGACTTTTATTGTAGATCTTGGGGTTGTGAACACACGGGAGCTACATTGTGAAACCCAAACTCCCCAGACAGTATGATTCGGTAGGATGAAATGACATCTGGATTGATCCCAATAAATGTGCCGCTATCCAAGTGGTGTCAATAACTTGCTGTGGAAAAAATAGTCTATGTTACCCCCTCAATATAACTTTCACTTCCAGAGGAAGGGGCTACCTCAGAACAACATGGCCTATGGGAAATACTTGGGGAATGTGATTCTATATTAATGGCCCTGGTAATGACTTTGGTCTCTGGTTCACCATCCGGCTTAAAAAGGAAGAAAATCCCATAGCAATAGGGCCCAATCCATTCAAGTCAGGAATTAAGCCTCCTAAACCTCCCATGCCTAGATCTACCAAAACCCCTCTACCATCTCATACTTCGCAGTTTCCGTCTTTGCCTACTTCCCCAGTCCAGAGTACAGCTGACTCCTCCCCCTGGGAACTAATTAAAGGAACCTTTATGGTACTGAACTCCACACAGTCAGAACTCCTTGCATTTCAGCCCAGGTATTTGACAGCTCTGTACATTATTGTGTAATGGTGCAGATACCCCCCAGGGTGCTCTATCATGATCCAGAATCCTTTGAAGGTCTACTAGGTGGACAAACAATCCGATTTTGCCGGGAGCCAGTGTCCCTTACTCTAGCCATCCTATTGGGGCTAGGAGCTGCTGCAGGAGTGGGTACAGGAACAGCTGATATGATCCATGGGTCTCAACAAAAGGCCTGATTAGAAACAGCAATAAATCAAGACTTGAAGACGTTAGAGACCTCCATCACAGTTTTGCAGGAATCCTTAACCTCTCTCTCTAAAGTTGTTTTACAGAACAGGTGAGGATTAGACCTCCATTTAATAAGGGAGGGGGGCCTCTGTGCTGTACTGAGAGAAAAATGCTGTTTTTATGCTGACCATACTGGAGTTGTAAAATAATCCATGAGTAAATTGAGAAAATGCCTTGAAGATCACCAGAGAGAAAGGGAGATTCAACAAGTGTGGTTTGAGTCATGGTTTACCTTGTCCCCCTGGTTAACTACACTCCTATCAGCCTTAGCTGGACCCCTGATCATGCTTATGGTGTTGATAACTGTGGGACCTTGTTTGCTTAACCTCATAGTTTCCTTTCTCCAGGCTCAGATTGGGCAGGTAAAACTCATGGTAATCAGACAGAAATACACTTCACTGGCAGAAATAGAATGTGACACCCCACAAAAATTATGATTCATTACTTTTAAAATTAAAAGTAGGCAGAAAAAGGAGAAATGAAAGAATTAAAGAAATTAAAATTGAAACGTAAAGAAACAGGTTTTGTAAAGTTTACAAGCTGTGCTCAGAACCTGAAATTCCTGTGTCACTGAAGACAATTCCCGGAACTGCCCATTAGATGTGTTGAAATCTTTCCTGACCACCTAGTTACTTAACAACCCCTTCCCAGAAACCGTGCATCTCAGCACGTATACATCTCAGGGCTTCAACCAATCAGTTTAAATGTATACCCCTTCTCAGGGCTGACCAATCACCCCCTGACCGAACTGTTCCCGCCAATGAATGTGCTAATCATGTTTTAGAGTTGTTATTTGATTTTCCCACAGTATATGATATTTGCTAAAGGAGGCTATGATGTATATAAAGTCCCTGCACTCTCTAAAGATTGTATATAATTTCTTCTCAAGTTGTTCTCGGGGCTCTTTGTTCTTTCCTCCTCTGAAGTGAGCTTTGAGCCCCAGCATGCTGGACCCCCAATAAACCATTTGCTGTGGCATGAGACAATAGGTGCTTGGGTTTTCTCATGTCTCCAAATCACATAAAGAATCTATACCTGACAGTCAGTAAGCCTCAAATTGGAGAAGCAGTGCAGTATTAGCGGCAGGGCTATTTGATCACTACTGATTCAAAGGAAGGGTGTTCAGGCCACCCAATGCCCTTCTGGACTTCAAATATTACCTAGATTTCTGTTTTCATACTTATATTTCACCAGTATATTCTTGTAAATATCGCAGGTTCCCAATACCATAATTCATCCTGCAGAATGATTCCTAAACCAAATCGAACCTGTTATTACCCTTAACCATGCAATATTTCCTCAATATAACTTAACAGAAGAACAAGGATATTGTTGGTCTTACAATACAGGAATGTAGGGGATCTTCCTCCTGCTGAGAACCTCAAAGTTCCGTGCAGAAATGATCCCTGAAGAAGATGTAGACACCTATGAAAGACCTGAGAGAGCAAAAGTCAACTTCCATGTAAAACAACCTGGTCAAAATGAAGGGATGTGTCTGAAAGCCTCTCTCTTCTTAATGTAGATTAAATCGACCAAACCAGGCCTGTGTGGAGAGCTGTTCCCGGGTGCCTATGGTTGAAATACCATTCTATCTTGTGAAAGTGTCACAGGAAGTATGGGCAGCCTCCATCTCATGGGACCCTTGGAAGCAACTGTTAGGAAAAAGTGGTTGCCAACCCAGTGACCTCATTCAGTTCGTGAAGGAAGTGACCTATCACACTTCCTTGGTGATGGAACTCTCTGAACTCGGGATCCAGGAAGCCAGGCACCCAGAGCCAGTCCCAGTCCCAGTCCCAGTGGTCTCATTTGTTTGGATTTACCAAGGACAGAGTCAGTCTTTCTTAGTACCTACTGAAGTGAGAATGGCCAAATGCCAGGAGAGCTCTGAAGAGGGGCCTTTTCTGAGAAAGCAGGTAGTGGCTCAACCATGGCTCCTGACAACTTCACAGAGTTGGCAAAGAAGTCCAGGTCTGAGATAGGACAGGCCATTTTGGTGGAACATAGTATGGCTCACCAGTCAGAGGACACTCAGGATACTCACAGACATACTTGGGGGAAGGAGATTCCGTTGTGGGTGTTTGTGTGAGTTTGTGGTTTTGTCTCATGTTCTGAGAATAGGTAGGAAAGGCGGTTTGTTTGTTTAGACTGGAATGTTTCTAGAAAGTCGTTTGACAACACGAGTGTTTCTATGCCTGTGTATCCCACTGAATCCGTTTTTGTAGACATTTGAAAAGAGAATTCATCAATGGTTGTGTCCTGTCTAGTAGAAAGCTTCCCAGCATTCATCTTGCCAAATTAAAGAATAAAGAGCTGCTTGCCTTATGGATGGGCAACACCTATTATCTTCTTAAGTTCCTCTTTTCTTCCTGAATACTGGCCACTCTCCAGAATAGCCTCATGGTATTATTTCCAACATATGTACCACCTCCAAGCTCTGTGACATGATCATGTACTGGATAGCTGAAGGGAATGAGAGCATCTCAGAAAACTCAGATATCAGTGCGACTAGTAAAGTCTCAGTGGAGAAATACTACTTTGGACTTTTGCTTACCTATTGTTCTGTTGTCCTGAATGTCAGGAACGTGTTTGCCTCAGGCCACCCCTGTGTGAAACCTGAAGAAATCAGTTTTCAAATGGAAAAGTATGGGCGTCACCTGTGGCTCTTTGCTTAATTGCTTTGGAAATTGATGTGGCTGAATCAGCCTCTTTGCCCTCTGTGAGGCAGTGGCTTAGATTCTCAGTACCTGATGGATCTAAAGAAAGTTTCCAAGTGTGCATCCAAAACCAAAATGGCCAAAAGAGCAGTCATTGTGGATGAAGTCTCTCGCCTTCCTCTGTAGGCTTCCTGACCTCCATCAAGTGAGAATAGGGATCCGTTGCGTCAAACCAGTTCTTCAAAGCTCTGTAGAGGCTAGCCAATAGGTGCTTGGGTTTTCTCAGGACACCAATTCACATAAAGAATCTATACCAGTCAGTTGGCCTCAAACTGGAGAAGCAGAGCAGTATTAAAGAAGGGCTATTTGATCACTCTTGGTTCACAGGAATGGTGTCTAGTCCACTCTGACTTTAGGCAAATGAGGGGCAAGGGAGCTTATTTTGGACACTGTCTTGGGCTGCGCCCGTCATGGAAACCTCTAGCTAGAGGTTATTCAGAGTGTCTATGTTGAAGAAGATGAGGGCCATGTGGGAGTTTTTTGGTTTTAATTGTGGTCAATTGTTGGTGGTTAGAAGAGAATCCTGGGTCCACCTGGGCTGGAATTCTGGTGCGATTCCCCTTAAAGACTGAGTTCTGGAACTGACCTCAGAGAAGTATTGCCATTAATTGTGTTGGGATTTTAGGCGGCCATGCATGAGAGTCGCCATTGGAAACTGAGATCTAAGCCTGGGGTGGCTATTCACCAAGCACTGTCAATCTCAGCCAGGACATCACATGATTTTATTCTGAAAGACTTGGCAGCCATTGTTGACAGTCAAAACACACATGGACCTCACATTGTAGACCTCAATGGGCCTGGCTTCATGTGGCCTTTTGGCCACTCTTTGGGAAGACTTGCCTCTGAAAATTCTCCAGAGTTTTCCTTGAAATGTGCTTCCTAAAAATTTAATGGTTCCTGAATGAATTGAAACCCACAGTTTCTACAACTTCATCCTTGAAAAATGTCTAAATAAATACCATGAAATTTTTGAAATTTCCACGACCAGGTGGCACTGGAGAACCTTTGGATGTCCTGTTGCTGATCAAGAGTGTACCAGACAGTGCCTTCCTTGACTGGGTTTCATGAAAATGGTGTAGAACAGAGCTGCCAGTATGGTGGATCCTGCTGAGTAGTGGGCCCAGAGCTGTGGTGTGCAGTTGTGTGATAAAACATCTGTGGTGGGGTCATGTGGATCTTACTTTGGCTTCCAAATGCTTGTGACTGACATGGTGCAGCCAGCATACCTTTGTATTTTAAGCCATCTTGTTAGATGGAGAGTTTTCAGGGCAATGTTCAGAATCAAGTTGCTACAGTCAAGGGGGCAAGCAATGTGGCGTAGAAGCCTGGTTGGTGCATTCTCCTGCAGACCCTTACCCACCACACGTGACAGAACTCCCTCCAGCACTGTGTCCCAGTGGAACTCCTTGTATTTTGTGAAGCAAATACCAAACTCCCAGTGCAGCAACAAGAAACACAACAAAATTGGAGAATGACCAAATGGCTTCACAGTCTACACGGAAAGATTCTTAGACCCCAGTGGCCACAGTAAACCCACAAAGAGAGAATTCAGCACTGCTACCTCATGTTCATTGGAAAATAAGAAACCATGTCCTCCATGTAACAGATGCATACACAGCTTTGATGGTCTCACTAAAAAGGAAGCTAAAGCTCCTGAAAACAACATATATTCCAAGTGTACAACCTCAAAGACAGTTTCCCAGATGTCTTGAGGCCTGCACACTTCCATGTTTGTGGAGTTTTTACAGTCTCCATTACTTTTGGAAACTCCTCTACCACCTCCAGTGTTGTGAACTCCAGAGCATTTTCCATTCCAGATATGTATTCCTAGATTTTCTAACTCTTCTCCTCTAATTGTATCTTACTTGGGGCTAAGGTAATGTCAAGGCATTGTTCTGGATGAGAGTGGGAAGATTTTTTTGTAGCACATATTTGCATACACATTGGATTCATTTTCCAATTATTCATTCAAAATACTGAATCCCTCATAGTAACCCACTCCCTACTAGACTCTGACTACAAATCCTATTATGATGGATAAAAATAGACCAAACCAAATTGAAATACAAGTAGTTCAGAGGATGCAAGGTTAACATTTGGACGTTCCTTTTGCATTATATATGGTAGGAGTTTTAAATCTAGTCATTTTTTTGTTGAAACACTTCTCCATGTGTTTTTAAAGTTAACAAATATGTGAATTCATGTCTCCATTTCTCTGTAGCCTATTCAGCACATATATTTTTATATGCACATATAGAATCCTACCTGGTACCACACGTACATTCTTGTGAGGTGGCTCACTTGGCAGATACAAATTGTGAGAAGAGATCACTCCTGTTAAACACTGTTGAAACTGAAAATTCAACCTATGAGTGAGTATCCTAGCTGAACAACATTATACATAAATTCATGTTCAGTAAAATGAATATTTTTAGATCTGTGGATGATATATATTTCATGGTGAATTTCATTTGGCTTGTATATTAATACTTTTTAATTTCTGTGTGTGTATTTATATATATATATATATATATATATATATATATATATATATATATATATATATATATATATATACACTCTCCAGAGTTTTCAAAATATGAAATAAATGTATCTTATTATGTACTCCCTAAATTCATTAATATTTAAGTGCGTATTTATAATCAACTTTTCATAAGATTATTCTATGACATATTCATCCTCCTGAAATACGTATTTGTTTCCTAGTACTGAAAACTAAGTTAAGTGAATTGTGCATACATATCCTAATATTTTTACACTAATTGACCCAGGTTAATATAAATGCAAGTAGATTTCTATAGGACATGATGTGTATTTTGACGTTCATTTTTTTTCAACACTTGTACATTACTATTTCCTCAGTTTATGCACATCATAAGATATATATTTCATCCACAAGTTCACAAATTTAAAGGCTTTTGTTTCACTTTCAATCACTTCCTGCTTCAGAACACATGTATTCCTCCAGGTTACATGACTGGTCTTTTCATGAGACTTCTTTCCAAACACATTATTTTCGATTTCCACAATTACTTTTGAAGCAAAACTCACACATTATTCATGATAAACCATAACCCTAATATTACCATTAGATGTATAACTGGTTTGAATGAATGGATATATATCAATATAAGGTTTCCTGTATATTTTCAGATATCAATTTGAACCATTATTTAAGTTGGAACCAGTTATATTATTTATTCACAGTATGGTCTATTCATGCATTATTTCTATATTCATAGACACAGTGTACACCTATTTGTATTCAAAATACTAATTTACACGTCTTCAAAATACTGTTCCTAGAAATGGTGAAAGAAATACTCATGTCACCTGATCTACATATACATTTTATCACAGTAAGATTCTGGAAACAAAAAGCAAATGTCACACTTATGATTGTACTAAAGCCTAAATGGAAATTGAACATGGATTACTAAAATCATCCATGTCCAGTTTGCCTATTGCTCTCAAATGTGGATCCTATTGGTGACTACATATTTGTTTCTTCCTAAGATTATATATTCAACCTCAAACCTGTTGAAAATGTCTAATCCTATTACTCACCTTATACTTTGCCTGATTTCCTAATGTCTCTATTGATATATATTTTCCCCAGTTCATCATTGTGACTGCCTCTTAACATGTGCTGACATTTACATTCACTCTCTACATGAAACCCTATTGCTAAAGACCATTTTGTGCAAATCCTATACTCACTCATCTTTCTAAAACTACCGTCTATCTTTCTAATCCTACCGACTATCCCTTTTTGACTGCATGTTCTCTTCGACATTCAATCATCCAAGGTACAATATCCTATACCATTGTATATTGATTTATCTGAGACATCTGTGCAGAAATTAATTCAAAGCTAAGTATCCCAATCAAGGGCCCAATGCCCTTCTGGGCATCAAATCTTACCTAGATTTCTGTTTTCATACCTATATTTCAACTGTATATTTTGTAAATATCACATGTTCCCATTACCATTATTCATCCTGCAGAATTATTCCTAACCCAATCGAACATGTTGTTAACCCTAACCATACACTGTTCCCTCAATCTAACTTTACAGAAGATCAGGGAGAGAGTTGGTCTTCCAATACTGGATTGTAGGGTATCTTCCACCTGATGAGAACCTCAAAGGTCCATGCAGAAATGATACATGGAGAAGAAGGCAGCTATGAAGGACCTGAGAGAGCAAAAGCCATTTTAATGTTAAACAACCGGGTCAGGATGAAGAGATGTATCTGAATCAGCCTTTCTCTTCTTAATATAGAGAAGATGGACCAAACCAGGCCTGTGAGAAGAGCTGTTCCCGGGTGCCTATTGTTGATATACCATTCTAACTTGTGAAACTGTCACAGAAAGTAGGGGCAGTCTCCATCTCCTGGGACCCTTACAAGCAAATATCAGTACACACTTCCTTGGTGATGGAACACTCTGAACTTGGGATCCAGGAAGCCAGGCACCCAGAGTAAGTCCCAGTCCCAGTCCCAGTGGTCTCAATTGTTTGGATTTACCAAGGACAGAGTCAGTCTTTGTTGGTACCTACTGAAGTGATAATGGCCAAATGCCAGGAGACCTCTGAAGAGGAGCCTTTTCTGAGAAAGCAGGTAGTGGCTCAACCATGGCTCCTGACAACTTCACAGAGTTGGCGAAGGAGACCAGATCTGAGACAGAACAGGCCATTTTGGGGGAACATAGTATGGACCACCAGTCAGAGGACACTCAATATATTCACCAACATACTTGGGGGAAGGAGGTGCCATTGTGGGTGTTGGTGTGAGTTTGTGGTTTTGTCTCTTTTCTGAGAATAGGTAGGAAAGACTGTTTGTTTGTTTGGACTGGAATGTTTCTAGAAAGTCGTTTGACAACGCAAGTGTTTCTGTCTGTGCATTCCACTGTATCTGTGGTTGTAGACATTTGAAAAGCGAATGCATCAATGGTTGTGGCCTGTCTAGTAGAAAGCTTCCCAACATTCATACTGCACAATTTAAGAATGGAGAGAGGCTTGCCTTATGGATGGGCAACACCTACTATCTTCCTAAGTTCTTGTTTTCTTCCTGAATACTGGCCACTCTCCAGAATAGCCTCATGGTTTGGTTTCCAAGATATGTACCACCTCCAAGCTCTGTGACATGGCCATGAACTGGATAGCTGAAGAGAATAGAAGCATCTCAGAAAACTCACATATCAGTGTGACCATTAAAGTCTCAGTGGAAAAACACTGCACTGGGCCTTTTGCTTACCTATTGTTCTGTTTTCCTAAATGTCAGGAAGATCTTTGCCTCAGGAAACCCCTTTGTGAAGCCAGAAAAAAAGAGTTTTCAAATGGAAATGAATGGGCATCACCTGTGGCTCTTTGCTTAATTGCTTTGGAAAGAGATGTGGCTGAATCAGCCTCTTTGCCCTGTGTGAGGCAGTGGCTTAGATTCTCAGCACCTGATGGATCTAAAGAAAGTTTCCAAGTGTGCATGCAAAACGAAAATGGCCAAAAGAGCAGTCATTGTGGATGAAGTCTCTCGCCTTCCTCTGTAAGCTTCCTGACCTCCATCACGTGAGAATAGGGATCCTTTGTGTCAAATCAGTTCTTCAAAGCCCTACAGAGGCTAGCACATAAGGGCTTGTGTTTTCTCATGACACCAATTCACATAAAGAATATATACCAGACAGTCAGTAGGCCTCAAATTAGAGAAGCAGAGCAGTATTAAGAGCAGGACTATTTGATCACTATTGGTTAACAGGAAGGGAGTCCAGGCCACCCTGACTTTAGGCAAATGAGGGGCAAGGGAGTTCATTTGGAAAACTGTCTTGGGTTGTGCCCCTCATGGAAACCTCCAGCCAGAGGTTATGAAGAGTGTCTATGTGGAAGAAGATGAGGGCCATTTGGGAGTGTTTTGGTTTTAATTGTGGTCATTTGTTTGGTGGTTGGAAGAGATGCCTAGGTCCACCTGGGCTTGAACTCTGGTGTGATTCCCCTTACAGATTGAGTTCAGGAACTGACCTCAGAGAAGTATTGCCATGAATTGTGTTGGGATTTTAGGAGACCACGCATGAGAGTTGCCTTTGGAAACTGAGATCAATGCCCAGGGTGGCTTTTCACAGAGCATTGTCAATCTCTGCCAGGGCATCACATTATTTTATACTGAAAGACTTGGCAGCCATCGTTGACAGTCAAAACACACATGGGCCTCACGTTGTAGACCTCAATGGGCCTGGCTTCATGTGTCTTTTTGGCCACTCTTTGGGAAGCCTTGCCTCTGAGAATTCTCCAGAGTTTCCTTGAAATGTGCTTCCTCAAACATTAATGGTTCCTGAATGAATTGAAACCCACAATTTCTCCAACTTCATCCTTGAAAAATGGCTAGATAAATACCATGAAATTTTTGAAATTTTCATGACCAGGTGGCACTGGAGAACCTTTCAATGTCCTCTTGCTGATGAAGTGTGTACCAGACAGTGCCTTGATTGACTAGGTTTCATGAAAATGATGTAGAACAGAGATACCAGTATGTTGGAGCCTGCTGAGTAGTGGGCCCAGAGCTGTGGTGTGCAGGTGTGTGATAAAACATCTGTGGTCGGGCCATGTGTATCTGCCATTGACTTCCAAATGGCTTGTGGCTGACATTGTGCAGCCAGGAATCACTTATATGTCTGATAACTCTCCATATAAGGCATCTTGTTATATGGAGATGTTTCAGGACAATGTTCAGAATCAGGTGCAATGGTCAAGGGGACAAGCTATGTGGGATAGAAGCCTGGTTGATGCATTCTCCTGCAGACCCTGACCCATCTCATGTGAAAGAACTCCCTCCAGCACTGTGTCCCAGCTGAATTCCTTGTATTTTGTGAAGCAAATAACAAATTCCCAGTGCAGCAGCAAGAAACACCACGAAAAGTGGAGGATGACCAAATTGCTTCACAGTCCACACGGGGAGTCACTTAGCCTTCAGTGGCGACAGTTTACCTACAAAGAGTGAATTCAGCACTGCTGCCTCATGTCCTTTGAAAAACAAGAAACCATGTCCTCCAGGTCACATAGATGCAGATCCAGCTTTGATGGTCTCATTAGAAAGAAAGCTAAAGCTCCTGACAACAACATATATGTCAAGTGCCCATCGTCAGAGGCAGTTTCTAAGGAAGTCTTCAGGCTGGCAGAGCTCCATGTTTGATAGCATTTACCTATTAGACCAGGATGCAAGAAAAGACCACTGACTCCAATTAAAATCAAGTTAAAGCAAGCTTATATTTTCCACTGCCCAGGTGGCCTCTCCCTCACAAAACAGTGGGAACAAGACAGCCACCCAAATTTCCTACAGCCCAGGTTTATAACCCAGAATTTTACACTACAGGGGGGTTAAAATATCAGAACTTTGACAAGCATCAAACTAATCGTAGTTTATATATATATATATATATATATATATATATATATATATATATATATATATATATATATATATTTGCTGGCCCGAACATCAGAATTTATGAAGACCATTAGAGCCTCAGAGAGGGTAATTGTCTGGCCAGGGAAGGCCAGTGTTTATGAGGTGTCAATAAAGTTTCATAGAGGGCTGTTCCTGGTCAAAGAGCCAGGCATGGGTGAGTTCAAGGCCACGGGCAGGCATTGCAAGCAGGTTCAGAATTTGGTGTAATTTATAGTTAAGCCAAAATTTTCTTTTCATGGCTTTGTGGCAAGATGGATCCCAATTTTAATAAAAGATCAGGTTGGGTCTATCATTCCCCCCTTTTCTAATGTGTCCCTTTCAAATCTTTGATAGGGTAGGGGAAGAGCACTGAGGGAATTTTAATACCTCACGTAACAGTCTCCATATTTTTTGAACTCACACAAAACCAGTCTCCCTGATTTTACCTGACTTAATTAATTACTTAAAATGAAAGTCTATTTATTTTTGGCTCCATTGTTGTAAGAAGAGTGGCGTCACTCATTTTGGCTTCTTCTGAGCTGAGAGAGGGTGACATGAGGGGGCACAGCATGAGGGACATGAGTTGCCTTTTAGAAGTCAGTTCGGTTTGAAGTCTGGTTGTGGTAGAACAGTTTGTAAAGTCATCTGGGGATGGGTTCTTCTATGAGAGAAACAAAAACCATGAGTACTGAATAAATGTTGCAGCAGCTGAAACAAGTCACTGTATAGATGTCCCCTCATCTGTCTTCAATATCCCCAGTTATCAGGATTTTCAACTTAATATTTAACTTTTAGTGTCACAGTTGTCCCACCCCATAAGATACAGTTTAATAATTTAATGTCATCTGATCTTGCAAATTCCTTTTACTAGTATGACCTCTGTGTGTAATAGAGAAACCTTTAATTCTGTTAGTCAGGGCTGGATAATCATACTAGCAAACACCAAGCCTACCTGTGTAGGTTAGGAATATCTGTAGGCCTTAAACAAAAAACTTCTGCCTCTGGTAGCTCCTCTTGATAGTCTCTTTTTATTCTCATCAGGCATTCCTCTCTGAGAATCCTTCCTTGTAGCCTCCAGTCTTACTTATTTTGGGAGGCTACCATAAAGTGTATACGTTAAAATATTATTATAACTATTATTTTTTAAAATGCCCAGGAATGGCTGTATTTTGGGTTTATCTGTCTTTGCTAAGAGTTTAAGATGAAGCAGTAAAACTGACTTTTGTTTCTATCTATTGTTAACAGTCAGCTGAGATTTTATGGGAGTCATTTCTGGGGAAACTTGAGAGCAGCTTCTCAGTTCTGCTAGTGCCATTTGCGCTAGGTGATTCCAGGTCTTGCTTGACCATGTGGCTTCTCTCAGAAGCATCAGGAATATCTCCCTTCTCTGATGACTCTCTTCTTCGTAGAAAATGCACTGATTGGCTTTCTGTTCTCCAGTGGCCTCATTAATCTTCCTGATCAGGAGTTTATGTGGCTGAGAGTTGCAAAGTTCTTTAGAGAAGTCTCCTGTTCCCTGGATAAAAACTGACTCAGAGGGCAAGAGCCAAAATTTGTTTTATTGTCCCTTTTCATTTAAATTAAATTTTAAATCCTAATCTTAAACATCCAGCAAATAAATTTTAACAGCCTTATATTAAGAGTACTGTGCTTTAATGTCTATAATTTAAAATTATTTATCTTTTTATTATTTGGGATCTGTATTTTTCTGTCTTGTAGGTGATGCCTTATTATCTTAAATTAACCAATGTTGTGTTCAAAAGCAACTCTTTTGTAAAACACTAACAGGGAATCTTTAGTTAACTTATAAGGAAATTACAAAATAAAATTAACAAGAGTAAAAATACTTAGTTCGTGTAATAGCTACCCTGAATTTTTGGCTGAGTTATAAATTATATCCCCTTTTTGAGATCCTAGTAATCTTGACAGAAAAAAAAAAAAAACTTCTGAACGTAACTTTAAATTAAATAACATCTGACCTACTGCTTTCGTAGTTATTCTCACATGTTGTAAGATGAGACACAGAGCCTTATCTCAGGTAAGGCAGGGCTCTATATAAATCTTAAGTCTTTTAGTTCTAAAGCTGATCTTTTTTTTTTAAATATCATCTTACACAGTTTACATAAATTGTTTGAGGTCACATGAACATTAGCTAACACCATATGATATCACATTTAAAACATGAATTAAAGAAAGGCTGAAAGTTTTTAACCTTTACATAGATTAGGCGCTCATTAACTTAAAAATATATTTAAATTTTTCCCCAATGTAAAAAGTAACATAAAACTTTACATATCTTATTGATAACAAGTAAATAAATCCCCAATATATATATATTTTTTTACCATACAACTTCAGAACACCAGCTTGATGTAATGCTCTTTTAAAGTTTCTACCTTACAGACTTGTATACCTGGAAGATATGAGCACATTAATAGCATCACAATGACATTGATGTTTTTACATTAACCAAATTTAGCTTTTAAAGAAATTCCAGTACAGTGCTCTAAAATAACAGTTCTTATTTAATCAGTTGTTTAATTTTTATGGTTGCTTGCTCTAGAAAAATAAAAAAAAAACACAATATTATGGGTAAACTTTTGTTTTCTGAAATTTGTGTCGCTTTATCACATGACTGATTTTTACAATCTTATACAGACTTTAGAACAAACTTATACAGACCTTACTAAATCAATCAGATATCTAATAAAAGTACTCATGAATGAGTAATCCCATATCAAATTTACTTCACTTATTTATCAAAATATTAGAGAAATGTATTGAACAGTGTAAACCATTTTTTTGTTAAAGGAAAAGTCCTAGAACCAAGGCATATTAGACATTTTATAGACATTAATATTTTATTAGATTTTTGAGCAGCTAGAAAAACTTGTAAGCTTAAATTTAAAGACACTTATTGTTATTTGTTTATCCAAATTTAAAGTGAACCATTTAACTCACGTGAATTAAAGATCTTCGAATCCACTTTTTAAAATTTGTTTTTATGAGTGCTTTTTTTTAATGATCGCTCCTTATATATGTTAATTTGTATATCATATATATGATATACGAACATATAGATATATGGACATACAACACATAACAAAAGTGTGCACAAATAATAATAGTAAGGCCTTGTAGCTTTTCACAGGTGAAATCTCCATTGTAATGTTTCAGAACTCCACTGTTGGTCAAAGATAGAACTGATGAGAAAAATATTAACCTAGTTCTCTAGGATCAAAATAATGAGCTCAAAAAAAATACAGAATCTAAGGAAAAAAATGAGAGTCCTAGAAAAAATGACTGGCCAGTAATTAGTAAATACCATACGATTTACCTTTTTTTTTCCCACTTAGACATCAGATCAGTCTCCTACTGAGCTTGCAGACTTCTTTCATTTACATTTCAACATAAGTCCTGGCTGAGTTCTGGATGGAGCTGGACAAAACTGCTATTCTGAGCGGACACCTCAGGCCTAAGGCACTTTAACCATAATTTTCAGGTGAGGATGTTGAAAATTATGATACAATTTTAAGATACAATTCAAAATTTTATACCTTAACATCTTGTTTTGTCAACAGATACCATACTATGATTTACTATCCTTGTCCAAATTAATGCACTGACACACTGTGACATTTTCCCAGGCTACCCAATTAAAAATTGGTGAAAAAAAAGACTAAATGATTGGGAAGTTACTTGCCAACTTGGAAGTAGAATTCTTTAGTTTTCCATTTTAAGTATTTAAGTTCTCTGGCATGAATTATCCGAAATCATAAACTAAAAAATTACCTAAACCCGACTTTTAACTGCAAGATTGAGCAATGCTACAAAAACCCATCCAGATACCATATTGTTACAATAAAACATCATCATTTAGACACACATTCAGCTAAGATAATTCCCAAGAAACAATTTATAATATCAACACATTATTGCACATGTCTTAAATGGCCAGAAACAAAGACAAAAGACAGACAGAAAGGAGCTCCAGACTATGGCTGACAGGACAGAAGCCTTTAAAACAGCAGATAAGAGAAAAATCTCCTACACCAGTGGCATGATAGATGTCCCCACAAGGGCATCAGATGTTTTCACAGAGGGGCAACATGAAATGTAATATCAAAGGTCTCCATGGTGACTTTACTGCATTTAGTGTCTCCTTTTTCTTTTTCTCTTTTTTAAGAAAACAGAGGTGGCATAATACTTACAGTGCAGGGAAGGAAGGAGGGAATTTACTGAAGCAACAGGACTTCGGCAGCTGCTGGGAGTCCCTCAGTCCCGTCTTTTACTTACAGGATTAGCTCCTCTGGTTTGGTTCCACCCCAAGCACGCTGAATCTCCTAACATTTCAGTATTCAGCTCTCAAAAACTCCGGGGTCGGGGGGGTATCAAAATTCGTAACTTAAATTTCGGTTCTGGACCTTGAAGCCAATTAATACCAATTTAATATAAGGACAGGATTTGAGAAAAAGTAAAAGGGAGGTTTACTGCTTTGCTAACAAAGGATAAAAACAGGGGACTCTGTCCAAAGTTGTGACTCTCTTGATCTGGAGGGACAAGGGGTTTTAAAGGAGCTTCACTTGTTAACCTGGGAGATACTCAGTTATTAGGTCTCCAGCAGGCATTGCCCTCTGCAGTGGGTGTGCTCCAGACAGCCAGCTAGGGGCTTCTCTCATCCTGCTTAACAAAGGGGCATATAGTGCATCACATTTCTTTAAAACACAGTCCAAAGGGGTGACAGGCTTACATGCTTTATTACCCATTTTCACGTCCAATATCCTTAAGTTTTTACCACAGAAATCACATAACAAAACGCACAAAAACAAACAAATAAAAAACATTTAGAACACAGAACAAAACACAAAAAAAAACAGAAACTCGGCGAATAAACAGAAAACCAGAGGAGCAATGCAGCGTCTTGCTAAAGCTCCGGGGTAGGAGCTCCTGCGTGCCAGTCGGCACCTCTCTACACTTTCAGAGGTATTCCCTACAGAAAAGAACAGAGGAAAGAAGGATTCCTATTACTGTCCCGGACAGGAGTAAATGTGAGCCTTCCCAGGCCACCTCTCTGTCATCAGAAGAGTACTCCCTTAACCGGATATCAGATGTTATAAAGGCGCCTCTTACCTATGAAGGCCTCCTCCACCAGGTGCTTGATAATAGTTTTAGTGCGATGGTTCACTGCAGTGATCCACGGACTGAAGGCTCATTCCAAGGCCTTGGAACTTGTCTCTCCAGCCTGGAGTCCTGGAGGATAGGCCAGTTTCAGAATTTCCAGCAGTCTGGCTTTGTGATCTGGTCGGGTCATGTTGCTGGGGAACTCCAAAATGTTAGTCCAGGACACAAGAAAAGACCACTGACTCCAATTAAAATCAAATTAAGGCAAGCTTAATATTTCAACCAGCCAGGCTGCCTCTCCCTCTCAAAATGGCGGGAACAAGACAGCAACCCCACCTTTCCTACAGCCCAGCTTTATAGCCCAGAAAGTTACACAAAAGGGGGGTTACAGAAAACAGAACTTTGACAAGCATCACACTAATTGTAGTTTACATTTGATTTTCTGGTCCCAGCATCAGAAATTATGAGGACCATTAGAGCCTCAGAGAGGGTCATTGTCTGGCCAGGGAAGGCGAATATTTATGAGGTGTCATTAAAGTTTCAGAGAGGGCTGTTATCTGGTCAGAGAGCCAGGCATGGGTGAGTTCAAAACATGGTCAGGCATTCTAAGCAGGTTCAGAATTTGCAGTAATTTATAGTAAAGCAAAAATTATCTTTTCATGGCTTTGTGGCAAGATGGCTCACAATTTTAATGAAAGATCATGTTGGGTGATCAACCCTGTCCCCTACTTTTGGAAAATCCTCTACCACCTCCAAGGTTGTGAACTCCTGAGCATTTTCCATTCCAGATATGTATTCACAGAATTTCTAACTCTTCTTCTCTAATTGCGTCTTACTTGGGGCGAAGTTAATGTCAAGCCATTGTTCTGGATGAGAGTGGGAAGAATATTGTGCTGCACATAATTGCATACACATTGGATTCACTTTCCAATTTTCCAATTGAAATACTGAATTCCTGACAATAACCCATACCCTTCTAGACGCTAACTACAAATACTAATATGATGGAGAAAAATAACCCAAACGGAATTGAAATACAAGCAGTTCAGAGGAGGCATGGTGTATATTGGACTTGCCTTTTGCAAGATAAAAGGTAGGTGTTATAAATCTAGTCATTTTTTAATTGAAATAGTTTTAAATGTGTATTAAAGTTAACAAATATGTGAATTCCTATCTCCCTTTCGCTGTAACCTATTCAGCACATTAATTTTTATATACACATATAGAATCCTACCTGATATCACACGTACATTTTTGTGAGGTGCCTGACATTGCAGATACAAATTGTGAGAAGAGATTACTCCACCTAAATGCTGTTGGAACTGAAAATTCAAGCTAATGGTGAGCTTCCTAGTTGAATAACATTATACATAAATCCATGTTCAGTAAAATGAATATTTTTGGATCTGTGGATGATATATATTTCATGGTGAAATTCGATTGGCATATATAATTCTACTTTTGAATGTCTTTGTTTGTGTGTGTGTGTGTGTGTGTGTATATATATATATATATATATATATATATATATATATATATATACAAAATAAATCTCCAGATTTTTCAAAATATGAAATATATGTGTCTTATATACACTCCCTAAATTCATTCATGTTCATGTATGTGGATTAATAATCAACTTTTCACAAGATTATTCTCAGAAATATTCATCCACCTGAAATACATATTTGTTTCCTAGTACTGAAAACTAACTTCAGTGAAAGGTGCAAACAAATCCTAGTATTTCTACATTAACTGACCTAGTTTAACATCAATGCTAGTAGATTCCTATGGGACATGATGTGTATTTTGACATTAATTATTATTCAACACTGGTACATTACTATTTCTTCAGTTTATGCACATCATAGGATATATATTTCATCCACTACTTAGCAAATTTATAGGCATTTGTTTCACTTTCAATCACTTCTTGCTCCAGAACACATGTATTTCCCTACGTTTCTTGACTGGTATTTTCATGAGACTTTTTTCAAATATATTATTTTCAATTTCCATGATCAATTTTTAAGCAAAACTCACACATCCTTCATGATAAAACATAACCCTAAGATGACCATTAGATATATAACTGGTTGGAATGATTGATTGTGCATCTTTATAACATTTCTTATATATTTTCAGATATCCATTCAATCCATTATTTAAAGTGGATCCAGTTATATTATTTATTCCTAGTATGGTCTATTCATGCGTTATTGCTATATTCATAGACAGAGGGAATACCTATTTGTACCCCAATTCAAATTTATATGTCTTCAAAATATTGCTCCTGGAAATGGTGGAAGAAATACTCATGTCACGTGATATACATATACATTTTATCACAGAAATATTCTGGACACAAAAAGCAAAGGTCACACTTTCAATTGTACCAAAGCCTAAATGGAAAGTGAGCATGGATTACTAAAAACATCTATGTCCAGGTTGCCTAATGCTCTCAAATGTCAATCCTATTGGTGACTACATATTTGTTTCTTCCTAAGATTATATATTCAACCTCAAGCCTGTTGAAAATGTGTAATCCTATCACTCACTTTGTACTTTGCTTGATTTCCTAATGTCTTTATTGATATCTACTTTCCCTCATATTTTCCCCAGTTCATCATTGTGACTGACTCTTCACATGTGCTGACATTAACACTCACTCTCTAACCGAAACCCTATTGCTAAAGAACTTTTTGTCCAAATCCTATTCTCACTCTTCATTCTAAACCTAACGACTACCTTCCTCATCGTACTGAATATCGCTTTTTGACTGGATGTTCTCTTCAACATTCAATCATCCAAGGTACAAGGTCCTATGCCATTGTATATTGATTTATCTGAGACAACTGTGCAGCACATAACTCAAAGCTAAGTATACCACTTAAGGGTCCAATTCCCTTCTGGGCTTCAAATCTTTCCTAATTTTCTGCTTTCATACTTATATTTCACCTATATACTCTTGTAAATATCGAAGGTTGCCAATACCATTATTCATCCCGCAAAATGATTCCTAACCCAAATCAAACATGTTATTAACCCTAAACATACACTGTTCCATCAATATAACTTACAGAAGAGCAGGGACAGAGTTGGTCTTACAATATAGGAATGTAGGTGATCTTCCACCTTCTGAGAACCTCAAAGATCCATGGAGAAATGATCCTTGGAGAAGATTTATGCAGCTATGTTGGACCTGAGAGAGCAATAGAAATCTTCCATGGCAAACAACCTGGTCAGGATGAATTGATGGGTCTAAGTCAGCCTCTCTTTTCTTATTGTAAAGAAGTTGGAAGAAACCAGGCCTGTGTGGAGAGCTGTACCTGGGTGCCTAAGGTTGATATTCCATTCTAACTTCTGAATGTGTCAGAGGATGTTGGGGCAGCCTCCATCTCATGGGACCCTTGGAAGCAACTGTTAGGACAAAGTGGTTTTCAAGGCAGTGACCTCATTCAGTTCCTGAAGGAAGTGACCTCTCCTCACTTCCTTGGTGATTGAATTCTCTGAACTTGGGATCCAGGAAGCCAGGCACCCAGAGCCAGTCCCAGTTCTAGTCCCATTGGGCTAACTTGTTTGCTTTTTCCAAGGACAGAGTCAGTCTTTCTTGGTACCTACTGATGTGAGGATGGCCAATTGCCAGCAGAGCTCTGAAGAGGCACCTTCCCTGAGAAAGCAGGTAGTGGCTCACCGCTGTCTCCTGACAACTTCACATAGTTGGCCAAGGAGACCAGATCTGAGAGAGGACAGGCCATTTCGGGGGAACATAATATGGCCCACCAGTCAGAAGACACTCTGGATAGTCACAGACCTACTTGGGGGAAGGAGGTGGCTTTGCCGTTGTGGGTGTGAGTTTGTGGTTTTTTTCTCATGTTCTGAGAATAGGTAGGAAAGGCGTTTTTTCTGGTGTGGAGTGGACTGTTTCTAGTAAGTCCTTTGACATTGTGAGGGTTTCTATGTCTGTGTATCCCACTGTATCCGTGGTTGTAGACATTAGAAAAGAGAATGCATCAATGGATTTGTTTTCTCTAGTAGAAAGCTTCCCCACATTAATACTGCCCAATAGATTAATGGACTTCACTTTGCCTTATGGATGGGCAACACCTACTGTCTTCTTAAGTTACTGTTTTCTTCGTGAATTCTGGCCACTCTACAGAATACGCTCATGGTTTTGTGTCCCAGATATGTAACACCACAAGGCTCTGTGACATGGCCATGTACTGGATAGCTGAAGAGATTGAGAGCATCTCAGAAAACTCAGATATCAGTGTGACCAGTAAAGTCTCAGTGAAGAAACCCTTCTTGGGCCATTTGCTTACTTGTGTTTCAATTACCCTGAATGTCAGGAAGGTCTTTGCCTCATGCCAACCCTTTGTGAAGCCTGAAGAAAACTGTTTTCATATGGAAATTAATGGGCTTCACCTGTGGCTCTTTGCTTAATTGCTTTGGAATGGGATGTGTCTGAATCAGTCTCTGGTCCTTGTGTGAGGCTGTGACTTAGATTCTCAGCACCCAATGGATCTAAAGAAAAATCCCATGTGCTTCCCAAACCGAAATGGCCAAAAGAGAAGTCATTGTGGATGAATTTTTTTGCCTTCTTGTTTTAGGTTCCTGACCTCCATTAAGGGAGAATAGGGATTCTTTGGATTAAATGAGTTCTTCAAATCCCTGCAGAGGCTTGCCCATATGTGCTTGGGTTTTCTCATGACTCCAAATCACATAAAGAATCTATACCTCACAGCCAGTAGGCCTCAAATTGGAGAAGCGGAACACTTTAACAGCAGGAATATTTGATCACTCCAGGTTCACAGGAGGAGTGTCCAGGCCACCATGATTTTAGGCAAATGAGGGGCAAGTGAGCTTATTTTGGACACTTTCTTAGGCTGTGCCCCTCATAGAAATCTCCAGCCAGAGGTTATGATGAGTGTCTATATGGAAGAAGATGAGGGCCCTGTGGGAGTGTTTTGATTTTAATTGTGGTCATTTTTGTGGTGGTTGGAAGGAATGACTGGTTCCACCTGGGCTTCAACTCTGGCGTGATTCCCCTTAGATACTGAGTTCTGGAATTGAACTCAGAGAAGTATTGCCATGAATTGTGTTGGGATTTTAGAAGGCCATGCATGAGACTCACTCATGGAAACTGAGATCTAGGCCCAGGGTGTCTTTCCACAAAACAATGGTAACCTCAGCCAGGATATCACATGATTTTATTCTGAAAGATTGGCAGGTATAGTTGAGAGTCAAAACACACATGGACCTCACATTGTAGGCCTCAATTTGCCTGGCTTCATGTGACCTTTTGGCAACTCTTGAGAAGCCTTGCCTGTGAGTGTTCTCCAGAGCTTTCATTGAAATGAGCTTTCTCAACACTTATTGGTTCCTGAATGATTTGAAACCCACAGTGCCTCCAACTTAATCTTTGAAAAATGGCTAGATAAATACCATGAAATTTTTTAAATTTCCATGACCAGGTGGCACTGGAGAATCTTTGGAAGTCCTGTGGTTGATCATATGTATACCAGAGAATGCCTTGTTTTACTGGGTTTTATGAAAATGGTGTTGAACAGAGATGCCAGTAATTTGTATCCTGCTGATTAGTGGGCCTAGAGCAGTGGTGGGCAGGTGTGTGATAAAACACCATGGTGGGGCCATGTGGATTGGCCATTGGCTTCCAAATGGATTATGACTGACATAGTGCAGAAATCAGACACTTATATGTAAAGGCATTTTTTATATGGAGAGGTTTCAGGGCAATGTTCAGAATCAGTTTACTATGGTTATTGGGGCAAGCTGTGTGGGATAGAAGCCTGGTTGGTGCATTCTCCTGCAGACCCTGACCCACCACACGTGACAGAACTCCCTTCAGCACTGTATCCTAGTAGAACTCCTTGTATTTGGTGAAGCAAATACCAAATTCCCAGTGCAGAAGCAAGAAACACCACGAAAAGTGGAGGATGACCAAATGTCTTCACAGTCCACACGAGGAGACACTTAGCCTCCAGTGGCCACAGTTTACATACAAAGAGAGAATTCACCACTGCTGCCTCATGGTCTTTGGAATATAAGAAACCATGACTTCCAGGTCACATAGATGCAGACCCATTTTGATGGTCTCACTACAAAGGAAGTTAAAGCTCATGACAACAACATATATTTCAAGTGCCCAACCTCAGAGGCAGTTTTCCAAGAAGACTTAGGCCAGCAGAGCTCCATGTTTGTGGAGTGTTTACACTGTTCTTTACTTTTGGAAACTCCTCTACCACCACCAAGGTTGTGAACTGCCGAGCATATTCCATTCCAGATATGTATTCACAGATTTTCACACTTTTCTACTCTAATTGTGTCTTACTTGGGCCAAGGTAATATCAAGGCATTGTTCTGAATGTGAGTGGGAAGATTTTTGTGTAGCACATATTTACATACACATTCGATTCATTTTTCAATTTTCTATTTGAAATACTGAAGCCCTGAAACTAACACATACCCTACTATACTCTGACTAATAATTCTAATATGATGGTGAAAAATAACCCAAACAGAATAGAAATACAAGCAGTTCAGAGGAGGCATGGTGTATTGTTACAATTGCCTTTTGCATTATATAGTGTAGGAGTTATAAATCTAGTCATTTTTTTGTTGAAATAGTTCTACATGTGTTTTTAAAATTAACAAATATGTGAATTCCTGTCTCCCTTTCTCTGTAGCCAATTCAGCACATGTATTTTTATATGCACATATAGAATTCTACCTGGTACCACACGTACATACTTGTGAGGTAACTGAATTGGCAGATGCAAATTGTGAGAAAGGATAACTCCTCCTAAATGCTGTTGGAACTGAAAATTCAACCTATGGGTGAGCTTCCTAGTTGAATAACATTATACATTAATCCATGTTCAGTAAAATGAATATTTTTTCGATCTGTGGATTATATATATTTCATGATGAATTTCGATTGGCATATATATTGCTACTTTTTTTCTTTTATTGGTTGCTCAAAACATTAAAAATCTCTTGACATATAATATTTCATACATTAGATTCAAGTGGCTTATGAACTCCCATTTTTAGCCCAAATAGAGATTACAGAATCACATCGATTACACATCCACATTTTTACATAATGCCCTATTAGCTACTGTTGTATTCTGCTACCTTTCCTATACTCTACTATCTCCCCTCCCCTTCCTTCCGATCTTCTCTTTTTTCCCCATCTACTGTAATTTATTTCACTCCATGTTTATTTTCCCATTCCACTCACAACAATATGTAATTTTGTGTAACAATGAGGGTCTCCCTCCATTACCATGCAATTTCCCTTTTCTCTCACTTACCCTCCCACCTCATGTCTCTGTTTAAAGTTAATCTTTTCTTCCTGCTATTGCTCCCTGCTCTGTTCTTAGTTGCTCTCATTATATCAAAGAAGACATTTGGTATTTATTTTTTAGGGATTGGCTATCTTCACTAAGCATAATCTGCTCCAGTGCCATCCATTTTTCTGCAAATTTTATGATTTTGTCATTTGTTAGTGCTGCGTAATACTCCATAGTGTATAAATGCCACATTTTTTTATCCATTCATCTATTGAAGGGCATCTGGGTTGGATCCACAGTGTATCAATTGTGAATTGTACTGCTATGAAAATCCATGTGGTAGTATCCCTGTATTACTCTCTTTTAAGGTCTTCAGGGAATAGTCAGAGAAGGGCAATAGCTGAGTCAAATTGTGGTTCCATTCACAGCTTTCCCAGGAATCTCCATACTGCTTTCCAAATTGGCCACACCAGTTTACAGTCCCACCAGCAATGTACAAGAGTATCTTTTACCCCACATCCTTTCCAGCACTTGTTGTTGTTTGACTTCATTTTGGCTACCAATTTACTGGAGTGAGATGGTATCTTAGGGTGATATTGATTTGAATTTCTCTGACTGCTAGAAATGGTGAGCATTTTATTATGTACTTGATGAATGATTGTATGTCCTCCTCTGAGAAGTGTCTGTTCAAGTCCTTGACCCATTTGTTTATTGGGTTATTTGTTATCTTATTGTCTAATTTTTTGAGTTCTTTGTATATTCTGGATATTAGGGCTCTATCTGAAGTGTGAGGAGTAAAAATTTGTTCCCATGATGTATGCTCCTTATTTACCTCTCTTATTCTTTCTCTTGCTGATAAAAAACTTTTCAGTTTAAGTAGTCCCATTTGTTGATTCTTGTTATTAACTCTTGTGCTATGGATGTCATATAAAGGAATTTGGAGCCCGACCCCATAATATGTAGATCAGAGCCAACTTTTTCTTCTATCAGACACAGAGTCTTTGATTTGATATCTAGCACCTTGATCCACTATGAGTTAACTTTTGTGCATGGCGAGAGAAAGGAATTCAATTTCATTTTGTTGCACATGGATTTCCATTTTTCCCAACACCATTTGTTGAAGATACTATATTTCCTCCATTGCATGCTTTTAGCTCCTTTATCAAATATAAAATAGTTGTAGCTTTTTGGATTAATCTCTGTGTCCTCCATTCTGTACCATTGGTCCACCCGCCTGTTTTGGTACCAGTACCATGCTGGTTTTTTTTTTAATTAATTTTATTGTAGGTTGTTCAAAACATTTCATAGTTCTTGATATATCATATTTCACACTTTGATTCAAGTGGGATATGAGCTCCCATTTTTACCCCATATACAGATTGCAGAATCACATCAATTGCACAACCATTGATTTACATATTGCCATTCTGGTGACTGTTGTATTCTGTTGCCTTTCCTATCCTCTACTATCCCCCTCCCCCCTCCTCTCCCCTCTTCTCTCTCTACCTCCTCTACTGTAATTCATTTCTCCCCCTTATATTTTTCCTCCTTTCCCCTCACTTCCTCTTGTATGTAATTTTGTATACCCCTGAGGGTCTCCTTCCATTTACATGCAATTTTCCTTCTCTCTCCCTTTCCCTCCCACCTCTCATCCCTGTTTAATGTTAATCTTCTTCTCATGCTCTTCGTCCCTACTCTGTTCTTAGTTACTCTCCTTATATCAAAGAAGATATTTGGCATTTGTTTTTAAGGGATTGGCTAGCTTCACTTAGCATAACCTGCTCTAATGCCATCCATTTCCCTCCAAATTCTATGATTTTGTCATTTCTTAATGCAGAGTAATATTCCATTGTGTATAAATGCCACATTTTTTTATCCATTCTTTTATTGAAGGACATCTATGTTGGTTCCACAGTTTTGCTATTGTGAATTGTGCTGCTATGAACATGGATGTAGCAGTGGCCCTATAGTGTGCTCTTTTTAGGTCTTTAGGGAATAGACCGAGAAGGGGAATAGCTGGATCAAATAGTGGTTCCATCCCGAGCTTTCCAAGAAATCTCCATACTGCTTTCCAAATTGGGCGCACCAATTTGCAGTCCCACCAGTAATGTACAAGAGTACACTTTTCCCGACATCCTTGCCAGCACTTGTTGTTGTTTGACTTCCTAATGGCTGCCAATCTTACTGGAGTGAGATGGTATCTTAGGGTGGTTTTTATTTGCATTTCTCTGACTGCTAGAGATGGTGAGCATTTTTTCATATACTTCTTGATTGATTGTATGTCCTCCTCTGAGAAATTTCTGTTCAGGTCCTTGGCCCATTTGTTGATTGGGTTATTTGTTATCTCATTGTCTAATTTTTTTAGTTCTTTGTATATTCTGGATATTAGGGCTCTGTCTGAAGTGTGAGGAGTAAAGATTTGTTCCCAGGACGTAGGCTACCTATTTACCTCTCTTATTGTTTCTTTTGCTGAGAAAATAACTTTTTAGTTTGAGTAAGTCCCATTTGTTGGTTCTAGTTATTAACTGTTGTGCTATGGGTGTCCTATTTAGGAATTTGGATCCCGACCCCACAGTATGTAGATCATAGCCAACTTTTTCTTCTATCAGACGCCATGTCTCTGATTTGATATCACGTTCCTTGATCCACTTTGAGTTAACTTTTGTGCATGGTGAGAGAAAGGGATTCAGTTTCATTTTGTTGCATATGGATTTCCAGTTTTCCCAACACCATTTGTTGAAGATGCTAGCCTTCTTCCATTGCATGCTTTTAGCCCCTTTATCGAATATAAGATAGTTGTAGTTTTGTGGATTGGATTCTGTGTCCTCTATTCTGTACCATTGGTCCACCCGCCTGTTTTGGTACCAGTACCATGCTGTTTTTGTTTCTATTGCTCTGTAGTATAGTTTGAAGTCTGGTATAGCTATACCGACTGATTCACACTTCCTGCTTAGCAATGTTTTTGCTATTCTGGGTCTTTTATTTTTCCATATGAATTTCATGATTGCTTTCTCTATTTCTACAAGAAATGCCATTGGGATTTTGATTGGCATTGCATTAAACCTATTGAGAACTTTTGTTAATATCGCCATTTTGATGATGTTAATTCTACCTATCCATGAACAGGGTATATTTTTCCATCTTTTAAGATCTTCTTCAATTCTCTCTTTAGGGTTCTGTAGTATTCATTGTATAAGTCTTACACCTCTTTTGTTAGGTTGATTCCCAAGTACTTTATTTTTTCTGAGGATATTGTGAATGGGGTGGTTGTCCTCATATATATTTTAGAGGATTTGTCGCTGATATACAGGAATGCCTTTGATTTATGCGTGTTGATTTTATATCCTGCCACTTTGCTGAATTCATTTATTAGCTCTAATAGTTTCTTTGTAGACCCTTTTGGGTCTGCTAGGGTATCGAATCATGTAATCTGCAAATAGTGATAATTTGAGTTCTTCTTTTCCTATTTTTATGCCTTTAATTTCTTTTGTCTGTCTAATTGCACTGGCCAGTGATTCGAGAACTATGTTGAACAGAAGTGGTGAGAGAGGGCATGCCTGTCTTGTACCAGATTTTAGAGGGAATGCCTTCAGTTTTTCTCCATTCAGAATGATGCTAGGCTGAGGCTTAGCATAGATTTCTTTTACAATATTGAGGTATGTTCCTGTTATCCCTAGTTTTTCTAGAGTTTTGAACATAAAGGGATGCTGTACTTTGTCGAATGCTTTTTCCGCATCTATCGAGATGATCATATGGTTCTTATATTTAAGCCTATTGATGTGGTGAATAACATTTATTGATTTTCGTATATTGAACCAACCTTGCATCCCAGGGATAAATCCTACCTGATCATGGTGCACAATTTTTTTGATATGTTTTTGTATCCGGTTCGCGAGAAGTTTATTGAGCATTTTTGCATCTAGGTTCATTAGAGATATTGGTCTGTAGTTTTCTTTCTTTGGAGTGTCTTTGTCTGGTTTAGGAATCAGGGTGATGTTGGACTCATAGAATGAATTTGGAAGTTCTCCCTGTTTTTCATTTTCCTGAAATAGCTTGAAAAGTATTGGTATTAGTTCCTCTTTAAAGGTTTTGTAAAACTCTGCTGTATACCCATCCGGTCCTGGGCTTTTCTTAGTTGGTAGTCTTTTGATGGTTTCTTTATTTCCTCAGTTGATATTCATCTGTTTAGGTTGTCAATATCCTCCTAACTCAATCTGGGCAAATCATATGACTTAAGAAATTTATCGATGCCTTCACTATCTTCTAATTTATTGGAGTATAAGGATTCAAAATAATTTCTGATAATCTTCTGTATTTCTGAAGTGTCTGTTGTGATATTGCCTTTTTCATCCCATATGCGAGTAATTTGAGTTCTCTCTCTTCTTCTCTTCATTAGCGTGGCTAAGGGTCTGTCAATTTTATTTATTTTTTCAAAGAACCAACTTTTAGTTTTGTCAATTTTTTCAATTGTTTCTTTTGTTTCAATTTCATTAATTTTTGCTCTGATTTTAATTATTTCTTGTCTTCTACTTTTTTGCTGTTGTTTTGCTCTCCTTTTTCTAGGACATTGAGTTGAAGTATTAGATCATTTATTTGTTGGTTTTTTTTTTTTTTAAGGAATGAACTCCAAGCAATAAATTTTCCTCTTAGAACTGCTTTCAATGTGTCCCATAGATTCCGATATGTTGTGTCTGTGTTTTCATTTATCTCTAAGAATTTTTTAATATCCTCCTTGATGTCTTCTATAACCCATTTATCATTCAGTAACCTATTTTTCATTCTCCAATTGATGCATGATTTTTCCTTACTTCTTTTATCGTTGATTTTCAATTTCATTTCATTATGTTCAGATAAGATGCATGGTATTATCTCTACTCCTTTATATTGTCTAAGAGTTGCCCTGTGACATAATATATGATCTATTTTTGAGAAGGATCCAAGTGCTGCTGAGAAAAAAGTGTAACTGCTTGATCTTGGGTGGTATATTCTATATATGTCAATTAAGTCTAGGTTATTAATTATGTTATTGAGTTCTATAGATTCCTTATTCAACTTTTCTTTGTAAGATCTATCCAGTGGTGAGAGAGGTGTGTTGAAGTCTCCCATAATTATTGTATGGTGGTCTATTAGACTCTTGAACTTGAGAAGAGTTTGTTTGATGAACATAGCTGCACCATTGTTTGGGGCATATATATTTATGATTGTGATGTCTTGTTGGTGTATGGTTCCCTTGAGCTGTATGTAGTGTCCCTCTTCATCCCTTTTGATTAACTTTGGCTTGAAATCTATTTTATTTGATATGAGTATGGACACTCGTGCTTGTTTGCGAAGTCCATAAGAGTGATATGATTTTTCCCAACCTTTCACCTTCAGTCTATGTATGTCTTTTCCTATCAAATGCATCTCCTGAAGGCAGCATATTGTTGGGTCTTGTTTTGTGATCCATTCTACTAGCCTGTGTCTCTTAATTCGTGAGTTTAAGCCATTAACATTTAGGGTTATTATTGAGATATGGGTTGTTCTTCCAGTCATATTGGTTTATTTATGTTACTAAACATGGTTTGTTTTCCTCTTTGATTATTCCCCCTCTTTACTGTACTCCCTCCCGCTGTTGGTTTTCATTGTTATTTTCCATTTCCTATTCCTGCAATGTTTTGCCGAGGATGTTTTGAAGAGATGGTTTTCTAGCTGCAAATTCTTTTCACTTTTGTTTATCATGGAAGGTTTTAATTTCATCTTCCATACTGAAGCTTAATTTTGCTGGATACACAATTCTTGGTTGGAACCCATTTTCTTTCAGTGTTTCAAATATGTTATTCCAGGATCTTCTAGCTTTCAGAGTCTGTGTTGAAAGATTAGCTGTTATCCTGATTGGTTTACCCCTAAATGTAATCTGCTTCCTTTCTCTTGTAGCTTTTAAAATTCTCTCTTTATTCTGTATGTTGGGCATCTTCATTATAATGTGTCTAGGTGTGGATCTCTTATGATTTTGCACATTCGGCATCCCGTAGGCTTCTAGGATATGGGATTCTGTCTCATTCTTCAAGTCTGGGAAGTTTTCTCGTATTATTTCATTGAATAGATTGCTCATTCCTTTTGTTTGGAACTCTATACCTTCCTGTATCCCAATGACTCTTAAGTTTGGTCTCTTTATGTTATCCCATATTTCTTGAATGTTTTGCTCATGGTTTCTTAACAGCTTTGCTGAGCTGTCTATGTTCTTCTCCAGTTGAAATACTTTGTCTTCATTTTCTGATGTTCTATCTTCTAAGTGTTCTACTCTGCTGGTAGTATTCTCAATTGAGTTTTTAATTTGGTTTATTGTTTCCTGCATTTCCAGGATTTCTGTTTGTTTGTTTTTTATAACCTTGATCTCCCTGTATAATTGATCTTTTGCTTCTTGTATTTGTTTATGTAATTCATTTTCGAAGTGCTCGAAGTGGTCTTTCATTGTCTGATTATGCTGTCTAATGTCTTCATTGAGACTCCAGATAATCTGAAGCATGTATATCCTGAATTCTTTATCTGACATTCCATCTGCTGCAGATATTACCTCTTCTAAAGTTGAGTTGACCTGCATTGCTTGTGGTCCTTTCTTTCCTTGTCTTTTCATACTGATCGCGTTTCTTTCTGCTTGGTGAAACTGTTGTGTGATTGATTTTCCCCCTATATATTTATATTGCTCTTGTATAGTTGCAAAGTCTTCCTCGCAGGCTTTGGCGGTGGTTCTGCCCCCCTCCAATTGGGGCAATGTGCCTACTACGCCGGCAGGCTGCTGTGCCTCTACTTTCGGTGGGCCTGTTCTTTCGGTGGTCACAGGTTCGCCTACCTTGCAGGCGTGAGCAGCGACTCTGCACCTCCGCTGGCCGCTAGGCCTGTTCTGTCTGTCGTTTGCAGGTCTGTCTACCTAACAGGTGCTGGTGGCGGCTCTGCCCCTCCCCCAACCGGGGTGATGTGTCAGACGGCCACTGGGCCTGTTTTGTCAGTGGTCACGGTATCACCTACCTTGCAGGTGGGTGGGGCAGCTGTGCCCCTCTGCAGGTTTCTCGGCCTGACCTGCCGGTGGGTCGCAGGTCATTCATTTTTTAGTTCTAGTAGTTTTTGTACACCTTTTTGTGTCTTCTATGTATAGAATAATGTCACCCGAAAATAGTGATAATTTGCGTTCTTATTTTCCTATTTTTATGCCTTTTATTTCTTTAGTATGTCTAATTGCTCTGGCCAGTGTTTCGAGAACTATATGGAATAGAAGTGGTGAGAGAGGGCATCCCTGTCTTGTTCCAGATTTTAGAAGAAATGCCTTCAATTTTTCTCCATTCATAATGATGCTAGCCTGAGGCTTAGCATAGATAGCTTTTACAATGTCGAGGTAACTTCCTGTTATCCCTATTTTTTCTAATGTTTTGAACATAAAGGGATGCTGTACTTTGTCAAATGCTTTTTTTGCTTCTATCGAGATGATCATATGGTTCTTATCTTTAAGTCTATTGATGTGGTGAATAACATTTATTGATTTCCGTATATTGAACCATCCTTGCATCCCAGCTATGAATCCTACTTGATCATGGTGCATAATTTTTTTGATGTGCCTTTGTATTCGATTCACCAGAGTTTTATTGAGGATTTTTGCATGTAGGTTCATCAGATATATTGGTCTGTAGTTTTCTTTCTTTGAGGTGTCTTTTTCTGATTTCGGAATCAGCGTGATGTTGACCTCATAGAATGAATTTGGAAGAGCTCCCTCTTTTTCTCTATGCTGAAATAACTTGAAAAGTATTGGTATTAAATCTTCTTTAAATGTTTTGTAAAACTCCGCTGTATAGCCATCCGTTCCTGGGCTTTTCTTGGTTTGTAGTCTTTTGATTGCTTCTTCTGTTTCATCCATTGACATTGGTCTGTTTAAATAGTGTGTATCCTTCTGACTCAGTCTGGGAATATCATATGACTTAAGAAATTTATCGATGTCTTCACTATATTCTATTTTATTGGAATATAGGTTTTCTAAATAATTTCTAATTGTCTTCTGTATTTCGGAAGCATCTGTTGTAATATTGCCTTTTTCATCCCATATGTTAGTAATTTGAGTTCTCTCTCTTCTTCTCTTCATGAGCATGCCTAAGGGTCTGTCGAACATATTTATTTTTTCGAAGAACCACCTTTTAGTTTTGTTAATTTTTTCAATAGTTTCTTTTGTTTCAATTTCGTTGATTTCTGCTCTGATTTTAATTATTTCTTGCTTTCTGCTACATTTTTTGTTGTTTTGCTCTTCCTTTTCTAGGGCTTGGAGTTGAAGTGTGAGCTCATTTATTTGTTCGTTTTTACTTTTTTTCAGGAATGACCTCCAGAAGATGAATTTCCCTCTTAAAACTGCTTTCATTGTGTCCCATAGATTCTGATATATTGCGTCTGTATTTTCATGTATCTCTAAGAATTTTTTGATTTCCTCCTTTATATCTTCTGTAACCCACTGATCATTCAGTAACATATTGTTCATTTTCCATGTGATGTAGGATTTTTCCTTCCTTTTTTTATCATTGGTTTCCAGTTTCATTCCATTATGATCAGAAAAAATTCATGGTATTATCTCAACCCCTGTATATTTACTGAGGGTTGCCCTATGACATAATATATGGTCTATTTTTGAGAAGGATCCACGTGCTACTGAGAAAAAAGTATATCCACTTGATGATGATTGATATATTCGATATATGTCAGTTAAGTCTAGGTTATTGATTGTGATATTGAGTTCTATAGTTTCTTTATTCACTTTTGTTTGGAGAATCTGTCCAATGGTGAGAGAGGTGTGTTGAAGTCACCCATAATTATTGTGTTGTGGTCTATTTCATTCTGGAACTTGAGGTGAATTTGTATTTTGAACATTGCAGCACCATTATTTGGTGCATAAATATTGATAATTTTTATGTCTTGTTGATGAATGGTTCCTTTTAACAGTATATAATGTCCTTTCTTATCCCTTTTGATTAAATTAGTCTTGAAGTCGATTTTATTCGATATGAGCATGGCCACCCCTGCTTGCTTATGGGGAGCGTTGCATGGTATATTTTTTCCAAAACTTGCACCTTCAGCCTGTGTATGTCTTTTCCATTCAGATGTGTCTCCTGGAGGCAACATATTGTTGGATTCATTTTCAATCCAAGTTACCAGCCTATGTCGCGTTATTGGAGAGTTTAAGCCATTAACATTTAGAGTCACTATTGATATATGGTTTGTACTGCCGCTCATGATTGATGATTCATCTTTTTTTTTAATTTAGTTTGTTTCTCCATGATTAGCTTTTCCCCCACCCTCAGTCATTACTGAGGCACTTCCCACTGATTGTTTTGGTTGTTGATTTTCATTTCTTCTTCGTGTATTGTTTTGCTCAAGATGCTTTGCAATGCTGGTTTTCTGGCTACAAATTCTTTTACCTTTTGTTGATCATGAAATATTTTTATTTCATCGTCATACCTGCAGCTTAATTTTGCTGGATACAGAATTCTTGGTTGGCATTCATTGTCTTTCAGTGTTTGAAATACGTTGTTCCAGGATCTTCTCGCTTTCAGCGACTGTGATGAAAAATCCATTCTCAACCTTATTGGTTTACCCCTTAATGTAATCTGCCTCCTTTCTCTTAGAGCTTTTAATATTTTCTCTTTGTTTTGTACATTGGATATCTTCATAACAATGTGTCTTGGTGTTGGTATACTGTGATTTTGTGTGTTCCGTGTCCTGTAAGCATGTCCAATTTGTATATCCATTTACTTTGTATTTCTGGAAATATTTCTGTAATTATTTCATTCAATAGATTACTAATTCCCTTGGTTTTAATATGTGTACCTATCCAGATGACTCATTAATTTTTTTTTATGTTATCCCATATCTCTTGGATGTTTTACTCATGATTTTTTACCAGCCTTTCTGTGTTGGCTAGATTCATTTCAAGATGATATATTTTGTCTTCATTATCTGACATTCTGTCTTCTACTTGCTCCACAGTGTTAGTGATACTCTCAATTGACTTTTTAATTTGGTTTATCGTTTCCTTCATTTCTAGAATTATTGTTTGATTTTTTATAATCTCTATCTCCTGATAAAGATGCATAACTTCTTCTTTTATCTGTTTATGTAATTCATTTTCAATGTGTTCTTTCACTGTTTGGATTTGCTGTCTCGTATCCTCTTTAAGTTTCAATTCCATCTGTCTAAGGTATTCCTTGAGTTCTTTATATGACCATTTTTCTGATGACTATAGGTCCTCCTGAATATTTTGGCTGTCCTTCGTTGTTTGTACTTATTTTCTTCCTTGATTTTTTGTGCTGCTCATGTTACTTCTTGCTCTGTTTGACTGTTGAGATACTGCTTACTCTTATAAATTTATTTGATGCTTGGAGGAAAAGATATTAGAAGGAAAGGGAAGAAGTCACTAAAGAGAATGAGAGTAGGCAGGTAGAATTCGAGGAAGGGGAAATCAGAAAATTGAAAAGAAATGATAAGACAAAAGAAAAAATAGAAAAGAAAGAAAGAAAGAAAAAAATTTAAAAATAATGATCATTTAAAAGATGTAAATTAAAGTTTAAAATAATAATAATAATAAAATAAAAATATTTAAAAAATGAAAACATATTAAAAAGTTAAAGTACAACAACAAAAAATATGAATTTACATAAAGAATCTAAACCCCACACTCAGTAGGCCTCAAGTTGGAGAAGTAGAGCATTATTAACGCCAGGCCTATTTTTTCACTTCTGTTTCACAGGAAGGCAGTCCAGGTAACCCTGATGTTAGGCAAATGAGGGGCAAGGGAGCTTATTTTGGACACGGACGTGGGCTGTGTACCTCATGGAAACCTCCAGCCGGAGGTTATGATGAGTGTCTACATGGAAGAAGATGAGGGCCATGTTGGGGTGTTTTGGTTTTAACTGTGAACATTTGTATGGCGGTAGGAAGAGATGACTGGGTACACCTGGGCTTGAACTCTTGTGTGATTCAACATAGAGACTGAGTTCTGGAATTGACCTCAGAGAAGTATTGCCATGGATTGTGTTGGGCTTTTAGAAGGCCATGCATGAGAGTCGCCCTTGGAAAGTGAGATCTACGCCCAAGTTGGCTTTCCACAGAGCAAAGGGAATCTCAGCCAGGATATCACATGATTTTATTCTGAAAGACTTGGCAGCCATAGTTGAGAGTGAAAACACACATGGACCTCACATTGTAGACCTCAATGGGCCTGGCTTCATGTGACCTTTTGGTCACCCTTTGGGAAGCCTTGCCTCTGAGAGTTCTCCAGAGCTTTCATTGAAATGAGCTTACTCAACATTTAATGGTTAATGAATGAATTGAAACCCACAGTGCCTAGAACTTCTTCCTTGAATAATGGCTAGATGAATACCATGAAACTTTTGAAATTCCCAAGACTAGGTGTCACAGGAGAACCTTTTGATGTCCTCTAGCTGATCATGAGAATACAAGACATTGCCTTTATTTACTGGGTTTCATGAAAATGGTGTATAACAGAGATGCAAGTAAGTTGGAACCTGCTGAGTAGTGTTCCTAGAGCCGTGGTGGGCAGGTGTGTGATAAAATATCTCTGCTGTGGCCATGTTTATCTGCCATTGGTGTCCAAATAACTTGTGACTGACATTTTGCAGCCAGTAGACCCTTATATGTAAAAGAATCTCGTTATATGGAGAGGTTTCAGGGCAATGTTCAGAATCAGGTTGCTATGGTCAATGTTGCAAGCAATGTGGGATAGAAGCCTGGTTGGTGCATTCTCCAACAGAACCCAACCCACCACAACTGAAAGAACTCCCTACAGCACTGTGTCCCAGTTGAACTCTTTTTATTTCATGAAGCAAATACCACACTCCTAGTGCAACAGCAAAAAACACCACAAAGAGTGGAGGATGACCAAATGGCTTCACAGTCCAGATGAGGAGACACTTGCCCTCAGTGGCAACAGTTTACCTACAAAGAGAAAATTCAGCACTGCTGCCTCATGTTCATCAGAAAATAAGAAACCATTTCATCCATGTCACATAGATGCAGACCCAGCTTTGATGGTCTCACTACAAAGGAAGCTAATGCTCCTGACAACAAAATATATTTCAAGTGCTCACCCTCAGAGGTAGTTTCTCCAGATGTTAGGCCAGCAGAGCTTCATGTTTGTGGAGTGTTTACCCTGTCCCTTACTTTTGGAAACTCCTCTACCACCTCCAAATTTGTGAACTCCTGAGCATTTTCTATAACAGGTATGTATTCACAGATTTTCTAACTCTTCTCCTCTAATTGTGTCTTACATGGGGCGAAGGTAATGCCAAGGCATTGTTCTGAATGAGAGTGGGAAGATTTTTGTGTAGCACATATTTGAATACACATTGGATACATTTTCCAATTTTCCATTCGAAATACTGAATCCCTGACACTAACAAATTCCCTTCTAGACTTTTACTTCTAATCTTAATATGATGGAGAAAAATAACCCAAACAAAATAGAAATACAAGAGGTTCACAGGAGGCATGGTGTATAGTTGGACTTGCCTTTTCTATGATAAATGGTAGGTGCTATAAATCTAGCAAATTTTAATTGAAACAGTTCTTTATGTGTTTTAAAAGTTAACAAATATGTGAATAACTGTCTCCCTTTCTCTGTAGTCTATTCACCACATGTATTTTTTTATGCACATATTGAATTCTACCTGGTATCACACATACATTTTGTGAGGTGGCTGACTTGGCAGATACAAACTGTAAGAAAAGATCACTCCTACTAAACGCTGTTGGAACTGAAAATTCAACATATGGGTCAGCTTTCTAGTTGAACAACATAAATTGATGTTCAGGAAAATGAGTATTTTTGGATCTGTGGATGATATATATTTCATGGTGAATTTCAATTGGCATACATAATGCTACTTTTTAATGTCTCTCTCTGTGTGTGTATCTATCTATCTATCTATCTATATATATATATATATATGTATTCACTCTCCAGATTTTTCAAAATATGAAATGTATTTGTCTTATTTAACACTCCCTAAATTCATTCATATTTATGTATGTGGATTTATAATCAACTTTTCACAAGTTTATTCTCAGAAATATTCATCCACCTGAAATACATATTCGTTTCCAGTACTGAAAACTAACTTCAGGGGATCATATGATGGCAGCGAAAGGAGTGCATCAACCCCATATACAGCATCACTGTGCAAGAGAATGACGAATTTCCAGCAAAATTTGGGTGCTCCAAAACCTAGTGGAAGTATTTCCATCTCATGAGGATTAGCTACGGGGCTCAAACGTGAGTGATTTGTCCACATGGAGCGTCATGCTGCTTATTCAGCAAATCGCCCTGCGGCTAGAGTCTGTGGTGCATGCTGGCAAACAATGAGATAGCAACACAAATATTCAGTGGTGCTGATTCTGTGGGCTCCTGCCAGCTGTACAATCACTGTGCTCATTGCTGAATTCTGGGTTTGAGACCGGGGAAGGACGCGGTCCAATTCGGTTTTCCACACCAGTCAGACCACAGAGGAAGCCAGGGGCCACCAACTTGGAGAGCTGACGTCACCATTCCTGTTTTCAACTCATAGCAGCTCATTCAGCTATAGAACAGGTAATCTCAGGCTGCCATTCGCCTGTGTCTCGGAGACAAATTACTCAGGCCTGTTCCTATCAGAACATACACCAAGCCCAGAGCGGCCGAATTCTGGCTCCTGGAACTGATCAGGCCCAGGGCTAAAGAACCCGCGGAAACTCCTTCTCGGTCTAGGTCTTGCTGAATACTGTGGAGGTAAATACCTACCTAGCCTTCATAGGCAGTGGCAACAGGATTGAGACGGGGCTTGTGAGGGCTGGTCAGGACTCACTCATTGCTTTGGTCATCCGGCAAAGGGAACGAAATGCTGCCATTCACATGGGATACCAACATGTTAGAGATCTGATGTCATCACAAAGTGGTGGAGGAGATAACTTCATTGATACCAGCGGTGACAGAAACAGTTGGTCTCCTGGTAAAAAAAAGTGAGTCACAAACACCCGAGTCTCTCTCACTTTGTCTTCAAGCCAGAGGGGCAGAGCAGAGCCGCCGCCCATGCCCGGCACAGGCCCAGCGACCTGCAGGCGTGGTAGTCATGTCATCCAAATTGGAGTAGTGACAGAGCAGAGCTGCCGCCCGTGCCCGGAACAGGCCCATCAACCAGCAGGCGTGGTAGTCACGTCACCCCAATTGGAGTAGGGGCAGAGCAGAGCCACCGCCTATGCCCAGAACAGGCCCAACGACCCTCTGGTGTGGTAGACACGGCACCCCTATTGGAGTAGTGGCAAAGCAGAGCCTTCTCCCGCGCCCAGTACAAGCCCAGCGGCCCACCAGCGTGGTTGTTAGGTCACCCCAATAGGAATAGGGGCAGAGCAGAGCCACTGCCCAAAACAAAACAGTTTCAACAAGCAGAGAGAAACGCGAGCAGTATGAAAAGACAAGGAAAGAAAGGACCACAAGCAATGCAGGTCAACACAACTTTAGAAGTGGTAATAGCTGCATCAGATGAAATGTCAGATAAAGAATTCAGGATACTCATGCTTTAGATCATCTGGAGTCTCAAGGAAGACATTAGACAACAAAATCAGACAAATAAAGATCACTTCGACATTGAATTACATAAACAAATCCAATAAGCAAAAGATCAAATATATAGGATGATAGAGGTTGTAAAAACAAACAAACAGAAATCCTAGAATTGCAGGAAGGAATAATCCAACTTAAAAACTCAATTGAGAATACTACCAGGAGAGCAGAACACTTAGAACATAGAACATCAGACAATGAAGACAAAGTATTTCAACTTGAAAAGAACATAGACCACTCAGCAAGACTGTTAAGAAACCACGAGCAGAATATCCAAGAAATATGGGATAACATAAAGAGGCCAAACTTAACAGTCATTGGGATACAGGAAGGTATAGAGGTCCAAACCAAAGGAATGAGCCACCTATTCAATGAAATAATACGAGAAAACTTCGCAGACTTGATAAGTAAAACAGAATCCCAAGTCCTAGAAGCCTACAGAACGCCGAATGTGCAAAATCATAAGAGAGCCACAACTAGACACATTATAATGAAGATGCCCAACAAACAGAAAAAAGAGAGAATTTTAAAAGCTAGAAGAGAAAGGAAGCAGATTACGTTTAAGGGTAAACCAATCAGGATAACAGCTGATCTTTCAACACAGACTCTGAAAGCTAGAAGATCCTGGAATAACATATTTCAAACACTAAAAGAAAATGGGTTCCAACCAAGAATTGTGTATCTAGCGAAATTAAGCTTCAGTATGGAAGATGAAATTAAAACCTTCCTCGATAAACAAAAGTGAAAAGAATTTGCAGCTAGAAAACCATCTCTTCAAAACATCCTCGGCAAAACATTGCTGGAAGAGGAAATGGAAAATAACAATGAAAACCAACAGTGGGAGGTAGGACATTAAAGAGGGGAAAATAATCAAAGAGGAAAACAAACCATGTTTAGTAACATAAATAAACAAATATGGCTGGAAGAACAACCCATATCTCAATAATAACCCTAAATGTTAATGGCTTAAACTCACCAATGAAGACACACTGGCAAGTAGAATTGAACAAAAAACAAGACCCAACAATATGCTGCCTACAGGAGATGCATTTGATAGGAAAATGCATACATAGACTGACGGTGAAAGTTTGGGAAAAATCATATCACTCATATGGACTTCGGAAACAAGCAAGAGAGTCCATACTCATATCAAATAAAATAGATTTTGAGCCAAAGTTCATCAAAAGGGATAAAGAGAGACACTACATACTGCTCAAGGGAACCATACACCAACAAGAGACAGCAATCATTAATATATATGCCCCAAACAATGGTGCAGCTATGTTCATCAAACAAACTCTTCTCAAGTTCAAGAGTCTAATACACCACAATACAGTAATCATGGGAGACATGAACACACCTCTCTCACCACTGGACAGATCTTCCAAACAAGGAATAAGGAATAAGGAAACTATAGAACTCAATAACACAATTAATAACCTAGAATTATTTGAGATATGTAGAATATAACACCCAACATCAAACAGTTACCTTTTTTCTCAGCAGCACATGTATCCTTCTAAAAAATGATCATATATTATGTCACAGAGCAACTCTTAGACAATATAAAGGAGTACAGATAATACCATGCATATTATCTGATCATAATGGAATGAAACTAAAAATCAATGATAAAAGAAGGAAGGAAAAATCATGCATCACTTGTAGAATGAACAATAGGTTACTGAGTGATCAATGGGTTTTTGAAGACATCAAGGAGGAAATTTAAAAATTCTTAGAGATAAATGAAAACACAGACACAACATATCGGAATCTATGGGACACATTGAAAGCAGTTCTAACAGGAAAATTCATTGCTTGGAGTTCATTCCTTAAAAAAAGAAACAACCAACAAATAAATGATCTCATACTTCATCTCAAAATCCTAGAAAAAGAAGACGAAAGAAACAGCAAAAGAAGTAGAAGGCAAGAAATAATTAAAATCAAAGCTGAAATTAATGAAATTGAAACAAAAGAAACAATTGAAAAAACTTGACAAAAGTAGAAGTTGGTTCTTTGAAAAAATAAATAAAATTGACAGACCCTTAGCCATGCTATGAAAGAGAAGAAGAGAGAACTCAAATTACTAGCATAAGGGATTAAAAAAGAAAATATCACAACAGATATTTCTGAAATACAGAAGATAATCAGAAATTATTTTTAATCCTTATACTCCAAACAAATAGAAGACAGTGAAGGCATCGATAAATTTCTTAAGTCATATGATCTGCCCATATTGAGTCAGGAGGATATAGACAACATAAACAGAAATATATCAATTGAGGAAATAGAAGAAACCATCAATCCACTACCAACTTAGAAAAGCCCAGGACCGTATGGGTATACAGCAGAGTTTAACAAAACCTTTAAAGAGGAACAAATACCAATATTTTTCAAGGTGTTTCAGGAAATTGAAAAAGAGGGAGATCTTCCAAATTCATTCTACGAGGCCAAGATCACCCTGATTCTTACACCAGACAAAGACACTTCAAAGAAAGAAAACTACAGACCAATATCTCTAATGAACCTACATGAAAAAATCCTCAATAAAATTCTGGCGAATTGGATACAAAAACATATCAAAAAAATTGTGAATCCTGATCAAGTAGGATTCATCCGTGTGATGCAAGGCTGGTTCAATATACGGAAATCAATAAATGTTATTCACCACATCAATAGACTTAAAAATAAGAACCATATGATCATCTCAGTAGATGCAAAAAAAGCATTCAATAAAGTACAGCATTCTGTTATGTTCAACACTCTAGAAAAACTAGTGATAAGAGGAACATACCTCAATATTGTAAAAGCAATCTATGCTAAGCCTCAGGCTAGCATCATTCTGAATGGAGAAAAATTGAAGGTATTCTCTCTAAAATCTGGAACAAGACAGGGATGCCCTCTCTCACCACTTCTGTTCAACATTGTTCTCGAAACACTAGCCAGAGCATTTAGACAGACGAAAGAAATAAAAGGCGTAAAAATTGGAAAAGAAGAACTTAAATTATCAGATCACATGATTCTATGTCTAGCAGTCCCAAAAGGGTCTACAAAGAAACTAATAGAGCTAATAAATGAATTCAGCAAAGTGGCAGGATATAAAATCAACATGCATAAATCAAAGGCATTCCTGCATATCAGCGACAAATCCTCTGAAATAGAAATGAGGACAACCACTCCATACACAATATCCTAAAAAAAAATAATAATAATTAGGAATCAACCTAACAAAAGATGTGAAAGTCTTATACAATGAAAACTACAGAACCCTAAAGAGAGAAATAGAAGAAGATCTTAGAAGATGTAAAAATATATCCTGTTCATGGATAGGCAGAACTAATATCATCAAAATGGTGATATTACCAAAAGTTCTCAATAGGTTTAATGCAATGCCAATCAAAATCCAAACGGAATTTTTTCTAGAAATAGATAAAGCAATCATGAAATTCATATGGAAAAATAAAAGACACAGAATAACAAAAACAACCCTAAGCAGGAAGTGTGAATCAGGCGGCATAGCGATACCAGACTTCAAACTATACTACAGAAAAATAGTAACAAAAATACCATGGTACTGGTACCAAAACAGGCGGGTGGACCAATGGTTCAGAATAGAGGACACAGAAACCAAGCCAGGAAACTACAACTATCTTATATTTGATGGAGGGGCTAAAAGCATGCAATGAAGGAAAATAGCATCTGCAAAAAATGGTGCTGGGAAAACTTGGAATCCATATGTAACAAAATGAAACTGAATCCCTTTCTCTCGCCATGCACAAAAGTTAACTCAAAATGGATCAAGGAGCTTGATATCAAATCAGAGACATGGCGTCTGATAGAAGAAAAAGTTGGCAACGATTTACATACTGTGGGGTCGGGCTCCAAATTCCTGAATAGGACACCCATAGCACAAGAGTTAATAACTAGAATCAACAAATGGGACTTACTCAAACTAAAAAGTTTTTTATCAGCAAAAGGAACAATAAGAGAGGTAAATAGGGAGCCTAAATCCTGGGAACAAATCTTTACTCCTCACAATTCAGATAGAGCCCTAATATTCAGAGTATACAAAGAACTCAAAAAAATAGACAATAAGATAACAAATAACCCAATAAACAAATGGGCCAAGAACCAGAACAGACACTTCTCAGAGAAGTACATACAATCAAAAAACAAGTACATGAAAAAATGCTCACCATCCCCAGCAGTCAGAGAAATGCAAATCAAAACCACCCTAAGATACCATCTCATTCCAGTAAGATTGGCAGCCATTATGAAGTCAAACAACAACAAGTGCTGGTGAGGATGTGGAGAAACAGGTACACTTGTACATTATTGGAGGCACTGCTAATTGGTAGAGGCAATTTGGAAAGCATTATGGAGATTTCTTGGAAAGCTGTGAATGGAACTACCATTTGACCCAGCTATTCCTCTTCTCGGTCTATTCCCTAAAGACCCTAAAAGAGCATGCTACAGGGACACTGCTACATTGATGTTCATAGCAGCACAATTCACAATAGCAAGACTGTGGAACCAACCTAGATGCTGTTCAATAGAAGAATGGATAAAAAAATGTGGCACTTATACACAATGGAGTATTACTCTGCTTTAAAAAATGACAAAATCATAGAATTTGCAGGAAAATAGATGGCATTAGAGCAGATTATGCAAAGTGAAGCTAGCCAATCCCTAAAAAACATGCCAAATGCCTTCTTTGATAAAAGGAGAGTAACTACCAACAGAGTAGGGATGAAGAGCATGAGAAGAAGATTAATATTAAATAGGGATGAGAGGTGGGAGAGAAAAGGAGAGAGAAGGGAAATTGCATGGAAATGGAAGTAGACCCTCAGGGTTATACAAAATTACATAAAAGAGGATGTGAGGGGAAAGGGAAAAATAATACAAAAGGGAGAAATTTATTACAGTAGAGGGGGTAGAGAGAGGAGAGGGGAAGAGAGCGGAGGGGAGGAGGGATAGTAGAGGATAGGAAAGGCAGCAGAATACAATAGACACTAGTATGGCAATGTGTCAATCAATTGATGTGTAACTGATGTGATTCTGCAATCTGTATACGGGGTAAAAATGGGAGTTCATAACCCACTTGAATCAAAGTGTGAAATATAATATATCAAGAAATAAATAATGTTTAGAACAACCATAAAAAATTAAAAAAAAAAGAAAACTAACTTCGGTGAATGAGGCACGCGAATCCTAATATTTCTACAGTAACTGACCAAGTTTAACATCAATGCAAGTAGATTCCAATGGGACATGATGTGTATTTTTACGTTAATTTTTATTCAAAACTGGTACATTACAATTTCATCAGTTTATGCACATCATAGGATATATATTTCATAAAAAATTTAGCAAATTTATAGGCATTTGTTTCACTTTCAATCACTTCCTGCTTCAAAACACATGTATTCCTCCATATTTCTTGACTGGTCTTTGCATGAGAATTCTTTCCGAACACATTATTTTCGATTTCCATAATCACTTTTGAAGCAAACTTCACACACTCTTCATGATAAATCAAAACACTAATATTACCATTAGATGTATAACTGGTTGGAATGAATGAATATATATCAATATAAGATTTATTGTATATTTTCAGATATCAATTCAATCCATTATTTAAAGTTGGAACCAGTTATATTATTTATTCACAGCATGGTGTATTCATGCTTAATCTCTATATTCAAGGACACAGGGTACACCTCTTTGTACCCCCAATACAAATTTTACGTCTTCAGTATATTGCTCCCAGAAATGGTAGTAGAAATACTCATGTCACCTGATCTACATATAGATTTTATCACAGTAATATTCTGGACAAAAAATGTAAAGGTCACACTTATGATTGTACCAAAGACTAAATGGAAAGCGATCATGGATTACTAAAAACATCCTTGTCCAGGTTGCCTAATGCTCTCAAAAGTCAATCCTATTGGTTACTACATATTTGTTTCTTCCTAAGATTATATATTCAAACTCAACCCTGGTGAAAATGTCTACTCCTATCACTCACTTAATACTTTGCCTGATTTCATAATGTCTCTATTGATATCTGCTTTTCTACATATTTTCCCAATTTCATCATAGTGACTGACTCTTCATATGTGCTGACATTTACATTCACTCTCTATCCGAAACCCTATAGCTAAAGAATTTTTAGTCGCAATCCTACACTCACTCTTCTTCCTAAACCTACCGACTATCTTCCTAATTCTACTGACTATCCCTTTGGATTGGATGTTTTCTTCTACATTCAAACATCCAAGGTACAAGGTCCTATGCCATTGTATATCAAATTGTCTGAGACATCTTTGCAGAATATAATTCAAAACTAAGTATCCCAATTAAGGGCCCAATGCCCTTCTGGGCTTTAAATCATACCTAGATTTCTGTTTTCATACTTATATTTCACCTCGATATTCTTGTAAATATCGCAGGTTCCCAATACCATTATTTATCACACAGAATGATTGCTAACCCAAATCGAACCAGTTATTAAGCCTAAACATACACTGTTTCCTCAATCTCATTTTACAGAAGAGGAGGGATAGAGTCGTTCTTACAATACAGGAAAGTAGGGGACATTCCACCTGCTGAGAACCTCAAAGGTCCATTCAGAAATGATACCTGGAGAAGATGTAGGCAGCTATGAAGGACCTGAGAGAGCAAAAGTCATCTTCCATGGCAAACAACCTGGTCAGGATGAAGGGATGTGTCTGAATCAGCCTCTCTCTTTTTATTGTAGAGAAGATGGACCAAACCAGGCCTGTGTGGAGAGCTGCTGCTTGGTGCCTATGGGTGACATACCATTCTACCTTGTGAAAGTGTCACAGGAAGTAGGGGCAGCCTCCATCTCATGGGACACTTGGAAGCAACTGTTAGGACAAAGTGGTTGCCAAGGCAGTGACCTCATTCAGTTCCAAAGAAAGTGATATACCTCATTTCCTTGGTGATGGAACTCTCTGAACTTTGTATCCAAGAATCCAGGCACCCCGAGGCAGCCCCAGTCCCAGTGGACTCACTTGTTTGGATTTACCAAGGACAGAGTCAGTCTTTCTTGGTACCTACCGATGTGAGGATGGCCAAATGCTAGGAGAGCTCTGAAGAGGGACCTTTCCAGAAGAAGCAGGTAGTGGCTCACCCCTTTTTCTTGACAACTTCACAGAGTTGGGCAAGGAAACCAGATCTGAGAGAGGTCAGGCCATGTTCTGAGAACAGGTAGGAAAGTTGGTTTGTTTGGTTTGGAGTGGATTGTTTTTAGTAAGTCGTTTGACCAGGGAGTGTTTCTATGTCTGTGTATCCCACTGTGTCCATTGTTGTAGACATTAGAAAAGAGAGTGCATTAATGGATGCGTCCAGTCTACTATAAATCTTCCCATAATTCATCCTGCCCAATTTATGAATGGACTGCAGCTTGTCTTATCGAGAGGCAACACATTCTATCTTCCTAAGTTCCTGTTTTCTTCCTGAATTCTGGCCACTCTCCAGAATAGGCTCATGGTTTTGTGTCCAAGATATGCACCACTACAAGCTCTGTGACATGGCCATGTACTGGATAGCGGAAGAGAATGGCCAGCCTTTCAGAAAACTCAGATATCAGTGTGAACAGAAATGTCTCAGTGGAAAAACCCCGCTTTGGGCCTTTTGCTTACCTATTGTTCTGTTGCACTGAATGTCAGGAAAGACTTGGTCTCAGGCCACCCCTTTGTGAAGCCTGAAGAAAGAGTTTTCAAATGGAAATGAATGGGCATCACCTGTGGCTTTTTGCTTAATTGCTTTGGAAAGGGATGTGGCTGAATTAGCCTCTTGGCCTGTGTGTGGCTTTGTCTTACATTCTCAGCACCTGATGGATCTAAAGAATGATCCCATGTGTGCATCAAAAACCATAATGGCAAAAAGATCAGTCATTGTGGATGAAGTCTCTTGCCTTCCTCTGTTAGGTTCCTGACCTCTTTCAAGTGAGAAAATGGATTCTTTGGGTCAAAAGAGTTACTCAAAGCCCTGCAGAGGTGCTTGGGGTTTCGCATGACTCCAAATCACAAAGAATATATACCTGAAAATTAGTAGGCCTCAAATTGGAGAAACAGAGCATTATTAATGACAGGCTTATTTGATCACTCCTGGTTCACAGGAAGGGTGTCCAGGCCACCCTGACTTTAGGCAAATGAGGGGCAAGTGAGCTTATTTTGGACACTTTCTTGGGCTTCGCCCCTCATGAAAATCTTCAGCCAGACATTATGATGAATGACAATATGTAAGAAGATGAGGGCCATGTGGGAGTCTTTTCATTTTAATTTTGGTCATTTGTGTGGCGGTTGGAAGAAATGACTGGGTCCACCTGGGCTTGAACTCTGGTGTGATTCCCCTTAGAGACTGAGTTGTGGAACTGACCTTAGAGAAGTATTGCATTGAATTTTGTTGGGATTTTAGGAGGCCACGCATAAGAGTCACCCTTGGAACTGAGATCTAGGCCCAGGGTTGCTTTCCACAGATTTTTCAATTTCTGAAAGAAGTGACCTCACCTCACTTCCTTGGTGATGGAACTCTCTGATCTTGGGATCCAGGAATTCAGGCAAAAAAGCCAGGGCCAGTTCCAGTCCGAGTGGTCTCATTTGTTTGGATTTACCAAGGACAGAGTCAGTCTTTCTTGGTACCTACTCATGTGAGGATGGCCAAATGGCAGGAAATCTCTGAAGAGGGGCCTTTCCTGAGAAAACAGGTAGTGGCTCACAGCTGGCTCCTGACAATTAAATAGAGTTGGCCATGGAGTCCAAATCTGAGACAGGAGTGGCCATTTCGGGGGAACATAGTATGGCCCATAAGTCAGAGGACACTCAAGATAGTCAAAGACCTACTTGGCAGAAGGAGGTGCCTTTGTAGGTTTGGTTGTGGTTTTGTGGTTTTGTCTCATGTTCTGAAAATAGGCAGGGAAGTCGGTTTGTTTGGTTTGGAGTGAACTGTTTCTAGTAAGTCGTTTGGCAAGGCGAGTGTTTCTATGTCTGTGTATCCCACTGTTATCTATGGTTGTAGACATTAGAAAAGATATTGGATCAATGGATATGTCCTGTTTAGTAGAAAGCTTCCCAGAATTCATCCTGCACAATTTATGAATGGACTGCGGCTTGCCTTATCAATTGGCTACACCTGCTATCTTCCTAAGTTCCACTTTTCTTCCTGAATTCTGGCCACTCTCTAGAATAGGCTCATGGTTTTTTGTGCAAGATATATACCACCTCCAAGCTCTGTGACATGGCCATGTACTGGATAGCTGAAGGGAATGGCGAGCATCACAGAAAACTCAGAAATCACTATTACCATTAAAGACTCAGTGGAGAAACCCTGCTTTGGGCCTTTTGGTTACCTATTGTTCTGTTGCCCTAAATGTCAGGAAGGTCTTTGCCTTAGGCCACCCCTTTGTGAAGCCTGAAGAAAACAGTTTTCAAATGGAAATGAATGGGCATCACCTGTGGCTCTTTGCTTAATTGCTTTGAAAAAGATGTGTCTCATTCAGACCATTGGCCCTGTGTGAGGCTGTTGCTTAGTTTCTCATCACCTGATGGATCTAAAGAAAGATTCCATGTGTACATCCAAAACCAAAGTGGCAAAAAGAGCAGTCATTGTGGATGAAGTCTCTCGTCTTCCTCTGTAAGGTTCGTGACCTCCATCAAGTGAGAATAGGGATCCTTTGTCTCAAATGAGTTCCTCAAAGCCCTGCAGATTCTATCCCATAGGTGCTTGGGTTTTATCATGACTCCAGTTCACATAAAGAATCTAAAACCCACAGTCAGTAGTCCTCAAATTGGAGAAGCGGAGCAGTATTAATGGCAGGCCTATTTGATCACATCTTGTTCACAGGAAGTGTGTACAGCCACCCTCAGTTTAGTCAAATTAAGGGGCTCGGGAGCTTATTTTTGACACTGGCTTGGGCGGAGTCCCTTATGGAAACCTCCAGCCAGAAGTGATGATGAGTGTCTATATGGAAGAAAATGTGGGTCATGTGGGAGTGTTTTGGTTTTAATTGTGGTCATTTGGGTGGTGGTTGGAAGTGACGACTGGGTCCACCTGGGCTTGAACTCTGGTGTGATTCCCCTTAGATACTGAGATGAGGTACTGACCTCAGAGAAGTATTGCCATGAATTGAGTTGGGATTTTAGGAGGCCACGCATGAGATTTGCCCTTGGAAACTGAGATCTAGGCCCAGGTTGGCTTTGCACAGAGCACTTGGAATCTCAGCCAGGGTATCACATAATTTTATTCTGAAAGACTTGGCAGCCATAGTTGAGAGTCAAAACACACATGGACCTCACATTGTAGACCTCAATGTGCCTAGCATCATGTGATCATTGGCCACTCTTTAGGAAGCCATGCTTATGAGAGTTCTCCAGAGCTTTCATTGAAATGAGCATCCTCACCATTTAATGGTTCCTGAATGAAGTGAAACCCACAGTGCCTTCAACTTCATCCTTGAAAAATGGCTAGATAAATACCGTGAAATTTTTTTAAATTTCCATGACCAGGTGGCACTGGAGAACCTTTGGATATCCTGTTGCTGACTATGAGTATACCAGACAGTGCCTGATGGACTGGGTTTCCAGAAAATGGTGTAGAGCAGAGATGCCAGTAATTTGGAGCCTGCTGAGTAGTGGGCATAGAGCTGAGGTCGGCAGGTGTGTGATAAATCATCTGTGGTGGAGCCATGTGGATCTTCCATTGGCTTCCGAATTGCTTGTGACTGACATGGTGCAGCGAGCAGACCCTTATATGTAAAGGCGTATTTTTATTTGTAGAGGTTTTAGGGCAATGTTCAGAATCACGTTGCTATGGTCAAGAGGCAAGAGGTTTGGGATTTACCCTCAAGGTAGAGCAACTCTGTTAGTCATGGGGCAGACATCACCTTAGTGAATAGCTACAGATTGCCCATGCTGGACAAGTTAGCAGATCATAGGAAGAGGGATGACAGAAGAACCACCCCAAGTTATTTGAATATAGGTTCAGAGAATGTTTGAGGACATATTGGTCTAAGAAAAAAATGAGATGTCAGCAAGCCTCACTGGGCTTCTTCAAGGATACCAGCTCACTCAGGCAAGCAGGTGGGTATGCACAGGGATCGAGGAGACTCAGCTGATATTAATCCCAAAGGGAAAAGACTCAAGGGGTGAAGTGAACATCAGAGAAAGGAAGGAGGAAGAGATGGTGTCCTGTAGAGGGGATCAGATCCTATGAGAAGGAGAGACTAGGTAGGCTTGGAGAGGGACAGAACCACCAAAACTTTGCCCCAGGAATGGAGAAATAAGACCTGCGTATCACCCCATTTCTTTGGGGGCCCTTCATGGGTCTGTTCCTCTTTTGTCACTGGATGCTCAGTGCCAATGGAGGGGTTCGTGCAGAGTGAGCCGCAAGGAATGATAGAGTGGATCAAGGAGCCAGTCAGACCCTGCTGGGAGCCTGAAGAGAAGGAGGGACAAAGTGCTCAGAGCTCAAAAGTGGAGCCATGTCTCCAACTGCAAATGCCTCTCCTTGAGCCCACACATGGGCGCTGCCTCCAATGTGGTTTTGTTTCTCAGCACACAATACAGGGCAGCCCAGGGCAGACAATAGCAGATGTTGGTTGTTGAAAATTAATGAAGGAATGAAGATTTCAGGCAGCCTATGGCTTGGACCTGAGACAAAGATTTCAGTGAGAAGGTTGGCCATTAAAACATTATTTATTAAAATACAGGTCACAACAACCCATTAGTGCATCATGAATTCAACTTAGTGGGTTGAAACTACTTTTTTTTTAAAGTAAGTTTAAATGGAATGGGGTAGAACGAATGGAAAATATGGAAAATGGAATGGAAAATGCAATTCTGTAAAAATATATATTTCATCGAATATTTTGGTGGAGGTGGTGGTGGTGGTGGTGGTAGTGGGGTGTGTGTGTGTGTGTGTGTGTGTGTGTGTGTGTGTGTGTATGTGTGTTATGGGATAAACTGCATTGCTTACTGGATTTTAGCCACACCAGTATTTACAATTTCATTACAAATTAAGGAACCAGCATGAGCAACAACATGACTTTCCAGGATAATCAGAGAATGAGAGAATTTTAATGGAACAGGTGGATAATTATGGTGATATTATTTTATAAAACAAAAGTCAGGAGATATGTTCTAACATTTGAGATCAAGACGGGCTTAGGGGTTTGGGGGCTTATGGTCATTGTAAGCAAAGGGAACACATGGGAGAAAGAGGAACATATGGGAATAGAAGGCTAGGGCCATTTAGAGGCAGGAACTCAGAAAGATCTGATCCTCCTCACCTGTCCACAAACAGGGCTAGCATTTCATCTTAGGATTCGAAATCAACTCTAAACAGAAGTTAAATAACCTTGATGCCATGGAAGCCTTCAGAACTTCTTTCATGGCCTTTTTAAAGGAACAAAGTTCCTGGGAACTTTGAAAGCAAGAGTTTGCAAGAGGAAAAAAAAAATCATGAAAAGGAGGAAGAAATAATCACATCTATGATGTCATTTTTTATTGGCCCACTGCAGAGGCAACCCATACACCAGTGCCAGTGGCACAGCAGCTACAAAGGGCATTTGCTTCCCCATCCCAAACCCCCATCCCCCCTGCCCCAGGCCTTAGCCTTCTGAAAGCTCTGGGAGAGACCAAGCAGTAGAGATCATCTAATGGACTTCAAATAAACACCAACTTCCTGACAGCTGGCCTCTAGGTGAGTTTATTATTGAATTACACTCCTGCATTTTCAGAACAAGCTGAGCTGACAGGCCGCCCCATCAGTGTAAAAAAAAAGAAAAAGAAGAAGAGAAAAGAAAGGCAATGATAAATCACCTGATGGAAGATGGAAGGAGGTAGAGATCATGCTTCCTCCAAAATGTCAGCCATTATATATTATTCATGTTGGTTTTTTAAAAATCCCTCCCCACATTGAAATGAATGTCCATGATGATAAAGCAGCCAGATGAACTCAGTTGAGGATTCAGGCAGTGACTTGCCACATCATCCTGATGAGCAGCTCGCAACTCCTCCTCTGTCACTTGATCAGACCTTTATTGATTTCAAAAACGAATTACAATCCCTGTTTGTTTTGTAACTTAGGCATTTCCCCCTGTCCATCACAGGAAGCATTAGCAGAGCATGCTGTGGTGACACAGAAACAACCTGGGGTTTAGAGAGAAAGGACCTGGATCAAGTCCATGGGCAAGGGAGGCTGAGTTTCCTCCTCTATAATGTGGAGTGACTAATTTCCACCCTACCGAGTTGTTCTGAAGATTAAATAAAATACAGTATCCAGAAATACAATGGCTGGTACATAGCATCCACTCAGTAATAACACCTGACATTGACCATGAATGTGCTACGTGTCTGGCATTTTTGAAATGCTTTGTAAGTTTCGTAAGTAGTGATATGTCTTAAGTCTTCCCCAGGCCATAGGACACTGGGATGGTATTTTTCACCCTTGTTTTAGAGCAATAAATACTGAGGCACAGAGAAGTTCCATCACCTGGCCAAGGTCAGAATGGCTTGCAAGTGGCAGAGCTAGCATGAGAAGCCTTGCTCCACTGACACTAGAGCCCGCATGCTGAGTGTCTGTTCTCTGTTGCATCTGCATGCTCCCAGCTCAGTATCCTCATTCCACAATCTATACAGTGTGGTTCTACTGCACCCTACATTCCCCAGGTGGTCCTAACGGTACAACATAACATACAGTCAGGCTTCGGGCTGAGGAGAATTAGCTCAGAGTCAATAGTCTAAGCTTCAAGCCCAGCCTCACTATTTGCTAGCTGTGTGGCCTTGAACACATCTTTTAATCTCTCTGTATCTTGATCTTCTCCTTTATCATATGAGTATCCTAATCCATTCATCAAGGAGATGTTGTAAAGATTAAATGATATATAAAAAACATTTAGGTATCAGGGCAGTAAGTTTTCAGTAAGTCTCAGCGGCCATTATTACTAATAGCAATAGTGTTTGTATTAGCATCAGCAACAGCATTCATATTTATGTAGGTTTTAGTGGCACCAGGAGAACTGAGAGGAAGTGGGAATCTTCAGTGGCAGCATAAGCATAGTTAGGTAATTGACACAAATGTCCTAGCCCCATGGGAATGGGCCCTTGAGATCATCAGTCCCGCGTGGAAGAAAGTCTAGAGAAAGGTGAAGGCTAGAGAGAGCCTTGGCCCAGCAAGTTAGTAACTAGTCTGAGTCCTGAAGACCGTGGAGTCCTAAATGAGAGTTTTTATTTCTCAAACTGTAGTTCTGGTGTTTGTAAATCAGTGTATTTCCATCAGACACTGTTGAACTTTAAGTAATAAGTTAAAATATTTGGAGAGCTATGCTTCACATTAATAATGTCCTCAGTGGAAGGTGTAGGGTCAGGGCCTACAACTCCCCTGCCTCCCTGGCCTCCCAGAGGCATCAAGAGTGAGCTGAGTGAGTCCCATAGTGGGGTTCTGTGACATGGAGAGATATGACCTCTGTGTAGCATTGTGGCAGAAGCCAGAGATTCCTCTCTGCTTGCCTCCCATGCCCTCTGCTTCTTCCTCCCACCATGTTGGGGCCATGTGAGTGCACCCTGGTCTAACTCTGCAGGCTTGCCACAACCAGGGGCTCACTTCTCTGGAAACATTGAAACATGTGCTGTGAACAGCTAAGGACTCAATTCTTATATACACCTTTGCCCCCCAAAAGAAATTATTCCTAAAGATTTTCTGTGGGAGAAGACTCAAAGCATCAGCAGTCAGCACCTTGTTGTCCCCAGGCTTGGGTGGCTGGAGCTACAGCCTGGAAACTCACATTCCCTCAATGCCTGCAGGATCTCCGTAGCCACATTAAGCTAGGAAGCCACAGAGCAATGGCTTCTGGGCTCTCCAGGAGGCATAGCCTATGGTCCCTAAGCACACTAGAAGTTGCTAGGCTATCTTGTCATCGTGTGACCCTAGGTGGTGTCAGGGTTCCAAGGCAGAGTTGGGGGTGCTCCAGCTTCAACAGGTGATGAAAAGAAGTACTGACCCCACCCCACCCCCACCCCCTGCAGGGATCAGAGATCACTTCCTCGATTGTAAATGAGGAGTCTGGACTCAGTCACACTGAAGACCACTCTGCTTAAAAGTTGTACTCCTCCTATCAATCTGAAGGAATCTCTGGATTTCCTCTTTCCTCTTCTGAAACATACACACAATGGTCTGAGGGGCTAAGCTTTTTTGTAAGCATCCCTCTAATGTGTATTCCATGTATCCAACAAGTCACCTGGAAACTTCTGGTGGAGTCTAACCTGAGCCAATTCCAGTGGAAAATCAAGAGTTGGGCATGTGGGCAGAGTCTGATCCCCTGTCCTAACTGTGGGGTGTCTTGGTTACCATCATATTGGAAGGACTTGTTAGCACCATTTTTATTCTTACTAGCTTCAGGTTCAGTATGAAAGGATTTCTTGGCAATCAAAGTATATTCTAGGATATTGAATTTTTCACAGCTAGGAACTGGATCTAATTATTTTTGTTGTTATTTAACAAATATTTATGGATCCTCTGCTAAGAATACAGTGAAAACAAAACAGAAATAGGTGCTGCTGGACAGGAAACTGAGTTGGAGCATTACATGGAGAACTGTGAGGCCAGTCAGAAGATCTCTTAGAAGCTGCAGAGTGGAGAGTGGAGTCACCCCCACCCCAGTGTTGGTAATTTGACAGGCTGTCAAGTGGGACTTCCCATCTGGACTAAGGTAACAATCTACAAGACTTTGGATAAATTGTGGTGGAAGCTTGAAGAATCCCATTTAATCAGCAGGAGTTTACAGAAAACATTTTAAGGGTTTGTACAAGTCAGGCATATCAATCCATTTAAAGTATATCATGCAAAGGAGTGATTTACATAACCAATAACAGCATGGAGTAGCAAATGTTTTCAAGCAGAGGAAGATCACCATTATTATTTGCCACCTCAACTTCAAGTAATTTTTCTAGTCTCCTGAATACCAGCTTAACTCATTAAGTTCCAAGTTTTTAATTCTACAGATATTTCAATGAGATAGGAGCATTAAATGCAAAAAAAGTACATGTATAAAGACATGAATTGGCGTGAGCATACTTTATATATAAAGATATGAAAAATTGTGCTCTATATGTGTAATGAGAATTGTAATGCATTCTGCCATCATTTATTTAAAAAAAATAAATTAAATTAAAAAAAATAGGTTGGGGCCTGACATGGTGATGCAGACCTGTAATCCCAGCTGCTAGGGAAGCTGAGACAGGAGGATCACAAGTTCAAAGCCAGCCTCAGCAATGGCGAGGCACTAAGCAACTCAGTAAGACCCTGTCTCTAAAAAAAATACAAAATATGGCTCAGTGGTCGAGTGCTCCTGAATTCAATCCCTGGTACACCCCCCACACATACACCCCAAAAAAATAGGTTGGGAATCTAGAATTTATAAGTCCTTCACCTGTTACTTTTATCGAAAGAATAGAGCTCTAAAAACAAAATTTATTTCAAAAGTTACTATAAATGATATATTCACTGCTCAATTTAATTTTCTGTAGGTGCCCCCACATTGGGGATAATGAGACTTGGCTTAATTAGCTGCCTTCATTTAATGACAACAACAAAAAATGAAATCTGCAATTTTTCTCCTCTTATTCTTCTTTATCTTATTGTACAATATATACAAGAATTCAATATATACCTTGAATCATGAATTTAACTTGACTTCTGACCTTTTTTGAAAGTTTGTCATATAAAACATGTTAGCTGAAGCCAAGTGAGCCTTCTGGGTGGGGTTCCTAGCCCTGGGAGGCAGTTTGGGCTGACCACACAGAAAGACCCAGCCCTTACACCCTTAACCCTATCCCTGACAAGGTCAAGTAGCTCAAGTCCTCTGACATCACCTTCACCTTAAGTAACAGAAACACATCACATCTTTCTTTATTCAGTAAATAATCTATTAAGAGCTTACACTATATCCCACATTTAAACCTCTAAGGCTAACACCTGATACAGAGGTTTTCCTTTGCCACTGAGAAATGAGCATCATGCCCAATGCCAGGAATAGCGCAGTGAGGGAGATGTGGTTGGTCCCATCTTCAAGGGTCTTCTGGGGAGAAAAGATTGTCCTGATTATATGAGAGCACTCAGTTTGTGCAAAGGTAGCCTAGAAAGGGGCAGAAGTGTGTGCTGTTTAACGAATGCTCCAGCTGGGTCCTGAGGGCTGGGCAGGCAGTCTTCAAGTGAACAAGTAGAAAGATCCAGATACAGAGAACAATTCAGAAAGAGTTATAAGCATTGTATTGAACTCTACCAAAATTCTGAAGCTACTTGTAGTAGAGCTACTTGAGCTGGATCAGGTAGCACCAGATTAAAATGATCATAAATTCTTAATTCTAAATCCAAGCCCAGAAGGCATTGGATTTTGTTTTATACCAGGTTGGGGAAAACTTCAGTGCTCTTGACAGATGAGAGAATGGGCATTCAGAGAGTTCTGATGACTCTCCAAGGTCATACCAAGGCCAGAACTTGGAAGTGTTCTTCTGTGTCTTCTTCCTGAGTGACAGTGGCAGTTGGCTTTTTATTTGCTTGATTCCATTTTGTGATGGCCTTATCTCCAACAAAACCTGGCTACTGTCCTCAGGAAGCAGTCAAGCGTATCTTCTCCCTCCTTGCCATCAGCAAGGGTACCTCAGTCAGGCTCTGAGCATAGCTGGACTAATGCCAGGTTGTTTGACACCCCCCTGGCCTGGCATGAACACTCCCTCCTGGCAGAATTCACCTAGCCTAATTGCTTGTTTTGTATCTCAGCTGCCTGACATATGCCAAACCCATGTGTTGACTCCCTGATGCTGGAGACAACTACACTAGGGCATTTCAAATAAGCTTTTGTGAGCTTTTTACCAGTAACTGGGGACTGTGATTCATGCACTTCTATAACTCTAGCACCTAACATGGCACCTGACTCATCTCATGATAGGTGCCTGCTTTTTTTGTTTTGTTTTCTGTTTTTTAAGTGAATTTTAACAACTGCAGATCTAGACACAGTACTAACAGTAAGGACTTGGATGTAAGAAGTCCAAGTTTTGAGTGGCAGCTCAGACAATTGAGTTTCACTCTGGGTGACCTTGAGCAAGATTTCTGAGTTTCAGTTTCTTGATCATTATCAGTGAAAAGAAAACAATATCCCATGCTTACCCTAGGCACTGGAGATGAGGTCCCAGTCCTCATCTACTTCACATGTAAGCACATGAGACAACTTTGTGAAGGTGAATGATATAATCCTAGATGCTCACAGAATGGAGAAATACTTAATAAGTATAGAGAAGTCCAGAAGAGAGGGTGATTAGTTGTGCCAGGAAGATTTGATAACAACCTACTGAGGTAATAACGGTATAGAAGAGACTCTAAGGGTGAGTAGAAAATAGCACCCCAAACTGTTATGCCAAGACAGTGGCCAAAAGATAATAAAACAGGTCAAATGTGGGACTAGAGGTAAGAGGATCATGTGAGCTATCTGGGAAGGTGACTTGGAGACATCGATTAGCTCCTCACCTCAGTGGTTTCTCAACAAGGTGATCTTCTATTATGGACACTCACTTATAAAACAGCAGCTATATCTTAGCCACATCCTCAACACTAAGCAAATACCTAATCCTAAGTGTGGGGTCAATGCTCTGGTAGTGTGCCAGCTCTTACCAGCTCACAAGAACTGATTAGTAAGTGCTTAGGAAGTCTTTAGACTGGCTGCTATACCAGTCACTATTAATAATTAAATCATATAAAATTAAATCACACTAAAAGCTTATAAATACTCAAATTTTGCCACTTCCTAAATATTTCAATGTATTTTATAATTATCTTTGCTTTTGAGGTTATTTGGGACTATTTATTTGTATCTCTATGGTGGGAATACTGTATAGTGGCCTTCTGTGCATCTCCCTCCAGCTCTGTATTCAGTGGCATCTGTTGGTAGCCTGAAATCAGCCATGATGGGAGTATTTACACCACAGCAATGGGCAAATGCTGCAAGTCACACTGTTTTTCTTTCTTCCTTTCTGTATTTTTTCCTTCCTTCCTTCCTTTTTTGTCTGTCTTCCTTCCTTCCTTCCTTTCTTTTTTTTTTCCTCCCAAGTCTACTGTTAAACAGACTTACCAGTATACCACTGGTAGCATCAAATAAATAAATGCATGAAGCATAGGAAAACTCCACATCTCTTCAAACCTCCCTAGACAAAAGCAAATGGTACAAGACACATTTCAGAGGCCTCTACAGAACTACCTTCCCCACCTCCAACTTCTTTGTCCCAGGAAAGACTTTCTGTTAAACTTGGGTTTCTTGACAACTGAAAATCATGGTCAAATAGAGGGGGATGGAAATGTTTTTCTCTAGGACTTGATTCCTGAGCCAAATGCCTGTTTTGACATAATGCCTCTGTGGTCTACAGGGGTACATAGAGTTGACTTAATTTTCTCCAGAATCCAAAAGCAATTCACAGGAGCCTAAGCTAAAATTTCATCTACTCTGGCTTGCAGAATTTGAGGCTACATGATAGCAAAATGGTGCTGATTTAATGATTTCCAATTATTAGAAAATCCCCAAAGAGAGATAAATCAGAAGATGCTGGCCTGCATGTACATAAGGGGCAGCAGCCAGGGTAGCTCCCAAAAGGAAACCATCCCCAGAGGGCTGATTATTGTCTAGGCAGAATCTGAAGATACGTATGTCAGGAGAAGGCTGGCTAGTAGCCAACATCAGGGGATAAGATATGTTAGTAATTCTCTGGAAGGACAAAGTTCCTGCAATAAGAAATTAAATTGTCCTCCATTAAAGAAAGCCTCTCTCAGTACCAGCTGAATACAATTGATGGAATAAATCTTTCCCATTAGTAGAGAGATAATTTTACATAAATATATTGGGAGACCTTCAGAGCAGGACTAAAAGTCTTTGCTGAGTTTCGCCTGCTTAACTTGTTTGTCATGTAATTGCATTTAGACCAAGGGCCTCGGAAGGAAACCACTGACTGAATTAGCTTTAACCAGATTGTGGGGAGAGAAGTGGGGTGGGGGTGGGGTGCCTGATGCATTGTGGGTAGTTGTTCTTGCCTTCAGAAAGGACAAGCTGACACTAGTGAGACCAGCTGCTTACAAGCCTGGTGTTAATTGCTTTTCTCATCAAACAGAGAAAAGTTTATCACTCTAGGAAGGTAGAGATGTGGGTACCTAATAAGGCAAGGACAAAGTTTGAGATCTTTCTTCGTGAATGCCCATGGGCCTCATCAGTGGTTCTTCCCTTGGCCAGAAAAAAAGCCTTCTCTCTTTTTTTGAGCACAGTAATATGAGCATCTTTTCCTCAGACTTGTCTTGTCATCGAGGGCTGGTCTGCAGTGTCCTGATCCTTAGGATGCTGACAGAAACCAGCACATTCATTCCCACCAATTGCCCATGGCAAATAGGTTGGTCTAGCACTGGACCCAGAGTTATAAGGCCCCAAGTCATGCCAAGCTACGATACCACTTCCTACATGGCTTTGACCAAATAACGTACGATACCACTTCCTACATGGCTTTGACCAAATAACGTAACCTCTTCATTTCCTCTTCTATAAAGTAAGAGGTTCCACTAGCCCCATGATTTTCTAGCTCCCTTCTCCAAACACTAAGACTCCCAGAGTGATCTTCAGAGCCAACCCAAAGGAAGAGGCCTTTGCCTCTGCTTCATGTAGAGAAGATCTTCTCTTCCTTTGTTTTCCACATTGGGAAATTTATAAAAGTTATCTGTATAAAGGTTCTACTTCCCACTTATTTGCTCAATACCCCCACCCACTTTTTTTTTTCCAACTGTGACCTAGTACTTGTTAGGTATAGTACAGACACTGTAGAGAGAAAGAAAGGAAGAGAACTTGACTCTGCCCTCAAAGAGCTCAGGTTCTGTTGGAGACAAAAAAAAAAGTATATGGTCTAAAGGTGTTTGTATCAGGTTTTGAGGGTCAGAGGGTCTGGTTCTGATTAGGGACATCAAGAACGATTTCAGGGAAGAAGTATCACTTGAAGTGGGTCTTTAGGAATGAGAATGTTGGGAAGGGGCTACAGAAATGACATTTTAGGCAGACAGAAGAGCATTATAGTGACACAGGGGCACAAAGCAACATTTGCCTGGCACGATGTTCAGTTAAAGCATGCGGTTTGCTGACTAGAATACAGAGGAAGAATGGGGCAGGGTGGATTGCTGGGAGAGATGACAGGTTCCAGAATCCATCCCATCAGAATGCTACATCTACCCTTCTCTCACTAATGCCAGATGAAAGCAAGTACCCTCTATCCTGTTCACTTTCTTGTACATTCAGTTCCAATGAGACAGCTAATGACAGTAATAGCCATTGCTTCTTATGGAGCTTACAAGTATGAAAAAAACAGGCTCAAAGAATTGTCACATACCTGCACAATTCAGAAAGCTAGGAAGCAGCAGAGCTGGCATTTGAACCTGGAACCCCTCACTCCAAATCCATATGTATAACTACACTGTATTGCCCTCTGGAATCAGCTTTCTCTACTTACAGCATAATATGATATTCTTAGGAATATTACGATATTCTTATGTTTTATTTGAAGAGCTGTTCTCTCAAGGATACTTTGATACCTTAAATTGAGGTGATATTTTTAAGAGGTTATTGTTTATCTGGAGTGACTACCATGAGCCCCTGGGTATAAGATGCATCTGAGTGATTATTCGTCTGTCTTCTGACCTCTGGAAGTTCCCTGCCAGCCAGGACTCTGACCATGGAAGGCACCTCAAGTCATTCTCTCTTCTTTTCCCACAGGCATGCATGTGTCATCCGTGGTCAAGTAATGACATCAGATGGGACCCCACTTGTTGGTGTGAACATCAGTTTCATCAATAACCCGCTCTTTGGGTATACAATCAGCAGGCAAGATGGCAGGTAGGAGACTTTTTATGGGCCAGGAAGAGTGAAGGCCTTATTCTCATGGTTTGCCACATAGAAAGAGGATTGGACTTGGATCCAAAAGGCCTGAATTCAAATGTCTCTGCAATTTACTGGTCATAGTATAGCAAGGGTATGACCTTATGCCTGACTCTAGCCTATGACTCCTTGGCCATAAAATAAGCAATTTCTTTTCATGTGAACCTCAAACTAAATATGGGGTACCTTATCCATATTATCCTGCTCCATGAATTATGGTATGAAATACTCTCATCATGTGGACTACTTCCCACAGACCACACAGTTCCAGAAGTCTTAGTTATTCCTCTTGTGTGGTTTCCATCTACAACTGCTCAGGTCTATGGAAGCCATTTAGGTAATAACCTTCTGACCTTAAATTCCTCCAAGAACTATCAGCAGAATGAAGTAAATCTTCCTTAACAACCTTAGCTCTCCCCCATTACATGTGTGTTCTTGGACAGATCTCCTTACCTCTCTAAGCCTGCACTTCTCCAGCGGTTAAATGGTCCCAATGTTATCCATCTCTCAAAATGGTTGTGGGGACTAGATGATATGATGGATGGGGAAACACCTGGCACATTATAGGTGTTTAATAAATCTTAGTTCTGGCCGGGTGCGGTGGTACAAGCCTATAGTCCCGGCAGCTCAGGAGGCAAAGGCAAAAGGATCATGAGTTCAAAGCCAGACCCAGCAACCTAGCAAGGTCCTAAGCAACTCAGTGAGACTCTATCTGTAAATAAAATGCAAAAAGGGCTGGGGCTGCAGTTCAGTGGTTGAGTGCCCCTGGGTTCAATCCCCAGTACCAAAAAATAAAAATAAATAAGTAAATCTTAGTTCCCTGCTCCACTCAGATTAATTGCTATATTTAAGGTCTGACACATACTAAGTCTATAATAAATATAACTGATACTAAAATTACAAATTATTGAATAATAAGGAGGCGATGGTGACAGGATAGGCAATGAGAATATTTTGGAGAACAGGGAAGGAGGAGCAAAGTGGAATATTTAGGCTGTCAGTGGTGACAAGTCCTCTATTTTTAATAAAATCAGGTGGTGGCATTCCATCTGACTAACTGTGGGCCCATAAGGTTGATTTTCACTCTGTGTTGGAAATTATGCTCCAGCCTGATTGATTTTAGCACCTCTTTAATCCAATATCAGATGTGAGCATGTCCCGGCCGAGGTGCTAATGAAGTAGGGGCTCATCTGTTTGTAGACATGTGTGCCTCTTAGACAGGGCTGGCAAGCTTGGCATGGGAGCCTCCCCACCTCCCTGCAAATGGGAAGGGGCCCAGCTGGAAGAGGTTCATGGCCAGCCCCCAGGGGTAACTGGCTAGGCCAGGCCACCCCTCCCTGCCCTGCATACATTCCAACCAGGAAGCACATCAGTGCAGACTCCCACTACAGTGCAAAGGAGTCTCCATTATGCACTGCCCTCACTGCCTGCTGGTTTGGGGCTCTCGGCTTTATGGAAATGGCTCATGTGAGCCTCCTAGGCAACAGGTGTCCTCACTACATGATTACCTGCTGGGAAACAGTCATCAAAAAGGAGCCTGGAGGACTGTTCTTTTTTGCCATGAAATTGTCAGTCACTCATGGGGTGACAGATCATCAGTCCTTGCACCCTGCTAGGATTGTCTAGGGTAGGTCCAAAAAACATACAGGGTCTGGCATAAACATGGTGGCCCTTGGGGAAAACTCACTCTCTGGCACCTTTGGGCTGCCCTTTAAAGGTATGGAGGCCCCAGAGGGATAGTCCCTGCATCAGCTTCCTATGTTATGGCATAGTGACCAGTATAACTGCCACTTAGAGATTGTGTTTCTGAGCAGTTCCTACCAATGCATTGTGGGGCTTAAATTTACTTCCCATTGTAGACATTGCATACTGTATGAGGAAGTCGTCATACACTGTCCCCATAATGTCTGAGACTTCATTTGTTACATGTGAGCTGGTTGCATCTTGCCTGTTTCTCTCCTCGCTTCCTTGACCCACCTTCTCTCTTAACTCTCATATCCTTGGAGAAACCATAAGGCCAGAGATACAGTCTGGAGATAAGAGTACATACAAGTGCACTGTAACCCTGGGGACTGATGTGTCTGTGATCCCCACTTTCCAGACAGGCACCATGACACCTGTGGCAGTTCCCCACCCCTGCACACATGCTAATAGACCAGATTTCAGGATTAACAGGAGCTCATAAACAAAACAGTAGCAGAGAAGTTAGCCAAAGAGATCATTAAAGAAATGGAAAATAGGAGTCATGAAGAAAAACTGAAAGAATCGCAGACAGGAGGAACAGCTCAGGCTCATTGAATTGAAAAATGGGATTATATAGAGCATGACACCCAGGAAATGTGTGGGGCCCTGTTCTTTTCCCATCTATCACTCATCTCTCAAATTAATAATGCTGCCAAGTGATTATGGTCATCAGCTTCATTTTACAGATGAGGAAATAGAGGCTTGGAAAGGGAGCATAACTCACCCACGGAGTGTGTAGCAATGCTCAGGCGGCCCTGAGCTGTCTGGGCTTTGTCTGAGAACCAGGCAGGCCTTCTCTTTGGGGTCGGAGTCACATTCTTATCCATAACAAGGTTTTCCCACCAACAAGTGGGCCTGGCCCCAGCCCATTGCACTCAGCGGCTGGCGAGCCAGATGCCCCAGCCTGCTCACAGCCTTGAGAATGTGACTTCTCATGTTTGTCTTTTCTTTCTCCCCACGCTCAGACTCTCATGAAGAGAGCTTTTGATGCTGGCCAAAATTCTGTTTGATAGTTTAAAATGTTCTGTCAAAGCACAGATGCTATTTAGTTCTGTAACAGAAAAGTCACTCTCTGGATATTTCCCCAAAACCATGGAGACCCACCACCTGAACTCTTGGTCCAAAATGAGCTCCTTCCCTGGTGTTTCTCTGTCATTACGAATTGAAGGAGGTGGAGCCTGACTTCTTCTTCCCAAGTGTGGCATAGAAATCAGGGAAAGTGGGTGGAAAGTTCCTGCAGAGGATAGATAGACAGGATAGACGTCTTTGGAACCTAGGGATGTGAATCTGGGAGTGCCATGTACCAAGAGCAGGATTGGGCACTAGATCAGGGCAGTCGAGCATAAAACCCTTGTAGCTTCTAGGGGAAGGGAAAGCAAGCTGGAGCAACAGGCCCAATCCCATAAAGTGGGTTTATCAGACTAAAGGTGAGAGCCGACCCTGGGTCTCTCAAACCAACTGCACAGGTGAATCCAGGTTGAATTGCAACCACCAAGTGAGAAGGGAACAAGCACTAGGAAGGCAGGTGCTGCTTAGACCTATCTACCATCCACAGGAGCTGTGTACAGGCTGGGCTATCAGCTCTCAGAGCCGTGTCATGGTGATCTCATCTCAACTGACAGTGCCACTCAGTCTTCTGGCCCCCTTTTAGTTATAAAATGCTGTGATTCTAATTTTATTGTCTCTAAAGTGTTCAGCTATTTGGAATTGAAAAGGCCTTTGTTGAATAATCTATCGTAATCAGAGCCAAAATTGCTGTAGAGTCACAGAATCATTCAGAGTCACAGAATCTGAGTGACTTAAGAATAATCCACTTGAACCTTTGCATTTTACCATGAGAAAACTGAGGATCAGAGAAGCTAAATGACTTACTTGAGGCTGCACAGTAGTTCATGTCAGAACCAGGAAGAGGCTTAGGGTTCCCAACAACTGAGTCAGAGCTTGTTCTGCTGACTTTTTATCGGGCTTCAGCTCTGACCCAGGTAAAAGGCCAACGCGCCAGGAGCACCACAGCAGCAGATTTGTTGATATCCTGTGCCCTGAAGACTGGCTCTTTTAATAGTAGCTAATCTGCCTCCGGTAAATTTTCTATGGTGAGTCACTTGACAACACAGCAACCACAAAGGCCTCTGGAGTCACTGTCACCACTGTGGCTGCAGACAAGTCTTTAGGTGTTAAGTCTCCTCACTGAGTGCTCAGACCCTTTGTGTAATTTTTTCTCCTCTTTCTTCTCCCCATCCTCCTGGTTTTCCTGCTCCCCCCTCCTCTCCCCCACCCTCCCTCCCTCCACACAGCTTTGACTTGGTCACAAATGGTGGTGTCTCCATCATCCTGCGGTTTGAGCGGGCGCCTTTCATCACACAGGAGCACACCCTTTGGCTGCCCTGGGATCGCTTCTTTGTCATGGAAACCATCATCATGCGGCATGAAGAGAATGAGATTCCCAGCTGCGACCTGAGCAACTTCGCCCGCCCCAACCCCGTTGTGTCTCCATCCCCGTTGACGTCCTTTACCAGCTCCTGTGCAGAGAAAGGCCCCATTGTGCCAGAAATTCAGGTACCCGGCTTTCCTGGCTGCATATCATTTAGGAGATCTCAGAGACTGTACTTCTCTGGAGTCTGGGTCAGACCCTCTCAGCCCATCTTGTTGAATCCAGCTGCCAAACTCCCTGATAGGCATGATGTCAGGACATGCGGGCCACCTTTCCTACACACTGAAAGCACCTGAGCACCTGCAACCTACCTGGCTCTGGCTACAGTAAATACCCTCTCCCTTTCCCCTGTCATCCAGCTCAGTCTGCTTTCCTTTACCAGAGCCTGCAGGGTGTCCCCTCTCTCAGTATTTCTGTTGAGAGTATTTATAATAATAGGTTGAACCACGAGGAATAAGCCACGGGATCCCAAATAGCAAGCATTATAATAAAGATTAAATGAGAAGAATGTGTATGAGGTACTTAGCACGTCTGACACCTAGTAAGTGTTCAATAAATTTTAGCTATTATTATTATTAAGATTACTTAACACACGCTGCCTTCACGCCAATTAAGGATTGCTTTGGCTCAAATCTATACACGCAAGTGTTTTACTTAATTATCATTAAAAGAAAGTAATTGGGAAAAATGCATTTTAATCTGATAGAAATCAAGATGGATTCATGGCTTGACAAAGAACCCCTGAGTTGAATGTCCTCTACCATCCCCAGGCTGGTTTCCAGGGGCAGAAAGAAAGGCCTGAGGAAGGGGAGATGTATCAACCAGAAGTCCAGGAGAAGCCCTGGTCTCCTGGCCTGCCTAATGAGAACTCTGGTGCTGTGCATGTTAATGGATGGCCCTGGTGCTGCAGAGCAGAGAGTTTATACATTTATGTGTGTATTTCACGCCTGGCTGAGCAAACACATCTCTCTGTGCGTACCCTGTTGAGTGGCTTCCAATGCCGGCCCACAAGAAGGAAATACAACCATTGGAAAAGTCTCATTGCACACACAGGTTGCAAGCTCACTCCTTTTCAGAGATTCAGCACCTGTCTCCTGTCTCAATGACCAGGCTGACCTTTCTATGAAATGGTTGTCAGTGGAGACAGAACTTGCTGGAGAGAACTAATTTGTTACTCAACCCTGGCTCTGCTCCAGCTAGACATTTTTCCCAGGAGCAGGGACTTTGGAACAAATGAGGTTCAAGGTCGCACCCTCTTTACACTGCTCTCTGAGCCAGCTGCCTACAGGGCTAGTTGGGGCACAAACCTTGCTTATTGTCAGACTCACGAAAAACATGAAAACAGACTCCAGGGTTTTGCCAGTTTAGTCATTGGTTAGCCTTTGCAAGTGCTGGCAGGTGCAAAATGTAAAGGGTACACTCAGGAAGGGTGTTGTGTATGAGAGCGTGGGGATAGCTCTGGCTCCTGCCTATGCTTCACCAAGGTGTACCACCTGCTTTGCCTTACAAGCTGTGACTTCGGAAGACTGTCATGGGTTAAGGCCAACCCCTACAATTCCCTGTATCCTGGAGAGCAGGGTTTGGACAAATGTTCCCACCTGTCTATGGGATGGACAGAAAAAGGCCCAGCTTATCTGTGCACACAAGGTAAAATACTCATTGTCCCTTGAATGGACATGCCAGCCTTGACTGATTCAGTGTTCAATGTTTTAATGAGAGAGAGTCCACAAGCTAACAAAAGTCCTCCACTTTGGCCACATACCTGATTATCTGGCATCCACTGACTCTTCTACCTTGGGCTGGGCCCACAGCACCCAGCAGAAAAAGCACTGCCTTCCCCAACACTCCATTCATCTGTCACGGGAGCGTTGTGGGGATCCCATATGTACTGAGACCCCATGCTGCCAATCCAGCCTCTCTGGGGGTGAGCAGAGGCCTCGGCATTGATCCTTGCCAAGCTGTACCCTCAGCTCTTAACTCTGCCTGGTCATTTGTTTGGTCAGCCTCACATAGTCTCCGTGTACTTTCCTGGAAAGTAACACCATTTGAAACAGATCTCATTTTAAGGAAATTTTGAGAAGCTTCCCTTCTTGCTCAAGCAGCTGTCCACATTAGTCTGAGAGGAAGATCTCTCTTCTTAGGATCCCCCACTTTCAGCTCTGCTGACACCCATTGCACCATTGTCCTACCCAACATTGAGGTGCTGGCCACTTCGTATCCATGACCTTGCTCAGCCCTGTGCTAATCCAGGGAGGAAACTGGGCTGCAGAGCCTCCATGAGTCTTTTAGGATGGCACAGCTCGTGAGAGGCAGCCTGCTGCCAGGGGTCTCCTAAGCATTATCTTGTGTGTTTCTCTCAATAATGGGATGCCGTGTTGCCATCCATGTTACAGAGGAGGAGCCAAAGCTCATCGAGGTGTGGTGGCTCATGCAGGGATATGCCACATAAGAGCTGGCCGGCCAGAGACCGGTCTTCAGGTTTCCTTTCTCCTCCCTCAATTTCTTTTCTCCTTTCTCTTCCTTTTTTCCCCCTTTCTCCTCCTGGCTCTTCTCACCTTCCATTCTCCCCTCTTCTCTTTTCTTCCTCCTCCTCCCCTTGCCCACCGTCTTCCACTCTATTTCATCCTCTGCCTCCTGAACACCAGAATCCATGGGCCATGGCTGTCCTCCTTCCCTTGAGTGATCCAGTGACCATCCCCAACTGTGATCTATCTTGCTTTCTAGGCTCTGCAAGAGGAAATCGCCATCTCTGGTTGCAAGATGAGGCTGAGCTACCTGAGCAGCCGCACCCTAGGCTACAAATCTGTCCTGAGGATCAGCCTCACCCACCCCACCATCCCCTTTAACCTCATGAAGGTCCACCTCATGGTGGCGGTGGAGGGCCGCCTCTTCAGGAAGTGGTTTGCTGCAGCTCCCGACCTGTCCTACTATTTCATGTGGGACAAGACAGACGTCTACAACCAGAAGGTGCTTGGGCTCTCAGAAGCCTTCGGTAAGCCGCCTGCTGCAGAACGCCCCCGCCTCCCCCCAGAGCGACTCTTGTCACCTTCTTGACTATTTTTTCCTCCCTTCTTCTTCTCAGATCAAAAAATGTCTTAACTGCCCTTTAAGGTCTCTCAGTGACCATCCATAACATTGAAGAATGTATTGAAAGACCTAAATGTGGGAAATCCCACATTAAAAATGGCTACAAAACCCAAACAGCCCTCAAAAAGCACTGTGATGAGCTAAAAGATGCCGTGTGCCACAAAGGCCCAGCCTGTGGGCTTTGCCTGGCCACCCCACAGCCATCCTGCCTCAACCTAACCCTTAAAGAAGGGGAGCCAAGAAACTGGGCTGCTTCCACATTTTGAGGCACAGGAACTAAGATAGTCCCTTCATCAGAAAGACTTTTTGGGCCTCATGACTTTATTCCCAATCAGAGAAGTTGTTTTTCTGTCATTATTATTGCTGTCTGTTTGTCAATATAAAGCAGAAGCTGGTTCTGGCCTTACCTAGCAGCCCCACTGAGAGCTTGGGCTTCCAGGGGCAGGCTATACTTCTTCCAGCTTCTGGGTCAGTGTAGGGTCCCAGAAAGGGCTCAGAGCGGGTCATTAGCAGTCCTAACACTCAGGGCTGATCCTCCAGGCCCTTAAGGAGTAACTTCTCACCTTGAACCATACTCCAGTCTCATTCCCTTTGCCTAGCCAAGGCAGGATAAGGAAACAGAGAAGCCATGTTGTGTTTAGAAAGGAATAAAGGTAAGGTAGGAAGGAGGGAGGACAGAAGGGAAGGCAGGAGCATGAAGTACATAAGAGATTGTCCCAAGCACCAGCTCTGGGCAAGATGCCCCCCTGTGCATTAGCATCCAGTGAATCCTTACAACCGCCTCCCCAGTCAGAAATCCTGTATGAGGAGGCTGAAACCAGAGAAGTGAGGTGATTTCCCAAGGAGCCACAGCTGGTAATGAGCAGAGCTAGATTTATTCCAGGTCTTCACTACAGTTTGCATTCCCACCTGTCCCACAAAGGAACACTGGGAGCAAACATGGCATCTTTCACTCTTCGCAGTCCCGTTTGTAGATCACGCCACATCTATTGTCTTTTCAGGAAAAAAAAAAAAAAAAAAAACATCTTTCAGTTGAAATGATCATATTTAGTACTCACAGTCAATTAAAAAAGAAGGGTCTGCACAGTGAAATTTCAGGCATGGGCTCACTTTTCTGAGGTCACAGGTGAACAGTAGGAGGTACTGTGACTCGGGGTCATAGGGAAGAGGTGACAGGGACATCGCCAGCCTGTTCCCCATTACCATAGTTGGTCAGCCATCTTTATGGTACATACAAGAAACTGTAAGGGGCTGCCCAGTTGTTAATTCCTGTCTTAAACATAATGTAGGAAATTGTCCACTGGAAAATAGTGCCTATTCAGAAAGACACTTGGAAGAAATAACATTTCTGTCTCTGCTGGTTTCCTTCACAAGGTCACCGACAGGGCCTTTACACACCCAGACTCAAGGAGCCTGCTGTACTTAGCCTTCATCCCAAGTACCTACTGAGGGGCCTGGATTTATGAAACAAAAGTTAAGCCAAAGCATTTGCAAGTTTGGAAAGCTTGAAGCAACTTTTGGCTTCCAAAGTTCCCCAACTGAGCTTATTTTCCATGTATTCATTACAAACAAGTCCAGATTTCTTCCCTGTAAAAATTTGGGAAATAGACAAAGATAGAAAAAGTCATGTGATCCCATGAATAAATACAACTACTTATTAATATTTGAATTTGCTTTCTTTATTCTTGTGTATCTTTATTTTGTTGGCACACATAGATTACTGAAGAAGGCCAGTCTTTTTAAGTGAGCATTACTCCACGAGCGTCCCCATGTCACCATGTGTCTTCACAGGCATAGTTTCCATGGGCTGTGTAATATTCCTGGATTGGACATGCGTAGGTTTGCTCAGTCCCTCACCTCTTTCAGACCTTTAGATTAATTCAAATTTCCAACATTATAAATAATGCTGCAGTGAAGACATTTGTGCATAAAGTATTTTCCTTATTGAAAATAACTTCCCTGGAATTGATTCACCATGGTCCTTTGACAGTATTCAGTACATTTGTTTAACTTTTCCCAGTCGTGTTCAACTGTTCATCAAAAAGGAAAAAATATTTTGAAAACTTGGCATCACTATGTCAGTATTGGATCAGTATTTCACATAGTTCTATTTCCCAGGTTAGAAACATGATCCTTTTTGTCATTGTTGCCTCCTCCTCCTCCCCCCTCCTCCTCTTCTCCTTCCTCCTTATCCTCCTCTTCTTCTTCCTCCTCCTCTCCCTCTTCCTTATCCTCCTCCTCTTCTTCCTCCTCCTCTCCCTCCTCCTCCTCTTCCTCCTCTTCTTCCTCCTCTTCCTCTCTCTCCTCCTCCTCCTCCTCCTCCTCCTCTTCCTCCTCTTCCTCCTTCTCTTCCTCTCCCTCCTCCTCCTCCTCCTCTTCCTCCTCCTCCTTTTGCAAAAGACAAGCAGAGGGCCTTGCCTACAAGTCTAAAGACCAAAGAGGGACTTTGCTCACCCATGCATTTTGCTCTTTTTGGTCCCTACAGTTTCTGTGGGTTATGAGTACGAATCCTGCCCAGATCTGATCCTATGGGAAAAAAGAACAGCAGTGCTGCAGGGCTATGAAATCGATGCATCCAAGCTTGGAGGATGGAGCCTGGATAAACATCATGCCCTCAACATCCAAAGTGGTGAGTGGAATAATAGAATTCCTTGAGCCAGGCCAGGTTGTCACCTTGTGTCCTATTCCCTGGGCCCTCCAAAGAAAAAAGTACACACTTTGAATTACATGGGTTCCTGTGCAATCAGTTCAACAGAAAGCTCAGTCAACAAATATTGCTTGGGTACCTGCTCTCAGCCTATCACTGTGCTAGGCACCAGGGATACAGAAATAAGAGGCTTCAAGACTTTACATGGTCAGAGACAAATACTCACCAGGTAGTTGCATTGCTGTGCACTGGCCACGCCATCACAGTGGGAGGTGCAGGACACCATGGAAGCACACGAAGAACACAGCACTCGGTGATTCAGGGCATCCCTGGGGAGAAGATCCCTGGCCTGAGTCTCAGAGGTCTGCAAGATAACTCTGGGTCTCAAAAAGGTGAACATTCCAGCAGAGGGCACAGTACCTGTGGAAGAGCTGAAGCCTCCAAGAAGAGTACTTGGAGAGAAGAAGGTCCACTGTGATTTGAGCAGAGAATGAGATGAAGGAAAGAGTACCCAAAGCCAAAGCTGGGGGCTGAGCAGCTGGAGCCCAGGGTAGATTAGGACTTTGGACTTCATCCAGAGGCAAATGTCAAGCCTCTGAGAGGTTTCAAGCAGGCAAGTGCCATGATCACATCTGTACTTCCAATAATAACTCAATCCGACTCTTTCAGGGTAGGACAACTAAACATGGTAACCATGTCACGTACCTTCTGCTGAAAAGTACAGTGCATGCCTGTCAAAACCACAGCATGTTTTAAGGAGAAGTTGACAAACTAATTATAAAATTTATAATGAAATGAAGGTTTATAAATAGCTAAGGCAATCTTTAAAATAAGAACACAGAAAATGAGTTTACCAGGTATTAAGTTAAACTAGAAAACTGTAACATCTAAAACTGTGTGGTGTTGGCACAGAAACAGGTAAATGGAGCCCACAGAGCTGAGGCAGGAATTCATTAGCTGATCTGTGAGTGGTGATTAAAATTAGCCTTGGCCACATGTGTCAGAAAAGCCAAAATAGGGCTCAGTGGTAGAGGTCTCACCTAGCATATGTGAGGCACTGGGTTCAATCCTCAGCACCACATAAAAATAAAAAATAAAGAAAAGCCAAAATAGGACTGGAGTTGTGGCTCAGAGGTAGAGCACTCGCCTAGCATATGTGAGGCACTGAGTTCGATCCTCACCTTTCTAGTTCACCTTTCAGGAAAGGATTTCCTGAAACCTAAAAAAGCACCAACTTTAAAGTGGAAAAGCAATTCATTCGACGACATCAAAAATTGAAGCAATCCATTTGATAGCTTTGGCAAAGCTAACAAGTGGCAGCTTGAGAGAAGATTCGTGTGACCCATAAAAGCCAAAACCCTCTCAGGCTGCAGGCTGGAAGGCAAGAGGTAGCCAGTTTGGAAGCTGTGACAATAAGCAGTTGGGGGAAGAATGATCTGGAATGAAAACAACATAAGCTGGGAGGAAGCTTCCCAGTCACTGAGGTCAATCTCCCCATTGGGCTGCAGGGCAGTTAAAGTGTGGTGACTGTGCAAGATCTGTGATCAGCCGGTTAGGAGCAGAACCAGGCACAAACTCCAGTCTCCTGGGAGCACCTCATTCATCTCTATAAATATGTGCCAGTGTCTACTCCATGTCAGGCTTTGTGCTTGGCCCTGGGGCTACAGAAGGGAAAAAAAGACATACTGTCCACACTTGAAATGGTTCTGATGGAAAGGGAGAAAGACACCTAGCAATTAGAATCCACACTGTCACAGAGGTGTGATCAGGGCGCAGGAGCCATGTGCAGCCCATTTGCGAGTCAGGGTAGCTGAACTATCAGGAGCTGAACTCTAGGGCTCGTCCACTTCTCATCTGTGTGGCCCTGAGTGAGCTGCCTGCTCTATTCCCTCTGTACAATAGTGATCTTATCAGTGCCTTCATACGGGTTATGATGACAATTAAGTCAGTGAAACAGTGTGGCCTGCTCAGTCCTTCTGGGTTTCACTGTGGGTGAGGCACAGCCTTGAGAGGTGAGTTGGGAAGTGGTTGACAGAGACTGGGGACCTTGCAAAATCAGGTGACTGTGGCTGACCATAGGAAGAAGGACCCACCTCCTGCTCCCAGATGATTCTGTTCTTCTCTTCTTGTCCCAGGAATCCTGCACAAAGGGAATGGGGAAAACCAGTTTGTGTCTCAGCAGCCACCAGTCATTGGCAGCATCATGGGCAATGGGCGCCGGAGAAGCATCTCCTGCCCCAGCTGCAATGGCCTTGCAGATGGCAACAAGCTCCTGGCCCCCGTGGCCCTCACCTGTGGCTCTGATGGAAGCCTCTATGTGGGTGACTTCAACTACATCCATAGGATCTTCCCCTCTGGAAATGTCACCAACATCCTGGAGCTGAGGTTATGTAAGGCGGTGCCTTCTCTAAGTTCCTGATAACATCCCCTTGCCATCCTAGGGTCCAGCTACATTATCCACTGATCCAGAGAACTGGGACCGACAGTGCCATCCATGTCTGTCAGAATCTGACTTTTCACTCTCCAGATCAACCAGGTGCTGCCTCCCTCGGTGCACTGTGAAGACAAACCACCCTGGGAACAGGGAGATGTCCTTGGCATCCAGGTGACATGGAAGGCTGCTGGCAGACTTCTGGGTGCCATTGAACCTTTTTTGCTCCCTAATTTTAAACTGATTAAAATTAGTCACACAAGTCTCTTTTGTAAAATCAAGGGATGGATGGCATATGCCATGTGGCCCCTATGGCCATGTGCCCAAGTTTGACCCTATTTACTTAGCACTCATCAGAGTTTGCAGCAGTTCCCTTTGATTGACCAGTACTGAGACAAGGCCCCACAGGCCTGACCCAGGCAGGGCCTTTCTGCTCCTCAGGTGCTGCAGAACCAGCTGGGCCACCCTTTTCCCCTCCTTCCATGAGGGCTGGTGCACAGCACAGCTACAGCTCAGGGAGGCCTCCGTGTTTTGCATTGTTTCTCTGTTTCCTGAGCCAGATCTCTTTAGAACCAAAGCACTGTGGGCTCTGGGGCTATGGAGAAGCTGTGCTTTAGAAACAGAGGAGTCCCACCCACCCTACAGGAGAAATGACACCAAGTTCCTTCACAATTATTTTAGGGAATGGGACCCATCTGTCTCCTGGGCAGGGGTCTACATGAGCAGGACAGACCCTTGAACTTGAAAGCCTTTCTCCAATGCAGGCAGGGGAAAGTTGGGCTCCTACTGTTTGCCACATGTAACAGTTCTGTGAGGTTTTTATTATTATTACCCTTTAATAAGTGGGAAAGAGGAGGCCCAGGGAATTTAAAGTGCCTATCCAAGGTCCAGCTTCTAGAATGGCAGACCCAAATCCAGAAGGCCATTACCCAGTTCTGCCTCACCAAAGAATTGTCATCCAACCCAATGAGGACTACTTTGTCTTAATGCCTTATAAATATTCTCTGCTTGAAAGAATCTCATTCTACAGCACATGTGTGAGACGGAGGGCAAAGCTTGCTGGCTCCCTGACAGCCTCCTGGCACTAAGAGAAGTGTTAGCATCTGCCCCCACACACAGAGACAAAAGATGGAAGCTCATATGTGCAGGCCCATAGGAAATCATACATCAGGCTGATGAGAAGTAGGCCTCCAATGGAGTATTCTCTGCCTTTCTTCTATTATGAGGTTGACTGGCATATATATCTGTCAAGACAGAAGAAATTCTGAATGTATTGATTTACTCAGCTACATATATGTACTATAATGGAGAGAGCCAAGGACCAGGGGGTTGCCTCACCTTGGCAGAGAAGCTGTACGACTTTGGACCAAACACTTAACCTCGTTGGGCCTCCACTTTTATATATTTTAAATAAGTGATATCATCTCCCTGCCTCCTTCCCACCACTGTTGTGAGGATCATGTGAGACAGTGAGTAAGTAGAGTAGGGAGGAGTAAATGTAGTTTGGAAAGAAAACTAAGTTAATCATTATATCATCGTCTTGATATATTTTCCTCCAATCATTTCCCCCAGGCCTGTTTCTCTATGCCATGCCCTCCCTTCTAAATATAGCATATCTCCAATTCTGTTTCCTATTGTGAGTAGGTTTCCCACATTTTGATAACTCTTTGTAGGGAAGTGAGGATGTAGAGACAGAGCAGCGAGCCTGTGTATCACTGGGAACGCGTCTATACGGGGAAGGGAAGCTACTGTTCCAGTCTGTGTCTTAGCTCGTTAAGGCAGCGGAATGTGTCATGCTAGTCCTCTTTCCGGAGTCAGCAGTGGGGGTGAGGTGGAACCGTGCCTCCTCTGTGAAATGTAGCTGCTTGTAAGTGAACTCACTGACAAGTAATATCCAATATAAAATATATCAGTGTCATAGCTGCTAAGTCTTTATTTATTACAGTATTGTACAGTAGCATTGCTGTCAAGTTTTCAGGCCGCTAATAATGCTTCTAACCCTGCTGCTAACACCTCATTCTTTCTTCTATTCCCTGCTCTCCTGTCTTCTGTCAGAAATAAAGATTTCAGACATAGGTAAGCCAACCAGTGGAGAATTCCCTGTCTCTCCCCTGCCTTGTTGCATGTTGTATGGTAAGCTACACATGTCAATTTCAGATGGCTCAATGGCAAAGGAATCCTGGGTGATTGGAACGGATTGGGGATAATCAGTGGCAATAAGAGGAAGTCATTAATAATGGTGGCAGTGGGTGGCAAGAGCCTGAACTCTTTGAATCCATGGCAAAGTGAGGTGGTTATCCTATAGTCTGAGGACATGACAGATAGAAGCAACAGGAGAAAGAATTTAAACCATGACATGGTAATTTGAATGCCATAGTCTGCTTAATTCTCAGCATAAATGAGGATATCACTCAGACTGTGCCAAGTGACTGATGGTCATGATGGAAAATTCTGAAAACACATTGATCAGGTGAGGAATCTGAAATTTACACTTCTATGGACATTCCAGGTACCATGGCTTTTGAATCATCCCTGTGATCAATCCACTGATATCATCTAGCAAAGATTGAGCAGGCCACAGGGAATGTATTCAGAGGACAATCCCCAGATAGGAACTTTGTCACAGAATAGGCTTGTCATAGACTCAGAGTGGCAGTACAGCCAGCAGGAGTGAGTCTAGCCAGACACAAAGCAAAGTGATACCTGTCATTGTGGCCTTAGTCTACCCCCTAACAGAGTTCCCTGCCCTGCACACATTAGGGTGACTTGAAAACTAACCACAAGCAGATAGAGCTCTGGTTCAGACAGCCACAGAGGTGGTGCTGAGCTAACCACATGTAGTTTAGTTCAACATGGTGCATGGGTGGTGCTAAGTTGGGATAAAAGAAAGTCTTTGAGATGATGAACAGAGCCAGACAGACCCTAGTTCAATAATTGGATCCATTTCTATATAAGTAGATATTTTATATAATAATTGTATGTATTCTTTTAAAATAATAATAATTAACATGAATAGAGCTTTCACTGTATAGCTGAAAGAGTAGCATTTTGGCCCCAAACCATCTGTGAGGTGGATCCCTGTGAGTACATCCAATGTACAGAGGAGAAAACTGAAGCTCCCCAACTGGGTGGTCTCGAAAGAATTACCTCATTTCTTGAAGTTCTCATTTCTAAATTGAGGTTATTAAAATCTCCCTCAAAGGGTTGGTGTAAGAGTCACAAAGGATGGGGGTTGGGGGCATAGCTCAGTTGGTAGAGTGCTTGCCTTGCATGCATAAGGCCCTGGGTTCAATCCCCAGCACCACACACACACACACACACACACACACACACACACACACACACACACAAGAGTCACAAGGGATTTTACAAAGTATAGAACATTTTCAGGCATAAGGAGGTGCTCAAAAAATGGTCATCATAGCAGTAATGATGATAACAATAACAAGATACATACATTGTTAGAATTACTAATATATTATAACTTATAATTAAATGATGATATTATGATGATACAATGATATCATATTATATGGTGATGATTGTGATGCCTCCATGTTTCCCAAAAAGGAATTGAGTTCTCTTACACCCAAAGACACATGTCTTAAAATTAAACAGGAAGTGGGAACCAAAGTCAAAAAGAAGAAACACGTCTGATTGTACCTCAGAGTGGACTTGATTTCATGGCAGCAGAGCAAGTAAATAGGAAAACATAGAACTACATTTAGGATTTGCATTAACAGAAACAGAAAATATGTTCACATCTCAGAGGAGAAATGTTTTTCCTCACACTGAAATCTGAGCTATTCCATGAGATTTGAATGGAGGATACTGAATTACACATTGCTCTCAACTTCAGTTTTGCAGAACAAAAGTACATTTCCCATAAATATCTTGGATTAAAACATAGCATTTCACACTGAAGCATCAGTCCATGGTGGTAGCTGGCTGGAGAACAACTGAGACACAGGTGACAAGCTAGGAAATTGGGGGCCATATGGCCTTGGGCTGATCACCCAGCCTTTCTGATTTCTAGTCTCATCCTCTATAAATTCAAAGAGCAGTGGTTGGAGTCTCTTTTATTTATGATCTTCAGTGACCTTTTGATATTTCCATTGTATGATTTCAAAACTGGGTTCTTTCCCTCTTTCAATTCATTGTTTTCTCAGGTGCTAAAAACTATTTCTAAAGTGAGCCAAAGTGGAAGGGAAAGGGAACCATTTTGTGTGTTCCAGTTTTCCTAAGTCTATCAGGAAACAGAAAACCCGGTTTCAATAGTGATACCTGAAGATTGGCAAATCCCTTCTGCTCTCTAGACCTCAGTGTACCCCTCAGTAAATATTGAGATAGATTAAATTCTAGAATTTTGTCCTCTAGAAATTTGTCCTCCAGTAGCTGCCTCAGCTGCTCTCAGTAATAGCATTTGGCTGCATAGGGGTGACATCAGCTATGCATACGAGTGTGCACTCCCCAGGACGGGCTTATCTCTGCCTTTGGCTGTTTGGCCTCAGGCTCGGCATGTCCAGGACAAAGACCCATAATCCTTTGGGCATCTTCCTCTTTGGACCCCTTTAGGGAACAAGAATCCTTGCCTCTTTTCAGATCTCTTCCCTAGGTCCCTGAGGAATGCTCAAAGCCTCTTGTTAGAAATACACTTGAACTCAAGTCTCCCTTAAACCTAGCTGCATGTATTAACTCAACAGAACCTTTAAGTGCCCATAAATAGGTTGTGCAGGACAATAATGCATCTCCATACTTAGCTTTTCCATTATGCACCAACATAAGTATTCTGGAGGCTTTGCCAAGGTGACCAGCTTTGCCATTCATTGAGCATTTCTCTCTCTTTCTCTTTTTTTAATGTATCTGGAACTATGCACAGAAATTTATATCCTTCATGCAATTTATATCCTCAGAATCATCCTTTGAAGTTTATATTTTCTCAGATGAAAAAACTGAGGCTCAAAGTAGCAACATGCTTTGCCCAAGGTCACTTCATCAAGTGGGTAGTGGAACTGTATTTATCTGTGTGGCTTTAATACTCAAACCCTTCCCACTAATTCTAAGAACCAGTGCAACAGGTCCTGCCAACTTGCCACCTGATATGGTTGAAGGGCACTCCTGTATATGATGCAGACCTCACTCTGAGACAAAAAGAGAATTCTCACTTATAAGCTGGGATTAGATTACTTTTTGTCACAAAACACTCCTGAATTCTTACCTCCTGCTAAGAACTTTCCTGCAGCTTCCAGAAAGATGGTAGAGTAAGATCTGACTTCAGCTCATTAACTTCAAGAGTGGTACCCTAAAGACCTCTACGTTTTTAGGTCACTTCCAGAGGGGCCAAGGTTATGTTTGAGGAACTAGGAAAGAATGCGTGTCCTTAGAGACTCCTGCAGCAAACTTTGGAAGTAGGTCTATGATATGATTCTGTGCCAACCTTGCTCAGGATACCGGGAATCAGAGTGGATCATACATGGTCCCTGTCCAGGAAATGCTCTCTGTCCACAGAACCAGGCCATCTTCCATCACGTGCCCTGAAACCATTTGTGGTTTATGGAACGTTCCAAGGCCTTGCTACTCAAAAGTACAGGCAACCAACACCAGTATGCTTTGAGAACTGATCAGAAATGCAGACTCTCAAGTTCTACACTCCAGAATCACTAAACTACAATCCACATTGTAGCAAAATCTCCAAGAAATTCATATGCACATTGAAGTTTGAAAAGCACTTCTCAAAAGCCACGGTTCCCAAGTCTGCCTGTGCCTTGTGGTCACCTGGAAAGATCTCAAAGGTAGATGGCCAGGCCCTTTAGTCACTATAGGCAAGGCTTTTTTTTTAAGCTGTATTTAGAACCATCAAACTCAGATCATCAGCAGTGAGTGTTTCCTACATATCCTTAAGCCAGGGAGGCAGATATTCATTCATTCATTCTCTCGTGAACTCAGCAGAACTGTCCAGAGCATTCACTCCACATCAGCCAAATGAGAAGCACAGGGAACTTAAAGTCAATCTCTGCCCAGAAAGAGTTCAAGATTTTACTGAGAAGGCAGACAACTGAGCCGAAGTGCCTTAAGGCACTACAGATAACTAAAAGTGTAATCTGCTGAGGCTCTGGAGACACAGAGGAATGGCCCCTTCAGGAGTGGGAAGAAGTGGGGGTCCAGGAATGGTATTTCAGATGAGGTGGTGCGAGGGCTGAGTCTCTGGATATGGGCGAGAATGAGGTGAATGAGGGCTGTGGAGCTTTGTAGTCCCTGGGCAGCAGTGTGAGGAAGCAGAAAGAACACAGACTTTGGAGTCAAGCAGAGCTGGGTTGAAATGCCCTTAGCAGTTTGTGGTCCTGGTCAAGTCACTGCACCTCTTCTAACTTCAGTTTTCTGAAATAAGGGAAAAAAAAAAGTTCCTACCTTTCACAATAATTGTGAGAAAATGAGGTCATGCAGGTCAAGTGGTAGCACAGTGTCTGAGACAGAGTCAGCATCCATTGGTGGTGTCAGGTACATTGGTATCCATGGGTATCATGTCTGTGGCTCTGTCCTGCCGCCTGGTGAAAGTCCAGGTGGGCATCACAGACACAGGGACAAAGTCCAGGTGGGCATCATGGACACAGGGGTTGCTCCCTGTGCTAGGTAGCATGAGGAAGAAATGACTCCAAGAAGTTCAAAGAGCACAACAAGCTGGAAAGGACTATTAATAATTTCACATAATCCCCTGACAAACCTGTGAGCAAAATGGAGCAGGGACTTCATCATTTGACATCTGAGGAACCTACAACTTGACCTAGTTGGGGGACTTGCCCCAATTAAAACCTATTCTTTCTAAGTTCCCAACTAATATTCTTTCCCCCATGCTTAACTAACCACCAAACCACAAAAGAGGTGGCCACAGCTCTTACAGACTCTGAGATAATCCTGCCAGTGCCATCATCTTCTGGAAGTCACCCACATGAGAAATCTACACAAGTGACATTTCTCTGGGGCAGTGAGACACGAACTGGAAACACGAGCTGGAAACTCAAGGGGCTAATCTAAGTGGACAGGGCCCCCACCAGATTCCCCTGGGGTCCATCTTCTGCCAAGATAGATAGCACCAGTTTATCCCGAGTGATGCACAAAGAAATGAAACAATCAGCCCGACTCTGAGCTGTCAACAGGCATGCTGGAAGATCAGGCTGCTCCGGCATTGCAGGGCAGGATCTAAGGTCACTACACTTTATTTAGCCAGAATCAGTGTCATCGGGGAAGATTAAATCTGTGCTCCAGTATAGAGTAAGTCACAGGAGACATTTCAAGATAAATAGGACACCTGTGCTGTTACCACTGACCCCAAATGAGAAGTAAAAGAAAAGCTAAGTAATTTGAATGCAAATACTACCTAAAATAAGTGAAAGTGGAGATACCATCCATTAAATCAAGCAGCAGCTGTGATGAGCTAGAAGGCACCAAGCTGAACATTGGAAATACAGAAATGAACAAAATCTAGTCTCTAATGTAAGTACTAATGGCTGGGTCTGGGAGAGGACCCACAAATAAATAGCCATGACTATTACATTAAGTGTTGTGTAATCTAGATGCAGACCAGCATGGATCTCAGTGCACAGAGAAAAAAGGTTGGGGAAAGATTGCAAGAAAAGGTACCATCTGAGCTGACACCTGAAGAATGAGTAGAAAAGAGAAGGGGACAGAGCAGGAACAACAGGGACAAAGAGGCCTGAGGCTTGTGGGGTGTAGGGCATGTGTGAGGGAGAGCAGGGAGATGGAGCAGCCCAGCAGGAAGGGCCTGGGGTGCTTCTGAACTTCCTCTGTGAGACAGAAGGATCCTGGAAGGGAAAATGTGGAAATAACATGTTGGTATTTGGGCTAGATCAGGAGGCACAGCCTGGCTACAGGCAGAGAAACCTGGCCCTGGTTTCAGAAGGAGGTGATAGGACAGCTGGGTTAGGGATTCAGAGGAAGGATAACTGGAGAAAGTCATGTCATGTTAGACAAATTCAGGGAGAATAGCCCTGGATCTGGATGCCTGGCTCTGTTAGAAGTAGCCAGTCCCCAAGGACACAACCCAAAGTAAGGGATATTTATGATGAGCAGTCAGGTCCAGCTAAGACCCTCATTGACCCTCACCCCAAAATATTACTGTGCCCCAATCATTATATGTAATTCATAAACACCATTCTGTAAAATAAAATTTTGTTTTTCGAAAGGACCTAAAACCTACATGATTATAAATGTACCATAGCCCTTATTCAACCTTTCTCATTCCCTCACTGCATCTTGAAGGGTGTGCAGTGGCCCCTCTCAGTATGTGCACTGAACATGGCCAAAGCCAGGCCATCCCATCTGAACAGAGAAAGATTCTTTTTAATCAGAAAATGCTCCAGAGACTGAGAAGAGGACACCAATATTGAGATGCAGTTTGAGGGCTGGGTGAATGACCAGGAATTGTAAATTAGCTTCCCAGGAGTAGAGAGTTCAAACTTTATTGTGCCCTAGACTTGAAAGAAGTTGGTTATCAGTACCAGTACCATGGAATAACAAAATTCAGGCTTTACAGGTGCTACCTATCTGGTAGTCATCTCTAATGCAAAAACAGACATAATTACTAGTAATTAAAATAACAATTATGATTCTGAGCACCTCCTGGGTGCTCAATACTTAACAATGCAAGTGCACACGACATGGCATTTGTGATTTCAGGTAATTTTCCCAACACACCAGCAAGGTGGCTATAGCATTCCCATTGAACAGTTACAGCAAACAAGGCTCAGCGGGCCAGGCAACCTGCCCAAGCTTCAGAAACTGGACATCATAAAGCTAGACTTAAAACCCAGACTGATTTGATATCAAAGCCCGTGCATTTCCCCACCCTGTGGCTAGCTCGGTGCCTGGTCTCAAGGCTTCTACACACTCTTTTCTTTCCTTTGTAACCTGAGCCTAGTCTTTGTGACTGATTTCTAGAAACATGCCCTCATTAGTGCTGCTCCTGTTCTGTTTCTTTTTCCTTGAGTTTTGCTGCAGATTTACAAACTAATCCTGCAACTCATTTGTATGTGGCTACAGGAGGGAGACTGCAGGGCTCCTGAGACAGGAGACAGTGTGGACGCCAACCAGGAGTCAGGTCCACCAGGGTCTCCCCTGTTCATCCCAAGATGAGAGTGAGAGCTGCTGTAAAAAATCCTATGGAGAAGGGCTACATCTTTGAACTCTTGGATTGTTTTTTAAAGTCACGGACCTTCGTGTTTCTAGTTTGACTTAACAGGCCACCTCTGGCAAGCCTCACTGATAGCCTTTTTAAGAAAATACATATCAGCACCTGATACAGGCACTTATCAGCAAGAGGTTTCTGCATTAGTATCTGGGTGGGATGGATAGTTAGGCCAACCCCTAAGATTGAAAAATTGAGGAACCATCCCCCAAAGTAGAGACATCATTCCCCCAAGACTATTTTTTGGCTTGGATTCAAAAAGGCCAGGGACACATCTCAAGCTACCTGACAGAGAAGAAAGTGCTCACCACTGGCCGTGTCTTTGTTTTGCAGTCACAGCCCAGCGCATAAATACTACCTGACCACAGACCCCATGAGTGGGGCCGTCTTCCTTTCTGATACCAACAGCCGGCGGGTCTTCAAGATCAAGTCCACCATGGTGGTGAAGGACCTTGTCAAGAACTCCGAGGTGGTGGCAGGGACTGGGGACCAGTGCCTCCCCTTTGATGACTCTCACTGTGGGGATGGAGGGAAGGCTACAGAAGCCACACTCACCAATCCCAGGGGTAAGGCCTTGCATTGGAATCACTCTCAGTGATGTTTATTGGGGCACTACCATTTCCGGGAGACCTACATGTTTATCATTGCAAAAAATTCTCGGAAAATACCAATAAATATACAGAGGAAGGTTAGGATTGTGATAATTCTACCTACCAGAAATATTCCCAGTCAATATTTCTTATCTGTTCTTTTCGCCTTTATTCTAAATGTTTGTATGTATATAATATTCACCAAAATCAAGTAAACAAGATGAGGTCACATTAAACAAACTATTTTTGTATCCTGCTTTTTCTCCCTAAATGATATATTAGGAGCTCTTTTCATGTCATTAAAGAGTCTTATGTGTCCTCATTTTTAATGGCCATATAGTATTCCTCCAAGTGGACGTTCCATCATGTATTTATCATGCTATTGGATACATATGCTCTCTCATGTTATTGTTACCAAAAGCACTAGTGTGTCATCTTGGCATATGTTCATGAGCTATGGGACAATTAACTGTAGGTTTCAGTTTGGAATCCTTCCAAAAGCTAAACTTCTAAATGCTCAGTTTCAGTATTTGTCATTCACTTATTGAACAAGTATGTACGAGTGTATAGAGCTATGAGGTTGCATAGATAAGTTTTTTGTAACAGAATAAATAAGACTTGGCTGTGAAGCACTCTGATGTGGGAGAGAGCGAGAAGTGTTCCCTGAGATGGAGGAAGATCTGTGCATGGGGGATCAGAGCTGGGAGAGAGCTTGGACCCTGGGAGTCTTTTTAGAAGGGAAGCCATCATCATTCAGATGTCCTGCAGTGGAGGTTTGTCTGTGGTGCCAGCCCCAGGGCCAATGACTCCGTGTCTCAGCTGCAGGGTCCTCATCAATAGAGTAGGGGTAACGATACCATCTGTGTAGACTTCCTAGGAATGGTCTAAGGGTCAAAATCAATGTATTTCACACGGTATCCTGTAAAAACATTATGAATGATTATATTAGAAGGCTGGGGTTCAAAGCAAAGCAGTAAACTCATGAAATCATGAATTCAAATCTAGGCTTTGTCATCTAGTAGCTGTGTGACTTTGGGCAAGTTGTCTAATCTCTCTGAACCTCATTTTCCTCATTTATGTAACGAGGATATAATACAGTTATAGTACAGATTAAATATCATCAGGAAGATAAATGCTTAGCATAGCAGCATCGGGCACATAGTAAACATTGCATAAATGGTGACTCCTATAACTATTGTTATATTGTATTACAATGCATTATGTCACCTCCCATGGTATACCCTCATAGCATATTATCTCTACCGCATGGCTAGAGTGCTCAGGTGGTAACTGTGGGGTAAATATTGTGTCATCAATGGTTAATTTCCCTCTTAATTATGATTTGCTGTATGAACAAGCAGTGAAGAGGGGAGTGAGCACCAACCTTGCTCTTGGGGACCCTGCCTTACGGTTCCTCTCTGCTACTCACTGACTCTGGGACCTCCTCTTCTGGACCTCAGTTTTCCCGATAGTCCATGAGAGGTTAGCCTAATGATCCATCAGCCTCTCTCTGCTACGACACTCTGCTCTCTGAGAATTCAAAGTTTGTTCTTGAGATTTCTGTTCTGCGCAGGCGTCCCTCAGCGGCCCTGCACACTCGCATTCCCTCCCCCTCACACAGATGGAGTGGCAGCGCAATTGCCCAAAAGCCTGCAATTAACCTAGATAAAAATGACAGAGAGTGCCACAATATGCAGACACTTTGCAGTAGGGAGGAGAAAAGATGTCCATCTATTTAGCACAACAAAAAGAGGGGGAAATGAAGTCATTAATCAGGGGACAGATCACTTCGATTAGCCTGTGCAGCCAACTTTGTAAACAAGAAACCCAATTGTTCATGAAGCGCTCATCAGTCCTGGCAGATGAAAGAGAAAGACAGGACAGAGCCAGGAAGACAAGAAAACTCCTGTCTTGGTACTTACAGAATGAAATTAATTTGCCTTCTAGGCAGGGCCCCCCGGGAAAGGCTCCCAGCCTCGAGGCCGCCTGGTCCTCTGTGTGAAACCCTCTCCGGCTGCCCAGCCTCAGGGGGCATGGAAGCCACACCAGTGCTCCAGGGGCCCTTCCTCAGAGCTGGTCCATCCCAGCCCATCTGCTGGCCCAGGAAGAGACACAGGGCCCCAGAGCAAGTGCCACAGAACCTACAGAGTGCTGGGTGTTTCTCATAATCCTGATAGCCACTAATAATTATTGATGGCTAACTATTGCAAGTCAGATGTTGGTATCCTCATTTTATAAATGAGAAACCAAGACTTAGAAGGGATGGAGTTTGCTGAGGTTAACACAGTTGGGAAGTCTCACATCGCAAGCGTCTCCACCTTAGCCAACCTCGTCTGACCCTTTTTCCCCCCGCCTGCCTCTAGGAAAATCAAGCAGAAGTGACAAGTTCTCCTCAGACATGTCATTTTCTGGGCTTCCCCATCTAGACCAGGCCCCTCTCAGGGGCAAATCTTGCCCATCATCCCTAAGCATCAATGGTGTGGTAGGGGAATGTCTGACAGGCCATTCTGGGCCTGGGGTGAGAATCAGAATCACCCACGATCAAATTTAAAGTGTGCATTGGTCACAGGCACAATCACCCCCTGAACTAGTATTTCCAAGAGGGAGGTCAAAAGGGTGTGTGTTGAAAACACTCCAGGTGATTCTGATGCACATCACTAGCTAAAAAATACTGAATGCGTATCATGACCACCAAGGTGTTTGCCAAGATCAGAGAGGTGCTCAGGTACACTTGAGATCTGGAGCAGGTCCCCCAAGGGATTCTCACACACATTCAAAAAAGAAATACAGACTTACAACAATACCTTGGTTTGACAGATGAGGAAACAAGTGCAGGGATGTCCAGTGACTTGCCCAAGATCACACCGGCTGGGCCAGGGAGAAAGTCAACCAAGTGTCAATCTAGGGATGGAACAGATGATATTGAGTAATCCTGGCTCCTCTCTTCGATGTGCTATCCTTAGACATTAAATTTAACAATATTCTCTATGCAAACCCATAGAATTCTTTTCAGACTATGCTTTTGCAGTGACAGATGTTTCAGTCAGCTTTTTCGCTGCTGTGATAAAGGACCTGATCAGTACAATTGTAGAGGAGAAAAGGCTTATTCAAGGGCCCACAGTTTTAGAGGTCTCCATCCACAGATAGCAGCCTCCGTTCCTGGAGGCTCAAGATGAGGCAGAACATCATGGCAAAGTGTGTAGCAGAAGAAAGCAGCTCACCTGGTAATCAGGAAGCAGAGAGAGACCCCACTTGCCAGATACAAATATATACCCCAAACCATGCCCCCAGTGAGCCACTTCCTCCAGATACACCCAACCTGCCTCTAGTTACCACTCAGTTAATCCCAACAGGGATCAATTCACTGATTAGGTTAAGGCTATAACCAGTCATTTCTCCTCCAAACCTTGCATTGTCTCACATGTGAACTTTTAGGGGACACCTCACATCCAAACCATAACAACCAATGAAATTAAAATAATAAGGATAGAAAAACTTAAAGAACTATCTTAAAAGAAAAGAAAATTTATTACCAAAAAAGTAAAATAAAATACAAAAAGAGTGTATTTTATTATTACATTTGCAGGACTTGAGAAGTCAGTTAATTTAAATAATGCACAGTGTAGTGAAAAATATCCCCTTACCACTACCTCTAGTGCTTCAAAACCCCTAGAAGTTATGAGTCCAGTTTTTGTGGGTGACTGAGGTGATAAATAAAAATCTCTGGAGGCAGCAAAGCAGGACTAGAGCCCAAGAGGACCTGAGAACCTGGGCTCCATCCCAGTTTCAAACAAAGCACACAGTTTCTGCACCTCCATCTGTTTGTCTTTAGAAGAGAACCAGAGGGCTGTGGGCATGGCTCTAGTATGCACAAGGCCCTGGGTTCCATCTCCAGTACCACACCAAAGGGAGGGGGCTGAGTGTCGTAGGAGCATCTGAGGAGACCAGGCTGCCAAAGTGCTTTCTGTGTCCTTTTAGCTCTGATGCTGAATTCCTGTTTTGGCTTCTCCATCCAGGCATTACAGTGGACAAGTTTGGGCTGATTTACTTTGTGGATGGCACCATGATCTGATGCATTGATCAGAATGGGATCATATCCACCCTGCTGGGCTCCAATGACCTCACATCAGCTCGGCCCCTCAGCTGTGATTCTGTCATGGATATTTATCAGGTGAGAAGATCTTGTCTGCTAGAACCCTGGGCCCCTGAGCTCATCCTCTCATCCACCACCCAGCCACCCAGCCACTCTGCTGGCCCTTCATCTTTGCACCAGACAAGCCTTTAAAGGATGCCCACTTGGTACAGGCCTTTGATAAGCACCAAGGATGCAGAGATGACACTGACCCTGCCCCACTCACCTCCCAGAGGCTGTGGGAGGTCATCAAGAGGGGTAACAAGTGTGTGGGCATGGCAGAGGTTCTGGGAAATCTGCCCAAGGCCAGCAGAGTAGGATGGATAGAGCTTTAAACAGTGTTAATTTAAATCCACAACCTCCTGAACTTCCTCTTTTGTAACACATACAGGTACTTGCATATTATCTATTCTTTTTCTAGTTCATAAACTGCATGAAGCAGGAATTCTTTACTTAATCAGGTGGCTAGTACACATTGAAGAACAGCCCATATGTGTTGATTGATTGATTGAGTGATTAAATCCTGGCTTTGCCACTCACTAGCTCAGTAACTTTGGGCAGGTTTTTGAAGTCTTCTGAGCCCTATTTTTCATCCGAGAAATGGAAATCACTGCCATGGGCCTGGCAGAATTACCTCGAGAACACATAAAACAATGCCCGTGAACTTCCTAGTGCTGCTCAACACTTCAGAGGTGAAATAAACTGAATTTCTAAGGTCCGCTTATACAGGAGGTAACATTTACTCCAGGTTTTAAAGACTGAATAGGGGTTTTTCTGGGTAGCAAAAAAAGAAAAGGAGACATTTCACAGAAAGGGGACAGGATGCACAAAGGCACAAAGATGTTAATGAGACTGATATGTTCAAAACCATTGGGAAATTGAACGCTAGAGCTCAAGCTGCTTGGAAGGAGGAGGTAGGGGTTGAAATAGGAAGCATGGTCTGGGGCCAATAGGAAAGGACCTTGCAACTTCAGGCCAGAGAGTTTGGGCCTTGGCAGGTGGGAACCAGTATCCCAGGATAGACTCAATAGAGACACATGTGACTAGCAATCCAGCATGACCTTAGGATAGCCTACAGTGACTTGGCAAGTGACCCTTTATTGCTAGGTCCTCGGGCTGGGCTTGGCCTGTGCCATCTTGCCAACGTTACCAGAATCTAGGAGGTACCAGAAATTGGGAGGCTGACTGTGGCGCTTGCTCCCAGCCCCACTCGTCATGCCCACCTGTTCCTGACACATGTGGCTTCCCCAGGGCCCCATGGCTGCTGCTGGCGGTCCCAGCACTGTGCCATGTGCCAGTCGGATGCTAGTGCGGTTCCCTCTGCGCCAACTACTGTGATTGCTGCGCTCCAGAATGGAATCTGTTCTCTGCCACTCGTCTTTGCAATTTGGCAGGCTTCCCCTCGCTGGCTCGAGAGTTTCCCTCTCCAGTCTGTGAACAAGCTGGAATCACCCACCAGGAAGCAGCCACGGCCTAAGGATGTGCATACAAGTATTTTCAATTCTCAAAACGGGCCCTCAACCAGCCAGCGTAGGGTGCTGAACACTTTCAATCCACACATTGGAAAACTGTTTAACTTTAGATAGAGATACTGCCAAGCAGTCAGAGCAAAGGCTTGGAAGACAACTGGCATATATTGGATGGGGGAAAAAATGAAAACCCACACTTAGATTCTGAAATCCTAGACTAAAAATTTCTTTATTGCTGGCCCTTACTACCTTTGTCTAAATCTAAGCATGGATTTTTTTTTTTTTTTTTTTTTTACAAAACTCCAGAGCAGGCATATATTTTGACATACACATATGGGCAGCGGGTACTGGCTTTCATTCTCAGAGCTTCCTCTGTTACCAATACCTAGATACTTGGCTGTCCCATTGGGAATAGGGAGGGAAGCCAAAGACAGAACACAGCTAGGAGGCAAGAGTACAAAGGGGAGAACCCAGAAACCTGGACCAACGTAGGAGGAGACAAAGACCAGGTCCAAGATGAGAGAAAGGGACGGGAGGAGGCATTGAGTAGAGAGGGGGCAGATTACATGCCTGTAATCCCAGCAATTTGGGAGGCTGAGGCAAGAGAAACATGAGTTCAAAGCCAGCCTCAGCAATTTAGCGAAACCCTAAGCAACTCAGTGAGACCCTGTCTCTAAATAAAATATAAAAAGGACTGTAGGTGTGGCTCAGTGGTTAAGTACCTCTGCTTTCAATTCCTGGTACAAATAAAAAGAAAGAAAGAAAGCTGGATATTAATATAGCCAGGTATGGCCACCCCAGGCAGAGCATCACTCTCTACCTAGGGACCAAATGAGCACACTCTATGTGCTGGGTGCTTTTCTAGTGAGATTAGAGAGCTAAGCATGGCTTCTCTTTTCTCATGTAGCCATCACAGTAATCCTGTAGGGTAGATATTAGAGATAAGGAAACTGAGACCTGGTGAAATAAAAGGTGTTATTTATGCAGAGCCCTATACTAGATTTCATCAGAGATGCAAAATGAATTTTTTAAATAAAATCATGTAAGTAAACACCTAGTACAGTGCCTGGCAGCTGCCAATAGGGTGTCAATATTAGGTTCCTTTAAAATCCACAAAAGAACTTCCATGTACATTGCCTCAGCCGATCCCCACAACTACCCTATGCATATTTATTACCCCTTTTGCTATGGGGTGAGAAGGTCAGTGTCTAGGAAACTTGAGTAAGATGACGCTTCTGGTGACCGTGGAATTGGAGTTGAAGTGAGGTGTCCTGCCCTCCATCAATTGCTGGGTCTGTGCCATTTGCTGGCCATTCATTCATTCATGTGACAGTCATTTCTGCAAGCACATCACTCTTTAACAAGGCAGTCAGCTCAGAGTGCCTCAGTGAAGCAGAAAATACTCAGGAAGATAGGGTGGAGGGGATGCCCCTCCCTGACATGGCCCTTAAACTAGGAGCTGGAGGACCTCCAAAGGCATAAGGTCTGCTCCCTCTGTTTTGGTGGTGGGAAATCAAGCCAAAGGCAGAATCATCCCTGATCAGAGGTGAGACCAGATTGGCTTACATACAGTATGCCCCAGAACCATCATTCCAGCTACATGACAGAGCAGCTCTGAGAGCCATGCCTTCTCCACCCCCGGGTGCCCCTGTGTATGCAGCAGCTTTCGACAACATGCTTGCTGTTCGTTTCTTCTGGTTTCCTCTCTCCTTTCCCTCTACTGATTCCCTCTTCCCCCCTCCCACCCACCCACTCATCAAGACGCCATCTTTTCATCATAATGACAGGCAGAAAGTTCTCGCAAGCAGGTCCCCAAGGTGCCACAGGACCAGAGGGCATAAAATATTTAGCAGCCAGTGTTGACAAGAAATGGGTTTTAGAAAATTGAAAATTCTCCTGTCACTTTAGAGCAAACTGTGTTCTTGATGCAGCCGAAAGCTGGCACAACAGTGCTCCAGAGAGCACTGGGGAGCATGAGTGGCAGGCAGTCCAGGCCACAGCTCTGCAGGGTCTGCAGCGCCCTCGCTCTGTGCAGACAGCCAGGCACTGGGGTCGGGGGTGAGGAGACAAGACCCGAAGACAGACTGCTCTGAAGAACCGAGAAAGGTCTCGCCCTTCCTGAGAATGGCCCTGAGCTAAGGGGACAGATGAAGGTGGCCTCGCCTAGACATATAATTTATTGGGGTTTCATTCTACCTAGGCAAGCAATCACATGCACCTTGCAAGAAATAAGAAAAGTTTAAAATCACCAAGAATATTAGAATGGCCTTTTATCCTAGTATGGTTAATGTTTTGAGATATATCCACCAGGCTTTTAATCTCCTCTCTATCCATAATCGATCTAATTTATGGTTACGTTTCCTCCTAATTGGAATCACACTGTGCTTACAATTCTGTGACCTGTTCTTTCTTCTTAACACATAGCAAACATTTCCCCCTGTCATTACATATCCATCTATAATGTCACTTATAATGATTACACATAGTATTCTTATTTATGAGTGAACTAAATATGCTATAATTTATTTAGCCAATTCTCAATTGTTGGGCATAACTCCAGTTTTTCACCCTTGTTAAAACTGGGTCTGATGAATATGCTTGTAGACAATGGTATACAAGAGAAAATTCCTGGGAGAGAAACTTCTTATCTAAATTATTATATTAGTTAGAGTGGACTCCATAAGGGACCAAAGAGCAAGGGTTTATAGGGGGCTCAGGAGCCCTAAGTTGAATAGTCTTTAGTTAGGGCCCAAAAATCAGCAGAAGGAAACACTCATCAACACTTCCAACCCTGTATGGTGTGGTTGGACCTCTTGAAGGCCCAACTAGTGAAGTGCCAGTAGTTCCCAGTGTGATCTATCCAACAATCCATGCCCCATGTCCATGTCCATTTCTCCTCACCTTAAACCCTGAAGGTTGCAGCCTCTTAGGTCCCCACTTAAAGACTTACCAGTCAGGCTCAGAAGAAGCTCAGAGTGGGGCCCCAGACCTGTGAACCCTAAATCCTACTGCCAACTTCATTAATCCTTTCTAGGAGAATCAGTTCTCAAAGGTATTAGAAACCATTATGTAGAGCAGGGCTTCCTAAACTTCAGTGGGCACAGAAATCACCCAGGGATTTTGCTTAAATGCAGACACTGATTCAATAGGTTTGGGGCAATTCTGATCAGCTCCCAGATGATACCAATGCTGTTTGTCTGGTTATCACCCAATATAAGAGGCAGGTATCCAGTTGTGTTTCCCAACTCCCAATTAGAATCACCCAGGAAGCTTGAAATAATGTCAATGTCCAAACCCCACCCAGGGAACCGACTCAGGGTGGAATGTGAATACCACTATTTTCTAAAACATCCCCAGATTATTTGAATATAGGGCCAGATTTGAGAACCACTGGTCTATAACTGTGTCTGACAGTGCCATGGTTATTCTGTCTATTATTTGAGAAATCATCTTTTATACACGTATCATATCATCCATTCATGAAGAGTCTCTTCTAAACCTCTGAACAAGTCCTACTTAGCCTCCAGACTTCATCTGACTTCCCCTCCCACCCCCATATCACTGTTTGAGCACTCTGCACAATTATTATTTCTGTTTTCCAGATGTGAATATTGAGGCTCAGAGAGGCACAGTAACTTGCGCAAGGTCATAAGTGGTAGAACTAGGATCTGAACCCAGGCCTGTCTGACTCCAAAGTCCATCTTCTCACCGGCTACTTTCTGTTGTTATCCCCTCTTCAGGTTTTGTCAGTCCTGACAGAGACCATCAATGCCTCAGTGACATGGTTTTTCTGTGCTCAGGGGGCTAACACTCCTTTTTTGATGGTAGACTCTGTAAGGATTGGCCAAGACTATATGTAAAGGTGCTTCGGATGCTGTTATGGGTTTTAAGGGGGTGTGGGATGATTAGTGGGGGACATCCTGCCAATCATTTGAGTGTTCATGTCTCCATTGTCAGGTTCGCCTGGAGTGGCCCACAGACTTAGCCATCAACCCGATGGACAACTCTCTTTATGTCCTTGACAACAATGTAGTCCTGCAAATCTCTGAAAATCACCAGGTACGCATTGTCGCTGGGAGGCCCATGCACTGACAGGTTCCTGGCATCGACCACTTCCTGCTGAGCAAGGTGGCCATCCATGCAACTCTGGAGTCAGCCACTGCTTTGGCTGTTTCACACAACGGGGTCCTATATATTGCTGAGACTGATGAGAAAAAGATCAACCGCATCAGGCAGGTCACCACTAGTGGAGAGATCTCCCTAGTTGCTAGGGCCCCCAGTGGCTGTGACTGTAAAAACGATGCCAACTGTGATTGCTTCTCTGGAGACGATGGTTACGCCAAGGGTGCAAAGCTGAACACCCCGTCTTCCTTGGCTGTGTGTGCTGATGGGGAGCTCTATGTGGCTGACCTTGGGAATATTCGAATTCGGTTCATCAGGAAGAACAAGCCTTTCCTCAACACCCAGAACATGTATGAGCTGTCCTCCCCCATTGACCAGGAGCTCTACCTGTTTGATACCAGTGGCAAGCATCTGTATACCCAAAGCCTGCCCACAGGAGACTACCTGTACAACTTCACCTACACTGAGGATGGTGACATCACTCTCATCACAGACAACAACAGCAACATGGTTAACGTATGCCAAGATTCTACTGGGATGCCTCTCTGGTTGGTGGTCCCAGATGGCCAGGTATACTGGGTGACCATGGGTACCAACAGTGCACTCAAAAGTGTGACCACACAAGGACACGAGCTGGCCATGATGACATACCATGGCAACTCTGGCCTTCTGGCGACCAAAAGCAATGAAAATGGATGGACAACCTTTTATGAGTAAGTATCCAGCTGCTGCCATTTGATGGCTGTTTCATTAGGTGCATTGTAGGTTAGAGATGAAGTGTTCATTCTTGAATGTATTTCATTTTTAATTCAGGACTTGGGATGCAAACCATTACCTTTAATATGCTCTCATGTTCATATTCTAGATGATTTCTCCTGAGAAGGAAATTTGTGTAGTGGAGAAGCTACAAGCTTTGGAATCAGAGAATTTGGGCTTCCATCCTAGCTGCACCATGGATTTCATTTTTCTGGGCTTTAGTTCTACATCTATAAAATGCTCATGGTGAACATAGTACAGGGAGATGATATAGATGAAAAGTCCTTGATAAACTGCTAGCCTCTCCAGATGACCACTGTTCAGAAACATGGTAGTGGGAGAAGGAACAATTCCATATAGGTGAATTTTTTTGCATAATTGGAGCTCACATCTTTAAGTACCAAATTTTTTTTTTTAATTTTTACCATTTTAGATGACCTTGTTATGAGGTACATTACCTGCCTCCTTTCTGAAACACGTGACACAGATCTAACATAACCTTTCTATTTATAAGTCAGGGTTGTTAATGAGGAGAGCAACAATGGCATATTATGCTGTTGTAGGAAAGAGCTTCTGTGGGGAGACAAGGATGCAGAACCCTTTGCCCTGCCTAAAGTAATGCTCAACTACTCTTTTCTTGGCCCCTCCATGGGGAGTTACTGTGTCCCCATTTGTTTTCAGTCACAGTGCTCACCTCATCTAGCTACAACCCTACTTCCCCCCATACAGGGCTTCTTAAGTGGTGTGGTCAGAGAAGCAGAAGTTCAGCTTATTACAATCCCAGCCAAAATTAAATAGACGTTATGAAGTGTTTCCCTATGAGGTATTTTAATGAAGGGATTTTGTAACATCTCTTTTTCTAGTTAGATTTTTTTTAAGCTTTTATTTGTTTTTCCCCAAGATGTTAGCCATGTTCCAGAGAACTGAGACTGCTGAAAGTGTCACCATTAGACATGTGTGTGGGGGATGGGGAAGGACCTAGTCTTGTTGACCATCAAAAGTGGGCCAGGAACTGCATTGTCATTGCAGTCTCCCTTCACAGCAGCTGGGATTTGGGCAGATATTATCTGCTTTATGGAAGTAAAAGCTGAGGCTTGGACAAGCCCATTTGCCCGCTGTTACATAGTGAGAACACGACAGAACAGGGATTGCAGCCCAAATCTGTCTGAGGCCAAAGCTCTTGCTCTTTCATTTCTGCCCTACTGCCCTCCCCCACTCCACCCCCCTTAAGGTTGTTAATCCCAAATCCACTTGAATCCTTGAACCCTACATTCTTCTCAAAGTGGATCAAGCATCAGTTTCTCACAATCTTGAAACTCAAAGGAAAAGGACCTATAATTGATTTTAAATATAACTTACACCAAAAAATGTCACAGCAGTTTGTGCAAAGTTCACTAACTAAATTCCTTTCTCCAAACAAGGACCTTGCTAATTGCAAAGAAAAGACAAAGATCCAGGAAAACAGCAATTATCTTGATTAACTCATTGAAATGGAAATACGCTAAATAATTCAATTTTCCCCATTGCCCATGGAAATCTCATACATTATTTAGCCAATACAGGGATTTCTTTGTCAGAGCGAGTCTGTACACTTAATTAGTTCCCAAGATCACTCCCTCAGATCCCAAACTGAATGCCTGCACATCACTGCCACTGTTACTCTTCACCACCCTGAAATCTAAAACCATTTCCTACACCTCTACCAGACAGGGTCCCTTCCTCTCTTTCCCTGATGAAATCTACAGCCATGTTTGATATTTTAGGAAGAAGGAAAAGTTATTACAATTGCTTTTTATAAAATAGCATTTGAAATTCCAAAGAATCCACTTTATAGGAGTACACAAGAAAAGCACTGATCCTTCTTGACACAAACCAGAAGTGGAAGATAAAAGCCATACAAATAAAAAAAAGAAAGAAAGAAAGAAAACTCACTTTTTTGAGATCCCTCTGTGTGCCAGGCTCTTTCCCATTTCATAGCATCTATGAGATGGTAAACCATAAGCCTGATACAGATTAATTACCTTGGGTCTCATGGTAGGTCATTTTTCAGAGAGCAGGAAATTATCTTCCACATTTTTACATAAGAATATGCTAAAGCACAGAGAGATTAAGGAACAAGCTTAAAAATCACATAGTGGGTGTAGAGCACAACTGGAACACAAGTCCATGTTCCTCCAACTGCACTGGCCTGGTTCACCTGTGTTCTTTGTGACTTATTGGTATGATAGAGATCTAAATAGTGTCTATTCTATAAGAACAGCCTGAGGTTCAAAATTTCCTTGAGATAAAATATGAAAAGCTCCATAAAATGACAGTGGCTGCCATTATTATTATTATTATTATTATTATTATTATTATTATTATTATTATTTCAAGCAATATGTGGCAGTAGCAGTAATTATAGAAATGTTATTTGGACATGAAACATATTAGCCAGGAGCAGTTTGTAAGTAAACTAATCAGAGGAACAGATCAAAGTTTTAATAGGAGTAGGAATCAAAAGAGCAGACTCAAATGTCAAGTAGAACATATTAAGGTGTGAACTAGGAAAGAGGTCAGGTCCCTGAGGATATCCTAAATGGGCTGGAAAATGGCATGCTGAGTGGGCCAAGTAAAGTGGATCTGTTCTGGAAACAAAGCAAGGGAGCCAGGCACCTATCTTCACTGAACATTAGCCATGTGACTCAGGCAGGCTAGCTGGCCTCCAGGCCCATGTCTCAACCAAACAAAAAAAAAAATCCCTACCTTACCCCATTTATGGGCCATTCCGAGGATTAAAAACTAAATTAATACTGAGAAGAAAAAAATACTTAACAAGCTATTAAGCTTCCTAGAAGGAAAGGTGTACGGTTGTTTATTGTCGAGGTGTTTCTTTTTCTTTTTTTTTTCTATTTATTTATTTATTTTAATTAGGTATATCTGACAGCAGAATGCATTTCAATTCATTGTACACAATTGCAGCACAACTTTACATTTCTATGGTTGTACATGATGTAGCATCACACCATATTGTGTTGTGGTGTTTCTTAACAAGGATTTGAACAGGTTTTACCAATGGACCATTTGCTCTAGTGAAATTTCTCCTTTTAGCTCCATGAGGCACCTTGGTGGATTCAAATTCAAATGTTCTAAAAAATTAAAAAAAAAATCCATCCAGGCCTGCCTGTGACATGGGCTATTACTGAAACAAGTTTAAGTTGGCTTTATCGATCTTCCTAGCAGATTAAATAATACATCTAACATAAACATCACACACTTTAGAGCAACTTGGAGTTCACAGCTCTAGAGATTCAAGGTTACTTTCCTTCCCTGAGCCCACAGGTCTGCTGGTAAAAACCTCCAAGGAGTCTGCAATAGGGACCTCATCTCTAGGGAGGGCCATCAATGCTGTCAGACTTGGCATATGGTCAGAAAACAAGAAAATGTAAGAAAATGTCCAGTAGCATGAGGCTCCTTCCAAAATTAAGGGCTGGAGATGTAGCTCAGTGGTAGAGTGCTTTCCTAGCCTATGTGAGGCTCCAGATTCAATCCCCAGCACCACAAAATAAGTAAATAAACAAAATTGACTTCCTGGGTGGGCATGAAAAACCAACTTCCCTAAATTTCAGAGCAGGAAGTGACTATGGTCTCCCACAATGCCTGACGACAGCTCCTGTTATAGGTATGTTTCCTTTAGCTATTGTGAGAACCTTACTAATTTATCTCTGTGTTAAGCTTAGGGCTTGCCACCTTGAAAATGATTCACTAAATATTTTATAAATGAAACATAAATTCAAGAGGGAAGGGAGATAAAGAAAGGGAGGAAAATATGCTGTAGTGAGAAGAATGCTGGATTCAAATCCCAGTTCTGACATTATCAGTATTCCTGGAAGGACACAGAATTCAACTCAAAGAGTTCAAATCAACAGATTGGGCTTCTTTTTTTAATATTTATTTATTAGGTGTAGATGGACACAACACAATGCCTTTATTTTTATGTGGTGCTGAGAACTGAACCCAGGTCCCGCCCACTCTAGGCGAGTGCTCTACCGCTGAGCCACAATTCCAGCCCCCAGATTGGGCTTCTTGATTTTGCTTGGGGGATATGAGAGCTAGAAAGAGCATCATTCCCAATCTCATAACAAAAGTAAGCCTGACAACAGGCAAATTCATGGATTTTCCTTGAACTCCTCAGAGGTAATAGAGCAACAGACTAGCCCAGATTCAAGGAGGGACAGACACCTGCAGAGAGAGACAGGATATGAACTTAGCTTCCCTGGAGTGGATGCAACTGGAGCTAGTAGGAGGAGCTCACTAGGATGGCCACCGTATTTCTGAAGGCCAAGTGTGTATGGGCAAGAGAGTATCAAGCCCTGGGAACTGAAATGGAAGGAGTCCACATCCTCTTCAGGAGTTTTCCGCCCTCCCCGCCCACCACCAGTAGATTGAAGAAAGATCTCAGAAAGAGACCTTTTTGCTAGACCTGGGGAGGTGTGGAGCAACCGCTGAGGAGAAGAGCACAAATAGCTGCCTGCTCCACCCAGACCCCTATCACCCTGCATCCCCTGAGGAGCAAAAGCCTTCACCTGTGAAGAGAGAGCCAGTCACTCTCCCACTTAGACACAGGTGGAGACCCATCAGCTGAATGAGAGAAGAAAAGCAGAAAAAGTATGTAGTGCAGGAGAAGAGCAGGAATCTGTAAGAGCCCCAAACTGCCGCCTGAGAAGGGGTGGGAGCACTTAGGTGGAGACAGTCCCCAGGGTCAGGAGCACACATACCTAAGGTTGAGTCCTCCTCAGGACAATAGAGAACTCGCCCACCATCACCTCCTACTGATTAAAAAGCTGAAAGCAACAGTGCAGAGCAAAGCATTGCTGCAAAAAGGATGGAAAGCGGGTAGAGCATGGAAGGAGACCCTCTGATTTGTGGCACAAAGGACCTAATGCTAAGGATGGAGTGGAAATTGAGGCCAAGAGAAAAACAGTTGACAGATCAGTTTCTCACCCTAAGCACAAAAAATTGCTAAAAGAACTTAAAGACTATGATGCACTGAGGCAACCACAGAAACCAGGAACTTCCAAGCCAGCCCAAATACTAACTAGATTAACTCACAACCACTCCCTGAAGTCCTAGCAGAAGTAAACTCATTTCCAAACACAAGCCATCAATCTCAGTCTCTACCATGCCACACGAGGTGTCACATTTTCAACTGAACATGGGTAGGAGAAGAAAAAGCAAAAAGGAATCATTAGAGCCATATTCTGATATGACACAGATGTTGAAACCGTTGTTCACAGAATTTAAAATAACTGTAATGGTATCAAAAGCTCTTGTGAAAAAAGGTGAACAGTTTCCAAGATCAGATGGATGATTTCAGCAAGAAGATAGAAACCCTAAGAAAAAAATCAGATGGAAATGCTAGAAATGAGAAACACAACTACAGAGATGAAGAATGCCTTTGACCGGCTGGTTGCTCCTGATGACACAGCATGACACAGCTGCGGAAGAAAGACAGGCCAGTAGAAATTACCCAAATGAAAACATAGGAGAAAAAGAGAGCAAAAGAATACTTCAAACCCTGTGGGACAACATCAAATGATCTAGTACGCACATAACTAGAATTCTAGAAGAGGAGTTGAAAAACAGGCAGAGGAATATTTGAGGAAATAATGGCCAAGAATTATTCATAATTAATAATGAACCACAGATCCAAAAAGTTCAAAAAATACCAAGTAAAATAAATACACACACACACACACACACACATACACTTTTCTAAACATATCATATTCAAACTGTTGAATGCAAAAGAAAAACTCTTGAAAGCATCCAGAAAAAAAGAACAAACAAAAATTACAGCAGACTTCTCATCAGAAAACACACACACTAGAAGACAGAGTTCAGAAAGAAAAAAAAATTTCCACTCAGATATGATATGCAACATCGATGAGAGACAGACCTGCACTGGAAGGGTGGACTACACCTTTCAAATGAAAATATGTTTTAGAGGTACAGACAGGGATAAGGGGACCAAGAAAAGATGCTGAGGCACCCAAGCACTAAAAACACAACAGCCATTACCAAGCCTCAGGCTGAAGGTCAAGGTGGTGGGGGGAGCAGGTAGAATATTGTTGCTGAATCCCTGTGGGAAGGAGAAAGCACCTGTTATCATAGATGGATGCAGCTATTCCTGGAAATATGGCAGTGAAGGAGAGAATGAGGAAAAGCTGGTTCTGACCTCCAGTGTCTTATCAGTGCTGGCCATAGACTTAGCTTAAGCAGACTTGAGTCAGCCCAGGTACTCAGTGATGCAGTGTGCAGGGGTCAGCCTCTCTGGGCACAGAGAAGGGCAGAGAATGATGGGGGAGAGCATGCAGAATAACCAACATAGAGACTGAGTGGCTCTGTAACATGTTAGACGTAAGGATCAGAGCCAATCCTGGATCCCAGGTAAACCTGAACCCAACATACTTTCCAGCACATGTTAAGCCATCAGTGAGAGACAGACCTACACTGGGAGAGCGAACTACATCTTGGGAATCCTGAAGGCTAGAATTCATTGTTGGGACTTCATTTTATAGGAAATAGTGAGTACAAGTTTTTACTGCATAAGCCAGTAAGTGCCCTGGCTCTGACCTGATTTTTGAGTGGACAATGATGTAGTGATGCCATTCATTACAGTGACTGAGGCCAAGGGAACTATAGGAGTGCATGGACCATGAACTCTAATTATTCATAGATGACACAGTGTCCGTTCCCGTTGTTGGTGTTGATGCTGGTGTTTGGAACAGTCACAGATGAAAGTCGTAATACTCAGATCTTTTTTTCTGAACAAAAAGTTAAAATCATCAACAGTTTAGTATCAGAGAGGAAATTTGGCATTTTCCTCGCTAGCTGCACATAGTAAGTGGCTCGAGATGAAGTATCAAGTGTGAAGAAGAAGGCCTTACAGTGTGTGAAGATACCCTTTAGCAGTCCTCTTCTGAGAGCCAAGTTCACAGCAACTCGATGAATCTTTTATGTGTTTTCTTTCACTGTGCTCTAGAGATGCTTTGGGAAAACGGAGTGAAGAAAAGTCAGTGGAATGAAATAATGGAAAGCCAATCATTGGGCCATCTCTATCCTCCCTCCAAGAGGGGGCCTGGCATCGCTGCAAAAGTCAACTGCAGCAGTAGCCAAGCAAAGCATCTTGAAGGGAAAACTGTCAGTGTTCTTGACCCACTTGGGACTTCCAAACAGAATTTTTTCCTTAACACAGTGATGAATACAAAGGTTTTGATTTGAAACAGCATCATTATTATGGAAAGCTTGATGAAAGAACACACTCTTGAAGGTCAAATAGACCTGACTTTGAATCTATATTCTTTAACTAGCTGTGTCATTTTAAGCAAGTTACTTATCTTCTCTGAGTCTAATCATCACCATTTGTGAAATGGTGATAATAATCCCTACCTCGAGATGATTACAAGCATGATGCTTGGTACCTAAAAGATACTCTGAATCTTTGTGAACTTTCGCTTCCTCACACAGGGAATGGAGGGAGTAGTAAACTCTTAGTTGCTTTCAATCCATGTCTTCAATAATCAACAATAGTACCTACCATCTTCCTATGTATTTATTCACCCACTCAATAAATATTACTGAGTACCTTCTATATGCTGGGTAATTGTCTAGGCACTGAGAATATAGACAAGGTCCCTATCCCCCATGGAGCTTATCTTCCAGTAGGAGGAGACAGATAACAAGCAACTAAACAAGATAATAAGTACAATGAAGACAATATAGTAAGATAACATGATAGAGATGGGGGACCTGTCTATTTCAGAAATGGTAGTCAGGGTAGGCCCCATTTGAACTGAAACTTGAATGGTGGAACTGGCCACACCTGTGTGGAAGAGCATTCCCTGCAAAGTGACAGTCAGTGTAAGCACCAATAGCATGGATTGAGCTTGGCATATTTGGGGAACAGCATCAGGGGCAGTGAATTACAGAGGTACAGAAGAATAAAGGTCACGGGGAAGTCAGAAGGAGAGGGTGTAAGGAGTCAAGTCATTCACATTGTTAAATGCGTGTCTAGCACTCAGAGTTCTGGCTACAATAGTAACCAATTGAAGTGCCTGCTTCAGGGAGTTGACATTCCAATGAGGACAGTCCCCTGGGGTCCTGAAGGCCCTGGTAAGAATTTACATGCATTTTAAATATGTTACCTCTTTTGGTCTTCTCTGGGTCTCTATGAGCTAGAAGTTATTATCCTCATGTATAGAAGAAGAAACAAAAGGCTCACTGAGGTTATGCTGCATTATGTAACCTGCCCAAAATGTGGTAATTTGTGGTGGGGGTTTGAGGCAGGTGGGAAACAGAACTGCACGCTCATCCTCCAGGGTCACATTGCTAGCAAGTGTGGAGCCAGGATTCAAGGCATAGACTGTCTGGCTCCAAAGACTTCATGCCAGCCATTCCTTCCATTTCTCATGGAGAGAAAGAAAACTTGTCAATGCTTTTTGGGTTCCCATAATTAAAGCCATGATGGTCATAAACAAGCCATTGTCCAGATGTCACCCAATCATAGGACTAGGACTTAAGGCAACCACTCAGAGTCTGGAGTTCTGTGTACTCCCCCTTCCAGGCCCCTGCACCTGTTTGAGCAGCTTTGCAGCAGAGCAGAAAGGGTTCTGTAAGAGCAACCCTCAGGGCAAAGGTGTTCAGGGTCTGTAGAATGGGCAGCTCCAATTCTTCCCATGCAGAGTCAGAAGAAACTGCTCTGATGGGATAATCATAGGTATTGATCAAGCAGCAGAGAGATCCAGTGGCATTTCTCAAACTTTGAAAGATAGTGAAATGAATGAATAGGAGAGAAAGTTTTATAAATTGGTTGTTCTATTTGATGTTCATTTAATTAAGACATTCAGTCCTTCTAATGGAAAATGCAAGGAGTGGAAATTACGGGTTTTGGGCTGTCTCATATAAAATGAAAACCAGATCTTGAAGGCATGGGGCCTTTTTGCTGTATCTTCTTCGGGCTCAATTTAATTATGCATTACAGGATACCTTCAATAATAATTACAGTTGTCTGCCTTGATATAAAACCTCTTTCTGTCTTGAGACTAAAACTCTGGGGAGATACCTAGGGAGAGGGCCATAGTATCTTTTATCAAGAGCAGCTTCTTCCATGTGTGCCTTCAGCAGATGTTTATCAGGTGTCTACATGTGTCCAGTTTCTGTCATGTCATACAGCAGGTAGAGTGTGAATAAGTCATGGCCTGTTCTCTCCTACAGAGCAGGAACGAGAGGCCTTGCATGTTCAATCCTGCATTCCTTGAGTTGCTCAGCCAGCATCCCCTGCCTGTCTTCCCTATGCCTGACTCAATTCTGCTGAAGCAGGGATGAACTGGGAGTAGGTCCTCCTGGGTCACAGTGCTGACAGGTGGCAGAATCCAAGTGGTGTGACACCAGATTCCCAGCCTAGTAATCGAACTCCATAAACCATTCCTGACCTCGACAACTCACAATCCCAAGAGGGAAATGCCTTGTACATCAGCATCCCAGCACAAGAGAAGCATCCTAGGAAAAGCTCCTCACAGTACTCCCAGGGGGTAGTCAGGGCTGGGGTATCCTCTCCACTATGTGAATTGGGAAAGGAAAACTCAAATGGTAAATCATCTTCCTCCAGTTAGATGTCAACAGGTGACCAAGACTTGAGCAAGGAGAGGAGGGAAACAGAGGACTGTATCTGATTGAAAAGGAAAGCAGAACACATAAAACCAAGGCATGAGGTAGAACATTCCAGCTATAGCACTGTCATATTTTTGTTACTCAGTACTACCCCTTGGTTTCCAGGTATGACAGCTTTGGCCACTTGACAAATGTGACCTTCCCTACGGGCCAGGTGAGCAGTTTTCGAAGTGACACAGACAGCTTGGTGCATGTCCAGGTAGAGACCTCCAGCAAGGATGATGTCACCATAACCACCAACCTGTCTGCCTCAGGTGCCTTTTACACACTGCTGCAAGGTAAGCCAAGCAAGTCCGGGAGCCTTTGGGACACAGGGGGCCTTTGAGAGAAGATCCCTTCGTCAGAAGAATGAGGCTAGAAATGTTGCTTCAGGAGCCGCCCAAGAACAGGAAAGAATTATGATTTGTTTCTCTCCCTATTGCCACCTCATTTGCAAAACACATAAGGCGGAGTCCTGTAAATTCTCTCCCAGAAGCTTCAGAGTAATATTTCATTGTCCCATCCCATTATCATCAGAACAAGGGGGAGAGAATCCATTAGCTGCTAATCCAGGTGACCTCACCATTCTGCTATCTTAATGGCTTTCAGATTAAAAGACTTACACTCACTCTGATACAGGCTAGGACAAAGGACAAGAATAATTACATCTAATTATGAAGGGGATTTAGTCATGGAGAAGTCCTTCCTGAAGCCCATGTGAGGTTTGTACCTCTGCTAGGATTCCATAGAAAAGAGGCTTCTTCTCTGCATCTGTCAGATCCCCCCTGAGACAGATTGGTCTTTTAGTTTCAGGCAAATCTCATGGTGGGACTCTGCTGTTAGTTGTCTTGCCTCAACTGTTCTCATGGGATGCAGTGGCCCAGGGTGGGCTTGAAGTTTTATTGGATTTTGTAAGCATGAAAGGAAAAAAATAATAATCCCTAAAGAGCCCTGCCTGACTCTTTCCCACCCTCTGATAGCTCTTTCTTACCCCCAAAGGCTTTGCCACAAAGCAGTAGAAGGAGCTTTGGGCTGAAAATCAGGCCAAGTTCTAGTTCTGACTCTGCCACTATATCACCCACCATATTCCTCAGTTTTATTCTCCAGGAAAAGAAAGCAAGTTGAAGCTGTGTTGAGTGATGTGAGGCAGGACAGGGGTTGGGGGGAACCTGGGGCTCCTGTGCCCACTGTGCCAAATCCCACCACATGAACTGGAAGGAGTCAATCTTCTCTGAGCCTCAGTTTCTGGGTGTGGAAAATGGGGCTGCATTATAATACCTGCCTCATTGGCTGCTCAGATGATCTCTTTAGATGATATTTGTAAAGTAACTAGCATGGGCCAGGCACAGAGTATTGCTCAGTAAATACTTGTTGGGTTAATTGAGTAATTAATTAATTAGCAAGTAGCTTGAGTTACCATAAAAGAATAAATGTATATTTGTATAACAGCTTTTATTCGCAAAGGTAGTCCTTCACTTTTCAAAGAGATAGAGGAAAAATAGTGGTACTCAGAGAGAGAAAGCAAGCCCTGGCATTTCTTCCCCACCTTTAATAGTGGGTTGAGACACCCCGAGAATTTATCCCCTGGCAGGGTTACTGCCAGCAGAAGGTACCAGCTCCCAACCAGCCAGGGTCATGCCTGACCCAGAGTGGCAGGGCCAATGAGTACTCCAGACATGGTCCTTCAAGTCTGTTTTCTTCCCAGTGGCCAAGAATTGTATCGTCCATCCACTGCATCTTGCTACACCTACTTTGAGCATTTTCTTCCCCAAAGATTAAATCAGCCTTTTTATATTTAGGCAACTTTTAAAAATTCAAAAGTGCCATATCCCTCAATTTTAAAATGTACCATCGTTTTAATAGTAGTTTTTCAGGCAAAGGATAAAAAAGGACACACTGCTTAAAATACATAGCTGGACTGTAAGACACATTCCAATTTCAGAACATTGAGATGTGAAAAGGAAAAGTGCATCCTGGGATCCAGGAAAATACAGTACCTGTTTCCCCCTTTTGTACCTCTGCCAAGCTCCCTTTCCTTCTTGCACACCAGGCTCAGATGCTCGGCTTCACATTCGCCTCAGTAGAGTCCTTGTGAAAAACCCTTTCTGTTTCATCCTGTTTGAGCCATGGGAAGTAATAAGAAGCAGCTACTAATGAGCAGTGGCCTTGGGAAGTCACAGCCTGCATTAAGTGAGGTCATGTGACATGGGCCTCTGCAGATGCTTGGTCCATCCAAAGTCCCTGGTAATGGACATATGTGGATGCAGAAAGAAGCAGCTTTAAAAAGATAAATTGACATGTTTTTTCACTCTTCAGAGGGACTAAAATACAGATTGCCAGTGAATGATGCATAGCAACTTTGGGGCAGATTTTAGAATTCATATGTGCAAGGGGAAAAGTGTAGAAAGATAAAACAGGGAGGGAGTTTAAGAGAGGGGGACCAATTTGATGCCATTCTAGCAGAGAAGATTTGGTGAGGGTTTCCCATGAAAACTATACCCTTGGGACTTGACATAACCTGCATCATACCTAATCAAGCAAATATTTGCTGATTATAAAAGTAGAGCAATAAAGATACCTAACATTTTTGGAGCACTTATCAACTATAAAAGTATTATTTTTAGCATTTTATATTCATAGTCTTTTTTAATCCTGATAATAAGCTGATTAGGCAGGTCTTATTAATATCTTCATTATCCAAATGAAGTCAATGAGTAGTTAAGCAGCCTGTCCTAAGTCACACACCTGAAAGAGTATTTGGACTTGGATAAATAGGCTCCTTCACCCATTCTCTTGGCCACTAAAGACAAGAAAGAGAGCTTTTATTATTTTTTGTTTTTGTTTTTATTTTTATTGTTTTTAAGGAAGAGCTATTGAACAGCACTAGAAAGTTCACTATTACAGCTGTGTGAAATGGTGGGGGCAGAATGCATGTGATGGTGACCACCTCAGTGCCACACACAGTAAACTAGAAATAGCCAACATTTACATAGTACCACCTGCCAGGTCCTGCCCTTAGCTCCTTGTATTCATCTCGCTTCACTCTCAGAGCATCCCTGTGAAACAAGGGCACAGTTATTACCCCTATCTTACAGTGAAGCAACAGAGGCACACCAAGCCACGCATGTGGCCACGGTCTCACAGCAAGAACATGACAGAGCTGGAACCCAAGCCTATGCTCTTTCTGGGCGATGGTGCTCAGTGAGCACTTAGACATTGGGGAGTGTGTTCATTGCAGGATGGTGAACCCTGCACCCCTCAGCTGTGAGCCACTGATGAGGCCCACATAGAGGCTGAGAAGTGTACAGGAGGGGAAGGCATTCCTCTGACCAGAGGAACAGGGGGCATCTTGGGAGAAATGACATATGAGCAGAGCCCTGCAGGAAGGACTTGGAATAGCTTCCTCTAAAGACAGCAGAAACACAAGGAAGGACAAAGGAGTGAAATTCCCACACAAGCCCAGAGATACTGTTTCCATTTACAGAGGAGAACTCATGGTGCATTTTAAAGACGAACTTAACCTTTTTCTCCAGAAGTTTCTTTAGCTAAGGAGCCAAATTAAAATGTTTTAATTAGATTTAAATTTTCTAATCAGAGCTATTTTAAAACCATTGTCGTAACAATTTAAAATGTGTATGTATGCAACATTCTGTCAGTGATTTTAGTATTATTTTTTACATTATTATAAAGAACACTTTTATCCTAGGGTATATCAAAAGACTTAAAAATGTTCTAGTAATCCTACTTTTAGGAACCTATTTTGATTAATCCAAAATGGAAATTTTGGATTCTGATTTATCCAAAGAAAAACATTTTAATTGAAATATAATGACATACCTCAAATTTATCCTTTTTTATTAATATGCTGAAGCCTTCAATCTTTTATTTATTTATCTTTATGGGGTACAGGGATTAAACAGATGGCCTTGAGCATTCTAGGCAGGTGTTCTACCACTAAGCTATGCCCCCAGCCCCAAAGTTCACTCTTGCTGATAAAAGCAATTCAATGGCTTTTATCATATTTACAAAGTTGTACTGCCATCACCAATATCTAATTCTGGAATATTTTTAACACCTCAAAAAAGAAATCTCATACCTATTAGCAATCTCTTCTGCCCTGGCAACCATTAATCAACTTACTTTCTGTCTCTCTGGATTCACCTACTCTAGACATTTCCTATACATGAATTCATACATTTGGGTGCAATGTGGCACATGCCTATAATCCCAGTGACTCAGGAGGCTGAGACAAGAGGATCCCAAATTGAAGGCCAGCTTCATCAACTTAGCAAGACTTTATCTCAAAATAAAAAATAGAAAGGGCTGGGGTTGTATCTCAGTGGTAGAGCACTCCTGGGTTCAATCCCTAGTACCAATTAGCAAGTAAGTGAAAAAATATGTGGTCTCATACAACATGTGGCCTTCTGTATCTTCTTTCGTTTAGCATAATATTTGAAATATATTTATTTACACTGTCCAGTAATTGTGAAAAACTGGAAACACACTGAATACCTATTTGGGGCATGGTTAGATAAAGTATAGTACTTCCATATAATGGAATACTTTATAGTCATTAAGAAAAATGTTTATAAAAGTATTCATGGGTATGATATAATGCAGTGATGAGTCCAAAATTCCACAATTATTTAAAATTTTAAGTGTATTGGGAAATACCCTGAAATCTACAAATATGCAAAATATTTCTAATGCTCTTATTTGAGTACTGAGATTATGGATATTCTTGTCCATGTATTTTCCCAGTTTTCTTCAGTATCACATTTTACTCCTATGGCTGGGGGAATGCCCACCTCCATCTCCATCCCCAGCCCTCCTGAGCACCCGTGTTTTCCTCTCCTTCAGACCAAGTCCGGAACAGCTACTACATCGGGGCCGATGGCTCTCTGCGACTGCTGTTGGCCAACGGCATGAAGGTGGCACTGCAGACTGAGCCCCACCTGCTCGCTGGTACTGTCAACCCCACGGTGGGCAAAAGGAATGTCACGCTGCCCATCGACAATGGCCTCAACTTGGTAGAGTGGCGGCAGCGCAAGGAGCAGGCTCGAGGCCAGGTCACCATCTTCGGGCGCCGGCTGCGGGTGAGCAAGGCCTTGGAGGCCACTGCACAAGAGTGCATGCTGGGAGAGGATGAGGAGACTCTAAGAATCGGGTCTGTTCTCAAAACTCTCTCTGAGACCTTAGATTCCTCACCTGCAGAGGGAGGTTCTAAAGTAGGTACCACGTGTCATGAGAGGCTCCTGTGTGGTCTTTTCAGCTTTAACTTATGTAAGGATCTATGGCTTTGGAGTTATGTAGGAGGCGAATTTCCAGCTTATTGCTCCAAGTAAACTTGGGTTTGTCAGTCGTCTTAGAGCTTCAATTTCCTTCTCCATAAAAGGAGGAAGATAAAACCGATTTTACAAGTTGCTACAAGGATTAGAGGTAACGTGTGAAGTGTCTGATTTAGACGAGGTGGTCAAGGATAGCTGCTCTTCTTGTCAGTGCTATTATTGTAATTGTCAGTACTGTTGCTAATGTGTCCCAAAATTCTTTGTATCTCTTTGGAACCTAAGCCATGGTCTCTTTCCAGAAAGAGTGACTGTTCCTAAATGACCAAAATGACCTCACTATAACTGTCACTGCAGGGAACTGGCTTTGTGCTATGGCATATCAGAGCACCTTGCAGGGTGTGGATGCCCTGATTCAGTGCCTGTCTGCTCACCTCCCATGAGTAGAGTGTGGCTGTGGCCTGGGGGATCACGGCCCAGCAGTATTTCCCTCCAGATTCACAAAGGAAAGAACAGGCAGAGTCAGAGCTGGTGACCTAGGCCTGGCTTTCCATCCAGCACTTTGCAGACCACAGATGCTCGGTAGATGTTCACTGAGCTGAAGTGAACCACAGAGTGGAGCCAGATCTTCCCAACATCCCCAAGACCAGAGAAGCCTCCTTATAGCTGCACAGCTTGGGCTCCCTTCATTCCCTGCCTTTCCTCAAAGATAGCTCACCACCTAAGTTCCTTTTTTACATGTGGGGCAACCAAGGTCCAGAGAGGGCAAGTGATTTTTCCAGAGTCACATAACTAGGCTGTGGTAAAGATGACAAAGTAGGCCCATAACAGATACCAAAATGTTAAGTGACGTCCAAAAACTAGAACCAGGCTTCCTTTGTTCCCACCAACTCAGCCCAACACTCTGGTAACCATCTGATGTGGGAAACAGCCTCCTGCTAGTTCTCTCAGGAAGGCCTCACAGCTTTTGTTCTCAGGGGTCCGCCACCATCTGTGGCCCTCACTGAGACCCCACCAGAATTCTCAAGCAGCCCTTCCTGCACATCTGAGGCAGTGTGCAAAATGGGAAGTTAAACCCAGGTTGGCTTCCTGCTGGGCCACGTGTGTAGCCTCAGCAAATCCTCTGAGCCTCAGGTTCCTCTGAGAAACAAGACGACATATTGAAAGCACCTAGCCCAGTGCCATAGATCCCAGGTGCTCTATAAAGGGCAGCGATTAGTACTATTAGGATTTTTCTCTCCGCTGTGTGAACTGGACCAAAAGTTTCCCAGGCTTTAATTGGTCTCTCTCCCAGCCTGAGAGATGGATGGTGCTCCAGTCGAGTGGCCACATCTCGGCTTCCTCCCCAAATAAATGACCACCCACAGTGGAAGCATGTGGAATTAGAATGTTAGCCAGGTGTGCCTCCCCATAATGGAGCTCATTTTTTATATGACTGGGAACTTTTTTAATAAAGAAAGATGTAAAATAATCTCATTGCCGCCACTGCCGAGCACAGGAAGCATTAGGTTCTCCCCAGTGAGCTGCTTAATTCAATTTTATTAATTTTTGCCACAGAGGTACAACTCCCCTTCACTGGGGTCCCAGGGGGTGTCGGGGCAGCTGTGTGGGTGGCACCACCCTGGGGGCAGCCATAGGAGGCCCTTCCAAAAGGTGCCTTTACAAGGCCCCTGTCTTGTGGGTAGTGCAGCCCTGTCTCTGTGGGCCATCTCTGCAAGGAACAAGCGTCAGCCTCCAGTGCCTTTGATTTTTCACAGGAATTGTCTGCCACACTGTTTTTGCTTCTGCAATTGTGTTGGATTACCCCAGGGAAGGCAACCTTATTATAACCAGGCCATTCACCGCTAAAATCGTCGCAGTATCGTCATTATAAATCCTTATTTTCAAGGCCTTAGAACTTGAGTGGGGAGAGAGGGAGACATACACATCTCTCCTTTCTCTGAGATTGACCATGAACATTTGCTGTCATTTAATGGGAATAATCTCAATCATTTATCCAGTACCGTCTCTGTGTCTAGCATTCCACTATGTAATTTACTTAAGTTTCTCGGATCCTCACAACAACTCTGTGGTTACACAGAGGAAGAAACCAGGACACAGAGAGGGGAAGACACTTGCCCAAGGGCACACAGAAAAGCCTGTCACAAAGTTGAGGTTGGATTCTGGCCTTAATTCCTAGACCTGAGTGTGCCCTATCCCCCCACCCCACCCCACACACACACACTTTTTTTAAACTACAGAGGACCCCAGAGAGATTTCATTTCCTCAGGCCACGTGTGCCATTGTGCATTATGTGACCTAATTATCTGCTTTCCTCTTTTTTTAAATTAATTTTTATTGTAGGTTGTTCAAAACATTACATAGTTTATCTGCTTTCCTCTTGAGTCTTCCTACCTGTTGAACTTAACCGGTAACTAGTGGAGAAGACAGAATATGTGCCCAAATGTCCCATGAGGCCAAGTGGCCATTAGAGGGAGCCAGCATTTTAGTACCTGGCAGGGTTTCAGGGGCAGTCAGTGCCTAAGGGCCAGATCCAAGTACAGAAATAGATCCCCAAAGTATATTTCTTTACTAAACTACGAAAAACCTGATCTCCTACCTTTGAGGGAACTCTGTATTTCTGACTCTGCAAAGAAATTAAATTGCATACTGACCCAGCAGCTCAAGTGGAAACTGTACAAGGGGCTCCTGATTCTGGATTCAGGAGCAAAGCATTCTGAAGCTGAGACTGGACCCCAACCAGCCCAAGCCAGAGAAACTACCCTAGGCCCAAACACCCACTGCCTCCTAGGCCTCTAGAAGGAGGAAGAGGAGGGTGGGGGAGGAAATGATGATGTCTTGGGAGCTGATGGAGGTGATCACAAGCTCTGACTGTGGGCAAGGGCTGGAGAGTTCCCAGAGGCGTGGGAAGTCCAGGATCCTAAGAAGGCCAGGCTTTGCCCAGAGAACCACTGAGTGTCTATCAAAATGTCACAGTGGTGAGTCAGGTACAGACTCAGTGGTTCCCCAGCCATGAGATCTGCAGCAAATGCCTTCGCTTCTTGGGGCTTTGTTTTCATCAGTGTCAAACATAGCACAGTGTCCAGCACAGAATTGATGTCTCAGGTATTTTCTTTGCTAGGCCTACTTGGTGGCTCTGTTTTAAGGAGGGAGCCAAGAGAAATCTGCCTGTTTTTTTTTAAATATGTCCTCATTGAAAAATCACATTAGAAAATCATGCGGATCCTCTTCAGTCACAGCTGCCATGTGCTCAACATCTGCCTTGTCTGTCCTCCCATAATGCCCTGTGCAGTTGGCATTATCATTCCCATCTTTCAGATGAAACATCACAGCACCGACAAGTGACAGAGCCAGGAATCAAACCCATGGGTGTTGACACCCACAACCTGTGCTGCCTCCTCTACTCAGGAGCTTCTCAGCACAGGTGAGAGCTACATTGTCATCACACAAAATTCAGTGTCCAGGCTAATTTTCTTTATTACCCCTTCCCCAGGTTCACAACCGGAACCTCCTGTCTCTGGACTTCGACCGTGTAACACGCACAGAGAAGATCTATGATGACCACCGCAAGTTCACCCTTCGGATTCTGTATGACCAGGCAGGGAGGCCCAGCCTCTGGTCACACAGTAGCAGGCTGAATGGCGTCAATGTAACATACTCCCCTGGGGGCCACATTGCCGGCATCCAGAGAGGCATCATGTCTGAGCGAATGGAATATGACCAGGCGGGTTGGATCACATCCAGGATCTTTGCTGATGGGAAGACATGGAGCTACACATACTTAGAGAAGGCAAGTGTCTGTCTCCCTCCACCACTGTCCTTGCCATATAAAAGGTCAATCATTATGGTTTAACCCATGGTTGGACCTCGCTTGCTGACTTCAGTGGAATTAGTGTGACCCAGGCAGTCTTCCAAACGGGAGATAATCATTTTTCAAAAAGAAATGTTCAGGAAAATCAACCAGCAAGGGTCAGGGGCCCAAGAGGCATCTGGATAGATCATGGTGATGATGTGGCAGGTGGGGGTCCTAGGGAAGGAAACATGAAGGTCTTGCCTGAGAGAGTGGAAGTAGGAACAGGACCAAACACTAACTGGATTTACAGAACAGAACTCATGTTTCTGACATAGGGCCAGGTTCTGCTCTGAGGTCCAGCACTTGGTGCAATTCCATCATGGAGAACCAGGCAGAAGCCTGGAGATTGAAGCTTAGGCAGGAGGATTCATTTCATCCCAGGGACTAGAAATCAGAGATGACCTAAAATCAAAAGTTGGTCCCAAAAAGAGAAAACCATTGCTTTAATGACTAGATGTGTCTAGGCCTGTTATCTGCTGACTTTTTCCTGAAAAAAAAAAAAGATTCTGAACTTCATGCTCCAATTCTGGTACTCAGATCCCCACTTTGTTTCCTGCTCTTGGTCACCTGTCCAGGACCAGACTCTGTTTCCTCTGTGGTATGTGTTCCCTGCCTGTGCTGGGTGAGCCTCTCTTGAAAGCAATGTTCTGTGTTAAGACCGAAGGAGAGAACTTGAAGGTCATCCAACAAACGGAAAAGCCAAACCCAGGGGAGGGGGAGACATACCCAAGAGCCACACATTAGATCTACTGATAGAGGCCAGGTTCTCCCTATCACAGCCTGCCTCTGACCTGGTACCATATGAGCAATTGAGCAAAGCCTTCTGTACCCTTCTCAGACATGGTCTTGATGCTGTAGGCACAGGGGGTCCACAGAAGCTGCTCAGCCAGCAGATGACACCATGGGACTGTCTTTTAGAGAACACCTTGCTTGAGTAGGAAGGTTAATTTGAGAAGTCTGCTGCAAGGAAGCCTGTAGGGGGGCTGTTGAATTTCTTTAGGCCAGTGCACCCCAACCTTCCTCACAACCCACCACACACAGAAGTGATCAGGCCTGTGCCACACCAAGGACCTGCTCACAGAAGAAAGCAAATGGCCTGAGTGTTCTGGGGCCCAGCCCTGCCAGGGCCAATGGCCAGGGAACACCTCACCACAGTACATCCATAATAACCTGTTTGCTGCATCCTACGGCGCACAGGTTGGAAGGCTCTGGTTGGGCATCACCCCACCACTTTCCTGAGCCTTGGGTACCAGATGTAGCCTTCCTCCTCCTTCTCCTCCCCTCATCTCTTCGTTTTCTTCTCCCTCTAGTCCATGGTGCTGCTTCTGCACAGTCAGAGGCAGTACATCTTCGAGTTCGACAAGAACGACCGCCTCTCCTCCGTGACAATGCCCAATGTGGCCCGGCAGACACTAGAGACCATTCGTTCAGTGGGCTACTACAGAAACATCTACCAGCCCCCTGAAAGCAACGCCTCGGTCATTCAGGACTTCACGGAGGACGGACACCTGCTCCACACCTACTACCTGGGCACCGGCCGTAGAGTGATATACAAGTACGGCAAGCTGTCGAAGCTGGCTGAGACACTGTATGACACCACCAAAGTGAGCTTCACCTATGATGAGACAGCCGGCATGCTGAAAACCATCAACCTACAGAATGAGGGCTTCACCTGCACCATCCGCTACCGTCAGATCGGGCCCCTGATCGACCAGCAGATCTTCCGCTTCACCGAGGAGGGCATGGTCAACGCCCGTTTTGATTGCAACTATGACAACAGTTTCCGAGTGACCAGCATGCAGGCTGTGATCAACGAGACCCCGCTGCCCATTGATCTCTATCGCTACGATGATGTGTCAGGCAAGACAGAGCAGTTTGGGAAGTTTGGTGTCATCTACTATGACATCAACCAGATCATTACCACAGCAGTCATGACCCACACCAAGCATTTTGATGCCTATGGCAGGATGAAGGAAGTGCAGAATGAGATTTTCCGCTCGCTCATGTACTGGATGACAGTCCAGTATGACAACATGGGGCGAGTGGTGAAGAAGGAGCTGAAGGTGGGACCCTATGCCAACACTACCCGCTACTCCTATGAGTATGATGCCGACGGCCAGCTGCAGACAGTCTCCATCAATGACAAGCCACTCTGGCGCTACAGCTATGACCTCAATGGGAACCTGCACTTGCTGAGTCCTGGGAACAGTGCACGGCTAACCCCACTACGGTACGACCTTCGCGACCGCATCACCAGACTGGGTGACGTGCAATACAAGATGGATGAGGACGGCTTCCTGAGGCAGCGGGGTGGAGACATCTTTGAGTACAACTCAGCTGGCCTGCTCATCAAGGCCTACAACCGGGCTGGTGGCTGGAGCGTGAGGTACCTCTATGATGGCCTGGACCAGCGTGTGTCCAGCAAGAACAGCCACAGTCACCACCTACAGTTCTTCTATGCAGACCTGACCAACCCCACCAAGGTCACCCACCTCTACAACCACTCCAGCTCTGAGATCACATCCCTCTACTACGACCTGCATGGACACCTCTTTGCCATGGAGCTGAGCAGTGGTGACGAGTTTTACATCACTTGTGACAACATCGGGACCCCTCTTGCTGTCTTCAGTGGAACAGGCTTGATGATCAAGCAGATCCTGTACACAGCCTATGGGGAGATCTACATGGACACCAACCCCAACTTCCAGATCATCATCGGCTACCATGGAGGCCTTTATGATCCACTCACCAAGCTCGTCCACATGGGCCAACTGCATTAGGATGTGCTGGCTGGACGCTGGACTAGCCCAGACCATGAGCTGTGGAAGCACCTTAGCAGCAGCAACATCATGCCTTTTAATCTCTATATGTTTAAAAACAACAACCCCATCAGCAACTCTCAGGACATCAAGTGCTTCATGACAGGTGAGGACTGGGCTCCTTCAGAGGGTGGGACCCCCATTGCTCTGGTCAATTGGCAAGACCTAGTCTTCTTCTTCTTTTTTTTTTTTTTTTTTGAGAGAGAGAGAGAATTTTTTAAATATTTATTTATTTATTTATTTTAGTTTTCCGCGGATACAACATCTTTGTTTTTTGTTTTTTTTTAAATGTGGTGCTGAGGATCAAACCCGGGCCGCACACATGCCAGGCGAGCGCACTACCGCTTGAACCACATCCCTAGCCCCAAGACTTAGTCTTCTTAAGGAAACATTAACTTGACCTAAGGGCATCATCTCCCAAAGCATATATATTAGAAAAAACACTAGTTCAGAGAATACACTGGAAGTCAAGATTCTGGCATCAAATAAACTTGAAAGGGACACCATTCTTAAATATATTTCATAACACTTTTCAGTTTGTGAGAGGCTCTAAGAAGTCATAGTGAAGAGAGCTGTTTAATATATTTGCCCAATATTTCTCAAACTTATTTGACAATGAAAACCCCTTTTTTACCATGAAATCCTAATATCTTACTGGATACTTCCCTTGGAGTGCACTTTGGGAGTTTCTGATATAGAAATCAAACTGGCTCTGAGATTCTGATAAATCAGGTTAAGGTATGATTAAAATAAAATCAGTTCTTAATTTGTGATGATGGAATAGAAAACTCAGACTTTGGAGACAAAGCTGAGGGAAGGATCCGCCATTGCTAAGCTATCACAGGTTTGCAAAATTTTCTTAATGTCCCTGAATTCCAGTTTTCTGATCTATAAATTAAAATTAGAATATTCACCCTGACTCTAAATAGGCAAATATGCGTATGAAAAACCTTACAGCAACAACTAAAAACAATTAAAAATAAAAAATAAAATAGATACATAACTAATAATCAGTAGTAAAGATAAAATAGAAGATGAAGCGAAAAATCCAACAATTGCATGAAAAGTAACAAGGAACACATGGAAAAAAATAGAAAAAAAATACTTACCTACCACCTAGTTGCAAGGGTAAAATGAGATGTATTTCATATCAAACACAGTGCCTGACTCACGTTGGTTCCCTTTCCTTTTCTCTCTAATTGAAAAAGTGAGCTTTGATTTCCACTGTTGTGAAACTGATTTGAATATAGTATCCAAAGGGTCCTGCAGGCAGGGATGTCTCCAGCAGCCACAGTTCTCCCAAGCAAGTAACTATGCCCAGGTCAGCCACAGAGAACCTCAAGTGGCAGTGGCTGTGGGGCATGGATAAAGCCAGAATGTCTTATATGAGAATGTGTAGTGGGCAAAAATTGGGTGTATCCCAGCTTGCAAACATAATAGTCTCCAATCGTTTATCCTGTGACACAATCCTCTGGCCCTCTCTCTTAGGACAGTTTTCTTCATTCAGTAAATGTCTCCTCTGTGCATTCATTGTTTTAGGCACTAGAGATAGAAAGAGGACCCCTGCTGTCCATAAATTCACACTGTAAGGCAGGTGACAGTTGCTGTCCAGTGTGGGAGTCCATGGTGAGGATTTGCCGGGAAGGCCAGTGCAGCTCAGAGGAGTCCTGGGGAGGCCTCACAGAGAGCTGACACTTGGGGCTATTTTTGAGGGTTTTTTTTTAGGTAGTGAAGAGAAATGCGTTCCAGGGAGTGGGAACAGATGTACAGAAGTGTAAAGAGGGCATCATGTATAGCTCCCAAGAGTGTCCCTATGGACATGGCTTCCTGGCCCCAAACTTGGCGTCCTCATCTGGACCCTGTTTCTGCTCACAGCATGGGAGGATTCCTTTTTTCAGGAAGGAACTCCAGGTTGTTGTATTAAAAGCAAAAGTCTCAAGCATGGGCAAGAATTGAGAACACGGTGATACACAGGTGTGATAAAAACATACTTGGATCCCCGAGATAAACACGAATATCCTGACAGTGTTTCCAAGCATTCACTATGTTCCACTTGGCCGCTAGCTCTAGAGAAACTTGACAGATTGAGATGACATTTCCATTACATCCGTCTACATTGAGCACACCCCCTGCCTCACCCTCCAGTGAGTTTCCTGTGAGACATTTTGGCAGGTTACTATAGCTGGAAAACACTGGTGAAATAGGACATATACTTTCTATCAAAAAATCATTTCAGATTGCCAAAATATTATTATCCCCCCCTTTTTCTTTGTATACCACCAATGCATATGGTCTCCTTTCAGAATAGCATTAGCATGACTAACTGCTCTATGCCAGGCCCTTGCAGACTTGATCTCCTTTAAACTTGGTGATAACTCTAAGATTACTTCCATTATCTCCGTTCTACAGATGGGACATTCAAGGCTCCAAACAATGAAGTGTTGCCCAAAGTCACTTAAACTGGGGCTCTCTGGCTCCAAAACACTTCCCAGGACAATCATGCTGGTCTCCAAATCCTGTTTTTAAGAAAACAATTCAGCTGGGACTATAGCTCAGTTGGTAGCGTGCTTGCCTCACATGCATAAGGCCCTGGGTTCAATCTCCAGCACCACAAAAAGTAAATAAATAAATAAGAAGTTTCTAAGAAAGCAATTCACAAAGGATAGGAAGGGCAGCAGAATACAACAGACACTAGTATGGCAATATATAAATCAATGGAAGTGTATCTGATATGATTTTGCAATCTGTATACGGGATAAAAATGGGAGTTCATAACCCACTTGAATCAAAGTGTGAAATATGATATATCAAGAACTATGTAATGTTTTGAACAACCAACAATAAAAAAAAGAAAAGAAAAAAGAAAAAGAAAAAAAAGCAATTCACCACCCAAGGGGGTACCTGACACTTTCAAATTGGGTTTTAATTTCCAAGTCAGTTAAATCCAATTATATATTTCAAGTCAGTCAAATATTATTATATGTTTTGCTAAGAATCTAGAACAGACTCAAGCATAATGCTGCCTTCATGGAATGCATGGCCCAGGGCTGCTTTTATCAAATGTCTTTGTGAACCCACCATGAGAATAAAATTTTTATATCACAGTAAGACACTAAAACAAAAGGCTTGCAAAATAATCCGTGTGATATGCTCATATTTTCTAGTCTAATCTACTCCATTTCAGGAAATATGCTTGTCATGACCCACAAAATTGTTTTTACTTACATAGTAGGTCCTATCCCACAGTTTGAAAAACAGTGGTGTACAAGAGAGGTGCCAGATAAGCAGTCAAGATTTTAGCAGATCGCTAATGAGAAACCAAGATACTACTCTCACTAAACCTGACCTTTTTATTTCTGTGTAGGCTATACGCATCCTCACTTCCAGCAACAATGACAACAACAACAACAAAAATCTCTTTCTCCAAAGATTTCTTCAGGGTTCCTGACATACACTCCAATCAGGAAGGCATAGGTCACATAACAACCCTTGAAGCAATAACTAGGGCTGGAGACAGCACACACTCATTGACTCAGCCTGGGTCACAAGAGCCATTACTGATTCAGCTTCCCTAGAACTACATGAATACTCATCCCCCACTCCCACCCCACATCAACACCCCCACCCAAAAAAAGAAGGCAGAATGGGATGCTGGGAATATGACCAAAAAATGTCAACCCAGATATAATGTATATATCATTGCACTTAATCTTCACTTGAAGCCTGGGAGTGGGGAATAGTGACCCCATTTGCAAAGGCAGAAAGTGAGGTTCAGAGAAGTAAAGTAACTGGCTCACTGAGACATGGCAAGGCTGGCATTAGAACTCAAAACCCTTGTTTTAAAATTAGAATATACTTTGTAAAGAACAAAGCTGTGTACCTGCAAAAGGATTAGTAGAGCTTGCATTTCATCATCCTACTTGGCCCCACCTGCACCACTGATGTCTGGGTTAAGATGGGTTAAGAGGAGGCTTTTGTTGTTGTTTGGGTTTTTTGTTGTTGCTGGTGGTGGTGGTGGTGGTTTGGGTGGTTGGTTGACTTTGGTACTGGGGACTAAGCTTTTTAACTGGAGGGAAACACCCATCTCTAATGTTGTTACAATTCTCAGCTCTTCAGAAAAAGCACAGTAGGAACACCAATGAGAACATATATCTTCACAAAAAGGAAAGATGTGTGACAGGAATTTGCCACCTCCCCTCACTCTCACTTGTAATTAAGGCCCAGCCCTCTTCTCAGCCCCCTGCTTTCCTGGGAATTCATGACATTCCAGAGAGAAGCTTTCTTTACAACTACAAATTCAGGTGCAAGTTCTCAGCCTCAAACAAAATGACTTTGTAAGGTTTCTTCCCCTCCTCTTCTGTTTGTTTAAATTTCCAAAAGAACCATCTGCCACGAGTCAGAGAATCAGAGACTCTTAGAAACTCAGTGAGGAAAGAGACTCTGGAGAACAGTTGATCCAAGTCCCAACCTTTATAAATGAGAAAATGAGGGTTCCAGGGTGTGGAGGCATGGGGCTGGGAAATAAAGAAAACCCTCTGGGAGGCAAGAATTGAGTCAGCCACTTCAAATATATTAAATCCAACAATTTATGTACAGATTTGGAATAGCTCCCGCTATATGACAGTTGCCCCCAAATGATAACACTATCAGTATTCTTCTCCACGGCATGGCTAAAACCATTTCTATTGTCAATATGCAAACAAGAAACCTAAACCTCAGAGAAGTTAAGTAAACTGTCCAAGGTCATGTAGACTATGAGCTGGGAAGCCAGAATTTGGACCTGGGTTTTTGTCTGGCCTCAGTTACCACATTCTTTCCCTTCTGTGATCCTACCTAATAAGGCCCAGGTGAGAAACGGAACCTGGATTTCTAAGCTTCCCCTTTACCACCACTTGCCTGTACCTCCTGCTTCCACACCAGCAGAGGGTCCCAGGGACAACTAAAACTAAAATGAAAACAAGCTTGAGATCCTTGAATGAGAGAGAAATGTGATACCCCACAGTGACAGGGACACAACTGTTGACCCCATGGGCCATCCCACCTCTGTGCATCCCACCTCTGGAATGAACCCTGCACCTGCTGGGAGAGGTAATTTCCAACTAGTACCCTGCCTGTGGGATTAGATCCTCAAACTCAGTGTACAGACTGGAAAATGAAAGCACAGGGAGGTTGAGTGGCTTCCTTGGGCTGTCAGGAAATAAAAGGCAGGAGCACAGGGAAACTGATCTCAGTACAGGTCATCTCCATGCCCAGTGGCACTTTGGCCATGAGGCTTTCATCCCTGCAAGGGAGGTAAGAAGAGAGTGGCCGTTTGTTTCTCAGTGAATTTTCTCTTTGCAAGTCAATCATTAAAATCTTCCTCTGGATCTGACCATTCTTTTGTTTCCTTTTAATGACTGGTCTGGTCAAAGAGGAGGCTCTTCATCCACAACAGTTGTCCCTGAGTACGAAGCTGGAGGTCCCAGGGGTTGGTGTGAGAGTGGAAAAGGATGTCTGGAAACCTAGGTTCTACCTAAGTGACATCTTTCCTGGGTACACATCTGGGAGGAGAGTCACTGGGTCCCAGGAACGCCTGGGGCTTTAGACCATGAAACCATTTTCCAAAGTGTTTGTAACAGTCACTTCTTCCACCAGCAGTCCTCCATGCCCCCACCCCACCTGCAGCCTCTCTAGGTGTTGAATTAGGATGAGTGGCATCGGAAGGCACTTACTTCATGGGGATGTTTCTGCTTCTCTCACACTCAGATGTCAATAGCTGGCTGCTCACCTTTGGATTCCAGCTGCATAACGTGATCCCTGGATATCCCAAACCAGACATGGATGCCATGCAGCCATCCTATGAGCTTGTGCATACACAGATGAAAACCCAGGAGTGGGACAACAGCAAGGTAACTCCTCAGACAGCACCTCACACCTCAAGCATTTCAACATTGCAGGAGGGTCTTGCCAGCTTTGCAGGAGAGCTGGGGTCAGTGATGGAAACCAAGGCTCTACAGGGCCTGCCAGAGAACATTTCAGCAAACATTTAGCAACTCTATTGCTAGGCAGGCCACTGGAACCCAGCTGCAGGGACACACAGATGTTCAGAAGCCATATGAAGGCGCTTTGTGTATCACAATAAGTGTGGTGCTGCGCCCCTCCCCTGACTCAGGCAATGGCAAGGCCCTACTGAGGTGGATGGCGCAAGGCGTCCATCCTCTGGAGGAGCGCAGTATGTTTCTGGGAATGGGCTGATTTGTTTTTGTATTCCTTTAATAAGTATAGTTGTGACTTCTCGTATGACCATTGAGTATGAAGGAAAAAACTTTCCCAATAATGCAACTACTTCTAAAGAATGGATCTGTTTGCTCTAAATGCAATGATTCAGCTGTGGAGTGTAAATTGTTAATGTCTAATGAAAAACTCCCTGTATTCCTGTCAAGGAAGTTTTTGAGAAATTAAATTAAAATCTAGAGAAGAAAAATTAATGTTAAGAAGACAGATTAGTGCTTAGTACTGGGCAACTTGTTCTTGTTCCTGTGCACAATGGTTTGTGCTCTTACTCTTGTTTGATTAAAATTAATAACAAGTCAACCACTTGCCATAACCATGGCACCGGTTCCAGTCAGTAAATCAAGAAAGAATAGTCAAGGTATAGGCCAATAGTTTGGGACATTTGTAACTATTATTAAAAGTTAACTAAGCAAAAACAGCTCAAAGCAAAACACGAACTGAAAGTACAAATGTTTGCTTATGTATAAGCCAAGATACATTCTTCTATTCTGATTGTAGCTAGGTAATATTTTGTTTCTTTGAATAATGATTCCTGTTTTGTAACCACAAAGTACTGTGAGCCTGCCAAAATGAAAAGTATATATGATCAAGTTCACAAGTAAAGATGGGGATCAACACCTGCACTTTGGTGTCTGTGTTGTTTCTCCACCCCTCTTTCGCCGACTCCTCACCATCCGTTCGTCTCCTGAGACCCCCTGTTGGAGCTGGTCTCCGACATCTGGCGCCCCCCGAACAGGGACGATCGGTAATCCGTAAGTCTGATGCATTCATTTCATTCAGAAGTTTTCGGGTGAGGATAGGATTCTTACCTAGGGTACTGCAGACCCCTTAGCAAGGTGCTAAGTAAGTGAAGGGTAAGTAATCAGAGAACTTATTTTGAGAAGTCATGGGCCATAAAGAGTCTAAAGAAAGAGGACTCTTTATTGATATAGCTAAGCATATACTCCATAAACGGGGCATTTCAGTTTCTTCTAAGCAGTTAAGACATTTTTTTCATTTTATTCAAGAATGCTCTCCTTGGTTCCCTGAGGAAGGAACCTTAAATTTAGAAATATGGAAAAAACTAGGTAAAGAGATGAAAGTTTATTATGATCATCATGGGCCAGAAAAGATTCCTGTAGATGCTTTTGCATTATGGAATGTTTTTAAAGATGCTTTGGATCCGACCCATGAGGCAGTTTGTTTGGCTCGTCAAGTGACTGAGTCTGAACAAACCCCCTTAATTGAGGCTGCTGCTACATCTAGATTTTACAAAACTACATTCCCTCAAAAACAGTCTCAATCTGATGATGAACAAGGGGATGAAGGGGAGGATAAACAACTTTCTCCTCAAGATCAGGAGGACTTAGAGGAGGCTGCAGCTCGATATCATAACTCTGACTGGCCACCCGATTTGTTAGTTTCTGTGTCTCCAGAGCCTCCTTAGAGCTTTAAATAAAACTATGGAAACTATGGGAGCCTTACAACTGGGTCTCCCATCTCCTACTGCTATAACTAAAAATCATAACATAGTGGTGATAGACTTATAAGATTGCTTCTTTACAATTCATTTAGCCAAAGAAGATTGTAAACATTTTGCTTTTAGTCTGCCTTCCTCTAATTTACAAAGACCTTATCAAAGATTTCAATGGAAAGTGTTGCCTCAGGGAATGAAAAATAGTCCCACCTTATGTCAAAAGTTTGTTGATGCAGCCTTAGTCTCCACGAGAAGTAAGTTTCCTTCTGGATATATAATTCATTATATGGATGATATTTTATTAGCTCATGCTGATTATTTGATACTCCAACAAATACTTAATTTTATGATTACGAGTTTACAAGACTGGGGATTAAAAATTGCTCCTGATAAAATTCAAACTCAGGCTTCTTTTTCTTACCTAGGAAGATTAATTAATTCCAACAATATAACTTCTCAAAAAATACAGATTAGGGTTGATTCTTTACACACTTTAAATGATTTTCAAAAACTTCTTGGGGATATTAATTGGATTAGGCCTTACTTAAAATTAACCACTGCTGACCTTAAACCTTTATTTAAAAATTTACAGGGAGATTCAAATCCAAATTCACCTAGACAATTATCTCCTGAGGGAAAGAAGGCTTTATTTAAGGTGGAGAAGGCTATTTCAGATCATTATTTACAACAAATAGACTACAATAAGCCCTTGATGTTAATAATCTTACAGACTTCACACACTCCTACTGGATGCCTATGGCAGGATGATCCTTTAGAATGGATTCATTTGCCTTCTACTCCAAAAAAGATTAATATTTCGTATCCCACCCAGGTGTCATTATTAATTTGTAAAGGTAGACTTCGAAGCAGAGAGCTCTTTGGACGAGATCCATCCTCCATTATTATTCCATATAAAAAGGAACAATTAGATTTCTTATTAAATGTTAATGATGAATGGCCTATAGCATTACAGGGATTCTATGGAGAAATATTGTTTCATTTGCCTAACCACCCATTACTACATTTTATGACTAAGGTAAATAATATTTTTCCTAAAAACTTTTCTCATGTGCCCCTCGATCAGGCTTCTCTAATTTTTACAGATGGATCCTCTAATGGAATAGCTGTTACTATTATAGATGACCAAGAGCCAATAGTTCAACAAACAACTGAAACCTCTGCTCAAAGGACGGAATTAATTGCTATTATAACTGCTTTTGAAAAGGTTACACAGCCTTTTAATCTTTATACTGATTCCCAATATATAGTTAATCTCTTTCCAGCCATAGAAACATCTTCTTTGTCCTCTCATTCATCAATTATTAATATATTACAAAAGTTACAAAAATTAATATTACAGAGATCCTATAATTTTTTTATTGGACATATTAGAGGACATTCTAACTTACCTGGACCTTTAGTGGCAGGAAATGCTAAAGCTGATTTATTAACTAGGACTGTTTATAACGTTATTGAACAAGCTACTAAAGATCATCAATTACATCATCAAAATTCTGCTGCTCTTAGAGCACAGTTTCATATAACTAAAGAACAAGCTAGACAAATTGTTAAACAATGTCAAATCTGTCCTACTCACTTTCCTTCTCCACAGATGGGTGTCAACCCTAGGGGTTTATTACCTAACAAATTGTGGCAGATGGATGTTACTCATATTCAAGAGTTTGGAAAGTTATCTTTTGTTCATGTTTGTGTAGATACTTTCTCACATGTTATTTTTGCTACAGCACGTACTGGAGAAGCTTATAAGGATATTGCCCAACATCTTTTTGCCTCCTTTGCATATATGGGATTACCTCTTCATATTAAGACAGACAATGCTCCTGCTTATATTTCAAAAACCTTTAAACACCTATGTCAGACACTTAACATAGTTCATTCCACAGGCATCCCCTATAACCCACAAGGACAAGCCATAGTGGAAAGAGCTCATCAGACCTTAAAATCTCAAATTAATAAATTAAAAGAGGGGGAACTACATTATAGCTCTCCTCATCAAATTCTTCAACATGCTCTATTTGTTATTAATCATTTAAATGTAAATGATTCTAAATTAACTCCAATGCAACGTCATTGGTCTGAGCAAACAGTAACTCAAAAACCTTTAGTTAAATGGAAAGATCTTCTTACTGGACAGTGGAAAGGACCTGATATTCTCTTAACATCGGGGAGAGGATATGCTTGTGTGTTTCCACAGGACGCTACTTCACCTTTGTGGATTCCAGATCGACTCATCAGACATTATGACTCACCCATATCACAGATGGAGGTTCCTCCCCAAGCCATACCCAAGGATGCCATCGACCCAGGATGAAGAACTTGCCGAGGACATGACTAATCTTCACATTCATTCCCCCCTGACAGGCACGAGCAACATTGACATCAAAATTACCATCCTGGGATCAAATAAAACATCTGACCAGTCAGGCACAAAACTTGGTTGTTAGCCAAGGTGCCTCTGCCTCTCCTGAAAAGGTGTTTCTTGCTATGCTAGCACTCTTATCCTGTCAGGTATCACTGATTTCTGCTAATCAATCTTATTGGGCTTATTTTCCTGACCCTACTCTTTTAAGAGTTACTGATTGGGGAAAACTTAATATTAAGGTGTTTACTGATAATCCTGATTTGTTAGGAGGGATTTCTGATTCCCTTATTCCTCATAAGATGTCCTATAATATTGATTTCAAGGGTTTAATAGAAGAGACTCCTATTTACTTTGCTACTGATAATAAATTCATCCCTCAAGGATGTATGCCTACTAATTATAGACAATATTTTACTGATTGCCCTCCTGGCTTCCCAGACATGGATAATAAAAAGAGGAGCCTTTGGCTCCTCGAAATGGTTTCTTTAGGATATTATATAGTTAATGAAACCTATGTTAATAAGACATTACCTGAAGCCATTGATCCATGTGGATTAAAGAATAACAAAAAAGATTTTTATTGGAATAATATGATTGATCCTTGGGAAGAATTTCCTCATTGGTTTCAATGTGAATTTATACAAAGGGCACAAGTCTTTCAGCCTAAGTCTTCAGATGTTAAGATCTATGATTGGTCTGCTTCTGCCCCTCATTTTGATTATAAAAATTATTTTAAGACTAAATCTCAAAAATTTAATCATACTGAAGGAATGTATACAAGTTCTCCTATTCATAGATGGTTCTCACCTGGTTGGGTCACTCCCATATTTCAGAGTGAGCTCCCTAATGGAAAGGTTTCATACTTCCCAGATCTCTTTAGATTAATAGCAGCTACTAATATGGTTCTTTTAACCAGACCTGGTAAAACTCCAGAACCTTTCAATGTTCGTGCTTGCATTAATGCTCCTCATGCTATTTTAGTAGGTAATAATAATACCTTGACAATTAATCGTAATAATAGTGTTTATTCTATTTCCTGTGATCAATGTATGTTAACTAATTGTATACATGCTAATCTTCCAAAAAACTACACTACTTTTATAATTATACATCAGCCTTCCTATGTAATGATTCCTGTCCTTCTTAATGATGATTGGTATGATGATGAAGGGTCACAAATTCTTAAAAATTTTAATGAATTAATTAGACCTAAGCGATTTGTTGCAACATTAATTTTAGGAATTACAGCATTAATAGGAATTATTACTTCTTTAGCTTTATCTACTACAGCTTTAGTTAAAGAAATTCATACTGCTCATCATGTTAATGATTTATCTCATAATGTTTCATTAGCATTAGCTATTCAAGAAAAAATAGATAAGAAATTGGAGGCCCGAATTAATGCCTTAGAGGAAGCTTTATTATATGTAGGAAACCAGATTCAAAATATAAAAACTCAAATGACAACCAAATGTCATGCTAATTTCAAATGGATCTGTGTTACTCCCTTAAAATATAATCAAACTAAATATGGATGGAATCAAGTACAAACTCATTTATTAGGGATCTGGAATAAAACTGAAATAGGCCCCAATATACAAGATTTACAACAACAAGTAAAATATATAAGTAAGGCTTATTTATCTACTGACTCTACAGCTGACTTTGCTGCAGATTTATACAAAAATGTACAAAAAACTATTTCCAATAGTACTTGGTGGTCATATATGATTAATATTGGTTTTGGCTTTTTATTCATTGTTCTTGTTTGTCTCATTCTTCCAATCCTCTTCAGACTTGTCTGGAAATCAATCAAAAGCATCTCCGTCCAAATCGAACACCTCAAATTAAAAAATAAAAAAGGGGGAAATGCTGCGCCCCTCCCCTGACTCAGGCAATGGCAAGGCCCTACTGAGGTGGATGGCGCAAGGCGTCCATCCTCTGGAGGAGCGCAGTATGTTTCTGGGAATGGGCTGATTTGTTTTTGTATTCCTTTAATAAGTATAGTTGTGACTTCTCGTATGACCATTGAGTATGAAGGAAAAAACTTTCCCAATAATGCAACTACTTCTAAAGAATGGATCTGTTTGCTCTAAATGCAATGATTCAGCTGTGGAGTGTAAATTGTTAATGTCTAATGAAAAACTCCCTGTATTCCTGTCAAGGAAGTTTTTGAGAAATTAAATTAAAATCTAGAGAAGAAAAATTAATGTTAAGAAGACAGATTAGTGCTTAGTACTGGGCAACTTGTTCTTGTTCCTGTGCACAATGGTTTGTGCTCTTACTCTTGTTTGATTAAAATTAATAACAAGTCAACCACTTGCCATAACCATGGCACCGGTTCCAGTCAGTAAGTCAAGAAAGAATAGTCAAGGTATAGGCCAATAGTTTGGGACATTTGTAACTATTATTAAAAGTTAACTAAGCAAAAACAGCTCAAAGCAAAACACGAACTGAAAGTACAAATGTTTGCTTATGTATAAGCCAAGATACATTCTTCTATTCTGATTGTAGCTAGGTAATATTTTGTTTCTTTGAATAATGATTCCTGTTTTGTAACCACAAAGTACTGTGAGCCTGCCAAAATGAAAAGTATATATGATCAAGTTCACAAGTAAAGATGGGGATCAACACCTGCACTTTGGTGTCTGTGTTGTTTCTCCACCCCTCTTTCGCCAACTCCTCACCATCCGTTCGTCTCCTGAGACCCCCTGTTGGAGCTGGTCTCCGACAGTGTGGAGTTTCACAAAAATAAAAATCCTCTGTCAATATCTGGGCAAAGGTGCAGGGGGAGAAAGTGTGTTCTAAATACAAATGTGATATTTTTTGAGTACCTAATGCACCTGGCCTCGTGTGAGGTATTCTGCATACGTTAACTCAAAAATATCCCACTGTGTAACTGTTCTCGATTTACAGATTTAATGCCTGAGGGTTTTCGATACCACACAGCAAGGAAGGGATTCAAACCAGGTTTCTGTTCTGTGTCATCTTGCTGAGTGCCGGGCCTGGTATACTGTAGGTGCCCCAAAAGCATTATTTTTTTTGTCTTCCCTTTATGACCCCATTTCAAATACAGAATTATACAGCTGGAAAGATCTTTAAAAACAGTCTAGCCCCACCCGCTCACTCTTTGCATTCATTTTTCCCCTTCTCTGTCCCTTCTTTTCCATTGCCATTCATAAATTCTGTACTAGAAGCGGACTCCATGCCCAGCCCTTTGCTGTGCCTAGTGAGTGCAGAGATGAATAGGACTTTGAGGGGATCCTAGCCTGGAGGACAACAGGCTGTGGAGGAAAGTGGGGTTGCCAGATGGTGTCCTGCTAGTGATTGGAAGCTTTTGCATCCCTATTTCTTATTTCAGACTGATTCCTTTAGGCCTCAACTTAGCCGTCTGTATTGTCCTCTTTCTGCCAACACCTGCTCCCCAGCACCACGGCCCTGCCCCAGATGTCCCAGCATCTGCAGTCCCCAGGGATGATTCTAGAGCGTAGCTCTTCCTCCCCCACCAGGTTCCCTGCTGTATTCCTCAGTCCCTGTCTCTGACTGCCTGTTTGCCAACCTCGCCTGTCAATGCATTATTGATTTCCGCCCTTGCAAGCATCGGAGATCTTTGTTGTTGAGCACTCCAGCTTTCGTGAAACTCTAGGAAATAATTGTTCACAGACAGGGTTCTATTAATTATAAAGAGGACTTAATTTCAGTGAGAGGCTGATGGGCCTATTTCTAAAGCCATTTCCCTGAGTTTCCTGATGAGGCCCTGGAGCCATCCCAAACATGGCTTCCCTGATCTCCAGAGCCATGGAAGGGACAGTAGATGATACATCAAGTTGGCAAGGCCCAGCCTGTCCACCAAAGCAGCCAAGTGCGAGAACACCTGAGGACCCCCAAGGAAGCACAATAGAGGCCCTTCTGGCAATTTATCTGTATACATGGTTAAGAGCAATAAAGCAGAGTAAGCACATTGATTCAGATCACCACTTTTCCTCTTTTTCTGCATTTCTTGCCATTCTCCCCCTAATATCACCCCTCACATTCTTCAAGTCCCAGCTGAAGCATGAACCTGTCCTCAAAACCCACCTTCTCTTTGTCCTCTCCCTTCAGGCTGGGATACTTCTGAGCCTTGTTTCTCCCTATAATAACAGCCCTTGAAACCGAGCTTCAAGAATCAGACAGAACTGGGTTTGAATGTTGACTTGATGTCAGTCATATAACTATAAACTATTTATAACTTCTTAGAGCCTTGGTTTCTTTCATTTAAAAGTAAAATTGGAATTATAAAATATCCACTACATAAAGTTATTATGATGATCAAAAGAGACAGTGATAATTATTTAGCTTAAAAGGCAAGAAATGTTAGCTATAGCTCCTATTATTATCTCTCTTAGACCACCAGTGGTCACATTTGATGGCAATCATTATTGTCACATCTGACTTTCCCCATGAAACAATGAATTATTTTGGGGCAAAGGTGATGTCTGACTTATTTGAGTACCTCCAGTGCCCAGAAAAGGACCTGGCCCAGAATAGATGCTCCTTGAACAGTCTCTGAATCGAAGGGTATGAATGGTGGATAATGGACAGCTAGCCATCTTGTGGTCAGCAGTAGAGATACAGGCTACTGGTTAATAAATATGTACAGACTTGATTTATTTAAGTGGATTTTCCATATTCTTGTGGTTTGCTTTTTCCCTTTGTCTTATTCTCTCTCTCTTGTTCTCTTTCTCTCTCTCTCTCTGTCCTCATCAGTCTATCCTTGGGGTACAATGTGAAGTGCAGAAGCAGCTCAAGGCCTTCGTCACCTTAGAACGCTTTGATCAGCTCTACGGCTCCACAATCACCAGCTGCCAGCAGGCCCCTGAGACAAAGAAGTTTGCATCCAGTGGCTCAGTCTTTGGCAAGGGGGTCAAGTTTGCCTTGAAGGATGGTCGAGTGACCACAGACATCATCAGTGTGGCCAATGAGGATGGACGGAGGGTTGCTGCCATCTTGAACAATGCCAACTACCTAGAGAACCTGCACTTCACCATTGACGGGGTGGACACCCACTACTTTGTGAAACCAGGGCCTTCAGAAGGTGACTTGGCCATCCTGGGCCTCAGTGGGGGATGGCGAACCCTGGAGAATGGGGTCAATGTCACCGTGTCCCAAATCAATACCATGCTTAACGGCAGGACTAGATGCTACACAGACATCCAGCTCCAGTATGGGGCACTGTGCTTGAACACCCGCTATGGGACGACGTTGGACGAAGAGAAGGCGCGGGTGCTTGAGCTCGGCCGGCAGAGAGCTGTGCGCCAGGCTTGGGCCCGAGAGCAGCAGAGACTGCGGGAAGGGGAGGAGGGCCTGAGGGCCTGGACAGAGGGGGAGAAGCAGCAGGTGCTGAACACAGGGCGGGTGCAAGGCTACGACGGCTTCTTCGTGATCTCTGTCGAGCAGTACCCAGAACTGTCGGACAGCTCCAACAATATCCATTTCATGAGACAGAGCGAGATGGGCCGAAGGTGACAGAGAGGGCCAAGGCCTGGACTTCTTGCCAAAGACAGCTACTCTTTTGTGGCCACATACCTGACTGTGTTGTACTTTAAAAAAAAAAATCCTTTTTTTAACAAGTGCAGAAAACAAACAAAAAGATACTGGTTGCATTGTTAATTCATGCAACATTCTTTTTTTTAAGAAAAGAAAAAGACACAAATTTGGCCTTCACACATTTTTTGCAAAGAACAGAAGGTTTTTTTCTTTTTCTGTAGTGTGATCACAATGAAAACTCTGTCTTTTGTTCCCCTTCTCCTTGAGGAATTTTTCCTGTTGTTCGGGGTATGTTTCTTCTCTCTTTGGGGCACACATCTAGAGTGTGTCCTTGTCTGTCCCTAGGTACCCAGTGTGATGTGAGACATGAGTGTCTGTGCTAAGGTGTCTCATGTGCGCCCCTTTCTTTCTTCTTTGACAGGGGGTTGTGCAGGAGTGGGGGTGCAGAGTGTAATGGGCCTGGAGGAACTCAGGAGCTTTTGCTGGGTTTCCTGCAGGGGACTGGTGGCTTTTTACTCACTGTGTTTTGTACCTCCAGAGGACCACACATGGTTACATCTTGCTCTGGAAAATGTCATGATGTTGTTCAGCACCTTTTCAAGCTGCCCCAAACTCCTGTCCAGGCTTTATATTTTAATGCTAAATGAAACCCTCTTCCCCTTTTGCAAATTTCGTGTAGTTGTTGGTGCCACCCCCATACTGGGATAGAGAACACGTCTCCCCACTCCTTCCCCCAGTCTGGTAACATAACATCCTGGGGCTATGAGCCCCATCCTCTCCAAGAGGTGACAGCACCCAGGATGTCTGTGATTGGTTGATCCTCCATGTCAAGCAAGAGGCTCTGGTAGTGGTTTATTCTGGAGTTTGATTGCCACCTCTCTGGAGGCTAACAGATGATGCTCTCCAGGGCATGGGGGGCTATAATGGTTAGCTTCTGTCCCAACATTAATTAATGAGCATCTTTTATTAGAAGGGCTGCCGCTGCTATAGCACTTAAGCAATGGGGCCACCCGCTAGCCAATGGGTCCTGTTTTTTGGATAAATACGCTACTGGCTTTTTCCAAGATCCCAAAGACTGAGTGAGCACTCCCCGTGCTATTCCTTTTTTTTCTCGATATAGAGAGTGAAGGGTTTTCTACATCTGGGAGTGCTAAGGCCGGAGCAGATAGCAGCACCTTTTTTTGACATTATAGAACAGATTAATATTTTGGCCTCTAAGCCCATACAGGTCCACTATCATCACCTGGAGATGGAAGACCATGCTGCCAACATTTAAAAGGATGTTCTACCCTTCTCACAGGCTTATTTCTTAAGTTTATATTCCCACAGGTCTCTCTTTCTTACATTAAACTATAAGTAACAGCTCTGACGAACCATCTTCTGCCATTGCCATAAGGGTTCGTCCTCCATGGGCCCCTTCACTTGGGGGGGGGATGCACCCATGGAGTGAGGACGTTAGGCCATAATAACGGAGGATGCAGGATGGACTGCAGGAGGATGGATCCACGGATACCAAAACAGAAAACCTCTTAGTGACACGCTCTGGTGCATGGCGGTCGGCATGCTTCCCTTTTAAAGCCGTCTCCTCCAAAAATATGCCAAGGCCACCACGAAATCTTGTAAACATGCTCTCTCGAATCAGGAGATATTCAAAGGCTTGCTAGAGAAACAGAGCCTCTATCACCCCCTAAAACATTGGCCGGTAAGGTATGGTCAAATATTTTATATAAGAAAGGGGGAGAGGTCAGGGGCTAGAAGGAAGTTCTCCTTCAAAGTATAGCCTGACACTGAAAAGAAACAGCCCCCTGGGAGATATCCTGCCTGGGAGACATCCTGCAGCCATCTATCTCCCTGAGATATCCTGCAGCCATCTGTCTTCCGGCAACATCCTGAGGTTATCTCACTTTCTGAAGACATCCAGCAACTGCCGATAAGAGAGCTTTCCCATCCACAGCATATAAATTTCCATGTGAGAACAATAAAAGTTTGCAGCATGATCAGAACTCCAGTCTTGCTGTAATCTCTCGTGTCTCTTGTCCCTTCATTCCTCCCCAACTAAGTTTCTTGCCCACGTTGATGTGTCCCGCCGGCCGGGACAACTGACACTAACCCATACCCTACTACACTCTGACAACTAATTCTAATATGATGGAGAAAAATAACCCAAACAGAATAGAAATACAAGCAGTTCAGAGGAGGAATGGTGTATATTTGGACTTGCCTTTTGCATGATATAGGGTAGGTGTTATAAATCTAGTTAACAACACCTACTATCTTCCTAAGCTCCTGTTTTCTTCCTGAATTCTGGCCACTCTCCAGAATAGGCTCATGGTTTTGTGTCCACGATATGTACGACCTCCAAGCTCTGTGACATGGCTATGTACTGGATAGCTGAAGGGAATGCGAGCATCTCAGAAAACTCAGATATCAGTGTGACCAGGAAAGTCTCAGTGGAGAAACCCTGCTTTGGGCCTTTTGCTAACCTATTTGCCTGTTGCCATGAATGTCAGGAAGGTCTTTGCCTCAGGCCAGCCCTTTGTGAATCCTGAAGAAAACTGTTTTCAAATGGTAATAAATGGGCATCACCTGTGGCTCTTTGCTTAAATGCTTTGGAAAGGGATGTGTCTGAATCTGCCTCTTTGCCCTGTGTGAGGTAGTGGCTTAGATTCTCAGCACCAGTTGGATCTAAAGAAAAATCCAATGTGTGCATCCAAAACCAAAATGCAAAAAAGATCAGTCATGGTGTATGAAGTTTCTCACCTTCCTCTTTTAGGTTCCTGACCTCCATCAAGTGAGAATAGGGATCCTTTGGGACAAATGAGTTCTTTCATGCCCTGTAGAGATGATTGGGTTTTCTCATGACTCCAAATCACATGAAGAAACTATACCTGACAGTCAGTAGGCCTCAAATTGGAGAAGCAGAGCAGTATTAATGGCAGACCTATGTGATCAATCCTGGTTCACAGAAATGGTGTCCAGGCTACCCTGAGGTTAGGCAAATGAAGGGAAAGAGACCTTATTTTGGAAACTCTCTTTGGCTGTGCCATTCATGGAAACATCCAGCCAGAGGTTATGATGAATGTATATATGGAAGAAGATGAGGGCCTTGGTGGAGTGTTTTGGTTTTAATTGTGGTCATTTGTGTGGAGTTTGGAAGAGATGACTGGGTCCACCTGGGCTTGAACTCTGGTGTGATTCCCCTCAGAGACTGAGTTCAGTGACTGACCTCAGAGAAGTAATTGCTTTGGAAAGGGATTTGTCTTAATCAGGCTCTTGGCCCTGTGTGAGGCTGTGGCTTTGATTACCAGCACCGTATGGATCTAAAAATGATCCCATGTCTGCTTCCAAAACCAAAATGGCCAAAATTGCAGTCATTGTTGATGAAGTCTCTCGCCTTCCTTTGTAAGGTTCTGAAAGAATAAAAGAAATTGAAATTGAAACATAAAGAAACAGGTTCTGTAAAGTTTCCAGGCTGCACGCAGAACCTGAAATTCCTGTGGCAGTTAAGACAATTCCCGGAACTACCCATTAGATGTGTGTTGAAATCTTCCCTGACCACCTAGTTACTTAACAACCTCTTCCCAAAAACCGTGCAGCTAAGCACATATACATCTCAGGGCTTCAACCAATCAGTTTAAATGTATACCCCTTCTCAGGGCTGACCAATCACCCCCTGCCTGAACTGTTCCCAACAATGAATGTGCAAATCATGTTTTAGAGTTGTTATTTGATTTTCCCACAGTATACGGTGATTTGCTAAAGGAAGCTAGGATGTATGTTAAGTCCCTGCCCTCTCTAAAGAATGTATATAAAATCTGCTCATGTTGTTCTTGGGGCTCTTTGTTTTTTGCTCCTCTGAAGTGAGCTCTGAGCCCCAGCATGCTGGACCCCCAATAAACCCTTTTCTGTTTCATGAGAAATTCTCTTGGTGGTCTTTTCCTCCGACGTTCGGCCCACCTTTTCATCTGGAGGCCCTAGCTGAGAAATCCAGCAGTGACGAACAAAAGACCCCAATGGACTCCTTTCAGAGTAATTAAGGTGCCGCTTTCTGGTTTCGGGTTTCAGGTTAGGGCTTGGCAAAATGGCTGTCGGTGAAGAACATTAGCTCTCTGCGATGGTGGCTGACAGATGTGTCACAGAGTCACAGGCCACGTCCCTGGGGGAAACTCCAGAGGACTCGGGAAATTGAGGATTAGTAGATTCCTCAACTCGGTTATTTTTTGCTTCAGGATTCGGTTTTCCAGCCCATCAGGTTTTGCAGGCTACTCAGTTTTGTTCATTGTCAGGAACTCATGTTGAGTTTACTGTCTGTCTTTATTGTATAACCCATCAGGTTTGGCCAGTTACACTGTTCTAATCTTTTTCTTGGACTCATGTTAAACGTTTACTGTTTGTCTTTGTCTGTGTCACGTTTGTGTATTCACTGTCCCTGTTTGAGTAACTCCCATTATGGGACATTATGGGACAAAGCACTTCCATGCCTCTGTCCCTTAACCTTGATCATTGGACTGATGTTCGCTCAAGTACCAAGAATCTTTCTTTTTCAGTAAAATGCCGGATCTGGCAGACTCTCTGTGCTTCAGAATGGCCCATCCTAGGAGTCGGATGGCCCCGAGAAGAATCCTTCCACTTACCTCTAATCCTAAAAGTCAGAGATATTGTCTTTCACTGGGGCCACTTGGCCACCCAGATTAACAGCCATATACCCCTTCCCCCACGATCTTATCATTCCAACATTCTGCTCCTCCCCCTCTTCCCTCCATTCTGAGTCACAAGACTGGACACTCCTCTCTCTCCTTATCCTCTACCCTCGCTCCCCAACCCACAACATGTTCCAGATGACCCTCCCGCCGCTGACTCAGCCTCTCCGCCGCTAGAGGCAATTGGGCCAGACCCAAGCCCTCCAGGGGACTTCCCCGCAGCAGCAGCACACCCTGCTCCCCTGAAGGAAGCTGGGCCACCTAAAGGAACCCGCAGGAGATAAATAATATAAAACTAGGAAGCCCCAGTGATGCTCCCTCTCTGTCCCTACGGGCCCATGAACCGACCCAACTGGGACCCCAACACCTTTGAATGTAGGTAGCATCTGTCCACTTATCGCCGTTCTCTAATAGTGGGTCTCTGAGCGGCCGCCAGAGGGCCGACTAATTTGGCCAAGGTAAGAGAGATTATCCAAGGGCCTAATGAGTCTCCTTCTATGTTTCTGGAGAGAATTATGGAAGCATATAGGAAATATATTCCTTTTGATCCTCAGGCAGAAGACCAAAAGCCATCTGTTGCAATGGCCTTTATCGAGCAGACTGCCCTAGATATTAAGAGAAAGTTACAACGTCTAGATGGATTATAAGATATGACCTTAAGAGATTTAGTCAGAGAAGCTGAGAAAGTATATTATAAGAGAGAAACTGAGGAGGAAAGGGAATAGAGGAGAGAGAAGGAAAGGGAACAAAAGAAGGAGGAAAGAAGCAAATGGCAGAGTAAAGCATTGCCTAAGGTTCTGGTCACAGCAGCAAATAGGCCAGAAGTTAAAAAGCAGGGATACATAAAGGCATACCTGGGCCCACGCCAAAGGCTGCCGTTGGCCTCAAATCAATGTGTCCACTGTAATAAAAAAGAACACTGGGCCAAAGAGTGCCCCCAAAAGAAGCAGCCATGCCAGCCCGCCGTGCTGACTCTAGAAGAGGACTAGGAAATTCGGGGCTCAGATCCCCTCCCCCAGCTCAGAGTAACATTTGAAGTTGAGGGGAACACAGTGAACTTTGAAGTGATTACAGGAGCAGTATACTCAGCCCTTAAGACTTCACTGGCCCCCCTATCAATTAAATCGTCCCTAGTTCAAGGGGCTAATGGCAGTAGATATCAGGCTTGGACAACTAAGATGAATATGGACCTCGGAAAGGAAAAAGTCCACCACTCTTTCCTAGTAATCCCAGAATGCCCGGCCCCATTGATGGGCAGGAATATGCTTACCAAACTCTGGACTAGAATAACCTTTAAGCCTAATGGTCCCCAAGTGGGGGTTCTAAAGCCTGCAGTATTAACTCCCATAGTAACATCTTTGACTATGTCTGTAGAAGATGAACATCAACTCTTCGCGCCCCCTAGGACTGATCAAACAGGCAAACTACCCCAGAAATGGATAAAACATTATCCTAATGCCTGGGCAGAAACTGCTGGGTTAGGTCTAGCCATCAACAACCTCCAATAGTAGTAGAATTAAAAGCCTCTGCGTCTCCAATTAGTGTTAAACAATATCCTCTAAGCAAAGAAGCTAAGGATGGGATAAGGCCCCATATTCATAAATACCTGAGTCTGGGGGTCCTAAGGCCCTGTCAATCAGCCTGGAACACCCCCCGGTACCAGTAAGAAAGCCAGGAACTGGGGACTACTGTCCTGTTCAAGACCTAACAGAGATAAACAACAGAGTGCAGGACATTCACCCCACAGTACCCAATCCATATAATTTGCTTAGCACTCTGAATCCGGAGCAGAAATGGTACACTGTGCTGGACTTAAAAGATGCTTACTTCTGCTCGCCTCTACATAAGGACTGTCAGTTGCTGTTAGCTTTAGAGTGGATAGACCCAGAACCTGGAACATCTGGCAAACTAACCTGGACTAGACTCCCACAGGGGTTCAAAAAATCCCCCATTCTCTTTGATGAAGCCCTCCACAGAGACATCAATGACTTCAAAACTGCACACCCCAAAGTCACCCTACTCCAATAGTGGATGATCTTCTACTGGCAGCCAACACCAAGGAGACCTATGAGTCTGGGACCCAAGCACTATTATTCGAGCTTGCTCGGCTTGGATATATGGCTTCTGCCAAAAGGCCCAAACTTGTCAGCAAGAAGTAATCTTCCTGGGTTATTCTCTTAGGGGTTGCAAACGATGGCTCCCTGAGCCCAGAAAAAAAACTGTTTTGCAGATACTGCCCCCATCTAATAAGAGAAAACTCAGAGAGTTTCTTGGGACTGCCAGCTTTTGCAGGTTATGGATTCCTGGGTTCGCATCTCTGGCTGCCCCTTTTTACCCGCTGATAAAGGGGGATGCCCACTTACAATGGACCCCTGAGCACCAACAAGCTTTTGATAATGTCAAAAAAAGGTGCTGCTATCTGCTCCGGCCTTAGCACTCCCAGATGTAGAAAACCCTTCACTCTCTATATCGAGGAAAAAAAAGGAATAGCACGGGGAGTGCTCACTCAGTCTTTGGGATCTTGGAAAAAGCCAGTAGCGTATTTATCCAAAAAACAGGACCCATTGGCTAGCGGGTGGCCCCATTGCTTAAGTGCTATAGCAGCGGCAGCCCTTCTAATAAAAGATGCTCATTAATTAATGTTGGGACAGAAGCTAACCATTATAGCCCCCCATGCCCTGGAGAGCATCATCTGTTAGCCTCCAGAGAGGTGGCAATCAAACTCCAGAATAAACCACTACCAGAGCCTCTTGCTTGACAAAGACAGAATAACGCTGGGACCCCCTGCTCCACTCAACCCACCTACACTGCTGCCAGAAGAATCATCAGGACCCGTCACTCATGAGTGTCAACACATACTGGCAAGGAAACCAGTATACAACAAGACTTGAAGGATCAGCCACTGCCTCGCCTTGAAGTCGTATGGTTTACGGATGGCAGCAGCTTCCTCCAAGATGGTAAGCGGCGGGCTGGAGCAGCAGCAGTTAGCAAAACTGATTTCATCTGATACTCTGGTCTCCCAGAAGGGACATCAGTCCAAAAAGCAGAACTGATTGCCCTTATGAAAGCATTGGAACTAGCAAAAGGGAAAAGGGCCACCATATAAACTGATAGCCACTATGCATTTGCCACTGTTCATATGCTCGGGACTATTTAGCAACAATGCGGGCTATTAACCTCTGCCGGGAAAAAAATAAAAAATAAAGATGAGATCCTCCACCTTGGCTCAGCAGTGCTTGGCCATAAGGAACTAGCTATAGTGGACTGTCCCGGGCACCAGAAGAGAAACAACCCTGTGGCAGTTGGAAACAGAAGGGCAGATGAGGAAGCTTAATTGGCAGCCCTAAACGGAGTGACTCTGTTAACTTTTTCCACACCGGGGGGAACAAAAATCAGGAGACTTGGCCGCCCCGGAACGTTCAGGCAACTTATCATCTGAGGAGACAGATACAGAAATCTGGGACCCTACAGAGCCAAGTTTACAATTTCAAAAAGCCCACCTTTATGTCAAAGACGTACACCAGCTCAACCACTTAGGCTCAAAGAAGTTATAGGCACTCTTAAAGGACCGAAGAAAGGACTTATTATTGACTGACTCAAAGAGGAAAAAAATAGCTGAGCAGGTGACTAGAGCTTTTCAAGTCTTCCAATTAGTTAATACTTTCCCATCCAAGATTCCTGCAGGGAAGCGCATACGAGGAACCAGACCAGGACAATTCTGGGAAGTGGACTTTTCTGAAATTAAGCCAGCAAGGTATGGACTTAAATATCTCCTAGTCTTTGTAGATACTTTTTCAGGATGGGTCGAAGCCTTCCCCATGAAGAAAGAAACAGCTCAGATGGTGGTCAAAAAGATCCTAGAAGACAGTTTTCCAAGGTTCGGCCTGCCTAAGGTAATAGGGTCTGATAACGGACCGGCATCCGTGGCCCAGGTAAGTCAGGGATTTTCCAGGACCCTGGGGATTAATTGGAAGTTATATTGTGCTTATAGACCCCAGAGCTCAGGACAGGTAGAAACGATGAATAGAACCATCAAAGAGACTTAACAAAATTAATCTTGGAGACCGGCATAAAAAATTGGACTATGCTCCTACCTCATGTACTTTTTCGTGCAAGAAATACCCCTCCGCCGCTTTATGTAACCTCACCCCTTATGAAATTCTCTACGGTGCCCCTCCTCCATTAAGGGACCTAACCCCAACTCTGAGATTAATGATTCCTTTCACACACCCTTGCTAGACAGACTTAAAGCCCTTGAACAAACCCAGCACTCAGCGATACCTGTGGAAACAGTTGGCCACTGCTTATCATCCTGGAGACGAGGGAACTCCACATCGATATCAAGTGGGAGACTTCGTCTACATGAGACAGTATCGGGTGTCATCCCTGGAACTCTGCTGGAAAGGACCATACCAGGTGCTGCTTATAACACCTACAGTGGTGAAAGTGGATGGGATCACTTCCTGGATCCATGCCTCCCATCTCAATCCTGTGCCCTGTCCATACTCTGGCTGGAAACTGGAACAGACTGGTAACCCTCTCAAGTTGCATGTCTGTGGTGTGGGTAGGGCTATGGATTCTTCCCCTGACCAGCAGCAGTCCTAATCCCCATCAGCCTGTTCAGCAACAATGGCAAGTTAAAATCCTACTGGGCAAGTAGTGTGGTCTATTTCACATACAGCCCCCTTATGGACTTGGTGGCCATCTCTCCACCCGGACATTTGTCAGCTTGCCATAGGCCTCTCTGACTGGGATCTCCCTGACATAGTGGACCCCACACAGATCCCACTAAAGCCCAAACCAGGGCAACATAGACCAACTTACCCCATGAATTATTGATGTCATCTCCCCAGCTCAGGTGTAAACTAGCCAGTCTTGTTTATTAAGTGTGCCCAGCTGATTTCTGAAATCGCAAACAGGCCCAAACCTGTGGAGGACCCAGTGACTTTTATTGTAGATCTTGGGGTTGTGAACACACGGGAGCTACATTGTGAAACCCAAACTCCCCAGACAGTATGATTCGGTAGGATGAAATGACATCTGGATTGATCCCAATAAATGTGCCGCTATCCAAGTGGTGTCAATAACTTGCTGTGGAAAAAATAGTCTATGTTACCCCCTCAATATAACTTTCACTTCCAGAGGAAGGGGCTACCTCAGAACAACATGGCCTATGGGAAATACTTGGGGAATGTGATTCTATATTAATGGCCCTGGTAATGACTTTGGTCTCTGGTTCACCATCCGGCTTAAAAAGGAAGAAAATCCCATAGCAATAGGGCCCAATCCATTCAAGTCAGGAATTAAGCCTCCTAAACCTCCCATGCCTAGATCTACCAAAACCCCTCTACCATCTCATACTTCGCAGTTTCCGTCTTTGCCTACTTCCCCAGTCCAGAGTACAGCTGACTCCTCCCCCTGGGAACTAATTAAAGGAACCTTTATGGTACTGAACTCCACACAGTCAGAACTCCTTGCATTTCAGCCCAGGTATTTGACAGCTCTGTACATTATTGTGTAATGGTGCAGATACCCCCCAGGGTGCTCTATCATGATCCAGAATCCTTTGAAGGTCTACTAGGTGGACAAACAATCCGATTTTGCCGGGAGCCAGTGTCCCTTACTCTAGCCATCCTATTGGGGCTAGGAGCTGCTGCAGGAGTGGGTACAGGAACAGCTGATATGATCCATGGGTCTCAACAAAAGGCCTGATTAGAAACAGCAATAAATCAAGACTTGAAGACGTTAGAGACCTCCATCACAGTTTTGCAGGAATCCTTAACCTCTCTCTCTAAAGTTGTTTTACAGAACAGGTGAGGATTAGACCTCCATTTAATAAGGGAGGGGGGCCTCTGTGCTGTACTGAGAGAAAAATGCTGTTTTTATGCTGACCATACTGGAGTTGTAAAATAATCCATGAGTAAATTGAGAAAATGCCTTGAAGATCACCAGAGAGAAAGGGAGATTCAACAAGTGTGGTTTGAGTCATGGTTTACCTTGTCCCCCTGGTTAACTACACTCCTATCAGCCTTAGCTGGACCCCTGATCATGCTTATGGTGTTGATAACTGTGGGACCTTGTTTGCTTAACCTCATAGTTTCCTTTCTCCAGGCTCAGATTGGGCAGGTAAAACTCATGGTAATCAGACAGAAATACACTTCACTGGCAGAAATAGAATGTGACACCCCACAAAAATTATGATTCATTACTTTTAAAATTAAAAGTAGGCAGAAAAAGGAGAAATGAAAGAATTAAAGAAATTAAAATTGAAACGTAAAGAAACAGGTTTTGTAAAGTTTACAAGCTGTGCTCAGAACCTGAAATTCCTGTGTCACTGAAGACAATTCCCGGAACTGCCCATTAGATGTGTTGAAATCTTTCCTGACCACCTAGTTACTTAACAACCCCTTCCCAGAAACCGTGCATCTCAGCACGTATACATCTCAGGGCTTCAACCAATCAGTTTAAATGTATACCCCTTCTCAGGGCTGACCAATCACCCCCTGACCGAACTGTTCCCGCCAATGAATGTGCTAATCATGTTTTAGAGTTGTTATTTGATTTTCCCACAGTATATGATATTTGCTAAAGGAGGCTATGATGTATATAAAGTCCCTGCACTCTCTAAAGATTGTATATAATTTCTTCTCAAGTTGTTCTCGGGGCTCTTTGTTCTTTCCTCCTCTGAAGTGAGCTTTGAGCCCCAGCATGCTGGACCCCCAATAAACCATTTGCTGTGGCATGAGACAATAGGTGCTTGGGTTTTCTCATGTCTCCAAATCACATAAAGAATCTATACCTGACAGTCAGTAAGCCTCAAATTGGAGAAGCAGTGCAGTATTAGCGGCAGGGCTATTTGATCACTACTGATTCAAAGGAAGGGTGTTCAGGCCACCCAATGCCCTTCTGGACTTCAAATATTACCTAGATTTCTGTTTTCATACTTATATTTCACCAGTATATTCTTGTAAATATCGCAGGTTCCCAATACCATAATTCATCCTGCAGAATGATTCCTAAACCAAATCGAACCTGTTATTACCCTTAACCATGCAATATTTCCTCAATATAACTTAACAGAAGAACAAGGATATTGTTGGTCTTACAATACAGGAATGTAGGGGATCTTCCTCCTGCTGAGAACCTCAAAGTTCCGTGCAGAAATGATCCCTGAAGAAGATGTAGACACCTATGAAAGACCTGAGAGAGCAAAAGTCAACTTCCATGTAAAACAACCTGGTCAAAATGAAGGGATGTGTCTGAAAGCCTCTCTCTTCTTAATGTAGATTAAATCGACCAAACCAGGCCTGTGTGGAGAGCTGTTCCCGGGTGCCTATGGTTGAAATACCATTCTATCTTGTGAAAGTGTCACAGGAAGTATGGGCAGCCTCCATCTCATGGGACCCTTGGAAGCAACTGTTAGGAAAAAGTGGTTGCCAACCCAGTGACCTCATTCAGTTCGTGAAGGAAGTGACCTATCACACTTCCTTGGTGATGGAACTCTCTGAACTCGGGATCCAGGAAGCCAGGCACCCAGAGCCAGTCCCAGTCCCAGTCCCAGTGGTCTCATTTGTTTGGATTTACCAAGGACAGAGTCAGTCTTTCTTAGTACCTACTGAAGTGAGAATGGCCAAATGCCAGGAGAGCTCTGAAGAGGGGCCTTTTCTGAGAAAGCAGGTAGTGGCTCAACCATGGCTCCTGACAACTTCACAGAGTTGGCAAAGAAGTCCAGGTCTGAGATAGGACAGGCCATTTTGGTGGAACATAGTATGGCTCACCAGTCAGAGGACACTCAGGATACTCACAGACATACTTGGGGGAAGGAGATTCCGTTGTGGGTGTTTGTGTGAGTTTGTGGTTTTGTCTCATGTTCTGAGAATAGGTAGGAAAGGCGGTTTGTTTGTTTAGACTGGAATGTTTCTAGAAAGTCGTTTGACAACACGAGTGTTTCTATGCCTGTGTATCCCACTGAATCCGTTTTTGTAGACATTTGAAAAGAGAATTCATCAATGGTTGTGTCCTGTCTAGTAGAAAGCTTCCCAGCATTCATCTTGCCAAATTAAAGAATAAAGAGCTGCTTGCCTTATGGATGGGCAACACCTATTATCTTCTTAAGTTCCTCTTTTCTTCCTGAATACTGGCCACTCTCCAGAATAGCCTCATGGTATTATTTCCAACATATGTACCACCTCCAAGCTCTGTGACATGATCATGTACTGGATAGCTGAAGGGAATGAGAGCATCTCAGAAAACTCAGATATCAGTGCGACTAGTAAAGTCTCAGTGGAGAAATACTACTTTGGACTTTTGCTTACCTATTGTTCTGTTGTCCTGAATGTCAGGAACGTGTTTGCCTCAGGCCACCCCTGTGTGAAACCTGAAGAAATCAGTTTTCAAATGGAAAAGTATGGGCGTCACCTGTGGCTCTTTGCTTAATTGCTTTGGAAATTGATGTGGCTGAATCAGCCTCTTTGCCCTCTGTGAGGCAGTGGCTTAGATTCTCAGTACCTGATGGATCTAAAGAAAGTTTCCAAGTGTGCATCCAAAACCAAAATGGCCAAAAGAGCAGTCATTGTGGATGAAGTCTCTCGCCTTCCTCTGTAGGCTTCCTGACCTCCATCAAGTGAGAATAGGGATCCGTTGCGTCAAACCAGTTCTTCAAAGCTCTGTAGAGGCTAGCCAATAGGTGCTTGGGTTTTCTCAGGACACCAATTCACATAAAGAATCTATACCAGTCAGTTGGCCTCAAACTGGAGAAGCAGAGCAGTATTAAAGAAGGGCTATTTGATCACTCTTGGTTCACAGGAATGGTGTCTAGTCCACTCTGACTTTAGGCAAATGAGGGGCAAGGGAGCTTATTTTGGACACTGTCTTGGGCTGCGCCCGTCATGGAAACCTCTAGCTAGAGGTTATTCAGAGTGTCTATGTTGAAGAAGATGAGGGCCATGTGGGAGTTTTTTGGTTTTAATTGTGGTCAATTGTTGGTGGTTAGAAGAGAATCCTGGGTCCACCTGGGCTGGAATTCTGGTGCGATTCCCCTTAAAGACTGAGTTCTGGAACTGACCTCAGAGAAGTATTGCCATTAATTGTGTTGGGATTTTAGGCGGCCATGCATGAGAGTCGCCATTGGAAACTGAGATCTAAGCCTGGGGTGGCTATTCACCAAGCACTGTCAATCTCAGCCAGGACATCACATGATTTTATTCTGAAAGACTTGGCAGCCATTGTTGACAGTCAAAACACACATGGACCTCACATTGTAGACCTCAATGGGCCTGGCTTCATGTGGCCTTTTGGCCACTCTTTGGGAAGACTTGCCTCTGAAAATTCTCCAGAGTTTTCCTTGAAATGTGCTTCCTAAAAATTTAATGGTTCCTGAATGAATTGAAACCCACAGTTTCTACAACTTCATCCTTGAAAAATGTCTAAATAAATACCATGAAATTTTTGAAATTTCCACGACCAGGTGGCACTGGAGAACCTTTGGATGTCCTGTTGCTGATCAAGAGTGTACCAGACAGTGCCTTCCTTGACTGGGTTTCATGAAAATGGTGTAGAACAGAGCTGCCAGTATGGTGGATCCTGCTGAGTAGTGGGCCCAGAGCTGTGGTGTGCAGTTGTGTGATAAAACATCTGTGGTGGGGTCATGTGGATCTTACTTTGGCTTCCAAATGCTTGTGACTGACATGGTGCAGCCAGCATACCTTTGTATTTTAAGCCATCTTGTTAGATGGAGAGTTTTCAGGGCAATGTTCAGAATCAAGTTGCTACAGTCAAGGGGGCAAGCAATGTGGCGTAGAAGCCTGGTTGGTGCATTCTCCTGCAGACCCTTACCCACCACACGTGACAGAACTCCCTCCAGCACTGTGTCCCAGTGGAACTCCTTGTATTTTGTGAAGCAAATACCAAACTCCCAGTGCAGCAACAAGAAACACAACAAAATTGGAGAATGACCAAATGGCTTCACAGTCTACACGGAAAGATTCTTAGACCCCAGTGGCCACAGTAAACCCACAAAGAGAGAATTCAGCACTGCTACCTCATGTTCATTGGAAAATAAGAAACCATGTCCTCCATGTAACAGATGCATACACAGCTTTGATGGTCTCACTAAAAAGGAAGCTAAAGCTCCTGAAAACAACATATATTCCAAGTGTACAACCTCAAAGACAGTTTCCCAGATGTCTTGAGGCCTGCACACTTCCATGTTTGTGGAGTTTTTACAGTCTCCATTACTTTTGGAAACTCCTCTACCACCTCCAGTGTTGTGAACTCCAGAGCATTTTCCATTCCAGATATGTATTCCTAGATTTTCTAACTCTTCTCCTCTAATTGTATCTTACTTGGGGCTAAGGTAATGTCAAGGCATTGTTCTGGATGAGAGTGGGAAGATTTTTTTGTAGCACATATTTGCATACACATTGGATTCATTTTCCAATTATTCATTCAAAATACTGAATCCCTCATAGTAACCCACTCCCTACTAGACTCTGACTACAAATCCTATTATGATGGATAAAAATAGACCAAACCAAATTGAAATACAAGTAGTTCAGAGGATGCAAGGTTAACATTTGGACGTTCCTTTTGCATTATATATGGTAGGAGTTTTAAATCTAGTCATTTTTTTGTTGAAACACTTCTCCATGTGTTTTTAAAGTTAACAAATATGTGAATTCATGTCTCCATTTCTCTGTAGCCTATTCAGCACATATATTTTTATATGCACATATAGAATCCTACCTGGTACCACACGTACATTCTTGTGAGGTGGCTCACTTGGCAGATACAAATTGTGAGAAGAGATCACTCCTGTTAAACACTGTTGAAACTGAAAATTCAACCTATGAGTGAGTATCCTAGCTGAACAACATTATACATAAATTCATGTTCAGTAAAATGAATATTTTTAGATCTGTGGATGATATATATTTCATGGTGAATTTCATTTGGCTTGTATATTAATACTTTTTAATTTCTGTGTGTGTATTTATATATATATATATATATATATATATATATATATATATATATATATATATATATATATATATACACTCTCCAGAGTTTTCAAAATATGAAATAAATGTATCTTATTATGTACTCCCTAAATTCATTAATATTTAAGTGCGTATTTATAATCAACTTTTCATAAGATTATTCTATGACATATTCATCCTCCTGAAATACGTATTTGTTTCCTAGTACTGAAAACTAAGTTAAGTGAATTGTGCATACATATCCTAATATTTTTACACTAATTGACCCAGGTTAATATAAATGCAAGTAGATTTCTATAGGACATGATGTGTATTTTGACGTTCATTTTTTTTCAACACTTGTACATTACTATTTCCTCAGTTTATGCACATCATAAGATATATATTTCATCCACAAGTTCACAAATTTAAAGGCTTTTGTTTCACTTTCAATCACTTCCTGCTTCAGAACACATGTATTCCTCCAGGTTACATGACTGGTCTTTTCATGAGACTTCTTTCCAAACACATTATTTTCGATTTCCACAATTACTTTTGAAGCAAAACTCACACATTATTCATGATAAACCATAACCCTAATATTACCATTAGATGTATAACTGGTTTGAATGAATGGATATATATCAATATAAGGTTTCCTGTATATTTTCAGATATCAATTTGAACCATTATTTAAGTTGGAACCAGTTATATTATTTATTCACAGTATGGTCTATTCATGCATTATTTCTATATTCATAGACACAGTGTACACCTATTTGTATTCAAAATACTAATTTACACGTCTTCAAAATACTGTTCCTAGAAATGGTGAAAGAAATACTCATGTCACCTGATCTACATATACATTTTATCACAGTAAGATTCTGGAAACAAAAAGCAAATGTCACACTTATGATTGTACTAAAGCCTAAATGGAAATTGAACATGGATTACTAAAATCATCCATGTCCAGTTTGCCTATTGCTCTCAAATGTGGATCCTATTGGTGACTACATATTTGTTTCTTCCTAAGATTATATATTCAACCTCAAACCTGTTGAAAATGTCTAATCCTATTACTCACCTTATACTTTGCCTGATTTCCTAATGTCTCTATTGATATATATTTTCCCCAGTTCATCATTGTGACTGCCTCTTAACATGTGCTGACATTTACATTCACTCTCTACATGAAACCCTATTGCTAAAGACCATTTTGTGCAAATCCTATACTCACTCATCTTTCTAAAACTACCGTCTATCTTTCTAATCCTACCGACTATCCCTTTTTGACTGCATGTTCTCTTCGACATTCAATCATCCAAGGTACAATATCCTATACCATTGTATATTGATTTATCTGAGACATCTGTGCAGAAATTAATTCAAAGCTAAGTATCCCAATCAAGGGCCCAATGCCCTTCTGGGCATCAAATCTTACCTAGATTTCTGTTTTCATACCTATATTTCAACTGTATATTTTGTAAATATCACATGTTCCCATTACCATTATTCATCCTGCAGAATTATTCCTAACCCAATCGAACATGTTGTTAACCCTAACCATACACTGTTCCCTCAATCTAACTTTACAGAAGATCAGGGAGAGAGTTGGTCTTCCAATACTGGATTGTAGGGTATCTTCCACCTGATGAGAACCTCAAAGGTCCATGCAGAAATGATACATGGAGAAGAAGGCAGCTATGAAGGACCTGAGAGAGCAAAAGCCATTTTAATGTTAAACAACCGGGTCAGGATGAAGAGATGTATCTGAATCAGCCTTTCTCTTCTTAATATAGAGAAGATGGACCAAACCAGGCCTGTGAGAAGAGCTGTTCCCGGGTGCCTATTGTTGATATACCATTCTAACTTGTGAAACTGTCACAGAAAGTAGGGGCAGTCTCCATCTCCTGGGACCCTTACAAGCAAATATCAGTACACACTTCCTTGGTGATGGAACACTCTGAACTTGGGATCCAGGAAGCCAGGCACCCAGAGTAAGTCCCAGTCCCAGTCCCAGTGGTCTCAATTGTTTGGATTTACCAAGGACAGAGTCAGTCTTTGTTGGTACCTACTGAAGTGATAATGGCCAAATGCCAGGAGACCTCTGAAGAGGAGCCTTTTCTGAGAAAGCAGGTAGTGGCTCAACCATGGCTCCTGACAACTTCACAGAGTTGGCGAAGGAGACCAGATCTGAGACAGAACAGGCCATTTTGGGGGAACATAGTATGGACCACCAGTCAGAGGACACTCAATATATTCACCAACATACTTGGGGGAAGGAGGTGCCATTGTGGGTGTTGGTGTGAGTTTGTGGTTTTGTCTCTTTTCTGAGAATAGGTAGGAAAGACTGTTTGTTTGTTTGGACTGGAATGTTTCTAGAAAGTCGTTTGACAACGCAAGTGTTTCTGTCTGTGCATTCCACTGTATCTGTGGTTGTAGACATTTGAAAAGCGAATGCATCAATGGTTGTGGCCTGTCTAGTAGAAAGCTTCCCAACATTCATACTGCACAATTTAAGAATGGAGAGAGGCTTGCCTTATGGATGGGCAACACCTACTATCTTCCTAAGTTCTTGTTTTCTTCCTGAATACTGGCCACTCTCCAGAATAGCCTCATGGTTTGGTTTCCAAGATATGTACCACCTCCAAGCTCTGTGACATGGCCATGAACTGGATAGCTGAAGAGAATAGAAGCATCTCAGAAAACTCACATATCAGTGTGACCATTAAAGTCTCAGTGGAAAAACACTGCACTGGGCCTTTTGCTTACCTATTGTTCTGTTTTCCTAAATGTCAGGAAGATCTTTGCCTCAGGAAACCCCTTTGTGAAGCCAGAAAAAAAGAGTTTTCAAATGGAAATGAATGGGCATCACCTGTGGCTCTTTGCTTAATTGCTTTGGAAAGAGATGTGGCTGAATCAGCCTCTTTGCCCTGTGTGAGGCAGTGGCTTAGATTCTCAGCACCTGATGGATCTAAAGAAAGTTTCCAAGTGTGCATGCAAAACGAAAATGGCCAAAAGAGCAGTCATTGTGGATGAAGTCTCTCGCCTTCCTCTGTAAGCTTCCTGACCTCCATCACGTGAGAATAGGGATCCTTTGTGTCAAATCAGTTCTTCAAAGCCCTACAGAGGCTAGCACATAAGGGCTTGTGTTTTCTCATGACACCAATTCACATAAAGAATATATACCAGACAGTCAGTAGGCCTCAAATTAGAGAAGCAGAGCAGTATTAAGAGCAGGACTATTTGATCACTATTGGTTAACAGGAAGGGAGTCCAGGCCACCCTGACTTTAGGCAAATGAGGGGCAAGGGAGTTCATTTGGAAAACTGTCTTGGGTTGTGCCCCTCATGGAAACCTCCAGCCAGAGGTTATGAAGAGTGTCTATGTGGAAGAAGATGAGGGCCATTTGGGAGTGTTTTGGTTTTAATTGTGGTCATTTGTTTGGTGGTTGGAAGAGATGCCTAGGTCCACCTGGGCTTGAACTCTGGTGTGATTCCCCTTACAGATTGAGTTCAGGAACTGACCTCAGAGAAGTATTGCCATGAATTGTGTTGGGATTTTAGGAGACCACGCATGAGAGTTGCCTTTGGAAACTGAGATCAATGCCCAGGGTGGCTTTTCACAGAGCATTGTCAATCTCTGCCAGGGCATCACATTATTTTATACTGAAAGACTTGGCAGCCATCGTTGACAGTCAAAACACACATGGGCCTCACGTTGTAGACCTCAATGGGCCTGGCTTCATGTGTCTTTTTGGCCACTCTTTGGGAAGCCTTGCCTCTGAGAATTCTCCAGAGTTTCCTTGAAATGTGCTTCCTCAAACATTAATGGTTCCTGAATGAATTGAAACCCACAATTTCTCCAACTTCATCCTTGAAAAATGGCTAGATAAATACCATGAAATTTTTGAAATTTTCATGACCAGGTGGCACTGGAGAACCTTTCAATGTCCTCTTGCTGATGAAGTGTGTACCAGACAGTGCCTTGATTGACTAGGTTTCATGAAAATGATGTAGAACAGAGATACCAGTATGTTGGAGCCTGCTGAGTAGTGGGCCCAGAGCTGTGGTGTGCAGGTGTGTGATAAAACATCTGTGGTCGGGCCATGTGTATCTGCCATTGACTTCCAAATGGCTTGTGGCTGACATTGTGCAGCCAGGAATCACTTATATGTCTGATAACTCTCCATATAAGGCATCTTGTTATATGGAGATGTTTCAGGACAATGTTCAGAATCAGGTGCAATGGTCAAGGGGACAAGCTATGTGGGATAGAAGCCTGGTTGATGCATTCTCCTGCAGACCCTGACCCATCTCATGTGAAAGAACTCCCTCCAGCACTGTGTCCCAGCTGAATTCCTTGTATTTTGTGAAGCAAATAACAAATTCCCAGTGCAGCAGCAAGAAACACCACGAAAAGTGGAGGATGACCAAATTGCTTCACAGTCCACACGGGGAGTCACTTAGCCTTCAGTGGCGACAGTTTACCTACAAAGAGTGAATTCAGCACTGCTGCCTCATGTCCTTTGAAAAACAAGAAACCATGTCCTCCAGGTCACATAGATGCAGATCCAGCTTTGATGGTCTCATTAGAAAGAAAGCTAAAGCTCCTGACAACAACATATATGTCAAGTGCCCATCGTCAGAGGCAGTTTCTAAGGAAGTCTTCAGGCTGGCAGAGCTCCATGTTTGATAGCATTTACCTATTAGACCAGGATGCAAGAAAAGACCACTGACTCCAATTAAAATCAAGTTAAAGCAAGCTTATATTTTCCACTGCCCAGGTGGCCTCTCCCTCACAAAACAGTGGGAACAAGACAGCCACCCAAATTTCCTACAGCCCAGGTTTATAACCCAGAATTTTACACTACAGGGGGGTTAAAATATCAGAACTTTGACAAGCATCAAACTAATCGTAGTTTATATATATATATATATATATATATATATATATATATATATATATATATATATATATATATATTTGCTGGCCCGAACATCAGAATTTATGAAGACCATTAGAGCCTCAGAGAGGGTAATTGTCTGGCCAGGGAAGGCCAGTGTTTATGAGGTGTCAATAAAGTTTCATAGAGGGCTGTTCCTGGTCAAAGAGCCAGGCATGGGTGAGTTCAAGGCCACGGGCAGGCATTGCAAGCAGGTTCAGAATTTGGTGTAATTTATAGTTAAGCCAAAATTTTCTTTTCATGGCTTTGTGGCAAGATGGATCCCAATTTTAATAAAAGATCAGGTTGGGTCTATCATTCCCCCCTTTTCTAATGTGTCCCTTTCAAATCTTTGATAGGGTAGGGGAAGAGCACTGAGGGAATTTTAATACCTCACGTAACAGTCTCCATATTTTTTGAACTCACACAAAACCAGTCTCCCTGATTTTACCTGACTTAATTAATTACTTAAAATGAAAGTCTATTTATTTTTGGCTCCATTGTTGTAAGAAGAGTGGCGTCACTCATTTTGGCTTCTTCTGAGCTGAGAGAGGGTGACATGAGGGGGCACAGCATGAGGGACATGAGTTGCCTTTTAGAAGTCAGTTCGGTTTGAAGTCTGGTTGTGGTAGAACAGTTTGTAAAGTCATCTGGGGATGGGTTCTTCTATGAGAGAAACAAAAACCATGAGTACTGAATAAATGTTGCAGCAGCTGAAACAAGTCACTGTATAGATGTCCCCTCATCTGTCTTCAATATCCCCAGTTATCAGGATTTTCAACTTAATATTTAACTTTTAGTGTCACAGTTGTCCCACCCCATAAGATACAGTTTAATAATTTAATGTCATCTGATCTTGCAAATTCCTTTTACTAGTATGACCTCTGTGTGTAATAGAGAAACCTTTAATTCTGTTAGTCAGGGCTGGATAATCATACTAGCAAACACCAAGCCTACCTGTGTAGGTTAGGAATATCTGTAGGCCTTAAACAAAAAACTTCTGCCTCTGGTAGCTCCTCTTGATAGTCTCTTTTTATTCTCATCAGGCATTCCTCTCTGAGAATCCTTCCTTGTAGCCTCCAGTCTTACTTATTTTGGGAGGCTACCATAAAGTGTATACGTTAAAATATTATTATAACTATTATTTTTTAAAATGCCCAGGAATGGCTGTATTTTGGGTTTATCTGTCTTTGCTAAGAGTTTAAGATGAAGCAGTAAAACTGACTTTTGTTTCTATCTATTGTTAACAGTCAGCTGAGATTTTATGGGAGTCATTTCTGGGGAAACTTGAGAGCAGCTTCTCAGTTCTGCTAGTGCCATTTGCGCTAGGTGATTCCAGGTCTTGCTTGACCATGTGGCTTCTCTCAGAAGCATCAGGAATATCTCCCTTCTCTGATGACTCTCTTCTTCGTAGAAAATGCACTGATTGGCTTTCTGTTCTCCAGTGGCCTCATTAATCTTCCTGATCAGGAGTTTATGTGGCTGAGAGTTGCAAAGTTCTTTAGAGAAGTCTCCTGTTCCCTGGATAAAAACTGACTCAGAGGGCAAGAGCCAAAATTTGTTTTATTGTCCCTTTTCATTTAAATTAAATTTTAAATCCTAATCTTAAACATCCAGCAAATAAATTTTAACAGCCTTATATTAAGAGTACTGTGCTTTAATGTCTATAATTTAAAATTATTTATCTTTTTATTATTTGGGATCTGTATTTTTCTGTCTTGTAGGTGATGCCTTATTATCTTAAATTAACCAATGTTGTGTTCAAAAGCAACTCTTTTGTAAAACACTAACAGGGAATCTTTAGTTAACTTATAAGGAAATTACAAAATAAAATTAACAAGAGTAAAAATACTTAGTTCGTGTAATAGCTACCCTGAATTTTTGGCTGAGTTATAAATTATATCCCCTTTTTGAGATCCTAGTAATCTTGACAGAAAAAAAAAAAAAACTTCTGAACGTAACTTTAAATTAAATAACATCTGACCTACTGCTTTCGTAGTTATTCTCACATGTTGTAAGATGAGACACAGAGCCTTATCTCAGGTAAGGCAGGGCTCTATATAAATCTTAAGTCTTTTAGTTCTAAAGCTGATCTTTTTTTTTTAAATATCATCTTACACAGTTTACATAAATTGTTTGAGGTCACATGAACATTAGCTAACACCATATGATATCACATTTAAAACATGAATTAAAGAAAGGCTGAAAGTTTTTAACCTTTACATAGATTAGGCGCTCATTAACTTAAAAATATATTTAAATTTTTCCCCAATGTAAAAAGTAACATAAAACTTTACATATCTTATTGATAACAAGTAAATAAATCCCCAATATATATATATTTTTTTACCATACAACTTCAGAACACCAGCTTGATGTAATGCTCTTTTAAAGTTTCTACCTTACAGACTTGTATACCTGGAAGATATGAGCACATTAATAGCATCACAATGACATTGATGTTTTTACATTAACCAAATTTAGCTTTTAAAGAAATTCCAGTACAGTGCTCTAAAATAACAGTTCTTATTTAATCAGTTGTTTAATTTTTATGGTTGCTTGCTCTAGAAAAATAAAAAAAAAACACAATATTATGGGTAAACTTTTGTTTTCTGAAATTTGTGTCGCTTTATCACATGACTGATTTTTACAATCTTATACAGACTTTAGAACAAACTTATACAGACCTTACTAAATCAATCAGATATCTAATAAAAGTACTCATGAATGAGTAATCCCATATCAAATTTACTTCACTTATTTATCAAAATATTAGAGAAATGTATTGAACAGTGTAAACCATTTTTTTGTTAAAGGAAAAGTCCTAGAACCAAGGCATATTAGACATTTTATAGACATTAATATTTTATTAGATTTTTGAGCAGCTAGAAAAACTTGTAAGCTTAAATTTAAAGACACTTATTGTTATTTGTTTATCCAAATTTAAAGTGAACCATTTAACTCACGTGAATTAAAGATCTTCGAATCCACTTTTTAAAATTTGTTTTTATGAGTGCTTTTTTTTAATGATCGCTCCTTATATATGTTAATTTGTATATCATATATATGATATACGAACATATAGATATATGGACATACAACACATAACAAAAGTGTGCACAAATAATAATAGTAAGGCCTTGTAGCTTTTCACAGGTGAAATCTCCATTGTAATGTTTCAGAACTCCACTGTTGGTCAAAGATAGAACTGATGAGAAAAATATTAACCTAGTTCTCTAGGATCAAAATAATGAGCTCAAAAAAAATACAGAATCTAAGGAAAAAAATGAGAGTCCTAGAAAAAATGACTGGCCAGTAATTAGTAAATACCATACGATTTACCTTTTTTTTTCCCACTTAGACATCAGATCAGTCTCCTACTGAGCTTGCAGACTTCTTTCATTTACATTTCAACATAAGTCCTGGCTGAGTTCTGGATGGAGCTGGACAAAACTGCTATTCTGAGCGGACACCTCAGGCCTAAGGCACTTTAACCATAATTTTCAGGTGAGGATGTTGAAAATTATGATACAATTTTAAGATACAATTCAAAATTTTATACCTTAACATCTTGTTTTGTCAACAGATACCATACTATGATTTACTATCCTTGTCCAAATTAATGCACTGACACACTGTGACATTTTCCCAGGCTACCCAATTAAAAATTGGTGAAAAAAAAGACTAAATGATTGGGAAGTTACTTGCCAACTTGGAAGTAGAATTCTTTAGTTTTCCATTTTAAGTATTTAAGTTCTCTGGCATGAATTATCCGAAATCATAAACTAAAAAATTACCTAAACCCGACTTTTAACTGCAAGATTGAGCAATGCTACAAAAACCCATCCAGATACCATATTGTTACAATAAAACATCATCATTTAGACACACATTCAGCTAAGATAATTCCCAAGAAACAATTTATAATATCAACACATTATTGCACATGTCTTAAATGGCCAGAAACAAAGACAAAAGACAGACAGAAAGGAGCTCCAGACTATGGCTGACAGGACAGAAGCCTTTAAAACAGCAGATAAGAGAAAAATCTCCTACACCAGTGGCATGATAGATGTCCCCACAAGGGCATCAGATGTTTTCACAGAGGGGCAACATGAAATGTAATATCAAAGGTCTCCATGGTGACTTTACTGCATTTAGTGTCTCCTTTTTCTTTTTCTCTTTTTTAAGAAAACAGAGGTGGCATAATACTTACAGTGCAGGGAAGGAAGGAGGGAATTTACTGAAGCAACAGGACTTCGGCAGCTGCTGGGAGTCCCTCAGTCCCGTCTTTTACTTACAGGATTAGCTCCTCTGGTTTGGTTCCACCCCAAGCACGCTGAATCTCCTAACATTTCAGTATTCAGCTCTCAAAAACTCCGGGGTCGGGGGGGTATCAAAATTCGTAACTTAAATTTCGGTTCTGGACCTTGAAGCCAATTAATACCAATTTAATATAAGGACAGGATTTGAGAAAAAGTAAAAGGGAGGTTTACTGCTTTGCTAACAAAGGATAAAAACAGGGGACTCTGTCCAAAGTTGTGACTCTCTTGATCTGGAGGGACAAGGGGTTTTAAAGGAGCTTCACTTGTTAACCTGGGAGATACTCAGTTATTAGGTCTCCAGCAGGCATTGCCCTCTGCAGTGGGTGTGCTCCAGACAGCCAGCTAGGGGCTTCTCTCATCCTGCTTAACAAAGGGGCATATAGTGCATCACATTTCTTTAAAACACAGTCCAAAGGGGTGACAGGCTTACATGCTTTATTACCCATTTTCACGTCCAATATCCTTAAGTTTTTACCACAGAAATCACATAACAAAACGCACAAAAACAAACAAATAAAAAACATTTAGAACACAGAACAAAACACAAAAAAAAACAGAAACTCGGCGAATAAACAGAAAACCAGAGGAGCAATGCAGCGTCTTGCTAAAGCTCCGGGGTAGGAGCTCCTGCGTGCCAGTCGGCACCTCTCTACACTTTCAGAGGTATTCCCTACAGAAAAGAACAGAGGAAAGAAGGATTCCTATTACTGTCCCGGACAGGAGTAAATGTGAGCCTTCCCAGGCCACCTCTCTGTCATCAGAAGAGTACTCCCTTAACCGGATATCAGATGTTATAAAGGCGCCTCTTACCTATGAAGGCCTCCTCCACCAGGTGCTTGATAATAGTTTTAGTGCGATGGTTCACTGCAGTGATCCACGGACTGAAGGCTCATTCCAAGGCCTTGGAACTTGTCTCTCCAGCCTGGAGTCCTGGAGGATAGGCCAGTTTCAGAATTTCCAGCAGTCTGGCTTTGTGATCTGGTCGGGTCATGTTGCTGGGGAACTCCAAAATGTTAGTCCAGGACACAAGAAAAGACCACTGACTCCAATTAAAATCAAATTAAGGCAAGCTTAATATTTCAACCAGCCAGGCTGCCTCTCCCTCTCAAAATGGCGGGAACAAGACAGCAACCCCACCTTTCCTACAGCCCAGCTTTATAGCCCAGAAAGTTACACAAAAGGGGGGTTACAGAAAACAGAACTTTGACAAGCATCACACTAATTGTAGTTTACATTTGATTTTCTGGTCCCAGCATCAGAAATTATGAGGACCATTAGAGCCTCAGAGAGGGTCATTGTCTGGCCAGGGAAGGCGAATATTTATGAGGTGTCATTAAAGTTTCAGAGAGGGCTGTTATCTGGTCAGAGAGCCAGGCATGGGTGAGTTCAAAACATGGTCAGGCATTCTAAGCAGGTTCAGAATTTGCAGTAATTTATAGTAAAGCAAAAATTATCTTTTCATGGCTTTGTGGCAAGATGGCTCACAATTTTAATGAAAGATCATGTTGGGTGATCAACCCTGTCCCCTACTTTTGGAAAATCCTCTACCACCTCCAAGGTTGTGAACTCCTGAGCATTTTCCATTCCAGATATGTATTCACAGAATTTCTAACTCTTCTTCTCTAATTGCGTCTTACTTGGGGCGAAGTTAATGTCAAGCCATTGTTCTGGATGAGAGTGGGAAGAATATTGTGCTGCACATAATTGCATACACATTGGATTCACTTTCCAATTTTCCAATTGAAATACTGAATTCCTGACAATAACCCATACCCTTCTAGACGCTAACTACAAATACTAATATGATGGAGAAAAATAACCCAAACGGAATTGAAATACAAGCAGTTCAGAGGAGGCATGGTGTATATTGGACTTGCCTTTTGCAAGATAAAAGGTAGGTGTTATAAATCTAGTCATTTTTTAATTGAAATAGTTTTAAATGTGTATTAAAGTTAACAAATATGTGAATTCCTATCTCCCTTTCGCTGTAACCTATTCAGCACATTAATTTTTATATACACATATAGAATCCTACCTGATATCACACGTACATTTTTGTGAGGTGCCTGACATTGCAGATACAAATTGTGAGAAGAGATTACTCCACCTAAATGCTGTTGGAACTGAAAATTCAAGCTAATGGTGAGCTTCCTAGTTGAATAACATTATACATAAATCCATGTTCAGTAAAATGAATATTTTTGGATCTGTGGATGATATATATTTCATGGTGAAATTCGATTGGCATATATAATTCTACTTTTGAATGTCTTTGTTTGTGTGTGTGTGTGTGTGTGTGTATATATATATATATATATATATATATATATATATATATATATACAAAATAAATCTCCAGATTTTTCAAAATATGAAATATATGTGTCTTATATACACTCCCTAAATTCATTCATGTTCATGTATGTGGATTAATAATCAACTTTTCACAAGATTATTCTCAGAAATATTCATCCACCTGAAATACATATTTGTTTCCTAGTACTGAAAACTAACTTCAGTGAAAGGTGCAAACAAATCCTAGTATTTCTACATTAACTGACCTAGTTTAACATCAATGCTAGTAGATTCCTATGGGACATGATGTGTATTTTGACATTAATTATTATTCAACACTGGTACATTACTATTTCTTCAGTTTATGCACATCATAGGATATATATTTCATCCACTACTTAGCAAATTTATAGGCATTTGTTTCACTTTCAATCACTTCTTGCTCCAGAACACATGTATTTCCCTACGTTTCTTGACTGGTATTTTCATGAGACTTTTTTCAAATATATTATTTTCAATTTCCATGATCAATTTTTAAGCAAAACTCACACATCCTTCATGATAAAACATAACCCTAAGATGACCATTAGATATATAACTGGTTGGAATGATTGATTGTGCATCTTTATAACATTTCTTATATATTTTCAGATATCCATTCAATCCATTATTTAAAGTGGATCCAGTTATATTATTTATTCCTAGTATGGTCTATTCATGCGTTATTGCTATATTCATAGACAGAGGGAATACCTATTTGTACCCCAATTCAAATTTATATGTCTTCAAAATATTGCTCCTGGAAATGGTGGAAGAAATACTCATGTCACGTGATATACATATACATTTTATCACAGAAATATTCTGGACACAAAAAGCAAAGGTCACACTTTCAATTGTACCAAAGCCTAAATGGAAAGTGAGCATGGATTACTAAAAACATCTATGTCCAGGTTGCCTAATGCTCTCAAATGTCAATCCTATTGGTGACTACATATTTGTTTCTTCCTAAGATTATATATTCAACCTCAAGCCTGTTGAAAATGTGTAATCCTATCACTCACTTTGTACTTTGCTTGATTTCCTAATGTCTTTATTGATATCTACTTTCCCTCATATTTTCCCCAGTTCATCATTGTGACTGACTCTTCACATGTGCTGACATTAACACTCACTCTCTAACCGAAACCCTATTGCTAAAGAACTTTTTGTCCAAATCCTATTCTCACTCTTCATTCTAAACCTAACGACTACCTTCCTCATCGTACTGAATATCGCTTTTTGACTGGATGTTCTCTTCAACATTCAATCATCCAAGGTACAAGGTCCTATGCCATTGTATATTGATTTATCTGAGACAACTGTGCAGCACATAACTCAAAGCTAAGTATACCACTTAAGGGTCCAATTCCCTTCTGGGCTTCAAATCTTTCCTAATTTTCTGCTTTCATACTTATATTTCACCTATATACTCTTGTAAATATCGAAGGTTGCCAATACCATTATTCATCCCGCAAAATGATTCCTAACCCAAATCAAACATGTTATTAACCCTAAACATACACTGTTCCATCAATATAACTTACAGAAGAGCAGGGACAGAGTTGGTCTTACAATATAGGAATGTAGGTGATCTTCCACCTTCTGAGAACCTCAAAGATCCATGGAGAAATGATCCTTGGAGAAGATTTATGCAGCTATGTTGGACCTGAGAGAGCAATAGAAATCTTCCATGGCAAACAACCTGGTCAGGATGAATTGATGGGTCTAAGTCAGCCTCTCTTTTCTTATTGTAAAGAAGTTGGAAGAAACCAGGCCTGTGTGGAGAGCTGTACCTGGGTGCCTAAGGTTGATATTCCATTCTAACTTCTGAATGTGTCAGAGGATGTTGGGGCAGCCTCCATCTCATGGGACCCTTGGAAGCAACTGTTAGGACAAAGTGGTTTTCAAGGCAGTGACCTCATTCAGTTCCTGAAGGAAGTGACCTCTCCTCACTTCCTTGGTGATTGAATTCTCTGAACTTGGGATCCAGGAAGCCAGGCACCCAGAGCCAGTCCCAGTTCTAGTCCCATTGGGCTAACTTGTTTGCTTTTTCCAAGGACAGAGTCAGTCTTTCTTGGTACCTACTGATGTGAGGATGGCCAATTGCCAGCAGAGCTCTGAAGAGGCACCTTCCCTGAGAAAGCAGGTAGTGGCTCACCGCTGTCTCCTGACAACTTCACATAGTTGGCCAAGGAGACCAGATCTGAGAGAGGACAGGCCATTTCGGGGGAACATAATATGGCCCACCAGTCAGAAGACACTCTGGATAGTCACAGACCTACTTGGGGGAAGGAGGTGGCTTTGCCGTTGTGGGTGTGAGTTTGTGGTTTTTTTCTCATGTTCTGAGAATAGGTAGGAAAGGCGTTTTTTCTGGTGTGGAGTGGACTGTTTCTAGTAAGTCCTTTGACATTGTGAGGGTTTCTATGTCTGTGTATCCCACTGTATCCGTGGTTGTAGACATTAGAAAAGAGAATGCATCAATGGATTTGTTTTCTCTAGTAGAAAGCTTCCCCACATTAATACTGCCCAATAGATTAATGGACTTCACTTTGCCTTATGGATGGGCAACACCTACTGTCTTCTTAAGTTACTGTTTTCTTCGTGAATTCTGGCCACTCTACAGAATACGCTCATGGTTTTGTGTCCCAGATATGTAACACCACAAGGCTCTGTGACATGGCCATGTACTGGATAGCTGAAGAGATTGAGAGCATCTCAGAAAACTCAGATATCAGTGTGACCAGTAAAGTCTCAGTGAAGAAACCCTTCTTGGGCCATTTGCTTACTTGTGTTTCAATTACCCTGAATGTCAGGAAGGTCTTTGCCTCATGCCAACCCTTTGTGAAGCCTGAAGAAAACTGTTTTCATATGGAAATTAATGGGCTTCACCTGTGGCTCTTTGCTTAATTGCTTTGGAATGGGATGTGTCTGAATCAGTCTCTGGTCCTTGTGTGAGGCTGTGACTTAGATTCTCAGCACCCAATGGATCTAAAGAAAAATCCCATGTGCTTCCCAAACCGAAATGGCCAAAAGAGAAGTCATTGTGGATGAATTTTTTTGCCTTCTTGTTTTAGGTTCCTGACCTCCATTAAGGGAGAATAGGGATTCTTTGGATTAAATGAGTTCTTCAAATCCCTGCAGAGGCTTGCCCATATGTGCTTGGGTTTTCTCATGACTCCAAATCACATAAAGAATCTATACCTCACAGCCAGTAGGCCTCAAATTGGAGAAGCGGAACACTTTAACAGCAGGAATATTTGATCACTCCAGGTTCACAGGAGGAGTGTCCAGGCCACCATGATTTTAGGCAAATGAGGGGCAAGTGAGCTTATTTTGGACACTTTCTTAGGCTGTGCCCCTCATAGAAATCTCCAGCCAGAGGTTATGATGAGTGTCTATATGGAAGAAGATGAGGGCCCTGTGGGAGTGTTTTGATTTTAATTGTGGTCATTTTTGTGGTGGTTGGAAGGAATGACTGGTTCCACCTGGGCTTCAACTCTGGCGTGATTCCCCTTAGATACTGAGTTCTGGAATTGAACTCAGAGAAGTATTGCCATGAATTGTGTTGGGATTTTAGAAGGCCATGCATGAGACTCACTCATGGAAACTGAGATCTAGGCCCAGGGTGTCTTTCCACAAAACAATGGTAACCTCAGCCAGGATATCACATGATTTTATTCTGAAAGATTGGCAGGTATAGTTGAGAGTCAAAACACACATGGACCTCACATTGTAGGCCTCAATTTGCCTGGCTTCATGTGACCTTTTGGCAACTCTTGAGAAGCCTTGCCTGTGAGTGTTCTCCAGAGCTTTCATTGAAATGAGCTTTCTCAACACTTATTGGTTCCTGAATGATTTGAAACCCACAGTGCCTCCAACTTAATCTTTGAAAAATGGCTAGATAAATACCATGAAATTTTTTAAATTTCCATGACCAGGTGGCACTGGAGAATCTTTGGAAGTCCTGTGGTTGATCATATGTATACCAGAGAATGCCTTGTTTTACTGGGTTTTATGAAAATGGTGTTGAACAGAGATGCCAGTAATTTGTATCCTGCTGATTAGTGGGCCTAGAGCAGTGGTGGGCAGGTGTGTGATAAAACACCATGGTGGGGCCATGTGGATTGGCCATTGGCTTCCAAATGGATTATGACTGACATAGTGCAGAAATCAGACACTTATATGTAAAGGCATTTTTTATATGGAGAGGTTTCAGGGCAATGTTCAGAATCAGTTTACTATGGTTATTGGGGCAAGCTGTGTGGGATAGAAGCCTGGTTGGTGCATTCTCCTGCAGACCCTGACCCACCACACGTGACAGAACTCCCTTCAGCACTGTATCCTAGTAGAACTCCTTGTATTTGGTGAAGCAAATACCAAATTCCCAGTGCAGAAGCAAGAAACACCACGAAAAGTGGAGGATGACCAAATGTCTTCACAGTCCACACGAGGAGACACTTAGCCTCCAGTGGCCACAGTTTACATACAAAGAGAGAATTCACCACTGCTGCCTCATGGTCTTTGGAATATAAGAAACCATGACTTCCAGGTCACATAGATGCAGACCCATTTTGATGGTCTCACTACAAAGGAAGTTAAAGCTCATGACAACAACATATATTTCAAGTGCCCAACCTCAGAGGCAGTTTTCCAAGAAGACTTAGGCCAGCAGAGCTCCATGTTTGTGGAGTGTTTACACTGTTCTTTACTTTTGGAAACTCCTCTACCACCACCAAGGTTGTGAACTGCCGAGCATATTCCATTCCAGATATGTATTCACAGATTTTCACACTTTTCTACTCTAATTGTGTCTTACTTGGGCCAAGGTAATATCAAGGCATTGTTCTGAATGTGAGTGGGAAGATTTTTGTGTAGCACATATTTACATACACATTCGATTCATTTTTCAATTTTCTATTTGAAATACTGAAGCCCTGAAACTAACACATACCCTACTATACTCTGACTAATAATTCTAATATGATGGTGAAAAATAACCCAAACAGAATAGAAATACAAGCAGTTCAGAGGAGGCATGGTGTATTGTTACAATTGCCTTTTGCATTATATAGTGTAGGAGTTATAAATCTAGTCATTTTTTTGTTGAAATAGTTCTACATGTGTTTTTAAAATTAACAAATATGTGAATTCCTGTCTCCCTTTCTCTGTAGCCAATTCAGCACATGTATTTTTATATGCACATATAGAATTCTACCTGGTACCACACGTACATACTTGTGAGGTAACTGAATTGGCAGATGCAAATTGTGAGAAAGGATAACTCCTCCTAAATGCTGTTGGAACTGAAAATTCAACCTATGGGTGAGCTTCCTAGTTGAATAACATTATACATTAATCCATGTTCAGTAAAATGAATATTTTTTCGATCTGTGGATTATATATATTTCATGATGAATTTCGATTGGCATATATATTGCTACTTTTTTTCTTTTATTGGTTGCTCAAAACATTAAAAATCTCTTGACATATAATATTTCATACATTAGATTCAAGTGGCTTATGAACTCCCATTTTTAGCCCAAATAGAGATTACAGAATCACATCGATTACACATCCACATTTTTACATAATGCCCTATTAGCTACTGTTGTATTCTGCTACCTTTCCTATACTCTACTATCTCCCCTCCCCTTCCTTCCGATCTTCTCTTTTTTCCCCATCTACTGTAATTTATTTCACTCCATGTTTATTTTCCCATTCCACTCACAACAATATGTAATTTTGTGTAACAATGAGGGTCTCCCTCCATTACCATGCAATTTCCCTTTTCTCTCACTTACCCTCCCACCTCATGTCTCTGTTTAAAGTTAATCTTTTCTTCCTGCTATTGCTCCCTGCTCTGTTCTTAGTTGCTCTCATTATATCAAAGAAGACATTTGGTATTTATTTTTTAGGGATTGGCTATCTTCACTAAGCATAATCTGCTCCAGTGCCATCCATTTTTCTGCAAATTTTATGATTTTGTCATTTGTTAGTGCTGCGTAATACTCCATAGTGTATAAATGCCACATTTTTTTATCCATTCATCTATTGAAGGGCATCTGGGTTGGATCCACAGTGTATCAATTGTGAATTGTACTGCTATGAAAATCCATGTGGTAGTATCCCTGTATTACTCTCTTTTAAGGTCTTCAGGGAATAGTCAGAGAAGGGCAATAGCTGAGTCAAATTGTGGTTCCATTCACAGCTTTCCCAGGAATCTCCATACTGCTTTCCAAATTGGCCACACCAGTTTACAGTCCCACCAGCAATGTACAAGAGTATCTTTTACCCCACATCCTTTCCAGCACTTGTTGTTGTTTGACTTCATTTTGGCTACCAATTTACTGGAGTGAGATGGTATCTTAGGGTGATATTGATTTGAATTTCTCTGACTGCTAGAAATGGTGAGCATTTTATTATGTACTTGATGAATGATTGTATGTCCTCCTCTGAGAAGTGTCTGTTCAAGTCCTTGACCCATTTGTTTATTGGGTTATTTGTTATCTTATTGTCTAATTTTTTGAGTTCTTTGTATATTCTGGATATTAGGGCTCTATCTGAAGTGTGAGGAGTAAAAATTTGTTCCCATGATGTATGCTCCTTATTTACCTCTCTTATTCTTTCTCTTGCTGATAAAAAACTTTTCAGTTTAAGTAGTCCCATTTGTTGATTCTTGTTATTAACTCTTGTGCTATGGATGTCATATAAAGGAATTTGGAGCCCGACCCCATAATATGTAGATCAGAGCCAACTTTTTCTTCTATCAGACACAGAGTCTTTGATTTGATATCTAGCACCTTGATCCACTATGAGTTAACTTTTGTGCATGGCGAGAGAAAGGAATTCAATTTCATTTTGTTGCACATGGATTTCCATTTTTCCCAACACCATTTGTTGAAGATACTATATTTCCTCCATTGCATGCTTTTAGCTCCTTTATCAAATATAAAATAGTTGTAGCTTTTTGGATTAATCTCTGTGTCCTCCATTCTGTACCATTGGTCCACCCGCCTGTTTTGGTACCAGTACCATGCTGGTTTTTTTTTTAATTAATTTTATTGTAGGTTGTTCAAAACATTTCATAGTTCTTGATATATCATATTTCACACTTTGATTCAAGTGGGATATGAGCTCCCATTTTTACCCCATATACAGATTGCAGAATCACATCAATTGCACAACCATTGATTTACATATTGCCATTCTGGTGACTGTTGTATTCTGTTGCCTTTCCTATCCTCTACTATCCCCCTCCCCCCTCCTCTCCCCTCTTCTCTCTCTACCTCCTCTACTGTAATTCATTTCTCCCCCTTATATTTTTCCTCCTTTCCCCTCACTTCCTCTTGTATGTAATTTTGTATACCCCTGAGGGTCTCCTTCCATTTACATGCAATTTTCCTTCTCTCTCCCTTTCCCTCCCACCTCTCATCCCTGTTTAATGTTAATCTTCTTCTCATGCTCTTCGTCCCTACTCTGTTCTTAGTTACTCTCCTTATATCAAAGAAGATATTTGGCATTTGTTTTTAAGGGATTGGCTAGCTTCACTTAGCATAACCTGCTCTAATGCCATCCATTTCCCTCCAAATTCTATGATTTTGTCATTTCTTAATGCAGAGTAATATTCCATTGTGTATAAATGCCACATTTTTTTATCCATTCTTTTATTGAAGGACATCTATGTTGGTTCCACAGTTTTGCTATTGTGAATTGTGCTGCTATGAACATGGATGTAGCAGTGGCCCTATAGTGTGCTCTTTTTAGGTCTTTAGGGAATAGACCGAGAAGGGGAATAGCTGGATCAAATAGTGGTTCCATCCCGAGCTTTCCAAGAAATCTCCATACTGCTTTCCAAATTGGGCGCACCAATTTGCAGTCCCACCAGTAATGTACAAGAGTACACTTTTCCCGACATCCTTGCCAGCACTTGTTGTTGTTTGACTTCCTAATGGCTGCCAATCTTACTGGAGTGAGATGGTATCTTAGGGTGGTTTTTATTTGCATTTCTCTGACTGCTAGAGATGGTGAGCATTTTTTCATATACTTCTTGATTGATTGTATGTCCTCCTCTGAGAAATTTCTGTTCAGGTCCTTGGCCCATTTGTTGATTGGGTTATTTGTTATCTCATTGTCTAATTTTTTTAGTTCTTTGTATATTCTGGATATTAGGGCTCTGTCTGAAGTGTGAGGAGTAAAGATTTGTTCCCAGGACGTAGGCTACCTATTTACCTCTCTTATTGTTTCTTTTGCTGAGAAAATAACTTTTTAGTTTGAGTAAGTCCCATTTGTTGGTTCTAGTTATTAACTGTTGTGCTATGGGTGTCCTATTTAGGAATTTGGATCCCGACCCCACAGTATGTAGATCATAGCCAACTTTTTCTTCTATCAGACGCCATGTCTCTGATTTGATATCACGTTCCTTGATCCACTTTGAGTTAACTTTTGTGCATGGTGAGAGAAAGGGATTCAGTTTCATTTTGTTGCATATGGATTTCCAGTTTTCCCAACACCATTTGTTGAAGATGCTAGCCTTCTTCCATTGCATGCTTTTAGCCCCTTTATCGAATATAAGATAGTTGTAGTTTTGTGGATTGGATTCTGTGTCCTCTATTCTGTACCATTGGTCCACCCGCCTGTTTTGGTACCAGTACCATGCTGTTTTTGTTTCTATTGCTCTGTAGTATAGTTTGAAGTCTGGTATAGCTATACCGACTGATTCACACTTCCTGCTTAGCAATGTTTTTGCTATTCTGGGTCTTTTATTTTTCCATATGAATTTCATGATTGCTTTCTCTATTTCTACAAGAAATGCCATTGGGATTTTGATTGGCATTGCATTAAACCTATTGAGAACTTTTGTTAATATCGCCATTTTGATGATGTTAATTCTACCTATCCATGAACAGGGTATATTTTTCCATCTTTTAAGATCTTCTTCAATTCTCTCTTTAGGGTTCTGTAGTATTCATTGTATAAGTCTTACACCTCTTTTGTTAGGTTGATTCCCAAGTACTTTATTTTTTCTGAGGATATTGTGAATGGGGTGGTTGTCCTCATATATATTTTAGAGGATTTGTCGCTGATATACAGGAATGCCTTTGATTTATGCGTGTTGATTTTATATCCTGCCACTTTGCTGAATTCATTTATTAGCTCTAATAGTTTCTTTGTAGACCCTTTTGGGTCTGCTAGGGTATCGAATCATGTAATCTGCAAATAGTGATAATTTGAGTTCTTCTTTTCCTATTTTTATGCCTTTAATTTCTTTTGTCTGTCTAATTGCACTGGCCAGTGATTCGAGAACTATGTTGAACAGAAGTGGTGAGAGAGGGCATGCCTGTCTTGTACCAGATTTTAGAGGGAATGCCTTCAGTTTTTCTCCATTCAGAATGATGCTAGGCTGAGGCTTAGCATAGATTTCTTTTACAATATTGAGGTATGTTCCTGTTATCCCTAGTTTTTCTAGAGTTTTGAACATAAAGGGATGCTGTACTTTGTCGAATGCTTTTTCCGCATCTATCGAGATGATCATATGGTTCTTATATTTAAGCCTATTGATGTGGTGAATAACATTTATTGATTTTCGTATATTGAACCAACCTTGCATCCCAGGGATAAATCCTACCTGATCATGGTGCACAATTTTTTTGATATGTTTTTGTATCCGGTTCGCGAGAAGTTTATTGAGCATTTTTGCATCTAGGTTCATTAGAGATATTGGTCTGTAGTTTTCTTTCTTTGGAGTGTCTTTGTCTGGTTTAGGAATCAGGGTGATGTTGGACTCATAGAATGAATTTGGAAGTTCTCCCTGTTTTTCATTTTCCTGAAATAGCTTGAAAAGTATTGGTATTAGTTCCTCTTTAAAGGTTTTGTAAAACTCTGCTGTATACCCATCCGGTCCTGGGCTTTTCTTAGTTGGTAGTCTTTTGATGGTTTCTTTATTTCCTCAGTTGATATTCATCTGTTTAGGTTGTCAATATCCTCCTAACTCAATCTGGGCAAATCATATGACTTAAGAAATTTATCGATGCCTTCACTATCTTCTAATTTATTGGAGTATAAGGATTCAAAATAATTTCTGATAATCTTCTGTATTTCTGAAGTGTCTGTTGTGATATTGCCTTTTTCATCCCATATGCGAGTAATTTGAGTTCTCTCTCTTCTTCTCTTCATTAGCGTGGCTAAGGGTCTGTCAATTTTATTTATTTTTTCAAAGAACCAACTTTTAGTTTTGTCAATTTTTTCAATTGTTTCTTTTGTTTCAATTTCATTAATTTTTGCTCTGATTTTAATTATTTCTTGTCTTCTACTTTTTTGCTGTTGTTTTGCTCTCCTTTTTCTAGGACATTGAGTTGAAGTATTAGATCATTTATTTGTTGGTTTTTTTTTTTTTTAAGGAATGAACTCCAAGCAATAAATTTTCCTCTTAGAACTGCTTTCAATGTGTCCCATAGATTCCGATATGTTGTGTCTGTGTTTTCATTTATCTCTAAGAATTTTTTAATATCCTCCTTGATGTCTTCTATAACCCATTTATCATTCAGTAACCTATTTTTCATTCTCCAATTGATGCATGATTTTTCCTTACTTCTTTTATCGTTGATTTTCAATTTCATTTCATTATGTTCAGATAAGATGCATGGTATTATCTCTACTCCTTTATATTGTCTAAGAGTTGCCCTGTGACATAATATATGATCTATTTTTGAGAAGGATCCAAGTGCTGCTGAGAAAAAAGTGTAACTGCTTGATCTTGGGTGGTATATTCTATATATGTCAATTAAGTCTAGGTTATTAATTATGTTATTGAGTTCTATAGATTCCTTATTCAACTTTTCTTTGTAAGATCTATCCAGTGGTGAGAGAGGTGTGTTGAAGTCTCCCATAATTATTGTATGGTGGTCTATTAGACTCTTGAACTTGAGAAGAGTTTGTTTGATGAACATAGCTGCACCATTGTTTGGGGCATATATATTTATGATTGTGATGTCTTGTTGGTGTATGGTTCCCTTGAGCTGTATGTAGTGTCCCTCTTCATCCCTTTTGATTAACTTTGGCTTGAAATCTATTTTATTTGATATGAGTATGGACACTCGTGCTTGTTTGCGAAGTCCATAAGAGTGATATGATTTTTCCCAACCTTTCACCTTCAGTCTATGTATGTCTTTTCCTATCAAATGCATCTCCTGAAGGCAGCATATTGTTGGGTCTTGTTTTGTGATCCATTCTACTAGCCTGTGTCTCTTAATTCGTGAGTTTAAGCCATTAACATTTAGGGTTATTATTGAGATATGGGTTGTTCTTCCAGTCATATTGGTTTATTTATGTTACTAAACATGGTTTGTTTTCCTCTTTGATTATTCCCCCTCTTTACTGTACTCCCTCCCGCTGTTGGTTTTCATTGTTATTTTCCATTTCCTATTCCTGCAATGTTTTGCCGAGGATGTTTTGAAGAGATGGTTTTCTAGCTGCAAATTCTTTTCACTTTTGTTTATCATGGAAGGTTTTAATTTCATCTTCCATACTGAAGCTTAATTTTGCTGGATACACAATTCTTGGTTGGAACCCATTTTCTTTCAGTGTTTCAAATATGTTATTCCAGGATCTTCTAGCTTTCAGAGTCTGTGTTGAAAGATTAGCTGTTATCCTGATTGGTTTACCCCTAAATGTAATCTGCTTCCTTTCTCTTGTAGCTTTTAAAATTCTCTCTTTATTCTGTATGTTGGGCATCTTCATTATAATGTGTCTAGGTGTGGATCTCTTATGATTTTGCACATTCGGCATCCCGTAGGCTTCTAGGATATGGGATTCTGTCTCATTCTTCAAGTCTGGGAAGTTTTCTCGTATTATTTCATTGAATAGATTGCTCATTCCTTTTGTTTGGAACTCTATACCTTCCTGTATCCCAATGACTCTTAAGTTTGGTCTCTTTATGTTATCCCATATTTCTTGAATGTTTTGCTCATGGTTTCTTAACAGCTTTGCTGAGCTGTCTATGTTCTTCTCCAGTTGAAATACTTTGTCTTCATTTTCTGATGTTCTATCTTCTAAGTGTTCTACTCTGCTGGTAGTATTCTCAATTGAGTTTTTAATTTGGTTTATTGTTTCCTGCATTTCCAGGATTTCTGTTTGTTTGTTTTTTATAACCTTGATCTCCCTGTATAATTGATCTTTTGCTTCTTGTATTTGTTTATGTAATTCATTTTCGAAGTGCTCGAAGTGGTCTTTCATTGTCTGATTATGCTGTCTAATGTCTTCATTGAGACTCCAGATAATCTGAAGCATGTATATCCTGAATTCTTTATCTGACATTCCATCTGCTGCAGATATTACCTCTTCTAAAGTTGAGTTGACCTGCATTGCTTGTGGTCCTTTCTTTCCTTGTCTTTTCATACTGATCGCGTTTCTTTCTGCTTGGTGAAACTGTTGTGTGATTGATTTTCCCCCTATATATTTATATTGCTCTTGTATAGTTGCAAAGTCTTCCTCGCAGGCTTTGGCGGTGGTTCTGCCCCCCTCCAATTGGGGCAATGTGCCTACTACGCCGGCAGGCTGCTGTGCCTCTACTTTCGGTGGGCCTGTTCTTTCGGTGGTCACAGGTTCGCCTACCTTGCAGGCGTGAGCAGCGACTCTGCACCTCCGCTGGCCGCTAGGCCTGTTCTGTCTGTCGTTTGCAGGTCTGTCTACCTAACAGGTGCTGGTGGCGGCTCTGCCCCTCCCCCAACCGGGGTGATGTGTCAGACGGCCACTGGGCCTGTTTTGTCAGTGGTCACGGTATCACCTACCTTGCAGGTGGGTGGGGCAGCTGTGCCCCTCTGCAGGTTTCTCGGCCTGACCTGCCGGTGGGTCGCAGGTCATTCATTTTTTAGTTCTAGTAGTTTTTGTACACCTTTTTGTGTCTTCTATGTATAGAATAATGTCACCCGAAAATAGTGATAATTTGCGTTCTTATTTTCCTATTTTTATGCCTTTTATTTCTTTAGTATGTCTAATTGCTCTGGCCAGTGTTTCGAGAACTATATGGAATAGAAGTGGTGAGAGAGGGCATCCCTGTCTTGTTCCAGATTTTAGAAGAAATGCCTTCAATTTTTCTCCATTCATAATGATGCTAGCCTGAGGCTTAGCATAGATAGCTTTTACAATGTCGAGGTAACTTCCTGTTATCCCTATTTTTTCTAATGTTTTGAACATAAAGGGATGCTGTACTTTGTCAAATGCTTTTTTTGCTTCTATCGAGATGATCATATGGTTCTTATCTTTAAGTCTATTGATGTGGTGAATAACATTTATTGATTTCCGTATATTGAACCATCCTTGCATCCCAGCTATGAATCCTACTTGATCATGGTGCATAATTTTTTTGATGTGCCTTTGTATTCGATTCACCAGAGTTTTATTGAGGATTTTTGCATGTAGGTTCATCAGATATATTGGTCTGTAGTTTTCTTTCTTTGAGGTGTCTTTTTCTGATTTCGGAATCAGCGTGATGTTGACCTCATAGAATGAATTTGGAAGAGCTCCCTCTTTTTCTCTATGCTGAAATAACTTGAAAAGTATTGGTATTAAATCTTCTTTAAATGTTTTGTAAAACTCCGCTGTATAGCCATCCGTTCCTGGGCTTTTCTTGGTTTGTAGTCTTTTGATTGCTTCTTCTGTTTCATCCATTGACATTGGTCTGTTTAAATAGTGTGTATCCTTCTGACTCAGTCTGGGAATATCATATGACTTAAGAAATTTATCGATGTCTTCACTATATTCTATTTTATTGGAATATAGGTTTTCTAAATAATTTCTAATTGTCTTCTGTATTTCGGAAGCATCTGTTGTAATATTGCCTTTTTCATCCCATATGTTAGTAATTTGAGTTCTCTCTCTTCTTCTCTTCATGAGCATGCCTAAGGGTCTGTCGAACATATTTATTTTTTCGAAGAACCACCTTTTAGTTTTGTTAATTTTTTCAATAGTTTCTTTTGTTTCAATTTCGTTGATTTCTGCTCTGATTTTAATTATTTCTTGCTTTCTGCTACATTTTTTGTTGTTTTGCTCTTCCTTTTCTAGGGCTTGGAGTTGAAGTGTGAGCTCATTTATTTGTTCGTTTTTACTTTTTTTCAGGAATGACCTCCAGAAGATGAATTTCCCTCTTAAAACTGCTTTCATTGTGTCCCATAGATTCTGATATATTGCGTCTGTATTTTCATGTATCTCTAAGAATTTTTTGATTTCCTCCTTTATATCTTCTGTAACCCACTGATCATTCAGTAACATATTGTTCATTTTCCATGTGATGTAGGATTTTTCCTTCCTTTTTTTATCATTGGTTTCCAGTTTCATTCCATTATGATCAGAAAAAATTCATGGTATTATCTCAACCCCTGTATATTTACTGAGGGTTGCCCTATGACATAATATATGGTCTATTTTTGAGAAGGATCCACGTGCTACTGAGAAAAAAGTATATCCACTTGATGATGATTGATATATTCGATATATGTCAGTTAAGTCTAGGTTATTGATTGTGATATTGAGTTCTATAGTTTCTTTATTCACTTTTGTTTGGAGAATCTGTCCAATGGTGAGAGAGGTGTGTTGAAGTCACCCATAATTATTGTGTTGTGGTCTATTTCATTCTGGAACTTGAGGTGAATTTGTATTTTGAACATTGCAGCACCATTATTTGGTGCATAAATATTGATAATTTTTATGTCTTGTTGATGAATGGTTCCTTTTAACAGTATATAATGTCCTTTCTTATCCCTTTTGATTAAATTAGTCTTGAAGTCGATTTTATTCGATATGAGCATGGCCACCCCTGCTTGCTTATGGGGAGCGTTGCATGGTATATTTTTTCCAAAACTTGCACCTTCAGCCTGTGTATGTCTTTTCCATTCAGATGTGTCTCCTGGAGGCAACATATTGTTGGATTCATTTTCAATCCAAGTTACCAGCCTATGTCGCGTTATTGGAGAGTTTAAGCCATTAACATTTAGAGTCACTATTGATATATGGTTTGTACTGCCGCTCATGATTGATGATTCATCTTTTTTTTTAATTTAGTTTGTTTCTCCATGATTAGCTTTTCCCCCACCCTCAGTCATTACTGAGGCACTTCCCACTGATTGTTTTGGTTGTTGATTTTCATTTCTTCTTCGTGTATTGTTTTGCTCAAGATGCTTTGCAATGCTGGTTTTCTGGCTACAAATTCTTTTACCTTTTGTTGATCATGAAATATTTTTATTTCATCGTCATACCTGCAGCTTAATTTTGCTGGATACAGAATTCTTGGTTGGCATTCATTGTCTTTCAGTGTTTGAAATACGTTGTTCCAGGATCTTCTCGCTTTCAGCGACTGTGATGAAAAATCCATTCTCAACCTTATTGGTTTACCCCTTAATGTAATCTGCCTCCTTTCTCTTAGAGCTTTTAATATTTTCTCTTTGTTTTGTACATTGGATATCTTCATAACAATGTGTCTTGGTGTTGGTATACTGTGATTTTGTGTGTTCCGTGTCCTGTAAGCATGTCCAATTTGTATATCCATTTACTTTGTATTTCTGGAAATATTTCTGTAATTATTTCATTCAATAGATTACTAATTCCCTTGGTTTTAATATGTGTACCTATCCAGATGACTCATTAATTTTTTTTTATGTTATCCCATATCTCTTGGATGTTTTACTCATGATTTTTTACCAGCCTTTCTGTGTTGGCTAGATTCATTTCAAGATGATATATTTTGTCTTCATTATCTGACATTCTGTCTTCTACTTGCTCCACAGTGTTAGTGATACTCTCAATTGACTTTTTAATTTGGTTTATCGTTTCCTTCATTTCTAGAATTATTGTTTGATTTTTTATAATCTCTATCTCCTGATAAAGATGCATAACTTCTTCTTTTATCTGTTTATGTAATTCATTTTCAATGTGTTCTTTCACTGTTTGGATTTGCTGTCTCGTATCCTCTTTAAGTTTCAATTCCATCTGTCTAAGGTATTCCTTGAGTTCTTTATATGACCATTTTTCTGATGACTATAGGTCCTCCTGAATATTTTGGCTGTCCTTCGTTGTTTGTACTTATTTTCTTCCTTGATTTTTTGTGCTGCTCATGTTACTTCTTGCTCTGTTTGACTGTTGAGATACTGCTTACTCTTATAAATTTATTTGATGCTTGGAGGAAAAGATATTAGAAGGAAAGGGAAGAAGTCACTAAAGAGAATGAGAGTAGGCAGGTAGAATTCGAGGAAGGGGAAATCAGAAAATTGAAAAGAAATGATAAGACAAAAGAAAAAATAGAAAAGAAAGAAAGAAAGAAAAAAATTTAAAAATAATGATCATTTAAAAGATGTAAATTAAAGTTTAAAATAATAATAATAATAAAATAAAAATATTTAAAAAATGAAAACATATTAAAAAGTTAAAGTACAACAACAAAAAATATGAATTTACATAAAGAATCTAAACCCCACACTCAGTAGGCCTCAAGTTGGAGAAGTAGAGCATTATTAACGCCAGGCCTATTTTTTCACTTCTGTTTCACAGGAAGGCAGTCCAGGTAACCCTGATGTTAGGCAAATGAGGGGCAAGGGAGCTTATTTTGGACACGGACGTGGGCTGTGTACCTCATGGAAACCTCCAGCCGGAGGTTATGATGAGTGTCTACATGGAAGAAGATGAGGGCCATGTTGGGGTGTTTTGGTTTTAACTGTGAACATTTGTATGGCGGTAGGAAGAGATGACTGGGTACACCTGGGCTTGAACTCTTGTGTGATTCAACATAGAGACTGAGTTCTGGAATTGACCTCAGAGAAGTATTGCCATGGATTGTGTTGGGCTTTTAGAAGGCCATGCATGAGAGTCGCCCTTGGAAAGTGAGATCTACGCCCAAGTTGGCTTTCCACAGAGCAAAGGGAATCTCAGCCAGGATATCACATGATTTTATTCTGAAAGACTTGGCAGCCATAGTTGAGAGTGAAAACACACATGGACCTCACATTGTAGACCTCAATGGGCCTGGCTTCATGTGACCTTTTGGTCACCCTTTGGGAAGCCTTGCCTCTGAGAGTTCTCCAGAGCTTTCATTGAAATGAGCTTACTCAACATTTAATGGTTAATGAATGAATTGAAACCCACAGTGCCTAGAACTTCTTCCTTGAATAATGGCTAGATGAATACCATGAAACTTTTGAAATTCCCAAGACTAGGTGTCACAGGAGAACCTTTTGATGTCCTCTAGCTGATCATGAGAATACAAGACATTGCCTTTATTTACTGGGTTTCATGAAAATGGTGTATAACAGAGATGCAAGTAAGTTGGAACCTGCTGAGTAGTGTTCCTAGAGCCGTGGTGGGCAGGTGTGTGATAAAATATCTCTGCTGTGGCCATGTTTATCTGCCATTGGTGTCCAAATAACTTGTGACTGACATTTTGCAGCCAGTAGACCCTTATATGTAAAAGAATCTCGTTATATGGAGAGGTTTCAGGGCAATGTTCAGAATCAGGTTGCTATGGTCAATGTTGCAAGCAATGTGGGATAGAAGCCTGGTTGGTGCATTCTCCAACAGAACCCAACCCACCACAACTGAAAGAACTCCCTACAGCACTGTGTCCCAGTTGAACTCTTTTTATTTCATGAAGCAAATACCACACTCCTAGTGCAACAGCAAAAAACACCACAAAGAGTGGAGGATGACCAAATGGCTTCACAGTCCAGATGAGGAGACACTTGCCCTCAGTGGCAACAGTTTACCTACAAAGAGAAAATTCAGCACTGCTGCCTCATGTTCATCAGAAAATAAGAAACCATTTCATCCATGTCACATAGATGCAGACCCAGCTTTGATGGTCTCACTACAAAGGAAGCTAATGCTCCTGACAACAAAATATATTTCAAGTGCTCACCCTCAGAGGTAGTTTCTCCAGATGTTAGGCCAGCAGAGCTTCATGTTTGTGGAGTGTTTACCCTGTCCCTTACTTTTGGAAACTCCTCTACCACCTCCAAATTTGTGAACTCCTGAGCATTTTCTATAACAGGTATGTATTCACAGATTTTCTAACTCTTCTCCTCTAATTGTGTCTTACATGGGGCGAAGGTAATGCCAAGGCATTGTTCTGAATGAGAGTGGGAAGATTTTTGTGTAGCACATATTTGAATACACATTGGATACATTTTCCAATTTTCCATTCGAAATACTGAATCCCTGACACTAACAAATTCCCTTCTAGACTTTTACTTCTAATCTTAATATGATGGAGAAAAATAACCCAAACAAAATAGAAATACAAGAGGTTCACAGGAGGCATGGTGTATAGTTGGACTTGCCTTTTCTATGATAAATGGTAGGTGCTATAAATCTAGCAAATTTTAATTGAAACAGTTCTTTATGTGTTTTAAAAGTTAACAAATATGTGAATAACTGTCTCCCTTTCTCTGTAGTCTATTCACCACATGTATTTTTTTATGCACATATTGAATTCTACCTGGTATCACACATACATTTTGTGAGGTGGCTGACTTGGCAGATACAAACTGTAAGAAAAGATCACTCCTACTAAACGCTGTTGGAACTGAAAATTCAACATATGGGTCAGCTTTCTAGTTGAACAACATAAATTGATGTTCAGGAAAATGAGTATTTTTGGATCTGTGGATGATATATATTTCATGGTGAATTTCAATTGGCATACATAATGCTACTTTTTAATGTCTCTCTCTGTGTGTGTATCTATCTATCTATCTATCTATATATATATATATATATGTATTCACTCTCCAGATTTTTCAAAATATGAAATGTATTTGTCTTATTTAACACTCCCTAAATTCATTCATATTTATGTATGTGGATTTATAATCAACTTTTCACAAGTTTATTCTCAGAAATATTCATCCACCTGAAATACATATTCGTTTCCAGTACTGAAAACTAACTTCAGGGGATCATATGATGGCAGCGAAAGGAGTGCATCAACCCCATATACAGCATCACTGTGCAAGAGAATGACGAATTTCCAGCAAAATTTGGGTGCTCCAAAACCTAGTGGAAGTATTTCCATCTCATGAGGATTAGCTACGGGGCTCAAACGTGAGTGATTTGTCCACATGGAGCGTCATGCTGCTTATTCAGCAAATCGCCCTGCGGCTAGAGTCTGTGGTGCATGCTGGCAAACAATGAGATAGCAACACAAATATTCAGTGGTGCTGATTCTGTGGGCTCCTGCCAGCTGTACAATCACTGTGCTCATTGCTGAATTCTGGGTTTGAGACCGGGGAAGGACGCGGTCCAATTCGGTTTTCCACACCAGTCAGACCACAGAGGAAGCCAGGGGCCACCAACTTGGAGAGCTGACGTCACCATTCCTGTTTTCAACTCATAGCAGCTCATTCAGCTATAGAACAGGTAATCTCAGGCTGCCATTCGCCTGTGTCTCGGAGACAAATTACTCAGGCCTGTTCCTATCAGAACATACACCAAGCCCAGAGCGGCCGAATTCTGGCTCCTGGAACTGATCAGGCCCAGGGCTAAAGAACCCGCGGAAACTCCTTCTCGGTCTAGGTCTTGCTGAATACTGTGGAGGTAAATACCTACCTAGCCTTCATAGGCAGTGGCAACAGGATTGAGACGGGGCTTGTGAGGGCTGGTCAGGACTCACTCATTGCTTTGGTCATCCGGCAAAGGGAACGAAATGCTGCCATTCACATGGGATACCAACATGTTAGAGATCTGATGTCATCACAAAGTGGTGGAGGAGATAACTTCATTGATACCAGCGGTGACAGAAACAGTTGGTCTCCTGGTAAAAAAAAGTGAGTCACAAACACCCGAGTCTCTCTCACTTTGTCTTCAAGCCAGAGGGGCAGAGCAGAGCCGCCGCCCATGCCCGGCACAGGCCCAGCGACCTGCAGGCGTGGTAGTCATGTCATCCAAATTGGAGTAGTGACAGAGCAGAGCTGCCGCCCGTGCCCGGAACAGGCCCATCAACCAGCAGGCGTGGTAGTCACGTCACCCCAATTGGAGTAGGGGCAGAGCAGAGCCACCGCCTATGCCCAGAACAGGCCCAACGACCCTCTGGTGTGGTAGACACGGCACCCCTATTGGAGTAGTGGCAAAGCAGAGCCTTCTCCCGCGCCCAGTACAAGCCCAGCGGCCCACCAGCGTGGTTGTTAGGTCACCCCAATAGGAATAGGGGCAGAGCAGAGCCACTGCCCAAAACAAAACAGTTTCAACAAGCAGAGAGAAACGCGAGCAGTATGAAAAGACAAGGAAAGAAAGGACCACAAGCAATGCAGGTCAACACAACTTTAGAAGTGGTAATAGCTGCATCAGATGAAATGTCAGATAAAGAATTCAGGATACTCATGCTTTAGATCATCTGGAGTCTCAAGGAAGACATTAGACAACAAAATCAGACAAATAAAGATCACTTCGACATTGAATTACATAAACAAATCCAATAAGCAAAAGATCAAATATATAGGATGATAGAGGTTGTAAAAACAAACAAACAGAAATCCTAGAATTGCAGGAAGGAATAATCCAACTTAAAAACTCAATTGAGAATACTACCAGGAGAGCAGAACACTTAGAACATAGAACATCAGACAATGAAGACAAAGTATTTCAACTTGAAAAGAACATAGACCACTCAGCAAGACTGTTAAGAAACCACGAGCAGAATATCCAAGAAATATGGGATAACATAAAGAGGCCAAACTTAACAGTCATTGGGATACAGGAAGGTATAGAGGTCCAAACCAAAGGAATGAGCCACCTATTCAATGAAATAATACGAGAAAACTTCGCAGACTTGATAAGTAAAACAGAATCCCAAGTCCTAGAAGCCTACAGAACGCCGAATGTGCAAAATCATAAGAGAGCCACAACTAGACACATTATAATGAAGATGCCCAACAAACAGAAAAAAGAGAGAATTTTAAAAGCTAGAAGAGAAAGGAAGCAGATTACGTTTAAGGGTAAACCAATCAGGATAACAGCTGATCTTTCAACACAGACTCTGAAAGCTAGAAGATCCTGGAATAACATATTTCAAACACTAAAAGAAAATGGGTTCCAACCAAGAATTGTGTATCTAGCGAAATTAAGCTTCAGTATGGAAGATGAAATTAAAACCTTCCTCGATAAACAAAAGTGAAAAGAATTTGCAGCTAGAAAACCATCTCTTCAAAACATCCTCGGCAAAACATTGCTGGAAGAGGAAATGGAAAATAACAATGAAAACCAACAGTGGGAGGTAGGACATTAAAGAGGGGAAAATAATCAAAGAGGAAAACAAACCATGTTTAGTAACATAAATAAACAAATATGGCTGGAAGAACAACCCATATCTCAATAATAACCCTAAATGTTAATGGCTTAAACTCACCAATGAAGACACACTGGCAAGTAGAATTGAACAAAAAACAAGACCCAACAATATGCTGCCTACAGGAGATGCATTTGATAGGAAAATGCATACATAGACTGACGGTGAAAGTTTGGGAAAAATCATATCACTCATATGGACTTCGGAAACAAGCAAGAGAGTCCATACTCATATCAAATAAAATAGATTTTGAGCCAAAGTTCATCAAAAGGGATAAAGAGAGACACTACATACTGCTCAAGGGAACCATACACCAACAAGAGACAGCAATCATTAATATATATGCCCCAAACAATGGTGCAGCTATGTTCATCAAACAAACTCTTCTCAAGTTCAAGAGTCTAATACACCACAATACAGTAATCATGGGAGACATGAACACACCTCTCTCACCACTGGACAGATCTTCCAAACAAGGAATAAGGAATAAGGAAACTATAGAACTCAATAACACAATTAATAACCTAGAATTATTTGAGATATGTAGAATATAACACCCAACATCAAACAGTTACCTTTTTTCTCAGCAGCACATGTATCCTTCTAAAAAATGATCATATATTATGTCACAGAGCAACTCTTAGACAATATAAAGGAGTACAGATAATACCATGCATATTATCTGATCATAATGGAATGAAACTAAAAATCAATGATAAAAGAAGGAAGGAAAAATCATGCATCACTTGTAGAATGAACAATAGGTTACTGAGTGATCAATGGGTTTTTGAAGACATCAAGGAGGAAATTTAAAAATTCTTAGAGATAAATGAAAACACAGACACAACATATCGGAATCTATGGGACACATTGAAAGCAGTTCTAACAGGAAAATTCATTGCTTGGAGTTCATTCCTTAAAAAAAGAAACAACCAACAAATAAATGATCTCATACTTCATCTCAAAATCCTAGAAAAAGAAGACGAAAGAAACAGCAAAAGAAGTAGAAGGCAAGAAATAATTAAAATCAAAGCTGAAATTAATGAAATTGAAACAAAAGAAACAATTGAAAAAACTTGACAAAAGTAGAAGTTGGTTCTTTGAAAAAATAAATAAAATTGACAGACCCTTAGCCATGCTATGAAAGAGAAGAAGAGAGAACTCAAATTACTAGCATAAGGGATTAAAAAAGAAAATATCACAACAGATATTTCTGAAATACAGAAGATAATCAGAAATTATTTTTAATCCTTATACTCCAAACAAATAGAAGACAGTGAAGGCATCGATAAATTTCTTAAGTCATATGATCTGCCCATATTGAGTCAGGAGGATATAGACAACATAAACAGAAATATATCAATTGAGGAAATAGAAGAAACCATCAATCCACTACCAACTTAGAAAAGCCCAGGACCGTATGGGTATACAGCAGAGTTTAACAAAACCTTTAAAGAGGAACAAATACCAATATTTTTCAAGGTGTTTCAGGAAATTGAAAAAGAGGGAGATCTTCCAAATTCATTCTACGAGGCCAAGATCACCCTGATTCTTACACCAGACAAAGACACTTCAAAGAAAGAAAACTACAGACCAATATCTCTAATGAACCTACATGAAAAAATCCTCAATAAAATTCTGGCGAATTGGATACAAAAACATATCAAAAAAATTGTGAATCCTGATCAAGTAGGATTCATCCGTGTGATGCAAGGCTGGTTCAATATACGGAAATCAATAAATGTTATTCACCACATCAATAGACTTAAAAATAAGAACCATATGATCATCTCAGTAGATGCAAAAAAAGCATTCAATAAAGTACAGCATTCTGTTATGTTCAACACTCTAGAAAAACTAGTGATAAGAGGAACATACCTCAATATTGTAAAAGCAATCTATGCTAAGCCTCAGGCTAGCATCATTCTGAATGGAGAAAAATTGAAGGTATTCTCTCTAAAATCTGGAACAAGACAGGGATGCCCTCTCTCACCACTTCTGTTCAACATTGTTCTCGAAACACTAGCCAGAGCATTTAGACAGACGAAAGAAATAAAAGGCGTAAAAATTGGAAAAGAAGAACTTAAATTATCAGATCACATGATTCTATGTCTAGCAGTCCCAAAAGGGTCTACAAAGAAACTAATAGAGCTAATAAATGAATTCAGCAAAGTGGCAGGATATAAAATCAACATGCATAAATCAAAGGCATTCCTGCATATCAGCGACAAATCCTCTGAAATAGAAATGAGGACAACCACTCCATACACAATATCCTAAAAAAAAATAATAATAATTAGGAATCAACCTAACAAAAGATGTGAAAGTCTTATACAATGAAAACTACAGAACCCTAAAGAGAGAAATAGAAGAAGATCTTAGAAGATGTAAAAATATATCCTGTTCATGGATAGGCAGAACTAATATCATCAAAATGGTGATATTACCAAAAGTTCTCAATAGGTTTAATGCAATGCCAATCAAAATCCAAACGGAATTTTTTCTAGAAATAGATAAAGCAATCATGAAATTCATATGGAAAAATAAAAGACACAGAATAACAAAAACAACCCTAAGCAGGAAGTGTGAATCAGGCGGCATAGCGATACCAGACTTCAAACTATACTACAGAAAAATAGTAACAAAAATACCATGGTACTGGTACCAAAACAGGCGGGTGGACCAATGGTTCAGAATAGAGGACACAGAAACCAAGCCAGGAAACTACAACTATCTTATATTTGATGGAGGGGCTAAAAGCATGCAATGAAGGAAAATAGCATCTGCAAAAAATGGTGCTGGGAAAACTTGGAATCCATATGTAACAAAATGAAACTGAATCCCTTTCTCTCGCCATGCACAAAAGTTAACTCAAAATGGATCAAGGAGCTTGATATCAAATCAGAGACATGGCGTCTGATAGAAGAAAAAGTTGGCAACGATTTACATACTGTGGGGTCGGGCTCCAAATTCCTGAATAGGACACCCATAGCACAAGAGTTAATAACTAGAATCAACAAATGGGACTTACTCAAACTAAAAAGTTTTTTATCAGCAAAAGGAACAATAAGAGAGGTAAATAGGGAGCCTAAATCCTGGGAACAAATCTTTACTCCTCACAATTCAGATAGAGCCCTAATATTCAGAGTATACAAAGAACTCAAAAAAATAGACAATAAGATAACAAATAACCCAATAAACAAATGGGCCAAGAACCAGAACAGACACTTCTCAGAGAAGTACATACAATCAAAAAACAAGTACATGAAAAAATGCTCACCATCCCCAGCAGTCAGAGAAATGCAAATCAAAACCACCCTAAGATACCATCTCATTCCAGTAAGATTGGCAGCCATTATGAAGTCAAACAACAACAAGTGCTGGTGAGGATGTGGAGAAACAGGTACACTTGTACATTATTGGAGGCACTGCTAATTGGTAGAGGCAATTTGGAAAGCATTATGGAGATTTCTTGGAAAGCTGTGAATGGAACTACCATTTGACCCAGCTATTCCTCTTCTCGGTCTATTCCCTAAAGACCCTAAAAGAGCATGCTACAGGGACACTGCTACATTGATGTTCATAGCAGCACAATTCACAATAGCAAGACTGTGGAACCAACCTAGATGCTGTTCAATAGAAGAATGGATAAAAAAATGTGGCACTTATACACAATGGAGTATTACTCTGCTTTAAAAAATGACAAAATCATAGAATTTGCAGGAAAATAGATGGCATTAGAGCAGATTATGCAAAGTGAAGCTAGCCAATCCCTAAAAAACATGCCAAATGCCTTCTTTGATAAAAGGAGAGTAACTACCAACAGAGTAGGGATGAAGAGCATGAGAAGAAGATTAATATTAAATAGGGATGAGAGGTGGGAGAGAAAAGGAGAGAGAAGGGAAATTGCATGGAAATGGAAGTAGACCCTCAGGGTTATACAAAATTACATAAAAGAGGATGTGAGGGGAAAGGGAAAAATAATACAAAAGGGAGAAATTTATTACAGTAGAGGGGGTAGAGAGAGGAGAGGGGAAGAGAGCGGAGGGGAGGAGGGATAGTAGAGGATAGGAAAGGCAGCAGAATACAATAGACACTAGTATGGCAATGTGTCAATCAATTGATGTGTAACTGATGTGATTCTGCAATCTGTATACGGGGTAAAAATGGGAGTTCATAACCCACTTGAATCAAAGTGTGAAATATAATATATCAAGAAATAAATAATGTTTAGAACAACCATAAAAAATTAAAAAAAAAAGAAAACTAACTTCGGTGAATGAGGCACGCGAATCCTAATATTTCTACAGTAACTGACCAAGTTTAACATCAATGCAAGTAGATTCCAATGGGACATGATGTGTATTTTTACGTTAATTTTTATTCAAAACTGGTACATTACAATTTCATCAGTTTATGCACATCATAGGATATATATTTCATAAAAAATTTAGCAAATTTATAGGCATTTGTTTCACTTTCAATCACTTCCTGCTTCAAAACACATGTATTCCTCCATATTTCTTGACTGGTCTTTGCATGAGAATTCTTTCCGAACACATTATTTTCGATTTCCATAATCACTTTTGAAGCAAACTTCACACACTCTTCATGATAAATCAAAACACTAATATTACCATTAGATGTATAACTGGTTGGAATGAATGAATATATATCAATATAAGATTTATTGTATATTTTCAGATATCAATTCAATCCATTATTTAAAGTTGGAACCAGTTATATTATTTATTCACAGCATGGTGTATTCATGCTTAATCTCTATATTCAAGGACACAGGGTACACCTCTTTGTACCCCCAATACAAATTTTACGTCTTCAGTATATTGCTCCCAGAAATGGTAGTAGAAATACTCATGTCACCTGATCTACATATAGATTTTATCACAGTAATATTCTGGACAAAAAATGTAAAGGTCACACTTATGATTGTACCAAAGACTAAATGGAAAGCGATCATGGATTACTAAAAACATCCTTGTCCAGGTTGCCTAATGCTCTCAAAAGTCAATCCTATTGGTTACTACATATTTGTTTCTTCCTAAGATTATATATTCAAACTCAACCCTGGTGAAAATGTCTACTCCTATCACTCACTTAATACTTTGCCTGATTTCATAATGTCTCTATTGATATCTGCTTTTCTACATATTTTCCCAATTTCATCATAGTGACTGACTCTTCATATGTGCTGACATTTACATTCACTCTCTATCCGAAACCCTATAGCTAAAGAATTTTTAGTCGCAATCCTACACTCACTCTTCTTCCTAAACCTACCGACTATCTTCCTAATTCTACTGACTATCCCTTTGGATTGGATGTTTTCTTCTACATTCAAACATCCAAGGTACAAGGTCCTATGCCATTGTATATCAAATTGTCTGAGACATCTTTGCAGAATATAATTCAAAACTAAGTATCCCAATTAAGGGCCCAATGCCCTTCTGGGCTTTAAATCATACCTAGATTTCTGTTTTCATACTTATATTTCACCTCGATATTCTTGTAAATATCGCAGGTTCCCAATACCATTATTTATCACACAGAATGATTGCTAACCCAAATCGAACCAGTTATTAAGCCTAAACATACACTGTTTCCTCAATCTCATTTTACAGAAGAGGAGGGATAGAGTCGTTCTTACAATACAGGAAAGTAGGGGACATTCCACCTGCTGAGAACCTCAAAGGTCCATTCAGAAATGATACCTGGAGAAGATGTAGGCAGCTATGAAGGACCTGAGAGAGCAAAAGTCATCTTCCATGGCAAACAACCTGGTCAGGATGAAGGGATGTGTCTGAATCAGCCTCTCTCTTTTTATTGTAGAGAAGATGGACCAAACCAGGCCTGTGTGGAGAGCTGCTGCTTGGTGCCTATGGGTGACATACCATTCTACCTTGTGAAAGTGTCACAGGAAGTAGGGGCAGCCTCCATCTCATGGGACACTTGGAAGCAACTGTTAGGACAAAGTGGTTGCCAAGGCAGTGACCTCATTCAGTTCCAAAGAAAGTGATATACCTCATTTCCTTGGTGATGGAACTCTCTGAACTTTGTATCCAAGAATCCAGGCACCCCGAGGCAGCCCCAGTCCCAGTGGACTCACTTGTTTGGATTTACCAAGGACAGAGTCAGTCTTTCTTGGTACCTACCGATGTGAGGATGGCCAAATGCTAGGAGAGCTCTGAAGAGGGACCTTTCCAGAAGAAGCAGGTAGTGGCTCACCCCTTTTTCTTGACAACTTCACAGAGTTGGGCAAGGAAACCAGATCTGAGAGAGGTCAGGCCATGTTCTGAGAACAGGTAGGAAAGTTGGTTTGTTTGGTTTGGAGTGGATTGTTTTTAGTAAGTCGTTTGACCAGGGAGTGTTTCTATGTCTGTGTATCCCACTGTGTCCATTGTTGTAGACATTAGAAAAGAGAGTGCATTAATGGATGCGTCCAGTCTACTATAAATCTTCCCATAATTCATCCTGCCCAATTTATGAATGGACTGCAGCTTGTCTTATCGAGAGGCAACACATTCTATCTTCCTAAGTTCCTGTTTTCTTCCTGAATTCTGGCCACTCTCCAGAATAGGCTCATGGTTTTGTGTCCAAGATATGCACCACTACAAGCTCTGTGACATGGCCATGTACTGGATAGCGGAAGAGAATGGCCAGCCTTTCAGAAAACTCAGATATCAGTGTGAACAGAAATGTCTCAGTGGAAAAACCCCGCTTTGGGCCTTTTGCTTACCTATTGTTCTGTTGCACTGAATGTCAGGAAAGACTTGGTCTCAGGCCACCCCTTTGTGAAGCCTGAAGAAAGAGTTTTCAAATGGAAATGAATGGGCATCACCTGTGGCTTTTTGCTTAATTGCTTTGGAAAGGGATGTGGCTGAATTAGCCTCTTGGCCTGTGTGTGGCTTTGTCTTACATTCTCAGCACCTGATGGATCTAAAGAATGATCCCATGTGTGCATCAAAAACCATAATGGCAAAAAGATCAGTCATTGTGGATGAAGTCTCTTGCCTTCCTCTGTTAGGTTCCTGACCTCTTTCAAGTGAGAAAATGGATTCTTTGGGTCAAAAGAGTTACTCAAAGCCCTGCAGAGGTGCTTGGGGTTTCGCATGACTCCAAATCACAAAGAATATATACCTGAAAATTAGTAGGCCTCAAATTGGAGAAACAGAGCATTATTAATGACAGGCTTATTTGATCACTCCTGGTTCACAGGAAGGGTGTCCAGGCCACCCTGACTTTAGGCAAATGAGGGGCAAGTGAGCTTATTTTGGACACTTTCTTGGGCTTCGCCCCTCATGAAAATCTTCAGCCAGACATTATGATGAATGACAATATGTAAGAAGATGAGGGCCATGTGGGAGTCTTTTCATTTTAATTTTGGTCATTTGTGTGGCGGTTGGAAGAAATGACTGGGTCCACCTGGGCTTGAACTCTGGTGTGATTCCCCTTAGAGACTGAGTTGTGGAACTGACCTTAGAGAAGTATTGCATTGAATTTTGTTGGGATTTTAGGAGGCCACGCATAAGAGTCACCCTTGGAACTGAGATCTAGGCCCAGGGTTGCTTTCCACAGATTTTTCAATTTCTGAAAGAAGTGACCTCACCTCACTTCCTTGGTGATGGAACTCTCTGATCTTGGGATCCAGGAATTCAGGCAAAAAAGCCAGGGCCAGTTCCAGTCCGAGTGGTCTCATTTGTTTGGATTTACCAAGGACAGAGTCAGTCTTTCTTGGTACCTACTCATGTGAGGATGGCCAAATGGCAGGAAATCTCTGAAGAGGGGCCTTTCCTGAGAAAACAGGTAGTGGCTCACAGCTGGCTCCTGACAATTAAATAGAGTTGGCCATGGAGTCCAAATCTGAGACAGGAGTGGCCATTTCGGGGGAACATAGTATGGCCCATAAGTCAGAGGACACTCAAGATAGTCAAAGACCTACTTGGCAGAAGGAGGTGCCTTTGTAGGTTTGGTTGTGGTTTTGTGGTTTTGTCTCATGTTCTGAAAATAGGCAGGGAAGTCGGTTTGTTTGGTTTGGAGTGAACTGTTTCTAGTAAGTCGTTTGGCAAGGCGAGTGTTTCTATGTCTGTGTATCCCACTGTTATCTATGGTTGTAGACATTAGAAAAGATATTGGATCAATGGATATGTCCTGTTTAGTAGAAAGCTTCCCAGAATTCATCCTGCACAATTTATGAATGGACTGCGGCTTGCCTTATCAATTGGCTACACCTGCTATCTTCCTAAGTTCCACTTTTCTTCCTGAATTCTGGCCACTCTCTAGAATAGGCTCATGGTTTTTTGTGCAAGATATATACCACCTCCAAGCTCTGTGACATGGCCATGTACTGGATAGCTGAAGGGAATGGCGAGCATCACAGAAAACTCAGAAATCACTATTACCATTAAAGACTCAGTGGAGAAACCCTGCTTTGGGCCTTTTGGTTACCTATTGTTCTGTTGCCCTAAATGTCAGGAAGGTCTTTGCCTTAGGCCACCCCTTTGTGAAGCCTGAAGAAAACAGTTTTCAAATGGAAATGAATGGGCATCACCTGTGGCTCTTTGCTTAATTGCTTTGAAAAAGATGTGTCTCATTCAGACCATTGGCCCTGTGTGAGGCTGTTGCTTAGTTTCTCATCACCTGATGGATCTAAAGAAAGATTCCATGTGTACATCCAAAACCAAAGTGGCAAAAAGAGCAGTCATTGTGGATGAAGTCTCTCGTCTTCCTCTGTAAGGTTCGTGACCTCCATCAAGTGAGAATAGGGATCCTTTGTCTCAAATGAGTTCCTCAAAGCCCTGCAGATTCTATCCCATAGGTGCTTGGGTTTTATCATGACTCCAGTTCACATAAAGAATCTAAAACCCACAGTCAGTAGTCCTCAAATTGGAGAAGCGGAGCAGTATTAATGGCAGGCCTATTTGATCACATCTTGTTCACAGGAAGTGTGTACAGCCACCCTCAGTTTAGTCAAATTAAGGGGCTCGGGAGCTTATTTTTGACACTGGCTTGGGCGGAGTCCCTTATGGAAACCTCCAGCCAGAAGTGATGATGAGTGTCTATATGGAAGAAAATGTGGGTCATGTGGGAGTGTTTTGGTTTTAATTGTGGTCATTTGGGTGGTGGTTGGAAGTGACGACTGGGTCCACCTGGGCTTGAACTCTGGTGTGATTCCCCTTAGATACTGAGATGAGGTACTGACCTCAGAGAAGTATTGCCATGAATTGAGTTGGGATTTTAGGAGGCCACGCATGAGATTTGCCCTTGGAAACTGAGATCTAGGCCCAGGTTGGCTTTGCACAGAGCACTTGGAATCTCAGCCAGGGTATCACATAATTTTATTCTGAAAGACTTGGCAGCCATAGTTGAGAGTCAAAACACACATGGACCTCACATTGTAGACCTCAATGTGCCTAGCATCATGTGATCATTGGCCACTCTTTAGGAAGCCATGCTTATGAGAGTTCTCCAGAGCTTTCATTGAAATGAGCATCCTCACCATTTAATGGTTCCTGAATGAAGTGAAACCCACAGTGCCTTCAACTTCATCCTTGAAAAATGGCTAGATAAATACCGTGAAATTTTTTTAAATTTCCATGACCAGGTGGCACTGGAGAACCTTTGGATATCCTGTTGCTGACTATGAGTATACCAGACAGTGCCTGATGGACTGGGTTTCCAGAAAATGGTGTAGAGCAGAGATGCCAGTAATTTGGAGCCTGCTGAGTAGTGGGCATAGAGCTGAGGTCGGCAGGTGTGTGATAAATCATCTGTGGTGGAGCCATGTGGATCTTCCATTGGCTTCCGAATTGCTTGTGACTGACATGGTGCAGCGAGCAGACCCTTATATGTAAAGGCGTATTTTTATTTGTAGAGGTTTTAGGGCAATGTTCAGAATCACGTTGCTATGGTCAAGAGGCAAGCTATTTGGGATAGAACCTTGGTGGGTGCATTCTCCTGCAGACCCTGACCCACCACACGTGAGAAACTCCCTCCAACACTTTGTCCCAGGTGGACTCCTTGTATTTTGTGAAGCAAATACCAAACTACCAGTGCAGCAGCAAGAAACACCACAAAATGTGGAGGATGACCAAATGGCTTCCCAGTCCACACGGGGAGACACTTAGCACCCAGTGACCACAGTTTACCTACAAAGATTGAATTCAGCACTGCTGACTCATGTTCATTGGAACATAAGAAACCATGTCCTCCAGGTCACATAGATGCAGACCCAGCTTTGATGCTCTCATTACAAAGGAATCTAAAGCTCCTGACAACAACATATATTTCAAGTGCCCAACCTCAGTGGCAGTTTCTGAAGAAGTCTTTAGGCCAGCAGAGCTCCATATTTGTGGAGTGTTTACCCTGTCCCTTACTTTAGTAAACTACTCTACCACCTCCAATGTTGTGAACTTTTGAGCATATTAAATTCCAGCTATGTATTCCCAGATTTTCTAACTCTTCTCCTGTAATGATGTATTACTTGGGTCGAGGGTAATGTCAAGGCATTGTTCTGGAAGAGAGTGAAATATTTCTCCATGTGTTTTTTTTTCAATTATTTTATTTCATATTATTTTTTTATTTTTTTAATTGGGTGTTCAAAACATTACAAAGCTCTTGACATATTATATTTCATACATTAGATTCAAGTGGGTTATGAACTCCCATTTTTATCCCAAATACGGATTGCAGAATCATGTGTTACACATCTGCACTTTTATAATGCCCTATTAGTAACTGTTGTATTCTGCTACATTTTCTATCCTCTAGTATCCCCACTCCCCTCCCATCTTCTCTCTCTACCCCATCTACTTTAATACATTTATATCTTTGTTAATTTTCCCATTCCCCTGACAACCTCTTATATGTAATTTTGTGTAACAATGAGGGTCTCCCTCCATTACCATGCAATTTCCTTTATCTCTCTCTTTCCGACCCCCACCTCATGTCTCTGTTTAATGTTGATCTTTTCTTCCTGCTCTTCCTCCCTGCTCTGTTATTAGTTGCTCTCATTATATCAAAGAAGACATTTTTATTTGTTTTTTAGGGTTTGGCTAGCTTCACTAAGCATAATCTGCTCTAGTGCCATCCATTTCCCTGCAAATTCAATGATTTTGTCATTTTTTAATGATGCATAATACTCAATGGTGTATAAATGCCACATTTTTTTATCCATTCATCTACTGAAGGGCATCTGGGTTGGTTCCACAGTCTAGCAATTTTGAATGGTGCTGCTATGAACATCAATGTGGCAGTATCCCTGTAATATGCTCTTTTAAGGTCTTCAGGGAATAGTCTGAGAAGGGCAATAGCTGGGTCAAATGGTGGTTCCATTCCCAGCTTTCCCAGGATTCTCCATACTGCTTTTCAAATTTGCCACAACAGTTTGCAGTCCCACCAGCAATGTACAAGAGTACCCTATTCTCCACATCCTCGCCAGCACTTGTTGTTTGACTTCATAATGGCTGCCAATCTTACTAGAGTAGGATGGTTTCTTAGGGTGATTTTAATTTGCATTTCTCTGACTGCTAGAGATGGTGAGCATTTTTTCATTTACTTACTGATTGATTGTATGTCCTCCTCTGAGTAGTGTCTGTTCAGGTCCATGGCCCATTTTTTGATTGGGTTATTTATCATCTTATTGTCTAATTTTTTGGGTTCTTGGTATACTCTGGATATTAGGGCTCTATCTGAAGTGTAAGGAGTAAAAATTTGTTCCCATAATTTAGGCTCCCTATTTACCTCTCTCATTTTTTATCCTGCTGAGAAAAAACTTTTCAGTTTAAGTAAGTCCCATTTGATGATTCTTTTAATTAACTCTTCTGCTATGGGTGTCCTGTTAAGGAATTTTGAGCCCGGCCCCACATTATGTAGATCGGAGCCAACTTTTTCTTGTATCAGATGCAGAGTCTCTTATTTGATATCTAGCTCCTTGATCCACTTTGAGTTAACTTTTGTGCATGGCAAGAGGAGGGGATTCGGTTTCATTTTGTTGCATATGGATTTCCATTTTTTACAACACCATTTGTTGAAGATGCTATATTTCCTCCATTGCATGCTTTTAGCTCCTTTATCAAATATAGCATAGTTGTAGCTTTGTGAATTAGTCTTTGTGTCCTCTATTCTGTACCATTGGTCAACCTGCCAGTTTTGGTACCAGTGCCATGCTGTTTTTGTTAATATTGCTCTGTAGTATAGTTTTAAGTCCGGTATCGCTATACTGCCTGATTCACACTTCCTGCTAGAATTGCTTTTGCTATTCTGGGTCTTATATTTTTCCATATGAATTCCATGATTGCTTTATCTATTTCTACAAGAAATGCCATTGGGATTTTGATTGGCATTGCATTGAACCTATAGAAAACTTTTGGTAATTTCGCCATTTTGATGATGTTAGTTCTGCCTATCCAAGAACAGGGTATATTTTTCCATCTTCTAAGATCTTCTTCTACTTCTCTTTTTAGGGTTCTGTAGTTTTCATTGTATAAGTCTTTCACCTTTTTTGTTTGGTTGATTTTCAAGTATTTAATTTTTTTGAGGGTATTGTGAATGGAGTGTTTTTCCTCATTTCTGTTTCAGGAGGTTTGTCGCTGATATACAGAAATGCCTTTGATTTATGCGTTTTGATTGTATATCCTGCCACTTTGCTGAATTCATTTATTAGTTCTAGTAGTTCTTTTGTAGACCCTTTTGGGTCTTCTATGTATAGAATCATGTCACCAGGAAATAGTGATAATTTTCGTTCTTATTTTCCTATTTTTATGCCTTTGATTTCTTTCGTCTGTCTAATTACTCTGGCCAGTGTTTTGAGAACTATATTGAATAGAAGTGGTGACAGAGAGCATCCCTGTCTTGTTCCAGATTTTAGAGGGAATGCCTTCAATTTTTCTCCATTCATAATGATGCTAGCCTGAGACTTAGCATAGATAGCTTTTACAATGTCGAGGTTAGTTACTGTTGTCCCTATTTTTCTAATGTTTTGAACATAAAGGGATGCTGTACTTTGTCAAATGCTTTTTCTGCATCTATCGAGATGATCATATGGTTCTTATCTTTAAGTCTATTGATGTGATGAATAACATTTATTGATTTTCGTATATTGAACCATCGTTGCATACCAGGGATGAATCCTACTTGATCCTGGTGAACAATTTTTTTGATGTGCCTTTGTATTCGATTAGGCAGATTTTTATTGAGGATTCTTGCATCTAGGTTAATCAGATATATTGGTCAGTAGTTCTCTTTCTTTGAGGTGTCTTTTTCTGGTTTTGGAATTAGGGTGATGTTGGCCTCATAAAAATGAATTTGGCAGAGCTCCCTCTTTTTCTATTTCCTGAAATAACTTGAAAAGTATTGGTATTAATTCTTCTTTAAAGGTTTTGTAAAACTCCGCTGTATAGCCATCCGTTCCTGGGCTTTTCTTGGTTGGTAGTCTTTTGATTGCTTCTTCTATTTCATCCATTGATATTGGTCGGTTTAAATTGTGTGTATCCTCCTGCCTCAGTTTGGGCAAATCATATGACTTAAGAAATTTATCGATGTCTTCACTATTTTCTATTTTATTGGAATAATGGTTTTCAAAATAATTTCTAATTGTCTTCTGTATTTCTGTAGCATCTGTTGTGATGTTGCCTTTTTCATCCCATATGTTAGTAATTTGAGTTCTTTCTCTTCTTTTCGTCTTTAGCATGGCTAAGGGTCTGTTGATCTTATTTATTTTTTCGAAGAACCAACTTTTAGTTTTGTTAATTTTTTCAATAGTTTCTTTTGTTTCAATTTCGTTGATTTCCACTCTGATTTTAATAATTTCTTGCCTTCTGCTAAATTTGCTGTTGTTTTGCTCTTCCTTTTCTAGGGCTTTGAGATGAAGTGTGAGCTCACTTATTTGTTGGTTTTTCCTTTTTTTTCAGGAATGACCTCCAGGCGATGAATTTCCCTCTTAAAACTGCTTTCATTGTGTCCCATAGATTCCGATATGTTGTGTCTATAATTACATTTATCTCTAAGAATTTTTTGATTTCCTCCTTTATGTCTTCTGTAACCCATTGATCATTCAGTAACATATTGTTCATTTTCCATGTGATGTAGAATTTTTCATTCCTTCTTTTATCATTGATTTCCAGTTTCATTCCATTATGATCAGATAAAATGCATGTTATTATCTCCACACCTTTATATTTACTGAGGGTTGCCCTATGGCATCATATATGGTATTTTTTTGAGAAGGATCCATGTGCTGCTGAGAAAAAAGTATATCCACTTGATGATGGTTGATATATTCTATATATGTCAGTTACATGTTGGTTATTGATTGTGATATTGAGTTCTATACTTTCTTTATTCAACTTTTGTTTGGAGGATCTGTCCAATGGTGATAGATGTGTGTTGAAGTCACCCATAATTATTGTGTTGAGGTCTATTTCATTTTGGAGCTTGAGGAGAATTTGTTTCATGAACATCGTAGCACCATTATTTAGTGCATAAATATTGATAATTGTTATGTCTTGTTGGTGAATGGTTCCTTTTAACAGTATATAATGTCCTTCCTTATCCCTTTTGATTAACTTAGTCTTGAAGTCGATTTTATTTGATATGAGGATGTCCACCCCTGCTTGCTTATGAGGATAAGTGTGCATGGTGTATTTTTTCCCAACCTTTCACCTTCAGCCTGTGTGTCTTTGCATTTCAGATGTGTCTCCAGGAGGCAACATATTGTTGGATTTGTTTATTTAATCCAAGTTACCAGCCTATGATGTATGGTTTGTACTGCCAGCCATGTTTGATTATTTATCTTTTTTTAAATTTAGTTTGTTTCTCCATGATAAGCTTTCACCCTGCCTCTGTCATTACCAAGGTACTTCCCACTGATGGTTTTGGTTGTTGTTTTTCATTTCTTTCTTGTGTAGTGTTTTGCTCAAGACGCTTTGTAAAGCTTGTTTTCTGGCTTCAAATTCTTTTAGCTTTTGTTTATCATGAAAGATTCTTATTTTATTGTCGTACCTGATGGTTAATTATGCTGGATACATAATTCTTGGTTGGCATCCACTGTCTTTCAGTGTTTGAAATACGTTTTTCCAGGATCTTCTCGCTTTCAGCATCTGTGATCAAATATCCGTTGTTAACCTTATTGGTTTACCACTGAATGTATTCTGCCTCCATTCTCTTGTAGATTTATTATTTTCTCTTTGTTCTGTATATTGGATATCTTCATAACAATGTGTCTTGGCATTCGTCTACTGTGATTTTGTGTGCTCTTGTCCTGTATGCATCTACAATTTGTATATCCATTTCCTTTTTTAGTTCTGGAAAGTTTTCTGTAATTATTTCATTCAGCAGTTTTCTCATTCCCTTGGTTTGAGTCTCTGTACCTTCCTCTATCCTGATGACTCGTAAGTGTGGTTTTATTTATGTTATCCCAAATCTCTTGGATGTTTTTCTTGTGATTTTTTTGCCAGCCTTTCTGAGTTGGCTGGACTCGTTTCAAGATGATATATTTTGTCTTTATTATCTGACGTTCTGGCTTCTACTTGCTCCACTCTGTTAGTGATACTCTCAATGGAGTTCTTAATTTGGTTTATCATTTCCTTCATTTCTAGAATTATTGTTTGATTTTTTTTATAATCTCTATCCACTGATAAAGATGCTTAACTTTTTCTTTTATATGTTTATGTAATTCATTTTCAATGTTTTCTTTTACTGTTTGGATTTTCTGTCTCGTATCTTCTTTAAGTTTCCATTCCATCTGTCTAAGGTATTCCTTGAGTTCTTTATATGACCACTTTTCTGATGAATCCTGGTCCTCCTGAATATTTAGGGTGTTCTTCGTTGTTTGTTCTCCTTTTCTTCCTTGCTTGTTTATGCTGCTCATGTTACTTCTTGTTCTGTTTGACTGCTGAGTTACTGTTTACTCTTATAAATTGATTTGATGCTTGGGAGGAAAGATTTTAGAAGGGAAGGGAAAAAGTCACTAAAGAGAATGAGAGTAGGCAGGTAGAATGCAAGGAATGGGAAATAAGAAAATTGAAAAGAAATGAAATACAATAGAAAAAATAGAAAATAAAGAATGAAAATGATTTTTTTAAAAAAATGATAATGATAATATAAAATTAAAATTAAAATTTTAAAAAATAATAATAACAAAATAGGGGAGGGGAGGGGGAATTGTAGAGGAAAGGAAAGGCAGCAGAATACAACAGTTACTAGTATGGTATTATGTAAAAATGTGGATGTGTAACCCATGTGATTCTGCAATCTCTACTTGGTTTAAAAAAGGGAGTTCATAACTCACTTGAAGCTAATGTATGCTAATGTATGAAATATGATATGTCAGGAGCTTTGTAGGGTTTTGAACAACCAATAAAAAAATAAAATAAAATAAAATTATTTTGCCATTTAAAAAAAAAGAAAATAATTTTGAAGTTTATCTATGATCCAGGGGCAAGTTAAATGAAACAGTTTCCAGTTGTTAAGTCACCAAAAAATTTATTATTTCATGTGTTATTTATTTGCTTTGTAGTATGTTTAAATTTTATTTTTGGAAAGTTTTTAACCTTATTAAATTTGTTTATTTGTTGTGGGGGAAACAATTGTATATAGGTTAAGTATTGTTTATCAAAAATGCTTAGAACAAGAAGCATTTCAGATTTTGGATTTTTTTGGAATTATGGAATATTTATACACACATAATCTTGGGGATAAGACTCAAGTGTAAATATGAAATTCATTTATATTTCATACATGCCTTAGACCCATAGCCTGGAGGAAATTTCATACAACATTTTTAGTATACCTGCTTTTTTACTGTAACCTGTCAAATGAAGCCAAGTAGGAAACTTTTCACTTGTCACATTCCAGTACTAAAACACGTTAGATTTGGCATTTTGGATTTGGGATTTGGGGATTAGGGGTGCCCAGTTTCCAGAGAGCAAATTCTATTTTTCTACTAAAGTAAACTCATTTATCATAGTAAGTTGTCCTAAGTTAATTATCTTTGTATTCACAAAATTCCTAAAACTTATTGTGGTGCCTATATTTCTCCTTAAAATCATATTTCAAACATTTAATCTTGCTTCATTGAATAAAAACAAATCATATTTTCATCTAATTTTTAGATTCTTTAATTAACACAATTGCTGTCTTATTAAAGGTTCTTTCACTTAAAATACATATTTTACATTGATATTAATAATAGATGTTCTGGAATTATCAATAAAATTTTTATACAATAGCTTTTGCTCCCTGTATTTTCAAACACCACTTAACTTGTGTGTTTGTGTTGCAAACAACTTAGAGCTGATTTTGTATTTTTACTTCAAATGACATTTTCTACACACTTTCATTTATTTTTTATAATTTATTCTTTTTTACTAGTTTTTTTAGTTGTTGATGGATCCTTATTTAATTAATTAATTTATATGCAGTGCTTAGAATCCAACCAGTGCCTCACACATGCTAGACAAGTGCTCTACCACTGAGCCACAACTCTAGCCCACTCCAGTTTATTCTTAAAATTCACATTTTTTTTAGTTTATGTATAGGTATTTTTTTATTGGCTCTACACAGCACTGGTATACTATCATATTTCTTTTTTTAATTGGTTCTTTTTATACATAACATTAAGATTATACATAACATTAAGATTCATTTTGGCATAATTATAAAAGCATGAAATATAATTTGCTCTAATTCAGTCCCCAGTACTTCCTCTTTTTCTCCTTTCCTCCCTCTTTCTGTTCCCTTCCCTCCACTCTACTGATCTTTCCGCTATTTACTTTTAGTTTGGGGGGATTGTGCAGGTGTGTGTTCTGTGTATACATAATGGTGAGATCCAATACGTTTTTTTCCTTTTCATTTGTTGTTTTATGGTAATACCGTGTGATTATTTTTATAGTGTTTAAGTTCTTTTATGAGGATTTTGGAAAATAAAAGCAATAAATTTGTGTTCTCAGATGATCATCATGAACCGGAAAAAAAAAAAATAAAATAAAAAAATTTAAAACATTTTTTAAAAGTTAAAGAACAGCAACAAAAAAATGAAAATAAAAGAAAACAAAAAAAAAAAAACAAAAACAAAAAAAACAAATTAAAATAATAATAATAACAATAAATGCAGTCATAGATTGCAATGAACTTCTTTTCCAGTAGGTAGAGCTGTGCCCACTGGGCCAAGCTTCTCCTTTCAATAAGTGGGAACCAATCACTGTGCAGCAGCTCTTCCTCCCAGACTGGGTGGGTGTCGAATCCTGAGTGCCTAGGGCCTTCTTTTGTGTTTCCTCAAGCCAGGCCCCACTCACCTGTGACACTCACCACAATACTGGCTACATGCCAGGTCTGCTGCTCCTAGGAGCCCTGTTTTCATGAACGCCTGGGAACACTCTCCCTGTTTGTCTCCCTCAGACCCTAAGTTTGTAGAGCTTAGGCCTGAGAACCCCCAGCGAATTTGCTTGCACTCCGGAAGCCATGCCCCCGGAAGCTGGAGCAAGAGACTTCAGTCACTGAAGCACTGGTGGGAGCGGTGGCCTGGAGGTCTGCACCACGAGTCCCGTGCCAATCCTAATTCCCTCGGTCTGGCTATCGCGCTCAAGGGAGAGCTGGGAGGGGCTCTTAAGATTTCCCCACAAGTTCGCAAATTTACAGGAATTTGTTTCACTTTCAATCACTTCCTGCTTCAGGACACATGTATTCTTCCATGTTTCTTGACAGGTCTTTTCATGAGAGTTCTTTCAAGACACATTACTTTCAATTTCCATAATCACTTTTGAAGCAAAACTCACATAAACTTTATGATGAATTATAACTCTGATATTACCATTAGATGTATGACTGGTTGGAATTAATGATTGCATAACGATATAGGATTTCTTATATATTTTCAGATAAAAATTCAATCCATTATTTAAAGTGGAACGAGTTATATTATTTATTCACAGTATGGTCTATTCATGCATTATCTCTATATTCATAGACGCAGTGTACACTTCTTTATACCCCCAATACTAATTTATATGTCTTCAAAATATTGCTCCCTGAAATGTTGGAAGAAATACTCATGTCACCTGATCTACTTATACATTTAATCACAGAAATATTCATAACCCAAAATGCAAAGCTCACACTTATGTTTGTACCAAAGCCTAAAAGGAAAGTAAACATGGATTACTAAAAACATCCATGTCCAGATTGCCTAATGCTCTCAAATATCAATCCTATTGGTGACTACATATTTGTTTCTTCTTAAGATTATATATTCAAACTCAACCCTACTGAAAATGTCTAATCCTATCCCTCACTTTATACATTGCCTGATTTCATTATGGCTCTATTTCTATCTGTTTCCTACATATTTTCCCCAGTTCATCATTGTGACTGACTCTTCACATGTGCTGACATTTACATTCACACTCTAATCGATAACCTATTGCTAATAAACGTTTGTTCCTAATCCTATACTCATTCTTTTTCTAAACCTACCGACTATCTTCCTAATCCTACCGACTATCCTTTTTTGACTGGATATTCTCTTCTACATTCAATCAAGCAACGTACAAGGTCTTATGCCATTGTATATTGATCTATCTGAGACCTCTGTGCAGAATGTAATTTTATTCTAAGTATCACAATCAAGGGTCCAATGCCCTTCTGGGCTTCAAATGTTACCTAGATTTCTAGTTTCACACTTATATTTCACATATATATTCTAGTAAATATAGCAGTTTCAAATACCATTATTCATTCTGCAGGATGATTCCTAAACCAAATCCAACATGTTATTGACCCTAAACATACACTGTTCCCTCAATCTAACTTTACAGAAGAGCAGGGACAGAGTTGGTCTTACAATACAGGAATGTAGGGGATCTTCCACCTGCTGAGAACCTCAAAGGTCCATGCAGACATGATCCCTGGAAAAGAGGTAGGCAGCTATGAAGGACCTGAGAGAGCAAAAGTCATCTTCCATGGCAAACAACCTTGTCAGGATGAAGGGGTGTGTCTGAATCAGCCACTTTCTTTTTAATGTAGAGAAGATGGACCAAAGAAGGTCTGTGTGGAGAGCTGTTCCCGTGTGTCTATGGTTGATATACCATTCTAACTTGTGACAGTGTCACAGGAAGTAGGCGCAGCCTCCATCTCATGGGACCCTTGGAAGCAGCTATTAGGACAAAGTGTTTGCCAAGGCATTGACCTCATTCAGTTCCTGAAGGAAGTGACCTACCTTACTTCTTTGGTGATGGAACTCTCTGAACTTGCGATCCAGGAAGCCAGGCATCCAGAGCCAGTCCCAGTCCCAGTACCAGTGGGCTCACTTGTTTTGTTTTACCAATGACAGATTCTGTCTTTCTTGGTACCTACTGATGTGAGGATGGCCAAATATCAGGAGAGCTCTGAAGACGGGCCTTTCCTTAGTAAGTAGGTAGTGACTCACCGCTGGCTCCTAACAACTACACAGAGTTGGCCAAGGAGACCAGATCTGCCACAGTACAGGCCATTTCGGGTGAACATAGTAGGGCCCGCTAGTCAGAGGACACTCTGGATATTCAGAGACTTACTTGGGAGAAGGAGGTGCTTTGTGTTTGTGGGTGTGAGTTTGTGGTTTTGTCTCATTTTCTTAGAATAGGTAGGAAAGCTGGTATGTCTGGTTTGCAGTGGACTGTTTCTAGATAGTCTTTTGACAAGGCAAGTGTTTCTATGTCTGTGTATACCACTGTGTCCGTGGTTGTAGACATTAGAAAAGAGAATGAATCAATGAATGTGTCCTGTCTAGTAGAAAGCTTCCCAGCATTCATCCTGCCCAATTTATGACTGCACTGCAGGTTGCCTTATCGATGGGCAACACCTACTATCTTCCTAAGTTTCAGATTTCTTCCTGAATTCTGACCAATCTGCAGAATAGTCTCATTGTTTTGTGTCCAAGATAGGTACCACCCCAAGCTCTGTCACATGGCCATGTACTGAATAGCTGAAGGTAATGGCGAGCTTCTTAGAAAACTCAGATATCAGTGTGACCAGGTAAGTCTCAGTGGAGAAACCATGCTTTGTGCCTTTTGCTTACCTATTTTTCTGTTTCACTGAATGACAGGAAGGTCTTTGCCTCAGGCCACCCTTTGATAAGCATGAAAAAAACAGTTTTCATATGGAAATGATTGGGCATCACCCGTGGCTCTTTGCTTAATTGCTTTGAATGGGATGTGTCTGAATCAGCCTCTTGGCCCTGTGTGAGGCTGTGGCTTATATTCTCAGCACCTGATGGATATAAAGAAAGATCCCATGTGTGCATCCAAAACTAAAATGGCAAAATTCAGTCATTGTGGATGATGTCTCTCTCCTTCCTCTATTAGGTTGCATACAATCATCAAGTGAGTATAGGGATCCTTTGGGTCAAATGAGTTTTTCAAAGCCATGCAGAGGTGCTTGGGTTTTCTCATGATTCCACTTCACATAAAGAATCTAAACCCCACAGTCAGTAGGCCTCAAATTGGAGAAGCAGAGTAGTTGTAATGGCAGGCCTATTTGATCACTCCTGGTTCACAGGAATGGTGTCCAGGCCACCCTGACTTTAGGCAAATGAGGGCCAAGGGAGCTTATTTTGGACACTCTCTTGCGCTGCACCCCTCATGGAAATCTCCAGCCAGAGGTTATAATGAGGGTCTATGTGGAAGAAGATGAGGGCCATGTGGGAATGTTTTGGTTTTAATTTTGGTAATTTGTGTGGCAGTTGGAAGGGATGACTGGGTCCCCCTCGGCTTGTACTCTGGAGTAATACTCCTTAGAGACTGAGTTGTAGAACTGACCTCAGAGAAGTATTGCCATGAATTGTGTGGGGATGTTAGGAGGCCACGCATGAGAGTCGCCCTTGGAAACTGAGATCTAGGCCATGGGTGGCTTTCCACAGAACACTGAGAATCTCAGCCAGGATATCACATGATTTTATTCTGAAAAACTTGGCAGCCATAGTTGAGAGTCAAAACACACATGGACCTCACATTGTAGACCTCAATGGGCCTGGCTTCATGTGACCTTTTGGCCACTATTTGGGATGCCTTGCTGTGATTGTTCTCCAGAGCTTTCATTGAAATGAGCTTCCTTAACATTTAATGGTTCCTGAATGAATTGAAACCCACAGTGACTACAACTTCTTCCTTGAATAATGGCTAGATAAATACCATGAAATTTTTGAAATTTCAATGACCAGTTGGCACTGGAAAACCTTTGGATGTCCTGATGCTGATCATGAGTATACCAGACAGTGCCTTGATTGACAGGGTTTCATAAAAATGGTGTAGAACAGAGATGCCAGTTAGTTGGTGCCTGCTGATTAGTGGGCCTAGAGCAGTGGTGAGCAGATGTGTGACAAAACATCTGTGGTGAGGCCACGTGGAACTGCCATTGGCGTCCAAATGGCTTGTGACTGATATGGTTTCAGCCAACAGACCCAATAGGTAAAGGCATCTTGTTATATGGAGAGGTTTCAGGGAAATGTTCAGAATCAGGTTGCTATGGTCAAGGGGGAAAGCTATGTGGGATAGAAGCCTGGTTATTGCATTCTCCTGCAAACCCTCACCCACAACACGTGACAGAACTCCCTCCAACAATGTGTCCCAATTGACCTCCTTTATTTCGTGAAGCAAATACCAAACTCCCAGTGCAGCAGCAAGAAACACCACTAAAAGTGGAGGATGAACAAATGTCTTCCCAGTTAGCACAGGGAGAAACTTAGCCCCAGTGTGCACAGTTTAGCTACAAAAAAAGAATTCAGCACTGCTGCCACATGTTCAATGAAAAATAAGAAACCATGTCTTACAGGACACATATATGCAGAACCAGCTTTGATGGTCTCTCTATAAAAGAACTAAATCTCCTGAAAACAACATGTATTTCAAGTGCCCAACCTCAGAGGCAGTTTCTCAAGAATTTTTTCGGCCAGCAGAGCTCCATGTTTGAGGAGTGTTGACCTTTTGCCTTACTATTTTGAACTCTGCTACCACCTCCAAGGTTGTGAACTCCTGAGCAAATTCCATTCCAGATATGTATTCACAGATTTTCTAACTCTTCTCCTCTAACTGTATCTTACTTTGGTAAAAGATAATGTCAAGGCATTGTTCTGGATGAGACTGGGAAGATTTTGGGGTAGCACATATTTGCATAGACATTGGATTCATTTTTCAATTTCCCTTTAAAACACTGAATCTCTAACCCTAACCAATTCCAAACTAGACTCTGACTACTAATCCTAATATGATGGAGAAAAATAACAAAAAACAGAAAAGAAGTACAAGCAGTTCAGAGGAGGCAAGGTGTATACTTGGACTTGCCTTTTGCATAATATAGGGTAGGAGTTATAAATCTTGCAAATTTTTTTTTGAAATAGTTCTCCATGTGCTTTTATAGTTAAAAAATATGTGAATTCCTTTCTCCCTTTCTCTGTAGCCTATTAAGCACATGTATTTTTATATGCACATATAGAATTCTACCTGGTACCACACGTACATTCTTGTGAGGTGGTTGACTTGGCAGATACAAATTGTGAGAAGAGATCACTCCTCGTAAATGCTATTGGAACTGAAATTTCAAACTATGGGTGAACTTTCTAGTTGAACAACATTATACATAAATCCATGTTCAGTATAATGAATATTTTTGGATCTGTGGATGATATATATTTCATGATGGATTTTGATTGGCATATATATTGTTAGTTTTTAATGTCTCTCTCTCTCTCTCTCTCTCTCTCTCTCTCTCTCTATATATATATATATATATATATATATATATATATATACTCTCCAGATATTTCAAAATATGTAATATATGTGACTTATTATACACGCCCTAAATTCATTCATATTAATTTATGTGGATTTATAATCAACTTTTCACAAGATTATTTTCCAAACTATTCATCCACCTGAAATTCATATTTGTTTCCTAGTACTGACAACTAACTTCAGTGAATGGTGTATACAAATCCTAATATTTCTACAGTAACTGACCCAGTTTAACATCAATGCAGGTAGATTCCTATGGGACATGATATGTATTTTGACGTTCATATTTATTCAACAGTGGGACATTATTATTTCTTCAGTTTATGCATATCATAATATATATATTTCATCCAAAAGTTCAAAAATATATAGGAATTTGTTTCACTTTCAATCACTTCCTGCTTCTGAAAACATGTATTCCTCCATGTTTCTTTACTGCTCTTTTCATGAGACTTCTTTCCAAACACATTATTTTCGATTTCCATAATCAATTTTGAAGCAAAACTCACACACTCTTCATGAAAATCCTAATACTAATATTATCATTGATGTATAACTGGTTGTAATGAATGTCTGTATATCAATATTTGATTTCCTGTATTTTTTCAGATATCAATTCAATCCATTATTTATAGTGGAATGAGTATAGGTTTTATTCAGAGTATGTTCCATTCATGCATTATCTGTATATTCATAGAAACAGTGTACACCTGTTTGTACCCCCAATACTAATTTATACGTCTTCAAACTATTGCTCCCAGAAATGGTGGAAGATATACTCATGTCACCTGATCTAGATATATATTTTATTACAGTAATATTATGGACACAAAATGCAAAGGTCACACTTATGATTGTACCAAAGCCTAAATGGAAAGTGAGCATGGATTAGTAATAACATCCATGTCCAGGTTGCCTAATGCTCTCAAATGTCAATCCAATTGGTGACTACATATTTGTTTCTTGCTAAGATTATATATTCAACCTCAACCCTGTTGAAAATGTCTAATCCTATAACTCACATTATACTTTGCCTGATTTCCTTTTGTCTCAATTGATATTTACTTTCCTACATATTTTCCCCAGTTCATCATTGTGAATGACTCTTCACATGTGCTGACATTTACATTCACTCTCTACCCGAAACCCTATTGCTAAAAAAGTTTTTGTCCAAATCCTGTACTCACTCTTCTTTCTAAACCTACTGACTATCTTCCTAATCCTATCGACTATCCCTTTTTGACTGCATGTTCTCTTCGACATTCAATCATCCAAGGTAAAGGTCCTATGCCATTGTATAGCGATTAATCAGAGACATCTGTGCAGAACATAATTCAAAGCTAAGTATCCTACCCAAGGGCCCAATACACTTCTGGGCTTCAAAACTTACATAGATTTGGGTTTTCAAACTTATATTTCACCTATATATTCTTTTAAATTTCGCAGGTTCCCAATAACATTATTCATCCCGCAGAATGATTCCCAACCGAATTCAAACCTGTTATTAACCCTAACCATACGCTCTTCCCTCAATCTACCTTTACAGAGGAGCAGGGATAGAGTTGGTCTTACAATACAGGAATGTAGGGAATCTTCCACCTGCTGAGAACCTCAAAGGTCAATTCAGAAATGATCCTTGGAGAAGTTGTAGGCAGCTATGTAGTACCAAAGAGAGCAAAAGTCTTCTGACATGGTAAAGAACCTGGACAGGATGAAAGGATGTGTCTGAATCAGCCTCTCTCTTCTTAATGTAGAGAAGATGGACCAAAGCAGGCCTGTATGGAGAGAAGTTCCCCGGTGCATATGGTTGATATACCATTCTAACTTGTGACAGTGTCACAGAAAGTAGGAACAGCCTCCATCTCATGAGACCCTTGGCAGCAACTGTTAGGACAAAGTGGTTGCCAAGGCAGTGACCTCATTCATTTCATGAAGAAAGTGACTTCACCTAACTTACTTGGTGATGGAACTCTCTGAACTTGGGATTCAGGAAGCCAGGCATCCAGAGCCAGTCCCAGTAACAGTCCTAGTGGGATCACATGTTTGGTTTTACCAAGGGCAGAGAGAGTCTTTTTTGGTACCTACTGATGTGAGAATGGCCAAATGCCAGGACAGCTCTGAAGAGGGTCCTTTCCTAAGAAAACAGGTAGTTGGTCAACGCTGGCTACTGACAACTTCACAGATTTGGCCACGGAGACCAGATCTGAGACAGGGCAGGCCAGTTCAGGGTAACAATATGGTCCACAGTCAGAGGACACTCCGGATTGTCACAGACATATTGGGGGAAGGAAGTGCCTTTGTGGGTGTGGGTGTGAGTTTGTGGTTTTGTCTCATGTTCTGAGAATAGGCAGGAAAGGCGATTTGTTTGGTTTGGAGTGGACTGCTTCTAAAAAGTCGTTTGACAAGGTGAGTGTTTCTATATCTGTGTATCTCACTGTGTCCGTGGTTGTAGACATAAGAAAAGAGAATGCATCAATGGATATGTCCTGTCTAGAAGAAAGTTTTCCATCATTCATCCTACCCAATTTATGACTGGACTGCAGGTTGCTTTATGGATGGGCAACCCCTACTATCTTCCTAAATTCCTGTTTTCTTCCTAAATTTTGGCCACTACCCTGAATAGGCTCATGGTTTTGTGTCCAAGATATGTAACACCTCCAAGCTCTGTGACATGGCCATGTACTGGATAGCTGAATGGAATGGCGAGCATCTCAGGAAACTCATATCAGTGTGACCAGGAAAGTCTCAGTGGAGAAACACTGTTTTGGGCCTTCTGCTTACCTATTTTTCTGTTGCACTGAATGTCAGGAAGGTCCTTACCTCAGGCCACTCCTTTTTGAAGCCTGAAGTAAACAGTTTTAAAATGCAAATGAATGGGCATCACCTGTGGTGCTTTGCTTAATTGCTTTCGAAAGGGATGTGTCTGAATCAGCTGCTTGCCTCTGGGTCAGGCTATGGATTAGATTCCCAGCACCTGATGGATATAAAGAAAGTTCCCATGTGTGTATTGAAAACGAAAATGGTAAAAATATCAGTCATTGTGGATGAAGTTTCTTGCCTTCCTCTGTTAGGTTCCTAACCTCCATCAAGTGAGAATAGGATCCTCTGGGTCAAATGAGTTCTTTGAACTCCTGTAGAAGTGCTTGGGTTCTCCCATGATGCCAAATCACATAAAGAATCTATGCCTGACAGTCAGTTGGCCTCAAATTGGAGAAGCAGAGCAGTATTAAAGGCAGGCCTATTTGATCACTCCTGGTTCATAGGAAGGGTGTCAAGGCCACCCTCATTTTAGGCAAATGACGGGCAAGGGTGCATATTTTGGACATTGCCTTGGGCTGCGCTCCTCATGGAAACCTCCAGCAAGAGTTTATGATGAGTGTCTATATGGAAGAAGATGAGGGTCATGTGGGAATGTTTTGGTTTCAATTGTGGTCATTTGTGTGGCGGTTGGAAGATATGACTGGGTCCACATGGGCTTGAACTCGGGTGTGATTCTCCTTCGAGACTGAGTTCTGGAACTGACCTCAGAGAAGTATTGCCATTAATTGTGTTTGGATTGTAGGAGGCCACGCATGAGAGTCACCCTTGAAACCTGAGATTGGGCCCTGGGTGGCTTTCCACAGAGCACTGAGAATCTCAACCAGGATATCACATGATTTTATTCTGAAAGACTTGGCAGCCATAGTTAAGAGTCAAAACACACATGGACCTCACATTTTAGACCTCAATGGGCCTGTCTGCATATGACATTTTGACCACTCTTTGGAAAGCCTTGCCTGTGAGAGTTCTCCAGAGCTTTCATTGAAATGAGCTTCCTCACCATTTAATGGTTCTTGGATGAATGGAAACCCCAAAGTGCCTCCAACTTCATTCTTGAACAATGAATAGATAAATACCATGAAATTTTTGAAATTCCCAATGACCAGGTGGCACTGGAGAACCATTGGATGTCCTATTGCTGCTCATGAGTGTACCAGACAGTGCCTTGATTGACTGGAGTTCTTGAAAATGGTGTGGAACACAGATGCCAGTAAGTTGGAGCCTGCTGAGTAGTGGGCCTAGAGCAGTGGTGTGCAGTTGTCTGATAATATATTTGTGGTGTGGCCATGTGGGTGTGTCATTGGCTTCCAAATGGCTTGTGACTGACTTGGTGCAGCCAGCAGAAAATTATATGAAAAGGCATCTGGTTATATGGACAGGTTTCAGGGCAATGTTCAGAATCAGGTTGCTATGGTCAAGGGAGCAAGAAATGTGGGATAGAAGCCTGGTTGGTGCATTCTCCTGAAGACCCTGACCCACCACACCTTACAGGACTCCCACCAGCACTGTGACCCATTTGAAATCCTTGTATGTTGTGAAGCAAATACAAAACACCCAGTGCAGCAGCAAGAAACACCTCGAAAATTGGAGAATGACCAAATGGCTTCAAAGTCCACACAGGGAGACACTTAGCCCCCAGTGGCCACAGTTTATCAAAAAAGAGAGAATTCATCACTGCTTCCTCATGTTCATTAGAAAATAAGAAACCATATCCTCCAGGTCACATAGATGCAGACCCAGCTTTGATGGTCTCCGTACACAGGGAGCTAAAGCTCCTGACAACAACATATTCTTCAAGTGTCCAACCTCAGAGGCAGTTTCTCAAGAAGTCTTAATGCCAGCATAGCTCCATGTTTGTGGAGTGTTTACACTGTCCCTTACTTTTGGAAACTCCTCTACCACCTCCAAGGTTGTGAACTCCTGAACATTTTCCATTCCAGGTATGTATTCACAGATTTTCTAACTCTTCTTCTCTAATTGTGTCTTACTAGGGGCGAAGATATTGTCAAGGCATTGTTCTGGATGATAGTGGGAATTTTTTGTAGCACATATTTGCATACACATTGGATTTATTTTCCTATTTTCCATTTGAAATACTGAATAACTGACACTAACCCATACCCTAATAGACTCTTACTACTAATCCTAATATGATGGAGTAAAATAACCCAAACAGAATAGAAATGCAAGCATTTCAGAGGAGGCATGGTGTATAGTTAGACTTGGCTTTTGCATGATAAAGTGTAGGTGTTATAATTCAAGTTAATTTTTAATTGAAATAGTTCCATGGGTACTTAAAGTAAACAAATATGTGAATTCCTGTCTCCCTTTCTCTGTAGCCTATTCAGCACATGTATTTTTATATGCACATATAGAATTCTACCTGGTACCACAGGTACACTCTTGTGAGGTGGCTGACTTGGCAGATAGAAATTGTGAGAATAGATCACTCCGCCTAAACGCTGTTGAAACTGAAGTTTCAAACTATGGGTGAGCTTCCTAGTTGAACAACATTATACATAAATCCATGTTCAGTAAAATGAATATTTTTGGATCTGTGGATGATATATATTTCATGGTGAATTTCGATTGGCATATGTATTGCTAATTTTTAATGTGTGTGTGTGTGTGTGTGTGTGTGTGTGTGTGTATATATATATATATATATATACACACACACACACACTAAATTTTTTTAAAATATAAAATATATGTGTCTTATTATACACTCCCTAAATTCATTCATATTCATGTATGTGGATTTAGAGTTAACATTTCACAAGATTATTCACGGAAATATTCATCCACCTGAAATACATATTTTTTCCTAGAAATGAAAAATAACTTCAGTGAATGGTGGATACAAATCCTAATATTTCTACAATAATTGATCCTGTTTGTCATCAATGCAAGTAGATTCCTATGGGACATGATGTGTATTTTGATGTTCATTCTTATTCACCACTGGTATGTTACAATTTCTTCAGTTTATGCACATTATAGGATATATATTTCATCCATACGTTAGCAAAATTATAGGCATTTGTTTCACTTTCAATCATTTTCTGCTTTAGAACACATGTAATCCTCCATGTTTCTTGACTGGTTTTTTCATGAGACTTCATTCCAAACATATTATTTTCAATTTCCATAATCAAATTTGAAGCAAAACTCACACACCCTTCATGATAAACTATAACCCTAATATTACTATTAGATGTATAACTGGTTGGAATGAATGATTGTATATCAATATAAGATTTCTTATATATTTTCAGATATCAAATCAATCCATTATTTAAAGTGGAACCAGTTATATTATTTATTCACACTATTGTCTATTCATGCATTTTCTCTATATTCATAGACACAGAGTACACCTCTTTGTAAACCCAATACTAATTTATACGTCTTCAAAATTTTGCTCCCCGTAATGGTGGAAGAAATACTCATGTCATCTGATCTACATATACATTTTATCAGAGTAATATTCTGGACACAAAAAGAAATGGTCACACTTATGTTTGCACCAAAGCCTAAATGTAAAGTGAACATGGATTACTAAAACCATCCCTATCAAGTTTGGCTAATGCTCTCAAAATTCAATCCTATTTGTGACAACATATTTGTTTCTTGCTAAGATTATATATTCAAACTCAACCCTGTTGAAAATATCTAATCCTATCTCTCACTTTATACTTTTCCTGATTTCATAATGTCTCTATTTATATCAGCTTTCCTACATACTTTCCGCAGTTCATCATTGTGACTGACTCTTCAATTGTGCTGACACTTACATTCACACTCTAATCCAAACCCTATTGCTAAGGAACTTTTGTTCCAAATCCTATACTCACTCTTCTTCTTAAACCTACTGACTATCTTCCTAATCCTACCCATTATCCCTTTTTGACTGGATGTTCTCTTATACATTCAATAATCCAAGGTACAGGGTCTAATGCCATTGTATATCGATCTATCTCAGACATCTGTGCAGAACATAATTCAACGCTAAGTATCACAATCAAGGGCCCATCCCCATTCTGCGCTTCAAATCTTACTTAGATTTCTGTTTTCATACATATATTTCACCTATATATACTTATAAATGTCGCAGGTTCCCAGTACCATTATTCATCCAGCAGAATGATTCCTAATTCAAATTGAACATATTATTAACCCTAACCATACACTGTTCCCTCAATCTAACTTTACAGAAGAGCAGGGACAGAGTTGGTCTTACAATACAGGAATGTAGGGGATCTTCCACCTCCTGAGAACCTCAAGGTCCATGCAGAAATGATCCCTGGAGAAGATGTAGACAACTATGAAGGACCTGAGAGAGCAAAAGTCAGCTTCCATGGAAAACAACCTGGTCAGGATGAAGGGTTGTTTATGAATCAGCCTCTCTCTTCTTAATGTAGAGAAGATGGACCAAACCAGGTTGGTGTGGAGAGCTCTTCCTAGGTGCCTATGGTTGATATACCATTCTACCTTGTGAAAGTTTCACAGAAAGTAGGGGCAGCCTCCATCTCATGGTAGTCTTGGAAGCAACTGTTAGGACAAAGTGGTTACCAAGGCAGTGATCTGATTCAGTTCCTTAAGGAAGTGACCTCACCTCACTTCTTTGTTGATGGAACTCTCTGAACTTGGTATCCAAGAAGCCAGGCACCAAGAGGCAGTCCCAGTCCCAGTGGTCTCATATGTTTGGACTTACCAAGGACAGAGTCAGTCATTCTTGCTACCTACTGATGTGAGGACGGCCAAAACCAGGAAAGCTCTGAAGAGGGGCTTTTCCTGAGAAAGTAGGTAGTGGCTCACTGCTGGCTCCTGACAACTTCTCAGAGTTGGCCAAGGAAACCAGATCTGAGACAGGACAGGCCATTTCATTGGAACATAGTATGGCCCACCAGTCAGAGGACACTCCGGATAGTCACAGACCTACTTGGGGGAAGGAGGTGTCTTTGTGGGTGTGGGTGTGGGTTTGTGGTTTTGTCTCATATTCTGAGAATAGGTAGGAATGGCGGTTTGTTTGGTTTGGAGGGAACTGTTTCTAGTAAGTCATTTGACAAGGCGAGTGTTTCTATGTCTGTTTATACCACTGTGTCCCTGGTTGTAGACATTAGAAAAGAAAATGCATCAATTGGTGAGTCCTGTCTAGTCGAAAGCTTCTCAGCTTTCATCCTGCCCAATTCATGAATGGACTGCGGCTTGACTTATCGATGGGGAACACCTGCTAACTTCTTAAGTTCCTGTTTTCTTCCTGAATTGTGTGCACTCTCCAGAATAGGCTCATAGTTTTGTGTCAAATATATGTACCACCTCAAATCTCTGTGACATGGCCATGTACTGGATAGCTGAAGGGAATGGCGAGCATCTCAGAAAGCTCAGATATCAGTGAGACCAGGAATGCCTCATTGGAAAAACCCTGCTTTGGACATTTTGCTTACTGATTCTTCTGTTGCCCTGAAAGTCAGGAAGGTCTTTGCATCAGGTGTGTCATGTGGGAGTGTTTTGGTTTTAATTGTGGTCATTTTTGTGGCCGTTGGAAGACATGGCTATGTCCACCTGGGCTTGAACCCTTATGTGATTCCCCTTAGAGACTGAGTTCTGGAACTGACCTCAAAGAAGTATTGCCATGTATTGTGTTGGGATTTTAGGAGGCCACGCATGAGAGTCGCCCTTGGAAACTGAGATCTAGGCCCAGGGAGGCTTTCCGAAGAGCACTGGAAATCTCAGGAAGGACATCACATGATTTTATTCTTAAAGACTTGGCAGCCATCGTTGCAAGTCAAAACACACATGGACCTCACATTGTAGACCTCAAATGCCTGGCTTAATGTGACCTTTTAGCCTGTCTTTGGGAAGCCTTGCCTGTTAGAATTCTCCAGAGCTTTCATTGAAATGAGCTTCTTCTCCATTTAATGGTTCCTGAATAAATTGAAACCCACAGTGCCTTCAACTTCATCCATGAAAAATGCCTAGATAAATATCATTAAAGTTTGGAAATTCCCATCACCTGGTGGCACTGGAGAACCTTTAGGTGTCCTATTGCTGATCATGAATGTACCAGACAGTGCCTTGATTGACTGGGTTTCATGAAAATGGTGTAGAACAGAGATGCCAGTAACTTGGAGCCTGATGAGTAGTCGGCCTAGAGCAGTGGTGTGCAGGTGTGTGTTAAAACATCTGTGGTGGGCTGATGTGGATATGCCATTGGCTTTTCAAATGCCTTGTGACTGATATGGTGCAGCCCCCATACCCTTGTATGTAAAGGCATCTTGTTATATGGACAGGTTGAAGGGCAATGTTTAGAATCAGATTGCTGTGGTCAAGGGGGCAAGCTATGTGGGATATAAGCCAGGTTGGTGCATTCTCCTGCAGACCCTTACCCACCACACATGACAGAACTCCCTCCATCACTGTGTCCCAGTTGAACTTCTCGTATTTTGTGAAGCAAATACCAAACTCCCAGTGCAGCTGCAAGAAACACCACGAAAAGTGGAGGATGACCAAATGGCTTCACAGTCCACACTGCAAGACACTTAGCCCCCAGTGGCAACAGTTTACCTATAAAGAGAGAATTCAGCCCTACTGCTTCAGGTTCATAGGAAAAAAAGAAACCATGTCCTCCAGGTCATATAGATGCAGACCCAGCTTTGATGGTCTCACTACAAAGGAAGCTAAAGCTCCTGTCATCAACATATATTTCAGGTGCCCAATCTCAGAGGCAGTTTCTCAAGAAGTCTTTAGGCCAGCAGAGCTCCATGTTTTTGGAGTTTTTACCCTGTCCTTTACTTTTGGAAACTCCTCTACAACCTCGAAGGTTGTGAACTCCTGAGCATTTTCCATTACCGATATGTATTCACAGATTTCTAACTCTTCTCCTCTAATTATGTCTTACTTGGAGTGAAGGAAATGTCAAGGCATTGTTCTGAATGAGAGTGGGAAGATTTTTGGGTAGCACATATTTGCCTACACATTGGATTCATTTTCCAATTTTCCATTTGAAATACTGAATCCCTGACTGTCAGGGGTAGAAGGAATTCTTCTTCAAAGAACAGCCTGACACTTACAAGAAACAGCCCCCAGGAGACATCCTGTCTGGAAGACATCCTGTAGCCATATATGTCCCTGAGACATCCTGTGGCCATCTTTCTTCTAGAAACATCCTGAAGTTATCTCACCTTGTGAAGACATCCAGGAACTGCTGATAAGAGAGCTTTCCCATATCCAGCATATTAATACCCATGTGTGAACAATAAAATTTTGCAGCTTGATCAGAACTCCTGTGTTGCTCTCATCTCTCATGCCTCTTGTTCCTTCATTCCTCCCCATCTAGGTTCGCTGACCACGTTGATGTGTCCTGCCGGCCGGGATATCTGGCGCCCACCGACTGGGGCTCAAGCCTTTGACTGAGGGGGAACCCCTTCCTCCTGGAAGACTTGGTCAAGAGGAGCTCACGATCGCCTCAGCAGACACCACCCGGAGACATATCCAGGAGGAAGGTGGGGATGATGCACGGTGAGTGACGCACCATGTGACAAGCAGTATCGTCACATGATTTGTTTATTTCAGGCCTCAAGGAGTCCTTCAAGACATGAGGGGCACATGTTAAGAAAATGGACTTAAAATTTTTCTTTTCATACATAGGAGAATTGTGTCCATGGTTTCCTCTTGAAGGGACCATTGATGGCAAAAATGGCTTAGAGTAGGAGACTGTTTAAAAGATTATTATGAATCATTTGGCCCAGAAAAAATGCCAGTTCCCACCTTTTCTTACTGGAACTTAATTAATGAAATTCTTAAAAGTTTTCGCTTTGACAATGGTACCTTACAACTTGTCAGGATTGGGGAAGAGATTATGCAAAAGACCTCTCGTCCCCCCTCTGCATGCCCATCATTAGTATAGACATAGAACCTTCTCAGTCTTCCCAGTACCCTGAGAACCTTCCTGGTCCCCCTCAAAATACGACCCTAATTAATAAGGCTCCAATGATTAAAAACCACCTTTATCCAGTTTTAAATCCCAGAGACACATTGACCCCTGGGGAGGACGCTATCTTGGAGATTTTAAACAGTCTCCTACTCTAAGCAGCTCTCTACCATTCAGAACACCCGCGACCTCTCAGGACCCTGCCACAGCCTATGGGATTTACCAAGCGAAGGTGAAAGCACCTATGTAAAACATCTTGCCTTTGAAAATGCCAACCCAGCATGTCAGAATGTTCTTCAACCACATAAGGATAAAGGGAAACTTTCTGAAGTTATTAGACTCTGTGCAGACGTGGGTGCAGCCCATGCCATGGGTCTGGCTTTAGGGACCACCTTTACCAAGGCCTTTCACAATCCTGGCTCACGTACTTGCTTTACTTGTAAACAACCTGGCCATTTTGCATGTGAGTGTCCCACAGGCAAACAAAGCCTAGGAATAGCGTCTCCTCAAACTGGGGCTTAACCGCCCCCAGCTACCCTTTTCCATAGAAGTGGTAAAGGTCATCACTGGGCCAGTGAGTGTAGATCTAAGACAAATGCCCTCAGACAGCCTATTTCTTCCTACTTCTCGGGAAACTCCCTGCGGGGCCAGCCCCCGGCCACAACATCCCCCACGACAAACACAGGAGCAATAAAGTTTGTTCCCTCCTAAACTCCCAACCTACTACAAAATCCTTCTCCACAATTGCCTCCCTCCAACTAGCCACCCCAGGCAGCACAAAATTGGACCTCTGTGCTGCCACAAATACAATATTAGACCCAATGCAAGGGCCCCAGATAATACCCAATGAAATTATGGGTCCCCCTCCATCTCATACATGTGCCCTTAATCTTGGAAGAGCCTCCACTACCATACAAGGTGTTCAGGTCTTCGTTGGCATTAATGATAATGATTTCACTGGAGAAATAAAAATACTGGCCACTGCTATTAATGGAGTTGCCGCCATCCCAGCAGGAACAAGACTTGCACAATTAATTCTCCTTCCCTTGGATTCAGGAAGCATTTCCAAAACCCAAACCTACCTCGGGGGACTGCCTTCTTGGGCTTCTCTGATGTGTATTGGGTTCAGCCCATTTCTCACAATAGACCCACCCTTACCTTACTTACTGAAGGAAAGGAATTCCAAGGAGTTCTAGATATTGGAGCTGATGCCACAATTATTTCTCAAAAATACAAGCCATCAGGTTAGCCCCTCACTCCATCCTTCACTGACCTTAAAGGGATAGGAAAATAAAAAAATCCTCTGGTCAGCTCTAGGTCTATTAGCTGCACTGATAAAGATGGTAATAAGTCAACTGTCACTCCTTTCGTTGATTCTGACCTCCCTGTTAATGTATAGGGAGGAGATATTTTGAGTTATTGGAAGTTATTCTCGCCAGTCCCAATTCCATGGTGACTCATCAAATGCTTCCTATGAATTTTGTTCCTGGTACAGGCCTGGGGATACTGAAACAAGGACTGGTGGAGCCTATACAACCCATACAAAAACAAATACATGTGGACTTGTGTATTCAGATTTTTAGTGTCAGTCCCTGACCCTCCTGTACCCCATGCAGATAAAATTATTTGGGAGACTCAGACTCCTGTGTTGGTGGATCAGTGGCCCCTTACCCAAGAAAAATTGGAGGCTGCCTCCACGTTAGTGCAGGAACAGCTTGCAGCCGGCCATGTAAAGCCCTCAACCTCATCATGGATTACTCCTATTTTTATTATCAAGAAAAAATCAGGCAAGTGGTGCCTTTTACAATATTTGTGTGCCATTAATAAAGTTATGCGCCCGATGGGAGCACTACAGCCAGGCATTCTCACACCAGTGGTGATTCCAAAAAACTATTGTAAAATGGTTATTGACTTAAAAGATTGCTTTTTTACCATTCCTTTACATCCTGAGGATAGACCCTATTTTGCCTTTAGTCTCCCTCACATTAATTTTCAGGGCCCTATGCAGAGATTTCAATGGAAGGTTCTTCCCCAAGGTACGGCCAACAGCTCTAGTCTTTGCCAAAAACACGTTGCTCAAGCAGTAGACCCTGTGAGAGAGCGATGAGCACAAAATTATATTTTACATTATATGGATGATTTGTTAATTGCTGCACCTAATACCCATGACCTTAATAATTGTTACTTGGACTTTTACAAAACCTCACTACCTTGGGACTACAGATAGCTCCAGATAAGTTTCAAACACAGGACCCTTATACCTATTTGGGCCTTAAACTTCAAGATAATCAGATCCAAATTCCTAAAATACAACTATGTGTGGACCATCTTCACACACTTAATGATTTTCAAATATTACTTGGGGATATTCAATTGCTAGGAACATATTTAAAATTACCCACTTGTGTACTTTTGCCCCTTAATGATATTTTGATAGGTGATTCCCACCCCTCCTCCCCTCAAAAGCTTACTCCCGAGGCATGACATGCATTAAACCAAGCCACAGAAGCCATTGCCCAAAAGTTTGTTACACAAATTTCTTATAACCTTCCTCTGGTTCTGGTTATTTTCCACACTCCTCATACACCCACAGGAATATTTTGGCAGCGAGATCCACATTTTAAAAATAAAGGCTGCCCCTTGCTTTTGGTCCTTGTATCCACCACATCCTCCAAGGTTATTACTGTTTATCTTGCTCAGGTAGCTTCTCTTATTTTTAAAGGTCGTTTGCTTTCTCGACAACATTTTGGCAAAGACCCTGATAATATTTTAATTCCATATACTAAGGACCAAACCCTTACTACAATTTTTACTAGAGACATGGATCAATGGGGTATTGCCCTATCAGGCTTTTTGGGAACAATTCATAACCACATCCCCAATGACCCCGTTTTAAATTTTGTCCAGTTACATTCATTTATTTTTCCCAAAATTACTCAAAAGGCTCCCATTCCTCAAGAACTTACTGTCTTTACAGATGGTTCCAGTAATGGCTGTGCAGTCTTTGTTGTCAATAACAAGCCTACCACCTTTGATACTGTCTATCAGTCAGCTCAGTTTGTGGAATTGTTCACCATAACACAAGTTTTCATAAAGTTTTTTTGATAATCTTGTTAATATTTATACAGACAGTGCCTACATTGCTCTTTCTGTGCCCCTGCTGGAGATTTCACCCACCATTATGGCTTCTTCCAATTCCCCCTTTCTGTTTCACCAGCTTCAGCAGCTAATTCAGGCCAGAAAACATGCATTTTCCTTAGGACACATCATGACACACTCTGACCTTCTGAGCCCTCTAACACAAGGTAATGCCCAAGCTGATGCAGCAACACGTTCCATCTTTCCAATTTTTGTTGGCTCCATTCAAAAGGCCATGGAGTTACAAAATCTTCACCATCTAAATTCCCAGAGCCATCAATTACTTTGGAAAATTACCAGGCAACATGCATGAGAAATAGTAAAAGCATGCCCTGGTTGCACTGTCTCCCTCCCCATTCAACACTTGGGAGTTAACCCCCGAGGATTACAGCCCAATCAGGTTTAGCAAATGGATGTTATTCATTTTCCTGAATTTTGAAAAACCAAATATATATACGTTTCTATAGATACCTTCAGCGGCTTTAGTTTTGCATCACCACATTCTGGAGAGGCTACCAAAGATGTCCTTTCTCATCTTGTTTCAGCCTTTTTCGTAATGGGTAAACCAATACATATTAAAACAGATAAATGTCCTGCATATACCAGTGCCAAGTTTAAACAGTTTTGTGCTACCTTGCAATTTTGTCATACTACTGAAATTCCATACAACTCTCAGGGCCAAGGCATGTGGAACTTGCCCAGCTTAGCTTAAAGACTTGGCTATCCCGTCTTAAGGCTTCTGCCCTTGTATTTATCACTCCCAGGGATCGCCTTAACCATGCATTATTTGCCCTTATTTTTCTTACCTTAGACAGTGAAGGCCATTTGGCCAGAGACAGACACTGGCATCCTTCGTCCAATTCTGTTCGCTCGCCTGTTATGTGGTGCAATCCCATTACAAATAAATGAAAACGCCCAGATCCTATCCTCATCAGGGGATGAGGCTCAGCTTGTGTTTTGGACCAAGAGCAAGCATCCCCAAGATGGTTACCAGAATGCCTGGTTAAACAGGTAAATTACTTACCTCAACCCAGGGACGGAGGCCCTCCCCCTGAGGACAAATTTTCCTCCATTTCAGATACAGCCAACAATCTGTGCGAGGATCCTCCTTAAGGCACTTCTGCTGAACAGGTTTGAACACGGAGCCCTTGGACCTCCAATTTCCAACATCATGGAGTACCTTTTTGCCCCCCCCCCCGGGAATGCAAAGGAGGATTTTGGACTGAGGCTCCCACTAGTTGGACGCAGACTGCTGACTGCATGACTAAGGTGACTTACCTCCGTGCCAAGGTTGACCATAATCTCGGAGGAGTTCATCAGCCTAAATGGGTATGGGTTAACAAGCCAAAGATTATTCCCCCTAGTACAAGTAAAGCTCTCCAAAATTGTTCTGCAACTTGTACGCATACCCAGGCGATGCATGTCTCTTGTAATGCGTCGGCTTCACTTTGTGTTAATAAACAGGGAGAACAATTTTTTGAAGCCTCCCTAACTAAAACTCATGCAGCAGGGGGACCACTATTCATTATACCCCCATTCTCTTTGACCATGGAGGAGATGGCAAATACACCAAGCTACAGTCAGCTGGGTGCCAAGGCACTGTCGGAAAACCTTCCTACTGGCCCATTAAGGCCCCTACAGGGGTCTCTGATGGTGGAGGACCCACTTATTCTGTCAAGCATTCGCAGATAATCAAACTTTTGAAACCCCAAATCCCTGAGCTCACATATCATCCCTTAATGTAGCCTAAATCCCAGTTCCCAGGTTTAGATACCAATACATTAGATATTTTGCAAACTACATTCTCCTAGCTTAATAATTCGAACCCCACCCTTGCTGGTGATTGCTGGCTCTGCATGACAGCAGGGGCAATCATGCCTATGGCAGTTCCTATTAATTCTATCATGGACAATGATAATACATGCCAACCCGGATTTCCCTTTAAAGTACAGCCTATAGGCACTTTTACATTATTTCTTTTAGGCGCGATGCAGAATAATACCTATGATATTGATGTTCGACTTACTTCCTTTGGAAATTGCTCAACAGTATAAAATTATTCCTCACCCACCCCATCTCTTTGTCCCTCCAATGGCACAGTTTTTATGTGTGGAGGAAACTCGGCCTTCCCACGCTTCCAGCGAATTGGACCATTGGTTGTGTTCTTGCTTTATTACTCCCTGATATAACTATTGTCCCAGGAGATGAACCTCTACCAATTTCTAGCCTAGACACTTTAGTCAAAAGACATAGGTGGGCAATACAGGCTTTACCACTCATTGCCAGCCTTGGAATAACAGCTGCTGTGGGCACAGGTACAGTGGCTTAGGCACGGCTATTCACTCTTACCATCGCCTGTCTCAACAACTTATAAATTATGTACAAACTTTATCAGGAACCTTTAAAGATTTGCAGGACCAAATAAATTCCCTGGCAGAAGTGTTCCTTCAAAACAGACGAGGCTTAGATTTGCTGACAGCTAACCAGGGAGGTATTTGCTTAGCCTTAGGGGAACGATGCTGCTTTTATGGCAATAAATCAGGCATAGTACGCATTAAAATTAAGCAGCTTCAAGAAGATCCAGAAAAGAGACAAAGGGAACTATTTGAAAATCCCCTCTGGATTGGGCATAATGGATTTCTACCCTACCTTCTTCCCCTATTAGTCCCTTTGTTGGGTTTACTTTTAATGGTGTCCATAGGCCCCTGCATTATAAAGAGGCTGGTACAATTTATTAAAGAACAGATTAATATTTTGGTTTCTAAGCCCATACAGTTCCACTATCATGGTCTGGAGATGGAAGACAGCACTGCCAACATTTAAAAGAATGTTCAACCCTTCTCACATGCTTATTAAGTTTACATCCCCACAGATCTCTCTTTCTTACAGACAACTATAAGTAACAGCTCTGAGCAACCATCTTCTACCCTTGCAATAAGGGTTCGTTCTCCATGGGCCCCTCCGCTTGGGGGAGGACACACCCTTGGAATGAGCACGTTAGGCCATAATAACGGAGGGTCCAGGAAGGACTGCAGCAGGATGGATCCACGGATCCCCAAACACAAGACCTCTGAATGACACGCTCTGGTGCATTGCGGTTAGCATGCTATCCCCTCAAAGACGTCTCCTCCAAAAACGTGCCAAAGCCAACACGAAATCTCCTAGGAAAGATGCTCGCTCAAATCAGGAGATATTCTAAGGCATCCTAGAGAAACAGAGCCACTATCACCCCCTAAATCCATGGCCTGTAAGGTATGGTCGAATATTTTATATAACAAAAGGGGAGATGTCAGGGGCTAGAAGGAAGTTCTCCTTCAAAAAATAGACTGACACAAGAAACAGCCCCCTGGGACACAACCTGCCTGGGAGACATCCCACAGCCATCTATCTCCTTTTGACATCCGGCTACCATCTGTCTACCTGAAACATCCTGAAGTTATCTCACCCTGTGAAGACATCCAGCAACTGCCGATAAGAGAGCTTTCCCATCCGCAGCATATAAATACCCTCTGAGAATAATAAAAGTTTGCAGCATGATCAGAACTCCTGTCTTGCTGTCATCTCTCTTGTCTCTTGTCCCTTCATTCCTCCCCAACTAGGATCGACACCCAAGTTGATGTGTCCTGCCAGCCGGGCCATCTGACACTAACCCATACCCTCCTAGACTCTGATGACAAATCCTAATATGATGGAGAAAAATAACCCAAACAGAATAGAAATACAAGCAGTTCAGAGGAGGCATGGTGTATAGTTGCACTTGCCTTTTGCATGATATAGGGTAGGTGTTATAAATTTAGTTAATTTTTAATTGAAATAGTTCTCCATGTGTTTTTAAAGTTAACAAATATGTGAATTCCTGTCTCCCTTTCTCTGTAGTCGATTCAGCACATGTATTTTTATATGCACATATAGAATCCTACCTGGTATCAGATGTACATTCTTGTGAGGTGGCTGACTTGGAAGATACAAATTGTGAGAAGAGATCACTCCTCCTAAACGCTGTTGGAACAGAAAATTCAACCTATGGGTGAGCCTCCTAGTAGAACAACATTATACATAAATCCATGTTCAGTAAATTAAATATTTTCACATCTGTGGATGATATATACTTCATGATGAATTTCGATTGGCATATATATTGCTACATTTTATTGTCTGGGTGTGTGTGTTGTGTGTGTGTGTGTGTGTGGGGATATATATATATATATATATATATATATATATATATATATATATATACACTCTCCAAATAGTTCAAAATATGAAATATATGTGTCTTAAATATACTACCTAAATTCATTCATGTTCATGTATGTGGATTTATAATCAACTTTTCACAATATTATTCTCAGAAATATTCATCCACCTGAATTACATATTTGTTTTCTAGTACTGAAAACTAACTTCAGTGAGTGGTGCATACAATCCTAATATTTCTACAGTAACTGACCCAGTTTAACATCAATGCAACTAGATTCCTCTTGGATATGATGTCTATGTTGAAGTTCATTTTATTCAACACTGGTACATTACTATTTGTTCAGTTTATACACATCATAGGATATATATTTCATCAACAACTTCAATAATTTATAGGATTTTGATTCACTTTCAATCATTTCCTGATTCAGAACACATGTATTCCTCCAGGTTACTTGATTGTTTTTTCATGAGACTTCTTTCCAAACGCTTTTTTTTTCGATTCCCATAATCATTTTGAAGAAAAACTGACACACTCTTCATGATAAACCATAACCCTAATATTACCATTAGATGTATTTCTGGTTGGAATTAATGATTGCATATAAATATACGATTTTCTGTTTATTTTCAGATATCAATTCGATCGAATATTTAAAGTTGGAACAAGTTATAATATTTAATCACAGTATTGTCTATTCATAAATTATCTCTATGTTCATAGACACAGAGTAAATCTATTTGTAACCCCAATACTAATTTTTTCATCTTCAAAATGTTGCTCCCAGAAATGGTGGAAGAAATACTCATGTCACCTAATCTACATATACATTTTATCACAGTAATATTCTGGACACAAAAAGAAGAGGTCACACTTATGATTGTATCAAAGCCTAAATGAAAAGTGACCATAGATTACTGAAAACATTCATGTCCAGTGTGCCTAATGCTCTCAAATGTCAATCCTATTGGTGACTACATATTTGTTTCTTCTTAAGACTATATTTTGAACCTCAACCCTGCTGCAAATGTCCAATCCTGTCACTCAATTTATACTTTGCCTGATTTCCTGATGTCTCTATTGATGTCTGCTTACCTAAATATTTTCCCCAGTTCACCATTGTGACTGACCCTTCACGTGTGCTGACATTTACATTCACTCTCTACCCGATACACTATTGCTAAAGAACTTTTGGTCCAAATTCTGTACTCAGTCTTCTTCTGAAACTTATCGAATATCTTCCTAATCCTACCGACTATCCCTGTTCTAGTGGATGTTCACTTCTACATTCAATCATCCAAGGTACAAGGTCCTATGCCATTGATTATCGATTTATCTGAAACACCTGTGCAGAACGTATATCAAAGCTAAGTATCCCAATCAATAGCGCAATGCCCTTCTGGGCTTCAAATCTTACCTAGATTTTTGTTTTCATACTTATATTTCACCTATATATTCTTATAAATATCACAGGTTCCCAATACCATTATTCATCAATTAGAATAATTCCTAACCCAAATCAAACCTGTTATTAACCCTAACCATACACTGTTCCCTCAATCTAACTTTACAGAAGAGCAGGGACCAAGTTGGTCTTACAATACAGGAATGTAGAGAATCTTCCACCTGTTGTAAAACTCAAAGGTCCATGAAGAAGTGATCCCTGGAGAAGATGTAGGCAGCCATGAAGGACCTGAGAGAGCAAACGTCATCTTCCATTGCAAACAACCTGGTCAGGATGAAGGGTTGTGTCTGAATCAGCCTCTCTGTTCATAATGTAGAGAAGATGGACACAAACAGTCCTGTTTGGAGACCTGTTCCTGGGTGCCTATGGTTCATATACCATTCTAACTTGTGAAAGTGTCACAGGAAGTAGGAGAAGCCTCGATCTCATGGCACCCTTGGAAGCAACTGTTAGGACAAAGTGGTTGCCAAAGCAGTGACCTCATTCAGTTCCTGAAGGAAGTGACCTCACCTCACTTCCTTGGTCATGGAACTCTCAGTACTTGGGATCCAGGAAGCAAGGTACCAAGAGCCTGTCCCAGTCCCAGTCCCAGTGGGCTCACTTGTTTGGATTTACCAAGGACAGAGTCAGTCTTTCATGGTACCTACAGATATGAGGATGGCCAACTGCCAGGAAAACTCAGAAGAGGGGCCTTTCCTGAGAAAGCAGATAGTGGCTCACCGCTGGCTCCTGACAAGTTCACAGAGTTGGTGTTTTCCGGGGAACATAAGTTGGCCCACCAGTCAGAAGACACTCTGGATAGTCACAGACATACTTTGTAGAAGGTGGTGCCTCTGTGGTTGTCGGCGTGGGTTTGTGGTTTTGTCTCATGTTCTGAGAATAGGTAGGAAAGGCGGTTTGTTTGGTTTGGAGTGAACTGTTTATAGTAAGTCGTTTGGCAAGCAAGTGTTTCTATGTCTGTGTATCCCACTATGTGCATGGTTTTAGATATTAGAAAACTGAATGCATCAATTGTTGTCTCCTGTCTAGCAGAAAGCTTCCCAGCATTCATCCTGCCGAATTTATGAATGGATTTCAGCTTGCCTGATCGATGGGCAACATGTGGTATCTTCCAAAATTCCTGCATTCTTCATGAATTCTGGCTACTCTCCAGAATAGGCTCATGGTTTTGTGTCCAAGATATGTAGCAGTTCCAAGCCCTGTGACATGGCCATGTACTGGATAGCTAAAGGGAATGTCGAGCATCTCAGAAAACTCAGATATAAGTGTGACCATGATAGTCTCAGTGGAGAAACCCTGCTTTGGGCCTTTTGCTTACCTATTGTTCTGTTGCCCTGAATGTCAGGAAGGTCTTTGCCTCAAGACATCCGTTTGTGAAGCCTGAAGAAAACAGGTTCAAATGGAAATGAATGGACATCACCTGTGGATCTTTGCTTAATTCCTTTGAAAATGGAAGTGTCTGAATCAGCCTCTTGGCTCTGTGTGAGGCCGTGGTTTAGATTCTCAACCCCTGAAGAATCTAAAGAAACATCACATGTGTGCATCCAAAACAAAAATGGCCAAAAGTGCAGTTATTGTGGATGAAGTCTCTCCCCATTCTCTGTGAGGTTCCTGACCTCCATAAAGTTAGAATAGGGATCCTTTGGGCCAAATCATTTCTTCAAAGCCCTAAATTGCTTGAGTTTTCCCGTGACTACAATTCACATAAAGAATCCAAACTGCACAGTCAATACGCCTCAAATTGGAGAAGCAGAGAAGTATTAACAGCAGGCTTTTTGAACACTCCTGGTTCACAGGAATGGTGTCCAGGCCACCCTGAATTTAGGCAAATTAGGGGCAAGAGAGATTATTTAGGAGACTGTCTTGGGCTTCGCCCCTAGTGGAAACTTCCAGCAATAGGTTATGATGAGTGTCTATATAAAAGAACATGAGGGCCATGTGGGATTGTTTTGGTTTTAATTGTGGTTGTTAGTGTGGTGATTGGAAGAGATGACTGGGTCCACCTTGACATGAACTCTGGTGTTTTTCCCCTTAGAGACTGAGTTCTGGAACTGACCTCAGAAAAGTATTGCCATTAATTGTGTTGGGATTTTAGGAGGCCATGCATGAGAGTCGCCCTTGGAAACTGAGATCAAGGCCCAGGGTGGCTTTCAACAGAGCACTGGGAATCACAGCCAAGATATCACATAATTTTCTTCTGAAAGACTTGGCAGCCATAGTTGAGAGTCAAAAGTCACATGGACCTCACATTGTAGAACTCAATGGGCCTGGCTTCATTTGACCTTTTGGCCATTCTTTGGGAAGCATTGCCTGTGAGATTTCTCCAGAGCTTTCATTGAAATGAGCTTCGTCAACATTAATGGTTCTGGAATGAACTGAAACTCACAGTGCCTCCACCTTCATTGTTGAAATATGGCTAGAAAAATACCATGAAATTTTTGAAATTTCCATGACCAGCTGGCACAGGAGAACCTTTGGATTTCCTGTTGCTGATCATGAGTATAACAGACACTGCCTTGATTGACTGGTTTTAATGAAAATTGTGTAAAACAGAGATGCCAATAAGTTGGAGCCTGATGATTAGTGGGCCTAGAGCAGTGGGAGGCAGGTGTGTGATAAAACATCTGTGGTGGGGCCATGTGGATCTGCCACTGGCTTCCAAATGGCTTGTGACTGACATGATGCATCCAGCAGTCCCTTCTAAGTAAAGGCATCTTGTTATTTGGAGAGGTTTCAGGGCAATGTTCAGAATCGATTTGCTATGGTCAATGGGGCAAGCTATGTGATATAGAAGCATGGTTGGTGCATTCTCCTGCAGAAATTGAAATACCACACGTGACAGAACTCCCTCCTGCACTGTGTCACAGTTGAACTCCGTGTATTTCATGAAGCAAATACCAAACTCCCATTGTAGCAGCAAGAAACACCATGAAAATTGGAGGATGAACAAATGGCTTCACAGTCCACACAGGGAGACACTTAGAACCCAGTGGCCACAGTTTACCTACAAAGATCAAATTCAGGACTGCTGCCTCATGTTCATTGGAAAATAAGAAACTATGTTTTACAGGTCACATAGGTGCAGACCCAGCTTTGATGATCTCACTACAAAGGAAGCTAAAGCTCCTGATAACAACATATGTTTCAAGTGCCCAAACTCAGAGGCAATTTCTCAAGAAGTCTTTAGGCCAGCAGAGCTCCATGTTTGTGGAGTGTTCACCCTGTCCCTTACTTTTGGAAACTCCTCTACCACCTCCAAGGTAGTGAACTCCTTAGCATATTCCATTCCAGATAAGTATTCACTGATTTTCTAACTCTTCTCCTCTAATTATGTCTTACTTGGGGCGAAGATAATGTCAAGCCATTGTTCTGGAGGAGTGGGAAGATTTTGTGTAGCACATATTTGCATACACATTGGATTCATTTTCCAATTTTCCATTCGAAATACTGAATCCCTGACTCTAACCCCTACCATACTAGACTCTGACTACTAATCGTAATATGATAGAGAATAAAAACTCAAACACAATAGAAATACAAGCAGTTCAGAGGAGGCATGGTGTATAGTTGGAATTGCCTTTTGCATTACATAGGTTAGAAGTTATAAATCTAGTCAATTTTTTGTTGAAATAGTTCTCCGTGTGTTTTGAAAGTTAACAAATATGTAAATTCCTGTCTCCCTTTCTCTGTAGCCTATTCAGCACATGTAATTTTATATGCACATATAGAATCGTACCTGGTATCACACGTACATTTTTGTGAGGTGACTGACTTGGCAAATACAAATTTTGAGAAGAGATCACTCCTCCTAAATGCTGTTGGAACTGAAAATTCAACCTATGGGTAAGCCTCCTAGTTGAACAACATTATACATAAATCCATGTTAAGTATATGAATATTTTTGGGTCTGTGGATGATATGTATTTCATGATGAATTTCAATTGACATATATATTGCTAGTTTTTAATGTCTGTGTGTGTGTGTGTGTATATATATATATATATATATATATATATATATATATATACTCTCCGGATTTTTCAAAATATGAAATATTTGTGTCTTATTATGCACTTCCTAAATTCATTCATATTCATGTATGTGGATTTATAATCCACTTTTTAAAAAATTATTCTCAGAAATATTCATCCACCTGAAATACATATTTTTTCCTAGTACTGAAACAGTTTTCAGTAAATGGTGCATCCATATCCTAATATTTCGTCATTGCAAGATGACTGTGAAGACAGTGTATCACACCCAGTGTACCCTGCCACTGCGCAGGTGAATAACGAGTTAGAACGATGAAAAACTATCTTGTTAGGATCTTACAGGAAAATGGGTGTTTACCGAAATCCAGAAGAATGATTTCCACCACCGAGGTCCGGTAATTGAGTCTCAAACACAAGCCACTTGTGCAACCGCAGATCCATTCTGATTGATCCGCGTGACCTGCCCCGTGTCTACAAATGGTGAGGCACCACCGAGAAGCGACCAGCAAGCAGGGAGAAACGTTGCTGCAGATTCTGTGGAATCCTGCTGGCTGAGCATCCACTGAGCCCCCAGCTGAATTTGGGATTTCAGACGGGAAAGTTAGCAGTACATTTCTATCCCCCAAAGTGGAAACTCCACAAAGGAAACCAGCAGCCACCATCTTGGAGAGCTGAAGTAACCACCACCACTCCCAGACAGATTGCAACAATAAAACAGGTGTGTGTTTCTCAGCTCATCTCACATACAGAGGAAAATTCGCATAAAATCTCTCCTAGGCTTTTGGGGGAGGGATAATCAGAGCAAGTCTGCATAAAGACTGGGGGAAAACTAGAGGCACCTGACCTTCATCTCCCCTTCCCATCAGCGGCAAAAATGAAACTTGTCTAGCCAGTGCGGGGCGAGGGGCAAGCGGAAAATATTAAAACAATAGAGTTCCAGGGTTCACAATAGACACCCTCCCCACCCAACAAACGGCAGACCCGGAGAACAGTTTGAGCTGCCGAGAAGCATCACTCAGGAGAAATCTGGTCTAGCAGGAGAAATCAGGACTAGCAGGATAAACCAGGGGACTAGAGGCCAGGCTCTCCTGACTGGGTGGCTGGAGAACGCCAGACCGCTGCCAGTGTGACTGGGCAACTGGAGACCACCTTCCTGCCGGCGCCAGCCCACCTGCTGACGGCATGTCTTGACGGCTGGAGAACGCTCGCCTGCCGATGACCGAACGCGCAACTGTGTGGCTAGAGATCACCCACCCGCCGGCGACAGCCCATCCGCTGCCCGCGCTACTGGGTGGCTGGAGACTGCCGGCATGCCAGCGACCGGGAGCTGAAACCAACAAGAGACAATCCAGTCCACCCCCCCAATTCGGACACTCCGGCAAGGAGCCTGGGGCCCACCACAGCAGAGAGGTGACATCACTGGAGCTCGGCTGTCAGAATTCCTTAACAGCGAAATCCACTTAAGCAGGCATAGTCTAGCAACACAAAGGAGAGAAAACAGAGATATATAAACCCATAACAAATCTATAGAAGAGAGCAGAAACACAGCAATCAAATAGAGCCAGAAAATAACGTGAACATCATGAAAAAACAAGGGGAAAAAAAGGTGTAGAAACAATGAAGGACAACTTAATACTACAGGAGAACCTAGAAGCATCAGAAACAGGGATAGGGAAAAAACTTAAGTCATACCTAACTCAGATGGAAAGGAATAATAGAGAAGACATGAGGCAGCAAGTCCAAGAAATAAAAGTATATTTTGAAAATGAATTAAACAACCAAATTCAAATGGCAAAGAACAAGGTTTACCAGGAGAAAGAGATCTTTTAAAAAATCATACAGTAATTCTAGAAATGCAGGAAACTATAAACCAAATTAAAAACTCAAACAAGAATATTTCAAATAGACTAGATCAAGTAGAAGTCAGAACATCAGATAATGAAGACAAAGTTTGTCAACTTGAAAAGAATATAGTCAACACAGAAAACATGCTTAAATCCCATGAGCAACTATTCAAGAGATATGGGATGTCATAAAAAAACCAAAATTGGGAGTCATTGGGATAGAAGAAGGCATAGAGATTCAAACCAAATGAATGGACAACATATTAAATGAAATAATTCTAGAAAACATCCCAGAGATGAAAGATGGAATGTATTGCCATATCCTGGAAGCCTACAGGACCTCAAACATTCAAAACCATAATAGACAAACTCCAAGACATATAATTATGAAGATAGCCAACATACAGAACAAGGAGAGAATATTAAAAGCTACGAGAGAAAGTAGGCAGATAACATTCAGGGGTAAACCAATTAGGTTAACAATTGATTTTTCATCACAGACTTTGAAAGCGAGAAGATCTTTGAACAATGTATTTCAAACACTGAAAAATAATGGATTCCAACCAAGAATACTGTATCCAAAAAAATTAAGCTTCAGATTTGACAATGAAATTAAGTCTTTCTTGATAAACAAAAGCTAAAAGAATTCGCAGACAGAACACCAGCACTGCAAAGCATTTTGAGCAAAATACTACAAGAAGAGGAATTGAAAAATAGTGCCCAAAACTAACAGCGGGAGGTATCTCAGTAAAGGGGTAAGAAAATAACCAAAAAGTAAAAACTACCCAAATTAAAATAAATAAATAAATAAACATGACTGGAAGTATAAATCATATTTCAATTGTAACCTTAAATGTTAAAAATCTAAACTCACCAATCAAGAGACATAGGCTAGTAACCTGGATCAAAAAAATAAATCCAACAATATGCTGCCTTCAGGAGACTCTTTTGATAGGTAAAGACATACACAGGCTGAAAGTGAAAGGTTGGGAAAAATCATACCACTCACATGGCCCTCGGAAGCAAGCAGGAGTGGCCATACTCATATCATATAAAATCAACTTCAAACCTACGTTAATCAAAAGGGATAAAGTAGGACACTATATATTGTTAAAAGGAACCATCCACCAACAAGACATAACAATTATCAATTGGTATGCACCAAACAATTGAGCTGCAACGCTCATAAAACAAACTCGCCTCAAGTTCAAGAGTCAAATAGACTACAACACAATAATTATGGGTGACTTCAACACACCGCTCTCGCCATTAGACAGATCCTCTATAAAAAACTGAATAAAGAAATTATAGAATTCAACAGCACAATCAATAACCTTGACTTAACCGACATATATAGAATATATCAACCATCATCAAGTGGATACACTTTATTCTCAGCAGCACATGGATCCTACTCCAAGTTAGACCATATATTAGGCCATTGGGCAACTCTTAGTAAATATAAAGGCGTGGAGATAATACCATGCACCATATCTGATCATAATGGAATGAAACTGGAAATCAATGAGAATAGAAGGAAAAAAAAATCCTACATCACATGTAAAATGAACAATATTCTACTGAATGATCAATGGGTTACAGAAGACATAAAGGAGGAGATAAAAAAATTCTTAGAATCAAATGACAATACAGACACAACATACTGGAATCTATGGGACACAAAGAAGGCAGTTTTAAGAGGGAAATTCATTTCTTGGAGTTCTTTCCTCAAAAAAAGAATAAAACAACAAATAAATAAACTCACAGTACACATCAAAAACCTAGAAAAGGAAGAGCAAAACAACAGCAAATGTAGTAGAAGACAAGAAATAATTAAAATTAGAGCAGAAATCAACGAAACTGAAACAAAAAAAAAAAACATTGAAAAAATTGATAAAACTAAAAGTTGATTCTTTGAAAAAATAAATAAGATTTACAGGCCCTTAGCCATGCTAAGGATGAGAAGAAGAGAGGGAACTCAAATTACTAACATACGGAATGAAAAAGGCAATATCACAACAGACAGTACACAAATACAGAAGATAATTAGAAAGTATTTTGAAATCCTATATTGCAATAAAATAGAAGATAGTTATAATATCGATAAATTTCTTAAGTCATACGATCTGCCCATATTCAGTCAAGAAGACACACACAATTTTAACAGACCAAAAACAAAGAAAGAAATGGAAGAAGCCATCAAAAGACTACCAATCAAAAAAAGCCCTGTACCTGACGGGTATACAGCGGAGTTCAACAAAACCTTCGAAGAAGAATTAATACCAATACTATTCAAGCTATATCAAGAAATGGAATAAAAAGGAGCTCTTCCAAATTCATTCTCAGAGTCCAAAATCACCCTGATCCCAAAACCAGACAAAGACACTTCAAAAAAGAAAACTACAGACCAATATCTCTAATGAAGTTGGATGCAAAAATTCTCAATAAAATCCGTGTGAATTGAATACAAAAACATATCAAAATAGTTGTGCACCATGATCAAGTAGGATTCATCCCTGGAATGCAAGGCTGGTTCAATATACGGAAATCAATAAATGCTATTCACCACATCAATAGACTTAAGGACAAGAACCATATGATCATCTCGATAGATGTAGTAAAACATTCAACAAAGTTCAGCATCCCTTTATGTTCGAAACACTAGAAAAACTAGGGATAACAGGAACTTACCTCAACATTGTAAAAGCAATATATGCTAAACCTCAGGCTAGGATCATCCTAAATGGAGAAAACTGAAGGCATTCCCTCTGAAATCTGGAACAAGACAGGGATGTCCTCTATCACCACTTCTATTCAATTTAGTTCTTGAAATACTAGCCAGAGCAATTAGACAGACAAAAGAAATTAAAGGCATAAAAATAGGAAAAGAAGAACTTGAATTATCGCTATTTGTGGATGACATGGTAATATATTTAACAGACTCAAAAGGGTCTACAAAGAAACTGCTAGAGTTAATAAATGAAGGATATAAAACCAACACGCATAAATCAAAGGCATTCCTGTATATCAGCAACAAAACTTCTGAAATGGAAATGAGGAAAACCACTCCATTCAAAATATCCTCAAAGAAAATAAGATACTTGGAAATCAACCTAACAAAAGAGGTGAAAACCACAGAACCCTAAATAGAGAGATAGAAAAAGATCTTAGAAGATGGAAAAATGTACCCTGTTCATGGATAGGCAGAACTAAATTCATCAAAATGGCGAAATTACCCAAAGTTCTCTACAGGTTTAAAGCAATGCCAATCAAAATCCCAACGGCATTTCTTGTAGAAATAATAAAGCAATCATGAAATTCATATGGAAAAACAAAAGACACAGAATAGCAAAAGGAATTCTAAGCAAGAAGTGTGAATCGGGAGGTATAGCAATACTAGACTTCAAACTTTACTACAAAGCAAGAGTAACAAAAACAGTGTGGTACTGGTACCAAAACAGGCAGGTGGACCAATGGTATAGAATAGAGGACAGAGAAACCAATCCACAAAATTACAACTTTCTTATATTTGATAAAGTGGCTATAAACATGCAATGGATGAAGGATAGCATCTTCAACAAATGGTGCAGGGAAAATTAGAAATCCATGTGCAACAAAATGAAACTGAATCCCGTTCTCTCACCATGCACAAAAGTTAACTCAAAATAGATCAAGGAGCTAGATATCAAATCAGAGACACTGTGTCTCATAGAAGAAAAGTTGGCTATGATCTATATACTGTGGGGTCGGGCTCCAAATTCTTTAATAAGACATCAATAGCCCAAGAGTTAATAACAAGAATAAACAAATGGGACTTACTTAAACTAAAAAGTTTTTTCTCAAGAAGAGAAACAATAAGAGAGGTAAATAGAGAGCCTACATTCTGGGAACAAATTTTTACCCCTCACACTTCAGATAGAGCCCTAATATCCAAAATATACAAAGAACTCAAAATATTAAACAATAAGATAACAAATAACCCAATCAACAAATGGGCCAAGGACCTAAACAGACACTTCACAGAGGAGGACATACAATCAATCAACAAGTACATGAAAAAATGCTCACCGTCTCTAGCAGTCTGAGAAATGCAAATCAAAACCACCCTAAGATACCATCTGACTCCAGTAAGATCAGCAGCCATTATGAAGTTAAACAACAATAAGTGTTGGCGAGGATTTGGGGAAAAGGATACACTTGTACACTGCTGGTGAGACTGCAAATTGGTGAGGCCAATTTTGAAAGAAGTATGGATATTCCTGGAAAAGCTGGAAATGGATCCACCATTTGACCCAGCTATCACCCTTCTTGGAATGTTCTCTGAGGATCTTAAAAGAGCGTACTATAGGGATACTGCCACATCAATGATCATAGCAGCACAATTCACAATAGCTAGACTGTGGAACCAACTTAGATGCCCTTCAATAGATTAATAGATAAAAAAAATGTTGCATCTATACACAATGGAGTATTACACAGCACAAAAAATGACAAAATCATAGAATTTGCAGGGAAATGGATGGCATTAGAGCATATTATGCTAAGCGAAGCTAACCAATCCTTAAAAAACAAATGCCAAATGTCTTCTGTGTTATAAAGAGAGCAAATAAGAACAGAACAGGGAGGAAGAGCATGAGGAAAAGATTAACATTAAACAAAGACGAATGGGGGGAGAGAAAGGGAGAGAGAAGGGAAAGCTTATGAAAATTGTAGGAAACTCTCAATGTTACACAAAATTGCATATAAGATGTTGTGAGGGGAAGTGAGGGAGAAACAATGGAGAGAATTGAACAATAGCAGATGAGGTAGAGAGGAAAGATGGGAGGGGAGGAGAGGGTGGATAGTAGGGGATAGGAAAGGTAGCAGAATACAACAGTCACTAATATGCCATTATGTAAAAATGTGAATGTGTAACCGATGTGATTCTACAATTCGTATTTGGGGAAAAAATGGGAGTTCATAACCCAATTGAGTCAAATGTATGAAAGATGATATATCTTGAGCTTTGTAATGTTTTGAACAACCAATAAAAATAAATAAATAAATAAAGTTTTAAAATTTAGTGGGAAGAAATCAGCTAAAAATGGGTTCAGATGTATGCATTTTGCTATACAGAAACTTTTTTTGTGAATATCACAAATTTATTTTACCAGAAAATGCACATAAATTGAGATTAAAGGATAATTCACCTAACTTCATGAAAAATTCATAGCATTTTCTACACTTTTCATATTTCATTTTTTTCGTGAATATTTTGTCATGGACAAGGTCTAGTCTTAGGCTATTCTTCCAGAATACTACCTCATCTGACAAGTTCGTACAATGTGTTGGATTGTTCTTTTCGTCTTTTATTTAATAGTTTCTAGCTGATAATGTGTATTTTTTCTTATCTTTATTTGGACATACAAACCTAACTATATCTTTGCATTTTATGTTTTACTGGGGAAGAGACTCATCAAAAGCTCTTTGTTATATGTATCAACAATCAAACATCTAGAGCATACAATTATTCTTAATTTTGCATGAAAATAAATTTGTACCATTTTTCTTATAAAGATGTAGTATTATTAATAATGTCCCTACTGTAATAAGTAACTACTTACAAGAAGAATTAAACAATTGACTTTATATCAATTATGAACATGAAAAGTAGTAATATAAGTATTTGGCAATTAATACACAATTGATAGAAATTGAAATCACAAGAAAGCCATTTAAAATGTCAGTGCATATGGTCCTTAAATAATAGGTTGTTCAAATAAAATTTCTCTAATTCATAAGAGTTAATATGCCACATTACAGCTTAATGTGATATAAAACTTTAAATTATCAGTATTGATAAATAAGAATGATACCTGTTTACTTAAATATGTTTATTTGATTTTCACTGTAAGATGTTAATTATGGAAGAATTGAGAATTAAGAAAGACTTGGTCTATATTATTTCTAACAGGAAAATCAAAGTACGTTTAAATATATATATATATGTAATGCATATGCATGAATATAGATACATATGTATAATAAATGTATTGTAATATATCTATCAGGTGATTATAATTTTTAAATTTTCTCAAGAAAATGAATGACTATAAAAAACAGTCTTAAATTTAAATTTCATAGCATACTACTGTTTGTAATGACATGAGAGAAAAATAGATATGGAGGGGAAACCAAAAAGGAAGGGAGAGAAGGGGGAAAATGAGGAAGAAAGTGAGTAAAGAAGAGGGACATGAGTGTATGATGTTAAGATAGAAGTGGAGGGGCTGGGTTTGTGGCTCAGAGGTAACATGCTTTTCTAGCATGTGTGAGGCACATGGTTCTATTCTCAGCACCACATACAAATAAACAAAATGAAGGTCAATCAACAACTGAAAAAATAAAAAAAGAAAAAAGAAGAAATATTGCAAAAATTCCAAGCTTTGATGAATGTTAAATAAAAAAAAAAATATGTTACATAGCCTTATGTAATTTCTAGACTATCCAAAATAGTCACTAAATGTTAGATTATTAGTGCTATAACTAAAAATCCATTGATCTTTCCTCTACATTCTGTGGCATCCTAGTGCTAAAATAAATTGTATTATTAATTCCCCCCCAAATCCTAATATTTCTACAGTAACTGACCCAGTTGAACATCAATGCAAGTAGACTCTATGAGACATGATGTGTATTTTGACGTTCATTTTTATTCAACACTGGTACATTACTATCTTTAGTTTATGCACATCATAGCATATATGTTTCATCAAAATTTCTCAAATTTATAGGCATTTGTTTCACTTTCAATCACTTTCTGCTTGAGAACACATGTATTCCTCCATGTTTCATAACTGCTCTTTTCATGAGACTTCTTCCCAAAAACATTATTTTCGATTTCCTTTATCACATTTGAAGCAAAACGCACAAACCCGTCACAATAAACCATAACACTAATATTACCATTAGATGTATAACTGGTTGGAATGAATGGTTGTATATCAATATAAGATTTCTTACTTAGTTTCAGATATCAATTCAATCCATTATTTAAAGTGGAACCAGTTATATTATTTATTCACAGTACAGTCTATTCACGAATTATCTCTATATTCATCGACACAGGTACACCTCTTTGTACCCCCAATACTAATTTATACGTCCTCAAAATATAGCTCCCAGAAATGGTGGAAGAAATACCCATGTCACCTGATCTCCATATACATTTTATCACAGTAATATTCTGGACACAAAAAGCAAAGGTCACGCTTATGATTGTACAAAACCTAAATGGAAAGTGAACATGGATTACTAAAAACATCCATGTCCAGGTTGCCTAATGCTCTCAAATGAAAATCCTATTGGTGACTACATATTTGTTTCTTCCAAAGATTATATATTCAAACTCAAACATGTTGAAAATGTCTAATCCTGTCACTCACTTTATACTTTGCCTGATTTTGTAATGTCTCTATTGATATCTGCTTTCCTACATATTTTCCCCAGTTAATCATTGTGACTTCCTCATCACATGTGCTGATATTTACATTCACTCTCTTAGCGATACCCTACTTCTAAAGAACTTTTGTTCCAAATCCTACACTCATTCTTCTTCCTAAACCTACCGACTATCTTCCTAATCCTACCGACTATCACTTTTTGACTGGATGTTCTCTTCTACATTCAATCATCCAAGGTGAAAGGTCCTTTGCCATTGTATATCGATTTATCTGAAACATCTGTGCAGAATGTAATTCAACGCTAAGTATCCCAATCAAGGGACAAATGAAGTTCTGGGCTTAAAATCTTACTTAGATTTCTGTTTTCGTACATATATTTCACCTCTATATTCTTATAAATATCACAGGTTCCCAATACCATTATTCATCCAGCAGAATGGTTCCTAACCCATATCGAACATGTTAATAACACTAATCATACACTGTTCCCTCAATCTAACTTTACTGAGGAGCAGCGACAGTGTTGGTCTTACAATACAGGAATGTATGGGATCTTCCACCTGCTGAGAACATCAAAGGTACATGCAGAAATGATCTCTGGAGAAGATGTAGGCAGCTATGAAGGACCTGAGAGAGCAAAAGACATCTCCATGGCAAAGAACCTGGTAGGATGAAGGAATGTGTCTGAATCAGCCTCACTCTTCTTAATGTAGAGTAGACCAAACCAGGCCTGTGTGGAAAGCTCTTCCCAGGTGCGTATGGTTGATATACCATTCTAACATATGAAAGTGTCACAGGAAGTAGGGGCAGCCTCCATCTCATGGGACCCTTGGAAGCAACTGTTAGGACAAAGTGGTTGCCAAGGCAGTTACCTCATTCAGTTCCTGAAAGAAGTGACCACACCTCACTTCCTTGATGATGAAAGTCTCTGAACTTGGGATCCAGGAAGCCAGGCACCCAGAACCATTACCAATCCCAGTCCCAGTGGTCTCACTTGTTTGAATTTACCAAAGACAGAGTCAGTCTTTCTTCTTACCTGTTAAGGTCTGTAAACAAGTCAGATTGGCACCTGTTATTTTGCCAGAGAAATGTTAGAGTCTGTAAAAAAGTCTGGATGGCGCCTGGCAAAATGCCAGAGGGAGTGGTTTGTGAAGTAACAAAAGCGAGCCATTAAGTGTGGAGATTCCTTATTGTTTGACTGCTGTATCTATTTCATGCTAATTAGATAGGCTGTGTAAAATGTATAAATACCGCTCTTATTCAACAATAATTGGCTTCCACTTCTGCTGCATCAGTCTACCCAAGTTGTTCGTCACCCCCCCGGTTATTTTGCCCAGCCAGCCAGGCTGCAGCAATTACCTACTGATGTGAGGATGGCCAAATGCCAGGGAAGCTCTGAAGATAATTCTTTCCTGATAAAGCAGGTATTAGCTCACCGCTGAGTCCTGACTACTTCACAGAGTTAGCAAAGGAAAGCAGATTTGAGACAGGACAAGCAATTTTGGGGAACATAGTATGGCCCACCAGTAAGAGGACTCTCTGGATAGTCACAGACCAACTTGGAGGAAAGAGTTGCCTTTGTGGGTGTGGTTGTGGGTTTGTGTATTCCACTGTGTCTGTGGTTATAGACATTAGAAAAGAGAATGCATCAATGGAATTGTTCTGTCTAGTAGAAAGCTTCTCAGCATTCATCCTGCCAAATTTATGAATGGACTACGGCTTTCCTTATGAATGGGCAACACCTGCTATCTTCCTAAGTTCCTGTTTTCTTCCTGAATTCTGGCCACTCTCAAGAATAGGCTCATGGTTTTGTGTAAAATATATGTACCACCTCCAAACTCTATAACATGGCCTTGTACTGGATAGCTGAAGGGAATGGAGAGGAACTCAGAAAACTCAGATATCAGTGTGACCAGTAAAGTGTCAGTGGAGAAACACTGATTTGGGCCTTTTGTTTACCTATTGTTCCGTTGCCCTGAATGTCTGGAAGGTCTTTGCCTCAGTCCACCCCTTTGTGAAACCTGAAGAAAACAGTTGTCTAATGGAAAATAATGAGCATCACCTGTGGCTCTTTGCTTAATTGCCGTAGAAAGGGATGTGTCTGAATCAGCCTCTTGGCCCTGTGTGAGGCTGTGACTTAGATTCTCACCACCTGATGAATCTAAGGAAAGATCTCATGTGTGCATCCAAAACCAAAATGGAAAAAGAGCAGTCTTGTGGATGAAGTCTCTCGCCTTCCTCTGTAAGGTTCCTGACTTCCATCAAGTGAGAATAGGTATCTTTGGTTCAAAAAGTTTTTCAAAGCCCTGCAGAGGCAAGCCCATAGGTGCTTGGATTTTCTCATAACTCCAATTCACATAAAGAATCTAAACCCCGCAGACATAAGGCTCAAATTGGAGAAGCAGAGCAGTATTAATGGCAGGCCTAATTGATCACTCCTTGTTCACAGATAGGTTGTCAAGCCACCCTGACATTAGACAAATGAGGGTAGGGAGCATATTTTGGACACTGTCTTCAGCTGAACCCCTCATGGAAACTTCCAGCCAGAGGTTATGATGAGTGTCTATGTGGAAGTAGTTGAGAGCCATGTGGGAGTGTTTTGGTTTTAATTGTGGTCATTTGTTTGGCTGATGGAAGAGATGACTGGGTCCACCTTGGCTTGAACTCTGGTGTGAGTCTTCTTAGAGACTGAGTTCTGGAAATGACTGCAGAGATGTATTGCCATGAATTGTGTTGGGATTTTTGGAGGCCACACATGGTAGTGGCCTTTGGAAACTGAGATCTATGCCCGGGGGGCTTCCCACAGAGCACTGGGAATCTGAGCCAGAATATCACATGATTTTATTCTGAAAGACTTGACAGCCATAGTTGAGAGTAAAAACACACATGGACCTCACATTGTAGACCTCAATGGGCCTGGCTTCATTTGATCTTTTGGCCACTCTTTGGGAAGTCTTGCCTGTGAGAGTTCTCCAGATCTTTCATTGAAATGGGCTTTCTCACCTTTTAATGTTTCCAGAATGAATTAAATCCCACAGTGCCTCCAACCTCATCCTTGAAAAATGGCTAGATAAACATCATAAAAATTTGAAATTCCCATCACCAGGTGAGACTGGATACACTTTGGATTTCCTGTTGCTCATCATGAGTGTACCAGACAGTGCCTTGATTGACTGGGTTTCATGAAAATGGTGTAGAACAATGATGCAAATAAGTTAAAGTCTGCTGAGTAGTGGGCCTAGAGCAGTGTTTTGCAGGTCTGTGATAAAACTTCTGTGGTGGGGTCATGTGGACCTGCCAAAAGGCTTGTAACTCACATGGTGCAGCCAGCAGACCCTTGTATGTAAAGGCATCTTGTTGAATGGAGAGGTTTCTGGGCAATGTTCAGAATCAGGTTGCTATGGTCAAGGGGGCAAGCTATGTGGGATAGAAGCCTGGTTGGTGCATTCTCCTGCAGACCCTGACGCACAACACGTGACAGATCTCCCTCCAGCACTGTGACCCAGTTGAATTCCTTGTAATTCCTGAAGCCAATACCAAACTCCCAGTGCAGCAGCAAGGACACCATGAAAAGTGGAGGATGACCAAATGGCTTCACAGTCCACACGGGGCCACACTTAGCCTTCAGTGGCAAGAGTTTACTTACAAAGAGAGAATTTAGCCTTGCTGCCTCACGTTCTTTGGAAAATAAGAAACCATGTTCTGCAGGTCACATAGATGGGAGACCCAGCTTTGGTGGTCTCACTAGAAAGGAAGCCATAGGTCCTGACTACAACATATACTTCAAGTGGCCAACCTCAGAGGCAGGTTCTCCAGAAGTCTTTAGGCTGGCAGATCTCCATATTTGTGCAGTATTTACCCTGTCCCTTACTTTTGGAAACTCCTCTACCACCTCCAATATTGTGAACTCGTAACCATGTTCCATTCCTGATATGTATTCACAGATTTTCTAAATCTTCTTCTTTTATTTTGTCTTACTTGGGGCAAAGATAGTGTCAAGGTATTGTTGTGAATGAGAGTAGGAAGATTTTGTGTAGCACATATTTGCATACACATTTGATTCATTTTCCTATTTTACATTCAAAATACTGAATCCCTGACACTAACCCATACCCTACTAGACTCTGACTACTAACCCTAATATGGTGGAGAGAAATAATGCAAACAGAAGTGAAATACAAACAGTTCAGAGGAGGCATGGTGTATAGTTGGATTTGCCTTTTGCATGATAAATTGTAGGTGTTATAAATCTAGTCAATTTTTAATTAAAATAGTTCACCATGGGTTTTTGTAGTTAACAAATACGTGAATTCCTGTCTCCCTTTCTCTGTAGCCTATTCAGCACATGTATTTTTATATGCCCTTTCTCTGTAGCCTATTCAGCACATGTATTTTTATATGCACATATAGAATCCTACCTGGTATCACACGTACATTTTTGTGACTTGGCTGACTTGGAGATACAAATTGTGAGAAAAGATCACTCCTCCTAAAAGCAGTTGGAACTGAAAATTCAACCTATGTGTGAGCTTCCTAGGAGAACAACATTGTACATAAATCCATGCTCAGTAAAATAAATCATTTTGCATCTGTGGATGTTATATATTTCATGATGAATATTGATTGGCTTATATATTGGTACTTTTTAATATCTCTGTGTGTGTTTTGGGTGTGTGTTTATATATATATATATATATATATATATATATATATATATATATATATACACTCTCAAGATTTTTCAAAATATGAAATATATGTGTCTTATATACACTACCGAAATTCATTCATGTTCATGTATGTGGATTTATAATAAAAATTTCACAAGATTATTCTCAGAAGTATTCATTTACCTGAACTACATATTTGTTTTCTAGTACTTAAAACTAACTTCAGTGAATGTGCATACAAATACTAATATTTCTACAGTAATTGACCCAGTTTAACATCAATGCAATTAGATTCCTATGGGACATGGTGTGTATTTTGATGTTCATTTTTATTCAACATTGGTTCGTTAATATTTCTTCAGTTCATGCACATCATAGGATATATATTTCATCCACAAATTCACAAATTTATAGGCATTTGTTTCTCTTTCAATCACTTACTGCTTCAGAACACATGTATTCCTCCAGGTTTCTTGACTGGTCTTTTAATGAGACTTCTTTCCAAACACATTATTTTCGATTTCCATAATCACTTTTGAAGCAAATCTCACACAATCTTTATAATAAAACATAACGCAATTATACAATTAGATGTGTAACTGGTTGGAATGAATGATTGTATATCAATATAAGTTTTTGTGTATATTTTCACATATCAATTCAATCCATTATTTAAAGTGGAAACAGTTATATTATTTATTCACAGTATTGTCAATTCATGCATTAATTCTATATTCATAGACACAGAGTACAAATCTTTGTACCGCCAATAATAATTTATACAACTTCAAAATATTGCTCTCAGAAATGGTATAAGAAATACTTATGTCACCCAATCTACATATACATTTTATCACAGTAATATTCGGGACCCAAAATGCAAAGGTCAAACATATGATTGTACCAAAGCCTAACTTGAAAGTGAGCATGGATTACTAAAAACATCCATGTACATGTTGCCTAATGTTCTCAAATGTCAATCCTATTTGTGACAACATATTTTTTTCTTCCTTAGATTATATATTCAAACTCAACCCTGTTGAAAATATCTAATCCTATCACTCACTTTATACTTTTCCTGATTTCTTAATGTCTCTATTGATATTTGCTTACCGACATATTTTCCCCAGTTCATCATTGTGACTGACTCTTCACATGTGCTCACATTTAAATTCACTCTCTATCCGAAACCCTATTGCTGGAGAACTTTTGTCCAAAACCTATACTCACTCTTCTTTCTGAAACTGAATATCTTTCTAATAATTTCAACTATCCCTTTTTGACTAGAAGTTCTCTTCAACATTCCATCATCCAATGTACAAGGTCCTATGCCATTATACTGAATTTATCTGAGACATCTCTGCAGAAAATAATTCAAATCTAAGTATCCCAATCAAGGGCCCAATGCCCTTCTGGGCTTCAAATCTTACCTACATTTCTGTTTTCATACTAATATTTCACCTATATTTTCTTGTAAATATTGCAGCTTCCCAATCATTCCTGCAGAATGATTCCTAACTCATATCGAACATGTTATTAATCCTAACCATACACTGTTCCCTCAATCTAACTTTACAGAAGATTAGAGACAGAGTTGGTCTTTCAATATAGGAATGTAGCAGATCTTCCACATGCTAAGATCCTCAAAGGCCCATACAGAAATGATCCCTGGAGAAGATGTATGCAGCTATGAAGGACCTGAGAGAGAAAAAGTCATCTCCATGTAATGGCTCACCGCTGGCTCCTAATAACCTCACAGAATTGGCCAAGGAGACCAGATCTGAGACAGGACAGGCCATTTCTGGGAACATAGTATGGCCCACCAGTAAGAGGACACTCCGGATAGTCACAGACCTACTTGGGGGAAGGAGGTGCCTTTGTGGGTTGGGTGTGAGTTTGTGGTCTTGTCTCATTTTCTGAGAATAGGTAGGAAAGGCAGTATGTTCATTTTGGAGTGGATGGTTTCTAGAAAGTCGTTTGACAAGGAGTGTGTTTCTATGTCTGGGTATCCCACTGTGTTCGTGGATGAAGACATTAGAAAGAGCATGCATCAATGGATGTGTTCTGTCTAGTAGAAAGCTTCCCAGCATTCATCCTTCCCAATTTATAGATGGACTTGGCTTGCCTTCTGGATGGGCAACACCTACTGTCTTCCTAAGTACCTGTTTTCTGCCTGAATTCTGGCCACTAACCATAATAGGCTCATGGTTATGTGTCCAAGATATGTACCACCTCCAAGCTCTGGGACATGGCCATGTACAGGATAGCTGAAGGGAATTGGAGCATCTCAGAAAACTCAGATATCAATGTGACCAGTAAAGTCTCTGTGGAGAAACCCTGCTTTGGGCCTTTTGCATACCTATTCTTCTGTTGCACTGAATAACAGGAAGGTCTTTGATTAGGCCACGCCTTTGTGAAGCCTGAAGAAAACAGTTTTCAAATGGAAATGAATGGGCATCACCTGGGGCTCTTTGCTTAATTGTTTGGAAAGGGATGTGTCTGAATTGGCCACTTGGCCCTGTGTGAGGCTGTGGCTTAGATACTCAGCACCTAATGGACCTAAAGAAAGATCCCATGTGTGCACCCAAATCCAAAATGTCCAAAAAGCATTTATTGTGGACTACGTCTCTCGCCTTCCTCTGTAAGGTTCCTGATCTCCATCAAGTGAGAATAGGGATCCTTTGCATCAAATGAGTACTTCAAAGCCTTGCAGAGTGTAGCCCACTGGTGCTTGTGATTACTCATGACTCCAGTTCACATAAAGAATCTAAATCCCACAGTCAGTAAGCCTCAAATTGGAATTGTGGAGCAGTATTAAAGGCAGGGCTCTATGATCATTCCGTGTTCAAAGGAAGGGTGTCCAGGCAACCCTGACTTGTGACAAATGAGGTGCGAGGGTGCTTATTTTGAACACTGTGTTGGTCTGTGCCCCTCATGAAAACCTCAAGCCAGAGGTTATTATTAGTGTCTATATGGAAGAAGATGAGTGCCATGTGGGAGTCTTTTGTTTTTAATTGTGGTCATTTGTGTGGCGGTTGGAAGAGATATCTGGTTCCACCTGGGCTTGAACTCTGGTGTGATTCCCCTTAGAGACTGAGTTGTGGAACTGAGCTCAGAGAAGTATTGCCATGAATTGTGTTGAGATTTTAGGAGGCCACACATGAGATACGCCCTTGGAAACTGAGATCTAGGCCCAGGGTGGCTTTCCACAGAGCATAAGTAATCTCAGCCAGGATATCACACGATTTTATTGTTAAAGACTTGGCAGCCATAGTTGAGAGTCATAACACACATGGAGCTCACATTGTAGACCTCAATGAGCCTGGCTTCATGTGACCTTTTGGCCACACTTTGGGAAGCTTTGCCTGTGATAGTTCTCCATTTCTTTCGTTCAAATGAGTTTCCTCGCCATTTAATGGTTCCTGAATGATTGGAAACCCACAGTGCCTCCAACTTCATCCTTAAAAAATAGCTAGATAAATACCACCAAATTTTTGAAATTCCCTTGACCAAGTGGCACTGGAGAAACTTTGGATTCCTGTTGCTGATTATGAGTATACCAGACAGTGCCTTGATTGACTTGGTTTCACGAAAATGCTATAGAACAGAGATGCCAGTAATTTGGAGCCTGCTGAGTAGTTGGCCTAGAGCAGTGGTGGGGAGGTGTCTGAAATAACATGGGTGGTGAGGCCATGTTTATCTGCCATTGGCTTCCAAATGGCTTGTGACTGACATTTTGCATCCAGCAGACCCTTGAATGTAAAAGCATCTTGTTATATGGAGAGGTTTCAGGACAATATTCAGAATCAGGTTGCTATGGTCAATGGGGCAAGCTCTGTGGGAAAGAAGCTTGCTTGGTGCATTCTCCTGCAGACCCTGACCCACCACATGTGACAGAATTCCCTCCAGCACTTTGTCCCAGTGGAACTCCTTGTATTTCAAGAAACAGATACCAAACTCCCAGTGCAGCAGCAAGAAACACCACAAAAAGTGGAGGATGAAAAAATGGCTTTACAGTAAAGACGAGGAGACACTTAGCGCGCAGTGGCTACAGTTTACCTACAAAGAAAAAATTCAGCACTGCTGCCTCATGTTCATTGGGAAATAAGAAACAATGTCCTCCAGGTCACATAGATGCAGACCCAGTTATGATGGTCTAACTAGAACGGAAGCTAAATCTCCTGACAGCAACATATATTTCAAGTGCCCAAACTCAGAGGCAGTTTCTCAAAAGACTTTAGGCCAGCAGAGCTCCATGTTTGTGGAGTGTTTACCCTGTCCCTTACTTTTGGAAACTCCTATACCACCTCCAAGTATATGAACTCCTGAGCATATTCCATTCCAGATATGTATTCACAGATTTTTGTAAATTATGTCCTCTAATTGTGTCTTACTTTAAGCGAAGATGAGTCAAGGCATTGTTCTGGATGAGAGTGGGAACATTTTTTTGTATCACATATTTGCATAAATATTGAATTTATTTTCCTATTTTGAATTCGAAATACTGAATCCCTGACACTAACCCAAAACCTACTAGACTCTGACTACTAATCCTAATATGATGGAGTAAAATAACCCACACAGAATAGAAATACAACCAGTTCAGAGGAGGCATGGTGTATAGTTGTACTTTCCTTTTGCATGATAAAGGGTTGGTGTTATAAATCTTGTCAATTTGTAGTTAAAATAGTTCTCTATGTGTTTTTAAAGTTAACAAATATGTGAATTCCTGTCTCCCTTTCTCTGTAGCCGATTCAGCACATGCATTTTTATATGCACATATAGAATACTACATGGTATCACACGTACATATTTGTGAGGTAACTGACTTTGCAAATACAAATTGTTAGAAGAAAACACTTCTTCTAAATGCTGTTGGAACTGAAAATTCAACCTATGGGTGAGCTTCCTAGTTGAACAACATAAATCCATATTTAGTAAAATCAATATTTTTGGATCTGTGGATGATATATATTTCATGGTGAATTTCGATTGCCATACATAATGCTACTTTGTAATGTCTGTATTTAGGTGTGTGTGTGTGTGTGTGTGTGTGTGTGTGTGTGTGTATTCACTCTGCTGATTATTCAAAATATAAAATATATGTGTCTTATTATACACTAACTAAATTCATTCATATTCATGTATTTGGATTTATAATCAACGTTTGAGAAGATTATTCTCAGAAATATTTTTCCACCTGAAATACATGTTTGTTTCCTAGTACTGAAAACTAACTTCAGGGGATCATATTATGGCAGCGATGGGAGTTCATTACCCACCTGTACCGCGTCACTTTGCAGGAGAAGGACGAGTTAGAACGGCTAAAATCTATCTTATTAGAAATTTCCAGGAAAATTGGTGTGCTCCAAAACCTACAGGAAGGATTTCCATTACACAAGGACCAGCTACGGGGACTCAAACACCAGCAATTTGTCCTCACGGAGGGTCACGCTGCTTATTTAGCAAATCGCCCCACGGCTAGTGTCTGCAATGCGCGCTGGGAAACGACGAGAGAGCAACACAAAGATACAGTCTGTGGATTATGCGGGCTCCTGCCATCTGGGCAATCACTGTTCTCAGTGCTGAATTCTGCGTTTGAAATGGGGGAAGGAAGCGGTCCAATTCGGTTTTCCACACCGGTGAGACCACAGAGGAAGATAGCGGTCACCATCTTGGAGAGCTGATGTCACCATCCCTGTTTTCGACTGATCACAGCTCATTCAGATACAGAATAGGTAATTTCAGGCTGCCATTCGCCTTCATCTTGCAGACAAATTACTCAGGGACAGTGCTAAAGAACCCATGAAAATTGCTTCTTGGATCGTTCTCCTATCAGAACATACACCGAGCCCGGAGCGGCTGGATTCCGGGTCCCGGAACTGCTCTGGCCCAGGGCTAAAGAACCTGCGGAAACTGTTTCTTGGTCTGGGTCCTGCTGAATACTGTAGAGGTAAATGCCAACTGAGCCTTCATAGACAGTGGCAACAGGATTGAGACGGGGCTTGTGAGGGCCGGTCAGGACTCACCCGTTACTTTGGTCACGCGACAAAGGGAATGAAATGCTGCCATTTACATGGGATACCAACATGGCAGACATCTGATGTGATCACAAAACGGTAGAGGAGATAACTTCATCGATACCAGCGGCGAGAGAAATAGTTGGTCTCCTGGTAAAGAAAGTGAGTCACAAACATCTGAGTCTCTCTCATTTTGTCATCAAGCCAGAGGTGCAGAGCAGAGCTGCCGCCTGTGCCTGGAACAGGCCCAGCGACCCACCGGCGTGGTAGTCACGTCACCCCAATTAGAGTAGGGGCAGAGCAGAGCCGACACCCAAGCCTGCAAGGTAGGCAGACGTACGACCGACCGGCAGAACAGGCCTAGCGGCTGGTCAGCATGGTAGACAGTTCACCCCAATTGGAGGAGCAGCACAGCCGCCAACCGTACCTGCAATGGAGACTTTTCCACAATACAAGAGCAATATAAATATACAGGGGGAAATTACAAAAACACAACAGTTTCACCAAGCAGAAAGAAACGCAAGCTGTATGAAAAGACAAGGAAAGAAAGGACCACAAGCAACGCAGGTCAACTCAACTTTAGAAGAGGTAATAGATGCAGCATATGGAATGTCAGATAAAGAATTCAGGATATACATGCTTCAGGTGATCTGGAATCTCAAGGAAGACATTAGACAACAAAAATCAGTCAATGAAAGATCACTTCGACAATGAATTACATAAAAAAATCCAAGTAGCAAAGATCAACTATACAGGGAGATAGAGGTTATAAAAAACAAACGAACTGAAATCTTAGAAACGCAGGAAGTAATGAACCATCTTAAAAACTCAATTGAGAATACTACCATCAGAGCAGAATACTTAGAAGATAGAACATCAGACAATGAAGACAAAGTATTTCAACTCAAAAAGAACATATACAGCTCAGCAAGACTGTTAAGAAACCATGAGCAAAACTGCAAGAAATATGGGATAACATAAAGAGAATAAACATAAGAGTCATTGGGATACAGGAAAGTATAGAGGTCCAAACCAAAGGAGTGAGCAATCTATTCAATGAAATAATAGGAGAAAAATTCCTAGACTTGAAGAATGAGACAAAATCCCAAATCCTAAAAGTCTACAGGACGCCAAACGTGCAAAATCATAAGAGATCCACACCTAGACACATTGTAATGAAGATACCCTACATACAGAATAAGGAGAGAATTTTAAAAGCTACAAGAGAAAGGAAGCAGATTATAGTTAGTGGTAAACCAACCAGGATAACAGCTGATCTTTCAACACAGACTCTGAAAGCTAGAAGATCCTTTAATAATATATTTCAAACACTGAAAGAAAATGGATTCCAACCAATTATCATGTATCCAGCGAAATTAAGCTTCAGATGGGAGATGAAATTAAAACCTTCCATGATAAACAAAAGTGAAAAGAATTTGCAGCTAGAAAACCATCTCTTCAAAACATCCTCGGCAAAACATTACAGGAAGTGGAAATGGAAAATACCAATGAAAACCAACAGTGGGAGGTAGGACATTAAAGGGGGGAAAATAATCAAAGAGGAAAACAAACTATGTTTAGTAACATAAATAAACAAATATGGCTGGAAGAACAACCCATATCTCAATAATAACCAAAAATCTTAATGGCTTAAACTCACCAATTAAGAGACACAGGCTAGTAGAATGGATCACAAAACAAGAACCAACAAAATGCTGCCTACAGGAGACGCATTTTATAGGAAAAGACATACATAGACTGAGGGTGATACTTTTAAAAATCATATCACTCTTATGAACTTCGGAAACAAGCAGGAGTGTCCATACTAATATCAAATAAAATAGATTTCAAGCCAAAGTTAATCAAAAGGGATAAAGAAGGACACTACATACTACTCAAGGGAACCATACGCCAACAAGACATAACAATCATAAATATATATGCCACAAACAATGGTGCAGCTTTGTTCATCAAACAAACTCTTCTCAATTTCAAGAGTCTAATAGACCACAATACAGTAATCATGGGAGACATGAACACACCTCTCTCACCACTGGACAGATCTTCCAAACAAAAGTTGAATAAGGAAACTATAGAACTCAATAACACAATTAATAACCTAGACTTAATTGACATATATACAATATACAACCCATCATCAAGAAGTTACACTTTTTCTCAGCAGAACATAGATCCTTCTCAAAAATACATCATATATTATGTCACAGGGCAATTCTTAGACAATAAAAAGGAGTAGAGATAATACCATGCATTTTATGTGATCATAATGGAATGAAATTAAAAATCAACGATAAAAAAAGGAAGGAAAAATCATTCATCACTTGGAGAATGAACAATAGGTTTCTGAATGATCAATGGGTTATAGAAGACATCAAGGAAGAAATTAAAAAATTCTTAGAGATAAATGAAAACACAGACACAATATATCGGAATCTATGGGACACATTGAAAGCAGTTCCAAGAGGAAAATTCATTGCTTGAGTTCATTCCTTAGAAAAAGAAAAAACCAACAAATAAATGATCTCATACTTCATCTCAAAATCTTAGACAAACAAGAGCAAACAACAGCAAAAGAAGTAGAAGGCAACAAATAATTAAAATCAGAGAAGAAATTAATGAAATCGAAACAAAAGAAACAATTAAAAAAATTGACAAAACAATACATTGGTTTTTTGAAAAAATAAATATAATCGACAGACCCTTAGCCATGCTAACAAAGAGAAGAAGAAAGAGAGCTCAAATTACTAGCATATGAAATGAAAAAGGAAATATAACAAGAGACACTTCAGAAATACAGAAGAAAATCAGAAATTATTTTGAATTAATATACTCCAATAAAATAGAATATAGTGAAGGCATTGATAAATTTCTTAAGTCATATGATGTGCCCAGATTGAGTCAGGAGGATATAGACAACTTAAACATTCCAATATCAATTGAGGAAATAGAAGAAACCATCAAAATACTACCAACTAAGAAAAGCCCAGGACCGGATGGGGATAGAGCAGAATTATACAAAACCTTTAAAGAAGAACAAAAACCAATACTTTTCAAGGCATTTCAGGAAAAATGCAAAAATCCTCAAAAAAATTCTGGCGAATCAGACACAAAAACATATATATATAAAAAAATGTGCACCATAATCAAGTAGGATTCATTCCTGGGATGCAAGGCTGGTACAATATACGGAAATCAATAAATGTTATTCATCACATCAATAGACTTAAAAATAAGGACAATATGATCATCTCGAGAGATGCGGAAAAAGCATTTGACAAGGTACAGCATCACTTTACGTTCAAAACTCTAGAAAAACTAGGGATAACAGAATCATACCTCAATATTGTAAAAGCAATCTTTGCTAAGCCTCAGGCTAGCATCATTCTGAATGGAGAACAATTGAAGGCATTCCCCCTAAAATCTGGAGCAAGACAATGATGCCCTCTCTCACCCCTTCTGTTCAACATAGTTATCGAAACACTGGCCAGAGCAATTAGAAAGACTAAAGAAATTAAAGGCATTAAAATAGGAAAAGAAGAACTCCAATTATCGCTATTTGCAAAAGACATGATTCTATACCTAGCAGACCCAAAAGGGTCTACAAAGAAACTATTAGAGGTAATAAATGAATTCAGCAAAGTGGCAGGATATTAAATCACCACGCATAAATCAAAGGCATTTTTGTATATCAGCGACAAATCCTCTGAAATGGAAATGAGGACAATCACTCCATTCACAATATCATCAAAAAAATAAATAAAATACTTGGGAATCAACCTAACAAAAGAGGTGAAAGACATATACAATGAAAACTACAGAACCCTAAAGAGAGAAATAGAAGAAAATCTTAGAAGATGGAAAAATATACCCTGTTCATGGATAAGCATAACTAACATCATCAAAATGACGATATTACCAAAAGTTCTCTATAGGTTTAATGCAATGCCAATCAAAATCTCAAGGTCATTTCTTGTAGAAATAGATAAAACAATTATGAAATTCATATGGAAAAATAAAAGACCCAGAATAGCAAAAACAGCTCTAAGCAGGAAGTGTGAATCAGGCAGTATACCGATACCAGACCTCAAACTATACTACAGATCAATAGTAACAAAAATAGCATGGTACTGGTGACAAAACAGGCGGGTGGACCAGTGATACAGAATAGAGGACACAGAAACCAATCCACAAAACTACAGCTATCTTATATTTGATAAAGGGACTAAAAGCATGCAATGGAGGAAGGATAGCGTCTTCAACAAATGGTGCTGGGAAAACTGGAATTCCATATGTAACAAAATGAAACTGAATCCCCTCCTCTCACCATGCACAAGAGTTAACTCAAAATAGATCTAGGAGGTTGATATCAAATCAGAGACACTGCATCTGGTGGAAGAAAACTTTTGCCACCATCTACATACTGTGGTGTCGGGCTCCAAATTTCTCAATAGGACACCCATAGCACCAGAGTTAATCCCTAGAATCAACAAATGGGACTTACTCAAACTAAATACATTTTTCTCAGCAAAAGAAACAATAAGAGAGGTAAATAGGGAGCCTACATCCTTGGAACAAATCTTTACTCCTCACACTTCAGATAGAGCCCTAATATCCAGAGTATACAAAGAACTCAAAAAAATTAAACAATAAGAAAATGAATAACCCAATCAACAAATGGGCCAATGACCTGAACAGACACTTCTCAGAGGAGGACATACAATCAATCAATAAGTACATGAAAAAATGCTCACCATCTCTAGCAGTCAGAGAAAAGCAAAACAAACCCACCCTAAGATACCATCTCACTGCAGTAAGATCGGCAGCCATTATGAAGTCAAACGCCATCATGTGCTGTCGAGGATGTGGGGAAAAGGGCACACCTGTACATTGCTGGTGGGACTGCAAATTAGTGCAGCCAATTTGGAAAGCAGTATGGAGATTTCTTGGAAAGCTGGGAATGGAACCACCATTTGACCTATTCCCCTTCTCGGTCTATTCCCTAAAGAACTAAAAAGAGCATGCTACAGAGATACTGATAAATCGATGTTCATAGCAGCACAATTCACAATTGCAAGACTGTGAAACCAACCTAGATTCCCTTCATTAGATGAATGGATTAAAAATGTGGCATTTATATAGAATGGCTTGTGACTCACAAGGTGCAGCCAGCAGACCCTTATATGTAAAGGCAAATTGTTATATGGTTTGGTTTCAGGTAAATGTTCAGAATCAGGTTGCTATGGACACGGGGGCAAACTATGAGAGATAGAATATTGGATGGTGCATTCTCCTGCAGAACCTGACCATACACACGTGACAGAACTCCCTCCAGCACTGTGTCCCAGTTGAACTCCTTGTATTTCGTGATGCAAATACCAAACTCCCAGTGCAGCAGCAAGAAACACCACGAAAAGTGGAGGATGACCAAATGGCTTCACAGTTCACACGGGGAGACACTTAGGTTCCAGTGTCCACAGTTTACTTAGGAAGAGAGAATTCAGCACTACCGTCTCATGTTCATTGGAAAATAAGAAACCATGTCCTCCAGGTCACATAGATGGAAGCTAAACCTCCATACAACAAAATATATTTCAAGTGCCCAACCTCAGAGGGACTTTCTCAAGAAGTCTTTAGGCCAGCAGAGCTCCATGTGTGTGGACTGTTTAAACTTTCCCTTACTTTTGGAAACTCCTTTACCACCTCCAATTTTTTGAACTACTGAGATTATTTTATTCCACATATGAATTCACAGATTTTCTAACTCTTCTCCTCTAATTGTGTTTTACTAGGGTCGAAGGTAATGACAAGGCATTGTTCTTGATGAGAGTTGGAAGATTTTTGTGTAGCATATGTTTGCGTACACATTGGATTCATTTTCCTATTTTCCATCCAAAATACTGAATCTCTGACACTATCCCATACCCTACTAGACTTTGACGATTAATCCTAATATGGTGAAGAAAAATAACCCAAAGAGAATAGAAATACAAGCAGTTCAGAGGAGGCATGGTGTATACTAGGTCTTGCCTTTTGCATGATAAAGGGTAGGTATTATAAAAATTGTCAATTTTTAATTGAAATAGTTCTACATGTGTTTTTAAAGGTAACGAATATGTGACTTCCTGTTTCCTTTTCTCTGTAGCCTATTCAGCACATGTGTTTTTATACGCACATATAGAATCCTACCTGGTATCACACATAATTTCTTTTGAGGCTACTGACTTGGAAGATAAAAATTGTGAGTAGAGATCATTCCTCCTAAACGCTGTTGAAACTGAAAATTCAACCTATGTCAGCTTCCTAGTAGAACCACATTATACATGAATCCATGTTAAGCAAAATGAATATTTTTCGATATGTGGATTATATATATTTCATGATGAAATGCGATTGGCATATATATTGCTACTTTTAATGTCTGTGCATGTGTCTGTGTGTGTGTGTGTGTGTGTGTGTGTGTGACTCTCCAAGTTTTTTAAAATATGAAATATATGTGTATTATATACACTCCCTAAATTCATTCATGTTCATGTATGTGGATTTATAATCAACTTTTCAGAAGATTATTCTCAGAAATATTCATCCACCTTGAATACATATTTGTTTCCCATTACTGAAATCTGACTTCAGTTAATGGTTCATACAAATCCTAACATTTCTACATTAACTGACCCAGTTTAACATCAATGCAAGTAGATTCCTATGGGACATGATGTCTATTTTGAACTTCATTTCTATTCAACACTGCTACATTACTATTTCTTCACGTTTAGCCCATCATAGCATATATATTTCATCCACAAGTTCACAAATTTAGAGGCATTTGGTTCACTTTAAATCCCTTCCTGCTTTAGAACACATGTATTCCTCCAGGTTTCTTGACTGGATTTTTTGAGACTTCTTTCCAAACACATTATTTTCGATTTCCATAATCCTTTTGAAGAAAATCAGACACACCCTTCATGATAAACCATAACCTAATATTACCATTAGATGTATAACTGGTTGGAATGAATGATTTTATATCAATATTAGATTTCCTGTATATTTTCAGATATCAATTAAATGAATTATTTAAAGTGGAACCAGTTATATTATTTATTCACAGTATGGTCTATTCATGCATTATCTCTATATTCACAGACACAGCGTACACCTCTTTGTACCCCCAATACTAATTTATACGTCTTCTCAATATTGCTCCTGGAAATGGTGGAAGAAATACTCATGTCACCTGATCTACATATACATTTTATCACAGTAATATTCTTGACAAAACTGCAAAGGTCACACTTATGATTTTACAAAGCCTAAATGGAAAGTGAACATGGATTACTAAAAACATCCATGTCCAGGTTGCCTAATGCTCTCAAATGTCATTCTTTGGTGACCACATATTTGTTTCTTCCTAAGATTATATATTCAAACTCAATCCTGTTGAAAATGTCTAATCCTAACAATCACTTTGTACTTTGCCTAATTTCCTATTGTCTTCCTTGATATTTGCTTTCCTACATTTTTTCCCTAGTTCATCATTGTGAATGACTCTTCACATGTGCTGACATTGGCATTCACTCTCTAATCGAAACCCTGTTGCTAAAGAATTTTTTTTTCCAAATTCTATACTCACACTTCTTCCGAAAACTACCGACTGTCTTTCTAATCTTACCGACTACCCCTTTTGGAGTTGATGTTCCCTTCTAAATTCAATCATCCAAGGTACAAAGTCTTATGCCATTGTATGTTGATTTATCCAAGAAATTTCTGCTGAAGGTAATTCAATGCTAAGTATCCCAATCAAGGGCCCAATTCCCTTCTGGGCTTCAAATCTTACCTAGATTTCTGTTTTCATACATATATTTCACCTCTATGTTCTTATAAATATAGCAGATTCCCAATATCATTATTCATCCCTCAGAATAATTCCTAACCCAAATTGAACAAGTTATTAATGCTAACCATACACTGTTCCCTCAATCTAACTTTACAGAAGAGCGGGACACAGTTGGTCTTACAATACAGGAATATAGGGGACCTTCCACCTGCTGAGAACCTCAAAGGTCCATGCAGATATGACCCCTGGAGAAGATGTAGGCAGATATGAAGGACCAAACAAGGCCTGTGTGGAGAGCTGTTCCCGGGTGCCTATGGTTGATATACCATTCTAACTTGTGAAAGAGTCACATGAAGTAGGGGTAGCCACCAGCACTTGTCCCCGTTGAACTCCTTGTATTTAGTTAAGCAAATACCAAACTCCCAGTGCAGCAGCAAGAAACACCACGAAAATGGAGAATGAACAAATGGCTTCACAGTCCACATGGGGAGACACTTAGCCCCCAGTGGCCACAGTTTACCTACAAAGAGGGAATTCAGTACTGCTGCCATATGTTCATTATAAAATAAGATACCATGTCCTCCAGGTCACATAGATGCACACCCAGCTTTGATGGTCTCACTACAAAAGAAGCTATAGCTCCAGACAACAATATAAATTTAAGTGCCCAACCTCTTAGCCAGTTTCTAAAGAAGTCTTTAGGCCAGCAGAGCTCCATGTTTGTGTTGTGTTTACAATGTCCCTTACTTTGAGAAACTCCTCCACCATATCCAAGGTTGTGAACTCCTGAGAATTTCCCATTCCAGATTGGATTTATTTTGCAATTTTCCATTCTACAGTAACTGACCTAGGTTTACATCAATGCAAGTAGATTCCTATGGAACATGATGTGTATTTTGAAGTTCATTTTTATTCAACACTGTTACATTACTATTTCTTCAGTTTATGCACATAATAGGATATATATTTATTCCACAAGTTAGGAAGTTATAGGCATTTGGTTCACTTTCAATCACTTTCTGCTTCAGAACACATGTATTCCTCCATGTTTCTTGACTGGTCTTCTCATGAGACTTCTTTCCAAACACATTATTTTCTATTTCCGTAATCACTTTTGAAACAAAACTCACACACCCTTCATTATAAACAATAACTCTAAGATTACCATTAGATGTATAACTCTTTGGAATGCATGATTGTTTATCAATATAAGATTTCCTATATATTTTCAGATATCAATTCAATCCATTATTTAAATGGAACCAGTTATATTTTTTCCCAGTATGATCTATGTATGCATAATCTCTATATTCATAGACACAGCATACACCTCTTTGTACCCCCAATACTAATTTATTCGTCTTCACAATATTGCTCCCGGAAATGGTGGAAGAAATACGCATGCCACCTGATCTACATATACATTTTATTACAGTAATATTCTGGACACCAAATGCAAAGGTCACACTTATTATTGTACCAAAGCCTAAATGGAAAGTGAGCATGGATTACTAAAAACATCCATGTCCACATTGCTTAATTCTCTCAAATGTCAATCCTATTCGTGACTACATATGTGTTTCTTCCTAAGATTATATATTCAACCTGAACCCTTTGAAAAAGTCTAATCCTATCACTTTATAGTTTGCCTGATTTTGTAATGTCTCTATTGATATCTGCTTTCCTACATATTTCCCAAGTTCATCATTGTGATTGACTCTTCACATGTGCTGACAAATATTCACTCTCTAACCAAAACCCTATTGCTAAAGAACTTTTGTTTCAAATACTATACTCACTCTTCTTCCTATACCTACCGACTATCTTCCTAATCCTACCGACTATCCCTGTTTGACTCGATGTTCTCTTGTACATTCAATCATCCAAGGTAGAAGATCCTATGCCATTGATTATGGATTCATTTTAGACATCTGTGCATAACATAATTCAATGCTAATTATCCCAGTCAAGGCCCCAATGCCATTCTGGGCTTCGAATCTAAACTAGATTTCTGTTTTCATAATTATATTTCACCTGTATATTCTTTTAAATATTTTAGGTTCCAAATACCATCATTCATCCAGCAGAATGATTTCTAACCCAAATCAAACATGTTGTTAACCTTAACCATTCACTGTTCCATCAATCTAACTTTACAGAAGAGCAGGGATAGAGTTGTATGAGATCTTTCACCTGATGAAAACCTCAAAGGTACATGCATAAATGATCTCTGAAGAACATGAAGGCAGCTATAAAAGACCTGAGAGAGCAAAAGTCATCTTCAATGGCAAACAACCTGGTCAGGATGAAGGGTTCTGACTGAATCAGCCTCTCTCTTCTTAATGTAGAGAAAATGGACCAAACCCAGCCTGTGTGGGTAGCTGTCCCAGGGCGCCTATGATTGATATACCGTTTTATCTTGTGAAAGTGTAACAGGAAGTAGGGGCAGCCTCCTTCTCATGTGACACTTGGAAGCCACTGGTAGGACAAAGTGGTTGCCAAGGCAGTAACCTCATTCAGTTCCTGAAGGAAGTGACCTCAACTCACTTCCTTGGTGATTAAAATCTCTGAACTTGGGATTCATGAAGCCAGTCACCCATAGCCAGTCCCAGTCCCAGTCCCAGTGGTCACACTTGTTTGGATTTACCAAAGACAGAGTTAGTCTTTCTTGGTAACTACTGATGTGAGGATGGCCAAATGCCAGGAAAGCTTTAAAGAGGAGCCGTTTCTGAGAAAGCAGGTAGTGGCTCACCTCTGGCTCCTGACACCTTCACAGAGTTAGCCAAGGAGACCAGATCTGACACAGGTCAGGCCATTTCAGGGGAACATAGTATGGTCCACCAGTCAGAGGACACTCTGGATATTCACAGACCTACTTGAGTTAAGGAGGTGCCTTTGTCGGTGTGGGTGTGAGTTTGTGGTTTTGTCTCATGTTCTGAGAATAGGTAGGAAAGGCAGTTTGTTTGGATTGGAGTGGACTGTTTCTAGTAAGTCGTTAGACAAGGCGAGTGCTTCTATGCATGTGTTTCCCGCTCTGTCCGTGGTTGTAGACATTAAAAAAGAGAATGCATCAAGGATATGTCCTGTCTAGTAGAATGCTTCCCAGCATTCTTCCTGCCCGATTTAGATATGGACTGTGGCTCGCCTTATGCATGGGAAACACCTACTAACTTTCTAAGTTCCTGTTTTCTTCCTGAATTCCGGCAAATCTCAAGAATAGGCCCATGGTTTTGAGTCCAAGATATGTACCACCTCCAAGCTCTGTGACATGGCCATGTGCTTGATAGCTGTAGGGAATGGGAACATCTTAGAAAACTCAAATATCTGTGTGACCAGTAAACTCTCAGTGGAGAAACCCTGCTTTGGTTCATTTGCATACTTATGGTTATGTTGCCCTGAATGTCAAGAAGGTCTTTGCCTCAGGCCACCCCTTTGTGAAGCCTGAAGAAAACTGTTTTCAAATGGAAATAAATGGGCATAACATGTGGCTCTTTGCTTAATTGCTTTGAATAGGGACGTGTCCGAATCAGCCTTTTGGGCCTGTGTGAGGTTGTGGCTTAGATTCTCAGCACATGGTAGATCTAAAGATAGATTCCATTTGTGCAATCAAAACCAAAATGGCAAAAAATCACTCATTCTGGATGAGTCTCTTGCCTTCCTCTGTTAGGTTCTTTACCTCCATCAAGTGTGAATAGGAGTCCTTTAGGTCAAATGAGTTCTTCAAATCCCTGCAGAGGTGCTTGTGTTTTCTCAAGATTCCATATCACATAAAGAATCTATACCTGAGAGTCAGTAGGCCTCAAATTGGAGAAGGAGAGCAGTATTAATGGCAGGCCTATTTGATCACTCCTGGTTCACAGGAAGGGTGTCCATGTCACCCTCACTTTAGGCAAATGAGGGGCAAGCGACATTATTTTGGACACTCTCTTGGGATGCATCCTGCATGGTAACCTCCAGCCAGAGGTTATGATGAATGTCTATATTTAAGAAGATGAGGGCCATGTGGGTGTCTTTTGGTTTTAATTGTGGTCATTCTTGTGGCAGTTGGAAGAGATGACTTGATCCACCTGGGCTTGAACTCTGGTGTCATTCCCCTTAGAGCCTGAGTTCTGGAACACATATCAAAGAAGAATTGCCATAAATTGTGTGGGGATTTTAAGAGGCCACGCATGAGAGTCGCCCTTGGAAACTGAGATCTATGCCCACAGGGGCTTTCCACAGAGCACTGGGAATCTCAGACAGGATATCACATGATTTAATTCTGAAAGACTTGGCAGCCATATTTGATAGTCAAAAAACACATGGACCTCAATTTTAGACCTCAATGGGCGTGGCTTCATGTGACCTTTTGGCCACTCTTTGGGAAGCCTTGCCTGTGAGAGTTCTCCAGAGCTTTCATTGAAATGATCTTCCTCAACATTGAATGATTCCTGAATGAATTGAAATAAACAGTGCCTCCAACTTCATCCTTGAAAATTGGCTAGATAAATACCATGAAATTTTTAAAATTCCAATGACCAGGTGGCACTGAAGAACCTTTGGATGTCCTGTTGCTGATCATGAGTGTACCAGACAGTGCCTTGATTAACAGGCTTTCATGAATATGGTGTAGAACAGAGATGCCAGTAATTTGGAGCCTGCAGAATAGTGGGCCTAGAGCAGAGGTGATTAAGTGTGTGATAAAACATCTGTGGTGGGGTCATGTGGATCTGCCATTGTCTTCCAAATGGCTTGTGACTGACATGGTGCAGCCAGCAGAACATTGTATGTAAACGCATCATGTTATATGGAGAGGTTTAAGGGCAATGTTCAGAATCAGGTTGCTATGGTCATGGAGGCAACCTATGTGGTATACAAGTCCTGTTGGTGCATTCTCCTGCAGTCCCTGACCCACCATATGTGACAGAACTCCCTCCAGGACTGTGGTCAAGTTTAACTCCTTGTATTTCATGAAGCAAATACAAAACTCTCAGTGCAGCAGGAGACACTATAAAAAGTGGAGGATGATGAAATGGCTTCACAGTCCACATGGGGAGACACATAGCCCCCAGTGGCCATAGTTCACCTACAAAGAGAGAATTCAGCACTACTGCTTCATGTTCATTGGAAAATTATAAACCATGTCCTCCAGGTCACAGAGATGCATAAAGACGTTTGATGGTCTTACTAGAAAAAAAGCTAAAGTTCCTGAAAACTACATATATTTCAACTGTCCATCTTAGAGGCAGTTTCTTCAGACGTCTTTAGGCTGGCAAAACTTCATGTTTGTGGAGTTTTTACATTGTCCCTTACTTTTGGAAACTCCTCTACCATCTCCAAGGTTGTGAAATCCGGAGCAGTTTTCATTTCAGGTATGAATTCAAAGATTTTCTAACTCTTTTTCTCTAATTGTGTCTTACTTGGGGTGAAGGTAATGTCAAGTTATTGTTCTAAATGAGAGTGGGAAAATTTTTGTGTAACACTAATTTGCATACACATTGATCCATTTCCAATTTTCCATTCGAAATACTGAATCCCTGACAGTAACTCATACCCTACTATACTCTGACTACTAATCCTAATATGATGAAGAATAATACCCAAATAGAATAAAAATACAGGCAGTTCAGAGGAGGCATGCTGTACAGTTGGACTTCCCTTTTGCATGATTAAGGGTAGGTGTTATAAATCTACTCAATTTTTAATTGAAATAGTCCTCCATGTGTTTATAAAGTTCACAAATATGTGAATTTCTGTCTCCCTTTCTCTGTAGCCTACTCAGTACATGTATTTTTATATGCACATACAGAATCCTACCTGGTATCACACGTACATTTTCATGAGTTGGCTGAATTGGCAGATACAAATTGTGAGAAGAGATCAGTCCTCCTAAACGCTGTGGGAACTGAAAATTCAAACTATGTGTAAGCTTCCCAGTAGAACAATATTATACATAAATCCATGTTCAGTATAATAAATATTTTGCATCTTTGAATGATGTATATTACATGATGAATTACGATTAGCATATATATTGATACTTTTTAATGTATATTTGTGTTTATTTAAAAATATATATATATATATATATATATATATATATATATATATATATATATACACTCCAGATTTCTCAAAATATGAAATGAATGTGACTTATACACACTCTGTAAATTCATTCATGTTCATGTATATAAATTTATAATCAACTTTTCAGAAGATAATTCTCAGAAATATTCATCCACCTGAAATACATATTTATTTCCCAGTACTGAAAACTAATTTCAATCAATGGTGTTTACAAATCCTAATATTTCTACAGTAACTGACCCAGTTTAACATCAATGCCAGTAGATTCCTATGGGACATGATGTCTATATTGACCTTCATTTTAATCCAACACTGGTACATTACTATTTCTTCAGTTTTTGCACATCATAGGATATGTATTTCTTCAACAAGTTTAAAATATATAGGAATTTGTTTCACTTTCAAACACTTCTTGCTTCAGAACACATGTATTCCTCCATGTTACTTGACTGGTCTTTTCATGAGACTTCTTTCCAAATACATTATTTTCAATTTCCATAATCAATTTCGAAGCTAAACTCACACACTCTTCATGATGAACCATAACATTAATATTAACATTAGATGTATAACTGGTTGGAATGAATAATTGTATATCAATATAAGATTTCCTCTATATGTTCACGATTCAATTCAATCCATTATTTAAAGTTGGAACCAGTTATGCTTTTTATTCACAGTATTGTCTATTAATGCATTATCTCTATATTAATAGATACAGTGTACTCTTCTTTGTCCCTTCAATACTAATTTATACGTCTTCAAAATATTGCTCCCAGAAATGGTGGAAGAAATACTCATGTCACCTTATCTATATATAGATTTTATCACAGGAATATTCTGGACACAAAAAACGAAGGTCACACTCATGATTGTATCAAAACCTAAATGCCAAGGGAGCGTGGATTACTAAAAAGAACCATGTCCAGGTTGCCTAATGCTCTCAAATGTAAATCAAATTGGTGACTACATATTTGTTTCTTCCTAAGATTATATATTCAACCTCAACCATGTTGAAAAGGTCTAATCCTATCACTCACTTCATACTTTGCCTGATTTGGTAATATCTTTATTGATACCTGCTTTCATACATATTTCCCCCAGTTCATCATTGTGACTGACACTTCACATATGCTGACATTTACATTCACTCTCTACCCGAAACCCTATTGCTAAAGAACTTTTGGTCCAAATCCTATACTCACTCTTCTTTCTAAACCTACTGACTATCTTCCTAATGCTACTGAGTATAGTTTTTTGACTCGATGTTCTCTTCGACAATCAATTATCCAAGGTATAAGGTCCTATGCCATTGTATATCAATTTATCTGAGACACATGTGCAGAACATAATTCAAACCTAAGTATCGCACTCAAGGGCCCAGTTCCCTTCTGGCTTCCAATCTTACCTAGATTTCTGTTTTTATACTTATATTTTACCTATATATTTTTGTAAATATCACAGGCTCCCAATACCATTATTCATCTGGCAGAAAGATTCCTAACGCAAATCAAACATGTTATTAACCCTAAACATACACTTTTCCCTCAATCTAACTTTACAGAAGAGGAGGGACAGAGTTGGTCTTACAATACAGGAATGTAGGGGATCTTCCACCTGCTGAGAACATCAAAGGTATATGCAGAAATGATCCCCTGAGATGATGAAGGAAGCTATGAAGGACCTGAGAGAGCAAAAGACATCTTCCATGGCAAACTATCTGGTCAGGATGAAGGGATGTGTCTGAATCAGCCTCTACCTTCTTAATGTAGAGAAGATGGACCAAACCAGGCCTGTGTGGAGAGCTGTTCTCAGGTACCTATGGTTGGTATACCATTCTAACTGTGAAAGTGTGACAGGAAGTAGGGACAGCCTCCATCTCATGGGACCCTTAGAAGTAACTGTTAGGACAAAGTGGTTGCCAAGTCAGTGACCTCTTTCAGTTCCTGAAGGAAATGACCTCACCTCACTGCCTTGGTGATGGAACTCTCTGGACGTTTGATCCTGGAAGACAGGCACCAAGAGCCAGTCACAGTCCCAGTCCCAGTGGTCTCACTTGTTTTGATTTACCAAGAACAGAGTCAGTCTTTCTTAGTACCTACTGATGTGACGATGGCCAAATGACAGGAAAGCTCTGAAGAGGAGCTTTTCCTGGGAAAGCAGGTAGTGGCTCACCCATGGCTCCTAACAACTTCAAAGTGTTGGCCAAGGAGACCAGATCTGATACAGGACAGGCCATTTGGGGTTAACATACAATGGCCCACCATTCTGAGGACACTATGGATAGTCACAGACTTACTTGAGCAAAGGAGGTGCCTTTGAGTGTGTGTGTGTGGGTTTGTGGTTTTGTCTCATATTCTGAGAATAGGTAGGAAAGGCTCTTTGTTTGGATTGGTGTGGACTGTTTCCAGTAAGTCGTTTGACAAGGCGAGTGCTTCTATGTCTGTGTATCCCACTCTGTCCGTGATTGTAGACATTAGAAAAGAGAATGCATCAATGGATGTGTCCTGTCTAGTAGAAAGCTTCCAAGCATTCATCCTGCCCAATTTACAAATGGACTGCAGCTTGTCTTATTGAAGGGCAACATCTGCTCTCAGTAGTTTCTGTTTTCTTCCTGAATTCTGGAAACTCTCCAGAATAGCCTCATGGTTTTGTGTTCAAGATATGTACCACCTCCAAGCTCTGTGAAATGGTGATGTACTGGATAGCTGAAGGGAATGGCGAGAATCTAAGAAAACTCAGATATCAGTGGGACCAGGAAAGTCTCAGTGGAGAAACCCTTCTTTGGGCCTTTTGGTTACCTATTGTTCTGTTGCCCTGAATTTCAGGAAGGTCTTTACCTCAGGACACTAATTTGTGAAGCCTGAAGAAAACTGTTTTCAAATGGAAATTAATGGGCATCACCTGTGGCTCTTTGCTTAATTGCTTTGGAAATGGATGTTTCTGAAACAGCCTCTTGGCCCTGTGTGAGGCTGTGGTTAGATACTCAGCATCTTATACATCCCACGTGTTCATCCAAAACCAAAATGGCCAAAAGAGCAGTTTTTGTGGATGAAGTCTCTCCCTACCTCTGTAAGGTTCCTGACCTCTATCAAGTGAGAATAGGGTGCCTTTGGGTCAAATGAGTTCTTCAAAGCCCTTCAGAGGCTAGCCCATAGGTGATTCCAATGATTCCAATTCACATGAAGAATCTAAACCCCACAGTCAGTAGTCCTCAAATTGGAGAAGCAGAGCAGTATTAACGGCAGGCCTATTTGATAAGTCATGGTTCAGAGGAAGGTGTTCAGGCCACCCCAACGTTAAGCAAATGAGGGGCAAGGAAGCTTATTTTGGACACTGTCTTGGGCTGTGCCCCTCATGGAAACCTCCAGCCATGGGTTAAAATGAGTATCTATATGGAAGAAGATGACGGCCATGTGGAAGTGTTCTGGTTTTAATTGTGGTTATTAGTGTGGTTGTTGAAAAATATGACTGGCTCCACCTGGTCTTGAATTCTAGTGTGATTCCCCTTAGAGACTGAGTTCTGGAACTGATCTCAGAGAGGTATTGCCATGAGTTTTGTTGGGATTTTAGGAGGCCATGCATGAGATTCACCCTTGGAAACTGAGATCTGTGCCCAGGAAGGCTTTCCACAGAGCACAGGGAATCTCAGCCAGGTTATCACATAATTTTTTTCTGAAAGAATTAGCACCCATGGTTGAGAGTCAAAACACGCAAGGATTTTACATTGTAGACCTCAATATGCCTGGCTTTATGTGACCATTTGGAAACTCTTTGGGAAGCCTTGCCTGTGAGAGTCTTCCAGAGCTTTCATTGAAATGGGCTTCCTCACCATTTAATGGTTACTGAATTAAATGAAACCCTCAGTGCCTCCAACTTCAACCTTAAAAAATGGGCTCGATAAATACCATGAAATTTTTGAAATTCCCATTACCAGGTGGCACTGGAAAACCATTGGAGATCCTGTTGCTGATCATGAGTGTACGAGAAAGTGCCTTGATTGACTGGGTTTCACAAAAATGGTGTGGAACAGAGATACCAGTAAGTTGGAACCTGCTGAGTAGTGGGCCTACAGCAAAGGTGGGTAGGTGTGAGATAAACCATCTCTGGTGGTTTCATGTGGATTGGCCATTGGCTTTCAAATGGCTTGTGACTGACATGATGCAGCCAGCAGACCCTTATATGTAAAGGCATCTTGTTATATGGATAGGTTTCTGGGCAATGTTCAGAATCAGGTTGATATGGTCAAGGGGGCAAGCTATGTTGGACATAAGCCTGGTTGGTGCATTCTCCTGGAGACCCTGTCCCACCACACGTGACAGAACTCCCTCCAGCACTGTGTCCCAGTTGAACTCCTTGTATTTCATTAAGCCAATACCAAACTCCCAGTGCAGCAGCAAGAATCACCACGAAAAGTAGAGTATGACCAAATGGCTTCACAGTCCACACGGAGAGACACTTATCCCCCAGTTGCCACAGTTTACCCACAAAGTGAGAATTCAGCACTGCTGCCTCATTTTAATTGGAAAATAAGATACCATGTCCTCCAGGTCACATAGATGTTGACCCAGTTTTGATGGTCTCCCTACATAGGATGCTAAAGCTACCGACAACAACATACATTTTAAGTGTCCCAACTCAGAGGCAGTATCTCAAGAAGTCTTTAGGCCTGCAGAGCTCCATGTTGTGGAGTGTTTACCTTGTCTTTTACTTTTGGAAACTCATCTACCACCTCCAAGGTTGTGAACTCCTCAGCATATTTCATTCCGGGTATGTATTCACAGATTTTCTAACTCTTATCCTCTAATTGTGTATTTCTTCCAGTGAGGGTAATATCAAGGGATTGTTTTTAATGTGAGTGGGAAGATTTTTGTGTAGCACATATTTGCAAACACATTGGGTTTACTTTCCTATTTTCCATTTGAAATACTGAATCTCTGACACTAACCCATACCCTACTAGACTCTGACTACTAATCCTTATATGATGGAGAATAGTAACCCAAAAAGAATACAAATACCAGCAATTCAGAGAAGGCATGGTATGTAGTTGGATATCCCTTTTGCATTATATTGTGTAGGAGTTATAAATATAGTTAATGTTTATTGACTTAGTTCTCCATGTGTTTTTAAAATTAACAAATATGTGAATTCCTCTCTCCCTTTTTCTGTAGCCTATTAAGCACATGTATTTTTATATGCACAAATAGAATCCTACCTGGTATCACATGTACATTCTTCTGAGGTGGCTGACATGGCAGATAACAATTGTGAGAAGAGATCACTTCTCCTAACCTCTGTTGGAACAGAAAATTCAACCTATGGGTGAGCTTACTAGTTGACCAACATTATGCATTAATCCATTTTCAGTAAAATGTATATTTTTGGATAAGTGGATGTTATATATTTAATGATGAATTTCGATTGGCATATATATTGCTACTTTTTAATGTCTCGGTGTGTGTGTTTGTGTGTGTATATATATATATATATATATATATATATATATATATATATACTCTCCCGATTTTTCAAAATATAAAATATATGTGTCTTATTATACACTTCCTAAAATTATTCATATTCATGTATGAGGATTTATAATGAACTTTTCACAAGATTATTCTCAGAAATATTCATCCACCTGAAATACATATTTGTTTCCTAATACTGAAAACTAACTTCAGTGAATGGTGCATACAGATCATAATATTTTGACATTGCAAGATGGCCGCGAATAGAGAGCATCATACCCAGTGTACCGCGCCACTGCGCAGGTGACTAACGACTAAGAACGACAAAAAACTATCTTGTTAGGAACTTACAGCAAAATGGGGGTGCACTGAAACCTAGAAGAAGGATTTCTAGCACTGAGGTCCGGTAAATGAGTCTCAAACATGAGCCAACTCTGCGACCGGAGATCCTGTCTGACTGATCCGCGCTACCCGTCCAGTGGCTACAGACAGCAGGGCACCACCGAGATGCGATCAATAATCACGGAGAAACGTTGATGCAGATTCTGTGGAATTCTGCCAGTAGAGTCCCCACTGAGCCCTGGGCTGAGTTCAGGGTTTCAGATGGGGAAGGAAGTGGTACAGTTCTAACCCCCACAATAGAAACTCCACGAAGGAAACCAACGGCCACCATCTTGGTGAGCTGAAGTAACGACAGCCACTCCCCTACAGATTGCAACAATAAAATGTTGTTATTCTGTTACTGTTACTCAGCTCATCTCCCATATTTAGGGGAATTTGCATCAAATCTCTCCTAGGCTTTCTGGGGGAGAGATTATCAGAGGGAGCCTTAATAAAGATAGGGGAAAACTAGAGGCACCGGACTTTCAACTCCCCCTCCCATCAGTGGTGAAAAAAACCTGTCTAGCCAGCGCTGAGAGAGGGGCAAGCGGAAAAAAAAAATCAAAACAATAGAGTGCCGGGGTTCCCAATAGCCAACTGTGCAATCAGAGATCCGGGCTGATTGAATCATGCAGCCAGGCCTGCTGTTTCAGATGGCGGGGCACCACCGAGAAGTGACCTGAAGCAGGGAGAAATGTTGCTGCAGATTCTGTGGAATCCTGCCGGCTGAGCTCCCACTGATCCCCGGGCTGAGTTTGGGAATTCAGACAGGGAAGAAAGTGGTATAGTTCTATCCCCCACAAAAGAAACTCCACCAAGGAAACCAGCGGCCACCATCTTTGAGATCTGAAGTAACCACCGCCCCTCTCCAATAGACTGCAACAATAAAACAGATGTGTGTTACTCAGCTCATCTCTCATACAGCGGGGAATTCGCATAAAATATCTCCTAGGCTTTCCGGGGGAGGATTAATCAGAGCAAGCCTGCATAAAGACGCAAGAAAAACTAGAGACACCTGACTTTCGACTCCCCCTACCATCAGTGGCCATAACGAAACGTGTATAGCCAGTGCTGGGGGAGGGGCAAGCGGAAAAAATCAAAACAATAGAGTGTCTGGGTTCCCAAAAGACACCCTCCACACCCAACAAACGGCAGGCACAGAGTACAGTTTGAACTGCCGAGAGGCATCACTCAGGGGAAATCTGGTCTAGAAAAAGAAACCAGGACAAGCAGGAGAAACCAAAGGACTAGAAGGCAGGCCCTTGTGACTGGGTGACTGGAGACCGCAGGCCTGCACGTGACATTCCACCCACTGCCTGAGTGACTGGGGGGCTGAGGAATGCCCGCCCGCCGGCAACCGAGCGTGAGACTGCGTGGCTAGAGATTGCCAACCCAACGGCGACAGCCCACCTGCTGCCCGCGTGACTGGGCGGCTGGAGACCGCCTGCCCGCTGGCGACCAACCGCGCAATTGGGCGGCTGGAGACCGAACGCCTGCCAGTGACCCAGAGCTGAAACAAACCAGAGACGGTCAAGTCCCACCCCCCAATTCGGACACCTCGGCAAGGAGCCTGGGGCCAGCCAAAGCAGAGAGGTGACATCACTGGAGCTCGGCCTTCGGAATTACTTCCAAGCGGAATCCACTTTAGCAGGCATAGTTTACCAACACAAAGGAGAGACAACAGAGATATACAACACCAAAACAAATCTAAAGAATAAAGCAGAAACACAGCAATCAAATAGAGCTGGAAAGTAACGTGAACATCATGAAAAAACAAGGGCAAAAAAGGAGTACAAACAATGCAGGACAACTTAAATCTACAGGAGGACCTTGAAGCATCAGAAACAGGGATAGGGAAAGAACTCAAGGCATACCGAACTCAGATGGAAAGGAATATTAGAGAAGACATGAGGCAGCAAGTCCAAGCAATAAAAGTATATTTTGAAAATGAATTAAACAAACAAATTCAAATGGCAAAGAATGAGCATTACCAGGAGATAGAGATCTTAAAAAATATATTAAACAGTAATCCTAGAAATGCAGGAAAGTATAAACCAAATTGAAAACTCAAACGAGAATATTACAAATAGACTAGATCAAGTAGAAGTCAGAACATCAGATAATGAAGACAAAGTTTATCAACTTGAAAAGAATTGAGTAAACACAGAAAAGATGCTTAAATCCCACCAGGAATTTATTCAAAAGATATGGGATGTCATAAAAAAACAAAAAACAAATTTAAGAGTCATCAGGATAGAAGAAGGCATAGAGATTCAAACCAAAGGAATGGACAACATATTAAATGAAATAATTCTATAAAACTTCCCAGAGATGAATGATGGATTGGATTGCCAATTCCTGGAAGCCTACAGGACCCCAAACATTCAAAACCAAAATAGACCAACTCCAAGACATATAATTATGAAGATAGCCAACATACAGAACAAGGAGAGAATATTAAAAGCTATAAGAGAAAGGAGGCAGATTACATTCAGGGGTAAACCAATTAGGTTAACAACTGATTTTTCATCACATTCTTTGAAAGTGAGAAGATCCTGGAACAATGTAATTCAAATGCTGAAAAAAAAAAAGAATTCCAACCAAGAATACCATATAAAGAAAAGTTAAGCTTCAGATTTGACAATGAAATTAAAGTCTTTCACGATAAACAAAAGCTAAAACAATTCTCAGCCAGAAAACCAGCACTGCAAAGCATTTTGTGCAAAATACTACAAGAAGAAGAGTTAAAAAATAGTGCCCAAAACTAACAGTGGGAAGTATCTCAGTAAAGCGGGAGGAAAGTAACCAAAAAAGTAAAAACTATCCAAACTAAAATATAATAAATAAATAAACATGACTGGAAGTACAAATCATGTTTCAATTGTAACCTTAAATGTTAATGGCCTAAATTCACTAATCAAGAGACATGTGCTAGTAACCTGGATCAAAAAAACAAATCCAACAATATTCTGCCTTCAGGAGACTCATATGATAGGAAAAGACATACACAGGCTGAAGGTAAAAGGTTGGGAAAAATCATAACACTCACATGGCCCTCGGAAGCAAGAAGGATTTGCCATACTCATATGGAATAATATCAACTTCAAACCTAAGTTAATCAAAAGGGATAAAGAATGACACTATATTCTGTTAAAAGGAATCATCCACCAACAAGAAAAAAAACAATTATCAATTTGTATGCACCAAGCAATGGAGGTGCAACGTTCATAAAACAAACTCTCCTCAAGTTCAAGAGTCAAATAGACTACAACACAATAATTATGGGTGACTTCAACACACCACTCTCGGCATTAGAGAGATCCTCTAGATGAAAACTGAATAAAGAAACTATAGAACTCAACGGCACAATCAATAACCTAGACTTAACCGACATATATAGAATATATCAACCATCATCAAGTGGATACATGTTCTTCTCAGCAGCACATGGATCCTACTCAAAGATACACCATATATTATGCCATAGGGAAATTCTTAGTAAATATAAAGGCATGGAGATTATACCGTGCACCATATCTGATCATAATGGAATGAAACTGGATATCAATGAGAAAAGAAGGAAGGAAAAATCCTACATCACATGGAAAATGAACAACATGGTACTGAATGACCAATGGGTTACAGAAGACATAAAGAAGGAGATAAAAAATTCTTAGAGACAAATGACAATACAGACACAACATACCGGAATCTATGGGACACAATGAAAGCAGTTTTAAGAGGGAAATTCATTTCTTGGAGTTCTTTCCTCAAAAAAAGAAAAAAACAACAACAAATAAATGAACTTAAACTACACCACAAAAACCTGGAAAAGGAAGAGCAAAACAACAGCAAATGTAGTAGAAGACAAGAAATAATTAAATTTAGAGCAGAAATCAACGAAATTGAAACAAAAAAAAGTTGAAAAAATTGATAAAACTAAAAGTTGGTTCTTTGAAAAAATAAATAAAATCAACAGGCCCTTAGCCACGCTAAGGAAGAGAAAAAGAAAGAGAATTCAAATTACTAACATGTGGGATAAAAAAGGCAATATCACAACAGACACTACAGAAATATAGAAGATAATTAGAAAGTATTTTGAAACACTATATTCCAATAAAATAGAATATTGTGAAGATATTGATAAATTTCTTAAGTCATACGATCTGCCCAGATTGAATCAGGAAGACACAAACAATTTAAACAGGCCAATAACAAAGGAAGACATAGAAGAAGCAATCAAAAGACTGCCAACCCAAAAAAAAGCACTGGACCAGATGGGAATACAGCGGATTTCTACAAAACCTTCAAAGAAGAATTAAAATCAATATTTTTCAAGCTTTTTCAAGAAATAGAAAAAGAAGGAGCTCTTCCAAATTCATTCTATGTGGCCAACATCACCCTGATCCCGAAACCAGACAAAGACACTTCAAAGAAAGAATACTACAGACCAATTTCTCTAATGAACTTGGATGCAAAAATTCTCAATAAAATTCTGACAAATCGAGTACAAAAGCATATCAAAATAATTGTGCACCATCATCAAGGAGGATTCATCCCTGTGATGCAAGGATGGTTCAATATACGAAAATCAATAAATGCCATTCACCACATCAATAGACATAAGACAAGAACTATATGATCATCTCGATAGATGCAGAAAAGCATTTGACAAAGTTCTGCATCCATTTATGTTCAAAACTCTATAAAAACTAGGGATAACAGGAACTTACCTCAACATTGTAAAAGCTATATATGCTAAACCTCAGGCTAGCATCATGCTAAATGGAGAAAAAACTGAAGGCATTCCTTCTAAAATCTGGAACAAGACAGGGATGCCCTCTATCACCACTTCTATTCAATTTAGTTCTTGAAATACTAGCCAGAGCAATTAAACAGACAAAAGAAATTAAAGGCATAAAAATAGGAAAAGAAGAATTTAAAGTATCGCTATTTGCAGATGACATGATAATATATTTAACAGACACAAAAATGACTACAAAGAAATGGCTAAAGTTAATAAATGAATTCAGAAAAGTGGCAGGATATATAATTAACACGCATAAATCAAATGCATTCCTGTATAACAGAAAAAAAACTTCTGAAATGGAAATGAGGAAAACCACTCTATTCACAACATCCTCAAATAAAATAAGATACTTGGGAATCAACCTAACAAAAGAGGTGAAAGATTTATATAATGAAAACTACAGAAATCTAAAGAGAGAAATAGAAGAAGATGTCAGAAGATGGAAACATGTGCCCTGTTCATGAATAGGCAGAACTAACATCATAAAAATGGCAATATTACGCAAAGTTCTCTACAGGTTTAATGCAATGCCAATCAAAATTCCAACGGCATTTCTTGTAGAAATAGATAAATCAATCATGAAATTCATATCGAAAAATAAAAGACCCAGAATAGCAAAAGCAACTGTAAGCAGGAAGTGTGAATCTGGAGGTATAGCGATACCAGAGTTCAAACTGTACTACAAAGCAATAGTAACAAAAACAGCATGGAACTGGTACCGAAAAATGCAGGTGGACCAGTGGTACAGAAGAGAGGACACAGAAACCAATCCACAAAATTACAACTTTCTTATATTTGATAAAGGGGCTAAAAGCATGCAGTGGAGGAAGGATAGCATCTTCAACAAATGGTGCTGGGAAAATTGGAAATCCATATGCAACTAAATGAAACTGAATCCCTTTCTCTCGCCATGCACAAAATTTAACTCAAAATGGATCAAGGATCTAGATATAAAATCAGAGACACTGCGTTTCATAGAAGAAAAAGTTGGCTACGATCTACATACTGTGGGGTCGGGCTCCAAATTTCTTAATAGGACGCTCATAGCCCAAGAGTTCTTAACAAGAATAAAAAATGAGACTTACTTATACTAAAAAGTTTTTTTTTCTCTGCAAGAGAAACAAAAAGGGAAGTAAATAGAGAGCCTACATCCTGGGAACAAATTTTTACCCCTCACACTTCAGATAGAGCCCTAATATCCAGAATATACAAAGAATTCAAAAAAATTATCAATAAGATAACAAATAACCTAATCAACAAATGGGCCAAGGACCTGAAAAGACATTTCACCGAGGAGGACATACAATCAATCAACAAGTACATGAAAAAATGCTCACCATATCTAGCAGTCAGAGAAATGCAAATCAAACCCACCCTAAGATACCATCTCACTCCAGTATGATTGGCAGTCATTATGAAGTCAAACAACAACAAGTGTTTACGAGGATGTGGGGAAAAGGGGACACTTGTACACCGCTGGTGGGACTGCAAATTGGTGAGGCCAACATGGAAAGCAGTATGGGGATTCCTGGGAAAGCTAGGAATGGATCCACCATTTGAACCAGCTATCGCCCTTCTCGGACTATTCCCTGAGGATCTTAAAAGAGTGTACTAAAGGGATACTGCCACATCAATGATCATAGTGGCACAATTCACAATACCTAGACTGTGTAACCAACCTAGATGCAATTCAATAGATGAATGGATAAAAAAAAAATGTGTCATCTATACACGATGGATGCAGCACTAAAAAATGACAAAATCATAGTATTTGCAGGGAAATGGATGGCATTAGAGCAGATTATGCTAAGAGAAGCTAGCCAATCCTTAAAAAAAAAAAATGCCAAATGTCTGCTTTGATAAAAATAGGGTAACTAAGAATAGAACAGGGAGGAAGAGCATGAGGAAAAGATTAATATTAAACAAAGACAAGTGGGAGAGAGAAAGAGAGAGAGAAGGGAAAGCATATGGAAATGGTAGGAGACCCTCATTGTTACACAAAATTACATATAAGACGTTGTGAGGGGAAAGGCGGGAACAAGAGAGAGAAGTGAAAAAGCAGATGAGGAAGAGAGGGAAGATAGGATGAAAGGGGAGGGGGGATAGTAGGGGATAATAAAGGTAGCAGAGGACAACAGTCACTAATGTGACATTATGTAAAAATGTGAATGTGTAACTGATGTGATTCTGCAATTCGTATTTGGGGAAGATTGGGAGTTCATAACCCATTTCAGTCAAATGTATGAAAGATGATATATCATGAGCTTTGTAATGTTTTGAAAAACCAATAAAAATAAATAAACAAAGGTTTAAAATTGAGTGGGAAGAAATCAGCTAAAAAGAATTTGAGATGCATTCATTTTGATAAGCAGAAAGTTTGTTTTGTGTAGTTGTAAATATCACAAATTTATTTTACCAGAAAACTGGCTTTTGAAAATGAACATATATTGAGATTAAAGGATAATCCACCTACCTTCATGAAAAAATTCATATCATTTCCTATATTTTTCATATTTCATTTTTTTTCGTGAATATTTTGTCATGGACCAGGTCTAGTCTTAGGCTACCTCATCTGACAAGTTCGTACAATGTGTTGGATTGTTCTTTTCATCTTTTATTTGATAGTTTCTAGCTGATAATGTGTATTTTTCCTTATCTTTATTTGGACATACATACCCAACTATATCTTTGCATTTTATGTTTTACTGGGGAAGAGACTCATCAAAAGCTCTTTATTATATGTATCAACAATGAAACATTTAGAGCATGCAATTATTCTTAATTTTGCATGAAAATATCTTTGTACCATTTTTCTTATAAAGATGTAGAATTATTACTGTAATAAGTAACTACTTACAAGAAGAATTAAACAATTGACTTTATATCAATCATGAATATGAAAATTAATAAAATAAGTATTTGGCAATAAATATGCAATTGATAAAAATTAAAATCACAAGAAAGCCATTTAAAATGTCAGTGCATATGGTCCTTAAATAAAAGGTTGTTCAAATAAAATTTCACTAATTCATAAGAGTTAATATGCCATATCACAGCTTAATGTAATATAAAAACTTAAATGATAAGTATTGATAAATAAGAATGATACCTGTTTACTTAAATATGTTTATTTGATTTTCACTGTAAGCTGTTAATTCTAGAAGACTTGAAAATTAAGAAAGACTTGGTCTATATTATTTCTAACAGGCTAATCAAAGTACTTTTAAATATATATGTATATATATCATATGTAATACATATGCATGAATATAGATACATATGTATAATAAATGTATTGTAATATATCTATAGGTTATTATAATTATTAAATTTTCTCAAGAAAAAAGAATGACTATAAAAAAATTCTTAAATGTAAATTTCATAGCATATTACTGTTTGTAATGACATGAGAGAAAAACTCCTATGGAGGGAAAATGAAAAAGGAAGAGAGAGAAGGGGGAAAATGAGGAAGAAAGTGAGTAAAGAAGAGGGAGAGGAGTGTTTGATTATAAGATAAATGTGGAGGGTCTGGGTGTCTGGCTCAGTGGTAACATGCTTGGCTAGCATGTGTGAGGCACCGGGTTATATTCTCAGCACCACATATAAATAAATAAAATGAGGTCGATCAACAACTGAAAAAATAAAAAAAAATAAAAAAGTAGAAATATTACCAAAATTCTAAGTTTTTATGAATGCTAAATAAAAAAAATGTTACATAGCCTTATGTAATTTCTAGACTCCCCAAAATAGTCATTTAATGATAGATTACTAGTGCGATAACTAAAAATCCATTGCTCTTTCCTCGACATTCTGTGGCATGCTAGTGCTAAAATAAATTGTATTATAACACCAAAAAAATTCTAATATTTCTACAGTAACTGACCCAGTTTAACATAAATGCAAGAAGATTCCTATGGGATATAATTGTATTTTGACGTTCATTTTTATTCAACACTGGTACATTACTATTTGTCCAGTTTATGCACATCATAGTATGTATATTTCATTCACAATTTAGCAAATTTATACGCATTTGTTTTACTTTCAATCACTTCCTGCTTCAGAACACATGTATTCCTCCACGTTTCTTGACTGCTCCTTTCATGAGACTTTTTTCCAAAGACATTATTTTTGATTTCCATTATCATTTTTGAAGCAAAACTCACACACCCGTCATGATAAACCGTAAACCTAATATTACCATTAGATGTAAAACTGGTGGGAATGAATGATTGTATATCAATATAAGATTTCTTGTATACTTTCAAATATCAATTCAATCCATTGTTTAAAGTGGAACCAGTTATATTATTTATTCACAGTATGGTCTATTCATGCATTGTCTCTATATTGATAGACACAGGGTACACCTCTGTGTACCCTCAATAATAATTTGTATATCTTCAAAATTTTGCTCACAGAAATGGTGGAAGAAAGACTCATGTCAACTGATCTACATATACATTTTATCACAGTAATATTCTGGACACAAAATGCAAAGGTCACACTTAGGATTGTCCCGAAGCCTAAATGGAAAGTGAACATGGATTACTAAAAACATCCATGTCTTGGATGCCTAATTCTCTCAAATGTCAATCCTATTGGTGAGTACATATTTGTTTCTTCCCAAGATTATATATTCAACCTCAACCATGTTGAAAATGTCTAATCCTATCACTCACTTTATATTTTGTCTGATTTCCTAATGTCTCTATTGATATCTCTTTTCCTACATATTTTCCCCAGTTCATCATAGTGACTGATTCTTCACATGTGCTGACATTTACATTCACTCTTTATCCGAAACCCTATTGCTAAAGAACTTTTTGTCCAAATACTATACTCACTCTTTTTTCTAAACCTACCGACTATCTACCTAATCCTACCGACTATCCCTTTTTGACTGGATGAACTCTTCAACAATCAATCATCCAATGTACAAGGTCCTATGCCATTGTATATTGATTTATCTGAGACATCTGTGCAGAACATAATTCAAAGATAAGTATCCCAATCATGGGCCCAATGCCTTTCTGGTATTCAAATCTTACCTAGATTTCAGTTTTCATAATTACATTTCACCTGTATATTCTTATAAATATTGCAGGTTCCCAATACCATTATTCATCCAACAGAATGATTCCAACCACAAATCGAACATGTAATTAATCCTAACTATACACTTTTCCCTCAATCCAACTTTACAGAAGAGCAGGGACAGAGTTGGTCTTACAATACAGGGGTGTAGGGGACCTTCCACCTGTTGACAACCTCAAAGGTCCATGCAGATATGATCCCTGGAGAAGATGCAGGCAGCTATGAAAGGCCTGAGAGAGCAAACGTCATCTTCCATGGCAAACAACCCGGTCAGGTTAAAAGCATGTGTCTGAATCATCCTCTCTCTTCTTAATGTAGGGAAGATTGACCAAACTAGGCCTGTGTGGAGAGCTGTTCCCAGGTGCCTATTGTTTCTATACCATTCGAACTTGTGAAAGTGTCACAGGAAGTAGGCGCATCCTCCATATTATGAGACCCTAGGAAGCAAATGTTAGGACAAAGTGGTTGCAAATGCAGTGACCACATTCAGTTCCTGAAGGAAGTGACCTCACCTCACATCCTTGTTGATGGAACTCTCCGAATTTGGGTTCCAGGAAGCCAGGCATCCAGACCCAGTCCAAGCTCCAGTCACAGTGGTCTCACTTGTTTGGATTTACCAAGGACAGAGTCAGTCTTTTGTGGTACCTAGTGATGTGAGGATGGCCAAATGCCAGGAAAGTTCTGAAGAGGGGCCCTTCCAGAGAAAGAAGTTAGAGGCTCACTGCTGTCTCCTGACAACTTCACAGAGTTGACCCAGGAGACCAGATCTGAGACAGGACAGGCCATTTCTGGGGAACATAGTATTGCCCTCCTGTCAGAGGACACTCTGGATAGTTTCAGACCTACTTGGGGGAAGGAGGTGACTTCGTGGGTGTTTGAGTGGGTTTGTGGTTTTTTCTCATGTTCTGAGAATAGTTAGGAAAGGGGGTTTGTTTGGTTTGGAGTGAACTGTTTCTAGTTAGTCCTTTGACAAGGCGAGTGTTTCTATGTCTGTGTATCCCACTGTGTCCATGGTTGTAGACATTAGAAAAGAGAATGCCTCAAAGGGTGTGTCCTGTCAAAGAGAAAACTTCCAAGCATTCATCCTGCCCATTTTATAAATGGACTGTGGCTTGCCTTATCATTGGGCAACACCTATTATTTTCTTACGTTCCTGTATCCTTCCTGAATTCTGGCCACTCTCCAAAATAGGCTCATGGTTTTGTGTACAAGATATGTACCACTTCCAAGCTCTGTGACATGGCCATGTACTGGATAGCTGAAGGGAATGCATCTCAGAAAACTCTGATATCAGTGTGACCAGTAAAGTCTCAGTGGAGAAACCCTGCTTTGGGCCTTTTGATTACCTATTGTTATGTTGCCCTGAATATCAGGAACATCTTTTCCTCTGGCTACTCCTTCCTGAAGCCTGAAGAAAACAGTTTTCACATGGTAATGAATGGGCATTTTACCTTTGTGTTTTACAATAAAACCTTCACAGAGATTAGGCTCTCATTAACTTAAAAATACTTTTAAATTTTATCTAAGTGTAAAAATAACATGTAACTGTACATATCTTTTTGATAACAAGTCCAATTATACAACACAAATGATACACATAAATCTCCAACATGTTTTTATTTTAAGCCTAGAATTACCATACAACCTTAGAACATTTCTGTTTTCATACTTATATTTCACTTCTATAGTCTTATAAATATCGCAGGTTCCCAATCACATTATTCATACAGCAGAACAATTCCTAACCCAAATCGAACATGTTATTAACCCTAACCATACACTGTTCCCTCAATCTAACTTTACAGAAGAGCAGGGAAAGAGTTGGTCTTACAATACAGGAATTTAGGGGATCTTCCACCCGCTGAGAACCTCAAACGTCCATGCAGAAATGATCCCTGTAGAAGATGTAGGCAGCTATGAATGACCTGAGAGAGTAAGAGTCACCTTCCATGGCCAACAACCTGGACAGGATGAAGGGTTGTGTCTGAATCTGCCTCTCTCTTCTTAATGTAGAGAAGATGGACCAAAACAGGCCAGTGTGGAGAGCTGCTCTGGAGTGCCTATGGATGATATACCATTCTAACTTTTGAAAGTGTCACAGGAAGTAGGGGCAGCCTCCATCTCATGGGGCCTTGGAAGCAACAATTAGGACAATGTGTTTTCCAAGGCAGTGACCTCATTCAGTTCCTGAAGGAAGTGACCTCACCTCACTTCCTTGGTGTTCGAAATCTCTGAACATGTGGTCCAGGAAGCCAGGCACCCACAGCCAGTCCCAGTCCCAGTCCCAGAGATCTCACTTGTTTGGATTTACCAAGGACAGAGTCAGTCTTTCTTGGTACCTACTGATGTGAGGATGGCCAAATGCCAGTAAAGCTCTGAAGAGGGCCCTTTCCTGAGAAACCAGGTTGTGGCTCACCGTTGGCTCCTGTCAACTTCACAGAGTTGGACAAGGAGAACAGATCTGAGACAGAACAGGCCATTTCATGGAAACATAGTATGGCCCACCAGTCAGAGGACACTGCGGATAGTCACAGACCTACTTGGGGGAAGGAGGTGCATTTGTGGGTGTGGGTGTGTGTTTGTGGTTTTGTCTCATGTTCTGAGAATAGGTAAGAAAGGCAGTTTGTTTTGTTTGGAGTTAATTGATTCTAGTAAGTCGTTTGAAAAGGCGAGTGTTTCTAGATCTGTGTATCCCACTGTGTCAGGGGTTGTTGACATTAGAAAAGAGAATGCTTCAATGGATGTGTCCAGTCTAGTAGAAAGCTTCCCCGGATTCATACTTCCCATTTATGAATGGACTGTGGCTTGCATTATTGATGGGCAACCCCTGATATCTTCCTAAGTTCCTGTTTTCTTTCTGAATTCTGGCCACTTTCCAGAATAGGCTCATGGTTTTGTGTCCAAGATGTATACCACCACCAAGCTCTGTGACATGGCCATGTACTGGATAGCTGAAGGGAATGGCGAGCAACTCAGAAAACTCAGATATCAGTGTAATCAGGAAAGTCTCAGTGGAGAAATACTGCTTTGGTTACCTATTGTTCTGTTGCCCTCAATGTCAGGAAGGTCTTTGCCTCTGGCCACCCCTTTGGGAAGCCTAAAGGAAACAGTTTTCAAATGGAAATCAATGGGCATCACCTGTGACTCTTTGCTTAATTGCATTGGAAAGGGATATGTCTGAATCAGGCTCTAGGTCCTGTGTTAGGCTTTGGCTTAGATTCTCAGCACATGATGGATGTAAAGAAAATCCCATGTTTGCATCCAAAACTAAATTGGCCAAAAGAGCAGTCATTATGGAAGAAGTCTCTCGCCTTCCCCTGTAAGGTTCCTGACCTCCATCAAGTGAGAATAGGAACCTTTGGATCAAATGAGTTCTTCAAAGCCCTTTAGAGGCTATCCCATAGGTGCTTGGGTTTTCTCCAGAATCCAAATCACATAAAGAATCTATACCTGACAGTCAGTAGGCCTCAAATTGGAGGAGCAAAGCAATATTAATAGCAGGCCTATTTGATCACTCCTGGTTCCCCGGACGAGTGTCCAGCACACCCTGACTTTAGGCAAATGAGGGGCAATGGAGGTTATTTTGGACACTGTCTTGGGCTGTGCCCCTCATGGAAACCTCAAGCCAGAGGTAATGATGAGTGTCCATATGGAAGAAGATGAGGACCATGTGGGAGTGTTTTGGTTTTAATTGTGGTCATGTGTGGCCGTTGGAATAGATGACTGGGTCCACCTTGGCTTTAACTCTGTTGTGATTCCCCTTAGAGACTGAGTTGTGGACCTCACCTCAGAGACGTATTGCCATGAATTGTGTTGGGATTTTAGGAGGATTCACATGAGAGACACCCTTGTAAAATGAGATCTAGGCCCAGGGTGGCTGTTCACCGAGCACTGGGAATCTCAGCCAGGTTACCACATGATTTTATTCTGAAAGACTTGGCAGCCATATATGAGAGTCAAAACACACATGGATGTCACAATGTAGATCCCAATGGGCCTGGATTCATGTGATCATTTGGCCACTGTTTGGGAAGCCTTGCCTGTGAGACTTCTGCAGAGATTTCATTGAAATGAGCTTCCTAACCATTTAATAGTTCCAGAATGAAATGAAACACACAGTGCCTCCAACTTCAACCTTGAAAAATGGGTAGATAAATACCAAGAAATTTTTAAACTTCCCATGACCAGGTGGCACTGGAGAATCTTTGGATATCCTGTGACTGATCATGAGATTACAAGACAGTGCTTTGATTGACTGGTTTTCATAAAAATGTTCAGAACAGAGATACCGGAGCCTGCTGAGAGGTGGGCCTACAGCAGTGCTGGGCAGGTGTGCAATAAAACAACTGTGGTGGGGCCATGTGGATCTTCCATTGGCTTCCAAATGACTTGTGACTGACATGGTGCAGCCAGCAGACCCTTGTATGTAAAGGCATCTTGTTATATGGACAGGATTCAGGGCAATGTTTAGAATCAGATTGCTATGGTCAAGGGGGCAAGTCATGTGGGATATAAGCCTTGTTGGTGCATTCTCCTGCAGACCCTGACCTACCAAAAGTGACAGAACTCACTCACGCACCAGGTAACAGTTGAATTCTTTGTATATCATGAAGAAAATACCAAAATCCCAGTGCAGCAGCAAGAAACACGACGAAAAGTGGAGGATGACCAAATGGCCTCACAGTCCACATGTGGATACACTTATCCCCCAGTTGCCACAGTTTACCTACTAAAGAAAATTCAGCACTGCTGCCACATATTCAGTGGAAAATGAGAAACCATGTCCTCGAGGTAACATAGATGCAGACACAGCTTTGATTGTCTCACTACAATGGAAGCTAAATCTCCCGACAACAACATATATTTCAAGTGCCCAAACTCAGAGTGAGTTTCTCAAGAAGGATTTAGGGAACCAGAGCTCCATGTTTGTGGACTGTTTTCCCTGTCCCTTACTTTTGAAATCTCCTCTTCCGTCTTCAAGGTTGTGAACTCCTGAGCATATTCCATTCCTGATATTTATTCACAGATTTTCTAACTCTTCTCCTCTAATTGTGCCTTAGTCTCCGTGATTGTAATGTCAAGGCATCCCTTTCTCTGTATCCTGTTCAGCACATGTATTTTTACATGCAATTATAGAATCTTACCTGATACCACACGTACATTCTTGTGAGGTGACTGACTTGGCAGATACAAATTGTAAGAGATCACTCCTCCTAAAAGCTGTTGGAACTGAAAATTCAATCTATGAGTGAGCTTCCTTGTTTAAGAACATTATACATAAATCCATATTCAATAAAATAAATACATTTGGATCTGTAGATGACATATATTTCATGGTGAATTTCAATTGGAATATATTATGCTATTTTTAATGTCTGTGTGTTTGTGTATGTATATATATATATACACACTCTCCAGATTTTTCAAAATATGAAATATATGTCTTGTTATACACTCCCTAAACTCATTCATATTCAAGTATGTGTATTTATAATCAAATTTTCACAAGAGTATTCTCAAAATTATTCATTCACCTGAAATACATATTTGTTTCCTAGTACTGAAAACTATCTTCAGTGAAAGGTGCATACAAATCCTAATATTTCCACAGTAACTGAACCAGTTTAACATCAATACAAGTAGATTCCTATGGGACATGTTGTGCATTTTGACATTTATTTTATTCAACACTGGTACATTACTATTTCTTCAGTTTATGCTCATCATAGCAAATATATTTCATCCAAAAGTTTGCAAATTTATAGGCATTTTGTTCACTTTCAATCACTTTATTCTACAGAACACATGTATTCCTCCATGTTTTTGATGGGTCTTTTCATGAGACTTCTTTCCAAACACATTATTTTCGATTTCCATGATCACTTTTGAAGCAAAACTCAAAGACACTTCGTGATAAACCATAACCCTAATATTACCATTAGATGTATTGCTGGTTGGAATGAATGATGGTATATCGATATAAGATTTCTTATATATTTTCAGATATGAATTCAATCTATTATTTAAAGTGGGACCAGTTATATTATTGATTCACAATGTGGTCTATTCATGCACTATCTCTATATTCATAGACACAGTGTACACCTCTTTGTACCACCAATACTAATTTATAGGACTTCAAAACATTGCTCCCAGAAATGCTGGAAGAAATACTAATGTCACGCGATCTACATATACATTTTATCACAGTAATATTCTGGACACAAAATGCAAAGGTCACACTTATGATTGTACCAAAGCCTAAAAGGAAAGTGAACAGGGATTACTAAAAACATCCATGTCCACATTGCCTAATGCTCTCAAATGTCAATCCTATTGGTGACTACATATTTGTTTCTTCCTAAGATTATATATTCAAACTCAACCCTGTTCAAAATGTCTAATCCTATCACTCACTTTGTACTTTCCCTGATTTTGTAATGTCTCTATTATTATCTGATTTCCTACATATTTTCCAAAGTTCATCATTGTGACTGAATCTTCATATGTGCTGACATTTACCTTCACCCTCTAACAGAAACCCTATTGCTAAAGAAGTTTTTTTTTTCCAAATCCTATACTCACTCTCCTTCCAAAACCTACCAACTATCTTCCTAATCTTACCTACTATCCCTTTTTGACTGGATGTTCTCTTCCACACTCAATCATCCAATGTACAAGGTCCTATGCCATTGTATATGGATTTATCTGAGACATCTGTGCAGAAAGTAAGTCAACACTAAGTATACCAATGAAGGGCCCAATGCCCTTCAGGGTTTCAAATCTTAGATTTCTGTTTTCATACATATATTTCACCTACATATTCTTATAAATATCGTAGGTTCCCAATAACATTATTCATCCAGCAGAATAGTTCCTAACACAGATTGAACATGTTATTAACCCTAACCATACACTCTTCCCTCAATCTAACTTTACAGAAGAGCAGGGACAGAGTTGGTCTTACAAGACAGAAATTAAGGGATCTTTCACCTGCTGAGAACCTCAAAGGTCATTAAAGATGATCCCTGGAGAAGATGTAGGAAGCTATTAAGGACCTCAGAGAGCAAAAGTCATCTTTCATTGCAAACAACCTGGTCAGGATGATGGGTTGTGTCAGAATCAGCCTCTCTCTTCTTAATGTAAAGAAGATGCAGCAAACCAGGCCTGTGTGGAGAGCTGTTCCTGGGTGCCTATGGTTTTATACCATTCTAACTTGTGAAAATGTCAGAGTAAGTAGGTGCAGCCTCCATCTCATGGGACCCTTGGAAGCAACTGTTAGGACAAAGTGGTTGCCAAGGTATGGACCTCATTCAGTTCCTGAAGGAAGTGACCTCACCTCACTTCCTTGGTGATGGAATTCTCTGAACTTGGGATCCAGAAAGCCAGGCATCCAGAGCCAGTCCCAGTCACAGTCCCAGTGGTCAAAATTTTTCGGATTTACCAAAGACAGAGTCAGTCTTTCTTGGTACCTACTTATGTGAGGATGGCCAAATGCCAGGAAGGTCTGAAGAGGGGCCTTTCCTGAGAAAGCAGATAGTGGCTCACCACTGGCTCCTTACAGATTCACAAAGTTGGCCACAGAGACTAGATCTGAGACAGGACAGCCCATTATGAGGGAATTTCTTATGGCCCACCATCAAACGACACTCCGTATTGTCACAGACGTACTTGGGGGTCTGTGTGGGTGTGGGTGTGGGTATTGGTTTGTGGTTTTGTCTCATGTTCTGAGAATAGGTAAGAAAGTTGGTTTGTTTGGTTTGGTGTGAACTGATTCTAGTAAGTCGTTTGACAAGGCTAGTCTTTCTATATCTGTGTATCCCACTGTGTCCATGGTTGTAGACAATAGAAAAGAGAATGCATAAATACATGTGTCCTTTCTAGTAGAAATCTTCCCAGCATTCATTCTGCCCAACATATGAATGGTCTGCGGCTTGCCTAATGGATGGGCAACACCTAATATCTTCTTAAGTTCCTGTTCTCTACCTGAATTATGGGCAACCTCCAGAATACGCTCATGGTATTTTGTCCAAGATATGAACCACCTCCACGCTCTGTGATACGGCCATGTACTAGAGAGCTGAAGGAAATGATGAGCATCTCAGAAAACTCAGATATCAGTGTGACCAGGAAAGTCTCAATGGAAAAACCCCGCTTTGGGCCTTTTGCTTACATATCCTTCTGTTGCCCTGAATGTCAGGAAGGTCTTTGCCTCAGGCTATGCCTTTTTGAAGCCTGAAGAAAACAGTTTTCAAATGGAAATGTATAAACATTACCTGTGGCTCTTTCTTAATTGCTTTGGAAAGGGATGTGTCTGAATCAGCCTCTTGGCCCTGTGTGAGGCTGTGGCTTAGATTCTCAGCACCTGATGGATCTAAAGAAAAATCCCATGTGTGCATGCAAATCAAAAAGCCAAAAGAGCAGTCATTTTGGAAGAAGTTTCTCGCCTTCCTCTGTAAGGTTTCTGACTTCCATCATTGAGAATATGGATCCTTTGGGTCAAATGAGTTCTTCAAAGCCCTGCAGACACTAGACCATAGGTTCTTGGGTTTTCTCATGACTCCAATTAACATAAAGAATCTAAACACCACAGTCAGTAGGCCTCAAAATTGAGAATAAGAGCAATATTAACGGCAGGCCTCTTTGAACACTCCTGGTTCACAGGAAGGATGTCCCGGCCACACTGACATTAGGCAAATGCATGCAAGGGAGATTATTTTGGACACTGTCTTAGGCTGTGCCCCTCATGGAAACCTCCAGCCAGAGGTTATGATGAGTGTCTACATGGAAGAAAATGAGGGCCATGTGGGAGTGTCTTGATTTTAATTGCGGTCATTTGTGTGGCGCTTGGAATAGATGACTGGGTCCACCTGGGCTTGAACACTGGTGTGATTCTCCTTAGAGACTGAGTCGTGGAACTTACCTCAAAGAAGTATTGACTTGTATTGTGTTGGGATTTTAGGAGGCCATGCATGAGAGTCGCCCTTGGAAACTGGGATCTATGCCCAGGTTGGCTTTCCACAGAGCACTGGGAATCTTGGGAAGGATAACACATGATTTTATTCTTAAAGACTTGGCAGCCATAGTTGCAAGTCAAAACACATATGGACCTCAAATTGTAGACCTCAATAGGTGTGGCTTCATGGGACCATTTGGCCTGTCTTTGGGAAGCCTTGCATGTGATAGTTCTCCAGAGCTTTCATTGAAATGAGCTTCCTCTCCATTTAATCATTCCTGAATGAATTGAAACCCACAGTGCCTCCAACTTCACCCTTGAAAAATTGCTAGATAAATACCTTTAAATTTTTGACATTCCCATGACCAGGTGGACCTGGAGAACCTTTGGATGTCCTATTGATGACCATCAGTGTACCAGACAGTGCCTTGATTGACTGGGTTTCATGAAAATGGTGTAGAACGGAGATGCCAGTAATTTGGAGCCTGCTGAGTAGTCGGCCTAGAGCAGTGGTGTGCTGGTGTATGTTAAAACATCTGTGGTCGGGTCATCTGCATCTGCCCTTTGCTTCCAAATTGTTTGTGACTGACATGGTACAAGCCCCAGATCCTTGTATGTAAAGGCATCTTGTTATATGGAGAGGATTCAGGGCAATGTTTACAATCAGATTGCTATGGTCAAGAGGGCAAGCTATGTTGGATAGAAGCCTTGTTGGTGCATTCTCCTGCAGACCCTTACCCACCACACGTGACAGAACTCCCTCCATCACTGTGTCCCAGTTGAACTTCTTGTATTTTGTGAAGCAAATATCAAACTCCCAGTGCAGCTGCAAGAAACACCACAAAAATTGGAGGATGACCAATGGCTTCACATTCCACTCTGGGAGACACTTAGCCACCAGTGGCCACAGTTTCCCTACAAAGAGAGAATTCAGCACTGCTGCCTCATGTTCATTGGAAAATAAGAAACAATGTCCTCTAGGTCACATAGATGCTGACCCAGCTTTGATCGTCTCACTATAAAGGAAGCTAAAGCTCCTAAAAACAACCTCAGATGAAGTTTCTCAAGAAATATTTAGGCCGGCAGAGCTCCATGTTTGTGGTGTTTTTACCCTGTCCCTGACTTTTGGAAACTCCTATACCACCTCCAAGGTTGTGAACTCCTGAGCATTTTCCATTCCAGATGTGTATTCACAGATTTTCTAACTCTTCTCCTCTAATTGTGTCTTACATGGGATGAAGGTAATGTCAAGGCATTGTTCTGAATACACATTGGATTCTTTTTCCAATTTTCCATTTGAAATACTGAATCCCTGACTGTCAGGCGTAGAAGGAATTCACCTTCAAAGAATAGCCTGACACTTACAAGAAACAGCCCCCATGGAGACATCCTGTCTGGGAGACATCCTGTAGCCAACTGTGTCTCTGAGACATCCTGTTGCCATCTGTATTCCTGAAACATCCTGAGTTTATCTCACCTTGTGAAGACATCCAGGAACTTTGGATAAGAGAGCTTTCCCATCTCCAGCATATAAATGCCCCTGTGTGAAAAATAAAAGTTTGCAGCTTGATCAGAACTCCTGTCTTGCTGTCATCTCTCGTGTCTCTTGTCTCTTCATTCCTCCGCATCTAGGTTTGCTGCCCCTCTTGATGTGTCTTTCCAGCCGTGACTACTGGCACCCACTAACTGGGGCTCGAGCCTTTGACTGATTGGGAACCCCGTCCTCCTGGAAGACTTCATCAAGTGGAGCTCGCGATTGCCTCAGCAGACACCACAAAGAGACAGATCCAGGAGGAGAGTGGGGATGACGCACGGTGAGTGACCCACCATGGGACAAGCAGTTTCGTCACATGATTTGTTTTTGTCAGGCCTCAAGGAGTCCTTCAAGACATGAGGGGTGCGTGTTAAGAAAAAGGACTTAAAATTTTTCTTCTAATACATAGGAGAATTGTGTCCATGGTTTCACATTGAAGTGACCATTGATGGCAAAAGATGGCTTAGAGTAAGAGACTGTTTAAAAGATTATTATGAAACCTTTGGCCCAGAAAAAGTGCCAGTTCCCACCTTTTCTTACTGGAACTTAATTAATGAAATTCTTAAAAGTTCACCCTTTGACAATGGTACCTGACAACTTGTCAGGATTGGAGAAGAGACTATGCAAAACACCTCTCGTCTCCCCACGGCATGCCCATCAGTTAGTATAGACATTGACCCTTCTCAGTCTCCCCAGGACCCTGGGAACCTTCCTAGTCCCCCTCAAAATACCACCCTAATGAATAAGGCTCCAATGGTTACCAAACACCTTTATCGAGTTTTAAATCCCAGAGACACATTGACCCCTGGGACGGAGGCTACCTTGGAGAAGGAAGCAGCAAGCTACCATTCAGAAGATGCGCCACCTCTCAGGACCCTGCCACAGCCTGTAGGACTTACACATCTTCCTACCTCCTATATCCCTCCTGCCTTTTGTGCTCCAGCCTTTCAGGAGCAAAATGCAACCCAGATATTTTTCCCCACTTCCCTTGCCTAGCCTGGCTCCCTTGTGAGAGTCTCTCCAACATAGACGGGAACAGATCAAACTTTTAAAAGAATTAAGATCCCTAGACTCTGAGCTCTGTTCATTAGCCTTAGGCACGGAGTCAATGCAAGCTGGCCCACGGTGGTCTGATACAAAGGCTAAGCCACTCCATCAGCCTGTTCTCGCCTTCCCAGTCACCCGCAGTCAGATAGATAAGCCTGCCCAGGCTGAGTTCAAAGACTTAGACGAGGATCAAGAGGAGGAAGTGGGGGAAATGGATCAAGGAGATCAGGACTCAGAGGATGAGGAGTTCACCCCTAGGCAGGAAGGAACCCAGAGTGTCTACAAAAAAATTAAGCCTGCGTTTTCTTGAAAAACATAAAAAGACTTGTGCTCACAATGGCCCCACTGTGCCCTACAAGTTGACTTTATTAGAAAGCCACAGCGCACAATGGCTTACTCCCAATGATTGGAAATTTTTAGACCGAGCTACCCTCAGTGCCGGAGATTTCCTGTTATGGAATGCAGATTTCGAGGAGCACTGTCAGGAAACTGCTCAAAAAAAATTAACTAAGGCCTCCTCTAAATCCTGAACTTATGTTAAGCTAGTGGGCTATGCGCCATTTGACACTAAAACTAAATAGGCACGTTTCCCTGCTGGAATTTTGGCGCAGATTCAGATGGCTTGCTTACATGCTTGGAGATGCCTCCCTCAAACTGGCTCGGCTACCACTTCTTTGGCAAAAATTTGACAAGGACCCAACGACCCTTATAGAAACCTTGTTCCCCGGCTTAACCTAGCTCCAGAATGCTTGCTTGGACCAAGCGAAAGCAAAAGAACTTTTGTAAAACATCTTGCCTTTGAAAACGCCAACCCGGCATGTCAGGATGTTCTTCAACCACATAAGGAAAAAGGGAAACTTTCGGACTTTATTAGACTCTGTGCAGGGGTGGGTGCAGCCCATGCCATGGGTCTCGCCCTACATGCCCCCTTTACCAAGGCCTTTCACAATCCTGTCTCATGTACTTGCTTTACTTGTAAACAACCTGGCCATTTTGCACGCAAGTGTCTGAAAGACAAACAAAGCCTAGGAATATCGTCTCCTCAAACTGGGGCTAAACCGCCCCCAGCTACCCTTTGTTCTAGATGTGGTAAATGTCATCACTGGGCCAGTAAGTGTAGATCTAAGACAAATGGCCTCAGACAGCCTATTTCTTCCTGCTTCTCAGGAAAACCCCTGCGGGGCCAGCCCCTGGCCACGACCTCCCCCAGGACAAAACCAGGGGCAATAAGGTTTATTCCCTTCCAAACTCCAAACCTACCACAAAATTCTTCCCCACAATTGCCTCCCTCCAACGCAGTGCAGGATTGGACCTCTGTGCCACCACCGATACAATATTAGACTCAATGCAAGGGCACCAGATAATACCCACTAGAATTATGGGTCCCCCTTCATCTCATACTAGTGCCCTTATTCTTGGAAGAGCCTCTGCTACCTTAAATGGTGTTCAGGTCTTCCCTGGCATTAATGATAATGATTTCACTGGAGAAATAAAAATACTAGCAACAGCTATTAATGGAGTTGTGGCCATCCCAGCAGGAACAAGACTTGCACAATTAATATTCCTTCCCTTGGATTCAGGAGGCGCTTCCACCGCCCAAACATACAATGGGGGACAGCCTCCCTCGGCTCCTCTGATGTATATTGGGTTCAGCCCATTTCTCACAATAGACCCACCCTTACCTTACTTATTGAAAAAAAGGAATTCCAAGGAATTCTAGATACTGGAGCTGATGCCACAATTATTTCTCACAAATACTGGCCATCAGGTTGGCCCATCACCCCATCCTTGAATGACCTAAAAGGGTTAAGAGTCAAAAAATCCCCATGTCAGTTCTTGGGCTCTTAGCTTTACTGATAAAGAGGGTAATAAGGTGACTGTCACTCCTTTCATTGTTCCTGACCTCCCTGTTAACCTATGGGGCCGAGATATTTTGAGTCAAATGGAAGTCATTCTTGCCAGTCCCAATTCCATGGTGACTCATCAAATGCTTCGTATAAATTTTGTCCCTGGTACAGGCCTTGTGAGACTGAGACAAGGACTGGTGGGGACTATAAAACCCATAAAAAACAAATACATATGGACTTGGGTACTCTGATTTTTAGTGTCGGTTCCTGACCCTCCTGTACCCCATGCAGATAAAATTATTTGGGAGACTCAGACTCTTGTGTGGGTGGATCAGTGGCCCCTTATCCCCCCAAAAAATTGGAGGCTGCCTCCATGTTAGTGCAGGAACAGCTGGCAGCCGGCCATGTAGAGCCCTCAACCTCACCATGGATTACTCCTATTTTTGTTATCAAGAAAAAATCAAACAAGCGGCATCTTTTACAATATTTGTGTGCCAGTAATAAAGTTATGTGCCTGATGGGAGCACTACTGCCTCGAATTCCCACACCAATGGCTATTCCCAAAACTATTGTAAAATGGTTATTGACTTAAAAGTTTGCTTTTTTACCATTCCTTTACATCCTGAGGATAGACCCTGTTTTGCCTTTAGTCTCCCTTGCATTAATTTCCACGGCCCTATGCAGAGATTTCAATGGAAGGTTCTTCCCCAAGGTATGGCCAACAGCCCTAGTCTTTGCTAAATATAAGTTGTTCAAGCAGTAGACCCTGTGAGAGAGTGATGACCACAATTTTATGTTTTACATAATATGGATGAATGTTTAATTGCTGCACCTAATTACCATGACCTTAATAATTGTTACTTGGACCTTTAGAAAACCCTCACTACCTTGAGACTACGGATAGCTCCTGATAAGGTTTAAACACAGGACCCTTATACCTATTTGGGCCTTAAACTTCAAGATAATCAGATCCAAATTCATAAAATACAACTGCGTGTGAACCATCTTCACACCCTTAATGATTCTCAAAAATTACTGGGAGATATTCAATGGCTAAGAACATATTTAAAATTATCCACTTGTGTACTTTTGCCCCTTAATGATATTTTGAGAGGTGATTCCTACCCTTCCTCCCCTCAAAAGCTTACTCCCGAGGCATGACAGGCATTAAACCAAGTCACAGAGGCCATTGCCAAACAGTTTGTTACACAAATTTCTTATAACCTTCCTCTGGTTCTGGTTCTTTTACACACTCCTCATATACCCTCAGGAAAATTTTGGCAGTGATATCCATATTTTAAAAATAAAGGCTTCCCCTTGCTTTGGGTCCATTTATCCACCACATCCTCCAAGTTTATTACCGTTTATCTTGCTCAGGTAGCTTCTATTATTATTAAAGTCGTTTGCTTTCTCGACAACATTTTGGCAAAGACCCTGATAATATTTTAATTCCATATACTAATGACCAAACCCAATTTTTACTACAGAGAGGGGATGAATGGGGTATTGCCCAATCAGGCCATTGGGAACAATTGATAACCACGTCCCCAATGACACCCTTTTACATTTTGTCCAGATACATCCATTTATTTTTCCCAAAATTACTCAAAAGGCTCCCAGTTCCAAGCCCTTACTGTCTTTACAGACGGTTCCAGTAATGGCTGTGCGGTCTTTGTTGTCAATAACCAGCCTACAATCTTTGATACTGTCTATCATTCAGCACAGTTTGTGAAATTGTTTGCCATAAAACAAGTTTTTATAACATTTTGTGATAATCCTGTTAATATTCATACAGACAGTGCCTACATTGCTCATTCTGTGCCCCTGCTGGAGATTTCACCCGCCATTAAAGCTTCTTCCAATGCTGCCTTTCTGTTTCACCAGCTTCAGCAGCTAATTCAGGCCAGACAACACCCATTTTTCTTAGGACACATCAGGGCACACTCTGATCTTTCCGGCCCTCTAACACAGGTAATGCTCAAGCTGATGCAGCAACTCCTACCATCTTTCCAATTTTTGGTGGCTCCATTCAATAGGCCACGGAGCTAAACAATCTTCACCAACTAAATTCCCAGAGCCTTCGATTACTTTGTAAAATTACCAGGCAACAGAAACGAGAAATAGTAAAAGAATGCCCTGCTTGCGCTCTCTCCCTCCCCATTCAACACTTGGGAGTTAACCCCCGAGGATTACTGCCAAATCAGGTTTGGCAAATGGATGTTACTCATTTTCCTGAATTTGGAAAAACCAAATATATACACGTTTCTATCGATACCTTCAGCAGCTTTATTTTTGCATCACCACATTCTGGAGAGGCTACCAAAGATGTCCTTTCTCATCTTGTTTCAGCCTTTTCCATAATGGGTAAACCAATACATATTAAAACAGATAATTGTCCTCCATATGCCAGTGCCAAGTTTAAACAGTTTTGTGCTACCTTGCAATTTTGTCATCCTACTGGAATTCAATACAAACCTCAGGGCCAAGGCATTGTGGAATGTTCCACCTTACCTTAAAGACTTGGCTATTTCGCCTTAAGGCTTCCGCCCTTGTATTTACCACTCACAGGCATTGCCTTAACCATGCATTATTTTCCCTTTCTTTTCTTACCCTAGACAGTGAAGGCCTTTCGGCTGCAGACACACACTGGCATCCCTTTTCCAATTCTGATCAGCCACCTGTTATGTGGCGAAATCCCCTTACAAATAAATGGAAATGCCCACATCCTGTCCTCATCTGGGAATGTGGCTCAGCTTGTGTTTTGGACCAAGAGCTAGCAGCCCCAAGATGGTTACCAGAATGCCTGGTTAAACAGGTTAATGACTTACCTCAAACCGGGGACGGAGGCCCTCTCCCTGAGTACAAATTTTCCCCTTTTTCGGATCCATCCAACAATCTGTGTGAGGATCCTGCTTAAGGCACTTCTGCTGAACAGGTTTGTGCACGGAGGCCTGGGCCCTCCACCTTCCAACATCATGGAGTACCTTCCCCCCCCTCCCCCCGTGAAGGCAAGGGAGGATCTTGGACTCAGGCTCCCACTAGTTGGAACCAGACTGCTGACTGCATGACTAAGGTGGCTTACTTCCGTGCCGAGGTTGACCATAAATTCAGAGGAGTTCATCAGCCTAAATGGGTATGTGTTAACAAGCCAAAGATTATTCCTCCTAGTACAAGTAAAGCTCTCCAAAATTGTTCTGCAACCCGTACGCATATCCAGGCGATGCATGTCTCTTGTTTTGTGTCGGCCTCAATTTGTGTTAACAAGCAGGGAGAATGATTTTTTGAAGCCTCCCTAACTAAAACTCATGAAGCAGGGTGGACCACTATTCATTATACCCCCGTTCTCTTTGACCAGGGAGGAGAAGGCAAATACACCAAGCTACAGTCAGCTGGGTGCCATGGCACTGTCGGAAAAACTTCCTACTGGCCCATTAAGGACCCTACAGGGGTCTCTGATGGTAGAGGACCCACTGATGCAGTCAAGCATCCTCAGATAATCAAACTTTTGAAACCCCAAATCCCTGAGCTCACATATCATCCCTTAATGTAGCCTAAATCCCAGTTCCCAGGTTTAGATACCAATACATTAGATATTTTGCAAACTACCTTCTCCTTCCTTAATAATTCCAACCCCACCCTTGCTGGTAATTGCTGGCTCTGCATGACAACAGGGGCAAGCATGCCTATGGCAGTTCCCATTAATTCTACTATGGACAATGATAATACATGCCAACCCGGATTTCCCTTTAAAGTACAGCCTGTAGGCACTTTTACATTATGTCTTTTAGGCGTGATGCAGAATAATACCTATGATATGGATTTTGGAATTGCTTCCTTTGGAAATTGCTCAACAGTACAAAATTATTCCTCACCCATCCCATCTCTTTGTCCCCCCAATGGCACAGTTGTTATGTGTGGAGGAAATGTGGCCTTCCCCAGGCTTCCAGCGAATTGGAACAGTGGCTGTGTTCTTGCCTTATTACTCCATGATATAACTATTGTCCCAGGAGACGAACCTCTAGCCTAGACACCTTAGTCAAAAGACAGAGGCGGGCAATACAGGCCTTATCACTTATTGCCAGCCTTGGAATAACAGCTGCTGTGGGCACAGGTACACTGGCTTAGGCACGGCAATACACCCTTACCATCGCCTGTCTCAACAACTTAAAATGATGTACAAACTCTATCAGAAACCATTAAAGATTTGTAGGACCAAATAGACTTCCTGGCAAAAGTGTTCCTTCAAAACAGACGAGGCTTAGATTTGCTGACTGCTAACCAGGGAGATATTTGATTGGCCTTAGGGGAACGATGCTGCTTTTATGCCAATAAATCAGTCATAGTATGCACTAAATTTAAGCAGCTTCAAGAAGATCTAGAAAAGAGATGAAGGGAACTATTTGAAAATCCCCTCTGGACAAAGCTTAATGGATTTCTACCCTACCTTCTTCCCCTATTAGGCCCTTTGTTGGGTTTACGTTTAATGGTGACCATAGGACCCTGCATTATAAACAGTGTGGTACAATTTATTAAAGAACACATTAATATTATGGCCTCTAAGCCCCTACAAATCCACTATCATCATCTGGAGATGGAAGACCACGCTGTCAACTTTTAAAAGGATGTTCTACCCTTCTCACAGGCTTATTTCTTAAGTTTACATCCCCACAAATCTCTCTTTCTTACATAAAACTATAAGTAACAGCTCTGACAAACCATCTTCTGCCCTTGCCATAAGGGTTCGTCTACATGGGCCCTTCGGCTTGGGGGAAGACGCACCCATGGAGTGAGGACGTTAGGCCATAATATCGGAGGGTGCAGGAAGGATTGCAAAAGGATGGATCCACGGATCCCCAAACACAAGACCTGTGAGTGACAGGCTCTGGTGCATGGCGGTTGGCATGCTTCCCCTTCAAGGCCATCTCCTCCAAAAACATGCCAAGGCCACCATGAAATCTGCTAGTAAAGATGCTCGCTCGGATCAGGAGATATTCTAAGGCCTCCTAGAGAAACAGAGCCTCTAACCCCCCCCCCCTAAAAACATGGCCGGTAAGGTAGGTCAAATATTTTATATAAGAAAGGGGGAGATTTCAGGGGCTAAAAGGAAGTTCTCCTTCAAAGAATAGCCTGACGCTTACAAGAAACAGCCCCCTGGGAGACATCCTGCCTGGGAGATATCCCACAACCATCTATCTCCCTGAGACATCCTGTCGCCATCTGTCTTCCTGAAATATCCTGAGGTTATCTAACCCTGTGAAGACATCCAGCAACTGCCGATAAGAGAGCTTTCCCATCAGCAGCATATAAACACCCTGTGAGAACAATAAAAGTTTGCAGCTTGATCAGAACTCCTGTCTGGGTGTCATCTGTCCTGTCTCTTGTCCCTTCATTCCTTCCCAACTATGTTCGATGCCCACGTTGATGTGTCCTGCCGGCCGGGACACCTGGCACTAACCCATACCCTACTAGACTATGACTACTAATCCTAATATGATGGAGAAAAATAACCCAAATAGAATAGAAATACAAGCAGTTCAGAGGAGGCATGGTGTATAGTTGGAGTTGCCTTTTGCATGATCTAGGGTAGGTGTTATAAATCTAGATAATTTTTAAATGAAATAGTTCTCCATGTGTTTTTAAAGTTAAAAAATATGTGAATACCTGTCTCCCTTTCTCTGTAGCCTACTTGCCACATGTATTTTATATGCACCTATAGAATCCTACGTGGTATCACACGTATATTCTTGTGAGGTGGCTGACTTAGCAGATTCAAATTGTGAGAAGAGATCACTTCTCCTAAACGCTGTTGGAACTGAAAATTCAACCTATGGGGGAGCCTCCTAGTAAAAAAAAACATTATACATAAATCCATGCTAAGTAAAATTAATATTTTTGCATCAGTGGATGATATATATTTCATGAAGAATTTCGATTGGCATATATATTGCTACTTTTCATTGTCTGTGTTTGTGTTTTGTGTGTGTATATATATATATATATATATATATATATATATATATATATATATATCTCCAAATTTTTCAAAATATAAAATATATGTGTCCTATATACACTACCTAAATTCATTCATGTTCATGTATGTGGATTCATAGTCAACTTTTCACAAGATTATTCTCAGAAATATACATCCACCTGAAATACATATTTGTTTCCTAGTACTGAAAAGTAACTTCAGTAAATGGTGCATACAATCCTAATATTTCTACAGTAACTGACCCAGTTTAACATCAATGCAAATAGATTCCTATGGGACATGATGTGTATTTTGAAGTTCATTTTATTTAACACTGGTACATTACTATTTCTTCAGTTTATGCGCACCATAGTATATATATTTCATCCACAGGTTCACAAATTAATAGGCATTTGTTTCACTTTCAATCATTTCCTGCTTCAGAACACATGTATTCCTCCAGGTTTCTTGACTGTTCTTCTCATGAGACTTCTTTCCAAACACATTGTTTTCGATTTCCATAAAAATTTGAAGCAAAACTCCCACACTCTTCATGATAAACCATAACCCTAATATTACCATTAGATGTATAACTTTTTGGAATGAATGATTGTATATCAATATAAGATTTCCTGTATATTTTCAGATAACAATTCAATCCATTTTTTAAAGTTGGTTCCAGTTATATAATTTATGTTGAGTGTCTATATGGAAGAAGCTGAAGGCCATTTGAGAGTGTTTTGGTTTTAACTGTGGTCATTTGTTTGTGGTTGGAAGAGATGACTGGGTCCACCTGGGCTTGAACACTGGTGTGATTCCCCATAAGACTGAGTTCTGGAACTGAACTAAGAGAAGTATTGCCATGAAGTCGTGTTGGCATTTTAGGAGGCCACGCATGAGAATCGCCCTTGGAAACTGAGTTCTAGGCCCAGGATGGCTTTCCACATCGCCATGGAAATCTCATCCAGGATATTACATGATTTTATTTTTAAAGATTGACAGCCATAATTAAGAGACAAAACACACATGGATCTCACATTGTAGACCTCAATGGGCCTGGCTTCATGTGACCTTTTGCCGCTCTTTGGGAAGCCTTGCCTGTGAGAGTTCTCCAGAGGTTTCATTCAAATGAGCTTCCTCAACATTTTATGGTTCCTGGATGAATGGGAAACACACAGTGGCTCCAAATTCATCCTTGAAAAATGGCGAGAAAAATACCATGAAATTTTGGACATTCCCTTGACCAGATGGCACTGGAAAACATTTCCATGTCCTATTGCTGATCAGGAGTATACCAGACAGTGCCTTGATTGACTGGGTTTCATGAAAATGCTGTAGAACAGAGATGCCAGTATGTTGGAGCCTTCTGAGTAGTGAGCCTAGAGTAGTGGTTAGCAAGTGTGTGATAATACATCTGTGCTGTGGCCATGTAGATCTGCCATTGGCTTCCAAATGTCCTGTGACTGACATGGTGCAGCCAGCAGACAATTATATGAAAAGGCATCTTGGTATATGGAGACGTTTCTGGGCAATGTTCAGAATCAGGTTGCTATGGAAAAGAGTGCAAGCTATGTGGGGTAGAAGCCTAGTTGGTGCGTTCTCCAGCAGACACTGACCAACCACATGTGACAGAATGCCGTGCAGCACTGCGACCAATTTGGACTCCTTGTATTTTGTGAAGCAAATACCAAACTCCCATTGTAGCAGCAAGAAAGACCATTAAAATTGGAGTATGACCAAAGGGCTTCACAGTCCACACGGGGAGACGCTTAGCCCCAATGGCCATTGTTTACCTACAAAAAGAGAATTCATCACTGCTGCACCATTTTCATTGGAAAATAAGAACACATGTCCTTCAGGTCACATAGATGCATATCTAGCTTTGATGGTCTCAAAACAAAGGAAGCTAAAGCTCCTGACAACAACATATATTTCAAGTGCCCAGCCTCAGAGGCAGTTTCTCAAAATGTCTTTAGGCCAGGAAACCTCTATATTCATAGACACAGGGTACAACTCTTTGTACCCCCAATACTAATTTATACGTCTTCAAAATATTGCTCCCAGAAATGGTACAAGAAATACTCATGTCACCTGATCTACATATACATTGTATCACAGTAATATTCTGAAAACAAAATGCAAAGGTCACACTTATGATTGTACCAAAACCTAAATGGAAAGTGAACCTGCATTACTAAAATCATCCATGTCCACTTGCCTAATGCTCTCAAATGTCAATCCTATTGACGAGAACATATTTCTTTTTTCCTTAGATTATATAATTAAAGTCAAACATGTTGAATGTGTAATCCTATCACTAACTTTATGCTTTGCCTGATTTCATAATGTCTCTATTGATATCTGCTTTCCTACATGTTTTCTCCAGTTCATCATTGTGACTGACTCTTCACATGTGCTGACATTTACATTCACTCTCTATATGAAACCCTATTGCTAAAGGACTTTTTTTTCCAAATCCTATATTCACTCTTCTTCCTAAACCTACCAACTATATTCCTAATCTTACTGACTATCCCGTTTTGAATGGATGTTCTTTTCTACATTCAGTCATCCAAGTAAATGTCAGGTGAGCGTCGGAGGAAGAGACCACCCAGAATCTACCTCATGCAACAGCAAAGGGTTTATTGGGGGTCCAGCGTGCTGGTGCTCATTGCTCACTTGAATAGAGCAGAGAGCCCTGAGAACAGCTTAAGCAGAGCTTATATACTTTCCTTGGAGAGGGCAGGGAGGGATTTTTATTAATGGATCAAGGCGAGTGGGCAGTTTGCGCGTAACCGGGTGAGGGAGTGCATTCTGTAGTTTGGCAGTTGGGGACAGCACATTCTGGGAACAAGATTAGCAAACATTTCTCAAGATTTCAACAGTGTTTTGTTAAGTGTACAGAAAAACAGAAAGTGACAAGTGCCTATTTTATTAACCTTTCATTCCCCACTTTTTCTTCTGGCTACTTTTAGTCATAAAAGTGATCATTGGGGGGTGTCGCATTTTATGTCTGCTAGTGGGGTATTAACATAAGTTTAACTTGTCCAATTTGAGATTGGAGAAAAGAAATTACATGGTTGAACAAACAGAGTTTATAGTTAGCAATAATATGGGGATTATGATTGGACCAGCCAGGGTTGATAAATACGTAGTTAAACAGGGGGACTGTGTGAACCAAGACTCAAACCACCCTTTTTTGGCCTCTCTCTCTCATTGACACTCTTCAAGTTGTCCTTTTAATTTACTCATAGATTTTTTTACAACTCCATAATGGTCAGCATAAACACAACATTCTTCCATCAATGCAGAACAAAGGCCCCCTTCTCTCATGAAGAGGAGGTTCAACCCTTGACTGTTCTGTAAAACAACTTCAGAGAGAGAGGTTAAAGATTTCTGCAAAGCTGTGATGGAGGTTTCTAATATCTTTAAGTTTTGGTCTATTGCTGCTTCTAATTGTGTCATTTGTTATGTCCCATGGACCAAGGCAGTGGTTCTTGTGCCCACCTCTGCTGCAACTCCTATTTCTAATAGGATGGCTAAAGTGAGGGATATATGTGCCCAGTGGAACCAGGTTTTATTTCCCCCTATTTGAATTTCAAATGAACATGCATCAGGATAAAGCACTCTGGAAAACATCTGCACCATTACACAATTAATCATATCTGTTGACAACTTCATGAAAACATAAAAAATGTTTAAGTATATAGAATTATACTGCTGTAGGGACAGACAAGGCAAGGCGCCTAAGATAGTACCGAAGACAGGGAAACAGTCCTATTCGTTTGCAACCAGATTCAGAGGACATTACTTCTGTTGTAATCAATAAATCCCCTGAAACCCAAGTTTAGGTAGTTTCAGAATTTTGTACCCAACATGTAAAGGAAGGGGCGCAGAAGTTCACAGTCTGCAGAAGTTCACAAAAAGCAGTTTATTTTTCTGTTTTTTTCCTCTGTTCTTGGCAAGTTAACTTTTCAAGGACACCTGGGTTAGGGAGAGCTCTTTCTTCCCTTTAATTTTCACCCTGCCAGCTGTTACCATGGAGCCCAGTTTGTAACTTCTGTATCTTAGAAATGTAGCCATCTCTGTGAATCCCTAGCTCATGGCCAGAGGCCTTGTACACATATTTTGTGAAAAACTAGTAAGGGGGTGTCTACCTTAGGAGTGCAGATTTTTTAGCCAGTGGCCAAGTAGAACAGGGCAACATGTAAAGAGGAATTTTATCTACTCTGAAGTCTTTTATAGGGACTCTTTTGCTGAAAGTCCTAAAGTCAGCCATGATGAAGACTTCTGAAGAAGGTCAGATAAGACTTTTCGGTGGGCCTGGTACAGAGGGGGCAGATGGGGTAGGTGGGGCTGAGAGCAGTTCTGAAGATCTGAGAATGAGGAAGGAAAGATGTAAAGGAATAATGGGAAAGCGTTTGGGATTTTCCTAGCAACAAAAACTTGAGCAGTAGAACAGGTAGAGCAGAGGAGAAGACTGGAGTTAGTATCACTAAAAGCCTGTAAGGGACTTTAAATTCTGAGTAACCTTTTTTCAGTGATGACAAAGAAACTTTTAAGTCCATTTTCATTACATCTTGGATAGGGGTCTGAGGGCTCTCCTCAGCTGGTTTGAGATTTGGGTTAGCTGGTAAGAGGACCTGGTGGGATCCGGTGCGGACACTGATAGGAGAAGAGAGGAGGGAGTTGGTGGAGGGGTACTTCATTACCTGCTACCTCAGCAATTGGGCAATGGTCTGAGAACTGGCAGAGGTTTGGATTTTTGATCTAGTAATTGGAGGGGAGAAATCATGTTGCTGAGGTGATAGTGACAGCAGAGAGACTGGAGCAGAAGGCTAAGGGTGAGGATCTATTGGAGAAACATAGGTCAGGATGTGAGCGAAGGAGGGAAAAGGCCTCCACATAGGGGAATCTCCTTTCACCCTTTTGAGCATGTGCAGAAGTTAAAAATGTCTCGCAGAATTTGAGGACCTAGAGACCCCACTGTGGGCCATCGGTTTTGGTTATCTAATTGGTAATATGGCCAATGCTGTGTACAGAATTTTTTTTATTGGTTATTCAAAACATTACAAAGATTGCAGAATCACATTGGTTACACATCCACATTTTTACATAATTCCATAATAGTAACTGTTGTATTCTGCTACCTTTCCTATTCTCTACTATCCCCCCTCCCCTCCCCTTCCATCTTCTCTCTCTACCCCATCTACTGTAATTCATTTCTCTCCTTATTTTTTTTCCCATTCCCCTCACAACCTCTTATATGTAATTTTGTATAACAATGAGGGTCTCCTTCCATTTCCATCCAATTTCTCTTTTCTTTCCCTTTTCTCTACAGAATTTGATGAGAAGCTTGAGATCCATCAGGCAGTCCCTGTATGCTCACATCCCCATGACTTAGAGAAGAAGTCGGCTTTCCCCCCACACAGCCGTGATTTCATGTGGCTTTGATAGTCCACCAGGCAATCATAGTAATCTAGGCTAGCCAACCTGCATCTGGCTCACTTGTCCCAACATCCATTAGGTTTGTTTCCATTGTCTATGGTTTGAAAGGGATTTAATGGAATTTTAGTGGCATCCTCTTCATCAGGGATATCCCAATAGGAAAGACGTATAGCCAGCTAATAAATGTCTGGGTAGAGAGATGGTCACTAGTTACCTAATTGGGCTGTATACGAGATAGACCATAATTCTTTTCCAGTAGGATTTGTGATCAGCCATCGCTGCTGAACGGGCTGATGAGGGTTAGGACTACTGGTGATCAAGGGGAGAGTCTATAGCTTTATCCACATGGCGAATACACAATTTGAAAGGGTTACCAGTTTTTTCCAGTTTCCAGCCAGAGTCTCAACAGGCCGCAGGCTTGAGATGAGAGGTTTGGATCCAGGAAATGATTCTGTCTACCTTTACCGCTGTAGGTGTTATAAGTAGCACCTGGTATGGTCCTTTCAAGCGGGGTTCCAGGGATGACACCTGATGTCGTCTTACATAGAAGAAGTATCTTAATTGATGTTGATTTGGAGTCCTCTCGTCCCCAGGTTGTTAGGCAGTGGCCATCTGTTTTCACAGGTATCCTGAGTTCTTTCAAGAGCTTTAAGTCTGTAAAGCAAATGGGTGTGAAAGAAATCGTTAGGTCTTAGAGTTGGGGTTAGGTCCCTTACTGGAGGAGGGGCACCATAGAAAATTTCATAGGGGGTGAGGTTACACAAAGAAACAGAGGGAGTATTTCTTGCATGAAACAGTTCATAAGGCAGGAGCATAGTCCAATATTTTATGCCGGTCTCTAAGCTTAATTTCGTTATGGTCTCTTTAATGTTTCTATTCATTCATTCTGCCTGTCCTGAACTCGGGGGTCTATAAGCACAATGTAACTTTCAATAAATCCCCAAGGTCCTGGCTAACCCCTGACTTATGTGGGTTATGAATGCCGGTCCATTATCACACCCTATTACTTTAGGCAGGCCGTATCTTGGAAAAATATCTCCCAGGATCCTCTTCACCACAATTTGCACTGTTTCTTTTTTTTTCTTTTTTTCCTTTTCTTTTTTTTTTTTTTGGTGGGAAAGGCTTCAATCCATCCTGAAAATGTATCTACAAAGACTAGGAGATATTTAAGTCCATAACTTGCTGGCTTTATTTCAGTAAAGTACACTTCCCAGAATTGTCCTTGTCTGGTTCCTCATAGGTGCTTTCCTGTAGGAAGCTTGGAAGGATAAGAATTAACCATTTGATGGACCTGACAGGCTTTTTTTAACCATTCAGTTATTTCCTTTAACTGTGAGTCGGTTAGTGGAAAACTCTGTTCTTGATCCTTCATAAATGAATGTAGTTTCTTTAAACTAAGGTGAGTGATTTGATGTACATTATCTACTGACATAGTTAGAGCTGTGAATATAGGAGTTTTTACTGAAGGATTTAGAAATTCCACTTGGGGGCCTTCAGGGTTAAAAGTTATTTTGGCCCGGAGCTTGGTGAGCAGAACTCTGCCTATCAATGGGGCCGGGCATTCTGGGATTACTTGGAAGGAGTGATGGATTTTTCCTTTCCCCTGGTCCCAGGTCCTCTTAGTTGTCCAAGCCCGATATTTACTGCAATTAGCCCCTTGAATTAGAGACCTTTTATTTGATAGAGGGCAAAATGGAGCCTTAATGGCTGAGTATATTGCCCCTGTATCCACTTCAATGTTTACTGGGGTGCCCTCCACTTCAAAAGTTAACCTGAGCTCGGGGAGGGGATCTGATCCCCAACTTTCTTAGTCATCCTCCAGAGTCAGGATGGCTGGCTGGCGTGGCTGTCTCTTTCTAGGGCTCTCTTTGGCCCAGTGTCCTTTTTCTTTACAGTAGGCACATTGATCTGAGGCCAGGGGTGGTCTCTAGTTTGGGCCCAGGTATCCCTTCCTGTCTCCATGTTTCTTATTTCTGGCCTATTTGTTGTTGTGACAAGGACCTAAGTCAATTCCTTAGTCTGTCTTTTGTTTCTTTTATCCACCCTTTGCTTCCTTATCTTCCTCAGTTTCTCTCGTATAGTATACGTTTTTGGCTTCTCTGACTAAATCTCTCAAAGTCATATCTTGTAATCCATCTAAGTGTTGTAACTTTCTTTAAATATCCATGGCAGCTTGCCCAATAAAGGCCATCATGACAGATGCCTTTTGAGCCTCTGCCTGAGTATCAAAAAGAGTATATCTCCTATATGCCTCCATAATTCTCTCTAGAAACATAGAGGGAGATACATCAGGCCCTTGAATAAACTCTATTACCTTGGCCAAATTAGTTGGTCGCCTAGCAGCCACTAAGATACCCGCTATTAGAGCCCGGAGATAAGTGGACAGATGCTCCCTACCTTCAAAGGTGTTGGGGTCCCAGTTTTGTCGATTCTAGGGAAAGCCGGGTTGAATATGTTGGGAAGTGGTGTCAGTCACCCATCTGGTCCGAGAATATTATTTTCTAGCTTCCAGGAGGATTCTCTTTTGTTCCTCTGTCATGAAGAGAGTCCCTAGGTGTCGTTGGCAGTCATTCCAAGTAGGCTGGTGTGAAAACATCTATGAATCAACCACACCTGAGACACGAGTGGGGTCCTCTTAAAAGGGGGGATTGTTATTTTTCCAGTTATATAGGTCTGAAGAGGAGAAAGGCCAATACTGGTAGGCTTGCAATTTTTCCCCATGGCCATCATCAATCATTGGCACATAGGGATGGAGGGGGAGCATCACGGGAGTTCCAGGGTTTTCAATCTTTCATTGATGGTGAGTTCCTTTAGCCGGGCCAGGTTCCTCCAGGGGAGGAGGGGCTGTGTGTGCCGCGGGGGAGTTTTCTGGAGGGTGCTGGGCTGGCTTAGCTTCCTCCAATGGCGGAGAGGCTGAGTCAGCAGCAGGGGAATCACTTAGAGGGTGTTGGGGGTTGGGAGACCAGGGCAAGGGATAAGGAGAGGGATGAGAGTCCAGTAGAGTTAAATCTTGTGACTTAGGCAGAAAAGAGGGTGGAGGAGGAGGAGGAGCAGAGGGTTTGAGAGATCGTGGGGGGAGGATTAGGAGTGGGGGCAGGGGCAAAGAAAGGCTTCACCCATGGAGGAGATTTGCAGAGGTAATGCCGGGTTAAGATATATGGCTTTTGATCTGGATGGCTATGTGGCCCTTCCTGAAAGACAATATCTCTGGCTTTTTAAATTAGTGAGAAGTAGAAAAATCATTCTAAGGGCCATCCGAATCCAAAGGTGGGCCACTCTGAGGCACAAAGAGTCTGCCAGGTCCAGCGGTTTACTGAAAAAGAAAGATTCTGAGCCCTTAAGCCGAATTTGGTCCAGTGATCAAGGGTCAGGGACAGAGGCATTGAAGTGCTGTTTTCCATAATGAAAAATGCACAAACAGTAAAAGCAACGACACATGACACAGACAAGACAAGACAATAAAGACAGGAAATGGACGTCCAACACTGAGACGAGGACTGAGTAGCCGGCAATACCTGATATGCTGGCAATACCGAATCTGAAACAAAATATCACTGAGTTGAGGAGACTATTGTTCCTTGATTTTCAGAGTCCTCTGGGGTGTCCCTCAGGGTGGTGGCCTGTGGCTCTGTGACACATCTGTCAGCCACCGTGAGAGAGAGCTCACACTCTTCATTGACAGCCATTTTGCCAAGCTCTAACCTGAAACCTGAAACCAGAAAGAGGCGCCTTACAAATCCCTTGAGGAGCCAGTTGGGGTCTCTCGTCCGCTGCTGCCAGAACTCGGTGGAACCTCCATATGTAAAGGTCGGATGAGTGTCAGGCGAAGAGACCTCTAAGAAACTGTCTCATGCAAAAGCAAAGGGTTTATTGGTGGTCCAGCATGCTGGGGCTCAGAGCTCACTTCAATAGAGCAGAGAGTCCTGAGAACAGCTTAAACAGGGCTTATATACTTTCCTTGGGGAGGGCAGGGAGGGAAGTTAAGTATACAGAAAAACATGAAGAGACAACTACCTATTTTACTAACTTTTCACTAACGACTATACTTTGACAGATTTCCTAATGTATCTATTGATATCTATTTTCCTACATATTTTTCCCAGTTCATCATTGTGGCTGACTCTTCACATGTGCTGACATTTACATTTACTCTATACCCGAAAAGCTATAGCTAAAGAACTTTTGGTGCAAATTCTATACTCACTCTCCTTTCTAAACTACCGACTATCTTCTTAATCTTACCGACTATCACTTTTTGACTGGAAGTTATCTTTGACAATCAATCATCCAAGGCACAAGGTCCAATGCAATTGTATATCGATGTACCTGAGACATCTGTGCAGAAAATAAATCAAAGCTAAGTATCACAATCAAGGTCCTAATACACTTCTGGGTTTTAAATCTTACATAGATTTCTGTTTTCATACTTATATTTTACCTATATATTCTTGTAATTATCACAGGTCATCAATACCATTATTCATCCAGCTGAATGATTCCTAACCCAAATCAAACCTGTTATTAACCCTAACCATACACTGTTGCCTCAATCTAACTTTACAGAAGAGCAGGGACAGAGATGGTCTTACAATACAAAAATGTAGGATTCCTTCCAACTACTGAGAAACTCAAAGGTCCATGCAAAAATGATCCCTGCAGAAGTTGTAGGCAGCTATGTAGGAACTGAGAGAGCAAAAGTCATCTTTCATTGTAAAAAACTTGGTCAGGATGAAGGAATGTGTCTGAATCAGCCTCTGTCTTCTTAATTTAGAGAAGAAGGACCCAACCACGCCTGTGTTGAGAGCTGTTCCTGGGTGCCAATGGTTGATATACCATTCTAAGTTGTGAAAGTGTCACAGGAAGTAGGGGCAGCCTCCATTTCATGGGACTCTTTGAAGCAACTGGTAGGACAACGTGGTTGCCAAGGCAGTGACCTTATTCACTTTCTGAAGGAAGTGACCTCACCTCACAACCTTGGTGACAGAACTCTCTGAACTTGGGATCCAGGAAGCCAGTCACCAAAATCCAGTCCCAGTCCCACTCCCAGGGGTCTCACTTGCTTGGATTTACCAAGGACAGATTTAGTCTTTCTTGGTACCTACTGATGTGAGGATGGCCAAATGCCAGAAAGCTCTGAAAAGTCACCTTTACTGAGAAAGCAGGTATTGGATCACCGCTGGCTCCTCAGTAGTTCAAAATGTTGACCAAAGAGACCAGATCTGAGACAGGACAGGCCATTTTGTGGGAATAAAATATGGTCCACAATTAGAGAAACTCTGGATAGTCACAGACCTACTTCGGGGAAGGAGGTGCCTTTGTGGGTGTGGGTGTGAGTTTGTGGATTTGAATCATGTTCTCAGAATAGGTAGGAAAGTCGGTATGTTTGGTTTGGTGTAGACTGTTTCGAGTAAGTCGTTTGACAAGGCGAGTGTTTCTATGTCTGTGTATCCCACGGTGTCCATGGTTGTAGACATTAGAAAAGAGAATGCATCAATTGATATGTCCTGTATAGTTGAAAGCTTCCCAGCATTCATCCTGCCCAATTAATGAATGGATTTCAGCTTGCCTTATCGATGGGCAACACTTGCTATCTTTCAAAGTTTCTGCTTTCTTCCTGAATTCTGGCCACTCTCCAGAATAGGCTCATGGTTTTGTGTCCAATATATGTACCACTTCCAAGCCCTGTGACATCGCCATGTACTGGATAGCTGAAGGGAATGGCGAGCATCTCAGAAAACTCAGGTATCAGTGTGATCAGGAGAGTCTCAGTGGAGAAACCCTGCTTTGGGCCTTTTAATTACCTATTGTTCTGCTGCCCTGAATGTCTGAAAGGTCTTTGCCTCAGGCCACCCCTTTTTGAAGCCTGAAAAAAAACTGTTTTCACATGGAAATGAATGGGCATCACCTGAGGCTTTTTGCTTAATTCCTTTGGAAAGGATGTGTCTGAATCAGCCTTTTGGCCCTGTGTGAGGCTTAGGCTTAGATTCTCAGCACCTGATGGATCTAAAGAAGGATCCCATGTGTGCATACAAAACCAAAATAGCCAAAAGAGCAGTCATTCTGGATGAAGTCTCTCCCCTTCCTTTGTGAGGTTCTAGACCTACATCAAGTTAGAATAGGAATGCTTTGGGTCAAATAATTTCTTCAAAGCCCTGCAGAGGCTAGCCCATAGGAGCTTGGGTTTCCTCATGTCTCCAATTCAGACAAAGAATCTAAACCCCACAGTCAGTAGTCCTCAAATTGGAGAAGCAGAGAAGTATTAACAGCAGGCCTATGTGATCACACCAGGTTCACAGGAAGGGTGTCCAAACCACCCTGTTTTTAGGCAAATTAGGGGCAAGGGAGATTATTTTGGAGACTGTCTTGGTCTGCACCCCTCATTGAAACATTCAACCAGAGGTTATGAAGAGTGTTTATATGAAAGATCATGAGGGCCATGTGGGAGTGTGTTGGTTTTAATTGTGGTCATTTGTGTGGTGGTTGGAAGAGATGACTGGGTCCACCTTGACATGAACTCTGGTGTGATTCCCCTAAGAGACTGAGTTCTGGAACTGACCTCAGAGATGTATTGCCATGAATTGTGTTGGGATGTTATGAGTTCACGCATGAGAGTCGTCCTTGGAAACTGAGATGTATGCCCAGGTTGTATTTCCACAAAGCACTGGGAATCACAGCCAAGATATCACATGATTTTATTCTGAAAGACTTCGCAGCCATAGTTGAGAGTCAAAACACACATGGACCTCACATTGTAGACCTCAATGGGCCTGGATTCACGTGACCATTTAGCCAATCTTTGGGAAGCCTTGCCTGTGAGAATTCTCCATAGCTTTCATTGACATGAGCTTCCTCAAAATTTAATGGTTCTGGATTGATTTGAAACGTACAGTGCCTCCAACTTCATCTTTCCAAAATGGCTAGATAAATACCAAGAAATTTTTGAAATTCCCATGACCAGGTGGCACTGGAGAACCTTTGGATGTCCTGTTGCTGATCATGAGTATACCAGACAGTGCCTTGATTGACTGAGTTTCATGAAAATGGTGTAGAACAGAGATGCCAATAAATTGGAGCCTGCTGAGTACTTGGCCTAGAGCAGTAGTGGGCAGGTGTGTGATAAACCATTTGTGGTGGGGCCATGTGGATCTGCCATTAGCTTCCAAATGTCTTGTGACTGACATGGTGCAGCAAGCAGTCCCTTCTATGTAAAGGCATCTTGTAATATTGAGAAGTTTCAGGGAGAGTTTCAGAATCAAGTTGCTATGGTCAATGGGGAAAGCTATGTGGGATAGAAGCATGGTTGTTGCATTGTCCTGCAGAAACTGACCCACCACACGTGACAGAACTCCCTCCAGCACTGTGTCCCAGTTGACCTCTTTGTATTTTGTGAAGCAAATACCAAAATCCCAGTGAAGCCGCAAGAAACACCATGAAAACTTTAGGATCACAAAATGGCTTCACAGTCCACATGGGGAGACACTTAGACCCCAGGGGCCACAGTTTAGCTACAAATAGCAAATTCAGCACTGCTGCTCATGTTCAGTGGAAAATAAGAAACCATGTCCTCCAGATCACATAGATGCAGACCCACCTTTATTGGTCTCACTAGAAACGAAGCTAAAGCACTTGACAACAACATATGTTTCAAGTGCCCAACCTCAGAGGCAGTTCCACAAGAAGTCTTTAGGCCAGAAGAGCTCCAGTTTGTGGAGTGTTTACCCTGTCCCTTACTTTTGGAAACTCCTTAGCATATTCTATTCCAAATATGTATTCACAGATTTTCTAACTCTTCTCCTCTAATTTTGTCTTACTTGGGGACTAGGTAATGTCAAGCCATTGTTCTGGATGACAGTGGGAACAATTTTTTGTAGCACATATTTGTATACACATTGGATTCATTTTATTATTTTCCAGTCAAAATAGTGAATCCCTCACACTAACCCCTACGCTACTAAACTCTGACTAGAATAATAACCCAAATAGAATTGAAATACAAGCAGTTCAGAGGAGGCATCGTGTATAGTTGGACTTGCCTTTTGCATTATATAGGGTAGGAGTTATGAATCTAGTCAATTATTTGGTTGAAAGAATTCTCCATGTTTTTTTAAAGTTAACAAATATGTGAATTCCTGTCTCCCTTTCTCTGTAGCCTATTTAGCACATGTAGTTTTATATGCACATATAGATTCATACCTGGTATCACACGTATATTTTTGGTGAGGTGGCTGACTTGGCATATAGAAATTGTGAGAAGATATCACTCCTTCTAAAAGCTGTTGGAACTGAGAATACAACCTATGGGTGATCCTCCTATTTAAATAGCATTATACATAAATCCATGTTCAGTAAAATAAATATTTTTGAATCTGTGGATGATATGTATTTCATGATGAATTTCGATTGGCATATATAATGCTACTTTTTAATGTCTCTCTGTGTGTGTCTGTATATATATATATATATATATATATATATATATATATATATATATATCCTCCAGATTATTCAAAATATGAAATATATGTGTCTTATTATGCACTCCCAAATTTCATTCATATTCATGTATGTGGATTTATAATCTACTTTTCAAAAGATTATTCTCAGAAATACTCATCCACCTGAAATAACATTTTGGTTTACTAGTACTGAAAACTATCTTCAGTAAATGGTGCATAGAAATCCTAATATTTTGACATTGCAAGATGGCCATGAATAGAGTGCATCACACCCTTTGTACTGCGCAACTTCACATGTGAATAAGGAGTTAGAATGACGAAAAAGTATCTTGTTAGGATCTTACAGAAAAATGGGTGTGCCTGGAACCTAGAAGAATGATTTCCACCACCGAGGTCCTGTAATTGAGTCTCAAACAAGAGCCAACTATGCGACCGAAGATCTGGGGTGGCTGATCCGTGCGGCCCATGCCGTGGCTACAGACGGCGGGCCTCCACCGTGAAGTGACCAGCATGCAGGGAGAAACGTTGCTGCAGATTCTGTGGAATCCGGCTGGCTCACCCACCACTGAGCCCGGGGCTGAGTTCGGGATTTCAGATGGGGAAGAAAGTGTTACAGTTCTATCCCCCACAACCGAAACTCCACCGAGGAAACCAACGGCCACCATCTTGGAGAGCTGAAGTATCCACCACCACTCTCCGACAGATTGCAACAACAAAACAGGTGTGTGTTACTCAGCTTATCTCCCATACAGCAGGTAATTCGCAAAAATTCTCTCTTAGGCTTTCCGGGGGAGGGATTACCAGAGAAAGCCTTCATTAAGACGGGGGGAAAACTAGTGGCACCTGACCTTCAACCTTCCTCCCATCACCGGTGAAAACAAAACTTGTCTAGCCAGCGCAATGGGTGGGGCAAGCGGAAAAAATCAAACCAATAGAGTGCCAGTGTTCCCAAAAGACACCCTCCACACCCAAGGAACGGCAGGCAAAGAGTACAGTTTGAGCTGCCAAGAGGCATCACTCAGGGGAAATCTGGTGAAGCAGGGGAAATCAGGACTCGCAGAGGAAACCAGGGAACCAGAGGACAGACACGCGTGACTAGGAGGCTGGAGAACGCCTGCCCACCAGCAACCAATCACCCGCTGGCTGCCTGCGCAATTGGGCAGCTAGAGATCACCCGCCTGCCGGTGACAGCCCATTCGCTGATTGCATGACTGGATGGCTGGAGACCGCCTGCCCGCCAGCGACCGGGAGGTGAAACCAACCAGAGACAGTCCAGTCCCACCCCCCCATTCAAACACCCCGGCAAGGAGCCTGGGGCCCGCCATAGCAGACAGGTGACATCACTGGAGCTCAGCTGTCGGAATTCCTTCCAAGTGGAATCCACTTTTGCAGGCATAGTCTACAAACACAAAAGAGAGACAGCAGAGATATATAAAACCAAAACAAATCTATTGAAGAAAGCAGAAACACAGCAATCAAATTGAGCTGAAAAGTAACGTGAACATCATGAAAAAACAAGGGAAAAAAAGGTGTGCAAAAAATGCAGGACAACTAAATTCTAAAGGAGGACCGTGAAGCATCAGAAATAGGGATAGGGAAAAAACTCAAGGCATACCTAACTCAGATGGAAAGGAATATTAGAGAAGACATGAGGCAGCAAGTCCAAGCAATAAAAGTATATTTTGAAAATCAAATAAACAAACAAATTCAAATGGCAAAGAATGAGCTTTACAAGGAGATAGAGACATTATAAAGAAATATCAAACAGTAATCCTAGAAATGCAGGAAAGTATAAACCAAATTAAAAACTCAAACGAAGAGTATTACAAATAGTCTAGATCAAGTAGAAGTTAGAACGTCAGATAATGAAGACAAAGTTTATCAACTTGAAAAGAATAGAGTAAACACAGAAAAGATGCTTAAATCCCATGAGCAATCTATTCAAGAGATATGGGATGTCATAAAAAAAAAACAAATTTGAGAGTCATCGGGATAGAAAAAGGCATAGAGATTCAAACCAAAGGAATGGACAACATATTAAATGAAATAATTCTAGAAAATTTCCCAGAGATGAAAGATGGAATGGATTGCCAAATCCTGGAAGCCTACAGGACCCCAAGCATTCAAAACCATAATAGACCAACTCCAAGACAAATATTTATGAAGATAGCCAGAACAAGGACATACAGAACAAAGAGAGAATATTAAAAGCTACGAGAGAAAGTAGGCAGGTTACATTCAGGGGTAAACCAATTAAGTTAACGACTGATTTTTTTCATCACAAACTTTGAAAGCAAGAAGATCCTGGAACAAAGTATTTCAAACGCTCAAAAATAATGGATTCCAACCAAGAATACTGTATCCAGCAAAATTAAGCTTCAGATTTGACAATGAAATTTAAGTCTTTCACGATAAACAGTAGCTAAAAGAATTCACAGCCAGAACACCAGCAGTGCAAAGCATTTTGAGCAAAATACTACAAGAAGAGGATTTGAAAAGTAATGCCTGAAACTAGCAGCAGGAGGTATCTCAGTAAAGGGAGAGGAAAATAACCAAAAAGTAAAAACTAACCAAAATAAATAAATAAATGAATAAATAAATAAATAAATAAACAAACAAACAAACATGACTGGAAGTAGAAATCATATTTCAATTGTAACCTTAAATGTTAATGGCCTAAACTCACCAATCAAGAGACATAAGCTAGTAACCTTGATCAAAACAAAAAAAAAAAATCCAACAATATGCTGCCTTCAGGAGATTCATATGATAGGTAAAGACATACAGAGGCTGAAATTAAAAGTTTGGGAAAAATCATACCACTCACATGACCCTCGGAAGCAAGCAGGAGTGGCCATACTCATATCGAATAAAATCAACTTCAAACCTACGTTAATCAAAAGGGATAAAGAAGGACACTATATACTGTTAAAAGGAACCTTGCACCAACAATGCATAACCATTATCAATTTGTATGCACCAAACAATTGAGCTGCAACACTCATAAAACAAACTCGCCTCAAGTTCAATAGTCAAATAAACTACAACACAATAATTATGGGTGACTTCAACACACCGCTCTAGCCATTAGACAGATCCTCTAGACAAAAACTGAATAAAGAAACTATAGAATTCAACAGCAAAATCAGTAACCTAGACTTCACCGACATATATAGAATATATCAACCATCAAAAAGTGGATACACGTTCTTCTCAGCAGCACATGGATCCTACTCAAAGATAGACCATATATTATGCCATAGGGCAATTCTTAGTAAATATAAAGTCGTGGAGATAATACCATGCAGAATATCTGATCATAATGGAATGAATCTGGAAATCAATGATAAAAGAAGGAAGGAAAAATCCTACATCACATGGAAAATGAACAACATGCTACTGAATGATCAATGGTTTACAGAAGACATAAAGGAGGAGATAAAAAAATTCGTAGAGACAAATGACAATACAGACACAACATACTGGAATCTATGGGACACAATGAAAGCAGTTTTAAGAGGGAAATTCATTTCTTGGAGTTCTTTCCTCAAAAAAAAAAGAAAAATCAGCAAATAAATGAACTCACACTACACCTCAAAAACCTAGAAATGGAAGAGCAAAACAACAGCAAATGTAGTAGAAGACAAGAAATAATTAAAATTAGAGCAGAAATCAACGAAATTGAAACAAAAAAATTGAAAATATTGATAAAACTAAAAGTTGGTTCTTTGAAAAAATAAATAAGATTTGCAGGCCCTTAGCCATGCTAAGGAAGAGAAGAAAAGAGAGAACTCAAATTACTAACATACGGGATGAAAAAGGCAATATCACAACAGACACTACAGAAATAAGAAGATAAATAGAAAGTATATGGAAACCCTATGTTCCAATAAAATAGATGATAGTGAAGATATCAATAAACTTCTTAAGTCATGCGATCTGCCCAGATTGAGTCAGGAAGACACACACAATTTAAACAGACCAATAACAAAGGAAGAAATAGAAGAAGCCATCAAAATACTACCAACCAAAAAAAGCCATGGACCGGATGGGTATACAGCAGAGATCTACAAAACCTTCAAAAAGGAATTAATACCAATACTTTCCAAGCTATTTCAAGAAATAGAAAAATAAGGAACTCTTCCAAATTCATTCTATGAGGCCAATATCACCCTGATCCCAAAACCAGACAAAGACACTTCAAAGAAAGAAAACTACAGACCAATATCTCTAATAAACTTGGATGCAAAAATTCTCAATAAAATCTTGGTGAATTGAATACAAAAGCATATCAAAAAAATTATGCACCATGATCATGTAGGATTCATCCCTGTGATGCAAGGCTGGTTCATTATACGGAAATCAATAAATGCTATTCACCACATCAATAGACTTAAAGACAACAACCATATGATCGTATCGATAGATTCAGAAAAAACATTCGACAAAGTTCAGCATCCCTTTATGTTGAAAACACTAGAAAAACTAGGGATAACAGGAACTTACCTCAAGATTGTAAAAGCTATATATGCTAAACCTCAGGCTGGCATCATCCTAAATTGAGAAAAGCTGAAGGCATTCCCTCTAAAATCTGGAACAAGAGGGATGCCCTCTATCACCACTTCTATTTAATTCAGTTCTTGAAATACTAGGCATAGCAATTAGACAGACAAAAGAAATTAAAGGCATAAAACTAGGAAAAGAAGAACTTAAATTATCGCTATTTGCGGATGACATGATAATATATTTAACAGACCCAAAAGGGTCTACAGAGGAACTGCTAGAGTTAATAAATAAATTCAGCAAAGTGGCAAGATATAAAATCAACACGCATAAATCAAAGGCATTCCTGTATATCAGCAGCAAAACTTCTGAAATGGAAATGAGGAAAACCACTCCATTCAAAATATCCTCAAAGAAAATAAGATAATTGGAAAAACAATTATATAGTTGGGAATCAACCTAACAAAAGAGGTGAAATATTTATAAATGAAAACTACAGAAACATAAAGAGATAGAAGAAGATCTTAGAATATGGAAAAATATACCCAATTCATGGATAGGCAGAACTAGCATCATCAAAATGGCGATATTACCCAAATTCTCTACAGGTTTAAATTGATGCCAATCAAAATCCCAACGACATTTCTTGTAGAAAAGATAAAGCAATCATGAAATTCATATGGAAAAACAAAAGACCCAGAATAGCAACAGCAATTCTAAGCAGGATGTTTGAATCTGGAGGTATAGCGATACCAGACTTCAAACTGTACTACAAAGCAATAGTAACAAAAACAGCATGGTACTGGTACCAAAACAGGCAGGTGGACCAATGGTACAGAATAGAGGACACAGAAACCATTCCACAAAATTACAACTTTCTTATATTTCATAAAAGGGGCTAAAAACCTGCAATATACGAAGGACAAATGGTGCTAGAAAAATTGGAAATCGATATGCAACAAAATGACACTGAATCCCTTTCTCTCGCCAAGCAAGGAAGTTAACTCAAAATCGATCAAGGAGCTAGATATCAAATCAGAGACACTGCATCTGATAGAAGAAAAAGTTGGCTATGATCTACATACTGTGGGATCGGGCTCCAAATTCCTTAATAGGACACCCATAGCCCAAGAGTTAATAACAAGAATAAATTAATGAAACTTACTTAAACTAAAAGTTTTTTTTTTTTCAGCAAGAGAAACAATAAGAGAGGTAAATAGAGAACCTACATCCTGGGAACAAATTTTTACCCCTCTCACTTCAGATAAAGCCCTAATATCCAAAATATACAAAGAACTCAAAAAATTAAAAAGTAAGGTAACAAATAACCCAATCAACAAATGGGCCAAGGACCTGAACAGACACTTCACAGAGGAGGACATACAATCAATCAACAAGTACATGAAAAAATGCTCACAATCTCTAGCAGTCAGAGAAATGCAAATCATAACCACCCTAGGATACCATCTCACTCCAGTAAGATCGGCAGCCATTAGGAAGTCAAACAACAGTAAGTGTTGGCGAGGATGTGGGGAAAAGGGGACACTTGTACACTGCTGGTGGGACTGCAAATTGGTGCAGCCAATTTGGAAAGCAGTATGGAGATTCCTGGGAAAGCTGGGAATGGATCCACCATTTGACCAAGCTATCACACTTCTTGGACTATTCCCTGAGGATTTTAAAACAGCGTACTATTGGGATACTGCCACATCAATGATCATAGCGGGACAATTCACAACAGCTAGACTGTGGAACCAACTTAGATGCCCTTCAATAGATGAATGGATAAAAAAAAATGTGGAATCTACACACAATTGGGTATTACGCAGCACTAAAAAATTACAAAAATCATAGAATTTGCAGTGAAATGTATGGCATTAGAGCAGAATATGCTAAGCAAAGCTAGCCAATCCTTAAAAAAACAAATGCCAAATGTCTTCTTTGATATAAAGAGAGCAACTAAGAACAGAAAGGGAGGAAGAGCATGAGGAAAAGATTAACATTATACAAAGACGTGTGGGGGGAGAGAAAGGGAGAGAGAACAGAAAGCATATGGAAATGGTAGAATACCCTCAATGATACACAAAATTACACATAATAGGTTGTGAGGGGAAATGGGGCGGAAATAATGGAGAGAATTAAACAACAGCACATGAGGTAGAGAGGGAAGATGGGAGGGCAGGGGAGGGGGGATAGTAGGGGATAGGAAAGGTAGAAGAATACAACAGTCACTAATATGCCATTATGTAAAAATGTGAATGTGTAAGCAATGTGTTTCTGCAATTCTTATTTGGGGAAAAAATGGGAGTTCATAAACCAAATGAGAAAAATGTATCAAAGATGATATATCATGAGCTTTGTAATGTTTTGAACAACCAATAAAAATAAATAAATAAATAAAGGTTTAAAATTGAGTGGGAAGAAATCAGCTAAAAAAGGGTTGAGATGCATTCATTTTGCTAAGCAGAAACTTTGTTTTGTGTAGTTGTAACTATCACAAATTTATTTTACCAGAAATTTGGCTTTTGAAAATGCACATAAAATGAGATTAAAGGATAATTCACCTACCTTCATGAAAAATTCATAGCATTTCCTATATTTTTCATATTTCATTTTTTTAGTTAATATTTTGTCATGGACCATGTCTAGCCTTAGGCTATTCTTCCAGAATACTACCTCATCTGACAAGTTCGTACAATGTATTGGATTTTTCTTTTCATCTTTTATTTAATTGTTTCTAGCTAATAATGTGTATTTCTTCTTATCTTTATTTGGACATACATACCCAACTATATCTTTGCATTTTATGTTTTACTGGGGAAGAGACTCATCAAAAGCTCTTTGTTATATGTATTAACAATCAAACATTCAGAGAAGGCAATTATTCTTAATTTTGCATGAAAATAACTTTGTACCATTTTTCTTATAAAGATTTAGAATTATTAATAATGTCCCTGCTGTAATAAGTAACTACTTACAAGAAGAATTAAACAATTGACTTTATATCAATTATGAATATGAAAAGTACTAAAATAAATATTTGGCAATTAATACACAATTGATAGAAATTGAAATCACGAGAAAGCCATTTAAATTGTCAGTGCATATGGTCCTTAAATAATAGGTTTTTTAAAAAAATTTTTCTCTAATTCATAAGATATATTATGCCATATTATAGCTTAATGTGATATAAAACCTTAAATTATCACAATGATAATAATAATCCATTGTTCCTTCCTCTACATTCTGTGGCATGCTAGTACTAAAATAAATTGTATTATAACACCAAAAAAAAAAGCCAAATCATAATATTTCTACAGTAACTGACACGAGTTTAACATCAATGCAAGTAGATTAGATTCCTATGGGACATGATGTGCATTTTGACTTTCATTTTTATTCAACACTGGAACATTACTATTTCTTCAGTTTATGCACATCAGAGGATATATAAATATTTCATCCACAATTTAGCAAACTTATACGCATTTGTTTAACTTAAAATCACTTCCTGCTTCAGAACCCATGTATTCCTCCATGTTTCTTGACTGCTCTTTTCATGAGACTTCTTTCCAAACACATTATTTTCGATTTCCTTTATCATATTTGAAGCAAAACACCCGTCATGATAAACCATAACCCTAATATTACCTTTAAATGTATAAGTGGTTGGAAAGAATGATTGTATATCAATATAAGATTTCTTACTTAGTTACAGATATCAATTCAATCCATTATTTAAAGTGGAACCAGTTATATTATTTATTCACAGTATGGTCTATTCATGTATTATCTCTATATTCATAGACACAGGGTACACCTCTTTGTACCCCCAATACTAATTTATACGTCTTCAAAATATTGCTCCCAGAAATGGTGGAACAAATACATGTAACCTGATCTACATATACATTTTATCACAGTAATATTCTGAACAGAAAAAGCAAAGTTCTCACTTATGATTGTACCATACCTAAATGGAAAATGATCCTGGATTACTAAAAACATCCATGTCCAGGTTGCCTAATGATCTCAAATGAAAATCCTATTGGTGACTACATATTTGTTTCTTCCAAAGATTATATATTCAAACTCAACCCTTTGAATACGTCTAAAGCTGTCACTCACTTTACACTTTGAATGATTTTGTAATGTGTCTATTGATATCTGCTTTCCTACATATTTTCCCCAGTTCATCATTGTGACTGAATCTTCACATGTGCTATCACTAACATTCACTCTCTAACCGAAACCCTATTGCTAAAAAACTTTGGTCCAAATCCTATATTCACTCTTCTTCCTAAACCTACCTACTCTCTTCCTAATCCTACCGACTATCCCTTTTTGACTGGATGTTCTCTTCTACATTCAATCATCCAAGGTACAAGGTCCTATGCCATTGTATATCGATTTATCTGAGACATCTGTGCAGAACGTAATTCAATGCTAAGTATCCCAATCAAGAACCCAATGACCTTCTGGGCTTCAAATCTTACTTAGATTTCTCTTTTCGTTCATATATTTCACCTCTATATTCTTATAAATATCACAGGTTCCCAATACCATTGTTCATCGAGCAGAATGGTTCCTAATCAAAATTGAAAATGTTATTAACACTAACCATACACTGTTCCCTCAATCTAACTTTACAGAAAAGCAATGACAGTGTTGGTCTTACAATACAGGAATGTATGGGATCTTCCACCTGATGAGAACCTCAAAGGTATGTGCAGAAATGATCCCTGGAGAAGATGTAGGCAGCTATGAAGGACCTGAGAGAGCAAAAGTCATCTTCCATGGAAAACAACCTGATAGGATGAAGTTTGGTGTCTGAATCAGCCTCTGTCTTCTTAATGTAGAGGAGACGGACCAAACCAGGCCTTTTGGAGAGCTGTTCCTGAGAGCCTATGGATTATATCCCATTCTAACTTATGAAAGGGTCACAGGAAGTAGGGGCAGCCTCCATCTAAACGGACCATAAGAAGCAACTGCTAAAACAAAGTGGTTGCCAAGGCAGTGACCTCATTCAGTTCCTGAAGGAAGTGACCTCACCTCACTTCCTTGGTGTTGGAACTCTCTGAACTTGGGATCCAGGAAGCCAGGCACCCCGAGCCAGTCCCAGTCCCAGTCCCAGTTGTCTCACTTGTTTGGATTTACCAAGGAGAGGGTCAGTCTTTCTTGGTACCTACTGATTTGAAGATGTCCAAATTCCAGAAGAGCTCTGAAGAGGGGCCTTTCATGAGAAAGAAGGTAGTGGCTCACCACTGGTTCCTGTCAACTTCACAGAGTTGACCAAGGAGACCAGATCTGAGACAAGACAGGCCATTTCGGAGGAACATAGTATGGCCCAGCAGTCAGAGAACACTCCGAATAGTCACAGACCTACTTGGGGGAAGGAGGTGCCTTTGTGGGTGTGGTTGTGGGTTTGTGATTTGGTCTCATGTTCTGAGAATAAGTTTTTTTAGATATCAGCTCCAGAGCCCAGGAATTAATTCTCATTGGGGCTAAGGCTCCCCACCAGTGAGATTTGAAATTGGCGCTGGCTGCAGAGTTAACAAGGGCGGGGACTTTTAACGCCACTGCAGAAAAGAAGAAGGTACGAAAAAGAAGTCCTTAGGTGCCATGTTGGGGTTTTTCTCTGTGGTATGGCTGCCATTTATACTTTTCCTAACATTCCTCCCTTTTTGTTTTCTTAGAAAGTGGGGCATTGTTTGTCATTTCTGGCTGCTGCCTGCTGTGTGGGGGTGCTGTGGGGCCTAGAAAGGGAAGTGGACAAATGCTCGGGGGCCAGGTCTGGGGATATCATGGCAGCCAGAAATAAAAGCCAGTGGTATAGATAGCTACTTCATTAGGGGTAAAGTCTATGAAAGTTCCCTGATGCCACAAGTTGTCGATGGCATGAAACCAGTTCTGGATGGAGGAGATTGTTGGTATCAGCTACTGGTCCTGTAACAGAGACTCTAGGAAATACTGGAAGCGTTGCCTGGTCATGGCGTCACCAGCACTTGAAGAAGATCAGAGCGAATAAAAACAGAATGAAGATAAAAATTAAAGCAAAGGTCAATTTTTGTCAGAAGTTCCATGTTGGGGGACTGACATAGAAGAGGCCAAGGGCCATGAGGAAGCTTAGAAGGTCATAAAGACTCATGAATCCAGGATGGCAGATTAAGAGGTTCTCCAAGCTCGTTGCCTCCCGCTGTCTGATGTACGTTGCATTCCATCGTGCCTGGTAGTGAGCTTCATCACTGAGTGAACTGTTCTCTTGGAGATGTTAGGGGTTCATCGGTCATCAGAGGATGGTAGTGCCTAAGCAAAAGCTGGTTGAAATTTTGATTAGAAATTTTTTGCAGTTGGGTTTGAAGGAACTTCATTATGCATGGCAAGAGAGCAAAAAAAGGGAGCATCCCAATAAGGGGCCCCAAGATAGGTAGTAAGTACATGGCAAGATAGGATTGGAAGAACCCTGTTATGGGATTGGAGGAGCTAGGTTTGAGCAATTTGGTCAATAATTTCTGCAATTTAACAACATTTTTTTCTATCAGCCCAGATTCATTAACATAAGAGCAACATTCCTCTCTGAGGAATAGGCATGTACCCACTTTTTCTGCAGTGAGAAGATCAATTGCCCTTTGGTTCTGTAAAGCCACTTGTGCCAATGAAGTAACCTGGCGCTGCAAGGAGCCCAGAGACTCAGCAGTGGTATCGAGTGCTTCCTGCAGTTTTTGTTGCAGGTCTTTGAATGCCCATAGAGCATGACCTATAGCTCCACCAGAGAGTCCGAGACCCGCCACTGAGGTTGTTAAAGTGAGGCCTACCAGAACCGGCAGAAAGACTGCCCTACGGGTTCAGGAAGGTAGGGCCAACTGTCGGAATTCGGTGGGAGTATACAAAGACACCTGAGGAACTACAGTAACCAAGAAACAGGTGCCAGAGACATTGATCGTTGAGGTACTTAAAGACCCATTACACCAGAGGAAATGTCCAGGTTGCATAAATGCAGGGCTCGATTGTGTGCTTAAGCTCAAGGAACAAATGGGTAAAGGATTCATTATTGGCAGGTGGAAACAGATGAAAGCAAATAAAGTATTGGTGACATAACTTTCCCACAGTGGGATACGTGTCACATGTAGGGGTTGTCTTTTTTAGAGAAATTGTAGGTTTTTGCTGAAATATTTCCTGCCGCTAATGGGACTAAGTGAAGCACAGAGAAAGCACTGAGAAGGAGGCACAGAAAGAGGGGTGGAGTTTAATAATCGAAGAGATTGGTGTAACAAATTGAGCCATGTGTCAGGGGGACCTGAGGGGGTTGAAGGGTCTGAATCCTTTGTGGATGAGCTATGGATAAGATCTAAAAGTTTTGATTCTGACTCCTTAATGTGTTCGACTACCTGGATGGTTGCCTTAGGTGGCATAATCAGGGTGCGGCCAACTGTCATCCACCCTGTGGGTCTGGCTGAGGTTGTCCGAGCATAGACAGCAAACTCAACATAGTCCCAACGTTTGGCCTTGGGGTCAGGTATATCTAAAGTATACCATCCATTGTTATCAGGTAAAGAGACTTTATCCCACTTTAGGTAACTAGAAGTCCACACTTTAGGGTAACCAAGTGAGTGGTAAGAATAGCTACCATGTTCATCATGGAATCTGCATGACCAATAGGGGCACCCATTATATATCTCAGGCCACCAATGACAATAGTCTTTTGTTTGATCAAAAAGGAAGCAAATGAAAAGCCAGTTCCAGCTACCAGGGACGAAGGTCCTTGAAGGTGACAATTTTAGGGAAATAGAGGTGCAGTTGTGGATGAAGCAAGTAGTTGCATCCACTGCACGGACCTTCTACATGCCATGTTCTCAGTATCGTTCCTGAATAGTGAATAAATACATGTTAGGAGAGGAGGGTAAAGACCAGTCCCGATAGAGCACAGAAAATAAGCAGAGCACAAAAAACAAGCAGTTACAGAAGATTAGGGTGTTGAGAGAGCCCATTGTGACTTTTTTAAGAGGAATTGGGCTGCATGGAACACCGTGTGAGCCGCAACTTAAATGGGTGAGATGAGTGTGGAGAGCAGGAGTTAATGGGAGGTTCAGGAGGTGATTCTTGGAGTTCCTCTGGGTTGGTCCTGTCGTCAGCAGGTGGGGCCTCCTGGTGATATGGCTTCAACCTAGAAATGTGAATCCAGGGAGTTAGACGGTTGTCTGGTAAGGAGAGTTTGGCGGCAGTGGGGGTACAGAGAATGACAGGATAGGGGCCTTCCCATTTTGGGGCAAGAGTCCCTTTCTCCTCTGGGGTATTATAATATACTAGACTCCCAGGTGTTAAGGGAGGAGTGTTTGGAGAGGACACTGGGTCCGGATGAAGCCAGTCCTGATATTTCCAGAGTTCTGAGCGGAGATGATACAAAAGAGGCAAAGACAAATCTCTGGTGAGAGGTCCTTGTGAAATGACCAACCCAGGGGGTATAAGAGGTCTTCCATACATTATCTCAAAGGGAGACAGTAAAGATGGTTTTTAGGGAGAGCTCTGATTCGAAGCAAATACAAGGGAAGGAGTTTGACCAAGTCTAAGTTTAATTCCATTGTCAATTTGGTAAGGACTTCCTTTAGAGTACAAATTACCCTTTCCACTTTCCCTGAAGCTTGGGGATAATATGGACAGTGGAAATTCCACTTGAAGGAGAGGGCTTAAGAGACCTTTTGTGTGATTCTAGAAATAAACTCAGGGCCATTGTCATATTGTAGAGAAGTGGGCATACCAAACCTGGGGATGATGTCTGTCAGTAAGATTAAAGCTACAGTGGAAGCCGTTTTATTGGAAGTGGGAAATGCCTCAATCCAACCAGAGAAAGTGTCCACAAAGACAAGGAGGTATTTAGTGCGCCATACTGTGAGCATTTTGGTGAAGTCTACCTGCCAGTCAGCAGTGGGAATGTGTCCCCGGGCTTGGTGGGAAGGAAAAGGTTTGGGCCTTAAAGGAGTATAAGTGTTGGTCCACTGACAGATCTGACAATTAGAGGCTATATTCTGTAGCATGGCTTTGTCAGAGAGGGTGAGCGAGAAGAAGCTCTGTAAAAAGAGGGTCAAAGACTGAGAATTGGAAAGGAATAGAGTATGAAGGAACTTGAAGAGATCCTTTTTCTTACTGGAAGAAGTAGGGGCTTCAGATGAGCTGTCTAAAGTGGCCATTATATGTCCCCCAGGGGGTCCATCATTGGAAGTGGTAGCAGCCATTTGTTCCGCCTGGTCAGCTTTGGCATTGCCCTCAGTGATAAGAGAGACGTCCTTCTAATTAGACCTACAATGGACAACTCCCACCTGGGTGGGTAAGCGGGAGGCCTTTATCAGATTGGTTATAAGAGCCGAATTAGTGATCACATTACCTTTGGTGGTAAGTAGGCCTCACTCCTTTCATATTGCAGCATGGGATAAGATATGGAAGACATATTTTGAATCAGTATAAAGGGTTAGGGATTTGCCTTGTGCTAGAAGGCAGGCACGAGTGGCTACTATAAGTTCAGACTGCTGGTTGGTAGTTCCTGAAGGCAGAGCTTTGGCCTCTATAATCTCAGTGGCTGAAACTACAGTGTATCCAAAGTAATGAGTGCAATTCTGCCTAAAGGAACTGCCATCAGTAAACCAGATAAGGTCAGGCTTGGCTAGTAGTCTCTCAGTAATGGAAGAATGACAGGGGAGGAAATCATCTAAGGTTTCCAACCAATTATGAGTTGGTGTGTTAGACGTGGGAGTCATTGAGAGCAGTGAGGCAGGGTTCTGTGCAGAGCAGGGGAGGAAAGTAATATTAGGGTTTTCCAGAAAGGAAGTGAGGAGTGACAGAACTCTGGATGGAGGAAGGGTTTGAAAGCCCTTATAAGCTAAAAGATCCTTCAAGTGATGTGGGGAGTGGATAGTTAAAGGGGCCCCAAAAGTAAGCTTAGAGGCTTCTTTGTGTAAAATTTGTCCAGCAGCCAGAGCTCTTAAGCAAGGGGCCCACTCACGGATGGTAGGGTCAATTTGCTTGGACAATTATGCCACAGGTGCAAATGTAGGCCCATAGTTTTGACCTAAGACCCCAAGTTCTTGCCTCCCTTTTTCATAGACATATACATGAAATGGTCTTGAAAGATCAGGAAGGTGAAGGGCAAGTGCCTTTAAGACAAGTTGCTGAAGCCTGCGCAAGTGGTAGTTTGGGGAGGAGGCAAGAGATTCACTAGGGGGTCCCTTTGCTAGTTCATACAGGATTTGTATAGAAGAGAATTATTTGGGATCCAGGCCCTAAAATAACCTGCTAGTCCTAGGAATGATAGTATTTTGGCTTTTCTATGGGGCACTGGAAGATCAGAGAGGAGTTGCCTCCTATCCAGTGTTATTTCCTTTTTTCTGGGTGTAAGGCAAAAACCAAGAAAGGTGACAGAAGACTGGGAAACCTGGGCCTTGTGGGGAGACTTCCTATTTCCCTTGTCTGCTAGGAAATTAAGAAGCTGAGCAGTGTGGGATTGAGAGTGTTCCCAGAGGGACTACATAGAAGAAGGTCATCGACATATTGAAGGAGAGTAGAGTCAGGACAGGTCGGGTGAAAGGATGTGAGGTCCTGGGCAAGAACTTGGCCAAAGAGATGGGGGCTATCCCTGAATCCCTGTGGGAGGACAGTCCAGGAAAGCTGATGAGAATGGCGGGTGTGAGAGTCAGTGCAAGTAAAAGCAAAGATATCCTGAGATTCTGAGAACAAGGGAATAGATAAGAATGCATGTTTCAAATTTAGAACCAAGAAGTGGGTAGTAGTGGCAGGGATCTGAGAGAGGAGGGTGTAAGGGTTGGACACTAGCGGGTGGATGGGGACCACAGAGGAGTAGACAAGGGGAAGGTCTAGAACCAGCCTGTAGGACACGTTAGGTTTCTTAACTGCCAGAATGGGGGTGTTGAAAGGAGAGTGTGTAGGCCTAAGATACCCCTTTCATTATAAATCCTGGATGATGGCTTCTAATCCGAGGAAGGCTGTGGTTGTGAGTGGATATCATGGTTGACTAATATATCTTGAAGGGTCCAGTAAGACAATATGAATAGGACTGCATTTAGCCATAAAGGGTGTAGTTGTGTCCCAAAACTCAGGGTTAACTGGTTTAGATAGTCGTGGGAGAGTGCATGGAGGAGGTGTATCTGCCCCTAGGAACATCATGAGGAAATGAGAGGTAGGAGAGGTGTGGGGTGATATGTGAATGGTGACTTTTAATAGTGAGAGTATGTCCCTTTCCAGAAGGGGAATGGGGCAATGGCTCATAACGAGAAAGGAGTGAGTGAAGGACAAAAGGGATTTTGAGGGAAAATATGTTTACCTCCTACCACGACAATAGGAGTTTTTGAGGGTGTGGTAGAACCCCAATACTCCCTCAAGACCGAAAAAGTGGCACCAGTATCCAAAAGGAAGGTAATGAAGCGTCCATCCACCAGGAAGGTGACCCTAGGTTCTTGATTCTTGATGGTAATAGTCTGGAGGGAAGGCCCAGGGCTCCATCATTCCTCCTCTGCCAAGCCCAGGAGAGGCTGGGGTTGCCGGGTGGCTGACCAACCTCCCTTCCGGGTTGTTGGGCAGTCTGCCCCCCAGTGTCTCCTTTGATGGCATGTTGGGCAGGGGTTGTAGGGTGTTCTCGGCGAAGGACAATCCTTACCACATTTGAAGCAAGCTCCAGGGGGTGTCACATTGGGACGGCGTGGTGATGGCCTTCTCTGAATGACCTGGGCCAACATTTGGAATTTGGCATTTTCAGCTCTCTGCCTATGGCATTCACTTTCATCCTCTCTACCATGAAAAACCTTTAAAGAGACAGCGAGGATTTCGGTCTGAGGAGTAGCAGGGCCCTGTTCAAGCTTTTTAAGCTTGGCTTTAATGTCAGAGTATTTTTGGGCCAGAACATATGTCATTAAGAGATGACGGCCATCAGGGGTTTCTGGGTCGAGTTATGTACAGTGTTGAAGGGCCTTGGTTAGTCTATCCAGGAATTCTGAAGGTGTTTTCTCCTTCCTTTGAATGACCTCCTGCACCTTTTTAAAGTTAACAGCCTTGTGGGTCGCCTTTTTCAGGCCCGCCAAGAGGCAGGATGTAAAAAGGTCATGAGTCTGTAAGCCTTCAGGGGTGTTGTAATCCCATAGGGTTCCTGCTCTGGGACAGCATGAGAGCCCGTGGGGTGGTCAGGATTGGTCCTATGATTTTCATCAGCATGGGCTTGGGCTAGCTCCCAGACCCATTGCCTTTCCTCGGGGAGAAGTGTATTCGCCAAGAGCATGTATATGTCATGATGAGTGAGGCTATATGCTTGCAGGACCCATTGAAACTCCCGAATGTAAGTGGTGGGTTTAGTGGTGATTGAGCCTAACTTGCTCTCTAGCTGAGTAATGTCTGACCTGGAGAAGGGCACGTGGACTCTGGTGACACCCTCGGGACCAGCTACCTCACGAAGGGGTGCGATTGTCTTAGGGGTGGGAAGGAGTCCTTTAGACCTGGTAAAAGGAGGACTGAGAGAGGCAGGCGGAGGACAGGAAGGAGAGGGAGGGGAAGGGAGTGTCTCTTTGGAAGAGGAGGAAGTGGAGCAGGCAGAAGAGGACGGAGGGGAGGGGGATAAAATGGAAGGCTGAGGATCCATGGAATCAGGCAGAGGATGAGGAGGGTATTGCAGAAGAGAAGGGGCAGATGGGGCTGGGGAGAAGGTGGGGGTTCATCTGCTGGGTTGAATGAGGAAGAATCTGTGAAGTCAGAAGTAGAAGTAGGGAAAGAGAGGGGATTGCAAGCAAGGAGGACCTGAGGGGGAGGGCAGGAGGAGCAGAGACAAGGTGCTGTGTGGGAAGGCTAATACCTTCAATGCAGGGAATCTCCCTCCACTTTTCCAGACGCTAGCAGTAGTTAAAAAGGTCCCAGGGGAGGTTTGGATCTAAGGAGCCTTCTGGAGGCCAATGATTGCCATTATCCAGTGGATATGGAGGCCAATCTTGGGTACAGAATTTAATTAAAAGTTTGGGCTTGATGTCTGGTGTGAGGGAGAGTGTGGCCAGATTTTTTATTAAACATTTGAGAGGTGAGGCTTCAGGTACAGATGAAGAGGTGCCCATTGTCACAGGGAGAGATGGAAGAGAGAGAGAGAGAGAGAGAGAGAGAGAGAGAGAGAGAGAGAGAGAGAGAGAGAATAAGAGTAAGCGAGAGAGACAAAGAGAAAACACGAGCTGGAATGGCTTCCAGGAAATTCAGGGCGAATGGGGGTCACGTGGGTGTCCCCAAAATGACCAGCTGTCGCGAGGAAATACAGAGGGTACTACCTGGTCGTCACCAGTGAAGTGCGATCTGGAAGACCCAATGGGTTTGGAGCCATGGGCAACCTGACGTCAGGAAAGTTTTCGAACGCAGCTGAAGAAGTCAGTAATGAAAACAGAACTCCAGCTCCAGCAGAATGCAGTTCTAGGACGGGAGTTCAGTTTTCCCTGAGCAGAGAGGCAGCTTCAGCCAGACACAGCAGCCCTGCAGGAAACAGCAAATCTAGCCGGCAGCAGCAGTGGCAGCAAAAAAGGAAAAACCACAGAGCCTCTCGTGTAAACTCAGAACCCTCATGCCCCAAAGGGAAACGGATCACTAGAGGGTCCACTGTGACCAGTAAAGGTCTTGGTGGGAGGAATTCCCTCTCCCCTACCGGGCGTCTAGAGTGTGCTGGATGATCAGGGTCACAAAACTAGCGGTAGCCCGAAGGAAGTTGGCGAGCCGGGGTCAGGGGAAGCTTACATACATCAGATCAGTGGTGAGTGCAGGAAGCTGGCGTCTGAAAAGAGAGGACCAGGACGGAGTGTCTGGGCGGAACGGGGGACGGGGCTCTTGTTGGAAAGAGCTCACCCGTATCCTCAAACGGGGCACCAGAATGAAAGAACTCCCCACTCAAAGGCACTTCGCCGGGAGAATTCCAATTTTATTGCAAAAAGCTGTGTGCTTATATAGAACTAAGGAGGAGATGAAAGGACTTAGATAAATGGCAGGCAACCCGTTTATTGGCAAGTTCTTTCAGATATCAGCTCCGGAGCCCAGGAGTTAGTTCTCATTGGGGCTAAGGTTCCCCGCCAGCGAGATTTGAAATTGGCACCAGTGGGAGAGTTCACCCGGGCGGGAACTTTTCGCGCCACTTCAGAAAAGAAGAAGGTAGGAAGAAGAAGTCCTTAGGCGCCATGTTGGGGTTTTTCTCTGGGGTATGGCTGCCGTTTATACTTTTTCCAACAATGAGTATACCAGACAGTGCCTTGATTGACTGGTTTTCATTAAAATGGTGTTTAACAGAGATGCCAGAAAGTTGGATCCTGCTGAGTAGTGGGCCTAGAGCAATGGTGGGCAGGTGTGTGATAAAACATCTGTGGTGGGGCCATGTGGATCTGCCATTGGCTTCCAAATGGCTTGTCACTGACATGGTCAAACCAGCAGACCCTTATATGTAAAGGCATCTTGTTATATGGAGAGGTTTCAGGACGCTGTTCAAAATCAGGTTGCTATAGTCAAGGGGGCAAGCTATGTGGGATAGAAGCCTGGTTCTTGTATTCTCCTGCAGACCCTGACTCACCACACGTGACAGAACTCCCTCCCGTACTGTGTTCCATTTAAACTTCTTGTATTTCGTGAAGCAAGTACCAAACTTCCAGTGCAGCAGCAAAAAACACCACGAAAATAGAGGATGACCATATGGCTTCACAGTCCACATGGGGAGACATTTAGCCCCCAGGGGCCACAGTTTACCTAAAAAGGGAGAATTCAGCAATGCTGCCTCATGTTCATTGGGAAAAAAAGAAACAATGTCCACCAGGTCACATAGATGCAGACCCAGCTTTTATGGTCTCACTAGAAAGGAAGCTAAAGCTCCTGACAACAACATATATTTCAAGTGCCCAACCTCACAGAGAGTTTCCCAAGAAGTCTCTAGGCCAGCAGAATTCCATTTTTGTGGAGTGTTTACCCTGTCCCTTACTTTGAAAACTCCTCTACCACTTCCAAGATTGTGAACTCCTGATTGTTTTCCATTCCAGATATGTATTCACGGAATTTCTAACTCTTTTCCTCTAATTGTTTCTTACTTGGGGAAAAGGTATTGTCAAGACATTGTTCTGGATAAGAGTGGGAAGATTTTTGTGTAGCACATATTTACATACACACTGGATACATTTTGCAATTTTTCATTCGAAATACTGAAACTCTGACACTAACCCATACCCTACTAGACTCTGACTACTAATCCTAATATGATGGAGAAAAATAACCCAAACAGAATAGAAATACAAGCAGTTCAGAGGAGGCATGGTGAATAGTTGGTCTTGCCTTTTGCATGATATAGGGTAGGAGTTATAAATCTTGTCAATTTTTTTCTTGAAATTGTTCTCCATGTGTTTTTAAAGTTAACACACATGTGAATTCCTGTCTCCCATTTTCTGTAGCCAATTCAGCACATGTATTTTTATATGCACATACAAAATCCTACCTGGAATACACGTACATTTTTGTGAGGTGGCTAACTTGGCAGATAGAAAGTATGAGAAGAAATCACTCCTCCTAAATGCTTTTGGAACTGAAAATTCAAACTATGAGTGAGCTTTTTAGTTGAGCAACATTATACATAAATCCATGTTCAGTAAAATTAATATTTTTGGATCTGTGAATGACATATATTTCATGATGAATTTTGATTGGCATATGTTTTCTACTTTCCAATGTATTTGTGTGTGTATGTATATATATATATATATATATATATATATATATATATATATATATATATACACTCTAGATTTTTCAAAATATGAAATACATGTGTCTTATTATACACTCCCTAAATTCACTAATGTTCATGTATGTGGTTTTATAATCAACTTTTCATAAGATTATTTTCAGAAACATTCATCCACCTGAAATACATATTTGTTTTCTAGTACTGAAAACTTACTTCAGTGAATGGTGCAAACAAATCTTTATATTTCTACAGTAACTGACCCACTTTAACATCAATGCTAGTAGATTCCTATGGGACATGATGTGTATTTTGACGTTCAATTTTATTCAACACTGGTACATTTCTATTTCTTCAGTTTTTGTACATCATAAAATGTACATTTCATCCACAAGTTCACAAATTTAAAGACATTTGTAACACATTCAATCACTTCCTGCTTCAGAACACATATATTCCTACTTGTTTTTGACTCGTCATTTCATGAGTCTTCTTTCCAAACACATTATTTTCGATTTCCATAATCAATTTTGAAGCAAAACTCACACAGATTTTATGATAAACTACAACCCTAATATTACCATTAGATGTATAACTGGTTGGAATGAATGTATGTATATCAATATAAGATTTGCTATGTATTTTGAGATATTAATTTATTCCAATTTGTAAAGTTGGAACAAGTTATATTATTTATTCACAGTATGGTCTATTCAATCATTCTCTCTATATTCATACACACATGGTACACCTATTTGTGCCCCCAATACTAATTTATACCTCTTCAAAATATTGCTCCCAGAAATGGTGCAAGAAATACTCATGTCACCTGATCTACATATACATTTTATCACAGTAATATTCTGGCAAGAAAATGCAAAGTCACACTTACGATTGTACCAAAGCCTAAATGGAATATGAGTATGGATTATAAAAATCACCCGTGTCCAGGTTGGCTAATGCTCTCAAATGTCAATCCTATTGGTCACTACATATGTGTTTCTTCCTAAGATTATATATTCAACTTCAAGCCTGCTGAAAATATCTAATCCAATCAATCACTTTATCATTTGCCTGATTTCCTATGTCTCTATTGATATCTGCTTTCCTACATATTTTCCCCAATTCATCATTGTGACCAACTCTTCACATGTGCTGACATTTACATTTTCTCTCTATCTGAAACCCTATTGCTAAAGAACTTTTTTTTCAAATCCTATACTCACTCTTTTTTTCTAATTCTACCAACTATCTTCCTAATCCTACCAACTATCCTTTTTAGACTGGATGTTCTCTTCGACATTCAATCATCCAAGTACAAGGTCCTATACCATTGTGTATAGATTTATCTGAGACACATGTGCAGAACATAATTCAAAGCTAAGTATCCCAATCAAGGATCCAATGCCCTTCTGGGCTTCAAATCTTACCTAGATTTCTGTTTTCATACATATATTTCACCTCTATATATACTTACAAATATCGCAGGTTCCCAATACCATTATTCATCCAGCAGAATGATTCCTAACCCAAATCAAACATGTTATTAACCCTAACCATACTCTTTGCCCTCCATCTAACTTTACAGAAGAGCAGGGACAGAGTTGGTCTTACAATACAGGAACATAAGAGATCTTCCACCTGCTGAGAACCTCAAAGGTCCATGCAGAAATGAACCCTGGGGAAGATAGAGGAAGCTATGAAGGACCTGAGAGAGCAAAAGTCATCTTCCACGACAAACAACCTGGTCAGGATGAATGGGTGTGTCTGAAGCAATCTCTCTCTTCTTAATGTAGAGAAGATGGACCAAACCAGGCCTGTGTGGAGAGCTGCTTCCGGGTGCTATGTTTGATATACCATTCTAACTTGTGAAAGTGTCACAGGAAGTAGGGGCAGCCTCCATCTATTGGGACACATGGAAGCAAATGTTAGGAAAAAGTGATTGCCTAGGCAGTGACCTCATTCAGTTCCAGAAGGAAGTGACCTACATCACTTTCTTGGTGATGGAACTCTCTGTACTTGGGATCCAAAAAGCCAGGCTCCCAGAGGCAGTCCCAGTCCCAGTCCCAGTGGTCTCACATGATTGGATTTACCAAGGACAGAGTCAGTCTTTCTTGGTAACTACTGATGTGAAGATGGCCAAATGCCAAGAGAGCTCTGAAGAGGGGCCTTTCCTGAGAAAGCAGGTAGTGGCTCACCACTGGCACCTGACAACTTCACATTGTTGGCAAGGAGACCAGATCTGAGATAGGATAGCCCATTTTGGGGGAACATAGTATGGCCCATCAGTCAGAGGACACTCCGGATAGTTACAGACCTACTTGGGGGAAGGCGGTGACTTTGTGGGTGTGCGTGTGAGTTTGTGGTTTTGTCTCATGATCTGGGAATAGGTAGGAAAGTCGCTTTGTTTTGTTTGGATTGGATCGTTTCTAGTAAGTCTTTTGATAAGGCGAGTGTTTTTATGTCTGTTTATCCCACTGTATCTGTGGTTGTAGATATTAGGAAAGAGAATGCATCAATGGATGTTTCCTGTCTTGTAGAAAGCTTCACAGCATTCATCCTGCCCAATTTATATATGGACTGTGGCTTGCCTTATAATGGGCAACAACTACTATCTTCCTAAGTTCCTGTTTTCTTCTTGAATTCGGGCCACTCTCCAGAATAGGCTCATGGTTTGGTGTCCACAATATGTACCACCTCCAGGCTCTGTGACATGGCCACGTACTGGATAGCTGAAGGGAATGGGATCATCTCAGAAAACTCAGATATCATTCGAGAAACCCTGCTTTGGGCCATTTGCTTACCTATTGTTCTGTTGCCCTGAATGTCAGAAACGTCTTTTTCTCAGTCCACCCCTTTGTGAAGCCTGAAAACATGGTTTTCAATGGAAATTAATGGGCATCACCTGTAGCTCTTTGCTTAATTGCTTTGGAAAGGGATGTGTCTGCATCAGACTCGTGGCAATGTGTGAGGCTGTTGCATAGATTCTCAGAACCTGATGGATCTAAAGAAAGATTACATGTGTGCTTCCAAAACCAAAATGGCCAAAAAAGCAGTCATTGTGGACGAAGTCTCTCGCCTTCCTCTGTAAGGTTCCTGACCTCCATCAATTGAAAATAGGGATCCTTTGTGTCAAATGAGTTCTTCAAACCCTGCAGAAGATAGCCCATAGGTGCTTGGGTTTTCTCATGATTCCAATTCACATAAAGAATATATACCCGAGAGTCAGTAGGCCTCAAATTCGGGAAGCAGAGCAGTATTTATGGCAGGCCTATTTGATCACTCCTGGTTCTCAGGAAGGGTGTCCAGGCAACCCTGACTTTAGGCAAATGAGGGGCAAGGGAGGTTATTTTGTACACTGTCTTGGACTGATCCCCTCATGGAAACCTCGAACCACAGGTTATGATGAGTGTCTATATGGAAGAAGATGAGGGCCTTGTGGGAGTGCTTTGGTTTTAATTGTGGTCATTTGTGTGGCGGTTGGAAGTGATGACTGGGTCTACCTGGGCTTGAACTCTGGTGTGATTCCCCTTAAAGTCTGAGTTCTGGAATTGATCTCAGAGAAATATTGCCATGAACTGTGTTCAGATTTTAGGAGGCCACGCATGGGATTCGCCCTCGGAAACTGAGATCAAGGACAGGGTGGCTTTCCACAGAGCCTTGGAATCTCAGCTAGGATATCACATGATTTTATTCTGAAAGATTTGGCAGCCATTGTTGAGAATCAGAACACCCTTGGACGTCACATTGAAGACCTCAATGGGCCTGGCTTCATGTGACCTTTTGAAGACTCTATGGGAAGACTTGCCTGTGAGAGTTCTCCAGAGCTTTCATTGAAATGAGCTTCCTCACCATTTAATGGTTCCTGAATGAACTGAAACCCACAGTGTCTCCAACTTCATCCATGAAAAATGGCTAGATAAATATAATGAAATTTCTGAAATTCCAATAATCAGGTGGCACTAGAGAACCTTTGGATGTCTTGTTGCTGATCATTAGTGTACAAGAGAATGCCATGATTGACCGGGTTTCATGAAAATGGTGTAGAACAAAGATGCCAGTAAGTTGGAGCCTGCTGAGTAGTGGGCCTATTGCAGTGGTGGGCAGGTGTGTGATAATACATCTGTGGTGTGGCCATGAGGATTTGCCATTGCCTTCCAAATGGCTTGTGACTGACATTGTGCATCCAGCAGAACCTTCTATGTAAAGGCATCTTGTTACATGGAGAGGTTCCAGGGCAAAGTTCAGAGTCAGATTTCTATGTACAAGGGGGCAAGCTCTGTGAGATATAACCTGGTTGTTGCATTCTCCTGCAGACCCTGACCCACCACAAGTGACAGAACTCCCTCCAAAACTGGGTCCCAGTTGAACTCTTTGTATTTCATGAAGCAAATACCAAACTCCCAGTGCAGCAGCACGAAACACCACGAAAAGTGGAGGATGAAAAAATGGCTTCACAGTCCACACGGGGAGACACTTAGCACCCAGTGGCCACAGTTTACCTACAAAGAGAAAATTCAGCACTGCTGCCTTATGTTCATTAGAATACAAGAAACCATGTCCTCCAGGTCACATAGATTCAAACCCATCTTTGATGGTCTCACTAGAAAGGAAACTAAAGCTCCTTACAAAAACATATATTTCAAGTGCCCAACCTCAGAGGAAGTTCCTCAAGAAGTCTTTAGGCCGTCAGAGCTCCATGTTTTTGGAGTGTTAATTGTTAGACCACGACACAAGAAAAGACCACTGACTCTAATTAAAATCATATTAAATTAATCTTATTATTTCTACCTTTCATGCTGCCTCCCCTCCCAAAACAGCTGGAACAAGACAGCAACCCCAGCTTTCCTACAGCCCAGCTTTATAGCCCAGAAAGTTACACAAAAGGGGTGTTACAGATAACAGAACTCTGACAAGCATCACACTAATGGTAGTTTAGGTTTTTTTTGCTGTCGCTATATCAGAATTCAGAGGACCATTAGAGCCTCAGAGAGGGATGTTGTCTGGCCAGAGAAGGCAAATATTTATGATGTGTCACTAAAGTTTCAGAGAGGGCTGCTATCTGGTCAGAGAGCCGGGCATGCGTGAGTTCAAGGCACGGGCAGGCATTTCAAGCAGGTTCAGAATTTGCAGTAATTTATGGTAAAGCCAAAATTACCTTTTCATGGCTTTGTGGCAAGATGGCTCTCAATTTTAATAAAAGATCAGGTTGGGTCTATCATTTCCCCCTTTTCTCTGTGTCCCTTTCAAATCTTTAATAGATTAGGGGAAGAGCACTGAGGAAATTTTAATCCCTCAGGTAAGATTCTCCAAATTTTTAGAACTTACCCAAAACCGATCTCCCTGATTTTACCAGACTTAATTAATTACTTATATTGATAGTCTACTTATCTTTCTCTCCATTGTTGTAAGAAGAGTGGCGTCAATCATTATTTCTTCTTCTGACCTGAGACAGGGTGAAGTGAGTGGGCATGGCGTGAGGGACATGAGTTGCCTTTTATAAGTCAGTTGGGGGACATGAGTTGCCTTTTAGAAGTCATTTCGGATTGAAGTCTGGTTGGGGAAGAACAGGTTGTAAAGTCATCTGGGGATGGGTTCTTCTATGAGAGAAACAAAAACCATGAGTACTGAATAAATGTTGCAGCAGCCGGAACATGTTACTGTATAGAAGTTCCCTCACCAGTCTTTAATATCCCCAGTTATCAGGACTATCAAATTAATATTTAACATTTAGTGTTACAGTTGTCCTTCCCCATAAGATACAGTTTAACAATGTAATGTCATCTGATCTTGTAAAATCCTTTTTCTAGTATGACCTCTGCGTCTAATAGAGAAACCTTTAATTCTGTTACTCAGGGCTGGATAATCGTACTAGCAAACACCAAGCCTACCTGTGTTGGTTAGGAATATCTGCAGGCCTTAAATTAAAAATTTCTGCCTGTGGCAGCTCTTCTTGATAGTCTCTTTTTATAAGTATCAGGCATTCCTGTCTGAGAATCCTTCTTTGTAGCCTCCAGTCTTACTTATTTTGGGAGGCTAAAATAAAGTGCATAACTTCAAATATTATTATTATTATTATTATTATTATGATTATGATTATTATTATTATTATTATTATTATTATTATTATTATTTAAAATGCCCAGGAATGGCTGAATTTTCGTCTTAACTGTCTTTCCAAAGTGTTTAAGATGAAGCAGTCAAACGGATTTTTGTTTCTATCTATTGTTAACAGTCAGCTGAGCTTTATGGGAGTCAATTCTGGAAAAATGAGAGCACATTTTCAATTCTGCTAGTGCCATTTGCGCTAGGTGGGTCCAGGTCTTGCTTGACCATTTATCTTCCCTCAGAAGCATCAGGGATATCTCCTTTCTCTGATGACTCTCCTCTTCATAACAAATGCACTGATTGGCTTTCTGTTCTCCAGTGGTCTCATTAATCCCCCTGATCAGGAGGTTATGTGGCTCAGAGTTGCAAAGCTCTTTAGAGAAGTCCCCTGCTCCCTGGATTCAGATTGACTCAGAGGGTAAGAGCCAAATATTGGTTTTCTTGGCCCTTTTCATTTAACTTTAATTTTAAATCCTAATCTTAAACATCCAGCAAATTAATTTTAACAGCCTTATATTAAGAGTACTGGACTTTAATGTCTATAACTTTACAATTATCTTTTTATTAATTGGGATCTGTATTATTCTGTCTGTATTGTAGGTGATGACTTATTATCTTGAATAAACCCATGTTGTGTTCTTAAAGCAACACATTTGTAAAACACTAACAGGGAATCTTTAGATAACTTATAAGAAAATTTCAACTAAAATTAACAAAAGTAAAAATACTTAGTTCATGTAATAGCTACCCTAAATTTTTTGGCTGAGTATTACATTATATCCCCTGTTTGAGATCCTAGGAATCTTGACATTTTTTATGTTTTTAACATAACTTTAAAGAAATATTATCTGACGTACTTGTTTCATAGTCATTCTCACATATAGTAAGATGGGACACACAGCCTTATCTCAGGTAAGTCAGGGCTCTTTATAAATCTTAAGCATTTTAGTTCTAAAGCTGATCTTTTTTTTTTTTTTTGGTTTGGGGGTCTGGGAAGATCTACTCCTTATGAAACTAATAGTTCATACTCAGGATTGGTTTTTGGTAGGAAAAATTATGATAAACATGGATTATTAGAATTACTTTATAATTTGGAAGGGTTTCTAGAAAACAGTATACCAGAATTGTAAGTTTCTATGTGAGGAACCTCTAGGTCATTGTGGTGTTTGTGAACTTCCATTTTAGTGTACTCTGGCCAATGTCAAAATGTACAGACAGTGAAGGTGTAACCCATCAACTTCATCTTCAGACACTTGCAAAATAGTTCCCAATTTCAGGTTTGGCTCTATGAGCAAGTGAATGTGCAGGTTGAGGGCTCAATCATTGGTTTTAAGAAGTATATGAACCTCTCATCAGATGATGCAGAAGAAATTGATTTAAAACAAAGTAAAGAACAGAACTGGGTCACTGTGTACCAAAAGGAGATAATATTACTCTGCTACCAAGTGTCTCTAACTAGAAATGATCAATGAAGTCATGAATTATTGAGAAAGCAGTTTTGTTTTTTTAGGTGTTTTTGTTTAGGAGTATAATCCTAAAGTATTTGTTTATATTGCTTTGATTACCCTTTTGTTATTCCCAGATGACAATAATGGTATGGGGTTGTTTTTATTAAAAAGTAAAAATTAAAAGCAACATTGACAAAGTTTACATAAATTGTTTGTGGTCTCATGAACATTATCTAACACCATATGATATCACATTTAAAACATGAATTAAAGAAAGCCTGAAAGTTTTCAACTTTTACATAGATTAGGCTCTCATTAACTTAAAAATACATTTAAATTGTTCCACAATGTAAAAAGTAACATAAAACTTTACATATCTTATTGATAACAGGTAAATAAATCTCCAATATATTTTTTTACCATACAACTTCAGAACACCAGCTTGATATAATGCTCTTTTAAAGTTTCTACCTTACAGACTTGCATACCTGTAAGATATGAAAACATTAATAGCATCACAATTACATTGATGTTTCTACATTAACCAAGTTTAGCTTTTAAAGAAATGGCAGTACAATGCTCTAAAATAACAGTTCTGATTTAATAAGTTTTTTTAATTTTTATGGTTCCTTGCTCTAGAAAAAATAAAACTTAATAAACACAATGTTATGGGTAAACTTATGTTTCAAAAAATTTTTGTCTCATTAACACATGACTGATTTTTAAAACCTTATATACAGTTTAGTAAAAACTTATACAGACCTTAGTAAATGAATCAGATTTCTAACAAAAGTACTCACGAATGAGTAATCCCATATCAAATTTACTTTACTTATTTATCAAAATATTAGAGAAATGTATTGAACAGTGTAAACCATTTTTATGTTGAAGAAAATGTTCTAGAACCAAGGCCCATTAGACGTTTTGTAGATATTAATATTGTATTAGATTTTTGAACACCTAGAAAAATTTGTAAGCTTAAATTTAAAAACATTTATTTTTATCTGTTTATCCGATTTAAATTGAAACATTTAAACCACGTGAACTAAAGATCTTTGGATCCACTTTTTAAAATTTGTTTTTATGAGTGCTTTTTTTAATGAGCGCTCCTTATATATGTTAATTTGTGTATCATATATATGATATACGGATATATGTCTATATAGACAGACAACACATAACAAAATTGTGCACACATAATAATAGTAAAGGCCTTGTAGTTTTTCACAGGTTAAATATCTATTGCAATGTTTCAAAAAGTCCACAGTTGGTCAAAGATAGAACTGATCAGAAAAACATTAACCTAGGTCTGTATGCTCAGAATCATGAGCTCAAAAATAATAAAGTATCTAAGGAAAACAATAAGAGTCCTAGAAAAAATGACTGGCCAGTAATTAGTAAATACCATACAATTTACTTTTTTTTTCCGTTAGGCATCAAATCAGTCACCTACTAAGCTTGCAGGCTTTTTTCATTTGCATTTCAACATGAGTCATGGCTGAGGTCTGGAAGGAGCAGGAAAAAAACTGCTATTCTGAGCAGACACCTCAGGCCTAAGGCATATTAACCATAATTTTCCGGTTGGGGTGTTGAAAATTATGATACAAGTTCAAGATACAATTCACAAAATTTTATGTCTTTACATCTTATTTTGTCAACAGATACCATACTATGGTTTACTATCCTTGTCCAAATTAATGCACTGGTACACACAGTGACATTTTCTCTGGCTACCGAATTCAAAATTGGTTTAAAAAAAAAAGTGAATGATTGGGAAGATACTTGCCAACTTGGAAGTAGAGTTCTTCAGTTTTCCATCCTAAGTATTTAAGTTCTCTGGCATGAATTACCTGAAATCTTAAACAAAACAATGACCTAAACCCGACTTTTATCTGCAAGATTGTGCAATGCTTCAAAAACCCATTCAGATACCAGTTTTTTTATGATAAAACATCATCATTTAGACACACATTCAGCTAAGATCATTCCCAAGAAAAAATTTATAATATCAACACATTATTGCACATGTCTTAAAGGACCAGAAACAAAGACACAAGACAGACAGAAAGGAGGTAGAGACTATGGTTGTCAGACAGAATCCTTTAAACCACAGCAGATAAGAGAAAAAATCTACTACACCAGTGGCACCACGGGGGGGACCAGATGTTTTAACAGAGGGGCAACCTGAAATGTAAAATAAAGTGTCTATATGGTGACTTTACTGAATTTAGTGTCCCCTTTTTCTTTTTCTCTTTTTTAACAAGACAGAGGTGGCATAATCCTTACAGTGCACGGAAGGAAGGAGGGTATTCCCTGAATCAACAGGGCTTTGGCAGCTGCTGGGGGTCCCTCAGTCCCTCCTTTTACTTACAGGATTAGCTCCTCTGGTTCAGTTCCACCCCAAGCAAGCTCCATCTCCTAACATTTCAGTAGACAGCTCTCACAAAGTTCTGGGGCGGAGCGGGGGGGGTACCAAATTTGTAACTTAAAGTTCGGTTCCTGACCTAGAAGCCAATTTATACCAATTAAATAATGAGGAATGGGTTCTGAGAAAAAGAAAAGGGGAGGCTAATTTCTTTGCTAACAAAGGAGAAACACAGGGGACTCTGCCAAATGTTGTGACTCTCTTGATCTGGAGGGACAAGGGGTTTTAAAGGAGTTTCACTTGTTAACCTGGGAGATACTCAGTTCTTAGGTCCCCAGCAGGCATTGTCCTCTGCAATGGTTGTGCTCCAGGCAGCCAGCTAGGGGCTTCTATCATCCTGCTAAACAAAGGGGGGTAAAGTTCATCGCAGTTCCTTAAAACACAGTTCAAACGGGTGTCAGGCTTACTCTCTTTATTACCCATTTTCACGTGCAATATCCTTAAGTTTTTACAACCAAAATCACACAACAAAATGAACAAAAGCAAACAAACAAACAAAAAAAAATAGAAGGCAGAACAAAAAACACACACACACACACACAAAGAAAAACAGAAACCCGGCGCCTAAACAGAAAAACAGTGGTACAGTGCAACATCTTGCTAAAGCTCCAGGGTAGGAGTGCGTGCGTGCCCGTCGGCACCTCTCTACACTTCCAGAGGAATTTCCTACAGAACAGAACAGAGGACAGAACGATTCTTGTTACTGTCCTGGACAGGAGTATATGTGAGCCTCCCCAGGCCACATCTCTGTCATCAGAAGAGATCTCCCTTAACCGGATATCAGATGTTATAAAGGCGCCACTTACCTATGGAGGCCTCCTCCATCAGGTGCTTGCTAATAGTTTTAGTGCAGAGGTTCACTGCAATGCTCCCGGGACTAAAGGCTCTCTTCCTAATATAGAGAAGATGGACCAAACCAGGCCTGAGTGGAGAGCTGTTCCTTGGTGCCTATGGTTTATATACCATCCTAATTTGCGAAAGTGCCAAAGAATGTAGGGTCAGCCTCCTTTTCATGGTACTCTTGGAAGCAACTGTTTGGACAAAGTGGTTGCCAAGGCAGTGACCTCATTCAGTTCCTGAAGGATGCGACCTCACCTCACTTCCTTGGTAATGGAACTCTCTGAACTTGGGATCCAGGAAGCCAGGCACACAGAGCAAATCCCAGTCCCAGTCCTAGTGGTCTCACTTGCTTCGATTTAGCAAGGACAGAGTCAGTCTTTCTTGGTACCTACTGATGTGAGGATGGCCAAATGCCAGGAAAACTCTGAAGAGGGGCCTTTTTTGAAAAAGCAGGTAGTGGCCAGCTCACAGCTGGCTCCTGACCACTTCACAGAGTTGGACAAGGAGACCAGATCTGAAACAGGACAGGCCATATCGGGGGAACACAGTATGACCCAGCAGTCAGAGGACACTCTGGAGAGTGAGAGACCTACTTGGGGGAAGGAGGTGACTTTGTGGGTGTGGATGTGTGTTTGTGGTTTTGTCTCATGTTCAGAGAATAGGTAGGAAAGTCGGTTTGTTTGGTTTGGAGTGAACTGTTTCTAGTAAGTTGTTGGACAAGGCGAGTGTTTCTATGTCTGTGTATCCCACTGTGTCCGTGGTTGTAGACATTAGAAAAGAGAATGCATCAATGGATGTTTCCTGTCTATTAGAAAGCTTCCCAGCATTCATCCTGCCCAATTAATGAATACTCTAGGGCTTGCCTTATCAATGGGCAACACCGGATATCTTCCTAAGTTCCTGTTTTCTTCCTGAATTCTGGCCACTCTCCAGAATAGACTCATGCTTTTGTGTCCACGATATGTAGCACCTCCAAGCACCGTGACATGGATATGTACTGGATAGCTGAAGGAATTGGCAAGAATCTCAGAAAACTCAGATACCAGTGTGACCAGGATAGTCTCAGTGGAGAAACCCTGCAATTGGCCTTTTTATTACCTATTGTTCTGTTGCCCTGAATGTCAGGAAGGTCTTTGCCTCAGGCCACGCCTTCGAGATTCCTGAAGAAAAGAGTTTTCAAACGGAAATGAATGGGCATCACCTGTGGCTGTTTGCTTAATTCCTTTGGAAAGGGATGTGTCTGAATCAGCCCTTTGGCCCTGTGTGAGCCTAGAGCTTAGATTCTCAGCACCTGATGGATCGTAAGAAAGATCCCATGTGTGGATCCAAATCAAAATGGCCAAAAATTAGTCATTGTGGATGAAGTCTCTCGCATTCCTCCATAAGGTTCTTAACCTCCCTCAAGTGAGAATAGGGATCCAATGGGTCAAATGAGTTATTCAAAGCCCTGCAGATGCTAGCCCATAGGTTCTTGAGTTTTCTTATGAATCCAATTCAAATAAAGAATCTAAACCGACAGTCAGTAGGCCTCAAATTGGAGAACAGAGCTGTGTTAACGGCAGGCATATTTGATCACTCCTGGTTCACAGGAAGGGTGTCCAGGCCACCCTGACTTTTGGTAAATGAGGGGAAAGGGAGCTTACTTGGGACACTGTCTTGTGCTGCGCCTCTCATGGAATCCTCCTGCCAGAAGTTATGATGAGTGTCTATATGGAAGAAGATGAGTGTCATGTGAGAGTGTTTTGGTTTTAACTGCGGTCATTTGTGTGGAAGTTGGAAGAGATAACTGGGTCCAACTTGGCTTGCACTTTGGTGTGATAGAGACTGTGTTTTGGAACTGACCTCCGAGAAGGTACAAGGTCCTATGACATTGTATATCCATATTTCTGGGACATCTCTACAGAACGTAATTCAATGCTAAGTATACCAATCAAGGGCCAAATGAACTTCTGCACTTCAAATCTTAACTAGATTTCTGTTTTCATATTTATATTGAAAGGTTAATAAAATAGATACTTGTCATTTCCTGTTTTTCTGTATGCTTAACAAAACACCATTGAAATCTTGAGAACTGTTTACTATTCTTGTTCCCAGAATGTGCTGTCCCAAACTGCCAAACTTCAGAATGTACTCCGTCAACCAGTTGCTCGCAAACTGACACTCGCCATTACCCATCAATAAATTTCTCTCCCTGCCCTCTCCAAGAAAAATATATAACCATTTCTTAAGCTGTTCTCAGGGCTCTCTGCTCTGTTCAAGTGATCTCTGAGCCCTTCATGCCGGACTCCCAATAAACCCTTTGCTGTTGCATGAGACAGTCTCTTAGTGGTCTCTGCCGCAGATGCTCGCCCAACCTTTACATCTGGTGGCCCTAGCAAGATCCGGAAGCTGCAGACAAAAATACCCCCAACGGGCTCCTCTGGGGGTAAATAAGGCCCATCTTTCTCGTTTCAGGCTTCAGGTTAGGGTATGGCAAAACGGCTATTGGTAAAGAGCGTGAGCTCTCTCCCATGGTGGCTGACACACATGTCACAGAGCCACAGGCCATGTCCCTGGGGGATAGACTCGGGAAATCGTGGAACAATAGTCTCCTCGACTCAGTGATATTTTGTTTCTGATTCGGTATTGCCAGCCCTTCAGGTTTTGCCAACTAGTCAGTCCTGGTCTCAGTATTGGACGTCCATTGCCTGTCTTTATTGTCTTGTCTTGTCTGTGTTGTGTGTCGTTGCTTTCAGTGTCTGTGTATATTTCATTATGGGACAGATCATTTCAATGCCTCTGTCCCTGACCCTTAATCACTGGACCAAAATCTGCTTAAGGGCTCAGAATCTTTCTTTTTCAGTAAAACGCCAGACCTGGCAGATTCTGTGTCTCAGAATGACCCACCATTGCAGTCGGATGGCTCCTAGAAGGATCTTTGTACTTCGCACTTATTTGAAAAGTCCGAGATATTGTCTTTCAGCAGGTGCCACATAGACATCCAGATCAACAGCCATATATCTTAACTTGTCAGTACCTCTACAAATCTCCTCCATGGGTCAAGCCTTTCCTTGTCCCTGCACCTGCTCCTACTCCTTCCCCCACGATTCTATCTCAACCTCTCTGCTCCTCCTCCTCCACCCTCTGTTCTCCCTGAGTCTCAAGACTCTACTGGACTCACCACCCCCTCCTTATCATCTGCCCTCGTCTCCCAACCCCTAACACCCTCTAAGTGATTCCCCTTCTGCTGACTCAGCCTCTCCACCATTCGAGGAAGCTAGGCTGGCCCAGCGTCATCCAGATGACTGTCCCGTGGCACACACAGCCCCTCCTTCCCTGGAGGAAGCTGGCCCGGCTAAAAGAACTCAGAGAACTCACCGACGTTTTCACACCTGCCTACTTGAGGTGACTGCCAACACCACCTAGTGACTCTCTTCATGACAGAGCAATGAGAGAAAAATCTCCTGGAATGTAGAAAAAAATATCCTCAGACCTGATGGGCGACCAACACAACTTCCCAACATAATCAAAGCTGGCTTCTCCTTAAACCCACCCAACTGGGACCCCAACACCTTTGAAGATAGGGAGCATCTGTTCAATTATTGCCAGGCTCTAACAGCGGGTCTCCAAGTGGCCGCTGGGTGACCAACTAATTTGGCCATGGTAAGAGAAATTATTCAAAAGCCTGATGAATCTCCATTTATGTTTCTAGAGAGAATCATGGAGGCATATAAGAGATATACTCCTTTCGATCCTCAGGCAGCAGATTAAAAGGCATCTGTCACGATGGCCTTAATTGAGCAAGCTGCCATGGATATTAAAAAAAAAAATTAAAAGAGAGATTTTGTCAAAGAAGCCAAGAAAGTATACTATAAGAGAGAAACAGGGAGAAAGAAAGGGAGCAAAGGGAGGATGAGAGAACCAAAAGACAGACTAAGGCATTGACTAAGGTCCTGATCACAACAAGAAAGAGGCCAGAAATTAAGACATAGGGTGACAGGAAGGGCCCATGCCAGAGGCCACCCCTGGCCTCAGATCAGTGTGCCTACTCTAAAGAAAAAGGATACTGGGCCATAGAGTTCCCTATAAAGAGACAGCCACGCCAGCTGGCCATTCTGACTCTGGAGGATGACTAAGAAAGTCAGGGCTCAGAACCCATCCCCTGGCTCAGGGTAACTTTTGAAGTGGAGGGGACTCCGGTAAACTTTGAAGTGAATACAGGAGCAGTATACTCAGCCCTTAAGGCCCCATTGGGCCCTGTATCAAATAAAAGGTCTCTAGTTCAAAGGGATGATGACAGTAAATATCAGGCTTAGACAACTAAGAGGACCATGGACCTGGGGAAAGGAAAAATCCATCACTCCTTCCTAGGAATCCCAGAATTCCTGGACCCATTGATGGGCAGAGATCTGCTCATCAAGCTCCGGGCCAAAATAACTTTTAACCATGAAGGCCCCCAAATGAAATGTCTAAATACTTCAGCAAAAACTCCTATAGTCACGGCTTTAACTATATTAGTAGAAGATGAACATCCACCATTCACATGCCCCAAGTCTGATCAAACAGGCAAGCTACCCCAAAAATGGATAACAGATTACACAGATGCCTGGGCAAAAACTGCTGGGTTAGGCCTGGCCGTGAAACAATCTCCAATAACAGTGGAGTTAAAAACCTCAGTCTCCCCAGTCAATGTCAAATAATATCCTCTAAGCAAAAAAACTAAAGGTGGGATAAGGCCCCATATTCAGAAATATCTGGCATTAGGGGTCCTAAGGCCCTGTCAATCGGCCTGGAACACTCCCCTGCTACTAGAAAAAAAAAGCCAGGGACCGGGAACTATCGCCCCATTAAAGAGCTAAGAGAGATCAACAAAAGAGGGCAGGACATTCACCCCACGATACCTAATCGGTACAATCTGCTTAGCACTCTGAACCCTGAGGGGAAATTATATACTGTTCTGAACTTAAAAGATGCTTTCTTTTGCTTGCCTCTGCATAAAGATAGTCAGTTGCTGTTTGCTTTCGGGTGGGTAGACCCAGAAACCAAAACGTCTGGTCAACTAACTTGGACTAGACTCCCACAGGGGTTCAAAAACTCCCCCACTCTCTTTGATGAAGCCCTCCACAGAGATCTCAACAACTTCACAACTACGCACCCTGAATTTACCCAGCTTCAATACGTGGATGTCCTGCTACTGGCAGCCAACACCAAGGAAAACTGTGAGTCTGGGACCCAAGCACTATTATATGAGCTTGCTCAACTCGGGTATAGAGTTTTGACCAAAAAGGCCCAAATTTGCTAGCATGAAGTAATCTTCCTGGGCTATTCCCTTAGGGGCAGTAAACGATGGCTCACTGAGCCCAGAAAACAAACCATTATGTAGATACCACCCCCATCTTACAGCAGACAACTCAGAGAATTTCTTGGGACTGCTGGCTTTTGCAGGTTATGGATGCCTGGGTTTGCGTCCTTAGCTGCTCCATTATACCCGCTGTTAAAGGAAGATGCCCAATTCCAATGAAACCCTGAGGACCAGGAAGTTTTTGATAACATCTAAGGACACTGACACTGAACGCCTCAACTTCACTGAGCTCAGCCTGCAATTAGAGCAAGCCCTACACTACGTTAAAAATGTACATCAACTCACTCACCTTGGTTCAAAGAAACTGCAGGCATTACTGTAAGATTAAGAACAGAGTTTTCCACTAACCAACTCACAGTGAAAGGAAATAACTGAACGGGTAACAAAAGCCTGTCGGGTCCGTCAATTGGGTAATGCTTACCCTTCCAAGTTTCCTAGAGGAAAGCACCTATGAGGAACCAGACCAGGACAATTCTGGGAAGTGGACATTACTAAAATTAAGCCAGCAAGGTATGGATTTAAATATCTCCTAGTCTTTGTAGATACATTTTCAGGATGGATTGAAGCCTTACACACACACACACACACAGACACACACACACACACACACAAAAAAAAAAAAAAAAAAAAACGTCGCAAATGGTTTTCAAGAAGATCCTGAAAGATATTTTTCCAAGATACAATCTGCCTAATGGACTGATAATGGACTGGTTTTCATGGCCCAGGTAAGTCAGGTGTTAACCAGGACCCTGTGGATTAATTGGAAGTTACATTATGCTTATATACCCCAGAACTCAGGACAGGTAGAAAAAATAAATAGAACCATTAAAGAGACCTTAACGGCCCCCTTAGGGACCTGGTGACTATCTCTCCACCCAGACATTTTTCAGCTCGGTATAGGTCTTTCCTATTGAGACATGCCTGATGAAGAGGATCTCACTAAAATTCCATTAAATCCCTTCCGTACCATAGATAATTGAAACAAACATTATGGATGCAGGGACACGCGAGCCAGATGCAGGTTGGCTAGCCTATATTACTATGTATGCCCGGCAGACTATCAAAGCGACAAACAGCCATGGCTGTGTGGGGGAAAAGCCGACTTCTTGTGTAAGTCATGGGGATGTGAGCATACAGGGTCTGCCTGGTGGAACCCAAACTCCTCATCAAATTCAGTACACAGCATTGGCCATATTACCAATTAGACAACCAAAAACTATGGCCCCCAGAGGGTTCTCTAGATCCTCAAATTCTGCATGACAATTTTAACTTCGGCAAGTGCTCAAAAGGGGGAAATTCCCCTATGTGGAATCCTTTTTCCTCCTTCGCTCACATCCTTTACTATGCTTCCCCAATAGTTCCTCACCCTCAGCCTTCTGCTCTAGACTCTCTGCTTTCACTCCCACCTCAGCAACCTGATTTCTCCCCTCCAATTACTAGATCAAAAACCCAAACCTCCGCTGGATCTCAGAACATTGCCCCCTTGCTGAGGAAACAGGTACCGAGGTACCCCTCCACCCACTCCTCTCTTTTCCTGTCAGTGTCTGCACTAGGTCCCACCAAGTCCTCTAGCAAGCTTAGCCAAAGCTCAAACCAGCTGAGAAGAGCCCTCAGACCCCTATCCAAGATGTAATGAAAATGACCTTTAAAGTTGATTTGTCATCACTGAAAACAGGTTTCTAAGAATTTAAAGTCCCTCACAGGCTTTTTGGAATACTCACTCCCGTCTTCCCCTCTGCTCTACCTGTTCTACTGCTCAAGTTTTTGTTCTAGGAAAATCCCAAACCCCTTTCCCATTATTCTTTGGCATCTCTACTTCCTTATTCTCAGATCCACGGAGCTGCTCTCAGCATCGCCTTCCCTGTCATCCCCCTCTGTACCAGGTCCACAGAAATGTCTTAAATGACCTTCTCCAGAAGTCTTTACCAAGGCTTACTTTAGGGCTTTCAGCAAAAGAGTCCCTCTGAAAAAGTTCAATGGAGATAAACTTCCACTCTTCATGTTGCCCTGTTCTACTTGGCCACTGGCTGGAAAAATCACCACCCCTAAGCTAGACATCGCCTTACCAGTTTTTCACAAAATATGTGAACAAGGACTCTGGCCTTGAGCTGGGGCTTCAGAGAGATTGCTTCATTTGTAAGATAAAAAAGTTACCAACTGGGCTCCATGGTGACAGCTGGGAAGGAGGAAAAAAAAGAGACAAAAAAGCTCTCCCATTCCAAGGTGTAATTGAAAAGTTAACGTGCACAGAACAGAGGAAAAAAAAACAGAAATAAAAACTGATTTGTGTGAATTTCTGCAGACTGTGAACTTCTGAGCCCATTCCCTTACATGTTGGGTACAAATACTAAAACTACCAAAACTTGGGGTTCAGGGGATTAATTGATTACAACAGAAGCAATGCCCTCTCAATACGGATGCAAACAAATAAAACTCCTTTCCTGTCTTTGGTGCTATCTTAGGTGCCTTTCCTTGTCCGTCTCTACAACAGTATAATTCTATACACTTTAACATTATTTATGTTTTCATAAAGTGGTCAATAGTTGCGATTAATTATGTAATGATGCAGATGTTTTCCAGAGTGCTCTATCAGGACGCAGGTTCATTTAAAGATCAAATAGGAGGGGCATACAACCCGGTTCCACCGGGAACCTGTATCCCTCACTTTAGCCATCCTATTAGGAATAATAGTTGCTGAAGGGGTGGGCACAGGAACAACTGCCCTAGTCCATAAGACACAACAAAGACACAATTAGAAGCAGAAATAGACCAAAGCTTAAAGACATTAAAAACCGACATCACAGCTTTACAGGAATTTTAACCTCTCTCTCTCTGAAGTTGTTTACAGAGCAGGCGAGTGTTGGACCTCCTCTTCATGAGAGAAGGGTGCCTTTTTGCTTGCATTGAGGAAAGAATGATGTTTTTTATGCCGACAATACTGGAGTTGTAAAAGAATCAATGAGTAAATTAAGAAAATTACTTGAAGAGTGTCAAAGAAAGACAGAGGCCCCCAAAGGGAGGTTTGAGTCTTGGTTCACATAGTCCACCTAGTTAACTACACTTTTATCCACCCAGGCTGGTCCATTAATAATTCTCATATTATTGTTAACTGTAGGACCCTGTTTGCTCAACCATGTAGTTTCTTTTCTCACCCAAATTGAACCTGTTATTAACCCTAACCATACACTGTTCTCTCAATCTAATTTTACAGAAGAGCGGGGACAGAGTTGGTCTTAAAATACAGGAATATAGAGGATCTTCCACCTGCTGAGAACCTCAAAGGTCCTTGAAGAAATGATCCCTGGAGAAGATGTAGTCAACTATGAAGGACCTGAGAGAGCAAAAGTCTTCCATGGCAAACAACCTGCTCATGATGAAGGGATGTGTCTGAATCAGCCACTCTCTTCTTAATGTAGAGAAGATGGACCAAAGCAGGGATGTGTTGAGAGCTGCTCCTGCGTGCCAATGGGTGACATACCATTCTAACTTGTGAAAGTGTCACAGAAAGTAGGGGCAGCCTCCTTCTCATGGGAACCTTGGAAGCAACTGTTAGGACAAAGTTGTTGTCAAGGCAGTGACCTCATTCAGTTCCTAAAGAAAGTGACCTCACCTAACTTCTATGGTGATGTAACTCTCTGAACTTGGAATCCAGGAAGCCTGGCACCCAGAGCCAGTCCCAGTCCCAGTCCCAGTTGTCAAACTTATTTTGATTTACCAAGGACAGACTCAGTCTTTCTTGGGACCTACTGATGTAAGGATGGCCAAATGCAAGAAAAGCTATGAAGAGGGGGATTTCCTGAGAAAGCAGGCATTGGCTCACCACTGGATCCTAAAAACTTCACAGAGTTGGCCAAAAAGACCAGATTTGAGAAAGAACAGGCCATTTCCTGGAACATAGTATGGCCCACCAGTCAGAGGACTCTCCGGATAGTCACAGACCTACATGGGGGAAGGAGGTGCCTTTCTGATGTGGGTGTGAGTTTGTGGTTTTGTCTCATGTTCTGAGAATAGGTATGAAACAAGGTTTGTTTTTTTTTTGGAGTGAACGGTTTCTAGTAAGTCGTTTGACAACGCGAGTATTTCTATGTCAGTGTATCCCACTGTGCCCGTGGTTGTAGACATTAGAAGAGAGAATGCATCAATGAATATGTCCTGTCAGCTAGAAAGCTTCCCAGCATTCATCCTTCCCAATTTATTAATGGACTCCAGCTTGCCTTATTGATGGGCAACACTTACTATCTTTCTAAGATCCTGTTTTCTTCCTGAATTCTGGCCACTCTCCAGAATAGGCTCATGGTTTTGTGTTTAAGATATGTACAACCACGAAGCTCTTTGAAATGACCATGTACTAGATAGCTAAAGGGAATGGCGAGCATCTCAGAAAACTCAGATATCAGTGTTACCAGTAAAGTCTCAGTGGAGAAACCATGCTTGGGGCCTTTTGATTACCTAATCTTCTGTTGCCCTGAATGTCAGGAAGGTCTTTTCCTCAGGCCACCACTTTGTGAAGCCTGAAGAAAACAGTTTTCAAATGGAAATTAATGGGTATTACCTGTGGTTCTTTGCTTAATTGCTTTGGAGAGGATGTGTCTGAATCAGCCTATTTGCCCTGTGTGAGGCTGTGGCTTAGATTCTCACCTTCTGATGGATATAAAGAAAGATCCCATGTGTACATCCAAGACCAAAATGGCCACAGAGCAGTCCTTGTGGATGAAGTCTCTCGCCTTCCTCTGTAACTTTCCTGAACTCCATCAAGTCAGAATAGGGATCCTTTGGGTCAAATGAGATCTTCAAAGCCCTGCAGAGGCTAGCCCATGGTTGCTTGGGTTTTCTCAAGACTCCAATTTACATAAAGAATCCAAACCCCACAGTCAGTTGACCTCAAATTGAAGAAGTGGAGCAGTATTAATGGGAGGCCTATTTGATCTCTCCTGGTTCACAAGAAGGGTGTCCATGCCACCCTGAATTAGGCAATTTAGGTGCAAGAGAGCTTATTTTGGACACGGACTTGAGCTGTGCCCCTCATGGAAAACTCTAGCCACAGGTTATTATGTGTGTCTATATGGAAGAAGATGAGCGCCACGTTGGAGTGTTTTGGTTTAAATTGTGGTCATTTGGGTGGCGGTTAGAAGAGATGACATGGTCCACATGTGCTTGAACTCTGGTGTGATTTCCTTAGAGACTGAGTTCTGCAACTGAACTCAGAGAAGTATTGCCATGAATAGTGTTGAGATTTTAGGAAGCCAGGCATGAGTGTCGCCCTTGGAAACTGAGTTTTAGGCCCAGGGTGGCTTTCCACAGAGCACTGGGCCTCTCAGCCAGGATACCACATGATTTTATTCTGAAAGACTTGGCACCCATCGTTGAGAGTCAAAACTCATATGGACCTCACATTGTAGAGCTAAATGAGCTAAACATCATGTGATCTTTTCACCATTCATTGGGAAGCCTTACCTGTGAGTGTTCTCAAGAGCTTTCATTGAAATGAGCTTCCTAACCATTTAATGGTTCCTGAATGAATTGAAACTCACAGTGCCTCCAACTTCATCCTTGAAAAATGGCTAGATAAATGCCATGAAATTTTTGAAATTCCCATCACCAGGTGGCACTGGAGAACCTTTGGATGACCTGTTGCTGGTCATGAATATTTCAGTGTCTTGTTTTACTGGGTTTCATGTAAATGGTGTAGAACAGAGATGTCAGTAAGTTGGACTCTGTTGAGTAGTTGGCCTAGAGCAGTGTTGGGCAGGTATGTGATAAAACATCTGTGGTGGGGCCATGTGGATCTGCCATTGGCTTCCAAATGGCTTGTGACTGACATGGCACAGCCAGCAGAACCTTCTGTGTAAAGGCAACTTGTTATATGGAGCGATTTCAGGATATTGTTCAGAATCAGGTTGCTATGGTCAAGGGGTCAAGCTATGTGGGATAGAAGCCTGGTTCTTGTATCATCCTGCAGACCCTGACCCACCACACGTGACAGAACTCCCTCTTGCACTTTGTCGCAGTTGAACTCCTTGTATTTCGTGAAGCAAATACCAAACTCCCAGTGCAGCAGGAAGAAACACCACGGAATGGAGGATGACCATATGGCTTCACAGTCCACACTTGGAAACACTAAGCCCCAGTGGCCACAGTTTACCTACAAAGAGAGAATTCAGCACTGCTGCCTCGTGTTCATTGTAAAATAAGAAACTTTGTCCTCCTGGTCACATAGATGCAGAACCAGCTTTGAGGGTCTCACTACAAAGGAAGCTTAACTCGTGACAACAACCTATATTTCAGTGCCCAACCTCAGTGGCAGTTTCTCAAAAAGTTTTAGGCAAGCAGAGCTCCATGTTTGTGGAGTGTGTACCCTGTCCTTATTTTTTGAAACTCCTATTCCACCTCCAAGTTTGTGCACTCTTGAGCATTTTCCATTCCAAAAATGTAATCACAGATTTTGTAACTCTTCTCCTCTAATTGTGTCTTACTTGGGGCAAAGGTAATGTCAAGGCATGGTTCTGGATGAGACTGGGAAGATTTGTTGTAGCACATATTTGCATACACATTGGATTAATTTTCCTATTTTCCATTCGAAATTCTGAATCCCTGACACTAACCCATATTCTACTAGACTCTGACTACTAATCCTAATATGATGGAGAAAAATAACCCAAACAGTACATAAGTACATGCAGTTCAGAGTTCGACTTGCCATTTGCATGATAAAGCGTAGGTGTTATAAATTTAGTCAATTTTTAATTGAAATAGTTCTCCATGTGTTTTCAAAGTTAACAAATATGTGAATTACTGTCTCCCATTCTCTGGAGCCTATTCAGCACATGTATTTTTATATGCACAAATAGAATCCTGCGTGATATCACACGTACATTCTTGTGAGTTACATGACTTAGCAGATACAAAGTGTGAGAAGTGACCACTCCTCCTAAACCCTGTTGGAACTGAAAATTCAACCTATGGGTGAGCTTCCCAGTAGAACAACATTATACATAAACCCATGTTCAGTAAAATGAATGTTTTTGCATCTTTATGATATATATTTCATGATGAATTTCGATTGGCATATATATTGCTACTTATTAATGTCTCTGTTCGTGTGTGTGTGTGTGTGTGTGTGTGTGTGTGTGTATATATATATATATATATATATATATATATATATATATATATATTCTCCAGATTTTTAAAAATATGAAATATATGTGTCTTATATACAATCCCTAAATTCATTCATGTTCATCTATGTGGATTAATAATCAACTTTTCACAAGATTATTCTTAGAAATATTCATCCACCCGAAATACATATTTGTTTCCTTGTACTGAAAACTAACTTCAGTGAAAGGTGCATACAAATCCTAATATGTCTACATTAACTGACCCAGTTTAACATCAATGCATGTAGGTTACTATGGAACATGATGTGTATTTTGACGTTAATTTTTATTCCACACTGGTACATTACTATTCCTTCAGTTTATGTACATCATAGAATATATATTTTATTCACTAGTTAACAAATTTATAGGCATTTGTTTCACTTTCAATCACTTCCTGCTCCAGAACACATGAATTTCTCTACGTTTCTTCAGTGGTCTATTCATGAGACTTTTTTTCCAAATACATTTTTTTCGATTTCCATAATCAATTTTGAAACAAAACTCACAAACCCTTCATGATAAACCATAACCCTAAGATGATCATTAGATATATAACTGGTTGGAATGAATGATTGTATATCAATATAACATTTCTTATATATTTTCAGATATCTATTCAATCCATTATTTAAAGTGGATCCAGTTATATTATTTATTCACAGTATGGTCTATTCATGCATTATGTGTATATTCATTGAAACAGGGTACACATCTTCGTACGACCATACTAATTTATAAGTCTTCAAAATATTGCTCCAAGAAATGGTGGAAGAAATACTCATGTCACCTGATCTACATACACATTTTATCACAGAAATATTCTGGACACCAAAAGCAAAGGTCACACTTACAATTGTACCAAAGCCTAAATAGAAAGTGAGCATGGATTACTAAAAACATCCATGTCCAGGTTGCCTAATGCTCTCAAATATCAATCCTATTGGTGACTACATATTTGTTTCTTCCTAAGATTATCTATTCAACCTCAAACCTGTTGAAAATGTCTAACCCTATCACACAATTTATACTTTGCTTGATTTCCTAATGTCTCTATTGATATCTGCTTTCCTACATGATTTCCCCAGTTCATCATTGTGACTGACTCTTCACATGTACTGACATTTACATACACTCTCTACCCGAAACCCTATTGCTAAAGAACTTTTGGTCCAAATCCTATACTCACTCTTCTTTCTAAACCTACAGACTACCTTCCTAATCCTACCGACTATCGCTTTTTGACTGGATTTTCTTTTCAACATTCAATCATCCAAAGTACAAGGTCCGATGCCAGTGTATATTGATTTATTTGAGACATCTGTGCAGCACATAACTCAAAGCTAAGTATCCCACTCAAGTCCCCAGTGCCCTTCTGGACTTCAAATCTTACCTAGATTTCTGCTTTCATAGTTATATTTCACATATATACTCTTATAAATATCACAGGTTGCCAATGCCATTATTCATCCCGCAGAATGATTCGTAACCCAAATCAAACCTATTATTAACCTTAACTATACACTGTTCCTTCAATATAACGTACAGAAGAGCAGGGACAGAGTGGGTCTTACAATGTAGGAATGTAGATGATCTTCCACCTGCTGAGAACCTAAAAGATCCATGGAGAAATGATCCTTGGAGAATATGTAGGCAGCTATGTAGGACCAGAGAGAGCAATAGTCATCTTCCATGGCAAACAACCTGCTCAGGGTGAATTGATGTGTCTGAATCAGCCTCTGTCTTCTTAAGGTAGAGAAGATGGACCAATCCAGGCCTGTGTGGAGAGCTGTTCACGGGTGCCTATGGTTGATATACCATTCTAACTTCTGAATGTGTCACAGGATGTTGGGGCAGCCTCCATCTCATGGGAACCTTGGAAGCAACTGTGAGGACAAAGTGGTTACCGAGGCAGTGACCATATTCAGTTCCTGAAAGAAGTGACCTCACTTCACTTCCTTGGTGATGTAATTCTCTGAACTTGGGATCCAGGAAGCCAGGCACCCAGAGTCAGTCTCACTCCGAGTCCCAGTGGGCTAACTTGTTTGCTTTTCCCAAAGACATAGTCAGTCTTTCTTGGTACCTACTGATGTGAGGATGGCCAAATTCCAGCAGAGCTCTGAAGAGGGGCCTTTCCTGAGAAAGTAGGTAGTGGCGAACCACTGGCTCCTGACAACTTCACAGAATTGGCCAAGGAGACCAGAACTGAAACAGGACAGGACATTTTTGGGGAACATAATATGGCCCACCAGTCAGAAGACACTCTGGATAATCACAGACCTACTTGGGGGAAAGAATTGCCTTTGCCATTGTAGGTGTGAGTTTGTGTTTTTTTCTGATGTTCTGAGAATAGCTAGGAAAGGTGGTTTGTTTGGTTTGGAGTGGACTATTTCTAGTAAGTCGTTTGACATGGTGAGTGTTTCTATGTCTGTGTATTCCACTGTATCCGTTGTTGTAGACAATAGAAAAGACAATGCATCAATGGATGTGTTGTCTCTAGTTGAAAGCTTTCCCGCATTCTTACTGCCCAATTGATGAATGGGCTGCAGTTTGCCTTATGGATGGGCAACATCTACTATCTTCTTAAGTTCCTGTTTTCTTCGTGTTTTCCAGCCACTCTCCAGAATAGGCTCATGGTTTTGAGTCCCAGATATGTAACACCACAAGGCTCTGTGACATGGCCATGTACTGGATAGCTTAAGGGAATGGGAGCATCTCAGAAAAATCAGATATCAGTGTGACCAGTAAAGTCTCAGTGGAGAAACCCTTCTTTGGGCCATTTGCTTACTTCTGTTTCTATTACCCTGAATGTCAGGAAAGTCTTTGCCTCAGGCCACCCTGTTGTGTAGCCTTAAGAAGACTGTTTTCATATGGAAATGAATGGACATCACCTGTGGCTCTTTGCTTAATTGCTTTGGAATGGAATGTGTCTGATTCAGCCTCTTGTCCTTGAATGAGGTTGTGGCTTAGATTCTCAGCACCTGATGGATCTAAAGAAAGATCCCATGTGATTTCAAAACCAAAATGACAAAAAGAGAAGTCATTGTGGATGAATATTTTTGCCTTCTTGTTTTATGTTCCTGACCTCCATCAAGTGAGAATAGGGATCCTTAGGGTCAAATGAGTCTTTGAAATCCCTGCAGAGGCTAGCCCATATGTGCTTGGGTTTTCTCATGACTCCAAATCACATCAAGAATTTATAGGCTTCAGCCAGTAGGCCTCAAATTGGAGAAGCGGAACACTTTAACAGCAGCAATATTTGATCACTCCTGGTTCACAGGAATAGTGTTCAGGCCACCATGTTTTTAGACAAATGAGGGGCAAGTGAGCTTATTTTGGACACTACCTTGTGCTCATTGAAACCTCCAGCTAGAGGTTATGATGAGTGTCTACAAGGAAGAAGATTATGGCCCTGTGGGAGTGATTTCATTTTAATTTTGGTCATTTTTGTGGCAGTTGGAAGGGATGACTGGGTCCACCTGGGCTTGAACTCTGGTATGATTTACCCTTAGAGACTGAGTTCTGGAACTGACCTCAGAGAAGTATTGCCATGAATTGTGTTGGGATTTTAGGAGGCCACGCATGAGACTCACTCTTGGAAACTGAGATCTAGGCCCAGGGTGGCTTTCCACAGAGGCCTGGGAATCTCAGCCAGAATATCACATGATTTTATTCTGAAAGACTTGGTAGCCATAGTTGAGAGTCAAAACACACATGGACCTCACATTGTAGACGTCAATTGGCCTGGCTTCATGTGACCTGTTGGCAACTCTTTGAGAAGCCTTGACTTTAGAGTTCTCCAGAGCATTCATTGAAATGAGCTTTCTCAACACTTAACGCTTCCTGAATGAATTGAAACCCACAGTGCCTCTAACTTCATCCTTGAAAACTTGCTAGATAAATACCATAAAATTTTGGAAATTCCCATGACCAGGTGGCACTGCAGAAACGTTGGATGTCCTGTTGCTGATCATGTGTATACCAGAAAGTGCCTTGTTTGACTGGGTTTCATGAAAATGGTGTAGAATACGAGATGCCAGGAATTTGGAGCCTGCTGAGTAGTGGGCCTAGAGCAGTGGTGGGCAGGTGTGTGATGAAACATCATGGTGGGGCCATGTGGATCGGCTATCGGCTTACAAATGGCTTGTGACTGATATGGCGCAGCCCCCATTCCCTTGTATGTAAAGGCATCTTGTTATATGGAGAGGTTTCAGGGCAATGTTCATAATCAGGTTGCTATGGTTATTGGGACAAGCTATGTGGGATAGAAGCCTGGTTGGTACATTCTCCTGCAGATGCTAACCCACCCCACGTGACAGAACACCCTCCAGCACTGTATCCCAGATGAACTTCTTATATTGTGTGAAGCAAGTACCAAATTCCCAGTGTAGCAGCAAGAAACACCACGAAAATTGGAGGATGATCAAATGTCTTCACTGTCCCCACCGGGAGACACTTAGCCTCCAGTGGACACAGTTTACCTACAAAGAGAAAATTGAGCACTGCTGCCTCATGTTCATTGAAATATAAGAAATCATGTCTTCCAGGTCACATAGATGCAGACCCAGCTTTTATGGTCTCACGACAAAGGAAGCCAAAGCTCATGACAACAACATATATTTCAAGTGCCCAACCTCAGAAGCCGTATTCCAAGAAGTCTTAGGCCAGCAGAGCTCTTTGTTTGTGGAGTGTTTACCCTGTCCTTTACTTTTGGAAACGCCTCTACCACCTCCAAGGTTGTGAACTCCCGAGCATATTCCATTAAATATATGTATTCATAGATTTTCACACTTTTCTACTATAATTGTGTCTTACTTGGGTGAAGGTAATGTCAAGGCATTGTTCTGGATGTGAGTGGGAAGATTTTTGTGTAGCACATATTTACACACACACTGGATTCATTTTTCAATTTTTATTTTGAAATACTGAATCCCTGACACTAACCCATACCCTACTAGACTCTGAATTATGATCCTAATATGATGGTGAAAAATAACCCAAAAAGAATAGAAATACAAGCAGTTCAGAGGAGGCATGGTGTATAGTTGGAATTGCCTTTTGCATTATATTTTGTAGGAGTTATAAATCTAGTCAATTTTTTGTTGAAATAGTTCTACATGTGTTTTTAAAATTAACAAATATATGAATCCCTGTCTCCCTTTCTCTGTAGCCTATTCAGCACATGTATTTTTATATGCACATATAGAATCCTACCTGATATCACTCGTATACACTTGTGAGGTGGCTGAATTTGCAGATGCAAATTGAGAGAAGAGATCACTCCTCCTAAACGCTGTTGGAACTGAAAATTCAACCTATGGGTGAGCTTCCTAGTTGAATAACATTATTCATAATTTCATGTTCAGTAAAATTAATATTTTTCAATCTGTTGATTATATATATTTCATGATAAATTTCTATTGGCATATATATCACTACTTTTTTTATTGGTTGCTCAAAACATTACAAAGCTCTTGACATATCATATTTCATACATTAGATTCAAGTGGGTTATGAACTCCCATTTTTACTCCAAATACAGATTGCAGAATCACATCAGTTACACATCCATATTTTTACATAATGCCCTATTAGTTAATGTTGTATTCTGCTACCTTTCCTATACTCTACTATACCCCCTCCCTTCTCTTCCCATCTTTTCTCTCTACCATACCTACTCTAATTCATTTCTCTCGTTGTTTATTTTCCCACAACCTCTTATATGTAATTTTGTGTAACAATAAGGGTCTCTCTCCATTACCATGCAATTTCCCTCTTCTCTCCCTTTCCCTCCCACCTCATGTTTCTGCTTAATGTTAATCTTTTCTTCATGCTCTTCCTCCCTGCTCTGTTCTTAGTTGCTCTCATTATATCAAAGAAGATATTTGGTATTTGTTTTTTAGGGATTGGCTAGCTTCACTAAGCATAATCTTCTCTATTGCCATGCATTTCCCTGCAAATTCCATGATTTTGTCATATTTTAGTGCTGCGTAATCCTCCATAGTATACAAAGGTCACTTTTTTTTATCCATTCATCTATTAAAGGGCATCTGGGTTGGTTCCACAGTGTAGCAATTGTGAATTGTGCTGCTATGAAAATCGATGTGCCAGTATCACTGTAGTACGCTCTTTTAAGGTCTTCAGGGAATAGTCCAAGAAGGGCAATAGCTGGGTCAAATGGTGCTTCCATTCCAAGCTTTCACAGGAGTCTCCATACTCCTTTCCAAATTGGCTCCACCAGTTTCAGTCCCACGAGCAATGTACAAGAGTACCCTTTTCCTCACATCCTCGCCAGCACTTGTTGTTGTTTGACTTCATTATGGCTGGCAATCTCACTGGATTGAGATGGTATTTTAGGGTGGTTTTTATTTGCATTTCTCTTACTGCTAGAAATGGAGAGCATTTTTTCATGTACTTGTTAATTGATTCTATGTCCTCCTCTGAGAAGTTTCTGTTCAGGTCCTTGGCCCATTGGGTTATTGGTTATATTATTGTCTAATTTTCTGAGTTCTTTGTATACTTTGTATACTCTAGATATTAGGGCTCCATGTGAAGGGTGAGGACTAAAAATTTGTTCCCATGATGTAGGCTCCATATTTACCTCTCTTATTGTTTCTCTTTCTGAGAAAAAAAAATTCAGTTTAAGTAAGTCCCATTTCTTGATTCTTGTTATTAACTCTTGTTCTATGGGTGTCCTATTAAGGAATTTGGAGCCTGACCACACAATATGTAGATCTGAGCCAACTTTTTCTTCTATCAGACGCAGAGACTCTGATTTGAGTCTAGCTCCTTGATCCACTTTGAGTTAACTTTTGTGCAGGGGGAGAGGAGGGGATTCAGTTTCATTTTGTTGCATATGGATTTCCAGTTTACCCAACACCATTTGATGAAGATGCCATCCTTCCTCCATTGCAGGCCATTAGCTCTTTTATCAAATATAAGGTAGTTGTAGCTGTTTGGATTAGTCTCTGTGTCCTCCATTTTGTACCATTGGTCCACCCGCCTGTTTTGGTACCAGTACCATGCTGTTTTTATTATAATTGCTCTGTAATATAGTTTGAAATCTGGTATTGCTATACTGCCTGATTCACACTTCCTGCTTAGAATTGCTTTTGCTATTCTGGGTCTTTTATTTTTCCATTTGAATTTCATAATTGCTTTATCTATTTCTACAAAAAATTCCTTTGGGATTTTGATTGGCATTGCATTAAACCTGTAGAGAACTTTTGGTAATATAGCCATATTGATGATGTTAGTTCTTCCTATCCATGAACGGGGTATATTTTTCCATCTTCTAAGATCTTATTCTATTTCTCTTTTTAGGGTTCTGTAGTTTGCATTATATAAATCTTTCACCTCTTTTGTTAGGTTGATTCCCAAGTATTTAATTATTTTGAGGAAATTGGGAATGCAGTGTTTTGACTCATTTTTGTTACAGAAGTTTTGTCGCTAATATACAGAAATGCCTTTGATTTATGCATGTTGATTTTCTATCCTGCCACATTGCTGCATTCATTTATTAGTTCTAGTAGTTTTTTCTGTAGACCCTTTTGGGTCTTCTATGTATAGAATCATGTCATCTGCAAATAGTGATAAGTTAAGTTCTTCTTTTCCTATTTTTATGCCTTTAATGTCTTTCATCTCTCTAATTGCTCTGGCCAGTTTTTCGAGAACTATATTGAATAGAAGTGGTGATAGAGGACATCCCTGTCTTGTTCCAGATTTTAAAGGGAATGCCTTCAATTTTTCTCCATTCAGAATGATGCTTACCTGAGGCTTAATATAGATAGCTTTTACAATGTCGAGGTAAGTTCCTGTTATCCCTAGTTTTTAAAATGTTTTGAACATAAAGGAATGCTCTACTTTGTTGAATGTTTTTTCTGCGTCTATCGAGATGATCATATGGTTCTTATCTTTAAGTCCAATGATGTTGTGAATAACATTTATTAATTTCCATATATTGAACCAGCCTTGCATCCCAGGGATGAATCCTAGTTGATCATGGTGCACAATTTTTTTGATGTGCCTTTGTATCCAATTCGCCAGAATTTTAATGAGGATTTTTGCATCTAGGTTCATCAGAGATATTTGTCTGTAGTTTTCTTTCTTTGAGGTGTCTTTGTCTGGTTTCAGAATCAGGGTGATGTTGTCCTCATAGAACGAATTTGGCAGAGCTCCCAGTTTTTCTATTTCCTGAATAACTTGAAAAGTAATGGTATTAATTCTTCTTTAAAAGTTTTGTAAAACTCTGCTGTATACCCATCCGTTCCTGGGCTTTTCTTGGTTGGTAGTCTTTTGATTGCTTCTTCTACTTCATCCATTGATATTGGTCTGTTTAAATTGTGTGTTCCCTTATGACTCAGTGTGGGCAAATCATATGACTTAAGAAATTTATCGATGTCTTCACTATTTTTTATTTTATTGGAATACAGGTTTCCAAATAATTTCTAATTTTCTTCTGTATTTATGTTGCATCTGTTGTGATATTGCCTTTTTCATCCCGTATGTTAGTAATTTGAGTTCTCTCTCTTCTTCTCTTCATTAGCATGGCTAAGGGTCTGTCGATCTTATTTATCTTTTTGAAGAACCAACTTTTAGTTTTGTTAATTTTTTCAATAGTTTCTTTTGTTTCAGTTTCGCTCTGATTTTAATTATTTCTTGCCTTCTGCTACATTTGCTGTTGTTTTGCTCTTCCTTTTCTAGGGCTTTGAGATAAAGTGTGAGCTCATTTATTTGTTGTTTTTTTTTTCTTTTTTTTTTTTTGAGGAATGACCTCCAGGAGATGAATTTACCTCTTAAAACTTCTTTCATTTTGTCCCATAGAATCTGATATGTTGTGTCTGTATTTTCATTTATCTCTAAGAATTTTTTGATTTCCTCCTTTATGTCTTCTGTAACCCATTGATCATTTAGTAACATATTGTTCATTTTGCATGTAATGTATGATTTTTTCTTTTTTCTTTTATCATTGGTTTCCAGTTTCATTCCATTATGATCACAAAAAATTCATGGTATTATCTCCTCCCCTTTATATTTACTGAGGGTTGCCCTATGGCAAAACATATGGTCTATTTTTGAGAAGGATCCATGTGCTGCTGAGAAAAAAGTATATCCACTTGATGATGGTTGATATATTCTATATATGTCACTTAAGTCTAGGGTATTGATTGTGATATTGAGTTCTATAGTTCCTTTATTCAACTTTTGTTTGGAGGATCTGTCCAATGGTGAGAGAGGTGAGTTGAAGTCACCCATAATTATTGTATTGTGGTCTATTTGATTCTTGAACTTGAGGAGAATTTGTTTAATGAACGTCGCAGCACCATTATTTGCTGCGTGAATATTGATAATTGTTATGTCTTGTCAGTGAATGGTTTCTTTTAACAGTATATAATGTCCTTCCTTATCCCTTTTGATTAAATTAGTCTTGAGGTCGATTTTATTCTATAGGAGGATGGCCACCCCTGCTTGGTTACGAGGACTGTGTGCATGGTATAAATTTTCCCAATCTTTCACCTTCAGCTTGTGTATGTCTTTTCCATTCAGATGTGTCCCCTGGAGGCAACATATTGTTGGATTTGTTTTTTTTAATTCAAGTTACAAGCCTATGTCACTTTATTGGAGAGTTTAAGCCATTAACGTTTAGAGTTCCTATTAATATATGGTTTGTACTGCCACCCATGTTTGCTTATATCTTTTTTTTAAATTAGTTTGTTTCTCCATGATTAGCTTTTCCCGCCCTCTGTCATTACTGAGGCACTTCCCACTGATGGTTTACATTGTTGATTTTCATTTCTTCCTCGTGTAGTGTTTTGCTCAAGATGCTTTCCAATGCTGGTTTTCTGGCTGCAAATTCTTTTAGCTTTTGTTTATCATGAAATATTTTTATTTTGTTGTCTTACATTAAGCTTAATTTTGCTGGATACATAATTCTTGGTTGGCATCCATTGTCTTTCAGTGTTTGAAGTACGTTGTTCCAGGATCTTCTCACTTCCAGCATCTGTGATAAAAAAAAAAACATTGTTAACCTTTTTGTTTTACCCCTGATTGTAATCTGCCTCTTTTCTCTGGTAGGTTTTAATATTTTCTCTTTGTTTTGTATATTGGATATCTTCATAACAATGTGTCTTGGCATTGGTCTACTGTGATTTTGTGTGCTCAGTGTCCTGTAAGCATCTACAATTTGTTTATCTGTTTCCATTTTTATTTTTGGAAAGTTTTCTCTAATTATTTCATTCAGCAGGTTACTCATTCGCTTGGTTTGAATCTCTGTACCTTCCTCTTTCGGGATGACTCATAAGTTTGTTTTTTTAATGTTATACCATATCTCTTGGATGTTTTCTCATAATTTTTTACAGCATTTCTTTCTTGGATAGAGTTTTTTCAAGATGATATATTTTGTCTTCATTATCTGACATTCTGTCTTCTACTTGCTCCACTCTGTTAGTGATACTCTCAATTGAGTTTTTAATTTGGTTTATCATTTCCTTCATTTCTAGAATTATTGTTTGATTTTTCTAATAATCTCTATCTCCTGATAAAGATGCTTAATTTCTTATTTTATCTGTTTATGTAATTCATTTTCAATGCGTTCTTTCACTGTTTGTTTTTGTTGTCTCGTATCCTCTTTAATGTTCCATTACATCTGTCTAAGGTATTCCTTGAGTTCTTTATATGACCATTTTTCTGATGACTCCAGATGCTCTTGAATATTTAGGCTGTCCTACATTGTTTGTACTTTTTTTCTTCCTTGCTTTTTTATGCTGCTCATGTTACTTCTTGTTCTGTTTGACTACTGAGTTACTGCTTACTCTTATAAATTTATTTGATGCTTGGAAGGAAAGATATTAGAAGGGAAGGGAAGAAGTCACTAAAGAGAATGAGAGTAGCCAGGTAGAATTCAAGGAAGGGGGTATAATAAAATTGAAAAGAAATGAAAAGACAAAAGAAAAAAATAGAAAATAAAGAAAGAAAATTTTAAGTAATAATGATAATTAAAAAATGAAAATTAAAATTTAAAATAATAATAATAATAATGAAATAAAAAAATAAAAAAATAAAAAACATTAAAAAAGTTAAAGAACAACAACAAAAAAAAATGAAAGAAAAAGAAAAACATACAAATAATATAATAATAATAATACATGCAGTACTAGAGTTCAATTAACTTCTCTTCCAGTAGTTGGAGCTGTGTGCACTGGGCCAAGCTTCTCCTCTAAATAAGTGGGAACAAATCACTGTGCAGCAGCTCTTCCTCCCAGACTGGGCGGGTCTCCAATCCTGAGTGCCTAGGGCCTTCTCTTGTGCTTCCTCAAGCCAGGCCTCGCTCACCTTTGACGCTCACCACAATACTGGTTACACGCCAGGCCTCTGCTCCTGGTAGCCCTGTTTTAATGAACGCCTGGGCACACTCTCCCTGTTTGCCTCCCTCAGACCCTAAGTTTGTAGAGCTTTGTCCTGAGAACCGCCAGCGAATTTTCTTGTCTTCCGGGAGCCATGCCCCTGGTAGGTGGTGTAAGAGACCTCAATTGTCAGCACTGGTGGGAGTGGTAGCCGGGAATTCCACGCCGCAAGTCCCGAGCCAATCCTGTTTCCCTAGGTCTGGCTATCGTGCTCCTGGGAGAGCTGGGAGGGGCCCTTGAGGTTTCCCCGTGGTGTTGAGAGAGATGGCAATGGGATTACACACTTGTCGCGTTGGTTTCAATGAAGTTATCTCCTCCGCCTGTAATGTCAGTTCTATGCCACGGTGGTATCACATTAAAATGGTGACCGTTCGTTCCCTTTGCTGGGTGACCAATGCAATGGGTGGGTCCTGACTATCTCTCCCAAGCCCCATTTCAATCCTGTGGCCACTGCCTATGAACGCTCAGTTGTCTTTTAACTCCGTCAATTCAGAAAGCCCAACCAGTTATTTCAGCGGGAATGTTAGTGCTGAGTCACAAAAACCAGACGAATCTAAGCTTGAATGCAGCCAATCCGGGCTCTGTGTGTGTTCTGAGGGGCCCAGACTGTTCGCCCCAGATTCACAACAGGTCAACATTGCCTAGTGATTCTGAGCAAACAGCATTTAGACAGTTTACGACTTCCTATGCCCGTGCAGCTGAAGAGATCAGAGACTTGATTTCTCCATGCCTGCCTTAATAATGTATCTCCTGTATTGCTACTTTTTAATATCTGTGCATGTGCGTGTTTGTATATATATATATATATTTATATATATACACACTCTTCAGATTTTTCAAAATATGAAATATATGTGTCTTATTATACACTCCCTAAATTCATTCATATTCATATCTGTGGATTTATAATCAACTTTCCACAAGATTATTCTCATGATAATCATCCACCTGCAATACATATTGTTTCCTAGTACTGAAAACTAAATTCAGTGAATGGTGCATACAAACCTTATTATTTCTACATTTACTTAGCCAGTTTAAAATCAATGCAAGTAGATTCCTAGGGGACATGATGTGTATTTTGACTTTCATTTTTATTCAACACTTGTACGTTACTATGTCTTCAGTTTATCCACATCATAGGATATATATTTCAGTCACAAATTAGAAAATTTATAGGCATTTGTTTCACGATCAATCACTTCCTGATTCAGAACACATGCATTCCTCCATGTTTCTTGACTGGTCTTTTCATGAGACTTCTTTCCAAACACATTACTTTCGTTTAACATCATCACTTATAAAGCAAAACTCAAACACCATTCATCATAAATCATAATCCTAATATTACCATTAGATATATAACTGGTTGGAATGAATGATTGTATATCAATATAAGATTTCTTATATATTTTCACATGTCAATTCAATCCATTATTTAAAGTGGAATCAGTTATGTTATTTATTCATAGTATGTTCTATTCATGCATTATCTCTATATTCATAGACAGAGGTTACACCTCTTTGTGCCCCTAATACTAATGTATGCGTCTTCAAATTATTGCTCCCAGAAATGGTGAAAGAAATACTCATGTCACCTGATCTACATATACATTTTATCACAGTAATATTCTGAACAACAAAAAAATAAAATATCACACTTATGATTGTACCAAAGCCTAAAAGGAAAGTGAATGTTGATAACTAATAACATCCATGTCCAGGTTGCCTAATGCTCTCAAATGTCATTCCCATTCATGACGACATATTTGTTTTTTCCTATGATTATATATTCAAACTCAAGCCTGTTGAAAATGTCTAATCCTATCCCTCACTTTATACTTTGCCTGATTTAGTAATGTCTCTATTGACACCTGCTTTCCTACATATTTTCCCCAGTTCATCATTTTGGCTTACTCTTCACATGTGCTGACATTTACATTCACTCTCTAAACGAAACCCTATTGCTAAAGAAGCTTTTTTTTCCAAATCATATACTCACTCTTCTTCCTAAACCTACTGACTATCTTCCTAATTCTACCAACTATCCCTTTTTGACTGGATGTTCTCTTCTACATTCAATCATCCAAGGTACAAGGTCCAATTCCATTGTATTTCGATTTAACTGAGACAATTGTACAGAACATTATTCAACACTAAGTATCCAAACCAAGGGCCCAATGCCCTTCTGGGCTTCAAATCTTTCTTAGATTCCCGTTTTTATACATATATTTCACCTATATATTCTTATAAATATCACAGGTTCCCAATCCCATTATTCATCCTGCAGAATGATTCCTAACCCAAATCGAAAATATTATTAACCCTAACCATACACTAACTTTGCAGGAGAGCAGGAACAGCGTGGGTATTAAACTACAGGAATCTAGGGGATCTTCACCTGCTGAGAAACTCAAATGTTCATGCAGAAATAATCCCTGGTGAAGATGAAGGCAGCTATGAAGTACCTCAGAAAGCAAAAGTCAACTTCCATGGCAATCATCCTGGTCAGGATGAAGGGTTGTTTCTGAATCATTCTCTCTCTTCTTAATGTATAGAACATGGACCAAACCAGTCCTGTGTGGAAGCTGTTCCCGGGTGCTTATGGTTGATATAACATTCTAACTAGAGAAAGTGCCACATGAAAATTGGGGCAGAATCCACCTCATGGTACTTTTGGAAGCAACAAAGTGGTTGCCAAGGCAGTGACATCATTCAGATCCTGAAGAAAGTGATCTCACCTCACTTCCTTGGTGAGGGAACTCTCTGAACTTGGGATCCAGGAAGCCAGGCACCCAGAGACAGTTCCTGTTCTAGTCCCAGTGGTCTCACATGTTTGGAATTACCAAGGACAGAGTCAGTCTTTCTTGGTACCTACAGATGTGAGGATGGCCAAATGCCAGGAAACCTCTGAAGAGGGGCTTTCCCTGAGAAAGCAGGTAGTGGATCATTTTCTGAGAATAGGTAGGAAAGGCGGTTTGTTTGGTATGGTGTGGAATATTTCTATTAAGTCCTTTGACAAGGTGAGTGTTTCTATGTGTGTGTATCCCACTGAGTCCATTGTTGTAGACACTAGAAAAGACAATGCATCAATGGATGTGTCCTGTCTAGTAGAAAGCTTCCCAGCATTCATCCTGCCCAATTCATGAGAGGACTCTGGCTTGCCTTATGGATGGGAAACACCTACAAGCTTCCTAATTTCCTGTTTTCTCTCTCAATTCAGCCCACTCTCCAGAATAGTATCATGGTTTTGTGTCCAAGATTTGTACCACCTCCAAGATCTGTGACATGGCTATGTACTGGATAGCTGAAGGAAATGGCTAGCATCTCAGAAATCTCAGATATTTGTTGACCAGGAAAGTCTCAGTGGAGAAACCCTGCTTTGGTCCTTTTGCTTAACTATTGTTCTGTTGAATGTCAGGAAGTTTTTTGCCTCAAGCCACCACTTTGTGAACCCTGAAGAAAAGAGTTTTCAAATGGAAATGAATGGGCATCACCTGTGGCTCTTTGCTTAATTGCTTAGGATTGGGATATGTCTGAATCAGCCTGTTGGCCCTGTGTGAGGCTGTGGCTTAGATTCTCATCACCTGATGGATCTAAAGATAGATCCCATGCGTGCATCCAAAACCAAAATGGCAAAAAGATCAGATATTGTTGATGAACTCTCTTGCCTTCCTCTGGTAGGTTCCAGATATCCATCAAGTGAGAATAGGGATTCTTTGGGTCAAATGAGTTCTTCAAAGCCCTGCAGAGGCTAGGCCATAGGTGCTTGATTATCATGACTCCAATTCACTTAAAGAATCTAAACCCCAAAGCTAGAAGGCCTCAAGTTGGAGAAGCCAAGCAATATTAAAGGTAGGCCTATTTGATCACTCCTGGTTCACAGGAAGAGAGTCCAGGCCACCCTTACTTTAGGCAAATGTGGTGCAATGAGCTTATTTTGGACACTGTCGTGGGCTGCGTCCCTTATGGAAACCTCCAGCCAGAGGATATAATGAGTGTCTATATGGAAGAAGATGAGGGCCATGTGAGAGTGTTTTGGTTTTAATTCTGGACATTTGTCTGGCGGTTGGAAGAGATCACTGGGTCCACCTAGGCTTGCACTCTGGTGTGATTCCCCTTAGAGACTGAGTTCTTTTACTGATCTCAGAGAATTATTGCCAGGAATTGTGTTGGAATTTTAGATGGCCATGCATGAGAGTTGCCCTTGGAAAGTGACATCTAGGCCCTAGTTGACTTTCCACAGAGCACAGGGAATCTCAGCCAGGATAACACATGATATTATTCTTAAAGACTTGGCAGCCATATTTGAGAGTCAAAACACACATGGACCATACATTGTAGACCTCAATGGGCCTGGCTTAATCTGACTTTTGGCCACTTTTGGAAGCCTTGTCTGTAAGAATTCTCCAGAGTTTTCATTTAATGGTTTCTGAGTGAATTGAAATCCACAGTGCCTCCAACTTCATCCTTGAAAATTGGCTATATCAATATCATGAAATTTTTGAAATTCCCATGACCGGGTAGCACTGGAGAACATTTGGATGTCCTCTTGCTGATCATGAGTATACAGGACAGTGCCTTGATTGACTGGGTTTTATGAAAATGGTGTAGAACAGAGATTCCAGTAAGTTGGATCTTGCTGAGTAGTTGTTCTAGAGCAGTGGTTGGCAGGTGTGTGATAAAACATCTGTGGTGGGGGCATGTGGATCTGCCATTGGCTTCCAAATGGATTGTGACTGACATTTTGCCGTCAGTAGAACCTTATATGTAAAAGCATATTGTTATATGGAGAGGTTTCAGGGCAATGTTCAGAATCAGGATGCTATGGTCAATAGGGCAAGTTATGTGGGATAGAAGCCTGGTTGGTGCATTCTCCTGCAGAACTCGACACACCACACTTGACAGAACTCACTTCAGCACTGTGTCCCAGGTGAACCCTTGTATTTAATGAAGCAAATACCAAACTCCCAGTGCAGCAGCAAGAAACACCACGAAAGTGGAGGATGACCAAATGAATTTACAGTCCACACGGGGAGAAACCTAGAATCCAGTGGCCACAGTATACCTACAAATAGAAAATTCAGCACTGCTGCCTCATGTTTATTGGAAAATAAGAAACCATGTCATCCAGGTCACATAGATGCAGAACCAGATTTGATGGTCTCACTACATATGAAGCTAATGCTTCTGACAACAGCATATATTTCATTGCCCAACCTCACAGGCAGTTTCTTCAGATGTTAGGCTGGCAGAACTTCATGTTTTTGGAGTGATTACCCTGTCCCTTACTTTTGGAAACTCCTCTACCAACTCCAAATTTGTGAACTTCTGAGCATTTTCCATTCCACATATGTATTCACAGATTTTCTAAATGTTCTCCTCTAATTGTGTCTTATGTAGGGCGAAGGTAATGTCATGGCATTATTCTGAATGAGAGTGGGAAGATTTTTGTGTAGCACATATTTGCATACACATTGGATACATTTTCCAATTTTCCATTCGAAATACTGAATCCCTGACACTAACACATACCCTACTAGACTTTGACTTCTTATCCTAATTTGATGGAGAATAACAACCCAAACAGAATACAAATACAAGAGGTTCACAGGAGGCATGGTGTATAATTGGACTTGCCTTTCGTATGATAAATTGTAGGTGTTATAAATCTAGCGAATTTTAATTGAAATAGTTCTCCATGTGTTTTCAAAGTTAACAAATATGTGAATAACTGTCTCCCTTTCTCTGTAGCCTATTCATCACATGTATTTTTATAAGCACATACAGAATTCTACCTGGTATCAGTCGTACATTTGGTGAGGTGGCTGGCTTGGCAGATACAAATTGTGAGAAGTGATCACTCCTACTTAACGCTGTTGGAACTGAAAATTCAACATATGGGTGAGCTTTTTAGTTAAACAACATGAATCCATGTACATTAAAATGAATATTTTTGGATCTGTGGATGATATATATTTCATGGTGAATTTCAATTCACATACATAATGCTACTTTTTAATGTCTGTGTGTGTGTGTGTGTCTGTGTGTGTGTGTATATATATATATATATATATATATATATATATATATATATATATATTCACTCTCCAGATATTTCAAAATATTTAGTATATTTTTCTTTTTATACCCTCCCTAAATTCATTCATATTCATGTATGTGGATTTATAATCAACTTTTCACAAGATTATTCTCAGAAATATTCCTCCACCTGAAATACATATTTTTTTCCTTGTACTGAAAACTAACTTTGGGGGATCACATGATGGCAGCGAATGGAGTGCATTACCCCCATGTACCGCGTCACTGTGCGGGAGAATGACGAGTTAGAACGGCTAAAACCTATCTTGTTAGGAATTTCCAGCAAATTTGGGGTGCTCCAAAACCTAGTGGACATATATCCATCTCACGAGGATCAGCTACGGGGGCTCAAATGCGAGTGATTTTTCCGCACGGAGGGTCATGCTGCTTATTCAGCAAATTGCCCTGCAGCTAGAGTGTGTGGCGCGCACTGGGAAAAGACGAGATAGCATCGCAAATATAGAGTGGTGCGGATTCTATGGGCTCCTGCCCGCTATGCAATTACTGTGCTCAGTGCTGAATTCTGGGATTGAGACGGGGATGGATGTGGTCCAATTCCGTTCTCCATACCGGTCAGACCACAGAGGAAGCCAGCATCCACCATCTTGAAGAGCTGACGTCACCATCCCTGTTTTCGACTGATAGCAGCTCATTCAGCTATAGAACAGGTAATTTCAGGATTCCATTCACCTTTGCTTCGCAGACAAATTACTCAGGCTCAGTGCTAAAGAACCCGCAGAAACTGCGTCTTGGAGCCTGCTCCTATTAGAACATACACTGAGCACAGAGCGGCCAAATTTGGCCTCCCTGAACTGATCTGGCCCAGGGCTCAAGAACCCGTGGAAACTGCTTCCCGGTGTGGGTCTTGCTGAATAATGTGGAGGTAAATATCAACCGAGCCTTCATAGGCTGTGGCAACAGGATTGAGACGAGGCTTGTGAGAGCAAGTCAGGACTCACCCATTGCTTTGGTCACCCAGCAAAGGGAACGAAATGCTGCCTTTTGCATGGGATACCAACATGGCAGAGATCTGATGTCATCAGAAAGCAGCGGAGGAGATAACTTCATTAATACCAGCGGTGACAGAAACAGTTGGTCTGCTGGTAAAGAAAGTGAGTCAGAAACACCCGAGTCTCTCTCACTTTGTCATCAAGCCAGAGGGGCAGAGCAGAGCCGCTGCCCATGCCTGGAACAGGCCCAGCGACACACCTGCATGATACTCACTTCACCCCAATTGGAATAGAGGCAGAGCAGAGCCGCCACAGGTGCCCAGAACAGGCCTAGCGACCAGCAGGCATGGTAGTCACGTCACCTCAATTGGAGTAATTGCAGAGCAGAGCCTTCTCCAGCACCTAGTACAATCCAAGTGGCCCACCGGCATGGTAGTCACATAACCCCAATAGGAGTAGGGGCAGAGCAGAGTCTTTGCCCATGGTGCCCGGAACAGGCCCAGCAACCTGCCGGCTTCGTAGTCACGACACCCCAATTGGAGTGGCGGCAGAGCAGAGCCACCACCCGCGCCCTCAAGGTAGACAAATCTGCACCCGACCAGCAGAAGAGGCCCAGCGGCCTGCCAGCGCGGCAGACACTTCACCCCATTTGGACTAGGGGCAGAGCAGATCCATCGCCCATGCCCGTAAGGTAGGCAGACCTGCGACCGACGGCAGAACAGGCCCACCCACCCGCCGGCGTGGTAGTCACGTCACCCCAATTGGAGTAGGGGCAGAGCAGAGCCGCCGCCCACGCCTCTAAGGTAGGCAGACCTGAGACCGACTGGCAGAACACCCCAGGGGTCCATGGGTGTGGTACACACGTCACACCAATTAGAGGAGGGGCTTAGCAGAGCCGCTTCCCGCGCCTGCAGGGTAGGCAGACCTGCGACCGATCAGGAGAACAGGCCCAGCGGCCCATCAGCATGGTAGATAGATCACCCCAATTGGAAGAGAACAACAGCCACCCCCCGCCCCTGCAAGGAAGACTTTTCAAATATACAAGAGCAATATAAATATATAGGGGGAAAATTTCAAAATCACAACAGTTTCACCAAGCAGAAAGAAATGCGAGCCGTATGAAAAGACAAAGAAAAAAGGACCACAAGCAATGCAGGTCAACACAACTTTAGAAGAGGTAATAGCTGCAGCAGATGGAATGTCAGATACAAAACTCAGGATATACATGCTTCAGATAATCTGGAGTCTCAAGGAAGACATTAGACAGCAAAATCAGACAATGAAAAATCACTTCGACAATGAATTACACAAACAAATCCAAGAAGCAAAAGATCAATTATACAGGGAGATAGAAGTTGTAAAAAATGACAAACAGAAATCCTAGAAATGCAGGAAGCAATAAAACAACTTAAAAACTCAATTGAGAACACTACCATCAGAGTAGAACACTTAGAAGATAGAACATCAGACAATAAAGACAAAGTATTTCAACTTGAAAAGAACATAGACAGCTCAGCAAGACTGTTAAGAAACCATGAACAGAACATCCGAGAAATATGGGATAACATAAAGAGACCAAACTTAAGAGTCATTGGGATACAGGAAGGTATAGAGGTCCAAACCAAAAGAATGAGCAATGTATTTAATGAAATAATACGAGAAAACTTCCCAGACTTGAAGAATGAGACAGACTCCCAAGTCCTAGAAGCCAACAGGACGCCGAATGTGCAAAATCATAAGAGATCCACACCTAGACGCATTATAATGAAGATACCCAACGTACAGAATAAAGAGAGAATTTTAAAAGCTACAATTGAAAGGAAGCAGATTACATTTAGGGGTAAAGCAATCAGGATAACAGCTGATATTTCAACACAGACTCTGAAAGCTAGAAGATCCTTGAAATATATGTTTTTGTCAGGAGCTTTAGCTTCATTTCTAGTGAAAGCATCAAAGCTGTGTCTGCATCTATGTAACCTGGAGAACATGGTTTCTTATTTTCCAAAAGACATGAGGCGGCAGTGCTGAATTCACTCTTTGTAGGTAAACTGTGGCCACTGAAGGCTAAGTGTCTCCCCGTGTGGACTGTGAAGCCATTTGGTCATCCTCCACTTTTCATGGTGTTTCTTGCTGCTGCACTGGGAGTTTGGTATTTGTTTCACTAAATAAAATGAGTTCAACTGAGACCCAGTGCTGGAGGGAGTTCTGTCATGTATGGTGGGTCAGGGTCTGCAGGAGAATTCACCAACCAGGATTCTATCCCACATAGATTGCCCCCTTGATCATAGCAACCTGATTCTGAACATTGCCCTGAAAATCTCCATATAAAAAGATGCCTTTACATGGAGAGGTTTCAGACATATAAGGTTCTGCTGAATGCACCATGTCAGTCTCAAGCCCTTTGGAAGTAATGGCAGATCCACATGGCCCCACAAGAGATGTTTTATCACACACCTGCACACCACCTGCACACACACCACTATTCAGTAGGCTACAAGTTACTGGCATTTCTGTTCTACACCATTTTCATGAAACCCAGACAATCAAGGCACTATCTGGTACACTCATGATGAGCAAAAGGACATCAAAGGTTCTCCAGTGCCACCTGGTCATTGGAATGGCAAAAATTTCATGGTATTTATGTAGCCACTTTTCAAGGATGAAGTTGGAATCACTGTGGGTTTCAATTCATTCAGGAACCATTAAATGGTGAGGAAGCTCATTTCAATAAAAGATCTGGAGAACTCTCACAGGCAATTTTTCCCAAGGAGTGAGCTAGATCTCAGTTTAGAAGGGCGAATCTCATTAGTGGCCTATTCCACTGCCACACAAATGACCGCAATTGAAACCAAAACACTCCCACATGACCCTCATCTTCTGCCATAGAGACACTCATCATAAGCTCTTGCTGCAGGTTTTCAGGAGGGATGCAGCCCAAGACAGTGTCCAAAATAAGCTCACTTACCCCTCAATTGCCTAAAGTCAGGGTGGCCTGGACACCCTTCCTGTGAACCAGGAGTGATCAAATAGGCCTGCCCTTAATACTGCTCTGCTTCTCCATTTTGACTGTTACTGATTGTTGAGTATAAATTCTTTGTGTGAATTGGAGTCATGAGAAAATCCAAGCACCTATGCATTAGCCTCTTCAGGGCTTTGAAAAACTCATTTGACCCAAATGATATCTATTCTCACTTGATAGAGGTCAGGACTTACAGAGGAAGGCAAGAGACTTCATCCACATTGACTGCTCTTATGGCCATTTTGGTTTTGGATTCAGAGATGGGATCTTTCTGTAGATCCGTCAGGTGCCGAGAATCTAAGCCCCAGCCTCACATAGGGCCAAGGGGCTGATTCAGACACATCCCTTTTGAAGCAATTAAGCAAACAGCCACAGGTGATGCCCATTCATTTTCATTTGAAAACTGTTTTCTTCAGGCTTTACAAAGGGGTTGCCTGAGGCAAAGAAATTCCTGACATTCAGGGCAACAGAACAATAGGTTAGCAAAAGGCCCAAAGCAGGGTTTCTCCACTGAGACTTTACTGGTCACACTGATATCTGAGTTTTCTGAGATGCTCCCATTGCCTTCAGCTATCCAGTACATGGCCATGTAACAAAGCTTGGAGGCGGTACATATCTTGGACACCAAACCATGAGACTATTCTGGAGAGTGGCCAGAATTCAGGAAGAAAACTGGAGCTTAGGAAGATAGTAGGTGTTGTCCATTCATAAGGCAAGCTGCAGTCCATTCATCAATTGCACAGGATGAATGCTGGGTAGCTTTCTACTAGACAGGGCACTTCCATTGATGCATTCTCTTTTCAAATGTCAACAACCACGGACACAGTGGGATACACTTTTAGAAACCCTCGCCATGTCAAACGACTTTCTAGAAACAATCCACTCAAAAACAAACAATCCACCATCCCTACCTATTCTCAGAACATGAGACAAAACCACAAACTCACACCCAAACCCACAAAGCACCTCCTTCCCAGAAGTAGGTCTTTGATTATCCGGAGTTTCCTCTTACTGGTGAGCCATACCATGTTCCCCCGAAATGGCCTGTACTTTCTCAGATTTGGTGTCTTTGCCAGAACAACTACCTGCTTTCTCAGGAAACACCTGTCTTCATAGCTTTCCTGGCATTTGGCCATCCTCACATCAGTTGGTACCAATAAAGACTGACTCTGTCCTTGGTAAATCCAATCAAGTGTGCCAACTGGGACTGGCACTGGCTCTGGGGGCCTAGCTTCCTGGTTCCAAAGTTAAGAGAGTTCCACTACAAAGGAAGTGAGGTGAGGTCACTTTTTTCAGGAACTGAATGAGGTCACTGCCTTGGCAACTACTTTGCCCTAACAGGTGCTTCCAAGGGTCCCATGTGATGGATGCTGCCCCAATTCCTGTGACATTTTTACAAGTTAGAATAGTATATCAACCATAGTCACCCAGGAACAGCTCTCCACACAGGCTTGGTTTGGTTCATCTTCTCTACATTAAGAAGAGAGAGGCTGATTCAGACACAACCCTTCATCCTGACCAGGCTGTTTGCCATGGAATATGACCTTTGCTCTCTCAGGTCCTTCATACCACCCTACATGTTTTCCAGGGATAATTTCTGCATGGACCATTGAGGTTCTAAGTAGGTGGAAGATCCCCTCCATCCCTGCATTGTAAGACCAACTCTGTTCCAGCTCTTCTGTAATGTTATATTGAGGGAACAGTGTATGGTTATGCTTAATAACCAGTTCGATTTGGGTTAGGAATCATTCTACGGGATGTATAATGGTATTGGGTAACTGCAATACTTACAAGAATATATAGGTGAAATATAAGTATGAAAACAGAAATCCAGGTAAGATTTGAAGTCCAGAAAGTCATTGGGTCCTTGAGTGGATTACTTAGCTTGAATTACGTTCTGCACAGGTATCTCAGATAAATTGATATACAATGGCATAGGAACTTGTACCTTGGATGATTGAATGTAGAAGAGAACATCCCCTCAAACAGAGATAGTCAGTAGGATCAGGAAGATAGTCGGTAAGTATCGGAAGAACAATGAGTATAGGATTTGGACCAAAAGTTATTTAGCAATAGGGTTTTGGTTAGAGAGTGAATTTCAATAACAGCACATGTGAAGGGTCTCTAACAATGATGAAGTGGGGAAAATATGTAGGAATGCAGATATCAATAGAGACATTAGGAAATCAGGCAAAGTATAAAGTGAGTGATAGGATTAGATATTTTCAACAGGGTTGAGGTTGAACATATAATCTTAGGAAGAAACAAATATGTAGTCACCAATCGGATTGACATTTGAGAGCATAAGGCACCCTGGACATGGATGTTTTTAGTAATCCATGTTCACTTTCTATTTAGGATTTGGTAGAATCATAAGTGTGACCTTTGAATTTTGTGTCTAGAATATTACTGTGATGAAATGTATATGTAGATCAGGTTACATGAGTATTTCTTCCACCATTTCTGGAAGCAATATTTTGAAGATGTATAAATTTGTATTGGGGCTACAAAAAGGTGCACCCTGTGTCTATGAATACAGAGGAAATGCATGAATAGACCATACTGTGAATAAATAATAAAACTGGTTTCAACTTGAAATAATAGATTGAAATAAATTTGAAAACAAATAAGAAATCTTATATTAATATACAATCATTCATTCCAACCCATTATACATCTAATGGAAATATGAGGATTTTGGTTTAACATGAAAAGTGTGTGACTTTGCTTCAAATTGATTATGAAAATTGAAAATAATTTGTTTGGAAAGAAGTCTCATGAAAAGACGAGTCAAGAAACCTGGAGGAATACATGTGTTCTGAAGCAGGAAGCGATTGAAAGTGAAACAAATGCCTATAAATTTGCGAAATTGTTGATGAAATATATGTCCTATGATGTCCATAAACTTAAGAAAGAGTAATGTACCAGTGTGGAATAAAAACGAACGTCAAAATACACATCACGTCCAATAGAATTCTACATGCATTGATGTTAAATTGGTTCAGTTACTGTAGAAATATTAGGATTTGAAGGCACCAATCACTGTAGTTAGTTTTCAGTACTAGGAAACAAATATGTACTTCAGGTGGATGAATATTTCTGAGAATAATCTTGTGAAAATTTTATTATAAATCCACATACATGAACATGAATGAATTTTGGGACTCTAAATAAGACACAAGTATTTCATATTTTGAAAAATATGGAGAATATATATATATATATATATATATATATATATATATATATACACACACACACACACACACACACACACACACACAAAACACACACACAGACTTTAAAATGTAGTAATATATGCCAATCGAAATTCATCATGAAATATATATCATCCACAAATGCAAAAATATATATTTTACAGAATATGGATTTATGTATAATTTTGTTCAACTAGGAAGCTCACCCATAGGTTGAATATTCAGTTCCAAAGCGTTTAGGAGGAGTGATCTCTTCTCACAATTTGTATTTGCTGAGGAAGCCACCTCACAAAAATGTAGGTGTGATACCAGGTAGCTTTCGGTATGTGCATATAAAAATACATATGTTGAATAGGCTACAGAGAAAGGGAGTCAGTAATACACATATTTTGAACTTTAAAAAAACATGGAGAACTATTTAATTAAAATTTGACTAGATTTATAACACATAAACTTTATCATGTAAAAGGCAAGTCCAAATATACATCATGCCTCCTTTGAACTGCTTGTATTTATATTCTGTTTGTGTTATTTTTCTCCATCATATTAGGATTAGTAGCCAGAGTCAAGTAGGGTATGGGATAGTGTCAGGGATTCTGTATTTTGAATGGAAAATTGGAAATTGTATCCAATGTGTGTGCAAATATGTGCAACCCAAAACTTCCCACTCTGATCCAGAACAATGCCTTGACATTACCTTTGCTCCAAGTAAGACACAATTAGAGGAGACGAGTTAGAAAATTTGTGAATACATGTCTGGAATGGAAAATGCTCAGGAGTTCACAAACTTCGAGATGGTAGAGGAGTTTCCAAAAGCAAGGGACATGGTAAACACAACACCAACATGGAGCTCTTCTGGCCTAAAGACTGTTTGAGAAACTGCATGTGAGATTGGGCACTTGAAATATAAGTTGTTGTCAGAAGTTTTAGCTTTCTTTCTAGTGAGACCATCAAAGATGGGTCTGCATCTATGTGACCTGGACGACATATTTTCTTATTTTCCAATGAACATGGGGCAGCAGTGCTGAATTCTCTCTTTGTAGGTAAACTGTGGCCACTGGGGGCTTAGTGTCTCCCCGTGTCGCTGTGAAGACATTTGGTCATCCTCCACTTTTCGTGGTGTTACTTGCTGCTGCACAGTGAGTTTGATATTTGCTTTACAAAATACAAGGAGTTCAACTGGGACACAGTGCTGCAGGGAGTTCTGTCACTTGTGGTGGGTTAGAGTCTGCAGGAGAATGCACCATCCAGGCTTCTATCACTCATTGCTTGCTACATTGCCCCCTTTTCCATTGCAACCCAATTCTGAACATTGCCCTGAAACCTCTCTATATAACAAGGTGCCTTTACATAAATGGGTCTGCTGGCTGCTGCAAGTCAATCACATGCTATTTGGAAGCCATGGCAGATCCACATGGCCCCACCACAGATGTTTTGTCACACACCTGCCCACAACTGCTCAAGGCGCACTACTCAGAAGGTTCCAACTTACTGGCATCTCTGTTCTATGCCATTTTCATGAAACCCAGTAAATCAAGGCCCAGTCTGGTACACTCATGATGAGCATCAGGAGATCTAACTGTTCTCCAGTGCCACCTGGTCATGGGAATTTTAAAAATTTCATGGTATTTATCTAGCCATTTTTCAAAGAGGAATTTGGAGCCACAGTGGGTTTCAATTCATTCATGAACCATTAAATGTTGTGGAAGCTCATTTCAATGAAAGATCTGGAGAACTCTCACAGGCAATGCTTCCCAAAGAGTGGCCTAAAGGTCACATGAGGCCAGGCCCATTGAGGTCTACAATGTGAGGTCCATGGGTGTTTTGACTCTCAAATATGCCTGCCAAGTCTTTCAGAATAAAATCCGGGTATATCCTGGCTGACATTCTCAGTGCTTTGTGGAAAGCCACCCTGGGCTTAGATCTCAGTTTCCAAGGGCAAGTCTAATGCGTGGCCTCCTAAAATCCCAACACAATTCATGTCAATACTTCTCTGAGGTCAGTTCCAGAACTCAGTCTCTAAGGTGAATCAAACCCGAGTTAAAGCCCAGGTGGACCCAGTCTTATCTTCCAACAGCCAAATAAATGACCACAATTAAATCCAAAACACTCCCACATTGCCCTCATCTTCTTCCATATAGACACTCATCATTACCTCTGGCTGGAGGTTTCCATGAGGGGTAAAGCACAAGACAGAGTCTGAAATAATCTCCCTTGCCCTCATTTGCCTAAAGTCAGTGTGACCTGGACACCCTTCCTGTAAACAAGGAGTGATTTAATAGGCCTGCCACTAATACTGCTCTGCTTCTCCAATTTGAGGCCTACTGACTGTCATGTATAGATTCTTTATGTGATTTGGATTCATTAGAAAACCCAAGCACATATGGGCTAGCCTCTGCAGGGCTTTGAAGAACTCGATTAATTCAAAGGATCCCCAAATTCACTTGTTGGAGGTCAGGAACCTAACAGAGAAAGGCAATAAACTTCATCTACAATGACTGATTTTTTAGACATTTTGGTTTTGGATGAACACATGGGATCTTTCTTAAGATACATTAGGCGCTGAATATCTAAGACACAGCCTCACACACGGCCAAGAGGCTGATTCACACACATATCTCTCAAAGCATTTTAGCAAACAGCCACAGGTGATGCCCATTCATTTCCATTTGAAAACTGTTTTCTTCAGGATTCACAAAGGGGTGGCCTGAGGCAAAGACCTTCCTGACATTCAGGGCAACAGAGGAATAGGAAAGCAAAAGGCCCAAAGCCGGTTTTCTCCACTGAGACTTTCCTTGTCACACTGATATCTGAGTTTTCTGAGGTGCTCCCTTTCCTTTCAGCTATAGAATACATGGCCATGTCACAGAGGTTGGAGGTGGTACATAACTTGGACAAAAAACCATGAGCCTACTCTGGAGAGTGGCCAGATTCAGAAAGAAAACAGGAACTTAGGAAGATAGTACGTGTTGCCCATTGATAAGGCAAGTCACAGTCCATTCATAAATTAGGCAGGATAAATGCTGGAATTCTTTCTACTAGACAGGACACATCCAGAGATGAATTCTCTTTTCTAATGAATACAACCACGGACACAGAGAGTTACACAGACATAGAAACACTCACTTTGTCAAAGGAATTACTAGACACAGTCCACTCCAAACCCAACAAACTGCCTTTCCTACTTATTCTCAGAACATGAGAAAAAACCACAAACTCACTCCCACACCCACAAAGACACCTCCTTCCCCCAAGTAATTCTGTGACTATCCTGAGTGTCGTCTGACTGGTAGGCCATACTATGTACCCCCAAATGGCCTGTCCTGTCTCAGATATGGTCTCCTTGGCCAAATCTGTGATGTTGTCAGGAGCCAGAAATGGGAAAGTACCTTTTTCTCAGGAAAGGCCCCTCTACAAAGCTCTCCTGGCATTTGGCCATCCTCACATCAGTAGGTTCCAGGAAACACTGATTCTGTCCTTGGTAAATCCAAACAAGTGACCTCAATGGGACTGGGACTGGGACTGGCTCTGGTTGCCTGGCTTCTGCACACAAGTTCAGAGAGTTCCATCACCAAGGAAGAGAGTTGAGATCACTTACTTCAGGTAGTGAATGAGGACACTGCCTTGGCAATCACTTTGTCCTAACAGTTGCTTCCAAGGGTCCCATGAGATAGAGGCTGCCCCTACTTCCTGTGACACTTTCACAAGTTAGAATGGTGAATCAACCATAGGCACCCAGGAACAGCTCTCCACACAGGCCTTGTTTGGTCCATTTTCTCTACATTGAGAACAGAGAGGCTCATTAAGATACAACCCTTCATCCTGACCAGATTGTTTGCAATGGAAGATGAGTTTTGCTCTTTAAGGTCCTTCATAGCTGCCTATATCTTCTCCAGGGATCACATCTGCATGGACCTTTGAGTTTTTCAGCATATGGAATATCCCCTACATTCCTGTATTGTAAGACCAACACTGTCCCTGGTCTTTTGTTAAGTGAGATTGTGGGAACAGTGTATGTTTAGGGTTTAATAACATGTTTGATTTGGGTTAGGAATCATTCTGCTGGATGAATAATGGTATTGGAAACCTGTGATATTTATTAAAACATAGACATAAAATATAAGTATGAAAACAGAAATCTAGGTAAGATTTGAAGCTCAGAAGGGCATTGAGCTGTTGATTGTGATACTTAGCTTTGAATTATGTTCCGCATATATGTCTCAGATAAATCGATAATCAATGGCATAGGACCTTGTACCTTGAATGATTGAATGGAAAAGAGAACTTCCACTCAAACAGGGAAACTCAGTAAGATTAGGAAGATAGTCAGTAGCTTTCAGAAGAAGAGTGAGTACAGGATTTGGACCAAAAATTCTTTATCAATAGGGTTTCGCTTAGAGAGTGAAAGTAAATATCATCACATGTGAAGAGTCACTCACATGGTGAACTGGGGAAAATATTTAGGAAAACAGACATCAATAGAGACATTAGGAAATCAGGCAAAGTATAGAGTGAGTGATAGGATTAGACATTATTAACTGCATTTAGGTTGAATATATAATTTTAGGAAGAAACAAATACGTAGTCACCAATAGGATTGATATTTGAGACTATTAGGCAAACTGGACCTGGATGTTTTTAGGAATCCATGTTCAGTTTCCATTTAGGCTTTGGTACAATCATAAGTGTGACTTTTGCTTTTTGTGTCCAGAATATTACTGTGATACAATGTATATGTAGATAAGGTGACCTGAGTATTTCTTCCACCATTTCTGCGAGCAATATTTTGAAGATGTATAAATTAGTATTCGGGGTACAAACAGGTGTACTCTTTGTCTTTGAATATGGAGAATATGCATGTATAGACCATACTGTGAATAAATAATATAACTGGTTCCAACTTCAAATAATGGATTGAATTGAAATGTGAAAATATACAGGAAATCTTATATTGATATACAACCATTCATTCCAACCCGTTTTACATCTAATGGTAATATGAGGATTATGGTTTATCATGAAGAGTGTGTGAGTTTTGCTTAAAATTGATTATGGAAATTGAAAATATTTTTTTTGGAAAAAAGTCTCATAAAAAGACCAGTCAAGAAACCTGGAGAAATACATGTGTTCTGAAGCAGGAAGTGACTGAAAGTGAAACAAATGCGTATAAATTTGTGAAATTGTAGATGAAATACATATCCTCTGATGTGCATTAACTGAAGGAATAGTAATGTACCAGTGTTGAGTAAAAATGAACGTCAAAATAAACATCATGTCCCATAGGAATCTTCTTGCATTGATGTTAAACTGAGTCAGTTAATGTAGAAATATTAGGATTTGAATGCACCATTCACTGAATTTAGTTTTCAGTCCTAAGAAACAAATATGTATTTCAGGTGGATGAATATTTCTGAGAATAATCTTGTGAAAATTTGATTATAATTCCGCATACATGAACATGAATGAATTTTGGGACTGTACATAAGACACATCTATTTCATATTTTGAAATATATGGAGAGTGTGCATATATATATATATATATATATATATATATATACACAAGAGTGTGTATACACACACACACACACACACAAAACAGACATTAAAAAGTAGCAATATATATGCCAATTGAAATTCTTCATGAAATATATATCATCCACAGATCCAAAAATCTTCATTTTACTGAGCGTGGATTTATGTGTAATATTGTTTAACTAGGAAGCTCACCCATAGCTTAAATTTTCAGTTACAACATCGTTTAGGAGGAGTGATCTCTTCTCATAATTTGTATCTGCCAAGTCAGCAACCTCACAAAAATGTACGTGTGATACCAGGTAGGATTCTATATGTGCATATAAAAATACATGTGCTGAATATGCTACAGAGAAAGGGAGACAGGAATTCACATATTTGTCAACTTTAAAAACAGATTGAGAGAGGGAGGGGCAGATCTGCCAATCGCTCCTTCAAGGTAGGCGGACCTGCGACCCACCGGCTGAACAGGACCAGTGACCCGCCACCGTGGAAAACACATCGCCCTGGTTGGGGGAGGGGCAATGCCGCCGGGCCTGCAAGGTAGGCAGACCTGTGACCCACAGCAGGACAGGCCCAGCAATCTGCGGAGGGGCAGAGACGCCCTCTGCGCCTGCAAGGTAGGTGGACCTGCAACCACCGACAGACCAGGCCTATATCCCGCCAGCATGGTAGACACATCGTCCCGGTTGGGGGAGGGGCGGAGCAGCCACAGGAGCCTGCAAGGTAGACAGACCTGCAAGGGACAGACAAAACAGACCCAGTGGCCCGCGGATGGTCAAAGCTGCTGCCCACGCCTGCAAAGTAGCCCGACTTGCGACCCACTGGCAGAACAGGCCCAGTGCCTGCAGAGGGGCAGAGCTGCTGCTCGCACCTTCAAGGTAGGCGGACCAGCTACCGACTGACAGAACAGGCCCAGCAGCCTGCTGGTGTGGTAGGCACATTGTCCCAATTGTAGGAGGGGCAGAGCCACCACCCGTGCCTGCGAGGGAGACTTTGAAACTATCCAAGAGCAATATAAATATATAGGGGAAAAATTCAATAACACAACAGTTTCACCAAGCAGAAAGAAATATGAACAGTATGAAAAGACAAGGAAAGAAAGGACCATAAGCAATGCAGGTAAAGTCAACGTTAGAAGAGGTAATATCTGCAGCAGATGGAATGTCAGATAAAGAACTCAGGATATACATGCTTCAGATGATCTGGAGTCTCAAGGAAGACATTAGAGAGCAAAATCAGACAATGAAAGATCACCTTGATAATGAATTACATAAAAAAAATCCAAGAAGCATAAGATCAACTATACAGGGAGATAAAGATTATAAAATCAAACAAACAGAAATCCTAGGAATGCAGGAATCAATAAACCAACTTAGAAACTCAATTGAGAATACTACCAGCAGAGTAGAACACTTAGAAGATAGAACATCAGACAATGAAGACAAATTATTTCAACTTGAAAAGAACACAGACAGCTCAGCAAGACTTTTAAGAAACCATGAGCAGAAGATCCAAGAAATATGGGATAACATAAAAAGACCAAACTTAAGAGTCATTGGGATACAGGAAGGTATAGAGGTCCAAACAAAAGGAATGAGCAATATATTCAATGAAATATAGGAGAAAACTTCCCAGACTTGTAGAATGAGACAGAATCGCAAATCCTAGAAGCTTACAGGATGCCAAATGTGCAAAATCATAAGAGATCCACACCTAGACATATTATAATGAAGATGCCCAACATACAGAAAAAGGAGAGAATTTTAAAAGCTACAAGATAAAGGAAGCAGATTACATTTAGTGGTAAACCATTCAGGATAACAGCTGATCTTTCAACACAGATTCTGAAAGCTAGAAGATCCTGCAATAACATTTTTCAAACACTGAAAGAAAATGGGTTCCATCCAAGAATTGTGTATCCAGCGAAATTAAGCTTCAGGATAGAAGATGAAATTAAAACTTTCCATGATAAACAAAAGTTAAAAGAATTTGCAGCTAGAAAACGATTTCTTAAAAACATCCTTGGCAAAACATCACAGGAAGGGGAAATGGAAAATAACAATGAAAACCAACAGTGGGAGGTAGAGGAGTAAAGGGGGGAAAATAATCAAGGAGGAAAACAAACCATGTTTAGTAACATAAATATACAAATATGGCTGGAAGAACAACCCATATCTCAATAATAACCCTAAATGTTAATGGCTTTAACTCACCAATTAAGAGACACAGGCTAGTAGAATGGATCATAAAACAAGACCCAACAATATGCTGCCTACTGGAGATGCATTTGTTAGGAAAAGATATACATAGACTGAAGGTGAAAAGTTGGGAAAAATCATATCAGTCATATGGACTTCGGAAACAAGCAGAAGTGTCCATACTCATATCAAATAAAATAGATTTCAAGCCAAAGTTAATCAAAAGGGATAAAGAGGGACACTACATACTGCTCAAGGAAACCATACACCAACAAGACATAACAATCATAAATATATATGCCCCAAACATTGGTGCAGCTATGTTCATCGAACAAATTCTTCTCAAGTTCAAGATTCTAATAAACCAATATACAATACTCATGGGAGACTCAAACACACCTCTCTCACTAATGGACTGATCTTCCAAACAAAAGTTGAATAATGAAACTATAGAACACAATAACACAATTAATAACCCAGACTTATGATATATATATAGAATATACCACCCAACATCAAGCAGTTACACTTTTTTCTCAGCAGCACATGGATACTTCTCAAAAAATAAATGATATATTATGTCACAGAGCTACTCGTAGACAATATAAAGGAGTAGATATAATACCAGGCATCTTATCTGATCATAAGGAAATGAAACTGAAAATCAACAATGAAAGAAAGAAGGAAAAATCATGTATCACATGGAGAATGAAGAATAGGTTACTGAATGATCAATGGGTTATAGAAGACACCAAAGAGGAAATTAAAAAATTCTTAGAGATAAATGAAAACACAGACATTACATATCAGAATCTATGGGACACATTGAAAGCAGTTCTAAGAACAAAATTCATTGCTTGGATTTCATTCCTTAAAAAAAGGAAAAACAAAAAGACAAATAAATGATCTCATACTTCATCTCAGAATCCAAGAAAAAGAAGAGCAAAACAACAGCAAAAGAAGTAGAAGCCAAGAAATAATTAAAATCAGAGCTGAAATTAATGAAATCGAAACAAAGAAACAATTGAAAAAATTGACAAAACTAAAAGATGGTTCTTTGAAAAAATAAATAAAATCGACTGACCCTTAGCCAAGCTAACAAAGAAAAGAAGAGGGAGAATTCAGTATCACAACAGATAGTTCAGAAATACAGAAGATAATCCGAAATTATTTTGAATTCTTATTCTTCAATAAAATAGAAGATAGTGAAGGCATCGATAAATTTCTCAAGTCATATAATCTGCCCAGATTGAGTCAGGAGGATATAGGCAACCTAAACAGACCCATAACAATTGAGGAAATAGAATAAACCATCAAAAGACTACCAACTAAGAAAAGCCCAGGACCGGATGGGTATACAGCAGAGTTTTACAAAACCTTTAAAGAGGAACTAATACCAATACTTTTCAAGCTATTTCAGGAAAAATGCAAAAATCCTCAATAAAATTGTGGCGAATCGGATACAAAAACATATTAAAAAAATTGTGCACCATGATCAAGTAGAATTCATCCCTGGGATGCAAGGCTGGTTCAATATACAGAAATCAATAAATGTTATTCATCACATCAATAGACTTAAAAATAAGAACCATTTGATCATCTCGATAGATGCAGAAAAAGCATTCGACAATGTACAGCATCCCTTTATGTTCAAAACTCTGGAAAAACTAGGGATAACAGGAACATACCTCAATAATGTAAAAGCAATCTATGCTAAGCCTCAGGCTAGCATCATTCTGAATGGAGAAAAATTGAAGGCATTCCCTCTAAAATCTGGAAGAAGATAGGGATGCCCTCTCTCACTACTTCTGTTCAACATAGTTCTCGAAACACTGGCCAGAGCAATTAGAGAGATTAAAGAAATCAAAGGCATAAAAATAGGAAAAGAAGAACGTAAATTATCACTATTTGAAGATGACATGATTCTATACTTAGCAGACCCAAAAAGGTACACAAAGAAACTATTAGAGCCAATAAATGAATTCACCAAAGTGGCAGGATATAAAATCAATACGCATAAATCAAAGGCATTCCTGTATATCAGCAACAAATCCTCTGAAATAGAAATGAGGACAACCATTCCATTCAAAATATCCACACACACACACACACAAAAAAAAAAATACTTGGGAATCAACCTAACAAAAGAGGTGAAAGACTTATAAAATGAAAACTACAGAACCCTAAAGAGAGAAATAGAAGAAGATCTTAGAAGATGGAAAAATATACTATGTTCATGGATAGGCAGAACTAACATCATCAAAATGGCAACATAACCAAAATTCTCCATAGGTTAAATGCAATGTCAATCGGGTCTAAAAGCATGCAATGGAGGAAGGATAGCATCTTCAACAAATGGTTCTGGGAAAACTGGAAATTCATATGCAACAAAATGAAACTGAATCCATTTCTCTCATCATGCACAAAAGTTAACTCAAAATGGATCAAGGAGCTTGATATCAAATCAGAGACACTGCATCTGATACAAGAAAAAGTTGGCTATGATCTACATACTGTGGGGTTGGGCTCCTAATTCCTCAATAGGACATCCATAGCACAAGAGTTAATAACAAGAGTTAATAACTAGAATCAACACATGGGACTTACTCAAAGCAAAAAGTTTTTTCTCAGCAAAAGAAACAATAAGAGAGGTAAATAGGGAGCCTAAATTCTGGGAACAAATCTTTACTCCTCACACTTCAGATAGAGCCATAATATCCAGAGTATACAAAGAACTCAAAAAATTAAACAATAAGAAAACGAATAACCCAATCAACAAATGGTCCAAGGACCTGAACAGACACTTCTCAGATGAGGACATACAATCAATCAATAAGTACATGAAAAAATGCTCACCATCTCTTGCAGTCAGAAAAATGGAAAACAAACCCACCCTAAGATACCATCTCACTCCAGTATGATTGGCAGCCATTATGAAGTCAAACAACAAGTGCTGGCGACGATGTGGGGGAAAGGGTACACCTGTACATTGCTGGTGGGACTGCAAATTGGTGCAGCCAATTTGAAAGAAGTATGGAGATTTCTTGGAAGCTAGGAATGGAACAACCATTTGACCCAGCTATTCCCCTTCTCAGTGTATTCCCTAAGACCTAAAAAGTGCATGCTGCATTGACACTGCTACATTCATGTTCATAGCAGCACAATTCAAAATAGCAAGAGTGTGGAACCAACCTAGATGCCCTTCAATAGACGAAGCAAAAAAAATGTGGCATTTATACACAATGGAGTAATACTCTGCATTAAAAAATGTCAAAATCATAGAATTTGCCGGGAAATAAATGGCATTAGAACAGATTATGCTAAGTGAAGCTAGCCAATCCCTTAAAAAAAAAAAAACAAATGCCAATAGTTTTATTTGATATAAGGAGAGTAACTAAGAACAGAGTTGGGAGGAAGAGCATGAGAAGAAAATTAACATTAAACGGGGGTGAGAGGTGGAAGAGAAAAGGAAAGAGAAGGAAAATTGCATGGAAATGGAAGGAGACCCTCATGGTTATACAAAATTACATACAAGAGGAAGTGAGGGGAAAGGGGGGAAAAAACCAAGGGGGAGAAATGAATACAGTAGATGGAGTAGAGAGAGAAGATGGGAGTGGAGGGGATGGGGGATAGTAGAGGATAGGAAAGACAGCAGACTACAACAGACACTACTATTGCAATACGTACAACAGTGGATGTGTAACAGATGTGATGCTGAAACCTGTATACGGGGTAAAAATGGGAGTTCATAACCCACTTGAATCAAAGTATGAAATATGATATGTCAAGCAAAAGGTAAAGTTTTGAACAACCAACAATAAAAATTAAAGGAAAAAAACACATAGAGAACTATTTCAATGAAAAATGGACTAGATATATAACACCTACCCGTTATCATGCAAAAGGCAATTCCAACTATACACCATGCTTCCTCTGAACGGCTTGTATTTCTATTCTGTTTGTGTTATTATTCTCCATCATAGTAGGATTAGTAGTCAGAGTCTAGTAGGGTATGGGTTAGTGTCAGGGATTCAGTATTTTTAATGGAAAAAAGGAAAATGAATCCAATGTGCATGCAAATATGGGCTAAATAATAAATTTGCCACTCTCATCCAGAACAATGGCTTCACATTACCTTCGCCCCAAATAAGACGCAATTAGAGGAGAAGAGTTGGAAAATCTGTGAATATATATCTGGAATGGAAAATTCAAAGGAGTTCACAACCTTGGATGTGGTAGAGGAGTTTCCAAATGTAAGGGACAAGGTAAACACTCCACATACTTGTAGCTCTTCTGGCCTAAAGACTTCTTGAGAAACTGCCTCTGAGGTTGGGAACTCAAAATATATGTTGTTGTCAGGAGCTTTAGCTTTCTTTCTAGTGAGACCATCAGAGCTGGGTCTACATCTATGTGACCTGGAGGACGTGGTTTCTTATTTTCCAATGAACACTAGGCTACAGTACTGAATTCTCTCTTTGTAAGTAAACTGTGACCACTGGGGTCTAAGAGTCTCCCCGTGTGGACTGTGAAGGCATTTGGTCATTCTCCACTTTTCGTGGTGTTTCTTGCTGCTACACTGGGAGATTGGTATTTTCTACACGAAATACAAGGAGTTGAACTGGGACACAGTGCTGAAGGGAGTTCTGTCATGTGTAGTGGGTCATGGTCTGCAGGAGAATGCACCAACCAGGCTTCTAGCCCACATAGATTGTCCCCTTGTCCATAGCAACTTGATTATGAACATTGCCCTAAAAATTCTCCATATACCAATATGCCTTTACATATAAGGGTTTCCTGGCTGCACCACATCAGTCACACGCCATTTGGAAGCAATGGCAGATCCACATGGCCCCACCTCGGATGTTTTATCACAAACCTGCACACCAAAGCTTGCGCCTACAATTGAGGAGTATCCAACTTACTGGCATCTCTGTTCTACACCATTTTAATGAAACTCAGTCAATAAAGGCACTCATGATCAGCAATAGGGCATACAAAGGTTCTCCAGTGCCACCTGGTCATAGGAATTTCAAAAATTTTATGGTATTGATCTAGGTATTTTTTAAGGTGGAAGTTGGAGGCACTGTGGGTTTCAATTCATTTAGGAACCATTAAATTGTGAGGAAGCTCATTTCAATGAAATCTCTGGAGGACACTCAAAGGCAAGTCTTCCCAAAGAGTCGCCAAAAGGTCACATGAAGCCAGGCCCATTGAGGTCTACAGTGTGAGGTCAATGTGTGTTTTGACTATTGCTGCCAAGTCTTTCAGAATAAAATCTTGTGATATCCTGGGTGAGATTCCCAGTGCTCTGTGGAAAGCCAGCCTGGGCCTAGGTCTCAGTTTCCAAGAGCGAGTCTCATGTGTGGCCTCCTAAAAACTCAACACAATTCATGCCAATAATTCTCTGAGTTCAGTTCCATAACTCAGTCTCTAAGGGGAATCACACCAGATTTCAAGTCCTGGTTGACCTACTCATCTCTTCCAACCCCAACACAAATGACCAAAATTAAACCAAAACATTCCCACATGACCCTCATCTTATTGCATATAGACACTCATCTTAACCTCTGCCTGGAAGTTTCCATGAAGGACACAGCCCAAGACAGTGTCCAAAATAGGCTTCCTTGCCCCTTATTTTCCTAATGTCAGGGTGGCCTGGACACCCTTCCTGTAACCCAGGAGTGGTCAAATAGGCCTGCCGTAATACTGCTCTGCTTCTCCAATTTGAGGCCTACTGACAGTGGGGTTTAGAATCTTTATGTGAATTGGAGTCATAAGAATACACAAACACCACTGGGCTAGCATGTGCAGGGCTTTGAAGAAATCATTTGACCCAAAGGATCCCTATTCTCACTTGATGGAGTTCAGGAACCTTACAGTGGAAGGCAAGAGACTTTATCCTCAATGACTCCTCTTTTGGGCATTTTGGTTTTGGATTCACACATGGGATCTTTCTTTATATCAATCAGGTGCTAAGAATCTAAGCCACAGCCTCACACAGGGCCAAGAGGCTGATTCAGACACACCCCTTTCTAAAGCAATTAGGCAAAGAGCCACAGGTGAGGCCCATTCATTTCCATTTGAAAAGTGTTTTGTTCCGGCTTCACAAAGATGTGGCCTGAGGCAAAGAAATTCCTGACATACAGGGGAATAGAACAAAAGGTAAGCAAAAGCCCAAAGCACGGTTTTTCCACTGAGACTTTACTGGTCACACTGATATCTGAGTTTACTTAGTTGCTCGCCATTCCCTTCAGCTATCCAGTACATGGCCATGTCACAGAGCTTGAGGGTGGTACTTCTCTTGGACACAAAACCATGAGCCTATTCTGGAGAGTGGCCACAATTCAAAAATAAAACCAGAACTTAGGAAAATAGCAGGTGTTGCCCATCGATAAGGGAAGCCGCAGTGCATTCATATATTCGGCTGGATGAATGCTGGGAAGCTTTCTACCAGACAGGACACATCCATTCATGCATTCTCTTTTCTAATGTCTACAACCACGGACACAATGGGATACACAGACATAGAAACAGTTGCTTTATCAAATCACTTATTAGAAACAGTTCACTCCAAACCAAACAAACCGCCATTCCTACCTATTCTGAGAACATGAGACAAAAGCACAAACACACACCCACACCCACAAAGCACCTTCTTCCCCCAAGTAAGTCTCTGACTATCCGGAGTGTCCTCTGACTATTGGGCCAAACTATGTTCCCCCGAAATTGCCTGTCCTGTTTCAGATCTGGTTTCCTTGGCCAACTCTGTAAAGTTGTCAGGAGGCAGCGGTGATCCACTACCTGCTTTCTCAGGAAAGGCCACTCTTCAGAGCTTTCCTGGCTTTTGGCAATCCTCATATCAGTAGGTACCAACAAAGACTGATTCTGTCCTTGGTAAATCCAAAGAAGTGAGACCACTGCTACTGGGACTGGAATGGGATTTGGGTGCCTGGGTTCCTTGATCCCAAATTCAGAGAGTTCTATCATCAAGGCTGTGAGGTGAGGTCTGAGGTCACTTCCTTCAGGAACTGAATGAGCTCACACCATTTGCAACCACTTTGTCCTAACAGTTGCTTCCAAAGGTCCCCTGAAATGAAGGCAGCCCCTACTTCCTGTTACAGTTTCACAAGTTTGAATGGTATATTAACCATAGGCAACCGGGAACAGCTCTCCACACAGCCTGGTTTGGTTCTTCTTCTCTACATTAAGAAGAGAGAGGCTGATTCAGACATATCCCTTCATCCTGACCAGGTTGTTTGCAAGAGAAGATGACTTCTGCTCACTCAGTTCCTTCATAGCTGCCTACAACTTCTCCAGGGATCATTTTTGCATGAACCTTTGAGTTTCTTAGCAATAGGAAGTTCCCCTACATTCCTGTATTGTAAGTCCTACTCTGTCCCTGCTCTTCTGTAAAGTTATATTGAGGGAACAGTGTATGGTTAGGGTTAATAACAGGTTCAATTTGCATTAGGAATCATTCTGCTGGATGAATAATGGTATTGGAAACCTGCGATATTTACAAGAATATATAGGTGAAACATAAGTAAGAAAACAGAAATCTATTTAAGATTTGAAGCCCAGAACAGCATTGGGACCTTGATTGTGATACTGAGCTTTGATTTATTTTCTGCACAGATGTCTCAGATACATCAATATGCAATGGCAAAGTTACGTGTATTTTGGATGATTGATTGTCAAAGAGAACTTCCAGTCAAAAAGGGATAATCAGTAGGATTAGGAAGATAGTCGGTAGGTTTAGAAAGGAGAGTGAGCATAGGATTTGGACCAAAAGTTCTTTAGCTACAGGGTTTTGGGTATAGAGTGAATGTAAATGTCACCACATGTGAAGAGTCAGTCACAATGATGAACTGGGGAAAATATGTAGGAAAGCAGATATCAATAGAGACATTAGGAAATCTGGCAAAGTGTAGTCGGTAGTGAAAGGTTAATATAATAGGTACTTATCACTTCCTGTTTTCTGTATGCTTAATAAAACACTGTTGAAATCTTGAGAACTGTTTGCTAATCTTGTTCCCAGAATGTTCTGTCCTCAACTGCCAAACTGCAGAAAGTACTTCCTCACCCGGTTGCCCACAAACAGCTCACTCGCCCGGACCCATCAATAAACATCCTGCCATGCCCTCTCAAAGGAAAGTATATAAGCTCTGCTTAAGCTGTTCTCAGGGCTCTCTGCTCTATTCAAGTGAACTCTGAGCCCCAGCATGCTGGACCCATAATAAACCCTTTGCTTTTGCATGAGACAGTCTCTTGGTGGTTTCTTCCCCGGAAGCTCGCCCGACCTTTACATATGGAGGTTCCACCGAGATCCAGCAGCGGCAGATGAGAGACCCCAACGGGCTCCTCTCAGGGTATGTAAGGCGCCTCTTTCTGGTTTCAGGTTTCAGGTTAGGGCTTGGCAAAATGGCTGTTGATGAAGAGTGTGAGCTCTCTCCGACGATGGCTGACAGACATGTCATAGAGCCACAGGCCACGTCACTGGGGACTCCCCAGAGAACTCGGGAAATCTAGGAACAATAGTCTCCTCGACTCAGTGATATTTTGTTTCAGATTCGGCATATCCAGCCCATCAGGTTTTGCCGGCTACTCAGTCCTGGTCTCAGTGTTGGACGTCCATTGCCTGTCTTTATTGTATTGTCTTGTCTGTGTCGTGTGTCGTTGCTTTTACTGATTGTTTGTCTTTCATAATGGGATAGAGCACTTCAATGCCTCTTTCCCTGACCCTTGATCATTGCACCAAAGTCCGCTTAAGGGCTCAGAATCTTTCTTTTTCAGTAAAACGCTGGACCTGGCAGACTCTCTGTGCCTCAGAATGGCCCACATTTGGATTCAGATAGCCCCTAGAAGGATCTTTCTACTTCCCACTAATTTAAAAAGTCAGAGATATTGACTTTCAGCCAGCGCCACATAGACATCAGGATCAAGAGACATATATCTTAACTTTTCAGGACATCTGCAATTCTCCTCCTCCATGTGTGAAGCTTTTCCTTGCCCCTGCCCCCACTCCTACTCCTTCCCTCATGCTCTCTCAAACCTTCTGCTTCTCCTCCTCCTTCAACCTCTGTTCTCCCTGAGTCACAAGATTTGACTCTACTGGACTCTCGTCCTACTACTTATTCCCTGCCCTCGTCCCCCAAACCCCAACACCCTCTAAGTAATTCCCCTGCTGCTGACTCAGCCTGTCCGCCATTGGAGGAAGCTAAGCGAGCCCAGCGCACTCCAAATAACTCCCCTGCAGCAAACACACCCCCTCCTCCCCTGGAGGATGCTGGCCAGGCTAAAGGAATTTGCCGGCGTTGAATGATTGAAATCCCTGGAACTCCCGTGATGCTCCCTCTCCATTTCTAAGGAACAATGATTGATGACAACCATGGGGGAAAAATGCAAGCCTACCAGTTTTTACCTTTCTCCTCTTCAGACCTAAATAACTGGAAAAATAACAATCCCCCTTTTACCGAGGACCCCACCTGGGTCTCAGGTGTGGTTGAATCATTGATGTTTTCACACCAGCCTACTTGGGATGACTGACAACAACTCCTAGGGACTCTCTTCATGACAGAGGAACAAAAGAGAATCTTCCTGGATTCTAGAAAAAAATATTCTCGGACCAGATGGGTGACCGACAAAACTTCCCAACATATGCAAAGCCGCCTTTCCCTTGCACAGACCCAACTGGGACCCCAAAACCTGTGAAGGTAATGAGCATCCTTCCTCTTATTGCCGGGCTCTAATAGTGGGTATCTTAGTGGCCGCTAGGCGACCAACTATTTTGGCCAAGGTAAGAGAGATTATTCAAGGGACTGATGAATGTCCCTCCATGTTCCTACAGGGAATTATGGAGGCATATAAGAGATTTACTCCTTTTGATCCTCAGGCAGAGAATCAAAAGGCATCTGTCATGGTGGCCTTTATTGGGCAAGCTGTTCTGGATATTAAAAGACAGTTACAATGCTTAGATGGATTACAAGATATGACTTTGAGAGGTTTAGTCAGAGAAGCCAAGAAGGTATACTAAGAGAGAAACTGAGGAAGAGTATGGAGCAAAGGGAGGATAAAAGAAACAAAAGACAGACTAAGGCATTGACTAAGATCCTGGTCACAACAACAAATAGACCAGAAATTAAGAAACATGGAGACAGGAAGGGACACCGGGGACCACACTAGAGGCCACCCCTGGCCTCAATTCAATGTGCCTACTCTAAAAAAAAGGGACACTGGGCTAAAGAGTGCCCTAGAAAGAGACAGCCAGGCCAGCTGGACATTCTGACTCTGTAGGATTACTAAGAAAGTCGGGGCTCAGATCCTCTCCTTGAGCTCAGGTTAACTTTTGAAGTGGAGGGGACCCCAGTATACATTGAAGTGGATACAGGGGCAATATATTCTGCCTTTAAGACCCCATTGGAACCTCTATCAAATAAAAGGTCTCTAATTCAAGGGGCTAATGGCAGTAAATATCAGGCTTGGACAACTAAGAGGACCATGGACCAGGGGAAAGGAAAAATGCATCAATCCTTCCTAGTAATCCCAGAATGCACGGCCCCATTGATTGGCAGAGATCTGCTCACAAAACTCTGGGCCAAAATAACTTTTAACCCTGAAGGCCCAAAAGTGGAATTTCTAAATCCTTCAGTAAAAACTCCTATAATCACGGCTCTAACTATGTCAGTAGAAAATGTACATCAAATCACTCACCTTGGTTCAAAGAAACTGCATTCATTTTTGAAGGATCAAAAACAGAGTTTTCCACTAACCGACTCACAGTGAAAGGAAACAACTGAATGGATAACAAAAGCCTGTTGGGTCCATCAATTGGTTAATTCTTACCCTTCCAAGCTTCCTGCAGGAAAGCACCTACGAGGAACCAGACCAGGACAATTCTGGGAAGTGGACTTTACTGAAATTAAGCCAGCAAGGAATGGACTTAAATATCTCCTAGTCTTTGTAGATACATTTTCAGGATGGATTGAAGCTTTCCCCCCCAAAAAAAAGAAAAGAAAAAAAAATGAAACAGCGCAAATGGTGGTCAAGAAGATCCTGGAAGATATTTTTCCAAGGTATGGCCTGCCTAAAGTAATAGGGTCTGATAATGGACCGGCGTTCGTGGCCCAGGTAACTCAGAGGTTAGCAAGGACCCTGGGGATTAATTGGAAATTACATTGTGTTTACAGACCCCCGAGTTCAGGACAGGTAGAAAGAATGAATAGAACCATTTAAGAGACCATAACGAAATTAAGCTTAGAGACCAGCATAAAAGATTGGACTATGCTCCTGCTTTATGTACTGTTTCATGCAAGAAATACTCAATCTATTTCTTTGTGTAACCTCACACCCTGTGAAATTCTCTATGGTGTCCCTCCTCCAGTAAGGGTCCTACCCCAACTCTAAGACCTAACGATTCCTTCCACACCCCCTTGCTTAACAGACTTAAAGCTCTTGAAAGAACTCAGAGATACCTGTGAAAACAGATGGCCACTGCCTACCAACCTGGGGATGAGGGTACTCTACAGCGATATCAAATAGAGACTTCATCTATGTAAGACGACATCTGGGGTCATCCCTGGAACTCCACTGAAAAGGACCATACCAGGTGCTACTTATAACACCTACAGGGTAAAGGTAGTCAAAATCACTTCCTGGATCCCTACCTCTCATCTCAAGCCTGTGCCCTGTCCAGACTCTGGCTGGAAACTGGAAAAGACTGGAAACCCTTTCAAATTGTGGATTCGCTGTGTGGATAAGGCTATAGACTCTTCCCTTGACCACCAGTAGTCCTAACCCTCATAAGCCTGTTCAGCAGCGATGTCTGATCACAAATTCTACTGTAAAGGAAGTATGGTCTATCTTGCATACAGCCCGCTTAGGGACCTGGTGGCCATCTCTCCAGCCAGACAATTGTCAGCTGCGTATAGGTCTTCCCAATTGGGATATCCCTAATGAAGAGGATCCCACTAAAATTCCATTAAATTCCTTTGTAGGGTATGGGTTAGTGTCAGGGATTCAGTATTTTGAATGGACAAAAGGAAAATGAATCCAATGTGCATGCAAATATGGGCTACACAATTAATTTCCCACTCTCATCCAGAACAATGGCTTCACATTACCTTCGCCCCAAATAAGACGCAATTAGAGGAGAAGAGTTGGAAAATCTGTGAATATATATCTGGAATGGAAAATTCAAAGGAGTTCACAACCTTGGATGTGGTAGAGGAGTTTCCAAATGTAAGGGACAAGGTAAACACTCCACATACTTGTAGCTCTTCTGGCCTAAAGACTTCTTGAGAAACTGCCTCTGAGGTTGGGAACTCAAAATATATGTTGTTGTCAGGAGCTTTAGCTTTCTTTCTAGTGAGACCATCAGAGCCGGGTCTACATCTATGAGACCTGGAGGACGTGGTTTCTTATTTTCCAATGAACACTAGGCTACAGTACTGAATTATCTCTATGTAGGTAAACTGTGACCACTGGGGTCTAAGAGTCTCCCCGTGTGGACTGTGAGGGCATTTGGTCATTCTCCACTTTTCATGGTGTTTCTTGCTGCTGCACTGGGAGTTTGGTATTTTCTTCACGAAATACAAGGAGTTGAACTGGGACACAGTGCTGGAGGGAGTACTGTCATGTGTAGTGGGTCATGGTCTACAGGAGAATGCACCAACCAGGCTTCTAGCCCACATAGATTGTCCCCTTGTCCATAGCAACCTGATTCTGAACATTGCCCTAAAAATTCTCCATATACCAATATGCATTTACATATAAGGGTTTCCTGGCTGCACCACATCAGTCACATGCCATTTGGAAGCAATGGCAGATACACATGGCCCCACCACGGATGTTTTATCACAAACATGCACACCACAGCTTGCGCCTACAATTGAGGAGTATTCAACTTACTGGCATCTCTGTTCTACAACAATTTAATGAAACTCAGTCAATTAGGGCACTTTCTGGTACACTCATGATCAGCAACAGGGCATACAAAGGTTCTCCAGTGCCACCTGGTCATAGGAATTTCAAAAATTTCATGGTGTTTATCTAGCTATTTTTCAAGGTAGAAGTTGGAGGCACTGTAGGTATCAATTCATTTAGGAACCATTAAATTGTGAGGAAGCTCATTTCAATGAAATCTCTGGAGGACACCAACAGGCAAGTCTTCCCAAAGAGTCGCCAAAAGGTCACATGAAGCCAGGCCCATTGAGGTCTACAGTGTGAGGTCTATGTGTGTTTTGACTATGGCTGCCAAGTCTTTCAGAATAAAATCTTGTGATATCCTGGGTGAGATTCCCAGTGCTCTGTGGAAAGCCACCCTCGGCCTAGGTCTCAGTTTCCAAGGGCGAGTCTCATGTGTGGCCTCCTAAAAACTCAACACAATTCATGCCAATAATTCTCTGAGTTCAGTTCCATAACTCAGTCTCTAAGGGGAATCACACCAGATTTCAAGTCCTGGTTGACCTACTCATCTCTTCCAACCCCAACACAAATGACCAAAATTAAACCAAAACATTCCCACATGACCCTCATCTTATTGCATATAGACACTCATCTTAACCTCTGCCTGGAAGTTTCCATGAAGGACACAGCCCAAGACAGTGTCCAAAATAGGCTTCCTTGCCCCTTATTTTCCTAATGTCAGGGTGGCCTGGACACCCTTCCTGTAACCCAGGAGTGATCAAATAGGCCTGCCGTAATACTGCTCTGCTTCTCCAATTTGAGGCCTACTGACAGTGGGGTTTAGAATCTTTATGTGAATTGGAGTCATGAGAAAACACAAGCACCTCTGGGCTAGCATGTGCAGGGCTTTGAAGAAATCATTTGACCCAAAGGATCCCTATTCTCACTTGATGGAGGTCAGGAACCTTACAGTGGAAGGCAAGCGACTTTATGCTCAATGACTCCTCTTTTGGGCATTTCGGTTTTGGATTCACACATGGGATCTTTCTTTATATCGATCAGGTGCTAAGAATCTAAGCCAAAGCCTCACACAGGGCCAAGAGGCTGATTCAGACACACCCCTTTCTAAAGCAATTATGCAAAGAGCCACAGGTGAGGCACATTCATTTCCATTTGAAAAATGTTTTCTTCCAGCTTCACAAAGGGGTGGCCTGAGGCAAAGAAATTCCTGAAATAAAGGGAAATGGAACAAAAGGTAAGCAAAAGGCCCAAAGCATGGTTTTTCCACTGAGACTTTACTGGTCACACTGATATCTGAGTTTTCTTAGTTGCTCGCCATTCCCTTCAGCTATCCAGTACATGGCCATGTCACAGAGCTTGAAGGTGGTACTTCGCTTGGACACAAAACCATGAGCCTATTCTGGAGAGTGGCCACAATTCAAAAATAAAACCAGATCTTAGGAAAATAGCAGGTGTTGCCCATCGATAAGGGAAGTCACAGTGCATTCATATATTCGGCTGGATGAATGCTGGGAAGCTTTCTACCAGACAGGACACATCCATTCATGCATTCTCTTTTCTAATGTTTACAACCACGCACCAAATGGGATACACAGACATAGAAACACTTGCCTTATCAAATCACTTATTAGAAACAGTTCACTCCAAACCAAACAAACCGCCATTCCTACCTATTCTGAGAACATGAGACAAAAGCACAAACACACACCCACACCCACAAAGCACCTTCTTCCCCCAAGTAGGTCTCTGACTATCCGGAGTGTCCTCTGACTATTGGGCCATACTATGTTCCCCTGAAATTGCCTGCCCTGTTTCAGATCTGGTTTCCTTGGCCAACTCTGTAAAGTTGTCAGGAGGCAGCGGTGATCCACTACCTGCTTTCTCAGGAAAGGCCACTCTTCAGAGCTTTCCTGGCTTTTGGCCATCCTCGTATCAGTAGGTACCAACAAAGACTGATTCTGTCCTTGGTAAATCCAAAGAAGTGAGACCACTGCTACTGGGACTGGAATGGGATTTGGGTGCCTGGCTTCCTTGATCCCAAGTTCAGAGAGTTCTATCACCAATGATGTGAGGTGAGGTCTGAGGTCACTTCCTTCAGGAACTGAATGAGCTCACACCCTTGGCAACCACTTTGTCCTAACAGTTGCTTACAAGGGTCCCCTGAAATGAAGGCTGCCCCTACTTTCTGTGACAGTTTCACAAGTTAGAATGGTATATTAACCATAGGCAACCGGGAACAGCTCTGCACACAGCCTGGTTTGGTCCTTCTTCTCTACATTAAGAAGAGAGAGGATGATTCAGACATATCCCTTCATCCTGACCAGGTTGTTTGCAAGAGAAGATGACTTTTGCTCACTCAGTTCCTTCATAGCTGCCTACAACTTCTCCAGGGATCATTTTTGCATGTACCTTTGAGTTTCTTAGCAATAGGAAGTTCTCCTACATTCCTGTATTGTAAGACCTACTCTGTCCCTACTCTTCTGTAAAGTTAGATTGAGGGAACAGTGTATGGTTAGGGTTAATAACAGGTTCAATTTGCATTAGGAATCATTCTGCTGGATGAATCATGGTATTGAAAACCTGCGATATTTACAAGAATATATAGGTGAAAATTAAGTATGAAAACAGAAATCTAGGTAAGATTTGAAGCCCAGAAGAGCATTGGGACCTTGATTGTGATACTGAGCTTTGATTTATTTTCAGATGTCTCAGATACATCAATATACAATGGCAAAGGTCCGTGTATTTTGGATGATTGATTGTCAAAGAGAACTTCCAGTCAAAAAGGGATAATCAGTAGGATTAGGAAGATAGTCCGTAGGTTTAGAAAGGAGAGTGAGCATAGGATTTGGACCAAAAGTTCCTTAGCTATAGGGTTTTGGGTATAGAGTGAATGTAAATGTCACCACATGTGAAGAGTCAGTCACAATGATGAACTGGGGAAATATGTAGGAAAGCAGATATCAATAGAGACATTAGGAAATCTGGCAAAGTGTAGTCCGTAGTGAAAGGTTAATAAAATAGGTACTTATCACTTCCTGTTTTCTGTATGCTTAATAAAACACTGTTGAAATCTTGAGAAATGTTTGCTAGTCTTGTTCCCAGAATGTGCTGTCCTCAGCTGCCAAACTGCAGAAAGTAATTCCTCACCCGGTTGCCCACAAACAGCTCACTCACCCGGACCCATCAATAAACATCCTGCCCTGCCCTCTCCAAGGAAAGTATATAAGCTCTGCTTAAGCTGTTCTCAGGGCTCTCTGCTCTATTCAAGTGAACTCTGAGCCCCAGCATGCTGGACCCATAATAAACCCTTTGCTTTTGCATGGGACAGTCTCTTGGTGATTTCTTCCCCGGACTCTCGCCGACCTTTACATATGGAGGTTCCACTGAGATCCAGCAGCGGCAGATGAGAGACCCCAACGGGCTCCTCTCAGGGTATGTAAGGTGCCTCTTTCTAGTTTCAGGTTTCAGGTTAGGGCTTGGCAAATGGCTGTTGATGAAGAGTGTGAGCTCTCTCCGACGGTGGCTGAGAGACATGTCATAGAGCCACAGGCCACGTCACTGGGGGACTCCCCAGAGGACTCGGGAAATCTAGGAACAATAGTCTCCTCGACTCAGTGATATTTTGTTTCAGATTCGGTATTGCCAGCCCATCGGGTTTTGCCGGCTACTCAGTCCTGGTCTCAGTGTTGGACGTCCATTGCCTGTCTTTATTGTATTGTCTTGTCTGTGTCGTGTGTCGTTGCTTTTACTGATTGTTTATCTTTCATTATGGGATAGAGCACTTCAATGCCTCTTTTGCTGACCCTTGATCATTGCACCAAAGTCCGCTTAAGGGCTCAGAATCTTTCTTTTTCAGTTAAACGCTGGACCTGGCAGACTCTCTGTGCCTCAGAATGGCCCACCTTTGGATTCAGATGGCCCCTAGAAGGATCTTTCTACTTCCCACTAATTTAAAAAGTCAGAGATATTGACTTTCAGCCAGCGCCACATAGACATCAGGATCAAGAGACATATATCTTAACTTTGCAGGACCTCTGCAATTCTCCTCCTCCATGTGTGAAGCTTTTCCTTGCCCCTGCCCCCGCTCCTACTCTTTCCGTCATGCTCTCTCCAACCTTCTGCTTCTCCTCCTCCTTCAACCTCTGTTCTCCCTGAGTCACAAGATTTTACTCTACTGGACTCTCGTCCTACTACTTATTCCCTGCCCTCATTCCCCAACCCCCAACACCCTCTAAGTAATTCCCCTGCTGCTGTCTCAGCCTCTCCGCCATTGGAGGAAGCTAAGGGAGCCCAGCGCACTCCAGATAACTCCCCTGCGGAAAACACAGCCCCTCCTTTCCTGGAGGTTGCTAGCCCGGCTAAAGGAATTTGCCAGCGTTGAATGATTGAAATCCCTGGAACTCACGTGATGCTCCCTCTCCATTTCTAAGGAACAATGATTGATGACAACCATGGGGGAAAAATGCAAGCCTACCAGTATTTACCTTTCTCCTCTTCAGACCTAAATAACTGGAAAAATAACAATCCCCCTTTTACCGAGGACCCCACCTGGGTCTCAGGTGTGGTTGAGTCATTGATGTTTTCACACCAGCCTACTTGGGATGACTGACAACAACTCCTAGGGACTCTCTTCATGACAGAGGAACAAAAGAGAATCTTCCTGGATTCTAGAAAAAAATATTATCGGACCAGATGGGTGACCGACAAAACTTCCCAACATATGCAAAGCCGCCTTTCCCTTGCACAGACCCAACTGGGACCCCAAAACCTGTGAAGGTAATGAGCATCCTTCCTCTTATTGCCGGGCTCTAATAGTGGGTATCTTAGTGGCCGCTAGGCGACCAACTATTTTGGCCAAGGTAAGAGAGATTATTCAAGGGACTGATGAATGTCCCTCCATGTTCCTACAGAGAATTATGGAGGCATATAGGAAATTTAATCCTTTTGATCCTCAGGGAGAGAATCAAAAGGCATCTGTCATTGTGGCCTTTATTGGGCAAGCTGTTCTGGATATTAAAAGACAGTTACAATGCTTAGATGGATTACAAGATATGACTTTGAGAGGTTTAGTCAGAGAAGCCAAGAAGGTATACTATAAGAGAGAAACTGAGGAAGACTAGGGAGCAAAGGGAGGATAAAAGAAACAAAAGACAGACTAAGGCATTGACTAAGATCCTGGTCACAACAACAAATAGACCAGAAATTAAGAATCATGGAGACAGGAAGGGACACCGGGGCCCACACAAGAGGCCACCCCTGGCCTCAATTCAATGTGCCTACTCTAAAAAAAAGGACACTGGGCTAAAGAGTGCCCTAGAAAGAGACAGCCAGGCCAGCTGGACATTCTGACTCTGTAGGATTACTAAGAAAGTCGGGGCTCAGATCCTCTCCCCGAGCTCAGGGTAACTTTTGAAGTGGAGGGGACCCCAGTATACTTTGAAGTGGATACAGGGGCAAGATATTCTGCCTTTAAGGCCCCATTGGAACCTATATCAAATAAAAGGTCTCTAATTCAAGGGGCTAATGGCAGTAAATATCGGGCTTGGACAACTAAGAGGACCATGGACCAGGGGAAAGGAAAAATCCATCACTCATTCCTAGTAATCCCAGAATGCACGGCCCCATTGATTGGCAGAGATCTGCTCACAAAGCTCTGGGCCAAAATAACTTTTTACCGTGAAGGCGCCCAAGTGGAATTTCTAAATCCTTCAGTAAAAACTCCTATAATCACGGCTCTAACTATGTCAGTAGAAAATGTACATCAAATCACTCACCTTGGTTCAAAGAAACTGCATTCATTTCTGAAGGATCAAGAACAGAGTTTTCCATTAACCAACTCACAGTGAAAGGAAACAACTGAATGGATAACAAAAGCCTGTTGGGTCCATCAATTGGTTAATTCTTACCCTTCCAAGCTTCCTGCAGGAGAGCACCTACGAGGAACCAGACCAGGACAATTCTGGGAAGTGGACTTTACTGAAATTAAGCCAGCAAGGAATGGACTTAAATATCTCCTAGTCTTTGTAGATACATTTTCAATATGGATTGAAGACTTCCCCCCCCCAAAAAAAAAAAAAAGAAAAGAAATAAAAAATGAAACAGCGCAAATGGTGGTCAAGAAGATCCTGGAAGATATTTTTCCAAGGTATGGCCTGCCTAAAGTAATAGGGTCTGATAATGGACCGGCGTTCCTGGCCCAGGTAACTCAGAGGTTAGCAAGGACCCTGGGGATTAATTGGAAGTTACATTGTGTTTACAGACCCCCGAGTTCAGGACAGGTAGAAAGAATGAATAGAACCATTAAAGAGACCATAACGAAATTAAACTTAGAGACTGGCATAAAAGATTGGACTATGCTCCTGCTTTATGTACTGTTTCATGCAAGAAATACTCAATCTATTTCTTTGTGTAACCTCACACCCTGTGAAATTCTCTATGGTGTCCCTCCTCCAGTAAGGGACCTACCCCAACTCTAAGACCTAACGATTCCTTCCACACCCCCTTGCTTAACAGACTTAAAGCTCTTGAAAGAACTCAGGGATACCTGTGAAAACAGATGGCCACTGCCTGCCAACCTGGGGATGAGGGGACTCTACAGCGATATCAAGTAGAGACTTCGTCTATGTAAGACGAAATCTGGTGTCATCCCTGGAACTCCGCTGAAAAGTACCATACCAGGTGCTACTTATAACACCTACAGGGTAAAGGAAGTCAAAATCACTTCCTGGATCCCTACCTCTCATCTCAAGCCTGTGCCCTGTCCAGACTCTGGCTGGAAACTGGAAAAGACTGGAAACCCTTTCAAATTGTGGATTCGCTGTGTGGATAAGGCTATAGACTCTCCCCTTGACCACCAGTAGTCCTAACCCTCATAAGCCTGTTCAGCAGCGATGGCTGATTACAAATCCTACTGGAATGGAAGTATGGTCTATCTTGCATACAGCCCGCTTAGGGACCTGGTGGCCATCTCTCCAGCCAGACATTTGTCAGCTGCATATAGGTCTTCCCGATTGGGATATCCCTAATGAAGAGGATCCCACTAACATTCCATTAAATTCCTTTCATAACATAGATAATGGAAACAAACATTATTGATGTAGGGACACGCGAGCCAGATGCTGGTTGGCTAGCCTAGATTACTATGTTTGCCCAGTGTACTATCAAAGCCACAAACAGTCAAGGCTGTGTGCGGGGAACGCCGACATCTTCTGTAAGTCATGGGGATGTGAGCATACAGGGACTGCCACATGGAACCCAAACTACTCATGAAATTCTCTACACAGCATTGGCCATATTACCAATTAGACAACCAAAACCGATGGCCCCCAGAGGGGTCTCTAGATCCTCAAAGTCTGTGTGACCTTTTTAACTTCTGCAAGTGCTCAAAAGGGTGAAAGGAGATTCCTCTATGTGGAGGCCTTTTCTCTCCTTTGCTCACATCGTGAACTATGCTTCTCCAATACATGCTCACCCTCAGCCTTCTGCTCTAGACTCTCTGTTGTCACTCCCACCTCATCAACTTGATTTCTCCCCTCCAATTACTATATTAAAAACCCAAACCTCCACCGTTTCTCAGACCATTGCCCCCTTGCTGAGGTAGCAGGTACTGAGGTAACCCTCAACTCACTCACTCCTCTCTTCTCCTGTCAGTGCCCACACTGGGTCCCACCAGGTCCTCTTACCAGCTAACCCAAAGCTCAAACCAGCTGAGAAGAGCCCTCAGACCCCTATCCAAGATGTAATGAAAATGGCCTTTAAAGTTGCTTTGCCATCACTGAAAACAGGTTACTAAGAATTTAAAGTCCCTTACAGGCTTTTTGGGATACTCACTCCCATCTCCCGCTCTGTTCTACCCGTTCTACTACTCATGTTTTTGTTGCTAGGAAGATCTCAAAACCCTTTTCCATTATTTTTTTTACATCTCTCCTTCCTCATTCTCAGATCCAAAGAGCTGCTCTCAGCCCTGCATTCCCCGTCTTCCCCCTCTGTACCAGGCCCACAGGAAAGTCTTAACTGACCTTATCCAGAAGTTTTCACCATGGCTAACTTTAGGACTTTCAGCAAAAGAGTCCCTATAAAAGAGTTCAGTGTAGATAAACTTCCTCTTTTTGTGTTGCCCTGGTCTACCTGGCAACTGGCTGAAAAAAATCAGCACTCCTGAGCTAGACACACCCTTACTAGTTTTTCACAACATATGTGATCAAGGCCTCTGGCCTTGAGCTGGGGCTTCATAGAGATGGCTACATTTGTAAGATGGATAAGTTGCAAACTGGGCTCCATGGAAACAGCTGGCAGAGGGAAAAAAGCGGAAAAAAAAGCTCTCCCCCACCCAGGTGTCCTTGAAAATTTAACTTGCCCAGAACTGAGGAAAAATCAGAAACAACAACTGCTCTTTGTGAACTTCTGCAGACTGTGAACTTCAGAGCCCCTTCCCTTACATGTTGGGTACAAAATTCTGAAACTACCTAAACTTGGGTTTCAGGGGATTAATTGATTACAACAGAAGCAATGCCCTCTGAATCTGGTTGCAACCAAATATGACTGTTTCATTGTCTTTGGTGCTATCTTATGTGCCTTGCCTTTTCCGTCCCTACAACAATATAATTCTATATACTTAAACGTTGTTTATGTTTTTATGAAATGGTCAACAGAAGTGATTAATTGTGTAATGGTGCAGATGTTTCCCAGAGTGCTCTATTATGACGCAGGTTCATTTGAAGATCAAATAGAGGGGCATACAACCCGGTTCAGGTGGGAACATATATCTCTCACCTTAGCCATTCTATTATGAATAGGAGTTGCTGCCCGGGTTCGCACAGGAACCACTGCCCTGGTCCATGGGACACAACAAATGACCCAATTAGAAGCAGCAATAGATCAAAACTTAAAGATATTAAAAAATTCCATCACAGCTTTGCAGGAATCTTTTACCTCTCTCTTTGAAGTTTGCTGGGAGCCATCAGCCAAGTAGGTATGACAAATTCCTTGCCAGCTTACTCCCATGCTGTCTAGTGGAAGGACTTCTGAAAGGTGACCTTGCTCAAGGACCAGGGCAGGATCCGTGTTTAGGGTGTTCCCCCTTTAGAATAGGGCGGTTTAGCATAATAGGAGATTAGGGTGTTCCCCCTTTAGAATAGGGCAGTTTAGCATAATAGGAGATTAGGGTGTTCCCCCTTTAGAATAGGGCATATCCTGCTGCTGAGTTCCTCTTGAGTGCTTAGGGTCAGACAGTATATTTTGGGAGACAGAAGCCCATGCGGAGTGGATTTGGGAGAGAGTGGATTTGGGCAGAGAACGTGGATTCCCCCAGAGCGTGTTTGTAGACGGCCGGTGTGAGTTCGGGAATAAAGAATTGCTGTTTGAATCTACAAGCTGTGTGGAGACTCGTGATTTGTGCCCAGCCAAAGACTGCGGCAGAAGTTGTTTTACAGAAAAGGCGAGGGTTGGACCTCCATTTCATGAGAGAAGGGAGCCTTTGTGCTGCATTGAGGAAAGAATGTTTTTTTTTTTTTTTTTTTATGTCGACCATACTGGAGTTGTAACAAACTCTATGAGTAAATTAAAAAGATGCCTTGAAGAGCATCAAAGAGAGATAGAGACCCAAAATTGGTGGTTTGAGTCTTGGTTTACACAGTCCCCCTGGTTAACTACATTTTAATCAACCCTGGCCGGTCCAATAATAATCCTCATTTTATTGCTTACTATAAAACCCTGTTTCTCAACCATGTAATTTCTTTTCTCCAAGCTCAAATTGGACAAGTTAAACTTATGTTAATACCCCACTAGCATACATAAAATGTGACACCCCCCAACAATCACTTTTATGATTAAAAGTAGCCAGAAGAAGAAGTGGGGAATGAAATGTTAATAAAATATGTACTTGTCACTTCCTGTTTTTCTGTACGCTTAACAAAACACTGTTGAAATGTTGAGAAATGTTTCCTAATCTTGTTCCCAGAATGTGCTGTCCCCAACTGCCAAACTGCAGAATGTACTCCCTCACGCGTTTACACACAAACCGCTTACTCGCCCTGACCCATCAATAAACTTCCCTCCCTGCCCTCTCCAAGAAAATTATATATGCTCTGCTTAAGATGTTCTCAGGGCTCTCTGCTCTATTCAAGTGAGCTCTGAGCCCCAGCATGCTGGACCCCAAATAAACCCTTTCTGTTGCATGAGATAGTCTCTTGGTGGTCTCATCCTCTGACACTCGCCCTACATTTACTTGGATGATTGAATGTAGATGAGAACATCCATTCAAAAGTGATAGTCGGTAAAATTAGGAAGATAGTCAGTAGGTTTAGGAAGAAGAGTTAGTATAAAATTTGGAACAAAAGTTCTTTAGCAATAGGGTTTCGGTTACAGAGTGAATGTAAATGTCAACACAAGTGAAGAGTCAGTCACAATGATGAATTGGAGAAAATATGTTGGAAAGCAGATATCAATACAGACATTACAAAATCAGGCAAAGTATAAAGTCAGTGATAGGATTAGACATTTTCAACAGGGTTGAGTTTGAATATATAATCTTAGGAAGAAACGAATATGTAGTCATCAATAGGATTGATATTTGAAAGCATTAGGCAAATTGGAAATTGATGATTTTAGTAATCCATGTTCACTTTCCATTTAGGCTTTGGTACAAATATAAGTTTGACCTTTGAATTTTGTGTCCAGAATATTACTGTGATAAAATGTATATATAGATCGGGTGACATAAGAATTTCTTCCACCATTTTTGCGAGCAATATTTTGAAGACTTATAAATTAGTATTTGGGGTACAAACAGGTGTACCCTGTGTCTATGAATATAGAGATAATGCATGAATAGACCAACTGTGAATAAGTAATATAACTGGTTCCACTTTAAATGGTGGATTGAATTGATATCTGAAAATATGAAAAATCTTATATTGATATACAATCATTCATTCCAACAAGTTATACATCAATGTTAATATTAGGGTTATGGTTTATCATGAAGGGTGTGTGAGTTTTGCTTCAATGTGATTATGAAAATCGAAAATAATGTGTTTGGAAAAAAGAATCTTGAGAAGACCAGTTAAGAAATATGGAAGAATACATGTGTTCTAAAGTAGGAAGTGATTGAAAGTGAAAAAATGCCTATAATTTTGTCATCTTTTTGATGAAATATATATCCTATGATGTGCATTAACTGAAGAAATAGTAATGTACCAGTGTTGAATTAAAATGAACATCAAAATACACATCATGTTCCATATGAATCTTCTTGCATTGAGCTTAAACTGGGTCAGTTACTCTAGATATATTAGGATTTGTATGCAACATTCACTGAAGTTAGTTTTCAGTACAAAAAACAAAAAAGTATTTCAGGTGGATGAATATTTCTGAGAATAATATTTAGAAAAGATCATCATGAATCCACATACATGAATATGAATGAATTAAGGGAGTGTATATTAAGATACAAATATTTCATATTTTGAAAAATCTGGAGAATGTGTGTATGTATATATATACATACACACAAACACATTAAAAACTCGCAATATATACGCTATTCGAAATTCATCATGAAATATATATCATTCACAGATCTAAAATATTCATTTTACTGAACATGGATTTATGTATAATGTTGTAAAACTAGGAAGCTCAACCATTGGTTATATTTTCAGTTCCAACAGTGTTTAGGAGGAGTGATCTTCTCTCACAATTTGTATCTGCCAAGTCGTTCACCTCACAAGAATGTAGGTGTGGTACCAGGTAGGATTCTATATGTGTTTATTGCTGTTGCATTGGGAGTTTAGTAATTGCTTCATGGAATCCAAGGAGTTCAACTGGGACACAGTGCTGGAGCGAGTTCTGTCAGGCGTGGTGGGTCAGGGTATGCAGGAGAATGCACCAACCAGGCTTCTATCCCACATAGCTTGCCCCCTTAAACATAGCAACCTGATTGTAAACATTGCCCTGAAACCTCACCATATAACAAGATGCCTTTGCATAGGAGGGTCTGCTGACTACACCATGTCAGTCACAAGCCATTTGGAAGCCAATGGCAGATCCAAATGGCCCCACCACAGATGTTTTTCACACACCTGCCAACCACTACTCTAGGACAACTACTCAGCAGGCTCCAACTTATTTTCATGAAACCCAATCAATCAAGGCACTGTCTGGTACACTCATGATCAGCAACAGAATATCCAATGGTTCTCCAGTGCCACCTGGTCATGGGAAATTGAAAATTTTCATGGTATTTATCTAGCCATTTTTCAAGGATGAAGTTGGATGCACTGTGGGTTTCAATTCATTCAGGAACCATTAAATGTTGAGGAAGCTCATTTCAATGAAAGTTCTGGAGAATTCTCACAGGCAAGGCTTCCCAAAGAGTGGCCAAAAGGTCACATGAAGCCAGGGCCATTGAGGTCTAAAATGTGATGTCATTGTCTGTTTTGACTCTCAACAATGGCTTCCAAGTCTTTCAGAATAAAATCATGGGATATCCTGGTTGAGATCAGAGTGCCCTCTGAAAAGCTACCCTGGGCCTTGATCTCAGTTTCCAAAGATGACTCTCATGCGTGGCTTCCTCAAATCCCAACACAATTCATGGCAATACTTCTCTGAGGTGAGTTCCAGAACTCAGTCTCTAAGGGGAATCACACCAGAGTTCAAGCCCAGGTGGACCCAGTCATCTCTTCCAACTGCCACACAAATGACCACAATAAAACCGATATTCTCCCACATGGCCCTCATATTCTTCCATATTGACACTCATCATAACGTCTGGCTGGTGGTGTCCATGAGGGATGCAGCCCAAGACAGTGTCCAAAATAAGCTCCATTGCTCCTCATTTGCCTAAATTCGGGATGGCCTGGACACCCTTCCTTTGTACCAGGAGTGATCAAAAAGGCCTGCCCGTAATACTGCACCACTTTTCCCATTTGAGGCCTATTGAGTGTCTGTTAAAGATACTTTATGTGAATTGGAGTGATGAGAAAACCTAAGCACCTACGGGATAGCCTCTGAAGGGCTTTGATGAACTCATCTGACCCAAATGATCCCTATTCTCACTTGATGGAATTCAGGAACCTTATAGAGGAAGGCAAGAGACTTCATCCACAATGACAGCTCTTTTTGCCATTTTTGATTTGGATGCACACATGGGATCTTTCTTTAGATCCATCAGGTGCTGAGAATCTAAGTCAAAGAATCACACTGGGCCAAGAGGCTGATTCAGACACAACTCTTTCCAAATCAATTAACAAAAGAGCCAAAGGTGAAGCCTATTTATTTCCATTTGAAAACTATTTTGTTCAGGATTCACAAAGGGGTGGCGTGAGACAAAGACTTCCTGACTCTCAGGGCAACAGAACAATAGGTAAGCAAATGGCCCAAAGCAGGGTTTCTCCACTGAGACTTTCCTGGTCAACTGATATCTGAGTTTTCTCAGATGCTTGTCATTTCCTTCAGCTATCCAGAACATTGCCTTGTCACAGAGCTTGGAGGTTGTACATAACTTAGACACAAAAAAATGAGCCTATTCTGGAGAGTGTCCAGAATTCTGGAAGAAAGCAGCAAATTAGGAAGGTAGCAGGTATTGCCCATTAATAAGGCAATCCACAGTCCATTCATAAAATGGGCAGGATGAATGCTGGGAAGCTTTCTACTAGACAGGACATATCCATTGATGCATTCTCTTTTCTAATGTCTACAACCACGGACACAGTGTGATACACAGACCCAGAAACACTTGCCTTGTCAAACGACTTACTAAAAACAGTTCACTCCAAACCAAACAAACTGACTTTCCTTCCTATTCTCAGAACATGAGACAAAACCACAAACCCACAGCCACACTGACAATGACACCTTCTTCCCCCAAATAGGTATGAGACTATCCAGACTATCCTCCGACTGGTGGGCCATACTATGTTCCCGCAAAATGTCCTGTTCTGTCTCAGATCTGGTCTCCTTGGCCAACTCTCTGAAGTTGTCAGGAACCAGGAGTGAGCCGCTACCTGCTTTTCCAGGAAAAGCCCATCTTCCGAGCTTTCCAGGCATTTGGCCTCCTCACCATTGGAGGAACCAAGAAAGACTGATTCTGTCCTTGGTAAATCCAAACAAGTGAGACCACTGGGACTGGGACTGGGACTGGATCTGGGTGCCTGGCGTCCTGGATCCCATGTTCAGAGAGTTCCATCAATAAGGAAGTGAGTTGAGGTCACTTTTTTCAGGAACTGAATGAGATCACTGCCTCGGCAACCACTTTGTCCTAAGAGTTTCTTTCAACGGTCCCATGAGATGGAGGCTGCCCCTACTTCCTGTGACACTTTCACAAATTAGAATGGTATATCAACCATAGGGAACCAGGAACAGCTTTCCACACAGTCTTGGTTTGGTCCATATTCTCTACATTAAGATGAGAGAGGCTGATTCAGAAACATCCCTTCATCCTGACCAGGTTGTTTGCATTGGAAGATGACTTTTGCTCTCTCAGGTCTTTCATACCTGCCTACATCTTCTCCAGGGATCATTTCTGCATGGCGCTTTGAGGTTCTCAGCAGATGGAAGATCCACTACATTCCTGTATTGTAAGATCAACACTGTCCCTGCTCTTCTGTAAACATGTTATTAACACAAACAGTGTATGGTTAGTGTTAATAACATGTTCCATTTGGGTTAGGAATTATTCTGCTGCATTAATAATGGTATTGGAAACTTGTGATTATTTTAAGAATATAGAGATGAAATATATGTATGAAAAAAGAAATCTAAGTAAGATTTGAAGCCCAGAAGGGCATTGGGCCCTTGATTGTGATACTTAGCGTTGAATTACATTCTTCACCGATGTCTCAGATAAATCAATACACAATAGCATAAGACCTTGTTACTTGAATGATTGAATGTAGAAGAGAACATCCAGTCAAAAAGGGATACTCGGTAGGATTAAGAAGATAGTTAGTATGTTTAGGAAGAAGAGTGAGTATAGGATTTGGAACAAAAGTTCTTTAGCAATAGGTTATTTATTAGAGTGTGAAAGTGAATGTCAGCACATGTGAAGAGTCAGTCACAATGATGAACTGGGGAATATATGTAGGAAAGCAGATAGCAATAGAGACATTATGAAATCAGGCAAATTATAAAGTGAGGGATAGGATTAGACATTTTCCATTGGGTTGAGTTTGAATATATAATTTTAAGAAGAAACACATGTGTAGTCACCAATAGGATTGACATTTGAGATCATTAGGGAACCTGGACATGGATGTTTTTAGTAATCCATGTTTTCTTTCCATTTGGGCTTTTATACAATCATAAGTGTGACCTTTGCATTTTGTGTCCAGAATATTTCTGTGATTAAATGTATATGAAGATCAGGTGACATGAGTCCACTTCCACCATTTCAGGGAGCAATATTTTGAAGACGTATAAATTAATATTGGGGGTACAAAGATGTGTACACTGTGTCTATGAATATAGAGATAATGCATGAATAGACCATAGTGTGAATAAATAATATAACTGGTTCCACTTTAAATAATGGATAGAATTGATATCTGAAAAGATATAAGAAATCTTATATTGACATACAATCATTCATTCAAACCAGTTATACATCTAATGGTAATATCAGAGTGATAATTAATATGAATGGTATGTGAGTTTTGCTTTCAAAGTGATTATGGAAATCAAAATTAATGTGTTTGGTATGAAATCTCATGAAAAGACCAGTCAAGAAACTTAGAGGAATACATGTGTTCTGAAGCAGGACGTGATTAAAAGTGAAACAAATGCCTATAAATTTTTGAACTTGTGGATGAAATCATATATCCTATGATGTCCATAAACTGAAAAAATAATAATGTACCAATATTGAATAAAAATGAACTTCAAAATACACATCATGTCCCGTAGGATTCTACTTGCATTGATGTTTAACTGATTCAGTTACTGTAAAAATATTAGGATTTGTAAGCTCCATTCACTGAAGTTAGTTTTCAGTACTAGGAAATAATTATGTATTTCAGGCAGATGAATATTTCTGAGAATTATCTTGTGAAAAGTTGATTATAAACCACATATAGAAACATGAGTGAATTTAGGGAGTGTATAATAAGAAACATATATTTCACATTTTGAAAAATCTGGACAGTATATATATATATATATATATATATATATATATATATATATGTATATATATATATATATATATATATATAGATAGATAGATAGATAGACAGACACACACAGACATTATAATGTAGCAATCTATATGCTAATCGAAATTCACAGTGTAATACATATCATCCACATATCCAAAAATATTCATTTTACTGAACATCGATTTATATATAATGTTGTTCATCTAGGAAATTCACCAATAGGTTTTATTTTCAGTTCCATCATGATTTAGGGGGATTGATATCTTATCAAAATATGTATCTTTCAAAATCAGTGAGCTTACAAAAATGTACTTGTGATACCAGGTAGGATTCTAAATATGCATAAAAAATACATGTGATGAATAGGCTACAGAGAATGGGAGACAGAAATTTACATATGTGTTAACTTTAAAAACTCATTGAGAACTATTACAATGAAAAGTTGACTAGATTTATAACACATACCCTTGATAAAGCAGAAGGGAAGTTCAAGTATACACCATGCCTCCTATGAACGGCCTGTATTTCTATTCTGTTAGGTTTCTTGTTCTCCATCATATTAGGATTAGTAGTCAGAGTCTAGTAGGTTATGGGTTAATGTCAGGGATTCAGTATTTCAAATGGAAAATATGAAAATGAATCTAATGTGTATGCAAATATGTGCTACACAAAAATCATCCCACTCTCATCCAGAACAATGCCTTGACATAACCTTCGCCCCAATTAAGACACAATTAGTGGAGAAGAGTTAGAAAATCTGTGAATACATATGTGGAAATGAAAATGCTCAGGAGTTCACAGCCTTGGAGGCGGTAGAGGAATTTCCAAAAGTATGGGATAGGGTAAATACTCCACAAATATGGAGTTCTGCTGGCCTAATGACTCTTTGAGAAACTGCCTTTGAGGTTGGGCCCTTGTAATATATGTTGTTGTCAAGAGCTTCAGCTTCCTTTGTAGTGAGACAATCAAAGCTGGATCTGCATATATGTGACCTGAAGGACATGGTTTCTTCTTTTCTAGTGAACATGAGGCAGCAGTTCTAAATTCCCTCATTGTAGGTAAACTGTGGCCACTGGGAGCTAAGTGTCTCCTCGTGTGGACTGAGAAGCCATTTGGTCATTTTCCACTTTTCCTGGTGATTCTTACTGCTGCACTGGGAGTTTGGTATTGGCTTCAGTAAATACCATGAGTTCAACGGGGACACAGTGCTGGAGGGAGTACTCTCACGTGTGGTGGGTCAGGGTGTGCAGGAGAATGCCCCAACCAGGCTTCTATTCAACAAAGCTTGCCCCCTTGTCTGTAGCAACCCAATTCTGAACATTGCCCTAAAACCTCTCAATGTAACAAGATGCCTTTACATATAAGGGTCTGCTGGCTGCACCATGTCAGTCAAAAGGCATTTGGAAGCCAATGGCAGATCCATGTGGCCCCATCACAGATGTTTTATCATACACCTGCAAACCACTGCTCTAGGCCCACTACTAAGCAGGTTCCAACGTACTGGCATCTTTGTTCTACACCATTTTCATGAAACCCAGTAAATCAAGGCACTGTCTCGTACACTCATGATCAGCAACAGAACATCCAATGATTCTCCAGTGCCACCTGCTCTTGGGAATTATTCCATGGTATTTATCTAGCCATTTTTCAAGGATGAAGTTGGTGTCACTGTGGATTTCAATTCATTCAGGAACCATTAAATGGTGAGGAAGCTCATTTCAATGAAAGCTCAGGAGAACTCTCACAGGCAAGTCTTCCCAAAGAGTGGCCAAAAGGTCAAATGAAGCCTGGCCCATTGAGGTCTACAATGTGAGTTCCATCTGTTATTTGACTCTAAAGTATGGCTGCCAAGTCTTTCAGAATGAAATCATGTGATATCCTAGCTGAGATTCCCAGTGCTCTGTGGAAAGCCATCCTGGGCCTAAATCTCAGTCTCCAAGGGCAACTCTCCTGCGTGGCCTTCTAAAATCCCAACAGAATTCATGGTAATACTTCTCTGAGTTCAGTTCCAAAACTCAGTCTCGAAGGGGAATCACACCATAGTTCAAGCCCAGGTTGATCCAGGAATCTCTTCCTACTGCCACACAACTGACCACAATTAATACCAAAACACTCCCACATGGCCCTCATCTTCTTTTATATAGACACTCATCATAACCTCTGGGTTGAGGTTTCCATGAGGGGTGCATACCAAGACAGTGTCCAAAATAATCTCCCTTGCCTCTAATTTGCCTAAAGTCAGGGTGGCCTGGAAACCCTTCCTGTTAACCAGCAATGATCAAATAGGCCTGCCATTAATACTGATCTACTTCTCCAAATAATCACACTGGGCCAAGGGGCTGATTCAGACACATCTCTTTACAAAGCAATAAAACAAAGAGCCACAGGTGATGCCTATTCATTTCCATTTGAAAACTCTTTTCTTCAGGATTCACAAAGGGGTGGCCTAAGGCAAAGACCTTCTAGATATTGACAGCACCAGAACCATAGGTAAGCAAAATTCCCAAAGCAGGGTTTCTCCACATAGACTTTACTGGTCACACTGATATCTGAGTTTCCTGAGATGCTCCCATTTCCTTCAGCTCTCCAGTACATGGCCATGTCACAGTATCTTGAACAGAAAACCATGAGCCTATTCCGGAGAGTGGCCAGAATTCAGGAATAAAACAGGAAATTAGGAAGATAGTAATTGCTACCCATCCATAAGGAAAGCTGCAGTCCAATCATAAATTGGGCAGTATGAATTCTGGGAAGCATTATACTAGACAGGACACATTCATTGATGCATTATGTTTTCTAATGTCTACAACTACAAACACAGTGGATACATAGACATAGAAACACTTTCCTTGTCAAACGACTTACTAGAAACAGTCCACTTCAAATCAAACAAACTGCCTTTCCTACCAATTCTCAGAACATGAGAAAAAACAACAAACTCACACCCACAACAACATAGGACTTTCTGTCCCCAAGTAGGTCTTTGACTCTCCGGAATTTCCTCTGATTGTTGTACCATACTATGTTCCCCCAAAATGCCCTGTACTGTCTCAGATCTGGACTCCTTGGCAAACTCTTTGAAGTTGTCAGGAGCCAGCTTTGAGCCACTACCTTCTTTCTCAGGAAAGGCCACTCTCCAAAGCTCTCCTGGCATTTGGCCATTCTCAAATCAGTAGGTACCAAGAAAGACTGATTCTGTCCTTGGTAAAACCAAACAAGTGAGCCCAGTGGGACTGGGTCTGGGACTGGTTCTGTGTGCCTGGCTTCTGGGATTCCAAGTTCAGAGTGTTCCAAGACCAAGGAAGTGAGATAGGTCACTTCCGTTCGGAACTGAATGAGGTCACTGGTTTGGCAACCACTTTGTCCTAACAGCTCCTTCAAAGGGTCCCATGAGATGGAGGCTGCCCCTACTTTCTGTGACACTTTCACAACTTAGAACGATATATCAACCATAGGCACCCAGGAACAGCTCTCACACAGACCTGGTTTGGTCCATCTTCTCTACATTAAGAGGAGAGAGGCTGATTCATAAACATCCCTTCATCCTAACCAGGTTGTTTGCCTTACATGATGACTTTTGCCCTCTCAGGTCCTTTATAGCTTCCTTCATCTTCCCCAGGGATAATTTCTGCATGGACCTTTCAGGTTCTCAGCGGGTGGAAGATCCCCTATATTCCTCTATATTAAGACCAACTCTGTCCCTGTTCTTCTATAAAGTTAGATTGAGGAAACAATGTATGGTTAGGGTTAATAACATGTTCTATTTGAGTTAGGAATCATTCTGCTGGATGAATAATGGTATTGGGAACCTGGGATATTTATAAGAATATAGATTTGAAATATAAGTATGAAAACAGAAATCTAGGTAAGATTTTAAGCCCAGAAAGGCATTGGGCCCTTGATTGGAATACTTAGCATTGAATTTCGTTCGCACAGATGTCTCTGATAAATCAATATACAATGGCATATCATCTTGTACCCTGGATGATTGAATGTAGAAGAGTTCATCCAGTCAAAAAGGGATAGTTGTTAGGATTAGGAAGATAGTCGGTCTGTCTCGGAAGAAGAGTGAGTATAGGATTTGGACCAAAAGTTCAATAGCCCTAGGTTTTCGGTTAGAGAGTGAATGTAAATTTCAGCACATGTGGAGAGTCAGTCACAATGATGAACTGGGAAAATTATGTAGGAAATCAGATATCAATACACACATTATGAAATCAGGCAAAGTATAAAGTGAATGATAGGATTAGACATTATCAACAAGGTTGAGTTTCAATATATAATCTTAGGAAGAAACAAATATGTAGTCACCAATATGATTGACATTTGAGAGCATTAGGAAACCTGGACATGGATGTTTTTAGTAATCCAGGATCACTTTCCATCTAGGATTTGCTACAATCAGAAGTGTGACCTTTGCATTTTGTGATCAGAATATTACTGTGATAAAATGTATATGTAGATCAGGTGACATGAGTATTTCTTCTAACATTTCTGGGAGCAATATTTTGAAGAGGTATAAATTAGTATTGGGGGTACACAGAGTTGTACCCTGTGTCTATGAATGTAGAAGAAATGAATGAATTGACAATACTGTGAATAAATAATATACTGTTTCCACTTTAAATCATGGATTGAATTGATATCTGAAAATATATAAAAATCTTATATTGATATACAATCATTCATTCCAACGAGTTATACATTTAATGGTAATATTAGGGTTATGTTTTATCATGAAGGGTGTGTGAGTTTAGCTTCAAAAGTGATTATAGAAATGGAAAATAATGTGTTTGGAACGAAATCTCATGAAAAGATGAGTCAAGAAATATAGAGGAATTCATATGTTCTGAAGCAGGATTTGATTGTAAGTATAAAAAAAGCCTATAAATTTCCTAACTTGTGGATGAAATATATATCCAATGATGTGCAAAAACTGAAAAAATAGTAATGCACCAGTTTTGAATGAAAATGAACGTCAAAATACACATCATATCCCATAGGAATCTACTTGCATTGATGCTAAACTGGGTCAGTTACTGTAGAAATATTATGATTTGTATGCACTCACTGAAGTTAGTTTTCAGTACTAGGAAACGAATACGTATTTCAAGTGGATGAATTTTTATGAGAATAATCTTGTGAAATGTTGACTATAAATTTACATATATGAACACAAATGAATTTAGGGAGTGTATAATAAGAAACATATATTTCATATTTTGAAAAATCTTGAGAGTTTATATATATATATATAGATAGATATAGATATATAGATATAGATATAGATATAGATATGTGTGTGTGCATTTATGTATTTATATATATATATATATATATATATACACACACACACACACACACACACACACACACACACACAGACACTAAAATGTATCAATATGCATGCCAATCGAAATTCACTATGAATCATATATCATCCACAGATCCAAAAATAATCATTTTACTGAACATGGATTTATGTATAATATTGTTCAACTAGGAAGTTCACCCATAGGTTGAAGTTTCAGTTCCAACAGCGTTTAGGAGGAGTGATCGCTTCCCACAATTTGTATCTCCCAAGACAGCCAAACTCACAAGGATATACGTGTGATACCAGTTATGTTTCTATATTTGCATATAAAAATACATGTGCTGAACAGGCTGCAGAGAAAGGGAGACAGGAATTCACATATTTGTTAACTTTAAAAACACATGGAGATCAATTTCAATTAAAAATTGACTAGATTTATAACACCTACCCTTTATCATTCAAAAGGAAAGTCCAACTATACACCATGCCTTCTCTGAACTGCTTTCATTTCCATTCTGTTTGGTTATTTTTGTCCATCATTTTAGGATTAGTAGTCAGAGTCTATTAGGGTATGGGTTTGTGTCAGGAATTCAGTAATTCGAATGGAAAATAGGAAAATGAATCCAATGTGTATGCAAATATGTGCTACACAAAAATATTCCCACTCTCATCCAGAACATTGCCTTTACATTACCTTTGCCCCAAATAAACACAATTAGAGAAGAAGAGTTAGGAAATCTGTGAATACATATCGGAAATGGAAAATATTCAGGAGTTCACAATCTTGGATGTGGTAGAGGAGTTTCCAAAAGTGAGGGACAGGGTAAACACTCCACAAACATGGAGCTCATTGGGCCTAAAGACTCTTGAGAAACTGCCTCTGAGGTTGGGCACTTGAAATATATGTTGTTGTCAGGAATTTTAGCATCCTTTCTAGTGAGACCAACAAAGCTGGGTCTGATCTCTGTGACCTGGAAGATATGTTTTTTTTTATTTTCCAATGAACATGAGGAAGCAGTGCTGAATTCTCTCTTTGTAGGTAAACTGTGGCCACTGGGGTCTAAGAGTCTTCCCATGTGGACTGTGAAGCCATTTGATCATCTTCCACTTTTCGAGGTGTTTCTTGCTGCTGCACTGCGAATTTGGTATTTGCTTCAGGAAATACAAGGAGTTCAACAGGTACCAGTGATGGAGGGAGTTCTGTCACATGTGGTGGGTCAAGGTCTGCAGGAAAATGCACCAACCAGGCTTCTACCCCACATAGCTTGCCCGCTTGTCCATAGCAATCTGATTCTGAACATTGCCCGGAAACCTCTCCATATAACAAGATGCTTTTATATTATAGGGTCTGCTGACTTCACCATGTCAGTCTCAATCCATTTGGAATCCAAGGGCAGATCCACATGGTACCACCACAGATGTTTTATCACATACCTGCACACCACTGCTCTAGGCCCACTACTCAGCAGTCTCCAACATACAGGGATCTCTTTTCTACACTGTTTTCATGAAACCAAGTAAATCCAAGCACAGTCTGGTACACTCATGACCAGCAACAAGTCATCCAAAGTTTCTCCATTGCCACCTGGTCATTGAAATTTCAAAAAAATCATGGTATGTATTTAGCTATTTTTCAAAGATAAAGTTGGAGGCACTGTGGGTTTCAAATTATTTAGGAAACATTAAATGGTGAGGAAGCTCATTTCAAAGAAATCTCTGGAGAACTCTCACAGGCAAGGCTTCCCAAAGAGTGGCCAATATTTCACATGAATCCAGGCCCATTGAGGTCTAAAATGTGAGGTCTATGTGTGTTTTGACTCTCAATTATGGCTGCCAAGACTTTCAGAATAAAATCACGTGAAATCCTGGCTGAGATTCCCAGTGCTCTGTGGAAGCCACCTTGGCCAGGATCTCAGTTTTCAGGATGACTCTCATGTGTAGCCTCCTAAAATTCCAACACAATTCATGGCAATACTTCTCTGAGGACAGTTCCAGAATTCAGTCTCTAATAACACCAGAGTTCAAGCCCAGGTGAACTAAGTCATCTCTTCCAACCGCCACACAAATGACCAGAATTAAAACCAAAACACTCCCACATGGCCCTCAACATTCTCCATATAGACACTTATCATAACCTCTGGCTGGAAATTTCCATGAGGGGCACAGACAAAGACAGTATCCAAATAAGTTCCCTTGCCCCTCATTTTTCTAAAGTCAGGGTGGCCTGGACACCCTTCCTGAGAACCAAGAGTGATTAAATAGGCCTGCACTTAATACTGCCCTGCATCTCCAATTTGGGGCCTACTTACTTTCAGGTATAGATTCTTTATGTGATTTGGAGTCATGAGAAAAGCCAAGCACCTCTGGGCTAGTCTCTGCAGGGTTTGAAGAACTCATTTGACCCAAAAGATCCCTATTCTCACTTGATGGATTTCAGGAACCTAACAGAGGAAAGCAAAAGACTTAATCCACAATGACTCCTCATTTGGCCATTTTGGTTTTGGATGCACACATGGTATCTTTCTTTAGATCCATCAGGTGCTAAGAATCTAAGCCACAGCCTCACACAGGGTCATGAGGCTGATTCAGACACATCCCTTTCCAAAGCAATCAAGCAAAGAGCCACAGGTGATGCCCATTCATTTGCATTTGAAGACTCTTTTCTTCAGGCTTCACAAAGGAGTAGTCTGAGGCAAAAAGCTTTCTGAAATTCAGGGCAACAGAACAATAGGTAAGCAAATGGCCCAAAGCAGGATTTCTCCACTGAGACTTTCCTGGTCACACTGATATCTGAGTTTTCTGAGATGCTCGCCATTCCCTTTAGCTATCCAGTACATGGCCATGTCACAGAGCTTGGAGGTGGTATATATATTGGACACATAACCATGAGCCTATTTTGGAGAGTGGAGTGAATTCAGGAACAAAATAGAAACTTAGGAAGATAGTAGGTGTTGCCCATTCATAAGGCAAGCCGCAGTCCATTCATAAATTGGCAGGATGAATGTTGGGAAGATTTCTACTAGACAGGAGTCATCCATTGATGCATTCTCTTTTCTGATGTCTAGAACCACGGACAGAGTGGGATACACAGGCTTAGAAACACTCGCCTTTTCATAAGACTTATTAGAAACAATTCACTTCAAACCAAAAAACCGCCTTTATTACCTATTCTCAGAACATGAGACCAAACCACAAACCAACAGCCAAATCCACAAAGACAACTTCTTCCCCCAAGTCAGTCTGTGACTATCCATAGTGTCCTCTGATTGGTGGGCCATACTATGTTACCCCGAAATGTCCTGTCCTGTCTCAGATCTGGTCTCCTTGGTCAACACTGTGAAGTACTCAGGATCCAGCGGTGATCCACTAACTGCTTTCTCAGGAAAAGCCACTCTTCAGAGCTTTCCTGGCATTTGGGCATCCTCACCTCCGTAGGTACCAAGAAAGACTTACTCTGTCCTTGGTAAATCCGAACAATTGAGACCACTGGGACTGGGACTGGGACTGAGACAGGATTTGGGTGCCTGGCTTCCTGGATCCCAAGTTCAGAGTGGTCCATCACAAAGGATGTTAGGTGAGGTCACTTCCTTCAAGATCTGAATGAGGTCACTGCCTTGGCAACCACTTTGTTCTAACAGTTGCTTCAAAGTGTCCCATGAAATGGAGGCTGCCCCTACATCCTGTGACACTTTCAAAAGTTCGAATGGTATATCAACCATAGGCACCCGGGAAGTGCTCTCCACACTGGCCTGGTTTGGTCCTTCTTCTCCATATTAAGAAGAGAGAGGCTGATTCAGACACATCCCTTCATCCTGACCAGGTTGTTTTCAATGGAAGATGACTTTTGCTCTCTCAGTTCCTACATATGTGCCTACAACTTCTCCAGAGATCATTTTTGCGTGGACCTTTGAGTTTCTCAGCAGTTGGAAGAAACCGTACATTCCTGTATTGTAAGATCAACTCTGTCCCTGCTCTTCTGTAAAGTTAGATTGAGGGAAGAGTGTATGGTTAGGGTTAATAACAGTTTCGATTGGGGTTAGGAATCATTCTGCTGAATGAATAATGGTATGGCGAACCTTTGATATTTTCAAGAATATATAGGTGAAATATAAGTACGAAAACAGAAATAAAGGTAATATTTGAAGCCCAGAAGGGCATTGGGTCTTTGATTGCAATATTTAGCTTTGATTTATTTTGTGCACAGATGTCTCAGATAAATCAATATACAAAGGCATTGGACCTTGTACTTTGAATGATTGATTGTCAAAAAGAACTTCCAGTCAAAAATGGATAGTCGGGGGGCTGGGGATGTGGCTCAAGTGGTAGCGCACTCGCCTGGCATGCGTGCGGCACGAGTTCGATCCTCAGCACCACGTACAAACAAAGATGTTGTGTCTGCCAAATACTAAAAAAACTAAATGTTAATAAATTCTCTCTCTCTCTCCCTCTCTCTCTAACTCTTTCTTTAAGAAAAAAAAATTAAAAAAATGATAGTCAGTAGGATTAGGACGATAGTTGGTAAGTTCAGAACGGAGAGTAAGTATAGGATTTGCACCAAAAGTTCTTTAGCTATGGGGTTTCGGGTATAGAGTGAATGTAAATGTCAGCACTTGTGAAGAGTCAGTCACAATGATGTACTGGGGAAAATATGTAGGAAAGCAGATTTCAATAGAGACATTAGGAAATCTGGCAAAGTATATTCGGTAATGAAAATTTAGTAAAATAGGTAAATGTCGCTTGCTGTTTTTCTGTATGCTTAACAAAACACTATTGAAATCTTGAGAACTGTTTGCTAATCTTGTTCCCAGAATGTGCTGTCCCCAACTGCCAACCTGCAGAATGTACTCATTCACCCGGTTGCACGCAAACTGCTCACTCGCCCAGACCAAACAATAAAGTTCCCTCTCTGCCCTCTCCAAGGAAAGTATATAAGCTCTGCTTAAGCTGTTCTCAGGGCTCTCTGCTCTATTCAAGTGAGCTCTGAGCCCCAGAATGCTGAATCCCCAATAAACCCTTTGCTTTTGCTTGAGACAGTCTCTTGGTGGGCTCTTCACCCGATGCTCGCCTGACCTTTACATATGGAGGTTCCACTGAGATCCGGCAGCGGCGAACGAGAGACCCCAACAGGCTCCTCTTGGGGTATGTATGGTGCCTCTTTCTGGTTTCAGGTTTCAGGTTAGGGCTTCGCAAAATGGCTGTCAATGAAGAGTGTGAGCTCTCTCCGAAGGTGGCTGACATACGTGTCACAGAGCCACAGGCCACATCCCTGGGGGATGCTCCAGAGTATTCGGGAAATTGAGGAGCAATAGTCTCCTCAATTCAGTGATATTTTGTTTCAGATTCAGTATCGCCAGCCCATCGGGTTGGGCCAGATACTTAGTCCTGGTCTCAGTGTTGGAAGTTCCATTGTCTGTCTTTATTTCCTTGTCTTGTCTGTGTCGTGTGTCATTGCTTTTACTGTTTGTGTATCTTTCATTATGGGACAGAGCACTTCAATGCCTCTGTCCCTGACCCTTGATCACTGGACCAAAGTACCCTTAAGGGCTCAGAATCTTTCTTTTTCAGTAAAATTCTGGACCTGGCAGACTCTCTGTGCCTCAGAATGGCCCACCTTTGGATTCGGATGGCCCCTAGAAGGATCTTTCTACTTCCTACTAATTTAAAAAGTCAGACGATATTGTCTTTCAGCCAGGGCCACATAGCCATCTGGATCAACAGCCATATATCTTAACTTGGCAGGACCTCTGCAAATCTCCTTCATGGGTGAAGCATTTCCTTGCCCCTACCCCCACTCCTACCCCTTCCCCCATGATCTCTCAAACCCTCTGCTCCTCCTCCTCCTCCAACCTCTGTTCTCCCTGATACACAAGATTTGACTCTACTGGACTCTCGTCCCCCTCCTTATCTCCTGCCCACGTCCCCCAAAGACCAACACCCTCTAAGTGATTCCCCTGCTGCTGACTCAACCTCTTCACCATTGGAGAAATCTAAACCAGCCCAGCGCCCTCCAGATAATTTCCCCGCGGCACACACAGCCCCTCCTCTTCTGGAGGAAGCTAGCCCGGCTAAAGGTACTCACCAGCGGTGAATGATTGAAAAACCTGGAACTCGAATGATGCTCCCCCTCCATCCCTAGGGGCCAATGATTGACAACGGCCTTGGGGGAAAAATGCAAGCCTACCAGTATTTACCTTTCTCCTCTTCAGACCAATATAACTGGAAAAATAAAAATCCCCCTTTTACCGAGGACCCCAACCGGCTCCTAGGTGTGGTTAAGTCATTGATGTTTTCACACCAGCCTACTTGTGATGACTGCCAACAACACCTAGGGTTGTCTCTTCATGACAGAGAAACAAAAGAGAATCCTCCTGGATGCTAGAGAAAAATATCCTCTGACCAGATGTGTGACCGACAAAACTTCCCAACATATTTAACCCGGCTTTCCCTTGAATCGACGAAACTGGGACCCCAACACCTTTGAAGGTAGGGAGCATCTGTCCACTTCCACTTATCACTGGGCTCTAATTGTGGGTATCTTAGTGGCCGCTAGGCGACTTACAAATTTTGCCAAGTTAAGAGAGTTTATTCAAGGGCCTGATGAATCTCCCTCTATGTTTTTAGAGAGAATTATGGAGGCATATAGGAGATATACTCTTTTGATCCTCAGGCAGAGGATCAAAAGTCATCTGTCAAGATGGCCTTTATGGGCAAGCTGCCATGGATATTAAAAGAAAGTTACAATGCTTAGATGGATTACAAGATATGACTTTGAGAGATTTAGTCAGAGTTAGCCGAGAAGGTATACTATAAGAGAGAAAGTGAGGAAGAGTAGGGAGCAAAGGAAGGATAAAAGAAACAAAAGACAGACTAAGGAATTGACTAAGGTCCTGGTCACAACAACAAATAGGCCAGAAATAAGAAACATGGAGACAGGAAGGGATACCGGGGCCCAGACTAGAGGCCACCCCTGGCCTCAATTTAATGTGCCTACTGTAAAGAAAAAGGACACTGCTTCAAAGAGTGCCATTGAAAGAGACAGCCACTCTAGCCAGCCATTCTGACTCTGGAGGATGACTAAGAATGTTGGGTCTCATATCCCCTCCGAGAGCTCAGGGTAAATTTTGAAGTGGAGGGGACCCTAGCAAACTTTGAAGTGGATACAGGGGCAATATACTCTGCCCTTATGGCCCCATTGGTCTCTCTATCAAATAAAAAGGTCTCTAATTCAAGGGGCTAATGGCAGAAAATATCGGGTTTGGACAACTAAGAGGACCATGGACCAGGGGAAAGGAAAAATCCATCACTCGTTCTTGTTCTTAGTAATCCCAGAATGCCCGGCCCCATTGATGGGCAGAGATCTGCTCACCAAGCTCCGGGCCAAAATAACTTTTAACCCTGAAGGCCCACAAGTGGAATTTCTAAATCCTTCAATAAAAACTCCTATAGTCACGGCTCTAAATATGTCAGTAGAAAATGTATATCAACTCACTCACCTTGGTTCAAAGAAATTGCATTCATTCCTGAAGGATGAAGAACAGAGATTTTTACTAACCGACTCAAAGCAAAAGGAAATAACTGAATGGGTAACAAAAGCCTGTTAGGTCTGTCATGGTTAATGCTTACCCTTCCAAGCTTCCTGCAAAAAAGCACCTACGAGGAACCAGACCAGGACAATTCTGGGAAGTGGACTTTACTAAAATTAAGCCAGCAAGGTTTGAAATTAAATATCGCCTAGTCTTTGTAGATATATTTTGAGGATGGATTGAAGCCTTTTCCAGGAAAAAAGAAAAAAAACGAAACAGCGCAAATGGTTGTCAAGAAGATCCTGAAAGATAGTTTTACAAGATACGGCCTGCCTAAAGTAATAAGGTCTGATAATGGACTGGCGTTTGTAGCCCAAGTAAGTCAGGGGTTAGGCAAGACCCTGGGGATTAATTAAAAGTTACATTGTGCTTATAGACCACCGAGTTCAGGACAGGTAGAAAGAATGAATAGGACCATTAAAGAGACCATAACGAAATTAAGCTTAGAAACCTGCATAATAGATTGTACTATGCTCCTGCCTTATGCACTATTTCATGGAAGAAACACTCCCTCTGTTTCTTTGTGTAACCTCACCCCCTATGATATTGTCCATGGTTCCCCTCCTTCAGTAAGGGACCTAACCCCAACTCTAAGACCTAACGATTCCTTCCACACCCCATTGCTTGACTGAATTAAAGCTCTTGAAAGAACTCAGGGATACCTGTGAAAACAGATGGCCAATGCCTATCAACCTGGGGACGAATGGACTCTACATCAATATCAAGTAAGAGACTTCATCTACATAAGTCGACATCAGGTGTCATCCCTGAAACCCCACTGGAAATGACGATACAAGGTGCTACTTATAACACCTACAGCGGTAAAGGAAGACAGAATCACTTCCTGGATCCATACCTCTCATCTCAAGCCTGCGCCCTGTCCAGACTCTGGCTGGAAACTGGAAAAGATTGGTAAAACTTTCAAATTGTGTATTTACCCTGTGTCTTAGGCTATAGACTCTTCCCTTGACCACCAGTAGTCCTAAACCTATTAAACCCGTTCAGCAGCGATGGCTGATCACAAATCCTACTGGTAAAGAAGTATGATCTATCTCGCATGCAGCCCACTTAGGGACTTGGTGGACATCTATCCACCCAGACATTTGTCAGCTGGCTATAGGTCTTTCCTATTGGGATATACCTGATGAAGAGGATCCCACTAAATTTCCATTAAATCCATTCTGCACCATTGATAATGGAAACAATCATTATGGATGTTGGGACACGCGAGCCAGATGCAGGTTGGCTAGCCTAGATTACTATGTTTGCCCGGTGGACTACCAAAGCCACAAACAGTCACGGTTGTGTGGGGGGAATGCCGACTTCTTCTGTAAGTCTAGGGATGTGATCATACAGGCAGTGCATGATGGAACCCAAACTCCTCATCAAATTCTGTACACAGCATTGGCCCTATTACCAATTAGATCACCCAAACTGTTGGCCCCTAGAGGGGTCTCTAGATCCTCAAATTCTGCATGACCTTTTTAACTTCTGAATGTCCTCAAAAGGGTGAAAGGAGATTTCCCTATGTGGAGGCCTTTTCCCTCCTTCGCTCACATCCTGAACTATGCTTCTCCAATAGGTCCTCACACTCAGCCTTCTGCTCCAGACTCTCTGCTGTCACTCTCACCTCAGCAACATGATTTCTCCCCTCCAATTACTAGATCAAAAACCCAAACCTCTGCCGGATCTCAGACCATTTCCCCCTTTCTGAGGTAGCAGGTACTGAGGTAACCCTCCACCGAATCACTCCTCTCTTCTCCAGTCAGTGCCCACACCGGGTCCCACCAGTTCCTCTTACCAGCTAACCCAAAGCTCAAACCAGCTGAGGAGAACCCTCAGACCCCTATCCAAGATGTAGTGAAAATGGCCTTTAAAGTTTCTTTGTCATTAGTGAAAACAGGTTACTGAGAATTTAAAGTCCCTCACAGGCTTTTAGGGATACTAACTCCTATCTTCTCCTCTGTTCTACCTGTTCTACTGCTCACCTTTTTGTTGCTAGGAAAATCACAAACACCTTTGCCAGTATTCTTTCACATCTCTGCTACCTCATTCTCAGATCCACGGAGCTGCTCACAGCCACGCCTTCCCCATCTCCCCCCTCTGTTCCAGGCCCACAGAAAAACATTAATTGACCTTCTACGGAAGTCTTCAGCATGGCTGACTTTAGGACTTTCTGGAAAAGAGTCCCCATGAAAGACTTCAAAGTAGATAAACTTCCTCTTTTCATGTTGCCCTGTTGTACTTGGTCACTGGCTAAAAATATCAGCACTCCTAAGTTAGACACCCCCTTACTAGTTTTTCACAAAATATGTGAACAAGGCCTTTGGCATTGATCTGGGGCTTCACAGAGATGGCTACATTTCAAAGATAAAGAAGTTACCAACTGGGCTCCATGGTAACAGCTGGAAGGGGGAAAAATAAAGGGAAAAAAAAAGCTCTCCTTCACCCAGGTGTCCTTGAAAAGTTAACTTGCCCAGAACAGAGGAATAAAACAGAAAAAAATCTGCTTTTTGTGAACTTCTGCAGGCTGTGAACTTCTGCGCCCCTTCCCTTATATGTTGGGTACAAAATTCTGAAACTACCTAAACGTGAGTTTCAGGGAATTAATTGATTATAACAGAAGTAATGCCCTCTGAATCCGGTTGCTAATTAAATGGAAAGTTTCCCTGTTTTTGGTAGTATCTTAGGTGCAGTGCCTTGTCCGTCTCTATAACAGTATAATTCTATAGACTTAAACATTGTTTATGTTTTCATGAGATTGTCAAGACGATGTGATTAATTTTGTAAAGGTGCAGAGGTTTCCCAGAGTGCTTTATCATAATGCAGGTTCATTTGAAGTTCAAATAGGGGCGCATAAAACCTGGTTCCACTGAGAACATATATCCATCACTTTAGCCATCCTATTAGGAATAGGAGTTGCTGCAGGCGTGAGCACAAGAACCACTGCCTTGGTCCATGGGATACAACAAATGATACAATTAGAAGCAGCAATAGACCAAAACTTAAAGATATTAGAATCCTCCATCTTGGCTTTGCAGGAATCTTTAACCTCTCTCTCTGAAGTTATTTTACAGAAAAGGCGAGGGTTGAACCTCCTCTTCATGAAAGAAGGGGGTCTTTGTTCTGCATTGATGGAGAATGTTGTGTTTTTGCCGACCATACTGGAGTTGTAAAAAAATCTAGGAGTAAATTAAAAAGATGCCTTGAAGAGTGTCAATGAGAGAGAGAGGCCCAAAAAGTGTGGTTTGAGTCTTGGTTCACACAGTCCCCCTGGTTAACTATGCATTTATCAACCCTGGACAGTTCAATAATTATCCTCATATTATTGCTAACTATAAAACCCTGTTTGCTCAACCGTGTAATTTCTTTTTTCCAAGCTCAAATTGGATGAGTTAAACTTATGGTAATACCCCACTAGCAAACATAGAATGTGACACCCCGCAATGATCACTTTTATGATTAAAAGTAGCCAGAAGAAGAAGTGGGGAATGAAAGGTTAATTAAATAGGCACTTTTCACTTCCTTTTTTCCTGTATGCTTAACAAAACACTGTTGAAATCTTGAGAAATGTTTGCTAATCTTGTTCCCAGAATGTGCTGTCCCCAACTGACTAACTGCAGAATGTGCTCCCTCACTGGGTTGCATGCAAACTGACCACTCGCCCTGACCTATCAATAAAGTTCCCTCCCTGCCGTCACCAAGGAAAGTGTATAAGCTCTGCTTAAGCTGTTCTAAGGGCTCTCTACTCTTTTCAAGTGAGCTCTGAGCATCAGCATGCTGGACCCCCAATAAACACTGCGCTGTTGCATGAGATAGTCTCTTGGTGGTCTCTTCTTTCGACCTCATCCGACCATTACTTGGATAATTAAATGTAGAAGAGAACATCCATTCAAAAAGGGATAGTCGGTAGGATTAGGAATATAGTTGGTAGGTTTAGGAAGAAGACTGTGTATAGGATTTGGAACAAAAGTTCCTTAGCAATAGGGTTTCGGTTAGAGAGTGAATGTAAATGTCAGCACATGTGAAGAGTCAGTCACAATGATGAACTGGAGAAAATATGTAGGAAATCAAATATCAATACACACATTATGAAATCAGGCAAAGTATAAAGTGAATGATAGGATTAGACATTAACAACAAGGTTGACTTTCAATGTATAATCTTAGGAAGAAACAAATATGTAGTCAGCAATATGATTGACATTTGAGAGCATTAGGCAACCTGAACATGGATGTTTTTAGTAATCCAGGATCACTTTCCATTTAGGATTTGCTACAATCATAAGTTTGACCTTTGCATTTTGTGATCAGAATATTACAGTGATAAAATGTATATGTAGATCAGGTGACATGAGTATTTTTTCTAACATTTCTGGGAGCAATATTTTGAAGACGTATAAATTAGTGTTGGGGGTACACAGAGTTGTACCCTGTGTCTATGAATATAGAAGTAATGCATGAATTGACAATACTGTGAATAAATAATATAACTGTTTCCACTTTAAATTATGGATTGAATTGATATCTGAAAATATATAAGAAATCTTATATTGATATACAATCATTCATTCCAACGAGTTATGCATCTAATGGTAATATTAGGGTTATGTTTTATCATGAAAGGTGTGTGAGTTTAGCTTCAAAAGTGATTATGGAAATGGAAAATGATGTGTTTGGAAAGAAGTCTCATGAAAAGACGAATCAAGAAACATAGAGGAATACATGTGTTCTGAAGCAGGAAGTGATTGTAAGTATAAAAAAACGTATAAATTTCCTAACTTGTGGATGAAATATATATCCTATGATGTGCAAAAACTGAAAAAAATAGTAATGTACAAGTGTTGAATGAAAATGAATGTCAAAATACATATCATGTCCCATAGGAATCTACTTGCATTGATGTTAAACTGGGTCAGTTACTGTAGAAACATTAGGATTTGAAAGGACCATTTACTAAAGTTAGTTTTCAGTACTAGGAATCAAATATATATTTCAGGTGGATGAATATATCTGAGCATAATCTTGTGAACATTTTATTATAAATCCACATTCATGACATGAATGAATTTAGGGAGTGTATATAAGACACATATATTTCATATTTTGAAAAATCAGGAGGGTGTAAAATATATATATATATATATATATATATATATATATATATATATATATATATATCACAGATACATTAAAAAGTAGCAATATATAAATATATATGGGTATCAAAATTTATCTTGAAATATATATCATCCACAGATTAAAAAGTATTCATTTTAGTGAACATGGATTTATGTATAATGTTGTTCAACTAGGAACCTCACCCATAGGTGGAATTTTAAGATCCAAAAGCGTTTAGGAGGAGTGATCTCTTCTCACAATTTGTATCTGCAAAGTTAGCCACCTCACAAAAATGTACGTGTGATACCAGGTAGGATTCTATATGTGCATATAAAAATACATGTGCTGAATAGGCTCCAGAGAAATGGAGACAGAAATTCAGAAATAAGTTAACATTAAAAAGAATGGAGAACTATTTCAATTAACAATTGACTATATTTTTAACACCTACCATTTATCATGCAAATAACAAGTCCAACTATACACCATGCCTCCTCTGAACTGCTTGTGTTTCTATAATGTTTCGGTTACTTTCCTCCATTATATTAGGATTAGTAATCAGAGTCTAGTAGGGTGTGAGTTAGTGTCAGGGAATCAGTATATTGAATGGAAAATAGAAAAATGAATCCAATGTGTATGCAAATATGTGGTACACAAAAATCTTCCCACTCTCATCAAGAACAACACCTAGATATCACCTACGCCCCAAGTAAGACATAATTAGAGGAGAAGAGTTAGAAAATCCATGAGTACGTATCTGGAATGGAATACGATCAGGAGTTCACAACCTTGGAAGTGGTAGAGGAGTTTCCAAAAGTAAGGGACAGGGTAAACACTCCACAAACATGGACCTCTGCCTGCCTAAAGACTTCTTGAGAAACTGTCTCTGAGGTTGGGCACTTAAAACATATGTTGTTGTCAGGAGCTTTAGCTTCCTTTCTAGGGAGACCATCAAAGCTGGGTCTTCATCTCTCTGACCTTGTGGATATGGTTTCTTATTTTCCAATGAACATGAGGCAGCAGTGCTGAATTCTGTCTTTGTAGGTAAACTGTGGCCACGGGGGGCTAAGTGTATCCACATGTTGGCTGTGTATCCATTTGGTCATCCTCCACATTTCGTCGTGATTCTTGGTGCTGCACTGGGAATTTAATATTTGCTTCATGGAATACAAGGAGCTCAACTGGAACGCAGTGCTGGAGGGAGTTCTGTCATGTGTGGTGGGTCAGGGTCAGCAGGAGAATGCACCAACCAGGTTTCTATCCCACACAGTTTGCCCCCTAGACCATAATAACCTGATTGTTAAGATTTCCCTTAAACCTCTACTTATAAAAAGATGCCTTTACATATAAGGGTCTGCTGGATGCACCATGTCAGCCACAAGCCATTTGGAAGTCAAAGGCAGATCCACAAGGCCCCACGACAGAAGTTTTATCACAAAACTGCACATCTCTGCTGTAGGTCCACTAATCAGCAGGCTTGAACTTACTGGCATCTCTGTTCTACACCATTTTCATGAAACCCAGTCAATCAAGGAACTGTCTGATACACTCATCGTCAGCAACAGTATATCCAAAGGTTCTCCTGTGCAACCTGGTCAAGGGAATTTTAAGAATTTCATGGTATTTATCTAGCCATTATTCAAGCATGAGGTTGGAGGCACTGTGGGTTTCAATTTTTTCAGGAAACATTAAATGGTGAGGAAGCTCATTTCAATGAAACCTCTGGAAAACTCTCACAGGCAAGTCTTCCCAAGGAGTGGCCAAAAGGTCACCGAAATCCAGGACTATTGAGGTCTACAATGTGAGGTCCCTGTGTGTTTTGACGCTCAAGTATGCCTGCCATGTGTTTTAGAAAAAATCATGTGATATCCAGGCTGTGATTCTCAGTGCTCTGTGGAAAGCCACCCTGGACCTAGATCTCAGTTTATAAGGGCGACTCTCATGTGTGGCCTGCAAAAATCCCAACACAATTCATGGCAATACTTCTCTGAGTTCATTTCCAGAACTCAGTCTCTAAGTCCCCTTGAACTCACACCAGAGTTCAAGACCAGTTGGACCCAGTCATTTCTTCCAACCGCCACACAAATGACCAAAATTAAAACCTAAACACTCCCACAAGGCCCTCATGTTCTCCATATAGACACTCATCATAACCTCTGGCTGAATTTTTCCATGAGGGGCGCAGCCCAAGACAGTGACCAAAATGAGCACCTTTGGCCCTCATTTGCCTAAAGTCAGGGTGGCCTGGACACCATTCCTGTGAACCAGGAGTGATTAAATAGACCTGCCGTTAATACTGCTCTGCTTCTCCATTTTGAGGCCTACTGAATGTCAGGGATAGATTCTTTATGTGGTTTGGAGTCATGAGAAAACCCAAGCACTTCTGCATGGCTTTGAAGAACTCATTTGACCCAAAGGATCCCTATTCTCACTTGATGGAGTCAGGAACATCACAGAAGAAGGCTAGAGACTTCATCCACAATGACTGATATTTTTGCCATTTTGGTTTTGGATGCACACATGGGATCTTTCTTTAGATCCATCAGGTGCTGAGAATCTAAGCTGGAGCCTCACACAGGGCCAAGTGGCTGATTCAGACACCTCCCTTTCCAAAGCAATTATGCCAAGAGCCACAGGTGATCCTCATTCATTTCCATTTGATAACTGTTTTTTTCAGTCTTCACAAAGGGGTGGTCAGAGGCAAATACCTTCCTGACATTCAGGGCAACAGAACAAAATGTAAGCAAAAGGCCCAAAGCAGGGTATCTCCACTGAGAGTTTCCTGGCCACACTGATATCTGAGTTTTTTGAGATGCTCGCCATGCCAATTCCTTCAGCTATTCAGTACATGGTCATGTCACAGTGATTGGAGGTGGTACATATCATGGATAAAAAACAATGAGCATATTCTGGCTAGTGGCCAGAATTCTGGAAGAAAACAGGAACTTAGGAAGGTTGGAGGTGTTTCCCATTGGTAAGGCAAGCCGCAGTCCTTTCATAAATTGGACAGGTTGATTGCTGGGAGGCATTCTACTACACAGGACATATTCATTGATGCATTCTATTTTCTAATGTCTACAACCACGGACACAGTGGCATACACAGAAATAGAAACACTCACCATGTCAAATGACTTATTAGAAACAGTCCATTCCAAAAGAAACAAATCACGTTTTTTCTACCTATTCTCAGAACATGAGACAAAACCACAAACTGACATCCACACACCCAGGCACCTCCTTCCCCCAAGTAGGTCTGTGACTCTTCTGAGTGTCCTCTGACTGGTAGGCCATACGATGTTCCTCTGAAATGGCCTTTCCTGTCTCAGATCTGGTGTCATTCACCAACTCTGTGAAGTTGTCAGGAGGCAGTGGTGAGCCAATTCCAGTCTTGTCAGGAAAGGCCCCTCTTCAGAGCTTTCTTGGAATTTGGCCACCTTCACATGAAGAGGTACCTAGAAAGACTGATTCTATCCTTGGTAAATCCAAACAAGTGAGACCACTGGGACTTGGACGGGTAATGGCTTTGGGTGCCTGGCTTCCTGGATCCCAAATTCAGAGAATTCCATCACCAAGGAAGTAGGTGAGGTCACTTCCTTCAGGAACTGAATGAGGTCACTGACTTGGCCACCAATATGTCCTAACAGTTGCTTCCTAGGTTCTCATAAGATGGAGGCTGCCCCTACTTCTTGTGACACATTCACAAATTAGAATGGTATAGAAACCATAGGCACCTGGGAACAGCTCTCCACAAAGGCCTGGTTTGATCCGACTTCTCTACATTAAGAAGAGAGAGGCTGATTCAGAAACATCCCTTCATCCTGACTAGGTTGTTTGCCATGGAAGATGACTTTTCCTCTCTCAGGTCCTAAATAGCTGCCTAAATCTTCTCCATCGATCATTTCTGCATGGACTTTTGAGGTTCTCAGCAGGTGGAAGATCCCCTACCTTCCTGTATTGTAAGACCAACTCGGTCCCTCCTCTTCTGTAAAGTTAGATTGACGGAACATTGTATGGTTAGGGTTAATAGCATGTTCGATTTTGGTTAGGAATCATTCTGCTGGATGAATAATGGTTTGGGAACCTCTGATACTTATAAGAATATAGACGTGAAATATAAATACGAAAAAAGAAATCTAGGTAAGATTTGAAGCCCAGAAGGGCATTTGGCGATTGATTGGCATACTAAGCTTGAATTATGTTCTGCACCGAGGTCTCAGATAAATTCATTTACAATGGCATAGGTTGCTGTACCTCAGATGACTGAATTTAGAAGAGATCATCCAGTCCAAAAGGGATAGTCCATAGGATTAGGAAGATTGTCTGTAGGATTAGGAAGAAGAGTGAGTCTAGGAGTTGGACCAAAAGTTCTTTAGCAATAGGGTTTCAGTTAGAGAGTGAATGTAAATGTCAGCACATGTGAAGAGTCAGTCACAATGATGAACTGGGGAAAATATGTAGGAAAGAGAGTAAATATGTATCAATAGAGACATTAGGAAATCAGGCAACGTATAAAGTGAGTGATAGGATTAGATATTTTCAACAGGGTTGAGGTTGAATATATAATCTTAGGAAGAAACAATTATTTAGTCACCAATAGGAATGACATTTGAGCGCATTAGGGAACCTAGACATGGAGGTTTTTAGTAATCCATGCTCACTTTAAATTTAGGCTTTAGTACAATCATAAGTGTGACCTTTGCATTTTGTATCAAGAATATTACTGTGGTAAAATATATATGTAGATCAGATGAAATGAGTATTTCTTCCACCAATATGAGGAGCAATATTTTGAAAACTTATAAATTAGTATTGCGGATAAAATAGGCGTACCCTGTGTTGATGAATAAGAGATGATGCATGAATAGACCATATTGTGAATAAATTATATAACTGGTTCCAACTTTAAATAATGCATTGAAATTATATTTGAAAATATATAGTAAATCTTATATTGATATATATATATATACATTCATTCCAACCAGTTATACATCTAATGGTAATATTAGGGTTACGGTTTATCATGAAGAGTGTGTGAGTTTTGCTTCAAAAATGAGTATAGAATCGAAAATAATGTTTTTAGAAAGAAGTCTAGTGAAAAGACCACTAAAGAATCATAGAGGAATACATGTTTTCTGAAAGAGGAAGTGATTGAAAGTGAACCACATGCCTATAAATTTGTGAATTTGTGGATGAAAGGATATATCCTATGATGTCCATAAACTGAAGAAATAGTAATGTACCAGTGTGGAATAAAAATGAACTTAAAAATACATATCATGTCCCATAGGAATCTAACTGCATTGATGTTAAACTTGGTCAGTTACTATAGAAATATTAGGATATATAAGGACCATTCACTGAAGTTAGTTTTCAGTACTAGGAAACAAATATGTATGTCAGGTGGTTGAATATTTCTGAGAATAATCTGTTGAGAGCCACAGCCAAAGGAGCCCCAGCAAACTTGCAGCTGCCAGCAAACTTCCATCTGCCGGCTGATGATTGGCTCACAGCGGCCCCAGCATCATCTAGCTGATTTGCTTCTCTGTGGTGATGCTCATTGAGATGCTCAATGAGCGGTTTCCCCGACCTTTCAGACTGCCAGCGGATGATTGGCTCACAGCGGCCCCAGCAACATCTAGCTGATTGGCTCCTCTGTGGTGATGCACATTGGGCTGGTTCCCTTCCCTTTCAGACCATGGAACTGCTCATTGGGGGACTTTTTGGCTTCGCCCACGTGACCCAGCCAATCGGCCTCAAGAGGAGGAGACTTGTGTTTGAGGGAGAGGCTTGTGGGAAGCCTGTGTTGGCAGTTGGGCTCTGACGGCTTTTCCTGAGGAGCTGTTTTGTTTGGTGTCATCTTGTTGGGTTGTATTATAGTAGAAATACGGGATCAGAAATTAGTAAAAAAAAAAAAAACAAAAAACTGAAAGAGTGTTCAGTAAATTGTTAGAGGAAGGAGGCATCTCAGTAAAATCAAGAAAAGTCAGGGCATACGTTGATACAATACAAAAATGTAGCCCATGGCTTTTTCAGGAGGAGTTGTTAAATATATCACAATGGAACCATCATGGTGAAGATTTAAAAAGAATAGAAAAGAAAAGCCCAGGGACTCTGCCAGTTGGCACATTGCTATTGTGGACGTTTGTACCTTGTTTGCTTAGTGGAAAGCCTTCAGTTCAGACAATGGTAGAGGAAGGAGAAGACATATTGATTCAAGTAAAACAGAAGGTCTCTCAAGTTAGTCAGATAGAGGAAAAAATTCAAGTAAAAGAAAAGGTCTCTCGAACTAGTCAGACAGAGGAAAAAAATCAAGTAAAAGAGAAGGCCTTTCAAGCCAGTCAGACAGAGGAAGAAAGTGTAAAACAGAAAAAGCCATCAGGGGGAAAGTTACAACAGGAGACTACTACTAACACCTTTCTATCACCAGAGGGTGTAAGTGTCCAACCAACAGCACAACCTCTACAGGAGACTGTTACTAACACCTTTCTATCACCAGAGGAAGTAAGTGTCCAACTAACAAGGCCACCTCCATATGCTGGGAGGCCCCCAACCCCCACAGTTGATAGTTGGAATCCTGAGACAAGATCTCAAATATTAACATGCCCAGTATTTGAGGCAGGAGGGCAGTGAGATTACCATGCTTTAAATTTCAAAACAGTGAAGCAGCTAATACAGGCTGTAACAACCTATGGTCCTCAAGCACCCTTCACTGTAAGCATTATCAAATCCATTAACAACATGAACATGAAGCCAGCAGATTGGGCTAATATGTGTAAAGCTGTGCTAAATGGAGGAAATACCTGTTATGGAAGATTGCCAATGAGGAATTTTGCAAGGAGACGGCTGGGCAAAATGCAGCAGCTAGTTATCCTCAGAGAAATCTAGATATATTGTTAGGAAAGGGACCTTATGAGGATCAGCAGCAGCAATGTGCATATGATCCTGGTGTATATGCACAGATTGCTATAGATGCAATTAAGGCATGGAAGACTTTTCAAGGAAATGGAGGTTTACAAGGTCAGTTATCTAAGGTAATACAAGGAGCTAATGAACCTTATGCTGAATTTGTAGATAGGCTTATTCAAACAGCTACCAGAGTTTTTGGAAATACACAACAAGCAATGCCATTACTAAAACAACTGGCTTATGAGCAAGCGAATCGTTGGTGCAAAGATATCATTAGACCATGGAAACATGAAGATTTAAACACATATATTAAATTATGTAGAGACATTAAAGAACAAGAGCAAGTCGTGGAAGCTGCAGTAAAACAGGCTTTAGATGCCAGAGACATTAATGAACAAGGGCAAATTGTGGCAGCTGCAGTAAAACAGGCTTTAGATGCCAGGCCAAGAACATGCTACAATTGTGAAAAAACAGGACATTTTAAAAGGAATTGTCCCATAGGAGGAGGGTTTAACAAAACTAGGTATCAAAGGAGTAGATTACCAGGTATTTGTCCACGATGCCGTAGAGGGAGACTTTGGGCTAATGAATGCTGTTCTCAAACCACCATAGAGGGTACACCATTATCAAAAAACGAACAAGGACCAGGTGTTTATCCACAATATCATGGACAAAAACATGGAGCTCCATTGCCAAAAAATGGACAAGGGGGCTCAATTCTCCGGGGCCCAAAACCACAAATATACGCAGCACTGGAGAAACCCAGCAACCCCATCAGGGTAGTGCCCAGGACACATTGTCCATCAGATCCCTCATCAGACAAACCAGAGGGAGCGCAGGGTTAGACATCTGTGCCTCTGCCAGAGCAGTACTAACTGCAGAGATGGGAGTTCAATTCATTTCCACAGGGGTAAAAGGACCTCTTCCCAAAGGAACAGTAGGCTTATTATTGGGACGCAGATCTTCTACTCTAAAAGGACTTATGATAAGTCCTGGGGTAATTGATCTCGACTATGAAGGTGAAATAAAAATTATAGCCAGTTCTCCAAAGGGTATATCAGTAATTTCACCAGGAGATAGAATCGCACAGTTACTAATAATACCCAGCCTACGTGAAAAATTTTCCAGTCGTACTGTAGAAAGAGGTTCCAAGTGATTAGGCTCCACAGGTGTAGATTGGGCTATGCTTTCTTTAAATTTAGATTCTGGCCCCATGCTAAAACTAAATATTCAAGGGCATGAATTTAATGGGCTACTGGATACAGACGCAGACCTTAGCATCATCTCTAGTCAAGAATGGCCAAAACATTGGCCATTACAACAAGCCACTCAAACGCTTCGAGGCATAGGAGTAGCGTATAATCCCCATAGAAGTGCAATGGTATTAGATTGGAAGGATCCTGAAGGATGTGAAGGAACTCTACAGCCATATGTATTGGATCATCTTCCCGTAAATTTATGGGGACGAGATAGTCTCCTGGACTCATTGATATTTTTTTTCGAATTCGGTATTGCCAGTCAATCGGGTTTTGCCGGCTCCTCAGTCCTGGTCTCAGTGTTGGACGTCCATTGCCTGTCTTCATTGCCTTGTCTTGTCTGTGTCATGTTTCATTGCTTTAACTGTTTGTGTATCTTTCATTATGGGACAGAGCACTTCAATGCCTCTGTCCCTGATACTTGATCACTGGACCAAAGTCCGCTTAAGGGCTCAGAATCTTTGTTTTTCAGTAAAGTGCCGGATGCGGCAGACTCTCTGTGCTTCAGAATGGCCCACCTTTGGATTTGGATTACCCCTAGAAGGATCTTTCTACTTCCCACTAATTTAAAAAAGTCAGAGATATTGTCTTTCAGCCGGTACTACATAGCCATCTGGATCAACAGCCATATATCTTAACTCGGCGGGAACTCTGCATATCTCCTCCTCCATGGGTGAAGCCTTTCCTTGTCACTGCCCCCACTCTGACTCCTTCCCCCAGGAACTCTCAAATCCTCTGATCCTCCTCCTCCTACACCCTCTGTTCTCCCTGAGTCATTAGATTTCACTCTACTGGAGTCTCCTTCCCCTCCTTATCCCCTGCCCTTGTCCCCCAAAATCCAACACCCTCTAAGTGATTCCCCTGCTGCTGACTCAGCCTCTCCTCCATTGGAGGAAGCTATGCCGGCCCAGCGCCCTCCAGATAATTCCTTTGCGGCACACACAGCACCTCTTCCCTTGGAGGAAGCTGTACCATCTAAAGGAACTCGCTGGCGGTGAATGATTTAAAACCCTGGAACTCTTGGGATGCTCCCCCTCCATCCCTATGGGCCAATGATTGACGATGGCCACGGGGAAAAAATGCAAGCCTACCAGTATTAGCCTTTCTCCTCGTCAGACCTATATAACTTAAAAAAATTATAATCCCCCTTTTTCTGAGGACCCCACCAGGCTCTCAGGTCTGGTTGAGTCATTGATGTTTTCACACCAGCCTACTTCGGATGACTGCCAAAAACTCCTAGGGATTCTCTTCATGACAGAGGAACAACAGTGAATCCTCCAGGAAGCTAGAAAAAAAATCCCTCAAACAAGATCTGCGTCCAACACAACTTCCCAACATAATCAAAGGCGGCTTTCCCTTGAACCCACCCAACTGAGACCCCAAAATCTTTGAAGGTAGGGAGCATCTGTCCCCTTATCACCGGGCTCAAATAGTGTGTCTCCAAGCAGCCGCTAGCGACAAAGTAATTTCGCCAAGGTAAGAGAGATTATTCAAGGGCCTGATGATTCTCCCACTATGTTTCTAGAGAGAATTATGGAGGCATATTGGAGATATACTCCTTTTGATCCTCAGGCAGAGAATCAAAGGCATCTGTCACGATGGCCTTTATTGGGCAAACTGGCTTGGATATTAAAACAAAGTTACAAAGCTAGATTGATTACAAGATATGACTTTCAGAGATTTAGTCAGAGAAGCCAAGAACGTATACTATAAGAGAGAAACTGAGGAAGAGAAGGGAGCAAGGGGAGGATAAAAGAAACAAAAGGCAGACTAAGGCGTTGACTAAGGTCCTGGTCACAAAAACAAATAGGCCAGAAATTAAGAAACAGGTAGACAAGAAGGGATAACATTGGCCCATGCCAGAGGCCACCCTGGCCTCAGATCAATGTGCCTACTCTAAAGAAAAAAGGACACTGCGCCAAAATTGCCCTAAAAAGCGACAGCCACACCAGCCAGCCATTCTGACTCTGGAGGATGACTTAGAAAGTCGGGGCTCAGATTCCCTCCCCAAGCTCAAGGTAACTTTTGAAGTGTTTCAAAAGTGATTATGGAAATCGAAAATAATGTGTTTGGAAAGAAGTCTCATGAAAAGATCAGTCAAGAAACATGGATGAATACATGTGTTCTGAAGCACGAAGTGAATGAAAGTCAGACAAATGCGTATAAATTTGCTAACTTGTGGATGAAATATATATCCTATGATGTGCATAAAGTGAATAAATAGTAATGTAGAAGTGTTGAATAAAATTGAACATCAAAATACACATCATGTCCCATAGTAATCTACTTGAATTGATGTTAAACAGGGTCAGTTACTGTAGAAATGTTAGGATATGTTTGCACCATTCAAAGAAGTTAGTTTTCAGTACTAGGAAACAAATATGTATTTCAGGTGGATGAATATTACTGAGAATAATCTTGTGAAAAGTTGATTAAAAATCCAAATACATCAATATGAATGAATTTAGGGAGTGCATAATAAGACACATGTTATATATATATATATATATATATTATATATATATATATATATATATATATATATTAAAAATAGCAATATATATGCCAATTGAAATTCATCATGAAATATATATCATCATCATATCCAAAAATATTCATTTTAATGAATATGGATTTTCATATAAGTTTGTTCAAATAGGAAGCTCACCCATGGGTTGAATTTTCAGTTCCAACATTGTTTAGGAGGAGTGATCACTTCTCACAATTTGTATATGCCATGTCAGCCACCTCACGAGAATGTACGTGTGACACCAGGTAGGATTCTATATGTGCATATTAAAACACATGTTCTGAATAGGCTACTGAGAAAGGAAGACAGTAATTCATATATTTGTGAACTTTAAAAACACATGTAGAACTATTTCAATTAAAAATTGACTAGATTTATAACTCCTACCCTATATATTTCAAAAGGCATGTCCAACTATACACCATGCCTCCTCTGAAATGCTTGTATTTCTATTCTGTTTGGGTTATGTTTCTCCATCATATTAGGATTAGTAGTCAGAGTCTAGTAAGGAATGGGTTAGTGTCAGGGATTTAGTATTTCAAATATATGCTGCACAAAAATCTTCCCACTCTCATTCAGAACAATGCCTAGACATTACCCTGGTCCCAAGTAAGACACAATTAGAGGAGAAGAGTTAAAAATTCTGTGAATACATATCTGGAAATGAATATTCTCATGAGTTCACAACCTTGGAGGTCGTAGAGGAGTTTCCAAAAGTATGGGACAGGGTAAGCACTCCACAAACATGGAGCTCTGCTGCCCTAAAGACTTCTTGAGAAACTGCCTCTGAGGTTGGGCACTTGAAATATATGTTTTCGTAAGGAGCTTTCTTTGTACTGAGACCATCAAAGCTGGGTGTGCATCTATGCGACCTGGAGGACATGGTTTCATATTTTCCAATGAACATGAGGCAGCAGTGCTGAATTCTCTCTATGTAGGTAAACTGTGTCCACTGGGGCCTAAGAGTCTCTGCGTGTGGACTGTGAAGCCATTTGGTCATCCTCTACTTTTCCTGGTGTTTCTTGCTGCTGCACTGGGAGTTTGGTATTTGCTTATGAAGTAAAAAAAGATCACCTGGGACACAGTGCTTGAGGGAGTTCTGTCACGTGTGGTGGGTCAGGGTCTGCAAGAGAATATACCAACAATGCTTCTATTCCACAAAGCTTTTCCCCTTGACCATAGCAACATAATTCTCAACATTTCCCTGAAACCTCTCTATATAACAAGATGCCGTTACATATAAGGGTCTGGTGGTTGTACCATGTCAGTCACAAGGCATTTCGGAGCCAATGGAAGATCAACATGGCCCCACCACAGATGTTTCATCACACACCCCCCCTCCACTGCTCTAGGCCCACTACTCAGCAGGCTCCAATTTACTGGCATCTCTGTTCTACACCATTTTGATGAAACCTAGTCAATCAAGGCGCTGTCTGGTATACTCATGATCAGCAACCGGTTTTCCAAATTTTCTACAGAGCCACCTGGTCATGGAAATTTCAATAATTTTATTGTATTTATCTAGCCATTTTTCACGGATGAAGTTGGAGGCACTGTGGATTTCAATTCGTACAGGAACCATTAAATGATGAGAAACCTCATTTCAATGAAAGCTCTGTAGAACTGTTACAGGCAAGTCTTCCCAGGGAGTGGCCAAAATGTCACATAAAATCAGACCCATTGAGGTCTACAATGTGAGGTCCATGTGTGTTTTGACTGTCACCCGTGCCTTCCAAGTCTTTCAGAAAAAAAAAATCATGTGATATCCTGGCTGAGATTCCCAGTGCTCTGTGGAAAGCCACCCTGGGCCTAGATCTCAGTTTCCAAGGGAGACTCTCATGCGTGCCCTCCTAGAATCCCAACACAATTCATGGCACAAGTTCTCTGAGATCAGATCCAGAATGCACTCTCTAAGTGTAATCACACCAGAGTTCAAGCCCATGTGGACCCAGGCATCTCCTTTAACTGCCACACAATGACCACAATTAAAACCAAAACACTCCCACATGGCCCTCATCTGTTTCCATATAGATACTCATCATAACCTCTGGCTGGAGGTTTCCATGAGGGGCGCAGTCCAAGACAGTGTCCAAAATAAGCTCCCTTGCCCCTCATTTGCCTAAAGTCAGGGTGGCCTGGACATACTTTCTGTGAACCAGGAGTGATCAAATAGGCATGCCGTTAATACTGCAGCACTTTTTCAATTTGAGGCCTACTGAGTTAGAGGTATAGATTGTTTATGTGAATTAGAGTCATGAGAAAACCCAAGCACCTCTGCAGGGCTTTGAAGAACTCAATTGACACAAAGGATCCCTATTCTCACTTGATAGAGGTCAGGAACCTCACAGAGGAAAGCGAGACTTTATCCACAATGACTGGTCTATTTGCCATTTTGGTTTTAGATGCACACATGGGATCTTTCTTTAGATCCATCTGGTGCTGAGAATCTAAGCCACAAACTCACACCGGGCCAAGATGCTAATTCAGACACATCCCTTTCCAAAGCCATTAAGCAAAGAGCCACAGGTGATGCCCATTCATTTCCATTTGAAAACTGTTTACTTCAGGCTTCACAAAGGGGTGGCCAGAGCAAGAACTTCCTGACATTCAGTTCAACAGAACAATATATAAGCAAAATGCCCAAAGCAGGGTTTTTCCACTGAGAATTTCCTGGTCACACTGATATCTGAGTTTTTTGAGATGCTCGCCATTCCCTTCAGCTATACAGTACATGACCATGTCACAGAGCTTGGAGGTGGTACATATGTTAGACACAAAACCATGAGCCTATCCTGGAGAGTGAACAGAATTCATGAATAAACCTGGAAATTAGGAATGTAGTAGGTTATGCCCATCTTTAAGTAAAGCCGCAATCCATTCATAAATTGGGCAGGATGAAATGGGAAGCTTTCTACTAGACTGGACACATCCATTGATGCACTCTCTTTTCTAATGTCTACAACCACGGACACCATGGGATACACAGACATAGAAACACTCGCCTTTTCAAACGACTTACGAGAAACAGTTCACTCCAAACCATACAAACCACCTTTCCTTCCTATTCTCACAACATGAGACAAAATCACAAACTCACAACCACACCCACAAAGGCACCTCCTTACCCTAAGTAGGTCTGTGACTCTATGGAGTGTCCTCTGACTGGTGGGCCACACAATGTTCCCCCGAAATGTCCTGTCCTGTCTCAAATATGGTCTCCTTGGCCAACTCTGTGAAGTTGTCAGGAGCCAGCGGTGGGCCACTACCTGCTTTTTCAGGAAAGGCCCCTCTTCAGAGCTGTCCTGGCTTTTGGCCATTCTAACATCAGTAGGTACAAAGAAAGACTGACTCTGTCCTTGGTAATTCCAAACAAGTGAACCCACTGGGACTGGCTCTGTGTGCCTGGCTTCCAGGATCCCAAGTTCAGAGAGTTCCATCACCAAGGGAGTAAGGTGAGGTCACTTCCTTCAGGAACTGAATTAGGTCACTGCCTTGGCAACCACTTTATCCTAACAGTTGCTTCCAAGTGTCTCATTAAATGGAGGCTTCCCCTACTTCCTGTGAAACATTCACAAGTTAGAATGGTATATCAACCATAGGAACCCGGTAATAGCTCTCCACACAGGCCTGGTTTGGTCCATCTCCTCTACATTGAGAAGAGAGGTTCTGATTCAGACACATCCCGTCATCCTGACCAGGTATTTTGCCATGGAAGATTACTTTTGCTTTCTCAGGTCCTCCATAGCTGACTACATATTCTCCAGGGATCATTTCTGCATTGAACTTGTGGTTCTAAACAGGTGAAAGATCCCCTACATTCCTGTATTGTAAGACCAACTCTGTCCCAGCTCTTCATTAAATTTACATTGAGGGAACAGTGTATTGTTAGGGTTAATAAAATGTTTGATTTGGGTTAGAAATCATTCTGCTGGATGTATAATGGTACTGGGAACCTGGGATATTTTTAAAAATATAGAGGTGAAATATATAAATGAAAAAAGGAAGTCTAGGTAATTTTGAAGCCCAGAGAGGCAATGGGCCCTTCATTGGGATACTTAGCTTTGATTTATGTTGTGCACAGATATCTCAGATAAATCGATATGCAATGGCATAGGACCTTGTACCTTGGATGATTAAAATTCGAAGAGAACATCCAGTCAAAAAGGGATAGTCGGTAGGATTAGATAGATATTCGGTAGGTTAACAAAGAAGAGTGAGCATAGGATTTGGAACAAAAGTTCTTTAGCAATAGGGTTTGGGTTAAAGTGTGAAAGTAAATATCAGCACACTTGAAGGGTCAGTCACAATTATGAACAGGGGAAAATATGTAGGAAAGCAGATATCAATAGAGATAATACAAAATCAACAAGTGGGCCAAGGACCTGAACAGACACTTCTCAGAAGAAGACATACAATCAATTAATAAGTACATGAAAAAATTCTCACCTTCTCTAGCAGTCAGAGAAATGCAAATCAAAACCACCCTAAGATACCATCTCACTCCAGTAAGATTGGCAGCCATTAGGATGTCAAACAATAATAAGTGGTGGCAAGGATGTGGGGAAAAGGGTACACTTGTACATTGCTGCTGGGACTGCAAAATGGTGCGGCCATTATGGAAAGCAGTATGGAGATTCCTGGAAAAGCTGGGAATGGAACCACCATTTGACCCAGCTATCGCCCTCCTTGGACTATTCCCTGAGGACCATAAAAGAGAATGCTATAGGGATACTGCCACATCAATGATCATAGCAGCACAATTCACAATAGCCAGACTGTGGAACCAACCTAGATGCCCTTCAATAGATGAATGGATAAAAACAATGTGGCATCTATACACAATGGAGTATTATGCAGCACTAAAAAATGACAAAATCATGGAATTTGCAGGGAAATGGATGGCATTAGAGCAGATAATGCTAAGTGAAGCTAGCCAATCCTTAAAAAACAAATGCCAAATGTCTTCTTTGATTTAAGGAGAGCAACTAAGAACTGAACAGAGGGAAAGAGCATGAGGAAAATATTAACATTAAACTGAGACAAGTGATGGGAGGGAAAGGGAGAGAGAAGGGAAATTGCATGGAAACGGAAGGAAACCCTCATCGTTATACGAAATCACATATACAAGGTTGTGAGGGGAAAGGGGGGGGAAGGGAGAGAACGGAACAATAACAGATGAGGTAGAGAGGGAAAATGAAAGGGGAGGGGAGGGGGGATAGTAGGGGATAGGAAAGTCAGCAGAATACAACAGTCACTAATATGGCATTATGTAAACATTGTGAATGTGTAACTGATGTGATTCTGCAATCTGTATTTGGGGTAAAAATGGAAATGCATAACTCACTTGAATCAAATTTATGAAAGATGAAAAAAATAAAAATTTTAAAGAGTACTAAATTGGCTCATCCTAACATTAAAAAAAGAGATATTACAAAATCAGGCAAAGTAATAAAGTGAGTGATATGATTAGATATTTTCAACAGGGTTGATTTTGAATATATAATCTTAGGAAGAAACAAATATGTAGTCACCAATAGGATTGATAATTGAGAGCATTAGGCAACCTGAACATGGAAGTAATCCATGTTCACTTTCCATTTAGGCTTTAGTACAATAATAAGTGTGAACTTTGCATTTTGTGTCCAGAATATTACTGTGATAAAATGTATATGTAGATTAGGTGACATCAGTATTTCTTTCACCATTTCTGTGAGTAATATTTTGAAGACATATACATAAGTATTGGTTGTACAAAAACCTGTACCCTGTGTCTATGAATATACAGATAATGCATGAATAGACCATACTGTGAATAAATAGTATAGCTGGTTCCACTTTAAATAATGGATTGAATTGATATTCACAAAGGAGTGGTCTGAGGCAAAAACCTTCCTGAAATTCAGGGCAACAGAACAATAGGTAAACAAAACGCACAAAGCAGGGTTTCTCCACTGAGACTTTCCTGGTCACACTGATATCTGAGTTTTCCTAGATGCTCGCCTTTCCCTTCAGCTATCCAGTACATAGCCATATCACATAGCTTGGAGGTAGTACATATCTTGGTCACAAAACAATGAGGCAATTCTGGAGAGTGTCCAGAATTCAGGATGTAAACAGAAACTTTGGAAGATAGCAGGTTTTGCCCTTCAATAAGGAAAGCCGCAGTCCATTAATAAATCGGGCAGGATGAATGTTGCGAAGCTTTCTCCTAGACAGGACACATCCATTGATGCATTTTCTTTTCTAATGTCTACAACCACGGACAGAGTGGGATTCACAGACATAGAAGCACTCGCCTTGTCAAAGGACTTACTAGAAACAGTCCACGCCAATTCAAACACACAGCCTTTCTTACATCTTCTCAGAACATGAGAAAAAAACCATACACACACCTACACCCACAAAGGCACCTCCTTTGTGGAGTGTCCTCTGAATGGTGGGCCATACTATATTCGCCAAAAATGGCCTGTTGTATCTCAAATCTGGTCTCCTTGGCCAACTCTGTGCAGTTGTCAGGAGCCAGCAGTGAACCAATACCTGCTTTCTCAGGAAAGGCCTTTCTTCAGAGCTTTCCTGGCATTTGGCCATCCTCACATCTGTTGGTACTAAGAAAGACTGACTCTGTCCTTGGTAAATTGAAACAAGTGAGACCACAGGGACTGGGACTGCAACTGGCTCTGGGTGCCTCTCTTCCTGGATCCCAAGTTCAGTGAGTTCCATCACCAAGGAAGTGAAGTGAGGTCACTTCCTTCAGGAACTGAATGAGGTCACTGCCTTGGCAACCTCTTTGTCCTAACAGTTACTTCTAAGGGTCCCATGAGATGGAGTCTGTCCCTACTTTCTGTCACACTTTCACAAGTTAGAATGGTATATCAACCATTGGCACCTGGGAAGAGCTCTCCACACAGGCCTGATTTGGTCCATCTTCTCTACATTTAGAAGATAGAGGTTGATTCAGACACATCCATTCATCCTGATCAGGTTGTTTACCATAAAAGATGACTTTTCCTCTCTCAGGTCCTTCATAGCTGCCTACATCTTCTCCAGGGATCATTTCTGCATGGACCTTTGATGTTCTCAGAAGGTGGAAGATCCCCTACATTCCTGTATTGTAAGACTAACTCTGTCCCTCCTCTTTTGTAAAGTTAGATTGAGGGAAGAGTGTATGTTTAGGGTTAATAACATGTTTGATTTGGGTTAGGAATCTCTCTGCTGCATGAATAATGGTATTGGGAACCTGTGATATTTACAAGAATATATAGGTGAAATGTAAGTATGAAAACAGAAATCTAGGTAAGATTCGAAGTCAGAAGGGCATTGGGTCCTTGAGTGGGATTCTTAGGTTTGAATTATGTTCTGCATATATGTCTCCGATAAATTGAAACACAATGGTTTAGGACCTTATACCTTGGATGATTAATTGTCGAAGAGAACATCGAGTCAAAAAGCAATAATCAGTAAGATTAGGAAGATAGTCAGTAGGTTTAGAAATAAAAGTGAGTATAGGATTTAGACCAAAATTTCTTTTGCAATAGGGTCTCGGGTAGACATTGAATGTAAATGTCAGCATATGTGAAGTGTCAGACACAATGATGAACTGTGGAATATATGTAGGAAAGAAGATATCAATAGAGATATAAGGAAATCAGGCAAAGTATAAACTGAGTGATAGAATTAGACATTTTCAACAGCCTTGAAGTTGAATATATAATCTTAGAAAGAAACAAATATGTAGTCACCAATAGGATTTACATTTGAGAGCATTAGGCAACCTGGACATGGTTGTTTTTAGTAATTCATGCTCACTTTCCATTTAGGCTTTGATACAATCATGAGTGTGACCTTTGTTTTTTGTGTCCAGAATATTACTGTGATAAAAAAAGAAATATATATATATATATATATACACACACACACACATATATAGATAGATAAGGTGACATGAATATTTCTTCTACCATTTCTGGGAGCAATGTTTTGAAGAGGTATAAATTAGTATTGGGGGAACAAAGAGGTGTACACTGTGTCTATGAATATAGAGATAATGCATTAATAGACCATACTGTGAATAAATAACATACCTGGTTCCAACTTTAATAATGGATTGAATTGAAATGTGAAAATGTACAGGAAATCTTATATTGATATACACACATTCATTCCAACCACTTATACATCTAATGGTAATATTAATGTTATGGTTTATCTTGAAGAGTGTGTGGGTTTAGCTTCAAAATTGATTATGGAAATCGAAAATAATGTGTTTGGAAAGAAGTCTCATGAAAAGACCAGTCAAGTAACATGGAGGAATACATGTGTTCTGAAGCAGAAAGTGATTAAAAGTGAAACAAATTCCTATAAATTTGTGAACTTGTGAATGAAATATATATCCTATGATGTGCAAAAACTGAAGAAATAGTGATGTACCAGTGTTGAATTAAAATGAACGTCAAAATAGACATCATGTCCCCTAGGAATCTATTTGCATTGATGTTAAACTGAGTCAGTTACTGCAGAAATATTAGGATTTGTAAGCACCATTGATTGAAGTTAGTTTTCAGCACTGGGAAACAAATATGTATTTCAGGTAGATGATTATTTCTGAGAATAATCTTGTGAAATGTTGATTATAAATCCACATACATGAACATGAATGAATTTATGGAGTGTATATAAGACACATATATTTCATATTTTATAAAATCTGTAGAGTGTATATATATATATATATATATATATATATATATATACTAAAAAACCCACAAAAATTCATTAAAAAGTATCAATATATATATATGCCAATCGTAATTCATCATGTAATATATATCATCCACAGAAGCAAAAATATTTATTTTACTAAACATGGGTTTATGTATAATATTGTTCTAATAGGAAGCTCACCCATAGTTTGAATTTTCAGTTCCAACAGCGTTTAGGAGCACTGATCTCTTCTTACAATTTGTTTCTGCCAAGTCAGCCAACTCATAAAAGTATACGTGTGATACCAAGTAGGAATCTATATGTGCATATAAAAAGTACAAGTGCTGAGTAGGCTACAGAGACAGGGAGACAGGAATTCACATATTTGTTAACTTTAAAAACGCATGGAGAGAGCTGGGGATGTGGCTCAAGTGGTAGCGTGCTCGCCTGGCATGCGTGCAGCATGGGTTCGATTCTCAGCACCACGTGAAAACAAAGATGTTGTGTCCGCCGATAACTAAAAAATAAATATTATAGAATTCTCTCTCTCCTCTCTCACTCTCTCTTTAAAAAAAACACATGGAGGACTATTTCAATTAAAAATTGAGTAGATTTATAAAACCGAGCCTTTATCATGCAAGAGGGAAGTCCAACTATACACCATGCTTCCTCTGAACTGCTTGTATTTTCATTCTTTTGGGGTATTTTTCTCCATCATATTAGGATTAGTAGTCAGAGTCTAGTAGGGTATGAGTTAGTGTCAGGGATTCAGTATTTCGAATGGAAAATTGGAAAATGGATCAATGTGTATGCAAATGTGTACTACAAAAAAATTTTCCCACTCTCATTCAGAACAATGCCTTGACATTACCTTCACCCCAAGTAAGACACAATTAGAGGAGAAGAGTTAGAAAATCTTTGAATACATATCTGAAATTGAAAATGCTTAGGGTTCACAACCTTGGATATTGTAGAGGAGTTTCCAAAAGTAAGGGACAGTGTAAAAACTCTACAAACATGGAGATTTGCCTGCCTAAAGACATCTGGAGAAACTGCCTCTAGGTTGGGCACTTGAAATATATGTTGCTGTCCGGAGCTTTAGCTTCCTTTCTAGTGAGACCATCAAAGCTGGGTCTTCATCTCTGTGATCTGGAGGACATGGTTTATAATTTTCCAATAAACATGAAGCAGCAGTGCTGAATTCTTGCTTTGTAGGTAATCTGTGGCCACTGGGGGCTAAGTGTCTCCCCATTTGGACTGCGAAGCCATTTCATCATCCTCCACTTTTCATAATGTTTCTTCCTGCTGCACTCGGAGTTTGGTATTTGCTTCACAAAATACAAGGAGTTCAACTGGGACACAGTGCTGCAGCGAGTTCTGTCACGTGTGGTGGATCAGGGTCTGCAGGAGAATGCACCAACAGGGCTTGTATACCACATAGGATGCCCCCTTGACCATAGCAACCTGATTCTGAACATTGCCCTGAAACCTCTCCATATAACAAGTTGCCTTTACATATAAGGGTCTGCTCGCTGCACCATGTCAGTCACAAGCCATTTGGAAGCCAATGGCAGATCCACATGGCCCCACCTCAGATGTTTTATCACACATTTGCTCACCACTGCTCTAGGCCCACTACTCAGCAGGATCCAAATTACTGAGATCTCTGTTTTACACCATTTTCATAAAAACCAGTCAATCAAGGCACTGTCTGGTACACTCGTGATCAGCAACAGGACATCCAAAGGTTCTTCATTGCCACCTGGTCATTGGAATTTCAAAAATTTCATGGTATTTATCTAGCAAATTTTCAATTATGAAGTTGGAAGCACTATGCCTTTCAAATCATTCAGGAATCATTCAATGGTGAGGAAGCTCATTTCAATGAAAACTTTGGAGAACTCTCACAGGCAAGGCTTCCCAAAGAGTGGCCTAAAGGTCACATGAATCCAGGCCCATCGAGGTCTACAATTGAGGTCCATGTGTGTTTTGACCAGCAAATATGGCTTCCAAGTCTTTCAGAATAAAATAATGTGATATTCTGGCTGAGATTCCCAGTGCTCTGTGGAAAGCCACCCTAGGACTAGATCTCAGTTTCCAACGGAGACTCTCATGTGTGGCCTCCTAAATTCCCAACACAATTCATGGCAATACTTCTTTGATGATTGATCCAGAACTCAGTGTTTAAGGGGAATGACACCAGAGTTCAAGCCCAGGTGGATCCAGTCATCTCTTCCAACTGCCACATGAATGACTACAATAAAAACCAAAACACTCCCACATGGTCCTTACCTTCTTCCATATAGACACTCATCATTACCTCTGACTAGAGTTTTTCATGTGGGACGCATCCCAAGAGAGTGTCCAAAATAATCTTCCTTGCCCCTCATTTGCCTAAAGTCAGGGTGGCATCGTCACCCTTCCTGTGAACCTGGAGTGATCCAATAGGCCTGCCATGAATACTGCTCTGCTTCTTCAATTTGAGTCCTACTGACTCTCAGGGATAGATTCTTTAAGTGATTTGGAGTCACAAGAAAACACAAGCACCTCTGCAGTTCTTCAAAGAACTCATTTGACTTAAAGGATCCCTATTCTCACTTGACAGAGGTCAGATTCCTAACAGAGGAAGGCAAGAGACTCATCAACAATGACAGATTTTTGGCCATTTTGGTTTTGATTGCACACATGGAATCTATCCTTAGATCCATCATGTGCTGAGAATCTAAGCCACAACCTCATACAGGGCCAAGAGGCTGATTTAGACACATCCTTTTACAAGCAATTAAGCAAAGAACCACAGGTGATGCCCATTCATTTCCATTTGAAAATTGTTTTCTTCAGGCTTCACAAAGGGGTGGCCTGAGGCAAAGACCTTCCTGACATTCAGGACAACAGAACCATAGGTAAGCAAATGAACCAAAGCAGGATTTCTCCACTGAAAATTTACTGGTCACACTGATATCTGAGTTTTCTAAGATGTTCCCATTCTCTACAGCTATCAAGTATATAGACATGTCTCAGAGCTTGGAGGTGGTACATATCTTGGAAACAAAACCAGGAGCCTATTCTGGAGAGTGGCCAGAATTCAGGAAGAAAACAGGAACTTAGGAATTTAGTAGGTGTTGCCCATCCATAAGGCAAACCACAGTCCATTCTTTAATTAGGCAGGATGAATGCTGGGAAGTTTTCTACTAGACAGGACACATCCTTTGATGCCTTCTCTTTTCTAATGTCTACAACCACGGACACAGTGGGATACTCAGACATAGAAACACTAGCCTTGTCAAACGACTTACTAGAAACAGGCCACTCCAACCCAAACAAACAGCCTTTCCTACCTATTCTCAGAACATGAGAGAAAAGCACAAACTCACTGAACACCCACAAAGGCACCTCCTTAACCCAAGTAGGTCTGTGACTATCCGGAGTGTCCTCTAACTGGTGGGCCATACTATGTTCCCCTGAAATGGCCTGCGCTTTCTCAGATCTGGTCTCCTTGGCCAACTCTGTGAAGTTGTCAGGAGCCAGTGGAGAACCAATACCTGCTTTCTCAGGAAAGGCCCCTCTTCAGAGATCTTCTGCCATTTGAGAATCCTCATATCAGTCGGTACCAAGGAAGACTGACTCTGTCCTTGGTAAATCCAAACAAGTGAGACCACTGGGACTGGGACTGGGACTGGCTCTGGGTGCCTGGCTTCCTGCATCACAATTTCAGAGTTTTTGATGACCAAGGAAGAGAGGTGAGGTCACTTCCTTCAGGAACTGAATGAGGTCACTACCTTGGCCACCACTTTGTCCTAACAGTTGCTTCGAAAGGTCCCATGAAATGGAGGCTGCCCCTACTTCCTTTGACACTTTCACAAGTTAGAATGGTATATCAACCATAGGCACCTGGAAACAGCTCTCCACACAGGCATGGTTTGATCAGTTCTCTACATTAAGAAAGGAGAGGCTGATTCAACACATCTCTTCATACTGACCCGGTTGTTTGCCATGGAATATGACTTTTTCCCTCTTAGGTCCTTCATAGCTGCCTGCAACTTCTTAAGGGTATAATTTCTGCATGGTCCTTTGATGTTCTCAGCAGGTGGGAGATCCCCTACATTACTGTATTGTAAGACAAACTCTGTCTCGGCTCTTCTGTAAAGTTAGTTTGAGGGAACAATGTATGGTTAGGCTTAATAACATGTTTGATTTGAGTTAGGAATCATTCTGCTTAATGAATAATGGTATTCGGAACTTGCAATATTTACAAGAATATATTGGTGAAATATAAGTTTGAAAACAGAAATCTAGAGAAGATTTGAATCCAGGAAGCGCATTGGGCTGTTGATTGGGATACTTAGCTTTGAATTATGTTCTGCAAAGATGTCTCAGATAAATCAATATACAATGGCATAGGACCTTGTACCTTGGATGATTGATTGTCGAAGTGATCATCCAGTCAAAAAGGGATAGTCTTTAGGATTAGGAAGAAAGTCGGTATGTTAGAAAAAAGAGTAATATAGGATTTGGACCAAAAGTTCTTTAGCAATCGCGTTTCGGATAGAGAGTGAATGTAAATGTCAGCACATGTGAAGAGTCAGTCACAATGATGAACTGGGGAAAATATGTAGGAAAGCAGATATCAATAGACATTAGGAAATCAGACAAAATATAAAGTGACTGATAGGATTAGTCATTTTCAACAGGGTTGAGGTTGAATATATTATCTTAAGAAGAAACAAATATGTAGTCACCAATAGGATTGATTTGAGAGCATTAGGCAACCTGGACATGGATGTGTTTAGTAATCCATGCTCACTTTCCATTTAGGCTTTGGTGAAAGGTTAATAAAATAGGTACTTGTTACTTACTGTTTTTCTGTATGCTTAACAAAACACTGTTGAAGTCTTGAGGACTGTTTGCTAATCTTGTTTCCAGAATGTGCTGTCCCCAACTGCCAAACTGCAAATGTATACCCTCACCCGTTTGCACGCAAACCACCCACTTGCCCTGACCCATCAATAAACTTCCCACCCTGCCCTCTCCAAGGAAAGCATATAAGCTCTGCTTAAGCTGTTCTCATTGCTCTCTGCTCTATTCAAGTGAGCTCTGAGCCCCAGAATGCTGGACCCATAATAAACCATTTACTGTTGAAGGAGACATTCTCTTGGTGGTCTCTTCCTCCGATGCTTGCCCGACCTTTACATCTGGAGGCACCAGCAAGATCCGACAGCGGCGGATGAAAGATCCCCAAGGGGCTCCTTTCAGGGTAAGTAAGGGAACTCTTTTTGGTTTTAGGTTTCAGGTTAGGGCTTGGCAAATGGCTATGGGTGATGAGCATGAGCTCTCTCTGACAGAGGCTGACATACGTGTCACAGAGCCACAGGCCACGTCCCTGGGGGATGCCCCAGAGGACTCAGGAAATCGAGGAACAATAGTCTCCTTGACTCAGTGATATTTTGCTTCGGATTCGGTATTGCCAGCCCATCAGGTTTTGCCAGCTACTCAGGCCTGGCCTCAGTATTGGACGTCCAATGCCTGACTTTATTGTCTTGTCTTGTCAGTGTAGTGTGTCGTTGCTTTCACTGTTTGTGTATCTCTCATTTTGGGACAGAGAACTTCAACACCTCTCTTCCTGACCCTTGATCACTGGAACAAAGTCCGCTTAACGGCCCAGAATCTTTCTTTTTCAGTAAATCGCTGGACCTGGCAGACCATCTGTGCCTCAGAATGACCCACCTTTGGAGTTGGATAGCCCCTAGAAACATCTACGTCCCACTAATTCGAAAAGTCAGAGATTTTGTATTTCAACCGGGTCCACATGGACATCCAGATCAACAGCCATATATCTCAACTTTGCAGGACCTCTGCAAATCTCCTCCTCCATGGGTGAAGCTTTTCCTTGTCTCTGCCCCCGCTCCTACTCCTTCCACCATGATTCTATCTCTCAAACCCTCTGCTCCTCCTCCTCCACCCTCTCTTCTCCCTGAGTCTCAAGACTCTACTGGACTCTCCTCACCTTCTTATCCGCTGCCCTCGTCCACCAACCCCCAACAACCTCTAAGTGATTCCCCTGCTGCTGACTCAGCCTCTCCGCCACTGGAGGAAGCTAGGCCAGTCCAGCGCCCACCAAATGACTCCCCCTTGTCACACACACAGCCCCTCCTTCCCTGGAGGAAGCTGGCCTGGCAAAAAGAACTCAAAGAACTCCCTGGCGTTTTCAAACCTGCCTACTTGGGATGACTGCCAACAAATCCTAGGGATTCTCTTCATGACAGAGGAATGAGAGAGAAACTTCCTGGAAGCTAGAAAAAAAAATATCCTCGGACCAGATGGGTGACCAACACAACTTCCCAACATAATCAAAGCCGGCTTCCCCTTGAACTTACCCAACTGGGACCCCGAAACCTTTGAAGGTAGGGAGCATCTGTCCACTTATTGCCGGGCCCTAATAGTGGGTTTCCAACCGGCCGCTAGGCAACCAAATAATTTGGCCAAGGTAAGAGAGATTATTCAAGGGCCTGATGAACATCCCTCTATGTTTCTAGAGAGAATTATGGAGGCATATAGGAGATATACTCCTTTCGATCTTCAGGCAGAGGATCAAAAGGCATATGCCATGATGGCCTTCATTGGGCAAGCTGATCTTGATATTAAAAGAAAGTTACAATACTTAGATGGATTACAAGATATGACTTTGAGAGATTTAGTCAGAGTAGCCGAGAAAGTATCCTATAAGAGAGAAACAGAGAGAACGAAAGGGAGCAAAGGGAGGATGAGAGATGAAAAAGACAGATTAAGGTATTAACTAATGTCCTGGTCACAACAATAAATAGGCCAGAAATTAAGAAACAGGGAGACAAGAAGCGATACCTGGGTCCCCTCCAGAGGCCACCCTTGGCCTCAGATCAATGTGCCTACTGTAAAGAAAAAGGACACTGAGCCAAAGAGTGCCCTAGAAAGAGAAAGCCACGCCAGACAGCCTTTCTGACTCTGGAGGTTGACTAAGAATGTCGGGGCTCAGATCCCTTCCCCGAGCTCACGGTAACTTTTGAAGTGAAGGGGACCCCATAAACTTTGAAGTGGATACAGCAGCAGTATACTCAGCCCTTAAGGCCCCACTGGGCCCTCTATCAAATAAAAGATCTCTAGTTCAAAGGGCTAACAGCAGTAAATATCAGACTTAGACAACTAAGAGGACCATGGACATGGGGAAAGACAAAATCCAACATTCCTTCCTAGTAATCCCAGAATGCCTGGCCCCATTGATGGGCAGAGATCTGCTCAGTAAGCTCCGGGCCAAAACAACTTTTAACCCCGAAGGCCCCAAAATGAAATTTCTAAATCCTTCATTAAAAACTCCTATAGTCATGGCTTTATAAATGTCAGTCGAAGATGAACATCCACTTTTCACACACCCCAAGACTGATCAAACAGGCAAGCTTCCCCAGAAATGGATAACAGATTACCCAGATGCCTGGGCAAAATTGTTGGGTTAGGCCTAGCCATGAAACAACCTCCAACAACAGTGGAGTTAAAAACCTCAGCCTCCCCAATCAATGTCAAACAACATCCTCTGAGCAAAAAAGGTAAAGATGGGATAAGCCCCCATATTCAGAAATATCTGGCCTTAGGGTCCTAAGGCCCTGTCAATCGGCCTGGAACACTCCCCTGCTACAGGTAAAAAATCCAGGAACTGGGGACTATCCCCCATACAAGACCTAAGAGAGATCAACAACAGAGTGCAGGACATTCACCCCATGGTAAATAATTCGTAAAATCTGCTTATCACTCTGAACCCTGAGTAGAAATGGTATGGACATAAAGATGCTATCTATTGCATGCCTCTGCATAAAGACAGTCAGTTGCTGTTTGCTTTTGAGTGGGTAGACCCAGAAACCGGAACGTATGGTAAACTAACATGGACTAGACTCCCACAGGGGTTCAAAAACTCCCCCACTCTCTTTGATGAAGCCCTCCACAGAGATGTCAACAACTTCAGAACTATGCACCCTGAAGTCACCCAGCTTCAATACGTGGATGACCTGCTACTGCAGCCAACACCAAGGAAAACTGTGAGTCTGGGAACCAAGCACTATTATATAAGCTTGCTCAATTCGGGTATAGAGCTTCTTCCAAAAAACCCCAAATTTGCCAGCAAGAAGTAGTCTTCCTGGGCTATTCCCTTAGGGGTGGTAAACGATGGCTCACTGAGCCCAGAAAACAAACGGTTGTGCAGATACACCCCCCCCCCAGCAGCAGACAACACAGAGAGTTTCTTGGGACTACTGGGTTTTGCAGGTTATGGATTCCTGTGTTTGCGTCCTTAACTTCTCCTTTATACCCGCTGTTAAAGGGAGATGCCCAATTCTAATGGACCCTTGAGCACCAGCAAGCTTTTGATAACATCTAACAACACTGGCACTGAACTCCTCAAGTTCACTGAGCCAAGCCTGCAATTTCAGAAATCCCTACACTACGTTAAAAATGTACATCAATTCACACACCTTGATTCAAAGAAACTGCAGGCATTCCTGAAGGATCAAGAACAGAGTTTTCCACTAACCGACTCACAGCAAAAGGACATAACTGAACGGGTAACAAAACCCTGTCCGTTCTGTCAATAGGTTAATGCTTACCCTTCCAAGCTTCCTGCAAAAAAGCACCTATGAACAACCAGACCAGGACAATTCTGGGAAGTGGACTTTACTGAAATTAAGCCAGCGAGGTATGGACTTCAATATCTCCTAGTGTTTGTAGATATATTTTCAGGATGGATTGAAGCCTTCCACACTAAAAAAGGCACAAATGGTGGTAAAAAATCCTGAAAGATATTTTTCCATGATACGGCCTACCTAAGGGTATATTGTCTGATAATGGACCGGCGTTCATGGCCCAGGTAAGTAAGGGGTTAGCCAGGACCCTGGGAATAAATTTGAAGTTACATTGTGCTTATAGACCCCAGAGCTCAGGACAGGTTAAAAAACAATTAATAGAACCATTAAAGAGACCTTAACGAAATTAAGCTTAGAGAGGACATCAAAGGTTGGACTATGCTCCTGCCTTATGCACTGTTTCATGCAAGAAATACTCCCTCTGTTTCTTTGAGTAACCTCACCTCCTATGAAATTCTCTATGGGGCCCCTCCTCCAGTAAGGACCTAACCCCAACTCTAAGACCTACCGATCCCTTCCACACCCCCGTGCTTGACAAACTTAAAGCTCTTGAAAGAACTCAGCGATACCTGTCAAACCAGCTGGCCACTGCCTACCAACCTGGTGAAGAGGAGACTCCACATCGATATCAAATAAGAGACTTCGTCTACATAAGATGACTTCAGGTGTCATCCATGGAACCCCGATGGACAGGACCATACCAGGTGCTACTTATAAAACCTACAGTGGTAAAGGTAGACGGAATCACTTCCTGGATCCTAATTCTCATCTCAAGCCTGCGCCCTGTCCAGACTCTGGCTTGAAAGTGGAAAAGACTGGTAACCCTTTCAAATTGCATATTGTCCATGTGGATAAGGCTATAGACTCTCCCCTTGGCCACCACTAGTCCTAACCATCATCAGCCCATTCAGCAGCGATGGCTGATCACAAATCCTATTAGACAAGAAGTATGGTCTGTCTTGCAGACAGCCCCCTTAGGGACCTGGTGGCCATCTCTCCACCCAGATATTTGTCAGCTGAGTATATGTCTTTCCAATTGGGATATCTCTGATGAAGAGGATCCCATTAAAATTCCATTAAATTTCTTCTGTACCATAGATAATGGAAACAAACATTATGGATGTAGGGACACGCAAGCCTGATGCAGGTTGGCTAGCCTAGATTACTATGTTTGCCCGGTGGACTATCAAAGCCACAAACAACCACGGCTGTGTGGGGGAAAAGCCGTCTTCTTCCGTAAGTCATGGGGATGTGAGCATACAGGGGCTGCCTGGTGGAACCCAAACTCCTCATCAAATTCAGTTCACAGCATTGGCCATATTACCAATTAGACAACCAAAACCGATGGCCCACAGAGGGGTGTCTAGATCCTCAAATTCTGTGTGACTTTTTCAACTTCGGCAAGTGCTCAAAAGGATGGAAGAAAATTCCCCTATGTGTATGCCTTTTCCCTCCTTTGCTCACATCATGAACTATGTTTCTCCAATAGATCCTTCTGCTCCAGACTCTCTGCTGTCACTCTCACATCAACAACCTGATTTCTCCCCTCCAATTAGTAGATCAAAAACCCAAACCTCCGCTGGTTCTCAGACCATTGCCCCCTTGCTGAGGTAGCAGGTACTGAGGTACCCTTCCACCCACTCACTCCTCTCTTCTCCTGTCAGTGCCCACACCGGGTCCCACCAGGTCCTCTTACCAGCTAACCCAAAGCTCAAACCAGCTGAGGAGTGCCCTCAGACGCCTATCCAAGTTGTAATGAAAATGGCCTTTAAAGTTGCTTTGTCATCACTAAAAACAGGTTACTAAGAATTTAATGTCCCTCACAGGCTTTTTGGGATACTCACTCCTGCCTTCCCATCTGCTCTACCTGCTCTACTGCTCACGTTTTGTTGCCAGGAAAATCCCAAACCCTTTTCCCATTATTCTTTTATATCTCTTTTTCCTCATTCTCAGAACCACAGAACTGCTCTCACCCCCCGCCTTCCCCGTCTTCCCCTCTGTACCAGGCCCACAGAAAAATCTTAAATGGCCTTCTCCAGAAGTCTTCATCATGGCTGACTTTAGGACTTTCAGCAACAAAGTCCCTATAAAAGAGTTCAGTGTACATAAACTTCCTCTTTTCATGTTGCTCTGTTATACTTGGCCACTGGCTGGAAAAATCAGCACTTCTAAGCTAGACACCCCCTTACTAGTTTTTCACAAAATATGTGAACAAGGCCTCTGGCCTTGAGCTGAGGCTTCCAGAGATGGCTACATTTCCAAGATAAAGAAGTTACCAACTGGGCTCCATGGTAACAGCTGGCAGGGAGAAAATAAAAGAGAAGAAAAAAGCTCTCCCCCTCCCAGATGTCCTTAAAAAGTTATCTTTCCCAGAGAAGAGGAAAATAAAAACAGAACCAAAAACTGCTTTTTGTGAACTTCTGCAGACTATAAATTTCTGAGTCTTTTCTCTTACATGTTGGGTACAAAATTCTGAAACTACCTAAACTTGGGATTCAGGGGATTAATTGATTACAATAGAAGCAATGCCCTCTATATCCGGTTGCAACCAAATAGGACTGTTTCCCTGTCTTTGGTGCTATCTTAGGTGCCTTGCCTTGTCCATACCTACAACAGTATAATTCTATATACTTAAACATTGTTTATTCATAGAATTATCAACAGATGTGATTAATTATGTAATGGTGCAGATGTTTCCCCGAGTGCTCTATCATGAGGCAGGATCATTTAAATTTCAAATAGGGGGGCATACAACCCGGTTCTGTTGGCAACCTGTATCTTTCACTTTAGCCATCCTATGAGGAATAGTAGTTGCTGCAGAGGTGGGCACAGGTACCACTGCCCTAATCCATGGGACACAACAAATGACCCAATTAGATGCAGCAATACACCAAAACTTAAAGATATTAAAAAACCACCATCACAGCTTTACAAGAATCTTTAACCTCTCTCTCTGAAGTTGTTTTACAGAACAGGCGAGGGTTCGACCTCCTCTTCATGAGAGAAGGGGCCTTTGTCCTGCATTGAGGGAAGAATGTTGTTATTATGCCTACCATACTGGAGTTGTAAAAGAATCTATGATTAAATTAAGAAGACGCATTGAAGAGCATCAACAAGAGAGAGAGGCCCAAAAAGGGTGGTTTGAGTCTTGGTTCACAGAGTCCCCCTGGTTAACTACGCTTTTATCAGCCCTGGCTGGTCCCTTAATAATCCTCACATTATTGCTAACTGTAGGACCCTGTTTGCTCAACCGTGTAGTTTCCTTTCTCCAAGCTCAAATTGGACAAGTTAAACTTATGGTAATCAGAAATCAATATACCACACTAGCAGACATAAAATGTGACATCCCCAATGATCACTATTATGATTTTATGTAACCAAAAGAAAGTGGGGAATGAAAGGTAAATAAAATAGGTAATTGTCACTTCCAGTTTTACGGTATGCTTAACAAAACACTGTTGATATCTTGAGAACTGTTTGCTAATCTTGTTCCCTGAATGTGCTGTACCAACTGCAAAACTGCAGAATGTACTCCCTCACCCATTTGCACGCAAACTACCCACTCGCCCTGACCCATCAATAATCTTCCCTCCCTGCCCTCTCCAAGGAAAGTATATAAGCTCTGCTTAAGCTGTTCTCAGGGCTCTCTCCTCTATTCAAGGGAGCTCTGAGCCCCAGCATGCTGGACCCCCATAAACTTTTGGCTGTTGCATTAGACAGTCCCTGTTAGTCTCTTCCTCCGATGCTCGCCTGACATTTACATTGGTAAAATAATAAGTGTGACCATTGCTTCTGTGTCCAAATGTACGAATTAATATTGGGGGTACAAATTGGTGTACCCTGTGATATGAATATAGAGATAATGCATGAATAGGCAATACTGTGAGTAAATAATAAAATGGGTTCCAAATTTAATAATGGATTCAATTGATATCTGAAAATATACAGGAAATCTTATATTGATACACATACATTCATTCCAACCAGTTATACATCTAAACGTTATATTAGGATTATGGTTTGTCATGAAAAGTGTGTGAGTTTTGCTTCAAAACTGATTATGAAAGTTGAAAATAATGTGTTTGGAAAGAAGTCTCATGAAAAGACCAGACAAGAAACCTGGAGGAATCCATGTGTTCTGAAGCAGGAAGTTATTGAAAGTTAAACAAATGCCTATAAGTTTGCTAATTTGTGGATGAAATATATATCCTATGATGTGCATAAATTGAAGAAATAGTAATGTACCAGTGTTGAATAAAAATGAACGTCAAAATACACATCATGTCCCATAGTAATCTACTTGCATTGTTGTTAACCTGGGTCAGTTACTGTACAAATATTAGTATTTGTATGCAACATTAACTGAAGTTAGTTTTCAGTACTGGAAACAAATATGTATTTCATGTGGATGAATATTTCTGAGAATAATCTTGTGAATACTTGATTATAAATCCATATACATGAACATGAATGAATTTAGGGAGTGTATATAAGACACATATATTTCATATTTTGAAAAATCTGGAGAATATATATATATAAATATATATATATATATATATATATATATATATATATAATATATATATACAAAAAACACACACAGAGACATTAAATTACCAATATATATGCCAATCGAAATTTATCATGAAATATATATCATCCACAGATGCAAAAATATTTCTTTTACTGAACATGGATTTATGTTTAATGTTGTTCAACTAGGAAGCTCACCCATAGGTTGAATTTTAAGATCCAACAGGGTTTAGGAGGAGTGATCTCTTCTCATAATTTGTATCTGCCAAGTCAGCCACCTCACAAGAATGTACATGTGATACCAGGTAGGATTCTATATGTGCATATAAAATTACATGTTCTGAATAGGCTACAGAGAAAGGGAGACAGGAATTTATATATTTATTAACTTTAAAAACACAAGGAGAACTATTTCAATTAAAAATTAACTAGATTTATAACACCTACCCTTCATAATGCAAATGGCAAGTCCAACTATACACCATGCCTTTTTTGAACTGCTTGTATTTCTATTCTGTTTGGGTTAGTTTTCTCCATCATATTAGGATTAGCAGTCAGAGTCTAGTAGTTTATGAATTACTCTCAGGGATTAAGTATTTTGAATGGAAAATTGGAAAATGAATCTAATGTGTATGCATATATGTGCTACACAAAAATCTTCCCACTCTCATCCACAACAATGCCTTGACATTAACTTCGTCCCAAGTAAGACACAATTAGAGGAGAAAAGTTAGAAAATCTGTGAATGCATATGTGGAATGGAATATACTCAGGAGTTCACAACCTTGGAAGTGGTAGAGCAGTTTCCAAAAGTAAGGCACATGGTAAACACTCCACAAACATGGAGCTCTGCTGGCCTAAAGACTTCTTGATAAACTGCCTCTGAGGTTGGGCACTTGAAATATATGTTGTTGTCAGTAGCTTTAGCTTACTTTCTAGTGAGACCATCAAAGCTGGGTCTGCATCTATGTGACCTGGAGGACATTGTTTCTAATTTTCCAATGAACATGAGGCAGCAGTGCGAATACTCTCTTTGTAGTTAAACTATGGCCACTGGGAGCTAAGTGACTCACCGTGTGAACTGTGAAGCCATTTGGTCCTCCTCCACTTTTCGTGGTGGTTCTTGCTGCTGCACTGGGACTTTGGTATTTTCTTCATGAAATACAAGGAGATCAACTGGGACACAGTGCTGGAGAGAGTTCTGTCACATGTGGAGCTCACGGTCTGCATGTGAATGCACCAACCAGGATTTTATCCCACATGCGTTGCCCCTTTGTCCATAGCAACCTGATTCTGAACATTGCCTTGAAATCTCCCTATATAAAAAGATGCCTTTACATGGAAGGTTCTGCTGGCTGTACCATGTCAGTCACAAGCCATTTGGAAGCAAATGGCAGATCCACATAGCCCCACCACACATGTTTTATCACACACCTTCACACCACTGCTCTAGGCCCACTAATTTGCAGGTTCCAACTTACTGGCATCTCTGTTCTACACAATTTTCATGAAACCCAGTCAGTCAAGGCACTGTCTGATACACTCATGATCAGCAATAGGACATCCAAAGATTCTCCAGTGCCACCTGGTCATGGGAATTTCAAAAATTTCATGGTGTTTATCTAGCCATTTTTCGAGGATGAAGTTGGAGGAACTTTGGGTTTCAAAAACCATTAAATGTTGAGGAAGCTCATTTCAATGAAACTCTGGAGAACTCTCATAGGCAAGGCCTCCCAAAGAGTGGACAAAAGGTCACATGAAGCCAGTCCAATTGAAGTCTACAATGTGAGGTACATGTGTGTTTTAACTCTCAACTATGGCTGCCAAGACTTTAAGAAGAAAATCATGGATTATCTTGGCTGAGATTCCCAGTGCTCTGTGGCCTTGATCTAAGTTTATAAGGGCTACTTTCATGCGTGGCCTCCTAAAATCCCAACAAAACTCATGGCAATTCTTCTCTGAGGTCAGTTCCAGAACTCAGTCTCTATGTGGATTCACACGAGAGTTCAAGCCCAGGTGGACCCAGTGATTTCTTCCAATCGCCACACAAATGACCAAAATTTAAACGAAAACACTCCCATATGGCCCTCATCTTTTCCACATAGACACTCATCATAACCTCTAGCTGGAGGTTTCTATGAGGGGCGCTAGACAAGACAGTGTCCAAAATAAGCTCCCTTGCCCGTCATTTGCCTAAAGTCAGGGTGGCCTGGAAACCCTTCCTGTGAACCAGGAGTGATCAAATAGGCCTACCATTATTACTGTTCCACTTCTCCAATTTGAGGCCTACTGACTGTGGGGTTTAGATTCTTCATGTGGATTGGGGTCATGAGAAAACCCAAGCACCAATGGGCTAGACTCTGAAGGGCTTTGAAGAACTCATTTGACCCAAAGGATTCCTATTCTCACCTTATGGAGGTCAGGAAACTTACAGAGGAAGGCGAGAGACTTCATCCATAATGAATGCTCTTTTGGCCATTTTGGTTTTTGATGCACACATGGCATCTTTCTTTAGATCCATCAGGTGCTGAGAATCTAAGCCACAGCCTCACACAGGGCCAACAGGCTGATTCAGACATATCCCTTTCGAAATCAATTACTCAAAGAGGGACAGGTGATGCCCATTCATTTGCATTAGAGAACTGTTTTATTCAGGCTTCACAACGGGGTGGCCTTGGCAAAGACCTTCCTGACATTTAGTGCTATAGAACAATAGGTAAGCAAAAGTCCCAAAGCAGGGTTTCTCCACTGAGACTTTTCCTGGTAACACTGATATCTGAGTTTTCTAAGATTCTTGCCATTCCCTTCAGCTATCCAGTACATGGCCAAGTCACAGAGCTTGGAGGTGGTACCTATCTTGGTCACAAAATCATGAGCCTATTCTGGAGAGTGGCCAGAATTCAGGAAGAAAACAGGAATTTAGGAAGATTGCAGGTCTTGCCCACAAATAAGGCAATCCACTGTCCTTTTATAAATTGGGCAGCGTGAATGTTGGGAAGCTTTCTCCTAGACAGGACACATCCATTGATGCATTTTCTTTTGTAATGTCTATACCCACGGACAAAGTGGGATACACAGACATAGAAACACTTGCCTTGTCAAATGACTTAATAGAAACAGTCCACTCCAAAACAAACAAACCAACTTTCCTACGTATTCTCAGAACATGAGACAAAACCACAAACCCACACTCATTCCCACAAATGCACCTCCTTCCCCCAAGAAGGTCTGTTACTAACCGGAGTGTCCTCTGCCTGGTGAGCCATTCTTTGTTCACCCGAAATGGCCTGACTGTTCTCAAATCTGGACTCCTTGGCCCACTCTGTGAAGTTGTCAGGAGCCAGCTTTGAGCCGCCACTACCTACTTTCTCAGGAAAGACACCTCTTCAGATTTTTTCTGGCATTTGGCCATCTTCACATCTGTAGGTACCAAGAAAGACTGACTCTTTCCATGATAAATCCAAACAAGTGAGATCTCTGTGACTGTTACTGGGCCTGGCCCTGGGTGCCTGGTTTCCGGGATCACAAGTTCAGAGAGTTCCATCACAAAGAAGTGAGGTAGGTCACTTCCTTCATGAACTGAATGAGCTCACAGCCTTGGCAAACACTTTGTCCTAACAGTTTCTTCCTAGGGTCCCATGAGATGGAGGCTGCCCCTACTTCCTGTGACACTTTCACAAGTTAGAATGGTATATCAACCATAGGTACTGGGGGAGAGATCTCTACACAGGCTTGGTTTTGTCCATTTTGTCTACATTAAAATGCGAGAGGCTTATTCAGACACATCTCTTCATCCTGACAAGGTTATTTGCCATGGAAAATGACTTTTGCTCTCTTAGGTCCTCCATAGCTGCTTACAACTTCTCCAGGAATCATTTCTGCATGGACCTTTGAGTTTCTCAGCAGGTGGAAGATCCCCTATATTCCTGTATTGTAAGACCAACTCTATCCCTGCACTGCTGTAAAGTTAGATTGAGGGAACAGTGTATGGTTAGTGTTAATATCATGTTCTATTTGGGTTAGGAATCATTCTGCTGGATGAATAATGGTATTGGGAACCTGAGATATTTACAAGAATATATAGGTGAAATATAAGTATGGAAACAGAAATCTAGGGAAGACTTGAAGCCAAGTAGGACATTGGGCCCTTGAGTAGCATACTTTGCTTTGAATTATATTCTGCACAGATGTCTCAGATAAATCGATATACAAAGAAATAGGATCTTATACACTGGATGATTGAATAACATACAGAATATCCAATAAAAAAGGGATAGTCTGTAGGATTAGCAAGATAGTCAGTAGATTTAGAAAGAAGAGTTAGTATAGCATTTGTACCAAAAGTTCTTTACAAAAAAGGTTTTGGGTAGAGAGTGAATGTAAATGTCAGCACAATGACGAATTGGGGAAAATATGTAGGAAAGCAGATATAAATAGAGACATTAGGAAGTCAGTAAAAGTATAAAGTGTGTAATTTGTTTAGACATTTTCAATGGTTTGAGTCTGAATATATAATCTTAGGCAGAAACTAATATGTTGTCACAAATTGGATTGACTTTTGAGAGCATTAGGTAACCAGGACATGGATGTTTTTTATTAATCCATGCTCACTTTTTATTTAGGCTTTGGTAAAATCATAAGTGTGACCTTTGCATTTTGTGTCCAGAATATTATTGTGATAAAATGTATATGTAGATCAGGTGACATGAGTATTCCTTCCACCATTTCTGGGAGCACTATTTTTAAGAAATATAAATTAGTATTGGGGGTACAAAGGGGTATACCCTGTGTCATAGAATATATTGATAATGCATCAATTGACCATCATGTGAATAAATAATATAACTGGTTACACTTTAAATAATGGATTGAATTGATATCTGAAAATATAAAAGAAATCTCACATTGATATACAATCATTCACTGCAACCAGTTATACATCTAATGGTAATATTATGGTTGTGGTTTATCCTGAAAGGTGTGTGAGTTTTGTTTCAAAAGTGATTATGGAAATCAAAAATAATGTGTTTGGAAAGAAGTCTCATGAAAAGAATAGTCAAGAAACCTGTAAGAATACATGTGTTCTCAAGCAGGAAGTGATTGAACATTATATATCATACTATATATAATGTGCATAAACTGCAGAAATAGTAATGTACCGGTGATGAATAAAAATGAACATCAAAATACACATCATGTCCCATAGGAATCTACTTGCATTGATGTTAATCTGGGTCAGTTACTGTAGAAATATTAGGATTTTTATGCACCATTCACTGAAGTTACTTTTCAGTACTAGGAAAAAAGTAGGTATTTAAGTTGGATGAATATTTCTGAGAACAATCTTGTGAAAATTTGATTATAAATCCACATAAATCACAAAACATTATAAACACAAAAGTCACATGGACATTAAAATGTAGCAATATATATGCCAATTTAAATCCATCTTGAAATATATATCATCCACTGATCCAAAACTATTTATTTAATGAACTTGAATTTATGTATAATGTTGTTCAGCTAGGAAGCTCCCCCATAGATTGAATTTTCTGTTCCAACAGTGTTTAGGAGGAGTGATCTCCTAAATGTGTATGCAAATATGTGCTACACAAAAATCTTCCCACTCTCATCCAGAAAAATGCCTTGATATTACCTTCACCCCAAGTAAAACACAGTTGGAGGACAAGAGTTAGAAAATCTGTGAATACATATCTGGAATGTAAAATGGTCAGGAGTTCACAACCTTGCAGGTTGTAGAGGAGTTTCCAAAAGTAAAGGACAGGCTTGATAGACCCAAACTGATCTTTTATTAGAATTGGGAGCCATCTTGCCAGAAAGCCGTGAAAAGATAATTTGGGCTTTACTATAAATTACTGCAAATTCTGAACCTGCTTGGAATGCGTGCCCGTGTCTTGAACTCATCCTTGCCTGGCTCTCTGACCAGATAACAGTGCTCTCTGAAACATTAGTGACACCTAATAAATATTGGCCTTCCCAGGCCAGACAACGACCCTCTCTGAGTCTCTAATGGTCCTCATAATTTCTGATGTTGGGGCCAGCAAAAAAAATGTAAACTACCATTAGTGTGATGCTTTCAAAGTTCTGTTATCTGTAACCCCCTTTTTGTGTAACTTTCTGGGCTATATAGCTGGGCTGTAGGAAAGGTGGTGTTGCTGTCTTGTTCCCGCCATTTTTGGAGGGAGAGGCAGCCTGGCCGGTTTTAATAATAAGCTTGCCTTAATTTGATTTTAATTGGAGTCAGTGGTCTTTTCTTGCATCCTAGTCCAACATTTTGGAGTTCCCCAGTGAGATGACCCTGCCCGACCAGATCACAAGGCCAGACTGCTGAAAATTCTGAAGCTGGCCTTCCCTCCAGGGCTACGGGCTGGGGAGCCACTCTAGGGGGTGCACAACTTGAGATGTTCCAAGGCCTTGGAGTGAGCCGTCGGTCTGGGGAGCACTGCAGTGAACCACTGCACTGAAACTATTAGCAAGCACCTGGTGGAGGAGGCCTCCATAGGTAAGTGGCACCTTGATAACATCTTATATCTGGTTAAGGGAGATCTCTTCTAATGACAGAGAGGTGGCCTGGGGAGGCTCACATACACTCCTGTCCAGGACAGTAATGAGAATCGTTCTTTCCTCTGTTCCGTTCTGTAGGGAATTCCTTTCAAGGTTCGAGAGGTGCCGAGGGACACGCACGTGCTCCTACCCCAGAACTTTAGCAAGACGTTGAATTGCTCCTCTGTTTTTCTGTTTTGGCACCGGGATTCTGGTTTTTTTTTTTTTTTTTTTTTTTTTTTTTGTGTGTGTGTGTGTTTTGTTCTGTGTTCTATATGTTTTTATGTTTTTTTGTTTTTGTGCATTTTGTTTTGTGATTTCTGTGATAAAATCTTAAGGATATTGAACGTGAAAATGGGTAACAAAGCAAGTAAGCCTGACACCCCTTTGGACTGTGTTTTAAGGAACTGTGATGAACTTTACCACCATTTGTTAAGCAGAATGAGAGAAGCCCCTAGCTGGCTGCCTGGAGCACACCCAGTGCAGATGGCAATGCCTGCTGGGGAATGAAGAACTGAGTATCTCCCAGCATCTGCCAAAGCCCTGTTTCTTCAGGGAATTCCCTCCTTCGTTCCCTGCACTGTAAGGATAATGCCGCCTCTGTCTTCTTAAAAAAAGAGAAAAACAAAAAGGGGACACTAAATGCAGTAAAGTCACCATGGAGACACTTTATTTTACATTTCAGGTTGCTCTTCTGTGAAAACATTTGGTCCCCTTGTGGGGACATCTGTGGTGCCACTGGGGAAGGAGATTTTTCTCTTATTTGCTCTGTTTTAAAGGGTTCTGTCTGTCAGCCATTGTCTGGAGTTCATTTCTGCCTGTCTTGTGCCTTTTTTCTGGCCCTTTAAGACATGTGCAATAATGTGTTAATATTATAAATTGTTTCTTGGAAATGATCTTAGCTGAATTTGTGTCTAAATGATGATGTTTCATTGTACCAATCTGGTATCTGAATGGGTTTTTGAAGCATTTCACAATCTTGCAGTTAAAAGTCGGGTTTAGGTAATTGTTTAGTTTATGGTTTCAGATAATTCATGCCAGAGAACATAAATACTTAGGATGGAAAACTAAAGAACTCTACTTCCAAATTGGCAAGTAACTTCACAATCATTCAGTCTTTTTTTCACCAATTTTAAATTAGGTAGCCTGGGAAAATGTCACTGTGTGTACCAGTGCATTAATTTGGACAAGGATACTAAATCATAGTATGATATCTGTTGACAAAACAACTTGTAAAGATATAAAATTTTGTGAATTGTATCTTAAACTTGTATCATAATTTTCAACATCCTAACCTGAAAATAATGGTTAAAATACTTTAGGCCTAAGGTTTCTCCTCAGAATAGCCATTTTTTCCTGCTTCTTCCAGACCTCAGCCAGGGATTATTTTGAAATGCAAATGAAAGAAGCCTGTAAGCTTAGTAGGAGACTTATTTGAGGCCTAAGGAAAAAAAAAAGTAAATTGTATGGTATTTACTTATTACTGGCCAGTCATTTTTTCTAGGACTCATATTTTTTTCCTTAGATTCTTTATTTATTTTTTGAGCTCATGATTTTGCTCCTACAGACCTAGGTTAATGTTTTTCTGATCAGTAATATCTTTGACCAACTGTGGAATTTTTAAATCATTGCAGTGGAGATTTCACCTGTGAAAAGCTACAAGGCCTTCACTTTTATTATGTGTGCACAATTTGTTATGTGTTGTATATCTATATATGTATACATATGTCCGTATATCATATATATGATACACAAATTAACATATATAAGGAGCACTCATATTAAAAAGCACTCATAAAAACAATTTTAAAAAGTGGATCCAAAGATCTTTAATTCACGTGATTTAAATGTTTCAATTTAAATTGGGTAAACTGATAAATATAAATTTCTTTAAATTTAAGCTTACAAGTTTTTCTAGGTGTTCAAAAATCTAATAAAGTATTAATGTCTACAAAAGGTCTAATATGCCTATGTTCCAGGACTTTTCTTTCAATCAAAAAAATGGCTTACACTGTTCAAAACATTTGTCTAATATTTTGATAAATAAGTAAAGTAAATTTGATATGGGATTACTCATTCATGAGTACTTTTGTTTGATATCTGATTGATATACTAAGGTCTGTATAAGTTTGTACTAAAGTCTGTATAAGATTGTAAAAATCAGTCATGTGTTAAAGAGACCAAAATTTCTTAAACATAAGTTTACCCATAACATTTAGTTTATTAAGATTTAAATTTTCTAGAGCAGGCAACCATAAAAATTAAACAACTGTTTAATTAAGAACTGTTATTTTAGAGCACTGTACTGCCATTTCTTTAAAAGCTAAACTTGGTTAATGTAGAAACATCAATGTAATTGTGATGCTATTAATGTGCTCATATCTTCCAGTTATAAAACTCTATAAGGTAGAAACTTTAAAAGAGCATTATATCAAGCAGGTGTTCTGAAGTTGTATGGTAAATAAAATATATATTGGGGATTTATTTACCTGTTATCAATAATATATGTAAAGTTTTATGTTACTTTTTACATTGTGGAACAATTTAAATGTATTTTTAAGTTAATGAGACCCTAATCTATGTAAAGGTTAAAATCTTTCAGCCGTACTTTAATTCATGTTTTAAATGTGATATCATATGGTGTGAGCTAATGTTCATGTGACCTCAAAAAATTTATGTAAACTTTGTAAAATGATATTTAAAAAACAAAGATCAGCTTTAGAACTAAAGCATTTAAGGTTTATAAGGAGCCCTGCTTACCTGAGATAAGACTCTGTGTCCCATCTTACTACATGTGAGAATGACTACGAAAGCAGTAGGTCAGATTTTATTTCATTTAAAGTTATGTTCAATTTTTTTTTTCTGTCAAGATTACTAGGATCTCAAAAAGATGATATAATATATAACTCACCCAAAAAATTCAGGGTAGCTATTACATGAACTAAGTATTTTTACTCTTGTTAAAAAAATTTTATTTTTTAATTTCCTTATAAGTGATCTAAAGATTCCCTGTTGGTGTTTTACAGAAGTGTTGCTTTAAGAACACAACATGGGTTAATTTAAGATAATAAGTCATCAACTACAAGACAGACAGAATAATAAGATCCCAATTAATAATATATAAATAATTATAAACTTATAGACATTAAAGCACAGTACTCTTAATATATGGCTGTTAAAATTCATTTGCTGGTTGTTTCAGATTAGGATTGAAAATTAAAGTTAAATAAAAAGGTCCAAAAAAACGATATTTGACTCTTGCCCTCTGAGTCAGTCTGAATCCAGGGAACAAGGGATTTCTCTATGAGCTTTGCAACTCTGGGCCACATAACCTCCCGATCAGAGAGATTAATGAGACCACTGGAGAACAGAAAGCCAATCAGTGCATTTGCTACAAAGAGGTGAGTCATCAGGAAAGGGAGACATCCCTGATGCTTCTGAGGGAAGCCACATGGTCAAGCAAGACCTGGACCCACATAGCTCAAATTGCACTAGCAGAACTGAGAAGCTGCTCTCAAGTTTCCCAAAAAATGACTCCCATAAAAGCTCAGCTGACTGCTAACAATAGATAGAAACAAAAGTCAGTTTGACTGCTTCATCTTAAACACTTAGCAAAGACAGTTAAAACCAAAATACAGCCAATCCTGGGCATTTTAAATAATAATAATAATAATAATAATAATAATAATAATAATAATAATAATATTTTAAGGTATACACTTTATGTTAGCCTCCCAAAATAAGTAAAACTGTTGGCTACAAAGAAGGATTCTCAGAGAGGAATGCCTGATAACTATAAAAATAGACTATCAAGAGGAGCTGCCAGAGGCAGAAGTTTTTAGTTTAAGGCCTACAGATATTCCTAACCTACACAGGTAGGCTTGGTGTTTGCTAGTACAATTATCCAGCCCTGAGTAACAGAATTAAATGTTTCTCTATTAAACACAGAGGTCATACTAGTGAAAGGATTCTGCAAAATCAGATGACATTAAATTATTAAACTGTATATTATGGGGAGGGACAACTGTATCACTAAAAGTTAAATATTAAGTTCACAATCCTGATAATTGGGGATATTAAAGACTGGTGAGGGTACTTTATACAGTGACATGATCCAGCTACTGCAACATTTATTCAATACTCATGTTTTTTGTTTCTCTCATAGAAGAACGAATCCCCAGATGACTTTACAACCTGTTCTTCCTCAACAAGACTTCAAAAAGAACTGACTTCAAAAAGGCAACTCATGTCCCTCACGCCATGCACACTCATGTCACCCTTTCTCAGCTGAGAAAAAGCCAAAATGAGAGACGACTCTCTACTTACACCAATGGAGCCAAAAGTAAATAGACTATCAATATAAGTAATAAATTAAGTCAGGTAATATCAGGGATACTGGTTTTCGGTGAGTTCTAAAAATTTGGTGACTGTTAACTGAGGGATTAAAATTTCCTCAGTGCTTTTCCACTAACCTATCAAGGATTACAAAGGGACACATAAGAAAAGGGGGGAATGATACACCCAACCTTACCTTTTATTAAAATTGGGAGCCATCTTGCAACAAAGCCATGAAAAAATCATTTTGGCTTTACTGTAAATTACTGCAAATTCTGAACCTGCTTGGAATGACTGCCCGTGCCTTGAACTCACCCGTGCATGGCTCTCTGACCAGATAGCAGCCCTCTCTGAAACTTTGTCACACCTCATAAATATTGGCCTTTTGTGGCCAGACAATGACCCTCTCTGAGGCTCTAATGGTCCTCATAAATTTTGATGTTGGGGCTAGCAAAAAAAAAAAATGTAAACTCCCATTAGTGTGATGCTTGTCAGAGTTCTATTATCTGTTACCCCATTTTTGTGTAACTTTCTGGGCTACAAACCTGGGCTGTAGTAAAGGTGGGGTTGCTCTCTTGTTCTCGCAATTTTGGGAGGGAGTGGCAGCCCAGCCAGTGGAAATAATAAGCTTACTTTAATTTGATTTTAATTGGAGTCAGTGTTCTTTTCTTACATCCTGGTCTAAGAGGTAAACACTCCACAAACATAGAGCTCTGCTGGCCTAAAGACTTCTTGAGAAACTGCCTCTGAGGTTGGATACTTTAAATATATTTTGTTGTCAGAAGGTTTAGCTTCTTTTCTAGTGAGACCATCAAAGCTGGGTCTGCATCTATGTGAATGGAGAGCATGGTTTCTTATTTTCCAATGAACATGAGGCAGCAGTGCTGAATTATCTCTTGGTAGGTAAACTGTGGCCATTGGGGGTTAAGTGTCTCCCTGTGTGGACTGTGAAGCCATTTGATCATCCTCCATTTTTGTGGTGTTTCTTGGTGCTGCACTGGGAGTTTGGTATTTGCTTCACGAAATACAAGGAGTTCAACTGCGACACAGTGCTGGAGGGAGTTCTGTCACGTGTGGTGGGTCAGAAACTGCAGGAGAATGCACCAACCAGGCTTCTATTTCACATAGCTTTTTCCTTGACCATACCCACCTGATTCTGAACATTGCCTTGAAACCTCTCCATATAATAAGATGCCTTAACATGTAAGGTTCTGCTGGATGCACCATGGCAGCCAAAAGGCATTTGGAAGTCAATTGGAAATCCACACGGCCCCACCTCAGATATTTTATCACACACCTGCACACCACTGCTCTGGGCCCACTATTCAGCAGTGCAAATTACTGGCATCTCTGTTCTTCACCATTTTCATGAAACCCAGTCAATCAAGGCACTGTCTGGTACACTCATGATCAGCAACAGGAGATCCAAAGGTTCTCCAGTGCCACCTGGTCATGGGAGTTTTAAAAATTTCAGGGTGTTTATCTAGCCACTTTTCAAGGATGAAGTTGGAGAAACTGTGGGTTTCAATTCATTCAGGAACCATTTAATGTTGAGGAACCTCATTTCAATGAATGCTCTGGAGAACTCTCAAAGGCAAGGCTTCCCAAAGAGTAGCCAAACGGTCACATGAAGCCCAGCCCATTGAGGTCTACAATGTGAGGTCCATGTGTGTTTTGACTCTCAACTATGCCTGTCAAGTCTTTCAGAATAAAATCATGTGATATCCTGGCTGAGATTTCCAGTGATCAGTCGAAAGCCACCCTTGGCCTAGATTTCAGTTTCCAAGGGCGACTCTCATGCGTGGCATTCTAAAATCGCAACACAATTCATGACAATACTTCTCTGAGGTCAGTTTCAGAACTCAGTCTCTAAGGGGAATCATACCAAAGTTCCAGCCCTGGTGGATCCAGTCATTTCTTCCAACTGCTACACAAATGAACACAATTAAAACCAAAACACTCCCACATGGTCCTCACCTTCTTCCATATGGACACTCATTATAACCTCTGGCTGGAGGTTTCCATGAGGGGTGCAGCACAAGACGGTATCCAAAACAAGCTCCCTTGTCCCTTATTTGCTTAAAGTCAGCTAGGCCTGGACACCATTCCTGTGAACCAGGAGTGATAAAATAAGCCTGGCCTTAATACTGCTCTGCTTCTCCAATTTGAGGCCTACCGACTGTCATGTATAGATTCTTTATGTGATTTGGAATAATGAAAAAACCCAAGCTCATATGGGCTAGCCTCTCCAGGACTTTGAAGAACTCATTTGACTCAAAGGATCCATATTCTCACTTGATGGAGATCAGAAACCTATCAGAGTAAGGCAAGATACTCCATACACAGTGACTGATCTTTTTGCCATTTTGGTTTTGAAAGCACACATGGAATCTTTCTTTAGTTCCAACAGGTGCTGAGAATCTAAGCCACTGCCTCACAGAGGGCCAAGTGGCTGATTCAGACACATCCCTTTCAAAGCAATTAAGCAAAGATACACAGGTGATGCCCATTCATTTCCATTTGAAAACTGTTTTCTTAAGGCTTCACAAACTGGAGGACTGAGGCAAAGACCTTCCTGACACTCAGAGCAACAGAAAAATAGGTAAGCAAAAGGCCCAAAGCAGGGTTTCTCTACTGAGACTTTCTTTGTCACACTGTTATCTGAGTTTTCTGAGATGCTTGCTATTCCCTTCAGCTATCCAGTACATGGACATGTCACAGAGCTTGGAGGTGGTACATATCTTGGACAGAAAACCATGAGCCTACTCTGGAGAGTGGCTAGAATTCAGGAAGAAAACAGGAACTTCAGAAGATAGTGGGTGTTTCCCATCCCTAAAGCAACCTGCATTCCACTCATAAATTGGACAGGATGAATGTTGGCAAACTTTCTACTAGACAGGACACATCCATTGATGCATTATCTTTTATAATGTCTACAACCACGGACACAGTGGGATACACAGGCATACCAACAATCGCCTTGTCAAATGACTTACTATAAACAGTCCACTCCAAAACAAACAAACCGCCTTTCTTACCTATTCTCAGAACATGAGACTAAACCACAAAATCACAACCACACCCACAACGACACCTCCTTTATTCAAGTAGGTCTGTGACTAATTGGAATGTACTCTGACTGATGGGCCATACTATGTTTCCTTGAAATGGCCTGTCCTTCTCAGATCTGGTCTCCTTGGCCAACACTGTGAAGTTTTCAGGAGCCAGTGGAGAGCCACTACCTGCTTTCTCAGGAAATTCCCCTTTTCAGAGCTCTCCTGGCATTTGGCAATTCTCACATCAGTAGGTACCAACAAGACTTACTCTGTCCTTGGTTATTCCAAACAACTGAGCCCACTGGGAAAGAAACTGGGACTGACTCTGGGTGCCTGGCTTCCTGGATCCCAAGTTCAGAGAGATCCGTCATCAAGGAAGAGATGTAGGTCACTTCATTCAGGAACTGAATGAGGTTACTTCCGTGGCAACCACTTTGTCCTAACAATTGCTTTCAAGGGTCCCATGAGATGGAGGCTGCCCCTACTTCCTGTGACACTTTCACAAGTTAGATTGGTATATCAACCATTGGCACCTGGGAACAGCTCTCCACACAGGCCTGGTTTGGTCCATCTTCTCTACATTAAGAAGAGAGAAGCTGATTCAGACACAACCCTTCATCCTGACCAGGTTGTTTGCCATGGAGGATGACTTTTGCTCTCTTAGGTCCTCCATAGCTGCTTACAACTTCTCCAGGAATCATTTCTGCATGGACCTTTGAGTTTCTCAGCATGTGGAAGATCCCCTATATTCCTGTATTGTAAGACCAACTCTATCCCTGCTCTTCTGTAAAGTTAAATTGACTGAACAGTGTATGGTTAGGTTAACTAACAGGTTCGATTTGGATTAGGAATCTTTCTGCGCGATGAATAATGGTATTGGGAAACTGCGATATTTACAAGAATATATAGGTGAAATATAAGTATGAAAACAGAAATCTAGCTAAGATATGAAGCCCAAAAGGGCATTGGGCCCTTGATTGGGATACGTAGCTTTGAATTATGTTCTGCACTGATGTGTCAGGTAAATCGATATACAATGGCTTAGGTCCTTGTACCATGGATGATTAAATGTAGAAGAGAACTTCCAGTCAAAAGGGATAGTCGGTAGGATTCGGAAGATTCTCAGTAGGTTTAGAAAGAAGAGTGAGTATAGGATTTGGACCAAATGTTGTTTAGCAATAGGGTTTCCGGTAGACAGTGAATGTTAATGTCAGCACAAGTGAAGAGACTGTCACAATGATGAACTGGGGAAAATAGTTAGGAAAGCTGATATCAATAGAGACATTACGAAATCAGGCAAAGTATAAAGTGAGTGATAGGATTAGATATTTTCAACAGGGTTGAGTTTGAATATATAATCTAAGAAAGAAACAAATATGTAGTGACCAATAGGATTGACATTTGACAGCATTAGGCAACCTGGACATGGATGTTTAGTAATCCATGCTCACTTTTCATTTAGTCTTTGCTACAATCTTAAGTGTGACCTTTGCTTTTTTTGTCCAGAATATTACTGTGATAAAACGTACATGTAGATCAGGTGACATGACTCTTTCTTCCACCATTTCTGGCAGCAACATATTCAAGACGTATAAATTAGTAATGGGGGTAAAAAGAGGTGTACCATTTGTCTGTGCATATAGAGATAATGCATGAATAGACCATACTGTGAATAAATAATATATCTGGTTCTGACTTTAAATAATGGATTGAAATTATATCTGAAAAAATACAGGAAATCTTATATTGACATACAAACATTCATTCCAACCAGTTATATATCTAATGGCCACATTAAGGTTATGGTTTATCATGAAGGGTGTGTGAGTTTTGCTTCAAAAGTGATTATGGAAATCGAAAATAATGTGTTTGGAAAGAAGTCTCATGAAAAGACCAGTCAAGAAACCTGGAGGAATACATGTTTCATGAAGCAGGAAGTGATTGTGAAACAAATGCGTATAAATTTGTGAACTTGTGGATGAAGTATATATTTCCTATGATTTGTAAAAACTGAAGAAATAGTATTGTACCAGTGTTGAATGAAAATAAACGTCAGAATACACATCATGTCCCATATGAATCTACTTGATTGATGTTAATCTGGGTCAGTTACTGTACAAATATTAGGATTTGTAAGCACCATTTACTGAAGTTAGTTTTCAGAACTATGAAACAAATGTGTATTTCAGGTAGATGAATATTTCTGAGAATAATTTTGTGAAAAGTTTATTATAAATCCACATTTTTGAACATGGATGAACTTAGGGAGTGTATTTAACATACATATATTTCATATTTTAAAAATCAGGACAGTGTATATATATATATATATATATATATATATATATATATATATATATATATATATTCATAATTATATATATGTGTATATACATATATATGTGTATATACACACACACACACACACACACACACACACAAAACACACACACAGACATTAAAATGTAGGAATATATATGCCAATCGAAGTTCATCATAAAATATAGAGCATCCACAGATGCAAATATATTTATTTTACTGAACAAGGATTTATGTATAATGTTGTTCTACTAGAAAGCTCACCCATAGTTTGAATTTTCAGTTCCAACAGCGTTTAGAGGAGTGATCTCTTCTCACAAGTTGTATCTGCCAAGTCAGTCACCTCACAAAAATGAACGTGTGATACCAGGTAGAATTCTATATAAGCATATAAAAATACATGTGCTGAATAGGCTACAGAGAAAGGGAGAGGAATTTACATATTTGTTAACTTTAACAACACATGGAGAACTATTTCAATTAAAAATTGACTAGATTTATAACACCTACCATTTATCATGCAAATGGCAAGTCCAACTATACCCCATGCCTCCTCTAAACTGCATGTATTTCTATTATGTTTGGGTTGTTTTTCTCCATCATGTTTGAATTAGTAGACAGAGTATAGTAGGGTATGGGTTATTGTCAGGGATTCAGTATATTCAATGGAATATAGGAAAATGAATCCAACATGTATAAAATGTATGCTACACAATTATCTTCCCACTCTCATCCAGAACAATGCCTTTACATTACCTTCACCCCAAGTAAGACACAATTAGAGTAGAAGAGTTTGAAAATCCGTGAATGCATATCTGGGGTGGAAACAGTACTAAGAAACAAATAAGTATTTCAGGTGGATGAATATTTCTGAGAATAATCTTGTGAAAAGTTGATTATAAATCCAAAACATAAATATGAATGAATTTAGGAAGTGTGTAATAAGACACATATTTCATGTTTTGAAAAATCTTGAGAGTGTATATATATATATATATATATATATATATATATATATATATACATATTTATATACACAAACAGAGAGAGACATTAAAAATTGCAATATATATGCCAAACGAAATTCACCATGAAATGTATATCATCCACAGATCCAAATATATTCATTTTACTGAACATTGATTTATGTATAATGTTGTTCAACTAGGAAGCTCACTCACATTTGAATTAAATGTTCAAGCAGCATTTAGGAGGAGTGATCTCTTCTTCCCATTTGTATCTGCCAAGTCAGCCACCTCACAAGAATGTACGTGTGGTACCAGGTAGGATTCTATATGTGCATATAAAAATACGTGTGCTGAATAGGCTACAGAGAAAGGGGGACAGGAATTCACTTATTTGTTAACTTTAAAAACGCATGGAGAACTATTTCAACAAATAATTGACTAGATTTATAACTGCTACACTATACCATGCAAAAGGCAACTCCAACTATAAAACATACCTCCTCTAAACTGCCTGTATTTCTATTCTGTTTGTGTTATTGTTCTCCATCATATTAGGATTAGTAGTCAGAGTCTAATAGGGTATATGTTAGTTTCAGGGATTCAGCATTTCTAATGGAAAATAGGAAATTGAATCCAGTGTGTATGCAAATATGTGCTACACAAATTCTTCCCACTTTCATCCAGAACAATGCCTTGACATTACATTCTCCTCAAGTAAGACACAATTAGAGGATAAGAGTTAGAAAATCTGTGAATATATATCTGGAATGGAAAATACTCAGGAGTTTACAACTTTGGAGGTGGTAGAGAAGATTCTAAAAGTAAGGGACATGGTAAACATTCCACAAACATGCAGCTCTGCTGGCTTAAATACTTTTTGAGAAACTGCCTCTAAGGGTGGGCACTTGAAATATTTGATGTTCTGAGGAGATTTAGTTCCTTTGTAGAGAGACCATCAAAGCTGGGTCTGAATCTATGTTACTTGGAGGACATGGTTTCTTATTATCCAATGAACATGAGGCAGCAGTGCTGAATTCTCTCTTTGTAGGTAAACTATGGACACTGGGGTCTAAGTGTCTTTCAGTGTGGACTGTGAAGCCAATTGGTCATCCTCCACTTTTCGTGGTGTTTATTGCTGCTCCACTGGGAGTTTGGTATTTGCTTCAAGAAATACAAGGAGTTAAAAATGGGACAGAGTGGTGGAGGGAGTTCTTTAAGGTGTGGTGAGTCAGGGTCTTCAGGAGAATGCACCAACCAAGGTTCTATCCCACGTAGATTGCCCCCTTGAGAATAGCAATATGATTCTGAACATTGCAGTGAATCCTCTCCATATAACAAGATGCCTTTACATATATGGGTCTGCTGGCTGCAACATGTCAGTCACAAGCCATTTGGAAGCCAATGGCTGATCCACATGGATGCAACACAGATGTTTTATCAGACAATTGCATACCACTGCTCTAGGCCAACTACTCACCAGGCTCCAACTTACTGGCATATCTGTTCTACACCATTTTCATGAAACAAAGTCAATCAAGGCAGTGTCTGGTATACTAAGGATCAGAAACAAGACATAGAAGTTTTTCCAGTGCCAGCTGAACATGAAAATATCAAAAATTTCATGGTAATTTTCTAGCCATTTTTCACGAATGAAGTTTGTGGCTCTGAGGGCTTCAATTAATTCAGGAACCATTAAATGGTGAAGAAGCTAATTTCAATGAAAGCACTGGAGCACTCTCACAGGCATGGTTTCCCTAAGGGTGGCCAAAATGTCACATGAAGCCAGGCCCATTGAGATCTACAATGTGAGGTCCATGTGTGTTTTAAACTCAAATATGGCTGCCAAGTCTTTAAGAAAAATTGTATGTAATATCCGGGCTGAAATTCCCAGTGTTCTGTGGAAATCCAACCTGGGCCTAGATCTCAGGTTCCAAGGGCGACTCTCATGTGTGGCCTCCTAAAATCCCAACACAATTCATGGCAATACTTCTCTGAGGTCAGTTAAAGAACTCAGTCTCTAAGGGGAATCACACCAGAGTTCAAGCCCAGTGGAACAGTCATCTCTTCCAACCGCCACACAAATGACCACAATTAAAACCAAAACACTCCCACATGGTCCTCATCTTCTTCCATATAGACACTCCTTATAACGTCTGGCTGGAGTTTTCAATGAGGTCCACAGCCCAAGTCAGTGTCCAAATTAAGGTCCTGTTCCCCTCTTTTGTCTAACATCAAGGTGGCCTGGACACACTTCCTGTAAACCAGGAGTGATCAAATAGGCCTGCCATTAATACTGCTCGGCTTTTTCAATTTGAGGCCTTCTGACTCTGTGGTTTAGATTCTTTATGTGAATTTGAGTCATGAGAAAACCCAAGCCCCTCTGCAGAGATTTGAAGAACTCATTTGGCCCAAAGGAATCCAATTCTCCCTTGATGGAATTCAGGATCCTAACAGAGGAAGGTAAAAGAATTCATTCACAATGAGTGAATATTTGCCATTTTGGTTTTGGATGGACACATGGGATCTTTCTTTTAATCCATCAGGTGCTAAGAATCTAAGCCACTGCCTCACACAGGGCCAAGAGGCTGATTCAGACACATCCTTTTCCAAAGCAATTAAGCAAAGAGCCACAAGTGATGCCCATTCATTTCCATTTGAAAACTGTTTTCTTCAGGGTTCACAAAGGTTTGGCCTGAGGCAAAGACCTTCCTGACACTCAGAGCAACAGAAAAATAGGTAAGCAAAAGGCCCAAAGCAGGGTTTCTCTACTGAGACTTTCTTTGTCACACTGATATCTGAGTTTTCTGAGATGCTTGCTATTCCCTTCAGCTATCCATTATATGGCAATGTCACAGAGCTTGGAGGTGGTACATATCTTGGACAGAAAACCATGAGCCTGCTCTGAAGAGTGGCCAGAATTCAGGAAGAAAACAGGAACTCCGGAAGATAGTAGGTGTTGCCCGTCCCTAAAGCAACCTGCAGTCCACTCATAAATTGGGCAGGATGAATGTTGGCAAGCTTTCTACTAGACAGGACACATCCATTGATGCATTATCTTTTATAATGTCTACAACCACGGACACAGTGGGATACACAGGCATACAAACAATCGCCTTGTCAAATGACTTACTATAAACAGTCCACTCTAAAACAAACAAACCGCCTTTCTTACCTATTCTCAGAACATGAGACTAAACCACAAAATCACAACCACACCCACAACGACACCTCCTTTATTCAAGTAGGTCTGTGACTATTTGGAATGTACTCTGACTGATGGGCCATACTATGTTTCCTTGAAATGGCCTGTCCTTCTCAGATCTGGTCTCCTTGGCCAACACTGTGAAGTTTTCAGGTGCCAGTGGTGAGCCACTACCTGCTTTCTCAGGAAATTCCCCTTTTCAGAGCTCTCCTGGCATTTGGCAATTCTCACATCAGTAGGTACCAACAAGACTTTCTCTGTCCTTGGTTATTCCAAACAACTGAGCCCACTGGGAAAGAAACTGGGACTGACTCTGGGTGCCTGGCTTCCTGGATCCCAAGTTCAGAGAGATCCGTCATCAAGGAAGAGAGGTAGGTCACTTCATTCAGGAACTGAATGAGGTTACTTCCGTGGCAACCACTTTGTCCTAACAATTGCTTTCAAGGGTCCCATGAGATGGAGGCTGCCCCTACTTCCTGTGACACTTTCACAAGTTAGATTGGTATATCAACCATTGGCACCTGGGAACAGCTCTCCACACAGGCCTGGTTTGGTCCATCTTCTCTACATTAAGAAGAGAGAAGCTGATTCAGACACAACCCTTCATCCTGACCAGGTTGTTTGCCATGGAGGATGACTTTTGCTCTCTTAGGTCCTCCATAGCTGCTTACAACTTCTCCAGGAATCATTTCTGCATGGACCTTTGAGTTTCTCAGCATGTGGAAGATCCCCTATATTCCTGTATTGTAAGACCAACTCTATCCCTGCTCTTCTGTAAAGTTAAATTGACTGAACAATGTATGGTTAGGTTAACTAACATGTTCGATTTGGATTAGGAATCTTTCTGCGCGATGAATAATGGTATTGGGAAACTGCGATATTTACAAGAATATATAGGTGAAATATAAGTATGAAAACAGAAATCTAGCTAAGATATGAAGCCCAAAAGGGCATTGGACCCTTGATTGGGATACGTAGCTTTGAATTATGTTCTGCACTGATGTGTCAGGTAAATTGATATACAATGGCTTAGGTCCTTGTACCATGGATGATTAAATGTAGAAGAGAACTTCCAGTCAAAAGGGATAGTCGGTAGGATTCGGAAGATTCTCAGTAGGTTTAGAAAGAAGAGTGAGTATAGGATTTGGACCAAATGTTGTTTAGCAATAGGGTTTCCGGTAGACAGTGAATGTTAATGTCAGCACAAGTGAAGAGACTGTCACAATGATGAACTGGGGAAAATAGTTAGGAAAGCTGATATCAATAGAGACATTACGAAATCAGGCAAAGTATAAAGTGAGTGATAGGATTAGATATTTTCAACAGGGTTGAGTTTGAATATATAATCTAAGAAAGAAACAAATATGTAGTGACCAATAGGATTGACATTTGACAGCATTAGGCAACCTGGACATGGATGTTTAGTAATCCATGCTCACTTTTCATTTAGTCTTTGCTACAATCTTAAGTGTGACCTTTGCTTTTTTTGTCCAGAATATTACTGTGATAAAACGTACATGTAGATCAGGTGACATGACTCTTTCTTCCACCATTTCTGGCAGCAACATATTCAAGACGTATAAATTAGTAATGGGGGTAAAAAGAGGTGTACCCATTGTCTGTGCATATAGAGATAAAGCATGAATAGACCATACTGTGAATAAATAATATATCTGGTTCTGACTTTAAATAATCGATTGAAATTATATCTGAAAAAATACAGGAAATCTTATATTGACATACAAACATTCATTCCAACCAGTGAAATATCTAATGGCCACATTAAGTTCATGGTTTAACATGAAGGGTGTGTGAGTTTTGCTTCAAAAGTGATTATGGAAATCGAAAATAATGTGTTTGGAAAGAAGTCTCATGAAAAGACCAGTCAAAAAACCTGGAGGAATACATGTTTTATGAAGCAGGAAGTGATTGTGAAACAAATGCGTATAAATTTGTGAACTTGTGGATGAAATATATATTTCCTATGATTTGTAAAAACTGAAGCAATAGTAATGTACCAGTGTTGAATGAAAATAAACGTCAGAATACACATCATGACCCATACGAATCTACTTGATTGATGTTAATCTGGGTCAGTTACTGTACAAATATTAGGATTTTAAGCACCATTTACTGATATTAGTTTTCAGAACTATGAAACAAATGTGTATTTCAGGTGGATGAATATTTCTGAGAATAATTTTGTGAAAAGTTTATTATAAATCCACATTTTTGAACATGAATGAACTTAGGGAGTGTATTTAAGATACATATATTTCATATTTTTAAAATCAGGACAGTGTATATATATATATATATATATATATATATATATATTCATAATTATATATATGTGTATATATATACACATATAATTATATATATGTATACACACACACACACACACACACACACACACACAAAACACACACACAGACATTAAAATGTAGGAATATATATGCCAATCGAAGTTCATCATAAAATATAGAGCATCCACAGATGCAAAAATATTTATTTTACTGAACAAGGATTTATGTATAATGTTGTTCTACTAGAAAGCTCACCCATAGTTTGAATTTTCAGTTCCAACAGCGTTTAGAGGAGTGCTCTCTTCTCACAAGTTGTATCTGCCAAGTCAGTCACCTCACAAAAATGAACGTGTGATACCAGGTATTCTATATAAGCATATGAAAATACATGTGCTGAATAGGCTACAGAGAAAGGCAGAGAGGAATTTACATATTTGTTAACTTTAACAACACATGGAGAACTATTTCAATTAAAAATTGACTAGATTTATAAAACCTACCATTTATCATGCAAATGGCAAGTTCAACTATACCCCATGCCTCCTCTGAACTGCTTGTATTTCTATTCTGTTTGGGTTGTTTTTCTCCATCATATTTGGATTAGTAGACAAAGTATAGTAGGGTATGGGTTATTGTCAGGCATTCAGTATTTTCAATGGAATATAGGAAAATGAATCCAACGTGTATAAAATATATGCTACACAATTATCTTCCCACTCTCATCCAGAACAATGGCTTTACATTACCTTCACCCCAAGTAAGACACAATTAGAATAGAAGAGTTTGAAAATCCGTGAATGCATATCTGGGGTGGAAACAGTACTAAGAAACAAATAAGTATTTCAGGTGGATGAATATTTCTGAGAATAATCTTGTGAAAAGTTGATTATAAATCCACAACATAAATATGAATGAATTTAGGAAGTGTGTAATAAGACACATATTTCATGTTTTGAAAAATCTTGAGAGTGTATATATATATATATATATATATATATATATATATTTATATACACACAAAGAGAGAGACATTAAAAATTGCAATATATATGCCAAACGAAATTCACCATGAAATGTATATCATTCACAGATCCAAATATATTCATTTTACTGAACATGGATTTATGTATAATGTTGTTTAACTAGGAAGCTCACTCACATTTGAATTATCAGTTCAAGCAGCGTTTAGGAGGAGTGATCTCTTCTTCCAATTTGTATCTGCCACGTCAGCCACCTCACAAGAATGTACGTGTGGTACCAGGCAGGATTCTATATGTGCATATAAAAATACGTGTGCTGAATAGGCTACAGAGAAAGGGGGACAGGAATTCACTTATTTGTTAACTATAAAAACGCATGGAGAACTATTTCAACAAATAATTGACTAGATTTATAACTGCTACACTATACCATGCAAAAGGCAACTCCAACTATAAAACATACCTCCTCTAAACTGCTTGTATTTCTATTCTGTTTGTGTTATTTTTCTCCATCATATTAGGATTAGTAGTCAGAGTCTAATAGGGTATATGTTAGTTTCAGGGATTCAGCATTTCTAATGGAAAATAGGAAATTGAATCCAATATGTATGCAAATATGTGCTACACAAAAATCTTCCCACTTTCATCCAGAACAATGCCTTGACATTACATTCTTCTCAAGTAAGACACAATTAGAGGATAAGAGCTAGAAAATCTGTGAATATATCTGGAATGGAGAATACTCAGGAGTTTACAACTTTAGAGGTGGTAGAGAAGATTCTAAAAGTAAGGGACAGGGTAAACATTCAACAAACATGCAGCTCTGCTGGCCTAAATGCTTTTTGAGAAACTGCCTCTAAGGGTGGGCACTTGAAATATTTGATGTTCTGAGGAGATTTAGTTCCTTTGTAGAGAGACCATCAAAGCTGGGTCTGAATCTATGTTACTTGGAGGACATGGTTTCTTATTATCCATAGAACATGAGGCAGCGGTGCTGAATTCTCTCTTTGTAGGTAAACTATGGACACTGGGGTCTAAGTGTCTTTCAGTGTGGACTGTGAAGCCAATTGGTCATCCTCTACTTTTCGTGGTGTTTCTCGCTGCTCCGCTGGGAGTTTGGTATTTACTTCAAGAAATACAAGGAGTTAAAATGGGACAGAGTGGGGGAGGGAGTACTTTAAGGTGTGGTGAGTCAGGGTCTTCAGGAGAATTCACCAACCCAGGTTCTATCCCACGTAGATTGCCCCCTTGAGAATAGCAATATGATTCTGAACATTGCAGTGAATCCTCTCCATATAACAAGATGCCTTTACATATATGGGTCTGCTGGCTGCACCATGTCAGTCACAAGCCATTTGGAAGCCAATGGCTGATCCACATGGATGCAACACAGATGTTTTATCAGACAATTGCATACCACTGCTCTAGGCCAACTACTCACCAGGCTCCAACTTACTGGCATATCTGTTCTACACCATTTTCATGAAACAAAGTCAATCAAGGCAGTGTCTGGTATACTCAGGATTAGAAACAGGACATCCAAAGTTTTTTCAGTGCCAGCTGAACATGAAAATATCAAAAATTTCATGTTAATTTTCTAGCCATTTTTCACGGATGAAGTTTGCGGCTCTGAGGGCTTCAATTAATTCAGGAACCATTAAATGGTGAAGAAGCTAATTTCAATGAAAGCACTGGAGCACTCTCACAGGCATGGTTTCTCTAAGGGTGGCCAAAATGTCACATGAAGCCAGGCCCATTGAGATCTACAATGTGAGGTCCATGTGTGTTTTAAACTCAAATATGGCTGCCAAGTCTTTAAGAAAAATTGTATGTAGTATCCGGGCTGAAATTCCCAGTGTTCTGTGAAAATCCAACCTTGGCCTAGATCTCAGGTTCCAAGGACGACTCTCATGTGTGGCCTCCTAAAATCCCAACACAATTCATGGCAATACTTCTCTGAGGTCAGTTAAAGAACTCAGTCTCTAAGGGGAATCACACCAGAGTTCAAGCCCAGTGGAACAGTCATCTCTTCCAACCGCCACACAAATGACCACAATTAAAACCAAAACACTCCCACATGGTCCTCATCTTCTTCCATATAGACACTCCTTATAACGTCTGGCTGGAGTTTTCAATGAGGTCCACAGCCCAAGTCAGTGTCCAAATTAAGGTCCTGTTCCCCTCATTTGTCTAACATCAAGGTGGCCTGGACACACTTCCTGTAAACCAGGAGTGATCAAATAGGCCTGCCATTAATACTGCTCGGCTTTTTCAATTTGAGGCCTTCTGACTCTGTGGTTTAGATTCTATATGTGAATTTGAGTCATGAGAAATACCAAGCCCCTCTGCAGAGATTTGAAGAACTCATTTTGGCCCAAAGGATTCCTATTCTCCCTTGATGGAATTCAGGATCCTAACAGAGGAAGGTAAAAGAATTCATTCACAATGAGTGAATATTTGCCATTTTGGTTTTGGATGCACACATGGGACCTTTCTTTTGATCCATCAGGTGCTGAGAATCTAAGCCACAGCCTCACACAGGGCCAAGAGGCTGATTCAGACACATCTTATTTCAAAGCAATTAAGCAAAGAGCCACAGGTGATGCCCTTCATTTCCTTTTGAAAAAATGTTTTCCTCAGGCTTCCCAAAGGGGTGGCCAGAGGCAAAGACATCCTGAGATTTAGGGCAACAGAACAATAGGTTAGCAAAAGAGCCAAAGCAGGGTTTCTCCACTGAGACTTTTCTGGTCACACTGATATCTGAGTTTTCTGAGATGTTGGCCATTCCCTTCAGATATCCAGTACATGGCCATGTGACAGAGATTGGAGGTGGTACATATCTTGGACACAAACCCAAGAGCCTATTCTGAAGAGTTGTCAGAATTCAGAAAGAAAACAGGGACTTAAAAAGGTAGTAGGTGTTGCCTATCGATATGGAAACCACGCTCCATTCATTAAATGGGCAGGATGAATACTGGGAAGCTTTCTACTAAAGAGGACACATGCATTGATGCATTCTCTTTTATAATGTATACAACCACGGACACAGTGGGATACACAGAAATAGAAACACTCACCATGTAAAACGACTTATTAGAAACAGTTCACTCCAAACCAAAGAAACCTCCTTTTCTACCTATTCTCAGAAAAGAGACAAAACCACACACCCACACTCAAAAAGACACCTCCTTCCCCAAAGTAGGGCTGTGATTATCCGGAGTGTCCTCTGACAGGTTTGCCATACTATGTTCCCCGTTAATGGTCTGTCCTGTCTCAGATCTGGTCTCCTTGTCCAACTCTGTGAAGCAGTCAGGAGCCAGGGGTGAGCCACTACATACTTAGTCAGGAAAGGCCCGTGTTCAGATCTTTCCTGGCATTTGGCCATCCTCACATCAGTCAGTACCAAGAAGACTGACTCTGTCCTTGGTGATTCCAAACAAATGAGACCACTTGGACTGGGACTGGGACTGGCTCTGGTGCTTGGTTTCCTCGGTCCCAAGTTCAGAAAGTTCCATCAACAAGGAAGTGAGGTAGGTCACTTCCTTCAAGAACTGAATGAGGTCACTGCCTTGGCAACCACTTTGTCCTAACAGTTGCTTCCAGGGTCCCATGAGATGGAGGCTGCCCCTACTTCCTTTGACACTTTCACAACTTAGAATGGTATATCAACCTTAGGCACCCGGGAACAGCTCTCCACACAAGCCTGGTTTGGTCCATCTTCTCTACATTAAGAAGAGAGAGGCTGATTCAGACACAACCCTTCATCCTGACCAGGTTGTTTGCCATGGAAAATGACTTTTTGTCTCTCAGGTCCTTCATTGCTGCCTACATCTTCTCCAGGGATCATTTCTGCATGGACCTTTGAGGTTCTTAACAGGTGGAGCATCCCCTACATTCCTGTATTGTAAGAACAATCTGTCTCTGCTCTTCTGTAAAGTTAGATTGAGTGAACAGTGTATGGTTAGGGTTAATTTCATGTTCGATTTGGGTTAGGAATCATTCTGCTGGATGAATAATGGTATTGGGAACGTGTGATATTTATAAGAATATCGAGGTTTAATATATGTATGAAAACAGAAATTAAAGTAAGATTTGAATCCCAGAAGGGCTTTGGGCAGTTGATTGGGATATTTAGCTTTGAATTGTGCACATATGTCTCAAATAAATCGATATACAATGGCAGAGGAACTTGAACCTTGGATGATTGAATGCTGAAGAGAACATCCAGTCAAAAGGGATTGTCGGTAGCATTAAGAAGATAGTCGTTATGTTTAGCAAGTAGAGTTAGTATAGGATATGTAACAAAAGTTCTTTAGCAATTTTTTTTTGGGCAGTGAGTGAATATAAATGTCAGCACATATGAAGAAATCAGACACAATGATGAAATGGGGAAAATTTGTAGAAAAGCAGATATCAATAGAGACATCAGGCAAAGTATAAAGTGAGTGATAGGATAAGACATTTTCAACAGGGTTGAGATTGAATATCTAATCTTAGGAAGAAACAAATATGTAGGTCACCAATAGGATTGACATTTGAGAGCATTAGGCAACATGGACATGGATGTTGTTAGTAATCCATGTTCACTTTCCATTTAGACTTTGGTACAATCCTAAGTGGGACCTTTGCATTTTGTTTCCAGAATATTACTGTGATAAAATGTGTATGTAGATCAGATGACATGATTATTTCTTCCACCATTTCTAGGAGCAGTATTTTGAAGACGTATAAGTTAGCATTGGGGGTAAAAAGAGGTGTACCCTGTTTCTATGAATATACAGATAATGCATGAATAGACCTTAATTTCAATAAATAATATCACTTGTTCCACTTTAAGTAATGGATTGAATTGATATCTGAAAATATATAAGAAATCTTATATTGATATGCAATCATTCATGACAACCAGTTATACACCTAATGTTAATATTAGGTTACGGTTTATCATGAAGTTTGTGTGAGTTTTGCTTCAAAAGTGATTATGGAAATCGAAAATAATGTGTTTGGAAAGAAGTCTCATGAAAAGGCCAGTCAAGGAACACCGAGGAATTCATGAGTTCTGAAGAAGGAAGTGATTGAAATTGAAAAAAATGACGATAAATTTGCTTACTTGTGGATGAAATATTATAATATGATGTGAATAAACTGAAGAAATAGTAATGTACCAGTGTAGAATAAAAATGAACATCAAAATACACATCATGTCCCACAGGAATCTACTCGCATTGATGTTAAACTGTGTCAGTTACTGTAGAAATATTAGGATTTCTTTGCACCATTCACCAAAGTTAGCTTTCTTTTTTTTTAATTTTTATTTATGCTTGTTCAAAACATTACATAGTTCTTGATATATCATATTCCACACTGTGATTCAAGTAGGTAATGAACTCCCATTTTTACCCCGTAAACAGATTGCAGAATCACATCAGTTACACATCCATTGATTTACATATTGCCATACTAGTGTCTGTCGTATTCTGCTGCCTTTCCTAACCTCTACTATCCCCCTCCCCTTACCTCCCCTCCCCTCTTCTCTCTCTACCTCTTTACTGTAATTCATTTCTCCCCCTTGTATAATTTTTTCCTTTCCCTCACCTCCTCTTGTATGTAATTTATATAACCCTGAGGGTCTCCTTTTATTTCCATGCAATTTCCCTTCTCTCTCCCTTTCCCTTCCTCCTCTCATCCCTGTTTAATGTTAATTTTCTTCTCATTCTATTCGTCCCTACTCTGTTCTTAGTTACGCTCTTTATATCAATAAAGACATTTGGCATTTGGTTTTACGGATTGGCTAGCTTCACTTAGCATAATCTGCTCTAATGCCATCCATTTCTCTGCAAATTATATCATTTTGTCATTTTTTAATGCAGAGTAATATTCCATTGTGTATAAATGCCACATTTTTTATCCATTCATCTATGGAAGTGCATCTAGGTTGGTTCCACAGTCTTGCTATTGTAAATTGTGCTGCTATGAACATCAATGTAGCAGTGTCCCTGTAGCATTTTTTTAGGTCTTTAGGGAATAGACTGAGAAGGGGAATACCTGGGTCAAATGGTGGTTCCATTCCCAGTTCTACAAGAAATCTCCATACTGCTTTCCAATTTGGCTGCACCAATTTGCAGTCCCACCAGCAATGTACAAGTTTACCCTTTTCTCCACATCCTCACCAGCACTTGTTGTTGTTTGAGTTCATAATAAATATCTGGAATGGAAAATGCTCAGGAGTTCACAACCTTGAAGGTGGTAGAGGAGTTTCCAAAAGTAAGGGACAGGGTAAATACCACAAACATGGAGCTGTGTCGGCCTTAAGACTTCTTGAGAAAATGCCTCTGAGGTTGGGCACTTGAAATATATGTTGTTGTCAGGAGCTTTAGCTTCCTTTGTAGTGAGACCATCAAAGCTGAGTCTGCATCTATGTGACCTGAAGAACATGGTTTTTTATTTTCCTATAAACACGAGGCAGCAGTGCTGAATTCTCTCTTTGTAGGCAAACTGGGGCTACTGGGGGCTAAGTGTCTCCCCGTGTGGACTGTGAAGCCATTTGATCATCCTTCACATTTCGTCATGTTATTTGATGCTGCACTCAAAGTTTGGTATTTACTTTACGAAATAAAGGAGTTTAACTGCGATACAGTGCTGCAGGGAGTTCTGTCACGTATTGTGGTCAGGATCGGCAGGAGAATGTACCAAGCAGGCTTCTATCACTCATAGTTGCCCCCTTGACCATAGCAATATGATTCTGAACATTGCCCTGAAACCTCTCCATTCAACAAGATGCCTTTACATCCAAAGGTCTGCTAGCTGCACATGTCAGTCACAAACCATTTCTAAGCCAATGGCAGATCCACGTGGCCGCACCACAGATGTTTTTTCACACACCTACACTCTACTGCTCTTGGCCCACTACTCAGCAGGCTCCAACTTACTGGCATCTCTTTTCTACACCATTATCATGAATCTCAGTCAAACCAGACACTGTCTTGTATACTCATGATAAGCACCAGGACATCAAATGGTTTTCCAGTGCCAGCTGGTCATGGAAATTTCAAAAATTTCATGGTATTTTCTAGCCATTTTTCAAGGATGAAGTTGGAGGTACTGTGGGTTTCAATTCATTCAGGAACCATTAAATGTTGAGGAAGCTCATTTCAATGGAAGCTCTAGAGAACTCTCACAGGCAAGTCTTCCGAAAGAGTGGCCCAATGTAACATAAAGCCAGCCACATTGAGGTCTACAATGTGAGGTCCATGTGTGTTTTGACTCTCAACTATTGCTTCCAAGTCTTTCAGAATATAATCAAGTGATATCCTCGCTGAGATTCCCAGTGCTCTGTGGAAAGCCACCCTGGGCCTAGATCTCAGTTTCCAAGGGTGACTCTCATGTGTGGCCTCCGAAAATCCCAACACAATTAATGGCAATACTTCTCTAAGGTCAGTTCCAGAACTCAGTCTCCAAGGGGAATCCCACAAGAGTTGAAACCCAGGTGGACACAGTCATCTTTTCCAACTGCCACACAAATGACCACAATTGAAACCAAAACACTCCCACATGGCCCTCATGTTTTTCCATATAGACACTCATCATAACCTCTCGCTGGAGGTTTCCATGAGGGGTGCAGACCAAGACACTGTCCAAAATAAGCTCCCTTGCCCCTAATTTGCCGAAAGTCAGGGTGGCCTACACACCCTTACTGTGAACCAGAACTGATCAAATAGGGATGTAGTTAATACTGTTCTGCTTTTCCAATTTGAGACCTACTGACTGTCAGGTATAGATTCTTTATGTGATTTGGAGTCATCAGAAAACCCAAGCACTTCTGCAGGGGTTCAAAGAACTCATTTGAACTAAAGGATCCTGATTCTTACTTGATGAAGGTCAGGAATCTAATAGAGGAAGGCAAGAGACTCATTTGCCATTTCTGTTTTGAATGCACACATGGAATCTATCTTTAGATGCATCAGGTGCTGAGAATCTAAGCCACAACCTCACACAGAACCAAGAGGCTGATTCAGACACATCCTTTTACAAAGCAATTAAGCAAAGAGCAACAGGTGATGCCCATTCATTTTCATTTGAAAACTGTTTTCTTCAGGCTTCACAAAGGGGTGGCCAGAGGCAAAGACCTTCCTGACATTTAGGGCAACAGAAAAACAGGTAAGCAAAAGACCCAAAGCAGGGTTTCTCCACTGAGACTTTCCTGGTCACACTGATATCTGAGTTTTCTGAGATGCTCCCCATTCACTTCAGCTATCAAGTACATGGTCATGTCACAGAGCTTGGAGGTTGTATATATCTTGGACACAAAACCATGAGCCTATTCTGGAGAGTGGCCAGAATTCAGGAAGAAAACAGGATCTTAGGAAGATAGTAGGTTTTGCCCATCCAGAAGGCAAGCCGCAGTCCATTCATCAATTGGGCAGGATGAATGCCAGGAAGCTTTCTACTAGACAGGACACATCCATTAATTCATTCTCTTTTCTAATGTCTACAACCACAGACACAGTGGGATACACAGACATAGAAACACTCACATGTCAAACGACTTACTAGAAACAGTGCAATCCAAACCAAACAAACCGCATTTTCTACCTATTCTCAGAACATGTGACAAAACCACAAAACCACAACCACTCCCACAAAGGCACCTCCTTCCCCCAAGTAGGTCTGTGACTATCCAGAGTGTCCTCTGACTGGTGGGCCATACAATGTCCTCCCGAAATGTCCTGTCCTGACTCAGATCTGGTCTCCTTGGCCAACTCTGTGAAGTTGTCAGGAGCCAGCGGTGAGCCACTACCTGCTTTCTCAGAAAAGGTCCCTCTTCAGAGCTCTCCTGGCCTTTGGCCATCCTCACATAGGTAGGTACCAAGAAAGACTGACCCTGTCCTTGGTAAAACCGAACAAGTGAGCCCAGTGGGACTGGGACTGGGACTGGCTCTGGGTGCCTGTCTTCATGGATCCCAAGTTCAGAGAATTCCTTCACCAAGGAAGTGACGTAGGTCACTTCCTTCAGGAACTGAATCAGGTTACTGCCTTGGCAACCAATTTGTCCTAACAGTTGCTTCCAAGAGTCCAATGAGTTGGAGGCTGCCCCTACTTCCAGTGAAACTTTCACAATTTTGCATGGTATATCAACCATAGGCACCCAAAAAAAGCTCTCCAGATAGGCCTGGTTTGGTCCATCTTCTATACATTAAGAAAAGAAATGTTGATTCAGACACATCCCTTCATGCTAACCAGGTTGTTTGTCATGGAAGATGACTTTTGCTCTCTGACGTCATTCATAGCTGCCTACATTTAATCCTGGGATCATTTCTTTAATGACCTTGGAGGTTCTCAGCAAGTGGAAGATCCCCTAATTTCTGTATTGAAAGACCAACTCTGTCCCTGCTCTTCAGTAAAGTTAGATTGAGAGAACAGTGTATGGTCAGGGTTAATAACATGTTCCATTTGGGTTAGGAATCATTCTGCGGGATGAATTATGGTATTGGGAACGTGCGATATTTATAAGAATATAAGTGAATTATAAGTATGAAAACAGACATCTAGGTAATATTTGAAGCCCAGAATTGCATTGGACCGTTAGCTGGGATTCTTAGCTTTGAATTATATTCTGCACAGATGTCTCAGATAAATCGATATACAATGGCATAATTACTTGTACCTTGGTTTATTGAATGTTGAAGAGAACATCCAGTCAAAAAGGGATAATTTGTAGGATTAGTAAGATAGTTGGTAGGTTTTGAAAGAAGAGTGAGTATAGGATTTGGATAAAAAGATCTTTAGCTGTAGGGTTTTGGATAGAGTGAATGTAATTGTCAGCAGATGTGGAGAGTCTGTCAAAAGGATGAACTGGGGAAAAAAGTAGGAATGCAGATATCAATTGACATTAGGATATCAGGCAAAGTATAAAGTGAGTGATAGAATTATACATTTTCAACAGGCTTGAGTTTGAATATATAATCTTAGGAAGAAACAAACATGTAGTCACCAATAGGATGAACTTTTGAGAGCATTAGGCAACATGGACATGGATGTTTTCCGTAATCCATGCTCACTTTTCATTTAGGCTTTGGTACAAACATAAGTTTGACCTCTTCTTTCTGTGTGCAGAATACTACTGTGGTAAAATGTATATGTAGATCAGGTGACATGAGTATTTCTTCCACCATTTCTGGGAGCAATATTTTGAAGACGTATTAATTATTTTTGGAGGTAAAAATGGTGTACACTGTGTCTATAATTATAGAAATAATGCATGAATAGACCATACTGTAAATAAATATTATAACTGGTTCTAACTTTAAATAATGGATTGAATTGATATCTGAAAATATACAGAAAATCTTACATTGATATACAATCCTTCATTCCAACCAGTAATATATCTAATGGTTATATCAGCATTATGGTTTTTCATGAAGAATGTGTGAGTTTTGCTTCAAAAGTGATTATGGAAATCGGAAATAATGTGTTTGGAAAGAAGTCTCATGAAAAGACCAGTCAAGAAACCTGGAGGAATACATGTGTTTTGATGCAGAAAGTGATTGAAAGTGAAACAAATGCCTATATATTTGTGAACTTGTGGATCAAATATATATCCTATGATCTGCATAAACTGAAGAAATAGTAATGTACCACTGTTACATAAAAATGAACGTCAAAATACACATCATGTCCTCTCCCACAGGAATCTACTTACATTGATGTTAAACTGGGTCAGTTATTGTAGAAATATTAGGATAATGCCGCAGTCTTGCTGGGCACAATCAGGAGCCACTTGCCAAAAGAAACGAACTTTATTTTTAGAACCACACACGCCAAACAAAACAGCCTCTCAGGAAAAACCTTCAGAGCCCCAACTGCCACCACTGGCTTCCCAAAACCTCTCCCTCCCACATGAGCCTCTCTCCGCCTCCCACAATCCTCCTGCTCTTGAGGCCGATTGGCTGGGTCATGTGTGCAAAGTCAACAAAAGTCCCCCAATGAGCAGTTTTGTGGTCTGAAAGGGCAGGGAAACAGCCCATTGAGCATCACCGCAGAGGAGCCAATCAGCTAGTTGTTGCTGGGGCCGCTGTGAGCCAATCATCAGCCGGCAGCTGGAAGTTTGCTGGCAGCAGGAATTTTGCTGGGGCCCCTTCGGCTGTGGCTCTCAACATCTTCCCCTCTCTGTTTAAACAACACGCATGTGGCTTAGGGACCGTGCCTGCCTTAGGTTGTCCAATAGTACATATGGTCTTTACCCGTTAAGTTGGTACCATTGCAATTGGATCTTACCCGTCACTGACTACCCGTCCAGTATAGAGCCACACCTGTGGAGAGGTCTTTGTACCAGCGGGGGTGGGTGAAGTTCTTTGCCTCACCTCTGTTGGCCCCCCCAAATTTTAGCTGGACGATCATGACACGCAGAAGGGAGGAAGATACACCAAGCCAATTGACGGCTCCTTTTGGAAAAATTGTACCACCAATGACATCATCAGCAAATATACCCCAACACTACGACAAGTCGCTGCACGAACAGATAGTTCACAATGCATTTAGGTGAGTTCACATGTGTCCAGGCAAGTTCTGCAAGCAGTACAGGGATGGCTATTGCAGAAGCTGTAGACTGGAATTATCTTTGATTTCACCTGCACTGGGATGAAGATAGGAACTCTGGCAATAATGTCTAAAGAAAAAAATTATGTAACATTCCAGAAGGCACTAAAACCAAAAAAAAAAAACATATGTAACATTCCCGAAGGCACATCAAAAACCAAAATGGCCCAAAAAGCATTCATTGAGGATGAAGTCTCTCACGTTCCTCTGTAAGGTTCCTGACCTCCATAAAATGAGAATAGGGATTTATTGGGTCAAATGAGTTCTTCAAAACCCTGCAGAGGGTAGCCAATGGGTTATTGGGTTTTTTCATTACTCCAATTCACATCAAGAATCTATACTCCACAGACAGTAGGCCTCAAATTAGAGAAGCAGAGCAGTACTAAAGTCAGGGTTATTTGATCACTCCTGGTTCACAGAATGGGTCTCCAGGCCACCTTGACTTTAGGCAAATGAGAGGAAAGGGAGATTATTTTGGACACTGTCTTGGGCTGTGCCCCTCAAGGAAACGTCAAGCCAGAGGTTATGATGAGCGTCTATATGGAAGAAGATGAGGGCCATTTGGGAGTTTTTTGGTTTTCCTTGTGGTCATTTATGTGGCAGTCGGAAGAGATGACTGGGTCCACCAGGGCTTGAACTCTGGTGTGATTCCCCTTAGAGACTGAGTTCTGGAACTTACCTCAGAGAAGTATTGCCATGATTTGTGTTGGGATTTTAGGCGGCCACCCATGAGAGTCGCCCGTTGAAACTGAGATCTAGGCCTGGGGTGGCTTTCCACAGAGCACTGGGAATCTCAGACAGAATATCATATGATATTATTTTGAAATACTTGCCAGACATAGTTGAGAGTCAAAGCACACATGGACCTCACATTGTAGACCTCAATTGGCCTGGCTTCATGTGACTATTTGGCCACTCTTTGGAAAGCCTTGCCTGTGAGAGTTCTCCAGAACTTTCCTTGAAATGAGCTTCCTCAACATTGAATAATTCCTGAAAGAATTGAAACAAATGATGCCTCCAACTTCATCCTTGTAAAATGGCTAGATAAATACCATGAAATTTTTGAAATTCGCATGATGAGGTGGCACTGGAGAACTTTTGATGTTCTGTTGCTCATCATTAGTGTACCACACAGTGCCTTGATTGATTGGGTATAATGAAAGTGGTGTAGAACAGAGATGCCGGTTAGATGGAGACTGCGGAGTATTTGGCCCAGAGCTGTGGTGTGCAGGTGTGTGATAAAATATTTATGGTGGTGCCATGTGGATCTGCCATTGATTTCCAAATGGCTTTTAGCTGACATGGTGCACCCAGCAGACCCTTATATGCAAAGGCATCTTGTTATATGGAGAGGTTTCAGGGCAATGTTCAGAATCAGGTTGCTATGGTCAAGGGGGCAAGCTATGTGGGATAGAAGCCGGATTGGTGCGTTCTCCTGGAGACTCTGACCCACCACATGTCACAGAACTCCCTCCAACACTGTGTCCCAGTTGAACTCCTTGTATTTCTTGAAGCAAATACCAAACTCCCAGTTCAGCACCAAGAAACACCATGAAAATTGAAGGATGACTAAATGGCTTCATCGTCCACACAGTTAGACACTTTGGCCCAGTGGCCTCTGTTTACCTACAAAGAGAAAAATCAGCACTGCTGCCTCAGGTTCATTGGAAAATAAGAAACCATGTTCTCCAGGTCACATAGATTCAGACCCAGCTTTGATGGTTTCACTACAAATGAAGACAAAGCTACTGACAACAACATATATTTCAAGTGCCACACCTCAGAGGCAGTTTCTCCAGAAGTCTTTTTTCCAGCAGACCTCCATGGTTGTGGAGTGATTACGCAGTTCCTTACTTCTGGAAACTCCTCTACCTGCTCCCAGGTTGAGAACTCCTGAGAATTTTCCATTCCAGATATGTATTCACAGATTTTCTTACTCTTCTCCTCTAATTGTGTCTCACTTGGGGCAAAGGTAATGTCAAGGCATTGTTCTAGGTGAGAGTGGGAAGATTATTGTGTAGCAGATATTTGCATACACATTGGATACATTATCCTATTTTCCATTTGAAATACTGAATTCCCGACACTAACCCATACCCTACTAGACTCTGACTACTTATCCTAAAATGATGGAGAAAAAGAAACCTAACAGAATAGAAATACAGGCCTTTTGTAGGAGGCATGGTGTATACTTGGATTTTCCTTCTCCTTTATCAAGGATATGTGTTATGAATCTAGTCAACTTTTCATTGTAATATTTCTCCATGAGTTTTCAAAGTTAACACATATGTAAATTCCTGTCTCCTTTTCTCTGTAGCCTCTTTAGAACATGTATATGTTTATGCATATATAGACTCCTACCTGGTAACACACGTACATTCTTGTGAGCTCACTGACTTTGGAATATACAAATTATGAGAATAGATAACTTCCCCTAAATACTGATGGAACTGAAAATTCAACCTATGGGTGAGCTTCCTAGTGAACAACATCATACATAAATCCATGTTCAGTAAAATGAATATTTTTAGATATGTGGATGATATATATTTCATGATAAATTTTGATTGGCATATATATTGCTACATTTTATTGTTGTGTGTGTGTGTATAGGTATATATATGTATGTATATATATATATATGTATGTATATATATATATATATATATATATATATATATATGTATATATATATATATATATATATATATATATATATATTCACGAGATTTTCCAGATTTTCCAAAATATGAAATAAATGTGTCTTATTATACACTCCCTAAATTCATTCAAGTTCATGTATGTGGATTTAAAATCAACATTTTACATGATTATCATCAGTCTGGCTGGGCACAATTCAGGAGCCAATTGTCAAAAGAAACGAACTTTATTTTTAGAACCACACAAACCAAACAAAACAGCTTCTCAGGAAAAACCCTCAGAGCCCAACTGCCACCACAGTCTTCCCACAAGCCTCTCCCTCAACCACAAGCCTCCTCCTTTTGAGGCCGATTGGCTGGGTCACATGGGTGGAGCCAAAAAAGTCCACCAATGAGCAGCTCCGTTGTCTGAAAGGGCAAGGAAACATCCCATTGAGCATCACCACAGAGGAGCCAATCAGCTAGATGTTGCTGGGGCCTCTATGAGCCAATCATCCACTGGCAGTCTGAATGGGTGGGGAAACAGCTCAATGAGCATATGCAATGAGCATCACCACAGAGGAGCCAATCATCTAGATGTTGCTGGGGCCGCTGTGAGCCAATCATCAGCAGGCAGCTGGAAGTTTGCTGGCAGTTGGAGGTTTCCTGGGGCCCCTTTGGCTGTGGCTCTCAACATCTCCCCCTCTCTGTTTAAACAACAAGCATGTGGCTTAGGGACCATGCCTGCCTTTGGTTGTTCTAAAGTACATATGGTCCTTACTGGAGAACCTTGGCTGTGGCTATCAACAGGATTTGTATGTACCATTCACTGAAGTTAGTTTTCAGTACTAGGAAACAAATATGTATTTCAGGTGGATAAATATTTCTGCGAAAAATCTTGTGAAAAGTTGATTATAAATCCACATACTTGAACATAAATGAATTTAGGGAGTGTAAATAAGATACATATATTTCATATTTTGAAAAATCTGGAGAGTGTGTGGGTGTGTGTGTGTATACACACACACACACACAGATATTAAAATGTAGCAACATATATGCAAATCAAAATTCACCATGAAATATACATCAATCACAGATCCAAAAATATTCAATTTTCTTAACAGGGATTTATGTATAATGTTGTTCTACTCGGAAGCTCACCCATTATTTGAATTTTCAGTTCCAACAGCGTTTAGGAGGAGTGATGTCTTCTCACAAATTGTATCTCCCAAGTCAGTCACCTCACAAGAATGTAGGTGTGACACCAGGTAGGATTTGATATGTGCATATAAAAATACATTGCTGAATAGGCTACAGACAAAGGGAGACAGGAATTCACATATTTGTTAACTTTAAAAACACATGGAGATCTATTTCAATTAAAAATAGACTGGATTTATAACACCTAACATTTATCATGCAAAAGGCAAGATCAACTATACATCATGCCTCATCTGAACTGCTTGTATTTCAATTCTGTTTGTGTTACTTTTCTGCATCATATTAGAATTAGTAGTCAGAGTCTAGTAGGGTATGGGTTCGTGTCAGGGATTCAGTATTTCGAATGGAAAATTGGAAAATGATTCCAATGTGTATGCAAATATGTGCTACACACAAAAAATTCCCACTCTCATTCAGAACAATGGCTTGAAATAACCACGCCCCATGTAAGAAACAATTAGAGGAGAAGAGTTAGAAAATCTGTAAATACATACGTAGAATGGAAAATGCTCAGTAGTTCACAACCTTTGAGGTGGAAGAGACGTTTCCAAACCTTAGGGACAGGGTAAAACTCCACAAACATGGAACTCTGCTGGCCTAAACACTTCTGGAGATACTGACAATGAGGTTGGGTACTTGAAATATATGTTGTTGTCAGAAGCTTTAGCTTCCTTTGTAGTGAGACCATCAAACTTGGGTCTGCATTTTTGTGACCTGGAGGACATGAATTCTTATTGTCCAATGAACATGAGGCAGCAGTGCTGAATTCACTCTTTGTAGCTAAACTGTGGCCACTGGGGGATAAGTGTCTCCCCGTCTGGACTTTGAAATCATTTGGTCATGCTCCACTTTTCGTGGTGTTTCTTGCTGCTGCAGTGGGTTTTTTGTATTTGGTTCATGACATACAAGGAGTTAAACTGGGACACAATGCTGGAGGGAGTCCTGTAACGTATGGTGTGTCAAGGTCTGCAGGAGAATGCACCAACCAGGCTTCTATCCCCCATTGCTTGCCCCCTTTACCATAGGAACTTGATTCTGAATATTGCCCTGAAAACTCTCCATGTAACATGATGCCTTTACATACAAAGTTCTGCTAGCTGCACCATGTCAGTCACAAGCCATTTGAAAGCCAATGTAAGATCCACATGACCCCACCACAGATGTATTGTCACACACCTGCACACAACTGCTCTAGGCCCACTACTCAGCAGGCTCCAACTTACTGGCATCTCTGTTCTACACCATTTTCATGAAACGCAGTCAATGAAGGCATTTTCTGGTACACTCATGATCAGCAACAGGACATCCAAAGGTTCTCCAGTGCCACCTGGTCATGGGAATTTCAAAATTTGGTGGTAGTTATCTAGCCATTTTTGAAGGATGAAGTTGGAGGCACTGTGGGTTTAAATTCATTCAGGAGCCATTAAATATTGAGTAAGCTCATTTCGATGAAAGCTCTGGAGAACTCTCACAGGAAAGGCTTCCCAAAGAGTGGCCCAAGGTCACATGAAGCCAGGCCCATTGAGGTCTACAATGTGAGGTCCATGTGTGTTTTGACTCTCTACTATGGCTGTCAAGTCTTTCAAAATAAAATCATGTGATATCCTTGCTGAGATTCTCAGTGCTCTGTGGACAGAAACCCTGGGCTTAGATCTCAGTTTCCAAGGGTGACTCTCATGCATGGACTGCTAAAATCCCAACACAATTCATGGCAATACTTCTCTGAGGTCAGTTCCAGAACTCAGTCTCTAAGGTAAATCACACCTGAGTTCAATCCCAGGTGGACCCAGTCATCTCTTCCAAATGCCACACAAATGACCACAATTAAAACCAAAACATTCCCACATGGCCCTCATCTTCTTCCATATAGACACACATCATAACCACTGGCTGGTGGTTTTCATGAGTTGCGCAGCCTAAGACAGTATCCAAAATAAGCTCCCTTGCCCCTCATTTGCCTAAAGTCATGGTGGCCTGGACACCCTTCCGGTGAACCATGAGTGATCAAAAAGGCTTGCTGTTAATACTGCTTCGATTTTCCAATTTTAGGCCTACTGACTCTTGGGTTTAGATTCTTAATGTTAAATGGAGTCATGAGAAAAACCAAGCACCTCTGCGCTAGCCTCTTCAGGGCTTTGAAAAACTCATTTGACCAAAAAGATCTTGATTCTCACTTGATGGAGGTCAGGATCCTTAGAAGAATTCGAGAGACTTCATCCACAGTGACTGCTCTTTTGGCCATTTTGGTTTTGGATACACAAGAGATCTTTCTTTAGATCCCTCAGGTTCTGAGAATCTAGGCCACAGCCTCACAGGGGGCCAAGAGCCTGAATCAGACACATCCCATTCCAAAGCAATTAAGCAAAGAGCCACAGGTGATGCCCATTTATTTCCATTTGAAAACTGTTTTCTTCATGCTTCACAAAGGGGTGGCCTGAGGCAAAGATGTTCCTGACATTCAGTGCAACAGAACAATAGGTAAGCAAAATTCCCAAAGCATGGTTTCTCCACTGAGACTTTCCTGGTCACACTGATATCTGAGTTTTCTGAGATGCTCACCATTCCCTTCAGCTATGTAGTACATGGCCATGTCACAGAGCTTGGAGGTGGTACATATTTTGGACACAAAACCATCAGTCTATTCTGGAGAGTGCCCACAATTCAGGAAGAAAACAGGAACTTAGGAAGATAGTAGGTGTTGCCCATCTATAAGACAAGCCACAGTCCATTCATAAATCGGGCAGGATGAATGCTGAGAAGATTTCAACTAGACAGGACTCATCCATTGATGCATTTTCTTTTCTAATGTCTACAACCAGGGGCACAGTGGGATACACTGATATCCAAACACATGCCTTGTCAAACGACTTACTACAAACAGGTCCCGACACAACAAACAAACCGCCATTCCTACCTATTCTCAGAACATGAGACAAATTCACAAATCCCCACCCACACCCACAAAGACACCTCCTTCCCCCAAGTAGGTCTGTGACTATCTGGAGTTTCCACTGACTCGTGGGCCATAGTATGTTCCAAATAAATGGCCTTCCTGTCTCAGACCTGCTTTCCTTGTGCAACTCTGTGAATTTGTCAGGAGCCAGCAGTGTGCCACTACCTGCTTTCTCAGGAAAAACCCCTCTTCAGAGCTTTCCTGCGTTTTGGACATCCTCACATCAGTAGGTACCAAAAATGAATGTCTGTGTCCTTGGTAAATCCAAACAAGGAGACCACTGGGACTGGGACTGGACTGGCTATGGGTTCCTGTCTTCCTGGATCCCAAGTTCAGAGAGTTCCATCACCAAAGAAGTGATGTGAGGTCACTTCCTTCAGGAACTGAATCAGATAACGGCCTTGGCAACCTCTTTGTCCTAACAGTTGCTTCCAAGGCTACCATGAGAAAGAGGCTGCCCCTACTTCCTGTGACACTTTCAAAAGTTAGAATGCTATATCAACCATAGGCACCAGGAGCAGCTCTCCACACAGGCCTGGTTTGGTCCATCTTCTCTACATTAAAAAGAGAGAGGCTGATTCAGAAACAACCCTTCATTCTGACCAAGTTGTTTGCCAGGGAAGATGACTTTTGCTCTCTCAGGTCCTTCATAGCTGCCTACATCTTCTCCAGTGATCATTTCTGCATGGAACTTTGTGGTTCTCAGCAGGTGGAAGATCCCCTACATTCCTATATTGTAAGACCAACTCTGTCCCTGCTCGTCTGTAAAGTTAGATTGAGGGAACAGTGTATGGTTAGGGTTAATAACATGTTCGATTTGGGTTAGAAATTATTCTGCTGGATGAATAATTGTACAAGAATAATGAGGTGAAATGTATGTAGGAAAACAGAAATCTAAGTAAAATTTGAAGCCCAGAAGGGGATTGGGCTTCAAGGGATTGTGATACTTAGCATTGGGATCAAGGGATTGTAATACTTAGCATTGAATTATGTTCTGCAGAGATGTCTCAGAGAGATCGATATACAATGGCATAAGACCCTGTACCTTGGATTATTGAATGTAGAAGAGAACATCCAGTCAGAAAGCGTTAATAGGTAGGATTAGGAAGATAGTCAGTAGGTTTAGGAGGAAGAGTGAGTATAGGATTTGGAACAAAAGTTTCTTAGCAATAGGGTTTCGATTAGAGTGTGAATGGAAATGTCAGCACATGTGAAGAGTCAGTCACAATGATGAACTGGGGAAAATATGTAGGAAAGCAATCAATAGAGACATTATGAAATCAGGAAAAGTATAAAGTGAGAGAAAGGATTAGATGTTTTCAACAGGGTTGAATTTGAATATATAATCTTAGGAAGAAACAATATATTGTCACAAATAGGATTGATTTTTGAGAGCATTAGGCAACTTGGACATGGATGTTTTTAGTAATCCATATTCACTTTACATTTAGGCTTTGGTACAAACATAAGTGTGACCTTTTCTTTTTGTGTCCAAATATTACTGTGATAAAATGTATATGTAGATAAGGTGACATGAGTATTTCTTCCATCATTTCTGAGACCAATAATTTGAAGACGTATAAATTAGTATTGGGTTTACAAAGAGGTGTACCCTGTGTCTATGAATATAAAGAAAAAGCATGAATAGACTGTACAGTGAATAAATAATATAACTGGTTTCACTTTAAATCATGGATTGAATTGATATCTGAAAATATATAAGAAATATTATATTGATACAAAATCATTCATTCCAACCAGTTATACATCTAATGGTAATATTGGGGTTATGGATTATCATGAAGAGTGTGTGAGTTTTGCTTCAAAAGTGATTATGGAAATCGAAAGTAATGTACTTGGAAAGAAGTCTCATGAGAAGACCAGTCAAGAAACATGGAGGAATACATGTGTTTCGAAGCAGAAAATGATTGAAAGTGAAACAAATGCCTATAATTTTGTAACTTGTGGATGAAATATATATCTTATAATGTGCATAAACTGAAGAAATAGTAAAATACCAGTGGTGAATAAGAATGAACATAAAAATACACATCATGTCCCATAGGAATCTACTTGCATTAATGAGAAACTGGGTCAATTATTGTAGAAATATTAGGATTTGTATTCACTATTCACTGAAGTTAATTTTCAGTAATAGGAAACAAATAGTATTTCAGGTGGTTGAATATTTCCGAGAATAATCTTGTGAAATGTTGACTATAAATCCACATACATGAACTAGAATGAAATTAAGGAGTGTATAATAAGACACATTTATTTAATATTTTAAAACATCTGGAGTGTGTATACACACACACACACACACACACACATTAAAAAGTAGTAGTATATATGCCAATCGAAATTCATCATGAAATATATCATCAACAGATCGAAAAATATTCATTTTCCTGAACATGGAATTATGTATAATATTGTTCAACTAGGAAGCTCACAGAGAGGATGAATTTTCAGATCCCACAGTGTTTAGGAGGAGTAATCACTTCTCACAATTTGTATCTGCCAAGTCAGACACCTGACAAGAATGTACGTGTGATACCAGGTAGGATTCTATATATGCATATAAAAATAGATGTGCTGAATAGGCTACATAGAATGGGAGAGAGGAATTCACATATTTGTTAAATTTAAAAACACATGGAGAACTATATCAATTACAAATTGACTAGATTTATAACACCAACACTTTGTCACGCAAAAGCCGTGTCCAACTATACACTATGCCTCCTCTGATATGCTTGTATTTCTATTCTGTTTGAGTTATTTTTCTCCATCATATTAGGATTAGTAGTCAGAGTATAGTAGGTTATGGGTTAGTGTCAGGGATTCAGTATTTCAAGTAGAAAATAGGAAAATGAATCTAATATGCATGAAAATATGTGCTACAAAAAATATTCCCACTCTCATCCAGAAGAATGCCTTGAAATTATCTTCGCCCCTAGTATGACACAATTAGAGGAGAAGAGTTAGAAAATATGTGAATACATATCTGGACTGGAAAATGCTCAGCATTACACAACTATGGAGGTGGTAGAACAGTTTCCAAAAGTAAAGGACAGTGTAAACCCTCCACAAACATGGAGCTATGCTGGCCTAAAGACTTCTTGAGAAACTGCCTCTGAGTTTGGGTAGTTGAAATATATGTTGTTGTCAGGAGCTTAACTTCCTTTGTAGTGAGACCATCAAAGTTTGGTCTGCATCTATGTGACCTGGAGGACATGGATTCTTATTTTCCAATGAACATGAGGCTGCAGTGCTGAATTCACTCTTTGTAGCTAAACTGTGGTCACTGGGGGCTAAGTGTCTCCCCATGTGGACTTTGAAGCCATTTGGTCATCCTACACTTTTCCTGGTGTTTCTTGCTGCTGCACTGGGTGTTTTGTATTTGCTTCACGACATACAAGGAATTCAACTGGGAAACAGTGCTGGAGGGAGTCCTGTAACATGTGGTGGGTCAGGGTCTGCAGGAGAATGCCCCAACTTGGCTTCTATCCCACATTGCTTGCCCCCTTGACCATACCAACCTGATTCTGAACATTGCCCTGAAACCTCTCCATATTACAAGATGCCATTTCATATAATGGTCTGCTGGCTGCACGAAGTCAGTCACAAGCAATTTGGAAGCCAATGTAATATCCACATGGCCACACCACAGATGTATTATCACACACCTGCACACCACTGCCCACTACTCAGCACGCTCTAACTTACTGGCATCTCTGTTCTACACCATTTTCAAGAAACCCAGTAAATCAAGGCACTGTCTGGTACACTCATGATCAGCAATGGGACATCCAATGGTTATCCAGTGCCACCTGGTCATTGGGAATTTCAAAAATTTTATGATATTTATCTATCCATTTTTCAAGAATGAAGTTGAAGGCACTTTGGGGTTTCCATTCATCCTGGAACCATTTAATGGTGAGGAAGCTCATTTCAATGGAAGCTCTGAGGAACTCTCACAGGCAAGGCTTCCCAGAGTGTGCCCAAAAGGTCACATGAAGAAAGGCCCTTTAAGGTCTATAATGTGAGGTCCTTGTGTGTTTTGACTCTTAACTGTGGCTGCCAAGTTTTTCAGAATAAAATCATATGATATCCTTGCTGAGATTCTCAGTGCTCTGTTGAAAGCTTTCCTGGGCCTAGATCTCAGGTTTCAAGGGCGACTCTTATGCATGGCCTCCTACAATCCCAACACAACTCATGGCAATACTTCTCTGAGGTCAGTTTCAGAACTCAGTTTCTAAGGGGAATCACACCAGAGTTCAAGCCCATGTGGACCCAGTCATCTATTCCAAACGCCACAAAAATGACCACATTTAAAACCAAAACATTCCCATATTGCCCTTATCTTTAACCATATAAACACTCATCATTAACTCTGGCTGCAGGTTTCCAAGAGTGGCGCAGCCCAAGACAGTGTCCAAATAATGCACCCTTGCCCCTGATATGTCCAAAGTAAGGGTGGCCTGTTCACCCTTCTTATGAACCAGGAGTGATCAAATAGGCCTGCCATAAATACTTCTCTGCTTCTCCAATTTGAGGCCTACTGACTGTCAGGTATAGATTCTTTATGTGATTTGGCATCATGAGACAACCCAAGCAGTTCTGCAGGAATTTGAAGAACTCATTTGATCCAAAGGATCCCTATTCTCACTTGATGGAGGTCAGGAACCAAACAGAAGAAGTCAAGAGACTTCATCCTCAATGACAGATTTTTTGCCATTTTGGTTTGGATGCACACATGGGATCTTCTTTAGATCTATCAGGAGCTGAGAATTTTAGCCACAGCCTCAAACAGGGCCTAGTGTCTGATTAAGACACATCCCTTTCCAGAGCAATTAAGCAAAGAGCCACAGGTGATGCCCATTCATTTACATTTGAAAACTATTTCTTCAGGCTTCACAAAGGGGTGGCCTGAGGCAAAGACCTTCCTGACATTCAAGGCAACAGAAACATAGATAAGCAAATGGAGCCAAGCAGGGTTTCTCCACTGAGACTTTACTGGTCAGACTGGTATCTGAGTTTTCTGAGATGTTCCCATTGCCTTCAGCTATCAAGGACATGGCCATGTCACAGAGTTTGGAGGTGGTACATATCTTGGACAATAAACCATGATACTATTCTGGAGAGTGGCCAGAATTCAGGAAGAAAACAGCAACTTAGGAAGTTAGTAGGTGTTTCCCATCCATAAGGCAAGCAACAGTCCATTAATCAATTGTGCAGGATGAATGCTGTGAATCTTTCTACTAGACAGGACACCTCCATTGATGCATTCTCGTTTCTAATGTCTAAAACCACGGACACAGTGGCTACACAGACATAGAAACACTCGCCTTGTCTAAAGACTTACTAGAAAAAGTCGACTCCAAACCAAACCAACCACCTTTCCTACCTATTCTCAGAACATGAAACAAAACCACAAACTCACACCCACAACCAAAAAGGCACCTCCTTCCCCAAAATAGGTCTTTAACTATCTGGAGTGTCCTCTGACTGGTGGGCCATACTATGTTCCACTCGAAATGACCTGTCCGGTCTCAGATCTTGTCTCCTTGGCCAACTCTGTTATTCTGGGAGGAGCCAGTGGTTAGCCACAACCTGCTGTCTCAAGAAAGGCCCCTCTTCAGAGCTCTACTGGCATTTGGCCATCCTCACATCACTAGGTACCAAGAAGGTCTGACTCTGTACTTGGTAAATCCAAACAAGTGAGCCCACTGGGACTGGGACTGGGACTGGCTCTTGGTGCCTGGCTTCTTGCATCCCAATTTCAGAGAGTTCCATCACCAAGAAAATGAGGTATGTCACTTTCTTTGGAACTGAATGAGGCCACTGCCTTGGCAACAACTTTGTCCTAACACTTGCTTACAATGGTCCCATGAGTTGGAGGGTGCCCCTACTTCCTGTGACAATTTGACTAGTTAGAATGGTATATCAAAATAGACACCATGGAACAGCTCTCCACGAAGGCCTGGTTAGGTCCATCTTCTCTACATTAAGAAGAGAGAGTCTGATGCATACACATCCCTTCGTCCTGTGCAGGTTTTTTGCCATGGAAGATGGCTTTTGCTCATTGAGGTCCTTCATAGCTGCCTACATCTTCTCCAGGGATAATTTCTACATCGAACTTTGAGGTTCTCAGCAGTTGGAAGATCACCTACATCCCTTATTGAAAGAATAGCCCTGTCCCTGCTCTTTTGTAATGTTAGATTGAGGCAACAGTGTATGGTTAGGGTTAATAACAGGTTCGATTTGGGTTAGGAATCATTCTGCGGGATGAATAATGGTATTGGGAACCTGCAATATATAGAAATATAGTGGTTAAATATAAGTATGGAAACAGAAATCTAGGTAAGATTTGAAGCTCAGAAGTGCATTGGGCAATAGATTGGGACACGTAGCTTTGAATTACGTTCTGCATACATATTTCAGAAAAATCGATATACAATGGCATAGGACCTTGTACCTCGGATGATTGAATGTAGTAGAGTACATCCACTCAAAAAGGGATAGTCGATAGGATCAGGAAGATAGTCAGTATGTTTCGGAAGAAGATAGAGTATAGGATTTGGACCAAAGTTCATTAGCAATAGGGTTTTGGTTAGAGAGTGAATGTCAATGTCAGCACATGTGAAGGGTCAGTCACAATGTTGAACTGGGAAAAATATGTAGGAAAGTAGATATCAATAGAGACATTAGGAAATCAGGCAAAGTATAAAGTGAGTGAAAAAACTAGACATTTCCAACAGTTTTGAGGTTGAATATATAATCTTAGGATGAAACAAAAATGTGGTCACCAATAGGATTGACATTTGAGAGCATTAGGCAACCTGGATATGGATGTTTTTAGTAATCCATGTTCAGTTTCCATTTAGGCTTTGGTACAATCATACGTGTGACTTTTGCATTTTGTGTCCAGAATATTACTGTGGTAACATGCATATGTAGATCAGGTGACATGAGTATTTCTTCCACCATTTCTGGGAGCAGTATTTAGAAGACGAATAAATTAGTATTGGGCATACTAAGAAGTGTACCCTGTGTCTATGAATATAGAGATAATGCATGAATAGACCATATAGTGAATAAATAATATAACTGGTTCCACTTTAAATAATGGATTAAACTGATATCAGAATATATATAAGAAATACTATATTGATATGAAATCATTCCTTCCAACCAGTTATACATCTAATGGTGATATTATAGTTATGGTTTATCATGAAGTGAGTGTCAGTTTTGCTTCAAAAGTGATAAAGGAAATCAAAAATAATGTATTTGGAAAGAAGTCTCATGATAAGACCAGTCAAGAAACCTGGAAGAATCCATGTGTTCTTAAGCAGGAAGTGATTGAAAGTGAAACAAATGCCTATAAGTTTGCTAACTTGTGGATGAAATATATATCCTATGATGTGCACAAATTGAAGAAATAGTAATGTACCAGTGTTGAATTAAAATAAATTTCAAAATACACATCATGTCACATAGGAATGTACTTGCATTGATGTTAAACTGGGTCAGTTACTGTAGAAGTATTAGTATTTGTATGCAACATTAACTGAAGTTAGTTTTCAGTACTGCAAACAATATGTATTTCAGGTGGATGAATATTTCTGAGAATAATCTTGTGAAAAGTTGATTATAAATCCATATACATGAACATGAATGAATTTAGTGAGTGTTTATAAGACACATATATTTCATATTTTGAAAAATCTGGAGAGTGTATATATATATATATATATATATATATATATATATATATATATATATACAAAAAAAACACACACAGACAATAATTTAGCAATTGAAATTTATCATGAATTATATGTCTTCCACAGATGCAAAATTATTTCTTTTAGAACATGTATTTATGTATAATGTTGTTCTTCTAGGAAACACACCCCTAGGTTAAATTTTCAGTTCCAACAGAGTTTAACAGGAGTGATCATTTCTCACAAATTGTATTTGCCAAATTAGCCTCCTCACAAGAATGTAGGTGTGATACCAGGTAGTGTTCTATATGTGCATTTAAAAATACATGTGCTGAATAGGCTACAGAGAAAGGGAGAGAGGAATTCACATATTTGTTAACATTAAAAACACATGGAGAACTATTTCAATTAAAAATTGACTAGATTTATAACACCTACAATTAATCATGCAAAAAACAAGTCCAACTATACACCATGATTCCTCTGAACTGCTAGTATTCCTATTCTGTTTGTGTTATTTTTCTCCATCATATTAGGAGTAGTAGTCAGAGTTTATTAGGGTATGCGTTAGTGTCAGGGATTCAGTATTTCGAATGGAAAATTGGAAAATGATTCTAAAGGGTATGCAAATATGTGCTACACAAAAATGTTCACACTCTCATCCAGAAGATTGCCTGGCATTACCTTAGTTCCAAGTAAGATACAATAAAGGAGAAAAGTTAGAAAATCTGTAAATACATATCAGGAATAAAAAATGCTCAGGAGTTCACAAACTTGTAGGTGGTAGAGGAGTTTCCAATAGTAAGGGACAGGGTAAACACTCCACAAACATTGAGCTCTGCTTGTGTAAAGACTTCTTGAGAAACTCTCTGAGGTTGGGCTCTTAAAATACATGTTGTTGTCAGGAGCTTTAGCTTCCTTTGTTGTGTGACCATCAAATCTGGGTGTGCAAATATGTGACCTGAAGGACATTGTTTCTAATTTTCCAATGAAAATGAGGCAGCAGTGCTGAATACTCTTTTTGTAGTTAAACTATGGCCACTGGGGTGTAAGTGTCTCCCCGGGTTGACTGTGAAGCCATTTGGTCATCCTCCAATTTTCGTGGTGTTTCTTGCTGGTGCACTGGGAGTTTGGTATTTGCTTCATGAAATACAAGGAGTTCAACTGGGACACAGTGCTGGAGGGAGTTCTGTCACGTGTGGAGGGACACGGTCTGCATGAGAATGCACCAACCAGGATTCTGTCCCACATAGGTTGCCCCTTTGTCCATAGCAACCTGATTCTGAACATTGCCCAGAAACCTATCCATATAACAGGATGCCTTTACATATAAGGGTCTGCTGGCTGTACCCTGTCAATCACAAGGCAATTGGAAGCCAATGGCAGATCCACATGCCCCAACACACATGTTTTTTCACACACCTTCACACCACTGCTCGAGGCCCACTAATGAACAGGCTCCAACTTACTGGCATCACTGTTCTACACAATTTTCATGAAACCCACTCAGTCAAGGCACTGTCTGATACACTCATGATCAGCAACAGGACATCCAAAAGTTTTCCAGTGCCACCTGGTGATGGGAATTTCAAAAATTTCATGGTATTTATCAAGCCATTTTTCGAGGATAAAGTTGGAGGCTCTGTGGGTTTCAATTCATTCAGGAACCATTAAATGTTGAAGAAGCTCATATCAATGAAAGATCTTGAGAACACTCACAGGCAAGGCTTCCCAAAGAGTGGCCAAAAGGTCACATGAAGTCAGGCCCATTGAGGTATACAATGTGAGGTCCATATGTGTTTTGACTCTCAACTGTGGCTTTAAAGAATTTCAGAATAAAATCATGTGATATCCAGGCTGAGATTCCCAGTTCTGTGGGCAAAGCCACCCTGCACCTAGATCTCCCTGCACCACAATTAATACCTGAGATGTTGGTTGCATGGCCTAGTAAAATCCAAACACAATTCATGACAATACTTATCTTATGTCACTTCCAGAATTCAGTCTCTAAGGGGAATCATACCAGAGTTCAAGCCCAGGTGGACCCAGTCATCTGTTCCAAGCGCCAAACAAATTACCACAATTCACAACAAAATGCTCCCACATGCCCCTTATCTTATTTCATGTAGACACTCATCATAACATCTGGATGGAGGTTTCCATGAGGGGCACAGCACAAGACAGTGTCCAAAATAACCTTTCTTGCCCCTCATTTGCCTAAAGTCAGTGTGGCCTGGAAATCCTGACTGTGAACCAGGAGTGATCAAATACGCCTGCCGTTAATACTCCTTGGCTTCTCCAATTTGATGCCTACTGACTGTGGGGTTTAGATTCTTTATGTAAACTGGATTCATGAGAAAACCCAAGCACCTATGGGCTAAACTCTGCAGGGCTTTAAAGAACTCATTTGACCCAAAGGATCCCTATTTTCACTTGATGGATGTTAGGAATCTTAGAGAAGAAGGTGAGAGTCTTCATCCACAATAACTGCTCTTTTGGCCATTTTGGTTTTGGATGCACCCATGGGATCTTTCTTTAGATCCATCAGGTGCTGAAAATCTAAGCCACAGCCTCACACAGGGCCAAGAGGCTGATTCAGACACATCCCTTTCCAAAGCAATTAAGCAAAGAGCAAAACACACACAGACATTATAAAGTGGCAATATATATGCCAATTGAAATTCATGATGAAATATATATCGTCCACAGATCCAAAAATATTAATTTTACTGAACATGGATTTATGAATAATGTTGTTCAACTAGAAAGGTTACCCTTAGTTTGAATTTTAAGATCCAATAGCGTTTAGGAGGAGTGATCTCTTGTCATAATTTGAATCTGCCATGTCAGCCACCTCACAAGAATATATATGTGATACCAGGTAGGATTCTATATGTTTATATAAAAATATATGTGATGAATAGGCTACAGAGAAAGGGATAGAGGAATTCACATATTTATTAACTTAAAAAACACAAGGAGAACTATTTCAATTAAAAATTAACTAGATTTATAACACCTAAGCCTACATAATGCAAAAGGCAAGTCCAACTATACACCATGCCTCTTCTGAACTGCTTGTATTTCTATTGTGTTTGTATGCACTGTGGGTTTCAAGAACCATTAAATGTTGAGGAAGCTCATTTGAATGAAACTCTGGAGAACTCTCATAGGCAAGGCTTCCCAAAGAGTGACCAAAAGGTTAGATATAGCCAGGCCCATTGAGGTCTACAATGTGAGGTCCATGTGTGTTTTGACTCTCAACTATGGCTACCAAGTCTTTAAGAATAAAATCATGGGATATCTTGGCTGAAATTCTCAGTGCTCTGTGGAAATCCACCCTCGGCCTTGATCTTAGTTTCCAAGGGCGACTCTCATGCTTGGCCTCCTAAAATATCACCACAATTCATGGCAATACTTCTTTGAGTTCAGTTCCAGAAGTCAGTCTCTAAGGGGAATCACACAAGAATTCAAGCCCAGGTGGACCCACTCATCTCTTCCAACCGTCACACAAATGACCACAATTAATACCAAAACACTCTCACATGGCCCTCCTCTTCTTCTATAAAGGCACTCATCATTACATCTGGCTGGAGGTTTCCATGAGGGGCACAGCCCAAGACAGTGTCCCAAATAAGCTCCCTTGCCACTCATTTGCCTAAATTCAGGGTGGCTTGGACACCCTTCTTGTGCACCAGGAGTGATCTGAAAGGGTAAAATAAATTGAAATTAAAGTTTAAAAGTTGAAGTGTAAAAGACTGGGTTTTGTAAAGTTTCTAAGCTGCAAGGCCTGAGTTAAAATGTAAAGGACCAGGTATTGTTAAGTTCCTATGCTACATGCAAAACCTGAAATTCCTGTAGCTTGTAGTACAATTCCCGACTGCCCAGTAAATATTCCCCCTGACCGCCTGGTTATTTAATAACCTAGGACCCTGTGTGGCCTGGCACATAGGCATTGCAAGGCCTAAAGCAATCTGTTTGAATGTGTACCTCGCTTTAGAACTGACCTATCACTCCTGCCTCACCTGTTCCTGCCAATGAATGAACTAATCATGTTTAGAAATTGTTGTTTGATTTTTCTGCGGTGTATGTTGATTTCTTAAAGGAGACTGTGATATATGTAAAGTCCCGCCCTCCCCAAAAAGTGTACTTAAGCACTGCTCAACCCCTGCTCGGGGCTCTGGGCTGCTCTCCCTTCTTGAGTGAGCACGTAGCCCCAGCATGCTGGATTGGATCCTCAATGAACGCCTTTTTCTGTTGCATGAGCCGCGGTCTCTTGGTGGTCTCTTCCTCCGACGTTCACCGGATCCTTACATTTGGTGCGTTGGCCGGGAATCACGCAGCATAGGACAAGGACACCCCAACAGACCCCTCTGGGGGTAAGTAAGGCGCTTCTTTCCATTTTTCCTTCCGATCGCTCAGAGCTTTTTGTTCAGGTTCCGTTTTTCCGTTTTTGGTTTGGGTTGGCAGAGTGGCTGCCAGCGGAGAACGTAAGTTCCCCCTGTCAGTGGTGGACAAACGTGTCCTAAAGCCACAGACCACGTCCTTGCAAGGGATGCCTTGGAGGACTCAGGGAGTGATGGATGTGCCCTCATTAGGTGAGGAGGGACGGATGAGCCCACATTAGGTGACTCTGCTGCCAACCCATCATATCTTGCTGGCTACTTTTTTCTCTCAGGTTGAATTCACTGTCTGGCTTTGTGGTCTAACCCATCAGGTTTTGCCAGTTACTAGGTTCTAATCTTTACTTCTGAACTCGTGTTAAATGTTACCTGTGTGTACATGTTTGTGTCACGTTTGTGTTGTCCCTGTCTCTGTTTGAGAAACTCTCATTATGGGACAAAGCCATTCCATGCCTCTGTCCTTGAAGCCTTTCCTGGTCCCTGCCTCCAATCCGACACCGTCACCCAGGATCCTATCACTCAAACCTTCTACTCCTTCCCCTCTTCCCTCCATTCTCCCTGAGTCACAAGATTGTAGATCTTGGGGTTGTGAACAAACGGGAGCTGCATGATGGTCTTTATGTGTCTTTTTATCTGTGTTTCTGTTAAATGTGATGGCATTGTTTGGACCGATGCAGAGTCCCGAGTTCCAACCTGCCTTACATATGTGGAAGTTACTTTAGCTAAATTTTAAACTAATGCTTCTCCTGTGAGGGACCAAAAGTCAATAGAACCGCCAGGTTTTCTGTTCTCACCTTTTGCACCTCTCTTAGCTGTGTTTTAAAGAACTTTGATAAACTTTACTCCCCTTTGTTAAGCAAGATTACGGAAGCAGTGATTTCTTTTCTTCCCATAGTTGGCTTGAGCATGCCCACTCCAGAGGGAAATGTCTGGGGTCAAAGAACTTTGATATCTCGCTTAAACTTTTCTCAAAACCCTGTCCTCATTATTAAATTGGCATTAATTGGCTTTGGGATGGGAACCAAGCCTTCAGTCATAAATTTTGACACCCCAGAGGGGACTTTAAATAAACCCCACTCTGCCCTCTTGGGGAAGCCTAGCACTCAAAACAACTGCAAGCAGAGGAAGAAATTTTTGGGAGCTGACTACTGCAAAGTTGGGAGACATAGAATATGCCTGGTGCCTGGGGTCAAAGCAAACCAGAGGAACTAATCCTGTAAGTAAATGGTGAGGCTAAGGGACTCCCAGCAGCTGACAGAGCCATTTTGCTGTGGGGAACTCCCTTATTCCTTACGTGCACTTTAAGGATTTCTCCACCTCTGTTTACTTAACAAAAGGGACAATGAATGCATTAATATGTTGATATTATAGATTGTTTCTTGGGGATGATCTAGGGTGAATGTGTATCTAAAAATGTTTTTTTTTTTTTATTTTAACCATCTCGTATCTAAATGGGTTTCTAAAGCATTGCACTATGTTACAGTTAAAAGTTGGGTTTAAACAATTGTTTAGTTTGATTTCAGGTAGTTCATGCTAGGAAACTTAAATACTTAGGATAAAAAATAATTAAAGAGTTTTAATTTTGAACTAGGCAGCCTGAAAAAATTTCACTAGATATACCAGTGCATTAACTTGGGAAGAGATAATAAATTATGATATGGTATCTATTCCCATCAGTGTGTAAGATTTTAAAAAATGGTACTAAATTAAAACGTTGGTCTGGCTTATTGAAATGACATTAATTAGCAACAGTCTTGGAAATTTTTAAAGCTTAATTTCGGATACACATGGTAGTGTGTGGTTCTTTTTAAAAAATTTTCAGCCAATTTAATGTAACTTAATACTATTAGAAACTTCATAACAAAGAAAGGGGCTTAACGATCCAATAGAAACTTCTTCTGATGGTGGCTTTAATATTATCAAAAAATGATCCTATTTTCAGTTTTGTGTGAGCAAGTTTTTCTAGTGTAGAAAAATCTAAAGATATAAAATTTTGAGAATTACATCTTAAACTTGCATCAAAATTTTCAACATCCAAACCTGGAAATTATGACTTATAGCTAAAATGCCTTAGGCCTGAGGTTTCTGCTAGGAATTCCAGTCTTTTCAGTTTTCCAGACCTCAGCCAGGTCTTAAGTTGATATGCAAATAAAAGAAGCCTGCAGCACTCAGCAGGAGACAGATAAAAAAGAGTAAATGTGTCTTTTTACCTGAACTCAAACTAGACCTAACCAAAAAATTATATTATACGGTATTTACTAATTACTGGCCAGTCATCTTTTTTAGGACTCTTGCTTTTCTTAGATTCTGTATTTTTTTTTTTTTTTGAGCTCATGATCTTGATTCTTCTGATGGGTTAATGTTTTCTGATCAGTTCTATTTTTGATCGACTCTGGAGTTTTTAGCATTTCAATGGAGATTTCACCTGAAAAAGCTACAAGGCTTTTACTATTGTGTTATGTGTTTCATTTGTGTTACGTGTTGTATGTTGGTATGTCTGTATGTGTGTATGTCCATATATCATGCAGTGATATGACAATTGACAGATGAGGAGCACTCATGAAAAATTTAGAATGTATCCAAATGTCTTTGATTCACGTGATTCATATGTTTTAATTCAAATTGGGTAAACAGATAAAAATAAAGATGTCTTTAAAATTAGGCCTATAAGTTTTCTAGGTTTTCAAAAAGGCCCTGATAAAATGTAGATGTCTATAAAATAATCTGCCTAAATTCAGAAATTTACAAGTATTGTATTGAAATGTGAACAGAAAGAGGTTAGTAGATGAAAAAGAGAAACTAAAAGGTTCCAGATATAGATCTAATAGAGGAAAAATGTATTTCTGGATAAGAGAGTCTATATGATTAAGTAATTAAAAGGGTTTAAGTAAATAATAAAAAAAGGTTTGTGTAACTTGGTTATATGTGTAAGTTTTGAGCAAGTAATCTTAAAAAAATAAACAGCTGGTAAAACAAGTAGTGTTTTTATAAAATTGTGCCATGTTATTTCTTTAAAATCTAAACTTGTTTAATACAAAAACATCAATGTAATTGTGGTGTTAATGTGTTCATATCTTCCAGGTATACAAGTCTGTAAGGTAGAAGCTTCCAAAGACCATTGTATCAAGCTGGTGTTCTAAGGTTGTATGGTAATTCTAGGCTTAAAAGAAAAACATGTTGGAGATTTATGTATATCATTTGTGTTCTATAATTGGACTTGTTATCAATAAGATATGTACAGTTCCATGTTACTTATTACACTGAGATACAATCTAAAAGTATTTTTAACTTAATGAGAGCCAAATCTGTGAAGGTTTTATTGTAAACACAAAGGTAATGCCCATTCATTTCCATGTGAAAACTGTTTTCTTCAGGCTTCACAAAGGGGTGGCCTGAGACAAAGACTTTCCTGATATTCAGGGCAACATAACACTAGGTAATCAAAAGGCCCAAAGCAGGGTTTCTCCACTGAGACTTTACTGGCTACACTGATATCTGAGTTTTCTGAGATGCTTGCCATTCCCTTCAGCTATCCAGTACATGGCCATGTCACAGATCTTGGAAGTGGTTCATATATTGGACACAAAATCATGAGCCTATTCTGGAGAGTGGCCAGAATTCAGGAAGAAAACAGGAATGTAGGAAGATAGTTGGTGTTGCCCATTGATAAGGCAAGCCACACTCCATTTATAAATTGTGCCAGATGAATGCTGGGAAGTTTTCTCCTTGAGAGGATACACCCATTGAGGCATTCTCTTTTCTAATGTCTACAACCACGGACACAGTGGGATACACAGACCTAAAAACACTCGCCTTGTCAAAGGACTAACTAGAAACACTCCACTCCAAACCAAACACACCCCCTTTCCTAACTATTCTCAGAACAAAAGAAAAAACTACAAACCCATACCCACAACCACAAAGGCACCTCCTTCCCCCAAGTAGGTCTGGAACTATCCAGAGTGTCCTCTGACCGGAGGGCCATACTATGTTCCCCAGAAATGGTCTGTCCGGTCTCAGATCTGGGCTCCTTGGTCAACTCTGTGAAGTTTTCAGGAGCCAGCAGTGAGCCTCTACCTGTTTTCTCCGGAAGGGCCCCTCTTCAGAATTTTTCTGGAATTTGGCCATTCTCACATAAGTAGGTACCACAAAAGACTGACTCTATCCTCGGAAAATCCAAACAAGTGAGAACACTGGAACTGGTGCTGGGACTGGGTCTTGGTGCCTGGCTTCCTGGAACCCAAATTTGGAGAGTTCCATCAACAAGGATGTGAGGTGAGGTCACTTCCTTTAGTAACTGAATGAGGTCACTGCCTTGGCAACCAATTTGTCCTAACATTTGCTTCCTAAGGTCTCATAACATGGAGGATGTCCCTACTACCTGTGACACTTTCACAAGTTAGAATAGTATAGAAACCATAGTCACCTGGGAACAGCTCTCCACAAAGGCCTAGTTTGGTTCATCTCCTCTACCTTAAGAAGAGAGAATCTGATTCAGACACAACCCTTCATCCTGACCAGGTTGTTTGCCATGGAAGATGCCTTTTGCTCTATCATGTCCTTCATAGCTGCCTACGTCTTCTCCAGGGATCATTTCTGCATGGAACTTTGAAGTTTTCAGCAGGTGGAAGATCCCCTGCATTCCTGTATTGTAAGACCAAATCTTTCCCTGCTTTTCTGAACACTTAGATTGAGGGAACAGTGTATGGTTAGGGTTAATAATATGTTCAATTAAAACCAAAATACTCCCACATGGCCCTCATTTTCTTCCATGTAGACATTCATCATAACCTCTGGCTGGAGGTTTCCATAAGGGGCGCAGCCCAAGACAGTGTCCAAAATAAGTTCCCTTTCCCCTCATTTTCCTAAAGTCAGAGTTTCCTGGACACCCTTCCTGTAAACCAGGATTGATCAAATAGGCCTGCCAGTAATACTGCTCTGTTTCTTCATTTTGAAGCCTACTGACTGTGAGGTATAGATTCTTTATGTGATTTGGAGTCATGTGAGAACCCAAGCACTGCTGCAGGGCTTTGAAGAACTCATTTGTCTCAAAGGATCCCTCTACTTACTTGATGGAGGTCAGGAACCTAACAGAGGAAGCAAGAGACTTCATCCACAATGACTGATCTTTTTGCCATTTTGGTTTTGGATGCACACATGGGATCTTTCTTTAGATCCATCAGGTGCTGAAAATCAAAGCCACAGCCTCTCTCAGAGCCGAAAGGATGATTCAGACACATCCCTTTCCAAAGCAATTAAGCAAAGAGCCACAGGTGATGCTCATTCATTTCCAATTGAAAGCAGTTTTTTTCAGGCTTCACAAACTGGTGGCCTGAGGAAAAGACCTTCCTGACATTCAGGTCAACAGAACAGTAGGCTAGCAAAAGGCACAAAGCAGGGTTTCTGTACTGAGACTTTACTGGTCACACTGATATCCGAGTTTTCTGAGATGCTCTCAATTCCCTTTATCTATCCAGTACATGGCCATGTCACAGAACTCGACAGAGGTCCATATCTTGGACAAAAAAACATGAGCCTATTCTGGAGAGTGGCCAGAATTCAGGAAGAAAACAGGAACTAAGTAAAGAAGTAGGTGTTGCCCATATAAGGCAAGCCACAGTCCATTCATAAATTGGGCAGGATGTGTGCTGAGATGCTTTCTACTAGACAGGACACATCCATTGATGCATTCACTTTTCTAATATCTACAACCACGGAAAAAGTGGGAAACACAAACATAGAAACACTCGCCATGTCAAATGACTTACCAAAAACAGTCCACTCCAAACCAAACATACTGCCTTAACTACCTATTCTCAGAACATGATACAAAACTACAAATTCACACCCACACCCACAAAGGCACCTCCATTACCCAAGTAGGTCTGTGACTATCCAGAGTGTCCTCAGACTGGTGGGCCTTACTCTCCTCCCTCGAAATGAACTTTCCTGTCTCAGATCAGGTCTCTTTTACCAACTCTGTAAAGTTGTCAGCATCAATCAGTGAGTCACTACCTGCTTTCTCAGGAAAGGCCCCTCTTCAGAGCTTTCCTGGCATTTAGCCATCCACACATCAGTATGTACCAAGAAAGGCCGACTCTGTCCTTGGTAAATCCAAACAAGTGAACCCACTGGGACTGGGACTGGGACTGGCTCTGAGTGCCTGGCTTCCTGGATCCCAAGTTCAGAGAGTTCCATCACCAAGGAAGTGAGGTAGGTCACTTCCTTCAGGAACCGAATGAGGTCACTATCTTGGCAACCACTTTATCCTAACATTTGCTTCCAAGGGTCCCATGAGAGAGAGGCTTCCCCTACTTCCTGTGTCACATTCACAAGATAGAATGGTATATCAACCATAGACACATGATAACAGCTCTCCACACAGACCTGGTTTGGTCCATCTTCTCTACATTAAGAAGAGAGAGGCTTATTCAGACACATCGCTTCATCCTGACCAGGTATTTTACCAAGGAAGATATCTGTTGCTCTCTCAGGTTCTTCATAGCTGCCTACATCTTCTCCAGGGTTTATTTCTGCATGGAACTTGAGGTTCTCAACAGGTGGAAGATCCCCTATCTACCTGTATTATAACACCAACTCTGTCCCTGCTCTTCATAAAGTTAAATTGAGGGAACAGTGCATGGTTAGGTTTAATAGCATGTTCGATTTGGGTTAGGAATCATTCTGTGAGATGAATAATGGTATTGGGAACCTCTGATATTACAAGCATATATAGGTGTAATATAAGTATGAAAACAGAAATCTAGGAAAGATTTCAAACCCAGATGAACATTGGGCCCTTGATTGGGATACTTAGCTTTGAATAATTTCTGCAAAGTTGTCTCAGATAAATCGATATACAATGGTATAGGACCTTGTACCTTGGATGACTGAATGAGGAAGAGATCGTCCAGACAAAAAGAGATAGTTCGAAAAGTTATTTAGATATAGGGTTTTGGTTAGAGAGTGAATGTAAATGTCAGCACAGTGATGAACTGGGGAAAATGTTTAGGAAAGCAGATATCAATAGAGACATTAGGAAATCAGGGAAAGTACAAAGTGAGTGATTGGATAAGATGTTTTTAACATGGTTGAGTTTGAATATATAATCTTAGGAAGAAACAAATATGTAGTCACCAATAGGAATGATATTTGAGGTCATTAGTTAATCAGGACATGGATGTTGTTAGTAATACATGCTCACATTAAATTTAGGCTTTGATACAATCATAAGGGTGTCCTTTGCATTTTTTGTCAGGAATATTACTGTGTTGAAATGTAAATGTATATCAGGTGACTACAGTATTTCTTCAACTATTTCTGAAAGCAACATTTTAAGACTGATAAGTTAGTATTGGGGACACAAGTACGTGTACCCTGTGCCTATGATTATAAAGATGATGCCTTAATAGACCATACTGTAAATAAATAATATAACTGGATCAAACTTTAAATAATTGATTGAATTGATATCTGAAAATATATAGGAAATCTTATATTGATATACATAAGTTCATTCTAACCAGTTATTCATCTAATGGTAATTTTAGCATTATGGTTTATGATGAAGAGTGTGGGAGTTTTGTTTCAAAAATGATTATGGAAATCGAAAATAATATGTTTGGAAATAATCTCATGCAAAGAACAGTCAAGAAACATGGAGAAATACATATGTTCTGAAGCAGCAAGTAATTGCAAGTGAACCAAATGCGTACAGATTTGTGAACTTGTGGATGAAAAGTATTATCCTATGATGTCCATAAACTGAAGAAATTGTAATGTACCAGTGTTGAATAAAAATGAACTTCAAAATACACATCATGTCCCATAGAATTTTACTTGCATTGATGTTAAACTGGGTCAGTTACTGTACAAATATTAGGATTTGTAAGCACCATTCACCAAAGTTAGTTTTCAGTACTGGGAAATAAATATGTATTTCATGTGGATGAATATTTCTGAGAATAATCTTGTGAAAATTTGATTATAAATCCACATATAGGAACATGAGTTAAATTAATGAGTGTATAATAAGACACATATATTTCATATTTTGAATAATCTGGAGAAAAAAAAAATATATATATATATATATATATATATATATATATACAAACACAGACATTAAAATGTAGTAATATGTATGCCAGTCAAAATTCATTATGAAATATATATCATCCTCATATCCAAAAATATTCTTTTTACTGAGCATGGATTTATGTATAATGCTGTTCATCTAGGAAATTCACCAATATGTTGAATTTTCAGTTCCATCAGTATTTAGGGGCAGTGATCTCTTCTCACAATCTGTATCATCCTAAAACAGCAAGCTCACAAGAATGTACGTGTGATACCAGGTAGGATACTAAATATGCATAATAAATTTCATGAGATGAATAGGCTACAGAGAAAGGGAGACAGAAATGTACATATGTGTTAACTTTAAAAACTCATGGAGAAGTATTACAATAAAAAGTTGACTAGAGTTATAACATATACACTTGATAAAGCAGAACGCAAGTCCTAGTATACACCATGCCTCCTATGTACGGCCTGTATTTCTATTCTGTTAGGTTTCTTTTTCTACATCATATTAAGATTAGTAGTCAGAGTCTAGTAGGGTATGGGTTAGTGACAGGGATTCAGTATTTCTAATGGAAAATAGGAAAATGAATCTAATGTGTATGCAAATATTTGCTAGACAAAAATCTTCCCACTGTCCTCCAAAACAATGCCTTGATATTTCCTTCACCACAAGTAATACACAATTAGTGGAGAAGAGTTTGAAAATCTGTGAATATATATATGGAAAAGAAAATGCTCAGGAGTTCACAACCTTGGAGGTGGTAGAGGAATTTCCAAAAGTAAGGTACAGGGTAAACACTCCACAAACATGGAACTCTGGTGGCCTAATGAGTTTTTGAGAAACTGCCTCTGAGTTTGGGCCCTTGAAAAATTTGTTGTGGTCAGGAGCTTTAGCTTCCTTTGTATTGAGACCATCAAACCTGGGTTGGCATCTATGTGACCTGGATGACATGGTTCCTTATATGCTATTGAACATGAGGAAGAAGTTCTGAATTTTCCCTTTGTTAGTAAACTGAGAACACTGGGGTCTAAGTGTCTAACCATGTGATTTGTGAAGCCATTTGGTCATACTCCACTTTTCGTGGTGTTTCTTACTGCTGCACTGGGAGTTTGGTATTGGCTTCACGTAATACAAGGAGAAAAACTGGGACACAGTGCTAGAGGGAGTACTCTCACGTGTAGTGGTTGAGGGTCTGCAGGAGAATGCACCAACCAGGCTTCTATCCCAAAAAGCTTGCACCCATGTCCATAGCAACCTGATTCTGAACATTGCCCTGAAACCTCTCCATATAACAAGGTCCCTTTACTTGTAAGGTTCTGCTGGCTGCAACATGTCAGTCACAAGTCATTCTGAAACCAATGGCAGAACCACGTGTCCCGACGCCAGATGTTTTATCATACACCTGCCCACCACTGCTCTGGGCCCACTAATCAGCAGGCTCCATCTTTCTGGCACCTCTGTTCTCACCATTTTCATGAAACCCAGTCAATCAATGCAACGTCTGGTACACTCATGATCAGCAACAGATATCCAAAGGTTCTCCAGTGCCATCTGTTCATGGAAATTTAAAAAATTCATCGTATTTATCTAGCCAATTTTCAAGGATGAAGTTGGAGGCACTGTGGCTTTCAATTTATTCAGGAACCATGAAATGGTGAGGAAGCTTATTTCAATTAAAGCTCGGGAGAACTCTCAGAGGCAAGGTTTCCCAAAGAGTGGCCAAAAGGTCACATTAAGCCAGGCCCATTGAGGTCTACAATTGAGGTCCATGTGTGTTTTGACTCTCAACAATGGCTGCCACGTCTTTCTGAATAAAGTCATGTGATATCCTGCCTGAGATTCCCAGTGCTCTTTGGAAAGCTATCCTGAGCCTAGATCTCAGTCTCCAAGGGCAAGTCTCATGTGTGGCCTCCTAAAATCCCAACACAATTCATGTCAATACTTCTCTGAGTTCATTTCAGTCTCTAAGGGGAATCACTCCAGAGTTGAAGTCCATGCGGACCCAGTCATCTCTTCCAACCACCACACAAATGACCACAATTAAACCAAAACACTCCCACATGGCCCTCATCTTCTTCAATATAAACTCTCATCATAACCTCTTGCTGGAGGTTTCCATGAGGGGCGCAGCCTAAGGAAGTGTCCAAAATAAGCTCACTTGCCCCTTATTTGCCTAAACTCAGTGTGGCCTGGAAACCCTTCCTGTGAACCAGATGTGATCAAATAGGCCTGCCATTAATACTGCTCTACTTCTCCAATTTGAGGCCTACTCTCTGTGGGGCATGGATTCTTTATGTGAATTGGGGTCATGAGAAAATCAAGCACCTATGGGCTACCCTCTGCAGGGCTTTGAAGAACCCATTTCAGTGAGTCGAGGAATTGGACCAAATGTTCTTTAGATATAGGGTTTTTGTTAAAGAGTGAAAGTAAATGTCAGCATATTTGAAGAGTCAGTCACAGTGATGAACTGGGGAAAATGTGTAGGAAATCACATATCAATAGAGACATTAGGAAATCAGGCAAAGTACAAAGTGAGTGATAGGATAAGACATTTTTAACAGGGTTCAGATTCAATATTTAATCTTAGGAAAAAACAAATATGTAGTCACCAATAGGAATGATATTTGAGATCATTAGTTAATCAGGACTTGGATGTTGTTAGTAATACATGCTCACTTTCAATATAGGCTTTGGTACAATCATAAGTGTGTCAGTTGCATTTTGTGTCAGGAATATTACTGTGATAAAATGTGTATGTATATCAGGTGACTAGAGTATTTCTTCCACCAATTCTTTAAGCAATATTTTAAAGACTTATAAATTAGTATTGGGGATACAAATAGGTATACCATCGGTCTATGAATATAGAGATGATGCCTTAATAGACCATACTGTGAATAAATAATATAACTGGTTCAAACTTTAAATAATGGATTGAATTGATATCTGAAAATATATAGGAAATTTTATATTGATATACATAAATTCATTCTAACCAGTTATACATCTAATGGTAATATTAGCATTATGGTTTATCATGAAGAGTGTCTGAGTTTTGCTTCAAAAATGATTATGGAAATCAAAAATAATGTGTTTGGAAAGAATCTTATGAAAAGAACAGTCAAGAAACATGGAGGAATACATGTGTTCTGAAGTAGGAAGTGATTGAAAGTGAACCAAATGCCTATAAATTTGTGAAATTGTGGATGAAAGGATATATCCTATAATGTCCATAAACTGCAGAAATAGTAATGTATCAGTGTGGAATAAAAATGAACTTCAAAATACACATCATGGTCCCATAGGTGTCTACTTGCATTGATGTGAAACTGGGTCAGTCACTGTGGAAATATTACGATTTGTATGCACCATTCACTGAATTTAGTTTTCAGTACTAGGAAATAAATATGTATTTAAGGTGGATGAATATTTCTAAGAATTATTTTGTAAAAATTTGATTATAAATCCACATACACACACATGAGTGAATTTAGAAAGTGTATAATAAGACACATATATTTCATATTTTGGAAAATCTAAAGAGTAGATATCTATATCTATATAGATAGATAGATAGATAGATAGATAGATAATTAGATACTCACATACACAGACATTAAAATGTAGCAATATATATGCCATTCGAAAATCATAATAAAATAGATATCATCCACGTATCCAAAAATATTCATTTTACTGAACATTTATTTATGCATAATACTGTTCATCTAGGAAATTCACCCATAGGTAGAATTTCCAGTTCCATCAGTATTTAGAGGGAGCGATCTCTTCTCACAATTTGTATCTTCCAAAATAAGCAAGCTCACAAGAATGTACATGTGATACCAGGTAGAATTCTAAAGATGCATTAAAAAATACATGTGATGAATAGGCTACAGAGAAAGTGAGACAGAAATTTACATATGTGTTAATTTTAAAAACTCATGGAGAAGTATTACAATGAAAAGTTGACTAGATTTATAACACATACCATTGATAAAGCCGAAGGCAAGTCCAAGTATACACCATGACTCCTATGAAAGGCCTGTATTTCTATTCTGTTAAGTTTCTTTTTCTCCATCATGTTTTGATTAGTAGTCAGAGTCTAGTAGGGTATGGGGTAGGGTCAGGGATTCAGTATTTCAAATGGAAAATAGGAAAATGAATCTAATGTGTGTGCAAATATGTGCTACACAAAAATCTTCCCACTCTCATCCAGAACAATGCTTTGACATTACCTTCGCCCCAAATAAGACACAATTAGTGGAGAAAAGTTAGAAAATCTGTGAATACATATGTGGAAAGGAAAATGCTCAGGAGTTCACAAACTTGTAGGAGGTAGAACGGGTTACAAAAAGAGAGAGGGTAAACACTCCACAAACATGGAGCTCTGCTAGCCTTTTTGAGAAACTGCCTCTGAGGTTGGGCAGTTAAAATATATGTTGTTGTCAGGAGCTTTAGCTTCCTTTGTAGTGAGACCATCAATTCTGGGTCTCCATCTATGTGACCTGGATGACATGGTTTTTTATTTTCTAGTGAACATGAGGCAGCAGTGCTGAATTCTCTCTTTGTAGGTAAACTTTGGCCACTGGGGTCTAAGTATCTAACTGTGTTGTCTGAAAAGCCATTTGGTCATTATCCACTTTCGTGGTGTTTTTTACTGCTGCACTGTGAGTTTGGTATTGGCTTCACGAAATACAAGGAGTTCTACTGGGACACAGTGCTGGAGGATGTACTCTCACGTGTGGTGGGTTACTAAAATGCACCAGTGAGGCTTCAATCCCACATAGCTTTTCAACTTGACAATAGCAACCTGATTCTGGACATTGGCAGGAATCCTCTCCATATAATAAGATGCCTTTACATACAGTCTGCTGGCTGTACCATGTCAGTCACAAGTGATTTCTAAGCGAATGGCAGATCCACGTGGCCCCACCAGAAATGTTTTTTTCACACACCTACACTCCACTGCTCTAGGCCCACTAGTCTGCAGGCTCCAACTTTCTGGCATCTATGTTCTACACTTTTTCCATGAAACCCAGTCAATCAAGGCACTGTCTGGTACAATCAGGATCAGCAACAGGACATCCAGAGGTTCTCCAGTGCAACCTGGTCATGGTAATTTCAAAAAATTCATGGTATCTATCTAGATATTTTTCAATAATGAAGTTGGAGGCACTGTGGGATTCAATTTATACAGGAACCATTAAAAGGTGAGGAATCTCATTTCAATGAAAGGTCTGGAGAACTCTCACAGGCAAGGCTTCCCAAAGAGTGGGCAAAAGGTCACATGAAGCCAGGCCCATTGAGGTATACAATGTGAATTCCATGTGTGTTTTGACTCTCAACTATGGCTGACAATCTTTCAAAATAAAATCTTGTGATATCCTGGCTGAGATTCCCAGTGCTCTGTGGAAAGTCACCCTGGGCCTAGATCTCAGTTTCCAATGGCGAATCTCATGTGTGGCCTCCAAAAATCTCAACACAATTCATGGCAATACTTCTCTGAGCTCAGTTCCACAACTCAGTCTCTAAGGGGAATCACAACAGAGTTCAAGCCCAGGTGGACCCAGGCATCTCTTCCAATTGCCACACAAATGACAACAATTAAAACCAAAACACTCCCACAGGGCCCTCTTCTTCTTTTATATAGACACTAATCATAACCTCTAGCTGGAGGTTTCCATGAGGGGCACAGCCCACGACAGTGTAAAAAATAATCTCACTTGCCCCTCATTTGCCTAAAGTCAGGGTGGCCTGGACAACATTCCTGTGAAACAGAAGTGATCATATAGGACTGCTGTTAATACTGCTCCACTTCTCAAATTTGAGGCCTACTGACTGTGGGGTACAGATTCTTTGTGTGAATTGGAGTCATGAGAAAATGCAAGCACCTATTGTCCAGCCTCTGCAGGGCTTTGAAGAACTCATTTGACACAAATGATCCCTATTCTCACTTGATGGAGGTCATTAATATTACAGAGGAAGGCGAGAGGCTTCATGTACAAAGACTGATCTTTTTTTCCATTTTGGTTTTGGATGCCCACATGGGATCTTTCTCTAGATACATCAGGTGCTGAAAATCTAAACCACAGGCTCACACAGGGCCAAGAGGCTGATTCAGACAAATCCCTTTCCAAAGCAATGAAGTAAAAAGCCACAGGTGATTCCCATTCATTTCCATTTGAAAACTCTTTTCTTCAGGCTTCACTAAGGTTTGGCCTGAGGCAAAGACCTTTCTGACATTCAGAGCAACAGAACAATAGGTAATCAAAAGCCCCCAAGCAGGGTTTCTCCTAGGAGACTTTCCTGGTTACTCTGATATGTGAGTTTTCTGAGATGCTCGCCATTCCCTTCAGCTATCCAGTACATGGCCATGTCACAGAGCTTGGAGGTGGTACATATCTTGTACAAAAATACATGATACTAATCTTTAGAGTGGCCAGAATTCAGGAAAAAAAATGAGAACATAGGTAGATAGCAGGTGTTGCCCATGGATAAGGCAAGCCTCAGTCCATTCATTAATTGGGAAGGATGCATACTGGGAAGTTTTCTACTAGACAGGACACACCCAATGAGCTATCTTCTTTTCTAATATCTACAAAGAAAAACACAGTGGGATACACAGACACAGAAACAGTCTCCTTGTCAAATGACTTACTAGAAACAGTCCACTCCATACCAAACAAACCTCCTTTTTAAAATATTCTCAGATCATGAGAAAAAAACACAAACACAAACCAACACCCACAAATGCACCTCCTTCTTCCAAGTAGGTCTGTGACTATCTGGAGTGTCCTCTGACTGGTAGGACATACGATGTAACCCAGAAATGGCCTTTCTGTCTCAGATCTGGTCTCCTTCGTCAAATCTGTGAATTTATAAGGAGGCAGTGGTGAGCCAATTCCTATGCTCTCAGGAAAGACCCCTCTTCAGAGCTTTCTTGGTATTTGGCAACCCTTGCATCAGTAGGTACCAAGAAAGACTGACTCTGTCCTTGGTAAATCCAAAGAAATGAGCCCACTGTGACTGCGACTGGGACTGGCTCAGGGTGCCTGGCTTCCTGGATCACAAAATTCAGAGACCTCCATCACCAAGGAAGTGAGGTGAGGTCACTACCTTCAGAAAATGAATGAGGTCACTGTCTTGGCCACCACTTTGTCCTAACAGTTTCTTCCTATTGTCTCCTGACATGGAGGCTGCCCTACTTCCTGTGATACTTTCACATGTTAGAATGGTATAGAAACCATAGTCACCTGGGAACAGCTCTCCACACAGGCCTGGTTTGGTCCATCTTCCCTACATTAAGAATAGAGAGGCTGACTCAGACACATCCTTTCATCCTGACCATGTTGTTTGCCATGGAATATGACTTTTGTTCTCTCAGGTCCTTCATAGCTGCCTGCATCTTCTCCAGGGATAATTTCTGCATGGATTTTGAGGTGCTCAGCAGGTGGAAGATCTCCTAACTTCCTGTATTGTAATACCAACTTTGTCCCTGCTCTTCTGTAAAGTGAGATTGAGGAAATATTGTATGGTCAGGGTTAATAGCATGTTCGATTTGGGTTGGAAATCATTCTGCTGGATGAATAATTGTATTGGGAACCAGCGATATTTATAAGAATATAGAAGGAAAACATAAGTATGAAAACAGAAATCTAGGTAATATTTGAAGCCCAGAAGGATTTGGACCCTTGATTGGGATCCTTAGCTTGAGTTATGTTTTGCACCGAGGTCTCAGTTAAATTGATATACAATGGCATAAGACCCTGTACCTCAGATGATTAAATGTAGAAGAGAACATCCAGTCAAAAAGGGATTGTGTGTAGGATTAGGAAGATAGTCAGTAGGTTTATGATGCCCATGTGAGGGCCTTACGTCATCCCACTGGGATAAGAGGATATGTTTCGCTAAGTGCTCTTCCTGTTTCCAAAAAAAGTCACACTGCCTCAACAGTGAGCTATAGCCTGTTTGTCCACTGGTGGCCCATCATCTCTGGATCCAGAGCTCTGCCAAATCAGATTTGCTGTTTCTCAGGTCCACTGTGTGTGGCATGAGCTGGCGATGGGGGCTCCCATCTGACAGGATTGTTCTTGGATGGGATGGAAAGCAGTTTGGCCTAAAGAACACAAGTTTTTGTTTTTGTTTTTGTTTAATCCAAAGGAGACTTATGCCTCTCAAAATTGTACTCTTGCTGTAAGGAGCCCTTGGCAAAGCTCTCCTGCCCATTGGCCTAGTTGGCCAGTCCCATCCTGGCTGCCTGACATCATCAAGACCTGCTGTGGATGTCTTCTTGGGGCAAAGACAGCATGTGGCTCAAGGGACTCATCTTCCTATTCCTCCCTAGCCTCTGTCCCTCTTCAGTTGCCCCCCCCAAGAGAATAGAGTAGACTTTTAAGGATCAAAAACACAAAATTATTGGGTATTATTTTATTTAAGGAAATGATCCCATACTTTCCCTGGTCTTCATACCACCAAGAAGGCACAGCTTCTGGGGGGAGGAGTGGGGAGGACAAGTGTAAGCATCCCAAAGCTTTAGAGAAGGAGCTTATCTGCAAGGTGGGCAGTGCCAGGTATCACCGTTTCACACTGGTGCTGTCATGTTGGAGCAGGTGATATGACCTTGGCCCATTTGAGCTCGTTTCCACTGGGACTGGCGGGTGACTCCAGGCCTCACCTTTTGGTCTGTCCTCCCACTGAGATCACCAGTCCCAATCCCATACCAAGGATGAATTTGAAGGCATAAGCAGAGCTCCTGTGCCTACATAGTAGGTTCTAACCAATAAATCCCAGCACTCTTGGCACTGATCAACCAAAATCTGTCCATTCGATAGCATGACCAGGCCTCCAACACTGGCCCAGGTCATGATTCTGCAAGAGGTTGGCTTCTGACCCTGGAAGAAGATTTAGTTTTGAATAGTTCCTGCCTTCTCCACAACTGCCAGTCAGCCCCTCACCTTTTGTTCCTCTGCCACTACTTTAAATAAGACCTTACAAATTCTCCAACTTGTCTTTCATACAGTGAGTTCCTTTGTAGCCACCCTTCACACAGACATCCCTAGAGGCAGAGCAGCGATGGAAGGAGAAAGGCAAGGAACTCCAGGGTAAACCACACTTTGACAGCCCCCGACACTTGGTTCAAAATGACTCACTGAGAACCATCCAAAGACCTCACCAGGGCCTGGCTTCGACTTAGGGATGGAAGGTCTGAAATAATCCCCAAGAAACTGACTGGAGGTTGAGAATGGCCAGAAGGTGTGCTTCCAAATAATCAGGGTGGGCTGGGTCTTGGGCACAGAGGATGGAGAGGCAAGGGAGGTAAGCTGGGCCATGTGCCATAGACACCAAAAGAGGAACCCAGTTCTTTAAAGAACCAGAAGAACCATTTTCATTGTAACTTTTCAGTCACCTTTATAGATGGCAGAGATCTTCATTCTGCAAAGACAGGGCTTTTGATGTGAAATCTTAGAATACACTTTTACCATTTGCAGCAGCCACATGGCGAGAACAGTGATGCTAAGATTTGTGGCCACTGGTCCTCAGCAGGGACCCAGGCTTTGGTATTTGATCACCAGAGTCTATTATCCATTCCTCACAGCAGCTGCTCAGCCAAGAAGGTGACTCCTGGTCCCAGTTTAGGGGGCCTGCTGCCTGAGGGGTCCCAGAAGGAACCCAGTCTCTCCTTTCCCTTGGGCTCTGCTCTCGGACTGAAAGCCCTCCATTTGAGGCACATCATTCCCAGCTAGATTCATGCACCTGTCTATATTTTATTGGAGGGGAGGGAATATTTTTAAAAAAAGAACTCTGTAGTTCAAGGCCCTTTTATTTAACCTTCCAAAAACAGCAAACTCATTTCAAAGACTCATTGCTCAGGTGACAGAGAGAAACTTTATCTTCTCCAACCTTTACATTCTCAAAACCAGCCTTGTGTACTTGACTGCCCCAGACACTGGTACACTCTGAGGTTTCATTGTGGATGCACAAGATCAGAGTCAGGGAGACCTGGGTGGGGCCTTTCGTCATGTTTCTTTCCCCCTCTGGAATGCCAAAGGCATAAGACTGGATGACCTCCTGGTCCCCAAGAAAATGTGATTTCTTCTGAGGGCAGACTGCCCAGGGAGGCCTGATCTTGCGCAGGCTCAGCTCTCCTGGCAGAAGCTGAGTTGCAGGTGTGTGGCAGGGCCTTGGCAGCCCCAGATTCACCCCCGACACCAGAATCCCACTTTTCTAAGTCTGCCTATTGTTCTGAGGACTTCTGAACCCACAGCTTCGGCAGAAGGACTGCTCCAAGCTGCCTCTGGACGACCAACACTGGAGACTCTGGCCTTACCATGTGGAAATAGTTTTCCTGAAGTCTGGAACTAATTTTGAGAAGTTTTTTTCTCAATACTTTTTGTGTTTCTAACACTGTATTCTTGACTGTGTAAATACCAACAAGGCTGTAAATAAATGCAGATGTAGATACCTTCTAGGAAAAAAAAAAAGCATAAAAACAAAACCAGAAGTGATCCCGTGTAGCCTTCGTTGACAAATAAAAGAATATTTTGTGTTTAAAAGTGTTTGGTGGCCTCTGTTGAGACATAGTAGCTCTTCTCAGGATGATCGGGAAGAAGTCTCAGTCCAAGGTCCCAAAGTCACTTGTAAACCTTTCAGGTCACAACTGTCAAAGAAAGGGACCTCCAGAGGGTCAGCACAACCCCAAGTCTCATCTCGCAAGACAAATGTCCAAGCACCTCTGACACAACCTTGTGCTGCACAGCCCAGGCCACATCCTGCCCCCAATCAGGCCAGACTGGGTGCAGACATGGCTCCAGTACTTAGAGATTTTCAGCAAGTCTCCGGCCTTCCATCTACATGCACGTACTGTGGTGCTTGAGTCCTTTAAAGGAGAGAGCACATTGCTCAGAGGTCATGGATTTGGCACATAAGTTCAGTGCCTCCCCCACTTCCCATCCCCACCCAGGGCAGCCACCCACCTTACATGCCCTCCTTTCTAGTATTCTTTCCACTAACAACAGTGCTCCTCAAACGTAGGTCTGCATCAGAATCACCTTGAGAGCTTATTAAAGCAGAGTTTCTGGGCCCCACCCCCAGAATTTCTGAATCAGTAGGTTTGTCCCAAGATTTTGCATTTCCAGCGTGTTTCTAGGTGATGCTACTATGAGAATCATTACTAACTACATGACCCTTCAGGCTGTGTACAGAATAAGCTGCTTAGCCTGGCACTTCAGATGCCCTTAGCCAAGGCAACCTACCACTTCCACCAATGGGGAATCCCAGGCCCTCCTCCACCCACCTCTCTTGTCCCCACCTACACCACACTTGGCTTCATGGGAGAGTGCACAAGCCCCAGGTACACCCTCAGAGTTTCACACTTGTGGGCCTTTGCACACACTTTTCTTCAAGCCCAGATGAAATAAACTCCTAGAGCCCTCTGGTAAGTCCTCCCCTGACCCCAGGAGGCCCTCAATGCACATCTGTTAAGGGCCTGTACTTTTTCAATACTGGATTATTCAGGGCCTAAACTTCTCAAGGTCCACCAAGGCTGTCACTAATCTTCCATGTGTCCTCAGCACCCAAAACAGGTTACCAGCAGTGTGTCACCTAAGGCCAGCCTTCCCTTTGCCTTAGGGGTCCACTCCTTCTGATGAATCTGAGAAAGAAGGGCATCATCTCCTGTATGGAGGCCTGGCCTCCTCTTAACTAACTGTTCTACCTTGCTTAGCTGCACTCTGGGCACAGCTGCTGCATCAAGGCCTCCAAAAAAGAAGAAGGGACAGAGAACAAGGCAATCTCCTTCCCAGCATGCCCCAGGTCCTCATATCCCTCCACAGGCCTGACCTCAAAGTTAGGACTTCCCCAATCCACTAGAGGCCTTGGAGAAAATTATAACATGTAAGGAAAAAAACTTTAAAAGTGAGCACTAAATGTATCTTTTCCCATATCTAAAGGAATATCTAAGAAGTTAAATCTCTTGACGGTGGTCCTCCATTTGGTCACACCCCACACCAAACTTGTTCCCGGTCCTCATGCTGGCACATCTATGGGAATTTCTTCTTCGAACCCCCATGTTAAAATCTCTTTTCACCATTTGGGAAACTCTATCCCTGCCCAAGGGCTCACCCATGTCCTACCAGGCAACCCAGCGTTTACTTCTCAAGCCTGATCAGCTTAGAATAAGCCCAGGTGGGCTCCAGCATCTACCTCCCTAGATCAGTGCCTTCCAAGGTCTTGTAGGCAATAAGAGTTGCAAATACATTCCACATCCTTTCCAGAGTCCAACACATATTTTGGAGATTCATACCTTGCAAGAATAAATATCCCTTCGCAGGGAATAAAAATCTGCCCCATAAGTTGTAAGTCCATCCGATCCATTGGGACTCAGTAGCAGACCTTATATGTAGATCTTTCAAAATGTGCTCTCTCCCAGGACCACCAGATATATAAAGGGCACCCACTACTGGGCCAAGATCCAGCAGAAATTTTGAAACTCCTTCTGATGAACACCTACATTCTTTTTTTATTTTTTAATTCTAATTTGTTACATATGACAGGAGAATGCATTACAAATTATATTACACATATAAAGCACAATTTTTCATATCTCTGGTTATATACAAAGTATATTCACATCATTGGGACACCTACATTCTTATATAGGGTAACAATCTATATGGTATGGGGGTGGAAAAAATAGACTCATCCTTACAGATACTTTTATTATATGACTGAGCAGATGGATAGATGGAGAGAGAATGTCTGATGCATGAATAAATGCCAAATCCAGCCCCTCGTCAAGGCTTGAAGAAGTTGTAGTTAATCAACTGTATGTAAGACAGCTCATCCCAACCAGCCTTAGAAGCCCTTAAGATGTAATAGGACCTTTTGGTTATAAATATCATCATCCAATCAAAGTCTAGAAGGACTCAGAAAATACTGCATTACCAAGGTAGGAACATGCTCTGTGTCGCTACTCGAGAAGCCTAAGTGTCCAGGCTTGCCAGAACCCAGAAGTCATGGGGAGAGGGCAGAAGCCCAGTTAAGAGGCACCAGAAGTGTGTGCACCATCTTGTGGGTGTGGAGTTGCCAATTGTAGAACCGAAGCAGGGCAAGGATGGCAGGGCCTCCAGCAGCCCCAGGGAAGGGTATAAACTGGATGATGTGGGGATACTGTGGGGATGAGAGGAAAACCCCATCAAAGAGCAGGCCTAAACCCCAAGGGGAGGTGGGCTCCAGCATCTACCTCCCTAGAACTGTGCCTTCCAAGGTCTCGTAAGCAATAAGAGTTGCAAACACATTCCACATCCTTTCTAAAGTCCAACACATATGCATCCAGTCAGAGGAGCTGGAGGGGCAAGCAAGGCAAGACTTCTAACCTGGCAGATAGATTCCTAGGGGTGCACATTTGACTGACAGGTTTGATTATAGGAAGAACCAGGCCCTGGGGACCTTAAGCTAATCCCCTGCCACAGCCTTGATTCTATGACAGTGGGCTCACTCATGCCCTAGCTGCCATGGCTGAAGTTCTCCCTGGCAATCAGCCTCTGGTGTGGGCTAGAAACTCAGACTCTAGCTAGCTCAGGGGTAGACAGCAGGGGAAGGGGAGTGTCCAAGTGCTAAGAAAGTGATCCCAACAAAAACCTCTTTCCACAGGGCCTAGAAAAGAGAGCTCAGGGTGGGCTGAGTGGGGAGAGGAAGGCATCTGAGAAAATAATCTTGGGAGAGGTGGGTTTAGTGGGAAGGGATTAGATAAGAGGGGAAGCCATTCCAGCAAAAGGAAAGCATGCTGCTCATGTGGGCCTCTGAACCCGACTCCTGTGAACCTAGTCCAGGGACACATGAAGTCAAAATGTCCCAGCATGCCTCAACTTTTTCATACGACAAAATACACAGAGGATGATGCTTATGTGGAGCATAAGCCCCTCCCGTCCCCGCACGTGGGTGTCTCTGGATTTGGTTTACCATAGTTGTCAGTTACATGCAAATCCCAGCCAGTAGCAATGCCTCCTCCTTTTCCCCACTCATAAAGTATAGCAGAGTACAAGTGAGGAAGAGTGATCATATTACAGGGACAATTTGAATGTTCCCCTAATTCGTAACAAAAGGAACTAATTTGCAAAGCAGTACTTCATTATCCATAATGACTTTCTTCTGACACATTGCATCAATTTACAGTAAAGGGGACAACTGCTAACTCCTCCCCTGACCACCGCCACTTTTTATCTTGGGTGGGGGCATTCCCCCAAATAGACACTGAGATGAGGATTTGTCCCAAAGTTAGTTATTGGGAAGTGGTCCCGGGAAAAATAGGTAGACTGATGAAAATGAGAGACAAGAAAAGAGGGCCAACCAAGGGAGCGAAATCAAAGCCCCAAGAGAGTAACTTCAGCTCAGCCCTGAGGGGAAGCTGTGGAAACAATCTAAGTCACACCTGGGAGTTGTTCCCATCCGAAGTGGGCTGCAGTCATTACACCTCTGCACCTATCAGTCATCAGTTAGGATGCCCCACCCCATGGCATTTCCCAGGCACTTCTGGTTCTCTGTGCTTAAGCAAAAGGAGCTCCTGCAGTCGAAGGACAGTCGGCCTAGAGATTTGCAGGTGGGGCTGTGAAGAATGACTGACTTCACCCATTTCCATCAGGAGGTTGGTAAGTCCCATTTCCTGTCTCATCATAGTAGGCATCTATTAAGTGCCCATTACCCATTAACTAGTGAGGGATGAAGCTAAGAGAATAGGCACAATAATCACATGCACTAAGTTAACAGAGGGCAGAACCCCACCTGTTTTGCTTACCAGTGAATACTGGCACCTGGCACAGGAAGTGTTTATACATGTCATTTGGATCAACGGTGACCACATTTCCCCACCACCCAACCCCATAGTAGTGATTATGTGATCTAAAAGTTTCTCCAGGGCCTCCCAACTTTTCCCTTTCATTCCTTGCTTAACTCTATTGACACTGCCACTCTCATAGGGGGACCCGCTTCACTGAGCAAGGGCAGCCCAACATTGGCCCGACCTCCCTGAGTAGATATGTTTCTGAGGCCAAGCATAGTGACTCCCTAGAGCCAGCTCAGTAGGCACAGGAGGTGTGGGCTCTAGACCCAGGTGATTTCTACAGCTAATCTGGGTTGAACTGGCAACACTGTTTGCGATTAGTATGATTACCTTCCATCTTGCAGATGAGCTGTATGTTCATGATTTGTGCTAGTAAGTGATAGATTCAGATTTTGAATCCAGGTTTTCCTAACTCCAAGTTCTAGGCTATTCATCTTATGCTGCAAAGCTGGGAGTCAGGAAATGTCCAATGTGAAAGGTTTCATACACCAAAAAGTCTGAGAATGAACAAGCACCTTTCAGCAGGTCCCCAACAACAGACACAAGGCTCACCTGAGTCCAATGCCAGGGCCAGCTGCTGAATGTGAGACATTAGGAGTCACACAGGGCTCTATGCCCAGAAGGGCCTAGCTTTCAGTTTACTGCTCTGCTCTTAAAGTTCTTAATTTTTGAACAAGGGATCCATATTTTCATTTTACACTGGGCTGTGCCATTTATGTAGTCATTCCTGTCCACATTGCTTACCCATCATAAACAAGCTCTGAGCACTCTAGGACATGCTCAAGGATCAGAGGCGGGGGGGGGGGAGGTCCCTGAACCCCCTAAGAGGTGGGAGAGAGATGGGCAAGAAAGCCCTTACACATGTTGCATGAGGACTGAATAAAATCAGCAGAGATTTTTCTTCAAAGCCAGGCCATAAAATGCCCACTTAGTAAACATCTAATTCCATTAAAGTGAGAAAGACCTGTGAAAAGTCTTCATGGAGGTATAGGGACAGTGGAACACAAAAAAGGCTATCAGCCCATTTTGCTATGGGGAGGACCAGGAGCGGCTTCCAGGAGGAGGCAACACCTTGAAGAGAAAGGAATGAAGGGCATTCCAGGTGGAGGTGTGGTGGGTGGCTCCAAGGTGCCCTATGGGGTAGCTTGACACATCTCATGGGTGAGGCAGAGAAGAGACCTGAGTGTCGAGACTGAATGTGGACAGAGACCACACAACCATGTAGGCCTATCTGCCTCCTTCTCTCCTGGTTTTCATGCACATTCCTAGGTCAGTCTCCATCCCAAAATCTTACCAAATGGGTGGAATGTATTTAGATGAGGATGCTGATTCTCTTCAGATAGCTGTTTATCTGCAGTTCCCCTTACACAGGATTGCAGATACATGAAGGGTTCTTCACAGTGACAGCACCACCTAGTGGTTGCCTGCCATCCTTTCCCATCTCTCCAGACTGTCATGTGGAACTGGGTAAGATCATGTTAAACCATAACGGCCTACCCGGCTCCTGCACTTCTAGGATTTGGATCACCTTTACACACAAAGGCCTTTGACCTGCAAAAGAGTCCCAAGGTTAAGCAACGACTCAAAATACACTCCAGAATCACTATGCACACCAGAAAGGAAAGGGAGGAAAATTAGCTTCAGAGGTCTCTTCCTCCTCTGCCTCAGTGCTTCTGATCCTTGGGCCACCCTGAGAATCCTTCAGTTATGAAGGTACTGACCCTGGAACCCCATGCAGACAATTGCAGAAGCCCTGCTGAGCCTGAGGTCAGAAGAAGGTCAACACAGCACTGACTCCTCATAGAACTCAGAGACTTACATAAGGCAAACAATCAATGACAATAACCAGGAGGTGGAGGAACTGCTATTTCTTGAGATCTGTACCCTGTACCAAGCAACTGCACTAGGCCCTTTACATATCTTGCTTGCATGCATTTTACAAGTGTGTTAAATCTTTCTCAAAGTGAGGCAAGTTCCAGATGGCACATAACATGTTCAATATGCCTACTGTGTGCTAATCCCTCTAAATGCATTTGCTCATTTAGTCCTCAACACCCTACAACAGGAGAGGTATTCATATCTCCATTTTTCAGGTGGAGAAACTGAGACACATATGTAAGGACCTACAGCTGGCAGATGGAAGAACTGAGATTTGAACCCAAGCAATCCAGTTTCAGGAATTAAATTGCTATTAATCATAGTGACATAACCTGGGTCATGTCCCAGACTACCTCCTAGTCTCAGAGACAAAAAGAAAATGTACAAATACTGACCAGGGAAGAAGACTATGTAATTGGATGCTCATAATACATTTACTTATTGACTCCTTTCAGTAAATTCTCCCTGATTGACATGTTACGTCAGGTGTGGTGGGTGCATAGATGGGGAAGAGAAAGGGAGCCAGGTTAGACTTTTGCACAGTTGACTCAGGATGAGGTGAGAGGTGTTGAGACTTTGGGACAAGAAACAAGATCCAGGCACAGTGAGCAGGAAGTGCTCAGACCCTGGTCTAACTGGGTCTGAGGACTACCTCTCTGCCTTGCAAATGATGAATTCTCAGCAAAATGTTAATATTTATTATATCTAAAAAACTCCACCCATTTTCTCCACTTAATTTAATGCCTCCTCCCTAGGAATAGAAGAGAAATAAATGCTGGCTGATGGGTGGTCAGGCAGGGATAACAGCTTGTAGCAAAAACAGGACTCGGTCCTCATGGTGGAGGACTCCAGGTAGATGGACCGGAGCTGCCACCTAATGATCAACTGTGCACACTGCACCAGACATTTCCAGGGTCCCGCTTTCCTGCCCAGGTGCAGAAGGAAGGCCTAAGATAGCTGAATCCTTTGGTCCTTAAGCAGTCTTGAGAGGGGCACTAATATCTCCCTGTTTTGCAAATGAAGAGGAGAATGAGACTCTGAGAGGTGACATGAGGTAGTAATAATTTTCATTTACCATTTGTCAGGCACCATGCTAAGCACTTTACATTCATTATCTCATTGAATCTTCTCTAGAATCCCATAAGTACTATTATTTACCCCCTTTTTATTATTTATGTCTCTAAAGACCATTTATTAAATAATAGTGCCCCCTTCTTTTTTATGCCATTTACTCGGAGAAACCAAGTCATTCTAGAGAATGTCTCATGACACAACCTGGATTCAGCTGATAGCTCATCATAGAATCTCTTCACTTATCTTAAGCCTGCATATTTTCTATATGCTAGCATGTAGCTCTAAAAGTTCAATTAAATTCAGGTTCGATTGTTTAAGGCAAGCTTAGTACATATTCACTTTCTCTTATATCTGATCAGGAGGCACACAATGTTTGGTGGTCCTGTCTATTGTCGATAAGATTTCACAATGTTAAAGCCATGAAAAAATGTTGACTTTCTAAGATTAGTGTTCCCTTATTGTCTGGAACTCTTCCTTAAAGAAGAATTTCAGGTTCTGAGTATCAAGGGAGATGGAGCAACTATAGATCCTCTACAGAATACAGACAGCAGCTCCATGAGAACTCTGGAAAGCAGACTGTAGCAGCTAGATTGGGGAAGAAGACCAGAACGTGGAGAACCACTGAATCAACAGTGAGTTGACCTCTTTTTTTCCTTCTCACCCCCCCTCCCACACTCAGAGAAGTTGAGAATCCAGAAGCAGCTGCTATTTGGGGGCTTGAGGAATAGGAAAGGGGCCTCTTGAGAACAGACTTGGAGGCAGAGGCCCACCCTTCTTTTCCTAAGAAAGGGAAAGCACCTCTCTAATCAGAAAGGGATAGTCTCAAGAGCACAGGTGAATCCCACTATATCTTTTCTCTTTACTCTCCTACAAATTGGCCCCAAATGCAAGTGCTATAGTTGCAGGAAGTGCATGTCAGAGGGTGGGTCAATAAAGGGGAATCTCTGGAAAGAAGAAAATGTCTGGGAGATGATGGTGACAAATGTGCTCAGAACAGTGAACCCATAAAATCATCTGTGAATGCCTAGACTCACCCCTAGGCATCACCTGCTCAGATCTGACCAAAGCAGTATACCATCAACTTTGAGAACTAACCTAAGAAATAGACCTTGGCCCACGTCCCAGACTGGCATATGGGTGGTATGCATGCAGAACAGATCCAAACAGCCTGACAACATCTTTAAAAAACAAACAGCCTGTAAGGCCACAGTCTACAGAAGGTTGATCAGAACTTGTGACTGAACTCAACTTGGTCAATTGCTGGCCTAGAAATAAATTCTCACTAGAAGGTAAATAATATCTTTCTTATAATATTTAAAATATTTGGGATAATTAGCATATGAATAACCAGAAAAGTCTCAATTTAGTTAATGTTAAGATAACACAGATGTTGAAATTACCTAACAAAGACTTTAAGGTACCTAAAAAATAAGGAAGTGCTAAAAAATAAGGATGAATATTTTTGAAGCAAATGGAAAGGTAGAAGGTCTCAGATAAGCAATACAAATATAAAAAAAATGAAAAAATTAAAAATTAGAAAACACATTAACCAAAAGTTTAGCCTCAGGACGCTGAGGCAGAAGAATTGAAAGTTCAAGGCCAGGCCCAGCAACAACAGAATGCATTACAATTCATATTAAACACATAGAGCACAATTTTTCATATCTCTAGATCAGATGGTTACACACAGAATGATTCCATTTATATGATATTCTTTAAAAAGACAAAACTGTAGTAACAGAGAACAGAGAGACTTTGTATACAAAGTCAAGTCACATCCTTCTTGTCTTCTTACATGTACTTAGGTAATGATGACCATCGCATTCCACCATCTTTCCTACCTCTATGCCCCCTCCCTTCCCTTTTCCCCTTTGTCCTATCTAGAGTTCATTTAACACACACACACACACACACACACACACACACACACACACACACACAGAGCATATTATGGATCAGCATCCTTAAATCAGAGAAATCATTTGGCATTTGGTTTTTTGGGATAGGCTAATTTCACTTAGAATTATATTCTCCAGCTTCATCCATTTACCTGCAAAAGTCATAATTTTATTCTCTTTTAATGCTGAATAATGTTCCATGTGTATATATACCATATTTTCTTTACCCATTCATTTACTGAAGGGTATCTAAGTTGGTTCCACAGTTTAATTATTGTGAATTGTGCTGCTATAAACATTGATGTGGCTATGACCCTGTACTCTGCTGTTCTTAAGTCCTTTGGGTATAGACCGAAGAGTGAAATAGCTGGGTCAAATGGTGGTTTCATTCCCAGTTTTCCAAGGATTCTCCATACAGCTTTTCAGCTACTGGATGTAGCTCAGTGGTAGAACACTTGACCAGCAAGTGTGAGGCACTGGGTTCGATCCTCAGCACCACATAAAAATAAACAAAATAAAGGTATTGTGTCCATCTACAACTAAACTTTTTTTAAAAAGAATAGCATTTACAATATCTCCAAATATATAAATCCAATAAAGCATTCACAGAATCTCTGTGATGAAAACGGTAAAACACTGTTGAAAGAAATCAAAGAACTAAGCAAATGAAAAGGTATGCCATGTTTAAGGAATGAATGTTTCAAATAATAAAGATGTCAGTTATTCTAAATTGTTTTTAAATATAATGCACTTTTTATCAAAATCTCAGCAGGATTTCTTGCAGCTAGAGATGAGCGGCTTCCAAAATTGTATGGAAGGCAAAGTTGAAAAAATACACTACATGAATATATAATTTTACTGAGAAAAAAATTTGCATATTATAATTCACTCACTTCAAGCAATTTTTAAAAATATTTTTTAGAAGTTGATGGACCTTTATTTTATTCATTTATTTATATGCAGTGCTGAGAATTGAACCCAGGGCCTCACACATGCTAGGCAAGTGCTCTTACCACTGAGCCACAACTCCAGCCCCCACTTCAAGCAATTTTTAATAAATTTGCCAAATTATACAATCAAATGTTACCATTTAAAAATCAATAGTAGAGATGGAACCCAGGGCCTCACACATGCTAGGAAAACACTGAGCTGGGTCCCACTCCTTTTATTTTTTATTTTGAGACAGAGTATGGCTAAATTGCACAGGGTAGTCTGGAACTTGCAACCCTCCTGCTTCAGCCTCCTGCGTATCTGGAGTTATAGGGATGCACCAGCATGCCTGTCTATGCTACCTAATTTGAAGACTTCTTATAAAGTCACAGGAATCAAGACAATGTGGTAAAGGGATAGACACATAAACCAATGGAATAGAATAGAGAAGCCAAAATTAGACCCATACAAATATGGTCAGTTGGTTTTTCACAAAAGTACAAAGGAATGGTGAGATACCATCTTCCCAACAAATTGTGTTAGAACAGCTGGACATACATTTTTTTTTAATCAAACTAAACTCTATACCTTATACAAAAATTAACTCAAAATGGATCACAGGACTACATGTTTAAGGCAGAACTATTTAACTTTTAGAAGAAAATGTAGAAGATCTTTATGACCTGGGAATTAGGCAAAGAATTCAGAAATATGACAGTAAAACCAAGATCCATAAGAAAAACCTGATAATTGGATTTCATCAAAATCTAAAATTTTTTCTCTGTAAAAGACTGTTATGAAAGTAAAAGATAAGCTATAAAGTGGGAGGGAAATATATGCAAATCACCTATTAACCAAGATCTGTAGCTGGACTATGTAAAGTTTTCTCAAAATTCAACAATAAGAAAAGCACCCACTTTTTTTAAGTGTAAAAAACATCCAAGCAGGCATGTCACTGAAAAGGTATATGAATGGCAGATAAGCACATGAAAATATGTTCAGCATCATTACCCTTCACGGAAATGCAAATTGAATCCATATACCTATAGGAGTACTATACACCATACACCTGTTAAAATGACTAAAATAAGAAATACTGAAAATACCAAGTCCTGGCATGGATATATGTGGAGCAACTGGAATTCTCATAAATTGCTGATGGGAATCCAAAATAGTACAGCCACTCTGGGAAACAGCTCAGCATTTTCTTATAGTTATAGTGAGACAGGGCAATCCACTTGTAGAAATTTACCTTAAAGAAGTGAAAGTCAAGGAAATGAAAGCTAAACCTGTGCAGGTATGTTTATAGTAGATTTATTCATAATTGTCAAAACCCAGAAACCACCCAAATATCTCTCAGGACAGAATGGATGATAAGACTAGGGTGCCTCCATATGATGGAATTCTACTCAGTAATAGGAAGGAATGATGTTGATACTTGAAACTACTTGGATGAATGTGAAAAACATGCAGAGTGAATGAAGGCTAGATCAGACGGTTACACACAGAATTATTCCATTTATATGATATTCTTTAAAAAGACAAAACTGTAGTAACAGAACAAATTAGTAATTGTCAGGGATCAAGAGAAGGATGTGACAAAGGGATGGTAAAAGGGATTGGGGTGGGAGTGGGCATAATAGAACAGTTCTGCGTCTTGATTGTGGTGGTGATCAGATGAATCTATTCATATGTTAAAGTCTACAGAACAATACACCCAAAAAAGGTCCACTTTCACAGTACATTACTCTAAAAACTAAAATATTTTTGAAAGAAGCTGAATAGCAATTCATGTTGTGAGTTCTAATCGGGTATACTATTCAAAATACCAAAGAATTCAACAAGGAAAGTTTCTATTTATTTAAAGGACTGCTTTTATAATTTGCCAGTATTTACACAGCAGCCTGGTAGATGTATGACAGAAACAGCCCATCTCTCTGTCATGCCCCATGTTTGATTTGGGCAGCCAGTTACCCCAAGAAGTAAATAGTCTGGAGACTAATGGCTGGTTAGAAACATTGCTCTCTATGTCATTAAACGCCTCTTGGCATTTTGCAGACTAATCATGAATCTGGGGGAGCCCAAGTTAATGACCCTGGGCTGAAACCTCTGAAAGTACAAAGTAAAAGAAATCTTTCCTTCTCTTAAGTTATTTATCTCAGATATTTTGTCAGAGTTACACAAAGCTGATGAGCACAAGTCAATACCAGCCTGTTTTCCCCAAGACCCCTGTTATCACATAATGGGCTCATGATAACTAGTAGGCAAGCCCACATAGTAAAAGATGAGAATGAAAGTCAAATGTGAGATGGGTTCCCAGTCTTATTGTTCAGCAACTAAATTGTGCAGTGGGCAGCCTAAGTTGATCAGTTTCATAAAGCAGTTCTTCAGAAATTAAGCACCTGTTTGAGCAGTTCTTAAACTATCTGGGTTGTGACTTTGTACAAGATAGAACATGTGGACTATCTCACTTAGCCCCTGGCAAATACCACATGTACAATAAATAGTGGTTGCTATGATCACTGCAGTAACAACTTCAACCTATGGAAGGGATTTCACAGGGTGGGTTGTGAGACACTGGACTAATCACACACTGAATCCATTGTTACCTTAATAAAACTTATAAAAGGGCTGGGGGTGGAGCTCAATAGTAGAGCATTTGCCTAGCATGTGTAAGGCCCTGGCTTCAGTCCCTAGCACCACACACACACACACACACACACACACACACACACACACGGAGAGACTATTTCCCACTGTTTGGGTTGAATTTGGAGTGGAAACCAGGGATAAATAGAAAAGATCTCATTGGTTCATTCTTATGCTGATATTCTGTGGTCTTGGATTTAGAAAATTTCTTGGATGAACTGAAAAGGTAGGGACTAACTAAATGGATAGTCAGCAGTTATAAAGGTGGGATCCCTGGTCAGCAAGCCTCTTGAGGGTATAGACAAAGTGTCTCATTTATTTATAGCCTGGTAACTAACACAAAATCTGGACTACCACAACTGCTCAGCAAGCAATTATTACATCTGTTAATAACTTCTACATCAAGTTCAACAATTGCTGAGGTCACCAGTGGTCCCTGTTTAGGGTAGCTTAGATTGAGAGAAGAATTATTGCATCCCATAAGCCTTATTTTTTTAGAGTTTTTTAATATTTATTTTTTAATTTTTGGCGGACACAACATCTTTGTTTGTATGTGGTGCTGAGGATCGAACCCGGGCTGCACACATGCCAGGCGAGCACGCTACCGCTTGAGCCACATCCCCAGCCTATAAGCCTTATTTTTGTTTGTAAAATATAAACATTTTTGTGCAGAATAACCCCATCATCCACTTTCAGCTTAATCTGATGCAACTTTTGTGTTTATGTATTTTTTGGACTGGGAATTGAACCTAGGTGTGCACTACCACTGAGTTACATCCCCAAAACTTTTATTTCTTATTTTGAGAAAGAGTCTTACTAAGTCACTGAGGCTGGCCTAAAATTTTCAATCCTTCTGCCTCAACCTCCTGAATCACTGGATTACAGGCATGTACTACTCTAAAAACTAAAATATTTTTGCAAGAAGCTGAATAGCAACTCATGTTTTGAGTTCTAATCTGGTTTACTATTCAAAATACCAAAGAATTCAACAAGGAATTCAACCTGCACTGCACGCATGCCAGGCGAGCGCACTACTGCTTGAGCCACATCCCCAGCCCATAAGCCTTATTTTTGTTATGGAGAAGTGACCCAAATGTTTGTAGCTACTGCTGTATTATCTTCTCTCTCCCAGCCTGCACATATGGCCCATGCATAATCTCCACCCCTGTCATCGTGGCCCAACTCCCATGCAACATTTATGGAACATCTACTATTACAAGTCAAGTTTTATGAACAACTTACCAAGAGAATTATTTTATTAAAATAAAACCTACCTACTAAGTACAAACTGAATACTCTTATCAAGCACAGATATTGTCAGTGCATGCTGTATTAGTTGCAGTTTTCCCAAGGCACAGAAAGACTATAAGGAATCATGGAGGCTGAAGTGTCCCAAGGTCTTTAGGGCGAATCAGGAAGCTGGAGAATTAAGGAAGTCAGTACTGTTGTTCCAGTCTGTCTGAAGGCATGAGACCTAAGAGACTGATAGTGTAGTTCCAGATTCAAAAGTGTCAGGCTCAAGCCCTAAGAAAATCTTCTGTTCCAAGGAGAGAAAGCATCACACATTGAATGCTGATTTAGAGACCACTCACTCATTTGTAGAACCTTGCCCTATCCCTGCAAGGTTTTGCCACCTAGAGAGCACTGTATTGAGTCTCCTACAAGGCCATTCCAAAGTCCCATCCAGTTTCTTCAGGATGGTGGAAACATAGTAAGACCAGTGAATTCTATGAGCATGAGCCCGTTATTGTACTTTATTTTCTGTGGAGTAAGTTCTTTGATCAGAAGCAACGTTGTGTGGAATACTGTGACCATGGATAGGGCATTCTTAAGTCCACAATGTTAGTTTTGGTAGAAATAATTCATGCAGAGAAAATAAACAGATACCCAGAGTCAGGGCATTCCATTAACAACAGAATGCTGCTCGTTCTGTGATGACAGTGGTCCAATGTAATTAGCCTGCTATCAGGTAGCTGGTTGACTGCCCAGTGAATGCTGCTGTATCAGGGACTCATTGCTGGTCTCTGCCGCCGGCAGATTGGACACTCAGCGGCGGCTGTAGCCAGATCAGTCTTGATGAGTGAAAGTCCATGTTGTCGAGCCCATGCGTAATCTTCACCCCTGTCACCGTGGCCACTTTGTTCTTGAGCCCATTATGTGATAACAGGGGTCTCAGGGAAAACAGGCTGGTATCCACTTGTGCTCATCAGCTTTGTGTAACTGTGACAAAATATCTGAGATAAATAACTTAAGAGAAGGAAAGATTTCTTTTGGTTTGCACTTTCAAAGGTTTCAGCCCAGGATCATTTGGCTTCGCTGTTTGGGGGCCTGTGGTAAGACAGAACATGTGGCAGGGAAGGCCTGGTGGAGGAAGCCTCTCACCTCCTGGTAGCCAGCAAGCAAAGAAAGAGAGACCAGGGGTTCCAACATTCTCTTCAAAGGCATTCCCCCAGTGGCCCAGCTTGGCCCCACCTCCTAAAGCTTCCACCCCCCAACAACAGCACCACAGGCTCAGTGACCAATCCCTTGGCCTAGGGGCCTGTGGAGGACATTTAAGATCTAAACCCTAACAGGTAAATCCCATCTACTTAATTATTAAAATTCTCCTTGCTGAGGTTACTCTCTGGTGAATATTCACATAGCATAAATATCTTCACATTTTATGCCTATTAAAATAGGTCTATCTCCGAATTCCCTTGTAACCAATTTTCCAATCATAGTTCATGCATGCCTGTAATCCCAGCAGCTCAGGAGGCTGAGGCAGGAGGATCAGAGTTTTGAAGCTAATCTCAGCAACTTATTGAGGCTGTAAGCAACCTATGAGAGCCTGTCTCAAAATATAAAAAGGCTGGGAATGTGGCTTAGTGGTCAAGCGCCCTTGGGTTCAATTCGTGGTACCAAAAAAGTGGGGGTGGGGGTGAAGAGTAGTTATCCAAACAAGACAGCAGAGATATGTATGTTATGTATGTGTTAATTTGCTCACATAATGAAACCACATCTGTTACAGCAGCTGCAATTGGAAACATCACCTGGTTAAGTGTATAATTCACTATCATTCTCCAAGATTCATCTTTCTTCTGTGCTGGCCAAAAAGAGCTAAATGGGGATGTGGTGGGAATCACCACACTTGTGTCTTTCAAGCCCTTAATCATGGCATAGTCTCTGCTGTCTCCCCAAGAATGCAGTACTGTGTTTTTTGGTTTTTTTTTTAATTGACAGTAGAATGCATTTTGACATATTATACACAAATGGAACACAGTTTCTCATTCCTCTGGCTGTACATGGTGCAGAGTCACTCCAGTAGTGTAATCATACATATAAACAGGGTAATAATGTCCATCTCATTCTACCATCCTTCCCATCCCCACAGTCTCACCCCCCTGTCCCCTCTACACAAACCAAAGTTGCAGCATTGTTTTTGATTTACTATTTTCCTAGGCAGAGGCAGCTCTAATGGCTTCCTTTTGGCCTTTCCCACCATAGTAACCTTCTGTCCACAGGTTAGGAAGCCAAGGTAGGGCTTCTGTCAGCTGCTAAGCATATCTACTCCAATTACGCATTCTAGAACTTGGGGAAATAACCACAGGGTGTGTTTGGGAACCACTGAACCATTTTGATATAGACCTGACTTCCATACCCTCCTATTCTAACTATAGATCACAGCAAGGCGGGTCTCCTGATATTAGTGTCAGTTCAGAACCCCAGGGCCCAGTAATCCTTGATGGGTTTGATTCTTCTATTTCTTCCATGCACAGTTACTCAGGTAAAAAGCTATAGGCCCTTTTGGGGAAAGTCAGAGGAAAGATTAGCAATATAAAATTCTGGCAGTGCCCTTGAAAGTCCTTTCAAGAAGACTCAGCCTCCCTTCTTTCAAGGGGTTCTGGGTCTATAAACTGGCTCAAGTCTGGGAATTGATAAAGGGCCATGTTTCTCTGTTTTTTATAATTCAGATTAGACTTTTGTTCACTTGACTTAGAACTTTTCTGCTTACATAAATCAAGAAAAAAATTTAGTAGACTTTCTATCTAGCTAATGGAATAAGTCTGTGTGAGTCAAAACTATTCCAATCACTGATTTGAGTCTGCTGTTCACTCTTATAACCACTCCTACATTGACTTTGGTGGTTGAATGCCACCACTTGGTTGACCCCTGCCACTCTAATATAAATCTCGTTGTATAGAGTAGCTTTATCACCCACTTTTAGCTTAGTCTAATTCAGCATTTCTTGAGCACCTACTATTACAAGTTATTAATGAACAACTTAACATGAGAGCAAAGTATTACAAGAAAACCTATCTACTAAATATGCATAAAACATTCTTGTCAAAAAAAGATCTTATCAATGTATGCTTACTTAGTTCTTCCTCTCCTTCACAGATGGCCCAGGTCAGTCTAGGGGTCCTCAGCAAATTCTCAGCCTTCTGACTGAGCACAAGGGCCCTTGATTTGGTAACATTTTCCACTTACTCTGGGACTATTCATAATTGTCCCAAACCTCAGGTCCCTGGGTGCCATCTGAGCTCCTGACCTTTACATATTTTCTCCTTGTCACCAGTTTCTGAACTAAAGCCACACAATTGGAGATGCTATTTGCTCTGGTTTTGTAGCTCTGGTTTTCCTCCCACCTAATGCTCACTTTTCATTTGACTTTCTACAAAAGGAAAAGGGGAATGACTCTAGATTTTTTGAAGGGATCAGACCCTTTTACCTTCAGAACTCCTTTTATAATGTCAATATTTTAAAACTTTCAAACTAAACTGGGCAGATTTTAAGCAAGTTTACAGATTAGGATCTTTGCAATATGTTGCCGTTAAATGTCAGAACTGGATAATGTCAACATTAATCAAAATGGCCAGCTAAGGATTGAAATGATGTGAAACTACTTGAGTCCTAACATTCAGGAGGTAATGTTGCATTAGCAGATGTCAACATTAACAGCATTAGCTAACTAAACGTGGAACTTCCTGGGCATATGGAGGTTAGCTGGCCAGCATCAATATTAATCATGCTTTAGACAGTAGACAGACAATCTATAAACACCCAGTTTGCATCAGGAAAGAACACTGATTTTAGTTTCTTTTATTGCTGTTGAAACCCTTACCACATTTCTTGTCATACTTGAAAGAAGTTCATTGACTCTGTCCCGTCTATATTTTGTATATATTTCAGTGGTTAAAATTTACTACCACCTATTCTGATTATTTGCTTATCTGTCTCACTTTCACATTAATGTGTAAGACTCTTGAGGGTTTGTAATTTGCTAATATCTGTAAGTCTACTGTGAAATAAGTAGGGAGCTTAGGATAAAAAGGGCTTGGGCTAACACCCATCATTCTACTCTGCCTCTGTGAGTTTGACTGTCTTTGACCTCACATCTAAGTGAGATCATTTCTTTCTATATCTGATTCCTTTCCCTTGGCCCAGTGTCCTCCAGGTTCATCCATATGGTCACAGATGACAGAATCGCCTCCTTTTTGAAAGGCTAAATGCCAATTTATCATGTATATATACAGCACATTTTTTGATCCATTCATTCATTGGTGGGCATTTAGGTTGATTCCATGTCTTAGCTATTGTGAATAATTCAGTGGTGAACAAGGGGGTGCAGATTTTCTTGACATACTGATTTTATTTTCTTTTGGATATGTACCCAGAAGTTTAATTGCTGGAAAATCTATTTCTTAAATTTTTAATTTTTCAAGAGAAACCTCTATACTGTTTTCCAGAATGGCTGTCCTCATTTACATTCCCCTGAATAGTGCACCAGGGTTCCCTTTCTCTCCATCCTCACCAACACTTGTTGTCTTTTTTAAAAAAAAAATCTTTATTTCATTTTTATTTGGTGCTGAGGATTGAACCCAGGGCCTCACGTGTGCTAGGCAAGCACTATACCACTGAACCACCACCCCAGCCCTGTCTTTTGGTTTTTGATAATAGCCATTCTAACAGCTATGAAGTGAAATCTCATTATGGTTTTAATTTGCATTTCCCTGATGACTAGTAATGTTCAGCGTTCTTTCAGATGCCTCTTGGCCATTTGTGTGTCTTCTTCAGGGAAATGTCTGCTGAGGTTCTGGCCCATTTTTTTAATCAGGTTATTTGTTTTCTTGCTGTTTATTGTTTGAGTTCCTTTTATATTTTGGATATTAACTCTGTATCAGATATATGATTTGCAGAATTTTTTCCTGATCTATAGTTTGTCTCTTCACTCTGTGGATGGCTTCCTTTGCTGTGCAGAAGCTCTTTAGTTTGATGTCATCCCATTTGTCTCTTTTTTGCCTTCGTTGTTTGTGCTTTCCAGGTAATACTTACACACACACACACACACACACACACACACACACACACACACTCACACACACACTCACAGTACTTCTGTAGTTTCTTCTAGAAATTTTAGTTTCAAGATTTATATTTGATGTCATGTATGACTAAAAAAAAAGATTTACATTTGAATCTTTAATTCATTTTGATTTAATTTTTGTATATTGGGTGAGATAAGGGTCTCATTTGATTTTTATGAATGTGACTCTGCAGTTTTCCCAACACTGTTTTTTGAAAGGACTGTTCTTTCCCCATTGCCTGTTCTTGGCATCTTTTCCAAAGACCAATTGACCATAAATGGGTGGATTTATTTCCCTCTATTCGATTCTATGAAGCACTTGTATTTTTTATTTTTTATTGGTTCTTTTTAGTTATACATGACAGTAGAATGCATTCTGACATAATTATAAAAGGATAAAATATATCTTGTTCTAATTCAGTCTTCAGTCCCTCTCCTTTCTCTTCCTTCTCTCCACCCCTGTTCTCTTCCCTCTACTCCACTGTTCTTTCTGCTATTTACCCATAGTTATGTTTTCTATTAATTTCTTGTGGATGTACTCAATGTTGAAGTTCACTATGGTGTATTCATTTATGTACATAGGGAAGTTATGTCAGATTCATTCCACTGTCTTTCCTTCCCATCCCTGCCCTTCCCTGCATTCCCCTTTGCCTACTCCACTGAATTCTATTCTTATTTTTTACCTTCCCCCTTATTTTGGATTAGCTTCCATATATCCAAGAAAACGTTCTTTGGTTTTTTGGGATCTGGCTTATTTCCTATAGCATGATATTCTCTAGATCCATCCATTTACCAGAAGATGTCATAAAGTTATTATTCTTTATGGCTGAGTAATATTCCATTGTGTATCTATACCACATTTTCTTTATCTATTCATATGTTGATGGGCATCTAGGGCTCCATGGATTAGCTATTATGAATTGAGCTACTGTAAACATTGACGTGGCTGCATCATTGTAGTACGCTGATTTAAAATCCTTTGGATAGATACTGTGGAATGAGATAGCTGGGTCAATTAGTGGTTCCATTCCTAGTTTTTTGAGGAATACTTAGAGGACTTATATTTTTAAAAGGCTGTAGAAACAAATTTAAAACACAAGAAGAATATGTGATACAGACTGTAAGTGGCCTGTAAATCCTGGAATGATTACTATCAGCCTCTTACAGAATGAGTTTGTCCACCCTAACCTAGAAACTCAATCAAATGTAACTTTTATTTATTTGTTTTTGTTTGTAAGCTACCCCCTGAAGTGTACTAAGTATTTCTTATTGTGTCACATTAGAAGGTATAAAACGTCTCATCACACTTTTAAGGACCCTAAAATCAATCAGTGATTTCAGAGGTATTAACCTGATCAATTCCTTATGAATTTCCCTATAAATATTTCTTGTAATGGTTTTAGCATTCATTGGTGATTGTTGCCCAGATATTTCACTAATGATTATAAAATGGTGATTCTCAACTTCCTCATTCACTTTGTTTTAATTAGTTGTAATATTTCAACATAGAGTAACTTTTCATGAGCCAGGTGTGGTGGCACATACCTGTAATCCTAGTAGCTCGAAAGGCTAAGACAAGAGAGTTCAAAGTCAGCCTCAGCAACTTGGCAAGGCCCTAAGCAATTTAGAGAGACCCTGTCTCTAAATAAAATAGTTATGGCTAGTTTTTAATTTTATCTAAATAAAATTTTTAAAATGGCTGGAGATATGACTCAGTGGTTAAGCGCTCTTGTGTTCAATCCCTGGTATCAATAATAATAGTAGTGATAATATTAATAACTTTTCATGAAATACAGTTCAGTAAAGAAAAGATAGATGCTTGTTTCTTCCTTATTATTTATCAATTTTCAGAATCATGAATTGGTGTCTTTAAAAAATTTCTCAGGACTAGGTTTATGGCTCAGTGGTAGAGTGTTCACCTAGCACATGTGAGGCGCTGGGTTCGATTCTCAGCACCACATAAAAATAAATAAAATAAAAATATTGTGTCCATCTACAACTAAAAAATATTTTTAAAAAAAATTCTCAAAGTAGCCAATTTTAGATTTTAATTTTTTTGTTTTTTAAGTATACAGTATTTATGATTCTTAAAAGTCTATGTATTTGATATTTTAAAAAATAGCAGATGTTATTTGTGTATATCTGTAGATATACAAAGTACTCAACTCTGGGAACCCCTTAAGTTTTGGATCTTTTTTTAATTCCTTTGACAAGGCCTAATTGACATTTGAGAGTTTTCTTTCTCTTTGACCCAGCAAGATGTCCCACTTTATGCATTTCCTGTCTCAGACAAGAAAGTGGTGATTTCCCCAGCAAGCCCTAGTTCCATTGGTGGCTCCACTCAGGCCAACTCCATTCTACTGGTCTGTTAATGTCACTAAACACACCAAAGTCCTAAAGCCGGAGGTCAGTTATCAGTTCTCATCTGACTTGACCTGTCCATGACTTTCAGCCTGGTTAATCACAGCCTCCTCCTGAAAACGCTCCTTCTACTTCGTGGCAGCCATACTCTCCTGACTTTTTCCTCTCTCGTGGGCCTCTCTAGGGTCTCCTTTGCTGATTCTTCCTCATCCTCCTAATTTCTTAATATTGGGTTTCCCAGTGGTCAGTACTGGAACCTTTTTCAGTGTTTATCTACATTGTCTGTTTTGAGATGTCACTAGTTTTATGACTTAATGTCACACTTATGTGCCACTGACTTTTAAATTTGTCTCTAATCTAAGCAAATCCCCTGAGACTTATATATCCACCTGCCTACTAAACGTCTCCACTTGGATAACTAAGATATCTTAGACATAATAGGTCTGAAAACAAGGTCCTGATCCGGCCACCCCAACCCCAACAAAATTTTGCTTTATCTGAGCCTACTTTTTTTTAAAACACATCTTTTTTTTTAATCTTTATTTTATTTATTTATTTTTACATGGTGCTGAGGATCAAACCCAGTGCCTCTCATGTGCTAGGTGAGCGCTCTACCACTGAGCCACCACCCCAGCCCTATCTGAACCTTCTTAATCCTGTAACAACTTCATCCTTCCCTCCATATTCAGTTCAAAATCATGGTGTCATCTTTAACATATCAAATACTTTGAAAACATCAAATAAATAGACTCTTTTCTCACATCCCACACCCAATACCTCAGGAAGTCCTGTTGTCTGTACTTCAACATACATAAGATCAGAGCACTTCTTAAGACTCTGTGTTAGTTTTGCATCACTGCAACAAATACCTGAGAAAAATAACTTAGAGGAGAAAAGATTCATTTGGGCTCATGGTTTCCAGGTTTCAATCCACTGTTGGTTGGTTCCATGGTTTTGGACCTAAGATAGGACATCATAGAGGAAGGGCATGGTGGAGGAAAGCTTCTCAGCTCTTGGCAGCTAGGAAGAAGAGGGAGGGAGGAGGGAGAGAGAGAGAGAGAGAGAGAGAGAGAGAGAGAGAGAGAGAGAGAGAGAGAGAGACTGAGACCAGAGGCAAGAATACCATTCCAGGCATATTCCCAGTGACCCACTTCCCTCAGCCAAGTTCCACCTCCCACTTCCACCATCTCCCAATAGTCCATTCAACTGTCAATGGATTAATCCACTAATGAGATTGTAGATGTCACAATCCAATCACTTCCAAAAAGCTCTACCTCCAAACATCACTAAATTTGGGATCAACCCTTTAACACATGAGTCTTTGGGGTAATATAGATAGATCAGATAGATAGATAGAAAGAAAGAAAGAATATAGATTTAGATATAAATAAAATAGAACTCTACTGCTACAACCCTGTGCAAACCCTTTCTCTTCTGGAATATTCTAGTAACCTCCTAATGCTCTCTGTTTCTACCCATGCCCCTCCCCTCCTAATCTATTCACAATACCGCAACCCTTGTATTTTTACATAATATACACCAAATCGTGTTACTGCTCCTGCTGAAAACCTTCAGGTGGCTCCCCAACTTGCTCAAACTAAAAGCCAAAGTCCATCTTATGATCTACAAATCCCTAGGTGCTCTGGCTCCTGGCTATCTCTCTGACCTCTACTTCGTGCCTACCCCTCTCTACCCGTGTTACTTAAGTCACAGGCCTCTTCATGGCTGTCCTTTGATCTTACCAGTCATATTTCTCCAGCAGGGCTTTTCAGCGTATTTCCCCTCTGCCTAGGACACTCTTCCTTCATAATTACTCCTTGCCTTCTTCAGATGTCACCTTCTCAGCAAGATCCTTCCCAGTTACTCTGTTGAACATTGCAATTCTCTGAGCATTCCCCAACCGCTCTCTTCACTTTAACTCCTCTTAGTATTTCTGAAGACAATTTAACACACTGTGTGTGGGTGGGAGTTGTGTTAACTGTCTCCACTACTAGAAGGTATGTTCTGTGAGGGCAGGGATTTTTATCTACTTTGTTAACTGCCATATGCAGTTAACAAACTAGATAAAAATAAGATAAAAAATAAGCCTTTCCTGGCTCTGTTGGTTTTGTACAGAGGGAATGTGAATTTTAACTTGGATTTCTATGAAAGCAGTTATATATTCTCTACTGAATTTCCATCTTGCTCTTGTCAGAAGCAGCTTGTGGTACTTAGGATTTTTTTTTCTTTTTTGTTTGTTTTTTTTTATAAGAGGAGGCTTCTGCTTCAAAACCATCACCTCAGAGCTATTGTGGGCCAATTCAGGTCTCAAATGTATTCACCTCAGATAAAATATCTCCCCATGGGCTAGGGATATAGCTCAGTTGGTAGAGTGCTTGCCTCACATGCACAAGGCACTAAGCCCTGGGTTCAATATATATATATATATATATATATATATATATATATATATATATATATATATATATATCCCCTTGCAGATTACACATGTCACCACCAGGTGTCAGGAATGTTTGATGAATGCTAAGAAATTCAAGTAGTTCATTTCCACAGATACACATTAATAGCAGCAGTATTTTATAGCAAAATATAGTGAAGCATATTTCCCTGTTAAAATAGTTAAACTACATATGAGTATTTATCATTTTATTTATTTCTTTTTATTTTGTTTTAGTTTTTAAAAAGTACTATTTTTTAATTTGTTTAATTTTTTTATTTTTAAATTTTATTTTATTTATTTATTTTTGGGGCAGGGGTACTGGGGATTGAACTCAGGGCCACTTGACCACTGAGCCACATCCCCAGACCTATTTTGTATTTTATTTACAGACAGGGTCTCTCCGAGTTGCTTAGCACCTTGCTGCTGCTGAGGCTGGCTTTGAACTCGAGATCCTCCTGCCTTCCAAGTGGTTGGGATTACAGGTTGGCACCACCGTGCCAGGTCTAAAATAAGTACTACTTATTTTAATAAAGAGTTGATCATAAAATTTGCCAGATCTAGGCATTTGAAGTAATCATTGAACAAAAGAACCTCAAAGATCTTTACCCCTGTGGCATTCACATAGTGATTAAAAGACTCTGGAACTGGAATACCTAGGCTCAAATGGCATTGTTATTGCTTACCAGCTAAGGGACCTAGGGCAAGCCACTCAAACTCTTGCCTCTTAGTGGCCTTATCTATAAAATGAGAATGATGAAAATACCTACCTTTGGGGCTTACTGATTGCATAATCATGGTTTATTGTAGGCCTAATAGATATCATTTGCTCATTTTAACAACCCCGTGAATTAAGTATTACTATCTCTATTTCACAAAAGTGGCTCACCCCTTCTTTACCTATGAGAGGGAAAGACCTTGCCCATGGGGAGTAGCCTAATACATGGCAGAGCCAGGATTTAATCCAGATCTGTCTGTCTGTCTAGATGGGCCAATGTTTTTTCAGTCTGTTCACTAGACAACCAACATAATACAGTGAGAATAATATTTTTTGAAGTAAATTTCAATTGAAGTTTAACGTATATTTACATAAAAGCACACAAATAAATAAATTACTGAGTAAGAACACCTGTGTATTTATCTCCCTTCCAGATCTAGAAATAGAACATTGTCAGTACCCCAGATATTCCTCATAATTTCTCCCATCTTTCCTCAAAGTTAACTATTTTCCTTGTTTTATCACCATGTTTTTAAAAAAATTTTGGTGGGATTTGCTGTTACATATTCATACATGCACACACTATAACAATACAGTTTGGCCAGTATCACTGCCAAGAACTTTTGCCATTTTGTATACTGGCTATAAATGAGGCATAAAGTATGGATTCTATAAATCCAATTTATAAGAGATTCTATAAATATCTTGTGTCTGGCTTTTCTTTACACAACTTATATTTATGAGTGTCATCTTTGTTACTGTACACAGCAGTCCTTTATACATTTTCACTGTATTTACATAAATATACAAGAATTCACTCTCAGTCCTTCTTTTATTTGTGAGAATGAGTACTATGTCCGTCCTTGGTTTAATAAAAATCTACCCTAAAATTTTTCTCTATTTACCATCCAAAAAGGACCTTACAACACTTCAACTCCATTTACTACCTCCTTGCATTTTGTACCACTGAGATTATATACTTATTAATTTTTAGCCTTGCAAGAAATTCTTACATTGTTCTACACAGTCAATATTTTTTCTACTTTTTACCCTTTCCCATGTTCTTTATTTCTTCTTGACTTTTTTTTTTACTTCTATCTTGAGAGTATTTTCCTTCTACACAAAGAACTACCATTAGGGTGGGACTAAAGACATTGAATTCTCTCAGTTTCTGTATGAAACCCCATTTATTTCATCTTCACTGTTGAAGGATATTGCTAAATTATATAGATCTACATTAGCAGAAATTTTCTTTCAGAATTTTAAAGACACAAGGCTGGGGTTGTGGCTCAATGGTAGAGTGCTCACCTAGCACGTGCGTGTGAGGCCCTGGGTTCAATCCTCAGCACCACATAGAAATAAATAAATAAAATAAAGGTATTATGTACAACTAAAAAATAAAATATATTTTAAAAAAGAATTTTAAAGACACTACTATTGTGTTTTAACTACATTATTTCTGTTGAAAAGTCACTTGTCAGTCTTATTCCTGGCTCCTTTGGATTAAATGAAAAAAATTTAAGATTTCCTCTTTTCCTCTGGTTTTCAGTAGCTTTATCACATGACTAGATGTGGTTTTATGTTCATCCTCTTTTGGATTTATAGAAATTCTTGAATCTGTATTTTAATATCTTTCATTAGTTTTGGAAGATTCTAGATATGGTCTCCTCAATCTTACACTGAGTATGTCTTTCTCTCCTCTCCTTCTAGAGTTCCAGTTACATGAATATTAGAGTTTTTCCCTATATCACATATGTTTTCCAAGTGGAACAATGAAGCAGAGATGTCTGCAAATTTAACAAGTCTAAGGAAATTAACATGGCCAACCACTGCCACCTCCTAGCATTATGTCCTCTGCTTTCAACACTCAGGAGTTCTTCAAGTTAGAAAATTCTAATCTGGAACCACATGAAGAGAGAATTCTGAGAGTTCCTAGCTATGGATAGGAGTTGTAATGGCATTTGACAGTGTATAATAAAGCACAGATGAATCCTTATGAAGTATTGCTCTAAAATTAGACCTCAAACTGATGGATAGAAAGAGCTAAGAGCAAGCAGCAGTATATTGGTACAAACTGTATCATTAATTTCAATACTTTCTTAAGCCTTCTGTATACCTATGAAATATGCCTATTTATCTTCTTCTTTCAAATGGGGGTAGAGGCCCTTTTTTCTCAAATAAGTCCAATTTTAAAGGAAAACCCTATATTACCAGTATTGGATATATTCACAGTATCAAAACTGGATTTGAAGGCAAAAAACCGTACATTTTTCAGCTATGTGTTAAGATTCTATATCACTGATTCCCACAAAATAAGAGGAAATGTTTATATCCCCCAAGGAAGTATATCTGAATCTTAAAGAATTATGACTTACTTTTTAAAAATTTTTTAAATTTGTTTTAATTAGTTATATGCATAACAGTAGAATGCATTTATGCACTTTGATATACATAGATGAGACATGATTTCTCATTTTTCTGAGTGTACCTGTTGCAGAATCATATTAGTCTGACTTACTTTTCTAGGAGGAATCTCAAGGACTTTTGAATTCTTCCTATCCTCCCTTCAACCACCATGAGCCAGTGTTATTTGTGAGTGTGTCTTATTCTGGGGGGTTCAGTGGGGGAAAGTAGCAAGGTCCAATGTTCTACATAAAGGTGAAGAGAGATATATTTAACCAGTTTATAAGTTATTGATGGTGTGCAAGAAACTATCCCAAAACTTTTTCTTTTTTTGAGTGGATGGGTACCAGGGATTGAACTCAGGGGCACTAGACCACTGAGCCACATCCCCAGGCCTTATCCCAAAATTTAAGCATTAAAACAAAAGTAAATATTTGCTCTCCTCACAGTTTCTGTGGGTCAGAAGCTAGTGATTGGCTTAGTTTGGTGATACTGGCTCAGGGTCTCTCAGGAGGTTGAAGTCGATATGTCAGTGGGCGCTATAGTAATCTGAAGGCCTTGGCTGGCCTAAAGGACTTGCCTCTAAGATGTCTCATGCATGAATCTGGCAAGATGGTGCTGACTGGCAGGATGCCTCACCATGTGGGCCTCTCCACTGGGCAGTTAGATATTTGTATGACATAGGACCTGGCATCCCCCAGAACAAGTGATCCAAGAGAGCTAGGCAGAAGGAGTGGTGTGTTTTATGACTTGTCATCAGAAGTGACACACCAACACATCTGCAGTATTATTTTGGTAATACAAACTAGTCCTGTGTGATTAATATTATAGAAAACTACACAAAAGTGCTAATACCAGGAGGCAAGGATCATTGAGGACACTGTGAAAACTGACTACCACAACCAGTCACTAGGAGAAGTCAACCAAATAATATAATTTTGTAGGGCTCCATCCAAATTGGCAACTGTTAAAATATTACACAAATGTGCACTGTATCAATGCCTCTTAACTTTAATTTATGATTTGTGTATCTATATCATACTTTTTGTGACACAGACTCTAGAAAGGAATGTTTAATTGCTTGATCTAATGTAATGAAAACTGAAATTTTTACATTTTTATACCTATTGACGTACATGATTCTGAAAGTAAAACCTGAAGAGGAAGACAAATCAGTTGTCAGTCTGTCTTCCTATTGCTGTTCTGAGGGACTGGCAGAATTCAGGAAGTTCTATTGTAGGAATCAATTTATTAAAGGAAACTTCCAGGTCTCTGAATTCTTAGGCATTACTGTTTATGTGGTAGAATCAACTAGCCATCTTTGTTATCATACAGTTTTCACAGGAAGTTCAAACAAATTTACAAAATAGCCAATCATTTTTTCTTCTTCTTCTTGACAAACAAGGGCATAATATTATTTCCCTTTTGTGTTTATAAAGGCTTACACAATTGTCTGTGGGTACTGATGGCTGCCCGGATTCTAGGAAAACCACTCTTCAGATTCTTTTTCATAAGGACAATAGTGTCTCACATTTTGGAATTCACAGATTTTAAACAAGGCATATTCTTTTTGCAAAGATATCCTTCATATTCATGACATTACATAGCTAGAGACACATATACTGGGAAAGTATAATCCTTGAGAACATCCCTAAGTGAAAAGGTTGTTTTCTAAGTTAACAGAAAGTGTAGTTAATGCAGTGGCATACGTGGGTCAGCATATGCCAGGGTGCAGACAATAAGGAGATGTGTGACTATAGACAATTCTTAAACAAAAATAAAAAGTCCAACTGTTCTCACTAAAACTATAAAGTGATAAAGTGTTATTCCCTGACAAAATATCTGAACACATGTGGATTTTACTATTTCTGAAGAATTTTCTTCTTTTTCATGTGTAATGCTTTTGGAAACTTTCAGGGAGGGAATTGTCCATTCTTTTCACCTCACCCATCAATGCAAAAATACTGTAAAACATAAGCATAATAATAAAAAGACTTTCCCAGAAAATATACTCATTATGAAACCATGTACGCAATAAAGACACATTTTCACAAACCAGTCTCAACCTTTGAAGTTCTATACAATCCAAAAGAAAATATGAATATGAGAGGATAAATTCAGGTTTTGCTATCTGCTATATACGATTTTACTTTTTCTGAATTATATTATTTTATGGTTTGAAGTCTTAGAGGTTAATCACACACAAAAATATTTGCGAACAGCCAGAATCGGCCTTGAGCAATGTACAATAAAGTTCCAAGATCACCACATAGAAGATCACTAACCAAGCAACAAAAAAATATGTAAGAAAATAGAAGTTTAAGTGGGAAAAAAGAATTCATTTTTAAAGAATGACAGGGGAAATCACAAAAAGTGCTGATCTTACATTGCCAGAAGAAATAGAAAGGGCCACACATGAGTATCTCAACTAAAGCAAATGATTAAATAATGTTGAGATTTGCTATCATTCAGCCATTTTCTCAAATTTACCATTGTAAGGGTGCCCTACAGAGTGGTTGAAGATTTTTGCAATGCACATAACTGAAAAGAGCTCATATCTAAAATATATACCTAAGAACTGAGATAGATCAGTAAGAAAACCAATAGTAAGAAAAAAGATCCCTCTACAGAAAAAATGGGCAAAAGCCTTAAATAGTGAATTCACCAAAGAAGAAAAACCAATTAAACACACAAAAAAAGGTGCTCAGCAAGAACAATAATCAGTGACGACAAATTAGATCTACAATGAAAAAAATAATTACAGATATGAGTATACCCCCACCAATATAGCTAAATTTAAAAGTCTAATTCAGACAAGAGGGTATAAAGCAACAGAATTCTCACACAATGGATAGATGCTTTGAAACAAGTTTGGCTTTTTTAATTAAAATGGAAATTTGCATATCTTATAATATATAGTAATTTAACTCCCAGATATTATTACCAACTTAATTGCATATGCATGTATAATGAGTTATACACAAAAATATTCATAGCAATGTTACTCTTAATAGCCCTAAACTGGAAACAGCCTAAATATCCACCAACAGATAGATAATAAATTAGGTTATTGCTATGATTTGAATGTGCATTGTCCTTCAATAGTTCATGTACTAAAGAAAGGTTCAGGCCCTAGTGTGACAGTATTAAAAAGTGGTGGAAACTTTAAAAGGAGAGATCTAGTGGAAGATGGTTAGGTCATCATGGGGATCACCCACAGAAGGAATTAATGCTTGTCTTACTGAGTAAGTTCAGTCTTGAAAGAGTGAATTGTTATAAAACAGCAAGCCTGGCCCCCGAATCCCTCTCTGGCTTCCAACTTTATCTATTCTCTTTCTCTCATACACACTCTCACCATAGTGTCATCCATCATGCTATGACATAGCCAAGAGGGCCCTTACCAGAAGTCAAACAGATGAGGCTTTCAGTCTCCGAAACTATGAGCTAAATAAACTTCTTGTCTTTATATAATACCCATCAAGTATTTTGTTATAGTAACCAAATATAGACCAATACAATTATAGTCATAAAATGAGATGATATGTAGCATGCAAAAATGAACAATCTACAGTAGTCCTCCCTTATGCTTGGGGATATATTTCAATAGCCCAATATATGTCTGAATCCACAGACAGTGCCAAACCCTATACATATTATTATTTTTCAATCTGATAATAATATGGCTACTAGGTTACTAAGGGGCAGGTAGTATATATGGTACGGGTACTCTAAACAAAAGGATGATTCATGTCCCAGGGATGGAGCAGGACCATAAGATTTCATTATGATCCTCAGAAAGGTGTGCAATTTAAAACTTATTTCTGAAATTTTCCACTTAATACTCTTGGATTGTGGTTGAACACAGGTAACTGAAATGGTAGAAGATGAAACTGCAGATAAGCTGGTGGACTATTGTGTAGCTACAGGCAATGATATAGTTGAGTCTCATGAAAATAATACTGAGCAACAAAATCATGCACAAAATAACAACATAGTGAAACATATCCATTTATATAAGTTCAAAGCCAGGCATAATGTTTAGGTTACATATGTGGGTTGTTAAACTATAAATAAAAACAAGGAAATGATAATCCAAGAGGACAAGAGAGTAGGAAGTTGTGCATATAAAGAAGAAGGGGTCAGAAGAGTCCCATTGACAATGTTCTTTACCTTGACCTGGATGGTGGTACGTAACCTGTACGGTTACACAGGAACTCATTTTGTAAATACCCATTAACTATGCACTTATGTTTTATCAATTTTTTTCTGTTATGTGTGGGATAATAAAAACATTTAACCCCCCTTAACCTCAGCAGTGAAAACCCAGTGCAATTATTTTTCAAATTATCCCAAATAATAAGGCATAAATTGGTATGCTTCACACATGAACCTATTTGAAGAGGATATTACAATTTACTTTCAAGCCCATTTTAGGAAATGCAAATATTTACCAATGAGCCAGCCAATTAATAGGTATCCAAACTTAATTGCACAAAATTAGAATTTGTAACCAATCCATCTACTGGCAGTTTATGACCAGTCATGCAATATTTAAATTTTAAAGAATGATTTAAAAAACACTGGGCACTCCCTGGAGCAAGTATGTTTTCTTTAATCTTCACTAAGGTCACATAACATTACCGAAATATATTTTCTACAATTTTTAGGCTTTTCTAAGTATATAAGTACCATGGTTAGCAAAAGCAAGGTGGTCAAGATTAAGACCTCAAAATGAAGGTGAAGAGAGTGATTAAACACATAAAGTAACATTCAATATATTTTTAAAATAAATTTTGGTCTTAATCTCATTTTATTTCTAGGCTTTATCCTGCATACATAAGCCATGTATGTACAGCATATTCAGCACAGATTGCAACAAGGTAAAACTGAAAACAATTTAAATATTCACAGTAGGGAAAATAGTTAAATTATGTATAGTTTTCCATATAATAATGTAGCATATGTCTATCATAAATAATACAGATGTTTTACATTGAGGTAAAATATAGTAAGCAAAAAGATGTAGAACAAGTGGATCATATTTAATGGTAGATGTACATATGCATACATATATGCATATACACACATATTTTATATGTCTAGAAAATTTATGTAAAGATAAATAGTAGCTATCATCAGGAACAGTACATGGAAATAGGGTGATAAAGAACTTCTTTTTTATGTCATTTGTTGCTGCCTAAATCTTTTTTTGTTGTTTCTACAGTATTTTTATCAAAAAATAATAAAATTTGTTTAATTTTTTTCAGAGAAAATATTTAAAAATTGCTATATATAAAAGTACCATGACGTCTGTACTCTGAAATAACCAGAGGCTGACTAGGAGACTGAGGCTGCAGCCTTATTCTAATGACTAGGAGACTGAGGCTGATTAGGAGACTGAGGCTGCAGCCTTATTCTACTCATTGGTCCAACATGGTACGGTTCAGGGCAGTGGTTTTCAAATTCTTTCTTGCCTATCTACAGAAGAAATATATTTTACATCTTGTCTACGAGAAGCTTCATCAAACAGCAATCACTAATATTACTTGAGATACAGACAGATTGTTTTTGTTTGGTTGGTTTTGGCTGTGTTTGGGATTGAACCCAAGGCTTCATTCATGCTGGACCACCACTAACCACTGAGCCACATTCCCAATACCTTCCTATTCTGCTGGTCAAAACCCACTCACTATATTAGCTTCTGTTCTGTGGAAAGCATAAAGCATTTCAACCAAGGGTTTTAATGTAGACTTTTTTTTGTGTGTGGGCCCATGCTGTTGAATGCTAACTGTAAGAGTCTGATTATGATGCTGAATAAACGTGTCCTTTAAAAAAATACACACCACCAGGAGACTGAGGCAGGAGGATTGCAAGTTCAAGGTCAACCTTAGTTCCTTAGTGAGACACTACCTCAAAATAAAAAATAAAAAGGGCTGGGGATGTAGTTCAGTAGTAAAGCACCCATGGGTTCAATCCCCAGTACCAAAAAAAAAAAAATCTACAAAATTGATTTGGTGAATCATCATTATGATTTTACTATTTCAATATGTAAGCCTACTACATCAAGGCCACAATTTTAAAATATTGGCTTCAGGGGGCTTGGACTTATGTCCAGTTTAATTCTAAGTCTTATAACTAAAGAAAATTGAGGTTACTAAAATGCAGTAGGCTGGAAGGGTGTGGTTGGGTGTTGTCGGGAATGCAGAGCCAGCAGAGGGAAGATTCCTTCATTACTCAAAGGTCCTGCTCCATTCACTCCTCTCTGATGTTGCCCTCATTTACAACTTAAAAGGCACCTTAACTGTAGGTTGCTACACCTTCTCTGAGCATACATTAGAAGTTTAAAATAATGGTGATGATGATGAAGGTAATGTAGTATAAGAAAAGAAGTTCAGAGTAAGGGCCTTCTGAAATCAAGATAAGGACAAAACCTAATCACAGAGTAAGCAATGTTTCTCAAGGTAAGTCAGAATCAATTGGCAGGAGACCCAGAAATCTGTATTTTAACAGCCCTGTAGGTGATTCATATTCATATTCATTCATTCTCTCCCTCCCCATTTTTTATTTTTTTGCAGGTGATTCATGTGCACCTTGAAGGACTGTACCTAAAAGAAATGTACATAAAAGAGATGAAATTAATCCTGAATGTTCTATTTTGGAATTCAGACAGAGTTGGCTAATGACATTTAGAGGACTCCCTAACTCTAAAATGAAACTTGTAAATAATAGAGGGTGTTCAGTTAGATAAACCCAAATTTCTTTATGACAAATTTCACAGAATGCTTGTTTTTATGGTCAACAACCTTGTGAGGGCAGTCTAGAGTTTAAGTGACTACACATAGGTTCCACAGTGGGTCCAGGATTTCTGATTACCACGCTAGTTAGTGTTCCTTTCCATTATGGTATCCAAAAAAATAAAAAAAAAAGAAAGAAAGAAAAGGAAGGAAGGAAGGAAGGAAGAAATTTGTGTTTAAGATGGAATTTTGATGAACAAAAGAAGAAAATCAAAACATAAATATCTGAAACACTGAGATACTCTCTGTGACCCATCATTGGCAAAAGTTAGAAAGTCTGACTATGAATTCTCACTGAAGATGTGTAGCTTTGGGAAGTGTCATAAGCCTGCTGGAGAGTATATAAATTGGAGGCATCATTTGAGAGCAATTTGGCAGTACCCAATAACATTGAAGATGCATAGACTCTATGCTTTGATCCAGGGAAAGCTTTGAAATATATCCAACATGCTTATTGCCATGTTCTGTGATCAAAGGGAAATCCATTTCCATGGAATGTGAGCTTTCTTAAATTTGAAAGATTCTAAGAAAAAATATACGACTTTATAAATGTTAAAGTAAAAATTTATTTAGAAACAAAAGAACAAATTACAGTAAATTTATCAAGTAAGTTAAAATGAAACCTATCGTGCATAAGCTGATTAAAACATTCCCAGAGCTGATGAATAACACTGATACTATTTGTTGAATACCCCCCAAAGTATCAAAGAATAACATGGAAAAATAACAATAAGGACATTTCACTTCTATTCCTCACCCAGGACCCTTCACAGAGCTCCACGGATCAGAGAGATACATGGGGAGAGGCTGGTAGGGCTTCTATAGATGGCAAGTTTTCTTCATGTTACAGGGGGAGCAATTCAAGGGTTGTTTAATCACTGAACAAAATGGACCAGTGTATTGACTCTGTAACCAGACTGCTAGTGTAACTTGCTGCAAGCTATGAAATCTCCCTGAACTTTATTTTCTCCTACCCCTGGGAGTGGTGCTTCTAACCCTACTTGAGAGAGCTATTGTGATGATTAAATATGATAATTCATAAAGAGTTCCTGCCACATAGTAGGCATTCTATTTTTTAATATTTATTTTTAGTTATACCTTTTTAAAATATTTTATTAGTTATTGCTGGACCTTTATTTATTTATTTGTTTATATGTGGTGCTGAGGATCAAACCCAGGACCTCACACGTGCTAAGCGAGCACTCTACCGCTGAGCCACAACCCCAGCCCTGTAATAGGTATTCTTTAGCACACTAGTCGTCATTATTGCTAATAGGGCAAGATATTCATTTTAGAAACGTCATTCTGGCTACTGTCTAGAGTGTGATAAATCTAAACACAAAGATGCAAATCTAATATTGAAAACTAAACAAGAAGATACAATTTGATATAGTACAAGATAGTAGTTTGAACTCAGCACCAGAAGCATGAATGCTATAGTCAACTTTCTATATGCATATGTATTTTTTTAATTAACATTGCTGATTTTCAGATTCACCCACTGATTTCCCTTTTCTTTACCATATTACTAGGCTGTAGTTCCTGCTTACAAAATAACCCTTTGGCTTAAACAAGTGGGGAAAAAGAAGTCAGGATTCCCACTGAGACTTAAACCCCAGTTCTTTAAATGCACATCATCCTGTGGGGTGGGAGAGAGAGGGGAGAATGAAGGCAAGACAGAAAAATGTCCCGAGAAAAAAGTGAACCAATTCTTTGCTATGTTTGAACATTTGGAAAGGGTAGGTGTAGTTAAAAACGAGGTTTGCAATGGGATGCACATCAATGTGGGGAACATGCCTTGTTTTCCAGGTTTTTAAATCAACCCACCAAAGGCATACTTATTTTGTTAAAGCCCATCACTCCAAAGGCAGTAAGTTTCCAACCTTTTCTTTTTTCAAGGTTCAAGAAGTGTTCAAGATATTTTCTAGTCTGTCTTGAGAACAGTTGTACAATACTTTATTTATTTTTATTTATTTTGTGGGACTGGAGATTAAACCCCGGGGAACTCTATCACTGAGCTATATACCATCCTTCCTATTTTTATTTTGAGACAGGATTTCTCTAAGTTGCCAATGCTGGCCTTGAAGTTAAGATCCTCCTACCTCAGCCTCCTGGGTTGCTGGGATTATAGATATGTACCATCACAACCTGCTGTACAATCCTTTTAAGCTATTTGTCCCCTTGACAACTTTAAATTTTTTTTTTTAGTTGTAGATGGACACAATACCTTTGTTTTATTTATTATTTTTATGTGGTGCAGAGAGTTGAACCCAGTGCCTCACATGTGCTAGGCAAGCCCCATCTCTTCATAGCTTTTCCAGTTTATCTTTGGGCAAGAAATTTTCTTACTATCCATCTGGTAAAATTCTGATCCTTCTCAAAAATTCAGCTCAATTACCTCCTTCCATAGACTACCACTTCCACTCATTGCATTCATCTACATGTACTGGTTTATTTTGCAGTGATCTTTTTCTGACCAGTCTTCCTTTCTAGACCATAAGCTTTTAATGGGAGGGATCATTGTTTAATTTCCACCTTGAAATGACTTGTAGCATGATAGTTTAGTGCATAGAGTCAGGACTTTTGAGTTTAAATCTTGTATCACTGAACAGGTCATTTATTCTTTCTCTAAATTCTCTTATCTGTAAAATGAATATAACAGTGGCAACTTTGAGTAATTAGCTCTCACTTCTACCTTTTATTGTTTAACAAGATAGAAACATTTTTCACGAGCTTCACTGAGTTATGGGGAAAATTATTTTTTTGGTATAAATTTAGAATATAACAGAATATATTAAAGGGTCATTGTTTTCCAATGAAACAGATGCAGATAACTGTGTTGGAAAAAGGAGAGACTCAAGATTCTGGCAGGCAACGCTTGTTATTTCTCCATTCTCTCTCCATCATCGTTACCCCCTCATGTCTCCTCTGACTCCTGTATTCAAGGTCTCTTTAGTTCCTCTTAGTTACTTCCTTTCATAGGACTACCTTCTTCAGAAAGCCATTTCTGATATCCAGCTTGGGTTCTGTTGGCACCTGATCACCCTTTTTCGTAATTATCTATTTGGATGTCTGATACCACCCAGCTGTGATTTGATCAGGGACAGTGTCTGATTTTCTTCTGAGTTCACAACTCAGGAACGACTGACACTCTTGGGTCACTACTCTCATCAATTAAGTCTTCTGGATGCTTTCCCTCTGCATCAGTCACTCCTTGCCTTTCAAGTGCTCTCAGTTTTCCCTGAAAGCTTTAGGAAAGAGACTCTGAGACTTCACCCCAGCTGCACTCCCTTGCCCAGTCTGTGAAAACGCCTACAGCCTTAGCTCCGCCCCATCTTGGCTCCTGACCCAGCCCTCACCTCCGCCCCGCCTCCTTAGTCGAGCACACAAGTACGCATGCTCCGTTTTAGTCTTCTTAACGTGATGACACAGGCGACGTTGACGTGGTAACGTAGGGCCAGTGGAAGCGTAGATTGCAGCGGAAGGGCGTACTTTTGCTAGTAGTGCGTGGCAGTGGGTCGTGTGGTCCGCCCAGGCGCGCGGTTTGGTTTTGGCACTTGCTGAGTGTGCCTGGAAGTGGGGAACAGAGATGGTCGTTTTGTAGAGCTGGGGGCTGCAGCGCCTGAGGACAGGGCTGCGACCGTGTATAGGGGAACAGCTGAGAAGGAGGGCCGTTGCCGGCAGGATCCGAACCCGCTGTGGCCGGGGCTGGTCGCGTGGTGACCTGGGGCGGCCACGAGATGCTCCGGGCCCGGTGTCTGCTTCGAGCCCTGCGCTCCTGCTCCACTGCTCCCTGCCCCAGGCATAGGCCTTTCGCCAGACTGAGCGTACGGGACGCTCTCGGGTCCCAGAACGTGAGTGGGGAGCGCGTTAAAGTTCAGGTGGGTGTGGGGAAAGGGATTTTTTTTTCTTTATTTAGGGACTTATGTGGCACATCCACTCCTAGCGTTACTTTGTGTTGTTGGGTCAGACAGAACGACCAGCAAAGAAAAGTTAGAAAGTATAGGTATAGCGCGAGTTCCTATTTCTCCATTTCCTTGGATACCTGCCGTTACTTTTTGCAAAACTGCTGTAATGACTGTGAACTTGGTTTTCAAGATACCTGTAAACTTGTTATTCATTCAGGAAAGTGTAAGCGAACAAGGCCCCTTTCTCTTTTTACATCTCCTGATATCCGCGGGCATATAGTGGTTGCCTTGCCCTGGCCCCTTGAGGGGAGAAACTTTGTCTTACCTGACTTGATGTTGACGTGACTGGCAGTAAATATTCGTTCTAATAAATCGAGGCTTTGATTCAGCTTTTAGCCACCTTAGTGCCTAAAATTGAGCCTGCGTGTAATTTATGTTTAATAAATTAGGAGAAAGAGTGGAATGTAGCAGTTAGAAAGAGCCCTGGGGTGAAGGTGTGTAAGTTTAAAGCTCTCCCACTAAGTAACTTAATTATGAGCATGTTAAGCGCTTAAAACTTAAGTTTCTTTTTATGAAAACAGATAATGGTCCCTACTTTATGGGACTATAAAGAGTAGCCCACAGTCAATAAATGTTAGCCACTATTATTTCCTTCACTTCTTAAAAGAGCAGTTTAAGCAAGGTAGTTGATTACTTTTCATTAGATTACTAAAACGCATTGATAACAGTGGTTTTGATATCATCATATATCCTTGCTGTTATTATGATCTGCTCCTCCATACATTTATTGGGTTTCATATTCTTTCCATGATCCAATTCAAAAAATTGCATTTATCAGTTAATTTAGAATGTATAAATGACACCTTTTGTGTGCTGGTCAAAAGAGAAATCAAAGATGGAAAGAACAGAATTTAGTGCTTACCATCTAATATGGTAGATATCAACCACTTGTGGCTTCGAGCACTTGAAATGTGATGAGCCTGAATTGAGATATGTTGTAAGTTTAAAATACATAATAATTTTGAAGAACAAAAAAGATTGCAAAAATCTCTATTTTTTTCTCTCTAAACACACATGTGTGCATGTGTGTCTATCTATGTATGTACATCTGTGGGGCTTGTGTTTTTTATTTATTTGTTTGCAGTACTGGGAATTCAATTCAGGGCTTCACACAAGCTATGCAGGCACTCTACCACTGATACACCAACCGTTTTTAAAAAATTAATTTGCCCAGGTTGGCCTTGAACTTGTGATCCTCCTGCATCAGCCTCTTGAGTAGCAGGGATTATAGACAGACATGTGCCACCATGTTTGGCTTCAATATATTTAAATATTGATTTCATGTTGATAGTATTTTGGACATAATTGGTTAATAAAATAAATTATTAACTTCATCTGTTTTTTTTTTTTTTTTTTTTTTTTACTTTTAATGTGGCCCCTAAAAACTTGAAAATCACTAATGTAGCTCACATTATGTTTCTGCTGGACAGACCTAGTCTTCAGCAGTGTGATTATTATTAATGATCAACATAAGAAGCTATGAGAAAACAGAGATAGAATTCCTCCTATGAGTAGGTAAGGAAGACTTCTTATATGGAGTGACATTTGAACTATGTCCTGAAGGATGTATTCCCCAGATAGAATAATCTAGGATGGAGTGGAAATTGTACAAGGATGTGTCCCCCAAACAGAGGAACTGGGAATGGGGTAGAAATAGCATTCCAGAAAAGTTCATTGATAAGAACATAAAGTTGAAGTATAACTTGTATTTGAATCCCAGCTGAACTTGTGTTTTAACTTCTCTAAATGTTTCTTCATTTCCAAAAAAAGATAATTATAGGGCTGGGGTTGTAGCTCAGTGGTAGAGTGCCTGCCCAGCACAGTGAGGCACTGGGCTCAATCCTCAACACGACATAAAAATAAGTAAATAAAGGCATTATGTCCATCTACGACTAAAAATAAATTTTAAAAAGATAAATATAACCATGTCATTTACTTCTTGCGATAATTAAATAGCATAATATTTATAAAGAACTTTGCACATTAAAAAGTGCTTAATGAATGTTGAATTTTACTAACTAGTAAAAAAGAAGAGAGCAGTGCTTTGGAAAGTACTGTTGATTGAGCATGCCCCAAATGCAGGTGCCTTTGGTAAAGTGTGACGAGGTGAAGTACCTTGTGCATGAGGCGGTGACAATTTATACTTCATTCTATGGAGCCCTCACAAAGATCAAGGGCTTTCTAATCAAATAGACTTGGGTTCAAGTCTAACCCTTACCAGCAATCTTCAACAAGTTACTTTCTCTGAGTCTCAGTTTTCTTGCTTGTAAAATGGGTATGACAATCCTTAGAGCTATTATGTGAAGGAATGAGACACTATATGGCGGTAGTAAAACATTTGCAGAATTTCAGCTGTGTACTTGGCAATCACTTCAAAATAAGTAAACAGTTTTCTTTCCCTTAAAGCATTATGGATATGCAAGTAAGTGATAGAGAGCTTTAATAAAAGCATCTGTAGGTTATGGCTACAACAGAGAATGGTCAATAGTTTTTCTGGTTAGAATCAGCTCTTGCTTTTCCTAAGCATGAATGTCAACCTGTATTCATTTACTTTACATTTGTGGGACACTTCACAATTGTTTGGTGTCTACTAGAAAACTAGTTATTCCCTCCTAACTCCTATAGTAGTTAAATTTAATTTTGGCATATCTGAGAGCTGTTTTAATGTTACTGGCCTACTTAAAAGCATCTCTCATACTCTGATGTACCTGTCATTTAAATTAAGACTGTCTTTGAATGTTTGTATATTACTTAATATGTGTTTATAATGAGACATTTGGGGGAGTTTTTTTTTGTTTGTTTGTTTGGTACTTTGTGAAAGAATAAAAATCCTATAAAGATATTTCTAGTCTATATTACATAATCTGGGAATTTGATAAAAGGGAAAAGGCACCAAGATGTAAACCTTGTTATTTGTCATTGTCATTAGAAAAGCCAATATTGAAGAGATTGGTTATATAAATTACATACATCAACTTGATGAATATTTGGCAAAAGTTGAAAATGATGAGCTTCATTAACAAAACAGAACAAAAGGTAGAATGGCAAAGGGTGTATTTCCCTATAAGAAAAACCATTTAAAATTATTTGTACATATTGGTAAACTGAAAGCAGTTCATTTTACGCAGCTGATAATGTTAAGGCAAGATTGATTTTTTTTTTTTCATTTAGCTTTCTTTGTATGTATAAAGAAAATATAGAATGTTTTAAGTATTTTAAGCTCACATATAGAAATCTTTCTCTTTTTTAGGGATGGGTTCTATCAGTCCGATCCCAGAAGGAAGTCTTGTTCCTACATGTAAATGATGGGTCGTCTTTGGAAAGCCTTCAGGTTGTTGCCGATTCAAACTTTGACAATAGGTAAGTTGTTAAGTTTTGAGTCCTTTGATTTTTTTCTTCTTCTCTACTGTTCCCCGCTTCTCTAATCCAATATTCACATTGCCCCTTTGACCTATCTTCCTAAACACATCTATGAAAAATAGCTTTGAAGAAAGTCCAAATACTTGGAGTCAATATCCTTAGCTCAGGCTTCTCTTTCTCTAACATCTTCACATGCCTGTATCCCCTGCCTCTACTTTCCATCTGTTTTCCTTCTCTTCTTGCAGCTCCTCTAAGCTGTTCTGCTCCTTTTTACATTCAGGCTTCTAGTCTTGTTGCCACTCTGCCTAATAAACCTCTTCTTCCCTGTCTTTCCAATCCAGTTTAGCCATCATCATATGATAGCCATCATCATCCCACCCCTTGACTGTGGTAGGTGACTCTCCTCTTTGGTCCCATACATTCTGTGCCCAGCTCTGTCCTGAAATGTATTTATCAGATGGTAATCAACTGAATTATTATTGGATTGCTTCTTTGACTAAGAACTCCTTGAAACTATGAATGGTATTTCATTTGTTTTTGTGTTCTCAGCTTCTGACACAGTGCTGACAAAGTTACCAATTATTATTTGTTGGATAAATTGAAGAAATTTATATGATTTTGTTGTCAGATGTTAAAACTAACACAATTTTTTTTTCCTCCTAGTACTGGGGCCCACTACCACTGAGCTGAATCCCTGACCTTTCTTTATTTTTTATTTTATTTTATTTTATTTTATTTTTTGATACTAGGGATTGGACCCAGGGGAGCTTTACCACTGAGCTACATCCCCAGTCCTTTTTATTTTTTATTGTGAGACAGTGAGTTGCTGAGGGTCTCACGAAGTTTCTGAGATTGGCCTTGAACTTGTGATCCTCCTGCCTTAGCCTCCTGAGTCACTGGGATTATAGGCATGTACCACTGCACCTGGCTATTCCAAACCCTTTTTATATATTTATTTTTATTTTGAGGCGAGGTCTAGTTAAGTTGCCTTGGCTGGCCTTGAATTTGCACTCTTCCTGCATCGGCTTCCCCAATAGCTTGGATTACAGGCATGTGTCATGGTGCCCAACAAAACTAACACCATTTTCATGTTAGGGTATAAGTTATGAAGAATAGAATATTATACTAATTTGTTAAAATAAGAGTGCTTTGGTATTCCAAACATGGTTAGGATTAATTCCACATATTGAATAGGCTCATGGGTCTGAGACAATAAAATTGTTCTGATGTGAAAAGTTTGTAATTTTTTTGATAACATATATCAATATGGCAATTAAATGGGTATGTCTAATAGTATCTAAATTTTAGAGATTCTGGAGGATGACTACCCACCTCTTTGAGATATTCTCAGTGGCCCCCAGGAGAAAATTCATCATATCAATTAGTGCATATGTGAAGTCAGAGCGTCTTAAAACACTTTCAGGTTTGGTGAAAGATTTATCAGGTTTTCTCTCCTTGATGTAATGGTGGACAATCTTAGTTATATAAATTACATATGAATACATTTTAAAAGGAAACAGTTATTTTCCTGAGAAAGAAATCGGAAAAACCATTTCATTCACAATGACCTTAAAAGATAAAATACTTGGGAATTGATCTAACCAAGGAGATGGAAAATCTCTACAATGAAAACTATAGAACACTGAAGAAAGAAATTAAAGATGACCTTAGAAGATGGAAAGACCTCTCTAGGTGGAGTAGAAGACTGAGATTGAGAAGGAGGAAGGAGGGATGGGAAAGGGGAGGAAATGCAGAATGATTTAACAAAATCACATATGTGCATATATAAATGTACCACAGGGAATTTGGTCTCTCTATGTGTGGAAAGCACCAGTCAAGGATGGATAATAGATGAGCAAGGGGAAGATTTTAAAAAATAAATTTTAAAATATTAAATATAGCCAGCAAACAAAACTGGGGAATTTCCTGATAAATTTAGTTTGATACAGTTTATTGTATTTATTGTATTATATTTTTATATACAGTTTATTAAGGTTTCAATTTATTTTTAATACAGTTTATCACAGCTTTATAAGCATGCCCAGTCATCCACAATGCAGAGCCATACCAGAGCATTTATCATATTTATTGTAATTATGAAATGTTAGAACTGGAATAGATACATAATCACTTAGTTCACTCTCCTTCTTAATAGATAATTCTTAAAACAAATGAGTGTTCATCACTTTCTCTAAGAGTCATACAATAAATTTGTGGATAAACTTGCACTAGAACATAGACTTACTACTCTGAAGGTGGTCTGTGTGCTCAAGACCATCAGCTGGGTAAATTAAAGTAAATAACTTGATTAATTTTAAAAAATACATTGTAGAAAAAGTACATGTACTTTTAATTGTCTTAGAAATAGTCTCATGTAATTTTTACCTGGCTTTCCCAAGGATAACATGTTGCTATAGTGTATTCTCAAAACCAGGTAATTATCAACAGAACTACAGATCTGATTTGGATTTCATCAGACCTTACATGTAATCTACAATATGTTAAAAAGCATTTTGACCAACTTACATTTGATACAGATAATAATATAACTTCTTAATTCTAAATAGCTATATGTAAATCCTCAATTTCTTTATTCCCATTTAAAAATGTATGGAATTCATTTTTAAGATTTGGGTATACCACAGAGCATCCATAAACTTTGAAGATTCTTTAACTCACTTGAAGGTAAGTACTCTATCATTAATGTTCTAATAGCAAGATTTATATTAAGACAAAAGTTATACTTAATAGCAAGATTTTTATTAAAAGAAAAGTTATATATAATAATATCTTGATTTCTTTGTTATTATAGAGAATTGACTTTTGGGAGTTCTGTAGAAGTCCTCGGGCAGCTGGTACAAAGCCCTTCCAAAAGGCAAAATGTGGAACTGAAGGCAGAAAAAATTGAAGTTATTGGAAATTGTGATGCCAAGGTATGCTTTTGTTCAGGCTATTTAGGCTTAATTTAAAATATTAACAATCTGTTTTAAGTGGGATTATTGGAAAGATGGTACTTAGAACATTTTTCAGTTATGCTTCCCTGATAATTGAAACAGGGCATAGATCCTGTAGAGATAGTAGTAAAAGTATTACAAAGATGACTTAGTCTTATGAGAGCTGAGCATTAATCTGTGCATCTTTAGTGCCTGTCACAGTTGAACCTCACAGCTTTTATAAGCATGTCTAGTCATCTACAATGCTGGATATAGCCCATACCAGGGATAAGAAGTCCAGTTCTTCAGTGGCATTTTAAAAGGAAACAGTGAATTTGCTGAGAAAGAAATCGGAAAAACCATTTCATTCACAATGACCTTAAAAGATAAAATACTTGGGAATTGATATAACCAAGGAGATGGAAGATCTCTACAATGAAAACTATAGAACACTGAAGAAAGAAATTGAAGATGACCTTAGAAGATGGAAAGACCTCTCTAGGTGGAGTTGAAGACCGAGATTGAAAAGGAGGGAGGAGGGATGGGAAAGGGGAGGAAATGTTCAAATGTTACTATTGTCTACCGTATTGGACAGCATAAGTAGAGAACATTCCCATTTTTCACAGAAAGTTCTACTGATAGTGCTGACCTGGAATGTTGTAGTGCTGAACAGACAAGAAATTCTATATTAATGCATGTTTATACTTGTTTTTGAAGACTGTGTTAGTGCTTTATATATATAAGCCTGGTAGAGAGGTTAGAGGGAATAAAATAAAAAGTCATCAATCCAGTTCTTTAAATTTACAAAGATGGAGAAAATAAGGCCCACCCTAGTAAAATTGGTGGCACATCTGAAATTTATATTCTAGCTATTTGACTCCTCCTGTCTTTGCCATAATTACCTTCAAATGTTCAATATGCAAAAAATGAGAAATTTTAAGAAAATTGCATCATTTAAATTTATTTTGGTATTTTAGAATAATAGGAAAAAATAAATGTAAGGAAGTAAGAAAGAAAATGCACTAATTTTCTTTTAAAATGTCCTTCTGAATTATTTTCCAAGAAATTACAATTGAAAAATTGTGAAATAATTTAGAAATCGAGAGGAATAGAAAAGGTAAATATTTTTGCTTTTGCTTTCTTAGAAGAATCTATGATTATTTAAAATTTACTATGTGTTTTATTGTTCTTGAATTATTCTCCCTTGGCTTCTGTTGCTGTTGTTACCTTCTCCTTGCCTTGTTTTTTTTTTTTTCTTTTTTTCAAGTCACCAACTGTTTTATTAAGTAATTATTAGAACCAGAAATCTATAGCCATTAATTACATTACTAAGGCTGTTTCTTAGCTGTTTTTCTTTGCATATGAGAATTTATACTTGAAAAAATATAGGCTTTATTGAATAAGATGTTTCTGAATTGTAAAAGTATTTTTTATGCATGGAATACAAATGAGTTTATTTTAAACATAAATAAAATTGACAATAGTTTATGTTTCTAGTCAGATGCATTTGTGGAAAGGAATTATAATTCATCCAGAAAATTATTTAGGAGTTCTCCATTAGTATCTAGTTTAAATAATGAGATAAGACATTTTATTTATGTATAAATTTAATTTCAGAACCTTATTAAGTACTTTCTATCCCAAAGACACTTTTAAATAAACTTTTATAGGCAAAGAAACTCCATGATATTGTCAGATTTTTCTATGTCAAATTTTTTGCATATGAATACCAAACTTTTATTTTAGCAAAATAAAGTTTAATGATTTAATGGCTTCTCTCAGTCTATAATGTTTACAAAGTAAAACTTTTAGGCAGGGTATGATTTTGTAAACTCTTTACCTGGAAATAACTTAAAATTTTATGTCACTAAGCTAAATTTCTTTCAATAAATAAAGATTAATAACATATTTAACCACTTGGTAACACCTAGTTATCATTACAATTCAGATCTAGATAGGATAGTTTCCTTTGAGGTAATCATATTTCTAAATTTCTGATTTGTTGTTTGCAAATCTCACTATCACAGGTTAAGCAAAGCTTATCAGAATGATGAACACTCACCTATTAGATACAGATATTTCCATGTTAGGGTTTCACTTGCATAACTGTATTTTTTATGTAAACTAAACCAGTGTTTTTAAGGAACTATCTATACAAAATAATCAAGGATATGAAACAACCTCCAAGGAAACAAACTTTGGGTTCTTACAATTGCATGATGGGGAAAAAAAATTGAGAAATGAACATTTTAAAATAACATGGACTACAATTAGTACTTTATGCTTTCCTCTAGGACTTCAAATGGAGATTATTCATAAAATAAAAATCAGACTTTTATAAACACTAAAATCTGTCATAGATTGGTAACAACTAAGCTTTTTTCTTATTCTCTCAATATAAATAATTAATGAATCAATAATTTTCTTCCTATTCTGAAAACCAAGACAATGCAGTTGATTTTAGATTTAGCATTTATGTTTTTTAAGAATCACTCAAACATATACAACACTAATACTTTCAGAGACTCATAGGAATATGTTTAATTATCGCAGTTTTTACCTTTAGAGAGTTCTAAGACTTAAAAAGATGGTTTTCTTTTTCATCAATATAATAATAATAATGTATAGAAAAAAAGATGAGAGATTTTTGTTATGCAAGCAAATAATTGTGCTTCAGACCGGAATCACTTTTGAATATGTTGTTTTTCCTCTAATTACAACCAGCAAAAGGCAGTTTTGTGAACTAAAATATCATCCCCATACTTTCAGACAATTCTTTTTTGTATGATGAAGCCTAAGCAATCCCCCTATAGACACAGCTCTTTGGAGCAGTTGAAATCTGTCTTTCACCACTCTTCTTCTGGTAGACACAGTGAAATCAGCTGTAGAAGTCTATATCTCACGGGAAGGGACTTCATGAATGGAGAGGCATACATCTCCTCTAAAGGAAGTTGTATCTGTGCAGTTTTCTTCTCAGGGCCAAATTAGCTGGTGTCTGTCTGTTGATAAGGAGACTCATCATAAAAATTTAAAAACACAAAATAATTTGTTGAAATCTCATTTTCCTGCCACACGCAAGTGGAGCAGTTGCTCTTAAAGTAAACAAAGCAATCTGTAAATAGTCTCTGCAATCTGTGTTTCTGTCCTCACATTCTAATGACAAACCTCAGAGAACTGCCAGCTGCATTTTCCAGAAAGGTTAATGATCACAGCAGACACAGTTACGGTACACTGTGCTGTGGTCAGAGGCTCCCTCCTCCTTCCCTTCTTCAGTTCAGTGTCATTTAAAGTATTTAGGCTTTAGGGATTCTGAACCCCCAACAATTCCAGTTATATTCTTGTGGCTACATTTTCTTCTTGGCAAGCATGGTACTTGTTTCTGCGTACTATAAAAATCAGTGTGTGCACCAGACCTAAAAAGACGAGACTAAAGCAGCGTGCATGTATAGCTCTTATTCAGCTTTTGTATTATCTTTCTTTTGAGTCTTTGGTTTCTGTCTAAAAGGATATGACTTTTTAATCTTGTAATATAAGTGTGGACATGGAGAAATATTTCAGGTTGGAGCCTTAAGTTCCTTTAAACTTTTTTTGTAGATTTTTAGTACTCTGCTAAATGAAAGATAGCTATTGACTGTTCCTCATGTTCTTAGACCCAGTGACATGTTGATAAACAGTAATAAATTGGCACTAGCTGATATGATTGTGGGTTTTCAAGACATTTGTGTGATTTTAACATTGAACCCCAGCTGTGTGTGTACAATGGTAGAAAACGTAATCTTTAATATCTACAATATTCTTAACTCCTGTGTGTCAAACAGTGAATTGTTTTGCATAATTATATGCTTAACCTCTCTATTTGTAAGAAGTCACATACAGCTAGTGGATAGAAACTTGGTAAATAATAGATAAGCCTCAGTGATATTAATTAATTTAGCTAATAAATACTAAAATTGGCTTTAAACCCACATCTCTCTGAATCCATCCCACCATTCTTCTACCTGGTAAAAATTATGTGGACTATATAAATCTGTTATATTAAGAAATAAAGGAGGAAATCTTCTTATTTTCTCTGAAGCGCTACTATTTAGGAAATGCTCTGGAAACTGGTTTTATAAAACAGGTTTTTTTGTTTGTTTTTTTAGCTTCTAATTTTTTCCTTATTTATTGGCAGGCATTCCCTACCAAATATAAAGAGAGGCATCCTCTGGAGTACATGAGACAATATCCTCACCTTAGGTGTAGGACTAACACTCTGGGTTCTATATTGAGGGTTCACAGTGAAGCCACAGCTGCTATTCATTCCTTTTTTAAGGTAAGATACCTTACTTCCAGGTATTCTGTCTTGTGAAGAGGTTGGATAATTGTAACACTGGAACATTTTCCTGAAAGTTCTGTTGTTTGTTCCAAGTACCTTTATTTATTTGTTTCAGGATCAAATGTCACAGGTGTACATATATAGTTTAAGAGCTTATTAAGGAATAAATACTGTAAATATTTAAAGTATATAATCTGATAAATTATGAACCTATGAAATCTTCACCACAACTGAGATGATGAGCATATCCATGACCTTGAAAGTTTATGTGTCTGTAACATCTTTATTTTATCTTCATTTTTAAATGATACTTTTTCTGGATACAGAATTCTACATTGACAAGTTTTTTTCTTTAAATACTTCAAGGTTGCCATGATACTGTCTTCTCATTTGCATTACTTCCAATGAGAAATCTGATGTCATACTTATCTTTAATTCTCTATGCACACCTTGTCTTTTTTTCTTTTCCTGACTTTAAGATTTTTTCTTTATCATTGATGTTTTAGTCAGCTTTTTTTGCTACTGTGACTAAAAGACCTTACAAGAAAAATTTTAGAGGAGGAAAAGTTTACTTGGGGTTCACAGTTTCACAGATCTTGGTCCATAGATGGCCAACTCCATTGCTCTTTGCCAGAGGTGAGGCAGAACATCATGGTAGAGGGTGTGGCAGAAGAAGGCAGTTCAAAACAGGACAATCAGGAAGCGAAGAGCTTTACTCGTCAGAGAAAATATATACCCCAAAGCTGTATATGTGACCAGTGACCTGTCTTCTCCAGCCACCACCCTACCTGCCTATAGTTATTACCCCATTAATCCACTTAAATGGGTAATGCACTAATTTAGTTAAGCCTTTCATAGCCCAATCTAAACTTTCTTGCATTGTCTCACATGTGAGTTTTTGGCGAACACCTCATATCTAAACCATAACAACTGTTTTTTTTTTTTTAATCAATTTGTGATGTGCCTTGATGCAGTTTTCTTTGTTTTTCATTTAGGGTTTATTGAATTTCCTCGATCCTAAGTTTATCATGAAGTTTTTGGTTTTGTTTATGTTTTTTTAGCAGTATTGGTACAAATATTTTTCTGTTACTTTCCTCTTTTGGGAACTGAAATTATCCATATATTAGTGCATTGATGCTATCCATAGCCCACTGATGTACTTTTCTTTTTTTAAAATCCTTTTTTCCATGGGGCTGGGGATGTGGCTCAAGCGGTAGCGCGCTCACCTGGCATGCATGCGGCCCGGGTTTGATCCTCAGCACCACATACAAACAAAGATGTTGTGTCTACTGAAAACTAAAAAAAAAATAAATATTAAAATTCTCTCTCTCTCTCTCTCTCAAAAAAAATTTCTTTTTTCCTGTGTTTATTTCTTTTGGATGTTTTCCCTCCCTTTTTGATGGTTTCTATTGGTTTTTCTTTATGCTTACTAATCTTTTTTCCTATCCAGTGTATTTTTTCCTCTGAAACATTATACATTTCATATTTATTTTTATTTATTTATTTTTAAATATTTATTTTTTAATTGTAGTTGGACACAATATCTTTATTTCACTTATTTATTTTTTTGTGGTGCTGAGGATCGAACCCAGGGTCTCACATGTGTGAGGCCAGCGCTCTACCGCTGAGCCACAACCCCAGCCCCTACATTTCATATTTAGAATTCACTTTGGGCTTTTTTATTATTATTATTCCTTTTGTGTCTACTTAACTTTTTGAGCATATGGAATACAGTTTTAATTTGAAAACCGTTTTTATGTCCTTTTAATTTTAACATGTCAACTATGGGTTAGTTTTGATTGATGGATGGATTAGTTTCATGGCTTATATTTTCCTGTCTTTTTGCATATCTGCTGATTAATGCCAGACATAATGAATTTTACTTTGGGTGCTGAATATTTATAAAGCTTCTTGAGCTTTGTTCTGGTATGCAGTTGTTAGTTGAAAACTGTTGATCCTTTTGGGTCTGCTTCTGGTTTTTGTTTAGCAGGTTTGGAACAGTGTTTAGTCTAGTACTAAGTATTTCCTGCTATGAAGTACTATACCTAGTGCCTTATGAACTGAGTTTTTCTAATCTGGCTTGTGAGAACATCCAGCCAGCATGTAAACACCGTGTGCTGTTCCCTCTAAATTTTTCAGTTCCTTCCCCAGTTTTGGATAGTTTCCTCCATGTAGGCACTCATCAGTTCTCTACCTAATACTCCTGGGTGACCCTCTGCAGATCTCTGGAGTTCTCTGTCCAGTTCTCTCTTCATTGATACTATGTCCCATGAACTTCAGCCACATTGGTCTCAATTGTCTCTCCTCAAATTAGGGAGTCTTCTGGGCTTTACCTTATCACTGTCTCCCTATGCTGTGACCTGAAAGAGCTCAGTATCATAAGCTGGCTGACTGGTAGGGCTCAACATTCGCTTCCCATCCCTCAGAGATCAGTATCTTTTTTTTGTAATATTTATTTTTTTAGTTGTATACAATACCTTTATTTTGTTTATTTATTTTTATGTGGTGCTGAGGATAGAACCCAGGGCCTCGCATGTGCTAGGCAAGCGCTCTACCACTGAGCCACAACCCCAACCCCAGATCAGTATCTTTTATTGTCTTATATCCAGTATCGTGAAAATCATTGTTTCATCTGGGTTGCTTTTTATTTTTATTGTTTTTTTTTTTTTTTTTTTTGCTTTATGATTGTTTCAAGTGGGAAAGTGAATTCAATTCCTGTTTCTCCATCTTGATCATAGATCATAGATATGTATTATGTGAATATTAAGCATTAATTTTAGGGTTATTGGTGTTACTCTAGTGGGTTGCTGTAATGAATGAAGACATTTTGTCTCACCTCTGCATTTTAACCATTTCCCTCCACCTGGGAAAGCCAAAGGGGAATGTGGTCAACAAATTGTTGAGTTGAAGGGCCCCTCCTGTCATGTCAGTGGGAAGGCACCAAAAGGCCAGGATGATATCACAGAGAATACTCAGTGTTATTTCATGTGGTTTTGGAACTTGGCCCTTGCTCCTTCTTTGGATTCAACTAATTTCCCCTGGTTGCTTACCAATGTAAGCTTCCCCTGGGCTATATCCAAATTCATGCAGTCCCAGTACATCTGTAGCTCACCAAGAGAGTTCATGCTCTTTAAAAAGCTCCATCAGCTGGGCACAGTGGTAAGTCTTAAGTTTGAAGTCAGCCTCAGCAATTTAACGAGGCCCTAGCAATTTAATGAGACTCTATCTCAAAATCAAGAAATAAAGCTGGCACAGTGGCACATGCCTGTAATCCCAGCAGTTAGGGAGGCTGAGATGGGAGGATCAAGAGTCAGCAAGGGCAAGGCATTAAGCAACTCAGAGAGACCCTGTCTCTTAATAAAATATAAAATAGGGCTGGGGATGTGGCTCAGTGGCTAAGTGCCCCGAGTTCAATTCCTAGTACCAAAAACAAATACATAAAAGTTAAGAATAAGAAGCTCCATCAGAGTTAATTTCTGTTGAAACTGACAAAGAACACCATGCCTTTAAGGCACCTACTTAAAGAAAAATAAATCACATTATACAATGTTATCCCATTGTAATTTGAAAGGGTCTGTTTACATATGCTCTCAGACTTTCTTATGCAACTTCTATATGGCTTTTCAGTAGTGCTTGAACCACACAAACATAAAATCTGTTCAGATCTAAAAATATAGTGTTTCAACAGTTGATAAAGATTTCAACAGTTGATAAAGTGGACCTGCTTTAATACTGAAACAATTTTATGGATGTTTTTGGCCACAAGGTGGTAGTATTGGCAATCCATTAACAAGTTAGACTTCACCTCCTTCGTACATTTCTTTATTACTTGTAGCCTTAATAGATATAAATAAATAAGAGAATAAACTAGAAAATGTAAAGTAAGAAAAGTGCTTGAAAATAATTTGAATTTTAACACTATTGGTGATAGTTATAAAGGTAGATACTTTTTGCGTGCTATAAATGCATTTTTTAATTGTTATGAACTGAAAAATATAATCCTGATGTGTCATTCTATGTTATCCACTTGTATGTGAGACATTTAGAATTGACTTGTTTAAAGTAGTCACTTGTAGCACTCTAGGACATATAAAATAATAATTACATATCATCTATTTGGTGCAGTTTCTTCTACTTTAAATTCCCTAAAAGATATTAAGCTTTAAAATATAAAATTTTCATACATTTCAAATTTATCAATAAAAATTGAGAAATGTAGGAAGAAATAGAAACTTGAGAGGTACTTTAAGTTAGGATGTTTTGAAAATCTAGAGTTATCTTTTGTTTTAGTATTGAAAATATTTTGTATTTAACTTGGTTTGCTCATGAAATTGACACACATGCCATGTGCTAAAACTTGGCTGTCTATGATCCTCAAAATGAGTCATTTAGAAGAGCCAAATTTTTCAAATAACTGAAGTTTTTCTCTTTGGGCCCATTTTTTTTCTAAGTGTTCCTAGAATGGATTGCATGCTTGCTTATCTTTTTCAAATGAAGCAGTAAAAGACTGCTGTGCGTTTCAGGGCTTGTCTCCTCTGGATGGCAGTCCTTCAGAGCCTGCCATGGAGTGGAGTGGTTTTAAACCCCTGTGTTGGATGGCCTGTGTTTTGGAGTGCCTGTGACTGGTTTTTATGTTTGTTTGTTTTTTTTTTAATGGGTTTTTTTGGACTCCTCTTGCTGTTGATTTTTGTTGCCAGTGGCATGCTTGTGTCTAGCAATTACTGTCACATTTCTGTTGATGGTGATTAAATAATGATATTTATTTCAGTTAAGTGTAAAGGGAAAATATCCACTAGTTTTCTGAGTGATGTGTATGGGCCTTAGTATACGAATTTTGTATTTTTTGGATACTCAGAACCTTCTAAAATACCTGTTTCTAGAATGTGTATCAAATTGTTTCAATCTGGAGGTGGCAGGTGGAGTCTAACAATTGGGTAAAGCATTTACTTCCACTTTTGGCTCCTTTTCTGGCCTTCATACCTCTATTTAGAAACCTCTTTGCTCTGGAGTGGTATAAGTACCTAATACTGGTAGCCTCTCTGGAGCAGATACTGACAACATTCCTCCTTTCCTTGCTCTTGACTTTCATTTTATCTGTTTTTCCTCCCACTTTCTCTTTTTTGGACTTTGTGTACACTGCTTTATTGTTCTTCCTTTGTATTCTCATGCATAGCTCTTTGGTAATGTTAGAGACTTTGATAAGCTTTGCTAGCAGCATTAAAGCTTAAAAAGCTATAGTGACCCATTTTGTAAAGGTTTGACGTTAAGTATTAAAAATGGTTCCTACTCCTGTGTGACTTTTGTTTTGAATCCCATAATTATTGACCTCAGGTTTACAGTGCTGTTCCTGGTGGCATTTGACCAGTTCTAACTTTGATAATTACATTCAGCCATTAAATTTTCTCCTCTCGCTCTACCTCCCCTTCCCCACCCTCATTTCCTTTGAATTTTTCACTTCCTTTCTTTGTTTACTTCATTCATGCTCATAGTTGCTTACATTCATGTGGAATAAATGATTCATGTTCATAATTCTTGGCTACTAGGAGATAAAAATTTTATGAAGTAATGTTATTGATTGTATTTCCATGGTTCTCTATAATGTGCTCTGTGCAGCACTTCTAGGCACATTGCTCTCAGGTTAAGTACATATTTGAATACTTTCTGGGGCTTAATTTATAGCTTGACTATTTAATCAGCCTATATCATAAGTCATTGGCTTAATATAATTATAAAAGTTCATATTTGGGAGATCCCTGACAATGCCTGGAGTTGTTATATTCTACTGGTGATAGGCAGAATCTAGCATAGTTGTGAGTGTATTGTATTGATTTCAAGGCTAGAATTTTGCGTTAAACACATGCTATTCTGGCTTTGTATTACAAATTTATTTTTAGCTACCTTCTACATCTATACTGACTATAACCTTTGCCTTCATACATAGTCACAATGAAAGAAGTGTAGCCTTGAAGTTGATGGGTTATTTCAGTCCTACTAGCAACAGCTTTTGTGGTTTACTAATGGAAATAGTCTCAGTTTTGATGGGAAGAACTGCCGTTGGGTGCCTTGGTGATGGATGGACTTGATGCTGCTCAGAATACTCTTCAGGCCAAGGAAGTACACTGTCTGTGCTACATGCAGTGCATTGTGCCATGGATCGAATGACAGAGACTTCCCACTAGTCATTTCTGCCTCTCTTGTTGTGCATTTCTTTAGTCCCTATTAGCCTTAATTTTTCTTTTGGATGGTTTATCACCGTTGAGGTTTTATTCCCACATAACTGAACTTCATATTGATTGCTTTGTATTCCCTGAATAATACGGGCAGCATTGCTATGCATTAACCTTGATTGAGTGTGTGTGAGTGTGTGTGTGTGTGTGTGTGTGTGCGTGCGCGTGCACACGCACATGCATGCATGTACATGTGTGTTTGTTGAACCAACACCAGTAACTTAGAGAAGTAGAAAATGAGGGAATAGCAATACAGAGCCTGAGCACTGGGTTACAACCCTGGCTTAGCCACTGACTATTTATGTGGCTTTTGGCAATTTACTAAATCTCTCACGTACTCAGCTTTCTTATCTTTGAAATAAAGATATTGGAGAACTTAATTTCTAAGTCTGTTCCAAATCTAAAAAATTTTGTGCTTCTGTGCATAGTAAAATACTCAACCATCTTTCAATAACCTCATATTTGGAAGGTTGGGGGGATTTGATGTGGCATTCTCAGTTCCATTTTAATAGTATAACAACACAGTGTATATTCTTGGAATTTTTTCATGTGCAGATATATTGAAAAGAGTGTTTTTTCTTTTCCTTCCAGAACAGTGGTTTTGTGCACATTCATACTCCAATAATTACATCCAATGACTGTGAGGGGGCTGGAGAGCTTTTCCAAGTTGAGGTGAGTTCTGTTTCCCATCTTGGAAAAATATTGTTGTTTGATATTTTTCTCCTGAGGGTTTGTTTCAATTTATTTATTTATTTGTTTGTTTACTTATTTATTTATTTATTTTTGTAGTGCTGGGGATTTTGCATTCAAGGGAAGCACTCTACCAACTGAGCTATATTCCTAACCCCTTTTTAAATTCAATAAGAAGACCATAGGTAGCATCTGAAATTGATTGTAGAATTCTTAATATTTATTACAACTGCTCTGACTCCCTATCCCACTAGTCATATTACTAATACTGTGACTAAAAAGAGTGAATTTTTAATTTAGTACTCTACTTGCTTTCCTTAAGCCACTGAAATGGTTAATTAGAGAAATTTAGAGATTAATAAGGATTATAAGATATTCTGCAAATTCAACCATCAGTTGATGCTTGAACATAAATCATGTTTTTAAAAATGGATAAAAGGGCTGGAGTTGTGGCTCAGCAGTAGAATGCTCACCTAGCATATATGAGGCACCAGGTTCCATCCTCAGCACCACATATAAATAAATAAAATGAAGGTATTGTGTCCACTTACAACTAAAAAAAGTATTTAAAAAGATAAATAAAATAGAAAAGTATACATACAAATATCATTTTCTTTTTCAGATTCTTTTTTAAAAATTACATTTCCATAAGAAATGATTTGTGTGTATACCCCATTAAGGTTTTTATTTTAATTCTTTGTTTAACAACCATTTTTGGATTTCCTACTATGTGTCAGGTACTGTCAGCCTGCCCTTCTTGCAGGAAAAAAAATTTTTCCAACTTTTCTTAGTCAGTTGAAAGCCTTTCATTTATTAGTTTTACAGCTGAAAAAGTCATTAGCTAGTCACATACTGATGGACAAAGAGAACTAAATTGATGAGTTGTGCTTTTTGTATGTTTTTTATTTGCTGAATTTTTTAACTCTAGTAAATATCAAGGTGGTTCTTTAAACATTCGGTTGATTTTATTAGCTGACAAGATGTGTATATAACTGCTTTCTCAGTGTTAGGGCTTTCTGGCTCTTGATAACCATGCTTTCTCTTTATATTTTTGAACAAAGTTTTCTTTGGAAACAGTTGTTCTGACGTATTGAAGTCATTATTATTAGGAATAGTAATCAAATGTTGTCTTTCTTCATACTTGAAGAAATCTGGATGGCAGTTAACCTTCTGGAAAAAGCAGAATTAAAAAACCTGTTGAATGTTTAAAGTGGAAGTGTTAGCATCTATATATGAGTTCAAAGAAGTTAGCAAATGACAAAATAATAGTGTATTGTAAAAAACATTATTTTCTAGGTGTTTATTTTCTCTTTGTGAATATTGAAGTGAAGAAAAATTACTTAACCTTAAATGCATTTCATGATCCTTTCATCTAAACTATGGAATATTAAAAAACAGAGAAGCAAAAGTATAATTTCAAGGAGTTTTTACAAATAATAAGGGAATTTTAAAAGAGACCCAAATTAAACAAACTTTGAATTCTTGCTTCTCTACCAGGTGTGGTGGTGCACAGTTGTAATACCAGCTATTTGGAAGGCTGAGGCAGGTTCAAGGCCAGTTTGGACAATTTAGCAAGAAGTCCCTGTCTCAAAAAGAGCTGGGGACATAGTTCAGTGGTTGAGTGTCCTGGGTTCAATCCCCAGTACCACCCTGCCTCAAAAAAAAAAAAAAAAAAGAAGTTGATGAGGAATAGGGGAGACTACATATATTTGAGGTTACAGTGTTACCAATTATAAATGATATGAAATCTATAGCAAAATGTTGTCAGGGAGAATTGAGTTGGTCAGGAAAATCTTCAAAATGAACATGTGATTTAACTATATCTTAGGGAAGGTATTCCCAGTAAGGGGAACAATGTGAGAAGAATTGGAAAGTTAAGTTGAGCTGAAGGGGTTTTATTAGACTCTGAGTGAACAGATTTGAAGGTTCATATTGGCAAATTATAGAAAATAAAGGTGGCTAGCTTTAAGAATGAGGTTATGGAGCAGTTTGGGGTTTTTGTTGTTGTTGTTGTTGGTTGGTTGGTTGGTTGTTGTTGTTTAAGGAAAAAAATGTTTTGAGACATGTTTTACATACTATAACATTTACCCACTTATATCTATACCACTCCCTGGTTTTTAGTATATCCAGAAAGTGGTGCAGCCATTCACCACTTTCTAACTTGAAGGCATTTTCATCACTCCGAAATAAACCAATGTATTTATTAGCAGTCTCTTCTCATTCTTACTCCCAGCTCTGACCACAATGCTACTTTCTATAGATTTGCCTCTTCTGGAACATCTCATATAAATGGATTCATATGACATATGGTCTTTTGTATCTGACATCTCTGATTTAACACAGTTTTTGAGGCTCATCCATGTTGTTTGTGTTTCCTTTCTTCATTCCTTTCTATATCAAACTGGCATTTCATTATGGGGATGTACTATTTTTTTAATCCATTTATCAGTTAATGGACATTTGTGGTGTACTACATTTTACCTGTTACGAGAGTAATACTGCTGAGAACATTTATGAAAAGATTCTATGGATGGAGATAAACATTATCTCGTTTCTTTTGGAAGAAATTTAGGGGTAATATGGTAACTGTGTTCAACATTTTGAAAAATTTCCAAACTATTTTCCAAGGAGGCTATACCATTTTACATTCCCACCAGCAGCATATGAGAGTTCTAATTTCGTTGTATCATTGCTTATGCTTGTTATCTTTTATGTCTTTGGTTTATAGTCATCCTAATGAATGCAAAGTGGTATCCCACTGTGGTTTTGATTTGCATTTGCCTAATGACTAAGGGTGTTGAGCATCTTTTCACATTGACCATTTATATATCTTCTTTGGAGAAATATCCAAGTACTTTGCGCATTTTTTAAATTGGGTCCTTTGTCTTTTTGTTGTTGATTGAGTCACAGGAATATTTTTATGTATTGAACATACAAGTCTCCCCAACCCTCAGCAGTGTAAAGGCTGTAATGTTGCCCTCAGACACAGGCTTGGTGTGCCCACAATCACCCAGAAATGGCACTTCTTTGGATAGGGTTTCCTTTGGCTGTTTCTTCCCCTGACCACATGTAGTGTGATTGCTCCAATGCTTTAACAGTGTCCTAGAGCATGAAACTTTATCTCAAACTGATCCAGTCAATTTCAAACTCCTTTAAGGGGATAGTTTTCAAAATCAGTGTGTGGGATTTATTGTGACCTTGAAAGCGCTCTTCTAGCTTTTCCAGTATGTCTCTGGCACACCAATAGATCTACAGTTTAACCTTTATCTCCAACGGATCTGCCAATCTCTGATTACCTTTTACCAAATCACCAGTGTTGGAGAGAACCCTTCAGTTAGAGAAGTTTTCCACACTCTTTTGCAAATAAAGTCAGTGCCTTTGAGGAGAGATCCAACCTCTATTTTATGGCCTGATACCCTGCCCAGGCAAAATCTTAGAGCCAGAGCTCTAATGCTAGAAGCATGGACAATGGATGATTCTCTGCGTGACATCTTGATTTAGAAACTGGATACTCAGTGGAGGGGGTGACAGCAGCCCCAGGTCTCTTGGGCTTGCCTCTGCTGACCTGGAAACCATAGCCCATGCATGGTCTGGGGACAGAGCCTTCCACCTGGGATTGGCGTAAACAGAATCTTTGTTCTTGGCTATATCATCCTGGAGTGGAGTTTCTGTCATGCCATGCTGTGAGGGGATTAGGAGGGAATGGGCTCTGGCTCAAACAAAGCAGACACCTTAGTCTTTATCAAGTTTAAAAACTTTTACCAGTTTCACAGAGGAATGGGTCTAAGAAGCTTCCCACACAAACATACCAGAAATTAATGGGTCAAAAAAACTAGTCAGTTTTTGAGCCAGGTGAGGTGGCACATACCTGTTACCCCAGCAACTCTGGAGGCTGAAGCAGGAGGATCACAAGTTCAAAGCCACACACAGTGAAAGCAAGGCTTTAAGACAAGGCCCTCTCTCTAAATAAAATACAAAAACAGGGCTAGGAATATTGCTTAATGGTTGAGTTGAGTGCCCCTGAATTCAATCTCCCACCTCCCCACACATGCACACAAAAAGACTAGTCATTTTTTGACTTATTTTTACTACCAGGATCCTCAATTTCCTCAGTTGCAAAATGTAAATAACACTGTATTTATAGGTTGTAAGGTTTAAGTGGTTGATATGTATGAAAATTTCAAAGAGCTAATTAAAAATAAGGAAAATAGTATACAAGATCAGGCTGATGTAAACACTAGCATTTCTCCTTTCTAAACGAGTGTGCATTCTAGAAATGATAGTAAGAAGTTACCACCCCTCAGGAATTTGGGTTGTTGTAAATTTTATGGAACATATCATGTTTTGGATTCTGCTTGATGTTTTCACTTTTTAATTATTCTAACCCATTTTCTTTTAAACTTCCCCCCACCCCTCCTCTGTACTGGGCCTTACACTCTTAAAAACTTTTTAGATGATATGTAGGCTAACACAAGTCAGACCTCTTCTGAGAAAAACAAAACAAATAAACAACTTTTTTCAGCTAACATTAAACTCTTTATCTCCAACTCCTGTTGTACTCTTGTATTCAGTCACAGTGGCCTGTTTTAAGATTCCATTGTTTTTCAAAATGTTTCTTATTCATTACTTTGTTTCCCCATCTAGATTTTATATATGCTTCTTTGGGGGAAAAGCTGAGTACTTCCTAGAATATATAATATATAAGTACTTACTGATTGATATCTCCCCCACCCCACCCACGTGTCTGGCCTTGAACTTGGAATCCTCCTGCCTCAGCCTCCCAAATCACTGGGATCACACACGTGTGCCACTGTGCTGAGCTAATTAATAATTTCTAAAGACTGTTTTAGTTTTGCAGAACTTTCAACTTTAAGATTAGTCATTTTCAATCCTGTTGAGATGTCTGTTTCTACTAAAGAGGTTCAGATTCTACATGTGAAAAATGCCTAACCCTTGAACATGTTGAGGAAGATAGACTCTCAATTACATTAACCTTGGGGCATGGGGTCTGCTCTTTTATATTCTTTGAATTTTTTATCCTATTCATATATTACTTTTAAAAAAGATTATATATGTATAAGGTACACAATTCAAAAGTGAGGAAAAAAAGCACAAAGTGAAATGTCAGATTCCTCTCTTCCCAATTCCCAGCTGTCCTGTTCCTCCTGTAAGTAATCATTGTTAACCATTTCTTATTTAGTCATCCAGATATATTGTTTGCTTACACAAAGATATACAAATATTTTCATATCTTTATTTATTACATATATGGTAGCTTACTAATTACAACACTCTAGGCCTTCCTTTTTTTATTTATCAGTAATTCCTATTGCTCCTTCCAAGGGTGTGTTTTGTTCCAGTGTATCAAGACATGTGTTTTAATGCATTGACCATATTCTTTTACTCATGGAATTTTGTTTCCATTCTTTTAATATTATCAGTAATGCTGCATTGAATATTATTATATATACTCAATTTGCACATGAGTAAATATAGTTATAGGGTTCTAAAAGTAATTACTCAGAAGAGATATGTATTTTATATTTTGATTGACAATTTGTTCTTAATAGAGGTTGTACTAGTTTTTATTACTGCCAGTAATACATGAAGGGGTTATTTATATGAATCAGCTTTCAGAGTATGTTACCAGTTTTTTAAATTTTTCTCAATTTTAATTTGATACGTTACGTTTTAATTTTATTTATTTATTTATTTTTGTGGTGTTGGGGATTGAACCCAAGGCATTCTGCATGCACCGCAAGTGCTCTACTACCTGAACTATATCCCCAGCCCTATTATTTTTTAATTTTAAAAAATTTAATTAAAACAGGAAAAGAAAATACCACACTGGATTCAGAGAAGCAAGTTTGTTTTCTAGGACACTGAAAAAAGAACTGACTCAAGAAGCTATTGTGCTCCTGACCATGTTGTGTTTTTGCCAGTTCCTCTGTGAAGTGAGAATCTTGTGATTTAACACCGCAGCTAAAAGAGAAAAAAGCCTCAGATTGTGAACTGATAGAGCCTAGGGCTACTTCTTTCCAAAGACTGAACTATTTCTTCCATTCCACATATTCACCAAGTGGAGTACATTCTTAAAATGATTCAGCCACACAACTGGACTAAAATTATAGGATTGATTCATCCTATAAATATTTGTTAAGCCTCCTTTTTTTTGTAAAAAGTACTGTGCTAATGCTCTTTGATTTACAAAGTTATTTCCATTTTCCCTCTCAACAATGTGAATTTATATTTTTAAGAGAAAAACAAGATCCCACTATAGAAAATGTCACCCAAACAATGTGAATGTGAAAGCTAGCCATATTAAAACCAAACTGTGAGCATTACAAGGATATATTTTAAGTCAAATCCTTATAAATATAAAAGATACTATGAAATCTGAATCTATTTATCCTTGGGTTCATAATTTTAAAGTACTTCTTATTTTATTTAGACACCAACATTTAACCTGAGAATAGACCTAAGCTAATAGCAATATCCAACATTGGTATAGTATGTTATTAAGTCAAGTAATACTTGCATATAATTTTGCTATCATTTATGTTGCTTCACTCATGTGTATGTATATTATACATATCATACATAATATGTAATAATATATAATGTGTATGTGTGTGTGTGTGTGTACCACTAAACAGAAGGAGCTTATTAGCTGTCATAACTCAAGGAGAAAAAAGAAAGAAAAGTAACATTTATTAAATACCAAATATATTTTAGGTACCATGTCAAGTTCCTTTATTTTACAGATAGATAGTATGTGATCTCTGCAGCAAGCCTTTGAAGTAGGAATTATTTGTCCTTCTGGGGGAGCAGAAACAATATGTATTCCTTATACATCATACCTAGTATACTGGTAGGTGCTATAGGTGCTCCATAAATATTCATTGATGGATTATCATTGTTGTTTTAGATGAGGAAACAAGGTTCAGAAAAACTTATCAAAAGCCATGCAGTAAAGGGCACAACTGTATTTTAAACAAAGTCTATTGTCTGTAGAGTAAATAGATAATAGACAACTCTGAAGAATGAGTGCCTCACTGAAATAAAGCTTCCTTGCTCTTTCTTTTGGGTCACTCTTTACACATAGCCTTTTATATTCCCAAGGGAGAAAAGATAACATTTACTCAGCCTACTGATGGCAGCCACTATACAGTACTGCTTTTGTTTGGTTTCGTTTTTGTTTTGTTTTGCACAAGTAACCTATTATTAATGCTTAATTCATTTGTATTAAATATTGTAGATCTCTCAAATAATGCAAACTGTGTAGACAGTTTAGAGTGCATACCTAAACCAGTATTGAACTTAAGAACAGGGATATTATTAGTACCTTTGATCCCCCCACTTCCCCATTCCATCTCTCTTCTCCCACTATCTTGAATTTTGTGTTTATTTTTCCCATGCTTTTTCTTATTTTAAAAAGTTTTATCACATGAATGTACCCCTAGGCTAAATATTTAGTTTTGCACATTTTTTAGTTCATACAAATGGAATCATAGCTTTTGTGGTGAGGTCCCCCCCCTCAGTACTATGTTCTAATTAAATCAGAATCTCTGGAAATAAGACTTAGGCATTAGATTCTGGGTGATTTCAGTATACCTTCCATGGTGTACACAGGGTGGGGGAAGTGCATGTTCTTAACTTCAGCTTTACTAATAAATAAATCCAAATTTTCACAGGAAGGGAAGAAAGAATTTAAACTCCCACCAGTAGGGTATGCTGTTCCACATCCTTCCCAACATCTGCTATTTTCAAAGTCTTTTAAATTTGCTAATCTCATGGGTAGAAAAAGGAACCTTAGTGTGGTTTTAATCTGTTTTTCTTGGATTACTATTGAGATTATGAATCTTTTCTTATAAATATTGGCCATTCATTTCCTCTTCTGTCTGTTGGGTTGTCTTTTCATAGAGATTTGTTTTCATATTCTGGATATTACTAATCTGTTGTTGATGGTGTTATGGCAGATGTCTTCTCTGAGTTTGTGCCTTGCCTTTTTCTCTATACTATCATTTAATGAAAAGAGTTCTAATTTTAAATGTAATCAAGTTTTAGTCTTTTATGGTTTGTACTTTATTTAAGAAAACCTTTCTACATTACTTCCTAAAGTTTTGTAGTTTGTATGAATATGAATACATAGGTCTTCCAGTTTACCTAGAATTGAGTTTTGGATATTATAAGTCTAATTTTTTAAAAATGAAATTTTTAAAATGAACAAATTATAGCTTCAGGACTCAACTGAATGAATCTTACTGGCATAATGCTGAACAGAAAGAGCAAATCACAGAAAAATACATGACTTTATGTACATATATATACACACACACACATATGAGTTTGACACATTTATACATCTATACAGGAGATATATACATATATAAAACATTTCTCTATATGTACATATTCAAAGAATTATATAAATAGATGACTAAGCTATAAAAAAAATAATAAATATTAGAAAAATCAGGATCATAGTTATCTCTGGGAGGAAGAAGGAAAATGGGAGCAGTATTCTGGGTACTTCCAAGGTAGGGGAAATACTCTATTTCTTAACCTGACTGGTAGTTAATATGAATATATTTGTATAATTTATTCTCAAGTGTATATGTGTGCCTTATATATTTTTACTGTACAACATTTCAAATCAAAGTTTTCAAAAAGGGTTATCGTAGAACATACAAAAATGAATAGAAATAGGAATCAAGTTATTTTAGTTTTTTTTTCACTTGAATTCAAATACATATTAAACCTGGGAAGACAAGCTCTGACATCTGTCTACTTGCATGTGAATTCCAGCACTGTCACTGAACAAAAGAAACATGGACACATGAGCTAACCCATCCATGTTTGGTGTCCTCATATAAAAATGGGTATAATGCTTTAGAAAATTAAATAAATTAATACATGTTTGCATGCTTAGAGCAGTACCTAGAACATAGCAATATGGCAAAAATAATAGCTATTATTAGGGTGGAATTATACGAAGCTAAAAGCAACATCTCCTTTATTTAATTACCAATAAATCAGCATCTATGAGAAGAATGACTCCACCTTCACTTTTTGCAAATGCTGTGCTGATACCATCTACTCAACCCTCTCCTCTATGGGGTCCTCAATGTTATGTTAAATGTATTCAGAGATTGCATAACTCCGGTTCCAGTCTAGCCTCAATACAAACATACATATACATGTGTACATGCATACATGAGTCCATGCCAGGATATTCAAGAATTAATTCAAAAAAGGAAGAGATCTAGAAGAAGACACCAGAACAGTTCCTGCCCAATTGCCTACTACTTCCAAATCAAATCACTAGCAGTATAACACTCTATATACATTAATGCTTTTACCTAATTATATAGGTAGTGGCATGTATCAACCTAGTTAACATCTGTTAGAATTTAAGGAGGGTTATTAAAATATGTTCCTTTCAATTATGGTTTCCAAGGGTGGTCCAAGGAACACTGGTGGTAGATCATCCGTGTAGAGCTTAAGTCAGCTTAAGTCAGATATAATATTGAGTATAGAACAAAGCCTTCACACATTAAGTCCTTAAATTTACCCAAATAATTACATTTCCCTTGACTATGTTTGTGTAAAACAAATGGTACTGACCAGGTCCCCAAATTTTCAAAGATCTAACATGTCACTCACTGCATTAAAGTACTTTTCTATCACACATAGACCCATTTACTTACATTGTAACCCCATGGTAATACTGATTATCACCACTTCATAAATGGGCATACTAAGTGACAGAAATGTCTTATATGTTGACAACATTCACAAGACAAACAGATGTCAGAGCCAGGGAACCAATGCAGGAACTCTAGCTCTAGAGTGCTCTTTCTTTACCACTAAACCACACTGCCTCTCTAGACTCTCACATCAGGTTAACTGAATAGAGAACAAACGCAGTGATCCCAAAAGACATAGAAATCTTATGCTTCATAAAGAAAGTTTTCAGTTAAAAAAAATAGAAATTTTATTTGATAAATGAGAAAAATGTGTTGTTGTGTGTATGTATGTTATAGATATATAAAATCTTAGGGAAAAAAAATAAAGCAAGACTCCCTACTTCACACCACATGCAAAAATAAATTTCAGGGAAGTAAAATATCTAAATGTGAAAATATAAATAAAGTAAAATTTGATATAGCATGAAGTTTCAGAAAGCTGCCAGTTTATATCTTGGCTCTCCCACTAGAGTAGTATTTCAGAAAAACATTATATATATATTTTAATGATGAAGAATCAACATTAAATAACATATCAAATTGAAATCTTGACAATCCATTACACATGCAAATACAGTAATAAAAACCATAACCAATTTTCAAAAACTATTTTAATTTCATCCTAAAATATTGTAAATAATCTGCAGAGTAATCCATTATTATCTACATTTAAATATACCACAATTTCCCTTTAAAACAAAGCCCCATTAAGAAGGTTTCAAATAAAGGGAAAGACCATAAACCAAACCATGCATTTAACTCAGTTTCATTTACAAGGTACTGAAATCAATTTATAAATTAAATCAATAGTTATGACATTTGTCCCCAAAGGTTTTTATTTACCTGTCAGAGAAGATAGAACTGTAAATAAAATTTTATACTAAAAACATACACGCTGTATATAAACAATTATTTCTATGGTTAAAAGAACATAAATAATATGTACAGGCTAAAGCAAGCTTAAATAAAAACTATATATCAATAAGCTAAGTCCACAAAAGAGTACAATCTTCTTAAATATAGTAAAATAAAGTTCACGCATGTAAGAAAAAAATAAATTAGAGCTGTCTTAAAGCAAACAAACCTCTGGTGGGCAATTAACTGTAGAATTTAATTTCTTCATCATTGGGCACAGACTCCTCCATCTACCCTCTAGATCTAACAAAGACCCATTATAAACAAAGAGAAAGGCCTCAAGAAAGAAGGATCTCTGCCAGTCGTGGTGGTACACATCTGTAATCCCAGCAGCTCAGGAGGCTGAAGCAGGAGGATTGCAAGTTCAAAGCCAGTCTCAGAAATTTATGGAAGTCCTGAGCAACTTGGGAAGATCCTGTCCCTATAAAGGGCAGGGGGTGTGGCTCCACAGTTAATGCCCCTGGGTTCAATCCACAATATCAAAACAAAAAGAAAAAGAAAAGAAAAAAAAAGAGATAGATCTCTGGACAAGGATGAGCACTTTGCAACCCTCCCAGCTTCTCAAATCTTTTTTTGCTACCCTCCTCATGCCCCACAGTTCTTCTGGGGATTAAACCTTGGAGTGCTTAACCACTAATGTACATCACCAGCCTTTTTAAATTTTCTATTTTGAAACAGGGTGGCACTATGTTGCTGAGGATGGCCTGGAATTTGTGATCCTCCTGCCTCAGCCTCCCATGTCTCTGGATTATAGGTGTGCACCATTTTGCTCTGCTAACTCAGATCTTAAAAATAAAAAAAAGCTACACAAATGCAAAAGAGGGTCAACTGTACCCAAATGTATGCTGAAAAAGCCAGAAAACTAACAGTGTGGGCATTATAAGCCCCTTCGTGGAAGCTTTATGAAATTAAAAGCCTGAATAAAACACTGGGTAGGCCTTTGCTCAGTCTGACTATTCAACCTTCTTTTACATCAAATATTGGACTTTGATTTTATTATTTGTACTAAGGGTTGTAAGGATTGCCATTTAGTTTTTCCCCCACATCTGCAATTTTACTGCATTTCACAATATATTTTGTATTTAGTAGTTGACAGTAGGTCATTTGGGTAATTCAGAAGAACACACATATCAGAAAACTGTTAAAAGTTTAGATATTTGCTGCCACTTCAGAACGTTTTAAAAAACTACTGTTAGTATTAAAGCTTAAAAATTAAATATATTTAATTTCATGTTATTTCAGTTTATCATTTCTATAACCCTGTGAGATAGATGGTTCTATTTCTGTCTTAGAGATGGTGAAACTGGAAATTAGACAATTTGGAAATCCAAACTGTCATAGTAAAGTTGAACTCAACTCCAGAGCACAGAATTCTTCCCCTTCGTCATGCTACAGCCCTTTTTATCTACTACTTAGGGAATGGATATTACATGAACAGATTCAATTCCTTTCTTCTGAGTTAGATGTTTTATTTTCTATAGGTAATTCTTGAGTTACACTCTCTATTTAATCTTGACCTTAAATATTTTGCTTTCTTTTGGTGTTTGAAGCCAAAACATAATGCTTAAGTAACTGAAGTTAATTTAACTTCAGAGTGCTCTAATGATAGTTTAGGTCATCATGAGCTTATTTATATTCTTCTTCATTTTTCTATTCTTCAGTTACATCCAGTTTGTTGGCATTCAGAAGCCTGAAACCTCACTGATTATTTTGGCTGGCCTCCTATGTTGTCTTTCTAGGTACACAGCTATTCTCCAAACATGGGATGATTTAATGAGCAATTTTTTTGAAGGCAAAGTAGGAAGTCTAAATGTGCCATTCAGTAGGAATTCTCAAATCTGGATGGACATTACACCATATTTTATCAAATCATTTCTAACTGATGGACATTCAGAAATCAACTAATCCAATCTTGTGATCAGAAATAATGCCTCAATAAATATTTCCTATAGGAATACCTGTAGAAAAGTAACTAGAGAAGGACTAGGACAAAGGGTGATAGTTTTATGGCTGAGCCATATCACTCAATTCATTAGGCTCGACGGAGGCTATCTTCTCCCAAACATAGAGCCTAAAAGCAATAAAATGTGTAATTTTTATTCTCAGTAACACTACTTTCTTTAAATCTACCTCCCTTACCCAAAATAGTTTAACTTTTACTGATAAAAGCAGCCCAGTTAATAAAGAAAATTTTAATTAAAAAAATAAAAATACAGATGATTTTTAATCCATTGCGTATGATAAACCATTGTTAATTATTAACAAGCCTTCAAAAAATCACTTTCTATTTCTCCAAGTTTCTGAAAATTCACATATTTTGGGTGCAAATTAGTCATTCCAAAATCTTTGAAGAGATATTTGAGATATTTTCAAACAACACCAAAATCACATAACTGGAAAATCCATTAAGGACCAACTAATCCTACCAGGACCAAGATTTTACTGTTGAGGAAAATTAGGTCACAGGAGTTTAAGAGATCACATCTGCACCAGATTAGAAATCCAGGATTCCTACCCTTAACACTAGCTCCTGCCCTTGAGGAGCAGCTCATTTGCACTAGTTATATTCATAATGCCCAAAATATTTGTCATTACACACACAAAATAATCAATCAAGTACTGACACATGCCAACTGTACTGGATGTTGCAGGAGACACATTTGTAGATACAATCCCTCAATATATGTGTACATATATATAGAAAGGGGGGGGGAAGAAACATACCTACATACACATGCAAACCAAGAGCTCTATTCTCATGGTGCCTGTGTATTCTGAAGTGGACCACACATAAGAAGTAGGATGAGTACTAAAGAGTAACAAAAAAAATACACTGAGCAAGACTACTTATGTGTAAACTAAATTCTTTTGAAAAACAAACTTTAACATGATCTTTAAATCCATCTTTCAAAAGGTCCCATTAATCTTCTGAATTTGCTTTATTTTGCCTGCTCTATCATTTTACATATATAGAAGATATGACTCTTAATAAAATATTAATTGGCATATGCCTCTTTTCCAGCATAAACAGTGTTGTTTAATTAAAATGTTTCCTGATATCTCACTAAACATAAAATTAGTAGTTGCTTAAATAGATATAATTTCTCAAAAATATTAAAAATAAAATTTTATTAGGAAAAACACAAATACATGGGACATAAATAGTGACTTGTTGCTACAAATTATGTTTTAATTTGTAGTTTTTTACCCAATCTGAATATATTTGTATATCTAATTTCTAAAAGGTGGACTAATGACAGATATAAAATACTTATTCAAATAACAAAATCCAAATTTCCAATTCATCATACTTTTAAATGATTGATAAAATTCACTGCCAAGTCTAAGAAGTGCTTAAACTTGATTACTTTTTGTATTTGAGCCAAAAGAACAAATTTGAATAATGTTAACTTGGGCAAAAATGGTAGCATGTATACACAAACACTACACTTCTCAAATAACAGCTCTGATTTTCCCTGAAAAAAAATCCACTCTTCTAACTTGAAAATATCCCCTTGAAAACAGGATGGAGATCTGAGTCACTTAGGATTTAAAAAGAAAAAAGAAGCAGCAGCATTTTACAGCAAGATTAACTGTTGCTTTAAATCTTGACATTTTCCGATTAATAACCCTAAAGCTTAATGGGGCACAACAGATTTAAGAATTGAAAATTTTTTAATGAAAAAGAAAATTAAAAATACTTTGGTACAGTATACTGTCACCAAAATAATCTTCCAGGAAGACTTATCTATATGCAAAAATTGAAAATTTAAAAAAGAATTTCCTCTTATAAAGTCTCATTTTGAGTTTCTGGAAGAAGTCAGGGCAGACTTCCATGCAGGTACAAAAATGAAAAGGTATACTCTATAAATTCTGAACTTGTTTTTGGAGAGTGTGTGTGTATATATTCAACTACTAAACATCTGCCCATAATACATTTTAGGGTATGCTAATTATTATTTTTCAAATCACATCTAGTGAATTTGTACTGGACCACCTGTTAGGAATAAAGACATGCACCAAGATATGAAAGCATCAAGATATACATAACTACGTTCTATAAGTAAAATAAACTATGACTACAAACTAAGTTAATTCTTCTTAAGTTAAAAGACAGATGGAAAAACAAACAAACACTGACAATGAATAAATGTTTTATACTTCAAATGATTACTGAATTCCATATTTTCACATCCTAAAATAAAGCTTCTTTCTTTTTAATGTGTTCCCTGTGTTAATATAGCAATCACTTTATAGTCTGCACATAACAGGTGAAAAATAGGTATGATTTATGCATCTTCTTTTTTATGGTACTCAAAAGAATCAAAACCAAGGTTTATATAAGACTAAGAATCTAAAATTTCTATGAATATTGTATTGTCCTAGTTGTCTCACACTCCATTCAAGTGTGTTTAGATTAGAACAATGGGCTAAGCAATTAAGATGTGAACTAGAAAAACAAAACAAGTTTCTAATATATTAATTACTGGGTTGGTAGTAGAAATAAAACTGATTTTTTTCTCTAATGATAAGCCGATGTAAGTATTTGAAAGTCATTTGTATAACTTAAAAAGAAAGCTAAGCATAACTTTGTCAGATAAAGTTTTATCATGTAACCAGTTAAGTTTAACATTCAAAAAAAATTAATGTAAAGGACAATGGTAACATCTTAAGTTAAAATGAGGAAGAACATAGGAAATATTGAAGCTGAATATCAAATGTAAAACTGACTAGAATTATGTAAATCTAGATTAACAATAAACTAATAAAGAATCTCTCAAAGTGAATCAAGGATCATGGACACTTCCATTAGAATTAAAAGCACAGAGGTCTCTGAACATTCAAGTATGTTTAACTTGTCTGAGACAAAAAAAAAGGTTGTTTTTTATCTACACTAATAACCTGCCCATTCTCTTTTCTAAAATATTTGGCTGCTTAGTCTGGACTGAAGAAAGGTAGACTTTAATAGCAGATGACTGCAGAGGAGCCACGTTCACCTTGCAGATAGATCTGCATAGTGCTCGGTTATAAAGCAGACTGTTCACTTAAAGTCATTTCTAATCTGAGTTTTACAAACCACATGGTGCACTTAACCCCCAAACTCACCTTACATAAACTCTCTTGCCTCCATTCTTAATGACCTTTCAAGCTATTCAATGTTGCTGCTCACCCTGCACTCATGATAGAAGACTGACAAGAGACTTGATGACCAAGTTAGAATGTCCTCCCTTGTGAAGGTTTATAAAAGTCAACAGCAGTACAGAAGAAACCAAGAAAGAATATACATGGGAATATACTGTTTTCTAATGTTTATATATAACATTTTTAAAATACTTAAAGAATTATGTCCAAAATTCACTCCTGACTTCAAGGCAAATACATAAAGAGGAATTGAGATTGTTTTACATTTTTACTTTCCACAGTATTAACGACCAACAAATACCTCCTCCGACCCTAACTTCACGGCACAGTATTCAATTAGAACCTACACTTTTGATGAAACTTTTGGAAAAATAACTATGTACTGCTGGACTCACACTCAAGGTCTGTCGTTTGTAAATAAGTAAGACCACTCGAGGTATGAAAAATCATTTCTTGATTTATTACATGTCCTTTGTTAAAAGAGAAATATGATCTACATAGAATTCTTAACTTTGTCTTGCCTTCCCTTTAACTTAAAACATTCTGAAGTAGCACTTCTTTCTTTCTTCGTCCAGAGTGTGGGTGCTGAGCCACCGGCCCGCAAACACTCCGTGGGGGTAGGGGGCGAAGCTTTCTTTCCAGGTGGACCAACACATTGAATTGTGAGGGCAAAAGAAGAAAAAGAATAAGAGGCAACTCTGGGTTGGAGTAAAGACAGTAGGACAACAGAGCCCTTGGGCACCAGGCTACGCACGGGTGCCAGGGTGGGGTGGGGTGGAAGCAGGTCCCGTAACTAAGACACCAGAGTGAGAATTCCTATTGCAAACTCGCGACCCGTCCCTTAAGGGGAAAGATTTGGAGCAAAGTGCAATGCGAGGGGCGAGAAACACAGAAGACTGCAAAACCTGGGAGTTATCCTGCCTCTTGCTTGGGCTGCCTGGGGACATCCCGCACGAGCTCACCGGGCCCCGAAGGAGAAGCAAAGGGGGCCCGAGATCGACCCCGCCAGCCCTGCCTGAGAAGGCGCATGAGAACAGCTGGCCCTGGCAGCTCTGCCCCTGCACCCGGCCAGAGCCTCGTGCCTGCGCAGTTCCCGGCAGCGCGGTGTGGCACCTCCCTTCCCGGGTGCGCAGCCCAGCCCAGCAGAGGCGCGGGGAACAAAGGGACCCGGCGCCGCCCTCCCCACCCCGCCTGCAGCCCGACTCGCGAGGACCGCCGTGTACCTGAAGCAGGGCCGCCAGCAGCGGCAGCAGGGTCCGCGGCGCTCCAGCTATCCGGCACATGGAGGCGTCGGAGGCGGCGGCGGAGGCAGCGGCAACACCAGCAGCGGCGCAGAGAGACTGCTCCAGGCAGTTTCCACCCACTTCCCTTCCCCTCTCCTCCCCACCCCCTTCTCCGCTCCTCTCCTCTCCCCGCCAATGGAGAGCGAGCTGATGACAAATAGCGGGCTGCGGAGTCCGCGGGACTCGCACCAGGAGTAATAAAACAGACCCAGAGATCAAGGAGCTGGGGAGGGGGCGGGGGAGAAGGGCGGGCGGGGGTGCGTGTGTGTATGAGAGAGAGAGAGAGAGAGAGAGAGAGAGAGAGTGTGTGTGTGTGTGTGTGTGTGTGTGTGTGTGTGTGTGTGTAGGCGGCCGCGGTGGCAGCGCAGGCGGCTCTGCTTCAGCCCGGCGGGCAGCGGAAGCCGCTAGGGATGCAGCGGCGGGGACCTTGGCCAGTGTTGGATGCGGAGGTGGAAGTGGAGCGGATGGCGCTCCCCAGGAGCTCCTCAACGCGAGGTTTCCGGCTAGTGGTTTTGTTTCCTCTGGGTCTCCTCTCCAGGGCCGCTCACTGCCACGAAGATGCGGGGGAGAGCGCCATGGGGAGGGCGCTCTGGGCCCTGCGCTCTTTGCCCACAAAGGGCAGCAGCGGCTCCTTCCCGCGCAGCTGTCGCTGCGCCCGCACCCGCCCGCGGACCCACTCCCAACGCCGCTCACTCCCGCGCGCCGCCCCCTGCCGCTGCCAGCGCACCCGGCTCGGCCTCCGCCAGCGTGATCTGGGCGAGCCGCCGCCGCCACCCCCACCCCTCTCCCGCGCTCGCCTGGCTGCGCGGCCCACTCCTCTCTCCTATCCCCTCCCGCTGCTGCGGCTGCCGCCGCCGCCCTCGTCCCACGCCTCCCGCCTCCGTTGCGTCTCCCCGCCCACGTCGTGGCCAATGGGAGGCCACCAAGCTGTGGCGGTAGCTAGCCGGATCCGCGGCAGCCGCCGGCCCCCACCCTGTCGAAATGCCCCGGTTTTGCTGCAGCCCGCGGGGGGTCGCCGGAGGGATGCCTGAGGTGCACCGAGCACCGCCCGGCAGGTGGAGGGGCTGCGGGAAATAAAATAACTTGCGCAGGAACTTGATTGGTGGTGGGTTCATCTTTGGTCCCTGATGGGAAATCTGATGGAGGTTTGGAATTGGGGGGAGGGAAGGATGTTTCCTTGGTAGCCTAACGCATGCTTCTTTATTTTGTGATTCTTTTGAGATAGGTTATTTTTTCCGGGCAGGGGCAGATGCAGCTAACTAGCGACGCAAGCAAAGCCCATCCTGGCCATTGTTGTCTGAGGCGTTTGCCAAGAGCAACCTGCTGGCCTGGGAAAGCGGAGGCCAAGGCTCTTCGCAGGCGCTCGCACCTCTCCAGTCCCCCTACCCTTGCGGATGTACTGGAACAGTCCAAGTTTTTGTGTTCTTGTTTTGTTTCGTTTTGTCCCCTCTGGGAGTTTGAGAGTGCGTGCTGATTTATTTGAAATCTCTAGTTTTATATTTTTATCAATTTGTGGTATTGTTCGCATTTTGGGGACAGTTTTAACGACTTTGACTCCCCATGCACCACCCCCTAAAAAAATGCTTCCATTCTTTAATGCACATAGAAAAGTATTTATACTTTTTTTTCTCAGTGGGTGTCTACTATTTGCATTATTTTGGGGTCGACACATAGTAATTGTACATAATTATAGAGTACAATCTGGTATTTCAACACATGTACAGTGACCAAATTAGGTTAAGTATATCCATATCTCATATATTTATCATTTCTTTGCAATGAAAGCATTCAAGAATCCTCCCTTCAAGGTATTTTAAAATATTCAATACCTTATTATTCATATTGTGGAAAGTGTTTATATTTATAAATTTACTTTTTTTGTACTATGCTTTGATCTTTTTTAAATACTTTTTTAATAGTGGTTAGACACCATACCTTTATTTTATTTATTTATTTTTATGTGGTCTTGAGGATCAAACCCAGTGCCTCATATGTTCTAGGAAAGTGTTCTACCACTGAGCCACAACCCCAGCCCCTTGCTTTGATCTTTTTGTATATGATTTTTTTATCTCTTTCTTGGCCTGCCAGTTATTTTAATAGCTGGGCACTTACTCTCAAGTGTTTAAATCTTGTTTCTGGTAACAGAAATGTGTGTATTTTACATTCAGTTATTGACAATTCATAGGGTGCATGATTCCAGGTGCTCTGGATTATTGACTTTGCTTTGGGTTTGGTATCAATTTTCATATGTGATTTTTGTGGTATCTTACATAAAGATTGTTACTGCTGAAGTCAAGAACTGGGAAAGCTGGATCTTTATAAGTTAGCTTCCATGGCTGAATGGAAGACTTTGACCCAATTACTAGGTCAAAGGATTTTATTGCTCACAGTAATAGTTGTAGCTACAGTATCACCAGTTTTGTGTCAGTTCTCCACACACCAGTATTCCCACCATGGGTGAAGAAGGACCAGGTGACACCAGCACACCGAATGGATATATTACAGGAAAAGTATCCTGAGCTGAGGGAATCTGAACCTTTTATAAAAGGCAGTAAGCCTGCCTGCATTTTGTTCTGGAAGGAACTATTACCTTTCTTATGTTGAACAGCAAGAATCTCTGATCTTTACTATGGATGTAGATAGCACCGCTATCTTCTAAAACTATAAGCAAACCAGCTCTTATAGGGAAACATTATTTCTCTTCTCAAAGCTTGATTTCTATACAAATATAATCTGGAATAAAGAAATGCAGTGCCTTTACTTGCAAGATGTGCAGAAATCCAAGAGGCCTGTGAATAATTGTGTCCCAATAGGTGGGTAGGGTATGAACTTTCATATGCACATGTATATTAGCGTATACATAAATATAGGTACATATAGTATTTTTACTTTATTTCAATTCCTTAAGAATGTTTTTTGTCAGCTTGATATAGAGATATTTGTTATCTGTCTAAACATCTACATGTGTATCTATTTATAGCGCTGTTATGTTTAACAGTATGGAAAGATTGGCAGACAAACAGACATTTGATAGCAAGGTTTTCTGTTTTAAATGCCATAGTTTATGTTTCCAATAATTTTATACATTTTAAATTATTGGCTTTATTTCTTTTATTATTTGTGATTTTTATCAATATCTAACCATCCTTTTTAGTCCCATTTATATAAGTTGCCACATCTGCTGCTATTATTATTATTTAGATTTCTCTCTTAAAGTAATAAATCAAGATTGTGTTTCATTCAACCTGGTACATTTCACCTATTTAATAGGGGAGTTAGAACTACATTCCTTAATCATTGGTCTGACTTAGATAACTTTTTTACCTGTTTTTGTTTGTTTGTTTGCTTACCATTTGGCCTCTCTTCTGAGGGTCATTTTGTTTTCTTTCGTCTTTTCATTGCTTTACAAAACAGACATCTTGTGTATAATTTTGTTGGTGGTCACCTCCTGATTATTAAGATATATCCGTAATGATTTATTTACTAATCAAAATGGTACAGAAGAAGCTCTTGTTTATTAATTGTGCTTCCTTTACACATTTATTCCTGCTTGGCAGTCCTTAGTGATTAATCCAGTTATGTAAACCATAGCTTCAATCTCTATATTCCTCTTTTCAACAGAGTTTTTGAGATATCGCATTGGTATGTTGCCAGTTGTTCTGAGTTTTCAGCTTTCGTCTTTTTCTCCACACATATTGCAACAGCTGTTAAAATAGTGCTGTCACAGGTAGAAGGTCAAAGAGAAATGTTTCCAAATTCTTCCATTTGTTTGTGCTTTGGAGCTAAAGTGGAAGTGAACCATAATTCCACTGGGGCTGGGCAACCAACTCTGGGGAATGAAGTTCCCTCCTGGTAGGCAGAATGATGGAGGAAAGAGGGAGGCTCTTGATTCTCTGTGGATGCTGAAATTTCTGACATGCTTCCAAGCACCCTAGGAGTGGCCTTTTCTTTCCCCTTATCCAAAGCTCCTGTTGGGGTTGGGGTCTGTTTCTATTCCCTTCTCTCTCCTCTCTTACTTCCTTACACATCAGTACTATCTCATCCACTACAGGCTTCAAACTCAACAGTCTCTAAGTATACTTTTTAAGTAACCCAAACATATCAGGGCACTTAGTGTGCTGGGGCTGCCACAACAAATACCATAGACTGGGGAACTTACACAATAAAACTTTCCTTTTCATAATTCTGGGAGTTGGAAGTCTGAGATCTGGCCAGCAGCATGGTCAGGTTCTGGTAAGGGCTCTTTCCTGGCCTGTAGATGCCACCTTTTGCTGTGTAGTGTACATGGTCTTCTCAAGGTGTGGAAATGGAACACTTAATTGCTTCCTAAACTATAGTTATATTAGGAGATAAGGATTCATGTATGAATTTTGGAGATACTATAAGCCTGGAGGACTTCATCATACATTAACTCACGCCTAAAATAAATAAAATAAAATAAAAATATAAAATACTATAGTTTTTCCTGAAATGGAAAACTTGTCTTCCTTCATCAGCACTAATGCAAGGGTCATTGCTGGGAGCCATTAGCCAAGTAGGTATGACAATTTCCTTGCCACGGTACCCCCATGTTCCTTAGTGGAAGGACTTCTGGAAGGTGACCTTGCTCAAAGACCAGGGCGGATCCGTGTTTAGGGCGTTCCCGGGTTTAAAATAATCCAGGTTTAGGGTGTATCCTGCTGGGATTAGGGAGTATCCTGCTCCTTGAGTTTAGGGTGGTTCCATGTTTAAGGTTATTCCTGCTGGGAATAGGGCGTATCCTGCTGCCTGAGTTCCTCTTGAGTTCTCACAGGGATTGAGACAGTATTTTGGGGAGACAAAAGCCCAGTGGAGGTGTGGATTTGGGCAGAGAATGTGGATTTCCCCAGAACGTGTTTGTAGAGGGCCGGTGTGAGATCCGGAATAAAGAATTGCTGTTTGAATCTACAAAGCTGTGAGTGGCTCGTGATTTGTGCCCAGCCAGACTGCAGCAGGTCATGCCCTCCAGTAAGCCATGATGAAGCCCTAGTTGAAACTGCAAGTTCTGGTGTGATGGATATGGTCCCACCCTGCCTTGGGTAGTTCTCCCTAATCTGTTAGTGTTCAGAATAGCCCCAGTTTAAAATAAACTCTTCTAAAGAAGGGCCAGTTTCTTGGTTACCTTGGGACTCTAAATTCCTTGAGCACTATCAAGATCAGAGGAAGCCTGAAAACAATACTGGATAAACTGGAAATACAAAAACTAGATCATCCAAGTCGGAGAATGCATGTGAAAATTTAGGAGAAGCAGGAGGAAGAATGGTTGGCAAAGAGGGAAAGAGTGATACTCATACCTGAGCCCTGGGTGATTGAGCTCTGCATCCTACTTTTTGAGCCTTTAGGACTTTCTAGGCCTCTTGTGATGTCGGGAGGTGGGTAAAGGGAAGGGTGTGGGATCCACATATTTGTTCCAGTTGATGTCAACCCTTTTCAGAAATAAATATTTTGTGAATTAGTAAAAATTGACCACCAAAGATGCTGAGTCTGCCCTCTGACATCTAGAATATTCTGCTGCATAGCTAAGTTGTCCAAAGGACATATACTTCATAAAATAGTAGAAATCAGTAAAGCAAAACTCTCAGGGGTCTTTAGGGAATAATGTAAATCTCCCTTGCAGGCTTTTTTAAAATAAATTCCTTTTTCAGTAAAGAAGGCCTCATGGTGATAAGCATGCCCTTTATAGATGAAATGGGGAACCATGACCCTTGAATTTAGCTAGAAAATAATAAATTTTAAACTCTTGTATGATCAAAAAGATTTCATGTGCCTTTTAAGAGCATAAAGAGGAAAAAATTATCAGCAGCCTAATTATCCCCACCATTGTTTTGCCTGCTATGCACATGCATCTTAGGAAAGAAAAAAAGTTGGGGAGGGTCAGATCTTCTAGCCAGACTTTACCTTCTTTCTGGAACATACCAAAATCCAAGTACCATGCTCTTTTATGAATTAAAAATAACACTAAACCTTTGATCAACACCTTTTCACAAGATGCTAAACATTTGGGGGAAATGAAACGTTCTTGCATCCACTTCCCAGGGATGCTCTTTTGGTTGGCTTACAAGATTTATATTTGAAGCCTGAACTGCCTGCTAATTTCCCAATTACAAGCTCCTGGGATTGTCACATTAGCGGCACTTCTGCTTCCTCCTCTAGAAAGCTCTCCTGCTCTCCCAGCTCCTATGGTGACCTCCCTGTGAATGTTTCTTCACTCCTCAGGATTCTGACCCAGGACCATGTTGGTCATTGGTCACCGGGCCCCTCTCCAGTACTGTGTGTCTGATTGTTTCAGTAAAGTAAAAGGAACAGCAACTAGAGCCCTTCCTGGGGTGTCTGCACAGCCCCACTCTGACTTACCCTTGACCTTTCTTCATCCACTCTAGTTCTACTCCTGAGCAATGTGGGGTTAAATAAAGCTCTTTCTAGCCAGCAGAGTATGAAGAAGGCTTTATCCTGGCCAGGACTACTGTCATTGCTTGCATTGACAATTTTGAAGATTTAAATAATTTTAACATAAAATATTAATACTTTTAAAAAGTATTCTTTTGCACTTTAATATTTCCATTTACTCCTCTTCTTTCTTATGGTGCTGAGGATGTATTTTCATCAGCTTTAAAATTTTTTTTACTTGTAGTTGACACAATGCTTCTATTTATTTATTTTCATGTGATGCTGAGGATTGAACCCAGGGCCTCACATATGCAAGGCGAGTCCTCTACCCCTGACCCACAACACTAGCTCTTAGTCAGCTTTTTCAGTGCTGTGTCCCAAAACCCTGACAAGGACAACATAGAGGAGAGGAAGTTTATTTGGGGCTCATGGTTCAGATGTCTCAGTATATAGAAGGCCAACTTCATTACCCTGGGTCCAAGTTGAGGCAGAACATCATGGTGGAAAGTCGTGGAGAAAGAACACAAATCAGGAAGCAGATAGAGAGCTCTGCTCACCCCAATGACCCATCTCCTCCAGCTCCACCCTACTTGCCTATACTTACTACCCAGTCAATCATAACAGTGGATTAATTCACTAATCAGGTCACAACTATAATCATTTGCACTCTGAAAATGCTTTTGGGGAACACCAAAATATAGTTATTTCCAAACTATAACAGTTGGAACCCAGAGCTTTGAACATACTAGGCAAAAGCTCTACTACTGAGTCTCTCTAGGTCTTCAACTTTTTTTAAGCCAATGGCCTAAGGGTTATAATTACCCAACTCTTTTTATAATGGGGAGGTATATTTGTTTACATTAGAAATGATTTTTTTTTTTCTTCAGTGTCTTCTCTCTGGTGAGCCTTGGTCCCCAGTGGTCGGTGGAAGCCTGGTAGCTGACCGTTGGGTGGGGGTTGTGAGCATAAAGATAGCGGGCCTCCGCCGGCAGCCGCTGCTGAGGAACTGTGGGCACGATGACTCTGCACCCGCCTCCTCAGCCTGGGTGACTGTCAGGTCTGGGACTGGCCCCCGCCGGCCGCCGTCGGGTTACCCGGCCCGGGGCCGCGGGACAGTGCAGGGCACCGGGCTTAGGTGGGCAGGTCGTAGTGGTCTGTGCGGCTTTGGTCCCCTGAGTACAGTACGTGAAAGCGCTACTGGATGTCCCGGTGACCTCAAACTCGTGCTTTGCCTGGCGTCAGGCTCGGTGATCTTGATCCTGCCCCGCCCCCCCCCCCCCCCCCCCCCCCGCAGGTCTTCTGTCTTTGCGACCTCCTGTCTGCTCTTGTCTGGACCACTCTTCCCATGCACCTGCCTATCGGAACCGCACTCGTGACTAGTTACCCTGCCTTCAGCCTCTCACCAGCCTCAGGTCTTTCTAAACTGCCTGTCAGTTCCTGTGAATTTGCGACTCTTAATCATTCGGTGGAATTAAGAGATAAAATTCAGTTTTTACGTGGGCCCTTGAGATACCTGCTTACTTTTCCAGTCTTAATTCCTAATATTCCGGGAATACGGGCTTTGGATTCTGAGGAATTATATAAAGTTCAGAAACCATGTCTCGAAGATATGACTCCAGGACCACTATATTTTCTCCAGAAGGTCGCTTATATCAAGTTGAATATGCCATGGAAGCTATCGGACATGCAGGAACCTGATTGGGAATTTTCGCAAATGATGGTGTTTTGCTTGCAGCAGAGAGACGCAACATCCACAAGCTTCTTGATGAAGTCTTTTTTTCTGAAAAAATTTATAAACTCAATGAGGACATGGCTTGCAGTGTGGCAGGCATAACTTCTGATGCTAATGTTCTGACTAATGAACTGAGGCTCATTGCTCAAAGGTATTTATTACAGTATCAGGAGCCAATTCCTTGTGAGCAGTTGGTTACTGCACTGTGTGATATCAAACAAGCTTATACACAGTTTGGAGGAAAACGTCCCTTTGGTGTTTTGTTTGCTGTACATTGGCTGGGATAAGCACTATGGTTTCCAACTCTATCAAAGTGATCCTAGTGGAAATTATGGGGGATGGAAAGCCACCTGCATTGGAAATAATAGCGCTGCAGCTGTGTCAATGTTGAAACAAGACTACAAAGAAGGAGAAATGACCTTGAAGTCAGCACTTGCTTTAGCTATCAAAGTGCTAAATAAGACCATGGATGTTAGTAAACTGTCTGCTGAAAAAGTGGAAATTGCCACACTTACAAGAGAGAATGGAAAGATGGTGATCAGAGTTCTCAAACAAAGGGAAGTGAAGCAGTTGATCAAAAAACATGAGGAAGAAGAAGCTAAAGCTGAGCGTGAGAGGAAAGAAAAAGAACAGAAAGAAAAGGACAAATAGAACCAGGAATGTTATAACCCATTTGGGGCACCATTTAAGTGTGAAGGCTCTCCTACTCTTTCACCCTGAGAAGGCTTTTTCAAAAACTTGTGCAGGGGGGGAAATAGGACATTCCATACTGAATTGGGTCTTTGTTATTTCTGCTCAATTGAATACTTTGTTGTAATGATGATGATTACTCTTTATGGACATCTTAAATTTCACACTTTTTTTGGAATAAAACTTGAAAAGAACAAAAAAAAGAAATAAATTTTTAAAAATCATCCTTTTAATCTATGACTTCTTAAATAAGCCTATATATTTCAATTTATAATTAACATCACTAAATCAGTTATGCTAGATCTGGTAAGTCTACTGAATGTGTTGGTTGCCTCTTTTAAATTTAAGTAGATTCTTTAGCTTTAATATGTTTTTTCTTGGAGCTATAATACTAAATAAATATAAAGGCCTTGGGGTGAGAAGGCTGCTTTTATTTCAGACAGCAATTTAAGCTGAACAGTGAAATGGTTTTTGATGAGATACAAGACTTATAATTGTGCATTTGGTTTATGCATTTGGTTTTTGTTTTCATAAATAAAAAGCATAAATTCCTTTAAAAGTTCCTGTCACAATATCAGTTATATGATGCTATATTCTTAAAGCATATCAGAAAAAAAAATTAGTAGTTTTCTAAATAAAGGATCAGCAAAAAAATTCAAGAGTATGTATGTATTCTTTTCTATATTGCTATAGTAATGACAAAATCTGGACCATTTAGAAATACTTCAAAGTATGAATGGATGCCCAGGAAAAATTGCCTTCAGTGACAACTGAGTTAATTATGGTAGTTCTGTTATTCAAAGCCCCATTATTTGGCTGTAAAAAATCATTGCAGGTTAAAAATGGACCTACATTAGCTTCTCTATAGGTGTAGTATTTTACATAATTTAAAAAGGGCTTGATTCTTTTCCAAATTCAGTGAATACAAATACTCTAAAAATATGTCTATTCAAAAATGGTTCTTCTGTGACATGAAATTTGAGTTGTTAATATTTTAGGTACTACAATATTTTTATTTCAGATTTTTTAAAACAACCTTATAAGAATTAGCATGACCAGAACAGAAACACATTTCATAAATTATGTTTATAAGAGAGTGTTAGCTAATTTATGTCTTCATTTTCCATGCAGCTCTCTGGGAGGCCAGAGTGTGGCTATCATGGAGCCCTTCGATTTTAACAGAGATCCTTTCTCTAAAACGAATTCAACACATGACTATATGGGTAATTTTGAACAAGTGGATCTTTCTCCAACCTGAAAGGCTCCCAGGACAGACAGTGAGTGAGAAAAAGAGGGTTTCAAAAGGAGTCACAGAGAACCACAAAACAACCATGAAGCACCACAGTATTGCCACAGTCCCCCCACAGAAGTGCATTGAGAGGTTGGGACATAGAAGAGGGAGGACACATCATTAGAATAAAATGGGACACCAGTTGGAAATGATTTTGTCATCAAATGCAACACCTGAAACTGTAGAAAGTCTGACTATATCTTTTGGAAGGAATTTTTAAAAGAATTATTACTGCTCTCTCACCCCATTCTTTTATAGAATTTCACTTAGCAGTGAAATATGAAATACAGATTAGAAATGTAAAATAGGAACTGCCATTGCAAACTTCGTATATCACATTTAATGAAAAAAAGCCCTTTTAGATAAATATGACATTATACAAGTGTATAAATTATGATTAGTTATTCTAAATTTAGATATGACTATTTAATTGAATCTAAGATATTAGAATAAATTATTAAAGAGAGCTCAATATTGCAGCCCTATGAAATCCTGATAAATGGAACACCTTCTGGATATTATCATAGCAACAATATTTCAAGAAATAGGGAGAATTTGATTGTGTGAATGACAATGGAAAGACTTTTATAGTTCTAACGAAAATTTTAAAAAGAACAACAAATTAAAACTATATTTGAATACTTCATACATTTTTTTGAATTTCAGCAAAAATAAAAAAATTAATAAATCTAAGCAAGTTACCATGGGAAATATGGTAAGGAGTAATTCTTGGGAATAAAGCAGGAACCCTATTATAATAACGTGACTTATTTCTGGGTCTAGACCTTTGATCTAATGGTGCTTAAGTATTCTTTGTCAAATATAAAATTGATGCTAGCCCTTGGAGTCAGGAAGAATACACAAGTGGGGATCTATTGGGAATATATTCCAAAGAGATGGAGTAATATCATAAAAGTTCTATATTTTAATGTGACTATCTTTTCATATTAATTAGGCTAAATTTAATGGAAATATTATTAAATATAAAGTGAATTATTAAGGCCAGAGATGACTCAAAATTCATTCATTCATTTTTAAACATTTTACATGTGCCCAGACATGTGCATTTTGGAATAAAGAATTGTTTATAAGTAAGTTAAAAAGAAACCTATAACAAGAACCTGAAAGAGAAAATCATATGTTAAAATGAGTATTCATGAGAATTAGTTTAGTAGCAGAAGAATTTTAGTAGGAAGTGATTAAAATCAGGTAATACTTATAAAACTACCAAAGTATTTCTAAGATTCAGGTGTCATGTGATAATATCCTGAAATTTTAATTAATGTGTTTGCTTTTCCACACATCCTGTGCTTTTTCTTGCTCTGTTTACCTTGGGTCTTAAAGGAAATAAGGATGATTAAGGAAAGGATGAAAACCATTTGATGCTAGTTTTTAAAGATATTAAACAGATTTTAAAACTTGTTAAGAACCAATAGTCAAGTCATAAAAGTTAAGGTTTTCAACATAAGAGTGGACATCATTAGCGAGAAAAAGAAATCATTTGTATAGAGACCAATGGTCATTTTGGAAATGTAGAAGTCTATGTTCGTAGCCAGGATATTTTTTTTTCTTTACTCAAGAAACAAGAGACAAAACACTGAGCAAAATAGCTTCTTTATTTGGGGGGAAGAGGAAAGGACAAATAAAGAGAAGGATGGCAGAATAAGTTATACCCACATAACTTATGTGTGTGCCTATAGGTGGCCAGTGAGCAGAAGAGGACATTTCAGCAGTGGATGTGATGAGGTGGAAGCCACACACCAAGGTACTAGCAATTATCATACTCTCACCTGAAACCAAGGTGGGAGGCTGCTGATGGTCTCAGATATGTGCTTCATAAAAGCAACAGAATCACATGGAGGCCTTTTGAAAACAAATTCTTGGCCCCCAAATTTTTGACTCAGTGGGTCTGCAGTAAAGTCCAAGAAATTGCATTTCTAAAAATTTCCCAAGTAGTACTGATGTTGCTAGTCCAGGACCTCATTTGGAAAATCATTATTCTAGGTGGAATGGTCTGATTATATGTACACACTGCTTGCCACCCCAACTACATATTTACCCAGCACATGGATGGCCCTGGGAGAGAAGGAAGAAGGAATACACCCTGATAGCTGGAGAAGTTACTCAAAAGAGACTGAGTCTACACCCCAAATGACTAAATCATTACTAGTTTAAGAGAAAGAGAGAATCTTGGTTTCCACATAAAATTTACTACCATCAGCAGAAATGGAGGCTTTGGGGCTAAACTCAGCTGAGTTCTAGAGAAGTAAATAAGTTTACCATTTACACACCTAAATTTCATTATGGTGAGAATTAGTACTCAGTCTTATTCACTATAAACATTGCACTGGAATTTAAATACAAGTTTAGCAATCCTGGCAAGAAAATATTCAGAAAGGATATTTTCATTCTCTGTTACAATCTCTGTTGAATACACTTTTTTTTCTTCTCTTTTTCTCTATTTTTTTAATGGATCATGAAAACCCATGATCTTGATTTTATCTTGGTTATAAAGGACATTCTTGAAATAATTGGCAACTATGACTATACTTTATAGATTAGATATTAATATATACCCAAATTTGAGTGCTGATATTGTGGCTCAATGGTAGAGCAGTTGCCTAGCATATGTGAAACACTGGGTTCAATCCTCAGCACCATATAAAAAAGGAACAAAATAAAGGTATTGTGTCTAAGAAAAAAAATTTAACCAAATTTGATTTTCTGATTTCGATCATTACACTATAGTTACATAATTTCTTGTTTTTAGGAAATACAAGTATTGTCATAAGGAGATATCATGTCTGCAACTTAGAAATGGTTGAGATAAAATTTTCTTTGCTATATACTTATATTTATATTTATCTAGAAAGACAGGAGGAGAAGAAAGGCAAAGGTAGTAAAATGTTAACATTTAGGGAATGTTTTCTAAAAATTCTTTTTAGTAATGTTACAAATCTTCTAATAAGGTGAAATTACCAAAATAGAATAAGAAAAATAAAAATTTAAAATTATATTAATAAGTAACATTACACTCAAATAAAATAAACCATAGACCTATATAAATACTATTAAGTAAATAAATGGAAAGTTGGATGAGGCAGAGGGATATATGTAATAATCTCAAATCATCTTCCTATAAAAATGCTAAATAATTACAAAAGGAAAAGGCAATATTACAGAAGAGAAACCCAGAAGGTACCATCTTTAGTGATCAATGTTAATATCATCAGTAATGGGATTCAAAGAGAAAGTCACAGAATCACTCCTGTGACACTCTTGCCAAATAACATGTAATCTGGTTCCAATCATAAAGAAATCAGAAAAAAAATCTGAGCCACATTTTGTGAGGATTCTTCCTTAAAATCTTTTGCTTTGTAATGTACCTGGAAGTAAGAGGTTTCTGTAGCCCCACGAGCACCATTCTGTTGTGCATTCTCTGGACGTCTATGGAGAACAGAGAAAATAGGAACTACATCTGAGTGGACCTCCCTTCTGACCGCTTTGAGAAGGCAAAACATCTGTGTGCTTGGGAACACTGCTCCCATGTTCCTGTTTCTCCATCTGGTCCCTACGAGAGCAGACTTAGTGTACCATTCACAACTTGCCCGGGAGCCTCATGTACCCATGAAAAATAACAATATTCAGTGGGGTGGGATCCTCTCCTTTCAAGGGTCCAGCGCTAAAAGTAAGAGCCCATTAGATGGCATTTATACTTATACATATTGTAGGGCACATCTCTTCAATTTAGCACTGGCTTGGCCCAAAATTTGACTGTGCATCTTTGATTTTTGCATTTACTCTATACGAATAAGATCTACGCCAGTAATTTATAACTCTCACCAAGCAGAGCACACATTTACGAGATTTAGGTGAAACAAACCTATTATGCACTCCCTAATGTCTCCACCTCTTGAAGTTAGCCATCCCTTGGCTGTGTGAACTTCCATCCCAGATAACTGAAAGAGGACCAGTGGCTTTCTCATAAGCGTAAGAATCCTGTCATGGGTACAGAGTGTATGCACCTATATATGCAGTATTATCTACACTTTTTCCCCCACTTACAGATGTGTTGTTGTGCACCTAACATTCTTTCCTCCTCACACTTCATCCCAAGCACAAACAGAACATCTGTATACATTTTCAAAAGCACCATAATCTCTTCCTTTTACCTATTTTTTCCCCTATTGCACATTGACGTTGTGCTAGGTGATGTTTTAGTCCGTGAATACAGCCCGGACTAAAAAAAATTGTAAGTTTACTGTTGTGATTTCTACAAAGTATGAATTTTTTTTTTATCTATAGGAAGTTAGTGGATGAAGTTTCTAGCAAGAAGTAGTAAACAACTTACTTTATTCATCAGTATCAAATGTCAGGACTTCTAAGCCACAGAGATTCCCTTTATGGAAGCTATCTTTTGGAGGAGCCCAGCCTCCTGCTTTGTCCTTAACTCATGACCTTACTGTCTCAAGAGGTCTTTCTCTGAGGTAAGGTTTCCCTAAGTACAAGAGGCTGCCTAGAACTTTTCTCTATTAAGCTATGAAGAGAAAAATGGAAGGTTGATTTTCAAAAGAACAGAATAATTTAGCTTCTTTTATCTCATTTTAATACCAAAGACCCTATAATTTTATAACTAAAAGTCCCATTTCAGTATTTTCTCAAACAAGAGTCAAGTGCCTTGAATAGGATTCATCAGAGGTTAAGAGAAGCCTATAGAGACCAGCTTGCATCTTGATGGAAAATGGAATTTCCCACAGTTGTCAGTGTATTGAAACAGCAAAATGACCTATGTGGTGGCTGAATCCTGGTCAATTAGATCATGGTAGAAGAGACAGCTGATATTGTCCTGAGGTTAAAGGGAGGTAAAAACATACTGTTGTCCCTACAAGGCAGAATCAAATGTCTTTATGCATTTTAAAAATAATACCATACAGAAACCAAAAAACATTTTTCCTGATCAATAGCTGTATAACGGATCTCAAATTATTTAGAAGGGATAGAGAGAGAGAGGAGGGAGGGAGGGAGGGAGGGAGAGAGAGAAAGAGAGAGAGAGAGAGAGAGAGAACACATCTGGGAAAGCAGCTGCAATTGAGTTCTTCCTGATTGTGTTTACAATAATTTGCTGTCTTTCTCCAAGGCCATCTATTTCCAGCCTTGGTCAAATAGATTAGTTAAATGCAGACATGATAGGAATCCTATATCTGCATATTTCTAGTTTTTTTCAGAGGCATGAGTCTGTGCCATCCCCAATTTAATTTACTATTTAGGAAGGGAAGCAGTTCTGAGGGCTAAGAATCATCCCTTCCTAATAGCTCATAGGTCAAAGGACCAGTATGGTATTTTGGCATTGGCTGTCTAGATTTGTTCACTATGCATTAAAAAAAATGAGGAAATGACCTCTTTTTGTAAAATGCACACTCACATTGATCATTGATTATAGTCCCTTTGAGATATCTCTAGGAAGGCATAGAGTTTATTATTTCAGCAAGGATATGGGCACTTCCTCAAAAGTTTTCTTTTCTTCCAAGGAAACTGGCATGCTCTTCATCCTAGATGCTCTTGATCTGGCAATGGGATGAGAAGCCATGATTCTCTATTGTGGCAAAAACAAATTATAATGATACCTAAAATATTTTAATTTATGGAAATTGGTAGCACTTCTATTTCAGCCTAATGGTAAGAATTACCTATTTGCCAATACCAGTAAGCTCTGTGGTGTATGTAAGTCATACACCATTTTGATGACTGTTTTACCTGCGGTTCCCTTAGCAATCATGCCCATCTTGTTCCTGGCCTTCTTCCTAAGTGTCATCACTTGGCCTCTGTCACTCTCCAGATCCCATTATCCCACTGAATTTAGGAAGCCCATGTCAATGGAGTTACCTCCTCTATTCATTCTTGACCTCACTCGGGTATTTCCTTGGGGTCTTTCTGGTTATATAGTGAGGGAATCGGGAGCAGACCTCCCTTTCTTGATACATCAGCAAGAGATTTCTGTCTTTCTTTGTAGCTCTTCATTTACATGATGCCATGGAAATTTCAGTACATCAGTTTTATTTAATCTTGTCTACCATGGAATCTAAGTTTCACTCTACTAACAAAATAACCCGGTGAGCCATGATGTCAGGTATCAAACACCTTGAATCCAGAATATCTGCAAAGTGCAATTATATTAATAAATGTGGTTTTATTTAATCTTTTCTTTTTGTCTCCCTGATCTTAGAACCTTAAAATCCATTTCTAGCATCCCTTCCCAGGTTTCTGTCAATATAAGTTAGCAAAACCTTTCAATTCTTTCTTTGTGTAAGTATTTCCCCCACAACCCCTGCAAACTCTGACTTCCCACACATTCTCCTGTGACTTGACCCTAGGAAAAGATCTGAAAGCAAAGCAAGGTAATGAGTGCATCTTGTCAAAAATCATAACCCCACACAGCATAAATGTCCCAAGTACAGACCCTCCAGCTTCTTCTTGAAAGAAAGTTCCATGGAATTCAGAAGTTCAAATCTGTCAGGATCCACCCCAGATGCCCCACTTTTCCCAATAAGTGTCTTAACTTTCCCATTCAATACCAAATGAGGCTATAAATGCAATGTGCTTTTTTTAAAAAAAAAAAATCTTTATTCTTAAGTAAGAAAATAAGCTGCTTAGGTCTTCCTCATTTTCAAAGTCTGTTCCTTACATCCCCATTTAGTGCCAACTTACTTTTTCCAAGGGTCCCACCTAGAAAAATAACAGTTATTTAAGGTATTTCAGACAGGAGAAGATTCAGTAGAAGGTATTCTATCCTTTTCTTGTTTCCAGAATGCCTGTTGAAGCAAGGGTCATGGAATATTTCTGTTAAATCTCAGGTTCATCACTAAATTACAGAGGGGCTGGGAATTTTCAAAGCTACAGAAAAGTATTTGCAGTGATCACTACCATCATGAGAACCAAAGGCAATTTACTAGGAAACACTTGGAGGTCATTGCAAAACCTCAAATTGCTGAAGACTACCTTTCTACTCACCACTGGCATAGGAACAATAATATGGATTGTGCTTTCTTTTTTCCATTTTACAAATGCCTCTCATTTTCAAAACAGTCTGAAATCCAGCTGGTGAGGGATTTTGAGAAATGCAATTTCCACGCTTCCAGCCACTGGGAACAGGGACAGTCAAGGTGAGGAAGTGATGCTGGCATCCACAGACAGAACAGAGAGCTGGGTTAGGTGCTGACAGCCTGATGAACATTTCTGACATAGTCACTGAGTTTGATTTTTAAAAATAATTCAGCATAAAAAGAAACAATGATAGGTATTTACTCATTACATTTTTATTTATATGCTACAAAGTTTGTATTTCAAACTAATGCAAAACAAGAGCCCCCAGAGTCTACAAACATTCATTCTGAGGTTGTTTTTTGCTAATATAAGTTTGTTGTAAGAAATAAATGTAGAATGATTCATATATTGACTGATTATGGTAATTAAAAAATATATATTGTAAATAACAAAAAGTAAGAATGGTGTAATATGAGCAAATAACTTTGAAATTTATTTATAACCTTTTAAAATATGAAAGCAACATAATAGAATAAAAATTAAATATTTCAATCTAAACAGAATAAGTCCTTCACATTCAAGATAAAACTTGTTTCTAATCAGTGAGATAAAGTATCTTTTGTGTGGATATAACCTGAAAGTGAATTAGTCAAGGTCTTTTACAATTCCATTTTTCCTTCCTACCTCTCTAGGGAAAATAAAGTTGAAATATTTGTTTTAAAAATAAAATTAAATCACTTAATGATTCTTTCACAATTGCTAGTGTTTCTAACATATGGGTGGCTCTTTTGCCAGTTTATAATCTATTAAACTCTATTACATTATCTAATATAGTACCTAGAAAGATAGGTACCAGATAAGTATTTGTTGAATCAATGAGTAAAAATGCAAACTGTACATTTTAAAGATTTTACAAGAAAATGCTAACTAGGCATGCTAATTTACTTAAATACAGAGCTAAAAAGCAAGAAGGAGACAGTTAATTTTAGCCTCCATGAGGCATTTCATTGTGGGAATTTGGGGAAATCATTTCAAATCTTGTGGCTTGTTTATTTTCATGATAATGAACTCTCTTGTCTCTTTCACAGAAATACACCTGAGAAAATTACTTTGGTTTGAGCTCTTTGGAGGAAACATGAGCTATGGAATTGCAATGTATAGAGTTGCAACATACATTGATAATGAGGCTAAATCTTTTAGTCGTAAACAAACATGCTATTTATAAGTGGGATTTCACTGGTAACTAAGTCCAATTATATTGTACTATATATATTATATATATATACATATAATATATATATATATACATATATATATATATATATATATATATTATAGTATGTACATATTATATACTATATATATTGTACTAAAAGGGAAGTTGAGACTATAACAAATTTCAAATGCACAGGCATTATTATGGTTTGGATCTGCAATGTCCTCCAAATGCCCATGTGTGGAGACCTTGATCCCTTGATGCAGCTAAGATTAAGATGCAGCTCGGGATTCCCTGCTTCAATCAGGGTACTTTTGGCTGAAAGTACATTAGCTTAAATATTGAAGGAGATTTATTAAGCCATTTGGCTAAAATAGAAGCATCGTCTTGCTTCTCTCTGACCCCTTTGTGTCTGCCTTCTGCTGTGAGTCTGCTTTGTCTTAAGGAAGGCATGAATTATGTGGCTTCACTGATATCACTAAACACTAGGCATTATTCAGGTCCACGGAAGAAAATACCTGACAGCACCAAGGTCTTAGGTCACATGTTCACCCATCCACATGGTTACAAGAAATACCATGCATGACCTCATTGGTGAAGGCTAGCGGAGTCCATTGCAAGTGGTGCTCCCAGCTAAGCCTCACAGCTACCACCTGGCTGAAAATCATCATTGTCTGATGATTCCCAGTCATGAGGGACTTTTCCTTTATAAATAAACAAGAAACTGTGCCCTAGCCTTCCTCAAAGATCTGAAGAATTCTGTCTTAGAAAAGCAGGTTACCTCCTGTTTTAAAAGGTCTCTTGTAACTGATCTTATTTCCTTACACACCTGGGGATGTGGAGCTCACATACATTCAAATTGGCTGAATAAGGCCTGGACCAGAGTTGTTTTCTCCAAAGTTTTATAATGTTTCTTTCAAAAGATTAGATCAACATGTCATATTGCATCCACAATTTAGAGCTCATAAAGATTTTAAATCAGTTTTATTTATGTGTGTCAAAGATTTAATGATTATCCTAAGCAATAAAATCTGTAGGTGATTTTTGCCTGCTTCTGGTTACTTTGATATTTAGTCAACATATTGCTAAAGTCATGGCTATGGCTGTTTGGAATTGCTCCTTGGATCATACTGACTACAGTTCAAGAAATCTACTTTATTTGGTTAAGATTTATTTGGTTTTAATTAATTAATTGATGTAAACAGGAACCTGAGGTAGCTTCATATAAACAAAATTAATATGATGATTTCTAGTATGGAAATGTGGGCTTTTTTCTAAGAGTATCAGAAGCTTAAATATATATTCAAGTTCCTAGCTATAATTTTAATGATATAAAATATAATACTTGAACTATGCTTCAATCATACTTAATTGAAAATAAGGTGTTTCTTAAAATTGTAGGGCTCTTGTTTTTTAAAGCTGTGTTCTTTAATAAATGACCCTCTTAATTTTGGAAAAGCATTTTCTTTGAGAGGAAAACTGCTTTTTCTTAACATTTTTTTTTGACACCCCAGATTTTGGTGGTCTGATTTCTCTGAACTTTTCTTATTCTTTATATTGGCTAAAAGTTAGTATGAAAGCATATAATACTGAAAGAAAAGGGGAGGAAAAAAGTCCACTAGAGGAAGATGCACTCCTCCCGGGCTGTGCGCTTTATCCGTGTCAGCTGCTTCCGTTTTGCCATGCGACTCCAACATGTGCGGGCTGAAGAGCGAGCGCGCTCGGCTAGGCGTTAGCTACAGGCTGACTCACCCCCCGATGGCAGGCTGCTGCCTCTACCCCGGACTTACCTGGCTTGGGACCCGAGGTCCTGAGCAGGCGCCTCTGAGCGTCGTGGCCACCGAAGCGCCTAGACTTTCGCCGCCGGGCTTGGCGGACTCATCCCCCCAGGATCGCCACGATGCGAGTGGCAACGGGAACCCGCGCATCCCCCACCTCTCCTCGGCAGGGCAGCATCTTTACAGCTCCGCACCGCCGCTGTCCCACACTGGAGTCTCCGAATACCAGCCGCCACCCTACTTTCCACCGCCCTACCAGCAGCTGGCTTACTCTCAGTCGGCAGATCCCTACTCGCATCTGGGCGAAGCCTACGCTGCGGCCATCAACCCCCTGCACCAGCCTGCGGCCGCCGGCAGCCAGCAGCAGGCCTGGCCCGGCCGCCAGAGCCAGGAGGGCGCCGGCCTGCCTTCGCACCACGGGCGCCCGGCCAGCCTGCTCCCCCACCTCTCCGGGCTGGAGGGAGGCGCCGTGGGCGCCCGCAGGGATGCCTACCGCCGCTCGGACCTGCTGCTGCCCCACGCGCACGCCTTGGACGCCGCGGGGCTGGCGGAGAACCTGGGGCTCCACGACATGGCTCACCAGATGGAAGAGGTGCAGAACGTTGACGACCCACACTTGCTTGGGCCGGATCAGACTGTAATCAGCAAAGGTCCCATTTCCATGACTAAGAACCCCCTAGGTCTCCCCTGTCAGAAGGAGCTGGTGGGAGCCGTGATGAATCCCAGTGAAGTCTTCTGCTCGGTTCCAGGAAGACTGTCCCTCCTCAGCTCCACGTCCAAATACAAAGTGACGGTGGCTGAAGTGCAGAGGCGATTGTCACCGCCTGAATGTTTAAATGCCTCACTACTGGGAGGTGTTCTCAGAAGAGCCAAGTCCAAAAATGGAGGCCGATCTTTGCGGGAGAAGTTGGACAAGATTGGGCTGAATCTTCCGGCTGGGAGACGGAAAGCTGCTCTTGACATCCTTGGTGGAAGGCGAAGCTGTTCACTTGGCCCGGGACTTTGCCTATGTCTGTGAAGCAGAGTTTCCTAGTAAGCCAGTGGCCGAATATTTAACCAGGCCTCACCTAGGAGGGCGGAATGAGATGGCAACGAGGAAGAATACGCTGCTGGCAGCTCAGCAAGTGTGTAAAGAATTCACGGACCTCCTCAATCAAGACCGAACACCCAATGACAACAGGCCCTCCCTGGTCTTGGAAACGAACATACAGAACTGCTTGTCTCATTTCAGCCTGATTACCCACGGGTTTGGCAGCCAGGCCATCTGTGCCGCTGTGTCTGCGGTGCAGAACTACATCAAAGAAGCCCTGATTGTCATAGACAAATCCTATATGAACCCCGGAGACCAGAGTCCCGCAGATTCTAATAAGACCCTGGAGAAAATGGAGAAGCACAGGAAGTAAAATGGGCATGAGCAGAGGGCGGGAAGGGAAAGGACTGAGGAATCCTTCTCCATTGGGACAGACCAGGACGCCCCTCCTGCTGGGGGAGGAGCTTCCAACCTCCCCTATCCACCTATCCAAAGGCCTGTGTCCCTTGAGGCTTGCAGGATCTTGACCTGCCCTCCTGGATCCCTGTGGCTTCTCCAGTGCTGCAGTGTCTGACCTTTGACACAGGATCCCAAGGTGACAAGTACTGGTTTTTGTTTTACTTGTTGAGCGTTCATTTTTTGGAACCCCATCCCCCCTTCCTCTGAAAGTGGTGCTACAAGTTTTAGAACCTTCTCATATGTTCCCCGGGGCTGACAAGAAGCCATGCGCCTAGCTGTTGAAACATCCGATTGATGCGATTCAGATCAACGATAACTTATTTCCTTCAGGGTTAAGATATGGCTGGTTTTTATGCCCACTAAATATTGTTTTCAAAAATCAGTCTTTATCTACCTTCTTCGGCAATCGTGCCCCCCAGGAGGAGGCAGAGGTACCGCGTGCTCAGTGGCCAGTGAGCAGGTGCTGGGTGGTGCAAACCTGTGCTCACAGGGGCCTCTGGTTTGTAGGAAACTTGTAGAAACAATGCCTGCTGACGATTTCATTTTTCTTTTGTCTTTTTTTTTTTAATTTTGAAAGTTAACTCTTTAAGTGGATGACCCTTTGAAACGACAGGTTCCTGTAAGGTACTGAAGCTTTATTTGCATATTTATTTCAGATCTTGATTTTTGAGTAAACTTGAAAAGGGTGAACACAAGCGTCTGCTGCCGCCTGTCACCCCCAAGTCCCTGTGGAGGCTCTGTATTTTGAGGCACAGTGTGTTCAGTGTACAGATTTTATTTATGCATAATTTAATGGGGTCTGTAAATACAGGTACACTTCTTACAAGTTTTTGAGAAATAGGATTCGATTTTAATATTAACTTTTAATGGTGGTGGGGTAATCTATAACACGTCTTTAGATTTTATTCATCTGTACACAGGGTATGAAGAATTAAAAAGCATACAGGGCTCTGTTCTTGGTTTGGAAGATTCTATTTAATCGGAGCTCTCTATTCAGAAAGCAGTAACTTGGCATCTCGTTCCTGTGGGGCTCATTCACCCTACAGTGAATGTGTGTTATAGTTAGTGTGGGTGAAATGGAGGTTTAGAATTGAACTCCATGCCTGTAAATGTTTCCCCAATCATTGTGTGCATATAATACCTGTATAATAAAAGTATTCTGGATAGAAAAAAAAAAGTCCACTAGATCATTTCTAAGCTACAACTGAGCACAACAGAGATCAGAATGAGTTTAATGTAGGCAAATGTAATCAGCCACAGTATAAGAAAGTTTAATTTATTATATCCTCAGGGAGAAACAAAATCTAAATCTAAAGATCATTATAACTATAAAAGACATGAGGAACAAATTAAATCAAGCAAACAAACAAAACTCATTTTACAACAGTTTATTCCTTAGAAAACCAATATATTAAAATTTTTAATCACCAGTATTTTTCCCTTGAATGTTACACTGAGAATTATCTATGAAACTGAGCTCATTTAATCAATTATACTATTTTACACTCCACTTTTGCTTTCATTTATAGTATAATCAGTGAGTTTTTACAAGTTGATCTATACATTCAACAACATTAAATTTATTCATTAATTAGCTCAATGTTTTTTCTCCATTGTCCCATACTTTGGCTTATTCATATGGTGACATCAGCAAAGAAAGAGCAATTAGTTTCTCATGGGATCAGAGACAACCTTATGCCTTCAATATTAATACTGATAACCCACCTGGTAGGCTGCAAATTTTCATTAATTCTATAAAGGATTCATTAGTAAACAGGTCCTTATATTAGAAATTCTGATGTTACTCATACCTGACCTTGTTTAGCTCTTACAAGAACCTTGGTGACACAGCAGGTATTACCCCCATTTTATAGATTAGATGATTGAAGATTAAAAGATTAAAAAATTTCCCATGTTTACATGTACAACACAGGGCTAAGGTTAAAACCCAAGTATGCTTAATTACAAAATCCTTGTTCTTTCTATAACACTTTACAATTTCTTTCTAGTTATATTATTATTTTAAAGTAGATTATTGATTTTACTTTTCCAGTCTTAATTTATTCCTAGTCATATAATCAGGTTTTCATTCTGATCCAGAATAGATTTGTAGATTAACTAAAGTGAAGAAGATCTAAGTGGGAATGGGATTGTGTAATATTTCATTGATAATTATATATTAATTTGTTTTCATTTTAATGTCTCTGAAATCATCACTGCCTTATATTTGATAATCAGCAGGTGTTTATAATTGTTTAATTGTGGTAGTTTAACCTTTCTTTCTTAGTGACTTTTAAACTAATGGAGATTTTTCAGTTTATGGTTTCTTACACTAGACAAAATGTAGAATTAGTTCTTCAATGAAACTCAGTGATATTGGGGAAACCAGTCTAATCCTGACTCATACCCAGCTTCACTTCACAAGAAGAAAGATGCTCTATTTAAAAGTGGGTGTGGAGTTTGGGAGTTTCAGCTTTTGAAATTCCCTTGCTCTATTAGGAGTTATTTCCCTCCTGCCTAGTCCAGTTCTAACAATGAAAATTCTTTCTGTTTAAAATCTGCCTTTGGAACAGACACTAGTATAGCAATATGTAAAACAGTGGATGTGTAACGGATGTGATGCTGCAATATGTATATGGGGTAAAAAATGGGAGTTCATAACCCACTTGAATCAAAGTGTGAAATATGATATGTCAAGAACTATGTAATGTTTTGAACAACCAACAATAAAAATTAAAGAAAAAAAATAAAAATAAATAAAAAATAAAATCTGCCTTTGGATAATTGAAAATGGTATCTAATTTCATTATAATTTCATTATCTATGCTCTCTTCCTCCTATCTCTTTTGTAGACATGCTAATCAAAAGTTGTCTTTTTGTTAAGTTTTTCTTCTTAAGAAATTTAGAATTCCTTAACATATACAAATATGTGTGTAGGATGTTAAGTGATTACAGTGTATACAATGTATTCTAGTTGCTCCCTCGGTATCATCCATTTCTATATAAATATATCAGATTTTTTCATTATGTAAATTCCCATTTTTACCAAAAACCTTAATAAGGTATTAAAATTGATATGGTTTTTATTGTGTTAGTTATTATTTTTTTGAAGCTACCTCAAGCCCTGCCCACTCCTTTACCCCTTCTGAAAATGTTTCATTCACATTTCTTGAAGAAATTGATCTTTTTACCCTCAGAATATCTTTACCGGTTATGTTGTAGAGATGTTTCATTTATTTATGTGTAAAATAGGAAGTAATGACATTGCCTACCTATCATGTTTATAGAATAAATGAGCTAATACATATGAAACTTAACAATAGATGTGTCACCTAACAATGGATCATAAATATTATTATTAGAAACCACTGTAGTCTTTTTTTCTGAACTATTTTATAGATAATAAGTTCCTAGAAGAAATAAGACATTGTATACATCTTGGTTTCCCTTATAATGCCTAAGATTATCCTTAACATATTCTGACACTCCCATTTTTTATTAATGAAAAAAACTTCCCACTCAGCATCCACCCTAATTGAATCAGACCATGTTACCCAATACTTGTGGGAAACAGGCTCATAGATTTCCCAATTTAAGCTGGGAATCGTGAAAATAATTTAGACTTTGAACACAGGCCCAAATTTAAATTCCAGCTGCCTTTTTGTTTTGATATTTGGGATCACATGGAACTCTCTGAGGCTCAGTTTTCTACTTCAATAAAACATTAAAAATATTTATCATGTGTTCTGTGAAAATTAAAATTATTACCTAGGTGATACATATATCACTCAGCACACAATTCCTGATAAGTAATCGGTTTTCTATAAATACAAACCACATATAACTATCATTCTTGCTATTTCAAAAATGAAAATTCCTGGGGGGATATTATTTAACAATCATTAAAGCTCTATTTCTTTATCCATAAACGGGGCCCATGTTGATTTATTCCTATAATTAAAAAATGATTAAGTCATTCACATAAAGCTCCATGCAAGGTCTTCACTGAGTAGATGATGTTAACCTCAAATCCTGCCCACTCTTTCCCACATCTCATCCCTTAATATAACAAAGGGAGCAAGTATATTGTTCTTTAAAATGAGATATTTCCTAAAGTTCCTTGAGTGTATTGTGCTTATGAAAACTTTAGCAACATGAAAGCCTCCAATCTTTGCGTCTTCAGTTTAGAAAAGTTATGGGAATATTGGTCTTAACCTTCACCCATCTCCCACCAGCATTACCATAAGATTTTCAATTGTACCTGGAGTACTGGCCCTTCAGCTTTCAAAAACAGCATTTCTGAGGAGTCCTGTTTCATTATTAAGTTTCTGTATTTGGTTCCTAAATATTTTTTTAAAGAGTTGTGTCTCCTTTGTCTGAACAAAGTGAAAACAGAGACAGTAATTGGCTCCTCTCTTGACCTTCCACAGGAGAAGCTTCAGACAAAGCCCTGGACACTTGTTTCTCAAAAATTCCCCAAATAAGATGAGAATTCTTGTGTAGGTCTGCAGACTTGCACTAGGACACCACTGTTATAGGGGATGCAATTTTATATTGGTAGCATAATTTGACAGCAAATTGTTACCATTATCTCTTTATTAAAACATCAGGATTCAGAGCACAATTGTCATGCTTGCCAATTTGACCCTGGAGTTCTTAGCAATACTGACAGTCCAATTATATTCATGCATATTTCTTTACTGATTGGAGTCATGGCCATTTCTTCAGATGTGGAAGCACTGAGGTACCTGTAAATTGATTGGGTCTGATAATAGTCTCCCACAATCACAAGCTTACACAGTGGGAGTGTCCATCTAAGACCATAAGGCAGGACTATTGAAATTTTTGGATGGTTAACATACCACACTTGAGAACTATAATGTTTGCCCACATATAGAGTAAACAGCTCTAACTATAACCACAGCACCAGTGAATTTCTTTTTTGTATTCTGCTTTAGGGAGAAAGAAGCAAAGCACAATGAAATTAACCAATATCTGGTCAGTTCAGATTCAAAATTCAATATACTACAGCTTATTACCTCAATAATAATTCCTACTGACCTCAAGGCACTGCAGAGTCATCAATCATGGAGAAAATATTAAATTAGCTTTAGTATACTGTACTTAGCAAGGCTGTAAAGTAGACTAATGCATTTTGAAAAGATTTTTTTTCCAGCCACTTAGTTTGACACAAAATTGTTTTTTCCATCCCTCAGTTATCCAGAATATTCTAATCATGAGGAATGAACAGAGGTTCCCCTCATACTGCTAAAATGGGTAATGTCGGGGGTTTTTGTTTTGCCAATTGATACAATGTGCAGAGTAAAATGTGGAAAACACACTCTTGATGGGTTCACCTTGCAGCATTCATGATGCTGTCCCTATGTCACATTTGGATACTGAAGAGAATGTCAAGTATCCAAGTTTTTTATACAAGCAATGCCAATGTAAGGGTGAGGGACATCATTAAAGGAAAAGGTAACCCCATTCCCCTGTCAACCCTGGCAATGAGAATATAATTAATCACTCCCAAGTCTCCCAATGTTGCATCCATAGCCCCTGATTTAAGCAGAATGAGCCTATTATTTATCTCCATTACTGGCCAGCAACATTAATAAAAATCAGCTTAAGTTCTGAGCATGGAATCACTTCCTATAGATTCCAAGTTAATTTAAGAATGCCTAAATTGAAGGAAACATCCTTTCTCTGTCTCTGAGAAATGAGTTGGTTTTTCTGTGATACCCAGCTACAGCAATAAACAAAGATGATGCAGACATGAAGGTCCACAGCTAGTTCTTCCATTGATTACCTCCAGTCATTAATTTCCAGTCTAATTGCTTTGGTTGGCACTTTCGCCTCAGCAGTACTTACATATGCCTACAGATCTGTTTGATCACAACTCTTGGGTTTTGAATTATTTAATACCCAATCAGTTCTAGAAATGTCCTTCACACCCCATCCAGAATTTCTGCAAAGGAATAAATATAATGTGATATTAAATAAAATGAATTCCTAACCCACAGATCTCCTTAATAGTTTACCATCTTTGTAGTCCTGAATTATTTTCTTTGTTCATGAAACAATTGCTTTAGTAAGATCAAAATCACAACACACTTCCACATTTCATCTGGGTTCAATGAGCAATAAGAATATATTATACATAAGAGATGATAAAATTATATTTGCTTCATCATGAAAATTATAGCTTTCAGAAATTTTCTTCTATCTATTTAGCTGCATTTCTGTGATTCTTTAATTTTTAAGTGTTATTTTATACATTTTAAAAATAGTGCGTGCCAGCTTTTTTAAATGTTCAAATAAATGTACTACTTAATTTAAGACTGAATGTATGATGCTGTCTAGTTCTTTCAGCATTATGTGGGCATGGGCTTTGGATTGCTTACTCTTTGCACTTTAGATATATCAAACATTAGTATTTTAGGTGTGAGATCTCATCTACTCAGCAGTTTTGTTCTCCCTCCAAAACTATTTTAATGGCAACATGTATTTTAATTGATTTATCAACTATCTTACAAGATATTAATCTTACTTTTTCTTGTTGAAATTGCTAGCTTTTAGAAAATGATTTTAAATTTAATACATATAAGCATGCATATCTAATATATATAACTCTAACATATACAAATGTATGCATACTTATGTATATACATAGTAAATCAGACCAAATGGAAGTTTAAATATTCTGAGAAAACCACATTTTTTAGGTCTCTAAGTGACTGCTATTTATACAAAAATGACCAGTGCTCACATTTATCAAACAGAATATTACTACTAAAGTGATTGCTTTACAGAGAAATTAAGTTGAGAATTATCTAGAGAATTTGTTGAATGCTTTCAGAAAAACAATTCTCTTCCCTTTTTGTTTTTTACAAATTGAAGCTACTTCAGCCTGAGTTACCAAATAAGTTTTTTAAACTCTTCATTCCACCATTCCTATAAGACAGCCTCATATATTAATCAGTTTGCAATGATGGTCCTTTGAGAATGTTATCTGAGTATGTATTTAAGTGCAATAAGTAAACCTGACATTTATAGGAATAAAAGAAATAGATGTAAGTTAGGTTGGAAACTAGCTGAGTAGCCACAGATCCAACTAAAAGGCAAAGAATGTTGCTGTTAAAAGGAAGAAAGGAAGAATAGTGTAACTGCTGTATGCTCAGTCCACTGCTGTGGTCACTCAATATGCCCTGTTCTTCCTTTTCTCCACAGAGAACACATTCTCATCCTAGCCCTAAACAAGAAAGACCAGAGTCTCATCCAGTTTCTGAATCCAACTGAAAGTCCCGGATCAGTGGGTGATGTGTTTTACATTCCAGCAAGTTCAGAGGCCCATCAAATATCCTTTCCTGCCTCCTATACTATACCTGATAAAGAATGGTAGAATATGATCAGAATCATCCTAATACAATTTTTTTTTACTTAGAATATGGAAGATTGGGGGAAAAACCCCAAAACTCACTGATCCAGAGCAAAACTCTGTAGGTTAGAAACTGGAGAGATTTCTCCTCTCTTTGAGGAATTTGTCTATTATTTCTATGGTGTCTACATGATCCTTTAGGAATTTTTTCTTTCTGAGTTTTTTGGGGAATTGCATTATCCAAAAAGAGAAACACAAGCTTGAATGGACAAAAGCTTTAGGGGTGATTTGTTGGCCCCTAAATCAGTCCTCAGCCCCCTCCTCCAGCCTTTACTCTGTAAGGAAGTAAGCTGTGACAGCTGCATGAGCCCAGGAAGGCAAACCCATTGATGCCAACTGCTCTCTAACATGCACACATGGGGTCAAAATCTTCACATCAGTTGTCAGTTCCATTTGAGGATAATCATCATTAAGGATTTCTTCCTGTCTTATTTCTTGGTGTATAAACTTATTATTATTATTATTTTTTGCTATTGTTTACCATCCCTCAATTTAAGCCCTGCCACTTTGAGACCATTTGCAAAGGTGGCCATTGTGAGAACGCAACTGCCTTTGCCACTGAGTGGCTCATGTTTTAGAATATTTTTTCTGAGTCTCCTGAAAAGGGCTCTACGCAAGTAATCATATTTCCAGCTGTTTGGGGAGAAGAGCAGTTGAATTTTCCATTGTTGCGCTGCCCCAAATTCCTGAACTTACAGTAAATTGACAGAAAGTTCCCTTTAGCAAACTTTTTTCCCCCACCTTGGTTGTCAGCTTTGGAAATGGGAAGTGATTAATTTAATTAATTTATACTTGGCTGATCTCTTTTTTAGCATGTTGTTACATGGCATGGACAGCATATACCAACACCCAGACTTTTTCAAACACTCTCCTGGAGCCAGAGTCTTAATATGTAACAGGTCTGACTTTCAAGTTATCATGGATAACAGGTTTGAAAATTCTCATTATGACATAATTACAATAAAGTCACTAGATTCATTACCTTACCATTTCACCATTGCCACCACCTACTTTAAGATTTTGTTAGAGTCCTGGCTGTGGGAGTCCAGCCGTCGCCGCCGCCGCCGCCGCCAGCGGACGGGGCGGGGATCGCGGTGCCAGGTCTTCGTCAGCCCGCCCCCGCCGCCTCAGTCAGCCGTCCCAGGCTGGGCCCCGCCGTCATGGAGCGGGGCGGGCCTCCCTCTTTGCCGTGTGAGGTGTGCCGTCGCCACCGCCTTAGCTTTCCGAGGCCTCCGGAACCTCCGCCGCCCGAAGCCCCTCGCCCTTGGCAGGCTGTCGCCGCCCTCTGGGCGGGCCTGAATGCGCGTCCGGTGAAGGTGCAGGCCCGGCGTCGCCGCTGCCGCAGCCGGGAGATGGTTCGCGCCTAGCGGAGCCGGGACTGGAGCAACATGAACCGTGAAGACCGGAATGTGCTGCGTATGAAAGAACGGGAAAGGCGGAATCAGGAAATTCAGCAGGGTGAAGATGCCTTCCCACCTAGCTCTCCTCTCTTTGTTGAACCATACAAAGTCACTAGCAAAGAAGATAAGTTATCAAGTCGTATTCAGAGTATGCTCGGAAACTACGATGAAATGAAGGATTTCATAGGAGACAGATCGATACCGAAGCTTGTTGCAATTCCCAAGCCTACTGTACCACCGACAGCAGATGAAAAATCAAACCCAAATTTCTTTGAACAGAGGCATGGAGGCTCTCATCAGAGTAGCAAGTGGACTCCAGTAGGACCTGCACCCAGCACTTCTCAGTCTCAAAAACGGTCCTCAGGCTTACAGAGTGGACATAGTAGCCAGAGGACCAGTGCAGGTAGTAGCAGTGCCACTAATAGTACTGGCCAGAGGCATGACCGTGACTCATATAGCAGTAGCTGGAAAAAAAGCCAGCATGGATCAGAACACTCCAAATCACGATCTTCTAGCCCTGGAAAACCCCAGGCTGTTTCTTCATTAAGCTCTAGTCATTCCAGGTCTCATGGGAATGATCATCATAGCAAGGAACATCAGCGTTCCAAATCACCTAGGGATCCCGATGCCAATTGGGATTCTCCTTCCCAAGTACCTTTTTCAAGTGGGCAGCACTCAAATCAGTCTTTCCCACCTTCGTTGATGTCAAAGTCCAGTTCAATGTTACAGAAACCCACTGCCTATGTGCAGCCCATGGATGGACAGGAGTCCATGGAACCAAAGCTATCCTCTGAGCACTACAGCGGCCAATCCCATGGCAACAGCATGACTGAGCTGAAGCCCAGCAGCAAAGCACATCTTACCAAGCTGAAAATACCTTCCCAACCACTGGATGCATCAGCTTCTGGTGATGTGAGCTGTGTGGATGAAATTCTTAAAGAGATGATGCATTCATGGCCTCCCCCTCTAACGGCTATTCATACACCATGCAAAACAGAACCTTCCAAATTTCCTTTTCCAACTAAGGAGACTCAGCAATCCAATTTTGGCCCTGGAGAACAAAAAAGATACAATCCTTCTGCTAAAACTTCAAATGGGCACCAGTCTAAATCTATGTTAAAAGATGACTTAAAACTAAGCAGCAGTGAAGACAGTGATGGGGAACAGGACTGTGATAAAACAATGCCAAGGAGTACACCAGGAAGTAATTCTGAACCTTCACATCATAATAGTGAAGGAGCAGATAACTCCAGGGATGATTCTAGCAGCCACAGTGGATCTGAAAGCAGCTCAGGATCAGATTCAGAGAGTGAAAGTAGTTCCAGTGACAGTGAGGCAAATGAACCATCCCAGAGTGCATCTCCTGAGCCTGAACCACTACCAACAAACAAATGGCAACTTGATAATTGGTTGAATAAAGTGAACCCACATAAAGTTTCACCAGCGTCTTCTGTAGACAGTAACATCCCATCCTCTCAAGGCTACAAAAGAGAAGGCTGAGAACAGGGCCCTGGGAATAGCTACGCAGATCCAGGAGGGCCTAAGGAAACAAGTTCTGCTACTCCTGGACGAGACTCCAAAACTGTCCAAAAGGGATCAGAAAGTGGGCGTGGTAGACAGAAGTCTCCAGCACAGAGTGACAGCACAACACAGAGGAGAACTGTAGGCAAAAAACAACCCAAAAAAGCTGAGAAGGCAGCTGCTGAAGAGCCTCGTGGAGGCCTGAAGATAGAAAGTGAAACCCCTATAGACATGGCTACCAGCATGCCCTCCAGCAGACACAAAGCAGCCACCAAAGGCTCAAGGAAACCCAATATAAAGAAGGAGTCTAAATCTTCCCCACGACCTACTGCAGAGAAAAAGAAATACAAGTCAACGAGTAAATCTTCCCAGAAATCAAGGGAAATCATAGAAACAGATACCTCATCCTCAGATTCAGATGAAAGTGAGAGCCTTCCTCCTTCTTCTCAAACTCCTAAGTATCCTGATAGTAATAGGACTCCCGTTAAACCCTCCTCTGTGGAGGAAGAAGATAGTTTTTTTCGGCAACGAATGTTCTCTCCTATGGAAGAGAAGGAACTCCTTTCACCCCTCAGTGAGCCTGATGACAGGTATCCACTTATTGTGAAGATTGACCTGAATCTCTTGACTCGAATACCAGGAAAGCCTTATAAAGAAACTGAACCACCCAAGGGGGAAAAGAAAAATGTGTCAGAAAAACATACCCGAGAGGCTCAGAAGCAAGCCTCAGAAAAAGTTTCCAACAAAGGCAAGAGGAAACATAAGAGTGAAGATGATAACCGAGCCAGTGAGAGCAAAAAAACCAAAACAGAGGAGAAGAACTCATCTGGCCACAAGCCATCCAGCAACAGAGTCATCAAAGCAGAGCGCTGCAAAAGAAAAGGAGTTGTTACCTTCACCTGCTGGGCCTGTTCCTTCAAAAGACCCAAAAACAGAGCATGGCTCTCGGAAGACGACTATTAGTCAGTCATCTTCCTTAAAGTCAAGCAGTAATAATAACAAGGAGAATAGTGGCAGCAGCAAAAACAGTTCCTCTGCAGCAAAACAGAAGAAGACAGAAGGGAAGACTTCCAGTAGCTTCAAGGAGGTTAAGGAAAAGGCTCCAAATAGCTCCTCTAACTGTCCTCCATCTACACCGACTCCTGATGCTTCTAAGCCTCAGAGAACAAAGCTTGCCTTTGATGACAGAAATTATTCAGCAGACCATTATCTACAAGAAGCAAAAAAGCTAAAGCACAATGCAGATGCATTGTCTGATAGGTTTGAAAAAGCAGTATACTATCTTGATGCTGTGGTATTTTTCATTGAATGTGGGAATGCATTAGAGAAGAATGCTCAGGAATCCAAATCCCCATTCCCTATGTATTCAGACACAGTGGAGCTTATCAAATACACTATGAAGCTAAAGAATTACTTGGCACCAGATGCCACAGCTGCAGATAAAAGACTCACAGTACTTTGCCTGAGATGCCAATCTTTGCTGTACCTGAGGCTCTTCAAACTGAAGAAGGAAAATGCTCTGAAGTACTCAAAGACACTGACAGAACACCTGAAGAATTCTTATAATAATTCTCAAGCACCATCACCTGGTTTGGGGTGCAAAGCCGTTGGGATGCCTTCCCCTGTTTCTCCAAAGCTGTCACCAGGCAATTCAGGAAATTATTCTTCTGGGGGCAGTAGTGCTTCAGCAAGTGGCTCTTCAGTGACCATTCCACAGAAGATCCACCAGATGGCAGCCAGCTATGTTCAGGTTACATCTAACTTCCTCTATGCCACTGAAATTTGGGACCAAGCTGAACAGCTTTCCAAAGAATAAAAAGAATTCTTTGCTGAACTGGATAAAGTAATGGGCCCACTCATCTTTAATGCAAGCATCATGACAGATCTAGCTCATTATACCCGGCAGGGACTGCACTGGCTTCGCCAAGATGCCAAGTTGATATCTTGAACTGAACACATTCTTGTTGCCTCTGATTTTTCCACAACACTGTGTTACATCACGAAGGAAAACTGCCATTACACCACCAAGAATGAGGAATGGTTTTCTCCTCCTTGGTTCATGTGTTGTTTATAACCCAAAGCCATCATATCAATTGACCCCTTTAATATTCCCAATGTGAAAAATTATTTAAATACTTTTAAATCTGCAGCATATTGATAAGATGGTTTTAGTGATCTATGATAAGATTGAAATTCCAGTTGCAATTCGTAACTAATCAAGTGAGATTCTATTTATTTTAATTTTTTTAAGTTCCCAGACTGGGGCTTGTTTAAAACTTAGTTATTTCTGCCTATAAATTTACTCTGTTGAATATTTAGCATAAATTTAATGTAGGTGTTTTTATTTATATATTTTGGGAGCCTTGTTACCTATTGTCTTTTTGTGGTAGCTCTTCTATGAGTAAGAGTTGGTTCATCTAAAATAGGAACATGTTCTTTCTCTACCTACTACCTGATATTATTTCAAATCTTAACTGCAATTTTATTATTGTAAAATTTATGCTTAGTATTAAGCATTTCTTTTCTAACACATGAAAAGTCACTTAAAGATGAGAAGATGGCATTTTATGTGGCAATAAAATGAAATGTGTCTGATTTGGTATGCATTATTTCAAAAACTGTGAATATGTTAACACTACAGCAATCACAAGGTGACCATAACTTGCATTTAATGCATTACAAAAGAGTAGGCAAACTTTCTAGGAGAAGCACATCATATTGAAGGGTTTCATAAAAAGACACTCTTAAGGAGACCCTCAGGGGTATACAAAATTACATACAAGAGGAAGTGAGGGGAAAGGAGGAAAAATATAAGGGGGGATAAATGAATTACAGTAGAGGGGGTAGAGAGAGAAGAGGGGAGGGGATGGGGGAGGGGGGATAGTAGAGGATAGGAAAGGCAGCAGAATACAACAGACACCAGAATGGCAATATGTAAATCAATGGTTGTGCAACTGATGTGATTCTGCAATCTGTATATGGGGTAAAAATGGGAGTTCATATCCCACTTGAATCAAAGTGTGAAATATAATATATCAAGAACTATGTAATGTTTTGAACAACCTACAATAAAAATTAATTAAAAAAGACAATCTTAAACTTTAAGAATTTTATTAAAACCATGTATTCTCTTTTGTTGCTTATTCTTTGACACAATTGAAGCAGATTAAGTTAATCTTGAAAAAGGCATGATCCAACTCCTGAGGGTTTCTGCCTATGTCTCTTTAATTGATAATATTCGAAGGTTAAAATCTTTCTGCAGATTTTTCCCCTATACTAGATTGTAATGCTCTGAAGTGAGCATTGGTAACTGATGTGGGAATGGCCTGCAGCTGTGGTGTGTGTGGTTTTGCTATACAAGTTACAGTTCTAATGCCTGATGTAGAGATAATGAATTTCTCCTTCTTAAAGGCCCTCATCAGTGATGTATTTTTCTGATAGGATCAGAAAATTCATACTAGAAAAGTGCCACCTAACTTGGTTTAATGTCAGCTCTCTTGGAAAAGGGAGGAGAGCTGGGATAGAGCTTAAGATGCCAGCTCTGTAAGAATTGTATATCAATGTTCCTTCCCCCACAAGGTGCATATAGGAGTTGAGGATGAGAGATATACCCTCTATACTTTGTTTTTACTGCCCCTATCATGTCTGGTGTGCCTTAAATATTACTTTTAAATGAAGACTCTGTGGATTATTTACAGAAGAAGTTTTACACTAGGACCAGATTGTCAATACATGGTTGGTCCTCTGTAGTAATAATGTTGAATTCTTTCATTTAAAATAAAACTTCCTTTACGGACATAAAAAGATTAATTCAGAAAAGCTAATATGTTGGTACATGACTTAGTCTAACCAATTGGGTAATGCTGCTTCAAGAAATGCTTTGTACTCCATATTCCAAAAACAAATACATCCAACTCTGGGGGTGGGGAGGGGGAAAAGCTTGCCCTACTCTTTGTAGATATTGCTAAGGTTTGAAATGGAAAAGGGGAAAGAAGGGATAGAGAATCTCCCAGTGAATCCTCTGCTTGGGTCTCTCTTAACGTTTATTTCTGAAGCTAGTGAACTTTCATTGTCCTGTGGCCTCATATTTATAGAGCTTCTTAACTGTTTTGTACCTCAAGTTATTTTTACATATCTTTGAAGATTGAGATTATGATTATGTTGAATTTAACCTTTTCCCTTGGAGAATTTGCCTCTGATATCTTTCAAATTTAATCTTAGTGTATTCTAGGAATAGTTTTCCTTATGGACAACTTCTCAGCCATTGTGATTAGTAATTTAGTAAGAAATAACAGATGTTAATCAAGTATGTGTGTATTCTGTCCTCCTCTGATTTCTCTGACTCTGATTCCTTAATTTGCAGTGATGTCTTAGAAGTGGAACAAGTATCCTCTGGGCTTTTTGACTTCAGCAACAACAGCCAGTGAGGCATCTCTTAAGTTCCAGTGCATTCTAGTCTCTTGTGTGTCCTGAAAGGTAGCAGGAGCATTTCTGGGGTCACACTGATATTTTCTCAAAGCAGAGTTTCCTATGTGTTATGGTGCTGCTCTAAGGTGTTTCTTTTTAAAACTGTTAATTCTTGGAGAATGACTTGTTCAACTTTTTCATGTGGAGGGTTTTTTTTTTCCTTTTCTTTTTTCTACCATTTGGTAGTGGGCAATGGATCAAAATCCTATCCTAAATAATTGAATTTTTAATGTCATAGTCTGAGGAAATGCCGCTCCCTTTCCTCAGTCATTTCAAATGTTCTGTGTCATCTGCTCTAGCACATACTTTGGACTCCATTACAGGTGACCATTTCTCCCTCCTCAATAGGTGAGGCATCCTCAGTGTTTTCTAATCATTTTAAACTGAATTTGACAAGCAGCTAAAAACAAACTTAGTCTGAGACTTTTGCTTAATATATAGTTATAGAAGTAGCAACTATTTTGAAAATTACTGTTGACTGCTCTTTAAGACCACACCTGTATGCCAGGAGGCTACAGTTTACATCATTGGACTCTTTATAGGCAACCAACAGACTGGTTGCAGTGAATGAAATTGTCACAGTAGCCTTGCCTGGGCTAGGCTGTGCAGTATCCTTTTCAGGTGATTCAATCTTGCCCAACCCAGGGACCAGTCTGGCTGGAGAACATCTAGCCCTTTCCTTGCTTCAGTGCCACCTTTTTTTAGGCAAGGAGCCAAGAAGTTACTTTATAAAGCAGTGAATACTTCAGATAAATTTACAGCTATAGCTCCTGAAGAGCAGAGAAGATTGACCACCACTGATTTTAATTCTCCAATATATAAGGAATTTAGAGTAATGTGTGCACATGCCCATGCATGCCTGTGTTTCTGGGGAGCTCTTGCACTAGGCATCTGGGCTGCACTTTGAATGACACACTTGTGGCTTTAGTAGATTTCACTGTTTTTTAATTGTTGTTCGTTTCTTTTCATTAAAGGTTTTAATCAGCTAGACAGATCATTTTGTATTTAATGGCAGAAACTTTGGTACATTAACTTTTAATGAATGAGCTTGCATTGTGAAGCAAGAGCCTACAGAAGGCAACTGTTGTCAGTGAGATTTCTGGCTCCAGAGGCCAGTACTTGGTGGCATTTTCTGAGCAGCCAGCAGTTGCTCCCATCAGTGATGTCTAGCTGTGTAGAGGAGGGTACGCTGTGCACTCTCCAGGTATGAGGGTATGTAACTTTGGCTCTTAAAATTATGTACACATACACACTTTATATATATGTATGTATGTATGAAAACATGAAATTAGTTTGTCAAAAATGTGTGTGTTTAGTATTTTAGCTTAGTGCAACTATTTCCACATTATTTATTAAATTGATCTAAGACACTTTGTTGTTGACACCTTGGATATTAATGTTCAAGGGTGCAATGTGTATTTCTTTAGATTGTTAAAAATTAATTGCTATGATTTGTAGTAAATTAACTTTTAAAATATATTTCAGCCCTTCTGTAGTGTAATAGGGCTCTTACAGGGTGGGAAGAATTTTGATTTTCCAGTAGCTAATTAAACAAAATGGCTTCATTATGTATCTTGATCTATAGGAGTTTCAGTATGATCCCAGGAACATCTACTGGGGATGAATGTTTTAGGCAGATTGTGATGATGCTTTAAAAAACAAACTAACTAAACTAAGTAACTTGGGGAGCCAGGACATTTCAAATCCATACAGATTTCTATAACTTATATATATTCCTTAGTTACGTGGAAAACAGATTTCATTTCAACTTCATGTATCAATGTTTTGGAGAGGCAGACTCCCCCCGCCCACCCCAATTATGTTGCACGACTGAGGTTGCTATTCAGTAAAATGAGTAGAATAGTCAATCATTCAATGGCTTGAATATGCAGTGACAAGAGGCCAAATAAATTGTTTGTGAATAATAAAGAAGTTTGGTTTAGCCTGTTAGACCCTGAAAACCAAGCTGCAAATCACAGGCAGTAAGTTTTTATTCACATAAATCCATTCACATAAACCCGATGGTTAATTAAAAAGTACTTGCTAAGCTGGGCATGGTGGCATACTCCTGTAATCCCAGGGAACCCAGAGACTAAGACAGGAGGAACATGAATTCAAGGCCAGTCTCAGCAAAAGCAAGGCGCTAAGCAACTCATTGAGACCCTGTCTCTAAATAAAATACAAAATAGGACTGGGGATGTGACTCAGTGGTTGAGTGCCCCTGAGTTCAATCCCTGGTACTATGCCACCCACAACCCCTACCCCACCCCCGAGAAAAGGTACTTGCTGTCTCCCGAAACGGGAATGGGAATAGCTAAGTCTCCTCTTCTAATGGAATTTGGTCACAGAGTAAAGTATTCAGGTTAGGTCTCAACCAAGTCATGTAGATGTTTAAGCATCCTAAAATAGCAGCCTGAGTAGTCATATAAAGAAGTTGATTTTCAGGAATATCAGCATGGGCCTCTCCTTGCCACCGTTGCTCAGCTAAGCATAAATGACCATTCTTTAAAACAAAACCAAGAAAAACTCTCCAAATGAGCAGGGAAACACTCCCACCGAGAAACTCGAGTAATATTTGTTTTTTTTTTTACTTTTTCATGCTTCCATGTGGTTTCTATCTGCTATGTTCCTCTATGGAGGAACATATTTTCTACCAATTCGGAGATGCTGCCTTTCAAATCAATGCCTTGAGTATCCATATTGTTGAGTTTGTTGTTGCTGTTCAAGAAGTGTCCCCATTTTACAACTTTATGCACACATCTGGCAAATCATCGACATGAGCATTCAACAGTACTGGGGTGGGATTGGGGGGTGGGGGCAGGGGCTCACCAACAGAGTTGGCCCTGTTGGCAGTGCCTGGGAAGGCACCACCTGTGAGGGCCAGATACGGGGTTGGTAAGCACAGTTAGGAAAATTTCTACCTAGCCTCCGTTTTGAATGATTTTAAGAAATTTTGTATATGGAGGATGGAAATGCTTATATATTTATTGAAATCCTTTTATCTTATTTGAAATTAAAATTATTTGGTAAATAACAGTTTGATATTTGGGGAGGGTTTTGAAGGGGAGGTAATGCCGTTGATAAATTATAAGCCTGTTAATTCTGCAGAAAGGTACTGTTAGTGACTAATAGGATGCCTTTGTTTTGTACATGATCCAAATCTTTGTTTTACATTTCTTTTATCCAAAATATTTAGGCATCTGACATTTTCAAACAAAATTTCAATTATATACTGTGATTTTTATTTGTTGCAATACATTAAAATTTCAGAGGTACTTTGGGGCTCAAAAGCTTGGATTTTTAAGACAGTATGTGCATTTCACATAATAAAGCTGTTAATGGTGAGCAAAGTATTATATACTAACTAGATTTTTCCACATCTGTATAGTATATTATATGTATTTTGTGGTATTGAGATTATAGAAAGTTTAGAGTGTCAAACATGCGTTTAATGTGTATTTTTAAACAAATTTATGGCAATTAAAATATTTGGAGACAAGGGTATCACATTTCAATTTGTAAAAATCTTTTTAACTCTGTGTCATTAAGATGCTTTGTATAATGCCAAACCATAGCTGGAGAAACTAAGTTAAATAAATATCAAATAGATTTTCTGTATTAAAGTTTATAAACACTGAAAAAAAAAAGATTTTTTAGGGAAATATCAAATGTCTCCTATTAATTTGTGTCCTCGGAGAACAGATCAGTGTGCTCTAACAAGAAGACCAAAGGTCTCAAATGAGGTGGAGAGTCGTCTCTCTTATTTTAACAGCTCAGGGGCAGATAGGGAGCTCTGACCTTCAAGAACATGCAGGAAGCCACCCCTGCATCTGCTTTCCATTTCTATGTTCTCCAGCAAGAAGAGAAAATGATAAGGCAGCTTTGTGACAGAACTGTGCTCTGAGAGTTGACCATGTTGGTTTGCAGCCCAGTAAAAACTACAGTCGGCAGTTGATTATTTATTTTTCCTAATTTCAACATTCTGGATTTAATATTCTTCTTTCAAATTAAATCTAGACTCTAAAATAATGAGTTCTATAATTACTTGAATGTTTTGGGATATATTTACATAAGAAGTATTTATCTAAGTTCATTACCATCTATTTCCAAATCAATTTGCATGGAAAGATAGGTGAAATAATAAGGAAAGAAATGCAAGGTAAAGTTCTAATTAACCTACACCTCTAGTAATGATTTAAAATATTAAATACATTAAGAATATCAACAAATGATGTAGGAACAATTGGGTATTTACATGCATAAAATGAACTTTGATCTTTTTTTCTTGCATTAACTACACAGATGAACTAAAATAGGTCATGAACACTACATGTTAAAACTAAAGCTACAAAACCTATAAAAGTGAACTAAGAAAAAAATTCTTGTGATCACGGGTTAAACCAAGATTTCTTAGATACAGTTCTAAAAGCACAAGCTATTAAAGAAAACAAAATTGATAAATTGGGATGTCATTACAACCAAGAATGTCTGCTCCTTAAAAGACACTGTTAAGAGAATAAAGACAAGTCACAGATTGAAAGAAAATGTTTGGAAAACCCATATTTCATAAAGAATATCTATCTAGAAGATGTCAGTAACTCTCATAACTTAAGAAAAAGCTAAGTAAAAATTTGTCTGGAAACTTCATTTTACCTAACAAGACAATGAATGGCAGGCAAACACATAATGAAATGATCAGCACTATTAGCCCTCAGGGAATTGCAAATGAAGACCACAGGGAGATAATATTATATGCCTGTTACAACCCAAATTAAAAAGACTATGCTAAATGTTAGGGAGGGTGTTGGAGCAGTTGGAACTCTTATTAATTGCTGGTGGAAATAGAAGTAAATGAATGTGATGGGGAATATCATGGAATTTTATAGATAGATAAAACATTAGATATCATCTAATTGAGGCATTTGATTTTGCAAATGAGAAACTAGGCCTAGAGTGGTGGCATGTTTTGCTAGTTATATAGCTAGTTGGAGAAAGGGCTTGAAATAGTATTCAGCATTAGCGAAATCCCAAGAATCTGGCAATGATACCATAACTACTGAGAAGCTAATTTAAATCTATACTGCTTACTGGTTGATACATGTGGTTCTGATATTAATTTAAAAAATTAAAATAGCATACATATTGATTACAATAAAATACAAAAAGCATATTGATTTCTAGCTGTTTGAGATAATAAAATTGAAACAAAGCCTGTTGAATCATTGGAAGACTTGGAAAGTCATTTTAAATAAAAAATCACATATAATTAAGCATCAAAAAAAATAAATTGCTGGTGGGAATATGTAAGCATGAAACCATTTTGAAAAATAATTCTTGACAGTTTCTTAAGAGGTTGACCACATATTCACCATATGACTTAGCCATTTCATTCCTAAGGATTTACCTACAATAAATGAAAATATATATTCACACAAAGATTTTTACATGAATGGTCATAGCAGCTTTATTTTAATTAGCCTAAAATTGAAAACAGTTTTTTTTTTTGGGTAGTACCCAGGGGTGCTCAACCACTAAGCCACACTTCAAGCCATTTTTGTATTTTATTTTGAAACAGGGTCTCACTAAGTCACTTAGGGTCTCACTAAGTTGCTAAAGTGGCAACTTTGAATTTGCCATTCTCCTGCCTCAGTCTCCAAACCCACTGGGATTACAGGCATGTACCACCATGCCCAGCAGAAAACAAAATATTTAAAACAGTTGAATGGATAAGGACATTGTGGTATAGACATACAATGGAATACTGTTCAGCAATTTAAAATACTTTCTATTGATGTACAAAGGCATGGACAAATATCAAATTGATTATGCTGAGTAAAAGAAGCTAGATAAAAAAGAGTGCTAACCGTATGATTTTCTTTATATAAAATTCTAGAAAAATCACAGCAATCTATAGTGAAAGAAAGCAAGTCAGTAATGAATGAATGAGGAGGGAGGCTGACAGGTTGGGAAGGACCAGAGTGGGGAGTTCAAGGGACACAAGACAACTGTGGGACATGCTAGATATCTTTATTGTTTTGTTTATGATGATGGTTTATAGATGTATATATGTCAAAAACTATCAAATTGTTCACTTTAAACATGTATAAGAGTTTACTGTATATTTATTATTTCTCAATAAAATTTAGAATAAAAAAATACAAATTTTAATTGTGTCTTTAGTTTTTATGGTTCATAATCTAAGCAGAATATTTATATTTATTTATAAATATTTACCCATTTACAATAATTAACTATGAAAATTTAATATGATTGTAATTGATAACAGTTTTCTATTTTTTATATCATTGTTGCAAAAATTCATCACTGCATGTTATGTTTTGCATGCCACAAACTCAAAACAGATATATAAAGACATTTTTTAAAATTCTTTAAAAAATACAGAAACTTTACATATTATTTAAAAAAGAATTGCTAACTCAAGCAAAAGTATGTGTTTACAAAGCTTCCAAAGTCACATCAATCAATTTAAAATAACAAAACAAAGTTTTTTTTTAATTTTAAAGAAATCTTTTTTTTAGTTGTTGATATACCTTTATTTTATTTATTCATATGTGGTGCTGAGAATCAAACCCAGAGCCTCACCCATGCTAGGCAAGGGCTCTACCACTGAGCTACAACTCCAGCCCCAAAACAAGTTTTATAGTTTTGACAAATAATATAATTTCTTTCATTACATTTTATGTCATTATAAATTATACATTAAATATTTGCATTTCTAGACATTTTGATTAATTCTTCATAATACTTAACAAGGCTCTATGTGGAATTATTTTGTATTAACTATTAATTCTAAATGAGTTGTTTTTATTGGTACTTACCCCTTCTAAATTTCCTAAAAAATTTACTATCAACCTAAGAGAAATATTTAGGTGAATATTTATTAATATTTAAAATGTCTCCTCTCCCTCCCCTCTCTCCTTTTTCCTTCCTTTCCCTCCCTCCCTCCCTCCCTCATTCTCTCCCTCCTTCCCTCCCTCCCTCCCTCCCTTCCTTCCTTCCTTCCTTCCTTCCTTCCTTTCTTCCTTCCTTCCTTCCTTCCTTCCCTCTCTTAGTTCCCCCTACTTCTTTCTCTTTGCTTTCATTTTTTTACTCCTCTGTATTTTTTGGTTACTGTTTAAAACAAATTTATTAAGCCCTTATGATTCTGGGTTCTTGAGATATAAGGAGTTGTGAGTGCTGACCTTACATTTGGATATTTGTCTTCTTTTTAGTGAGAAAACACAATGATACCCACTTGAAGGTGGAAGTTAAGGTAAGAGAATGGAGGATACTAGAGGGCCCATATCAAGGGCTGTGGGTACTGCAGATGCTCCAGAAGGGAACAAAACAGTTAGCAGTCATGGAAAATTTGTGGTTGTTTAATGAAGAAGGTAGTTTATCACCCCCAAGCCAGATAAAGCATTATATTTACAAGTGATAATATATAAAGATTTTTATGGAGTTGAAAAAGCAACCATTTTAGTAGTTTCTTGTCTTCCTAGGATCTTTATTTATTTTGGTACCAGGGATTGAACCCAGGGGTGCACTTAACTACTAAATCACATCCCCAGCCTTATTTTGAGACAGGTTCTTGCTAAGTTGCTTAGGGCCTCACTAAGTTGCTGAGGCTGGCTTTGAACTGATGATCCTCTTGCCTTAGCCTCCTGAGTTGCTGGGATTACAGGTATGTGCTACCACACCCTAAAATCTTAATGGTTGTAAAAAGGCAAAAGGCCTATGTTACTATGATTTGGTTTCTCACAATATCCCTTTGAAAAATATAGGCATACAAGGGCTATTTTTCTAGGGTAACCACCACACCTTAGATTCTGCTAGAATTCAAGTTTGATTGGCATTGTTTCTTTCAGCATCCATTTAATAGTTGTGTGAACTTCAAAACGATGTTTAGTTTTTTTCAAGCATTAGCTTCTTTACATGTATATAGGGATACTTTGAGAAAGAAATTGAATAGTATATGTACTATTGTGCCTGGTCCATAACAGTTGTCAAATAAATGTGGGTATAATTCCTACATTATCACTTATTGCTGTAAATCAGGTGGTTATTATTTAGTAAAATAGACTTCATTTTATATAATAGTGAAATGTTTTATGCAAACTTAATTTTAGTTTTTAGTGTCAAATATTCATATTAGACCAGTTGTTTAATGTTTTTAATACTTAGTTGTCTTCATTTCAAGAACTTGAACAAAATTCTTCTCAGTGATCAATCAATTAACCAGCAAGGCAGATGTTTTCCATGTAGGTAATGACTGATAAAGTATAAATAGATTTTTTAGATTTCTTGTCTTCTGGAAAATCTCATCTGAAAGCTGAAACTGCTTCATTATCTTCCCCAATAATAAAGACAGAAGAATCCTGTTGATTCAACTTTAACTGCAGCATCTGGATGTGTTGATTTTGTCCTTAGATCAGCCATATATTCATATCTTCCAGAACAATCCATATCACTAAGCTGCTATCCTGTTAAGCCTTATGAGGTGTATTTAGATTTGCTATGGCATGTGTTAGACTTGGAACATAAGATCAACATTTAATACTATTTATTTAGCTTCATTTTTGCTCTACAATGTGATCTTGGTCCTGAATTACAGATCCTTACTCTGATGTTCTTCATCTTGGACTTTGACATATTTTCCCATCTCAGTCCATTCAATATATTTTTTAAAATTGAAGTTCATTTATCATTCCTTACATTGTAATGTTAGAAAGTTCATACTTATTTTGTGAAGTTTGTCTTTTAAAAATATTTGTTTATGTACTAAAATATCTTAGGAACATTGAGCTAAAAAGAGAGATTAATCAATGGGTCACAGTAGTCATTTGAATTTCCATATGAAAGTCAATAATTTTTTGAAACTAGAAATTTAATTTCCTGCCAAAAATCTACTTTTAAGTAGGCAGTCTCACCAAAAAAAAAATATCAATTCTCACTATACTTGAGGCTCACCCACCATTTAATAAAAACAGACTTAAATAATTCATCAGAGGGAGTTAGAAATTAGGTCTTAAAATTCTTGGGTAGAGTTAATTAATGTTTTTAATGATATAAAATTGCCTATCATTTAGGTCTTAATATCTGTGACTGCCTAAAACACACACACATACACACAACTGGCTCTTTAGTTTTCTTTTTCATTGACGATAGTGGCTGATTTATACATACTACTATTGAGTGTATGTCCCATGTGGCAGTATCAATTGGACCTGCATTTAATATGGCCCTTAATTATGCCATGTAGTGATTGCTCATTATAAGCTCTGCATTGAGTTAGGGACTGAGAATAAAGAGACATTAGGATTAAGACATCACTTAATTTCAGGAAACTGGCATTCCCAGAAAACTAACTGGTTTACTTGATTTATTTGTCAAAGCAATCATACTGATCAATGGGAAAAGCCATTATCTGAAATTGTATAAATCCAATTGTACAAATCCACTTGCATAATTATTTGACTAACATCTTCCCTTTTAACTGGTTGTTTTGGCAATATAAACCCATAACCAAAGACAATTGAAAACAATGGAAGAATTTTGTTTTGGATAATTCTTTTACCACTGTTCAAATATGGTCTGACTGTTAAAGAAGAGAAATGATGTCTGAGTGATTAAGGGTGATAGCAAGGAAGATGGAGAAGAACAGATATGGTTTGAATAAATTTTGGAAGATATTAAAATTTGTTGATGGACAGGATATGGTTTTGAGGAAAACAAGAAGTTCATCAGACACTAAAATGAATACCTTAAGAAGGAAGTTCAATATAAGTCTTGATCTCAAGGAAGAGGTAGAGTTTGGAAATCATATTTGTCAGGTTCTTGTTGAAGCACCACCATTTCTCAGTAAGATTGATACCCACGCTAAACTTAAGATGAGTTTGTTTTACCATCTGTAGGACATAGGTTAAGCACTATGTCCATGTTGATAGATTTGAAAGGAGTGTGAACTTTGGAGTCAGACATTGTCTTCAGCCTAGTTTTACTTCTTCTTTTCTGTGTGATCTTGAGTACTTAATCACTCTCAGATGCTAATTCAATATCACATTTGTGAAGCTTAAATGAAATAATGCATAAAAGCATTTAGCATGACATTATATGTACAGTAACCATTCAATAGTGGAAACTGTCAGTAATCTGGGCTATAAGCATGTAGGTCTTAGGAGGAGTGGTAAATACAAAGAAAGCACTTATAAATAATAGCAAAATGAAAAGGAAATTTTTCCACATTAAAATTTGTAAGGAAAAAAATCTGAGACTTTGAATTGGACAAAAAATTATTGTAGAGGGTCCCATGATCTCTAACTTTTATTGTCTTTAAGCTATTATAAGGCTAAGTGAATTGTAGAAAAATTAGTAATACAAATAATTCTTGTCCATAGTCACATCAATGAATTATGTCCAGTGGAGATGCTGCTATTTCATCAATCCTGAAGGTATTTCTATGTGTATCCCTTTGTTTTTTTTTTAATAAAACTAGTTTTATTTTAAAATTAAGTACATAGCACTCATCTAATTCCACTGGTGTAGACTTTAGCACCATGCTCGCTATTTGCAATTAATATCATAACACAGATAAATTTTGGTTTGCAATTTGTACTTGAGTAGTAGTATATAACTTGAGTAGTGTTTATTTAGTGGACTTTGGTAAAGCCCTTGATACATGCCATTGAGGTTTGACCTGTGGTAGGCTCTGGGCCTTATTTTGGCTTATATGTCAAAGACTATCATGATTATCTGTGGACTTGCCAAACCATCTTCTATGAAGAAAAGTTAGAGTATTAATTTTTGAAGAGATCTTTTGTTTATTATGCAGTTTTGAGTTTTTTTAACCTACAGATTAATTTCTAAGGTTAAACTCATGAATTGATATGCTATACCAATCTGTGCAGTAAAATTTTTTTCAGATGATTCTATATAACGTACTATCATAAATAATATAGGTATCTGAATTTATGTACTAAATTTAGGGGTGGAGTAGATCCCATGTCTTGAAATCATTGTCATACCTTTTGTTTGATTGCTTGCTTGTTTGTTTTTTCTCCTAAGTGATCAGCCTCAAATCTTTAGAATTAAAACACATTAACTCATGGAATTTGTACTACTTGGAAACCTGTAACGGTAACACAACATGCTTTGGGAATGTTATAGTGAGATACATTTATAACATAGGTTAAAATACTCCTATGCTAGAATGTGTTTTCCAATGAGAACATAATATTGTAGCACAGAATAAATAAAGTGGTGGTTTCTATGATTCATAATGTATACAGGTTTTGCCTTTCTCAGTGCAATCAATGATTTACAGATTTCATAATACTCTTAAGAAAATGCTTTTTTTCAAGGTTCTTTTTTAATTTTTTTTTTTAGTTGTAGCTGGACAGATGCCTTTATTTTATTTATTTTTATGTGGTGCTAAGGATTGAACCCAGTGCCTCACACATGCTAGGCAAGCGCTCTGCCGCTAAGCTATAGCCCCAGCTCTTATGTAACTCTTAATTGACCACGATTTCAGTATTGTCCTTTACTTTTTCTACAACAGGTAGAACATTATATTTCTACTTTTTAATAAATTTTATAAGATTTTTTCTTATTGTATCTAACCAACTTATTTTATTTTATATCTCTTAAGACACACATTTTCATGTCTATCATCATATATCATCTCTTTTCTGTATTGCCAGGTATGACTTATGTTATAAAATTTTATAGGATCTACAACTGTATACTGACTAAAGCTATGTAGAGTATAGACTTCCTTGGTCTCTTAGTATGTATCTGTCACTGAGCTACAGAACAAGCCCATCCCTTTGATTCTTTGAATTTGTTGCAATATCTTCCTGGTTTCCCGATTCACTAATAAATTAAATAAGAACATATTTTCATTTCATTCTTGCATAAGACTATGACTTTGCCTTTAAAAATATTCTTTAACAAAAGTAAAGAGCAATTCTTACCTATTATTCTTCAGTTTGATAAAGGAAAATTATAAGTAATTCGAATATAAAAAGAAAGGCTACTAAAATAATTATAGAGGGTGGGATATAGGCAAATAAATTCTTTGATGTTACTTTGCCTGGATCATATTTACAATATGATAAAATTATTCCAATATTGAAATGCTTTAGCAATGTCTCTTAAAGACCTCTTGTTAACACTTATCTATTAAGACATGTTTACAGGTGTTCTGAGAAGAGAAAAGAATATCAACTTTGAGTTGGTTTGGGAAAACCGTAAGTTAATCTCAATTGAATAGATTTATTTACTATTTAACTTCTGTCTTCACTGAGTTTAATGCATTATAAATGTTAAAGAAAGAGAAAGAGGGGGACAGGAGGAGGAGAGGGGGGAAGAGAGAAAAAGGAGGAGGAGGAGGAAGAGAAGGAGAACAAATAGAAGAAGGAGGAAGGGGAAGAGGATGGTAAAGGGGGTGGGGTAGAATGAGAGAGAGAATGTACCCACATTCCAAACTTACTTGACTGTACAGTATTTCTTTCTTTTTGTTTCTCATGAGTATTGACGTGAATACTTCTTAAGGTGCACATTTAAACAAATGAATTTGTTTAAAATCTTATTCAAAGGAAAGCTTATGAAATTGCTAGTATAGAAGTGGCAATCTGACACGGTAGAGAAGGGGGAGTGTGGAACTGTCTCCCCAGTTATTTGGGTTCCATGGGCCTCCTTTGCCTGTCAGTGAGACTCAGCTGGAGCAGCAGCAGTAGCAGGGAGCTGGCCAGGTGCACCTTTCCCTTGATAGGACCACCTGGGTACAGCTGTGCTATCAAGGCCCTAGCACCACCATAGCCCTTTTCAAAAGTGATATTAAGAGACCTTCATATTTTAACATTTAAAATACAACTTTGCCTAAATTGAAGTTTTTCTGTTATAGCTAAGGTGTATTAATTGTTTAATATTTAAATCCCTGTGATTCAAGTAATTTAGGGAAATCTTTAATGACCATAGAAAACCAGTGCAAAAGCAGTATTTGATTCAGAATCTAGGCCCTAAAATGACTTGTCCTGGGAAGCCCTAAACACACTGAGATTTAAAAAATAATAATAATTCTATCTTTCAGAGAATCATTTAATTGTCCCATTGTTGTTTTGGAGATCTCTAATTAAACCACTAATTTGATGAATCTAAAATGTTTGGGCATTTTAGATGACTTAAAAAAAAGCTTTATCTTAGGCTGTTAAGACAAAACTTAGATTATTCATTATAAAGGAATAAATGAAATAGGATTGACTTCCTCATTATTACCATGTTCAGAATGAAATATCTATGAGTCTGGCACTGATGAAATGTTGTGGAGTATATACAAAAAATGCAGGAGTGTCTTCATTTAAAGCAGCATCCAGTTAACTGAGGATTTAATCATACATGTTTAAAGAAAACAAGTGGAAAACAAGACAATAGAGACAAATGAGAAATTGATTGACTATTATAAGACAAGGGAGCCTGTGTAGGTTGGAATAACAGGAAAGATAATAAGGAGCTTGAGAGTAGGACAATGATGTAAGGTAAAGGAAAATTCCAAAAGCATTTTCCTGGCAGGAGAGTTGACAGGGGTGTGATGGAGAAGGCAGTTAGCAGAGTCAATATAAAATATAGTTTTTTCTATAACCAAGTGTTCATATTCCAGAATAATAGAATGTGATTCAGGAATAGGGTACAGCAAAGGGAGATAAGAAATTTTAAGGCATTTTGACATATATTTGTTTATTATTCTAAGAAGTCACTAAACTTTATGGATCTTTTGGTAAATTCTACTAGTTTTGAAAGGAGCATCTTTGGTTCCTTTTGTATGTATGTTTTTTGTCTATGGTAAACACTCACTAATTCAGATAAGTGGAGAGAGATTCTAGTCCAGTTAGATTTATGAATTGTGAAGAACTTATTTTTTTAAAAAAAGCAGTGTATCATTTTCTGTATTTTTGATTACAGTAACCACATGATAGACGTGTTTGTTTCATTAAACTCCTTGAGAGAAGAAGTTTATTTTATTTTATTTTTTTAAAGACAGTGAGGGGGGGAGAGAGAGAGAGAGAGAGAGAGAGAGAGAGAGAGGGGATTTTTTTAATATTTATTTTTTAGTTATCGGTGGACACAACATCTTTGTTTGCATGTGGTGCTGAGGATCGAACCCTGGCCACATGCATGCCAGGCGAGCGCGCTACTGCTTGAACCACATCCCCAGCCCCGAAGTTTATTTTTGAAAAATTATTTGGAATTAGAATCTTTTCCCTAAATAATGCTTTTCTAAGGAAAAATGGTTCTTTGAACAAACAATTCTTAAGTGCTTTTGATTATCCTGTGTGCATCTTTTTTTTTTTTTATTGTTAATTGACTAAGCAGATCTTTTCCTCATTATGTGGAGTTCAAGGTGAATTTCATCCTAGCTGTGCTGGGAGTTTGATGTTGGTCCCTGGAGATACTTCCACATTCCTGCACCTTCTCTGTCCCCAGGGTTTATTCACTGGCCCCACCTGGCCTTGGTCAGCTGAGTCCCTGTACTCAAGGTCACTGTTTCTTTTGGGATCCCCTTATACTTTAGGGGGTTTTAGGAGTCATTGGTTTTGTCTTCAGGCCTAGCAAGCAATGGCTTTCTGCTCTTGCTACTCTGAGTCCAGCACCATCTCTTATTGTAATCCCAGTGGCTGGAGGGTGGGAGTGCTGATGCAGGAGGATGGAGAGTTCAAAGACATCCTCAGCAAAAGTGAGGCGCTAAGGAACTCAGTGAGACCCTGTCTTTAAATAAAAGACAAAATAGGGCTTGGGAGGTGGCTCAGTGGTTGAGTGTCCCTGACTTCAATCCCTGGAACCAAAAATACCTGAATGGAACGAGGCATGGTGGCCCACATCTGTAATCCTAGCACCTGGGAGGCTGATGCATGAACATGGCAAGTTCAAGGCCAGTCTTGAAAATTTTGTGAAATTTTCTGTCTTAAAATAGAAAATAAAAAGATTTTGGAATGTAGCTCAGCAGTACAGCATCCCTGGTTCAATTCCTAGTACCTGCTCCCCCTCCAAAAATACCTCAATGGCCTTTTGAGTGTGCTGCTTGTTTCTTGCTGGGATCCTGAGAGAGAATAGCTTTCACTCAAATGGATAAAATAAGACAAAATAGTAGACTAACAATATAATTTGCTGAATATGTAAATGTATTTGAAATGTTTTTATACACTATTTTGTAAATAATTCATGTGATTACTTATTAGAAAACAGCGAAATGTCTACTATATGCAGGAAATTGATATATAATCAGAAAGTAAACAGTTCAAATTTCCATGATATTTGTATTTATATTATATGAAATATGATAAATATAAATATCAATATACTAATCATACTAGTATTCATAACACAGGGACTTCCATATTATCAACTATTTAGATGTATTAAGGTAGACACTTTAAAAGACTTCATTATTAACAGGTACATACAGATTATTTATTACATGCAGATTATTGGTTTTACAGTTTCTAAAAACATCGTTTAATATTTTCTGTGTGAAAGAAAAATGTAACTGAAATTCTGGTTTGATAGCTTTGGATTATTTTATGCTTATTATATATCATAAAGTGTAGGATTTGCAGCTTATGTAACATTAGAATGTTACATAAGGCAATACTGATTCATATAGCACAGTGTATAAAAGAAGATAAGGACAAAGAAAAAAATGACTAATAAAAAGCTATTGCATTATAGATCTCTCAGGGTATTAGCTTTTTCATATTCAAGAATTTGAGTGGTACCTTGGTTCTTTTGTGAGGGTAAATTTACCTCATTCAGGGTATTAAAATAGCATATTAATTACAATTATACTACATCAAAGGGCAGGAATTATGTGAATTATCTATTAAACTAATTCCAGACTTTGTAATCATAATATTACTCCTAATTAAAAATGACAAATGTATTTAAACTACTTTATTTATTTTCTTGGTGCAAAAATATAAAAAATACTTACTATACAGAGTATAGTCTGCCACTGACTTTGAAAATTTTGAGGAAGAAGAAATAAAAATGCAGATTAAACCAGGTATTCATTTTGCAAAATTTTCAGAAGATTTAACATCAGTGCAATCTCAGTTCTATCTCCCTTATAAACAATATGGATCATTGCTTTTAATGGATCATGGGTATACTGACTATATTAGGTCGATGTCAACAATACAGATGGAAAGAAAAATAGTTTTGTTATTAGTTTCAAGTTAGACAGTTAATTACCTAAAAAGTTCAGTTTCCTGATTATTTTATTTCCAGGATTTAACTATTAAAAGAAAACGCAGCACAGTCAAGTTGTAGGTTTTGCCAGCATATATAAATAGCATGTTGAGATTTTTGTTTTCCTCTGTGTGACCTCAGAATTGGAAGAAAAATGGCATTAAAATGCCAAGTTGATGATGAAAATATAGATTTTAATTACAAATATTTCAGAGGTCATTAGACTGCTGGTCTACTTTAAAAGATCATGGGGAGGGCACAGGAAAAGATACCCCCAATCTCAGCTTAAGATTGTCAATCAAGTTTGTGCATGGAGATGGGAAGTGATTTAGCAAATGATAGGTGCATCAGCACTATACAACCTTAAAAATCTTTTCATCATTGAATTAAATAAAGGCTAAAGTTCTCCAGGATCTCTACACATGAAAGGTAACAGGCCTCATTCTTCACACATACAGATTTAGTATTAAAAACATCATGGCAATCAGAGCAGCAGCAGAAAACAAAAACAATTAGCAAAGGAAGTATGGAAGACACATTTAAACCCATAGTTCTTATGCATTAGCTCAATGATTCATTTCACATTTAGTTTTTCAATTCATTTGTCTCCAGGTGTCCCCTATTCCATATTTTGATCTAATTTTTTTTCATAGAATTATGTGTCATTGGAATATCTGAGAAAATAAAATGTCACCCTCCTCAATTGCAGATTCCACAAGCATAATAAAGTGTGATTTTTATTCAGAAAGTCCCGTTTTTGACCTCCAAAAACAGGTTTTAGTTTCTTAACATATTATGACTAGTTTGAGTCTTATATAAAACCTGTTATTTGAGAGGTTTGCCATGTGCTGCCACATTAATCCCTATAATTGTGTTTTGAGATCACCATCACTATTGTGATCACCCTACAAAAATAACATAATGCTTGTGATTTCCTTGAGAATTAATGTTCATAAATGACCAAAATATATGGTTCTGTTGATGTTCTTCATTGAAACATTTTATTCTCTAAGTCTACTACTCTACCTACTAGAACATGGTGGGTTTTTGTTTGTTTGTTTAAGATAGTACAGATAACAGCAAAATTAAGTAATATCCAATATATTACTTTGGAGCACATTAAAAACAAAAAAATTATTTAGCTCTACACTACTAGTAATATTCAATTATTGTTTTGGACCTTCAAAGGGATATAGGAAGCTTCTCAAGTATCTACTTTGATTAAGATTTATTTGCCCTTGTGTAAGTGCTTAACAATTCCCCCAGCAGTCTGTTGTGTACATTTACTATGATAGAACAATCCATGGTGTGGTTCTTGGTTTTTAATATGTAGGGATGTTTAGTCACTTAAAAACCCTTAAGGTATTCATGTATTAGACTTTGATGTGGTTCTAAGGAGGGGAAAGAAATCCATGAGACAGTGTATACCTTCCACTCAGTTGCATCCTATTGGCAAGTTTGGAAAACTGATCTGGAATTCTTCTCTGTTTGATGACTCTCTCGGGTGTGACTGAGACCTCACACAGTGAATACTGATCATGGGTGGCAGCAATTGCAAACTCCCAGATGGCCTGAATGACCACTTCATTTGCTGTGGTATCCTTACTGATCATGATGTGTCGGTTTTGCTGATCAGCCTTAAAAACTCTTAGCACTTGATACACCAGATCTGGAGGAAAGAAAACCACACACAAGTAAAGGATTTCGACATAGGGTGATGCCCAGAAACCTGGAAAGAATCTCCCTAGAAAAGATGGTGAGAAACTTTGACCTCTTCCATACTAGAGTTATAAGAACACATCTTCTCTATAGATAACTAAAAAAATAGACAAACAGAAACAAATCTGTACATGGTAGGATATACACAATAACACCATGTGGGTATCAAAGAAAGAGAAATTTAAATAGAGATTTGATCTTTATTTTTCTGAAAAGCCCACAGTGACCTCAAATATACTTCCTATTCTTATTTATTTGGTATGAATTAGTAATAACTTCATATTATGTGTTTTTATTTATGTTATCAATTAGGAAACAAGGTGAGAGAGATTAGATTTCCTATAGCCATATGAAAATAGTTTTCAGAGTAGAATGAGAACTGGTTTTAGACATTTGGAATTTAAGGCTCATCCTCACTCTATGCATCTGGGTCTCAAAGAAAGGAAAATATGGAAAAAGATGACAATTTGAAAACAAAATAAGTAGTGGAGATGCTCACTGGGAGTAGTATTGATGTCTAAAATGGGATGATGTGACTGCAGAAAGTCAGGATTGCTAGAGGACAAGGTTTCTCTGACAGGCAATGTAGGCAGGATGTGCCTTGTCTACCTTTGTCCTACTATGCAGTCTTCTGGAGACTGACCAGTCCCAATATCACTGAGGAAAGAATTAAAAGTGGATTATCAACAAGATAAAAATCTATAAGCTATGAAGACAATAATAAGCCATAACCCATTAAACTTGCAATTTGTGTAAGAATGTCATTAATTTACTTGAAAATTGCAAAAGCCATGGTTGCTTAAGAGTGTTAAGTTCGTTCACTTTGTTGTTTCTGAAGAATATAATGTGTCTCTACAGCCTGTCTTTTTTCACTAGAAAAACATATTTACAATAATAGTAGTTTCTCAGTCTAAAACTAGATTCAAGCAAGTATGAGCTCTAGTTTCTGGTGGGAATGGACTTCAGAAAATCCATACTAAAAAGAATAAATTTTGTCTCACTCATTCAATGGTTCTGCATCAAAATGATGAAGTCCCATGGTCCTATTTGCAGGTACTAAAGAAAGAGTAAAATGAGCAGGGAAAAATCTAAACTATCCTAATTTTATCCTTTAATATTTTAAGGGAGAATGGGATTATTATGCAGTTGAATGTAAGGAAACCCTGAAAGACATTATTTCTTAAATACACAGAGCATATAAAAGGAGACTGGTGCATGGTGGCATTTTCTAGATAACAGAAAGGCAATGGAACTCCAATGACTCACTTTGATTTTTACTCTGCTAAAATTCTCTAATTGCACATTTAAGATTCCAGACAATCACCAATTATTATTGATGTCTATAAACTCCTTTCTATGTATAAAAAACTGTCACAGTGGGGAAGTCTTAAACATGATTTAATAATATATAAAAGTTATTTATAAAGGATCTCTTTCTTAAAGTATCAGTGCTTCCAAATCAAAAGATCAAACAAAATAAACATACTAATAAAAAAAAACTAGATTATAAGCAAATTTGCATTCTAACTAGATTTTATAAACAAGTTGAAAAAATACCAAGGCATCATAAAGAAGAAAACTGTAGTGTAAGTTCTTCCAAATACATAGGCAAATCTATGACAAAATTCAATCTCTAAGCACATATGGGTGTGTGCATGTATATGTAGACACTCTTAATTAACATTCTCTGAAAGACAGAAACCTTCACATTCGTGGGTTTTGTTTGTTTGTGGTATTGGGGATTGAACACAGACATGTTCTTCCATTGAGCCACTCCAAGGCCCTTTTAAAATTTTATTCTGAGACAAAATCTACAGCAATTAATGAGGCTGGCCTCAAAATTGCAGTCCTCCTGCTTCAGGCTCCCAAGTTGCTTAAATTAAAGGTATGTACCACCATACCCAGTTACATCAGTGGGACTTTATTTTTCAATCATATAAAACCACAATTTGCCAAAATTATTAGATGTAATATATGATATCAAATGATGACTATGCCTTTAGGCCAAGACATGGCTGAGTGGGACACTCCTGACACAAATGGCCATGATTATTAGTATATTCCAGGCACATCCTGTAAGATTTGTCTTCTTAGGAAATGTTTCTCAGCCACATTTTAAAATCTAGCATGATGGTCTAACTTTGCACTCTCATGGTTTCTTGATTACTTACTCATATCAGATGACTCTGGGACTAAAACTACTGTACATGTGAGATCCAAGTTTGAAATGCCCCTATAAAAATAGAGAGAAAAGAAAGGAAAAGGCCCCCTTTAGCACACCCTCTTTTTTGTTTCATCTCACTAACTCTCATTTTTTCCAAAACCCTTTTGGAGTCTTTGAAGACTTTAAAGTCTGTTGACTCTTCCTGTTTCCCTTGCGGTCCGTATATTTCCTCTCTACCCACCTGAAAACCAAATCTGAATCCCATAATGCTTATTCCATACCCTTTCCTCCCCTCTTTATGCACATTACAATTCCATGTTCATCCTAACTAATTTATTAGTATTCAGCATCTTAGCTTCTGTAATAATGATTAAGAACAACATATCCACATGATTGTTTCAATATTACTTCTAAAACAGCTCAGCCATAAATTCCTGATATATTAGAATAATGTGAAAATTTTACATCACAAGCTTAGAATATTGTTTTATCACAGTAAAGTAATAAAAAAATACACAGAAAATTTGTAGACACTTATAATGTTTGTGAGGGAAGATACTCATCTGAGTCTTGTCATGCATCTTCTTTAGCTTGTTCCTTCCTCCAAAAGTGTTAGCTTTACTTTTTTATTTACTTTCTCAAGTCCTATCACCTGTTCTCCATCTACAGCAAGATCAAGAATGGAGGAGCCACTGGCCTCCTTCATATCACCAATATTGGGAAGGTGGGGGGCACCATTTCTCTTCTGACAGTCTTGTTAAAGCTCTTTAAACACTAAAATATATACAAAGAGAAACATCACATGCTGCCAATTATAAGATATCTGGACAAGGCCAAGGCAGCTGTAGAACTTGCGGGTACCTGAGAAGTACAGACTTTAGCTATGAAAATCCTGCACAAAAACATTACTCCAGTGACTGATACCAGGAATCTACTTTGTATATTGTTCTATCCAAGTAAATGTAAGAATAACAGTAAACATTTTAAATTTTCTCCTATATCAGGGATTGAACCCAGAAGCACTTAACCACTGAGATACATCCCCAGTCCTTTTATTCTATTTCACTTAGACACAGGGGTCTCTCTGAGTTGCCAGGACCTTGCTAAGTTGCTGAGGCTGGCTTTGAACGCATGAACCTCCTTCCCCAGCTACCTTAGCTGCTGGGATACAGGTGCCAGGCAGCAGTACACCTTTAATCTATAGTATTTTAGATTTTATCAACATACGATCATTTCATTTTATCAATAAACACAGATAAAAATAATGGTCTAATTATATATTTATAAATGGATTCTATATTTATAAAATATATTCTATATTTATAAAACACTACTTATAAAAGTTACTTCTTTCATGATTAAGATTTAAATGTTTCAAACAAGCAAAGGATAAAAATGAAAGTCTGCAAAAATACTTACCAAATAAATTGTTTTTCACAGTGATAGATAGATGTGTGTTATCCCTTATAAATTCCACAACTTTTGACAGCTGAATATTTTCAAAGTTTTGACCATTATTTAGTATCAAAAAGTGAAATTATAAAATTACAATATCACTGACTGAAGAACAAAAATACCAAACTCCCCCTTATATCTAGACTGAGAAATACCATACCTGATCCCCCTGTTTTAAGCCTGCTCCAGCTGCTGTGCTACCTGAATCAACACTGTCAACGAAGATTCCAGATCCTGTCTCGGAGCCCCAAATAAGAGAAAATGAAGAGGAGCATCCAGGGCTGGTTTTGTTAACTTTATCAATCTTCTTTTTGCCTTAGCTTCACATGCAATGTTTAACAGCCTTAAATGTCTGCCCATTTTCTATAAGGGTTCAAAAGAGTGGTGTCAATTCTAGACAGGAGGAATGAATGAACTGAAAGCTGATCTAAAAAAGATCACACCTACTACCTCTCTTTCCAGCTTATTTTTAAATTCTGCTAGAAACTGAGTCATTGCAGGATCTTTTTCAAAGTCACTGAAGTGGTTATTCACCCACAATAACACTACTCAAGTAACCTGAAAAAGCAATTTGTTTTCCTGAGTTTTCTTGAGATCTGAAGATTGGTGATTAGATTAATTTCAAATGAGATATTTAAGTTTCAATTTACCTCAAAATACTAAAAAAGAAAAATATAAACTAATAAAAATCAAACCTCAACAAGAATTTTATTAATAAAAATGATCTTATGAACTACATATTTCTACTTTATAAACAGACTGTTTATATGTTGTTTGCCAGGAGACACCATGGATTTGTGAAGATATTCAATGATCATCTGACTTCACTTTCAAAACACATTTGAAATAACTCAAAATTAAAGCAAATGCAAAGTGCTGGAAACCTTCAGGGACACTATATGTCTACAGAGTAAAATTTTTCCTGTCTTAGATCCATACTTTTAGATGGAAAACCACACTAACAACTGCAAAAAAAAAAAAAAAAAAAAAAAAAAAAAAAAAAAAAAAAGAAATAAAGTGTCCCAAACAAACAAAGATGCTTCAACAACAGAAGCCACTGATATCAGAGTTCAAGAAATGTCCAAGAAGGAGTTCATAGTTGAACTGATGTATGAAGTAAAGGATAGTATAAGGAGTGAAATAAAACAAAAATACAGAAATTGAAAGACCATTTCAATAGAGAGTTAAAGATGGTAAACAAAATTAAAAAAACAACAAGCAGAAATCCTCTAAATGAAGAAATCAGTAAACCAAATCATAAATTCAATAGAAAGCATCACCAACAGATTAGACCACTAGGAAGAGAGAAGCTCAGACAATGAAGACAAAATGTATAACCTAGAAAGTAGAGTTGAACATGCAGAGAAGATGGTAAGAAACCATGAGCAGAACATCCAAAAATTATGGAGTAACATGAAAAGACCAAATTTAAGATTTATCAGAATAGATGAAAGAGCAGAAATACAAACCAAAGGAATGCACAATCTTTTCAATGATATAATAATAGAAAATTTCCCAATCCTAAAGAATGGTATGGAAAATCAAATACAAGAGACTTACAGGAGCCCAAATGTACAAATTACAGAAGACCCACACCAAAACACGTAATAATGAGAATGACTAATTAAGAGAATAAAGATGAAATTTTAAAAACTATTTTCTTATATTCCATTAACTTGAATGACAACTGGTGTGAGAAATGTATCTTTAAGCTTATATTTTAAAAGTACTACATACTTAGGAGCTGACATAAACTGTATTTGCAACCTTATCTCTGAGGTTAGGATCATTAAACCACTCCAGTAACTTTTTACCACTTCCATTGGACTAGAAAGAAAAGTCCCAGTAGGTCAACAGGAATTCTTCCATGAAGGTTGGATCTACTATTGAATTCTCTTCCACCAATTGCTTGGTTAACCCTTCTGAGGTTCCTTGTAACAAATAAAATGTTTAATCATGATCCTGATTAAATAGGATTTATTTAATGCCTTGATCTTTACCCTTCAACAAAAAAGCGATCAGGTAAGTAATAAGGATAATAATTCATGCTATAAATAAATCATGACATGCAAAGGTTTTTAGTTACAAGTGATGACTTTCAAAAGATATTATGCTTGACAATGAAAAATGAAACAAACCTGAAGTTGCCATACCTTATACTATTTGAGTCTTTCTTTCCATTAGAAGGAGAGTGGTTCTGGGTCTTACCTTGATGACAATGTGACCCTTCCTTATTCCAGTTCCATCAAGGTCTTGATGTTCTTTGACTATAAGGATCTCTCTTTCCTCTTCAACTTTTTGCATATTCATTTCTGCTTGGTTGAGGACACTACAGTAATCTTGCTGAGTGACGTAGGCAAACTGGAATAGACATCAGTCACATGTTAAAGATAAAGTGCTTGCTGAAGACCTAGCTGCATGGGTAATTCAGTGTTTTAATTATAAAATAGCAACATTTTCCTTGTCTTTCCCATCCTTTCTAAATTAATACAGTAATGAACCTTAATCAGACTTCTCTATTTTTAATGTGTTTCTTCTTTTGTCAATAAAATTTTGAGGTTTAAAACATTTATAGATATTTACATAAAATACTATCAATTTAAAAATCTGAAGATGAAACTAGAAGTTCTCTTTAACATGCTTCTATCACATTAAAAAACATCAGGGTAGAGGAATAGATTCCTAGGATGACAGACAACAAGCATATTTTCGTTATAGTTTAAATCATTATTAATTATACCCTATATTAAGGGTAATTCTTTTTTTAACATAAAAGTATATAAAAATTTATTGTAAAGATTCCTTTTTCCACATTATAATGAAAAGCAAGTTGTATCTAATTGAACATTAGCTTCAAGTCAGACAATCAGTTTAAAATTCTATTATAGCACACAGAAATTACTTTGAGCTTTAAGAATTTAAAGTGTAACAACTTGAATGAAGTTATGAACTGAAAATTTTCAACTTACATAATATGAAAGTGACTCATGTATTAGTCATTCAAATAAAATCATTAAATATTCAATTTAATACTTCAAGATAACTTTGTTTCACCAAACAGCATTTGCATTATAAGAGCAAATTAAAAAGGAAGCATTTTCAAAATGTAAACTACTAGAGCAATTATTTAAAAATAAATATTTCTCACTTCAGTGCTTGGTTCAAAATTAGGGTGTGTGAAGGGTCCAGATGGCTCAACGAACTTCTTTACATGGTTCCAGCAACCTTCCCAGTCTCCAGTGTCCCCACACCCACCATCAACAGCTATTCTGCACAGAACACAGTAAATTCAACTGTAAAGATCAATATGAAAAAGTCACACCTATAACTATTATGGTTTTATGGAATGAAAAGGTAACCACACCAGACCTGCTCAAATAGAATAGGAAATATTCAGTGTGGTTATGTTTAGGCTTTCCAGTTTGTCTTGCTTATTATATTGGTTCATTTAAAACTAAGAATTATATGTTTGTTTCTATTTTTATTTCATCCATTTGATGAAATAGATAAGCCTATTTCTGGGTTCCTAGAGCAGCCCAGGCTCAAACTTAGAATACTGATCACTCCATGAGAAATAGACTTCTCTGCATTTGGCACTTACAAAAGAATTCTGCAAACTTTCTGTCTATGCCTTCAACATTGGATCAGGAGGTATGAGATACCTGGGGGCACTTTCAGAACTGTGATGTTTCCACTATACTATTGCTTATGTACCTTTCTGAGTGAGAATGGTGTGATTTAAAGATCACTTTTGACCAGAGGAACTTTTAGGCATTTTTCTCAGAAAGAAACAGAGGTTCCAATTTTCAAAAAACAAAAGAATCACACTGTCAGGTGATGGTTGTCACTAAACACACACAGAAAAGGTTTTTGAGAGGCAGTATCACATAGAACCTTCCAGGATACTGAATATGGGGCTCCACTAATAAAGATCTATCAACTAAATAATAATAATAATAATAATAATAATAATAATAGAGGCATCTTATGCAGAGCTGGGTTCTGCTGCACAACTAGCACTGTCCCCTTGAGCAGATCCCTTGACAGCCACAGACCTCACCTACAGGTGGTCTAGCTAGCTCTTAGGGGTCGACCACAGAGACCGTGGCACTTGGTCTGGCACACAGTGCGCGCCCGACCTGCAACTGTCACTCCATGCACAAGCTGCTGGGGCAGCAAGGATGGGGTGGCTTGTCACTATGGCCACCGAGCCAGGGCCTCGGACCCTCCCCAGGCGCGCGGAGGTCTTGGGGCTGGCCTGGGAGACCCGGCCCGTGGCCCCTGCCCCAACCGGCTGGCGCGCAGCGCGGGGAGCCGGCCGCGGGCCCCCTGCGCCCCCCAGGCTGAAGCGCAGGCCGGGGTCCCCGCGCGGCGGCGCGACCCCGGCTCGCCCGGCCCGGCCGCTGCGGCTGTGCCCGCGCTGGGGCGGGAGGCGGGGTTCTCCTGAGAGGCCCCAGCCTCCTGGCAGCACTAACTTCTCAGCCAGCAGCTCCTCTACTCTCCTTCTTTTCTTCTCGGGCTCTTCGCCATCCGCCATATTCTAAGGGTAATTCTTGCTCCATCATTATTATCCTGGCTAATTTTTAAATGAAAAAACCTACATGCACATAAAAATCTTGGGAAAAAAATATATCAAAACATTATCAATATTTCTGATCAATGTAACTCACACAGAACTTTCAATTTATTTATTATGGCCTTCTATAGTTTCCATGCTTTCTGCATAGACAGTTTTGAAGTTCTGTTAGTGAATAGAAGCAGCATTTCAGAAGAGAAACAGCATACTATAGTACCAAGTTCCTCCCACTGAGTCAGCTTACATAATCTAACTTTTTTGTTAAGCATTTAGGAGCAAAAAGTTATTACTTCAAAAGACAAGACTTTTGTGTACAAGTAAATGTAAATAGTTGAATTAAAAAATTATAAATACCCAATTTCTATAACACTTACAATTAGTGTACACATATTTGGAAATATATAGCCCTTGGTAACTTAAAAATATCTTTATTTGTTTTTACCGCACAGCAAAATTGCTCCCCAATTTTGATAGAAAATTTACAAAGATTTTATTTCCAGATACTTTTATGTGTTCTTTCTTACATTCATGTTTAAGAGAACATAATGAAATCAACATTTTCTTATTTATATTCTAGAAAAGAAATGTAGCCCAGAGTTAAAGTGAATATTAGCAGATAGATGTATGAAAAAAGTTTGAATTTGAAATCCTTAGTTTCTAGATAAATATTTTGGCATTTCATATATAACAACCTCAAACACCATGCAAAAAAGAAAAAAAATGAAACTGAATTTCTAATGTGATTATACAGAACTAGTATCTAAAAAATGATTATTAATTGAAAATATTTATTCTTTTATTAGGAACATATTTTCGATTAAAAACCTATAGATCTAATATAAAATTTAAAGTGCTTTGAAGAGAGTTAAAATTTGTGAATTATTTTAGTGAGGATTTAGGTTTTTGAGGCAGCTATAAGCACACGGCAGCGCTCTATGAACTTAGCATCCTAATATGAAATAAAAATTCAAACTAAGACTTCCCTCTCAGTGATCAGCAGCAAGGGATTGGGGTGTACCAATTTAATGGTAAAGAGCTTGCCTAGCTTGTGGAAAACAGTGGGTACTATCCCAAGAGTTGCACAAAGACAAATAAACCAACACGGGTGAATAGCAGTTCATGCTACAGTGTTATTTCTCTTTGCATACAAGACTCATAATTTAAGTTGAAAAATTACAGATGATCAAACAACAAGTAAAATTATACTTCCATCAACATGTTATATAGTTCACTTGCAACTTATGCATGACAACTTGCTTTCTCATCCAAAATGACTTTTTAATTTTAATGGTCCCAAGGAAACATGATTCTAATGGAGATTTACCTTAAGAAGTTAGGTATCGCATGAGAAGAAGACTACCACTAAATAGGGAAGAGAGGTGGGAGGGAAAAAGAGGGAGAAGGGGAGTTGCACAGAAAATGGAAAGAGAACCTCATTGTTATACAGAATACATATATGATGTTGTAATGAGAAAAAGAAAAAAAAGTGTGTCACATTAGATTGGATAGAGAGAAAGAATGGAAGAGGAGAGGAGGAGTAGGGAGGATAGGAAGGGCAGCAGAATAGAATAGACAATAATGATTGATGTATGTACATTCCATGTATGTATTATATATCAAAATGCATTATACTGTCATCTATGACTAAAAAATTAAATAAAAATTTTTAAAAAGAAGTTAGGTATAGTTAAACTGTCTGTATTCTGCAAGGAAAATTCACACCTGATTGTTCAAATTATATATCCAAGTGCTTGCTCCCCATGGAAGGGTGAAGGGCAGGCAGTAGAGAGGGCAAAAAGAGAGAAAAATAGAAGAGGAAGAGGGGGAGAAGAGGACAAAGGGGGAGGGAAAAGGAAAAAAGGAGTTGTATGTGGAGTTAGAAAGCTGTTGGGAGCTGTGACTAAAGTGATGTTTCTTCTGCCAACGCTCTCTGAGAAAGTGCCAAAGAACACTGCAGGGTTGCTCTGGTGATGTCCTGTACACAAGGAGGTTCTATACTGGCCATGGAATTATCAGTTCTTAAAGTTCAGACACCAACTGCCTATGAGTAGAGAATTACGGATTCAAGCTGATAATTATATTTGGGTTATTAATCTTCAACCTTTATTCTGGGTGCTTTTAAAGCAAGTTTATCACAAGAAATCTTTTTGATGAAAAAACCTGTATAATAAAAGTACTGAGATGGTTCTTGGTCACTAAATCTCTACCAGAGTGTAATGTCAGGGATGAGCAGGTGGGTTGGTAGATGTCCAATCTATCTGATTTGGGTATCCCTAATTTAACATGTTCCTTTTCCATGGAGTAGAGCAGAAGATATAGTTTTATCCTGCAGGAACTCAACCTTTGGCCCTCTACATACTTCTGGGAACTGCATGTTAGGAGTTACAGGAGTCTATTGAGAGTTATGAATGGACGCCTACCTTGCCATCACTTTGGATTTCCTACCAATTTTTTGTTCGGTAAATCTCTCCTTTAACATAACACCTACCTACCCTTACATTCCCAGAACTACAAGATAACTACTTAATGGTACCTCACATGACTTACATATTCTGTAATATTCAGTCACATAACATTTTTATCAAATAATCTAAAACATTTACATGCCTGTTAAATCATTTAGGTCATATGGTTACATTTCCAATGAAAGTAGTTTTTCTAACTACATGTACTGATGTACTTGCGGAAAACACACACATGAAATAACTTTTATTTGGCCTCATACTGAGGTATGAACTCCAACTCAAATATTATTGGAATCCTGAAACAGAGAAGAAAGGATTCAGGGAGAAATTAGTAAAAGATAATAGGATGGAGAAAACCATAATGCTTTTCTATCTTGTCTTGACTCAGTTTGTTTTCATTATTTTTATGAAATACAATTTCATTGCTGAAATATCACACATAATCCTTCATAAATGTAAATTCTCATATCAAATAAAGATTCTGGAATTTACCCCTTTTGTTTTCCTTTATTATATTAATTAATTGACAAATGACTATATTTAGAATGATTTTCTGACTTTACACATTTTAAACACTGAATTTTTTAACATTTATTTTTTAGTTATAGGTGGACACAATACCATTATTTTATTTTTATGTGGTGCTGAAGATCAAACACTGTAACTCACACATGCCAGGCAAGCCCTCTATTTCTGAGCCACAAGCCCAGGCCTAAAATTTTGAATTTATACTCTCCTTTTTTCCCCTCTAAGATACTTTCTCAAGTGATAATCTGGCAAAACTATTTTGATTCTGTAGGTGACTTTATTTTATGTATAGATAATTTTTCCCATTTTAGTTAAGCACAATGTTTAAAATAAAAATTTAAATGGATAAAACAACTGTACATTGATCTGACACTATAAAAATTCAATATGACTTAGGTACAGTGGCATATGTCTGTAATTCTTACTCAGGGAACCAAGGCAGGAAGAGTCTAAGTTCAAGATTAGCCTGGGAAATTTAGCAAGACTCTGCCTCAAAAGTGAAAAAAAAATGCAGAGGCATTCAGCAAAGATATTCAAATATCTTATTTCAGAATAAACTACATTCAAATGTCATGCAAAATGCAGTCTAATAAATATAATGAGGTCTTAACATTAAATCAAATATTGTCAAATCAAGTATTGTCTTATTCACAATTTTTTAGAAGACAATACATAAATTATAAAACATTTTAGAGTGAAAGCATTTTAAATTTTTCCTAACACAAAGTTTCTTTTAAATTATCTAATTAAATTTCATGTTTGTTCACATATTTTCTCTAGCTTATTTTTAAATGCTTTTGAATAAAGAATATTAACATACTATAAATATGGATACCACTTCTCTTTTGCTACCAAGTATTTTCTTTGTATTTCTCTTTTGCTACCAAGTATTTTCTTTGTACTAGCAATTATTTTTACTAGCAAGTTGTTCTATTGATTTATACTGTAATTAACTTCCATATCTTTTCTGAATTCAATGTTTTATATGAATTTAAATATCATTGCATAACTGTAAAATGTTAACTTTAATTATCTACTTATGATTTTGTCCCAATATGATTTTACTGTCATGTTTTCAATGAACAGGTGATAACTAATAATTTCTGATGAAATTCTTAAAGTATCATATTTACAGAACACCCTTTGCAATACAAAATAAATAGTTCTATGCATTCCAAGTACATAAGAGAGAGATTTACAATAAATTTCTAGGAGAAAAAGACTAAAAGTAATAGTTCTACATTAAAATTTATTTAAAGATAACATATTAATATAGGCAGAAAAATATCAAACTGAATCAAGTGTTCTCTGGGGTTGTAGCTTAGTGGTAGAGTACTTGTGAGGCACTGGGTTAGGTTCACCACCACATACAAATAAATAAATAAGCAGAAAGTTCTATCAACAACTAAAAATATATATTTATAAATAATCATGAAATATTGACTTTATGTCTTTTGCCAGTAAGTGGATGAATCTGGAAACTATTATGCTCCATGAAGAAAGCCAATCCACCCAACATGGTCAATCTATAATCGTCTCAATAATATGTGTCTGGGTCGAGTACAAACATGCATTGTATTTTATCTTATTGATATTATATACATACAATCCATTAAATGCTTACATATAGTGAGAATCTCACTGGCCCTTTTACTGAAGAAGGCTCCTGACCTTCCATGGAGGGGGACTGAGCCCTCTCAGGACCCCATTTTCCTCCCCTACTACACCATCAGCTGTGGGGAAGGACAGGTTAGGTGGAGTTCAGATGGGACCCTTAAGCAAGGAAAGAAAAGAGCTACTTGTTATAAGCTGGCCTGGGGTGAAGGGGGCGCTGCGCAGACAGGTGGGTTGTTGGGCTTCCAGACTGTAGTGGACCCTGCCTGGTTCTCCAACCTTTCAGGACAAGCAGCTCCAGGGTGAGGCTCTAGTCCCACGTTCACTTTCTGTTCTCTGCTTTTCAGGTCTGACCTCTAAGCCCCTGGAGATCCCCACCCAGTTGCCCTTCTGAGGCTCCAAGGTCCTGTCCCTATTACCCCACCCGGGTGCCTGAATGCCGCTCAACCATGGTGCCTTGAGACCCCCCACCTGGAAACCCAGGGCCAGGATGGGGTGAGAAGAAGGAGAAAGCTGTGATCTGAACGACCTCTGCCCTGGGCACCACAAGTATAGTCAAAGCTGGACTGGTCCTTCTGCCCTCCTGCAAACCATCAGTGGATTTCCCACTCCATGCGGACCTGAGAACTGCCCTGCAGGGGGTGTATAGGGGACTGCATGTCCCAGAGCTGTTGGATGGGGTGGCTCAGAAGCCTGAGGCCTGGGCACCTGGAGCTGGGCTTCAAAGGTAAGAGGCCAAATCTGCATTTTTTTTACCTGCCCATTCTCTCTCTTACCAATATGGAAGCACTTTTCCAGAGGCCTTCCATCACTTTGCTTGCCTAAGGGATCCAAAGGCTGCAGTAATTTTTTTTTGTCTTTATGTAGAGTGGTGGTTGCTGTGTTCTTTAGTCTGAACCTGGAATCTGGGCTCGGAGGATCCTCCTTCCTCTGTTACTGAAGGGTCCATTTTCCTCCCCTCTGCAGAGAATTGAAGAACAGGACACAAATAATTAAACAAACAAATAAACAAAAACCCAGCAAGTTTATTGCAAGAGCAAAAGGTAACAAAGTAATAAATGTCTCCCAAGAGAAGGGGAGTCAACAGGAAATACTGACTGGTTCTTTTTGTAAATATCTTTTAGCTGTAATTGGAAAAAATAACTTTATTTTTTAATTTATTTTTGTGGTTCTGAGGGTTAAACCCAGGGCCCCACATGTGATAGGCACCACTGAACCACAACCACAGACCCCTGACTGGTTCTTTCCATAAGCTTTGGATCTTCCTCCTCCTTCTATCTCCTACCCCTCCACACCCCCCTTATAACTCACTGGATTACCCCATGTGTATGCATCTTAGTCTTTCTGTTGGACCCCCAAGCATTGGAGTCTGCAGTGGGAGTGGGACTGGTATAGGCTGGGAAAACACCTCCTTTCTCCTAGAGGATACAATTTGTCCCATGGCTGCATTACAGCCCCATCCACAATAGCAGCCAGCAAAGCCATCTTGGGTTAGGCATGGGCAGCAGGGGCTGTGTGGGAGGGGGTGAGGACAGTGGTGAAGTAAGGAGGTTTACTGAGTTTTCTGGAAGCTGAGGGCCTTGCTCAGTTTGGTCACTCTATGCCAAAGAGGCTTTCACCTCAGCCTTTCTAATTCTCTGTAACCACCCCAATAGGCTCTCCTGCTGGTCACATTCATGCTATCTGGTGGCACCTTGATGGGTATGCATAAGTGCACATGCTGACATTCAGGGAGGGCAGGGCAGTCATGGCAGCCTCCTTGTGCACACACACCTGTGTGAAGAGGTGATGTCAGATGTCTGTATCATCCCTTCATTTCTGGGGACCTGGGATGAGCTCACCTTCCACAGTGTGAATTCTGCTGCTAAGAAGCCTTCTGTACCTACATGTGTTGGCCAAAGTCTCAGGCTGGATTAGGAGGACCTTGAGGGCAGATGGGCAGCAATTTAGGGGACTGCTATAGCAGTCATGTGACTGTATAAATTGCAATCTGCCTTCTACATTCTGTATAGAAGCAAAGGTTCCCAGGTTATCAATCCTCATTACCATCTCTGGCCACTCAGCTCCCAGTCCTTCTCCTTCCCCTCCTGTGAGGCCAGCCTGTCACAGGTCAGCTGTGCTGTGTCTCTGGTAGTCAGGATTTGGGTCCTGCTGGAGTTAAGGGTTTCCTGAGACATAGCTCACAACTCTTCTGTACATCCTTTTCTGCTGGACTGGCCTCTGGGCCTGGCTGGACCTTGATGCAGGTATCAGAGTATAGAAGGAGGCCCAAGCTCTATAGGTGGAGGTGCCAAAGACCCTGATAGTGAGAGCTGTGTGATGGCCTCCTTTCCACGATAGATTTGCCTCCTCCTGGGCTCAAGGAGGCCCAGGAGGCATGGGTGTACATGTCAAAGCCAAAGGCTTCTCAGAAAATACCCTTTATTGCTACTCTGGGGTGAGGTTGCCATCTGCATGGGTGAAGTTGGTGATTGAACTCAGTGCCTTGTACATGCCAGGCAAGCACTCTACCACTGAGACAAAATTTTGGCCCAATTTTCTTTCAGAAGCTTATAACCTTTTAACAATTTTCATCATTGACACTCAGATCATCCACACACCCAAATATAATATGTGAACACTTCCTTGTCTGAAATCCACATTCCAATTCTCTGATGTTTCATGGTACTGCCAATAATTATATGTCCTATCTTGGCCTCAATTAAAATAAAATTGTGCTGCATACCTCTATAGCCCATGTCCCTCTTTGTTTTAAAAGCATAGGACTTGTTGGTCCTTAACATCCCTGTAGATTAGCCTGTTTCATAATAAGTAACCCCTGTATAAACTTACCACATATTCAATATCAACCTGTATATTAATAGGGAAAGGAGTGTTGAGTTAAATTCTAGCTGGTGTTTGCCTTTGATGTAAACTGAAACAAGGTTCCTTAGATCCTGAAATGGAAACCCTGAGATGACACAGATACATGAGCATGTTCTGTTTGTGTTATACTATGTAATAGTAGGGCTGGATTTTATATGCATACACTACAATTCCTGTGTTTTAAAATAATTGTTACTTCTCAAGTGTGATAAGCATAAGGAATGTTGTAAGAGTCATGTGATCTTGTGCAGGTGTTTTGGATTTGAAGTCAGATACAGCTCATCTTTAGTCCCAATCCACCTGCATATGAGTTGTGAGAATTTGTCCACAGGAGAAAACAGATATTATAGCCTGGCCATTTGGTCTAAGCCCAAATTACCCAAAAAAGTTTGTATTTCATGTATGTATTTGTGTTTTACAAAAACCATCTCAGCAAACACAATAATTAAAAAAACATTTACCTACAGAGATTTGTACAATTTGAATTTTTCATTTTTGTCAAGCTCCAATAATATTTGATAATACCATTTATGATGCTTTCATGAACAAAATTATATTACAAAATAGGTGTATGCCACTCTACCCTAATAAAAATGGACACGATTCATATATCATTATTTAAATGTTTATCTACTTTTACCTCTCAGTATATCCTAAAAGTATTATACTAAATCAAGCTTAAAAAATAATGCACACAAATCCAGTGGAGCTTTGAGACTCAAATGATCCTCCTGTCTCAGTCTCCCCAAAAGCTGGGACCACAGGTGTGCCCCCTGATTTTGAGGATCCTTCACACACACACACACACACACACACACACACACAAACCTTTTCAAAATATTATCTAATTCTGTGCATAAGTATATACAGCATTAAGTGATCAGGCAACATTGATTTGATAGAAACAGTAGTGGCTCAGTTTTTTAAAAAAAATTTAAAACTTGAGTAGGTCATACCTGTAATCCCATTACAAAACCTTTTTCTGACAAAGAACTATATCCAGTCCTACTAAATATACTTCCACAACTCAGTAATAGTAGGACAACTCAACAAATAATAGACATGATCCAAATCTATTCTTCACAAAAAAAGAATGACTGGCCAATAAAAGACAGTCAAATGTTGTCTAATTCATTAGTCAATATGGAAGTAAAACCCTAAGCTACAATGAGATACCACTATATACTCAGCAGAAATGGCTAAGGTATGAAGACTAACATCACTAAACAATGTGAAGATATGCAGCAATTGGAACTCTCATATATTGCTCATGAGAATGTTCCGAATTTTTGACAGTTTCTTTTAAAACAAAACAGAGATCTACCTTATGTGGTAGCCATTCCACTCTTTGAGTTATTTACCTAAGTGAAATATACATATATATGTGTGTACACACACACATATACACATACACAAACATATTTTTCCCCAATACATCTAGTAAGATAAAGTTCAAAGCCTGGAAAATGCTCACATGTCCTTCAATAGAAAAAATAAATGCACTATGATATATTCATAAAACGAATACTACTGCAGTAATAAAATAGAAAATCAAAACAAAACACTGATTCAAGCAACATGGATGAACCTCAAAAGCATATTGATTCAGACACAGAGTGTAAGATCCTATAACTTTCTTACTCATCCTAATAAGACTCACATCCATAATAAGAATGAAGTAATTCAGACTAGAAGACGGCACCAGAAGATCTCAGAAATGAATATCTCCTAAATTAACAAGTGAGTTACAACTCCTGAACAGAAAGTAGGTGGAATGTAGCCTTTGAATTGTATCTTTAAAGAAAACCCTATTCCTCCTGATGGGCAGAATCAACAGCCTCTGGAACAAGAGTCCCGTTAAGGCTCAATGGTAGAATACTTATTAGCATGTGTGAGGCATTGGGTTTGATTGTCAGCACAGCATATAAATAAACAAAATAAGGATCCAATGACAACTAATTTTTTAAAAAGAATCAATTTATACAAAATTCTAAAAAGACAAAGTAAAACACTCAATTGTAGGATAAAACAGAATACTGCCTTTAATCAGTGGGGAAAAATCAATTAGAAGGGACACAATGGAACTTTCTCAGGTGTGGTTTAACATTCTTTGTCTTGAATGCAGTTTAGATTACAATGATTTATTGAAATTCAACCACATTTGACTTAAAATGCATTTCATTGTATGAACTTTTCAGAAAAAATGAATAATAAACACTGAAATATAAATGATATACAAATAAGTGTATGCATGTGTGCCTACACACCAATATGCCAGAGCAGTGACACTCAAACAGCAATGAACTCATATAGAACCCAGATTCAGGATTCTAAATGCTAGGCCCACATTAAAAGGAACCAGAGTTTTTAGAGAAACAACTAATACCAGAGTTAGAACAGCCAATAAAGAGTACATTGAACCTGAAATATCTACTGTCAAAAGAAAGTACTCCATAAAGGCAAATACCACATATTCTCATTTACATGTGAAATGAAAAATAATTAAATTAATAGAAGCATAGTGTAGAATGGTGTTACCAGACGCTATGGCATGGGAGACATGGGAAGAAAATGGTCAAAGCGTACAATATCTCAATCAGACAGAAGAAATAGATTTTTCTGTTTTTTGAGAACTATTGCACACTATGGTAAATAAAGAATAATATGCTATACATTTCAAAATTACTAAAAGAATAAATTTCAAATGTTCTCACTACAAAAATACTCTGGTATTAAAGATGATGTATATGTTAGTAAGCTTATTTCACACTGTGTATATAAACTATAACATCACCTTATACATCATAAATATATATACAACTAAAAATTTGGCAATTTATACTTTAAAAAATAAACAAAGGGGAAAGTAAAGTGTTCAAACAATCGCCCAAATTGAGAAGCCAACTTAGATTTCCTACTAATCATATCTGGCACAACTTGAAAACCTAAATAATGAAATAATGGGTTACAGCCCACTGAATAAAATAAATTTCAAGAAGTCTATATTAAAATAAATGTGAGTAAATTTAAAGCACGACAATGATTAAGATATAGAGTCCCCAAATACCCTACAAGTCATTCATTAATCACAAAATGGAAAAGAGTAACTCACAAATGAAAGGCCTAGCAGACAACTCCTTAATCAAGTATTTAAAATGAGCATAACCACTAAAAAAACAAATTGAGTACTATATACCATGCTACATAATAGGACTAAAGCACTGATCAAGAATTAGGTTATGGTTCTGGTTTTTCTTCTAACCTAGCCTGAAGAACTAAATATAAACCTGTATATGAGGATGATTAGTCAAAACTACCTACACTTAAATACTATTGGCTACCCCAAAGTAGTAATGGGCAGACCCAAGGCCGCTGCTGTGCAGAGATCCCCAGGTGAAGCCACCGTCACCATGTCTGATCAGGAGGCAAAACCTTCAACTGAGGATTTGGGGGATAAGAAAGAAAAAGAATACATTAAACTCAAAGTAATTGGACAGGATAGCAGTGAGATTCACTTTAAAGTGAAAATGACAACACATCTCAAGAAACTCAAAGAATCATATTGTCAAAGACAGGGAGTTCCAATGAATTCACTCAGGTTTCTCTTTGAAGGTCAGAGAATTGCAATTGCTGATAATCATACTCCAAAAGAACTGGGAATGGAGGAAGAAGATGTGATTGAAGTTTATCAGGAACAAACAGGGGGTCATTCAACGGTTTAGATATTCTTTTATTTTTTTTCTTTTCCCTCAATCCTTTTTTATTTTTAAAAATAGTTCTTTTGTAATGTGGTGTTCAAATGGAATTGAGAACTGGCACCCATCTCTTTAAAACATCTGGTAATTTGAATTCTAGTGCTCATTATTCATTATTGTTTGTTTTCATTGTGCTGATTTTTTGGTGATCAAACCTCAGCTCCCTTCATATTGCCCTCTCATTTTAAAAAATTACACGTGTATACAGAGAGACCACCTTTTTCAGGACTGTGCATTTTCAGGCTTTTGGTGGTAAATAAGATCGACCAATGTCAGTGTCTATATAATGACTTTCCAGTTAGCCCTGAAGTTCTAGCATGTGACTGTTTCACTCCTGGACTGTGACTTCCAGTGGGAGATGGAAGTTTTTCAGAGAACTGAACTGTGGGAAAATGACCTTTCCTTAACCTGATGCTACTTTTAAAATCTGAGGGTCTGGACCAAAAGAGGAGGAATATCAGCTTTGGAGTCAAGATTAACAGACATAGTGAGAGTAACGACTAACTCCAAAGATGGCTTCACTGAAGAGAAAGCATTTTAAGATTTAAAAAAAAAAAAAAAATCTTGTCAGAAGATTCCGGAAAAGTTCTAATTTTCATTATCAGTTAATAAAGTTATTCATGCAGAAGTGTGTACAACAGAACACTGCTCCTTTGATTTTATTTGTACTTTTGGCCTCGGATATGGGTTTTAAATGGACATTGTCTGTACCAGCTTCATTAAAATAAACAATATTTGTAAAAACCTAACTAATGTTTATTTTATTTTAATTGTATAGGAAAGAAAATGCCTAAAATAAGGTTTTCTTGCATAATACTGGAAATTATTTGCACATCATACAAATATTTCTTCAGTACTGTATAGTGATAATTTTAATGACTTTGAAGCACTGGAAGTTATTGAAGTGCCTTCTGAATCAAAGATTTAATTAAGGCTAAAATATCTCTTTAAAAACTCAGTGATTTGTTTTTTAAAAGTTTGAAATTTCTGTATGGTGCATATATATAATAGTTACCCAATCATGTTGAACAAGTGGGCACGCCAAAAGTTCTGAAATTGATTTATATTGATAATTTTAGTGTTCCCTTTAACTCTGCTTAGTTAAGGTTTGGTATATTCTGTTTATATTTTCCTTTTATTTCTTTATATATTAAATCTATAAAACTGTGTGTAAAATTAAAATACCATATTAGTTTGTTCATTTCAAAAAAAAAAGTAGTAATGGGCATATATTGCTTCATACTGCCAACAACATAGACCTACCTGGTGGCTGCACTCACACTTCTTCATGATAGAAGCAGTATGTACTATCTAAGCATTTCCTCCTTCATCTTTAATTCAGGTCAGAGTTCATTATCACCACACAGCCCACTTTCAAATTCATTCCCTCTCCTTACAAAATTGGACTACATATGGAAGAAGGTCAGTTTACTACTTGAGAACCTGGTGCACTAGTGAGATGACAATCACTCCACCCAGTGTTTCAAAAAGCCATGACTTGATATGTGCAATAAGGGAGTCAATGTCTACTTTTAAGAATCAGGAAATTAGAAAATCTGAAATTCTGAATGCATATGAGAAAACATCCTAAGAATGCCCCTCAAACTGGAAAGATCACTTTGGATAAACTGTCCCCTTTTCTGCTCTTGAAGGCGATTCCAGGTTGGAAATCACAGCCAGAGAAGAAACTCACCACATTTCATGACGGGAATCTTGTGTGAAGGCCGCACATCCCTTCCTGGAAGCCACAGGCCTGGAGAACCACGTCCGGAACTGTACAGCGAGCGTGATGACTGACACTTCACCCTCTGAAACATCCCCACTAGGGACAAGGAAGGAAAGGCAAGCCTCCTGAACGAGAGGACCACCCGGAGAGGCCACCCGCTTGGGGGACACCCCAATCACTCATCCAAAGCACTTCCCATCCCGCGGGAGCTGTCAGCCCCTTGGCACCGCAGCCTCTCTGCCTCCCTGGCCACCCTCTGCTTCCCGCTCAGCCTGCCATCATGGGCCCAGGCAGGCGCAGTACCAGAGAGGACAGCCCGCTCTTTGCTGAGCGCCTTCCAGGCCTGACTTCCTGCAGGCGTCCGCGTCCTTCTCCCACTGCCCTTCTGCTTCTCCAGGTCTCACGCTTCCACCGCCACCCGCCAGCTGCACCGCCACTGAAGCACCACGTTCCCCACGTGGGGCTGTGACACCCAGAGACAAGATCTTGGCCTTCGTGAGTCTGCGCCCCTTGGGCTGCCTGAGCCCGCCCACGGCGGGACCAGAGTGCCGCCTGGAGGCCTGTGGAGGGCATGACACCCACTCAAACCACACCCCACCCTCCACTGGTTGCAGGGATAACTTCTGCTCCAGTCCTGCTCTATTCTAGTTCATCCCTGCAAGGGTGACCACTTTTGCATCCATTACCCTACCTCAGACCTTTCTCTGTTCATTTAGTTCTACCCTGCTCCAGCAGACTAGCAACAAGGAGTTTGATGAAACTGTTGAAAAATTTGAAAGAAGAAAACATTCCTGCACAGTTCCACTTATTAAATCCCCATTTTATTAGAGACAGGGTCTTGGTTGCTCCTAGCCTCACTAAGTTGCTGAGGCTGGCTTAGAACTTGAGATTCTCCTTCCTCAGCCTCCATAGTGGCTAAGATGACCAGCATGTTCTACCACACCTGTCAGAGCATAGGTTTTATTGTATTTGAAGAGAAAAACTGAAAAGTCTCAAAAAAAGTATATGGAGGTATAGTTTTCTAGTCTTGTATCATTGTGATTTTATTTTTATAAATACAAACATCCCAATGGCACTTTTCCAAGTCATTCAAGCAAATCATCAGTCCTCTGTGAAGTCTTACAAATACTAGTTTTTCTTGAATATTGTTGGCCACTTTCCTGAGGGTTCCAGTGTGCAGGCTTGAAGGCACTTCTGATTTGCCTTCCCCCTTTCTCCTATAGACTCATCAAAAAATGTTCATTGGCATTTGAAGTTGAATTCATAGGAAAAAAGCATTATCAGCATTTTTGACATTATCCATTATCAGCTTTGTGTTAAAAGTTGACAACAGCATCTATTTCTGGCTTCAGGCATAGCCACATGCTTTCCTGTTTATGCATTTTAAGTTGCATTTCAATTCCTGGATAAATTTTTATGATGCTACGTTTGTGGAAGATAATTTCTTCTCCCTATTGAAGAAATTATCTTCCACAAACGTAGCATCATAAAATATCTTTGAATGTCCCAATACATTTTGTCTCCATATCCTGGAAGTTTCATCCACAAACATTGGTGTTTGTGACTTACTTTCCCTAAAGTTTCTAGGCAATCTTCAAACCTATAGTGATTGTGTATTTATAATCTTGGTCAATCCCATTGCCACTATCCCTTCCATGAATTTAATTACCTGAATATTAGACCACTAGAGACTGAAATTGTCAACCCAGTCACTGAGGTAGCATTTACTATTTCAGCCATAGATGCCAAATATGCTTTTCAGCTCCTAAAAATCCATTTTATCCTTCTGAGTTTCTCCAATAAACATCACTATGTTTATATTTTCCTTTAAATATTTAAAAGCATTTCTAACGGCAGTTTTAAAGTCCTTGTCTGCTAAATGCATCAATTCTGTCACCTCCAAATTTCTATTTAAGGATTTTTTTTCTCTTCTCAAGGAGTTATATGTTATTTAGTAATGTATTTAATTTCCAAATATTCAAAAATTTTCTGGGTGTGTTACTGTTACCAATTCCCAATTTGATAATTCTATGATCACAGAAAATACTTTGAATGATTTTATACTTTCAGACTTTTATTCCAGTTTATCTTACTGAACACTCCAGGTACACTTTATTCCAGGTTCTGTAGTTCTTGGATGTAGTGTTTTATAAATGTCAATTGAGTCACATTGGATGACAATACTGTTCAAATCTTCCATATCCTTATTGATTTTTCACTTACTAATTCTACCAGTGTTTTGAAAGTAGCATAGTCAAGTCTTGAACTATGATTTTGGATTTGTTTCTGTTTGTCATTTGTCAAATTTGCTTTATGTGTTTGGTTTTATTAATTCTGTACACATTTGGAATAACACATTGTGTTGTTTTTCTGGAATAAAATTGTCTCCTGTATGATTACACATGGCCCTTTTTAATATCTGGTAAAAGTCTTATCCTTGAATTGTCTTTTCTTCAATGTTGAAATAAATATTGCACTTTCTTATGCTTAGTGTTTCTGTAATATATATTACTTCATTCTTTTTATCCAAACTTTTTATTTCCTATTAATATCAAGTAGTTAGGGTTTTACCATTTCATTGAGGAATATGGTAGACTGAACCCTCCCATCCCAGGATGTTTATTTTCAAATCCCCTGTGACCTATGAATAAGTATTGCATATGACGGCGGGGGGGACTTTGAAGGTGTGATTCAGTTGAGGATATGATCCTTTATTATCCAGATGGAATCAGTTTATCTCAGGTCATTAAAAGGGAGAGAGGGAGGCAGGAGAGTCAGAAAGTGTGATGCGATGAGTGTGGCTGAGGTCAAGGTGCTATAAGGCTATTAGCACGTGTGGCAGCCACCTCTAGAAGCTGAAAAAGGTAAGGAACTGGATTCTCTGGAGCCCCTGTAAAGACAGAGCCCTACTAACACTGTGATTTTAGTCACCTAATAGCACTGGAAACTTCTGATCTCTAGAGCCATAAGAGCATACATTTATGTTGTTTAAGCCATTATTATCATTATCATTATTATTATTTTGACAATTACATATAACAACAGTCAGAAGTTAATATGGAGCTTAAATTGGTTTATTTTAATGTGATTATTTATAGTACTTTAGATTTAAATCTCTCATGTTTATTTTCTGTTTTTCCCACCAATTATTTTTTTCTCTTTGCTTATTATTGGCTGCTTTGGAGAAGACAGAGGAGATGAATTGATATATTTAGAATTCCATGATCTCCTCTATTGGCTTTCCATTTTTGCTTTTTTGTTAATTGTTTAGGATTGCAGTAGAAATGGCATTTTTAAAGGTTTATGAATGTCTGGGTTCAAAAATATGCCATTCAGGAATTATTAAGAACACTAAAAAAATCTTGCTTGGAATTATTCTGAGCTTCTCAGATCTGTGATTGATTGGCTTTAAGTAATTTTAAAGAATTCTTTTGTTTCTTCTCATACTGGAATCCCAGTTAAACGAACACTTTGGACATCTGAGATTATTCTATACATTTCAATGCCCTGTTCCATTTTATTTTTCATCTTTTTTTCTCTTTATGTTTTGATTCACATAATGACTGTTTCCATGTTTGTTGATTCTGTTCTCTTCTTTCTATGTCTAGTATGTTAATAACATGATTTCATATCATCCCATTAATGTGTGGAATGAAAAACTCTAAAAAATGCCTTTCAGAAAGGAAATGAACATACTGACAAAGATAGCCAGTACCTACTTTTTTAAAACTCTGAAAATTAACCAAAGATTTGCAGCAATCCTAGAGCATTTGGAAAATTTGAAGACCCTCAGCAATGCATCAAGGCATTTTTATTTATCCTCCCTTTCCTACAACTCTACAATCATCTCAAAAACTGGCATCCCATATGTAGGATCCAGCCTGAAGCCTGCCAGCCAATGGAGGGGGCAGAAAGGGCTTGGAGCTCTTCCACGGCTCCCAGGCCCCAATTCCCAGGGAATTGCCATCATTATTCCTGGTGACTGACTGTCACACCCCACTCACAAGATTGTTTATTTAACCGGACTCAGCAGTTGCTCATTGCAAACCCCCATTACAATGGTGGCATTTCTCAAAAACAACCACAGGCAATTGTTGAATGCTATAGCTACCTGAGGTGGATAGCAGATGAAGTGAACTATAGGATAACAGAAAGCTTGGGAAGAAAAGGTAAGGGGTTTCTATGGCGGGGCACATCTCTAATACAGGCAACTTGGGAGCCCGAGGCAGGAGGATCACAAGTTCAAGGCCAGCTTCAGCAATTTAACAAGGCCCTGAGCAAGTTAGTTATATTTCTATGTTTGCTATTTTAATTGGCATTACATTTGAATGCTTTTTTATTGCCTTTTTAAGATAATTTTATTTGAGTGGTTCTTACAAAGATTGTTGCAATATGAAGTCATTTGTTTGATAGAAATATCAAGCTGTCTTGTCAAACACACTGAAGTAACCCAAAAATATATTTCAGAGCTCACAGAGCTTAAATAGAGCAAAAATTATATGCAACCAGACAGAACCTATTTCTGCATTTCCTATTTCTTGCTGAGACTTCTTTTTTCTTACCAGACTCTTGACTAAGCATATTCAGGAAATGCAGTGATCATTTTGTTTGGAACCTTAAGACACACCAAAACACATAATATTTACAAAGAAACTTTTACAGACACATTAATTGAAAAGAAACCATTAAGGAATATAATTTTGAAATCTCACTTTCTTGCCAAATGATCAAAATGCAAGATGAGATGCTAGCCAAAGAGTCCTTTACCTGGCTTGAATCCCCATACACTAAATGTGTATTCCAGAAACCTCTGATAAACCATGAGTAAAATATAAACATTAGTGAAATGTGAAATGTAACCTGGGTAAAAAGTTAGGCTTCTGAAACATTAAAAACATCATTACATACCTGTCTGCCTTTGTACAGAAAGCACACACTTGTTCCCCTAGAGCTATTCGTATAGATCCTTAATGTAATTTTCTACATGAAAATTTTAAAAGGCAGAATGAGAACAGCATTGTATACAGTGGGATTTGCTAGTTAGGGAGAATGAGCACACTGCATTCCTGTTAACATTTTCATTTTTCCAAGGTAACAGGAATTGTATACAAATGACAGTAGACCCTTGCCTCCTTATTTTTATCTAAATAAAAGATGACTCAAGATGAATTCTCAAGAAAAAAAAAGCTATGTAAATAAGGGACTATATATTCCTTCATCATGTACTTGGAACCAGTAGTTGTGTTGCTGACATAGAATCAGGGAAGAGACTGTGGTAAGTTGGAAGAGGCTGCTGTTATCATTTTACCAGCAAACCACCTGCCATGCAATGCATTGACAGCAGCAATAGCTGCAGCAATTGAGGGGCACTTCACATACACATTGCCCTGAGCAGAATTATTGTCAATATAAATATGAATGACTCCACAATGTTTATTACATTCTTTAATCACATCATCCTTAATCTCTGTATCCCATCCAACTTGTTCTTCTGTTTGAGGGTTAAACATGTTAGAGTTGGAAACACTGTGTTGCAAGTGGCTGAACAGAGGCAGCTGCAGCTAAAGCTGAAGCTTCAGTCTGTTGGGAAAGTCATGTTTGCAAATCTGCCACAACACCAAATGCCAAAGAGCCACTCATTTGTAAAGCCTGCTGGGCTGCTGGTAGAATCTGCAAACCTGTACCCTCAACAAGTCTTGCCATTAATTGGAGTGTATATGATGCTTGCTTGAATATCCAAAAACAGAAACAGTAATATGAATTCACTGCAGATCTAATTTTCTCTTAGTCAACAAATTCTAAGGGTCATTCTTTATAACAGTAGCTTCATTATATAAAAAAATTGCATCTGCTATTTTATTCAGGTGACAGTGGACAAGTTTATAAACTTCTTAACATCTTAACTTTCTCATCAATAAGAAGAAGATACTAATATTTGATCTGAAGACTGAGATCATATCTACAACATGATAAATGTCCAACATATGTCATTACAATTCTTATTAATAGTTAGTGAATGCTACTAATCTTAGGGATTATACTTTAGAGGTCAATATCTTCTTATTAATTCACATATATACCAACTCTCTGTATCATTTCAGAAGTATCTAAAGGTTTGCCAAATAGAAATTTCTTTCTCAATGGAGTTTAAAATTCTTTATTGAAAGTGTGATAGACATTTCTGGTAGCTCACATAGACTAGTAAATAGTGCATTTGAAAATAATGAGATGATTTTTCAATGCAAAAAAAAAAAAGACTTGACTGAAACTGAAATTTGTTGCCTGAGAGATGGAATGAAAAAGAGACTGAAGGCAGGAGCTAATAGGAGGGTTAAAGGGAGTCAGTATATGCAAGATGGGAGGCGTCATGGGTTATTTTTGTCTAGTTCATAATTCTGCCAATTAAGCTCCAGCTTTGCTTCTTTAAAGAAGGAAGGTGTTATTTAAATCCCAATGCTGTTGTAAGTGCAGCCAACACATTGTGACTACGATTATCAGATTAGGAACACTGTCTTGCCCACATTTAAGATTTTAGCTAATGCCAAAGCATAGAACTCATTGGAAACAAGCAATGGGATCAATCCCTGGGATTCAGAAGTTCAAAAGGATTCTAGAGCAGCTTAGCACTGACATAGGTAGATGATCAGTGCTAGGATTGAAGGAGGGAATTAGAGAAGTATCGAGGGGAGAGCATTTGCAATAAATAAATAAATAGCAAGTAGTTTGTGGTAGGGGAATTAATCATAATGGCAGCTGCATACTCCATATTTGGGAAGTTTGCCCTAACAATATGTGTTCTCTGATTTATGATTTCAATAAATTCTGCATTTTTAAAAAAGACTTTCTATTACCAAGAGAGGGATGTATGTCTGCTTTCACCACTGATCCTAATTTTTTTAAATACTATTTTTATTATGGTCATCTTTCCCTCAATTTCATTAATTGTTCATGCACATTAATGATGACCTTAATGCTGAAAAGGCATCTCAGTAAAATATTTCATGTCCTCTACAATCAAATGGAGAGACCTGAGGGACAAGTCCAACAAATAAAATGAAGTTACTTCCAAATAAGTTGCCAAAAAATTTAAAAGAATTTTCATCTCACAGAATTGCAATATGTGCTATCATACAGAGCAGATGAAAGGCCATTATATTTTACCTGAGGTAACAATGCTTGAAGTCCTTCAGAAAGTCAATATTATAAATGGAGACGTCTCTTTAGCCATTCTGGCATGCTTTCATTATTTCAATTATATCATCTTTTCAATGGTCTTCAGTATTCAAAAGTATAAAATTATATGTTGTGTAATGCGGTTTCCTTTCCTTTTTTCCCCCTACAGGTGTTCTCTTTCCAGTGTGTTTTGGTAATGATAGAGTACAAGTGGATACTTCAACTATGTGGTGATGCTTCAAAATATATAAATGCACTTCAGTTTGTGAAATAAAAAGAAGTCTCATGGTCACTGATTTCCTCTGAGAAAAAAAGATTATTTGACTTTGTCTTACTATAATTTCTTGAATAATGTCATCTAATAAATATAATATTATCCTCTTAGCTCTTTTTTATAATGTGGTACTAGACAATATGAGTTTATGCTTTTAGTAGGAGAAGGAATATATTAAAAATAAAAAGTTGTACCTCCATTGTAATTAAATTTGAAGGGAAAACATCAGATAAGTTAATTTTTTTCTCACGTTTGTATTTCACATCTGTATTGCCAAGGTATCTCCTAATGTTCATGTTTCAAAACTCTTTATCTTCTCTTTTATTAAATCCACAAAATGCCAAAATATCTCTTGTCTTTTAAAAAGAAAAACTTGTTGTCTAACTCTTGCTCTTCTTTTTTCTTTCTAGCCAAAGTTTAGAAAGTGCAGTCCACACTTTCTTAATCAATTCTTCATTTCCAGTTACTCTTTAATAAAATTCATAAGGAAATATTTCAAGTATATATTTATGGACTCACTAACCAAGTCAATACATTTTTAAAATATATTTCCTGTTGTTTCAAGGTTGTATTTAAGAACACAAATAAATAATTATTGATATTGTTGATATTTTTGATATAGCTATACTTTATCCTCCTTGCTAGCAATAATTAATCACTCATTAAACTATTTTGATACTCACCTGCCTTGTATTCTATTATACTTTTACAATATATGTGTTGGTCCACAGAAAATATTATATAAAGGACACCATGTAGCATGTACCTCCCTTCTCTGTTGGTATTTTCTTTTCATCTATATATGGTGCTATTCTTGCCTTTAGGGCTATTTTTAAATAAATAATTTTTAGAACTTATTATATGCCAAATGCTGCTCATGAACATGCTGTTTGATCATCCTTGCATAGTTTTACTGCCACCTGTGGGTTTACAACTCCCAAATGCCTTGTATTGACCTCTCCACTGACACCCATTCTGTATACAGAAAGAGATTAAGTAAAACGAGGAAGCCTCTGCACAGGACAGGAAACAATCAATAGAGGGAATCAGAACACTGCATAATTGGAGAAAATATTTGTAAATAATTCATCTGATAAGGGCTTAATATCCAAAATATAGAGAAAACATAGGAGCAAGAAAACAACACAACTTGTAAAACAAGCTAAGGTATTAATAGACAGTTCTCAAGAGAGGGCAAATAAATGGCCAAAACATACACGAAAAAAATACAAATTAGAACCACAATATACATTAGTTTATGTCTGATAGAATACCTACTCTGGAGAAAGGAAAAGATAACACTGTTGGTGAGGATGTAGAGAAAAGGGAAACTTGCAGGCTGTTAGTGACTATTTAAATTAGTACAGCCATTATAACAAGAAGTATGGAGGTTCTTCAAAAAATTAAATTTAGAACTACCACATATCCAGCAATCCCTATTGGCTATATATCCCAAAGGAATGAAATAAGTGTGTCTAAGAGACATCTGTACTCTAATTTTCATTGCAGCACTATTTAAAATAGCCAAGGTAAAGAATCAACCTTAGGACCCATTAATAGATGAATGGATAAAGAAATGGTACATACACACAATAGAATAATATTCAATCATTAAACTAAAGAGAATCCTGGTCTTTGTGAGAAGATACATAAACATGGAAGGCATGATGTTATTAAATTAAAACCATGCACAGAAAGACAAACACCATGATTTTACTTGTAAGTACGATCTAAAGTTATTTCCCATTGAACTGCAGAATGGTGCTTACCTGGATCTGAGGTGGTTGTGGGAGGGTTGATGGAGAGATTTTGGTCAAAGGAGAAAAAATCTCAGTTAAGAGTAACAATTTTAAAAGTTCTGTTGTACTTCATGTTAGCTATAGTCAATAACCATATAGCTTAACTTGAAAAATTCTGGGACAGTGGATAGTATGTGTTTTCACAACAAAATGATAAATATAAGAGGTAATAAATATGTTAATTAATAATATTTTGTTATTTCATAATGCATATATACTTCAAAACTTGTTGTACATAATAAATAAATAAATAAATACAATTTTATCTGTCAATTAAAATAATAAAAAAGAAATAAATAGAAAAAAAATGGCAACTGTAAAGTAGCTGGGTATAAGATCAACATCTTTAATGTGGTAGCTCTTACCTAAATTGAATGCTTGAATAGAACAAAATAGCAAACTCTCCCATGAGTAAGTAGTAAGGAGCTTCTCATACAACTGCACATAATATAAAAAATATAAGTACAACTATTTTTTAATTTATGATTTTAAAATATAAATGAATATTTCCATATAATTATGTAAACACATAGAAATATATAAACTAACAAAACTAACCAAAGTATAAAAACAGTTACCAACTTCTATATATTTTGCAGGGATTTCTTTATAATTTAATGGAATAAATTTTCCTTATCTTTTTTTTCCACAAAAATATATTTAATAAGCTTGTTATATAAAATCAAACACTTAACATTTTATCAATAACTCAAACTGATATCTAACTAGGAGTGCTTGTATTTTGGAAGACTATCTAAACTAAAAATATATTTACATATTTACAATACAGGTATCTAAAGAGCTATGAAATTCACAGAATTCTAGAGATTTACAGGCTAGAAGTATCATGAATTTGCCTATAATCAAATTACTGTGCTAATTATGAACAATGTCTTAACTATTAAACCGGGAGGAAAATGGGAGGGAAGTATGTAAAGTTTTGTAACAAACACTTAGAAGATAAAAAAGGTAATATAAAATTGGTTTAATGACTAAGATTTCTTATTGAATCCCTGATTGTCATTTTTGGCAGCTTAACCCAGTCTGTCAGAAGGCAGTGCACTATGCCGTCTGGAACCCTGTATTGTCTCATCAGAACCATGCTAAATCCAATTAAGAGCTCTGGCTGAAACCAAGTAGCAACTTTTGAGGGATGCACATACCTTCCCCACATAGGCTAAGGCTTCTTGCTTAAATTTATTCCTGAAAAGATTTTTCTCAACATGCTTCAAAAGGGTTCCTTACATTTAGCTGTGTGTGTGTGTGGGGGGGGGCATATACAGAATTTATCACAATAAAGATTCCAAATCGTATTTTATATTTTGAACTATACCATGGTAAAATTTAAATCATCCAACTCGGACAACATTCCACACTAAAGCAATAAACATCTTTTTAAAATACTGCATAGTTTCTCTTTCTTAAAGAAAGATACTGCTGCTATAAGGAGTTACCAAGTGATCATTTCCTTTTAAATATCTGATGGTAACGACATTTTTTTCCTGCATATTTCTCCATCAAGATTATTCAAAGCAATTTCCTAATATGCAATATTTGAAAGCATATCATGTTGACTCTTAAAATAATAAATTCATTTCTTTTGTTCAATAAAAGAAAATTTCTAATAACAAAACATATGTAAAATTAGAACTTCCCAAAAGTAAGCTGCCTTTATTAACCAAAGTACTTGTTTGCAGTTTTTTCAACTGTGAAAATTTTAAAGCCCTTATAAAAATTAAATTTTATTCTTAAAAGGTTAACTTAAAAATTCTTGCCATGTTGCTGGGCATACCACTGCTGTCTCTGCTTGCGGTTTTCAAGCTCAGTGAGAAGAGCCTGTCTATAAGCTTCATACATTTTAACAATCTGTTCCAGTTCTTTCATGAAGAGCAACTTTAGCATTCCCTGGTATGTATCCAGGTCAGCCAGCTGGAAGAGTTCCCATTTCAGAATGTGGTCATATTTCACAGGGGCTTGTGCATAAACCTGAAGACAGTCAGGAATTTCTGCAGTATGATAAGGATTTGCAGGTACCAGAAGAGAATGATTTCTTTCAGTTTGCTGTGGCTGGTAAGTGACAGGAGGGGGTTGATCATACCGAGGTACACTAGGAGCACAAGGATGTCTGTACTGAGCCTTTTTATTTGTGTGATCTACATAATAAGTTCCAAATTCTGATGACTCAACTCGTTCCCATCCAGGAGGAAGTCCTTCTCGTTCAAGAGGATGGCTCCAATGAGTTGTGTTTGTATTATGATCGATATAATATTTTCTCCCTCTCATTGTCCAGTCCACAGACCAGCCAGGAGGAAGGGGTAAATCTTCAGACCCATGGTTAGTTAAATTTCCTAAAGATGTAGCAGCAACTCTCCCAATACCTGAAGCATGCCTCCCCTGATTCTGTGGCATTCTTTGGAAGAGATCATGATTGTACTCATAATATCTGTAGTCTTCATGTGCACGATCTCCAAGTGGACGCCTTCTCTGACCATCAAAAAAATTATCGGAGTAATAATATCGGGAACCAGAGTCTCCATTTTCAACAGTAAAATTAACTTCTGTCAAAAATGACTGAGATGAGCCATACTCCCTAGGTACATCCGCTAAACTCCTGGCAAGATAAGAAAGTGCAGATAATCTGTTGCTTTCTCTTCTCATTATTTCATGAGATGTTCTTGAATTGGAGTTCTAAGAAAACTCTGGTTTCTTGAAACTACTCCATCTCCAGAAGCTGAAAAAGCATTAGAGCTTGAATCTGGAAGACAGATATCAGTTCGTCTTGGAATTGTTGGACCATGCCGGATGAATGAAGGCATGAGATTGCGCAGCAGAGGCCACGTCTCCTTCTTCACGTACTTCCCCTGCACCTCGCCGGCTTGGACACTTCGTTTTTGGTTTTCTTTCGGGACAGCATCCTTTTTGAGGAGGCCCGAGGCCGCGCCAAGCATCCTCCTTAGGGCTCCACGCCAGGCGCCGGCCGTCTCCGCGGCCATCTCCGCCGGCGCCTCCTTCCCTCCCGAGCCGCCGCCACCGCCTCTCCGCAGCCCGGGGTCGCCCACAGGGACTGCCGCATGTTCGCGGCGCTAAGCGCGCCGACCGCCTCTCAGTCGCATGTCAGTTTCTTCCCGGAAGTCTCTCCTGGCTGCGACGCTGCCCGGGGACGCCGTGAGGAGAGGCCAAGGACGCTGGGCCAGGGCCATGGTCCGCCGCGGGCAGCCTAGTAACCGCTACTACTGCTGCTGCCGCGGCCGTCGCCGCCGCCTGCGTCCCGTAAACTTTCTATTCCTTATATACACAGCTTAACAGAAGCAAAGGAACCCAATTTTATGAAATTATTATCACCTTGATCTTAGGTGTCATGTGGAAAGAAAATTATATACCAGCAAACATAAATAAAGATGAATTTATTAACACAAAAACATTGCAGGGATCAATAGTTATAGCACCCTATGAACTATGAAGCATAATATATTCAGTTATATAATAACAATATTTATATATATTTCACAGACAAGGACTTATTCAATGATGGCCAGAATTTGTTGTATCTACCAATGTAATTTGTCACATAATGAACAGAATCTGATGAGTATTAATAGGCAGATGAAACATATTTAATAATATTCAATGTCTATTCGTGACTAGGAAATTATTTTAAAAAATCAGAAGTAGAAATCAATTTACTTAACCTATTAAAATTAGTTTCCAGTTTTCAAAAGGAAAACAAATCTGAAGCAAAACATCATCTTGATTTGGTGTGCTTGTATAAGAACCCATACATAAATATCTGCTAGAAGGTGAGACAAGGCAAAAATATACCTAAAATAAGAAAATTTAGAAGAATTTGAGTAAAAAGGTAAAACTCAATACACCTTTGAGGAAGTGGACGTTTATTGTCTTCATGTGAATCCAAAAAATCTACAGAAAAAAAAAAAAACTTTTATAATTATTAAGACAACTTGAAAAGTAGCTGGCTATAAGAACAACATACTAAATTTGACATTTTATCTGTCAATTAATGTTTAACATGTTAATTACCTTAAATTAATAAATTCAGTTCTAATCCAATGAGAGTTATTTGGAAAACCTGTGCTGTTTTGTTGTTATTGTTGTTACATCGATAACTTTATTAGAAATTAAATAGAACATAATTTTAAAGGTTCCATATCCATCATCTTGCTCCCCACTTCCATCTTCACTGAGAAATTCTGCAAATTTTTTTTCTGGGTCTGCTGTTTTTGGCTTCTATTATTAACCACATCTTTATTTCCAAATCTGGTATTGCAACTTTTTGATCATTTTAGAATCAGCCTCAAGAGAATAACGTCTTCTATTGATCCCTTGCCAAAGCTGTCACTTTTATCAATTTTCTGTTACAAGTTGCTTATATAACCTTCGGAGGACTCATTACATGTCTGTATTTATTTCATCACATTTTGAATAAAAGTTCTGCTCAATTTGGCATCTTCTGCTCATTACTCCTAGTGACTATATTCTTTCTTTTTTTCTGACAAAAATCTTGATTTTACACAAAATTTGGACATCTTATATCTGTACTTGCTCCAAATTTTATTTATTAGAATCAGGAAAGTTTTGGAAGAACATTAAATAAGGTCTGTCAGAATTATGTAAAAAACAATTTTATACAAAATTGTGATGTAGTTCAAAACCTACTCATGTCTAAAAATATTACTAACAAAAAGTTGGAAAATTTTCCTCAGATATAAAATATTTGTACCTTTGTTTAAAAAACAAATTAATCTAAAGTGAGATTGTTCATAATGTTCAATCTTCAGAAGAATTTCTTTGAAATCAGAAACACAATGCAAATACCTGCTAACAACTGTGAAACACGTAATATTTTAAATGCACATCTTCTATCATTCAGTAATTTTACCAAAATCCTTCAATACAAAAATATAGGTACATGTAAATATTCATGCCAATTTATTTGTAAAATGTAAATTCAGCTAGGCATAGTGATGTATGCCTGCAATCCCAACAACTCAGAAGGCTGAGGCAGGAGGATTACAAGTTCAAGGACAGTCTCAGCAACTTAGAACTTGTCTAAAAATTTAAAAAAATAAAATTAAAAGAAATGGGAATATAGCTCACTGGTTTGGTGACTCTGGTTGTTTCCACATGGGAGCCTAATTGCACTGTGACTTTTGTATATAAAATTGTGTTTTTATATAGAATGTAAACAAGATTGTATACAGAGGGTGCAATGATGAAATGCATAGCTTCACAGTGAAATCAAAATATCTTTCTTATATTAGGAAATAAACTGTAGTGTGAATGTCTTTTTATATAAAAGAGTGCAATAAAAAGATACAACAATGTACACAATTCATAATATAATGTATAATATCCCATAAAATATTATGCTTCATATCTCTAAATAAGAAACATGGATCCTAAGGCAAATTAAAAGATTCATTTTGTCTTAAAATTAACACAACAGGGGCTGGGGATGTGGCTCAAGTGGTAGCGCGCTCACCTGGCATGCGTGCGGCCTGGGTTCGATCCTCAGCACCACATACCAACAAAGATGTTGTGTCTGCCGAGAACTAAAAAATAAACATTAAAAAAAATTAACACAACATGTTACTAAATTGTCTAATTTCTAATAAGATTTTAGTCTATCATTTTCTAATTAAACAGGATGAAAAATACTTATGACTCAAAATCAAATGATAAAAAACATACAATAAAGACAATAATGAAGAAATTAATATAAGCTGTACACAGAATGATGAGATTTGATCATTAAAATATCTAAATTTCTTACTTGTAGAGAAAATACCAGATTTTGGTTACACAGTTTTATGTTCAAAGGCTTGAAATTTGGTATTTTTTTGCTATATCTAAGAGATGAAGATACAATAATCAGAGTGAGACTTGTGTGTATATATAAATAAAAAATATCTAAGTATATTATGGCTAACATAATTGTAAAATGATCTCATTTGTCTTTAAATCAGTGGCTAACATAATTTTAAAATGATCTCACTTTTCTTTCAATCAGTGGCATTCAGGAAATGAAAATATAATAAAATTTATTTGTGAATAAGCATGCACGTGCATTTCTAGTGATTAAGTTTATGCATGGATTTCTCTGGGCCACTTGTCCCCAGATATTTGGTCAAATATTATTCAGATGATGCACATGAAGCTGATTTTTAATGAGATTGATTTGAATCAGTAGAGTGTGAAAGCAGATTACCATTTTTACTGTGGTAGCTCTTACCCAATTTGAATGTTTGAATAGAACAAAATATTATGATTAACTGAGTAAGTAATAAGGAGCTCACACCTGATTACCTGAACAGAAACATCTTTTTCTGCTTTGTTTCTGCCGTTGGACAAAAACTGAAACATCAGTTATTCTTTGATCTTCAATTGTCTGATGCTTAGACTGGAACTTATCTTCCCTCTTCCTCTTCTATATCCCCAGATTGCCTACTGCAGATCCTACAACTCCTCAGCCTTTATAATTGCATAAGCCAATTTCTTAACATAAGTCATATTTATGTCTGTACAAGAATGAATGTGTGGTGTGTGGATACAATGTTTTTTTTTTTTCTATTTCTGTAAATAATCCTGACTATCTCACTATGGAAATCAGATACCAGTAAATTTACCATATAATTTATTCAACCAGAATGAGATTTTGAAGAAGTTTTAAGTCTTCTAAAAATTTCCAAATGAAGAAAGGAATATGCAGACTTCAATCATCATGTGAATTCTTCATGGCCCATATCACACTTCCCCTAAAACCTTTTTAAACTGAAATACAATGAGAAGGTAGGGAAGTACTATGTAAAGGAAACAACAGTAAGAGCTGTTTGTAAAATCAGTATACAGATTCTTCACCATGGTTCCAGATTTATTTGCCTACATAAATTAGACTGAAAACAGCATCTAAGACGTTAGGAGGAAATTATGAGTATGTGATTTTTCTAGAACCATTAGGGACAGGTTTTGCAAAAAAAAAAAAAATATTAGAGTAAAAAACCCTTTCCATGGAATCTATGGACACACTTTTGTTTCCGTTTAGAGTCACCTGTTCAAAACTTTTATTGAACACTTATTGTGTGACATTACATCTTCTAAATTTTGTAGATAAACTGGCAAGAATCAAGGACTACAAGATGTTTTTATGTAACCTGTTTCATAAAGGAAAATTACAAGTAATGAAAAAGCATATTTTCCAAGAGCATCTCCCTCCCCTGAAAAAAGGCAGCAATCAAAATTAATTTAAAAAGAGCATCATGATGCCACAGAGAGTGAGGAATTTAGAGCATGTACAACAACAACAACAAAAAAAAAACCCACCTAATTCAGTGGTCTTTAGCCAAGGTGAAAATTCACATGAAGAAGGAAACAATGCACTGTGATTCAATGAAGTGTTGATGGCTATCTTAGGTTGGGTACCTAGATGCAGTTTTCTTTTGTTATTGTTGTTGTTTTGTGCATTAATAAATTTTGAGAAAATGTTCTGCAAGTAAAATTAAGTACTAACATTTAAAGAAGACAGTGAAATAGAATAGGGAAAAAGAAAACTGAGAAAGGTGTAGTCTCTGGAGCATGAGTGGCTTGACACAATTTCACATTGTCATGAAGAATTGGGGTGATCATGTATGCCCAGTTTCAGTTAATCATTGGCTTGCAGTTATATACATCTGGAAAAGCTAACTTGTCTGCCAAAATTGTTCCTATTACCTGAGGTAAATTCTAGAATAAAAACACTCATAAAACAAGGTTATGTTTTTATATGGTAATGAAAATGGTGACATCAGTCCTCAGAAAATCAACCTTTTATTTCCCACAAGAACAGTAGTTCCATGTTCATAAATTGAACATTTGAGGTGACTATACCAAACTTAATCTCCAAAAAAAGCAAGTATATTATTTAGTTGTTTATTTCTGATCATTCAAAATTGATAGTTTTAACATATCAATACATTATTTAATCAGATAATGAATTAAATAATTTTGAGTAAATACCACAAATATTTAGAAACTTATTTGTATTTTCAAAATATTTCTGTACTTGCATAATGTAGACAGCTCTACAAATATATTTTTCTCTTTATATTATAAAACATGCAAGGACCTGGCAAATGTAAAAAAAAATAGTTTAATTAGAATATGTGAACAAAAATTCAATTGTAAAATTGTGACTCTACCTAAATCAACATAGTATACCTGGAAAAATATTCAGCATGCAGTAAAGAGTCAGAGGTGACAACAGGTGCAAGAAAAAAATATTTAGTTTTCATACGATTGTGGGAATACCCAGAAGAATCTAATATATTCTGGATGAGAGTATAGAGATGGATCTGCGAGCTATTTCAGTATTATATTCCCAGTAGGATGACTTGGAGAAATCATAAAGAAATGAGAATAGCCTCTTGCATTCTCACATCAGTTTCCCTATCAGGTCTACAATTTAAAGGAGATAAATACTGAAGTTAGTTGGAAGACACAGATTTCTTGGTTTAATAAAGCATTTAGATAAAATGGAAATAGGTGAAGAGAGGGAAAATTTTTATTCTGTTAACCCCTGGATGTTTTATTGACATAAGTGATACTTGACAACTTATTAGCTATAGCAAATTCTCCATCTAGACTAGCTCTTTCTTCTCAAAATATGATGATCAACTCTGTATTGTCTTCAAAGAAGCAAACCATCCAACCTTTCTTTACTCTAGTTACTCCATCCTTCCATTTTTTCCCTCTACAGTCAGTAATCTTTGTATTATTTTTTACCCTTCCCCTCAAAACACTATCATCTCTGTTGTAATCAGGATATAATATGAAAATCTACCTGTAAAAATTAACTTAATTTGCCAAATACAGTGGATGTTTTCATTTCATACTGTTGTCTATAGTATAAATATTAATTTCAGAAGTGAAATTAAGGAAAAATTTTAATAGAATTATATCCTACTCTTTCTCACACTAAATATTGTTTTTGTCATTATTTGTCTTGTGGGGAGAAACATCAGTAAGTCAACTTTTAAAAAAATCAACATAAATTAATATTATATTCCTTACAACATTTAGAAAATCATGTATTCTACAGAGTAGCAGTGTTTAACGCCTGCGTATGCCTATCCCTATGTATACCTGAAAGTTCTTCGAAAGATAATAAAATCTTTAAAGATAATAAGATCTTTAAGGGAATCAGTTCCTAGTTTGTCTGAGATCTTGCCTGTATATTTTACATTGTTCTTTCCAACTTCTCTTATGCATTATACCTTGCCATATCGAATTTCCTTTTAGACACTGATCCAACATGTAAAAATCCCCAGGGCTGCAATGAAAATGAAACAAAAAGGATTTCTAGTAATAATTCATTGAGTACAAACTAAGAATATCCAAAAGAAAGACTTGGGGTGATAATGGTAAAAGATCTTGGTATTTAAATGCCATATGTGCCTCTGCCTTGTCACATTTATCTGACTACCTATGAATTAAGAAGCAATATATGGTTGGCTGGGGTGTGACTCAGTGGTAGACCACTTTCCTCCCACATGTGAGGCACTGGATTTTATCCTCCACACCACATAAAAGTAAATATACAAAATAAAGATACTGCATCCATGTATAACTAAAAAATAAAGAAAAAGATTTGATTTCAAAGATGATAATTAGCTTTTTAAAAAGAGTGCTTCATTATTTATTGACTATATTTAAAAGGGCAAGCATGTACAATCCTCATACCTGGATGTACTCTGTTAGAAACAATTTTAGATCCTTCCTTGTGCTTTTACTTCTTGAGACCAGGGTATTAACATGTTTTTTTTTTAAATCTAATCAACTCAGGCTTTCTGACAAATATATGACCTGTCTACTTGTTATATCAATTAAAGATTGGCTTTGTCAATTAAATTATATAACAAATATTTCATAAGTTAAATGGCTTTAGTCTGAAATTTATTCAGTCATTGGTAAAATATACTTAAGTCACATTTATATTAAACATCATCTCTTCACATACACCCTTTATTGGTATTTAAACTTCAAACATTTCTAATTACAACATGAAAATGTGCAAGAGAGTATGCAGCATTTTAGAATTCCTTTAGGGTATATGGAAGCTCAAATGTTTAAAGAAAACCTTCAGAAGTCTTTTGTGAGAGTTATTAGCCCTACCCAAGAGGATAAAATGTATATATATATAAAATAAAGTAGGAAAAGATGTTATCTCTAATAAAGTGGGAAAAGGAGAGGCAAAACTTAATTTATGGTACTTGAGTTTCAGTGTAGCTTATTTTTTTTCATTATAGTTTTGACAATCTTGTATTATATAGTTTAAAAACTATTTGTTAGGAATGGTGATTATGTATCTTTGATGTCAGAGGAACATTATTACATTTTTTTTTTTGCTTTGCAGTCCATTGCTGATGAGTTTAAGGAAGCAGTTCATTATGTCCTTCCTCATCTTATGCTGGTGACAGTTCTCATTATTTTGAATTATTAAAGGTAAGGCAAAAACTTCCTGAGCCTTACAGGAAATAAATTTATGAAGTCTGAAATCTAGTTTTTGAACTGGTCATAGTATTTTATTTACATTTTATTCACAAAAATAAAATATCTTATGGCTAAATGTGTGTGTGTGTATGTGTGTGTGTGTGTGTGTGTGTGTGTGTGTGTGTGTAATCAACTTTCCAGAAAATTTGGCAAAATATCTTTCTTATGTTCAGGTAATTTCCATTGAATAGATAGACAGGAAAATTTATCTGTTATTTCACAGTGAAATCTTGAGTTACCAATGTGATAGAAGAGCTTACTTTTTGAAATGAACTTTTAGAGACACACAATATTAGTCTTTTAATTGTTGATTTATTTATGTAATAATTTTATGCATGATATTGCTCTAAAGTTTCATGTTATTTTAACTTCTTAAGAAAATAATTGTCGTGGGCAAGTAAGTGCAATTACCCTGCTTGTATGAGGCACTGGCTTTGATTCTCAGCACCACATTTAAATGAATAAAATAAATTTCAATCAAGAACTAAAAAATATCTTTAAAAGAAAGTAACTTTTAAGTTGAGTGTTTTTTTTTACTGTGCAGTATAGTATTATTTCTTTCACAATTAGGGCTAAGACTTTATATGTATTTAGAATATACATATTAGTCTTAATCACATTTGCCAAGTGTCAAGAGATCTAGTGAGGGATTGGTGACAAAAGTAGCTGTGGCTTTAGGCTGAGTCAAGCCACCATACTCAAATATCTTAATCTTATATGTACACTTAAGTGGCTATATGAACAACAGTGTAATTATCCACATAGGGAAAATATTTGTACTATATAGTAAAATAAGGATTATTGCAATGTTGATAAATATAGAAGACAAGTATAAGTCCAATGATAGGACTTCTAAGAAGAACTGTACATAATCTACACATGTTTTAAGAAACTAAGTAGATATCTGGGGTAATGTATGTATTATTCATATTAAGACTGCACTATATTTATGTATTCTTTATGAAGTGATTAGGTTTTCTGAAGATATGTGCAATCAAATTATATAAGTATTATTTCCTCAATATGTGTAATATTTCTCAACGATTTTTTTTTCTTTTCGTTTGGAAGTAGTGAGGATTGAAGCCATATCCCCAGACCTTTTTATTTTTATTTTTATTTTTTGTTTTTATTTGTTGAAGCTGGCCTCAAAGTTGTGATCTTCCATCCTCCCAAGTAGCTGGTATTACTAAAGGTAATTCTCTACCAAGTAGAGAATTCTTGGGATAGGTAAGTATTCAGTAGACATCCCCTAATGAGCTATGCAGGGTGATATATCCTTTTAATTCCAGAAACACAGGAGGCTTGTGGCATAAGGATTGAAAGTTGGAAGCCAGGATGGGCAACTATCTCAATATTAAACAACAACAACAACAAAAAACTGGGGATGTAGGTCAGAGGTAGAGCACTCTTGAGTTCAGTTTTCAGTGCTGACAGCAAAATCAAACTATACAAAAAAGAAAAAATCACCAAATAAATTTCTTGCCTATGTGCCTAAAATGTATGTACAATAATTATTCTGACATTTATTTAATATTTTTACTAAAACAATTAGATGGAAAAAGTGTAAACAGGCTGTCTGAAGCAATACAATCGAAAGAAGTAAATTAGGCCAGGTGTGCCTGTAATCCTAGCAGCTCAAAAGGCTGAGGCAGGATGATTACAAGTTCAAACTCAGCCTCCTCCACAATGTTGAGGCACCAAGCAAATTAGTGAGACTCTTTTTGTAAGTAAAAGTCAAAATAGGGCTGGAGATGTGGCTCATTAATTGATTGCCACTGAGTTTAATCCCCAGAACTCCCCTAAAAGAAAGCAAGTACAAAATAGTCAAGCAGAAAATTCATTTGCTTCTAAAAAATGTTTGAGAAGAAAATTTCAGTGAACAATATTTGTTGGAATCACACCTGAAAAATCAAAAGCAATCTGAAAGTAGATGAAAGTGCTCAGATGATAGCTGAAACCAGTGGAAATTAGTAACACTTGTGGAGGGGAATGAGATTTGATGGTTCCAGAAAATCTCCTTCTCCAACATGCCTCTTTGGTAGTCCCTCTCCTGCTTTTAAGATTAAAGGAAAGTGTGTGGGCACTTGAAGTGAGAAAAGAAACTCATTGATTAGTTTTGATTCTTATTTAAGGACAGCAGTTACTCTCTCTTACTAGGTACTTTAAAGTTTTAAATCATTTTTACAAGGAAACCACCCATGTGTAATCAACAAAACTATAATCCTTGGCATAAATATGGAATACCATTAGTTTTAATTCAAGCATGGCAGATTTGAAAAACAAGTAGAAGTGTAAAATGGAAGAATAAGCCAAGAGAAGATACTTAAAATGGGGAAAAATTTTAATAATTCCACAAAAGATTATCAAAATGGCCAGTGAACATATATTCAAGCTCATTATTACTACTCAAGGAAATAGAAATTAAAACCACAAGATACCATTACATACACACATATGAAAAAACTTAATAATTGAAAATGTGTATAAAGAGCAACATGATCTTTTATGTTTTCTAATAGCAGTGAAATCTGTACTAGTTTGGAAAACTGCTTTGGGTTGTATTATTTCTTAAACTTGAAGATATACATACTTGATGACAAAACATTTCTATCCCTGAATATGTACTACAGAGTAATTAACTGCATAAGTGTACCAAGAGACATGCACAAGAATAAAATTATGTCATTTGCAGGTGTAATGGTGGAACTAGAAAACATCATGCTAAATGATATAAGCCAATTCCAAGAAACCAAAGGCTGAATGTATTCTCTGATAAATGGATGCTGATCCACAGTGGGAGTTGGGGTAGGGAAGAATGAAGGACCTTTGGATAGTGCAAAGGAGAGTGAAGGGAGGGGTGAGGCATTGGGAATGGGAAGGACATTACAATTAAACAGACACTATTAGCATATATATATATATATATATATATATATATATATATATATATATTTACAGTACTGGTGTGACTCAGCACCATGTACACCGAGAGGAATGAGAATTTATGCTCCATTTGTGTACATTGTGTCAAAATGAATTCTGCTTTACTGTCATGTAAAACCAGTTAGGACAAAAATATCACAGTACCTGGCACATAGTAGGTGTTCAATAAATATTGTTAAAATAATTTACAGAAAAGAATGTTCATAATAGCAAGTTTTATCAGTAATAGAAAAACATTGTTGGGCTGGGGTTGTGGCTCACTTGTAGAGTTCTCACCTAGCAAGTGTGAGGCACTGGGTTTGATCCTCAGCACCACATAAAAATAAAATATAATAAAAGCATAAAAATTATCAACCATGAAAGAATAAATTACATCTTATGCAGAAAATTGAAGAAAATTTAGTACAACAAACACCATTATCAGTGATGCTTACATATGAGAGATGACAATATTCTTTTGTATATATGTACCACATTTTGTTTATCTGCTCATCTATTGACGAATTCTTGGGATTCCTTCCACCTTTTGGCTACCATGCACATCTCATTCCGTAAGGATTAGTGGTGTTGAGTACCTTTTTGGCCCTTTTTGGGAAAAATATCTATGTAAGTCCTTTGCCCATTCTCTAACTAGAATTTTAAAATAATTTATAAATAGAAATTTTTTATACATTCAGGACATGTATTGGAGACATGATTTTCATGATACTATTTAGTATTTTAGTACTAATTAGTACTCATTCAAAATAAGTTCAATTTCCTGTTACTTTGGAATGAGAATCATAAGAAATAAGGCTGGACTAGTGTGACTTAAGGTTATCACTTTCTTTAGGAATATAAAACACAATATCAGACTAGATTTAAGCCACTGTTTTAATTTAAAGTGGCTATCTACTTCAGTGACAAGAAAAATCTATTTGTGAACTTAATATTTAAATAGTTTTTGAATTTTATTTCCCCAAAGCACATACATTATATGGTCAGATGGAAAAACATTTATATAATGAGAAATTGTTAGATATCATACATACACAGTTGCCTAAAATTTATTTTCAAATACATTGCTGAATTGCTGTTACTGATAGCAATATTTTAACGTTCTTTTTGTAGAAAACACTTTTCTTTTTTGTTCTTTACAAATTGGTCCCCTCCCATGGTTGATTATAAATCTTATTTTTCATTTTTTTCCTCATATTAATTCATATGAACTCCTCTTTATAAAGATGAATTTTAGTTTTTAAAACATTCTTCAATCATTATTTAATAGGAAGAAGAAAATAATCTCATTTCCCAATTTACAAATTCTTTAATATATAATTTTATATTCACATGAAAATATCAAGTCTGTCCTTCATTGCTAAAGACATATGTACTCTCTGACTTCAGCAAATTTAGAATAAGTATTGTTTCCCTTTTTAGGAGGTCTCTAGTTTAAAGCTTCAGGGGAAGGTGTATTGTTACACCTCCTAAACCTTTTAGGCACATGACTTCACTTCTCTGTGCTTCACTTCCTTTATTTGTGCCATGTTTTTGATAAAAAGGCTTATCTTACAGGGATGTAATAAAGATTAATAAGCTAATGCATAAGAGAATGTGGACAGAGAAATACAAAAATAGTCATCTTTCTTTGGTTTAATATCTAATTTTTAAGTGTTTATAGAATAAGTCATTTATTTTAGTAAATTCTTCCAGTTTTTTGGGGGGTACTTACCATGTGTAGGAACTCTAGTAAAAATGAATAGAAAAACTATATTTTTAGGTGTTTACATTTTAATGAAGAAAAACACTGAATTATAATATAAGTGGTTAATACAAGTAATATTATGAGACCACCATGGTAGAACTCACTAAATCTGCATAGAGCAATCAGATTAAAAATTCATGTGAATTTGTTGGGTGAATAATGATTTACCTAGTAAGTATGTTTGACCTTAGTTATTTGAATAAGTCATGAAATATAAATACTGAAGAACTATTTATATTATAAATAGAAATGGGAGAATGTAGTAAAATTCTGACTTGATCTTATACTGGGGAAAAATATCCTAAAAATGTTACTGGGAATACTGACAGAACTGGAATATGAAATGTAGACTAGGTAATAGATCTTTATTAACATCTAATTTCCTAAAATGTATCACTGTACTGAGCTTCTGTAAAAAAAAAAAATAAGAAAGAAAGAAAAAAGAAATGAAGGAAGGAAGGAAGAAAGAAAGAAAGAAAATACTTATTCTAAAATGTACCACTGAAATATTAAAGGAGTCAATGGGAAGAATAATATTTGATAATTTGTGATTCATTTGATTTTTTCATATATTCCAAAAATGATCTCAAAAGCATTCATAAATATTTCCTGTTCTTCTCCAAGGAACTGGAAAGTATCAAAAACTACTCTTAAAGAGGAGTAAAATGGTGCACACAGAATGAGGAAGCTTGTGGCAAAATGTTAAAACAAATTACTGACCAAAATATATAGGAGTTTATGTGTTATTTATGCAACTTTTCTGTGAATGTGCTGTCGCTTCAAAAGAAAAAAATAAAGAGAGAAAAGGCTTACTTGGAAGACAAGTTTATTAAGAGCCTTTCTAAATATCCTAAAGGCTAAGTTCATTGGGTATTTAGCAAAGCCAACATGTAGAAAGGATCTGGAGCCCATGAAAGAGTATGATTAATTTGTAAGTAGTTCAGTATGATTATTTGCATGTCTGTGTGGAAAATTTAGAATATAGGCTTTCAAATATCTGTACAGAAACTAGCTTAGATATTCTTAAGCTGAAAATTTAAGAAATATTTTGCAAATTATGGGATGAAGTTTATGCCAGAATCATGATTTATATACCAATAAATATAGAAAATCTCAAATTCTAAATATCTGAATTTTCTTCCTGCTTGACAACCTTTAATTATTACAGAACTCTATTAAAAAGACATATGTTGGGACTGGAGATGTGGCTCAAGCAGTAGTGCGCTCACCTGGCATGCGTGCAGCCCGGGTTCGATCCTCAGCACCACATACAAACAAATACTAAAAAATAAATATTAAAAATGTTCTCTCTCTCTCTCTCTCTCTCTCTCTCTCTAAAAAAGACATATGTAACCGTTTGGGTGGGCTTAAGCTAAGTAGACAGTAAAAAATTAGTATCATTGTAGCCCTAGAATCCAATAAAGATTAAATAAGTTAACACCTAAGAGTTATGTTGAACATTAGTGGCAATTTAGAAATTGCTGTCAACAAAAACTGAATAAAATGCTTTATCCATTTCTGAAATCAATATCCATCTTTATTAAGAACCTTTTAAAGTGGAGTTGAGAAGAAACATCAGAAATTTTAAAGCAGCAAAATAAGTGATTATGCTAGTAAAATTCACCTTTAAAAGTACAGAATAAGCAAGTGTTATATTTTTGGAAACTTTATATGGTAATTTCACCTATTTTTCCTAATACTTTAATGTTTTATTTCTTAGTCTAGAGATTAAGATATTACTTCAAATGATAGTCACTTAAATTATTTTTATTGCTAATCTCTTAATAGCAAAACTTCTCCAGGTAAGTGCCTCTGTGTTTCATACATAGAATAATTATTAGGAGATGAATTAAAGTTAATGGACCAAGTTCTCAAATAATATTTCACCATTTCCTTACTGAGAAAAAAATATCCCTGGATGCTTTTGAGATATTGATTGAAATATGGGGAAAATATAAACTTTGCACACATTTTCTAGACACTTAAAATCATTAAATAGATTTGTTTCATTTTTTTTCTGAAAGAAGTGATAATAATTTGTTACATTTGTTCTTGCATAAACATACCTTTATATAATTTTATATGATATTTATGCATTATTCTACTTTGAATTTTTCTGTCAAAAGAGCTGAAATATAGAAGCATAGTCCAATGTAATTTATTTAGAAAAAATAAACTTTCTTTCTTTTTGAGAGGGAGATACAAGAGAAGTTTTGGAAAATGAAATAAAACCGGAGATTTGCAGACTAACAAACTGATTTTTAACTATTATTTCTCAGGATTATAACATAGAATATTTTTTTCATGGTTTCTTGATATTGAGTATACTGGTTTTATTTTTCTTTTAAAAATTTTAGGAGAATCCTTTATGGACTCTGTATGCAGAAAAGTTTCTGAGGATTTGAAGTGGTAAAGGTTTTCTACTTTATTTTGTTGTTAAACAAAGATATGTAAATTATTTGAAATTGCTGAAACTCAAGTATGTTATCCTTAAAAGAATATGAAATCATTTGTAGGAGTTTATCCTGTTTCATGCAGTCACAGTTACTAATAAATAAAAGTAACATAGTTTTCTTGTTTTAGATATTTTAAATTATTTTTGTAAATCTAGAAGATGTTTAGATGATATTCAGTTTTTTTACTGTTTGTTTTGCTAGTAATAATTTACATGAATATTGTATTTGTAGAAAGAGGCTTGGTTTAAGGGATAATAAAGTCAACAGAGTAGTGTAAAATAACTGTTTTATTAAATGTATTTAAACTGTATTTAAAGATTTAAATGCTTGATGATGCTTTCTCTAGTAACAAAAAATTGAGGCAAGAATTAAACAATGCAGTTTTAATTTCTCTTTTTGGATATTCTTAGCAATTGGAAGCATGTGGTGAGGAGCCAGAAGACAGAGAAGATTTGAACCAAGCTGTTACTTCTCTCATGAATCTTCAATGTAGAATGAACATAATGTAAAAACTGTATTCATCTAGACACCAATCTTCTTAATTCCAAACTGATGAAACAATGAATATTTCTTCATGCTTCATTGTATTTGGTGCTTGGTTTTCTCAAACAATATAAATTATAATGAAAGTTGCAATTTTAAAAGTTGTGCTTTGCTTTCAATTTTCTGTTTGTTTTACTTTTTATTAGCTCTTTCACAGTTAATACACCAAAAATGTGTTTAATTATTTTTATAATCAATACAAGAGTTTAAGTTTCTTTGTAATTTTACTACTTAGGGTAATAGGAAATTTGAAATATAGAGTCTGTAGTAGTTCTTTTTCAAAGCAATGAAACAGGGCATATATATATTAGTGACAAAGTTAAAAGAACATAAATTTTGTTATTTATTTATTTTTTTAAAGTCTGTGGATTATACCCATGGTTTTATTTATACTGATAACTTGTTCTGTACCACTGAATAACACCATTAGCCCAATGAAATATTTTTGCAACTTGATTTGAAAGTTTGCCCTTGAGGCAATTAGGAATTGGGATTATGCAATTATTGATTAAACTTAAATTCTTATCTTTTTTTAAAAAATTAGGGATCCAGTTTGCCCTTTTTATAATCATCAATTAATTAGAAAGAACTGGACCAACAGAAAAATGACAGAAATTGGGAAAAATAGATGGATGGATAAGCAAACATATTGCACAGTGCTGCAATGAATTCATAATGGAAGGACAAATGACAAGAATTGGTGCTAAGAAGAAAGACATATTTTTTTCTTTGATGGCTTAATGATCAGAAGTAAACTTAATCACGGTCAGACCAGCTTCCAGGTTACTGTAGTGCAGACTATAGATTAAAAGAAAAGTTTTCTTTTATGTGGAGAGTAGAAATCTGTGATAAGAAAGATACTTGTGGGGCAGACATGCCTTTGCACTATTACCCCCAAATGACAACAGTATCATATTTGCTAAGTCTGAAGAAGAGAAAAATAATTGGATGGCAGCTCTTGCTTCTCTTAATTAAGGATCATATAGCTGAAGGCAATTTTTTTTGTAGTTCTATGTATGCAGTACTGTAGAAAAGGTTTTATAGAATTTGTATGTTCTATAAAATGATAGGAAACTGGAATCTTCAGTTGATTAGTTTTCTCTGTTGTATTTAAAATGTTTTTTTTTTTAATTTATGTATCAACAAATTTCTTTCCTTTTGGTTTTCTTCTTAGATTTGAAATTCCAGATCCAAAACCTACTGAAGCAGACAAATTGGCAATAGAGAAAAGTGAACAGCCATTCAGTGTTGGACTTCGAAATAAATATGTCCAACCAGGGCAACTTAGGTTGTGATTGAATATTACATTTTCTATGTGCCATTACATGTTCAGTTTATAGTAAACACAAACGTTCTTAGCTCTTAATTTAAATGTAAGTATTAGTGCTACCTTTGTGATCATTACATTCCCAAATTTCTTTATCTATGAAGCTATTTTAAATAAATTCTCTGAAGAAATGTAGCATGCTATTTGCATTAGGTCTCTCAGGCATGTGATATGTTTACAAATCAAAGTGTGTTATGGTAAGTAAAACTGAAATGGGAAAGGGAGGGGCAGCGTGGGGGATAAAGGAAAAAGAAAAGCAGCCAGTCGGGGGTGTATCCAAGAAAACTCGGTCCTCCACTGTTTCCTTCCACCTCTTTCCCATAGAGAACTAATGAACACATAAGCCGGAATTCTAAATTAAGAAGGGTCCTACACAGAGCCTGAGACCTGGTCACTTCCCTTCCCTTCCTCCCCGAGTGGGCTGTCCAGAGCGATAGGGTGACAGGCGGTGGGGTTCTGCTCTCACGGACAATGAGGTGATGGCCCACGGGATCCCAACCCATTGGAGGACAGTGGCCCTGCATCCCTTGGCTCCTCAGGACAACTCTCCACAAGCACCAGCTGCTTTCCGGTGCAGGGACGCGGTGAAAGCCCGGGACAGCGGCGGAGACTCCCATGGGTCAAGTTCGCGGCCGTCTGCGCCCCTGGCCGCACTGGAGGCCGGCTGGCGCGGGGAGGCTCGGCCTCCCGTGGTGGCGCCACGTGGGGAAAAGTTTGTAGGAGCGCTGAGGGACCCCGCTCGACCTGACCCCCGCTCCCTTTGCCGCGCCTGGTCACGCCCAGGTCACGCCCAGGTCACGCCCAGGCCCGAGCGCCCCGCGGCGTCCCCACCCCGAGCCTCCTCCTCCGACACCAGGGGTCGCCTGGGGGAAACACCTTGGGGTTCCTCGGGCGGGTGGAGGAGCAAGTATCCCGGGAAGACCCACGGTGCGCGAGGAGGGTCGGGGGCGCCCGGCAGGGCCCTCCAGAGGGCAACCCCCGCGCCGCCCTCGCCCCCCGCCCCTCCCCCCGCGCCGCCCTCGCCCCCCGCCCCTCCCCCCGCGCCGCCCTCGCCCCCCGCCCCTCCCCCCGCGCCGCCCTCGCCCCCCGCCCCCCGCCCCTCCCCCCGCGCCGCCCTCGCCCCCCGCCCCTCCCCCCGCGCCGCCCTCGCCCCCCGCCCCTCCCCCCGCGCCGCCCTCGCCCCCCGCCCCTCCCCCCGCGCCCCCCCCGCCCCCGCGGCGCCCCACAACCCCCAGTGCGCAGACGCCGCGGCCCCAGCGCGCATGCCCTGGGCTCGGGAGCGCTTCCGGCCCCCAGCCGCCCACGTGATCCTATTGGCCTCTGTCTGATCTCAACCGCCACTGGCTGCGCAGCTTGAACCTCTTGCAGCCCGGGAGGTGAGTTTCCTGCGTGAGCAGCAGCGGGGGCGTTCTCCGCGCCAGGGCGGGCGAAGTTCTGCGCCCCCACTTTGCTGCCACCTTTGCGGGCTCGCCGGCGGGTGAGGGCGGCGAGCGTCTGCACGGGGTGGAGGGACGCCGTGCCGCGGGAGGGAGGCCTCCGTGTCAATTTTTTTTGTGCGACCATCTGCTGTGGAGCCTGTGGCGCGCGGAAGGCGAGCACGGGACCTCCGCGTGGCAGAGCCATGGATGGACCGGATCGGGGCCTTGGACTCCGCAAAAAGCTGCGGTGGCGGTCCCAGTGAGACTGGGAGATGCGCTCCCAGGTCGGTCTGGGGGGCCGGCTCCCGGCGGCGGGCCGGCCAGACTCAGGCGCCCTTGCTCGCTTGGTCATCGGGCTCCAACAAGGAAGAGAATGGGAAGCCGGGTCCTCCGCCTGGTCCTGCTCAGACCCCCGCGGAGAAAGCGGAGCGAGTCCACCTTGGCCAAAGAGGACATCCTCGATGGGTTTTCCAGGACCAGCTTTGTCCCTTTTGAAGCGCTGGAGGTAAGGGCCCCCTCCTCCCCCCCCCCCCCCCCCCCGTCTGCCTTTATGCACAAAAATTGGAAAAAAATGGTTTCTGTGTTCCTTCCAGATACAGCAGTTACTTGCACTTGGCTTCTGCTCCTAACTTTGCCACTCTAAGCAAATTTCATAATCCTTTGTACCGCATTTTAAAGGTGTTGAATATATAGATTGCTACTATCCCTTCCAGCAGTGGAAGTATGTGATTTTACAGATGACTGAATCCTCTGAATAAGATTAAGAAACGTTTTTTTTTTTTTTTTTTTTTTTTTTTTAACAGTGTCTACAGGTCAATCTAAAGTGCTGTTAAGTGTCCTCAGCTCTTAGGTTGTTTGGTATCATTGGAAACTATCAAGTTGTTTTTTACAATAGGCTCAAATTTTCACTTGTTTTAGTGTTTCACTTTGACTTGTAGTGATCCCTACTTAGAACTTTAGGGATGATGGGTTAACTAGTGCAGAGGATGACAAGATGTCTGGAAAAATCATTATTTGAAATACTCTCCAGATAAATAAATAAATATTCTCCCAGTATTAGAGATTGAACTTAAGGGTGTTCTTCACTGAGCTACATCCCCAGCCCTTGTAAGAATTGCTTTATTTTGAGGCATGGTCTCCCTACATTGCCCAAGTTGGCCTTGAACTTGTGATCCTCCTGCCTCAGCCTCCTCCATAGCTAGGATTGCAGGCATGTGCCACCATGCTTGGCACTCTGGTTATATTATTTGTTGTGCCACTATATGAATTTTCCACCTGTTCTTCTAACTAAACTTAATTGTGTGTGTATATATATATTTATTTATTAGGGGATTCTATCTTAAAATGAAATAGCGGCATAAAAAGGAAAAACCACAAGTATTACAGAAAGTCTTTAAATAGATATTGGTTTTAGTTTTAGCATGTATAACCTGTGTATCTTTGTGCACGTTATTCAAATCTCTGATCACCTGGCTCCTTGGATGTGAATTCGAGTGATAACATTGCTTTTATTTCTTTATATCTATAGGATAAATACTGGCATTACTCAAATAAGAAGGGCTTAGAATTATAACTAATGATAACTCCTTTGAAAAGATGTTTTAAGAAGTAAAATGGGCCTATGAAAAATTCTTTAAACATAAAGTCCTATCCACCTGTTCATCATTATTAATTGTTACTGTTGTTAGGCTTTTCATGCAGAATGCATGCTACTTAATTAATATTTGGATTATCAGATATGAGTCTTAATTTGTGGAATATAGTTTTTCTTTAATGTTATCAAGACATATTGCATTAATATTTATTGGTACTATCTTTGCCTTCCTAGAGAAGTCCCTACATTATCATCATTTATTTCATTTATCGAACGTTTATTTTAAATAAACATTTAAGAATGTGTATTTACTATGCTCTGCTTTAGCTATATCAAATTTTGACACACAGTGCTTTGTTTTCAATGTCATTGAAATTACATTGTGATTTGCTATAAAACCCTTGTTTTTTGTAAAAGAATGCTTTTGAAATTTATTCCTGTCCTAATATTTTTTTTATTTGCAATTGGTTTGTTGACAAAAACCAGGTCATTTGTTTTATAGTTTGTCTTACTCAAAATTTTGGTGATGTATCCTTGTCACATGTTTCTTTGTTTCCTCTATTTCCTGAAATTTGACTATTAAGTCTAGAGCCTTAATCAGGTTTTAATGACACATATCTGGCAAGAATATAGTAGCCAGGCATGGTGGCACTCGCCTGTAGTTTCAGCTATGCCGGAGGCTGAGGTACGAGGATTGGTTGAGCCCAGGAGTCAGCCTGTACAACATATGGAGACTCTGCCTCCAAAAAATAGAGAAAAAAGAAAGAACACTTCATAGGTATTATTTTTGTGTTACCATTAACTGACAGTAACATGTTATCATCTTTTCTAATGTTAGCCATCAACAATTATTGTCTGCATCTTAAACAGTAATTGATAAATGACAAGAATGTTATGTAAACATTACTTTTAACTGTTTGTTGAGATATTTCTATAAAACAAACTTACTCATATAAGCAATTTGACTCCCTAGATCAAATTCAGTCAGAAAAGGTCATGTGAAAATGGGATAATTTCTTTCTCTTTACTCGATGTTTTTTTTTAAATAATGGACTTGTTCTCTAGCATGAACATGATGAAGCACAGAATGAAATGTATGTGATTGTTTCAATTATGGAATCATGACACCAAATTTGTTCAGATTTTTGCATTAGAAACCATCCTGAGTCCCTCTAACATGAACTTCAATATATTTTCACAGATTTCTTAATTGTTTCAAGATCATCTTGTGCATTTATTATTGTTGTTATTATCAATATATATTGTACAAAGTAATGGGTTTTACTCTGACATTTCCATATATACATGTATTATATTTTGGTCATGTCTACCCTCCATTCTACTTTCTCTTGCTCTTTGCCCACCCCCCAGTATCCTTCCCCCTTCCCAATAATTCCTTTTCTACTTCAATTCATCTCCTTCCCACTTTTTACCCTTTGAAAAAACACTAAGGAACTGTCTATTTGGATTTTTTTTTTTTTGATGGTGGTGTGGAGGGGGGAACTAGGGATTGAACCAGGGGTATTAACCATTGACATCCCCTGTCTATTTATTTATACTTTGAGACAGGGTCTCACTAAGTTGCTAGGGCCTTGCTTAGTTGCTGAGGCTGGCCTTGAACTTTTGATGCTCCTACTTCAGCCTCCCAAACTGCTTGGATTACAGGTATGCACCACTATGCCCAGCTCTAGTTGGATTTTATGGTAAATCTATTTTTAGTTTTTTGAAGAATCTGTAAATGGTTTTCCATACCAGCTATACTAATTTACATTTTCATCAACAGTTTATACAGATTCATATTTTTTCCACATTTCAACTGGCATTTGTTATTTTATTTTTTGCTTTTGCTTTGGTTTGTTTATTTATACGACAAGAGCCATTCTGAATAGGGTGACAGGAATCTCCATGTAGTTTTTTGTGATTTATTAAGGCTAAAGATATTATTTTTACATATATTTGTTGTCTTGTATTTGTATTCTTTTGAGAAATGTCTGTTCAGATCATTGGTCCAGTTACTGATGTGTTCTTTATGAAGATTAATTCTCTGTCAGATGAATAGCTGGCAAAGATTTCCCCCCATTCTATAGATTTTCTCTTCACTCTCTTGGTGGTTTCCTTTGCTGTGCAGCAGAGTTTTGATTTATTGTAATCCTATTTGTCAATTGTTGCTTTTGTTTCCTGAGATATCAGAGTACTATTCAGGAAATCATTGCCTGTTCCAGTATTTTGAAGTGTTTTCCTATATGTTTTCTTCCAGTAGTTTCAAAGTTTTATGTGTTAAATTAAGATTTTGATCCATTTTGAGTTGATTTTTCTTCAGGGTGATTGAAATCTAGTTTCAGTCATCTGCATGTGGATATCCAGTTGTCTTAGTACCATTTGTTGAAAAGGCTTTTCTCCAGTATATGATTTTTGGCACTTTATTGAGATCAGCTGTCTGATGATACATGGGTTTATTTCTGGGTCCTCAATTCATATATATATATATATATATATATATATATATATATATGGAGAGAGAGAGAAATTGTAATGATAATTGTATTATCTGTAAATAGGGAGATATATCTTATTTATGTTTATATATTTTTTTTTAATGTTTATTTTTTTAGTTGTAGTTGGACACAATACCTTTATTTTAATGTGGTAGTGAGGATCGAACCCAGGGCCTCACATGTGCTAGGCAAGTACTCTGCTGCTAAGCCATAACTCCAGCTCGTTTATATTCTTTTTTGTTGTATCCATGTATATCTGTTTTTATGTCTATACCAGTTTTTTTTAATTAAAATAGCTCTGTAGTATACTTTATTTATTTGCTTGTTTAGTCATTTGTTTATTTATTTTTTGCATTACAATTCTTAATACACCTTTATACCACAATTTATCATATCTTTGTATATAAGGTATGTTGACACCAAATTCACATCTTCATATTTTGTATACTGATGAGGGTCTCTATAGTATATTTTAAAACAAAGGATTACAATGCCTACATCCTTAGTCCTTTTTCTCAGAATGATTTTGATTATTTGTGGTCTTTGTTCATTCCAGATGAATTTTAGGATTTTTTTTCTATTTCTGTAAAGAACTGTGAAAGATGTCATTGGTATTTTGATGGTGATGGCATTGAATCCATAGATCACTTTCAATACTATGGCTGTCTTAACAATGTTAATTCTTCCAATCCATGAACATGGAAGATCTTTACATCTTCTACTCTCTAATCTCTTTCTTCTCTACTTTCCAATTTTCACTGTAGCAATCTTTCGCCTCCTTGTTCAAGAAACACTGATTTCTTTCTCAGTCCATTCATTACTGATATATAGAAAAGCTAGTGGTTTTTGTATATTGATATTGTATCCCTACTACTTTGCTGAATTTATTTATCAGTTTTGAGTCCTTTGGTGGAATCTTTAGGATTTTCTCAGAATATAATTGTATTATCTGCAAATAGGGATAATTCAACCTCCTCTCATATTTATATCACTTTATATATTTTTCTTACCTAATTGCTCTGGCTAAAATTTCAAGCAATGTACTGAATGAAAAAGGTTGAGAATAGATACTCTATTTCCTGATTTTAGAGGAAATGCTTTTCAGTTTTTCCTTATTCAGAATGATGATGGATATAGGTTTATCATATATAGCTTTTATTATAATAAGGTATCTTCTTTCTATATCTAATTATTCAGTACTTAATCATGAAGGACTGTTGAATTTTACCAAGGACTTTTTCTGCATCTATTGAGATGATCATGTGATGTTTATTCTTGATTCTATTTATGTGCTGTATGCTGTATTACATTTATTGATTCATATATATTGAGCCATCATTGCATCCTAGGAATGAAACCAACTTGATCATGATATATGCTCTTTTTAATGTGCTGTTGAATTTCATTTGAAAGTATTTTATTGAGGATATATATCATCTATGTTCATCAGGGACATTGGTCTATGTTTTTTTGTTGTTGTATCCTCATCAAGTTTTGGTAACGGTGTTACATTACAGAATGAGTTTGAAAGGGTTTCTTTCCATTTTAATTCATGGAATAGTTTGAGGAGCATTGGTGATAGTTCTTAAAAATCTGGTAAAAATTCATCAATGAATCTGTCTGGTTCTTATACTTTTTGTTGGGAAACTCTTTATTACTGCTTCAATCTCATTGCTTATTTTTGATCTATTTAGATTTTTTTATGTCCTATTGGTTCAATTGTGGTAGGTCATCTGGGCCCAGAAATTTGTTAATTTCCTCTAGAATTTCCAGTGTATTGGTATATAGTTTTACTCAATATTGCTAATGATCCTATGAATTTCAGTGATATGTGTCATATTATCCTTTTTTCATCTCTTTATTTGTTTCGGTTTTCTTTTTTTTTTTTTTTGGTTTGTTTAGCTAAATATTTGTCAATTTTGTTTATCTTTTCAAAGAACCACCTTTTAGTTTAATTGATCCTTTCTATCCTTTCTATTCATTTATTTCCTGTTCTGATATTTATGATGTATTTCCTGCTACTGATTTTGGATTTGATTTGTTCCTATTTTTCTGATGCCCTGAGAAATATCATTAGATTATTTGTGTTTGCTGTGGTGATTTTTTTAATGTATGTACTCATAGTTATAAAATTCCATCTTAGTACTGCTTTCGTTATGCTTCTGAAGTGTTGGTAATTATGCAACAATGGCTGAGTTATAAAGAATTGAGTGTATGTCTTAGTTGTGATTATTGATCCTGAGTATATCTTAGTTTAAGTTTCCTATGTTGTGAAACAGGAATATTTGTTTCTGAGTCCTGAATGATTCATTTCAGATTATAATGACAACTTTTATTACTGCTTAAGTTTTTGTTTTTATTTATTTTTAAAGTTTTTGGTACTAGGGATTGAACCTAGGAGTGCTTTACCACTGAGTTACCTTCCCTATTACCCCCTCTTTTTTAAAACAAATTTTTGAGATGATTTTGCTTAGTTGCTGAAACTGGCCTTAAATTTGTGATCCTTTTGTCTCAGCCTCCTGTGTTACTGGGATTCTAGGCATATACCTCCATGCCTAGCATATTAGATAAGGTTTTAGAGGGAAAGTAAGAGAAGAAAAACTTGGAAGTGAATATTCAACTCTCTGTACCAAAGTAAATGACATTCTTTTTTTTTTTCAATCCTGCCAAATATCACAAAACCTGGACATTATGAAGGAAAAAGAAAATAAAGTTTTTTTTTTTTAGTTTTTTTCAATGTAGTAAGAAAAAGTGGGAGCAAGTCAGTATTTTCTTATGCAATATCTTAGAAGAGTCTTCAACTCTTGTATAAAATAAGTGGTTTTTATCTTGAAATTGCATATAGACACTGTCTTTTTCTTATTAGACTGCAAGTGCTCCTGCGACCCCTCTAATAAATAAGCACCACCCAACTTTTTCGAGGTCCAATACTATTTCCAAACCATATGTTTCAAACATCCTGCCATTGGATGCACCCAAGAAGAGTCGTGCTCCATTGCCTCCAATGCCAGCATCTCAGAGTGCCCCTCAGGACCTTACAAACATACAGGAGAGGCCAGCTTCTTGTGTGGTGAAATCCACAAGTGTGGAGGAGACTGGTAAGGTGGGTAGGTTTGTTTTGTTTTACAGGATGAGACAAGGTTACGTAACTTAGACCCCCAAGAAATGAATGAATAAGTACTTAACTAAAATTGGTACTGGGAAAAGATTATATGTAGTTTGGTGCAATGAAGAATAAGTTGCTATTTTAAGGAGCTTTTTTTTTCAAGCAAATAGCTGGTCTATAAACATTGTCTTACTTAATGCGTTTATTACAGATGAAAATGCTTATTTTCAAATGGAAATGTTTTTAAACAACAGTCTTTGTGCTAATTCATGGGCTTCTAATTTGTATGTCTTCTTTCCTAATTTTGAGATTCTACAGGGGAAATACTGGTGTCCACCTAAAATCAATACTCTATTTTTTAAAATGAGCTTTTTAATAGAACATATTGTGATTACCATTATGTGTTCTTATGTTCAAAGCATTGTTCTATGTGTACCTTTTCCTTTAAGTTTTATTTTTATTCTTCTTCTTTATTGTCTTATTTTTACTCCCCTATTATTATTGGTTCCCTTTGATCCTAAATTTGGGAATCTATTAGCAAACAGCTTTTTATGACTAAGCAATCTGTACATTCTTGCTTTATTCACGTGGAAGGTAGATGATTTTTCAAGTAAATGTGATTGAACATAAGATGATGTATTATGTTGCTTATAATCACACAATGATTTAAATGACTTTGAGAGCAATTTTTATTTTGAAGTATTCAAGACAACAGGTGGTCTTCTCATATCTGGTTGAAGGATTTTATTTCCTCCTCAGAAGTTTAGTGAATTCTAGCCTCAAGAAATGAACTCTTCCCATCACCTAATATGCATTTGGGTACTTTCTTAATTTAAAAAAACCCAGCAACTTGATTATGTTTTTTTTGTAAACTATCATGTGTGTCTTTAGAACATAGCAATTTGAATAGAAACACATCTTTAAAGAAATGCTTAATGAAGTTGTTACTTAGAAAATCAACTCTCTTATTTCTATTAAGACGTCTAATTTAATGTTTGTGGTATAAAATCTCATAAATCAGGAATTTTTTTCTGTGATGGAATCATTTTTCTGACAAAGTTTTCCAGGGTTACTACTTGGTAGTTGAGTGAAGCTTTGCAAAAAAGGTGATTATTAAGTTCAGTATTAAAATGAGTGTGGGAGTCCATCAGTCAGGTGGAGGACCCTGTCCAGAGATTCAGTTCCTGAATACAATAGCTTGCCTGGGTGTGTGCAAGAATCAGATTGAACCAGCAAGGAAATCTAGAACCAAGTCAGGGTCAGAGACTTCATTTTGTGCTTGTAGCTCCTTTGCATTTCTTCATTGCAAAAGCATTTTCAGGATTTTTTTATACTTGTATTTACCCTAAAATTACATCCTAAGTGTGTAAGTTATTATACTCTCAAGTAGTTACCAAAGCATCTTTTTCCTGTATATAGAAATCATCATAACCCCTGCTTATAAATCTTTCTTCTGGATTTCCTCATTCAATCTATTCCAGTGAAGTTCCTTTGTACTTGGCTCCCCAGGAGGTCTAGGTTGTCTCTTAAAATTCTGGACTGTGCTACCAGTGACCTTACTGAAAGCTATTTCTTTTGATTCTCACCCTCTGCTCTATGACCACTTGGTGCCCTGTGTTAAGTAATCTTTTTTTAGTATGTTGCCTTTGGCAAACTACACATCTTTATACAATTTTTAATTATTTTTTCTTTTGATCTGGACATCTGGATAGTTCTTTGATGTATTGTTCCGCAGAACCCAGAATTATTTGTTTTTCCCTAGAGAAGCTGAAGAACCATTTTTTATTTATTCATTACAAAAGTACATGTATGCACACACGTGAATTCTTGGGTGCCTAGGCATCTTAGTGCCTTTTCCTTACATTCCTGGCCATATTTGATGTGAATAGTCACCCTTTGGTCCTGATTTTTTATCTTCTGCTGTATCTCACTGTGCACCACCATACCTTGCACAGATCCAGGAGGAGTCAGTTTTTGTTGTTGTTGTTTTTTTTTAGATGGGGATTGAACCAATGATGCTTTATCACTGAGCATCATCAAAAACCCTTTTATTTTTAATTTTGAGACAGAGTCTCGCTAAGTTGTTGATGCTGGCTTTGGACTTGCAGGCTTCCTGCCTGAGTCCCTGGGATTACAGGTGTATTCCATGGTATCCTGCTAGGAACCAACTTCTTATACTTTAACCACATCCTATTTTTATTTTCCTTGCTGTCACTCTTTCACCCATTGTCTGAATTGGAGATACCTGAATTCATGATTCACTATGTTCACTCTACTCTTTAAGAGGCAGCACATCTGTTCTTTTGTTAAATCCATGGGCTGATAATTTTCACTATGTGATTTTAATAGTGTCCCCCTATGTCCAGGTCTTAAATAAATGAAGTCATATTTAAAACTAGTGTTTTGTGGACGTACTTATGGGTGTAGAGATGAGAGCATCTTAATTTTAAGTTAGACCCAAATCCACTGGTGAGTATGCCAATGATGCGTCCACAGAGAGGGCACTTAAAATGAAGGCAAAGCAAAGGTGATGCCATGCTGCTGCATGCAGCTAAGGAGCACCAGCAGCCAGCAGAAGCTATGGGATCATGGCCTTTCCAACACCTTGATTTCCTTGATTTCGGATTTCTGGCCTTTCAAACCATGAAAGAAGAACTTTGGGTTGATCTAAGCTACTCAGTCATGGTAATTTGTTATAGCAGTTATAGGAAACCAATATATCAGTAACTCCAATTGTAACTCCAATCCTGGTATTCTTCTGGTTGTACCTTGACCTCACTGTTACTTAGTGACTCATTACACTTATAAATCAACATATTTAAAACCAAAATCATTTTTTCCCTCCTAGACTGAAAAGCTAAAGATCATTTTTTACTTTTTTCCTTATTCTTTCACATCTACTTAGAAACCAATTCTTCTCACAGTCACCCTTCATAATGTCTTACATTTCCTTTGCTGAAGTCATTCCTAGGAAAATCCAGGCAGAGTAAGGTGAGAAATAGTATTGAACTAATCCTCAGGATGCTCTAAATGGAGCAAGCTGCCACATTTCTATTTGTTAATTATCACTTCCCAGTTCAGAAAACGCAGTTTGCTGTGATTGATTTTCTGGGTCTCAAGTTTCTTTACAAACTGATCATAACTTTTAAACTTTTAATCCTCATCATTTTCAGGATGCTTCTAACTCTGACCACAATATTTGACTTATTGTCTCTCATGTGAAATCCTGCTTCCTTTCCTTTCATAATTGAATGACCTGATTGCACTTACAAAAGTGCATGTATGCACACACATGAATTCTTGGTTGCCTAGGCATCTCAGTGCCTTTTCCTTACATTCATTCCTACTATCCCATTCAGTGGATCCTGGTTTGTTTTTTTGTTTTTTTTTTAACTTAATGAAGAATTTTTTTTCAGATTTTAGCATAGAATACTTTTTACTTAACATGTCTCACTTGTGCCTTTTTACTTTTTATGTATATGTTTAGGTAGTATGTTCATATATTACATAATGCTAAAGATAAAAAGGGGAATACAGTGAAAATCATCCTTTTCTGCTTTGTCTTCAACTAAATTCTTCTGCCCAAGGGCAACCAATTTTGACAGTTCAAGTCCCTTTCAAGAGCTAATGAATGTATGCACATTCAAGTCAATACTCATACTATCTATTGTTCTTTTCCCATGGTCATGTGCTACCTATACCATGTTATTCCTCACTTTTGGTACTTAATGATTCATTTTGGATATCCTTATTAGAACATAAAGGGCTTCCCTTGTTTAAAGATTGAATAATATTACATTGATGGATATAACAGGATTTACTTACCCTGTCATCTAAAGATAAATATTAGGGTTAAATTGTTATTGTTTAAAGCTTAAAGCTAGGTTAAATTTCCCTTTTGTCCTCTTCCAGCTATAGGGCAGGAATTGTATTCTCCAGCAAAATCCTATAACAATGTAGGTATTCAAGAGAATTGGTGGTATAGTATAGAGAATTGACAAACATTAATAAGTAGAGCTTCCACATATCCAAGTATATTATATACAATGAGAATTTGTCATATCACAAAATTTTAGTATTTATTTCAGTTTTGTATTTGTTGAATTTTCTGAAAAACTTGGATAACATAGGTTGCTTATATTTAGTTTTATGATAACTGAACCACATGGCTTTTAGCAATGATTTTCTTAGGCTTTTATAGAAAATCCAGAATTTTGACAACCTTATATTTAAAAATCAAGGATGAACACCTAAAACATTATATTATATATTACACTGTGCACATAAATATAATTAACCATTGGATTGACATTACTTATATACAGACATTCAGAAAATTTAGCAAAGCATATCAATTACTTAGTTTACTGATTACTTGCTCAGGCTGGTCTTGAACTTGCAATCCTCCTGCCTCAGCCGCCTGTTCTTAAGTATGCAAAGAATTTTAGATACACTTATATCCTATGATTTTCATTGTCTGTGATGCAAAATAAATTACAAGGGTGTGCTGTTTAACAGAAGTACAGTGTTGTAATCTTTTCCATTTTTTTTCTTCCAAACTATACTAAAGCAGAAAGCAAATTTTGGAAATATTTATGTTATATTAGAAATACAAATGCTTACTTTGTATGAGTAAAGTGACAGAAAATAGAGTAAGAGAGATAAATACCAGTAATGTAATGTCTGACAGTGATTTATAATTAGCAGTTTTATCCATTTTGAGCTTTGAGTTCATTTTAGTGTTCTTTTAAAGTCACTAATACTATGTTTCCCACAGTCAAGGCTTACCAATAAGTTAGTTCATCTGTATCTTGAAAAAAATTGTCAAACACATCTCTTTTATATATTTTTTTTGGCTGCCCGTATTTAATTATTTGCCTAATTCCTCTAAGACATTTCTCAATATTGGCAAATTAAGATATTTGGATTGTGTTTTTGGAATTTATACTGAAATTATTCACATTACACAGGCTGTTGATTTTCTGAGCTGATTTTGACAACTGATTGTGCAGTTTCCAAAAAGGATTCATAAAAGTTTAAAATTAGTAAAATAGTCTAAATTTTTTTTATTTATTTTTATTTTTTTTAAATTAATTTTTATTGTAGGTTGTTCAAGACATTACATAGTTCTTGATATATCATATTTCACACTTTGATTCAAGTGGGATATGAGCTCCCATTTTTACCCCATATACAGATTGCAGAATCACATCAGTTGCACAACCATTGATTTACATATTGCCATTCTGGTGTCTGTTGTATTCTGCTTAAATTTTTCTTGGAATAGTTCCGCACCTAAAATTTTCCCCATTTAAGACTGTATTTTATAGAATATATATTTCACTGTCAATTTCATGTCCTTAAACTTTTCTGTACTTTTTCTCCATTATTTCAGGATTTATGTCATTTTCCCTCTAAAGGTGGATATATTCCTATCTACAAAAATGTTCATTTGAAAAGAAAAACTTTCCAATTAGAATTTTTCTGGCAGTTTTTAATGGAACTTTTGGAGCACTTTGTGGTTCTAATGATTCAAAATGTCAATTCTATGACAAAATATAAAATATTTGACTCATTCTCTTATTTATGCAAACCATATTCCATGCATTAGTATAGAGAATGTATACAGTTATATATAGTAAGACCAACATGTGTGAAACAGGAAGTCAGAAATGCAGTGACTTGACTTAAATTGAAAGTGACTTATAATTCTGGAACTAAAACTAAGTTCAGAAATCTAGTTTCTGCACTGTATTGCATTAGAAGAAGAGGTAAAATAGTTGAATTTGTGGATAATCTTGACTCAGAATTCATAGAACCTTTGGGAGAATTTTTCATTTGACGTATTTGGTGTTTCTTTGCGGCTTAGAGCTGTGTGTATACAACACCCACCAGCTTTTCCACTGACCACTAACATGGTATGCCATTTTCTTGGGATATTGAGTTGTGACTGAAAACACAGTCGGAATAATCTCTAGTGGATATTTCATTTTGTCTCCTTTTGCATTCTGCTACAAACACTCAAAGATTGAGCAATTGAGACTTTTGCCATCTAGTATTATGCAAGTGAAATTTAACACCTAGAGTATTCATTTTTAATAAGTAACTTATTTTTTTAAAATATGTGCTGTCTTCATCTTTTACTCACTTTTATATCAATGGCTTACAAGCAGATGATGTATCTGCTTGTATGAGTAGGTATATATTTGTTTTCATTTTACTTAATTGATTTTAATCCTATTTTTCAACAGAGTAATTAAGGCTGTACTCTTGTATATGTAAAGTTTGTATTTGTAATCCTTAAGAAATATACTGTTTTTTAATCCAGATCATTGGGTAACATTTTATTTTCCCCTCCACTCTCCTCTTATCATATGCAAAGTGGACCACACACATCATTCTACAATTGCCTAGGAATAGTGGTTACCATGGCGTTTGCAGTTTGATACATGGAATTCAGCTGTCTGTACTTCCAAAAATATGACTGCTTTCAGTAGAGAAATGCACTGGCACAATATATTTAATCTTTCCCAGATATAAAGCATATTTTGTCATTGTGGTTTTCATAAGGTTCATTTCAAGGGTCAAAATAACAAAAGCAATGGTGAATGCTTATATATTGACTATTAATATTACATATCAAGTTTAAAGAATATTACCCAGTAAATCTCCACAATAATCCTCTTTTTAGTTTTCTGCCCAATTTATTTCTGACCGAAAAGTAAAAAAAAAATAAATAAATAAATAAAAAATAAGCTCATTATAAATTTAAATTTTAAATAAAAATATTATTCAAAGAACAATGGGTTGTGGGATTAATGTGGATTTCTCTTCCTTATCTATTAATATGCAAAAAAGTTGTTTCTCTCTAAAATTGCACAAGATATTCATAAAACCATATTGAAAACCATCAATGTTAGGAGGCTTTCTTGACCAGTCCTTGTGGTTCAGAGTTTGCTTAGCCTGTCTGCCATGGGAGAGATTCACCTTTCAGTAGTAATTGGTTTGTGTTAACAGAGGCCAGGGCAGAGAGAAGTGGGCATCTTTCCTAGAATGAGGGTGATAAGCTTATAGAGGTGGGGCACTGTCTGGAATGAAGCCAGCTATACATCTTTGGTGCATTTTTTGGAATCAACTGAATTGGCCCCAGTTTGTTTATCTGTAGGTGTTTCATATTCCCCTACCCTGTCCCTAGAAAGACTTCTGCTAAAATGATCACAGAAGACTAGAGTTACCACCATTCCCTATCTTTAAGCTTGATCATGGACTCTTCGCTCTTCTGGTTCATCCTGTCTTTTTCCCCACAAGATATACTATTGAGAGAGGCCCTCATGTTTGGTCTTTAACAAAATGTAATAAGCAAAGGTTTCTCAATAACAAGAATTGGTTGTATGCTGTCGCAGAAAATTGTAGGGCTTATGAAATGAAAATGCATGTTGCTTCAAGAGAAGTGTAAAAACATTTTCAGGTCATAACACAAGTTGTAAAATTTGTGATTTATTTATTCTTTGCATAGAGAAGGGCTGGAAAAAAGAAGTATATTGTGGCACAACAGGAATTGTCGTGGTTTGGAGCATGGTTACATTCTATTCTTGGGCCTATGATTTTTTTTTTGTCCTTGTCATTTTCTTTTCCATCATCATCTTCATTGAACTTCTCTGTGGCTTGATTTTTTCCTCTGTAGAATAAGGTTTTGTAACTGTGTTCATCAAAATGTCTTCCAGCTCTAGTATTGTAAAATTATTTTAATCCTTTTATTGTCTTTTAAAATTGAATGAAAGGGCTTTGTTGTGGGAAGCTTTGATCAGTGGTAATGAGATGGTGATGCCTACTTCAAATCTGTGAGGATTTATGAAACCTAAACTACAGAAGCAACTTAAGACATTGAATAATGGACATCTTTCTCCCTGGACTCCTGAAGGACCACATGGGTATCACTAAAAAGTGCTCAAAGACTTAGTTTCATGAAGATGTGTTCAAGTTAATGAAGTTGCTAAGATATGCAAGTTAATGAACTTGAATATTTCATACTATCTCATAGTATTTACTAGGAATATACAGCTGGCGAAGAATAATGGTGAAAAAAATATATGTGTGTGTATATATATATATATGTATATATATATACATGTAAAGTTATATATATATAATATATGATAATTTTACAGGATTTCTTAGGTTCTATTTACCCCGCTCCTCCCCACATGTGAAAATAATATTGTAAACAGATAATAAAAAACCTCCTAATAGATATATTAAATAACATTATTAAAATTAGACTACTGTTTATATGCCTGAATTCATTTTTTTCTTTTTGTGTTCTTTAACTCTTATCTAGAATGCATTGATTCCAGTGACCCACATCTTATGATTCACCTAATGATTAATAAGTGACCTAGTAACTAGTGCAAAGCTAGTCCTCAGCTAGTCATCAGTCTTTTGAACATTATTTAATTCTGTTTTCAACTTTTATTTAGTTTCATTTGAACCAGTGAACTTTGATTTTGATGAGAATTGTGGGACACTAACTATCTGGCCTGGTTTTCAACCTGACATTGCCCTTTTTGCTAGAGGATTCTGTTTTTTCCTGTAGTGTTTCCCTTTTCACAGAGCACACAGTTTGGTGATGTGTGTTTCTATTACACTTGCAGTGGTCACTAATGGCAGACAGACTTATTAGTAGCTTTGACTAAATTAAATAATTGAATATCTCTAATGATTAACCATAACAGTTTCTCCTGGTAAATAGAAACCCATTTTCTCATATTGTAAACCCTTTAGATTTAAAATAATTAAATTTTAACCACTGTTAAATATATATGTATGTATATGTATGTGTGTGTGTATATGTGTGTGTGTGTGTGTGTGTGTGTGTGTATGTATATATATATATATATATATATATATATATATATATATATATATATATATATAAATTTAACCAAAGGAAATGTATCCTGGTTATAAAAGGTAAATATTTATAAATTATTCTTTATTTGATTCTTCATGTAAACTTCACCTGTTAGATTGTTCAAATTTATATACTCTAATGCATATTCATGTACTCATCTCCAACATTTAACAAACTAGTGTTAAATATTTAACTTTTATTAAAGTTTTTCATGGTATGATGAAATAACTTGAGGGGATTAAAGGTGGAGAATTTTAGAACAGCGAATTTGGCTTATGCAGCAGACTAAGCACAGGTTCCTGAACATTGAACACTGTTGGGTTTTAAAGTTGATCATAACTAAGATTGATTCCAGTAGGACCTGCAATGCCACTGTCACCAAAGAGAAAGGCAGTAATAAATACTTCCTTTTTTTAATATCCATTCTTTTCACTTTAACCTTAATAACTATCATGTTTTTATTTTGTTGACGGAATACGTTCACATGTCATGTAATAACAGCTGATAAATATGGAACATGTACTGTGTACTAGGCACCATTTTATATATGCTGAGATTATTTAAGGATCACAGCACCTTTTAACATAGATATGGTTACTTTTTATAGATGATGAGACTGAAGGTCACAGAGATAGTAAATGACATGTTTCTTGGTTCTGCCCCTAGTGTTGACCCCATAGTTCATTTGGGGGATCACCATTATGGTGAGCTATCTTCCAACATAAAAAAACTTCTATGAACCTCCCTCTGGTTTAAAAAGATATACCTTCAGCACACTAGGTGATTGAATTCTGATCAGTGCAAAAGTACAGTTACTTGGAGACTATTGGGAGCACATCCTGAAGGACACAGGAGAATATATTCTAAATGGAAACTTGTGTATTACTTAAATAACTGTGGTAATTTAGGAAGTCTACTTTCTAGCTGTATGTATTCCTGTGTTTGGAGCCTTTCCAATCTTTTGTATTAGGATATATATATATATATATATATATATATATACACACACACACACACAGTATACATATCTAAATACACCCAGCTTTCTTGGCTACAATCTAACCAAGAAATACTTAAGTGTTCTAATGTAAATACTCCATCTTTTCCTGCAGACTTTCACCCAAGAGAAGGATATGTTCAGTAGATACAGATCATCTTTTCCTCAAGACCAAGTACTCCTCCAGGTTTTCTTAGTAGTGATATTTTAGTCAACCCCCAAAAACTTCAAATTTGACTTTTAGTAACTTTCTTTGGCTGTTACCTTAGCTGACTGAAGCTCTTTTCTAAGAGTCTCTTTTTATAAAAACAACTAACCTCTTCTGTATCCCATAGGACGACTGAAAATATAAAGCTATTTTTTAAATGCTATTACTGGTGTTACATCTCAAAATTTACATTTCTATTATTAATCTTGTGTTGATTATCTAATCTCACAATTCTTATTAATTATAACTCCTGCTTTTGAATCATCTTATACTAATTGTTACATTTATATTTTGTCTCTTTATTTAGCAAGTTTTCACTATTAATTATAAGATGGAATCTAGTTATGACAGGCACAAGTTCTACCTCATATCAATTAGTAAGAATCATGTCTCTCCTAATGTCCTTGTTCTGAGGGTCTGTGGTTCAAACTGCAACTCTAGAAATGTACACCCATTTATACCAGTGTTTTGTAGAATGATTATACCGTATATGCTTCCCAAGGTATCCATAGCTTTGCATTCCCTCAATTGTCTTCATAAATGCTATTTATTTATTCTGTCAAATTTCAAATTTCTTGTTCATAGAAATATACATATTCTGTACAAAAATGCTAGCTTATTTTAGGATCTCCAGACTGATAAATATATGAATATGTGGGTATTCTGTATTTGAGTTGTGGATATGTTCACATGAATTTGTGAGTATAAAAATTCCTCTATTTTTAAAATTTCCTATGCTGTCTGCTTTACTGTATTATGAAAGTCTTTAGCTCTTAAACACTATTGTCTGTGAAGTTCATATCCTGACTGCTTTAAGCATGTAATAGGTGAGATCCATAAGTGACAGTGATTGAGAATATGGTCTAAGGTGGAAGTATTTTTATTATATACCTCATGAAAGCAATCAGTCAAAACATGAGAAACATGAAACTAAGGAGGAAGATCAAAGATGTCATACTTGGTGTGCTTTTACTGCATTGTTACTAATAAACCAGGTCTGCAGTGAGAGTGATGCTTGGATAAGGCTAAACTGAAGTCAGTTTCTCAAGAAATAACATCTTTAGATTTTTATACAAATATTTTAAAATGTTCTTTTAGCATTTAACCATCTCCTTGAGTTTCTCTGAATTTGCTAATACTATGAGAGATCAAGTGAAAGTTTCAGACCACAGAGGCATTATAATCTACTCAAATCAGTATTTACTGCTAATTCCTCACTATGTTTCTATATCATCTGTTTATTACTGAGGATCCTTCTCTTGAATTATTTCAGAGGTCTGTTGGGGATCCATCCCATGACCTCCCGTTGGGGGATGATCACAATAGTTAATCAGAATTGACTTTAGTGGTTCAGAATCAAAATATGAGTTTGAGTGGCAGGTTTTCTTTTCTTGCTAGATTATTAGAGGTCTGAGTTCTGAAAGAAGGAACAGCATAATATGATGGCAAGGGGTAGCTATAACTATATACCAACTGTTATGGTAGAAGTTTAATATTTTGGGGGATGATGAGATCACCAGCCACCTTATCTCTCCTTCCTTAAGAGGAATTATGAATGAGGGGTTTGTATAGTATAGAATCTGCCATGTAGGCTTGTGTTTCTGTCCCTGTAGTGATCCATCATTGTCTTTAGTATCTCACACAGTTGGCAATAATGATAGCTTTTAAATCATTTTTTTTTTCTTTTGGGGCAGGTTTTTTTCCTCTGGCAGAAGTATTAGAAAGTTATGAAATAGTAAATTCGTCACTTTTTTTCTGGATGTATAGCAAAGCACAAAGACAGAGAACTTCTTATGTATTGGACTATTTTGCTTGGATGTACTTACATGGTCCTGTAAGAGTGGTATGACCCAAATTTACACAAACATCTAGTCCAAGTTTATCAAGACTTCTTACCCATGAAGAAGAAAATACAGAATTCATTTTCCCACTCACTTAAATATTTATTGAGACACTTCTGTATGCCAAACAATTGTTCCAGAATTACAGCAATGAGCAAAATAGAAAAACAAGTTCCTGCCCTTACAGCCAATTCCAGTGGAAGCAGATAATAAACCAGTAAATAAGCCAAAAGCTGTTAAAGGCTTATAGTAAAAAAAATGAAGCTTGGAAATGGGATAGAAAATTTTGGAGTCAGGGAGGAAGGCATTGAAAGGTGACATGTGAGAAATAACCAGAAGGAAATGAGTGAGGGAAACATTAAGCTATCAGAAGGAAGAATGTTGTAGGTTTAGAAACAGCCAGGGTAGCCATCCCAGGAACTCTCCAGTCACCATGAGAGGCAGCAAAAAGGCCAGTGTGTCTGGAGTGAGCTATTCTGTCCTTGCAGATGGTCAGAGACATCTAGGAACCAGGACATCAATTAAAAGGACTTAGATTTTCTGTGCCAATTGGGAAAATACTAGAAGGTTTTGAACAAAGCATCCTAAAGTGACTTACACACTTTAACAGGGTCCTTTTTTTCTGCTATGTTGAGAAAAGACAGTTGGCATGCAGCGTAGAAGCAGAGCCCTGTTAGAGTGTTGTCAATGATTCAGACTCTATGGTAGAAGTCAAGCTGATGCTCGGTGTCTTTTAAGGGAGGAGTCAACAGGGTAGACTTGTTATGGATGATGAGAGAGGAGATGACAGCAAATAGAAAAATGACTTTCTTTTTGCTGAGATAAAGACCATGAGAAGTACAGAGTTTCGGGTAGAAGTAAGAAAATGAATAACTGCTAAGATTTCAGGTTTAGACTTGCTAAGTTGAAGTGGCCTTGATGTGGAGACCAAAACAGGTCATCAAATGGTGTAGACATGAGTTTACAATCATCAGCATGTATATAAAACTTAAAGGTAACAAATCATCAGGAAAGTGTGAGTATAGATATTAACAAGAATATGGCCAGAGTTCTGGTGACACCAATGTTGGTCAGAAGATGAAAAGTAATGCACCAAGAAAGCAGAGTAGCCAGAGTATGGATCTGTTGAGAGTGAGAAATGTGGTGTTCTGGGTAAGAAAAAGCACTACAGAAGGGAGGTCATGTGTGTTTATTGCTGCTAACAGGTCCAAAAAAAAAAAAAAAAGAGTTCTGAAAAATGACCACTGATTTATTTGTGGTCAAGGTCATTGGTGATTTTGATAGGAAAAGTGTTAATGGGTCAAGGGTTAGTAAAAGTTTAATTGGGAAATTCAAGTGCAAAAAGAGAAATTGCAGAAATAAAATATGAACAATTCTAAGTTTTGTTATAAGTGAAAGAGCAAAGATGGTGTGGCAGTTGGCCAGGAGGCATCAATCTGCCTGAGGAGGCAGGATAGTCCTAGGTTCTGCAGACATTCACCTGCCAGAAATGTGAGCAGTAGCCATTTGTAGTCTGTGACCTCAAGGACCTTATCTTGGGTAAATATAAATTCTTGAAGCATTTTCCACTGATACACTGGTGCTAATAAGAGATAGATTAACCAAGCCAGCTATTTGTGTACCAGTATTCTTCCTCTTTTTAACCCTTACTTTGCATTCAATAATTTCTCTGATTCTTCTGTTAAAAATTAGTTTTTAACTGTATTTCTCAAAAGCCTTTTACATTTCAATTTGTTATTTTCATATTTGTCCCCTGTCCTAGTCTAAGTTAATTGAGGAGGGATATATTTTATTTTTCCTTACATTTTACCTTACTTCTGCACAGATTTTCTTTTGTTCCATAACTATTTTTTTAATAAATTACTATTGTGCTTCATTTTGGTAGATGATGGATTTGTTTTAAAGATCAGTGTCTTCATAAGGTTTGCAATTAATTTCTAAATATAGGATTGTGTTTGGTGGTTTTGTTTTTTACAGAGTCCCTGTGAAGCAAGCATAGTGAGAACAGGCTCACTGAAGCTCAGTAGCTCCTCCATCTGGGAACTTAATCTTTGAGGAGAACAAAGTGAAAAGCACCTTCCTCATCCTCCAAAGCAGCCCAGTGTTCAAGTGATGGAAATGGCCGAGTGACTGGTAATGTTACTTTTCCCATTAACACTATCATTTGTATTATGTTCTGCTTAATACAAACAGAAATGATATATGTTTGTCTTTTTATTAAATAATGATATTTTGGATTTATAAATAGTCCCTGATTATTCTCACTTGACTGCTTTCTATGAATCTGCAACACAAAATAAAATGACAAAATTATATGGCTTCATTATCCGAAAATGAGCAGATTGTAATTTGTAAACTTATTTAGAAAACATTGCCACTCCAGGATTGACTTATATAGTAAGAGGAATGAATCTAGGTGGAATTTTGTCATTTCACAGTTGGGTAGTAAAATGACTTTTAGCAAGGTCAAGGCTCAATTCTTTTTGGATTATATATAAAAAAAGCTACAATGAAGCTGTAAGGTGCTTTATGTATGAGGCTTGTTTATAAATTGTGTTGTTCCTTTCAGCCCTACAGTTAGTAGATGGGATTCCTCCAGACAGTGCTTTGGAAACAAGCTCTCCTCAGGGGCCATCCAGCCCAGATATGACACCTTGACTCCACTCTGTGTCAGTACTGAAAAAGAATTTCCATGACAGTTGAGGAATGGATTTAATTAGAATGCTCTATGAAAGAGATCAGATTCGTTTACCTCATTTCCCAAATTTATTTCGTGAAATGAATTCTCCTTCCCTTACTCCCCCCAGGAGTAGAGATTAGAGTCTGAAACTGGCACAAAATCAACATTTCAGTTCTGGAATTATACCTGGAGGACTTTCCCTGTTTGGTCTCTTGTTTTTCCTTATTCAATGTCAGGTCGACATTTGTTAACCTCCTTCCCAAGAGTACTGACACATCATAGTCAGAAACGTTTAGTATGTTTGGGGAAAAAAATTTACATTAAAATTTAAATTAAAGTAGGACCAGGTATCCTACCGTCATGGTAAAAATTTGTTACCCTGAAAATACTTTCTATTATATAACTTGCATTATCAGTTCTCCTCAAATAAGTAACTGAACTAAATTTTTTTAAAAGCATGTATACTATGATAAAATTTTTTGTGTATTTTGACTTATATATTCAATTATCAGTATTAAATTTGCATATATACTGGTATATATTGTTTATAGGATATATTCTTCATCCCCATGTTTACCAAATTTGTAATCACATGACTCACATTTTACTTATGCCTGTATCAACATGTGGTTTCATATATGCTTTCATACATAATTTCACAGTATATTCTTATGAATATTGATATTTCCCAATTCACATATTCATTCTTACACTAAAACCCTAACACAATCCAAAATTTTATATTGACCTTTATATTACTTCTATAAGAAAGGCAAATTTTACTTCAATCCTTGTACACCAATAAGAATTTTAAACTGTATTTTGACTTTTATTTTCAATGATCAATATTAAATTCACATACATATCACTGTATATAATTTATAGGGTATATCCTTGAAACTCCCTATTTACAAAATGTCTCAACATATGATTCATATAGCAGTCTCCCTAATGTCATACCATGCATGTTTTTTATGTATTTTTTAACATATTTTCACACATTCATCTTATGAATATAGATATTTCTCAGTATACATGTCCATTCTGTAACCCTAATCCTAACTCAAACCAAAATTTTATATTATCTTTACATTACCTTTTTATCAAAATCCAGTTTGACTTGAATGCATGTAGTTCAATAATTTTTAAATTGTTTTTTGACTTCTATTTTAATTGTTTAATGATAAATCTGCATCTATACTAATATATGTCATTTATAGGTTATATCCTCACCTCCACTTTTGATAGTTACAATTTGCCTCACTTTGGGTCCTTTGCTCCAGCCAGAAGCACATGGAACACACAAGATTGTAGTCACAGTGTAGCTGTAGCATTGGTCCACCTGTCCATTGAAAGAATCAAAGCCCAATAATCTTTATGATATGTGGATACTAACAAATAATCAGAAGGGAGAAGGAAGAATACACCCCTGCACCTGTGTAGACATGAGACTGCTTCCCAGAAATAGTTCCAGACTCAAATCTTTTAGTAGCTGCCTCTTTGAGAATCTTAGAGCAGGAATTGATGCATAAAATAACAATGCTCAAATTTACTCATCAATTATCCCAAATGTTACAATATTACTCTTCTAAATTTAGATTACTTGAATTTCATTGAGCATCCTATGTGGGTTTATAGTATGGAATTAAAAAAATATTTTTCTACAGTATTTAGATATATAAATGACAGTAGAGTGAATTCTGAAATATTATATACACATGGAGTATAGCGTATAACTTATTCTAATTAGGATCCCATTCTTATGGTTGTAACATGATATGGGGCTTTACTGTGTGTGTGTATTCATAGACGAACATAGGAAAGTTATGTCTGATTCAATCTGTCTTTTCTATTCCCATTTCCCCTACCTTCTTTTATTCCCGTCTGTCTAATCCAATCAATTTATATCCTTCCTTCTCCCCCCTGATTATTTGTTAGTATCCACATATCATTAAAATTATTTGGCCTTTGGTTGATATGGTCTACTATGCTGATTTTATGTTCCTTTAGGTTTATACTGAGAAGTGGGATAACTTGGTCAAATGGCGGCTCCATTACAAGTTTTCTGAGGAATCTCCAGACTGCTTTCAAGTATTGGTTGCACTAATTTGCAGTCCCACCAGCAACGTATGAGTGCACCTTTTTCCCACATCCTCTCCAACATTTATTATTACTTGTATTCTTGATAATTGTCATTCCAACTGGAATGAGACAAAATGTCCGTGTTGTTTTAATTTGCATTTTTCTAATTTGTAGTGATGTTGAACATTTATTTCATTTATTTGTTGGCCATTTGCATTTCTCCTGTGATGTGCATGTTTAGTTCCTTTGCCCATTTGGTGATTGGAATATTTGTTTGTACTGTGTTAATTTTTCTGATTTCTTTATATATCCTCTAGATGAATGCTGAACCTGATGTGCAGGTGGCAATAATTTTTCTCCCATTGTAGGATCTCTTCACATGCTTCATTGTTTTCTTTGCTGTAAAGAAGATTTGTAAGTGGGCAACTCATTTCCCTCTTGAAGCAATTCAATAATAAATGACACATGGAAAGCAAAATATAAATTACATGTGTGTCATGCTCATTTAAAGAGTCATAATACCTTCAAGAGATAAAGGCAGTGATAATCCTATTTAAAATCATGAAAGTAGGTTCATAAAATGTGGGACCTTTAGCCAAATCCCAGTTTCAGTAAGTCCTAGAGTACAGATAGAAACCTAGTTCTGCACTGTTATTTGTGTTTTCCCTAAGCCAAGCTGTAGTAACAGGCCCAAAAATCTAATGAATTCAGTTTGTTTGAATAGAGATAATAAGACATTCTTATTAAAACCCAGTGGCCCAGATAATATGATGGTTTAGCATTATGTCCTCTTTGCCAGTATTAGATGTTGACAATTTATAATATTTTTTAGGATTCATCATTGATTTTCTAAAAACAGATGTTTGGGGTGGGTAAGGTAGGGAGAGAGGCTCTGCTTGTAATAATAATAAAAAAAAACAAATTGCCTCATTCAAAAGTTGACAGATATAGCTGAAGGATGTTAGAACAGTCAGTGAAAGAACTCAAAGAACTCAGAAGTAAGCCTGTATTCTCATTTCAATTTATATATATATATATATATATATATATGTATTAATACAAACTCTCATTTGTTTTGCCTGCTTTATTCCCCCTTTTTTTCCATTTTGATATCAGAAGAAAAAAATAAAGAAGAAAATGCATAAAAAAGACACAGGAACAGATAAGAGAAGAAAAATTGTAAGACCACAAGCATATGGAAGAGTAAGTAAAAAGGGTCTTCTGTCCTGTACCTTATATCTGGGAATGATTTTATTGTGCTTCAGAGTAACAGGTTTATAACTAGACAGGGCCCCTCCCTCTGTGAATTTCTCCACTGATTAACTTTCCAAACGGTTACTAAATTTAATAGAGATCAATCAGTGGGTAGTTCAATAAAAGTTTGTGGTGCATGAAGTGCCTCTTATATAAAAAGATAAGAGGTTAGGAGATGGTTAAAACACCACTATCTGAATTGTTCAACATCCTTCATTCAGAGCACATGTTGAAAACAAAACTAGTATCCTGGGAGACACCTGACCTTTGTCCAACAGCTGGAAAATAGTACCCTCCTAGGAGTAATAAGAATGTTGGAAGTTCATTTTCAAGTGTGAGGTTCCAGATTAGTTGGTAAAATGATCCGTTGCTTCAGGGAGAAGATAAAGATGGTCTGCTGCACCCTAGAGGTGGTGCCTCAAGAGGTATGTGGGCTCATGATTCTTTACACTCTGTAAATGGTGTGTGAGCATTTTGTGAGCTTGTTGAGAAATTATGGAAGTAAACACAATAACTTGCTGTACCTTTTGATCACTAGCACCCTGCAGAGTTGCTACAAGGTGTAAGCGCTCCATAATCAGTGTTTCTTCACAAACCATTATCTGCATTAAAGGACTACTTTGAAAATAGAAAAGAATTATTTGTTGAAACATGAACCTATAGACATGATGTAAAAGGGAGTTTTTAAAAAGGAATTTGGAGTCATCATCAGTGATAGAATAGACTGGCAGACTCCAGGTGTTACCAGATCCAGGTCCAGTAATTCCTCATTACTGGAAAATGAGTAGTCAGGAGATGTGAATTAATGGAAAATAAATCAGGTTTACTGAAGATCCAGCACACTGGTAGAGGAAGGGGGCTGTCATCCTCATAGTGATCCTCTTGGGAATCTCAGGGACACAAAGGATTTTTATAGGGAGAGAATGATGGGATTGTGAGGCAGTGGGAGAGGTTTCTCTAAGCATAACTTTTGTCATTGAGGGTGCGTTTCCTTTTCTTTCTTTCTGAATGGACCATCACAATGGAGCTTGACTTTCTGGGGCTAGTACCTATACTTTTTTTGAATCGACATATTTCTTTCTGCATGGTAAATTTCACAGAAATTTGCTTGTTTTGTGTTGGTATATAGCTAAAGACTAAGAAGAGGCATGACACATTATGATTTTATCTGAGAATCACCAGATGTTCTGGGTTTTGTAAATCTAAAGGAACATTATACAGCAGTTCACATCTTAATCAGTTAGCCACAGCTTCTTTCCAAAATTTAGAAACCTGGGTGGAAGAGAGGGTGTAACTCTGTGGGGGTGCACAGGGAGGAAAGCTGAAGTAACTACCTAGGACAGCTCCCAGTGTTGATGTCCTCCCCACCTTTTTCTTTTTTTTTAAATAGAATTTTTTTAATATTTATTTTTTAGTTCTCGGTGGACACAGCATCTTTGTATGTGGTGCTGAGGATCGAACCCAGGCCTCACACATGCCAGGCTAGCACGCTACCGCTTGAGCCACATCCCCAGCCCCTCCCCACCTTTTTCACTGATTTTTATTAATGAATCCAGAGGCACTTTACCATGCAACTGAACTTATATATTTTTAATTTTAAAAACGTTTTTGTTCCAGTCTCTCAGTAAGTTATTGAAACTTGCCTCAAAGTTGAGATATTCTGTCACGGCCTAATGAATAGATGAGGTGACAAGTATACACCACTGCACCTGGATAAGGGTGGCAACTGTTACACAGAAGCAGTCCTCATTTTTATTTTTTAATATATTGTTATTAAAATGTTTAAACACTCACAAAAATACAAGTACATGGAATACCATCCCACCCTTTTCTGTTATCACACTGTTTAAAAACTTAGCTCTAAAGTACTAAATATGGAAGGATAACTCTTGACCAGGCCAGCATATGATGAAATGTACAGTATGGATTAAAAAAAAAACTTTTAATTTAAAGAAATGTACAAGCTTTTGAATTTTTCTGAAAATGAACCTTTTTTCATATGTACTTTATTATGGATAGAAGAGGAACGATGTAAATGACAAGAAGAGCTCATGGAAAAACAGGAGGTGAACTTTTAGCAGATTCTGGATGGAGAGCCAAGGTAAATACAAATAACATTTAATCTCAATTCAGTAAGAATTAAAAACTTTCTGCTTCATGAAAGCAGGGTTACATTCCCAAGAGGCTGGACTGTGGTACCTGAAGTCTTCTGTACCATCCTGGATGACATCACCTGCTAGCCCAAACCCATCCTGGAAGGGCATCCAGCAGCAGGTAGGGAAGGCTCTAGGGTGACCAGGGGTAGTGGGAGGTGTTTCATTCTTTGTCAAAAGAAGTTCCAGGGGACCAGCACAGTGTTGCTGAGGAAGGTTAGGGTGAGAAGGAAATGGGGGAGGGGAGACCATTGAAGCCTGTTCAGGGTTTTGTGCAGAGCAGAGTAAGTGGAGTCTGGGTGTTTGGTGGGGGCAGCAGCTTTTCAGAGGTGATAGCATGCCAAGCTTGGGAACTGGGAGGGCTTCAGGGTGTGGGAAGCACACTTGGACTTGAATAAAGGAGAGATTTCTTACATAAATAAGGTCCGGAAGCGGTGTCATTTGAAGTCAAGGTTCAGAACGTGAGCTGTCAGTGGTTGTGTTTCCTCAGAAGAAGAACTTGCAGGTTTTTAGTGAAGGTCTGTACTTCACCTGATTAGTCTCAGGAGTGGTTATTTTCTTTTTCACTGATCGATCATCCCAGTTCAACTGAATGGTAGTGGTCCACTCTTTTGTATGCTAAAGATCTCCACATCCATGCACAACTTAATGTTGCCAGAAACATTTTGTGTACTTCTTTCTTGACTTTTATTTGGTCTTTCCTAATAAGCAGAGTAGCTGTCCAATGTTGTTTATTAACATGGTCCCCAGTGTCTATACAGACATTTAGACAACTGTAGATCCTTTTTGAAGTGCGTGATGAGATGACTTTGAGTCCAAATAGAATTCACGCATGTGCAATTAAGTACTCAAAAGTATTTTGAGCCTGAGGGGGACCATGACATTCTCAAGTAGGAAAGAAAAAGGATGCTGCAGCATGAGCCTTCAAGATATCTCTGAACAGAAAAGCATTATATGTTGAGAAAAAAATTAGCTATGTATTGAGATTTGTGTGTATCTTTTCTAGGTAGAAGAATCTAGAATTGTTTTAGTTTAGCCTTGATCTGACAGTACTGTAATAATGGTGAGGACATTGCCTTGCCTTTCCTTATCTTTCTTGCTTCCAGTTTCCTTCTATATATAAACTTAAAAAAAAAAGTCGAGATTGAGTGTAGTTCTTATTTTCTCTCTCCTTCTTTTGTAAATGATGTTTATATTTTGACCAGTAGAAACTTAGATGTACCAGAATTGTACATATTTGTGGTAGTTAAATATATTAACGTGGTTATTTTAGCTCATTCTGTTTGTGCTCAGTTTTGATAAATGTATCCCTGTTGTCTGAATGCTTAGTAACACATTGTGGTTGGTATTAGAAGTGTATGGAAATAGCAGCACCCTTGCCTCTGATCGTTGGCCTTGTAGTTTTCAGGGCTTGCTTGCTGAGTAGGAGTTTTACGAGCCTCAAGTCAGTGAACTGGTTTCTTGTGAAGAGTATTTCCTGATAGGGTTGCACTCTAAATTCCATTTCTGTGTATGACAGGTTGTGTTGATGGGATGGGACCAAGTATAATGGGAAGAATGCTGCTCCAATGCTAAGGGAATGACTCCTAGAAACATCAGTTCTCACACTCAAACAAAGTGTGATCTTGTAGGTGCTGGAGAGAGAATCTGAGGCTGACCATGAATCAGTGGATTGGAGACACTTGGAGACCCTGCTGCAAGCTAGGAGGCACTGGTTTGCAGTTGAGCAGAAAGGCAGTGTGGGCTCTGGTTCAACATCCACTTAGCAGACACCATCACCAGTGCTTAAGGATGAAGGAGAGCCCCCCGATCTGGATTCTGCTTGACTCCAGGGGAATGACACAAATTGGAGGTTAGTTGTGGCCTACATGATGGGGAAGTGTGCTCCTGAATATTGCTACTGGGAGGACCACCTGCCTTCTACATGCACCACAGGGCTTTGGATGCCTGGAAGCCCTGGGATGTGTGTTTAGGTATTAGTGAGCAGCAGGAAAGTGGGAGGCAGTGGGAGCTTCCAGAAAGGGGAATTGGTAAAATGCAGGGCCCTGTCAGGACAGGGTTCTTGTGGGGATTAGGCTGGGAGTGCTGGGAGGGGAAGCAGTGGGAGGCAGTGCAGGGGCTACTGGCTGAGGAGTAGCAGTTTGAGTCTGGACATTGGCGGATTGATCTTTGAAGAGGTTAGAGTATGCCAAGCCTGGGGACACACACCTGTAGGGATGTGTGTCCTCAAGGATGTAGGGCCTGTACCTGAGGGTGAGGTAGGATTATTACATGGAGGAGGAAGTGTTTTATGGTGACGGATTGTGGACATTGGTTAGAGAGAAACTTCCTTTTGTTATTAAGCATATTGAAATAGCAAATATGAAATCCGGGTTCTGAAAATCATTTAGCACTTTTTTTCCTCAATGAGGAGTTTCCTGCAAACTTGTGACTTTTTCATTGTAGTCAATAGGTCATAGCTGGTTGGTAGGGTTTTATTGTTTTGTATACCAGTGACTCCTATAATTTAAAACAAGCTTACCTTGCCCAAAGCTCTTTTTGTATCTCTTCTGGTACTTTGAATTTTATTTTACCTTTGCCAATAAACAGTGTCTTTCCACTGACATTTGTCATCAAGTTGTGCAAGCTGAGTACTCAGTAACTTTGCTTTCTGTCCCATTCAATGTTTTAAGCTCATCCATCTTAAAAACTACCTTGCCACTGAAAAGCTGAATATCCAGGTGTTCTGGTGTATATGCCAGTATTTTGCACTTTGTACCCTCAACCCCGACAACCACAGCATGCCAAGATGGAGGATCCTATCTTGGTTAGACCTACAGCTCCAGGAGCAAAGCTTCTTCCCTTTTTGTGCTTGAAGAATGCTGGCAGGTGGCTTGGATCAGGGAGGCACAGCAATTGAGAAGCAAGATATCACAGGAGCTAGAATAGTGTCTGGATCTTCTAAGAGACCCTGCAGTGTAGGCCCCTCCCTCAAATTTCACAGGTTGATTCTTTAGGAGCTCAGGTGTATGCCTGAAGCAAGTGAGATTGATCAGTACCGTGAAGTGGACCTTCTAAAAATCACACGTAGAAAGAGAAAAAGGAAAGACCAATATCTAAGATCAGTATTGTTAAGAAACAGATGTATAGGGGCTGGGGTTGTGGCTCAGCAGTAGAGCACTCGGCTTGCACATTTGAGACCCTGGGTTCGATCCTCAGCACCACATAAAAATAATTAAGTGAAATAAAGTTATTGTGTGCAACTACAAGTAAAAAATAATTTTTTTTAAAAAAAGAAAGAAACAGATGCTTAGTGCTAGTCTGACTTACTCATATACTGAGGTTTGGGGTTGAGAGAACAGGAAGTTGTTCTGACCAAGGAAGTACAAGCTGTGAATGGATAGGGTCTTCGTGTTTTTGAAAAATTAGAATTTTCTGGTGATTGGTCTTTGGCTAACACCATGCACCCCATTTTCCAAGAACAGGCCTTATGATGATGACCCTGGTAGGTGATCACTGTGTGTGTGAGTATTGCATATCGTGACATCATCTCTGCTGCTTGTGACATCAGCATTCTGCTCATGAGCCATTATCAATGTGTGCCTCTTTGGTAGATCTGTTTGGAGATGTGGAAGTTCCTGCAGTACTGTTTGCTAGTCAAGACATGATGTTGTTGGTCCTGGTGCATCAGTAGCTGATCAGAGCAGACTGTGTACTTGCATCTGTATTGGAGAACCAGCCTTTGAACATGGACTTGAGGATATTTGAGGAAGGAAGCTGTGACATACAGCAGAATTTGAGCAAAAACAAAGATGGCAAAATGGTTATTGATATTGTACTTGGGATAGATATTTCAAAACCCAATAATCTACTAATAGATGTGAAAACCATGACTGACGTGAAGAAAGTGAGGAGTTCTGGGATTCTTCTGAGAGAGTGCCAGTAGCCCTCCACTCACTCACTGCACTCTGTACTGCCTTCTGGCGACTTATGAATGAACTCTCTCCATAGCCTCAGTTGATACATGTGCAATGTTTCTTTCCTCTGGCACTTAAATCATCTGATGTTTTTTAGGGCATAAATATTGTTTTTAACTTATTCCTCATTGTGAGAGAATTCTCAGAAACTTCAGGGCATTTTTATATATTCCAAAGTACATTTCTTCCTGTAGCTACTGCTTTACCCTCTTCCATCTTTGTAACCAGTCAGGTGGCTCATCACTGTGTGATCTTCTTTCTATTTTTATGTGATCCCTGTTTGTTCTTCATTTTTCTCTCTAGCTTTTTCATAGGGTATGAAACATTCAACCTTTTGCATTCTGTGTCTGATTATATCACTGATCATGTCATTCCTTGTTCCGTTTATAACTTTGCTGGACATAGCAGTCTTGGTTGGTAAGTATATACTTTCAAACTTTGGAATACTTTATTCCAAACCCCCTTGATTTTAGAGTCTGAAGTGAGAAGTTTGAAGTGAAGCTTATAAACGTAAATTAAATTTATACAAACAAATATAATTTTATATAAATGTGACCTAATGTTTTTTGTGTGTATGTTTTACTATTTTTCTTTATTTCCATTGTTAGGTCCTTTGGTTATTATATGTCTTTCAGAGCTGCTTTTTATCTTGATATTTTTTCTTTGGGATTCTGTATGTATAGTGTATGTATATGTCTATCTTATTTTTAATGTTTGAATTTTCTTTTAGTGTTATTTTATCAAAAAGGTTAACACCATTAGCCTGAATCTCTATGTTCTTCTCCACCTTTGGCCAAGATTTTCTATTTGACCTTGAGCCCAAAGCAGTGATGTTTGCCAACCATGTACTGAAAGTTTTGAAAATGTAAGCAAAAATAAACTTTCCTTCTTAAAATTGTTGTATGGTATATTAGTCATATTAATAGATAATTATTAACAGGGAAGGAGATACTTTTTAATCAAAATTTTGAGCTTTTGTTTTTTTTCAGTTTATTCTTTTCCAGGTTTTAGGGCTATTTTGAAGTGGAACTTAATGTATCTCAATTTTATATATTAAGATTTACATTTTCATTTATACCGGTTTTGCTTCAATGTTAAGTTTCTCTTCAAAGTCAAATTGGAAAAAATTGATTGAGACTATAAATTTGATCCATTAGATCCTCCAGGAAATATTCTTATTTAATATGCATAAGCTTATCTCAAGTGATTTGGAGAGTTCTTCAGGCTGGGCCACTTGCTTTGAAGAGAAGGAAAATTTAAATTAAAAGCTTCAAGTTATAAATGCATTTTGGAATCAACTCATATCCTTCTCAGCTATATTGGTGTTTATATATTGTGACTTGTTAACCACCTGTGGGAAATTTCACTGAGCTGTTCCAATTATTATCTTGCAACTGTTGTTTTAATATTAAGTGATATCTTTCTCAAGACAAATCATAAGTATGTTTTCCACTGATATTTTGTAGCCATATTCACTACACAGTTTTTAGATAACAGATACTTTTACCTCTAAATCTATTTTTCTGACAGGATACAGTAAGCAAATATCTTGTGGATTTGTATGGAAAACCTATTTTTTGCATTTAGCACTATTTTGGATGCTGGAAAATATATAATAGCATTTTTATTTGGTATTTAATATTTTTTACTTTTAATATTGGACAGGTTGTCTATCCCTTTCTGTTTTAGAACATGAATATATCTGTAGGGATATCAAATTGGGGTTAAAATAAATAAAGGACCCAAACAAAAAGCACTTAAGTTAGAAAGCCACAGGCATTATATAAAGAGCATAAATCATGCTGTCTTTAGTTAAGTGGGTCCACATTTAGAAGGCCAGGGGCTCACCCTGCTTATGAATAGGTTGAGTTCTTTTGTGAGTCTTGAGTGTCGTAATCTATCTATCTATCTATCTATCTATCTATCTATTTATCTATCTATTTCTATGTTTAGTACAGTAATATATATATGCAGAAACACTTACACGTACATGTTTATGTATGCAATAGGGCTTCCAAGAGACAGAGCATCATAAAATGATTATAGATATTTGTAGATTTTTAAGCTGAAACATAATCAGTTCCCACTGGCTATTATTTTTTTCAATATTTTTAAAATTTGTGCATTATAATTGTACATAACAAGGATTTGTGTTATATATTTATACATGGACAAAATTTAACAATATAATTTGGCCAATATTGCTTCCCAGCACTTCTTCCCTCCCTGTATACCTTTAAACCCTTGGTCTTTTTCTTTAATTGTCTCCCTTTGATTTTCCTGAGATTATCCCCCACACCTTTCTATTTCTTTTTCCATTCTAGCTTGCACATATGAGAGAAAGCATATGATCCTTGATCTTCTAAGTTTGACTTATTTTGTTTAATATTATGGTCTCCACCCATTTTCCTGCAGATGACAAAATTTCATTTATTTTATGGCTGAATAAAGTTTCATATTATCTCACTTCTTTTTGAATTCTTAGCATTAGGCACACAGGGAAGCTAGTGTTAGTCCATCATATTGATGATAGTAATAGCACAGCCCTCCTTTCTCGTTTGCCTCCAATTTTGGTGTTCCTCGTGTGCTTGCCATGATCCTTGTGGGTGATCTTTCATCCTTGTGGTGGAATAGTATAACTTGCTGTAAGGATGAAGGATACTAAGCCAGAGAAGGAAACAGATGGCTGTGGAGGGAACTCCATTAGTTTGACTCCATGCCCATCATCTTTTTTCCTTGAGAAGCATGGGTGCCAATTTTAAGCCATAAAATGTCTGCAGTATGAGGATTCCCTTCATCTTATAAAATTTTATTCTTCTTGTCTGTATCACAGTATTTTTCACACGTGAACTATAATTCTGTATGTAGTATAATTTTGATAATTATTTGACTTTCTCAATTTTTCTGGTTGGGGATATGTTAGTATTGTAATAAGGTTTTTCATTAATGAAATAGGTGGATTGGATCAGGTGATTTCTAATTCTGCTTTCATCTTTGATACACCTTTTAATCTTTTACAGTTACTTGATATGTGTTTTTTTTCCTGAGCACCTAAAAACATTTTTTATTCATTCTATTTAGTTGTACATGGCAGTGGAATGCTCTTTGACACATCATACATAAATGGAGTATAACTTCTCATTTTTCTGGTTGTACATGACGTAGACTCACACTGGTCATGTAGTCATATATGCACATAGGGTAATTATGTCAGATCCATTCTGCTATTCTTCCTACCTCCATTCCTTTTCCCCTCCCTTCACTCCCCTCTGCCTTCTCCACAGTACCTCTGTTCATCCCTAGGAACCCCAACCCTTATTGTCAATTAGCATCTGAAATTCAGTGAAAACATTCAGCCTTTGGTTCTTTGGGATTAGTTAATTTTGTTAAGCATGGTATTCTCCAGCTCCATTCATTTACCACCAAATTCCATAATTTCATTCTTATTTAAGGCTGAGTAATATCTGGTTGTGTATGTATACCACATTTTCTTTATTCATTCATCTGTTGAAAGGCACTTAGACAGGTTTCATAGTTTAGCTATAACATTGTTGTGGCTGCATCACTGTAGTATTCTGACTTTAAATCCTTTGGGTATGAACTGAGAAGTGGGATAACTGGGTCAATTCCAAGTTTTCTGAGGAATCTCCATGCTGCTTTCTCTAATGATAAATTGAAAATTTGCCTTCCCACCAGCAAGGTATGAGTGAACCTTTTTTCCTACTTCCCCCCAAGATTTATTGTTGCTTGAATTCCTGATAATTGCCATTCTGACTGAAGGGAGATGAAATCTCAATGTAGATTTGACTTGCATTTTTATAATTACTAAAGATGAACATTTTTCATATATTTGTTGATTGTATTTTTTTCTTCTGTGCAGTGTCTGTTCAGATCCTTAGTTCATTTATTGATTGGGTGGTTGTTATTGTTATTGTTGTTGTTATTATTATTATTAGTAGTAGTAGTATAAAGTTTTTGAGTTCTTCATATATCCTGGAGATTAATGCTGTAACTGAGGTGCAGGTGGTAAAGATTTTTCTCCTGTTCAGTAGGCTTTCTCTTCATATTATTGTTTCTTGAACTGAGAAGAAGTTTAAAGGCTGCTTCTTTGATTCCATCCCATTTATTGATTCTTGATTATACTTCTTGTGCTTTACAGGTGTTGTTAAGAAAGTAAGTTCCTAAGCTTACATTCCTACTTTTTCTTCAGTTAGTTGCAGGGTCTCTATGTTCTAATTTCTAAGTCCCTGATCCACTTTGAGTTGTGTGCAGGGTGAGAAGTAGGGGTTTAATTTCATTTTGCTACATGTATTTCAAGTTTTCCCAGCACCATTTGTTGAAGATGCTATATTTTCTCCAGTGTTTGTTTTTGGTGCTGTTTTATAATATTAGATAACTGTACTTATGTGGGTTTTTTCCTGTGTCTTCTTTTTTTTTACCATGATTCTGGTACTGATTGTGATGCCTCCTGTATCACTTTTTTTGCTAATGACTGCTTTGCCTATTCTGATTCTCTAATATTTCCAAATGAGTTTTATAGGTGATTTTTCTATTTCTACAAAGGAACTCATTGGTATTTTTATAGGAATTGCATTGAATCTGTATAGCACTTTGGGTAGTATGGTTAATTTGACAATATTAATTCTGCCTAACATAGGCAGAATTAGGGCATGGGGGATCTGTCCATCTTCAAAGGTCTTTAATTTCTTTCTTCAGTATTCTGTAGTTTTCATTGTAGAACTATTTCATACCTTTTCTTATATATATTCCGAAGTATTCTATTGTTTTCTGAGGCTATTGTGAATGGGATATTTTTCTAATTCTCTTTCAGTTCCTTTGCCATTGATGTATAGGTACATAAATTATTTATGGGTGTTAATAACCCAATGAATTTTGTTGTATTGTATCCCTGTTCACATTTATTTCTGAAATTTTTGCTCCCCTGATTGTATCTGTGATCCAGTCCTAATCCAGAGTTGTATATTTTAACCTCCATACATTAAAAAGTTTGTTTCTTGTCATTAACTTGTTATTTCTTTCATTTATGATCCGATAGGGCGCAAGAAGTTATCTCTATTTCTTGCATTTACCTTGTACTCAAAAATATGATTTTTTTTTGGTTCAAGGAATTGAACTCAGAGGCACTTGACAATTGAGCCACATACTCAGCTTTATTTAGATACAGGATCTCACTGAATTGCTTAGCACCATTTGTTTGCTGAGGCTGGCTTGGAACTTGCAATCCTTCTGTCTTAGATTCCTGAGCGGCTGGGATTACAGGTGTACTCCACCACGCCTGGCAATAAGAACTATTTCAAACAATGGTCATTGTTTGATGGAGAAGCAAATGAATTTATTGTTGATAGATTAAATAGTCCATAGATGTCTATTTAGTCTATCTGATTAATGTTTTCTATTTAGTTCTGAAGAAGCTAGGCTGGCAAGTTTTTCTTTTTTGGGTGGGCATGGTACAGAAAGGTTTCCCCAAACCTCAGCAGTGCAAAGAGTATGCAGTGTGGTCCTCACAAGGCCTTTCATCTGCCACAAAAACTCTGTGTTCCATATGTGGCTCCCTCCAATTGTCACCTCATTACCCCCCCCCCAACACCAGACCATTTTATGGTAATCTTGTTTTGTTTAAAAGCATTGACCGAGGTGTTGGGTATATGACTTAGTGGTAGAGTGCTTTAGCATGTCTGAGATCCTGAGTATGGTGCTTATCTCTTTAAAAAATGACTTACCAAAATTATTCTTGCCAATGAAAAAACTTATCAAGGGAGATTGAGGGATACTGGTTGATGTGGGCCATATGTGGAGGTCCTGACCTGAAAGCCTAGAGAAGCAGAGAGTCCATGAGTGTCTCCAAGCATCTATTCACTCATTTTGCAAATTTGACTGAGTCCTGGAGGCTAAAGTGCAAGTCAGTTATGTAGGTTAGAACAGTGTCCAAGATAGTATGTCTGGTCTCCTTCGTTTCAGTTAATATTTAGGGGTAAAACAAATTAAGCACAATAAATACAATAAAGAAGGCCCAGTAAAGGATACAAACTAGGCATTCAGTGTTCACGGTTCCAAGGCTGGCTTGCTTCTGAGTGAGGGCTTCATTATCCTGTGATGGCAGGAAAAATGGAAGCAAGTTGCTACCAGAGGCATTGGATTAAGTGCAGGGATATGAAATAATGCCACAGGCCCTGAGGGGAGGGAGCAAGATCAAGGGAGGTACAAAGAATTACGAAGATCAGTGCCTGGCCATGGGGAGTGTGGACCATGGTGAGTATTTTGAACTTTATTCTAAGAGGAATAGGAAGTCATCTGTGCCTGAATCAGGGTGGGTGTCATGGATTGGCTCCTGGTATAAACTTTCTTCATTGAACTGATTTTGTTTTAACCCAAATGTTATGTTATTCTCCCATTTTCATTATATCAAGGTCTCTAATTTTGTTGGACCATTCATTTAATGAAGACTTTTTGTGATCCTTTTTTTTACCAAGTTTCTCTGGTTCTTCTTGACCCTAGTAGCTTGAAAAGGTGCATGCACATTTGAAGAAACCATTACTTCTTCCAGACTTAAGGACTTATTTCAGGATGGGAAAGCTTTTTCCTTCAGAACAGTATGGGAGGGCATGCTGACCTAGTATAGCACTGGTCTAGTGGCATGGAGCAACATCGTTGTTATCTAAGGTTGAAGGATGCATTGCTTCTCTTTTAGCAGGCACAACTTTTGGTAACATGAGAATCTTCATGGTCATTGGTGGCTAGAGCTATGGGAAATCTAGAGTTGCTATGAGGACTACCTGGGTCCTAGATAGTGCCTCTAGATCCATACAGAGAAGATTAGAAAAGGTGAAAGACATATGGACCAGGCAGTGTGCACACTTTGGTGCAGTGTCAGCTGCAGGCATTTGCAATGTAGAAAGGCTACATGTGGGCAGAGAAGTAGTAAGGAAAAGCTAGGACCAAGGACAGAAGCCAGGGCTGGCAAAGAGTGCCTATGAGGTGGGACCTAGTTTGTTAAAGCACAGGATGGTAGGATCAGATCTGATTGTAGACACATAGGGCTTCAGGGAAGGACCAAAAGCAGAGCTTTGCCTGCCTGCTGTGTATCTACAGCTCTGGGGCCTAATCATGGATGCATTAAGCTAGAAACCTCACCTGTGAATTCAAGTATGGTGGAAGGGACATGGAGGTGTAGAGGATGGCTGTAAACATGCACTATTTTTTTGTGAGTGGAGCTGAGGAGAAACGTGTGCAGTGGCACAGAACAACTCTCTTCAGGCAAAGCTACATGGTGGTGGTGATGGTTAATGGGACTCTGGGTGCTTACATATGTTAATATCACCATGAAACAGGCTGGTGACACATGTGTATGTAACTTCAGAGGCTGCTAAATATGGCGCGCAGTGGCTCATGACAGGTGTTGAAAGTGGTATTGTGCATGTGCAACTGTCAGTCCAACATCTGGCAGGGTGCATGGATATGGCTGCAGGTGTACACCCATCACATGGGATTGTGCCTCCAGTATGGGCTGCAGCCTTCATGTTCTCTTGCACAGGAAAAGGCTGTTTGGGGACCTTGGGTCTGGATTTGTGGCAACTATAGCTGAGGTTATCTTGGGTAGGCAGAATCTAGAGGTAGTGGTACAGGTGCTTGGAGACTGTGAATGCAAACACCTTTGAGGCTTTTTGTAGTAGGGAAAGATGCAGGGTTCCTCTGTGGCTGTTGGTTTCCTCAGTGGCAGTCTGTTTGGATCTAGCACCTGAGGTATGTAATGGCAAACCCTGAGGGAACGCCAGAAATGAAGGCTAGAGTTGTTTACAGGAGGAGACAGTGCAGAGGTTGTGGGGGTTCTGGGCAGAGTAGCCACTGGGGACCATGATTTCTTCTGCTGCAAGTTGATCCATGTGTTGCACCACTTCTTCTTTGTTTCAGGTCATCTCCAAATAGCTCATCTGTTCTTCTCAGTAATCTGGGTTGGGAGAAACTGAATCAGGACATTTTGGTACTACACTGGAAAGCCTAGGGTGATGGTTGTCACACTATTCTCCTTTTGCTTTTGAGTGGAACTGGTGGGCTGCTTACTCCCTCTTTGTGTTGAGCAGAGCTATGTCAGGGACTGGATGACGCAGAAGAGTGACAATAAAATTGCTTTTGGTGCAGTTATTCTGTTGTTTTCTTCTAATCTGTTTCTTTAAATTAAATGCATTCCTGAATTTTTCCAGATTTTTTTTAATGGACATCTTAAGTCAGGGATCTCCTTTTCTGCCATTTACTGAATAAAGTAATAGGAAGAGTGCAGTATTTGTTTCCTGCTGTGGACATAGGCAGCTGTGCAATGGCAGAGAGGATGAGTCCTGCCCACCCAGGTCTGGGTGTGGGGGGTTCTCACCTGCCCGCCATTGAGGCCCACCTGATCCTGGTGGGTCATCTCACTCACTGTGTGGGTATTGGGTGGTCTCAGGGGAGTCCCATCCGGTTCTTGATGGGGTCTTTACAGAATAGCCAGGCGCTGATCACAGTACAGGGGGCGGGCCATCCAGGAGCCAATCACCTAGGGCCATGCAGATTGTGGAATGTGCACTTGTGTTTATCATTGTCACCTGGCAACGACTATTTTGCCAGTTGGTTGGCAGATAGCTAATGGAAGAGGTGCTTTTGTAGGCCACTTGGTAGAGGTTGTTACCTAATTGTCTTTAGGATGGATAGAGCCTGGAGAAAGTTTGTTTATATAAGCCTGGGAGTCAAGTTTTTCGGATATAACCCTCTTGGGAAGATCCACCAGGCTGCCAAAAATTGTGAATTGGGAAGAATTAAACGTTATCTGGGACGTGGATGTCATATTGATAGCACCGATCATAAAAATAGGTAATAGGGTCTGGGAGGCCAGGGAATGAGGGGTAAGGGACCAATGGGCTGATGGAATTGAAGCCTGCACCATCCAGGCTGTGCCAATAGGAGCAGAGCAGAAAGAATACCAGTTCTCCTTTCACCAGAATATTTGACTTTAATATCCTGTGGAGTCCTCAATATCCAGGACCTGCACACCTTGGAAGTTCCGTACCCAGGACATCTAATGGGCAGCTAAACAAAACCAAATTTTTAACTGGTTTCCCAGACACTTAAAATTTCCCTATAAGGTCACTGATTTAAAAAAAAAAAAAATACACACAACATCTTTTAAAGTACACATTTTCAAAAGCATTGAAAAATGTTGTGTCCTGAGAGCCTCACAAGAACTCTGAATTGGGAAGATGGCTCCATGTTCTTTCTTCTTTTTTAATTTTTAAAATTCCTTCACACTAGTATATTTAGGGGTACACTAAAATAAGATTTTACTTATTTCTCACATGCTTCACTCACTAATTTATCAAATTCTTAGGATAACTCGGTGTCATCTTGATCATCAAACCATTTTCATAACAACAGTCTTGACAAGCCCTGAATTTTCTGCAAATACTTCATTAACTTCAGTTAGTGAAGTTAAGTACCTTTAACTACCTTTCCACAGAGGACACTTGAGTTCACTGGCAGCTTTCACATTTTCCAAAACAACAAACACAGCATGCTATTTCAATTTTGTTATCACTTTAGACTAAAGTAAAAAAGCATTTGCCAAAAGATTCTCGCACAAAATTCCAAAATTGCTAATTCCACTGTTCCAGTATCCTTTCCTGTAGTTATCCATTACTGTGTATCTGTTCAAGCATGGAGAGTAGAGCATTGGTTGAGAGCATCTAGGCAGTGCAGGCTCTCAGTCACCAGGGCCAAGGGAGTAGCACACAAAGGATGCCTAGTCTGTACAGAGCTGCCAGCTGCTGCTCTAATGTAGCTTGCCCTACTCTGTTCTGAAGGGAATAAGAGTATCAAAGGTAGGCCCTGCTTGTGGTTTGTGCAATAGAATACTCTTTGACCCCAAATGTGAGCGCTCTCTGTGGTTATCAGTTTCACAAAAAACAAAATATCAGTACCTTTTTTTAGTTCCACACACAGTCATTTAGGGTCATGATGACACTAAGAAAATGTTTGCAATGAACAAAGACTTGCCATTCTGTGTATCAGAATACATTATTAACTTTCACAAATTACTTGTTTGCCAATGACCAAATGATAAGTGACTGGAACAGGATAAAAAGAATACTCAAATATCTGGAAGAAGAGTAAAATGGAATTGGTAGGTAGTGGCATGCACAGTTTTAAATGTGGCACAGAAATTATCATTAAATCATCTATTTGAGGAGCAATAAACAGCTCAAGCCATAATCAACAGCCCAATACCACTTACTCTTCATCTTCAAAATATTGTAGCTGAGAAATTTATTTCATTTGTTAGACTTAAATTCCTTCTATTGCCAAGGACATAAATATTTTTTCTATGTTCATATGTCACTATCACTTGAGCATCTGTAAAATTAGAGTATTTTATCTGATTTAAATTAGAATTCCAAGGTTGGAAATGTAGCTCAGTGTTAGAGCACATTTTGCATGGCAAAGCAAAGGGTAAGGGTGCAATCCCCAGCAAAACAACAACAATAACATTGTCATCATCAACAACATAATAAATTTTAAAAAGAGAGGTAGGAAAAAAAGAAGTCTTCTTTCAAATTCATTATTTCTTAGAACACCTTTGCCAACATGAAGAAAGCATTTATATTTTCTTCTATTACATTTCTATATAGATATCCTATAGTGCATTTCATCTGTTGTAGATATTACTACACATACATTTCTCATATGTATATTTTACTTTAAATATGCAATTATAAGTTATTAATTTTGTTTTGGTGAGAATAGAAGAGAGCAAGTATAAAAGATTATTACTACTGAAAAAGTAGTGCTTTACTTTATAAAAGTTTCACATAAAAATACTAAACTTCTCAACTTTAGTATTTTTAAGTGAAACTTTTATAAAGTAAAGTATTAAAGAATTATTCTTTAATTCTATTCATTTGTACTCATAAAATGAGTATGTTTTTAATGCGCAAGAAATGCACAGCTACTTATTTTGTATTTGACATATTCTACTATCTCAGAGAACTCTTACATAAAAACTTTCTAGGTGTTACTAGTTAATTAAAACTGAAGTGATAGGACTCAATTTCAAATGAAACAGTTCTTCCTCCTTTTCAATCATGCATTCATGGAGGTAAGAAATTGTAAACGTCCCTTGTGAAAAATTAAGACAGTATTAAATACTGAACATTGAAAATACCTGATTCATATATAAATCCCATATATATAAATACTGAATTAATTTAACCATACTAATTCATTTAGGTTCTTTTTCCTTTGGCATTAAGTTTGCTTTTGGTTTGGCCTTTTATTGTTGTTATTCAGCCTACTTTACCTTTCATACTTTTAAAACTGAATTTAAATGCCATCCATGTCATGAGAACTGCCATAAATCTATTGTTTGTCTCACACTTCACTTAAGGTAAGGCACCATGAATTATGATGGTTCTTTATTTTGTTTATGAAGAAAAAATTAAATGCTGCCAATTATAGTTGTAATGCAGCCCGAATTATTGGTGGGATTCCATTGTCAGTGTTGTTAAAATGATAAGAAAAAAAATCATCTTAGACTCATTGAAATACATAGTTTTTAAAATATATTTTTAAAAATCACTACAATACTACTAACTTATTAATTGAAATACTCTTAGTTGATAAAAAGCAATAATATTGATTACAATAGCTACCAATTATGGAGCTGTTGCTTGTGCTACAAACTCTTCAGATGTTTTACATAGATTCTCCATTAAGCATCCTGGTAGTATCCAGGGAGATACTCAAAATTTTAATCCTTACTTTTTAGGAAATTGAGGGAGAGTAAGACTGTGGGATAACTAGTACATCACAGAGCCTAAAGTAGAATTCAAACTGAAGATGAGCTAAATCTCAAGTCCATCTTCTTTCTAGGCAAGTGGGCTACTCTGCTCTGGGGATGTGGTTCTGTGGTAGAGCCCTTCCTTACCTAGAATGTTTCAGGCCTGGGTTCCATCCCCAGCAATATGAAAACAAAGCAAACAAAAATAAGTAAAATCAATGGAACCAGGCACAGTCACACATACCCATGATTCCAGTGACTTAAGATGCTGAAGCAAGAGCATTGGAAGTTTAAGACCACAGTGGGCAACTTAGTGAGACCCTGCATCAAAATTGTTTATATAATAAAAATGTGCTTAGGATATGACTCAGTAGTTCAGTAACCCAGGGTGCAATCCCCAGCAGTATCAGAAACAAGAAATAAGAAGAAAATGTCAGTGGCGTAGGCTGATCATTCATTAATAAAATAAGTAATGACAGCTACTAAATAGTGTACCTTCTTCATAAGAAAATAGAGGAATTATGAGCTTTTTAATGTTTATAATTGCATAAATAGTAGTATATTTCAAAAGGTACCTTATGAATTCCTAATAAAGCTTCTTACTTGCACAGAACCCCTCTACATTATGCCTGTGCCTATGGCAATCCAGCAGTGGTGGCTCTTCTAGTGAAGAGGAAATGTAGCATCGACTTGTGTGACAGTGATGGCAACACACCATTGATGAAGGTAGATATAGCCAGTGGTTTTGCAGGAAATGAATTTGATGAAATGCTTAGAAGAAAAATTGGTTAATGCCATTTAGCTATAACTAATGAGTAAAACGTGAAATATTTTTCTTGGATTTCCAAAATTTACAATCTATTTCTTGGTTAAAACCAACAGGCCCTACAATATGAGGAAGAGGAATGTGCAATTATTCTTCTAGAACATGGTGCCAATCCAAATGTTCACAACAACAAGGGTGAAACTCCGCTCCACTATGTTATATTTTATAGGAACACATTAATAGCAAAAAAACTGCTTTCATCCAATGCAGATATTGAAGCCAAAAACACGGTATATACATCAATCACCATTATTTTAAATATTTAAAATGTTTCTTAAAATTAACAGTAATGCATGTTAAAAAATACTGATTATAGGCAAATTTTCTTTTTATTAAAATACTAGCAAATGTTGGAAGTTCTCCTCGTATTCTTCCTCCTTATTTTGTAGCTCATGTGTGTATTTAGTTTGTCTCCCTCAGTTGATGCAGAATTCTGAACTTCAAGCTTCTGTGAAAGAACCTGATGCGGTCCCCTTGAGCCATAGTACTGTGTGGTGTGGTGTGCATGGTTTGCTCCCACATGCTGGGCACACATGTTCTTCAGTTTGCTACTGGCAACTGCAGCACTTACTCCAATCACCTACTTTACCTCTATAAATGAGGTTATAACTCCTCTTTTTTAATATAGTGTGATAAAGCTTTCATGGTGGTTTCTACTGGTATATAAGAATATGGACTACATAATATATTATGAATCTCTTTCAAATGGGATTAAATTTTTGAAATTAGAGATTGGCAGTTAAATAGTTTTCTATATATATACTATAAAAATCATGTTCCCACTGGAATTTTTGAAAGGCTGATTAGGTCACTCATTGCTAGAATAGATAAATTATTGCTAGAAGTAGATAACTCATGGATTTCGCCAGCTGTACTATGTATCAGTCTTCAGCTTTGTTCCTTAAAAATGCCAGTATTTAGTATCTTTCATGATGCTACAAGTAATCTGTGTAGATCAACATAAATCTTGATGATACACAAAATTTCTGAATTAAATTTTGCCTAAAATTATAAGTAACTTTAAGTAGCAATTAAAGTGGATGAGAGTAAAAAGAATTTTGGAAAATAAGCAAGCATTATGTTACCAGGATTGTCATTACAAGTGAGAATACATTTTCAATGTTATTTTTATTAAGAGTTTATAGTTTTACATAGTAGTTGAATTCATTCCCCCAAAATCTTAATGCATGGAATTCCAGTTGAGTCCTTGATTCCCTCTTTTCCATCTGTCTACCCCTTCTCCTCCGTTCTCCCCCTCCTATTCTCCTGGACCTCCTTTCACCTATTTATTTATATTTGGTTGATTCTTTTTACATATACATAAGGGTGCAATTCCCTGTGGTATATTTATGTTTGCATATAACATGAATTTTAAAGATTTCCTTCTTCATTGCCTTCCCTTTTTCATTCTCTCTGTGCCTCTCAATCTTCTTTTTCTTCACTAATGATCTTCTTTACATCTTTTGATATTCTGTTCTTCATTTCCTTTTCTTTAATTAACTCCAGCTTCCACATATGAAACATTTGACCTTTGAGTTTCTTATTTGACTTATTTCACTTAGCATGATATTCTTGGATACCAACTCATTTACCAACAAATGACATAATGCATTTTTATGGCTGAGTAATACTCCATTGTATGTATGTGCACCACAATTTCTTAATCCTCTCATCCATTCACAGGCACTTGGGTTAATTTCATAATTTACCTGTTGTGAATTGTGTTACTGTAAACACACATGTGACTGCATTAATATACAGTTACATGTAAAATTTTGTTTTACTAATTTTGGGAAAATACTGAGGCATGGGATAGCTGTTTCATGTTGTGGTTCCCTTCTTAGATTTTGGGGAATCTCCAAACTGTTTTCCAGGGTGGTTTTACTAGTATGTTGTCCCACCAACAGGAACCCGGGCCACATGCATGCCTGGCGAGTGTGCTACCACTTGAGTAACATCCCCAGCCCCACATTCTTACCAGTATATATTACTGTTCGTGTTCTTGATAATTACCATTGTGGCTGGAGTAAGATAAAGTCTTAGTGTAGTTTTTATTTGCATTAACATAATTGCTAGAGATGTAGAAGACTTTTTCATATATAGTTTGGACATTTGTGTTTCTTTTGAGAAATTTCTGTTTAGTTCTTTTGCTCAGTTATTGACTGGGTGGTTTTTTTGTTTATTTGGAGTTTTTAAAAATATTTATATTTTAATTATTATTGAACACAATACATTGATTTTATTTATTTTATGTGCTGCTGAGAATTAAACCCAGGGCTTCACATGTGCTATGTGAGTGCTCTACCACTGAGCCATAATCCCAGCTCTGTGTTAGTTTTTTTTTTTTTTTTGAGTTGGTTATTTCTCTTTGTTAATCCCATCTCAGTGGATTAGTTGGCAAAATTTTTTCCAGTTGCATAAAAATAATATATTTTTGTATTGAACTTTCTGACATGTAAGATAAATATCTCATCTTATAATAAGAGAAGACACAGGAACAATTATGAAAAAGCAACATAGTTTACTCAGACTATCAATTTTAAGCAGAAATTCCTTACATTGGAATCTGGGATTCTGATTTCATAAATAAAAAAGAATCAAGTGGACTTGTATAACATGGAGAAAACTTCCATGTTGCTGGAAAGCTCTCAGAAATATATTCCTGTAACTTCAATTGTCCACATGTTTATATCTACAATGAAAAATCGATGTCAAGTAGGTGTTAAGCAATGGTAAGGCTATTTCTGTACTACTGGACATACCATGCACAGTTGTGTAAATTTTCTCTAACAGTAAAACAAGGAATCTTTTCTATGCAGTTTGGTATTTCTGGAAAAGTAGACGTTCTTCAGAATATGATTGATACACCCTACTAGTGAATTGAGAATTTGGCTTGTTAATGAAATATAATACTTATATCCTTTACTAATATGTATTAGAGAATGGGGATATTGGGATATAAAATACAGTTTATGTCCTCAAGATGCTCTTGGTTGAGGAGGGTGCATGTTACATAACTCCAAGATGCCGTGATGAATGCTTGACAGCGGCAAAGATCCATGGAAACAGTAAATGTATGAAGCAGTTTTAGAAATGCTGGAGTTCATGTGGCCACTCTAGGCAGAGGAGAGGCATCTCAAAATGAAAGAGCAGCATGTATGGAAGCAGAATGGGAAGAGAAGAGAGTGGCTACTCGTAATTTACATTATTATTATATGCTTATGTTCATACAGTATTTTGTAAGGTTAACTTCAGTTGAAAAGTATTAATTTTGTGAATAAACTATATTTGTTGTTTTTCAGAGTGGCCAAACACCACTTTTACTTGCCATAAAGAAAAACAGACAGATGATGGTAGAATTTTTTATTAAGAATAAAGCAAACGTTCATGCAGTTGATGATAACGGAAGGTATAGTACTTTATATTTTTTTGGAAAAATGTTAATATTGTAGTAAAATCACTCAAGTTAAAAATATTAAATTAATGGGAATGACATAATTATTGGAATAGAGTGAAATTTTTGAACATAAACTAAAATTAAGGAGAAAAGCAATTATTCAAACTGAGCAACATAAATAAGAGTATGTAGTATGATTCATATGCCCTTATAATTATTGGCTGATGATTACTATTTGATTTTGTTGATCACATTATGTTAGCTAGAGTTTTCATGTTTTGTAAAATATAGACTTTTAGTTTGTGCTTTTATTCAGTATTGAACTTTTTAAATTTTCTGAAATATTTCATCTTCTCCTGGTATAGTTTTCTTTTGGAAATGCTGTGTTGAGTATAAATAAATATTGAAAATTATTTTTTCCTTTATATGACTATTTGATTTAAATTACTTAATTTGTAGAATATTGATTTCAGATTTTTCCTAAATGACGTCTAATTAGTCTTAACAAATTTTGAACATTTATAATGAAAAAGAGTGTAACATATGCTTGAAATCTGTTTGCAAGATTATACATGTAGCATTGATTTCAATGCCTGGCAAATGCTTCTCAGAGTGAAGGACTGAAGCAACAATTATTATTATTATCACCAGTGCTACTGTTATTATGTTATACCTGCAAATACCTTTTTTACTCCTTGACCTTTGGCTGACTGTGAGTTACAATATATTACATCACCCTAAGAAAGAAATGGAGCTTTATTCATTGAAATCTTTGCCAACTTCAGATGAATGACCTCATCATAATTATTGTTCATTGAAGGATTTTAAGTTTGTAACTCTCCCCTTTTGGGACACGTGATTTATTTTTTATGTGTTTGTTTTCCTTTTAGACTTACAAATGATTTAGAAAGATAAAGATTTGATCTTCCAAGATGTATGTGTCTGTTAGTGTATGTAAAGATAAATGTCAAATTGGTAAAATGTATTACAATGGCTTTTTAACTAAATTTATTAAAATACCTAAATTTGAAGTTATCTCTCTTATTTTAGAACAGCCCTTATGTTGGCTGTAGAACATAAATCAACACAAATAGCTGAGCTGCTTCTTCATTGTGGTGTTAATGTGTCTGCTTCAGATAATTGTGGAGAGATTGCCTTGTCTTATGCCATTGCTAGAGGAAATACTGCGTAAGTATTTATTTTACAATACCAATCAACATTAGATGTATATCCACAATAGTTACACCTGTTGCATCTTATATATGCATCTTATTTCATAGCATAACTATGTATGGAACCGTAGTGAGTTAGGACAGTTCATTAGTCGGAAACCCTTCGAAGTCTAGGCAAGAAACAGTGATGATACTTTGATTGGGCAAAGAGAAGGAAGGGGAGGGGTAATGGAGGCAAGAAAGATGGTGGAGTGAGATAGACATTATTACCTTGGTACAGGTATGACTGCATATATGGTGCAATGGTACATCTTGTGAAATCAGAAATGAAAGTTGTTGCAGTTGTGTCAAATGAATCAAATTGCACTCTACTGTCATATATACATAATTAAAATGGATTAGTTATTTAAAAAAAATTAGTAGTGATGTGTGCATGAGTCACCTTCAAGGTTTGTTCTCTCCTCTCTCTTCCCCTTCTTTTTTCTTTTTCTTCTCGTGCATCCTGGGAAATTTTCCTACCACTGAGATACACCACTAGCTAATATCTTAGGACTTTGTAAACCTTTATTCTTAGGGTTTCCAGCATTATCCAATTCATTTCAAGCATATCCCCTTCTCATAGGTACAGATAGTATCACACCTATGATTTTATAATTTGCAATTTGGGTCTTGAAATTCCCTGTTTAGCTGAAGTTAGCTATTCTACCATCCCCCTTTAATTTATCAAGGACCTAATGATCTCCTTGAAGTGTAAGGAAGATAATTCTGTAGTCAGATGGAGGAAAATAAATAGATTTTTAAATTGTTCCTTTGTCTCTGTCAGTTCTGTTGCTGTGGTGTGTCTGCCAGCCCTGGCTCTGCAGTCTGGTAGTGAATAGCTTTTATTTCAAAATACCCTGACTGATCCAATCCCTGTCTTCATGGTAACCCTACACTTAGACTCAATAGTTACAACAATCTTTTTGGTTCTCATGCACTCATGCTTTTTTATTCAACAGTTGTTTCCAAGCAGAAGCACTCTGCTTTGACAGCTTGGCCTCTAGCTTTGGCCAACAAATACTAAGCACTCTGACCCTGTCCCCCCTTTAGGAACCTTATGTGGAATCCCCATATTAGCCTTACCCTTTGTGTGGTGCATTATCCTTTTAGGACTTTGTCTTTTCTGTCATAAAAATAAAATCATTCAAATCCATTAGAAAGCTTCAAGTAAAGCTTCAAGTAATCTCTGGAAGAGATCAGAGTTTTCTGTCATCTTGGCTAACAGATCTGTGCCCTAAACCTTCCATCCCTTGAAATAGATTTCCTTTGACTGCAGGGGGTTCCACCTCACTGTTTTCCATGGTGACTGCCAACTTTAGATTGGCACTTCTAGTAATTTTCCCAAGTAATGGCCAATTTCCAATCTGTTGGAATCGCTGTCTAAAGTTTTCAGCATTTATTAAGGTCTGCCTCAAAAGGAATAGATTAAGCAGATTCATTGAATCTAGGAGAGCTAAGCCCCATCATGACTCCTCAGTATCCATTGTGTTGAAGAAAATTTTGTGTTCCAAGTCAGTTGGAGATCAACATGGAAATGTAGCTACACTTGTCTGCTGATTCTGTTCAACTAGGTAGAGAAGAAATAGTAGTAGTCCAAGTTTTTGGCATTTGTTAATTTCTTGCCTTTGTTATTATTGATTAGTCTCACAGAAGGGGATGGTTATATTCTCTAATTAAAGAAGATATTTATAAATAGAGTTATAAATTAATTGTTGATTTTCTCTGAGTTATAAAGCACAAAGAAGAGCCCAATTGATCATGAAAATTAGGACTCAGGCATTTTTTAAAATAATTTTAACTTTTGAATATTAGAACCTTGAAAAATACACATTAGTTCTAGTTGAGATTGTAAGTAGTTAAGTATGCCATTATTTTACTATTTTGTTTAACATGTTTCAATATTATCTTAGTAAATCTCCATAACAACCTGGTGAACTAAAGTGATACAACCCTTATTTTTTAGAAGGCCTTAAGCCTAAGAGAAAGAAGTTGTGCAAGAACAAAAAAACTATTTTTTACAGAGACAGGACATTTTCTGAGTTCAAGCTACACTAGTTAATATATTTACCTGTCTTGTTCCCAATTCATGATCGTTTCATCTTTTTTTTTCTTTAATTATGTGTGCAGTGACACATGCATTTACTCCAGCTACTTAAGAGCCTGAGGCAGGACAATTGCTTGAGCCAGGGTATTTAAGATCAGCCTGATCATCATCATGAAATACCATCTCAAAAAACAGAAAAGAACATTGTATAAATAATTTTCAAGTTAACAAAATGTTTATAGGGCATACAGATTAGGAGAGCATATGAAAAATTTCTGATACTAGATCTAAAATATTATTAAGTATTGAATTATATTTGGTTAGTGTTTTCATATGAGTATTAAAATACCAATTTTATTACTTTTTTCAAATATAGAAACAGGAATTTAATTCTTCAATACATGAAAGGAAAATCTAGAACATCAGTAAATTTCAATCCAGGTAAGACTTAAAAAAATGAGTTACTCTTGGTGTTCATGCCCTGTATAAATAAGAGTAAGAAAGTTTGATCAACAAAAGAAAAGTGGAAAAAAATAATGATCAAATTCCATTCATATTTTTTATATCTTTCTTGCTCATACAGAATCCAGGATATCTTAATAATTAACTATTAGAAATTTATCATCTAAATGATATTGTCTGAAGAAATTTTACATTAATTTTGACCCTGAAATTTTATGTCTTTGCAGAAGTAAGAATATTTTTAAATTATATATTCTGTTTTGTATATGGTCACATGATAGCAGATTGGACTTGTTATAAAACCAGGTGTTCTTGTCAACTTTTAATATCAGCTCCTATTGAGTTCCTACATTATGAATTTCACAGTGATATTTCTATACACACATATACAATACTTGAATCCTGACCACTCTCCGTACTTCCATTTTCCCCTCTACTCCCTTTTTCATCCCCAGTTACCTACCCTCTTCCTTAATGTTTCCCTCCATCATTTTCTAGTCATTCTTATTTTCTTCCCAGATTCTACATGTTACAGAGAGAATGTGATAATTGGGGTTTGTTCCTGATTTTTTCACCTTAACATGTTGACAACCCTTTCCATCCATTTTACAATTATTGTCTTTGTTTCTCTTTTTAACATTTTTATTTGGGGTTTGAAATATACCATTTCCTGGGCCTTAAAATTTCTACTCAGAAATCTAATATTTTTCTCATGTGTTTATAATTGCTTTGGCCCTTATTATAGATTTCAGTGTACCTTTGGTAATTTTATAGACTTTGATTTGGAGAAGTTCTTTTCAGGCCATGTCCATTTGGTATTCTAAAATCTTATACCTGGCTGTCCATAACTTTCACAAGATATAAGAAATAGTTTCTTTTATTCACTGAGAAAGCTTTCATTGCCTGTAGCCTGTACCTCTTCTCCATTATGTGTACCAGTGATTCATAAAATAGTCTATGAATTGTGTCTAGTGGTTTTGAAATTTGTTTAATATTATTTTGATTGTTGTTGATATTGTCTGAATGTGATATTTCATCATCAACTTCAAGCTCTGGTATTTTTTTCTTTCACTTGATCTAGTCTATGGGTCTAACTTTATCTGGATATATTTCTTTGAAGTATTGAGCTCTTTATTTCCAAGATTTCTAATTGATTCTTTTTCAGAATCTGTATTGAATTGTTCTTTCATACCCTGCATTGTTTTCCTTAATCTACTCAGTTTTTCTTTGCTTCATCTTTGAATTAATTCACTATTTTAGCATTTTTTTGAATTTTATTCTGGCATTTTTGTATATTGCATTATGTTTGGAAATAGTTTCTAGGGTTATTAACTATGAAACAGTCATGCTACCTTGCTTTTTATCTTTCTTATATTTCTATATTGAAATTTGTACGTCTTCAGGGATATATATCTTTTCCACATTTATTTGAGTGTCTGCTTAGGAAACTGTTTTCCCTGGATGATGTGTCTTATGTTATTGGTTAAATGTGTGATGTTGAATTATTTTCCTAATGGTGTCTCTATTGTAGTTTTCTGTGTCTTCTCTGTGACTCCTGAGTGGTGACAGCTTGCACTGTTAAGTAACAACTTTCTTTGTCAGTGTTGTGAGAGTGGAGTCATGTTAGTGAAATAGTGATATAGGCAGTAGAGTATCTGAAATGCATTTTCTGTGGTGGTTCCTCCATACTTGTCAATAATATAGTGTCTGCAAATATATGGGAGATACCTAGGCTGAGAACCTGCATAAATGAAGATCTCAAACTCGCATAATTCTGTAAGAGTTTCTTCATTTATTTCTAGTCTTGCTTTAGTGTGTCCAGACCACTGAATTTTAGTCATCTCTTTCCATTACTAAATGTGTGTGTTAGGTTAAAGCTTTTTATCTCTGTTCTTATTGTTAATTTTATTTCAGCACCAGGTTTTATTTTATTTTTTCAGATATGTATGACAGTACAGTGTATTTTTTACATACATGGGCTACATCTGATTCTATTTAGGATCAGAGAGAACTTTTGGCCTTTGGTTTTTTTGGTATTGGCTTATTTCACTAAGTATAATATTCTCAAGTTCCATCCATTTACCAGCAAATGCCATAAATTTCATTCTTCTTTATGGATAAGAAATACTCCATTGTGTATATGTAGCACATTTTCTTTAACCTTTCATCTGCTGAAGCTCACCTAGGTTGTTTCCTTAGTTAACTATTGTGAATTGGGCTGCTGTAGACATTGATGTGGCTGTAGTATATTGATTTAAAGTCATTTGGATATATATAGGTATGTATGTATATGTGTGTGTGTGTGTGTGTGTGTGTGTATGTGTATGTGTGTGTGTGTGTGTGTGTGTGTGTGTGTGTGTATATATATATATATATATATATATATATATGCCCAACTCTCCATCATTTCAACTTAGGAACTCATTTCCTCAACAAGACTTCTGAATTGCAACAAATAAAATCAAGATTCAACTGGGGTGATAACTAGTTGAATGGTGTTTCCATTCCAAATTTTCAGAGGAATCTCCATACTGTTTTCCAGAGTCCTTGCACCAATTTGCAGTCTCACTAACAAAGTATGAGTGTAACTTTTTTTCTCACATTCTCTCCAGCATTTATTGTTACTTGTATTCTTGATAGTTGCTATTTTGACTGGAGCAAGAATGGAATATCAATGAGGTTTTAATTTGCATTTTCTAATTTCTAGAGAAATTGAGCATTTTTGTGTTTTTTTTCCTACTTTTTATTGATTTTATGATTTTTTAAGTGCATGACAATAGTGGAATGTACTATAATCCTTATTACACATATAAAGCACAATTTTATCTCTGACTATAAAGTATGTTTATGTCAATTTATGCCATTTTACATGTACTTTTTTTGCACTACAATTTCTTTTTAATTTTTATTTTTTTTAAGTTACATATGACAGTACAATGACCTTGACATATCATACATTTGAACCACATGAGATACAATATCTCATTTTTGTGAGTATACAGATTGTAGATTCACATTGATCATGCATTCACATATATACACCAATAATAATAATGTCTATTTCATTCTACTATCCTTCCTATCTTTCCAACGTCTCCTCTCCCCTCCCATCACTTCTCTCTTCTTAATCTAAGGTAGCACTATTCTTTTTTTTTTTTCTCACATCTTCATACATGTATTTTGTATAACAATGAGAGGCTCTCATTCCACCATCCCTGCAATTCCCTTTCTCCCTCCTTTTCCCTCCCACCCCTCTTCCCTTTGTATAGGTAATCTTCTTCCCATGCTCTTCCTCTCTTCCCCATTTTGAGTCACCCCCCTTATATCAGAGAAGACATTTGGTATTTGTTTTTTGGGGACTGGCTAAATTCACTTAGCATAATCTGCTCTAATGCCATTCTTTTCCCTGCAAATGCCGTGATCTTATTATTTTTTAGTGCTGAGTAATATTCCATTATGTATATATGCTACATATTTTTATCCATTCATCCATTGAAGAGCATCTAGGTTGGCTCTACAGTCTAGTTATTGTGAATTGTGCTACTATAAACATTGATGTGGCTGACTCCCTGTAGTATGCTGTTTTTAGGTCTTTTAAGTATAGTCCTAGAAGAAGAATAGCTGGTTCAAATGGTAATTACATTCCCAGTTTTCCAAGGAATCTCTATACTACTTTCCAAATTGGCTGCACCAATTTCTAATCCCACCAGCAGTGCAATTCTGATCAAAATCCCAATGACATTTCTCACAGAAATAGAAAAAGCAATTATGAAATTCATCTGGAAATATAAGAGACCCAGAATAGCAAAAGCTCTTCTAAGCAGGAAGAGTGAAACAGATGGTATCACTATACCAGATCTTAAACTATAATACTGAGCAATAGTAACAAAAACAGCATGGTACTGGCACCAAAACAGGCTGGTGGACCAATGGTACAGGATAGAGGACACAGAGACTAACCCACAAAACTACAACTACCTTATATTAGACAAAGGTGCTAAAAGCATGCACTGGAGAAAAGAGAGCATCCTCAACAAATGGTGTTGGTAAAACTGGAAATCCATATGCAACAAAATGAAATTGAATCCCTATCTCTCACCATGCACAAAAGTTAACTCAAAATGGATCAAGGGTCTAGGAATTAAACCAGGGATTCTGCATCTAATGGAAGAAAATGTAGGCTCTAATCTTCCTCATGTGGGGCTAGGCCCCAACTTCCTTAATAAGATGCCTATAGCACAAGAGTTAAAACCAAGAATTAACAAATGGGATGAATTCAAATTAAAATGTTTTTTTCTCAGCAAGAGAAATAATATGTGAGGTGAATAGGGAGCCTACATCCTGGGAACAAATTTTTACCCCTCACACATCAGATAGAGCTCTAATCTCTAGGGTATACAAAGAACTCAAAAAGCTAAACACACACACACACACACACACACACACACACACACACACACACAAATAAGCCAATCAACAAATGGGCCTAGGACCTGAACAGACACTTCTCAGAAGAGGATATACAATCAGTCAACAAATATATGAAAAAATGCTCACCATCTCTAGCAATCAGAGAAATGCAAATTAAAACTACCCTAAGATACTATCACACTCCAGTAAGAATGGCAGCCATGATGAAGACAAACAACAAGTGCTGGTGAGGATGCGGGAAAAGGGTACCCTCATACACTGCTGGTTGGATATTGAGCATTTAAAAAATATATTTGCTCACCAATTGTATTCTTGTTCTGTGAACTACCGGTTTCAGTTCCTTTGCACATTTATTGACATCTTATGACCACTATAAGAGAATATTAACTATATTGGGTTGTGTGTGTGTTAAGTTTTTTGATTTTTTTTTCATGGGGGCAAGTAGTGGGGATTCAACTCAGGGGCAGTCAACCATTGAGCCACATCCCCAGCCCTGTGTTTTATTTTTATTTTTATTTTATTTTTATCATTTTTGTTGTAGATGGACACAGTTTACTTATTTACTTGTTTATTATTTATTTATTTATTTATTTTGACGTATTGCTGAAGGTTAAACCCATGGTCTTACACCTGCAAGGCTAGTTCTCTAACACTGAGCCCCATACCCAGCTCTGTTTTGCATTTTATTTAGACATAGAGTTGCTCAGTGCCTCACCATTGTTGAAGCTGGATTTGAACATTTGATCCTCAACCTCCTGTGCTGGTTTGTTTTGAATTCTTTATATATCCAGAAGACTAATGTTCTGAGGTGCAGGTGGTAAAGATTTTCTCTCATTTTGTAGGTTTGAGTTTTGTGTAGGGATAGGGATAGGGGTTCAATTTGATTCTGCCACATTCTGCCACATGCCATTTTTGTAGCACTATAGTATAATTTCAGATCGGATCTTGTGATGTCTGCTGTCTCCTTCACTTTTTTTTCACTAAGGATTGTTCTGAATATTCTGTGCCTCTTGTTTTTCCAAGTGAATTTTATGACTGCTTTTTCTATTTCTTTGTGAAATATCATTGACATTTTAATAGGAGTTGCATTAAAATTATAGCATTTTTGTAGTATGTCAATTTTGGTAACATTAATTCTGCCAATCCATGAACATTTGAAATATTCCATCTTCTACGGTCTTCCTCAATTTCTTTCTTTAGTGTTTGGTAATTTGCATAATAGAGGTCTTTCACTTGTTAGATTGTTTCCTGATTATTTTATTTTTTAAATTTTTTTGAATCCATTGTGATTCATCAGCTGATGCATAATTTGGTTACAGGATCATAATTGATTTATGAGTGTTAATTCTATATCCTTGTACTATGCTGAGTGTGGTTATGAGTTTTAAAAATTTTGTTTTGTAGTTTTGTGTCTTGTACATATAAAATATTGTTGTCAGCAAATAGGGATATTTTGAGCTCTTCTTTTCATATTCATATCCCTTTAATCTCTTTTTCCAAACTGCCCTGGTTAGAATTTCAATATTCATATGTTGACTAGAAGTGGGGAAAGAGGGCCCCCTTGTCTTTTTCTAGTTTTTAGAAAGAACGTTTCATTTTTTCCATTTGGAATCATGTTAGTCTTGGGTTTTTTGGTGTAGAGCTTTTAAAATGTTCAGTGACAGGCTGGGGACGTGGCTCAAGCGGTAGCGCGCTCGCCTGGCATGCGTGCGGCCCTGGTTCGATCCTCAGCACCACATACAGACAAAAATGTTGTGTCCGCCAAATACTGAAAAAATAAAATATTAAAATTCTTTCTCTCTCCCTCTTTCTTGCTCTCTCTCACTCTTTCTTTAAAAATAAAATAAAATGAAATAAGATGTTCAGTGACCTTTGTATTATCCCCAGTTTTTTTTTTACCATTTTGAACATGAATGAATGCTGTATTCTGTCAAATGCTCTTTCTTCAACTATTGAGATAATTATGTTTTTTAAGTATATTAATGAATTCTGTTTTGATTTCCATAGGTTGAACCAACCTTGTGTCCCTGAGATGAACCCCACTTGATCATGGTGCACTATGTTTTTGAATGTATTTTTTTTCAGTATTTCATTAAGAGTTGATGCATGTATGTTCATCGGGCATATTTGTCCAATTTATTTCTTTGATGTATCTCTGTCTGGTTTTGGTATCAGGGTTATTCTTCCTTCATAGACTGAGTTTGGAAGTGTTTCATCCTTTTCTATTTCATGGAATAATTTGAGGAGTATTGGTGTTAGTTTTTCTTTAAGGGTTTGGTAGGAATTGCCAGAGAATTTATCTAGTTGTGGACTTTTCTTTATTGGTAGGTCAAAATATTGACCTATGAAAAATAAGTTGCTTCAATAATGCTAGAAATCTCTGGGTTCAGTGGTATAAACCTATAATCCCAGCAGCTTTGGAGGCTGAGACAGGAGAATTGTGAGTTCAAAGCTAGCCTCAGCAATGGCTAGGTGCTAAGCAACACAGTGAGACCCTTTCTCTCAATAAAATACAAAGCAGGGATGGGATGTGGCTCAGTTGTTGAATATCCCCAAGGTCAATCCCCAGTACCAAAAAAAACTACAAATGAGAAAAAGAATTATGAATATGTATAAATGTTCATGAATCATTCAGGTAACAATTAAATAGGAAAGGGAAAATATATTTGAAAAAAATAGATCTCAGTGCTTTTGTGGTGCCAGTGATTGAACCCATAACATCATGAAATTGAGGCACATTCTCTGTGAGTGGGCTACATTTAAAGCTGTTGTCTTCCACTTTTACTACTTTTTTACATCAGTATAGGACATGAGGGCATATAGATTGCATGCTGAAGAAGTGTGGAGTCTATAAACATCTTCCACTTATGAGTAGGATTGAGAAAATTGACATCATATTGTATAACACAGTACTAAATGGACCATCCTGGTCTCCTGGGATCAGATAAACTCTTCTTTATGGAATTTAAAAGTCTCAATATATAATAGTTTGGGCTGGGGTTGTGGTTCAGTAGTATAGTGCTCACTTAGCGCATGATAACACTGGATTTGTTCCTTAGCACCACATAAAAATAAATAAAATAAAGAAATTGTGTCCAACTACAACTAAAAAATACTTTTTAACAAAGTCATAGTTTATAAAAATGTCATCAAAAGATCTTTTACATCTACCTTGGCATGTGAAATAAGACTAGAATGTGAATAGAATGCATGAATTGAAATACTCCTCTTATTTTGAATGGTGAATATAAACTCAGTCTATATAATTTTAACAGTACAAGTCTTTTGTACTCCTCCTCCTCCAGATCATCATCATCATCACCATCATTGTCAGCAGCATCATCATTATTTATTTCACTGTTGGGATTGAAGCCAGAGCTCCTTCATTCTATGCAATACATTACCACTTAGCTCTTTCCTCTGCCCTACCAGGAGATTCTCTCAGAGTAAATGCCTTGTTTGTTGTTGTTGTATTGTTTTGTTTTGCTTTATAGTTCTAATGAAGTGGGAAAGAATTTCTTCTATATGGAGAGACAATGTTTGGCTCATTCTGAAAGCATGAGTGAGTTCATAGCCTATTTAAATATTTTATCATATCAGCTATTTCTACATAACAACTTGCTGCTACCTCCCTAGTGCTTCTTTCTATATTTCCCTATCACCATGTGGCATGGATAAGAGTGTATAAACTCTGAAGGTTGTCATCTTTCAACACTTTTGTCCCTAGGGGAAGTAAAGTTTTGGTTGTACCACACATAAGATAGAAAAAGTAGCTGGAAGTAAGAGATGAGCATATTTGCCGTCTCCTACACTGGAATGTCTTTGTAAGCTTTCTGTCTCTGATCTGTTTACTGCTTTTCTCTAATTTCTGTAGATGTGTTTTTTCATACATTTGTTGACCATCTGTATTTCTTCTGTGAAGTGCCTGTTGAATTTCTTTGCTCATTTATTAAATGGGTGGTGGTTGGTGATGGTGTTATTATTAGTTTTAAGCTGTTTTTTTGTTGTTGTTATTATTATTATTATTTCTTTATCTATCCTGGAATTTAATGTGTTTTCTGAGGTGCAGGTGGCAAAGGTATTTTTTCCTATTGTGTTGGCTCTCTTTTCATGTTCTGGGTTTTTCTCTTTGCCGTGAAGTAGCTTTTTAGTTTGATGGAGCACCATTCATTGAAAATTGATTTTACTTTTTGTTCAGGGGCCTGCCCTTTCAGCATCTACTCTTGGGAGCTTGAGGGCATACAGAAATCCCTCCAAAGACAGTTGCAGATAATTGTTTCTGCTATATTATGCAGCAAAACTAGCTTTCATAGTGTCTATGTTCCAATTTACGTATAGCAGTCATGATAGGCCACAGGGGATACAAAACATAATATTATGGGAGTCCTGCCACCAAGAGTCTAGCAACTGCCTTGTACCAACTGGGGAGTAATTTCTTGTCAAAGGAGCAGGTAAATGGTGCTTGCCAGTGTTCTGACAATACTCTGTTCCAAAACATAGTGTTGTATGTTAGGACATCCCTGCTGCACAATGAGAAAGATGAGCATTCCTCCATGTAGATCCAAGGTCAGGCCCACTAACAACTTCTTGTGTTTTAGAGATTTTATTAATAAGTCAATTCCTGAGCTGATATGTTGGAGTTTTGGGCCTACGTATTCTTCTATATGGTGCAGGGATTCTGGTCTAATACCTAAGTAATTGATCCACTTTGAGTTGAGTTTTTGTGCATTTTGGGAGGATTAGTGTTCAATTTAATTCTCCTACATATGGATTTCGAATTTTCTCAGCACCATTTGTAGAAGAGGCTATCTTTGCACCAGTATATGATATTTATGCCTTTGTCTAGTATGAGGTAATTATATTTATGTGTGTTTGTCTCTATCTTCTGTTTCATTGGTGGTCTTACCTGTTTTGTTGCCAATGCCATACTGGTTTTTGTCTTTATAGCTCTGTAGTGTAATTTGAAGTCTGATATTTTGATACCTCCTGCTTCATTTTTCTTGCTAGGTATTGTTTTGGGTATTCTGCCTCTCTTGTTTATCTAAGTAAATTTCATTATTGCTTTTCCTGTTTCTGTGAAGAACATCTCTGGGCTCTGGAAGGGAGTTGCATTGAAATTTTATAGCACTTTTGGTAGTATGGTAATTTTGACAATATTAATTCTGCCTATCCAAGAACATGGGAAGTCTTTCCATACCCTAGGACCTTCCTCAATTTATTTCTTGAGTGTTCTGTAATTTTCATTGTAGAGGTATTTTACCTTTTTTGTTAGATTGTTTCCCAAGTGTTTTTTATGCTATTTTGAATAGGATAATTTTCCTAATTTCTTGTTTAGCTCATCTTTTATTGGAGTATAGAAACAGGTACTTTTGTATCCTGCAATTTGATGAATTCATTTATGTTCTAGAAGCTTTCTAGTGAGTATTTTTTGAGGGGATTTTCTTAATATAGAATCATGTTTTCTTCAAACAGTGCTCGTTTTAGCCCTTCCTTTCCTATTCATATCCTTTTAATTACATTCCTTTGCCAAATTCTCTGGCAAGAGATTAAAGGACCTGATTTGTTCAGCTCTCTATTTATCATTCAGTCATGAATTTGGTCTTCTGTAGTTTTATTCATTTATGATCCAATAGATGGCAGAGTATTATCTCTACATTTTGTATTTGCTAAGACTTGCATTGTGTACTAATAGAAGTAGTGAAAGTGGGCATCCTTGTCACATTGCAGTTTTTAGAAGAAATTCTGTAGTTGTTCTCCATCTATAACTATGTTGTCTTTCAGTGTGTCATGTATAGCTTTTACAATGTTGAGGTATGATTCCTTCATTCCTGTTTTTTCTAGTGTTTAAAGCATGAATGGATGGGGTATTATGTAAAAATAGATGCTGCATCTATTTTGATAATCAAGCGTTCTCATCTCTGTATCTATTTGTGTGATGAATTACATTTATTGATTTCCATTTGTTGAATCAGTGTTGCATTCCTGGCATGAAACTTACTTGGTCATGTGCACTATTTTTTGAAATCTATTTTTGTATAAGATTTAGCAGTATTTTATTGAGGATTTTTGCATCTATGTTCATAAAGGATATTAATCTGAATTTTTCTTTTTTTTCATGAATCTTTGTCTGAACTTAATATCAGTGTGAGATAGGCTTCATTTAATGAATTTGAAGAATTCCCTCTTTTTCAATTTCAAGAAATAATTTGAGAAGGATTGGTATTGTTTCTTCTTTAAAGGTTTGGTAGAAATTGGCTGAGCATCCATCTAGTCCTAGGCTTTTCTTTGTTGATAGGGTCTTGATGACTTTTTTATTCTCATTATTTGAAATTGATATCTTTAAATTTTCTATATACTTCTGGTTAAATTTGGGTAGCTCATGTCTCCTGGAATTTACTGATGTCTTTTAGAATTTCTAGCTTATTGGGGAATAGATTTTGAAAAATAGCTTCTATTTATACTCTGTTTGAGTGGTATCTGTGCTGATCTTTCCATTTTCATCAGAGGTTTTGGTACTTTTCATTTTTCTCTGATAGCTTTGTTAATATTTATCAATTTTGTTCATTTAAAAAATTTTTGATTCATTTCTTTTTCAGTTTTTACATCTTGATTTTATCAATTTCCTTGATTATTATTATTTCCTTTATTTTGCTGATTTTTGTGTTTTTCTTTAGGTCCTTAAGATATAATATTAGATTATTGTACTCAGTAACTTTCTATTCTTTTAATGTATGGCTCAATGCTATAAAAATTTCTCTTAGAACTGCCTTCATAGTGTCCCAAGGGTTTTTATATATTGTATCACTATTCTCATTTACATTTAATTTTTTTATTTAAACTCTGATTTGTTCATCTATCTGTTCATTATTCAATAGTGAATTTAGTCTCCTAGTGTTAGTTTTTTTAAAAATTTTCATCTTGTTGATTTCTAGTTTTATTCCATTATGGTCTGACAGAGTTCAAGGCATTAGCGCTATTTTTGGTATTTGTGAAATGTTTCTTTATGTAATAAAATATGGTCTATTTTGGAAAATGTTCCCTGTGCACCTAAGAAGAAAATGTATTCAGTCATTGATGAGTAAAATATTCTGTGCATTTCTGTTAAGTCTAAATTATTTATTGTAATTTTAGTTCTATATTTAATTTTTGTTGGTATGGTCTTTCTAGTGATGAGAGACACATCTTAAAGTTCCCAATATTATTGTGTTGTGATCTGTTTGATTATTGATATTGAGAAGGAGCTCTTTGATTACTTAGATGCTTCATAGTTTGGAGCATATATGTTTACCACTATTATTTCTTTCTGTTGTATTACTCTATTAAGCAGTATGAAAATGGAATTTTTTATCTGTTCTGATGAACTTTTTCTCAAAGTCCATTATGTCAGATGTGAAAATAGATACACCTTGTTTATAACATCCATGTGAATGATATGTTTTCCCCATCCTTTCACAGTTAGTCTGTGTATATATTTTTCTAAGAGGTGAGTCTCATGGAGACAGGCTATTGTTGGGTTCTTTTTTTTTTTTTCAATTCAATCTGCCAGTGTATGTCTGTTGATGAGTTGAGTCCATTAACATTCAGTGTTATTATTGAGAGATGATTTATGTTTCCTGTTATTTTGGTTCATTTCTAGTTATCAAGTTGAAATAGATTCTACTTTGATTAACTATTCTGTTAGTTTTAGTTTCTGTATGTTTTTTATTTGTGTATTTTATTTTTTCTTATTAAAATATTTATTGGGTTTTATAATGCCAGCTTTCTAGTTGTGATTTTTTTTAACTTTTGTTATAATAAACAAAATAGACAAATAAACAAAAACTTCCATAATAGGAAGTTTTTATCTCATATTAAAATCTGATATAATTTAGTATTCTATGCAGAATCTGTTTTCTTTCAGAGCTTAGTATATATTATTTCCAGACCTCCTAGCTTTTAGGGTCTTTGAAAAATCAGCTGAGATCTGGATCAGTTTGCCTCTGAATATGACCAATCATTTTTCACTATCAGGTTTTAAAATTCTATTATAAGTAAAATTCTATACTTATTCTGTGTGTTAGGCATTTTCATACTATTGTGGCTAGGAGTGTTGTAATTCTATACATTTGGAGTTGTATATACCTTCTGTGTTTGATTTTTCATTTCATTCTTAAGATTTTGGAAATGTTCAGTTATTTCATTGAAAAGATTTTTCATTTTTTGTTTTGAAATTCAATACCTTCATCTATCACAGTGAATCTTAAATTTGGCCTTTTCTTATTATCCCATATATATATTTTTAAATTCTGTTCATGGTTTGGTAACATCTTTTCTCCATGATGAACTTTATTTTCAAGATTATGCACTACTTCTTTATTACCTGAATATTTGTCCTATAAGTCATCTAGTGTATTGGTGATGCTTTGCATTGCATTTATAATTTGGTTGATTGATTTCTGAATTTTGAAAATTTCTGAATGATTTTTCTTTAGAACTTTTATTTCCTTATTGATATTTTACTTCTTGTGTCTTCTCTGTGATTTTACTTTTTACATTATCTTTTATCTCATAGATCAGTTGTAATATAAACTTTCAAAATTCCTTCTCTGATATTTTCTTCACTGTAGTTTTTGTGGAATCTGATTTTGAGTCATTCTGGTTTTTTTGTGATGCTTTGTTCCCTTTCTTGTTCATATTGTTTGTATGTCTATTCATGTATCAAAATGGATCTCTAGCAACAAAACTTCTATTCTGTGCAATTCTAGTGATCCTGTAGATATCTTGTGGCTCACAGGTTGGGGGGGGATCCAAATAATTGCAACCAGCTGTGCATAAAAAATATAGAACTAAATTGCATACTTAATTTTTATATTCACACAAAGTTAATTGGCACAATAAACAGAACTGTATCAATTTATATCAGTAACGACAGTAAGTAATCATGACATGTCTTTCATAAAATAAAAGAGTAGGTGTTTTCTATAGCTTCAATTGTATTAATTGTTGCTTTAGCATTAGTGGTGGTGTGTGGAGTTTTATAAACCAAGAGTTCTGGGAGAAATTAAAAATAGAGTTCATTATGAAGAAAAAAGCAATGGTGATAGAAAAGAATTAGCAGTTTCAGGATGTGAGTAGGGCAGAAGCAAATTGATATACGATGTATTGTTTATGAGGAAGAAGGAAAAACAAGTAAAAGAAATAAAGAGTAAAGTGAGAATAACGGAATTTGACTGTTTGTAAGAGAAAAGAAATAGAAACAAAAAGAAATAAAAGGTTTGAAACAGAACACAAACTCAATCCAAAACAGGCTAATTGAAAACTTTAACCCTTAACAACAGAGTAAGGAAAAATAAATATGTTTCAGGATAGTACAAATGAGAAAGCATGAACAAATATGTACAAGTGTTTGAATGTCCTTCATGTATCCATCAGTACACATACTAAAACTAAAAAGTTAAAAAAAAAAACAACAGGATTGTTACTGAAAGTATGTGCTTGCTGTCTCTTCCAAAGTGTATTTCCATCTCTCAGTTTCCGTTCTCCATGGTATGGTATGGGGAGCTGTGAAAGGTGCTGTCAGCTCCATGCCCAGGGTATAGGTCATGCTAGGTTCTACAATATGTTCTCAGGGGAGGCAGTGAGTTCCTGTCTTTGCCCCCATGTGTTTCACTTCATGGGTAGTTACTGGGCATAAATAAATCAATGCACACCTAGGACTTTACTCTACTTTTCTCCCCAGGGCTACATTCATGGTACAGGGAAGCCAGGCTTTACCAGTACTGTTTTTTCAGGGTACTGTTCTTTCTTACCTCCTTAGGTCTGCCCTCAAGCACCAAGGTCCATCACTTCTGCTCACTGAGATTTTGAAGCAACTGCCACTGGTCTTGGGCACAGCTATGTCAAGGGAAGAGAGGAGGACAGGCTCTCTTTGGCCTATCTGTCTAATATTACCCCCAGGAGAAATACTGTCCATGCCAGAAATTCTCCTGATTTGCTAGGCTCAGTTTATGTCTTGTGGATGGTGTCTGTCAGATTTATATATCGGACTGAGCCCCAACACATGGATCTAAATTCTCAGTCTGAGTTGGTGCAGATGTTTAAATATGTCTCCAACTTCAACTCTCTGTACATTCCAGGCAGACCGGTAATGACTTTCATGCCACAGTTTAATGAGTAGAATAGCTTGACCTTCTGGTCCCACATTCTGCATTCCAAGACTGTCTGCAGCACTTTTCATTCATATATATATATATATATATATATATATATATATATATATATAATTAATTAGTTTTAGGTAGACACAGTATCTTTATTTTATTTTACATGGATTGAAACCAGTGCCTCTTGCATGCTAGGCAAATACTCTACCACTGAGCCACAACCCTAGTCCCTTGTCTACATCACTTTTCAGTCTTTTTTTGTCTTAATGTACTGATTTCCCCCACTCACATCAAGATCCTAAGCTCCAGCTCTGTTTCTCATCTTTTTCTGATATACCCCAAATTCCCCAGTTTTCAAGGTCTCTCTGTTCAATATTGAGTATTGAGTATCAGTGGCATGCTTTTATCTCCCACCTCACAGAGAAGCAGTTTTCTCACTCTCTGAGTCCCATATGGTGGATCTGTGAGGAAATCCACTTCCTGCTAATTCACCATCATGTCTCTCCTTGTTTGACACTTACATATTTATGCTACTTTATTTGACAACAATAATGTTTTTTTTTTCATTTTTGCAACTTTTATTAAGGATTATGATTATGGGACCAATGATTTACTTTTAAGTATCAAACTTTTATAGTTCCTGTTGTTTCTTCCTTGCATTTGATAAGTACAAAGTAGGAGTCATAGGTGTTGTTAATGCATTCATTACTTACCTGTCAGAAATACAATTAATATTAATTCTAAAAATTTCTCCGAGTCTTTGTCTGGAAGAACATTTTACAACAAAACGTCAGAGTCGTAAAATTTTATATTTTATATTTCTGTTTTTGATTAATTGTATATTTTACTGTTTTATTTAATAGTGAAAGAAAGTCCTAAAGATGACTCATTAAGAAGGTATGAATTTATAGATTTTAAATAAAAAATGTCTATTAACTAAGTGGAGAGTGAAGGTAGAAGGATTTGTTGAGTATTCTAGTGTGGGACAGACACCACATTCAGTTAACACTTGTTTCCTGAAGTTGTTTTATAAGCACTTTGAAAGTATCTGTACTATTGTAATCTGTTAATTACTAATAAAGAGCTGTCATTCATAGAGGTTGACTATTTGTTTCATATTTGTGTAATTAATAAGTTTCAGGCCTGTGTTTAGGCTGTAGTATTACCTAGATGACAACTCCATTGTGTTGTTTCATTGTACAGGTTAATACCAAGTGGGACCTATACAGGAAAAATCAATTTTATAATTTATTTCAATTTCTCTGACAAATGTATTCTAAATAACATATATATTCACATTTTAACTTTCAAATTGCGTATCATCAATTTAGAAAGTCAAAGGCAGTTGTGTGTTAATTCTGATTTATATTTTACCTGATAAGCCAGGTTATAGTCCAAGATTTTGTCCTGATATTGACAGTTCAAACTAGTAATCAGGTTTTTTTTTTAATATATCAAAAGCTTTTGTGGAAAATCTCACAGAGCTATGCCTCATGTTTTCTAATAAACAAGAATATCAGGCAAGTGCTGTAGAGAAATTATTTTACTGGAAGTTAAGAATAACACTTTTTAGACAATGTTGTATTACTTATATTAATCCTTAGAGGACATTCTTATTTCTCTACTTCCTGATTTTCCAGTTAGTTTCTCTTCAATTACTACCCCTAACAATTTTATGAAGACTTTTACTTTTTTTTTCTTTTTTATGACTATAACCTTTTATTTAATTTCTATTTGTATTTTCTGTTTTGTTCTCTTTGTGTTTCTGTTTTGTCAATTGAATATTTTTTTTTCTTTTGACAGATCAAAAGTTTAGAAATTTCAGAATTTTAAGGAATTTTAGAAACCTTCTAGTCTTTCAGCATGTGTTCTACATGCCAGCCAAATGATAGTTTTGAGGATGATCCTTAAACTTAAATATATTAAAGGGAGTTTTCTGGGTACAAACAATGACAACAATGAGATTTAAACTCCAGTTTCTTAATTCTGAACTCAGTACATTTTCTGCTTATCATTTTTAAGGTGATTTTTTTAAAATAATAGATTGAAGATTGACTATAAGAACCCAACTAAAGAGGACAAGACTAGAAGTTTTAAGTGAACATAGTGGTGGAGAATCAAAATTTAACTAGTGAAGGAAAGGGCTATATTAGTATTCACCAAGAGTAACAACACTGTGTTGGGTAGGAATAAGCATTTTTAAAAAGAGACCAAAATCTTAGGGTTTATGATTAGTTTGATGAGCACAAAACAGGAATGAAGGACACAGTATATTAAAAGCTCTCTATAATGGCATATTAACACAAAATTTAGAGGAAGTCTTAATAGCTTGTATTTTGCCTGTTTTCATCTCTGTGATACAAGAATGGATTAGAGACTAGTGAAACAGACTGTGGAAATTGTTAGAATACATGGATCTGTGGCACAAAACAGGTTTTCATTCACCTTTTCTTTCTTTCCAAATTGCTGATGTCCTTAAAATGTACATGTAGTGCTGGGCAAAGGAGTGATTGACAGGGAAAGTTATTAAAAAGCTTCAGTTCAGTATTTGGAAAGGTATTCAGACAGGCCAATGATTGAGACTCCAGTTAGTTTAACCTGTGTCAAGAATCTGAATATTCAAGGGATGTAGATTTCAAGTTTAGAGACTGCCACTGAGTTTTGCAGATGAGTGACTGGGAAATGGATTCCCAGAGGAAGGAGGATATTTACATAATAGCTAGGGAAACAGAGGTACAAATACCAAGATTCTGCTTTTCTGGAAGTCTTTCCCCCTGAGTGTCTGAGTTCCTGGAAAGGTCTTAAAGGGCTTGCTAGTTTATGAGGACCTGAATAAAGTGAGAACTATACAGGAAAAATCAATTTTATAATTTATTTCAATGTTTCTGACAAAGGTATTCTAAATAACATATATATTCACTTTTTAACTTTCAATAATTTTTAAAGTTCCAGAGAACTCTGTGCATTATTTGTGGGTAGAGGGAATAAATAGTGTATTATTATTGGTGATTTCCATCCTGTAAAACAACATTGCTTAGTATTTGACTCCTGGATATCCATGAGAGAGAACTGTGCCTCTTGTTATCTTGTCTTGTGTTACCAGAGGTTTGTTTCAGTTCAGGTGAAAAAAAAAATATCAGCCATTACTTGGGTTTTAAATTCAGCCTTCAAGACAGGCAATTTGCAAGAACAAATTATTATCTGTTTCTGCTCACGTATTGACTATTGCTCTGAATTGGAACTAAGAGTGCCTTAATATCTATATTGAATATTTTATAGATTCACAGCAGTAGAGTCACAAAGAGGTGAATACAAGCTATTTTTTTAATTGGAGGTTATATTTTAATTATATCAATCAGGAAATACCATTTAATAAGTTATACCTTAAATTAAACAGAGTTTATTTTAAACAGAAAACTATTCACCATTTTTGTTAACCATTTTTGCTTTAAAGATCTATCAAAAAATCACACTCAGATGATTCCTTGTTTGCAATGGTTGGGGGCAGCTATGAAGCTCATATTAAGGTAAAGTGATCTTTTGTAAAAAACCTCATGTTCTTGCTCTGAATTTTGTGTTTTAAGATGTTACTGCTGAAAATTAAGCTATATTTTTTCTTATATTTTATATGAATATTTGCTAAGAATCCATTTCAAAGAATTATGTTGATTTTTTTTTTTAAAAAATGCTTTTTTGTATCACTATTCTCTCAAGTACTTGAGGATCATGGGGGCTGGAAGTAACAATGGGCTGTGAAATACATAGTGAAAGACAAATTGCATTAGAAACAGCTTTCTAACTGTACAGGAAATATATTTATTGAAGGATTTTTTGTATCAGTTTTCATTTAAAAACTGTGGTTTTTAAATCATTCTTAAATGACTTACAATACTCAAGCCTAAATTAATTTTTATAGAATTTGGAATTTCCCTGGTGCCTTTAGTTTGGAATAAGTATACATCAGAATGCTTATTCTGTTGTATCCTATAGTAGTGGAGAATAATAATTATTTTGTCATCTTTGGTTCTTATTATCCCTTAATTTTTTTTCTTCCTAGAACATCCCAGAAAAAGGAGGAGAATTTATTGAAGCTTCCAGACAATCCATGAAGGATGGTAAGCAATGTGAAGACTGCCTGAAATTGTGCTGCTTATTGACTTTAAATTACAGAATTTTTATATACTCTTTATTTTGTTTTTATTGTCAGAAGTAAAATATGACACTGGGAACCAAAAGAGTGGAAATTTACCTGACAAGAGTAAACCTTCGAGTCGAAAGAAGGAAATACTTGAAACCACACTTGTGCAGGCAATCAGAATAAAGAATGATTGTCCTTCAATTCCATCACCTGAATCAAAGGTAATGTGTTAAAAAAAATCTTTCCATGTTTTTAACATATCATCTTCCAGGAAGAAAAACATGCTAGAAAGAAATATGGCTACAAGGTTATAGTAGAAAACAAGGAGAGCAACAGGTGAGGTATATGTACAGAATTAACATTGCCAGAAAGTGGTGGGTTAAACAGTTCTTCAGTGTGCCCTTATAGAAGGAAAGAAATAGAAAAGAAGGAAAAAGAACTGCTTTATGAATATGAAGTTGAGAAAAGTGGATGCATACAAAGAATTCATTTATCAAGGGAAAGTCAAGTGTCCAGATTGAATAAGAGAGTCAAGATGGCTGATACTTAAAATAAGAAATATTGAAATTAAAAAGAGCAGCAATTCAATATTAGGCCAAACATAGGAATGTTAATAGAATAATGTGTTATATTTGTCTATTATTTACTCTTGACATCCTTGAATGACTAGGAGGCAGGGTTTGGGATTACAATCACAATCATTTGTTATTATAATGAATAGAAAAATAAACAAATGTGGCATATTTTAGATGCTTAAGAAATCATTCTTTTCTTTGCTTCTGTTCCTATTAAAGCTTCAAGTAATTTATATTTAGTAACAATTAATATAGACTTAATATGTTGATGGTCAGTGCTTGTTGGATTATATCAAAATGGACTCTATTGTCACATATAACTAAAAAGAAATCAATAAAATAAATATATATGCATATATAAATAGTACTGCTATTAAAAAATACAAATCCAAACAAATGAGTAATAGTGGTAGTGAACATGATAACTGAAAAATAAATTAACTTGTAAAAATTTAAAAAAGATGATCAGGTTTTAAAAATTGATACACATTAATTATACAGAATTTTCACAGTGGCATATTTTTACATACATATAGATCAAATATACTCCCCTAATGCTATCTTTAACATTCCTTCCTCCATACCCCCAATTTTATGTATGCTAATGGATAAAATTTATTATTCATCTATTTTTATGTTGAACATTTCCACCTCTAGTTTTCCATGTGAGAGAAATATATGATACTTGTTTCCTGAGACTGGCTTATATTATTTAACATTATGCTTCCCTGTTTTATACATTTTCCTAAAATTAGTTTTGTTGTTCTCTATGCATAGAAATCTTCTTTGTGTATATATACCACATTTTCTTTATCCATTCTTTTATTAACTAGCATCTAGCCTGATTCTATAACTTGCCTATTATTAATAGTGTCATGGCAAAGATGGGCATATGTATATCTCTAAAATAAGCTGACTTTAATATTTTCTGGTAAGTACTGAGTAGTATATTTGAATAACAAAGTAGTTCTGTGTTTAGTTTTTGAGTAGCCTTCATATGAATTTCCATAGGGATATAGTAATTTATGTTCCTGCCATTCACATATAGGAGATTTTTCTCCTCATCTTCCCAGTATTATTTGCCTTCTTGATGATTGCTTTTTTGAATAGTGGAAATGGGAGCTTGATATTGTTTTGATTTGCATATTCCTGATTGATAAAGGTATTATGGGTTTTTTTTTTTCCCTGAAGTGTTGGCCATTTGTATCTCTTATTTTGAGAACTAGTTGTGCATTTGCTCTTTAATGAAAAGGTTTTTGTTTTTCTGGTGTTAAGATATTTGCATTAATATTTTTAGGATATTAATCCTCTGTCAGAAGAGAGTTGGCAAAGCTTTTCTCCATTTCTGGAGGCTACCACTTCTTACTGTTTTGTGTTTCACTTACTATGCAGGAATTTTTCAGTTTGATGCACCCTCTCTTATCCATTGTTGCTCTTATTTTCTGAGCTGTAGGGGGCTCTATTCAGGAAGTTATTGCCTACATACTGAAGTGTTTTCATTATATTTTCTTCTAGCGTTTGTAAACCTTCTAGTCTGGTACATATGTCTTTAGTTCTTTCTGAATAAACTCTTGTATAGTGTTAAAAAATAGGCATCTAGGTTTCTTCTTTTACATACGGTTATCTAGTTTTTCCAACACTATTTCTAAACTGTCACATTTTCTCCAAAATATGTTTTTGGTGTCTTTGCCTGGTATCACATGACTGTACCTGTGTGGGTTTGCTGTCTGACTTCTCTTCTATCCATTGGTCTATGGGTCTTTCTTTACACCAGGACGATGGTTTTTATTACTATGGCTCTGCTTTATATTTTGAAATTGGGCATTGTAGTTTATCCATTGTTTATCTTATGATCAGTATCACTTTGTCTAAGTATTTTTTTGTTTGTTTGTTTTTCTTCCATACAAATTTAGAAGTAGTTATTTTCCCCCCATTTCTGCGAACAATACCATTTGAATTTGAATGGGAATACATGGAATCTATAACTCATTTATGGTACTATGCCCATTTTCACAATATTAATTCTGCTTATCTATGAACATAGCAGATCTTTTTACTTCCTATTTTTTTCTTATTTTCCTTTTCATCAATGTGTAATATTACTTGAAGGGGTCATTCACTTTCTTGTTTAGGGTTTTTCCTACCTATTTTTAAAGTTATTTGAATGAACTATTACTCTTGCTTTATTCTCTCTAGGTTTCCTATGGTATATAGACAGTTTATTTTTATATGTTTATTTTGTATCCTGTTACTCTGATGAATTCATTCATCAAAGTAGAATTTTCATAATATATTATTTATGGTTTCTAAGAATAGGACTACATCATTTGCATATAGAAATAATTTAACATTTTAACTTTCCTATTTGAATCCTTTTTCTTTCTTTTTTTCTAAATTTTAAGTACTGTAATTAGTGAGATTGGTGGCAATGAACATTCTTGTGTGTTTCTTGATTCTAGAGAAAATGTTCTTCTTCATTTTACTATTGGCTTTGGATTTGATATACTTGGTCTTTTTTATCTTTTAATAAAATTCTCCTATTTCTAATCTCTCAGGGCTTTGTCATGTGACTAGAGTCTCAAACCAGGAGCATGGTACGAAGGAGCCACATCACCAGCACCTTTTATTATTCACTTTGATAACAGATCTCACTAAGTTTCCCAGGCTGCCTTTGAAATTACAGTGTTCCTCAAACAACCTGATGCTTTTCTGAGAGTATACACCTATACCACGATGCCTGATATGTATGTTATTTTGTAATGTGTTGTTGAATGTGGTTTGCAAAAATTTTATGAGAATTTTTATACTATGTTTCTCAAGTCTGTTGATATCTAGTTTTTTCCTTGTTCTGTCCAATATTCACTTTTCCAGTCAGGGTAATACTTTGCAGAATTGCTTTGGAAGCATCTTTCCTTTGCTCTTAAATGTAATGGGGGATTAATATCAGTTCTTCTTTAAATATCTGATAAAATTTAGCCGTGTATTCACCTCTGAACTTCTGGTCCATAAGGCTTTTTATTATTGCTTCAACCTTCTTGCTTATTATTGAGCTATGTTTTTCTCTATCTATTTGATTCAACATTTTATGACATATTTCATTAATATCACTTAGGTTTATTTATCTTTCAATTTTATTCTTTAAAATAGTCTAAATTTTTCCCATTCATTGAAATATAAATTTTCTAATAGTCTCTAGAGAACTTCTGGATTTCAGTGATATCTGTTTTAATATTTCACTTTTTGTTTCTAGCTTTATTCATCTGTATCTTCCAAGGCCAAATTACCATTTTAACAACAAACTAGGGGCTGGGGATGTGGCTCAAGTGGTAGCGCACTCGCCTGGCATGCGTGCGGCCCGGGTTCGATTCTCAGCACCACATATAAACAAAGATGTTGTGTCCGCCGAAAACTAAAAAATAAATATTAAAATTCTCTCTCTCTCTCTCTCTCTTAAAAAAAAAAAAACAGCGAACTATTTGTTTCATTATTACTATGTGTTTTAAAAAAATTATCTATTTTATAATTTTGGCTCTGACTTTAATTAATTCTTTTCTTGTATTGGTTTTAGAACTCATTTACTGAAGTTTTTCTTAGAACTTGGGATGCATCATGAGGTTTTTAAATTGAAATATCTTAGATTTTTAAATGGAGGTAGCCCTTAGTATAAACTGCCCTCATACAACTGCTTTTGGTGGATTAGTGGAGGGATATCAGAAGGGATAGAAAATGTACTGGGCAGTGAGATTTGTCTAAATATGTTATATGCATTTCTGTATACGTTATAATGAACCCCACTATCTCATATATATATATATATATATATATATATATATATATATATATATATAAACACACACACACACACACACACACACACACATATATAATGTCTCAATAAAAGAAAAAAAACAAATAACAAAAAAGATCTGCTTTTACTTTAACCCATAAATGTATAGATGTTGTGTTTTTATTCTCATGTGGTTCTCAGGTTTATTTAAAACTTCCCTCCCCTAATTTTATTAGTGACCCAACTGTATTATTCATTTTTCAAGTGTCCATGCAATTTCTATAGTTTTACTCACTGTTTGCTTCTTTTTATTAATTAGATCATCATTTCACATATAATATTGAGGTTCATTTTTAAATAATCATACAAGCATGGTATACAATTTTCCAATTCTACTCCACTGTTCTTTCTTGTATTTACTTGTAGTTGTTTTAATTAGTGCATCATTGATATAAAGGTCAAATTCAGTGTGATATATTCTTAAGTGTACAAAGGAAAATTTTTTCAGATTCATTTCACCACACTTCCTCTAGCAGTCCCTCCATACCTCCTAATCTCCTCCTCGACTCCACTGACCTCTCTTCTGTTTTTAGGGAACCCCCCATTTTCCCTTTATTTTTATCTACCTTCTTAATAGAAGGGAAAATATTCAGCCTTTGACTTTTTGAGTCTGAGCAGGATATTTACTTTCTCTTAGTGGGACATTTTCCAGTTCCATTCATTTACTAACCAATGCCATTATTTCTTTCAATTGATGACTTACTGAGTAGAGCTTCATTTTATTTATATATATATATATATATATATATATATATATATATATATATATATACACACACACACACACACACACACACACACACACACACACATATGCCACATTTTTTTTTTATACATTAGTCTGTTGATTGGCAACTAGGCTTCATTTGATAGCCTTTCTATTTTGAATTGTGCTGCCATAAACTCTGATGTGGCTACATCCCTAAAATATGCTGATTTTAAATCTTTTGTATCTATACCAAGCAATGGAAGAGTTGGGTGTACCTTTCTTCTGCATCCTCAGCAACATTTACTATTATTTGTGTTTTTGATAATTGCCATTTTGAAGAGAATGAGATAAAATCTCAATGTAGTTTTTATTTGTATTTCCAAACTGCTGGATATGTTGAACTTTTTAAAATATATTTATTGTTCAATTGTAATTCTTTTTAGAAAGATACCTTTAGTGTTTTTCAATTTATTCTGTGAGTTATTAATTGTTTGTGATAAGTTTTTTGAGTTCTTTATATATTTTGAATATTAACCCACATTTGTGGATCAGGTGGCAAAGATCTCCTTTTCTGCAGCCTCTGTCTTCATGCTCTTATTTGTTTCCTTTAGTATTCAGAAGTTTTTAATCTTTTGCCATCTTACTTATTGATTCTTGGTTTTATGTCTTATGCTTTAGGAGTTTTATTAGGACAATTGATGATTGTGATAATATGTTGAAAAGTTCAGCTTAAAATTTTATCTAGTAGCTGTAGAGTATCTTGGGTAATTCCTAAATCTTTGATCCACTCTTGAGTTGATTTTCCTCTTCATGAGTTTGGGTATTTTTATCCCAGACCCACTTGTTAAAAAGGCTGCATGTGTTGTTTTCTAATAGCAATCCATTGTGATATGATAAGGGATAAATGGAATTATTTTGTTTTTGTATTTACTAAGACATGCATTGTATTCTAATATATGATCTATTATAAAGAAAGTTTTTTTATTGCTAACAAATTATGAGTTCTGTTCTTGTCAGATGAAATAGTGCGTAGACAAATATTATATTGTCATGATAAAAAAGTAAAAGTGATATATAGGAAAGTTATTGAAAGTTTCCTATATTGAATATATAGGAAAGTTTGTCCACCTAACCAGTCACTGGTGATTAGTATTAATGTCACCCACACTTCTGTTTTTATTGGGTCCTTCTGTCCCTTTAGGATGAATAGTGATTATTTTATAAAATTGGTTGCACTACCACTCACGTGTAAATATTTACAGCCATTTTTCTTGTTGTTGGATTTTTCCCTTTAGCTGTAGGTTGTGACCTTCTTTGCTAACTTTGAGTAATTGTTGTTGAAAGTCACCTTTATCAAATTTGCAAATAGCTACTACTTTTTTTGGCTTCCATTTACATGGAATATCTCTCTATTCTTTCAGTTTTATTCTGTGAACATTGTTGCATGTCAGGCTGTGTTTCTTGTAGACAACATACATTTGGGTCTTGTTTGTTAATTGAGTATTTTAATCTATGTCTTTTGAGTTGATAATTAACTCGATATGAATCCAATGTTAATGAAGTGTGTTTCTTTATAATATAGGGTTCACTCTTTTTTCCTATTTGCTTATCCACTCTTCTAGTTACATTTATTCTTTTATATTCTCCCATGATTTATTTTAATCTTCTTCTTGTGTATATAGAATTCCATAGTGAATCTTCTACACTGGCAGGTTAGTTGTCATAGTTTATTTTAGTTTATTCTTGTCTTGAAAGGTGTTTATTTCTGAAGAATAACTTTGATGTAGATAACAATGTAGGCTGGCAGTACTGAAGTAAGACAGATAAGACTGGACACCAGAAGAATTAGCAAAATGCAGGTTTATTGTCTGCAGCTTGTCCAGAGGGGGCTTTCACCTGAAACAAATTCTCTCTATGAATGCTGAGTCTAGACATTTGTTGAGCTTTATACCCGGTGGTGTGGAAATGGGAGCCTGGAAGTATCCATTTTGCAGGGGTCTACATGAAAGTTTTTTTTTTTCTGTGAGTTCTCAGAAGTTACCTATTGTCTCATTTCTTAGAACTGTCAGGGATTTTACAGATTATACCACAAAAGCAGAGTACATTCATTTGGTCCAGGGATAAATTCAGTCTTTTCAAGACAGAGCAGATCAACAGAAAATAGGGTATATAACAACATTTGAGTCATTTTGTAGAGATCTTAGCTAATACATTGTAAACAAGAACAATTGTGGTGAGGGTCTCTGGGGAAGCTTAATGAAGATGGTTTTGTGGAGGAGGGGGTGCCACTGTAATATTTCTATTTTAATGCTTGAAATATATTATTACATGTCCTGCTGGCCCTTAGAGTTATCCAGATGCATTGCCATTTACCAATAACTTGGTGCTTCTCTCTTGAATTTATAAAAATCTTTCTTTGTTCTGAATTTTGGCATTTTAACCAAAATATAATGTAGACAGTTTCTTTTTGGCCTTGTCTATTTGGCCTTCTAAATGCTTTCTGATGTTCTTGTTTCCACAATTAAATTTTTTTTTTTTTCTGGTACAAGTTCATTGAATATGTTTCTATGCCATTAGTCTGTCTATACATTCCTTCCTTCAAGACCTTAATCTCAATTGGTCTTTTAAAGGTGCTCTAGAATACTTGGATATTCTTTTTTTTTCCTCAGACAAAATACATGATATTTATTTATTTATTTTTATTATTACATTTTATTAGATACATATGACATTACAATGATCTTGGTAATTCAAACGTTTGAATCAATTGGGGTATAATTTCTCATTTTTCTGATGGTAGAGATTGCAGAATCACACTGGTCATAGAGTCACCTATATACATACAGCAATCATAATGTCTATTCTATTCTGCTGCCTTTCGTATCCCCCCTTTCCTTTCCCTCCCCTCCCATCATTTCTCTCTATCCAATCGAATGTTACACACTTTTTTTCTCTTTTTAAAGTCTCTCATTTTTATTACATTAGGAAAGTTCTACATCATCCACCTTGTCTTCAAGACTTAACATTTTTCCATCTACCTGTTGTAGTATATTTTCAGTACTTCTTATTTTGACTTTTATTTGATTTAATAAACTTATTATTTCCAAATTTTCTGACCTTTTTTCCTCATTTTGAGGATATTCTTTCAAAACTTGGATTTCCTTCATTAATTCTTGTTTTAGTCCTTTAATTTCTGAAATTGTTTTCATAATAAATTGTTTGAATTCTTTGCTGTCCTACACATTAATGTATGTGTAGTAAGTTATTAGGGATTTAAACACTTTGGGCAATGTGTTAGTGCCTTGCACTCTCATTTTCTTGTTTTAATATACAGAGGTTTGTGCAGATATTCAAATAGATTTCTATTCTCTTATATGTGGGCCATTTTCTTCAGCAGATTTCCCTTCAGATATTCCCCAAACTGAGTGTATGTTCTATTTTCAAAGCCCCAACTCATTGACAAACGTGCTGGGACCACTAATCCAAAGTAATTTAAGAGGAAAGAATAGCCACCAGTAATATCTAAAAGTTAGAAGCTAAGCAACATGTTGACTTAAGACCAAAGCAAAAACTTTTAAAAATGATCTCTACAACTCAGGTAACCAATGAAGAAGTGGTAAGAGTAAACAATATCCAACATTCAGTTGTGAGTGATTCTAAAATTAATACTAAAATACCCAGAAAAAAGAAGAAGAAAAATTGAAAAAAGAAAATTAATGCAAATACAAATGAAAAATAAGAAAACAAGTACAAAGAAAATTAAACAAAAGATCATGTATGTTAGAAAGTGAAAAACAAATGATTAAAAAAATGTCATTTAAAGATTCAGTGACAAGAAAAGTATGATTTCCTCATCTGATGTAATTCAAATATAGACAGTTTCTTCCCCAACTTCTACTTTTAAGATTAACCATTCTGGGGGTGTTTCTGGGGAGCAACTATAGTTCTACTTGTTTCTTCTCAATTCTAGCCTCAACAAGTCAGTACTAGTTGTGGAGTCTTGAATGTTGAAAAGTTTTCTTTGTGCCTACCAGGAAGTTCTGTAGAATCATTTTTATATGAAGAGGTAAATCAATCACAGTATTGGTTTTTTATGTACCTGAGTATAGGGCTCTGGTTAGAGTAGGAGCTATGAACAAAATTCTAAGACATGGAGCCTGTGGGTCAGTCTGTGCTGAAAATCCCAATTCCACACTTCTTTCAGTGAGCTCAAGGTCATGCAAGACTTCAAGTCTCTGTGGTTGGTTTCACTTCCTCTAAGCATGGTAGAGATGAACTAAATGAAGGTCTGTGCTTGGTTGGGGGAGATGCAGGAAACAAGCTTTTCAAAGCATTCCAAAAATGTTATGCCCCACAAAATCACATGCAACTCATCTTCTTTTCTTTTACTAATCTCAAAACACCAGTTTTGAAAGGGAGATGTCCCCACTGCCCTCCATTCTATAATGCAGCCAACCAGCACACCATACTTCCTGCTGATCAGAGTTTTCAACATATCTCTGTTAATCTGGACCAAAAGGGTGGGTATCCACAATTCCAGTAAATAGAGGCAGTCCCTGGATCTTGGAGATAAAACATACAGGAGACCCTGATATCTCAAAGACAGAGTTCCAGCAATGGGACCTTTCTAAAGAGGGAACCCCCTTGGTGAATCACCAAGGAAATGACTATAATTGCTTCAGTTGAAGAAGTGGGGGTTCTTCCTTCACATGCCTCTAAGCACAGTGAGATAGCCAGACTCTGGAGATCGGCTCTCCTCTCTGTCGATGGTAGCAGCAAGTTGTTGTTGTTTTTTTTTTTTACCAGAACCAATTCTGACTGTCTTCTTTTACATAATTCCTACAGGCACATTTAATTGAAACTCACCTCAGTTTCTATCCCTTGGATGACCATGTAACCATGACTACAGCTTTCCAGAGCTCCTTAGAGATCTGTGTCTCAGTTTCTTTTGTTGATAGAGCCTGACTTGTGTTGTTGATGACTCTTGACCTGCCAAATTCATGTCCTTGTTGGGTCCTGGAAATATAAGAACATAAAGGCCAGGGTTTCTGATCAACCATCAAGAAAGTCTAGAAAAAGGACCCCCAGGAAAGAAGTTTCTTCAGTAAGCACTCTGAATCTGCTGAGAAGAATCTGCAGTGCACCTGTCCTCCATTGACATCTCAGGCAGAATCCAACTTGATGAAACTCATTACTGGAAGTTAAAATACAATTTTTTTTAAGATTATAGAGGGTGTGAGCCTACCAGAGAAGAGCTTTCACCTAGCCAGTTTTTCCCTGAAAACTGCTGCAGTTAAATTATTTTATTAACTATTTTATTACTCTAAAAAACATATTTTTTGGTCTAATCTGTTCATTGGCTCTCTGTAATTGCACTCCACTGCATGCCCTTACTCAGGTTTGCCAAACATACACTAGTTGATTTGACTCAAATTCAGGGTGCAGTCAGTAACCACTGTACGCATCTACATATATGTTTTTTACCATAGTATAATATTTTGTAATTTTTTCTTGTGTGGAAACTGTATTGGAAAAGAAAGAAAACTTTTTTTAAAACCAGTTTATCGTTTTATTAAACTAGTTTTCCTATCAGTAAAAGTTTCACCAAAAGAAATTTAGATTTCTGTAAGCCCTTGCTTCCCAGAATAAAACAGTGGGAACAAGACTTCTTTTCTACTTGATGTGACATAATTCAGTCTCAACAGGAAAAGCTTATAATTAGAATGTTTTAAATGTTTAATGATGTGTAGCAAATGTGTATATACATATATATATATGTGTGTGTAAACAACTTAAACTTTATACATGTTATATAATATATATGTTATATATGGGTAGAAGGTCCTCTTATTTTTAGTAGTAATTTATGAGTAGTGGTCGGTGTAATGAAGTTACTTCCTGATAGAAATATGCACATCAGTTAGTGTACTATTGGTAGTTCTCTCTCTCTCTCTCTCTCTCTCTCTCTCTCTCTCTCTCTCTCCCTCTCTCTCTCTCCCTTCCTCCCTCCCTCCCTCCCCCCTCTCTTCTTTTAGCTGTCAATGGACTTTTGTTTTATTCATTTATATGCAGTGCTGAGACTTGAACCCAGTTCCTCACACATGCATGGAAGCACTCTGCCACTGATCCACAACCCTAGCCCTCGTGTTGATAGTTCTCTATTGTCCTTCTATCCTGGTTTTATAGAGTTAGTAGACAAATCAATATAATATTTGGCTGATTTGCAGAGTATATATACCACTGTGATATAAAGTATTTCAATTTTTAATGTGTACTTCTCTAGTTTTTAAATCTAATTTATTTCAAATATGGAAAATTAGGTGTCTCCTTAGAATACTGATTAGCCAATCTTCATATAATTCATTGGTGATATAATTTTACCAGATGACTCTCTCTCAGATTCTTCCTCAGAATAGTGTTTGTCATTCATTTGGTGATGCACATCAAAGAGAAAAAGATGGTATAAATGGACATACAGAAGGTAAGAACCACTCATTATAAAATCATTGGATATAATGCATGTTTAAAACATGAGCACTAGTGTGATTTAATAGTGGAAGAAATGAAAATAATAAATAGTATGGGAGTTGAAATAGTGTATCTTATCAAGTTGCAACCACAGGGTAAGTTGGAGTTGTCCTAGAGGAGCTGAGTTATTAGGTCCATTTCCAGACCTGCTTAAATTAGAGGAAAGTTGGGACATAAGAAAAGGGGAGAGAAGAATTCAGAAATGAAGAATGAGAAAAGACTATAGACAACAACAACCAAAAAGAAAAAGAAAAAGAAAAAATAAGCAGATGCACATTGATGATGGCCTGATTTAAAACATTCCTTGGAAAGATTATGACTTCTAATACATCTACAAATTAGAGTACAAATTGGGAGAATTTTAAAAATGAGAAATGCAAATATTACATGGTAAACCCAAAGAACTTAAACAGCTGGTGTGTTTTATTCTACATGTCATTTGAAACCTTGTGTAACAGTACAGAGCTCTTATTCCAGACATCCAGCTTTGTCCTTTATTACTTAATGAAACTTCATTCTACACTGGTCCCAGGAAATGATATATCCTCTATTTTTCATGGAAAATTTTTTCCATTCTGGCCTGCTTCCTTCCATTTGTCACTCCTGCCATCTTCTTATTCATTTCTGCTCATGCATATGCTCTCCATACTCATCCTATCTTCAGCATTAGGAGCCATCTAGCTAAAATGCAAATGTGATTATGAACCTCTTTAGAAGATAAAAGGCCAGCTTTTAAAATTACCCAGAAATCTTTCATGAGTTAAGCCTAACACTTTATCCTTTTTCTTAATTTTACTGTCATCTGGATGGCTCCTCACCAATCCCTATATTTTTAGACAAATACTGACCCATTTAATGCTTCAGTCTGTGTGTAGCTACAGCTTTTTAAGCTTTCCCCATTTTCTACCTCTGAGTGGTAACCTCATTCCTTTTGTCTCTGCTGAATTCTAGCTCTAGGAAAGCCACTATTCCTGGCACCTTTTTACTCTATTCTCATAGGGAACATATTAATTCTTGGTTCAAATAAACTGTTGATGCTAAGGTGATGTAAAAGAGGTCTTTTCAAGTTCAGGAGCCAAAGGACTAGACAGGAGAAGGAGTAATTTACAAGTCAACTGGTTGATATCCAGTTGAACAGTGGCTGAAATGCTGAGATACCTCAAGGGGGTAAAAACAGTTTATGACAAGGAGATTGGTAATCATGCAGGACTGAGCAGACTAAGTCTTACAGAAGAACACATTTTTTAGAGTATTATAGAAAAACATTGCATATGCAAGATATTCATTGATAACAGTAGAAAGAGTCTAAGTCACTGTGGAAATGACTGCTAATGAATAGTTGTTTTAAAAGTTAATGTTATGGGGAAGAGAATAGCAAATTATGTGTATCCCCACATTTCTATAGTGTTTTTAAAATTTAATTCTGGCAAATTTTCATTCATCTTGAGTGGATATACCTTTGAGATATTCTTGTTTTCTTAAACCTGGTGATACATAGTGTCTCCTCAGGTAGACTGTTGAAGTTTTATTCCACTAAAAACATTCCCTGAAAAAAATTCTTTGCTGGGTACAGTGGATCACCTCTAAACACAGCTATTGGGAGATTGAGACAAGAGCATGGCAAGTCTCAGGCCAGAACAAACACTTTAGAGAGACCCAGTTTCCAAAAATAAACAAATATACAACTCTGGCAGAGCTCTTGCCAATGTTGCAATGTTCTAGGGTTAAATCACTGAGTACACACAAGTATACCCCCACCAATAAACAGTTAAAGAGGTAATATCACCTAAAATTCAAGCTTATTATTACTTTTTATTTTTTGGCAGACTGTCATTCTCTCTAAATGTTCTAAGTAGTTTACGTAAATCTAAATACATTTTTCAGCTGAACCACTTTGGTTCTCATCATCTGAAGAAGAGGAGGAAGGTCTTGATGACACCAAAAGTAAGCAGCCACAGGTGTGTTCACTCATATATATTTTTAAAACTTCTCATTTCTTACTGTATTCCTTATTTTAAGAAAGTCAATACGGGCAAATTTGATTCCCTTTCCTAACAGTGGTTTGAAATCTAAAGGTGATAATTTAATATTCAAACCTAATAGAATTTAACTGGTTATGAATCTGAAAATAGCATTAAAATTCAGGATAATATATAGATAAATATTATTCTTGTGATTCGGGCAGAAGTTTTTCTGAATATTATTTGGGTTTCCATTTTTTTTTAATCCCTGAAAATGATGAAGAAGTTAAAATTAGTGGTTTTGCAAATAACCATTTAATTAATGAACATATATAGTTGTGATGGTCATTGAGTACATTTATGGTAAAAGATGGTCCTTCCCAGTGGCTCAGTTTTAGTTACATATAAACATGGAAAATCACACCCATCTCAGGTGCTCTTTGGGTATCATAGGCAGAGTGAGTGAAAAGACACACATACATGCAGATCCTAATCAGACAGCAATTTCAGACCAGTTTTTCTCATACACTCAAATGTGCATAGCTCACACACCCAGCCCATGGACAGCTGGTGAAATCCTTGAATTCATTTACTATTCTAAAAGCCAAAGTTCCAAGTTTCATTTGGTCTGAGGCTCTCTACAGTGTCTCTCCAGGTTTTCTTTTTTTCCATAGCTGCTCTTTTTTCATCCAGAATGCACACAGGAGCCAATATGACTCAAGCTCTGAAAAATGGTCAGGAAGTGCTGTACATTTTTGTGCTGTCATTTTTCTTCATTGATGTACTTTTTAGTTCTCAGAGGAACTTGTTGTTTACTCTACCCAGATCCTGTGTGTTGCTTTCTAACAGTACAATAGAAATATTTCTTCACCCTACTTTGTCATTTTATTAAACTGGATTTTCTCTCAGTGAAACACTTACTATAAGCTCCTTAGATCCTGCGAGACTGTGATGACCAAAATGAGGCAAGTCCAACAAAGTCTTATTCCAGCTCAACATCACATAATTCCAGAACTCTTATCACACTGAGTCTCATAAGTCTGTTATTTAAAACATGTAATGCAACATCATATTAATTATATTTCTCAAGAATGTTTAATTAAGTATTTAATGCATTCTCATCTTGTGGGGTTGTGATATATGTTTGTTTACACTCTTAGAATACATGCATTCATGTTATTAAATTTTCAGGGAATACCTTTTCTATGATATCCATCCTGCTTTTACCAAATCAGGAGCCATTGGAAGACAAGAGTTAGCTTCATCTGAAGCACAAATTCTAGGTTGCCCTGTGGAAAAATGACTGTACTTATCTACATTTTAGTTAGCTGCTTTCAAGACCAAAATTTGGGTGATGTCTGAAATAGTGATAGTGAAGTTTTCATGCAGCTCATTGGGGTCCTTTATTTAGCAGGTATTTTCTGAGGGTGGTCCACAGATGTGCATTTCTCACTCATCTGGAGAGAAACATTATATAGCAAAAGAGAAAGCAGATGGACACGTCCATGGTAAGAACTACATACTCTACACAGTTCTTTGGACAGAATATTGATTTCTAACATGAGTGCTGATTTATTCTAATACTTGGAAAAATGAACCTAGTAAACAGGTAATAATGAAAAAGTGAGAAAGATAATGAGTTGTCTCTCTTAAGACCAAGTCCAGCAGCAGGTTATAGTGGGAGTGTCCCTCTTAGTTTCTATACAAGACATGCATAGATCATAGGGGAGTTGGAAATTGTGAAATAGAGAAGATAATGGTGAATACACATTGGGAAAGGCAGAGAGAGTGAGTGCAGCAAGTAAATGAAGGAATAAGAAACAATGAAGGCAGGTAAATTTCAGTCATTTACCAGAATAAAAAGACCACCTGTTCAACATGTGGAAAGAAAATGGGAGTTTCCAGTTGTGCAAATGACTCAAGGTATTAATATTTTTTCTCACCACTCATTTCTGAGTTGTCATTAGAAAGGAATTGAAATGTGAAGAACTGATCATGAAGAAAGGAAGTTTTTTTTTTCTTTTTAAGTGAAATGTTCATAAATCCATGTGTCTGGTCATAAATTTATATAAAACAATATTGTAATTAAATCAAATAAAAAATAAAAATACCTATATCATAGACATTCTTGCCACTACCTGGGATGAAGCACAGATGGCAGACACAGCAGTATGGGAAGTGGAAAAATGTGCAAATTGTTATGGACTGATACCTAAATTCATAGGTTTTTAAAATATTCTTTGGACAATTTGGAAAGGAGAAGGGAGAATAGACATTGAGAAAAGCAGAGAGAATACAGTGAGCAAATGAAGGAGAAAGGACTTCTTCTCATCCTTCAGGTTTGGGAATATCATTGGGTGGAAACCTGGCTCTATTATTGTAAGGCATTTGAAGGCAGGGAAATGAGAAGCAGACTAAGTGCAGACCCAGACTGTCAGACTCTAATAGATCATCTGTGGGGAACCCAATTCAAAATGCATACTCTGACTTACCTGGCCTGCACATCTATGTTTTCTTCCATGTAAGGTAATTCCAATAATCACTATCTGCCGGCCACCATGTAAAGACATCAGCAAAGGATTTCCTTTTAGCCAAACTAAATGCAGAGCCACTGGAACATCAAATGTAATAAAGTTATTGCATACATCTTGTTTTTCTTCTGATCTTGTCTCTTGGCAAGTGATAAGAACTCAAAGTATAGAATTTATATTTCTTAGGTCTAATCCTTAAATTGGGAATTAAGAAAGAGTGGTGAACTGGGGTTGTAGCTCAGTGGTAGAGTGCTTGCCTTGCATGCGTGAGGCACTGGGTTCTATCCTCAGCAACACATATAAATAAATACATAAATGAAAGAAAGAAAGAGAGAGAGAGAGAGAGAGAGAGAGAGAGAGAGAGAAAGAAAGAAAGAAAAGATGATGTGTCCCTCTACAACTGAAAAAAAGAAAAGAAAAAGAAAGAGTGGGGATAATTCATAGACAAAATGGAAAATATAAAGAATCAAGACCAGAGATCACGATGTTGCTTTTGAAAAGTTCCTGGGAAGGAGAAATGTGGAAGAAACAAAATAAGTTAGCTGGGTAATCTTGGAGGGAATGATGGAGAAACTGAGAGCATGCAATTCAGGGGCTATCAGTATATCTATCTTTTACAATATGTGAGAGATTGTAACTTGTCCATCATTTGAATCATGAGGGTCTTGTAAGTTGGGGAAAGATTCCAGCCATGATCATCTTTTCTCCATACCTATCAGACATACTGCTTCCTGTGGTTTAAATTGAGTCATTCTGAGGAGCAAAATTACATTTCAGAATCATTTATGGTTTTTAATGATAGCTCTGCTCTTTCTCCTTTTTCCTTTCTTCCTTCCTTCCTTCCTTCCTTCCTACTCCCTTCCCTCCCTCCCTGTCTTTTTTCCTTACATAATTACTTTCTGTATTTCTTTCCTATTTGCCTGAAAATAAAATTTTGACCATGGGCATTCTAGAAATTCACTTCATTACTGAGCTACATCCTCATCTGTCAAAAGCTAATTATAATTTTTTGATTGGCCTGGCCTTTTATGAATACACTTAAAACACTGGCAAGTCAACCAAACCAAACTCATTTGTAAACAGAAATCTTTATACAGTTTACTCTTTGAATACCCAAAATCTTTGTCATATATGCATGTGTTTGTGTGTGTAATAATATATTATTGTTATCAGATAAAGCTATGCTCTTCCATTTCAACTTTCCCTTTAAATTTTTATGTCTCAAAATCAAACCTTATTTCTTAGATGTGGAAACTATCTGTTCTCACACAAGGGGATCATGAAAATCTAATTCATTTAAACCAGAGAATACAGGAATAGAGGATGCACAAGAGGAACCAGCATCCCACCTGAATATAAGAAACAAACAATAGGTGTCATAGCTTTCAGAGTCAAAGTATGTATTTCAACTGACTCCTTCAGATATCTTTATTGAGAAATGAACCTAACATTTCCCTGGGATCTGAACACAGCTTTGGCCTTCCTAAACAAAAATGAAAGGACAAATGCAGTAAATATATACATACTTAAAATTATAAAGATTAAATCTTTTCAATAGTATTTCCATAAGATAGGTTCTATGGCTTGTTTTTGTTTTGACTTCACCTTTGCCATTGACTCTCTTAGGAACCTTCTTTGCTTCTCCACTAGAGGATTGTTGGATTCTCCATCAATCTTTGCATTGGTATATGTTCCCTTTTCTCTTTTATTTATGGTCATTGGACAAATACTCTCAGGTTTGTGAAATGAACAGCATGTTTCACAAAACTTATTCACAAAATTCCTTTGGCATATTTTAGTCACATGATTGTTGTCAGCCAAACCAGCCAGCACAGAAACCCAGGAGATAGCATAATTTTTAGCACAGCTGAACCATGGACCTCAGCTGTATGTGGAGGCATCTGTAATGTATGAGTTGTTTTGTCCTCTTCACCTTTGCTTGATTATATACCCCTTTTGTTTTTCAGCCTCTAGGGATTCATCTGATTTCAGAAAGGTAATTAAATTTCTATATTTATTCTAAATTATTAACTTTGTAGTCATTGAAAAATACACTCTTTATTTACTGTCTTCTTTCTAAGTGCACCGATCCCATCACAATAAAAGAGGCCCTTCCAAGGACAGGATTAGGCAAGGTGAAAGAAAAGACAGTCAAATTGGGTAAGTTTTGCTTTACAACAATCCAGGGAACACAATGTTAAAACACTTGAAATGCTACCAGTGTTCTCACATGTAAGGTGGTTTTCCCAAAGAGGTGGGAGGATTTTCCTCACAATGTCATCAGTAGTCACAGAAAATGATCTCGCCTCTGTGTTTCTGGGAATATCCGCTCAATTCTGAATTGTTTCCCCTCCCTATCATACTTTTAAATTCTCCCTATTTCCAGCCTTTGGAGTGAACTAGCTACCATGCAAATGTCACCATAAGCACCTCTTTAGAATGTGAAAGGTCAACCTTCTGAAATTTCTTAGAAATATTTCCTGACATGAGCAAGCCTCATTCCATATCTTTATACCTTTCCTCTGCCTCAACTGTCCTCTGGCATTAGGCCTCACCTATCCCTTTATTCTGAGACAAATCCTGACCTATTTGATACTTTTCTCTGTGTGGGCCTACAGCAATTCATGCTCTCACCATCTTCTGCTCTCTGGCTACTCACCTCTCACCTGTCTTTTTGTGGGGTGAGTAGCCAGAAAAAACACCATCCCTGGGGGCACATTTTCTCTGCTTTCTTAGTTCATTTTCTCTGACACTTCAGCTGGTCACATTAGCTTCCAGACACATAGGTTCCCCTTTGCCCTTCTCACTGGAGTCACACAGGTTTAGTCTAGCCTGCACCAGTTTTTTCTACCTTCCATCAGGCACAACCTAGGTCCCTTGATAGGCACTTCCAGGATCCTCGTGTGTGTGTGTGTGTGTATGTGTGTGTGTGTGTGTGTGTGTGTGTGTGTTGTTTAGAGGAACTGAATCAAAGAAACCACTGTTGCACTCTTTCCGAGGATGGCTACGGCTTCAGCACTCTCATCACCCATTGAGAGAAGAGCATGCTTTTTAAGCACCAGTGCATAGTGCACCTTTTGGTCAGATCAGTTTAAGCAATATTTTTGATCTCAGGTTTCTCTTTAGCAGGGCACATCATGGTACAACTCAGAATGCAACTTCCTCTTCTGTCTCCCCATTTGTCTGAGGCAGATCTGCTCTGATATTTGCATGCAGGTTGTAGGCTTTTTTTGTTTATGTTACACAGATTACTGAATCTCTGGACCTTTTCAGTGTTCAGAATTTTTAGGGATTTGAATAAAATCCCTCTTTCACTCACTTCGCTGAGAAGCTCTTCACCAACTCTTTGGTCTCCATGCAATAATGTAGCTTAGAATGCAGCTTACTCTATACCAACATTTTCCCAGAATCAGCCCTTCTTTCAATGTGGATTTTCAAGCTTGTTTCTGAGCAAATTTCATTGATCTTGAGTAGTCAAATCTTGGCAATATGGTTTGCACTGAACCTTGTATCCTGTCATGTCTCTATAAGGTGTGTTTTGAGGATTTGGATCAAGAAAAACTACTCCCTGAGAAATCAATGTTTGTTGGGTGCAAATGGGTACATCTTTATTCACAACTACTTGGAAGTCCAAGCCTTGAAGGATGGCTGTATTCAGTCCACTCAGAGGACTCCAGTTGCCAATTAAAGTGGCCATGGGATAGAACTAAGTGGTAGAGTATTTGACAAGAAATCATAAGTTTGTGGGTCCACTCCCAAGGTGTATACACAGAGAAAGAAAAAGAAAAAAGAAAAACTGTGGAAAGTTGAAACCAGTAATTATTCACCAAATATTAAACTTAATTGAAAATCATATTTGGGAATATTAAGTTGTTTTGGTGTTACAATTATACTTTTCTATTTGGATTGATGTTCACTCTTTCTAATGCAGTTCTAAGGAATGTGAGTAAATGTATTCATTTATCAGCAGAGACCCATTTTGACATGACTTCAGAGGAAGAGCACAAAAGTTTTGATGACGGTCACTGTACCCAGTCTCAGGTATGTCAACATATAAAGCATTTCTTCCTGTTTCCTCTTGTTTTTCTTCCTTGAAGAAAGTAAAGAAGGCCAAATGAAAATACCATTTAAATAGTCTTTTGGAATCCAGGAATTATATATTACTAATAACATCTAAAACCACTCTGAACTGGTTAGAATCTGAAAATAGTATTAGTATTCCTGTCAACCCATAGCTAAATTTACTATGTAATGGAGGCAAAACAATTCTAAATGTTGCTTGTGCTTCCACTTGCATAAACATTTTGAAAAATGAAATGTTGAGACTAAATTTGAGACTGACGAATAACCACCTGGGTTATGAATGGTAATGGTCACAGACTGCATTCATGTGAAAGGGTGATGTTGGCAAAGGCTCAAAATCGTAGTGAAAATTAGTAGTTATTTGCTACAAGTTGGGAAAAAAAAAAAAAAAATATATATATATATATATATATATATATATATATATATATATATATAATTTAACTTTACATCCTGGTTAATGTTTATTTGTTATTTTTTTTTTAATTTTTTATTGATTTTTTAAAAAAAATAAATGACAGCAGAATGCATTATAATTCTTATTACACATATATAGCACAATTTTTTATACCTCTGGTTGTGTATAAAGTATGTTGACCCAATTTTTGTCTTTTTACGTGTATTAAACAATTTTTTTCTGTAGTGACCTTTTCATTTTGTTTCTCATCCTTGCAGAAAATTCAGTCAATATGTTGAATAATTTTATCAAAATGTCTTAGTATATTAAAGAAATGTATTTGTGTGCATTAATGGGGCAATGATGGAATTTAGAGATGCTGTCTCATCTTTTTTCTCACATTGCCAACATTCCTGGTGTGAGATTTAGCACACATCTAGATTTATTTTATTTGGCTGACATGTAGGTCCTTGGGTTTACAGCTTTCCCTTTGGGGTGTATCCTGGGCAGGGGCCATATCTCAGTGTCAAATCCCCAACTGAACACCTAAGTCTCATATTTTCAAACAAAAACTTAGTTCATTGTTTAAAAAGTGTAATCCTATTTAATATGAAACATACTCCCCAAAATTCCTTAAAATAAGACTTGAAAGCCTTCTCACAGTTGATGGTGAATGCAAAGTCGGATGAGTTACAATGAATATCATTCCTCCTGTCCTTTGGGGTGTATACACCTTTGTTAGCATGTTGTCAAGGAATGCCTTTTCTATGAAATCCACCATGCTTTTACCAAATCAGGAGCCATTGGAAGATAAGTGTTCAGCTTCATCTGGAGCACAATGCTAAGACACCCTGTGGAAGGTATGACTGCTCAGTCTGTAGTTATCTACATGTTAGTTAGCTGCTTTCAAGACCAAAATTTGGGTGATGTCTAAAAGAGTGATAGTGAAGTCTTCATGCAGCTCATTGGGGTCCTTTATTTTGCAGGTATTTTCTGAGGAGCATCCACCGATGTTTGTTTCTCACTCATCTGGAGAGAAACATCATAAAGCAAAAGAGAAAGAAGATGGACATGTTCATGGTAAGAGAACATATTCTACACAGTTCTTTGGATAGAATATTGATTTATAACATGAGTGCTGATATATTCTAGTACTGGGAGAAATGAACCTAGTAAACAGGGAATAAAGAAAAAGAAAGAAAGATAAAGAGTTGTCTCTCTCAAGACCGAAGTTCAGCAGCAGGTTATAGTGGGAGTGTCTCTCTTAGTTTCTGTACAAGACAAGTATAGACCACAGGGGAGTTGGAAAACTTCAATTTTTATGTTGGAAAGAATAATGTTCTTCACATTCTACCTGCTTTCTGTTCATTTCTTAGTGTATTTTTATTTTCCTCAGGGAATCTTTTCTATAGATCAGATTTATGTATTAGATCACAAACCTCTTTTCTAATATCATCTGTCTAAAATTATAATGAACTTTTTTGTGTGTCTGTCTTCTCCATTAGACTTTAAGCTAAAGAAAAATAGGGGTCTAATCTCATCTGCTATATCTTCAGAGTTCCTCATATTGTGTCACGTGTTTTATGCACTCATTGCTTTAGTGTATAAATAATGCATGTGAAATATACAGCATTCATATATTTAAATTAGTCACATATTTTATTTCTATCTTCTTTTTTCTGACAGATTCTGTTAGCCTGTCGAAAACCCAGAAAGCAGTTCTATTACTTCAAAGAATAATAAAGAGCAAAAAAAGTCACTGCACACAGTGTTCACTACATGTTAAAAAAAATGCACAACTGGAAAATGAGATTCATGATCTAAAACAGAGGGTATCAGAGTTTAAGCAAGAAAATATAGAATTCAAACAACAACTCCACAATTTGAGGTATTATATCCTAGATTGAAAGAAGGAGTGGAATCTTTTCCTTTAATCCAGTAAAATAAGAAGGGCAATTTTTTTTTTAACTACTGCCTCATCTGTTAGCACTTTGCAAGGGAGAAAACGTGAATAAATTATAAAATTCTTACAAATATGATAGCATATTATTAAATGTGATTACTTCTAAAAAATAAGTTCATATTTTTCCCCATCACAATTTTAATGGCTCTATGGAACCCCATCTGCTAGTAACCTATTTATTTAACAAACATAATTTGGGATTGTTATTTGTTTATATTTTTTAACTGTTTATTACAATTAATATTTCAAGAAATATCATTTATAAAAAAATCATTTCCTACTCAGATACCATGGCATGTGCCTATAATTCCAGCAGCTTGGGAAACTGAGATAGGAGGATCAAAAGTTCAAAATAATCCTCATCAACATAGCAGCAATGTCCTAAGCAAATTAATGAGACCCTGTCTCAAAAAAAAAAAAAAAATGAAAAAGACCTTGTGATGTAGCTAAGGGATTTAGCTTTTGTGGGTTCAATCCCTGGTACCAAAGTTGGGGATGAGAAGAAAAGAAAAAAAATAACTTTCTATATTTCTGTTTACTTTTGAAAAAAAATTCAATATAGAGTTATTTGGTTAAAGTTGTGAAACTTTAAAAAGATTGCAGGATTTATAAATTTCTCTCAAGAAAGTTTGTATTCCACCAGTGAGGTATTTTTCACTGCCCTGAAACATGTTATTATACATTTATAGTTTTTAGGCTGATTTTCAGGATCAAACTCTGGGTTTTGTGTTACTAGTGTGATGTGCTAGTGATGAGCTAGACCCTTGGCTACACTTCTAACATTAACATTCATTAAAAAATGAAATGAAAACAGAGTATTTTTATTCAAATTCATTCTCATTCATAAATTTGTTCATATTTCTATATTGAAAGGACATATACTTTTTATGTTTTTTAGGTATACATGACAGTAGACTATATGTTGACATAAATCTATTTTTGTTGTGTCTTATATTCCATTATGTGTGTGCACACACACACATCATATTTTTTTATCCACTCTTCTGTTGAAGAACATTATTCTTCATTATTGGATTAAATATTAGTTCCCAACTTGTTCAAAAATGGATTTTGAGTTTTTTGTAAAATACATAATGATCAAAAAGGTAAGTTAAGAGTGTTACCATAAAAGAAACATAAAAAGTAAAACAACAGGTATTAGATTATTTATCCCAATTCGGGGTTATAGTAATATGAAAGATACATATTTTTTAAATCTTTATTTTATTTATATGTGGTGCTACGGATTGAATCTAGCACCTTACCCTTGCTAGGCAAACACTCTACCACTCTGCTACAGCCCCAACCCCAAAAGACACATATTGAAAAAAGAATGTCTGAATATGCTGTTACACTGTAAGCCAATTATAGGTATACCTGACATATTTTATGAAGATAAATGATATTACTACTGAATTCATAAATTTGTATATGAACAATGTCTTTAAAACTTGTTTGACATGAAATTATCTTTTTAACTGGGGAGGATCTATGATTGTGCAAAAAAAATTTACCTTGATCTTGTCAATTTACCAAATCATTTCTAAATTCCTTTTCTGTGGTATCTAAAAAATTTGCTAGTAACAGAAACTTATCAAATAACAAAACAATCTTTTATTATTGACTTTCAATTATGTATGTTTTACATAAGATTAAAGGAGAAATTTAAAATGTTAAACTAGAAAAGCTTCAGAGAACATAGAATTTTTATTAAGATACTAAATCAGCATACAAAGAGCCAGAACATAAAAATACATTTTTGGTTTTTGGCAAAAATCAATTAAAAGACATCCATATTAACTTCAGATATACCTTAAAAGAAGATGAGGTGAAGAGAAAAAATGATGATATGTTACATGAAAAAAATAAGAACCCATTAAAAGAAAAAGAAACAGAATATAACAAAGAGGATCAAGTGAGAAAGCAAGCTGAAATCTCTGTTTGTACAATAGATAAAGAATTGGAGACTGCAAGAAATCATTTAAATCAGGTAAATGAACATTCAGTAAAGTTTCAAATTTTTACTGTATTTTATTTGAATTATTTATAAAATCCCTTTAACTTATTGTATGTGGCCATGTTTCACTTAATGATGGCAATGTGGTCTGAGGAATGTGCTGTTTGGCAATTTCACCAACATGCAGTCATCATGTGTGTGTACTTCCACACACTTCAGACATCTCCCACAATGCCAGAAACACAGACTTATATCACCTCCATTTAGATGCAGTCTGCTGTTTCCCAAAGCATGGGTATATTATTTTGATTTAAAACACAATGTTCATTATTTGGCAATAAAAAAATAAATAAAAAAGATCTGACAAACCAGAAAAAAAAACCCACAATGTTATATGACTCTAAAATTAAATGATGATATTTATGACAAAACTAGTTACAGCAAAACTTAGCATCTGGTAGTTGTTAATCATTGGTTTTCTAAATGAAGAAGTTTAGTTTAATCGCTGACATAAATACAAATTTAGGTGTTTTATGTTAAAATACAAACTAAATAGCTATGCAACTATTTAAAACATTTTTTTAAAGGTGTTTCACAATTACATTTCTGTCTGCATTTAAGAAATGTTTTAACTCACCCAAATTTATCTGTCATTTGTGCAATTGAAATGTAAGACATTTACTCATAAAGAATAAATCTACCTTTTGGAATTATTTTTTAATCTTGAAAGTCCCACTCTTAAATTAAGCTTTTAGACTTCTGTCCCCTTCTGATATACAACCAAAACCTTGCTGAAATAAATTTGTAGATTTTAGCAGAACAAAATGAAACCTACAGACAATTTTCATGAGACCATAATGCCAGAATTTACTATATGAAATTTGAGTAACACATCTTTGCAAACAAAAAGAGATAGACATGTGCAGAAAGGAAATGTTTCCTGAATTATTTTCTTCTGTTTTCAAGTGAGTGAGTGAGAGTGTGTGTGTGCGTGTGCGTGTGTGTGTGTAACATAGTTAAACAGTAAATCTATTATTCATGGGAAAGTATAGAGGGTTTTAAATCCATATATTTATAACCATAATGTACATATTTTGGAGGTTAGGGGTGCAATTTTTGTCCCATTGAATTAAGTAATGTTCTTAATTCAACTGTATTTCTCCGCAGCAGTCCCATGAAGACTTTCAGAGTAGCCTTATAAAGAGAAAAGACTTTTAATATTTTCCAGAGGAATTGATGATTTTTCTATGATCTCAAAACCCTTGCTTCTAATAGTAGATCTTCTAGTTTGGGGAAGTTACTTTGCTCTCTTGTTGTATTAATATGCATTATTACTCCCACTGTTATGTAAGAAGGAAAAGTGGGGCCAGCAAATACTCTGGTTTTGTAAATCATTCTCTCACTTTTGAGAAGAGAAACAAACACTTTGCTTCAAGTAATCTCCTACTTCAGTACAAAACACCTTTGGAAAAAATAGCATACCATAATATGTTCTTAGAAATAAATCACTGGTAAGTATTTGTTCCTAATACATAAGATCTGTTTATTTCCTTTATTTTATATTGACTCATGTTTCAATCTTCACTGAAATGAAACAAATGCTACTGAGTAGAAATCTCAGGATTTTCTGAGTAGAGTCTTACACGTTTTGCCTTATTTGTCATTTGTATTTTGAAACACAGGCCTTCTTTGGTGTTTATCCATTCATAGGACAGATGTAACTGGCTTTGTGGGTGTGCACTAGAAGCAGAGGCAAAAGACTTGGAGAAAAATCATGCAATTTGCCTATGCGTTTAGCCTTGTGCTCCTTTTCAGAATTGTGATACATTGTTCATTGATATAGATCTTGTGTTTAATGCTGTTTCTGCATTTATCATTTATCAATAGGTGCAATTCTCATTCCCAGCTACAAAATGTTAGAAAACAGAATATGCTAGGAATATTTTTAGGAAAAGACCTTGGAGAACTTTTGTATGTCTCAGTAGATGTAGAGCTAAGGCTCTTACTATGGTCTGGTTGAATACATGAGGTGTATTGCAAACTTATTCTTCTTAAAGTTAAATGTTCTTTTATTTGCCACTGAAGCCATCCCAACAGATAGGTACATAATAAAATATTTGGGACTTTTAACTGTTTAAAGGGTAGATCATATGATCCTAAAAGTGGATCAACATGAGAAATAGTGAATTCTAATTTTTATTTATTGTTTTTAGGTATACATTACAATAGAGTTCTTTTGATGTATTACACATACATAGTATATAACTTCTTCTATTGTAGAGTTTTTCTGGTCATGTACTCATATGTGAACATAGGAATGTAATGTCAGATTCATTCTACTATATTCCCCTCCCCTCTCAGCCCTTTATTTACTTTTGTCTAACCAACAAACTTCTATTCTTTTATTCTCCACCCTTATGTGTGTTAGCAACTACATGTTAAGGAGAATATTCAGACTTTGGATTTGGAGAACTGGATTATTTCACTTGGCATGATAGTGTTCAGTTCCATTCATTTGCCAGCAAATGCCATAATTTCATTCTTCATGGCTGAATCCATTGTGTATATATGACACATTGTCTTTATCCTTCCATGTGTTTAAAGGCACCTAGGTTGGTTCCACAGCTTAACTTTTGTGAAGAGCTGCTATAAATATTTATGTGTCTGTGTCATTATAGTATCATTCTAGTATACACTGAAGAGCAGAGTAACTGGGTCAAATGGTCGTTCCACTCCAGGTTTTGTGAGAAATCTATATACTGATTTCCTGAAAAATTTCTTGGTGCAATGTATGAGTGAATCTTTTCCCCACATTCTCACCAACATTTATTGTTACTTGTATTCTCTATATCTCAGTGTAGTTTTAATTTTCATTTTTCTAATTGCTAGAGATGTTGAACATTTTTTTCATATACTTGTTAACTGTTTGTACATATTTTTCTTTGAAGTGCTTGCTCAGTTTTTTGTTCATTTATTGATTGGGTTATTTTTTGTGAGTTATTTTTCGAGTTGTTTATATATTCTGGAGATTAATGCTCTATCTGACATGTCAGTGACAAAGATTTTCTCCCATTCTATAGGGTGTCTACTCACATTCTTGATGGTTTCCTTTGCTGTAAAGATACCACCCCATTTATTGATTCTTTATTTTATTTCTTGTACTTTAAGTGTCTTTTTGAGAAATTCAGTACCTACAATGACAAGATGGAGCACTGGGCCTGTCTAGTCTTGTAATAGGTCTAGAGTCTTTTATCTATTATCTAGGTCCTTGATCCACTTTGTTTTTGAGAAATAGGGGTTAAATTTCTCCTATGACATATGGGTTTTCAGTTTTCCCAGCACAATTGGTTGATGAACCTCTCCTTTCCCCAGTGCATGTTTTATAGTGTGTTTGTCTAGTATTAGATAACTATATGTGTGGGGTTTTCTCTGTCGCTTCTCTTCTGTTCTGCAAAGTTATTTTTTTTTTCTTACATTGGCAAACTAAATAATCACTTAATCTATTCTTTCATTCTGGTATAATGCAGATTTTTTCAATCCTTAATTTTTTTCTTTTTTTATAACCAGGAATTGAACCAGGGTGCTCAACCACTGAGATGCATCCTCAGCCATTTATTTATTTATTTATTTATGAATGAGTCAGGGTCTCACTGAATTGCTGAAGACTGGCTTTGAACCTGTGATCCTCCTGCCTCAGTCTCCTGAGACACTCTTATTACAAGCATGAGCCCCTGAACCTGGCAGTTCTTACATTCTTTAAATTGTAATTTTCTTTTACTCTCATAGATCCATCTTCTTGAATTAACTTTTGAACTCTTGGGAATTTATATTTTTATAAGCTCAGAAGTTTACATCTACTTTTTCTGCAGTGGGTATCTATTTATTGAAACCCTTTCACCATATAAATATACAGGTTTTTCTTTAATTTCAGTGAAAATTATGAAACATCATTTTATTGAGTGCTAGCTAAATGTATCCTTGGTTTTATTTAGGTTTCTCCTAGTGATGGGACAGAGAACAAGCTATTACATAAATATCACAAGAAGAAGGATGAGGTCTCTGTGAAGAGACTGGGAATGGACACAGTAAAATATCAGAACCAGGAAAAGAAGTGCTTTGAGAATACTGAAATTTTAAGAGAAAAGAATACCAGCCTTCCATGGACACAAAAATTGAATGAGGAAACACTTATGGAAATATTCCAGGACAATGAACAGTTGGATATTTGGAAAGTTGAGAGTACATTGCAAAATTTCACACCTGAGAGTGAAAAACAAAGCACAGAAAGACCAGAAACAGATGTCAAATCTCACCCTGCCAGATCTGGTCCTGCTCCACCCCATCAAAGTGAAAGTCCAACACCAAAAGGAAATCTAGAACTTGCTTTCCAGAGAGGCAGAGATAAAGACTTTAGTTCACAGGAAGAAAAGAATATTGATGTATCTAACCTAAACGTTAGTAGTGAGATTCCTTCCCAACAGGTTTCAAAGTCTGAAGTAAAAGTAAGTAACCAAGAAAACAAGTTTTATCAGTCAAGAGTAATGACTTTGGCTACAGATCAGGTAAACAGACACCTAATACAAAGACAGTGCCAACGGAAGGAAATGGAACACAGGTATCAAAATGAACAAAGAAAAAGGAATGAACACCTCAGAAAGCAGGAAGTTTCTAAAGAGAAGGTATCTAAACTACAAAGAGAAACTATATTGCATGAAGAACAATTGCATGACGACCAATTGCATGACTATCGGAACAAAGGTGACAATAGAATAGATGGAGTTATTAATGTCCAAACTCAATTTTATGATGTTATAAAAAAACTTCAAGCTCGGAATGACAGGTATCGTCTCATGCTGGAAAACAAATATTTGGAGTTAATCAATGAAACTAATCATTTAAAAGAACAACTGGATCAATATGGAAAGGAGAAAGCAGAAGAAGTAAGTATCAAGCAAGATATCTGTATAAAGAGTCTTCAAAGGAATACTCAAAGTGATATCTGCTTATGGCTAAATGTTGATTCTTGATGAATATAAAAATGTAGATATTATGAATGTGTTTCTGTATCAACACAGAACTACAATCTATTGTCTAGCAAAAATAACTTAGACATCATTTGCAGCACAACCAATCTGTGTTTGAAGTGCTAAGTATTCCAATTTCCCTGCTCTGATTCTTACACACTGTGTACATATTTTAAAATAACTATAGGTACTCATATGTCAACTAAACACAAAAGACTTAGTTAAAATGGATTTTAATATTTAAAAAAGAGGAAATTTTTGAAACTTGGGCCTGACCCTTCAATTTAAGAAATTGTTTCTTATAAAGATTTAAGAGGTTAAGATTTTTTTGTAGGTTTATATGCTGCCATTAGTAATATGGTCTCAATAATGCTGAAACAATATCTAATTTTGGTGCCATTAATTCAACCCAAAGTTTGCACATGCTCAACACATGTTCTACCAATGAGCTACATCCCATTACTGAATAACAATTTTAATGTCTTGTTGCTGTACTTGAAGATCACAATGAATCAAATAATGGAAATGCTCATACCTAGTTTCAAATAAATTAGTTACTCTTACAGTTTGTTCCAGATTTTCCAGTTGAACTGAAATGTAGATGCTGTGTTTTGTAATAGACTTTCTTCAGTATATTTTTGTATATTTCTAGTTGGTAAATTAATAAGTCATTTAAGTTTAACATAAATCTGAAAATAACTGTCCTGATATTTTTTGTTTTTATTCATGTCTTGTCCACCTCTTTAAAAGCATCTATTTGTCATTATCATAAACTGGGACTAATGTGATGAATTGCAGCAAAGCCACAGTTGATTTCATCTGTAATTTGATGCATATATTCATGATAACTTGCTAATAGTTTTCTTCATTTCATGGCCTAATTCCTATTATATAGTGACTTTCAGTACAAAGATAATTGTAGCCATCTAAAATCCATTAATTTGGCATTGAACCCCCATGTCCACACTAATGAGGGTGGCAGGGTTTATGTAAAGCAGGAGTGGTCTGAGGATCAGTGAGAAATCTAGGAGATGTGGACAGGCAGTGAGGTGGAGACCAGGTTACCTAGCATCTCCTTTATTCTTTGTGAAAGTATATTGGAATTATTTTAGCAAAGCTTTAGAGATGTGAGGTGTGGGGTATTAATTTGAGTCTCTAATAAGAGAGGGATAATAACCTCTGTAGAATTCACCACTACCAATGAGACCTGTGTAACCATTTTTGATTGAGATTTCAGTAGTTTGTTAAACATTGCAACTTTATCAAGGGCAGTATGTAGAGATACAGGGCTCTCCCTGTTGTGTAAGGAATGTGATAGTGACTCAGCAGGAGTACACAGTCTTCTATTTTCTTAAGGGAATTCAGAAATAAACAGCAGCTTACTGTTGTATGTAGTGATATTTTTTTTCAGAGTAAACATCATTATATAATAATAATAATAATAATAATAACAACAATAGTAATAATAATAACAATAACAATAATAATAATAAATTTTTAAAGTGAACTGAGTAACAAAATCATTAACAGAAATATCAGGTAGTTGCGAGACATCTTGAAAAACAGCCAGCTGGTACCCTGAAACTACAATGTGTATCAGAGTCTTCTCTAGAAGATTTAGCATATTTTCACATAAATTTAAAATATAAAGACAGGATTTAATGAAGAAACTAAGACAAATGACAAGTCAAGTATGTAGAAAATTGAACATGTCATCTGTAAATCAACACCTGCTTAAGTAATAAAAGTTATTCTGGGATACTAATTTCAATGAACAGCTTTCTTTATATTTTCATTATAATTATGTAGCCAGAATTGGGATTTATAGATGTGTAATCCTTACCAACTGAAAAGCTAATATACCTTATTATAGGAACTTAATCTACTTTTCAAAATGCTGGTATAGATTATGTTTTGTTGCAATTGAAATTATGTAAATTTTGTTGTTTGAGTTTGTGTCGAATATTTTCAGTATCTTATTTTCATATTGGGTTTTTCATACTTTTTTATTCATGCAGATGGGTGATCTTACTACAAAGATGAAAAATGCATCTTCAAAGCATTTACATTTGAGAACAAACTATGACTGTTTTATGCAGAACTTGTTTTTTATAAAAAGTATGCAAGATACATTTGAAAAAATAGAAAGGAATCAAAAGAAGTTGGAAGAAAATGTAGTAAACTTTCCAAGGCACACACGGAGCACTCGAGTAGAACGAGGCCAAGGAGTATGGTGGGAATGTGACATTGAACATCGAGCAAGATGGGATTTAGAGGAGAAGCAAAAACAAGTATTTCTGATTTTACAAGCTATATTACTTATCTGCAATTTGCTTTAATTCTTTTCATTGTAAACTGTATTTTGGATATACATATTATAGGTGTATTCTATATCTCTTGAGGAAAGATGTTGTGTAGATTTCAAAGAGAAGGAAGACATTTGATGCCCCTTCAAATACCACAATTTACATCATCCTTTCAGCTAATTTGATCTGAGTAATAATTTTCATCAGATAACGTTTGGATATTTGATAATAGTAGGCATAGTAAGAGTATGAGGAGAAAAAAAATGTGATGCAGAAATATACTTTTGAATTGTTAAGTTAAAATTTTCAACTTTCATATTTTGAATTGATTCTATTATTCTTTAAATTGTCAGATGATCTGAGTGCTAATATGAGAATGATTCATTACTTTGAGCACAGATCAATAGTAGATAGCCTAGCCTGTGCAACATCCTGGGTTCCATTCGCAGTAGAAAGCAGGAGGAGGAGGGCAGGGAATGAGGAGGGAAAGGGGGAGAGGAAGAACCCAATTATTATTGTTTCAGATTTAATGTAATTGATACTGATGACAGAAGTTTACAGTCTAATATTTTTTTTCTTCACATTTAAAATTGCTGTCTGAATTTTTTACACAGAACTAAATAAAATAACTACATAATAATTATTTGGGTTCTAATTATTTTTAAAATATATTCTTTTTTATGTTCTTTAGACACAAGAAGCAGCTCCGGAAATTACAGAGCAGTTCAGAAAGACTAATTTTACTTCAATAAGAAGTCAGATGGAACTCAGAATTAGCCATCTGGAATCTGAACTGAAAATTCTAAGAAATGCAACTGAGAGAATATAGACACTTCCATATAGAACAATCCAGATTCCACAAGTATGTCAAAACCTAGACTGAAAGAGAGCAACTTAGTCTCCTTAATTTGTGTCTACTGCATAACTTTGAGACAGGTTGATGAGATCGGTAGCATGCAAAAGCTAACTAGACCCTATAATTTGTGTAAGTAATGTTAGGAAATGAATGTACTCTTGAAATATTAGTCTAGGAAGTTTATCTTTCACTCACCTTTGCATTTTACATCTGAAGGTAAACTATTAAGCTTTCTTCCCTTAGTGTTCTCCTATATGTAATCTGGTCTATTAGACTTTTAGTTAAGTATTTTTGAAGTTTTGTGATTCACATATTAATATTGTGACTGCTTCTACTTGGAAACATGAACAAGTTTCACAATTTTTGAAAGATTATATCTGAAACCTTAAGTGTCCAGTGTTGCTGTAACTACACTCTGAGCACATTCTGACACCTGACAGATTAACTGATTTTTATTTTAATTTTTTAATATTATCCTTACATGGTATCTAGAGACAAAATGTTCTATATAATTTTTTCTCTCTACATTGTCATACTTGTGATGATGGGAAGTATAACCTGCAAAAGTGGTTAAAAATATTCTGATGATCCGTGTTGGGGCCTGTGAATGACGGAATGAATGGGCAGTCTCCTGAAGCCCTGGTAACAAATTTATGGGCCAACTTTCTAGGCAGCAGCTTTAATCTATCTTGTTCTGAACCAGTGGCTATTGCTCTGAATTGTCTCAGTGTCAAATGCTTAATTTATCTAGGTAATAGGTAGAATATACATATGATGGTAATAAATGCTTGACAATATCTTCAAGGAACATTCTTTAAGTGCTTGAACTGGTTCACTAAATATGAATCTTTCTAGCTTTACTAAAATTTTCTAGTTGCATATGTTTAAGGAAACCATAATGATTTAATATACTTCAACATAGTAAAATGACTTTGGTAGTCAAATAAACTAAGGTATACATCATCTGCTATATTTATCTTTAAAATACCAATATTTCTAATGGCATCCTCAAGAATCTTCCAAGGAGAGTCTTTCAAGAAGGCAGCATTGTTACTTGCAAAGTCATACATCGCTGATTTCTGTCTCTCTTCCACCAACATTGCTTTAATTGGAAGTTTGAAGCCCCCTAGAAATATGTACACTTCTTTAGAGAAATTACAAACCCATAATTGCATACACTGTCTCTGTTCTGATTCTTTTCAGTGTTGTGCCAACATATGGAGAGTTTCTACCTACTCTCTTTTTAAAATATTTTTTTAGTTATAGATGAACAGTACTTTTATTTTCTTTATTTTGTGTGGTGCTGAGGATTGAACCAAGTGCCTCACATGTGTAGGCAAGTACTCTACCACTGAGCAAAAATCCCTCCACTTACTCTTATGGAAAATTTAAATTATTCTTTTATTTGATGAAAATTTTGAAAGTGCATTTTAACATAAATAATATTGAGGTTAATTTTGACATAATTTAACAACATGAAATGTAATGTGCTCTAATTCAGTAACCAGTACTTCCACTTTATCCCCCCTTCTTCCTCCCTGTGTTCTCTTTCTTCTGCTCTACTTATCTTATACTTATTTGTAGTTTTTAAGTTTTTTTTTTAATTATGCATTATGAATATACATGAAGGTGAAATTCACTGTGATATTTTCATATGGATTCACAAAAAACTTGATCAGATTCATTTCACTATTCCACACTGAGTGCTTTCCCCAACTCCCTGGCTTGGGTTGGGTTAGGGATAGGGTTAGAGTTGCATTCTGGAACAGGAGCCCTTCAGTACAACCAGGTGATTTCCTTCATACTAAGACTTCATTTGAGTGAGTCAAATATTAGTCCAATAATGATGAGTTATATTTTTAAGAGCTGAAAAGAAAAACAATGTCCAGCTATTTTGAACCCATTTGAAGATATTTCTATAATATTTGACAATTTTTTATCAGGGGTATTATTACAATAATGAAATATCTGCTTGAAAATGAACAAATAAAAGATACTACCTTGCTTTCATTGCAGCTTGGTTTAGAGCTTCCATGTTTTTTTTTTCCTGGTTTTTTGTTTCTTTGTACCAGGGATTGTACTCAGGGACACTTGACCACTGAGCCACATCCCCAAACTATTCATGTTTTATTTAGAGACAGGGTCTCAGTGAGTTGCTTAGGCCTCATGGTTGCTGAGGCTAGCTTTGAACTCAAGACTGTCCTGTCTCAGCCTCTTAAACCACTGTGATTACAGGCATGTGCCATAACACCCTGCTTCAATGTGTTTTGATGAACTTCTTATCACATAGTAAAGCCATGCATATCTATGTTAAATGTGACCTCAACTTTATTCTTTTATTTGGCATTTTGACCTAAAAAATCACAGGAGAACAAATCTAAGCTTTATAAAACAATGCTGAAGTTAAATAGTTATGACAGAAAGAAATAATTTTAGTACATAAATTACAATTTAATTTAATAGCTGATATATGTTTTTTTCAGTTTCTTAGCTTACATGAATATCTTTCTGAAAAAATGAGAGAATCGGTTTTGAAGTGCTTCAGAGTCATGAAATTGGATGACTATATACAAAAAGAGAATGAAAGTTAGTTGTTATGCATGATGCAAGTATAAGTTGTTCTTATTAGTTCTTACCAGAAAAAATGAGATAATTTACCATTTACAAAACAATGATAAATTGTGTATGAATGTAGACACAATGCAAAGGGGATTTGGGAGGCAACTGTTTTTCCAATGTATTTCTGGGAGAAAGTGATGTTTCTTTTTTACTTATGCATAAGCTAGTTTATTTAAAACAATGTAATGGTTCTACATTTCCTTGTGGAACATTAGTTTTCCATATCATGTTAGACTGAATAGAAGAGTGTTTTTTAAACTCTCTCATCACGATACAAAGATATGTCTCCATAATCACTGTAGAATGCCTTCAAAGGTGAAGGGAGAAGGAGAGGAAAAAACTACTAGAGAGGAAAAGTGATCAAGTTATTTTATGTGCATCTGTGAATATGTCATAACTACTTCCTCTATTATATATAGTCTAATGCACCAGTAAAAATTTTTGTTTAAAATAATTTTCTTTAAAAATAGAACATAAAGACAGGAATGGGAATTCTGTCAGTCAAAATCATTTGTTTTCACATCAAATGTGTAAAGGCATTAGACACCACCTTATTGTTATCACTACAACATACTTACTATGTTCAGTAATATATTTTAGACCCTATTTGGGGAATTAGTAAGAGAAGAGTTTTATACAAAGAACACTCTACATGGTGATATTTATATAAGATTTGGAAGTGTTTACCACATATCTCATCAAGTGCACATCTATATTGAGCCAAATGTTTAAAAACTGCTGGTCATAACTTCTGAAATCAATTACAATTAAAGAGATATGTATTTTTTTCAATTCTGAATATCAACAAATTAAAGACCTTAAGTGTGAAACTGCTTTTTTCCCACTTCTGCCCCACTATGAAAGTCTCACCCTGTACACTGACATTCTTTAGTGGGAAAAAAATGGCATCACCAATTTTCTGTGGTTTACAGCCAAAAGCCCAGACTGACTTAGTAACAGTCACACATTTAAAAAACCCTGTCATGACTCTGTCATTAGTTTACATTTGCCTCAAGAAAAGTATGAAATTTCTTAGCCAAAAATTAAAATATCCAAATCAACTGGATTTTTGTCAGGTTACTCAGCCTATCTCATCTCACTTGCTTTACTGCCACTTTGCTCTAGATTCTAGTGACACTGGACTACTGTGATTCCACAAGTGTTCTTTCTCATCTCGGTGTCTGCATGCACCTCTTCCCTTTCTCTCACAATTTCTCCTTTTACTTCAGGTGTTAACTCATGTATCACTTCCTTTGAAGGACCTCAAACACTGACACAAATTTGGGACCGAAGTCCCTTCTAAGTGTTCCAGTAGTATCCTGTTTTATCCTTGTCCTAATGCCAATGACTCTGTATGGAAATTTCCTGATTGTCTGCTTTTGAAGCTATGGTATATGACTGTTGAGACGTGTCCATTATCATCTCCATGTTGTCATCCCAGTTCTTGCCAGAATACCCTAGCATATGGTTGTCAAATTTATGCATAAGGGGTGGAAAACCCAAAGCTCTGATACTCAGTCATAATGACAACTGTGTATGAAAATATGGGCAGACTGCATTCCATAGTGATTTTGTATTGTGGACATATCTATTTTTCTTCTTATAAACAATGAAAAGTTCTAAACTTCTTCACTGATTTATACTTATAAAATGTTTGAGAAAAAATATAATTTTTTTTTCTCTTCACTTGCTGCAGAATTTGAATCCTGACCATGGGAGCTTCTGCCTTAAGAATTACTAATAAGACAAGACAAGATCTTCTTTTGGAAACATCATAAGGATATACAGAGATTTTAAGAAAAAAAAATGAAAGCTAATATTGTGTTTTTCAGACTGTTAATATAATATTTAAATTATTTATGAAATGTGATGTAAATACTTTATTGAAATGAATGTGTGTAACATATATGATGAAATTATCAAAATATGAAAATTATTTATATCTGTAAGAAAATTTGAAGTGCAAGTGCAAACCAGTTTTTATGGAGATGTGTTTTCAGACTATCTAAATGTTAGCATTTAAGCTCAATTCAGCAACCAAGTCAACACTAATTTGGTAGATCTAAATATCACATTAATGATGGATTATTTATATTATATCACTGAATATGGGTCCAGAGAATTAGGCAACATTATTTTTACATGCTGGTTACTATATTCACTAATGGATTAATGTATTGCAATTATTATACTGCCATCTTTAAATTTATATTTGAGGCACTGACTTAATAATTTTTCTAATAAGAATATTTGCTTAGTGGTTTATCTATATATTTTTTTTTCCTTTTCTGTTTATACAATCTTGGGAAATAATAGTAAATTTACAGGTTCTAATATAAAGTACTTTTGTCTGCTGAAGCATTTTAAATTGAATTGCTTACATATGCTATCATTTATGATATTTTTAGTATTTTGTACAAGTCAGAACATGCTAGATAACTACAATTCAACATTCATTCATTATGAATATATTTTTCAAATATTAACAGGTAACAGCATAGTTGTTAATTATATCAGTTTCATTATGAAGGTTATTGTTATCTAGCATGTTCTGACTTTTAGGAAATACTAAACCTATCATGAAAGATGGCATATGTTAACAATTCATTTTAAAGTGCTTCGGTGGGAAAAAGTACTTTGCATTAGAACCTGCAACTTCACTAGTATTTTCCAAGATTGTATAGAGAAAAAAAGCAAAAAAAAAAAAAAAAAACAAAAAAAACACATTAAGCAAATGCTGTTTCTCAAATCAACACTTATACATTCTATCATTATGCCTTCGACCACTTAATTCTCAGATTATTTTCATGTTTTTCTAGTAGCCTAATATTGTTCTTTATAAAAAAAATATTTCATTCATAGGCATGAAATGAACTTAATTGTTTTATTTTATAGATGCCTTCTGATTTAAATATTCCTTAATCTTTTTTTAACCTTCATGACCTTGAATTTTTCAGGGGGAAAGCTTGTAGAATGTGCTTAAAATGGATTCTCTTGTTTCTTTATGATTGGAGCTAGATTACATGTTTTTGGCAAGAGTACCACAGAAATCAATTCTATGATTTTCACTTTGAATCACATCATGTGACCTATAATATCCTCATTACTGCTGATGTTAATATTGGTCATTAATGGGGTATTTGCAGGATTTTACTTTGTAATTATTATTTGTGTGAAGATAGTTTGAGACTATAAATATAATTGTGTATCATTCACCACTAAATTTGTTCATTTATTATACCTATACAGATTCATGGTTTATTGTATTGTGTTTGCTGTTACTTGCTAATATTTAAAAAAATTATTTTTCTTTCAGAAATGTTCTATTTTGATGATCTCAGATTTATAGAAGATTTAAAACAGTAGTGAAAGGAATTCATAAGAAACATTCCCCAAATGTTATTCTTCATTTCTACATAAGTCTAGGTACATAACAGTTTTTATCTCTGAACCATTTGCAAGATGCACACAATGTCTTTTTATTTGTAAATCAAAAAACTCACATTTTCTAAAAATGAGAAATTATCTCTGTAACTATGGTGCAATGATCAAAATAGGTAAACTATATTGTGAATATCTACTCTACAAATCTTATTCAAAATTTGACAGTCATTTTAACAATTGTCTTTGAACCAAAATAAATCCAATTTTGGGAAATTTTAATATCAATTATTCACTGTGTCTTGTTTCTTCTTCTTCTTTTTTTTGTGTTGTTCTTTGTTATGTTTTTTTAATCTGGGATGATTTCTGGGCATTTCTGGGCTATTCATCATATCTTTGATTTTGATTTTTGAATGGTGTATTTCAGTAGTAGTTCTATAGATGTTTCTTCAGTTTATATTTAAATTTTAATTTTCATAACCAGTGGATAAATGCTCAAAATATTTGACTCTCAAATTAACCTGAATGCTGCTGGTAGATTGCACACAGGGATCCCTCTTCCACCAATATGTCACTATATTTGGTGATATTAAAATTAATACCAATGGAATTTGCAAAATATTTCTTTAGAGGAGCACATGATGAAGACTTTAGGCTTTGTGGACCAGAAGTTCTCTGGTCATAGCCTAAAATCTGCAATATATAATAATTGAATGCCTGATGGCATTCCAGTAAAACTATATTTTCAGGGTAAGTGGGTGAGGCTCAGTGGTAGAGTACGTGTATAGCACATATGAAGCCTGAGGACAAATCTCAGCATGGCAAAAGAAAACAACAACAGAAACACTTTATTTGCCAAAACAAGCTACATTCTGGATTTAGTCTTGATTTGGTGGCCCAATGTTCCTCTAATGCTGTGAAACTTCAGTGGTGACCTGCGTGCATGTCTTTTCTTTTGTATGCAGGACACACAATTCAGTTTATGAAATAAGAATATTTTCTGAATTTGCTCTCAGGTTTTGTTATTGAATTCACCATTTCAATATTAATAAGTACTTTGCATATCTGCCCTTGAAACTTATTCTGTTATCTTTTTAAAAATATTATTATTAATTGTTGATAAACTTTTATTTTATTTATTTATTTATATGTGGTGTTGAGTATCAAAAACAGTGCCTCAACCATGCTAGAAAAATTCTCTAACACTGAAAAACAACCGCAGTCCTATGTTATCATTAAAAATAAGAAAATTAATACTCAGTTTATCTAATAAATCAGGAAGAAATTTTCAAGGTGACTGTAGATTAAATTTTTATGAATTTATTATTTAATACATTTTTAGCATTTTTCGTGTTACATATGTAATTTTTAAAATGTTCAGAGTTTTACATATGATCATTATGTAAAGATTGAAAAATACAGTTAAAGAAAAAAGATTATTCTCCATTATTCCACTTAGATACAATGTCTTTCAAAAGGAGGGTCTGCAAACACTAAAATCAGTTTTTAATTATTTTATTTTATTTTATTGATTGATTGATTGAAGATATTCCAATCTAATCCAGAATATGCTCTACCCTGAGCCATATCCCAAGTCTTCCATTCATTTGTGAATCTCACTCTTGTGTTTTTCTCTTCCTGCATAACTAAGAATTACTTTTCCCAAAGTTACCATTGAATTTTACTTTTAACACGTCTCTACTTAATTTCATGCACTTAAATTTACAATTACTCATTCATCAATGGAACATTTCCATTTCTAATAAAAAGAACTCCCAAGTGGCTGAAGGGAGTTTAGACTCCACAAAAACAGCTATACAAGTGATTTCTCTTTCCCACAACCACACATAAATATATATAAACAGCCTCAATACCCAGCCAAATAGTTGTAGTAAAACTAATAAGAACTGGAGATAGAGGGCAAAACCAAGAACAGCCAAAACCAAGAACAGCCTCACTAAATGGTAAAGGAAAACTTTTGCCTTTCTCACAGATCAGCTTTTCCCCCAAGTTGACACCCCAGTATGATCAGGAGAAACTGCCCAATTCTCAGTTTTCCTTTTTTGGCATCAGAGAAAGGAGAACGTAGCTCCAATATTCTGGATTTTTAGGGAACTGTTTTCTGTCTATTGTGACACAGAACTGGTGGCATATTTTGATAATTAGTCACATTGAGAAAGGGGAAAAACATTGAACATCAAAGAACCTACAGTGCAGACACCAGGTGGAAGAAAAGTTTATATACTTTTGATAGAATTCCACAGCTTTCTTCCTGGAAAGCTAAGTGTCTGAAGAGAGTGTGTCCACAGAAAGGGTGACAAAGCCCTTAAATACTTAACTGGGCTTGCTGGTGAAGATCTTCCCCTGTGTGCAGCCACCAGGAGAGAGAAGTTTGAAACTAAAATTCTCAACCAAAGGCAAACTAGTTCAAGGAGCACCCCAAGGAAAGCCACAACACAGAGCCATGCTATCCTGTTAAATCTGTGGGGCCTAGAAAATGAGGTTTCTTAGTGTTTCTGTTAAGAAACAAGAATGTCAAAAATTTCAGTTATTAAAGTATTAAGAAATACTAAACAATGAAAAATAAATGACAATAAATTAAATATTAGGAATAAATCTATGAAATATATAATTGAAAATACAAATGATCATTAAATTTGTGGTTCTCAATCTCCCTGACCCCCAGTACTGGGGATGGAACCCGGGGTACTCCACCACTGAGCTGTACACACCATCCTTTTTAAATGACCACTTTTAATTTTGAGACACTAACTGCCCAGGCTGGCTTCCAACTTAGGGTTCTCTGCTTCCTTCCACCTCTACCATGCTGGGATTAAGGGCATGAGGCACTGTGCCAAGCTTCTCAAACTTAAATAAAGGGAAAAAAATAAGGCAAGTGAAACTTTAATACTAGTGTTGAGAAAGAATAGTAACCACAGTCCAGTAAAGATAATTTAACAAACAGAAAGTTCAGGAGATTGACATGTACATTTTTCCAAATGATTTTACTTGGGAGGCTGAATCAGAGCACAAATTCAGGGCCAGTTGCAACAATTTAGCAAGGACCTAAGCAACATTGAGACTCTGTGTCAGATTAGTATATGAAAAAGTTTGGGATGGATCTTGGTGAAAGACTACCACTGAGTTCAATCTCCTATACCAATGAATAAATTAATCAAAATCACAAAAGAATATGGCAGGTAATTAATAGAAATTCTCTTGAGAACCAAGAAGGAGGACTATTTTTAAAATCAATTTCAAACAAAAATAACTCAGTAACAAATATGAATGGATAAATTATATCAGAAAGGGGACTATAAGCTACACAAGGGGACATAAGCTACTGCCTTAAGTAGGCAAGCACACAGTATAGGTTAATAATTGAGTTCTAGGTAAATTGAAGAATCAGATCATTATATTCTAAGGTGTTTCAATATGTTCTGGACTGCAGAATTTTATCATGGAAGTCTTGTTTTATTAATATAAAAAAACATGAATATAAACTTAATGGCATAAAAGTTGTACAAATGAATGGAAGTGGAAAAATTTAATTAGAACATCTGTAAAGAGAATCTATAAAACAAGAAAAATACATTCCAGATATAGAAATCCATAAGTTAAAGAGATTATTCTCATGTCTAATCAACAGTTTAATGAGGAGTACAGATAAAGGTGCATCTTTGTGAGTACTTCTAATTAAAACAGCACTGAAAGTGAAAAAGAAATGAGCACCACTTCTGCAAATCAGGAGACAGTACCATTTTTAGATGGCAAAACACTTAATTTTTTCAATTAAAATCTTGAACCTGAGGCATTCCAGCTAATTCTGTTTATATACTTAAATAGAAAATAGAAACATTTAAGGAAAGAAAGGAAATAAATGACATATACACAAGAAAGATTAAAAGTTCTTCATTATTAATCTTATAATGTTTCAATTAGAAAACCTGATATATTGTAAAAAAAATCCTCAATATCTTAAAATCACAATGAGATATGAATAAGAGATAAATTTGGAAAATAATAATTTTATTTATGTTAGGAATTGGGACACAATAAATTTCTGTTGCTATTGTCTGAAATCTGTAATAGACAATAAATGAATGGGAATGGACTCATTCCAAATGTGTTTATTACTGGAATAGTGGCAGGGTGATTGCCTACTATGAGTGTGCATGAAAGTCCCTGAGATTGATGCCTAGCAGCTATAAAATAACAGAAAATAATCGAGAAGATGCCTTTATTTACACATATGACCATGTTGTGGATTGTTCTACAGGCATGAATTTGTTGATCTTCATGCAATATCCAACTTTCTGCTAATGTAGCAAATCACTTTAAAGGTACTTTATGTAACTCTCTTGCTGCTTTGTAAGCATATCTCAACTTCTGTCGCACAATATTTTTTATGTGACTATGTAAAATTTTCAAAAATTCAGATTTCTAAATGACATTACTTAAAATTTTTCTCCTCTTTTATTTCTGTTTTTGAATTCAATTAATCCATATGACCAATTTGTATATTTGAATAGTACAAAATATCCTGGAATAAGCTAATTTGTGTCTACAAAGAAATATTGTTTTTGAAATATTTATTCTTCTGGTTTTCCCCTTCATTGCTAAACCATGGTCGGTCAATGAAGCAAGCCATCAATTCAAGTTAGGGCAAGCTTTGACTTCCCCTGATGAACAAGCCATGACAAGGCTGGAAAGACAAGTCAAGGTCATGCAAGGCAAGGCCAAGCAAGTCTTAACTTCTCAGCAGTCATGCCACGAAGAAGCAAGGCAAGGCCAGATAAGGCAAGGCCAGGCAAGAGTTAGCTTTCCCCTAATAATCAAATCATGGCAAGAAAGTCAAGACCAGACAATACAAGTGTCAAATTAAAAAAAAACAAAAAAACATCAGACTGTGTCTCACAACTGATTCCTCAGCTGGGTCTATCAGTGAGATCACCTAATATAACTCATTAATATGGTCTCAGCTACCTTCAGCATGTGGTATTTGGGTAGCCAGACTTTTTTATGATGGCTTGGGGTATCTCAGGATAGAAGGCAGAGGTGTGTCTATTGTCTCATTTGATTTATTCTTGGAAGTCACAAAGCTTCTTTAACACTGATGCAATTGGTCATGGTTCTGTCCATATTCAATACAGAAAACACACTACCTAATTCTTAGTGGGCAGGTAAGAAGTGGTCAAACAGACTGCTCACTCTGCTCAAAGTTGTTTTACCAGGACAAAAAGCCCTGTGACTCCACTCTTCATTACACTTTGATGTCTTCAACTATCACTATAATGTTTAAGTTTCCTGTGTATTCAAAAAGAATGAAGTTATGAATGATCCACTAATGGTCTTAAAGTATCTTTGAATAAGATGCAAAATTTGTACTTTATGTATCTGCCAGAATACTTAGTTGCAGGAATTAAACATTTATTGAAGGGCATTAGGTAGCTTACAGATTTTCTAAAGGGGTCTGAGAATCTGGGTTGGAAATTATACGGTTGGGAGAAACCATAAAGTTATACTGCATATTGCTTAGGGAAGTTTCTGATGCCACTGATACTGAGCAGACATTGCCTCTCACCCAGCACAATGTTCCAGAACCTCTGGCCATTGCCATCTCTGAAATCTCATGTCCCATGCCTTTATTATAGCCAAGGTGGATCTGTGCAGAACCGACTTCTGAATGTTATTTGCATCCCAAGAGGTGTCTTATGCATATGTACTCAAAAAGCTGATGTTAGCCCTTTTTCTTTGTGTGAGATGCAGCCATGGGAAGAGAAACTGTGTCCCATTGTCCCAGATGTGGAACACATATGAAAGCCTAAATACGGTATATGACATATAATTCTGTGATATGTAATGGTTATAAGACTATAAGTACATTAAAATAAATATAATATTGATTAATAGCAATGTGATAATATATAAGTTCTCAATGATAAGTTCAAACCTATTTTAATGCACCTGTATTGATTTCATTGAAATAGTCATAGAATTGAGTTCTTGGGAATTTAATGGGTTAAGCCTGAAAATCTACTCCAGGTCTACAAGGGATGCATAAGGTTTTACTAGACAGAACAGAGCAGTAGGGCATTCATTTAAAAGTCATTACAGAGAAGTAGGAGGCCAAGAGAGGTCAAGAGCAAGTATTGCAGCATATAGTAAAGGCCTTTGCACTGAAATTATGCAGAATATGTGTATAGTGAAGGTCAAGATAGGAGGTTAGTATAGTTTTTTCATTCACTAGAGTACTTTTCGCCCTTTACAAATTGTATTTTCCTTTTAACTATTTGAAGGTAGTGTATGCCATGGCAAATAAACATGCATTACTGATTTTGTTACAAGAAACAATTCCAGGTACTCAAGAGACACTAGCATAAAGGTTCAGATAAACAGGCCTTAGTTCTAAGGAAGTCTTTATAGATTTTTAGTTTCAGTTTTTGTTGCAGGGCCTTACCTTGGAACTACATGGAGGAATGCTTATCTTACTCATTGTTCAACAGGGAAGTCCTAACATAGAACACTATATTCGGGGACAAAGTTCTGTCAGAACACTGCCAAGTGCAATTTCCTTGCTCCTTTGACAAGGAGTTATTCCCCTGTTGGGGCAAGGTCAGCCTACATGTCAGTTTCTGGACTCTTGATGTCTGCATACCCATATGTTGTGAATCACCTCTGGCATATCATGACTGTTATATGTAAATTGGCACATACTCACTGTTAAAGCTATTTTTGCTGTGAAATAAAGCATATGCTCTTCTATGAAACAATCTCTGGAAAGGTTTCTCCATGCCCTCAAGCTCCCACAGTAGATGTTGGAAGGGCAGGCCCTTCAGCATTCTGGTGCTCAAACATTGGATTATCAGGTGATTTTGCTTGAGGGATTCCTGGCCATAAGGAAACTCAAAGCTCAAAACATAAGCAGTCAGGGCAATGAGTAATTTACCTGGTTCACATAAACATACTCATCTACTAATTACAAAACAGGTTTTAAACCTCCAGGGTATAAAAGTGAACTATGAGGAATTAGAGACTTTTTGGCAAAAATTTTTAGCTACAAATCTATGGTTTCCTTTTGAAAGAATATTCAATACCATGTCTGGCAACCAACTGGCTCTGAAAAATGCTCTTCAGCAGGAGTGGCAAATACGTAAACAAGCCTCAAACTTCTTTTATGCTATTTTTGCTAGCTCTTATTGGCTCACTCCTGGGTGGAGAAGAGATTGCCCACTGTTGTTTTGGAGAGACAGCTATCGCAAGAGAAGATCAGAAGGAAAACGGGGGAAGCTAACAAGAAGAAAAGATATTGAGCAAGAGGAGGGTAACACAGATATAGAAGAACATGGGTATATGATGTGAGTTGTTGAGATTTAAGTAGAAATGGAGAAAGAAGAGGAGAAAGAATGTAGAAAGAGCAAGGAGTCTCCTCTTTGGCTATAAGCTCCTATATCCTTCTTTTTCACAGATGTTGCAACAGTGCCATCTAGAAGAGTCAACTCCTTCTGCATACATTAAATCAAGCTGTACCATGTCAGAGATGGCAATGTTAGGCTTAACATAAGGCATGAAAACCAGTTCTATTATTTCTCAATATTATATATTCCAAGCCTTGGAGCCTTTCTTCAAGGTACCAGACCTCATGATTATACATTATATGGATGACATTATTTTAGCCCACCCCTCTGCCCAAGACCTTATTAACACTTAAAGAAATTGATTTAAATAGAGCTCCAGGAAATGTTCAAAAATTAGCCCATTTTCACCTTTTGTGAATCATTTATTAACTCTTGCAGAGATCTTAATACAGGCTCCCAACATTTACATAAAATCTCCCATTACATTAAATGAGTTACAAAAGATTTTAGGAAACAGAAATTGGCTTACATCATTTCAACAGGTTCTTTGAAGGGCTCTACCTCCCCTGTTCCAATGTTTGGAGAATGATCCATACCCTTTGTCTTTAAGAAGATTACCTCCTGAAGCTTATAAAGACTTATAAGAGGTTAATAATCAGCTTGCTGATTTGCATCATAGCCAATGGGATCCTGACAAGAACATTATTACTATAGTTTAGACACCTCACCTATTTCCACTGGTCTTCTTTTCCAGGAATAAAGTAGAATTTAGAATCAGTGCATCTTTCTGCTGCTTTTTCTTCCAAAATTACTCCCAAATTAGTATGTTTTGTCCAATGGTATTACAACTACAAACTAGGACTCTTCAATTATTTGGGCTAAAACCTGATAAATTTGTCTTGCCATTAATTAAACAGGAAGTAAACCTCAATTTGATAATAATATCCTGTTTCAGGATTCAATTATGACTCTTCCATTGGTTAATCATTTACCTCATTGTAAATCTATCCAAGATTTAATTGATAAAACAGTTTATTTTTAAAGATAATTTGTGATGAACAAATTCCTGGAGCTGACCTTATCTTTACTGATGCCAGGTATTCTGGTGGCCTATTAATTCTTGTTTATAATCTTACCAGGGATGAATATAAAACCTGAACTTATAAGGAGCTACCTGCCTCACCCTAATTATTAGAGTTACAGGCCACCACTTGGGCCACTAAAGCTAAGCCACAATCTATATGTATCTTTACTGATAGTGTTTATTGTGCCCAACTTATAGCCAGGTTTCTCTGTTCCTTTATTAAAGGAAAAGCAAAATCAGCTTTAGATATACTCCTTTATTCTTCTCAAAGAGTGCTCCAAAAATGTACTAACTCACTGTTCATCACTCATATCAGAGCTTATATGTTGAACCCAGAATGCAAAGCAAAGACCACTGACTTCAATTTTAAACCAAATTAAAGCAAGCTTATATTGTGTTCACAAGAGAGATGATCAGTGAACTGCCTCACCTAAGGTAAGGATCAGAGTACAGTGCCTGGTCTAAGATCAGGGAAGTTTTTATAACATAAAAACTTACAAAGGTAAATGTATTGGCAGCTTACAGCTGACAGCGTCCTGGGAAGCATAATACAAAGGCAGATAGCAGGTTAATGATCTACATGTTTTAACATCTCAATGTAAGGTGTAAACTCAGATTCCACCATCATAATTAACGAGAAGCAGCTGAGATTTTTAGGAAGGGTTGTTATCTGGTCAGGGAGAGCCCAGGCATAAGTAAGTTTAAAGCTTTGGCAGGGGTTCCAAGCAAGTTTAAAACACCAAAGTGTGATCAGGCCAAATAGAAATATTAGTATTTTACTTTAAAACATTAATGAAATTTTCATGACCTTGTGACAAATGGCTGCCAATCTTAAGATGGAATTAGGCTGGATTCATCACATACTGTTTTTCCTGGATTTCTCTCAAAGTTTAATAATTTAACAGATCAAGCTATGTGAAATGCATATGGCACTGATTGGGAATCTGCAAGAGTTACATGCTCAATTCCATCATTCAGTTCACTCCCTCAAACAGTTGTTTTCTACACTCAGTATTCTACAAACTAAACAGATAGTGAAAACTTGTAAAAGTTATGCTTCTTTTTTTTGGGGGGGGGACCCTTACAACTTCAAGGAGTCATTTTATGGGGTTTAAAGGCATACCCTTGTTTGATAAATTAAGCACAATTGACACATATTCTGGAATACTTACAGCTACTCCTGTTGCTGGAGAAAAAACTAACAATGTCATTCAACATATGCTCAAATGCATTGTGAAAAAATATTTTCCACATAATGTCACAACACAGAATGGTTCAGCTTATACTTTCAAAATGTTTGCTCTATTCTTTGTACAATGGAACAACAAATATTTTCCCGGAATTCCTTATAACTCCCAAGGACAAGCCATAGTTGAGACAGTGCATCAAAATTTTATGGCTCAAATCACAAAAATTAGAGATGGAATCCCTTGCTAACTGATGCAATTCCTCATATGTTAACCAAAATAGGTTTATTTACCTTATTTTTTTTGAAATTTAATGATATTATCCATAACCCAATACAGAAATATTAGCCATTAACAAGCCCCTCAAGTTTCCATAAGTGGTCTGGAAATATCCTCAGAAACAACAATGGCAACCATCAGCCCCTTTACTAACCCTAGTGAAAGCTTTTGCTTGTGTTTTTCCAGAATATGTGGACAAATCTGGATCCCAGCAAGACTTGTGCAACACTTGATGGCTGATTCCCTGGATGCAACAACTGACTCTCAAGATGAGAAAGCATCATCAATGACAATGAACCACAACTTTCAAAAACCTGTGGTCGTGTCAAAGTGTTGGTCAAACAATCTGAACAGATGGGAGAAATTCACATCAAAATGTCTCCCAGGCTTCTATATTCTTAATATGTTCTTTAACTACTTTAATCATTAATAGTACACAGACTATTTCTTTGTGGACCTTCATGGCTCATGCTCCTTTCCTTATAGGTATAGAAAGGGATGGACAATTTCCTCAAATTTTTAGCAATAGTTCTCAACTGTTTGAAGATATTGCTCATCCAATAGGTTTCTCCAAAGTACCCTTGAACTTCTCCATTCCCTTGCCATACAGAGCTCCTTTTGTTGCTGTTCTTGTTGTTGTTGTTTGTTTGTTTAAATTGATTTAAAATAAAAGATGACAGCAGAATGCATTACAATTCTTATTACACATACATACCACAATTTTTCATATCTCTGTTCTTACATATAGTATGGTGAAAACAAAATTGTGTCTTCATACATGTATTTTGGATAATGATGTCTATCACATTCCATCATCCTTGCTAATTCCCTGTCCTCTCCCCTTCCCTCTCACCCGTCAGCCCTATTTAGAATTCATCTGTTCCTCCCATGCTCCCCCTCCCTACCCCACTATGAGTCAGCCTCCTTATATCAGAGAAAACATTCACCATTTGTTTTTTGGGGATTGGCTAAATTCACTTAGCATTATCTTCTCCAATGCCATCCATTTACCTGCCAATGCCATGATTTCATTGACTTTTATTGCTGAGTAAAATTCCATTGTGTATATATGCCACGTTGTATTTATCCATTCATCCACTGATGGACATCTAGGTTGGCTCCACAGTTTAGCTATTGTGAATTGTGCTGCTATAAACATCAATGTGGCTGTGTCCCTGTAGTATACTGATTTTAAGTCCTTTGGATATAGACCGAGGAGAGGGAGAGGAGGGTAAAATGGTGGTTTCATTCCCACCTTCCCAAGGAATCTCCATACTATTTGCCATATTGGCCGCACCAATTTGCAGTCCTACCAGGAATGGATGAGTGTACCTTTTCCACCCACATTCTCATCAACACTTATTGTTGTTTGTCTCCATAATAGTTGCCATCTGACTAAAGTGAGATGATATCTTAGAGTAGTTTTGATTTGCATTTCTTGAATTGCTAGAGATGATGAGCATTTTTTCATATATTTGTTGATTGATTGTATATCCTCTTCTTATATGTACCTGTTCCAGGCCTTAGCCCATGTGTTGATTGGGTTATTTGATTTTTGGTGCTCAGCATTTTGATTTCTTTATAAACCCTAGAGATTAGTGCTCTATCTGATGTGTGAGGGGTAAAAAGGTGTAGGCTTTCTGTTCACTTCACAGATTATTTCTTTTGCTGAGAAGAAATTTTTTAGTTTGATTTCATCCCATTTATTAATTCTTGGTTTAAATTCTTGAGCTATAAGAAAGTTGTGGACTAATCCCACATGAAGAAGATCAGAACCTACTTTTTCTTTTATTAGACACAGAGTCTCTGGTTTAATTCCTGGGTCCTTGTTACATTTTGAGTTAAGTTTGGCCCATGGTGAGAGATAGCTCTTTATTTTTATTTACTTTTTGCTGATAACAACATAACACAACAAATAAGAACTGCTTTTGAGATTCAAAAAGAATCAATAAAAAATTACATGCTGCTATCTTGGTTCTCCTGCAACAAAATAACCTTCAAGAAGAACAAATCAACACTGGCCTGGTGGTTCCAGGCTCACAGCAGTCCCATTCCACCCTACCCTGGTGGGGCATACACCCAGCAGAGCCTAGCTTCTGGTGCAGGACCACCCCTTCTGCCCAGCAGAGTACTGTGGAAGCCAAATTTCAGCCCAGACCACCCACAGCCACCTGACTGCAAAGAGAGGTCAAGCCCAGTGACCCAGATTCACCTGTCATGTTTCTCATGATAAACACACTAAGGGTAACTCCAGAACAACCAGGCTGCATGAAATAACCACACAAGAGACAGAGATACCTTTTTTTGGGGGGGGGGGTGTTCCTGTGATGCCTCCTCTGACTTTAAGTGTCTTCAGAGAGAGAGAGAGAGAGAGAGAGAGAGAGAGAGAGAGAGTGAGTGCATACTGAATCTTTTTGTTGAGAAGAAGACATTCAAATGAGGCAAGAGATCTGGTTTCAGGGATTGAGACTATCTTTCTGAACTCTGCTGTCAGCAGGTTGGCTGACATCTAAGAAGGCCATACCCAAAACCAGGGCAAGAGAAATGGACACACAAAGGGCATTTCCATGGAACTTCTATCCCTAATAGAGCAAAGGGGTAATATCACAAAAGAACAGGTGAGCATAGCTCAATCCATTGAGTAACATTCCTACCTCTGAAGATGCATCCTCAACCTCCAGGACTGGGGCAATGTCCAGGTCACATCATAATGTAGTGATGGTGAGAACCTCTCTGCTCCAGGGAGGAGAATGTGAAACATTCAAATTGGCTGCCCACATTTACCCACACCAACTTATGCAGGACCCAGATTCAGTATGCAGAAGCATTCATTGAAGGACACCAGTGGAGTCTGGGAGCCCAACATCGAGTCAAGGTACAAACAATATGCACAGGCACTACAAGAATATAGGGAAAAAATGTAATATCTCAGATCCAGACTGCAATAAAGAAAGACACAAACACAACTTGAAAAAAATAATGGAAGAAAGTGTCCCAAACAAACAAGGACGCTATAATAGCAGAACCCATGGGCAGTGAAGTTGATGAAATGTCAGAGAAGTAGTTCAAAATGTTATAATTAAAATGATCTGTAAATTTATAAATTACCTGAAGGAGCAAACACAGGCAGAAATTGATCACTTCAACAATAAGATAAGAGAGAAAATACAGGTAGCACAAGATTACTTTAAGAGAGAGATAGAGACTCTAGAAAAAAAAGTCAGAAATCCTTGAAATGAAGGATACAATAAAGCAAATAAAAATTTCAACAGAGAGCATAACCAATAGACTATATCACTTGGAAGAAAGAATGTCAGACAATGAGGACAAAGTATACAATCTAGAGCATAAATTTGATCACACAGCGAAGATAGTTAGACATCATGAACAGAACATCCAAGAATAATGGGACAGCATCAAACGACCAGATTTAAGAGTTATAGGAATAGAGGAAGGCACAGAGTTTCAAACCAATGGAATGCACAATATCTTCAATGAGACAATATTAGGTAATTTTTCAAGCATGAAGAATGAATTGGAAAACCAAATATGAGAGGCTTCCAGGATACCAAATGTATAAAATTACAACAGATCTACATCAAGTCACATTATAATAAAAATGCCCAGCATACCAAATAAAAATATAATTTTTAAAGTCATAAAAGAGATAAATCAGATCACATATAGGGGGAGTTGAATTCATATCTCAGCAGATTTTCCAACCCAAGCCCTCAAAACTAGGAAACTGTAGATCAACATATACCAAACTCTGAAAGAAAATGAATGCCAATGAAGAATCTTATATCCCCCAAAACTAAGCTTTAAGTTTGATGATGAAATAAAAACCTTCCATGCAAACAAAAGGTAAAAGAATTTACAGTTAGAAAGCCTGTACTACACAACATCCTCAGAAAAATATTCCAAGAAGAGGAAATGAAAAACAATGATGAAAATTATCAGAGGGAGGGATTACACCAAAGAAAAATCTAATCAGAGGAGAAACCAAGTCACATTAAATATCAAAAGTAAACAAAAATGGCTGGAAACACAAATCATGTCTCAATAATAATCCTGAATGTTAATGGCCTAAACTCACTAATCAAAAGACATAGACTAGCAGATTGGATTAAGAAAAAAAGACCAACAATCTGCAGCCTCCAAAAGACTCATCTCATAGAAAAAGATATCCACAGACTGAAGGTGAAGAGTGGGGGGGAAATCGTACCCTTCACATGGACTGTGGAAGCAAGCAGAAGTTTCCATCTTCATATCAAATAAACTAGACTTCAAACTAAAGTCAATCAAAAAGGATAAAGAAGGACACTACCTTCTACTCAAAGGAACTATAGACCAATAATTAAGACTAAACAATTATAAATATATATACCCAAAACAATGAAGCATCTACATTCATCAAACAAACTCTTCTCAAGTTCAAGAGTCAAATAGACCACAACACAATAATTTTGGGTTACTTTGACACACCTCTTTCTTCACTAGACAGACCTTCCAAACAGAAGCCAAGCAAAGAAACTATAGAACTCAATAATATAATAAATAACTTAGACTTAACTGACACATATAGAATAATTTATCCTTCAATGATAGAATATACTTTCATTTCAACAGCACATGGATCCTTCTCTAAAATAGACCATACACTATGCCACAAAGCAATCCTTAGTAAATATAAAAAAGTAGATATACTACCCTGCATTATATCATATCATAATGGAATGAAATTAGAAATCAATGATAAAATTACAAAAAAAATCCATTCCAACACCTGGAGACTAAATAACACTCTAATAAATGTACAAAGGGTTGCCAAAGACATCAAGGAGATAATTTTTTAAAAAATAGAGGTAAATGAGAATACGGACACAATATATCTAAATTTCTGGGGCACTATGAAAGCAATCCTAAGAGGAAAGTTCATTGCATGGAGTTTAATCCTTAAAAGAAAAAAAAAGTCAAGAATTAAATGATTTAACATTACATCTCAAAGCCCTAGGAAAACAAGAGCAAATTAACACCAAGAGCTGCAGAAGGCAGAAAATATTTAAAATTAAAGCTGAAATTAATAAATTTGAAACAAAAGAAATAATTGAAAAAATTGGCAAAACAAAAAATTGGTTGTTTGAAAAAATAAATAAAATTGGCAGACCTTTAGTCATGCTCATGAAAAGAAGAAGAGAGAATACCCAAATCACTAACATATGTGATGAAAATAAAAATATCACAACAGGCATTATTGAAATACAGAAGATAATTAAAAAAATATTTTAAAAACTTCTACTCCAAAAATAGAAAATATTGAAGGCATCAAAAAATTTCTAGAATCATATAATTTGCCCAAACTGAATCAGGATGATATAAACAATTTAAATAGATCAGTTTCAAGTGAAAAAATAGCAGATGCCATCAAAAGTCTACCAACCAAGAAAAGCCCAGGACCAAATGGATACACAGCCAACTTCTAAAAGACCTTTAAATAAGAACTAGTCTCAATACTGTTCGGTTTATTTCAGGAATTAGAAAAAGAGGCAGAACTTTCAAACTCATTCTATGAGGCCAATATCATCCTTATTTCAATGCTAGGCCAAGACGCATTAAAAAAAAGAAAAAAAGAAAAAAAAAACTTCAGACCAATATCTCTAATGAACATAGATGCAAAAATTCTCAATAAATTCTGGCAAATCAAATAAAAAACAGCTTTTCTGTAACCAATCAATTCCCTGAACCCTGAGTTCAGGTAGTTTCAAAGTTTTATACCCAGCATGTAAGGGGAGAGGCTTACAAATTTACAGTCTACAGAAGTTCACATAAAAGCAGCATTTTCTCTCAGTGTTTTGGGCAAGTTATCCCTTCAAGTAAAACACCTGAACAGTGGAGAGATTCTTTATCTCCCCTTTCTTTCCTCCCCCTGTCATCTGAAACAATAGAGCCCAATTGGTAATTTCTCTTATCTTAAAAATGTAGAAATATCTGTGAAGCCCAGCTCAAGGACAGAGGCTTTGTTTATGAATTTTTACAAACTACTATATTGGATATGTTTGTGAAAAACTAGTAAGGGGGTGTCCAGCACTTGAAGTGCTGGTATATTATTGGCCAGTGGCCAAGTAAACAGGGTGACACAAAAATAGAAAGTTTATCTACACTGAACTCTTTTGCTGGCAGTCCTAAAAATAGCCATGGTAAAGATTTCTGGAGAAGACCAGTTAAGGCTTTTCTGTGGAGAAAGGGGGTGCAACTTCATAATCAAGGTCATAAACTTGTGGTTGTGGGGATGCACCACCTTGTTGGCAATGTGGCTTCTTTGTTTGGCCTTTATATTAAACAGAAATATGAAAATGCCCCTGGGGGCTTGTTAGGGGCTATTGCCACCTCTGAATAAAGAATGACCAATATTCCCAGTGCCTTGCATCTTCTTTCAACTGATGGATTCCTAAATTTTTATTCTTGGGCCTGACTCCTGCCCTCAGTCTGACACTGCAGAAAGGCCCAGTGCTGACTATGCATGAGGCACCTTGGAACATTCAAAGATTAGACTTAGCTCTTGTACTCAGTCCTTAAAAGGAAAGTCTAAAAAGGCATCCTTATGTTAAATGGTGCAGGTAACAGTGATATTGGAATTGGAAAGCTTAAACCTAGTAGATACTAAGCCTTCTGCTTACCAACTGAACAACAAAGGATGGCAAGTGCAACCTGTGATTTTGGGAATAAGGGTGTACCTGGGATTTGCTCATCCTTTACTCACATTCATTTCTTCTTAGTGTTCTTTGTGTGGCACCACTTCACCTTTTTTTTTTTGGTGTAGGCCCTCTTGTCAAGTCTGTCTTTGAGTTTCATAATTTCCTCTCTTTCTTTAGAGACAAGAGGTTGTTCTGGCCTTACCTGTAGCATCTGTGCTTATTGCAGGTGCCCTCACCTGGATCAGCTCATGTCTCCTCTTGCCTACAAATTACATCAAGGTGGAAATCATGGACCCATGAGATCCCAACCACAGCTCATTTCCTGTAGAGTCCCCATCTCCTCTAGTGCTCAAGCTTCCAGAAATGCCAAGTAGAAGTTCCCCAAAACTGAAGAATGGAAGCAATGTAAGTATCCGTTGATGAGAAATGGATAAACATGTTGTACATCCACACAATGGGACATAATTCATCCCACATTATGTTAAGTGTAGTCACACAATCACAAAAGGACACTTACTATGTAGTTCTGCTTAGATGATGTATATAGAGACATCAAACTCACAGAAACAGAAAGCAGGGGACTGGATGATGGGCAATGGGTTGGCAATATTTCATGAGTGCAGAGTTTCTGTTATGAAGATGAAGTCTAGCAATAGATGGTGGTGATAGTGAATGAACTGAGCACTTCTGAATTCTATGTGCACTTAAAAATGGTAAATATGGGCTGGGATCATGGCTTAGTAATGCAGCCAATGTTTATAGCAGCTCAATTTACCATGGCTAAGCTGTGGAAGCATCGTATATGCCCTTCAATAGATGAATTGATAATGAAACTTTGGTATATATACACAATGGAATATTACTCAGCCTTAAAAGAGAATAAAATTATGGCATTTGTAGGTAAATGAATGGTCTGGAGAATATTATGCTAAGTGAAGTAAGCCAATTCAAACAACAACAACAACAACAACAACAAAGGCTGAGTGTTCTCTCTGATAACAGAATGCTGATCGATAATAGGGGAGTGGAAAAAATGGAGCAACTTTGATGGGGAAAAGGGAAGGAAGGGATGAAAGGAAGCATGCGGAGAGAAAAGATGGTGGAAAGAGATGGACATCATTAACCTAGGTACATATATGAATTCACATATAGTGTATTGTTACATCAGGTACAACCAGAGAAATGAAAATTTGTACTGAAATTGTATAGAAGAAACCAATATGCTTTCTCCTCTCTAGTCCAGGACTACAGACTTCTGGGTATGTCTCTAGCCATAAATAACTGCTGCTTTAAAGGAGACCTGACTGCATCCATCACAACCCCACTGTCAAGGTGTTCTAGAAGAAAACATGCAGGTGATTCCTATCACTACAGCCTCTCAGAACAAAGGTGTCTCTTTACAGAATGCAGAGTGGCTTCACCCACTCCTACAGAACTAGCCTTTAAAGCCTCCTGGGTCTTCTGGGCCTTGGGCAATGGGCTGTGTGAGAGAAAGCTGATTCTGATACCAGTGGGCAAAGGAGGTGAGAAAAGTGAGTGTCTGGCACCTAGATAGCCTTCATCCTCCATCAAAGAGTAAGTACTATCTCAGGGAGGGAGATCCTGGGAACAAGGGAGAAATGCCTTTCTGGCAACAATTGCTAACACTCAACCCCATAAGTAATAGCCCAAATGTGGTCTACTGGGTAGCCCTAAGGGGACTGCCTTATGTAGGTTCAAGGTCAAGACAGCCTGCTAGGATGGCTGAATCTCCTGCCTGGAGAAACTCCTTCCCAATTTCATGTACTGAAATCAAAGCCCTCAGTGAACTGGAGGCAATAGAGGTGGAAGGAAGTGAAATCCTCCAAAACCCGGGCATTGAGGTGTTTGAGAAATCAACCAAGGAATGTGGAGTGAGGTGAGGGTCAGGATCAGGTCTCAAAGATCCAGATTTGGAGGCCATTCAACTTCTATGCATCTTAGATACTGGAGATACTGACAGAAAGTTGATTAGAATAGCCAAAGAAGAAAGGAATCACCCAAGAATTCAAGTTTTCTCCCCCTTCAGACTTTTCTCCCCACTAGGAAATGGCCTACAAAGTGTTCAGCTGCCAGGCAGGAACTTAGGAACACTTGTGATTGCAGGCAGAGAGTTGCTCACGGCTAACTTTACTTGAAGTTATTTCTTTGTTTCAGAAACTGGTCTTTAGAAAAGGCCTTAAACCAGTCAAAGATACACAGCTGCTCTTCTAAGTGTCCTAGGGTAAACTTTGCTCACTATAACTCACTATAATGCTAAATTCTCTGCCCTAAATGAAGTGCATCTGCCATTTATTTGGTTTGCTTTGGTTTGGTACTGGGAATAGAAGCCAGGGATTCTTTACCACTGAGCTACATTTTATGGTAGAGATATCTCAGAAGAAAAAGAACACGATGCCATCTGTATCATTGTGAGCCCTCCAGAAATCAATCTTGAACATTCTTGCTACTTTGTAGTATAGAAATAGAATGTCCATCAGGAATGTGTATTACCTCATATGAAGAAAAAGACTAGTATGTAAAAGGAAACTAACTAGAATATATAAGAGATCACTTTCTACACTAAATGTTCAGCCTTCAGATAAGAATGCACTGAGGCTAGATGCACACAAATAAACACTGCTTCCTGTTAAATACCCTGGTGTTTCCTGTCTGTGTGAGAATCCCATGCAACATTTAATTTTGTTTTTTCCTTCTCTTATCTTATCCTTCTCTTATCTTATCCTTCTCTTTGCTATATATTTTTAATGACCAGCTTGCTTAGAAGTGTTTATATCCTATGAGAAGTGAAAAGAATATCTGCAAAAAGATTTCAAAGAACTCTTAAATAAATAGTTGTCTACAAAAACTGACATGAAAACCAACTCAACTTCTTTTTAGAAACATTACATATTGTATGCTATTTAAAAATAACTTATCAAAACTGATTTATGCCCATGTTCGCAACTCTTCTCAAATTATTTTTCAAATGTCTAACACAAGAGGTTTTCTATGGAAATAATTCAGATGACTTCTATAGAAAGTGTCAACCTGGCTGAAGATGTAGCTCAGTGGTAGAGAGCTTGCCCAGCATGTACAAGGCTCTGAAGTTTAACCCCCAACACTGAAAGAAAAGGAAAAGGAGAAAGAAGAAAGGAAGGAAAGAAAAAGAGAGGGGAGAGAAGGGGAGAGAAAGGAATGAGTCATTAAAACAAAAGGGCAAGTGGTACAAATATAAATATATGGTGTACTAGCTCTTTGAAAATTTACCGAGCTGTAGAATTTTAGTTACATCTAACTGGGTGATATTATGACTGTATAGAATGGCACATAATAAGTTCTGCCTTAGCCTGGCCTAAACCAAATCAATTGGTGGATGACCTGGAGAGGATTTCTCTCTGGTTTGATTGAGACAATCTTGAACCTTTCCTGGTTCAGAATTTATAGCATAGTGAAGGGACCAAGACTTCCCTGGCAGGCAGTGTAGTGTGCTAGGCCCCTGAGATACCACAACCAGGGCTGCCCATGCCCATTCCCACAGCTCCTCTCCACCACTCACTGGTTCAAAATGGTCTGCTCCATTGCCTGGTGCAGGTTTTTTTCTGACCAAAGGCCTGAGTGTTCACACCCTGTTTTTTCATGGCTGGGCATGGTATGGTTGTGGAGGGAATAGCCAAAGTAGCCTTAGCATGATGGAGGGGCAAGAGCTGTATCTCAGACATACTTGGGGGTGGTCCTGGAAGAAGTAAGTAGGGTTGTGGTCTACCTTGCCTGAAGACGTGGAAACACACCCTAGTCCTTATGGATGTCCATGGGAATTGGTGTTATGTACAGCTATTAGATTTTTGTTCTCTTATTTTTGTGGAGAAGTTATCAGTCTGTGAGAAGCAGGCATTACCTGAGAAGAGAGAAAAAAAACTTGCTCTAAACTTTTTTGGACTAATTCAAGAAAAATGTCAACTACTTGAAAATGTTAGTTTTGTTCAAAAAGAGTATGAAGGCTTAGAGTCACCTTTAAAGGATGTCATTTTGGTGAAAGAGTAAGGAAAAGCAGAAAACTTGGAGGCAATATATGAAATCCTGGAGAGGTTCATATCTAAACTTGAGGATGAAATACTCTTTCTAGAAAAAAAGCTAAAAGAAGGAAAAACTAAATATCCTCAACAGGATGAATTGATGGTGGGTATATCAAAAAGGATTAAGTCCCTAGAAGATGAATCAAAATCCCTTAAATCACAAATACCTGAAGCTAAAACAACCTTGAGAATATTTCAAATGAATAAAGAAAGAATTACAGTAGCAATAAAAGAGGCTTTGAATGACTTCAGGAAAGTCATAAAAAGCTTTTACAAGAAGTTGAAGTATGGAAAGAAAAAGTGAATGGCCTTACTAAACAGAAAATTACATTTGAACACTCCAAAGTACATGCAGAACAAGTTCTAAGAGACAAAAAAATCTCATTATGTCTCTGACTGAACACTTACTGCCAATAAAAGATTGGGCTCCTGTGCTTGAAAAAGTCCTAAGAGATGGTGGTTACTTGGAATTGGAATTGAAAAGTGAATCAGAAATTGGTGCTCACTGAGAATATCAGCCAAAAGGGTCTTGGAAGAAACTGGTTTATGATACTAAGTTAAAGGCCTCTTTAAAAATCTTAGAAAGAGATAAAAATCAAATTTATACTTTATTATCTGAAGTAATTGAAACAAAGGAAGACCTGATAGAACATATTAAAATCTTAAGACAAAACAAGCATCTTTGCAAGCAGAAACTACACAGTTTGAAAGTAAGAATCAGAATCTTCAGCAGAAACTTAAATTTATGATGGAATTATATCAAGAAAATGTAATGAAACTCCAAAGAAAATTAATAGGAGAGGAAAATTACCAGGTAGAGCAATAAGAAAAACTTTACAAAGAGGAAGAAAAGATCAGCTGTACAACTAAACTGCTGGAGACCAAAAGAAAGTGAGCCAAAGATTTTTTTTTTTTAAAAGAGAGAGTGAGAGGGGAGGGGAGAGAGAGAGAGAGAGAGAGAGAGAGAGAGAGAGAGAGAGAGAGAGAGAATTTTTAATATTTATTTTTTAGTTATCGATGGATAAAACATCCTTGCTTGTATGTGGTGCTGAGGATCGAACCCGGGTCGCACGCATGCCAAGCGAGCACGCTACTGCTTGAGCCACATCCCCAGCCCCTGAGCCAAAGATCATGAAGAAGAATTGGAGAGAACCATTTGTTTTTTTATCAGGGGCACATTATTTACTATGAGAAAAAAGCTCATGGTAATGAATTGGCAGTTTGGAGTGCTGAAAGATACCTCAATAATTTAAGGAAAAAAATGCTCACACTAGACAAAAATTAACTGAAATAGAGTCACAATTTAAGCTTGTAGAAAAAGATCCTTCTGTGCTTGATGCTTCAAATACAGTCTTTGGCAAAGAGAATTCTCCAAATGGTCCCTCACCATTGGGTCAACCTTCATGTGGAATAAGACCTTCTCATTTGGAAAAAGGGTACATTTATACTCTCATCTTTGGTGCAAGTAGGAGGAGAAAGAGGTTTAAGGGGCCCAGAGAATCCTCTGGACCATCCAACTAGCAATGAAAGAAGAGAATCAAAATGTGATAGGTCAACTTATCCACAGAGAGCACCTCCTGACATAGGGCACCTGGAACATCCATGGGAACAGGCCCATAGGATAATGATCCCTTCACCAGGCCAACCATATTCAGATCCACATCTTCCTCTACAAAGGCAAGATGGATGTAATTCTAAATATGGTAGATTGTCTGGATCAGCAGTACTCAGAAATTTAACTATGCTGTCTTTAGATAAAATGGATGGGCCTACATATTCAGAAATGGAATCTAGTAGAAATGATACCAAAATTGATCAACGTGATTCCAATGTACCTGATTCATCTCTCCCTGCTGAAAACCAAACAACTGGCTCTGGCTTTTCTTACCCTTCAATCAGAGGTCCATTGTTTTCTGTGGATCCACGAAGTCCGTTCATGAGAAGAGGACCTTTTCTTCCTCCACGTCCTCCAGGAAACACTTATGGAGCATCTCAAAAATATATACAATACCTACTTATATGTACTTTACCTAAATAATTGGGCTGTTATTATAAAAATCAAAATTCCCACAACTAAGAAGAATCCTCTTCTTGATATTTGAGCTGTCATAATTAAAGAAATAGTCTTTTTATATGACTTATGTGGAAAAATATAGTGCAAGGGAATGAAACTAGGTGTTTTATATGGTTACACATCCGTGGATATCCAGCCTGGTGAGGTGTCCATTTGAGGATTCATTTGGGAAGGCTTGGTTGGTGATGGAATGCTGTTCATAAATCCTTGCCTGAATTTTTGGTTGAATGGGTCATTATTGCACTGGTATATTAATATTGGGTCAAAGGACAACATACAACTTTTTTTTTCAACATACAACTTTATGAAGGTCAAAAATATGACAAACGTGGCCTCTTATTGTTAGAGTTTTAAAGTGACAGATTCCTGGAAATAAGAAATGACAATTTCCTTTGGAACATGTGAACCTCTGTTCAAAATATGAATATAATATACATATCCATAGGAAAATTCTGTTATATAAATTACATGATGCACTTTTTCCTGTCCCCTTTCTTCCATGCCTCTAGGGAGAGCATCTTCTGAGGCTGCAGGGCATGCTCCCTGAGAGTAGTGCACTCTGCCCTGAGGAACCTTGAAAGTGGCTCTCTGGTGAGGTCAAGAGGAAGGCAGGAATGGAGAAGTCTTGGCAGGGTAATGGCATAGCATGATAAGGAATATTCCAGGAGATGCTGCCTTCTGTCTGGAGGTCCTAGTAGATAAACAAGTGTTAAAAGAAATTGTGGCATCAAGGAACTTGGGACAGAATCCATGCAAAGCATGCTGTGAAACCTGGCTTCTCCTAGGAACATTTCAGTAAGCAAGTTTCTAACTGTGCCAGAAGAGGTGTGTGGCTGTCTGCATGGGAGACACAGTGCCAAGTGACCCTTCCTTCATCAAGGATAAAATCAGTGCCTTAAGCAACTTAGTGAGACCCTGTCTTTTGTGACTGGCTTCTTTGAGTTGGCATAATATTTTCAAGGTTCATTCATGTCATAGTATGTCATCAGTACTCCATTCCTTTCTATTGCAGAACAACATTCCATTATATGAATATGTCTTATTTATTAAACTATTTTGTTAGTTGACTTAGTCACTTGTACTTTTTGGCTATTTGAATAATGCTGCTGTGAACACTCATATAACTTTGTTTCTCTTGGATGTACATCTAGGAGTGGTATTGCTGGGTCATTTAGTAAGTCTGTGTCTAACATGGGATGAGTTGCCAGACTGTGCTAGAAAGCAGGCACATCCTTTACATTTCTTCACCAGGTCACAGTGTATCCTTGTCCCTGAGAACGTATGCTATTGTCCATGTCATTGATTGTAGCCATCCTTCTACTCATAAAGTGGTCTCTTGTTTTGACTTTGATTTGCAATTCCTTAATGATAAATGATAAATGATGACTGCTTTTCAAACATAATGATCTTTACAGAAGTGCATATTCAAGATTTTGGATACTTTTTTATTGGATTTTCTTTGTTGTTTAGTTTTAACAGTTCTTTCTATATTTGGGATAACAATCACTTCTGAGTTATAATCTATGATTTGCAAATATTTTCTTCCATTCTGTGAGATGTCAATTCATTTTTTAGTGCATTCTTTGTTGCTCAAAAGTTATTATTTTCAATAAATTTAATTTACTTATTACTTCTTTTGTTGCTTAGCTGGTGCCTTAAATAAGTAACCACTTCTAAATGTAAGGCCAAACTAATGTATTCCTATTTTTTTTAGGAGTCTGTAACTTTAATTTTGTATTGAGTTCTGTGAAATATTTTGAAGGTGTATGTGTGTGTGTGTGTGTGTGTGTATGTATGTGTGTGTGTGTGTGTGTGTGTGTGTGTGCATATGAAGTGATGTAGGCAGTCTGACTCCATTCTTTTCTGTTCTCACATGCCCATTCATTCTTGGCCATGCCTCAGCACATAATAATATTGACCATATACATAAGGGTTTTCTGCAAAATTTCATACATGATTTGCTCTTCAGGATAAGGATCCATGAAAGCCCCTCAGTGACAGGTTTGCTCTTTCCATCCTTCCTGGCTCACTGTACAGTGCCCACCTGAAGCTATAGGTACAGCCTGTGCTTCCAGAGGCTGGGCTGTCTCTGGGCCTCATTCCCTGAGGACTCCACTTTCAGTGAGCCCTCATGCCCATTCCTCTGTGTCCACGTGAATAAATGGTGCTGGGAAAACTGGATGTGCATATGTAGAAGAATGAAACTAGGCCCCTGTCTCTCACCCTGGAGAAAAGTCAAGTCTAAATAAACCAAAACTTGGGAATTAGAATAGAAACCTTGCAACTTCTAGAAGAAAACAGAGGGTTAACACTCCATCATGAAGATGCAGGCACCAACTTCCTCTATTTCCATTGGTTGCATTGGTATCACTCCTTTGGGAGATGAGAGGCACATTCCATTTTCACCCAATGGAGGAGGAAGTCTAGCTCTCTCATTGCAAGCTCATCACTGATAAACTTGGGTGGAATTCAAGCTGCACACTGCATTTCCACTAGAAACACCCTCAACTGAGGGGCCGAAGTGCCTCATTTTAGCTTCACACGTCCCCAGTGGTGCTGTGCAGTGGGATGGTATTGTTATTTCTGAGTGGGGATATATTGTTCCTGCCCCACTAGCTGTGTCTGGCAGCAACTCACTGGAAAGGGAAAAGTGCTTTGTTACCTCCAGACAGGGGGAAAGTCCAGACACCCAGGTGGTCTCTGTTGGCACTGGGATTTCAGGGTCTTGTTACCACTAAATAGGATGAAAGCCCTAGTTTCCCTGCTGGTCTTCTATGACTTAGCCATGGACAACACAATTGGGCTACTTCACCATGGAATCATGAGAGCAGAAGTCTAGGCTCCCTGCTCATATTTTTCTGGTAGGGCCACAGTTTACTTTATAGTGACCAGAGTTGAAAAGTTTTGTCTTGTTAAGCCTCCTCTTCCTGTTCTTTGGTGGGATGGAGTGGGCTATAGGGAGTTTTCTTTCTTTATGTCTGTTAGTATTTCCATGCTGCTAGTTTCTCCAGCACGCAATTAAACATACAGAAGGCAAAGAGAAAACCCAGAAACTCACCTCATGCTATTCCTTGGTCTCCCAATCCTTAGCTTGTCTCCCTTATCTTCTGTTTTCTTCTCTTTGTGTTTTTCTACATTCACTTTTCTAACTTTCCAGTATGTTTAAGTAAGAGCAATAAGGAAGTACATCTATTCTATCACTCTCAAGTGGAAGTTGTCTATCTCCTTTTAATGTACTCACTCTTTATAGTTATAAGTGACTAAAATAATTTTAATTATAACTCAAACCTCTAATTTATAAATTAGAGAAAGGGAGAAGTTGTAAATAATAGACCTCAGCAAAAACAAAGGAAGGAAAGAAGGAAGGAAAAGAAGGAAGAAAGTGATTGCAAATGGAATTACAAAGGGGTCTTCCCATTTGGGGATGGAGATTTGAGAGTCTTCATTCAATGGAACAATTGAGCTACTGGTTAAAATGCTATCTTCTGCCTTTGAGAACATGGTCCACAAGCCCTCGGTGGTTAAGCTTGAAGGGCATGATATTTAACCATCAGCATATTAGCATTCTCATTCCCTCTTGCAGCTTTAACAATGGGCCACACATTACAGACATGGGCATGGCTCAAGGTTCTTGTCTGGGCACAGGAGGTGTGTAAATGTCTATAAGTAACTCTGGAAGTCACATTGAGCTGCACCTGGAGTGTGGGCCACCTGGAGTCTTCTGTCACCATGCCCCAAGCACTGTAGTGGCTTAATTCACCCCGTTACATCAACTTCTAAAATCCATGGCTATCAAGGAAAGTAGACATCCTGAGCTGATGTAATAGAAGTAATTGGGTTGAACAAAGTGATGTAGGGAGCTGGCCCCAACTCTCTGAGACTCTCCCTCACTTCTCACTTTATGCCTCTAGCCACATAAATGGGAAAATGCTTCTTCTCATTTTCCAGCCAGCATAGCCAGAACATGAGACAGTTTTCTGCAACAGATTAGAGCTCAAGTTCTCCTGTCTGTTATGTTTATTCCATGCTCAGTGCACTAGATTAGTTGGAGGTCTGGGTAGTTGGCAGAAATAATGGAATTACAGAGACCCCTGGTGACTTATCCCAGCTGTAACATGTAGCAATCCAAAGGATTTATATAGCAGGGCTCCACAATTTTGTAGGCTCTGAGAACTTGCCAGAATGGGTCACAGCAGCAACAGAAAGGATGTATATTTGGCAATTGAAGGGGCTGGGTATTTTGGGTTCACAAGCTGCTCTTTTTCCTCCCAGAGTTGCTAAGCATAGTGCACTTCTCAGGATCAGGAACACGTTGCTTTACTAGGATATATAAACAAGGGGGTCCAGCAATCTAAGGGCACCTACTATTTACCATTGTATCTGAACAAACAACAACAGTGTGCACCACAGCAGGAGAACCTAGATGCTCAAAGACACACCAATTAACAAAATGGATCCCATTCCTAAGGGACAGGAATCAACAGCTCAAAAGTCCACCACCAGCCGTGTATCCTGGACCATGTGCTGCAAGCCAGATCAACAGCAGGAGATGGTGTACAATTTAGGTGGAAAGAGGAACACAGAGAAAGAGAGAAGGTCAAAGAGAGAGATGGAGAGCTAGGGAAAATGGGAACTGAACACATCACTACAATACTTTATGTGATTATTAATTGATATAATGAGTTATTATGCAATCAGGACAGCTCTATGGCCATAATTTAATTACTTTCTCATGTGTCCTGATGGATATAACACAACTTTCTCTGTCTATTGCTAGTAAAATTAGTACTATCTTTGATTAGTCTGGACCTTGGTTTCTCATTCTATGAAGAATGAGATGTATAACATGTCCTCATGAATTGTGAGTAAAGCCATTTTCATTGGGTTGTGGTTATCTTGGGTCAGATTACAGAAGGTGTCCTTTAGAGAATTCCAGGGTGACTTGACCTGCCCCAGATCTCTGGGGTATGTTTGAGAGCTTTGCTCTGTGAAAGAAAGGGAGCACTGTTGACCATTCTGCTCTGAACCAGGAACCAAAACCCAATTTCAAAGTGCCAGTTCCATGGACAGTGCTGTCAACCCTGCTCTGCTGCCCCATGTCCACCCTCTCAGGGTCCTGGTAACCCCCAGCACCTGCCGCCTCTACACTTCACCTGAGAGCTGCCCACTTACATTGCTCTGTCTGTCTGTCTGGCAGGGCATGTTGGGGATCAAATGCTAGGGGATTGATGAAAGGGAGTCACAGTCCATGGCTTCCAGACTTGTGGACTGTGGGCTCAGCTTCCTCATGTCTGATTTACAGTGGGTCTAAGCCCCAGGTCTGAGATGGTCAGTGGTTTGTCTGCCTCCCTTTCTCTTCTTGTTCCATGAGTCTGCTCTCTGATGGGTCTATCCTTCAACCAGATTAACATGTGCACCCCAGTCCATGCCCTGCTTCTAGGGAGCCCCACTAAGACAGCCACATTCTGAGAACACTGGAGTTCTAGATTCAGTGTGGCCAGGAGGTGATGATTGCTGAACACGACTCTAAGGAAGACAAGAGAAAAGGGACACTGGAGGAGGAGAGTCAGAGAAATCACAAATTTGTGCTCTTTAAAGAAAATTTAAATTATTGGGTTCATAAATGTTTGCAGCTTTGTCAAAGTCAGGACTTGGTGTTTATTTATCCTCAGCCCAACTCTCCCATATTCTCAGAGAACTCAGACTAAGCTCAGTCTCCTACTTCCCAGCAGTCTACTTGATACATATTCTTGGGTGTTGACCATGTAGTAGGCTTTTTTCAAATGCTGGGTATATGTTGGAGGTATGACAGTCTTTCCCTGTGGGTCTTGTGTCAGTGTGAGGAGTTTAAAGTTTTAAGTTTATCTCTTTTTAAAGCTATAAAAGAGAATCATTGGCTGGAATTCTGTAGAAATTCTGGAGCTTGAATCTAGGTCCTTAGATCAGGTCAGTAGGACATACTATCATCTCCCTGCGTTGGTGAGTCCATGAAACCTCCAAGACAAGCTTCCCTACAATATTACACATTTCAGAGTGAGACATCCTGGGCCACCCACCCACTGGTTCTGGCATCTTTGCTCATGCAGTGAATGACTTTGTGCAGATGATGTGTTTGTGTGTCCTCCCTTGTTTCCCCTCCTGACTTGTGTTCCCAAAGCTGTCATTTGTTCTCACTCCTGAGTTGTCAGTGATGCACTTTTCATTCATTTGTATGTCCTGACCATCACTTTTGGGAAACCCACTAGATCCCACATAGAAGAAATATCCCTGGGTTGAAAAGGGATGTTCTGCAACTATCACCATACATTTGTGTGCCCAGCCACTCACCCACACCAACATGGGGCTCAGGGTCTGCATCCATTGTTTTCTATACTTTCCATGTCCATCTTGTGAATAGATTGTCCCTATTAGACAAAGAGCAAGAGCTTATGGATCTTAATAAATTACCAGTGGTAACAAACCAGAAAGAGGTAGCACTGAGAGGGGCATCAGCAGCCATCCAATACCCAAACCTGTGCTTTTCTCTGCTTTCCTAGAACATGCACTCTGCACACCCTTTTCTTTCGTACTATTGTGTTTCTTATGAAAGCTCACATTGCAAAGTCAGTTTCAACTGAAAAATGAATTTAAAATGGAGCTATTTACCCCACAGTAACATGCATAATAGCTTAAATACTAAGAATTCAGAACTTCAAACTGCCCCAGAAATAGCCAAGTGAACAAGGAAGTAGATAAACAAACAACATAACAAAGGATCCAGAGTCCTGGCTGTGGGTTCAGATGGATCTGGGCTTGAACCCAGCTCTGCCCCTTGCTGGTTGTGTAACCAACAGCTTCTTACTTAACATCTGCAAGCCTCACTTTCCCCAGAGGATCAGGGGAGCATGGAGGCCTTGATGTTGTGGGGCCAAGGAGGACTCTGATATGATGTGAGTCACAGAGTGAGTGGTGGGTGACAAAGGATTAATAAGACAGAGCTACTCCCAGAATTGTTGTGCCAAAATCAAGAAATCCAGAGAGTTAAACCAAACTCCACCATGAGCCAAAGACCTCCCTTCAACAGATTCTGAAAGGTCTAAGAATAGATGCAGAGCAACCAGTGGCCCCAGGGTTCCCAGAGGTAAAGGACAAAGTGGAAGCACTCAGGGAAGGTAATAATGAAGCACCACAGGACCACAGGTGGCAGCAGAGAAGTCAGGGGGGCTTGGGCCCTTGTCCTCAGAGGCTAGTGGGCCATCATTGAGCTGCAGTCACCAGTGTGCACTACCCAGAGGGGTTCCTGATGGTGGCACTGGAGCACAAGGGGATGCTACTTTTTTCCTCCAGGGGTGAATCCAAACACAGAGCACATCCTGGACTCCCTTCCATGGTCACAGTGGCCCTGAAATGCGCTCCAGCAGGACTAAGTCTGGTTAGTCTCTGTGAGCTTCTGAGTCTGGGGGTGACCATGATAGACCCTCCCTCCCATACTTGTGAGGTTTCTAGAAATAAAGACTGTACCACACTTAGCCCAGCTCTGGCCCAGGTGATTGCTCCATCAGGCTAGCCATCACAGCTAGTTCTGCTATAAATACTACAAAAAGCACATTCAGTGCTTTGCGAATTTGCAAAATAGGGCATTAATTAAATCAAAGCCACACATAAAAAGTAAATATTTTGCAGGCATTAGATGATGTTTAAGAAGAATTTGGACTAATATGTTAAATATTTATGTTTATAGTTGGGTGAAAAAACAGAATACAAAATTGTACATAAAATATATTCAAGAGAAAATATAAGAATGTACAGAAAAAAAGAGAAAAAAACTAGTCTCACATATTCATAAGCTTCACTTTTATTTGGATATTTTCCTTTATTTTGCTGTATGTTGTTTTCTTCACTTTGGGTAAAGTTCCTATGATTAGTATCATTTTATATTGATGAAGGTAATTTATATTTTGAAAAGGAAAAAAATAGTGTAGTTTCTAGCCATATCTACATGATGAAGAGTACAGATCACATGGGGGAGGTCATTGTGGCCTTTTAGAATTTTCCCAAGAGTGTGAGAAAGTCATTAGTGCAAAGGGGCCATATGCACAACCCTAGCCTCAGGCTGAAGAATAAGCATTTCAGGTGCAAGCCCAATGTCACCCCAAGGTCACTCTGAAGAACCAAGGACAAGATATCTACATAAATGTACCTTGATAACACCATTATAAAAATAAGAGGGCTTTAGATAGAAGCCATTGCAAAAATCATTTGCAGGAAGCATTTTTAAACAGAAAAAGAAAATGAGTATTATGCATCTACTGACAAATATATATAAAGAATTACCCCTCATCCTCTTCGGCACTGAAGAGGCCTGACTGATATCTTGGCTCCAATCAGCAAGATTAATGGAGAAAGAGCAGAGGACAGAGTCCCAGCCCTCAGTTTAGAGAAGCAAACTAGGAGTGTCTCTTGCCCCTTAGCAGAAACAGAGGCCACGAGTCCACAGACCACAGTAGTAATTTCAATTTGAGTTACAAACAAGGAGATCCCTGTAAACCTGTAGGAAACACCTTCCTTCAGGGAATGGAGAAGCAATGTTGATCACACATACATGAAAACCCAGACCAGTTGGATTTGTGACTACTTAATGCTGGAGGTTACACTTCTGAGCAAAGAATGAGATCATGTTCACCAAGAGTAGATGTATTGGCAGTGCTATCTCAGATAAACAAGGCCATCCCTGGGATAGAGGAAAGACACATGGGTGGTGGAAACATTAAAATGGGAAATTATTTAACCCACCTGGCCCACCCTGCTGACCTCCACATGCTTTCACTGTTGAAAAGCAATTTACCTGCCTGCCTTAGTCCACAGACTGTGTCCCATTCCTCAGCAAACTACCTGTTATCTGCAGAATAAATGTAGGCTCTGAAATGCTAATATGGAGAATACTAGTTACCCTGAAAGGCAGCAACTTTTGGGACCCTTATACCACTCAGATCCTGGAACTCGGGAAGATAAGGATAATTTCCTGTTATAGCAGTGGAGACTTGAAAATCGAATGTCATCCTGCTGTCAGTCAAAAGTCAAGAGCTAAACCTGAGTAAGACCCTCTGCAAATTTCCCTGGCCCCCAGTAAAGATAGAGGGCAGGAGAAGCATGATGTCCCTCTTCTCTTGGAGGGGACTCATTGTCCCCCTTGAGAGTGTCCCTTTTTTCCTTTTCCTGTTCCATCTAATGAACTCTTGAGTTTTACTCTGAGAAACATATCTGCAATCTTTCTGACTTGATAATGAGAATCAGGGTTTGAAGGGGGGCCATCATGCTGCTTCTGTCTCCCAGAAGGCCCTGTAATCTCTGGAGCTGGAAGGCAAGCTCTGGCTGATGCTGTGGAACAGGAGAATCAGAGCTGTTGGTTTCAAGCTCCTGGGTGTGGCAGGTGAGTGCAGTGCTGGGGATTGGACTTGTACCAGGAATGCAGCCATATGAGTTGGAAAAGACCACCCAGTTTCACAAACAGAAAATCTGAACCTTAATATAGTCATTTAATAATGGTACAGCATTCAAAATCAGGTTATAATCAAGGTCATCTAAATCTAAAGCTCTTAAAAGACATGTTTAGACCTTTTGTGAAATATGGCTTTTATGTCAAAATCTAATAATAACCATTCTGCATGGGCTGGCCCAATTAGAAGCTACATTTCAAAAATTAGTTCTCTGTGTTTGAACTGATAGAGCTGAGCAGACTTATCAGGGAGATCTAGTCCCTTTTCTTACAGTCTAAGTTTTGTGGGGTGAAGTTGTAGTAGGCCCATGTTCCCCCTCTGCCCACAGGGCCAGCAGGAGGGGAAGCTCCCAGACACTTGCCAGCCGTGGGAGCTTCCCAGTCCCTGGACATTGTAGCAGGAGTCCTCCACACTGCCATATGTAGAGCACAAGAGACCAACCTGAAAGACCCCACAGGATTCTGGGAGCTATGTTATTAACCAACCTCCAGAATCAAGATGGGAAAACTGCACTACAGGTAATGGTGCCTTCTATCAATCACTACTAAACCCTCCATTGGCACGAGGAACTGGGCTCAAAGCTTTTTTTCCCAACACAGGTCTTAGGAAAATCCCACTCAGCAGTGAGGAATAACACTGGTATTATTTCCACATCCCAGGAAAAAAAAATCTATGTTTATTCACTATATTTCTGTTATCTTTAAGCTTTGTCTATATTGTCACTTAATACAGTATTTTATTTAGCACAAGCAATGAACTTGGCTATTGTTTTGTTGTTTTTGCCATTTAGTGCAGGCTAATTAGTTAGCACTGTGTAACAACCACCAAGATTCCAGGAAGCTTGTTACCTGGACTGGTTTGAGGACTGGCAAATCCAGCCATAAAGAAAACACCATCAAGCAAAATGCAGGACAGTGAAGGATGCAGCCTCTTGTTTGTGAGAGACCCAATGCCACATGGTGAGGAACCGATGCTCATCGGCCCTGAATTCCACAGTGGACTTTCAGAAGACCCATCTTTAGCCAGCACGTTTAATAGCAGTGCAGGTAAAAGGGTTGTCCAGGGTCAATGGCTCCAGTGTGATTGACAAGGAGGTAGGAACCTGGCAGCAGGAGGGTGGGAATATGCACAACATTCCTGAACAAGTAGCAAAAAAGTCATGCATTTTATCCCCACCCACCCACCCCACCTCAGTCTGCTCTCTCTCTCTCTCTCTCTCTCTCTCTATCTATCTATCTATCTATCTCTCTCTCCTTGTTTGCTCATACCCAACAGTCCTTGGCAAACATACCTTCTCCATGAAGGAAGATTTATCCACAGGTGAGGCACTCCATTCACTCCTCACCCTGTGCCCACCACTGAGCATTACATTTACTGCTCATCTAATTCTCCCAACAAAACCACAGATCAAGGAATTCCATTATGCTGGGTGTCTTAGCTTCCTGAGGCCTCTAATATAAGAATTCCCTGCCTTCCAAGCAGACAAAATGCACATGTTCAAATCAAAGATTTGGAAGACTTCACACAATTCACACCTACTTCTCTGGCTGGTGTGTCAATATCCTGGGGTACCACTCAGCCTCATGCCCTGCTGTCTGCCCCCCATCAAAACCACTTTTCATCACCAGTCACACTCCTGGTCATCTCCACAGGCAAATAGACACACGCACACAAAGGGGGCCTCTATCATAGAAGCAGATGAGCTTGCTAATAAAGGAGATGAAAACTGGAGCCACAATGAGTGACTTATCATAAATGAGTACAAATTACATTGCTGCCACTCAGCTGGTTTAGATAGTTGCTGCAAAGCCACATCATGGGGTCCTGCTGGCACACGACAAGCTGGTCAGCACTCTGTTGGTGACCCTGGGTGCCTCTATTCCTGAAGCCAGCCACACTCAGTCCTGACTCAGGGCCCCCTCTTGGCATCTGCCTGGCTGGGCTCCCAGGCAACTTTACTCCTCAGAGGAAAGTGTGCCCACGCTGTCCCAGGGGAGCCTGCCCTGCCCCTACTGTCTCAGGCAGCCCTGTCACCCACCACATCTCTCCATCTCATTACTCCATCTATTACCTTCACCGTACTTCATCTCACTGTCACCAAGGGCCACTCACATCACTGCATGGGGCACAGGTGTCATTCTCCCCAGGTACACACAGACACATCCTCTGTACCATGTCTGGAGACAGAACTCGTAACCTGCCCCTGCTGTAAGGAGGTGGTATGCCCAGCACTCAGCCCTGAATCTAGCTCCCTGTCCTGGCAGAGCTGACCCAGAGCCGGGACAGGACCAGAAAGAGGGCTGGATTTCACTGGATGCAGAGATGTGCCTGTGGCCACTAATTTATCTGGAGGTCCTGTGACACTGGTGTGATAGCACCTGGTACACCATCTCTCCTCCTGGGCTCCTCTGCACCTGCAGGATCTAGGCTGGTGCTGCAGCAAAAGCAGCCACCTTCAGCCACCTTGGGTGGATATGACTGACCACAGGACCCGAGATGCCGAGTCTCCTGGGAACCCAGGGCCTCTGTTGCCAGGGATCAATCCTGGTCTGATAAACAAGGTCACAGATGCTTTGTAGCAGTCTTACACGTGTAAGATTATCCCAGCCCCAAAAGCTTGCTTGTTCTGGCCTTGACTCACTGTTTGAGGCCAGGTTGAGATGAGCACTGCCCCACTCTACACGAGCCTCCACCCAGCACAGATGCTAATGCATGAATTAATAAACTTTGCACTGATCACACTGATTAATCCCCAGCATATGATCATTACATGAATATCAGGGGCTGAGTTTCCCCTTCAGGGAATACAAGAGTCTCTTAAACCCGAGTGCACATTGGCACTCTGTTTGTGCCCAATGATGAAACCACTTGGGATTTCCCTTGTGTGTTTTCTTCATGGAAGCAGCATCTCCGAGGTTTGTGGGCCTGACAGGAGCTTTATTTAATCAGGCACACCTGCAGCCACAGAAAGATTCAAACCTCATTCTGAGAATGTCCCACCCAACTTAATAGGAGACATTAACCAAGGACAGACAGTGGAAATCACATTACCTGAAAAGCCAGAGATAAAAGGCTGTGTGTGTGTGTGTGTTTGTGTGTGTGTGTGTGTGTGTATGATGGCCTTACTAGGCATCATCTGTGGTAATTATTAAATATCTCTGCAGAAAAAACAGCTAATTAGTATCTGTGAGTATCTGTAACACACTTCATTCAGAAGTTTGCAATTATTTTAAGGGCAAAATTTAAGGTTTTCTATAGAAAACTCACTACTTTAGGAGCTAACACCACCCTCTTTCACAGAGCAGAAAACTGAGGCACAGAGGGCTGGGGGCTGCTGACACCCCATTCTAGTGAGGGCCAGCACTCGGGGCTCAGACCCGATCTCTGGCTGTGGAGCTGAGCTCATCCTGAGCTCTGCTCAGGGTCCTGATTGTTGTCTAGTTCCCAGGTGACTGGGGGAGTCAAACTTTATTCTGGACATCGTGGTGCTCCTACATTAAGTAAGACAACTTGTGGGCATCCAGATCAGTCTATAAGGGTGAAGCTGTGCATTCCCAGAGGCCAGCCATTGGCTCACGTCTCCCTGTCTCTGCCCATACCTGCCACTCCAGCTGTCTGTGCGTCTCTCTCTCCACAGAGATGTGCCTGTCAGAGCATCTGTAACACACTCCATCTGTAACTCACTGCCAAGTCAGAGGTGCCTCCTCCACTGCCCCTCCACCATCACCCTGTGCAGGCAACTCCTCATCCTGATGTCCTTCCACCTGCAGTGCCCTTTTCCATAGGGCCAGCAGATTCCACCATGCCTGTGCACCCACTGGCTCGAAGCTACACTGGCACAGTGGATGACCGCACAGTGGATGGCATGCCTTGTGTCCTGTCTGCACCTTCTGCAAGTGAAGTTTTATCTTCTCAACCAACCTGCAGATTCTCCAGAGGGCCATTAGTGGATTTTCCAAGATTGCTTTCCTGATATCCAACACACCTGCCCCAGAGCTGTGTACATGGTGAAGCCACAGAGTGTGGGTCAGACATGCTCATTATGGCTGTCACTCCTGGGTGCCCCACCAACCTGGACACATTATTTGTTCCTGTGCTAGTATAGATCTGTTGTCCCCCATGCTGCTCCTAATTTCAGTTCTTTAGGTTGTCCCCAAGGCTGGTCTGTTAGACTTAACAATGAAACCGGGGGAGTAACTCGCTTCTCAGCTACAGGTTGAGAGTGTGGGGCAAGACAGAGTCGCAGGTACCCACTGGGCTCTTTAAGCTTTGTATACAGGAAAGGGGCTCCCTGAACACCCCTAACCATGTGCCAACTTCAAGCTGCATGGCAGGGTGGGGAATGTTTAGCTCCAGGAGGCCAAAAGTTGGGAAAGGGAACAGAGTGTTGTTTCAATGAAAATTAAGACATTTTAAAATCAATTCAATACTCAGAAAAACAAATGTGAGATTAAAGCTTTGAACTGCCCTAGGCCCTGAAACTGGAAGCATGCAGTCTCCGTTACCCAGCTGTGAAGGCAGCCAGGCACCCTCTCAAGCATTCTCTCTGCCCCCACACTTAGGATCCACTTCCCATCAGCAGATGAGATTGATGGGCCCAGCAGCCCTATCACAGAGATCAAAGGTTGGGAGCCATGTATATCAAACCCCTTTCTTCCTCTCTGAGCTCTCCACAGCTTTGTGAGGAACAGGATCCTCATCTTTCACAGTACTGTGCTTGTGATGTAGTAAATAATAAGCAGGTCTCAGGGAAAAAAAAATGGAAGTAGGTGTTAAATTCCAAATCCCCAAAACCCAGTTATTTAACATATCTAACAAACTGTGTCTATGGAAAGATTTGAAGGAGACATAAGCTTTTAATGAAGATGATGTTCATCATAAAATTATTCATTTCCTGAAAATAGAAAAGACAAGAATCCATCATAGAAAGGAGTTTTGTTCAATTTGGAACTTTTTAAAGAAAAAAATCACCCAAGAAAAACTCACAAATTATAAATTCATGGTCATAGCAACTTATTTGTCCCAAACGGAAACTTGTCTGAGTATCTTCCAACAGGTGGATGGTTAAACAGATGGTAATATTTTCATACCATGTAATGCACCTGGAAATTAAAAAGACCTGGAATGTTGATGCATACAGCTTGGAATCTCCAAGAAATTATATGGAGTAAAATCTCCATACACAAGTAACCATATATTTATTTTGTGATATATATATATATATATAATGTTTCTTTACTTAAATTAGACAATGAATGGCTGAGAGAAACTGGGGAAGGCAAGAACAATGGGGATGGTCGAAGATGGGTGGTAAACAGACAAACAACACACATGGAGCTTGACATGGCACCAGGAGCCTACCTGGATGAGAACACTGTGACACACACACACATATATACACACAGAGAAAATTATTCCTGGCTAGCCCTAAAAAACAACAACAAACAGACCCAAATCAGAGAGGATTCTGTAAAATATCTGACTAGTATTCCTCAGAACTGTCAGAATCAGGAGTTCAATAATGGATATAGCTTGATAGAAAACTTGAGAGTCAGTCCCAGGTAAGAAGTGTGTCAAGAGACAGGTCAAACACATGCAGTGTGGTTTCCTGAGCCTCTGGACAGAAAAGGGACCTTGGATAAAGCCAAGGAAGTCTGAGCAAAGTATGGACAACAGTAAGTACTACACATCTATCTTGTGGTGGTGTAGAATAAGTCTTAATATTATAGTAAAACATTAGTCAAGTTTTGCATTTGATGATTTCTCTGAATTTAATTCAATACAGTCCTTAAATATTAGCAATAATTCATTAGTGAGAACAATGTACCATAGAAATAGTAGCTGTGGATAAAAGGAGATGAAGTCTGGGGTCCAGGAAAATTCTGAATCACCTCAGCAACTTTTCGGTAAATTCAAAACTACTGTAAAAAAAATAAACACATTTTTAAGATCAATCATTTTTTAGTTCACTATGAACTAAAACATTTCTCCATCCAGGGGTCATGACAAGGGGCAGGAGCAAACAGTGTTCTCACAAAGCTCCCCGAACACCCTGAACAGAGTACCTGAAAGATTTGCAGTTTCTTCCATGGAGATGAAAGTTGGTTCCTTTAGCAAATGAGCATCACCCAGGAAGGTTTCCAGTGATGCCACTAAGCAGCACTGTGAATTTGGGTTTCAGGACAGTTGGGATCAGCTCTTCCAAAATGGCATGTGGAAGGTGCTTGGGGGTTCTTGTGTGAGCCCTAAGTTAGCAATGAGGAGCTGTAGGCTAAAGCCTTCCCTCACAGAGTCTGTGTGCTCTATTTAGCTGACATTGACCTCAACAGCCGTCCTCTGGCACTGTGTAACTTTTGCTGGGGAAGGAAATGCTCTTTTCCTTCCATTCCTAGTGACTCAGGACCTGGAAAGTGCGGAAAGACAAACAAAGGGAAGACAGAAAGGTGGTGTCAGCCCAGCTGGCTTCACTCAAAGAGGAGGAGAAAGTCACAGGGTATAATTTTAAATTACCACCACAACAAATCCCAAACATGTCAGGCCCTTGGTAAATGAGCATCCTTGGAGGATGCAGGTAACCACATTTAGATGGAGTGAGAAAGCCGTCTGAAATTTTCTGAAAACACAGAATGAAATGTAATTCATTTCTCAAGTCCTGCTCACTTCCTTGATATATTTGCTTGTTTCATCCACAATAAAATAGGACAGTTTTTAACATGCCATGAATTTTCTTTGGGAATCTATCAGCCCATGGTGAATATCTAAAATGCTATGAGTAGGAAATAGGCATAAGAACCAACTACATGTAATACTGACCTATTGATCTCTAAAACCTTTCTTCTAAAAATGTTTCTAAAACATTTCTTCATGTTTGTTCTCATATTTATCAGCCAAGGGTCAATTTATTGTGGACAAATGCAGAATCTCATGTTTGTGCTGTTAATATCCCCAAATAGGACAGCTACACTCTCTATTGTTGAAATAAATTGATGAGTCATGTTGCCACTTTCACTTCTCTGTGTCCATTTCCAAGACAAATATATTGAATCAATTAAATTAAGGAATTATCAGGGATTAGGCCAGGGCTTAACGTTCAAAGAGAAAAGAGAATGTAAATTAAACCATACCCTATTTCTTGTTTTCAGAGAATTTTTATTGTAGTTTGAAATAGAGATTACCTCCAAATAATTATATTTGATTTAACACTCTCTTTTGTTGAATGCAAACACATGTACCCAAAACAATAAGTACTATGCATCTATCCTATGGTGGTGTAGTATAAGTCTTAACATTATAATAAAATATTAGTCAAGTTTTACATTTTATGATTTCTCTTAATTTAATTCAATGCAGTCCTGAAATATCAACAATAATATTATCAATAAAGAAAATCAATAAAGATTACTAAACAAACCAGCAAGGTAATAGGTAACAGAGCACATTCATTCTGGTCAGAGACTGGACCTAGGTAAACACTCATCACGGTGTCCTGTGGAATGTGACAGAAATCACAGAAATATTTTCTCTTGCATTCTCTGCTGTCTGACACTATTTGCTCCTGGTTTTGACCCTCAGGAATACCTGGGTAATTAACTGCCCTGTGATTTTAAAATACAAATACTTTTTCTCTGCTGGTTGCTTCTATCCTGGATCTCCTTTGAGTTTCATATGATGCAGTGATTGAAAGCAATAGTTTCAGGTGTGATTTCCAGTGAAATGTAATTTCTCTGGAGCAGGATGCTGACTTCATATTAGCAGGACAGCATTTTGGAGAGCTGCAATTTAAGAAATGTCAAAATACCTAGGAAGAAGTGAACACCATCCTCCTGGGCTGTGGGGCAGGAGCAGTGGTACAGAGCACCTCAGAGCCATAGCTTAATAGCTCAGCTTAATCCCTAAAGCCACACCACACAACACAAACCTCCCAGGATTTCTGAAAAGTAATATTTTTAAATGGATGGGTTCAAAGTCCTAATTAATGTTGGTTGCAAAAATAAAATAAAAATTACTTTATCTTTTAGCACAGAAATTACAATTATATTAACTCCTACTGTCTTAATTTGCTAATGACAATAGCTATGTCTATTCTTGTTTGATTTAATTGATGGATGATTAATTGTTTCATGCAAGTCTCAGGAGACCTGTTTTTTTTTGCATAGCTAATCGTTCCTAATTGGATGTGAGGCACTGTGAATTTCACCTTGTTAACTCGTAGAACTTTGTGTATTGTAAAAATACTCAAGCTTTGTTACTGGATTCAATTAAGTTGCTTAGATGCAGTTGGATCCCTGTATTTTGGGTTGCTCTTTGTGGTTTTATTTTTGGTACCAGGAATTGAACCCAGGGGCATGTAGCCACTGAGCCGCATCCTCAGCACTTTTATATATATGTATATATCTTACAGACAGGGTCTCACTGAGTTGCTTAGGGCCTTGATAACTTGCTGAGACCAGATTTGAACCCTAGATCCTACTGCCTCAGCCTCCAGAGCTGCTGGGATTCCAGGTGTGTGCCACTCTGCCTGGCTGCAATTGGACCCTTTGAAATGATGCTTTTAAGATTTGTTAGGCTGCACAGGAACAGCACTCAGATTAGAATTCATTATTCCCTGCTGACAAGGAGCGGCATTTCTGAGGATCTTGCCTGGTGCCCCACGCCTCTCACGGTAGCAGATGCGGATGACAGAAGCAGGCGCTATTACCAGTCTGTGTGTGCACCTAGCTGTCCTGCTTCATGCTTTGTGGGGTTCTTCTCCAGGTCTGGGTAGTTTTCTCACAGTGTGAATTAATGGATACTCAGCTGAACACTGAGTATCCTTGACCAACCCTGGAGCTCTGTCGGCACAGCTCTCTCTGACTGATCCTTGGACCCCCACACTTCCATTGCTCTGATCTTTTTCACTCTCAGCTCTGTCTCCCCAATGCAGGCATCCACCAGGCCCCTGCTAGACTATACAGTTGGGAATCTTCAGGTAGTGAGCCAGAGTGGGTGTAGGGCTACCCTCATTATCCTACCTTTTCATCCTTTGTTGATTTTGTGAGTATGTGTGTGTGTGTGTGTCTTACAAGTGGTCATTTTATATATTTTCATTTACTTCAGGATGTTTTTGTCATTATTATTGTTTCAGGAAGGAGGCTAAAACTGACCTCTGTAACTCCATCTTTTTATAAAAGCAAGACATTTACTATATATGTTTTTTGAGAATCCCCTCGTGTGTTGCAGAGATTTTCACTTCCAAAGAACTTCAAATGCAACACTCCCACAGAAGCCTCATTGAAAACATGCACCAAAATGAAACTCAATCACTCAATTGTACATTGTAAATTCAACCACCAAGATGGAAGTGTGATTAGAAACTCATTATGGACTTCACCAAATTAGCAAATATTGTTAACAAGTACTAGCATGTAGTAGCCTATTTTTGATGCAAGTATGAGACTTTACTCTTTCAGTTATAGATGGACATAATACCTTTATTTTATTTATTTTTTTAATGTGGTGCTGAGGATCAAACTCAATGCCTCAAATGTGCTAGGCAAGCATTCTACCACTGAGCCACAACTCCAGCCCCTCAGAAAGTATTCTTGATGGAAACTCTCATGGATAACTTCTTCATATGGAAGTGCCATCTGCCTCAAAACACAAGCAAAGTATCCCTACACCAGAGCCCTTGGTACCAACAAATGCAATAATTAACATTATCAATAGTGTGTATAAAAATAGGCCAGTCATCATTGCTATGAGCTTTCAAAGCCCTTGAGGAACCTTAAAAAATGGCTTATACAGACATTTTCCCACTCACATATGGCAAAACTGGGGTCTGAAGGGGTTACCCAAGTTGTCCGTGGTCACTCAAATGTCCAGTAGCAGTGGTGGGATTTGAATGCAGATCTTTCTGGCTGCAAAGTCCACATGAGTAATCTCTCCTGCATTCCACCCCCTGCATAAAGCAAGCCTGTTAGTCTATAAAAGTGCACTTCATTCAGATTCTCTCTTAACACAAGTGTTATTTGCAAATGGATGAAATAACTCCTACCTGTTTCTTTGTTGCTCTTCAAACTGCCAATGAAAATCTGTGCTAAGGATGTATAAAAAAAGCCATAGCACGATGCCAAAATTAATATTTGCTATAGATTATGCAGCATAAACACCATATAGCCTATTAGGATAAAATGTGAGCTGGCATAATCCTCATACTATGGAAAAAATATTATGGCAAAGTAGACTCCATAAATGTTTACAATGGCAACACTCAGAGCAGTGTCCATTCTATCTCAATAGCATATTAGTCAAGGTTCTCCAGAGAAACAGAACCAAGAGGAGATAAATAAGAAGATAGGTAAGGTATTTATTATGGGAATTGGCTCACATGGTGGCTAAGAAGTCCCACAGGATGCCATCTACAAGCTACATAACCAAGGAGGCCTGTGGTGTAATTCAGTCTGAGTCCAAAATTCTGAGAACAGGGTTGGAGCTGGGCAGATTCTAGGGGCAGATGAAAGGGTCACCCATGTTAGTCCTGGAGTTCAAAGATCCAAAAACTAGGAGCTCCAATGTACAAGGGCAGGATACTATGCACATCCCAGCTCAAGAAGGCGGGTGGACAGAGAGAAATGGAGAAAGGAAGAGAATTTACCCTTCTGTCTCCTTTTCACTGTATTGGGGAAATCAATAAAGCAAAAACATTTTTATGTGGCCTATGGTCAAATGCTGGTCTCATCAGATACCCACCAGGGAGAGTGTTACACCAGCCATTTGAGTATCACTGAACCTAAGCACACACAATTAGTATTGCAACCATAGTCTCTACATTCTTTCAGCTCACGCCCATCAACACCAAAGTGTGTGGCCCTTTTCCATCATATTAGAAATGCCAAGGGAAATAAGCTGGAGATTAAAGAGGAAGGAAAAGAATATTAACTTTAGATCCTTAGGAACTTTAATCCACCATACACTAGTAAGTGGGAGTAGATAATCCCTACCTCTTGTATTCAAATTTTACGCTCTAAAGAAAAAAAAATCTTAAGTGTATTTTTCAAGAAAGAACTTGCTATTCACTCTTGTTATTCTCAAGATAGTATCTGGGCTCACTGCAGGCCTGGGAAGCCTCTCACCTCTTCATAGACTTCTCAGGAGACATTTCTCTGTGGTGCCCCTCCACCATCCCTGCACAGTACCTATTAAGTGTTCTAGGGCTGGCCTGCCTTTCACAATGCAAGTATTGCTCCCTGACCCAGACACACCACTTCAGCACCTCTCTAAGTCCATAGCAGCTGCTGTAGAGTAGGATTGACCATGAAAGATAGGGCCACAGTCATGTGAAATTGATGGGCATACATAATAAAGTTCAATGTGGAATTCATCAATATGAAGGAATTGAGAAAATAGTTGAAGTAATGGGTCTGTTTCTTCAACAAATCAACAAATATTAGATCCACAAATGTTTATTTGGCACATAATGCATCCTGGTGCTATTCTGGGAACTGTGGACTCAGTGGTGACTGGAAGCAGCAGGTGCTCGCTCTCAGGGTCTCACAACCAGCAGCTACTGCTGGAAGATAGGGAACTTCTCAGGGACTGGGACAGGTCACAGGAAAGAGTGCACTATGACCATAGTGAGCTCATATAAAGTCCTCTGCCTTCTCTGCTCTGTACTCCTTTCCCCAGCCCAACAACACACAAACACACACCTGAACACTAATACACTATAGCTTCCACAAACAGCTCACACATGATTCAAAGGATATAAAGATTATACAGGATCCACTGATGTTTCAGGTAGCTCTGTTTATGAGAAAGGTCATCATAAGTCAGTGTGAACCTCCCTTTCTGGATTGATCCCATTCTCTAAAATTTCTTATTCTTTTTAATATTCAATGGCCCTGTTCTTCATCTTCAAAATGTAAAACTACAGGCAGTTTTTTTGTAATGTCTCTGTTGCCTGGAAGATTTTGGTAGGTTGACAGGAGGGGGAAAGCAGATGCATATTGAAGACTTATTCAATCATCCACAAGCACTGGTTGAGAGGCCACCATGTGCCTGGGTATCCACTGTCCTGGGGGGCACAGGGGCTCCTCTGGAGGTTTCCTAGGAGATTAGACTGCACTAGAAGTATTCAACAGTGACATCCTGCACCCATGGGAGCATATACTGACATGTCTTTAACACAGAAGGTAAGTGTAAACAAGTGAAAATAAAAGTGAATTATTTCCATTTCTACTGTATTAGAGAGAGGTGTTGCCACAAGAATGACATTGAAGTCTAGGATTTACTTACAATGGCACTACCTGGTAAGTATTTGAGAGTACTACTAGTGCTCTCTCATGGATCCCCACCCCCGTGCTGAACATTGCATGTATTATTTTCTTTAATCCTCCCTGAGCTGGTGCAGTGGCTACTGAAACCATCACCTTTCCACAGGCAAAGACAGGAGCAGGTTCAGAGATGAAGTGCCCTGAGATCAGTCCCTGCCCTCAGCCCCAGGCACAGGCATCCTCCCACATCCCAAGACACTGGAGACAAGGCCTTGGGTTCCTCAATATTCTTGATTAACAATGGGAAATACACATAATTGACTGTTTTTGCTGGAAACAAAGAGGAAAGAAGGCCTCTTTGTGTGCATCTTCACCCTCTTTAGATTTATTCCTGTTATGTTTGAGGAAAGCCAGCCAGATTCATGGTAGGTTGTGACCCAGGAAGCCCTGGCCCCACTCTTCTCATGGGATTTTTCCCTGACTCAACAAAAGAACATTCCAGATACCTCTATTGCTGACTCTTTGACCAGTCAAGGGCTTAGCTTTTCTTAGAACAAATAGCCATTCACCATTCTATTTCTATCCATGCAGCAAAACAGGTTGGAGGCCAAAGGAGGGAGAATCATCCACAGCTGTAGGGATACATTTTCTCTTTGGTGTTCTGGGGCTTGAATTTCACAATGGAAAAAAGGTGATTCAGTCTTAATCAGCACCAGGAGCAGAGGGATTGCCTGTCTCTCTCCCTGGCTCCCACGGATGGCATGATCTTTTGCAGAGAAATCCAAAGTGGCTGAAATGTTCATGCATCTTTCATTCAAATTGCTCTGCAGAGAGAGGACAGACCAGCTGAACTTTGGGAAGAAAATTTCAAAGTGCAATTCGATGCTTGGCACTTCCCCCACCCCCTGCCACCACCTTCTGATGACAGAGGTGGGAAATGGGGGTTTCCTGCTCATTCATCTTGCACCAGCCCTGCTGTGCCAGTCAGAAGGTCCAGCCTGAAGCACCTGGTCCAGGCGGTTTCTCTGAGATTCCAAAATAAGGAAAGTGACTCAGAAAAAAAGGGGAGGAAAACCCAAAACTCACAAGCAATGCTGATGCTAGACCCTTTCCTTTGCAGACAATGGACAAGGGCCCCAGAAATGTGCTCACAGTGGAGTTGGCTGTTTAAAGCCATATCCAGTAACAATGAGCTTCTCAAGGGTTCCAGAAACAAACATTAACAATACAATCTATCTACCACTCCAATGAATTTTAGCCTAAAAAACAAGAAGTAAATGACTTCATTTCAAAAGACTTCTGTGGGGTGCAATAAAACAGAATAATCTGCCATTTGTAGCCCTTGTTTCTGGATAAAGCAGATTCATCCCCAGGCTTGCCTAGCCAAACAACAACAAACCTACTCTCTGTACCTGTCCCTTTCAGAAGGAACAATCCATCCAGATAAGTCCCTGAATGCCAGGATGAAAATGAGGATATTCCTAAGGAAGAAATGTGACCAACTAATGACTTTTCCTTCATCTACCAGCCAAAAATTGTGGTTTTCAAAGCACCTCTTAATTTTACTTAATTTTACCTGCTGAGGAATGCCAGTAGGTAAACTGTACTGTGTTTAACTTAAATACTAGTGAAGTTAGCATCTCTTTTGTCCTCCACAATGTGGATATAAAATAGTAGAAAACAAACTGAAGATTATTTTTTCAAGTAGATGAAGTGGGGAAGAATTCCTGCTGCATAAACCCATAGAATCATCTTGTTTCAATCCATAAAGCTCTTTCATTGCCAAGGCCAATACTTTCTTAAATAATAGCATACTTTTTAATGTTTTGCCCAAATAAAAGCAGTATATATTTACAGTAGAGGAAGGGGAAATAGAAAAATTATTTTCAGTCACCCTACCACCAACTGTGGCAAATGATTTTTTCCTGTTTATTTATTTATATATTTATTTATTTGTATTAATTCACTATCCATGAGAGCAGAATGGATTTGGATTCATAGTACACAAATGGAGCACAATTTTCTATTTCTCTGTTTGTACACAAAGTAGAGTCACACAATTCATGTCTTCATTCATGTACCTAGGGTAAGGATTCCATTTCATTCCACCATTTTTTCTACCCCATGTCCTGTCCTCAATTTTCCCTATCCATAGTTCCTCCATTTCTCTCATGCCTCCCTCCATTATGGATAAGCATCCCCTTATCAGAGAAAACATTTAGCCTTTGGTTTTGGGGGTTGGTTTACTTCACTTATCATGATTTTCTCCAACTCCGTCCATTTACCTGCAAATGCCATGATTTTTTTACCTTTTAATGCTGAGTAATATTCCATCATGTATATATACCACAATTTCTTTATCCGTTTATCTTTTGAAAGACATCTAGGTTGGTTCCACAATTTAGCTATTGTGAATTGTGCTGCTATAAATAATGATGTGGCTATGTCCCCATAGTATGCTGTTTTTAAGTCCTTTGGGTATAGACTGAGGAGTACGATAACTGGATCAAATAATGGTTCCATTCCAAGTTTTCTAAGGAGTGTCCATACTGATTTCCAGAGTGGTTGCACCAATTTGCAATTTCAATAGCAATGTAAGGGTGTGCATTTTCCCCTACATTCTCGCCAACATTTATTGTTGCTTTTATTCTTAATAGCTGTCATTCTGACAAGAGTGAAATGAAATCTTAGAGTAGTTTTGATTCTCATTTCTCTAATTGCTAGAAATGAAAACTTTTTTCATATATTTATGCTATAAACATTGATGTAGCTGTAGCACTATAGTATAGTTATTGTATTTCATGATTATATTTCTTATTCTTTGAAGTGTCTGTTCACTTCTTTAGCCCATTTATTGATTGGGTTATTTGTTTTTTGAGTGTTTAGCTTTATGAGCTCTTTATATATTCTGGAGATTAGTGCTCTGATGTGCATGGTAAAAATGTGGGTAACCATTTCTAAGAAAGATTTATTGATCGATTAATGTGTTTTTATTAGTGCATAATTCACTCTATTTCCCCAGGACTTTTTCTTCCCTCCCCTCCTTCTTCTCCAGACCTCCTTCCTCTAACCTACTGGTCTTCCTTCTCTTTACTCATTGTTTCTAATTGTGAACTATAGCTATACATAAAAGTAGAATTTATTGTGATATATCTGCTCATGAACATAGCATAATCAGACAGTCTCATTCTGCAGTTCCTCCTCTTTCCCATTCCTCCTTTCTTCCAATTCCCTCCATTTTCGCTCCATTGTTCTCCCTTCTATTTTCATGAGATCTTTTTTATATTAATTCATTTTTGTCTTTAGCTTTTGCATATAAGATAAATCACTCAATCCTTGATTTTCTGGGTCTGGCTTGAAAATGTTAAGAAAATGTTCTCCAGTTTCATGCATTTCCGATCAAATGACACAATTTCATTCTTCTTTATGGCTGAGTAAAACTCTGTTGTGTATATCTACCGCATTTTCTTTATCCATTCATCTGTTGACAAATATCTGGGCTAGTTCCATCACTTGGCTATTGTGAATTGCACTGCTATAAACATTGGTGTAGCTGTATCACTACAGTATAGTGATTTTAGTTCTTTAGATTAATAAGGAGGAGTGGGATAGCTGGGTCATATGGTGGTTCCATTCCTAGATCATTGAGCAATCTCCATATTGCTTTCCAGAGAGGTTATTAATTTGCAGTCCCAGCCACAATGGATGAGTGCACCTTTATTCCTACATCCTCTCCAACACTTAATGCTGTTTGTATTCTCAATGCTGGCAATCTAAGTAGAGTGAGATGAAATCTCAATGCAATTTTGATTTGATTGTCCTTGATTGCAAAGGACATTGAATATTTTCTTTGTGTATCTATAGGCCATTTGCATTTCTTCTTTTGAGAAATGTCTGTTTATCTCATTTGCCTACTTATTCATTGGGTTCCTTGTTTTTTCCCCTCTGGTGTTAAGTTTGAGTTCTTTATATAGTCTGGATATTAATCCCCTGTCAGAGGAGCAGGTGGCAGAGATCTCCCATTCTGTAGGCTCTCTCTTCACATTTTTGTTTGCTTTGATGTGCAGAAGCTCTTTAATTTGATGCTGTCCTGCTTATTTATTATTGTTTTTTTCTCTTGAGTTTTAGGAGTCTTATGAAGGAAGCCAGTGTCTGCCTCAAGATGTTGGAGTGTTGAGTTTCTAGAAGTTGTAAAGTTTCCAGCCTAATTCCCTGGTCTTTGATGCAATCTGAATTGACTTTTGGGCAGGGTGAGAGATAAAGAACTAGTTTCTTTCTTCTACAAATGGATACTCAGTTTTTCCAGCACCATTTGTTAAAAGGCTATTTTTCCCCATCCAGTGTATGTTTTTGGCATTTTTGTCAATGATAAGAAGACTCCGTATGGGTTTGCCTCTGTGTCTTCTCTGCTATTCCATGTGTCTTTTGTCTGTTTTGATGCCCAGTATGCAGGCCTTGTTTCTGTAGCTCTGTAATAAAATTTGAGATCAGGTATTGTGATGTTATCAGCATGGATATTATTGTTCAAGACTGCATATTTCAATGTATGTTGTTCTAGCTTCTCTCTTTCTCTCCCTCACCCTATCACTGAATGCAAATGCTGATGAAGGTGCTAAGAACCTGGATCATTCAAACATGGCAACTTCAAATGGTACAACCACTCTGGAAAAATGTTAGGTAGTTCCTTTAAAAACTAAAAATAAACTTATCATACAACATAGCCATTGCATTCTTGGGCATTAATTCCATATAAATGCAAGCTGATTTATCTGAAAAACCTTGTCCATTAATGTTGGCAGCTTTAGTCCTAATGGCCCTAAGCTGAAAACTACCCACACAAATTTTATTGGGTGAATAGTTAAACTGTTTTGTAGCCACAGGCTAGAATACTAGTCAGTCATAAAGAGAAATAAATTCTTAACACATTCAACAGTTATTTAACTATCAAAAAAATTATCCTGAGTAGAAAAGCCAATCTACAGATGTTCCAGACTGCATATGATACAGCATTTGTGAGGTAACATTGCAAAGATATGGAAAGGTAATAAAGATGAAGATGGCAACTATAGCTGGAAGAGGTCATGAATGGAGAGAGGAAGAGAGGGTGAGGAGATTTGGGCTAGGTACAGTTTCCTGCCTGGACTGTGCCTGTGGCTACTCCAAAGAACACACATGATAAGTGTGCAGACACCTGCAAACACACAGAGACACACATGGGACATGGCACAACATGCATATAAGATGCACAGTGTCATTTTCCTGATTTTGATGCTCTCTTGAGTTATGCAAGGTCTACTTATCAGGACAAATGGACTGAAGAATTATGGACCCCCTCCATGCTTCTTTGCAATTTTTAATGCACCTATAATGACTTTAAAATATATTTTTAAAAGAAAGTACCCTTGCTCTGCTAAGACACAGCACCTGCTTTTAGGAATCACTTTTTCTAAAACCATCATGCTGCTCAAGTAGAACCTTAAGATCAAGGTAAGAATGTGGTGTTTGAAGGGCCATCTCTATATTACTCAGAAACATGAATGTGGCTGTAGATTTTTAAGGCACACTGTGCAGCATGCCTTAATATTAGCTCTGCAACTGTCATTTTCCCATGTAACTACACACATTTCTGTGTTATTCCTTAAAATACTCTCTTTTTTCCCCTATACTGGTACACTGACTTCTCTGCTACCCTGTCGCTAGACATTCAGCTCTCTCATCTGCATTCCTGTCCATACTACTGGGATAAGCCTCCTTTGGGATATGAAGATTGATGACTTTTCTAATTATTGTTCAGGATAATTCCCTAGAAGCAGAATTTCTGGCTCAAAACTTTGCCCAATGCATATAATTTCTGGTGGATATTTACCATTTTCCTCGCCGGTGGCTGTAGGGTTTCCTCTCCAGGAGCATTTATTGGTCAGCTCCTCCTCTTGGCCCAGAACAGCCCCAACAGAAGTTTCCCTCCCCAGGTGCCTCCTGCTTGTAGCTGAACAGCAACTGAAAATCCACAGGCTGAAATCCCCAAATCAGGATGAACTTAGAGAAGGAGCCTCCCTGCCCCCTGTGGGCACTCACCAGAAGTGGGCCTCACCCCCAGCTGAAGCCTGGAGACCTGGTGTTAATGGTGGGTGATGAGGTCCCTGGGACACCCTGAGCCAGACAGAACACAGGAGCAAATTCTCCATGTTTCACCCAGCAGGGGCCTTTCTTCCTGAAGTTCACTGTAATACAACGTTGGTGAGTGGTTACAAGATGATCATCTATCCCCAGAGCAAAATCCATATTTTAAGGAAGAATATAAGAAAATAAACTTAAACTACTATTTTTGATATCACTGAATTCTCAAAAAAGAAAACAGAAAAGTGAATAGTAAACTAACTTGAAGGCTACCATGGGCTCAGGACCAGGCAGAGATAAACATGATTGAACTGGGATTCGATCCTTTGTGTTCCAGCAGGGACCACTGAAATGAAAGAAGGGGTCATTAGCTCCTGAAGATTGGGTTTCAATCCATCTGTTTGTCCTCAGCTGAAACCCTGGTTACAAACAAAAGATTAACTGCACAAACAATGGGAAAATCAATAAAGTTTAGCATATTGTGGGAGCAGGGGTTTAATCTACAGTCAAGGTCATGGCTTTCCTGAGCTTGGCTTGCTGGACTCAGCCTGAGGAGTCCACACCCTGCCTCTCCCTCCTGTGGCTCAGAGTGGGCTCAGGATTGCAGGTCACACTCAAGGTCCGTTTCCTTCTAAAGAACTTTGAGGATCAAAGGCTCTTACCCTTGATCAGGCCAGAATTCTGCTGTCTTCATTTAGTTTTAGAAACTAAAAACTAAAAACTAAACTTTATTTAGTTTTTAGAAAAAAAATAAAAAGAAAATGACAAACAAGACACTTAGTCTTACCAGATGTATTCCTAAGAAGCTTCTGCTTTGCCTTCCTCCTCTCCCGGCGGCAGCAGCGGTGGCGGCGGCGGGTAGCGGGGCACGGGAATCCGGCGGGCGGCGCAGCTACAGCGGGGAACCGCGGGCCGCCGGGGCCGCTCGAGTGGGCGGACGCCGAATTCGGGGCCGAGGCCCCGCGCGGCGGAGGCCGAGGGGGCACCGGGGCTTGGGGCCCGCGGCTGCGAGGCGGGCGGGCGGCTGGCCGAGCGGGAGCCGTATGCTTGCATGGATCTGGATGCCGCGCTGCAGAAGCGGGCGGGGTGGGGGGGGCGCGGCGGCGGTGGCAGTGGCGGCCTGGGCGCGGACTTCGCGGTGCTGACCAGCGGCCAAGCGCGTCGGAGGAAACAGGCCCCCAGGCCCGCGGACTTCAAGCTGCAGGTCATCATCATCGGCTCCCACGGGGTGGGAAAGACCAGCCTGATGGAGCGTTTCACCGACGACACCTTCTGCGAGGCCTGCAAGTCCACCGTGGGTGTTGACTTTAAAATCAAAACTGTAGAACTAAGAGGAAAGAAAATTCTATTGCAAATCTGGTTACCCTCAGCTCTGACTGTCTGTCCACCATCTGTGTGTGTTTGCTTTCATCTTCGTTAATCGCTGCTTCATCTGTGGCATCGCCGGTCATCTAACGCTTGAATGTTAGTGCCATGTCTCCATCCTTCATCCATGTCCCTGTCTGGGGCACTGCTGGAGCTGAGCCAGCACTGGTCGCCTTCCAAGTATCTGAGGGACACAGCAGGTCAGGAGAGATTCAACAACATTACCTCAGCTTATTACAGAAGTGCCAAGGGGATCATATTAGTATATGATATCACTAAGAAGGAGACGTTTAATGATTTGCCAAAATGGATGAAGATGATTGATAAGTATGCTTCAGAAGATGCTGAACTTCTCTTAGTTGGAAATAAGATGGACTGTGAATCGGACAGAGAAATCACCAGACAGCAGATAACTGGGATGCGGTTCTGTGAAGCAAGTGCCAAGGACAACTTCAATGTGGACGAGATATTTCTGAAACTTGTTGACAATATTCTGAAAAAGATGCCTCTGGATATTTTAAGGAATGAGTTGTCCAATAGCATTCTCTCATTACAACCAGAACCTGAAATCCCGCCAGAATTGCCTCCACCAAGACCGCATGTCCGATGTTGTTGATTTGCTACTTTGAAACAAGGTGGAAATGATTCCTGAAAAGGGGAAAAAACATTCTATTCTGCACTACAATCATTTTGACAATTTCCTTTCGCACTTTGTAATCCAAGTCAGAGCTATACACTAACTTGTAAATATGCAAATATGCAATCCTGGGTAAGTTTGGGTTATAAATTACATATTTCCCTCCAAATTATATTTCATTCATAGCCCCAGTGTCTAGTGTACATACACTGGGAAACATAGTACTTCTAATATGAAGAATGGGAGAGAAGAAAAGTATAATGTTTCTTAAATAATATAATTGTCCTTGTTAATTATACTATGAGGACAGAAGATATTCTGATAAGAAGAGAGAATGTGGTGCTTTGCTTACTGTTTTAAAGAAAATTTGTAAAACTAAAGACTTTTGTGGAAAAAAAAAAAGCTATGTTAAGTGCTTTTTTCTTTATTTACAAGACGTTTCCCCAGCTGTAGCATCTTTGGAGTGTTTCTGCCACAAAGCAAAGCTCCACTCATAGCTGTTGAAGGTTATTTATTAGTGTTCTCTAATGATAGGATATTCCTAGCTAGAGGGTTGGATTTGACTTGGTCCTGAGGCCACAGAATCTCTCATGGTTTCCTGATAGATGTATCCTATGCTTTTAAGAAAGACAAAAATTCAATAAAGAAGTGTTTTGAAACTATAGAAAAAAAAGATTTTAAAACAACGTTGCTGTCCTAAACAAATCCTGTTTAAAGGAATTTTAAAGAGATTCATTTTATTATATCAAAGAACATACATGTATTAGGCTAAACATCCTGTATCTTTGTGATGATAAAACTTTTCCCCTTTATGGTGAAGCCTATTCCTATTAAGCATAGACTGTGTTCAATATTTGTTTTTGTTTTTTTGTTGTTGTTTGTTTGTTTTTTGTTTTTTTTTCTTTGTCTGATAATGAATTTGTGAACTCTATCTTTGGTATATCTTTTATTAAACTGCACTGTTGTGTTTAGTCAAGGTAAATAAGTAAGTATGTATTTGAATAACTTGGCGTGTCCTGAGTATTGTGGTATGAGAAGCATTGTGGTCTTTCTACACTAATGAAGTGCAAATAAAATTTTGTATTTATGTAAAAAAAAAGAAGCTTCTGCTTTGAGGATGATTTATAAAGGTACTTTTTCCAAAAGTTGATTCGGCAGAATTATCCCAGGCAAAGCGGGTGTGCCTCACCTGCTGGGCCATTGTCTGCTGGGCCATTGTCTGCCTTGAGCTTGATGCACTCTGTTCAGGGTCTCCTGGTTTCAGCTGCCTTATGACCTCTACTGCCTGGGAATTTGTGCTCCTCACAGCTCCTCCTACATATTTATTTCCTATTTTGCATTTTTGATTGCCTTGATCAACATGCTACATTTCAATGCCTGGCTTACTCTACAAGTACATCATTCTAATTTTTAATGTAAAGGGGATGCTTATTTTCTGAATTGGTTTCTGTCTGAATTAATACAGTAGTAATCTAGGGGGATAAGAAAAGGTACTTTGCTCTGTGGGGTGAGGGAAACCTGTGATGGATATCTATGGGCATCTTCTGCCACTCACACATTAGACTTGAGGGATGTGGTTCCATCTATACATGCCAAGTTGTTTGGATGCATAAGAACTGCCATTGTGGAAATTCCTCACCTGCTGACATCTACAGCATGTATCAAGGCTTGAGGGCCTTTTCTCTTCTCCTTAGATGCCTAATGCTCACCTTTCCAGTGATTCAGTTATGCCTCTCATGCTCTAGACCATAGGCAAATCATCTCTAGCTGCCATATAGATTCTGGTCAATTGATTTATCTGCACAGGGTAAATTCTGAAACTTTATAGTCTCCATGTACATGTTATATGTGGCCAATCATGCATGCTCTCTGCTTTAGTGGAAAACCACAGGGGAATCTTCCAGAACTATAGGCAGAGGGAAGCACCCCCAGAGCTGGTTGGATGCAGTCTCTGCTCTCAGCATCAGTGTTACATAGCAGGAACAGGTCTTTTTTGTTGTTTGGTTAATAAGACCTAGAGTTATGGCTTCTTAACACATTTTCAGCCAAAATGGATTCATTTTGTCCTTTGTTCATTCATTCAATTCATATGTATGATGCCTATGTGGGTCCAAACACTGTCTGTGGCCATCAGTTTGCAGAAATTAATGATAAAGGCCCAAGCCAGGCCTTAGGGAACTTAGAATCAAGAGGAATGTATGAGTGTTTCGTAGGTGCTATAACAAATTAATGGAAGTGCAATGGCTTACAACATGGATTTATTATTTAGCTCTGGGAGTCAGCATTGAAACAGATCAGGGTGTAGACAGGCTATTTCCCTCTGGAGTGAGAATTAACTCCCTTGCTTTGTGCAGGTTTTGGGTGTAGCTTCATCCCTTGGCTGATGGGCAAATCAGTCAACCTCTTTCTGGGTTATCCCAGTGTTCTCTCACCTGATCTCTCTTGACAGGAGTCTCTCTGTGGTTATGTTCCTACCTGTAAACTCTGGGGCCATCTCTTCCATATCACAGCCCTTCACTTGCTATCACCTGTGAGCTCCCACATTGTCACAGGTTATGGGGGACAGAAGATGGACAACTCCAAGACAGCTACAAAGTGGAAGTGTGTAGCCACAGGGAAGAGCACAGAATCTGATGATCTATGGCCATGGGAAGTGCAGGGAATGAGAGGATCCAGGGGCCCTGAATCCACATGAAGGCTTATGCCAAACACCCCTTACAACATGGGTTTTGGTTTAGCTGATGCTCTAAGCCCATTTACTTCCTAGCCTTCAGTTTAATCTGACTTTTCCTGTTAATGTAATCTATTCCTCACCACTTTTGTTGAATTTATGATGCATTTTTATACTGGGTATGAATATGTAAAAGTACTGATAAACTTCATTAGGGAATTTTTAATGGCAATGATGTGATTCTTTCTGGCTAGGGACATGATGCCTCCCCATCTTCAATTGATGATGTTAATAATATCTTGACACAGTAAATCAAAGAAAACTCCTGTAAACAGCAAATATAAAGCTTAAATAAAAAATTGCCCTTTTGGTTTGTATATGGAAGGGGCCAGGGGTTTCCCTCAAGGCAAGGGAAGGTCATGGGGAAGTGGGGAGCCTCTCTATGGTACAGTGGATAAAACCCAGCCTCTGAGGCTGCATGTTTGGGGCCTCAAGGTTACTCCTTTCATTCTACCTAGCTCTATATTGATGCACCTGCATGGGCTTCCACCAGAAGCTGAAGTATCATGAAGGAATAGTACTGTCAGGGGCCACATCCAAGGCACAGGTATACATATGGTAACCATCCCAGAGGTGGCAGCAAGGTTGGGAAAGTTAGGGATGCAGGCCTTGGTCTCCCAGTTTTAATTTGCCCCTTACATGCTGTGAGAACCTGGGAAAGTTACTTAACCTCTCTGTGCTTATTTACTCAGAGCTACTGAGAGAACAAGGGTACTAACTATGTCAACCTCATGCACTGTTCTCCTGAGACATTATTTAGTCCCTGGAACAGAGTGGGTGCTGCAAAATGGAGAATATTAATTCTCACTGGCAGAGTAATTTAAAGGATATTTTTGAATGTACTCACCAGAAATTTTAAAAAGTAGGGGGGGATGACATGGGAGGCAGCGTATCCAAGAGGCTAATGGTGAGATTTTACTCTCTGAGCACCTCTGAATGACAAAGAAGTTCAGAGCCTGGAAAGGGAGGCAGTGCTGCAGGTAGTCACACATGAGCCCAGCTCTGTAGCTGGAGGTCCTGGATTTTAATTTGCCTCCACCTGCAAAAATTACTTGTGACCTGCAAGTTGTTCCACCCTCTGTGTCTAAGTGACCTCTGAGAGGGGGATGAGAGCAACACACACAGGGATGCACGAAGGTCTCTTCATGTCTGCACGGGTCTCTAGATGTCTGCAAGATATGAATTACACATATTTCATTTGTATGGGAGTACACTACATTCATGTTACATGGGAAATACATCTAAGTTTTTTAGTGTGTGTGTGTGTGTGTGTGTGTGTGTGTGTGTGTGTGCGCGCGCTGTACAAGTATGTCTGGAACATTGTATCTATTTTCTATGATGTATCTATTACTGTTATCATTTTCCAACTTTTGGAAGAAGCAAAATTCAGTGAGTTCAGGGAGCTGTCTGTGGCCAGGTTGAATACTTTGCAAACTAACCCCTGGAGATCATGGGTCCTCCCAGTGGGAGCTCTGGCTCTGCCTGCATGCAACCCCAGGAATTTAGAAAGTCACTGAAAACTCTTGCATGTCCCTCCCTTGGGACATAAACCTACCCAATGGGCACAGTCAGAGATTTCCTGATGGAGCTTTAAGCCAGAGCCTGTGACTCCATGGGGCCACACAAATCTGTTCTGGGATCTGGCAGCTATATTCAGAGGCTGCACCAGAGGTGGTATCATCCATGACACCAGGCGCCCTATCCAAGTTAGCACCCATCTCTGCCTCCCGCTAACTGCAAGGGCTTGGAGGCCAGTGGCTCTGCTTCTGCCTCAGTTCTCTCCCCTGTAAGTGGCATAATAACTGAGCCTCCTACTTAGAGCCCCAGGGTGATGGAGGGGTACCCTGGGAGGAAGGCAATCAGGCAGTTTTTGGACTAGAACAAGCATGAGACCATGCTTTTATACACCGGAAAGACCCGGCAGGAACCAAGGGAGACTGGAAGGGCACCGTGGGCTTGTTACTCACTCTGCACAATGTTTTGCAAGAGAGTTTGAGCCCTGAAGCTCTTTATCTTGTCTACAAATGACAGTGGGTTCTTCAAGCCACATCCTGGGGCTCCAGCACCAGGTCCTCCCTCCTCCACAGGTCCAGCTGGCTTTCGCTGCATGCAACCCCAGGAATCTAGAAAGTCACTGAAAACATCTATACACCTGAACTTGTCTAGAACCCAGATTATGTCAACACAGTTTGTACACAGCAAAAAAATTAAAAATATATATATAAACACCAACACCTCCTTACCACATAGAAAAGCACTGGTGGAAAAAATTAGAGATGACTTGAACTGGTCCCTCCAAAATAAAACAAAGTACATTGTCTAAATTTCTCTCCAATAATCAGAAAATTTCCAAGTGAAAAAAAAGGACCTCTGAATTTCCTGTCTTGATACATTAATATATATATGCAGTAGAAACCCAGCAGAGATAAAATGTTGCTATGTGTTTTTCAGGAGCTGCATTGATCTCATGTGAAGATCTCACCACCTCCAGTAGATCATTTCCAGGAACATTTGTGAGATCAGAAAACAAGTGGGTTGGGCAGTGGATAAGAGTAGTGCACTCACTTTAATTGTAGCACTTTCAGGCTAGTGATGAAATAAGAACCAGTCTCCTCACTCAGGGCTGATGTATGTGTCTAGAAGCCTTTGGTGTCACTCTTTAAGGATAGTAGCCTATTACAGTGTGTGATGGCTATCCTATTTCAAGTCTCATTCACTAAGGTATTAAAAGCCAACAGTGTTACAGTGAAATCCAGCCCTATCAGAAGACTGTGCTGTAGCAAGGGTGGCCACAGCTTTGGGAACAAAGAGTCTTGCTATCTTCAAACATGAAGACTGAATGCAGTGGCTCACACTTGTAATCCCAGTGGCTCAGAAGGCTGAGACAGGAGGATCTCAAGCTTAAAGCCAGCCTCAGCAACAGAGAGGTGTTAAGCAACTCAGTGATACCCTGTCTCTAAAAACTACAAAATAGGCGTGGGGATGTGGCTCAGTGGCCATGTGTCCCTGAGTTGAACCCCCTATACCAAATAAATAAATACATAAAGAGTTTATATCTTTGCCATACTGAAACACTGAAACATGACTGCCATCCCGGCCTTGACCTTCACCTGCTGGACACCCAAGCATGGGAGCCAATTCTGCTGGCATCAGAAGACTGCATGAGCCCTACTCCCTGAGGGGTGGGCAACTTGCAGCTCAGGTCCCAGGGATCTGGCATTTGCACCATCCTGTCCACTTCATAATCTGGAAATCAGAGGAGTCCCAGCCATCCAGGCAAGGTTCTGAAGATGCTAGGTCAGGGCTCCCCAGGAGACCCCATTGCTATTTCAGGGAGTGATCAAGAGGATGCCAGTGGCCTCCACTTCAGTTTGGGAGGGAGTATGTCCCCTCTGGCCTCCGAGAAATGGATATCAGTCACCACCTGGCTGGGACAAGCTGTAGTGCTCCCACTGTGTGGCTGGGAAAAATGAGGGCAGAGAGGTTTTGTGCCATTCCCAAGTCAGCACAGTTTTAGAGGGTGACATTCTGCCAGGTCTCTTCACTTCCAACCAAGGCTTTATCCACCAACCACAGAAATAATGAGGAGTAATTACTGGATAGAACTAACAGCAATAATGAGGCTGACTGATATTGATTATAAATGTCCCCACAACAGCCCTGTGGCAGCTGCATGCCAGGCTTACCTGACTGCTATTGGATCCCATGTGGTACAGCACAAGACAGGAGAAGCCCTTCAGATCCCTTGCAGGGGATAAGAAGAGACATTCTCAGTCACATGCATCACAACTAGCCAAAGTAAAATGAGCAAAATTAAACTGATCATTGTGTTAATCTAATTCAAGTTCCATACCCAAGGCAGCACGCTAATTAAATGCATTTGGTGAAAAGCACAGAATTGGCCACTGAAGAAAATAAGCTCTGAATTATGGAAGTAAAATGAGTGACAGGAAAAGGTTGAGCCTGAAAGATATAGAATCATGCCATTGTGCAGCCTTGATTGGTCACTCAAATGCCCTGAGCAAGCCTTTGCTCTCCATGGCAAAACAAAACAAAAAAAGGCTTCACATGCGGGGCCATGATGAGTGCATGATCTGCAAGTGACTGTCAGATGTTGGTGGGATCAATCCTGGGACACAGAGAGGCTCAGGTCTATGGGCTTACCCTGGGCACCCCTGATGTGGTGGAGGGAAGGATCTCTAATTTATGGAAATGCCCAACCTCTCCCAGGCTCTTCAACATCTCTTGGTTCCCAGAAACTGAATGTCAGGACACCTTCTATTTGTTGTGACAATTAGAAGTGTCCCCACACATTTACAAGTACTCCCTGGGATGCAGAGCCCTCTGTATTTGAGAATTACTGAGGTCTGTGTAGCATTCTGTGATAAACAGTCCTCCTGGGTGGCAGGAGGACACACAGGTGAGGGCAGACACTGGTGCAGGTGATCCATGGTGCTCCTGGAATGAAAAATGGCTGTCAGGTGCCAAGTAAGTTCCAGCTTTTTCTCCATCTAATGGTGGGTGGTCCCCATCTGGACAGAGCTTGGAGCACTCCCCAAAATAAAAGCTCATGCTCTCTGTAATGGCCCCACTCCCTCCCTCAGTCTATGAAAACTAACATTTTTATCCAGTATGGGGAAGGGAGACTAAAATGACCCCAGATGCCACATCTTCTGGGATGTTCTATCTTGTTCTTTGACTAAGTAAAGCATTTGATATTTCAGTTGAGAGTTTACTGTCTTGGTTTTCTGGATCCACAATGACTGACACCTTCAAACATTGTGCAGATTTGAGAGGGAAGTTCCCCAAGCTGCTCCCAGGAGAGGAAGGAGTGGGCAGAAGCCCCTCTGTGAACTCTGCTATTCCATCTTTCCAAGTCTTTCCTGTGTCCTAGGTTTTTAGGCCTTGAACATGAGGAAGTTAAGTAGATAAAATATCAGATAGAGCAGGATTTCTGCAGATATTTGAAATTATTGAGTAAAGACTGCCAACAGAATTTTCTAAGTAAATGCAGAAAGATGTATGGGCTTCTTGCCAAGGCTGAGAAATGTTACCATGCTCTGCAAGGGACAATGTGGAGGCCAGTACTAGAGGGTAGAGGAATAGAGAGGGAGAGGTCAAAGCTTGCCAACAGAAAGAAATGATAAATTTTGAGGAGATGGATATGCTGAAAACCCTGATCTGACCATTATAAACTGGGCATATGGTATAGGTACATGAGCCTCACAGTATATGCAATTATTGTGGGTCAATTAAAAATGAAAACATGTTGAAGGAAAGATTGTCTCTTATGATAATGACATTTTCCACCCTGAAAAAATTCTAATATATACAATTGAATGTTATTCAACCTAAGAAAGAAAGAAATCCCTCCATAGGCAACACCATGAATGTATCTAGAGGTCACTATGCTGATAAGCCAGTCACAGAGGGGGCTAATACTGTCCTCTCACATGGGACATCTCAAGTGGTCAGGTTCCTAGATAAGTAAGGTATAACCAATGGTGCCAGTGGCCTCCACTTCAGTTTGGGAGGGAGAATGTCTCCTCTGGCCTGCCAGAAACAGATGTCAGTCACCACCTGACAGGGACAGCCTGCAGTGCTCCCACTGTGTGGCTGGGAAAATGAGGGTGGAGAGGCTTTGTGCCATTCCCAAATCAACAGGACTGGGGTGGGGTGGACAGACAGTTGCTGTCCAGCAGGTGTAAAGTTTCAGTTACACAAGATGAGCAAGCTGGGGACAAGTTTGACACTATGACTGCAGTTAGTGATATGTGTGGTGCCCTTAAAGTGGTGTTAGATGGGTAGATCAGGGGTGAAGTCATCTCACCACAATGAAAGAATAAGCTAATGAGCAAAGGTGCTTGTGTGAGATTTACCTTTCCAATTGGAATGCTTGGGATTTGGGTCTGTGAAGAAATTAAATGACTGCTAGATGAGAGCTTTGATTTACTTTAAGTTTTACTCTAAACTGAAAGAGCAATAGTGAATAGTAGTGAGTAAAAACAGGCTAAAATTTATAACAGTTGTCATCTGAGGTCACAAAGTCATTGCAGGAAATATATCACACACAATTTATATCCATACACAATGCTTAGCCATGTGACATTGTTATCACACAGGAAAAATGAAAGGTCAGCAATCAATAGGGCCCTTCTAGTAAGAGGCATTGAATCAGCCACACAGATCTCAACTAAGATCCTCATTAATCCATCTGCTGTAGACCATCTCCAAGTCAGATCCCAGCCCTCTTTATCTTCAGATGCCCACCTGGTACCTGCTTTGATGCAAGAGATGGGCCTCCAGATCCTCTGAGCTGCCAGCTAACCCAGGTAATCCCTCCCATCCAATAACCTCATTTCCTCCATTAAGAAACATCTTAGGCTCTAGGGGATTTGTCCACGAGGTTAATTTAGAAGACTGCTTAGGTATTTTATTGGACAGCAAGTCCCGGCAATTCCTGTAGGTAAGCCTTGAGCTCACATCATTCCACAGCGAACACAGCCAGCTGCAGGGCTTGACACTGAGCCTCTTTCAAAATTATGCATATTATGCAGGCTGCATTTGAACTATTTATGTAGGTGACAAGGTACACCTAGAAGAACACCTCTAATGAAATACTAGCAGGAGATTGTAACATGAAATGCCAGGCAGGTTTAACACCAGAATAGATGTAGGGTTGCAGTCTCTCTCTCTCTCTCTCTCTCTCTCTCTCTCTCTCTCTCTCTCTCTCTCTCTCTCTCCCTCCCTCTCTCCCTGTCTCCCTCTCCCTATCTCTCTCTTTCCCTCCCCCTCTTTTCTCCCTCCCTCCACCCCCCTTGACCTACACATAAAGGCTAAGGGCTCATGTTTTTATCACCAAAAATCTTCAAAAGCTACCACATTAAAGTTAACAAGACCTGCACAGATCTGAAGAAGTTTATTTCACTTCTGCCCCCCTCTGAAGCCCTGTCCATTTCCTTGCATCTGTCAGCCACCCCTGATAGACTTTTACTGTTGGGATCCTGTTGTGCTTCAGGTGCTCCTCTGTACTGTCCTCACAAAGGCTCAGGCTGGTGCTATGTCCTATGTGGGAAGGTTGGTCATATGCCCATCTGCCCAGGGCAGTCTTGACCTATCAATTCAACAGGGACACCATGAAAGTGTCCCTGTTGAAAAGTAAGCTACCTGGTTGCCCTGAGTCTGCCCACACCTGGTCACAGGGACACAAAGCTGCCTTATCTTCTATACACAATGGGCATTTTGGACCTGGCTCATAGAGGACCCCATCAGCTCTGCCACCAGGGCAGGCAGCCAGGCCCCTCTGAGACCTGCACACTTCCTGAGTGAGTTCATGCCATCATGCAGGGACTGGGGATGAGCAGCTTGGTGGGGACCTCTTAGGATAAGACTTATGCTTTAAAATGCCACCCACATTTCCTCTAGAGAGAAGGGATGAGTGGCAGGAGACACACAGGAGTGAGCAGGGAGTACAGGAAGCTCGGAGATGAGGTGGGTGGGCAGGCTTTATCCAAGTCTCCTGGTTTCATAGATCATCTCCACTGCCCTTCAGAAGCCATCACAGCAGGCACCGATATAGGTGGAGCCTCAATGAATCCAAGTGTGCCAGCTGACATAGTGGAGTGTGACATCTGGTCTCCACAGAAAGGATTCCAGGACACCCTTCCTGTTCTCCAGACTCTCACTCACAGCCAGTGAGTCTATTTTCTCAGAAACAAAGAAAGAAACCTGCCAGCTCATCCCCACACTCATGACTTGCATGAAAACATGTGTGAAAAGACTTTAATAGAATTGTGAAACACCCTGGTCCCATCCAACATCCATTGGCTAGAAAGGGAGCCTACTTGAAACTGAAATCCAAAGACATGTTTTACTATCATTATTCTCTTTACATAAGCCAGTAAATGAAGATTAAGAATTCATGTGATTCTATGAAGAAAATATATAGAGTAGTCTCAAGCTAGGGCACGGTGGCAATATTATTAAATTAGATATGGACATAAGCCCCGAATATTCAGGAAACTCACTATCATGGTCATTTGGGTGGCCAGGACAAAGTTTGGTAGACTATGTGTCTTAAAAAACAAAAGACATTAGTTTATCTCTCACAATCCTGGAGGCTGAAGGTCTGAGGTCAGGTGCCAGCATGGTTGGGGTCTGATGAGGGCCCTCTTCTGAGTCCCCACACTGTAGGAAGAAGGTGAGAGAGTTCTCTGAGGACCCTTTCAGAAGGGTACCCATCCCACTTCTGTGGTTCTGGCACCTCCACAAAGGCTCCATCCCTGGGGTGGGGCCTTCAACATGGAAACCCAGGGTTGCAAACATCCAGCCCTCTGCACTCACAGAGTCTTGGGACCTCCCTACACACAGGCCTTTGTTTCCTCCTAGTCCCAAGTCAGATCCCAAGGTAAACTCATTGGTCTGAGCAGGTCTCATTAGTCAATTTTCCAGCATGCTGGAGAAATGGGAGAAATGGGAGCTGGAAACCGGGCAGGGCCCATAGGCAAAGGAAGGAAACTCATCCAGGAAGGGAAGCCAACCTGAGTGGAGGGCAGTGACCACACCCTGACCTGTCATTCATTCCCACTGCCCTGGCAGCCCCATCTGGGAAGCCCAGAGCTGGGGAAGTGCAGAGAGAGAAGCCAAAGGTCAGAGTTAATGCTCCTGTGTATACAAGTCTCACAGCCTGGACCAACAGGGTGTTTTAATTTTGGCAGGACCTGGTTAGGCTTTGTTTCAGCAATCATGGGGTGGCAAGTACTGAGCTAGTAAAGTTGCAGCACATAGGAGACGGCAGGGCACCCCCTGAGTGCATTCTGACTGCATTCCCCAGATGTTCTCATGGAGTCCATTCCACGTGTTTTTTACTCATACTTCCTCCTTTTAGAAGGGCTTTCTATCTGAGTGAGAGCTGATTCGGCTCCATGGAGGAAATAGAGTCTCTGCTGACTCACACCCTTATTTTACAGTGCAAAGTAGTGCCCAAATGCTCTCACTTATTATTTTTGATTTTTTTCCTTTGAATACAAATCTTCTCCTGGAGGCTGAACATGGGGAACCCTTTCCTGGAGATTTGTGGGTTGCATGGGAATGCCAGCTGTGCACTCCTTGCAACTCTTCCCCAGCTCCAATATCCAGCTCCCTTTAGTGTTTTCTTAAAGCATCTGGCTTGGAAGCCATGTGGGGCTGGAGGAAAGCCCCTGAATGTCCTTTCTGTCTGTCATTAGCTGTTGAGGGCTTCCCCCAGTGCATGTCCTAGGAGGGGTCAGAAAACCGCTGGGGAGGCAGGAACTCTTCAGGAGGAGCCAGGGCTCAAAGGCTTCTGCCCATCCTCTTTGTCAAATCTGGTTTTGATGCTGCCCTGAAAACTGCCATCACTGAGGTGTTGATGGAATCCTGTGCCATGTCTCAGGACGTCTCAGATGCAAGGGCCAGAAACAAAGGAACAGCTCAGAACCTAAAGGAATCCTTGGGCACCTGTGTCTCAAGGGAATCCACTTGAAACAAGCCCCTAAGACAGAAATCATCTATGTCACATGGCTCTGCTAACCACCCTCTCCCAAGGGCTCTGAAAAAGAGGTTAACACTTGTTGGCTCTCAACTTGATTTTCAGCCCAGGAGATCATTTTTTCCTCAAATCTTGAATTTCCATTAGAATGAAGTATTCCTGTGGTTTGTGGCTCATCCCTGTGTTTGCTGGACATCCCATGTGTAATCCAGGTGATTCCGGGCCATTGGTCTCAGTGAGAAGCACCCACAGGTGACCAGGCCTCAGGCCCTGCCAGAGAGCACTGTTTTAATGCACATGTGGATTTTAACAAGCGCGTTCCCTGGGCATGTGTGGAGAGCAAGGCCCGCTCTGAGCACTGTGCATCGCTGGCCCTACTGGTCTGAGAATCAAACACAGTGTTCTTCCTTTCAGCAATGGATGAGTCCACTGCAACCCTGAAAAGCTGTTGCTTGGCTCCTGTGTGGCTGCTACCTTCCACTCCTGATGTCAAGTGTCCTACTAGTGAGGCAAGCCTCCTACCCTTCCAAGGATCCTGCAGTGCCTTGGGCCTATCCAGACCCTTGATACAATAACTCCATCTCGAGATCTTCATTGGCATCTTGAAGTCACCTGCCATACAATATAATGCACTTGCAGGTTACAGAATTTAGAACCACCTGGATAATCATTATGTGCCCACCACACCCATCCAATAGGAATCTCAGGCAGTGTCAGAAGACCCCCCTTTTTACACATTTGGTAATTTTTTAAAATGTATATTAGTATTTGAAAATTGTTTTCCTAGTCAATATATGGAATCCTGGACTCTGACCCAGCTTGGGTTCTGGGGTATTGCCTTCGGGTCCCTTGACATTTTTTCTGAGCCCAGATCTCAATTACAGTCATTAAATCCATCATACATAAACTAAAAACTCTGAGCTTCAAAAGGGAAGGGTCTCTCCCCAGTGGCCAGGGGTCTCAGGGTAGGGGCCTTGGAGAGGCCCTTGGCAGTGTTGGCCTGCATAAAAAATTCTGCCCTGAGACAAGTTCTTGGCTACAATGAATACTCCAAGAAGAACTACCCACTTGACTCACACACAAAAAAGAAAAAGTGTTAATTCCTGCTTGAGCAAGTCTGTTCCAAATCCTTTTCAATTAAATTAAATACCTGTTTGTGTCAGCATCAATGGCAAGCCCAGCACTGCCCACCTAGATTTCTACAGAACTGAGAAAGTTCCAGTCACCAAGTCCCTTATGAAAGAGTAGGTTGTCTTGGGATTTAAACACATACACATACACACACACACACAGACACACACACACACACTCACACACACACAATTATAGATATGCATAAACACATATGCATATCTATTTATTTTATGTCTTTAAATGCATTGGCTTTGTTTGGGCATTGTTGCTCACCAATATTTAAATATAAAACAAACACAAAGAAATGTGAGGAATCCTATGTGATTTACAAGTGTCTTCACAGCCAAAAAGGAGGAAGAGATGGAAATGTCAGCGTCCATGGGGCTCCATGTGCTGTCTGTAGGAGGAAAGACAATGACATTCTAATCGGATGGAAAACCCCAGCCCTCTCTAGTTACAGCCTGCCCAGGTTTCATTTACATCATGGATACTGTGGGAGTAGTTCGCATCTAAATTAAAATTGAACATCAAAGCAATTGGATGAGGTTCGCATTTGTATGGAGAGAAAAATATGACAGACAGGTTAGTAATTACCAGGGAGCTCTGCACCAGGGATGGAAGGGCAGAAAAAGAAATGATAATGATAATAAAATAGGTGAGGGCACCCTTGGCCAGAAGGAGGAAACTCCAGCTGGAGGCCAGAAGCTTACCACACAACACTTGCTATTCTGTGCCACATTTGTGAGCATGGGTACTATGGATGTGTGTGTTATAATGTAGTGTGGTTTTTACATTATTTTGTGAAATACATTTGTAAATGTTATATATATATATATATATATATTAATATGAACAATATTATTATAGTATAAAGGGAGCTAGGGATGTGCCTCTGTGACTGAGCACTTGCCTATCATGTGCAAGGTCCTGGGTTCAGTCCCAGCACCAAGAAGAAACAACAACAAAAAAACACCTCATTTCTCTAAAAAGGGTCTGATTTTGACCTCATCAGCTGCACGACTCTGGTGTGGGCCCCCTGTGATGCTTGCTTTGATCTGCAAAATCTCTATGGAGTCATTAATAAATGACTGTATCCTCACCACCATTGTGACAGGTCAGGGCATGATGTAAGGCAGAGAACTGACTCAGTTTTAAGACTCTGTTTTCTGTGTATTAAACTAAATTTGGCCTGAGGATGCTTTCACACTCAAGTCTTTAAAGAAAAACTGCAACCTGACTTGGCAGGACAACCAGCTGAAGCTTCCCTAGAGCTTTACTCTTCAAACTCTGGCATCTCACCCAATTGCAACAGCAGGAGCTGGTGTGTTCCAGGAGCTGCTGGTCAGAATGAGAAAGAGCATTAGCAGCCTGACCACCCTTGCTCAAATAAACTCTGCTAAATATAGCTTACCTAAATATTTCTTCTAGTAGTTACTTCTCTAGAATAAAAGGTGCAAACATGGGGGGAAGTTGTCTGAGTGACTTCAGAACCATTTGGCCATGAGGCAAGGCTCAGCATCAGATTCATATTCCTTCCAGATGGGCAGCCTGGAGTCAGGGTACCTGGCTTTTTTTCAGAGGGCTCAGATTCTGTTCACCTGCAAGCCATGATAACACCTGCAGAGTGTGGAGAGGACACACCCAATGGCAGCAATGCTCCTGGGAAGGAGGGTCAGCCATGTCTGTCCTTTTTAGCCAGCACAGCCTTTCCCTTCCACTTGACTTAAAGTGGGGAATCACAGGCGTGGACATCTGGCATGATACCAGTGACTGTCTCCTCCTCCTGAGTCCCTGAAATTAGATTGTTCAGTTTCTCTGATATGAGGACAGCCAAAGACAGTATTTATGGCTTATCTGGAAAGCTGCTTCAGCAAGAATAATGATTATGCCCTCACCCTGTCCACCAGGACAGCCTCATATGTGGACACTGAGGAGGTGGCTGTCTGAAATTGATGTCTGTTTTTGTTGTTGATGTTGTTGATTTTTTGTCAATGAAAGATGCTTCCCTCCATCTATCAAAGCTGGATCCTTCACAATTCATCAGATGAATTTCTATAAGCTACATTGTGTGCATGCCCATGTACAATGCCACACAATCTTGAAAAAGCAAGTAGTAGGACCATATATGACCATGTGCAGCCCTTACACTTCCCTCAAGGTTGATGCTAAGTACCTATGGATCTCTTGAATTTTCTTGATCCTCAACTCCCTTGGTAAGTGATGGCTGGGATAATTGTCCAGGAGCCCAGTATCTGGGAGATAGAAAAGAATCCCAGGTTCCAGATGATCCTGGGAGGAGCTTGTTGCCTGTGCCATGTTCTACACATGCTTGTGGAGTTCTGCTGCAGAAAACTCCAGCTTCTGTATCTGCATTCCTGACTGTGTCTCCATATTTAACAGACTCATGGCCCTCCTCATTTCGGCCTCAGGCTGCCCTGTCCAGGAAAAGACTATGCACACTCCACTGGCCCCTGTTTTATGTCAGAGATGACCATGGCTGCTCCCCATCCACAGGCTCCCCAGAGATGCAGGCTCATCTCCTTGAAGGTCTACTGTCTTCTAATGCTCTCAATGATGGTGGCCTCTTTTAGAACCTTCATTCCAACAGTTCTGCCACTTGCAGGTACCAGAGAACCCACACAAACCAGATTCATCCAAACTCAGCTCAATATAATTAGATGCAAAAAAATATATATCTGCAATTCAGGGGCCCAAGTGAGCCATTGACATCATCTGTGTCTCTGCCCTTGGCAAATATAGCTCCCACCATGGCCCAGGCCTTTATCATCTCTACCTTCCCATCTATAAAGTCAAAATATAAAACATTTTTCTAATAATTTCTTCAAGAGACTTGGAATTCATTCAGTTTTCACCAATTTGTATCCACACCTCTGTGGCCCTAGAGTTGTTTCTACTGTTGTCCCAAGAGGGTTCAGTTTGCTGAGCCACCAAAGCCAGAGGTGAAGGCACAGGCCCACACCCAGCACATGAGTGCCTTGCTAGGGGATGCACTTCCAGAAATGTTCACCATCTCGATCAGGATATTGGGTGCCTGGGTGTAGATCGTGGGGTACATGGGTGTAGGTTGAGTGGGAAAACAGTCATCAACAAAAATACAAACAAACAAACAATAAACACCCTTGGTAAAAATCCTTGACTGTGACCAGACTTCCCTCCTGCCCTTCCTCCCTAATAAATACAGGGGAAGCTCTTGGGGGAGGAACAGTTACTTACACAGCCTTTGCAGGCAGAGGAGGGCCTCAGGGCTGTAGGAATGAGAATGTGGGCCAGGAGAGGAGAACAAAGTTCCCCTGATGTGGGCATGTGCCCCCTGTTGGAGAGCACCCAATTGGGCTTGGCACAGGTGAGAGCTGAGAACGGGCAGCAGGGAAGGAATGGCTTGGGTCCTCTCAACTTCCCAGGGGAAAACTGGGTCAGCTGGACTCCTGGCTGGGCCACCCCTCACTTCAGTGTCCTCATCCATTCCTGTCTACATGCTGTATGTCCCCACCATCTACATATACCTTGACCACAGAAGACCAGGCAGAACTTGTTCTTCTGGCCAGGGTTCCTCCACCTCCAGCGACAGCCATCCCTGGCTGTCAAGTCCTTCTTTGGTCCCAGGCAGAACCCTCTGCTAGGTTAGCTATGACCCAGCATCCAGAGGCCAAGCTGCAGGGCCCCTAAATGCTGACCTCCAATCTCACCCCTTCCAACCTGTCTTGAGAAACTGAGCAGGTCTTTGGTGACCTTTCCTGAAGACAGCAGCAAATGCCCAGGCCACTGTTTTTGTCCTGGGGGAGGAAGGCAAGCAATGACTTGGTCAGTACATGGTCCACCCAGCAGAGGCCAGGAAGAGCACTGGCCAGAGATTTTCTACTTGAGTGAAAGAAAATGATCAAACTCATGACAAGCTCAGCCTGATTCCCAAAGTCCACAGGCCTCACAGGCCACCTTCCACAGAAGCCAGCTCTTTGAATGTGTTCTATGCTGTAAGTTCAGCAGCAGGACTTAACATCTGGCTAGGCCCCTCTCTTTATGTGAGGCTAGAAGAGGCCATCTCAAAGAACAACCAGAAAGAGGGGCCTGAGCTTTCTTTTGGAACATGGTATAGGTTCACCTTTAAAGATGAATGTCAAAACCAGAAGACAAGTTCAAAGCCCTCAGACATCAAGTGCTTAAACAAAAATGCTTAAATTCCTCTTCAGAAGAGGAAAGAGCAACTTAGCAAAGCTAATGCATAATATGGATGAAAATGCTCATAACCAGGGAAGGTCTGACAATATTCTGCTCTCCTGAGAAGCTGAAGGGTGGAAGGAAAGAGAAAGGGACATGAATGAACAGCAAAACCATCCTTGGTGTCTCCAACAAAGGCACAGTCCAAGTCCCAAATGATAAAGGTGAGTTTATTTAATCCTCTGATGGAAACAAGCAGAAAATAGCATGTGTCACACTGTCCTTCCAGAGGGTGGGATGGTGACTGGAAAATAGGTACAGAGCAAGTTGCAATGTAGAGACACCCAACCAATGATGTAAGGCATTTTGTATTCACTGATTGCTGCTGCTAACCTGCCCACTTCTGTAAATACCCCATAATAAGAAGGAAAGAAGATGCACAAGAAAACATCTGAAGAGAAACACATCATCAAAGCAATGTGAGATCAAATTAAAATTTTCAAATTGAGCCCACATCTATGCCATCAGAAAATGTACAATAAGAAAATGAAATTTGAAAACTTCAGAAGAATTCAAAATACCATCTGAAATCCAATAGGAAAATGTAAAAAATAAAAATAAAAAAAAACTTCAAAGAGATTCTAGAGGAAGACTTTACCACTTATAGAATCAAAAGACATTTTCTAAAGTACATAAAAACATCAGCTGGACCCCTAAGTACTTCTAGGTGACCAAAGGCTGGCCAAAGTACTGAAGATAAATTTAAATGATCCACTTATTCCGACACTGTCAGATGATCCCCTATGAAGAAGAAGCTTCAGAAAAGTGGCAGAGATCAATGTCCCCTGAGAGAAAGGGCAGGCACTTAAGGAGAGGAGATGAGAAGGACCATCACTCATCAGCTAAATGAGGTTTTGCATCTGAGCTTTTTGCAGGTGCTAGGACTGGGCTCCCCTGGAGAACCAGGGCCTCAGATTCACCAGAAAACACCTCCTTTCTGGAGAATTCTTGGGGATATCTAATTTTGTATTTTTTTTATATTTGTTGATGGAAAAGGAAAAGCAAAACATTGTAATGAGAACTTAACACATTAAGAATCAAACCTCCCATCTTCTCTTTCACAGTCTTTGAAAGGACAATAAAGAGTAAGAGAGGGATTGAGAGACAAGAAAGGAGAGATGAAACAAGAGAGAGATGGAGGTGGGAGAGGAGAGAGAAAGGGGAAGAGAAAGGGGAAAAAGAAGGGAGGGAACAAGGCAGTGAGGAGGGGGGCAGGCAGGCCAAGCAAAGCAAAGAAACAGGCTGGCAGCAAACCATGAGATTATAGCAATTTGAGGGATACTGTCTTGATTATGGCTCAACCCAGAAGCTGGTAGCTGCCTCCTCCTAACATCCAGAGAATTACCAGAAGCTGCATGGTACAACTGAAGAATCTGGGACCAACTTCCATTGGAGAACTTGGTGCTTGCTAACCAAAGAAAGGAAGAAGAGTTGCAAGTGTCTTAAATTCAACTTAGTCTCTGAAAGAAATGGAATTTATTGGATCCTAAAGGGAAAAATTTAAATATTGTTTTCAGGTATAACTTGCTGTAGGCATCCAATCTAAGTCCATATAAGTCCTTGTTTCTGTGTTGGATTTATAAATTTATAGGTGGACTTTCCATATGTCATGGGAAATTTGTTCACCCAGCTTCTCCAGTCATACCATGCAGCATGTGGGTAATATCTGCTCAGACCTCACAGTGCGCACACTCAAAAGAAACACTATTTTCCAGTGGTTCCAAGCAAAATCCTGGGATAGCTTTCAATGACTTGTGTTTGGTCACATACCCATCAGGAAAAGGATACTTGCTTATCAAGGTCAATATGATGGTGTGGATTGACATCAATGTGAACCCCAAAACTACAGATAATAAAATAGAGGTTTCCTCAAAGAAAAAGGGAGGAGAAGGTAGAATAAATGCTAAGCAAACAAAAACTCTAGGCGATGAGTGTAAAGGTCCTTGAAAAACAGCATCCAGTGTTCTGGCTCATATTTAAACTACAGTCACTGCTTAAATAAGCATTGTCATGTTTTGGATATAAGGTGTCCCCTAAAAGTTTCTGTGTTAATGCAAGAAATGAAATAATTAAATTCTGAGAGTTGTAAACTAATCAGTGGATTAAAGTCATTTGAGGGATTAATAATTTGAATGAACTAACTGGGTTGTAACTGTAGACAGGTACCATGGGACCACAGAAATTGAGTCACTGGGGGCATGCCCCTGGAGATTGTATCTCTTCTCTTTCCCTTTCTCTCTTTCCTGGCTGCCATGAACTTATCAGTTTTCCTCTGCCCAACCCTCTGCCATGATGCTCCATCCACCTGGGGCCTGGAGCAATGCAGCCACTCAACTGTGGACTGAACCTCTTTAAAAGAAAATGCAAGATTAAAAATTTCTCCTCTGAGTTGTTCTGGTCAGGGATTTTGGTCAAAGAAATCAAAGCTTAACTAACATAGAAATTGATACAAGAAATGGGTTTGCTGTGGTGACTAACCTGACCATGTGGTTCAGAAGCCTTTGGAGTTGTTTTGTGGGAGTAGTTGGAGAGCCAGGAGCTAAAGACTGGGGGAGTCTCAGGCTGTTGTCTGCAGAGCTTGATGGGCAATTCTGGTGGGAGTTCAGAATACCCAGACAACAGAGTTTTCTCAGGATGCAGGTCCATGTCCCATCCTTCTGCATACTGGGTGGGAAACAGTGACCTTGACCATGACCATCAGTAAATATCTTCAGAAGGGCCCAGCTACTGCACACTTCCACAGGGGAGAGCAACTCAATAAAAAGGAAGCACCTTGGCCCAAGGAGACAAGAGATGAGCCAAGTGTTTTAGTTAGTTTTCTGATGCTTAGAGTTTCAGAGGTCTTAGTTCAGAGAAGGCTGGCTCCATTCCTTAAGGATCAAGGTGAGGATGAAAATCATGGCAGGAGAGGCTAGCAAAGGGAAGAAGACACATCATGGTAACCAGGAAGTAGAGAGAGAGAGACTTCACTTGCCAGATACAAATATATATCCAAAGTCACACCCTAATGCTCACCTCCCCCAGCCACACCCCCCCACTTCAGTTGCCACTCAATTAATTCCTATCAGGGGATTAATTCACTGATTGGGTTAAGACTCTTACAACCAAGTCATTTCCCCCTTGAACCATCTTGCATTTTCTCACACGTGAGCTCATGGGGGGCACTTCATATCCAAACCATATCACCAAGGATGCAGGAGGGCAATGCACTGGTGATGGCCTCTGATGGCTTTGACTTCTGGTCAGGGCTACCAGCTTGCCATCCATATTTTGGCATGATGGTAGGAACAAACTTGTCTGCATCACTGAGTGTACCCTGTGCTCACATGTCCCTGGGCCTTACCAGCCTTCCATGCCTAACCTCCCCCTTCTCTTTGTTTGTCATAAAACTTGTCCCCTTCCACAGTGCATCTCCTTCTTTTCTGCCTTAGGTCTTACAGAAATTTTCTCCCTGGCCTGGGAACCTCCATTTATGCTCTTTGCATGTCTGGTTTCTCCCTGTCATTCAGGTCTCTGTTCAAAACTCATGTTCATAGCTGTCTTTCCTAAACACCTGTCTGCAGTGGCACCCTGGCTGTAGTCCCTGAAACCGCTCAGTTTTGCCTTCTTCACAGAACACACAAGCAGGGCATTTCCTGGTTGTTATCTGGGCTGTCATCTTGGTCTTATTGCTGGACCAAACGGTCCTGCTAAGCAGGGCTGTATGTCCCATTTGACACTGCTCTCTGGTACCTATGAAGGGGAGAAAGACTGGCCCTTTAGGTTAATGGCTTGCCCTTGATTTTACCTGAATTCCCACCATGCAACCATGGAAACAGAGGCAGAGCACGGATGTGGAGTGCACATGGCACCCTTGGAGAAAATGACAGAGATGGAGTTGGAAACAAATGCAGTTTTCTATATCACTAGAACTATCTGCCTGAGCATTTGATGCTATACTCCATCCAGTTTTAGGAGAGGCAACTCATTGTTTTGATCAATTCTAATAAGGTATAATTTATGTATTTAAAAAACACTCCAACTACATCTATGCAAAGCCTTAGACCCCATGAGCTTTGACATAGATGCAGGTGAAACTACCACAATTAAGATATACAACACTTTCATCTCCCCCAAACCTCCTGTCACTCTCTGCCTGTCTCTCCAGCAGCTCCTGGCCCCGAGCTGCTAGTATTATTCTTTCTGACACAATGCATCAGTCTTCCATTTCAAGAAAATTAAAATAAATGGAATTGTAGAACATGGATTATTTTGTGTTTGACTTCTTTCTGTCCATGGAATGATTATTGCCACATTTATTATTAGCCTCTTCCTGTGGTGGAGTGAAATCATTCTGTTATATGTTTGTTTCATTTTTAATATCTATGTATACAAGTTGTCACTTATTATGGACTTGTTACTGGTATGTGGGTGTCTCTGTTGTCCTAATTCAGCCTGAGCCCTAGGCAGGGTCTGGGAACCTAGGAAGGGAGCTACAGAGTTCCATTCTCTTCTGGTGGTGCCCAGACTCTGTCTAATTTTATGTGGAGTCTCACCCCTGTGATTTCCTAGATCTCCTGAGGAAATTTTTTATTCTGTGCTCCAACCAGCAGCAAAGAATCATTGCATGTGTCCTGGGAATCCAAGAGACGCCCCCTCTCTCTTAAAAATATCAGAAGGTTGTGCTTCTACTGCTCCTGCAGGAGCAATGGGCTTGTCCATATCCTGAGGGTGGAGGGCTTATTTCTGCTCCCCTGATAATGTCATGCTTTGGTTTAGTTGGATGAACTTCTGGGGAGCAGGGAAGGCATAGTGTCCCATCCCAAGAAACCACAGGTCCCAATATGTATGCCAGGCCACCCTAGTGAGAACTTCTCTGGCTTCAGTCTTTCCCCCAAGCACCTGTCCAAGGTTCAGTGAAGGACTTCCATGTGCATCTGGTCCCCTCTGTGTCTGGGGCCTGCAGCTTCTCCAGACTGGCCTGCCCACTCACACATAGTCCTTGGCTGCTCCTGAACATCTTTACTGTCTACCCCTGGCCACCTGCAGGACAGCCACCTCTTTATCCCACATTCTGACACAGGTAAAAGCATCTGGTTATCCTGTCTCTCTGTGAAGGTTCCCATTCTTTCTTGGGAATCAGTTTACTTAGTGGCTTCAAAACCTCAGCTCTCTGATGGATACTAAAACTTTTCTGATTTTGTAGATGACCTGGCCTTTCCTGATATTAAGTGAAGTGTTCTTAGCCCATGCCTAAATCCTAAGTAGAGGGAAAGGCTCATTCTTAGCATTTTCCCCCAATTCTTCACATTTCTATTTTTCTATTCTGGGTTCCTCTTATCACTGAAACCAGATATGTCACCCGGTTCTAATGGCAAGACTTGGGCTTGTACATAAGCATGAGACTGACCCCAGAAAGATGACAATTGCCAAGTAGGCACTTGAGCCCAAAATACTGAGCTTTAAATTTGTAAATATATCAATTTAAAAACATCACCTAAGATATATAATACCCTTTGGTGAGATATTACTTTATTCCAAGATTTGAGATGTCCACATCTTCAAAAGATATAGAGCTGAGACTCTATGTGAGATTTCTTACATATAAAGAGCCTTAAGAATCATACAAAAAAAATAACAAAGATTATGAAAAGATGATTCATCAAGGAACAAGTACCAATACGCAATATTGAGCAAAAATGTCTCAACTTCACCAGTAAAAATTGCATGTACAGTGTGGTCCTCCCTCTGTCTCCCCAGGGACCTGCAGACACCAAAATCAAGGGTGCTCAAGTCCCATATACAAAGAAGTGTGACATTTGCCTAGAACCTGTGTGTGTCCTACTGTTCCTTAAATCATCTCTAGATCATTGCCTGATACAATGCAAATACTGTGTAAATGGCTGTTGTTCAGGGAACAGTGAGAGAAATGAAGGTCTGTACATGCTCAGCACAGATGGAGTTTTTAGAAATACTTGTAAACTAAGGTCATCTGAATTCTCAGATGTAGAATTCATGGATACAGAGGGCCAAGTGTACACAACAAGATATCAACTACACTGACAAAAATGTCTAAACATGTATTTCTGTAGGTGTACAGCTAATGTATGATATTATCTAATATAGAAATAGTTATGAGAAGACAGAAAACTGTGTTAGATTCCAGGAAGTGTCAGAGCCATTTGCAAGGCCACATTCACAGTGTTGTGCGTTAAGAATGTTAAAACCGGCATTTCAACCTTGACCCATCTTTCTCACATCTTAATGTGTACACTGCAGAATTTATCATGAATTGCAAAAAATGTTTTAGTTCAAATATGTTCACTCATCCACTGTTTAAGATAATGAAATGCTGAGCAGACTGAATATAATAACACAGGATTGGTTTCATTGTAACTTGTAAATGAGAAACCTGTGAGGTAAATATAAAAAGCCAACAGTTGGCTGGGTATGTAGCTCAGTTGGTAGAGTGCCTTGCATACACAAGGCCCTGGGTCCAATCCCCAGCACCACAAAAACAAAACCAAACAAAAGGGCCAATAGATTCTGCTGGTCTCACTCAGTGAGGTAAATAAACTGTAATTTCAGTGTCAATACTTACAAAAAATATTTCACATATAAAATTTCAGAATGAGGGTTTCTTTTCAAAGAAAAGGGAATTTCTGGAATTCTCTATTCCAGAATCAAACAATAATAATAGTAATAATAATAAAAATTCATCAAAAATAAATAGTCATCATAATTAGTAAAACCATAAATCCAGTTGTAGCTGGTATATTGTCCCCGTCAGACTGGCCACCACTTTCCAGGTCTCTGGGATGCCCCCATCATTCATTCCACTATGTCCATTTTTTATAATTTTACTTTACCTGTCTGAATCCCATTAGTACTTACACAATGACCCTGGGATTAAAAGACAACAGCACCTCATGCAGTGGAATGCTAGTCACCCATTAACCAGGTGAAAAGAGGGCCCCATGTCACTGCAAATGTGATTCCTTCACTGCATATCTCTGCATTAGATTTTTATGCTGCATCACAAATGATCATCTGTGACACAAGATCATTCTCTCACACAGGCACAGGATAACTGGGCTGTCTGCTCAAGGTCTCAAAGACAATAGGTGTCAGCCAGGTCTGGAGTCTCATTTAAGACTGGAGCTCTTCCAATTTCATGTCTATAGGCGGAATCCCTTTTTGTGGGTGAAGAACTCATGCTGAGTTGTTACTTCAAGGCAAGCAAGGAAGTGTCCATTGCTGTGTCTAGTCTCTGAGCACAGGAAAGTCCTTAGTCTCGTTGTAAGTGCTTACCTGACTAGGGCAGGACACCATGGATGCCTCTCATTTGATTGCCTCAAAGTCAATTGATTAGAGATTTTAATTATGCCTGTAAAATTCCTTTATCTTTGTCACATAGGTAAACATATCTGTAGATTTCACTCACAAGCAAATGAGCTTATCTTCCAAGGAGTAAGGTTCTTGCAGGCCAATTAGTGCTAAATGCATTTTTCTTTTGCTAAGAGCAAGTGACTAAAAAAAAATGCACCAAAATTTTAACCACAGTTTCTTCTGGCTATCAAAATGATGTATCCATTTTCTCTCTTCTTTGTAGACGTCAGTATTTTCCAAATATTTTATGGGAAATTAACTTGTGTAATAAGGAGGGGGAAAAGACCCCAGCAGGTGACAGAATCCTGTTTATATAATTTGAGCTCCAAAAACTAGTGAAGGCTGAAACCCTGAATGTGCGCAAGGTCTGATAAATTTTCCCTTGGAAAACAGAATAATAAAAAATTTCAAAGCTTTTTTCTTTCCTCTTGCATATGTAAAGAGCTATAACCTTGGAAATCAAGCCAGTGGGTTGGCTGGAGCTTCTGAATTTGATCCCCAGTATAATAAAGATGCTACAAGCAGACCAACAGATAATATTCTAATACCACAGCTGATCAGAGAGATTGGCAGAATTAATTTAAAGAAGAATGAGCCTCCACTTACCTTCCCATATAGCCTGAAGGCCAGAGTTCTTTTACTGTCTCATCTTGCTAGAATGAAAATTCCTGAGACCCTTGAAGAAGATCACCAATTCATGCTGAAAAAATGACCTGCTTTGCTTCAAGAAATGGTACTATCTACTATTCAGTCAAAGAATGAAAAATTAAAGGAAGACTTAGAAAGGGAGCAACAATAGTTGGATGAACAGCAACAAATAATGGAATCTCTTAATGCACTTTACAGTGTATTGAAAAATCAGCTTGTGACATTTTCTGAAACAAGAATCATTAGTGAGCTGAAAACTAAAATGCTCAATATAAAAGCATTCAAGGAGAAACTCTTGAGTACCTTGGGTGGGTTTTTAGAAGACCATTTTCCTCTGCCTGATGGGAATGTTAAAAAGAAAAAGAAAAACTTTCAAGAATCAACCAAACAGCTGATAACACCGCATGAAATACTAGAGATTCTTATAAATAGATTATTTGATGTTCCACATGATCCATATGTCAAAATCAGTGATTCCTTTTGGCCACCTTATATTGAGCTGCTGCTGTATAATGGAATTGCTTTGAGACATCCAGAAGATCCAACCAGATTGAGATTAGAAGCCTTCCATCAATAAGAGGATGTTCTTTTTTCATAACAGGAAAGAATCTTGTCATCTAAGGATAATGGAAACAGGACTATTTGAATAAAAAAAATTATTTGCAAATTGAAATAATAATCCATCTTTATTTTATCCTTCAGTGACATGTATCGCCATTTCTTCATTTTAAAAATGGCCCTTTCTTATTCATTCAGTGCTATGGTATTTTAAACTGTACAAAGAAAGCAAGTAAAAAATATTGTAGATTTATAAAGCATTAATGTACTTTGCCTCATTTGATGTTCTTTGAAAAATTCTTTGTTAATTTAGGATATTCCTAATGTAGTAATAATAATTTTCTTTTCCATTTTATGGCAGTATATTTTATGCATTTCAAGTTTCATTTGTATTTAAGAATTATATTTAGGAATTATAATGGAAAGGTCATTTAATTTGCTGATGTTTATAAAATTGAAGTAATATCCCAAGGAGAAAGTGACATAATTAAAAATACCTAGCAAATCTAAAAAAAAAATAATTTGGATCCATTTTTTCATGAGTGCTCATCATATATGATATGTGGACATACGTACATTCAAACATATGGCACAAAACAGAAGTGTGCACACGTAATATAATACAACACATAACATAATAGTAAAGGCCTTATAACTTTTTACAGGTGAAATCTCCATTGCAATGTTTAAAAACTCTATAGTCAAAAAAATAGAACTGATCAGCAAAACATTAACCTAGATCTGTATGAGCTCAAAAAACAAAACAGACCTTCATGATATGGGAAAGGGCAATAATAAAATAGATATTGAAAAAAGCATCCTTGTTCTGTCACAGATGTAAGGGTAGCCAAACTGGAGTTCTGGATATCAGCTGTTATGGATTTGAGCCAAATCATCTTCTTTTTGGTCTGTAGAAATCACTTTAGTTAATCTTTCTGGAATCCAAATTGGCTGCTGTTCTCCCTGTGGAAACACACAAACAGACCCCTGAATCCAGGCAATCACTGGGTCAGGACCTTAGTTAATCTCTCTGGAATCCAAATCGGCTGCTGTTCTCCCTGTGGAAACACACAAACAGACCCCCAACTCCAGACAATTACTGGGTCAGGGCCTTTCTATTGTCCTGTTAGAATATCCTTCCAAAGTACCTTGGGCTTATGTACATTTTTTGGACACATAGGTGACATTACCATCTATTGGCTTTGCCTGCCCTTTGTTCCAGAGCTGCAACCAGGCCTTCTCTGGAAAGCTAGCATTTCCTGGGACTGGGGAAACTTGCTTGTGTTTATTTTTAAATTTGATCTACTTTCCATACCTAAAGCAGGCAAGAATGGACGGAGGCAGGCTTCCTTTGCTGACTCAGGGAGAACACAAGGAGAGGTCAGTGACCTGATGGCACCTGGTGATTCTGAAAGCTGGTGAAGTGCAGCAAGGTGAAGCCCAGCAGCAGCCTGTGGGACATGACCAGGGAGATCAGAGCACTGTTCCAGTGAAAATGAGCTGAGAGAGACTTTTAGAAAAACCTCCTTTATTTTGATGGAATCTGATACAGTAATTGGATTTTTTTGCAAAAAATTTGTTGTGAATAAAGCATCTTCATGACAATCTTCCAAACTCAGAAATTTGCAGCCAAAAAATATTTACCAGTCTGTAGGTTAAGAAATGGAGTTTGGGAAGGAGGTGGGGGTTCAGGGGAGAGAGAGAGAGAGAGAGAGAGAGAGAGAGAGAGAGAGAGAGAGAGAGAGAGAAACAGCTCACTGATTGTTTACAGTGCTGTCTGCCGTTCATATACCATTTGCTATCACAGATTTTTGATCAATAAAAACTGCTTTAAGCATTGCTCTCACCTCTGCTGAGGTGAGTATGTATTTGTCTTGAATGTACAAATAATCTCATTTTTAGCTACTCCAGCACCAAGAGGTAGAAGCTAGGACTGCACAGAAAACTCTCATGGTCACCCAGTGTGATGTCCTGTTCTAATATTGGGCACCAAGACTACCTTTCCCGGACTTGAAAAATGTGGTCTGTGTGGCCCACTGGCTGGTCTTCCCCCAGAGGAAAATATTAAGTTCTTGTTTCCCAGGTGCCCCTTTGTTTGTACTTACATTTTTCTCCTGATTGACAAAATAGAGGAGATTGTTAACAAACCTTTTTCATAGATGACTAAAAATTACTTGTTACAATTTTGACAGTGGAAAGTAAAAACACTTTAAAAAATTTATTCTGCACAAGGGAAATTTTTTTAACCACTGTCATGCTGCATTATGTCTTTGAGCTATTTTCTGTTTTAATTGGAAGGCCTTGGAGGATGCACATGCCAGAAGCTAGGGGGGTCTGCCGGACACTAGCGGGGGCAAGTAACTCATCATGCCATGCAGGTCCCAGCCCTGATTCAGTTGCAGAAGGAAGGAGGTTCTCTGGCATTCTGTGTTCATGGGTGATGCTGTAGCTACCAATTATGCTAATTCCTGCTTCCTTGCAGATAGACCTGTTTTTATTTTGTGCCTCACTAGCTGCCCAAAAAGGCACTTTAGAAATAATTCCCATATTTAAAGGCAGACTGTGTTCTGGTGTCTCACTGTGAGCTGCCCCAGCAGGAAACCCATCAGGGTTGTGGAGAGAGTGCTGGCTTTGGAGAGGTGGGCTGGGGGGCTATCCTGTCAACTCACAACTCCTGTCTCTGCCCCCCTCACCTGTGCCTGATCTCACATCACCTGGAGGCTCTCCCAGCTCAAGCCCTTCCGGAGGAACCTAACTTGCTTACCCCCAATTCCTCATGGATTGTGGGAATGTCTCCTATATGGTGGTTAGGGTCAGTGATGATTTCACTGCTTCCTGATAGAAGTTGGAGAAAACATCCATCAAACTGAAAATTCTAACATCTCCATTGACTCACCATCTCCATGGCTTTGAAAAGCCTTCTTGCTTAGCCATCAGGATGGAAAGCAGACAAGGTTTCAGAGGCAGATAACTGTGTTCCTGATCTTACTTTAGGGTGTGCTTTCTATATTAGAGTCCAGATTGGGTTTTATTTAATTTAGTAGAAAAATAGAGGGGATTTAGAATGGATGTTAATTTAAATAAAAAGGGAGTGTTAGTAAATCAAAAATCGTTGAATTTCTACTGACTTTGTCCCTTCTAACTATTCTCCCTGCTCAGCCATCTTTTATAGTTCAGTGTATTTAAGTCTAAGAAGCTCTTGGGCACTCTCCCCCATGTCCATGCAAACACACTCACCACTCAGGTACCCCATTGCCTGCCTTCACAGGCTCCATCTCCATTTCCTCAAGAAAAATGTAGTACAGGAAGAGCCTGTGTGCTTGAGATTTCCTTGAAAGAGACCACAGTACCCCTGAAGCCCTTTGAAGGTCATACATGCAGACCACCTGAGGCATGACTCAGCACCAAGCACCAGCCCTTTCAGAGCCCTCCCACCTTGAACCATGAAAACACCCTCCATGGGTGATATGTTCCAGTAGGTAGTTCAGGAGGTAGTACTTGCTACCTCCTCATCATCATCTCTGGGTGGAGCCTTGTGCTGACCTCTGGGGCAAATCAACTAGATCCTTCCCTAAAGGAACTAAGAGAATGAGAAAATCACCAACAAATCATGGTCAGAACTCACCCTTCTTTGGGGTGGGGTGGGGTGGGATGAGCAAAGCTGGGAAGGCTTTCTACATTATGTGGAGCAGATGTGATTGGTAACTGTTAACATTAAGCAGAAGTTATGAGTGGGAATAGTGTGTGAATGAGTTTCAAGGAAAGCTCAATGCTTCTGTGGAGAATAAAATATCACACGCATCCAGATGTTTCTTCTACCACTACCACTCATTAACTGGGTACATTAGTCCATTTTTCATAACTATAACATTATGCCTGAAGCCAACTACATATGAAGAAAAAAAAGTTTGGGGGGCTCATTTAAATATGATCAATTGATCTTTGATAAGGAAGCAAAGGCAATGCAATGGGGAGAAGAGATTCATCTTTTCACCAAATAGTGTGGGCACATCTAGACTTCCACATACAAATAAAAAATAGAAAAGAATCTAAACACACACTTTGCACTCTTCAAGCACATTAAATCAAGACAATGTAGACCTAAATGTGAACTTGAAACTCCTAGAAGATAACATAGGAGAAAATTCTAGATGGCTTTTGGATGTGGTGATAATGTTTTGGATTTAACACCCAAGAATGACCAATAAAATACACAACTGGTGAGTTGGATTTCATTAAAATTAACCTGCCTTTTGGAAAACATTGCCAATAAAATATGAATACAGGCCATGGACTGGGTGGAAGTAATTGCAAAAGATATACTTCATAGAGACCTGTTATCAAAATATGAGAAGAACTCTTAAAATCAACAATAAGAAAAGAAACAGCCTGTTTTAAAAATGAAGAGTGTAGCAGATAGCCAATGAGCATGTAAATGGATATTCCATGTCCCATGGCAACAGGGAATCTCAAGGCACAGCACCATCAAGAAGCACTGCACACCAATTGGAACAGCCTAGATTCACAGCACCAGTAAGAGCAGAAGCTGGTGAGAAGGTGGAGTGGTGGGAGCGCTCAGCCAATCCTGGTGGGAGAGCCAAATGTGCAATCACTTTGGAAGACAGTTTGATGACTTTTTATGCAAATAACTATGCTCTAACCACAAAAGCTAGCTGTTTTGCTCATTGGTATTTATGCACATTGGTTGAACACTTGTGTTTTCACAAAACCTACACACAGTTGTTTGCAGAAACATCATCCATAGTTACCAAGGTTTAGAAGCAACCAAATGTCCTCCAGTAGATGATAAATAAGTGGTGTTGTATCCAGAAAATAGAATGTTATTCAATATAAAATAGATATGAGTTAATGGGTCACCAAGTCATGAACAGACATGTGGAAAACTTCAATGCATATTACTAAGTGAACGTTGTCAATCAGAACTGGAGCCTCACTGTAACCACAGCAACATAGCGAGACCCTGTCTCCAAACAAAAATAAAAAGAAACTAGGGATATAGCTCAGTGGTAGAGTACCCCAGGTTCAGTCCCCAGAACCACAAAAAAAGAAATAATACATTTAAAAAACCCAAAACAGGATCACTGCCAGTATTGGGGATGAATATGGCCCACATCTTGACAGTACAGATGTCAAAATACTTGTGCATCATGCTAGAGCTGCACTTCACCTCAACTCCAGGTCTGTTCTCAGAGATATTTTTCTACCACCCTATTTAAAATAACAGGATCCTCCATAGTATCCTTATTCTGCTTTATTTATTTATAGCACTTATTACAACAAAAACCTCCATCCCACTTTCCCTGGATTATCTGTTTATCGATATTTGCCTTCCCTAATATAGGTTCCCCCAGAGCATAAACCATGTCCTTGTGCCTGGTAGCTGTTCAAAATCTGTTTAGTGAGTGAGCACACAGGTGTATAGATTTAATCATGCTGCTGCTGCTGCTGCTGCTGCTGCTGCTGCTGCTGCTGCTGCTGGTAATGATGGTGATGATGATGGTGGTGGTGGTGGTGATTATGAGGAAGATGAATGTGACATGACAATGACATGATGGTGATGATGATGGTGATGTATCACGACCCCTTGCCCGCAAGGAAGACGCAACTCAGGAATCTTCTTTCAGCAGTTTATTCAGGCCCTTGATATTTTCTTCTTCTCCTCTCGGATGCCCCTCCCAGCCTTAATAAAGCATCTCAAGCCCCAATGCGAAGCTGCCACGTGGAACTTTCTCATAGGGTTTTGAAAAACCATGTGCCAACCCTCCCAAGTAAGGAGTTGTTTGTCACAGACCACAGCGGAGCCAGCACCATCTTGTAATGGCAACCATAATCTGCAGAAGTGGCTCACCACAGTGATGATTATTTACAAGAGGTGTATCTAAGGTAGATCACATCGCTGTCTCTGTTCAAAGTTCAGTCATATGGCTGGTGCTTTGCCTTCTAAACATCTACTGGGGATGTGGCTTAGACTTGCCCTGAGGTGTTGATATTGCATTTTGAGTTGGAGCCAGCAAACTTACAGAACACAGGCCTCATCATCAACAGGCACAACTGGTCATGTGGGGAAGTCCCCACCTGGCAGTGAAAAGATCATTCACCTGCCCTCCTTGTCAGAGCAATGAGGTGCTGTATTATAAAGTGAGGTGTTGTTCCAAATGCATGGAGACAGGTGTCCTGGCTAAAGCAAGATAAGATGTAGTTCTCATTCTTGCAGAGTTAGAATTGATGCTTTAGTCTTACTGGGTCTCTCTTCCATATCACTTATGCAGTCTTCTTTCAGGTCACAGCCTCACCACCTTCAAGCAGCTACATGCCTGCTTGCTCAGCCGAGAAACACAGTTCAGAGAAGCAACAGATTTTGGGTGGGATTTTGAGGGACAGGGATAGATGTGGCTCACCTTGATTCTACTCTTATCTCATTAGCTAATACTCAGACACATAGCCACCTCCAACTGTCACAGAGGCTGAGTAATGTCACCAAGCTCTGTGTCCAGGGAAAAGGGGGTACATGTTCAGGAGCCACTATCCAAGGAGTCCCTGCCACAGGGATGTGCTCTTTGAATGGAGCATCTCAGATCTTGCTCAGAGGGCATATTTTCTTCTCTTTAAACTTCATATTTAACTCCCCATAGAACTCAAAGGCAAGGGCCCATTTTTCATCCCCATTTTGTAAAGATCCGACTGAGGCTGAGAGGCATTAAGATATTCCCCAGATCACCAAAATACAAATTGGCAAAACCAGACCAAAAATTAAAGTTTCATCCCAAAGGCTAGGTAGCTCTTTAGCACTGTATCATATAACTATAAAGATTATATAGGTACATAGCTATATGACTCATAAGACCCATGGCTTGCCTTTATCCCACAGATTTGTGAGGAAGTTCTGACTGAGCATGCTTCTAACCTTGAGCACAGTTCACATACCTTGGGATATATTTTTTCTGTGCTGTGCTGCTACAAATCTCAACTGAAGGCAGAGCCTAGCTGTGAACTTCAGAGTGGACATTCAGGTCTGGCTGCAATCTCCTTTATAACCAATCAATAATTTACAAAAGATTGTCTGTAACTAAAGTATTTCATTAGTAATTTCTTGGAAAGGCTCATCTAATAACAATTCTAGTCTGGAACACATATTGAGAAAGACAAATCTAATCTAAACTGAATTTTGAATGCACACTATCCTCCTTTATTTAACTCACTCAGCCACACCAAAAACTTTCTCTCCCCTAAAGAAGATGTTACCATGGAAAGACCACCTGGCCTTCTGTGTCCACAAAAGCCCTTCATGGTCAACCTGCCTTTCAGTCCCTTCTTTGTTTTTATAATTTTCTGTATTCAGTGAGAAACATAGCATTAACATTCAATAGGAAAGACAAATAATGAAGCCAAAGAAGAAAGATGGGGGCCCTTAAGGGTGGAAAGAGAAAGAACAGCAGGAAAGAGAACAAGCTGCCCTCAACCAGGAGGACAGATAGCATTTCTCACCTTAATGTAGGCAGACCTGGTTATATGACAAAAAACATGTCTCCTTTCTAAGACTGCCCCCAGCCTAAGCATCACAAGCCTCAAAATGAACCTCTCCCATTCCTGCATCCTCCCCAAGGGCAGGTTTGGCCTCAGAAGCTCTGAGCATCAGGCACAGCCATGGAGGTAGATGCTGCTATGGTTTCCATCAATCCAGATGCACTCCTGCAAGCCACCAGGACAATCAGATCCACTTCTGATCCCCATCCCAGAACTCTCAGGAAGGATACAGTGGTAATGGGTGGGGCACATCTATCTCTATATTGCCAGGGAACTGCAGAGGCTGAGATTCCAGTGGATCTCATTCCATGTGTGAACTAGATTTAACAGTTTCAACAGATTGTTTCTGAAATCTCCTTCAGTTTTAATATATGACTTAACTTACTCTATAAATGAACAGACTTAGTATCTCATTTTGCATGAAATATCAGACTTCTGGGACCAGCTCAATTCAAAGCCCATCCCCTGTTGGAAGAGTCTTCCTCTATATCTCATCATCACCACTAACCCAGGGAGTTCCACTTTCTCTGTAGCTGAGGCTAATGCTACTTAAGGTGCAGAAACCATTCTGAGTTGGGAAACTTACAGTCCTCCTGTAGCACAGTACCATGTCACTGAGCACAAAACTTCTGTCCTAGAATGCTTCTCCCAATACACTGTCTTGCTTGCACTGGTTGGAAAAGGTTTGGAGACAGGCTTGGGGATGGGCAGTCTATATTTTTTAGGATACCTTATAACAGAGACAAATACAAAAGCCTCAACTTTTTTTTTTAATTTAGGTAAGCATGATGTTCCCTTGGATCTTATAGAGGCACCATTTGCAGTCTATGGCCTCCAGGATCATTGAAGGGGACAGGGGACATCAGGAGGAGGCAAGCAGCTCTTAGCCACCCCAATCTAGAAGTGACACACATCTCTTGCATTGATAGTTCACTGGTCAGGACTAATCATATGACCTTTAACAACTGCAAAGAAAACCACGAAATTTAGAAAGTGACATGAGACATTTGAAGAGTACCCATTCCCTGTGCTGTGTACCCCTCAATATTTTTGGTCTTATCAAATGCATTCAAGCAGCCACTGGGAACAGGAATAAGGTCTGGGGAAGGCCTTTTTAAATCTTTCTACTCAAGATTAAAAGCAAGAAGGCCCAGGTTAGAGAAAGGCTTCAGAGGTCATGATACATTAGCATTGTAGCATCTGAAACTCTTCTCAATAAGCCTGTAGCAGCTGTTCTACTGAAGACCAAGCTCTGGGGTGTCCAAACACATTTAGAGAAAAGTTGATGGAGTCATGGGCCACCCTGAGCTTACTTTGTCCTGTCTTATCCAACAATTAGTATCTCACTCATGCCCTTGGGCTCTCCTCAACCCTATGGGTTCTTCTGCCATCCTGTGGGAGAGGGAAGGTGAACTCTGCTCTGCACAGATCAGTGGTGTAGTTTATGAGGGAGTGCAATCTTTTCCAGACCCAAACAATTACCTCCTGGAGGAGCTGGGCTGCTCAATCCAGACCTTGGGCATCTCCAGGGAGCCTTGCTTCTCCTGTGATGGGCACTCCAGCCACAAAGTGAGGGCTGCACACTGCAAGTCCTGGGAAGAAGGGCATTGGGGTTCCCCACACTTGGTGTGAGAGGGGCTTACATGAGAAGCACCCGGCAAGAATAAAGCTGACTGCCCCACCTCCTACCTCCTCTCAGCTCCAGACAGCTCTCAGAAGTCTTCATATCAAGTTTTCTATTGCACAGAATCTAGTTATAGTATGATTTGTAATTACCCATGCACACATCATGCACACACCCATAACAGCTGAGCAGAAGATCCACCATGTCTTCTATGCTCAGTGTGTTGGTTCTACACATGCCAAAGCAAAGGCATTGGCACACACAAGACAGGCGTGATTGGAACAGCTGGCAAATATGCACAGTAGCTCTGTTAGGTGTGGACAGTGCACTTCTCACATCACAAAAAGCAGCCCCAGGAGCCTGCTTTCCATGGTCTCATTCCACTCTCCAAAAGAACGTCACTGCACATGCAATGCCAATCTCAGCATGCAACAGTGCCCAGGAGCCAGATGTGAATGTCACTGAATGGTGTATAGTCCCCTCCATTCATCCTGAGTTGGTTAGGCCTGGAATGCTCTTCCCTGACAGAAGCCAGGAGAGCATGGGCACATCTCCCTTCAGGGCAGTTGGGAGCTACTCAGGAGATGGACTGAACAGGAGGGTCAGAAGCATTTCTGCCAAGATAGCTTGGTTGTGGGCTATGCTCTGTCTGCATGATTGTGTGGACACATGGGGTCTTCGGGGCTCCATGGTGAGGGCTCTCCCCTGCCCCGGCCCACATGTTGCTTGTAAAAACTGTGGAGTAAATGTGAACATGTGTGTGCACCAGGCTCCTGCAAGAAGATAGGAAAGATTATGTGGCCTTTAACCATATGAGCTCCAGTCCGGGTTTGGGAGTCGGGATGGGAATTGAGTGCCCTGGTGCTGGTGGTGCTCCTCATGGTTTACAGGCATGTCTCCATATTTTCCAGATAGAACCCAATGTGACTCTATGCACCTATGGCCACACAGGTGCTTCCCTGAAAAAATCAAGGGCCCCTATGCATGGTTAACCATGTCTCCATGGTGACTCCCTGCCAGAGACTACACACAAGTTAAGGGGTATTAAGGACAGTGACTCCTGAAATCAGGATAGCCAGCTTCCTGCCTGTCTTCTTGTCTCAGTTAGCTTTGTAACAGTGGGTATTTGCTTAAGGTTCAATTAATTTTAGAATAATTTGAATATTACTTGTACTGGCAATATTTAGAGTTCATAGATCTGCCTGTGATGAGGACAGCACTGAGACCTGGGCTTGCTCACAGTAAAGGCTAGTCTCTGCTATTGTGAAGTTTCTTAACCCACCTCTGTCTTGGGTGCTAAGCAGATATCAAACACAATCGCATCTGAGGTCTTACCCTATGCGGGGGCCCACGAGATGTCACATTGGTCCTTAGTGTAATGAGTACAGGGTTAGTGGCAGATCTGCCAGACAGCAATAATTAAAACATACCAAAAGCAGAAGACAAACAAGTTGTGTAATTGAGATCATTTGAAAATATCAGATTTTCTAAAAATATGCATTTAATGACAGAGAAATGCTTAAAGTATGCTGAGGTTCAGAAGTTAATGAGTTCTTCTTTAAAAAAGTAGTGAAACTGTTTTGAAAAAAAAACATAAATTGTCTGGGCACAGTGGCATATATCTGTAATCCCATTGGCTCGGGAAGTTGGGGCAGGAGGATAATGAGTTCAAAGCCAGCCTCAGCAAAAGTGAGGTCCTAAGCAATGCAGCAAGACCCTGTGTCTAATGAAATAGAAAATATGGCTAGGGATGTAGCTCAGTGGTCGAGTGCCCCTGAGTTCAATCCCTAGTACAAAAAACAAACAAAAAACCCAAAACAACAACAAAAAAACCATGAATATTATCTACAAATGTGTGTGTATGTATGTGTGTGTGTGCTTCTTTTGTGCCTAAAATAGTCATACATAAATAACCTATAAACTGTGGTAGTATCTTTATTGGGAATCAAGATAAATTTTCTTTTCTTTTAAAACTAAGTTTCAATTTTTTTTATGATAAACATATGTGCTTTAATAACTATGAGGTCTTCAATAGTAAATCAATGGTAAGTCACCTGACCTGGCCATACTTGACAATGCAGAAATACACTGGACCTTTAAGTCAACAATCCACACAGCAGCCACCACTTGGAGCTCTCTGGGGACAGCTGTAATGTGTGGAAATGGTAAGATAGAAAATATGTGATCTGGATACAATAGGACATGTTCCATTATTGCTAAGTTGCCACAGAAGAAATTGTCATGCTCTCAACTATTTATTGTTCCATTTGATTTTAGAGCAGAATATCAGGCCTGATTTATCAGGATCTTATTTATTACTGGCTAGTAAGACACCAAATGATGACAGAGGGGGGAGTTTTGCATTCACCCTTGCACGTGGGCAATGCCTCTGTTTCACTGATGGTATGATTCATTTCTTTCCTCATCAAGTGCAGCTCTAAGTTTTGTCTCTGTAATGCACAGATGCCAGATATTTTCCCTGTTTAGTATTTCAAGCTCCATGGTGATAGTCCCCAAACAAATGCAACCATTCTCCAACATGAAGGCCTAAATCTCAGCCCCAACCCATGCTCCATGGTGGTCATTTCTCCTGACCTTTCCAGCTGCTGGCTTTATGAACTAACCCTCTGGAAGATATTTTCAGCATCCTCTACTCAATACTTGTTGACATGACTGTGTATCAGTGGCAGCTGAATGGGAACAGGGTCCTGAAACTCTGAGAATCAATCTTGGTGATGCTCTTCCCATAGCACTTAGTCCCTCCACAGTCATCAAGTTCACCTTCCAAGATGTAGCAGGTGTCAGATACAAAGGCTTTCCAATGCTTGTGTCTCCCCAAAATTCATGCATTGACACCTAACCCCAGTGAGGTGGCGTTGGAGGTTGGACTCTTTATGGAGGTAATTAGGTTTAGATGAGGTTAGGAGAGTGGGGCCTTTATAAAAGGCTTAGTTCCCACACAAGAAGAGACAGCAGGGAGCTGGCTTTCTCTCTCCCCCAATGTGAGGACAGCAGAAAGGTGGCCATCTGAAACCCAGGAAGAGGGCCCTCACTGGGAATCAAGCAGCCATCACCTTGATCCTGGAACTCCAGTGTCCAGAACTGTGAGAAATAAATGTCTGCTCTTTGACCTACTTGGTCTATAGTGTCTCCTCACTGAAGCCTGAGCTGGATAAGTTGCCCACCAGCTCAAAGGTTAGCATGGCCCATGACCTGCTTGGTGCTTGTAAAAGGTGAGCAGAAGGAACACAATGCTTGTGGCAAAAAGTATCCAGAATCAGTGGTTGCTCTGCAGATCTGTCTCCTCCCAGCAGCACTGTTCAGCTATATGCCCATTGACAGTTCATCCTCAGCCTGGGACCTGGAGTGAAGGCAGGCAAAAAAAGCCCCCAGTCCATTATATTATATAATTCAAATAATTTACATATATTTCCTTTGCAAATATCAAATATGACATGATGAGCAATGGAAATCTTAAGCCTTCAAGATTTCTTAAGACAGATGCAGTGAGTTTGGAATGTTAATACTTCCAATTCCCCAGTGAAGGCATGCAGGCACATAACTCAGGGATGGCCCTGGGCTTTGAAGTGCCCTGGCCATCAGTACCAGCCCAGTTAGTTTCCACAGCTGCCCTGTGTGGCAGGAATTTTTAGTACCCTCATTTTTCAGAACAAGAAATGAAGACTCAGAGAAATTAAGTTAGCACACAACATCACAAAGCTGATCCATGGCAGACCTGGAAATCCCAGCCAGATCTTGTAGAAATCTGTGACCTAACATCTTTATCCTCTCCTGCTCCTACCAGAGAGCAAAAGCCACTCAAGGTAATTAGGTTTAGATAAGGTCAGGAGAGTGGGACCTTTATAACAGGCTTAATTATAAGCCTGAACATTCTTGGCAGTGGTCAACTATCTTAGTCCATTCAGGTTGTTAGAACAAAATAACAGTTCTGTAGGACATGAAGTCTGACATGGAGGACCTGGAAGACTGGAGTTTAGTGGGGACCCACTTTCTGATTCCTAGGTGTCTTTCTGCTGTATCCTCACATGATGGAAGGGGCAAGGAAAATCTCCAGGGTGTCATTTTAAAAAAGCACTAATCTCAACCACTCAGACATCTCCCTTATGTCACAATTACCTCCAAAGGCCACATCTCTTGAAACCATCACACTGGGGGGGCAAGATTTCAACATATGACTATGGGAGCCATACATTCAGACCACATCCTCACACCAGACCTCGATTTTACCATCCATGGAAGGTGAAAGGATACATGATGCTAAGCCTGGGTCACCCCATGTATAATGATTACCCTGGCAACCAGGTGGAACCCCTCCTACAGACTTCAGCCCTGGGGTTTCTGAAATCATTTGTGGACCTGCTGCTGGAAGCAGAGGGATTAAAAGACAGTGACCAGGGACTGATGATGGCATGGCTACTTCTTTTGTGACACAGACTTAGGGTGTCTCCCTTCCAGGGCTACCAGAGTGAGGCAGCATTGCACTGACCCTTCTGGGCCCCATGTAGCAATGTGATAGAAAAAATAGACTGCAGAGCTGGAGATGGACCCTGGTGCTCTCATTCCCACCTATGAAAATCAGGCAGGTAACTAAACCCGTGTCCTTGTCTGTAAATGGGGTGCCTACAGTATCTACCCAAAATGCTTAAGAGCAAAAAACTAAACATGGGTGATCCAAAGCATCTGGCACCAGGTGAGGACTCATTACCAGAACCAGCTTTTCCTTGTGTTCACAGGCCCATTATGAATCTCAGGTGTTTCTCTGGACAAATGGCCAATTTCCTCTTTGTCTTTCCAGTTACACACTCAAAATGCAGTAGCTGCCATCATGTCAATTTTTAACCAGCATTAATGAACAGGTACATGGAGATGCTGGTCCACTCAGCAAAGTCCACATGAAAGGATGGAACTGAGGAGAATTAGTTGGCATCTTGTCCTCTCTCCCTCTTTCCCACTCAACACAGCCACTCAACGCTCCCTGCCCTACAGTCCTGTTCCTTGGCTCTATGCACTTCATGCTGCCTGTATTTCTGTCTCACCAGAGTCTTCAAGAATCTCTGCCTCCCACTCAGCCTCAATGGTCTCCCCACCCTTAAATCATTTTTTCTTGATCCTCATACATGTCTCTGAAACTAACCCACTGAGATGTCATCAACATGAGCTTGGGTGGGAATGCGGTTTAGTAAGCATCAGCCACGTAGTGAAATTAAAGAGTGACCCTCCAGCATGGGACAAACCCCAGGCATTGTTTGGATACTGGGCTGCAGTGAAGGAGCTGGTTAGTTTTGCTGTCATTTGTGGCTATTTCCATGCATGATTCACACAGCAGGTGGGACTCTCAGACCACAGATTTAGAAATGTGCCCAGCACCCAGCTATATTCATTTGCCACAAAAACTTTCCCCCCTCTTCACTAAAATGTGAAATTCCTCTTCTTATTGGGCTAACAGAATTTTTTTGAAGTGGTGAAATATATCCCTCACAGAGAGAAGAGGGAACACAGGCTCCCTCACCCTAAATTCAACACCAAGTGAAAACCAGAACATTTCTGCCCAGATGAGGACCCATGGATCACATCTCCTCATCTGTCTCCCAGCAGTAGCCATGATCATTAATTATTTTTAAAACAATTTTTTGCTTTTAAGGACCATGTTTGGGGGTGGAGAAGTGAGGGGAAAGAAGTACTGCAGGAGAATAAAATGGAGCAAGGGAGATCACCATCATGCATTGCTGTGTGTGTCAAAATAAACCCACTACTATGTATAACCATATTGCACTCATCAACATTTGGAAGTCCTTTCCTTTTCTTCAGTTGCTTATCCCTATGACATACATACACACAGACGTATATATGCATACACAGTTTGGTCTTATGTGGATCAATTTTTGTTTTTGAAATTAAGAACAAAAGACTCACCCAAGCTAAGCAGTACACGCTCAATTGCTTTCTTTTTGCAACTGTGCTGTGCCACTTAATACATCTACCCACTCTCCTGTCAAAGCCACTATGACCTTTTATACAGTGAACTTGTTATCAGCTTCCTGATACATGGTCCTTGCTCTACACCAGCAAGTGTTTCTCCAGGATATACCAGGGGTAGAAGACCAAGGAGTTTAAGTAGTGGTTCATGCATGAATATTTTCCTCCATTAAGTCATTCCAAGCTGTTTTCTTATGAGGCTGTACCATAAGGACATACCAGTAGATGAGACATCCTTTCATTTCTTTACATTGCAAATTTTAAACTCTGAAAAAATGTTGACAGGACTTCACAGTGACGAGGAACTGGAGAAGGACTCCATCTCTTTGTGTGGCTGTTTTACAACTCACACAATTGTGGAGAAGGTCTTTGGCCTATGTAAGGAGAGCCGTCTGGAGCTGGTGATTTTTCACTCAGAGTTCTGTCCAAATACAACCATCCAAGGTGTTTTCTCAGTACTGTTTTTAATACAACACTTCTTGCTTTATCGTGTGTTGGAGAGCACTGACCCTCATCTAAAATTGATCTAGGATTTCTTGTTTTCTCATTTTTCATCTGTCTCACCCTGTAGGTCCATGCTGTCATCACACAGTAAGGTCACCATCAGCCACAGGGGTTACTAAGCATTTGAAATGGATCTAGTTCAAACTGAGAGGGGAGCATGTGTAAAGACATTCACTGGATCTCTGAGATTTAGTAAAAAAGAGAAAAATAATAATTTAAATATATTATTAGTCATTCTTAAAAAATATTTTAAGTTGTTAATAGACGTTATTTATTTATTATTTATTTATATGTGGTGCTAAGAATCAAACTCAGTGCCTCACATATATACCAGGTAAATGTGCTATTGCTGATCCACTGCCCAGCCCTTATTAGTCAATTTTATGGTAACACACATAGAAATAAAAATGGTTTAGATAAATGGGCCAAATAAAATTCTTTACTAAAACTAGTTTCTGTTCTGCTTTTAATGTGTAACAAACTACACATGTGGCTCCCGAGCTCAGTGCTGTGGAGACTGAGAGCTCCACTAGGCCTCTACAGCCCTCTCCCCCTTATTAATCTTACCCTCAGCTCCTACAGCACATTCTGCACTTGAAAGACACTTGCTAAGAACATCAGCCCCCAAACACTTAAATATAAAACAGTTTTCTACAACTAAAATTGGACAAAGCTTTACCTTGGGTGTCTCTATTCAAGTTAAAAATTAAACCATATGTGGTTGGATTTGAGATGGATTTGTAATGCAGGGGAGGGGGCTCTTCCAGCTCACTGTCCCTGGAAAAGATAAATACAAACTAAAAATAAGAGGCTTAGTGCTCCATGTCAAAAATAAGGGAAGAGATTTACCTCCCTTAACTCTCAAAGCATTTATGCTAGAAAAATTGGGGATTTAAAGTATTTCCTCCTGTCTCTAAAATGCACATACACCTTCTGAAGACTCAATGGGATCCTCGTCATCTTTATGACTTGGGAATGTCTCCCTTAAGGTCCTGGGAGCCACCTCTTTAGAAAGTAGACTTGGAAGGATAATGCTAAGCCACTCCATTTCTGTAGGACAGACAGCTTAGCTCCCTCAAGTGCATCTCTTTAATATGCAAAGCCATCCTCTGTGACAAAGATATCAATCAGTAATCTGCTTCTGTAGATAAAGCCAAGCCTGCAACAGAGATGTCACCTGTCCCCCAACACCTGGTGAACTCAGGATGAACTATGGACAACAGATGGCAGGCATCCTTGTGACCTCTCACTTGGGGACCAGGTATCTAGTGCACATTTGCAGAGCACTTAGTCTCTCCCGCTATCCAGGGATCTGTCTTTGCAGTGCCCTCACGTGTTGCCTGCATGGCACATCCCCAGTGGCTGAGCACATATTAAATAATACAAATGCTTTCTACAGCCTTTATTGTGAGGTTATTGGCTTAAGAAAACTTGGTTTTTAATTCTATTCCAATGCTCCTCTCAAAACTGGAAACACTCTGTGTGGCTTACTTGTTAAAAGTCACCGTAAGGGAACAAGAATGAGGGAGGAGGATAAGTCAAGAATAACTTTGAAAAAAACAAACAAAAACAAATTCTTAAAAAAATTTATCCTGTTATCTGCAATTCCCTCTCCAAGTTTGCAGCCCAACTAGGATGCTTAGCTCAGCAGCAGTGGCTGCTATCAGGGAAGATGGTAACAATTCACTCTCAAAGGGAAATCTCAAGGAAGGTTCAAATACATTAATGACACTTTCTGGACTCTACCAAAGGGCTCCTTGTCCCGCCACCCCAGTCTGCCCTGCTTACAAGGTGGTCTGTTGACCGGCCCCTAGCCCATTACTGCTCCTGTGCAGGGGGCACACCAGGCTCCACCCCGCCCTTGGTGCCCTCTCATTGTGAACGCAGCCTCTGACATGAGCTAAGGAGGCCTCAACTGGATGGTGCCCTTATTGTCCTGGCCACAGACGCCATGCCCAGGCAGCACCAGGCCCTCAGGAGACCCAGCACATCTCCAGAGAGACAGGGGAAGGACGTCTGCACTCCCAGGCTTGAGCCCCTAGGATGGGGCAGGTGGACACTAAAGGACACACACGGACACACGTGGGTCGCCAATGCTGGAAACTGTGTGGACCCATGTGGACCCACGGGCAGCGTTGTGGGCTAAACTGGGCCAAGCATGAGTGGTGTGACCACCGGGAACCTGGAAGCCCACTGTGATCATCAGGCATTCCTGGTGGGGAATAGTCCAATGACTACTGCACTCCGCACTCCCAGGGGCTGCTAGGTGCACACAGGCTCAGGTGCACTGGACCTTGGGCACTATGCATCTCTGCCTGAGGGCTCTAAGGTCGAGGCCACCTTCTGGGCTGCTGCAGGGGGCTGGCTCCCACTAAGCCAAAAACCCAGCTTCAGAGCCTGAGGGTTCCCAAGTAGAGGCTGGGTGAGCGCATCAGTGGCTAGAGGAGGTGTACACAAGTTGACCCCCCATGCAGTGAGAATACTGAGGCAGCCTGGCTTTCCACCAGCTAAATTCATAGGGCTCCCAATGTGAGGATGATTGCCAGGTCCTCCTCTCCATTGGCTCTGAGATTCTCCAAGTGCAAAACAGGAAAACATCTGATTCACAAACCAGAGATCACACTGTGGGACGAGGCAGCATTGTCCAAGTGTTTCAATGAAAATGGTGCCGAATTCTGAACCTCTTCCTCCTGCTATCAGGCCTTACTGACTCCTGCACACTTACTCATCAGACCTCAAGCTCCTCATCTCCAGCAGCATATCCCTTAGTGCATTCTCCATCATGCACTGGAAAATACTGGATGAGGATAAGATCGTCCAGCATTTTCCAGCGCATGATGGAGATCAAAGAATATGGAATTTTTATTTTTAAATCTTGTTTCTCTGCTCCTCATGTGACAGGCAGGCTTGAGTGCAAGGCAGACCCCTACACAACTCACTTCATGCTGAGTGTGGACAGACCCAGCATGGTATAGCCAGGAGCCTCACAAGCAAATAGAGGGTGCTTTGAGCAACCAGAACCAGGAATTCACTTTGAGAGAAGGAGACATATGAAGCTACAGAATATGACAAGGTGACTTGGAGAGAAGGAGGCTTGAGGAACACAGAGGTCAGAACATAGCAATTTCACCTCTGCTCTCCTTCATTCCTCTGCCAGTCTGTGAGGTGATAAGTGAGCCTTAAACATGGTGTCAGGCAAAGTGCAAATTGTGATAAATTGCCTTCTACAATAAATGGACTCATCTAACTTCAACTTTGATTCATTAAAAACTAATAATTGAAGGCTTTTATGCCTAGTTAATTTTCAGTTCACTAGAACATGCTGTTCTCCAAGCATTTCAGTTGATTAAATTTAACTGAAATGTTTATATAATTGTCTCCTCTATTTTTTTTTTTATGGAAAAATAAAGCTGGGGTCCTTCAAACTCAAATGCAGTGAAGCAGAATCAACATTTCACTAAAAGACTTAATACACTCCAGGGTTAACTTACCAATATCTTCCCACCCCCAAAATAGAGCAGCACAATTACCACAGCACCTCAATGTTTCTACCTGTGGAAGGGTATCATGAAACCCCTGATGAGCATGAGTCATGATTGCGGCCAGTGAAGCTCTACATCAATCCATGTTGGTTCAGTCACTTGAACCCTAGCCAGAAACTTGACAAGATGGTTTATCCCCAGCCTGGCTGCCAGCCAGTCATCTAGAGATTGTGTCATGCACAGAAGGGATGGGGCAAGTCATAAATTTTAGGAATGTGTACTTATTTTTCAAATATTCCTCAAGGAAAGGGGCAATAGAAGATTTCCTGGGTTGATAGTTATTATGCTTCCCTTACACTCAGAAATTGAAATAATTTGATGTGTATGAAAATACCCATTTTTGGTGACTTTAAGACAAGATGACAAGCATTTATTATTTTCCTGCCATATCTATTCACTGCTGCAGTCCGGCTGGGCAAAATTACCGGGAGGTGAAAAGCAACTTGAAGGTTGAAGCGGGAACTGCTTTATTTCAGGGAAACTCAGTAGGAACTGAGCGGGCACTCAAGGTAGCAAAAGCCCTTTTATTGTGGGACAGCAGAGGTGTATATACCTAACTGATTACACACAGCTTGACTCAATTAGCATCATCTAGATACAGCAATCAGCCAATAAGGAATCTCCATCATCTTAATGGCTCTGTGCCGTTGCTTCACAAACTACTTCTCCTGGCAAACTGCCAGGCGCCATCTTGACTTGGTTGTGGCCCTCAACAATTCACAACATCTCCTGAACAAAAGATGTTAAATCTAATAATAAAATTAAACAAATATTAGGGCTGGTGGCTGATCTTGGTGAGAGAATATGGCATTAAGGTCCAGTCTTCAGGACCACAAAAAAACTAACATCATTATTTTCTACTTATTCCTCAAAACCCCAAGAGCCTTAGACTCCAATACAAAATGTTGACTGAGAATCTACTCTGTGCTAAGAAGAGCTGAATTCAGTTGCTAGGAAACATGTGCAGCAACAAGCAGTGTCACCTAGTGCCAAGACCTGAGGGGATGGAAGCATCAGAGGACCAAGGGAATCCCATGTCAGATCTCTTAGTGTGGAGGAGTAGAAGAATCCAACAGCAGAAAAAATAGAGAGTGCAATGGTGATTTGTATCTCCAAAGACCTCATCCGTCCATTCACCAAGTCAGCAGCAGCTTCTGGGCTCCACTCAACATAAACAGAGAGCCTGTCATTCATCCCTGGGTGGGAGTGAGAAGCCTGGGGAACTAGGCTTGTAATATAGATATAGATATAGATTGATTATATAGATATAGATATAGATAGTGAGGACACCTTCATTCTGGCACCAGCTGAGAAATCCTTGCTTGTAGGTAGATTCTGGACCCTGAAGTATTTGAAGTGTCTCAACCCAGGCTCTGCCTGTACACTGCAGGTATTTAGACAGATGCCCCTCCCAAAGATTGGGTTTTACATCTCTCTCCAGAATTTACATAGAACCTGAGAAGCTTCTCCTGAGTTTGCAAAAAGTAAGTTACTGCCATTGGTTGAAGAAGGGGATCAGGAAAGAAGTAAAGGAAATAGTTCCTCCACACCTGAGATTGTGGACTGTGTCTAAGAGCTGACTAAGCATGGTTCCCAAACTCAGGATTAGGACCTCAGTTAAGAATTCTGGTAGCAGTTTCCTTTGAGTGAGAGTGGTCATAGGGAAGGTTGCCTAGTCAAATGTGGATAGCTACCCTGAGCAAATCCCTTTTGTGAGTCTCAGTGTAAAACTGGATGGGAAAAGTAGAGCTGACTTCCTGGTCATTTTGTGTGAAATATATGTGATAATATATGTAAATGCCTAGAGTCACAGAGAATATGCAGGAAGAGCAGTGAGTGCAGTTATCACTGTCACTACCAATGTGTCATCATCTATCCATGGGATTTAGAAGGGCTGATGATCAAGTGTGTTGGTTTCCTATTGCTACTGTCAAAATAGCTACTGACTTACTGGCTTAAAAAAAAATAAACTTACTATTTTATAGTTCTAGAGGACTGAGTCTGAAATAGGGCTTGCTGGAGATTACAGACTGAATGTGTGTTTCCTCCCCCAAATGTGTAGGTAAAAATCTTGACCCTAGTGTAATGGTTCCAGGTGGCAGGGACCTTGGGATGTGATTGGTCATTTAGGAGACAAATACTATACAATCAAAGCTTGCCCACCCCCTTTTCTGCCATGTGGGGACCAGAGGAACTGAAAGCCACCTCACAGACCTACAGCATAACCTCCCTCCTGCCCCATGATTAGAAGCCTTTTGTTAACATGTCCCCTCTCTTTGGCCCTGGGGCTAGAAGCCTGAACCTAATCATTGGTGAGGCTATATTCCTTCCAGAGTCTGTGGGACAAGAGTGTTTCTTGCCCTGGCAGCTCTTAAGGCATGGCTGCCTTCCTTGGTTCCTGGCCATTCCTCTTACTCCCACCTTAAAGCCAGGATCTCAGCAGCTACCAACTCTCCCTCCCCTTTGTCAAACATTGCTCTGCCTCTGATGCTTCCATTTGTAGGCTTCTTTTGATGACCCTGGGCCATGCAGCTAATGCATGGTGACCCCGTCTCAATAGTCTTGCTTAGCCACATCAGCAAAGCCCCTTCCATGGTGTGAGGCAGCATTCACTGGGTTCCAGAGCCAGAATGTGGACACATCAGGACACCTTTATCTGTCTACCACAGAACAGCAGACATATAATTAATCAAGATGAGGAAAGAACTGCAAACACTATTCATTGTGGCTCCTTCACCCTGACTCTTCAGTCAGCCCACATCCTGGTGACTCTCCAAGATGTGTACCATGAGAGGCTCCAATCTGTCACTACTTGGGGCTTTGTGCAAAGGCACCATGGGAAGACACTTATTGTCTGTCACACCAGTCCAGCTCTCTCTTTTAAATAAATAAATATCCATCTGGCACCTGAGGGTGCATTGCACAAAGTTGGTAACAATGCTCTCCCTGTTGGGTTGGTGGAATGAAACAGCAGTTGAGGAGTAACAAGATCAGCCTCTGGGGGTGGAGGGAATTGCTGGCCAACTGCATGGCCCACAGGACCCCTTGGTAATGCCCTGCACTTCCTATGCTGGGGTGGACTGGTTATTGGCAGAAAATAAGAACATGGGGGCCAAGGGGTTTCTAAAATTCTGAACAGACCAATAGAGAGTAAGAAAATTGTGTTAGTAATAAAAAATTTCTCAACAAATACAATCTTAGGACCAAAGGGCTCCACTGGTAACTACAGATATGTTCATATGAATTAACATGGTACTTCTCAAATGCTTTCAAAGAATCAAAGAGGCAACTCTTACAGATTTTTTTTTTAATGAGGCCACCCCTCAGTTGAAAACACATTTGACCTATCAGGTAATTTGTTAAGCCACGTTAACAATGAGGGTGAACCTCACACAATCACCTCAAAAAGGCAGGAAATATATTTGACAAAAATGAACACATTTCATGAAAATAAAACAAAACTTTTAGCAAAATATATATTGCTGGGCGAAGTGGCACATGCCTTTAATCCCAGTGGCTCAGGAGGCTGAGGCAAGAGGATTGGAAGTTCAAAGACAGTCTCAATAAAAGTGAGACCCTGTCTCTAAATAAAACACAAAAAAGGGCTGGGGAGATGGCTCAGTGGTTGAATGGCCCTGAGGTCAATCTCTGGTACGCCCCCACAAAATAATATGTATATTTACCTGAACATAATGAGACTTTCAGAGGAAAATTCCAAGCAAACACACTTACTGTGGAGAACAAAGTTTTTCCCTAAGTTCCAGAATAAGGCAAGAATACCTGTTCTCAACACCCACCCTTACCAGCCAAGGAGATTAGTAAAAGAAAAAAAAAGACATCCAAATTGGATAGAAAGAACTAAAGCAGTCTCTCTTGACAAATGACATGTTCTTATGTATAGAAGATCCTCAATGTGCCATTCAAAAAATTTGTTATGACTAATAAATTTAGTAAAGTTGGATAGCAGAATTTATTATCATTATCAATGCCAAACAAGACTTTAAATCAATTAAAATCTTTCATTAGGGATAAAGTTACTTTTACATTTGCTACAATTACAGTAAATATATTTCTTTGTATAAAGGGACAGTCTTTGGAATTTTAAATATCCCCACTGCAAGATTACATATTTAAAACTCTGTTTGTTGCTCATATAATAGTGGATTACTCAAATTAAATGTTATACTATCTCGAATAAGATAAAATAAAAATAATTCACTCATAAGATTCAGAAACCATCTTTATTTATAAAATTCTATCCTAAGAATTATAATTTCATTAAGCTTCAATTGTAGCAAATTCTGTCAATTCTGGGCAATTCTGGGCAATTCTGTCTGCCAAAGGCTGTGTTTGAAATATCAAGAACAAAAGGATCTTTTTCTACAAGTTTAAATTTGAAATCCATTTCAATTTATTTTTGTCTATTGTAAGCATTTTCTTTCCTTAAATCATTGAGGTATGTTTCAGCACTCAGGGCACCAACTCATTATCATGTGCTTTTTTATCATAGTAAATAAAGTGCCCCTGATAAGGACAAATTGTTCTTTCCAATTCTTCAAGATTTTTGGCTTGCTTTTTATAGGTTTCCAGTGGTTTAGTTATATGGCTGATCTTTTCTTTCACTTTGAAACATTTCCCCTCTTATACTACCTGGTAATTTTCCCCTTATTAATTATTTTTGGCGTTTCATTACATTTTCTTGATATACTTACATCATGACTTTAAGTGTATGCTAAAGATTCTGATTCTCACTTTCAAACTGTATTTTCTTCTTGCAAAGATGCTTGTTCTGTCTTAAGATCTCTAATATATTTTATAAGGTCTTCCTTTATCTATTTCAGATAATAAATAATAATTTTATTTCTTTCTATTTCTAAGCTTTTAAAAGAGGGCTTTACCTTAGCATCATAAACCAGTTCTTCAAAGCTCCTTTTGACTGATCTAAGTGAACACAAACGTCTGATTCACTTTCCATTTCCAATTCCAAGTTACCACCATCGGTTAGGACTTCTCCAAGCACAGGAGCCCAATCTTTTATCTGCAGCAAGTGTTCAGTTAGAGACATAATGTGATTTTCTTTATCTCTTAGAACTTGTTCTGCATGTACTTTAGAGTGTTCAAATGTCATTTTCTGCTTATTATGTCCATTCACTTTTTCTTTTCATACTTCAACTTTCTGTAAAAGCTATTCCTGATTTTCTTGAAGTTGGGAATTTTCATTCAAAGCCTCTTTTATTTTTACTATAACTCCTTCTTTATTTATTTGACATACTCTCAAGGTTGTTTTACTTTCAGGTGTTTGTGATTTGAGGAATTTTGATTCATCTACTAAGGACTTAATTCTATCTATCAATTCATCCTGTTGAGAATGTTTAGTTTTCCTCTTCTTGTAGCTCTTTTTCTAGAAAGAGTATTTTATCCTCATGTTTAGATACAGACCTATCCAGGTTTTCATATATTGCCTCCAAGTTTTCTGCTTCTATTCTATACTCTTTCTCCAAAATGGCATCCTTTAAAGATGACTCTAAGCCTTCATACTCTTTTTAACATGGCTAACTTTTTTAAGTAGTTCACACTTCTCTTCAATTCATCCAGAAAGTTTTAGAGCAAGCTTTTTTTCTCTTCTAGTGGAGCACCTGCTTCTCACAAATTGATAACTTCTCTGCAAAAATAAGAGAAGAACAAAAAATCCAATAGCTGTGCTGAGAGCCATAGCCAAGTAGGAATGATGCATGGGATTTTTGGTTGAAAGGTGACCCCAGCAAGCCATTGAGATGATAATGATTATGGTAAGATGCACATTCAATTGGAGATTAGACCCCTGCTGTCTGCCTAGGCCTGTTACTTTGGAGCTCTGGAGAGTTCCCATTGGTTGGGGAAGTGCAGTAGGAGGGAATTTCGGAGGAGGGAGTTCCTGTTGGTGAATTGTGTCCTGGAGAAGGCTGCATGCGTGGCATTTGCCGGAGTTTTGGAAATAAAGTTTGTTCCTGCTTGGGTGGCTCATGATTTTGTGCCCAGCCAGACTGCGGCAAGCTGTACATATCACCAACTCCCACGGACAGCCATAAGGACTAGAATGTGTTTCCATGTCCTCAGACAATGCAGACCACAATCCTGCTTACTTCTTCCTCAAGTATGACTGAGGGGCAGCTGTTGCTCCTCCATCATAATAAGGCTACTTTAGCTATTTCCTCCACAACCCAACCGTGTCCAGCCATGCCAAAACAGGCTGTGAACACTCAGGCCTTGTTCAGGAACAAGCCTGCACCAGGCAGTGAAGCAAACCATTGTGAACTAGCAGGTAGGGGTGCCTACAGACATGGGCATGTGGAGCCCCAATCATGGGCTCCCAGGGGCCTAGAACACTCATGCTGACTATCAAAGAAGTCTTGGCCCCTTCCCTATGCTGTGAATCCTGAACCAGTGCAGGTTCAAGCCTGTACCAATCAAGCCATAGAGAAGTCCTCTCCAGGTCACCCACTCATTGGTTTGGTTTAGCCAAGGCCAAGGCAGGACTTATTATTTGCCATTCTATAGAGTCATAATATTAAGTTATTATTCATTCATAATCAGCAAGTAGTTCATTATAAATATATAGCAAAGAAAAAGATAAGTGAGATCCTTTCTCAAACAAAACAAAATTAAATTTTTCATGGGATTCTCACACAGAGACAGGGGACACCAGGGTATTCGATAGGAAGCAGTGTTTATTTGTGTCCATCCAGCCTCAGTGGACTCATATCCAAAGGCTGAACATTTAGTGTAGGGAGTGATCCCTTATATATTCTGGTTAGTTTCCTTTTATATAGTAGCCTTTTTATTCATATAAGGTAATACACATTCCTGTTTGGCATTCTATTTCTATACTACAAAGTAGCAAGAATGTTCAAAGCTGGTTTCTGGAGGTCTCACAATGATACAGATGGCATCATGTTCTCTTTTGTTTGTTCTGAGAAATCTCTAGCACAAAATGTATCCCAGTGGTAAAACACCCCTAGCTTCTATTCCCATACCAAACTAAGCAAATATCAGATGCACTTCATTTAGGGCAGAGAATTTAGCATTATAATGAATTATAGTGAGCAAAGTTTACCCTGGGTCACTTAGAAGAGGAGCTATGTATCTTTGGCTGGTTTAAGCTGGTTCTTCCAGGTCTTTTCTAAAGAACTATTTCTAAAACAAAGAAACAATTTCAAGTGCTGTTAGTGGTGAGCAGCTCTCTTCCTGCAATTACAGGTGTTCCTAAGTTCCTGCCTAGCAGATCACCACTTTGCAGACTTTTAGTGGTGGGGATAAAAATCAGAAGTGGGACAGAGCTTGAATTCTTGGGGGATCCCTTTCCTCTTATTATTCTAATCAACTTCATGGCAGCACCTCCAGTATCTGAGATGCAGAGAGTTTAAATGGCGTCCAAATCTAGATATTTTGCTAGGTGCAGGGTAGGATCTCCCTCCCTGAGGTAGTAGTTACTCTTTGAGGGAGACTGAAATCTATCTGAGTGCCAGCCACTCACTTTTCTCACTTACTCTACCCACTGGTATCAGAATCAGCTTTCTCTCTCATAGCTCATTGCCCAAGGCCCAGGTGACCCAGGAGACCTTAAAGGCTAGTTCTTTGGGAGTGGGTGGAACCACTCTGCATTCTGCAAAGGGACACCTTTGTTCTGAGAGGCTGCACTGATAGGAATCACCTGCATGTTTTCTTCTAGATTATCTTGATAGTGGGGTTATGATGGATGCAGTTAGGTCTCTTTTAAAGCAGCTGTTATTTGTGGCTAGAGGCAATCCCAGAAGTCTGTTGTCCTGGACTAGAGAGGAGAAAGCATATTTGGGCACATTTTAGAGAAATTGCTGGTTATGGATACAAACAGAGTGGGAAAGCTTGAAAATGCCTCTGAAGATCTTCCTGGGACACTAGGTGAGAGATTCCAAGAAGAGAGACAGGACTCCTGACCCACCAGCTTATGAGCCATCACTGCTCAAATGCCATAGATTCAAAGCCACATCTTGATGCAGTGGCAACTGCTAAGTAGTTAGTGACTGAAGCACAGAAGGCTGGAGCAGTTCAGGTATTGGTGAGAAGGTTTCATGTGCCAAGCATGTTGGCCACTCACTGGTGTGAATCAAGCGGTGGTTGCCAAGTCCCAAGCTTGCTGGCCACTCACTGGTGTGAATCAAGCGGTGGTTGCCAAGTTCTCCAGGCCCTCCATAGAATACAGGGATGGATCCAAAAGAAAATGACTCAGTTTTAATGCCTTTCATGTGTGTGGGATGCAAAGCCACCTTATTACAATGCTAAGGAAGTAAAATATGCTCAATCTATATACTTCCCTTGAAACCAGAACCCTTAGCTAGTGCTGTGATCCAAATGAATGTGCCCTCAGGAAACTGGACAGTGCCTGAACCCACAAATACAGCCATCTGAAAGTTTTCTATTATTTCAAGAGCAGGGATTCCATAGGCCTTGCTGAGCCCTCAGACCAACTCTGAGCATTTAATTGGGACTCAACAGATACAATATTGAGTCAGAAATGTTTAAATAGGTAGAAATATGGGTGGTAATTATCTCTTTGCAAGCCAGAAGAAACTAAGGTTAATCTGAGCAAGATGTGATTAGATAGAGATCAAAGCAGGAGTGGGAAGCTCTGTTTTTGCCCAGGATTGGCACTCCAGGCAGCCAGCAAGACAGGAATGGGCCTCACTCAGGAGCACTGCCATGACACATAGGGATGAGAACAAGAATCTTGTGCATGAAGCACAACATAAGTTCGTTCCAGTGATTTGTTCCTCCATTAAAAAGGGAAAAGTTAACTGGCCCAGTGTGCCTTTTACCATCAACAGAATAGACCATGTCTAGTGTGGAAGAGTATTTCTAATTTAGGTAAAGAAGTAGAGTGCTATTAGGAAAGAGTGTGCTAGGAACACCAGGGAGATAGACAACCAAAAAAAGGATATATATATATATATATATATATATATATATATATATATATATATATATATATATATGCAAGAGATGTGTCCTCTCGGACCACAGTGCTTTCCCTTGAGAATAAATATATATATTCTCTGTGGTCCGAGAAGACAGTGGTATCTACATGCTGCACTTTAGCCACTCAGCATCCTACAGAAGCCAAGAAATTTCCACCCATCTTTGCTATTTGTTCAATATCAGTGGTAATTCAGGTCATAGGAACAAATTGCTGCATCTTCATATAAGTTAACTTGCCATCACCATGGATCTGCTGTATGTTGGTCTTCCTCATGTGCTTGAGCACAAAGCTCCCAGATGCAGGTGGTTGCAACAGGAGCTGAGATGAAGTCCCAACCACTAATGGCCTCATCACCAAAATGGAATCCAGCTACAGGAAAATGTTGACACACACAGCCATGCTATATGTACACGATGCAGAAAAGCTGAAGGGAAGTGGTGATGTGGAATGAGCATGCAAACTTATATCCACAAAGTGAGAAGGGACTCAGTTTTAGTTTTATAAGCAGCACAGAGCAAGTATGTCAGTCACCTCTAATGTAGGGTCTTCTCACACATCATGTGCACCCAGACACCTGATATAATCAACAACCAAAGCAGGAGGTCAATCAGTAAATCTGTCAAGGGACACCAAGACCCCCTCTGCCACCATTCCAGGCCTTTCACCCCATTAGTGCAATTACAGTGAGAGCCACAGGTTGTCTTTTGTCTTCCCAGTCATGGGGCTTGGTTGACAGATCAGTTTGACAAGGGCACATTCAAGCTGGAGTCATAAAATACTATTACCCTCAATGCTTACTCTGGGGCCTGACTCTTTCTTCTTGAAAATCTTAAAGTCATTTTATTGTTCTTTCTTTCAGATTTAGAATTCTAAACTAATGACTGGTCAAAATTATGAATATGATATGTATCATAAATTCATTATATTCAAATTAAAGATGCTGTATATATATATATATATATATGTGTGTGTGTGTGTGTGTGTGTGTGTGTGTGTGTGTGTGCAGTTTGTTTGCTTTTTTGAGAAGCAAGCTGTAGCAAAACTAACACTGAGGATTAGCTCACATCATGTTCTCTAAGTCACACTATAATTGTAAATTCCCAGTGTTTGGATCAAAGGCCTTGAGCACACAAGTGCCTCCTCACAACAGGGAGTGTGACAGGTTGGCCTCTGAGGGCAACTCCAATTGGTCCTTAAAGACATGTTGGGGAAGAAATTCTGGTCACCAAGCAAAACAGATGGGCAAAGTAAGAAGAAGTTTTTATGCCCCAAGGAGGTGTTAGGGTTTCTGGGAGCCACCAGGAAGTACCAGCATGGGGTGGCTGGAGCAGCAAATATTGTCTGAAAGGTCTGGAATCCGGAGGTGTTAGATAATGCCTCAGCAGGGTCCTAATTCCTCCGGAAGCTTCAGAGAAGGGTCTGCCCTCGCTCCTCTCCAGTGCCTGATAGTTTTTTGGATGAGGCAGTGGGGTTCAGAGTCCACATGGCACCCTTCCCATATGCTTCTCTGAATCTGTGTTCATTTTTCTCTTCTGATACAGTCCCCTAGTCATGTTGGATTAGGTGCCCAGCCTTCTCCAGGATTATTTAATCATAATCAGCTCTACCTGCAATGACTCTTATTTCCCATGCAGGTCACAGTCTGAAGAACCAGAAGTGGAAACTCAGGAGCAGGAGAGGTCACCATCTAAGCCAGGCATTGCCTTAGGTGGGATATCAACTTCACTTTTTTTCTTTGTTCAAAAACAGAATATTAGAGAAACCCATCCTTGGGACTATACTAAACTTTTTACTTTTTATAACTCCCTCAAACAATAATCTCTTAATAAATAAACTAATGCTTTCTTCCAGAGACTTGAATGAACAAAAATTGATTATCTATTCCCACACAAGATAAAATATATTTATAATTCCTTGTGAAAACTTCCAAGGTAAGCAGTTAGGAAACCATAATTACACAGCGAGTTGACAGTGATGTGAGTGTTGGAATCCAGATTTTCCAACCAACACTTTGATGAAGTATAGGAGGTAGTAGATTAATAAAGGCAGGCAAAATTCCCTGGGAAGCCAAGCTCTTCCTATTACTAGCAAAATATCTGACTTGAAGATGTTGAAGGAGAGCCCCAGACCTGGAGAAGGTGCCCTGGAGAAGATCTCAAGGTCAAACAATGTCAGGGGCCATCAGCCCCATCCCACAGCACCTCCCACATAGGCAGGGGCAGTATGCCACCCCTCTTGTATTGGAGACAGTAAGGCCCAGGGAACTGGCACTGCCTGTTCAAGGTCTAGGCGACCAGGATTACGGGGCCATGTGTGGTTGTTCTTAGCTGAGTCTGCCTCAACCTGCCATGGAAAGACAAGTTTATTCCCAAATAAGTGCCATACCAGGACCCTCATATGTGTGCTTATCATTTGACTTAGGCACTTGCCATATTATCTTTGTTTCATTTATTTGTTTGTTTGTTTGTTTGTATGTATGTTTTAAATACACAACAGCGGAATACATTACAATTCTTATTACCCATATAGAGCACAATTTTTTAAAATATTTTTGTATATAAAGTATGTTCACACCAATTCATGCCTTTATACATGAACTTTTTTGTATTACAATTCTTATTACACATATATGCCACAATTCTTCCTATCTCTGTTTGTATATAAAGTATGTTGACACCCAATTCAAATCTTCATACATGTACTCTGAATAATGATGTACACCATATTACACCATTCTTGCTAATCTCCTGCCTCCTTTCCCTTCCACCCCTTCTGCTATCTAGAATTCATCTAATCCTTTGTTTTAATTAAAGAGAAAAATTCAAGCCCTTCTCTAGGAGGTGAAGGCCTATGCAAATGCACACACTTCCTGCCACTAAGATGGCACCATCTTCCTCAGTTTCTTGAAGGCAAGAGTTTTAGGGTTGCTGAGAGTTGGGGAAAAAGAAAAAAAAATAAGGCATGAGCAAGTAGAAGATGTCTGGACTATGGTGCACTGTTTCCCCAGACTCCAGGCCAAAGCATAGAACATAATTAATAATGAAACCAAGACTCATGTATATAGATCTCCATCCTTGCTCTGTTGGCTATGGGTGGTGAAAATGTGGATGTTGGAGAAGGAAAGTGGATAATAATAGCAATGACTCTCTGTCATGTATTTGTTAGAATGTTTTTTTTTTTTTAATTCAGATTGACAGATGTTTCCACTACAACTGCATATTTCAGGAGCTGGTTAGAGGTGAATCAGGTTGCAGCCAATGCTCCTGGGGCCTCTGAGAGATGTTAATAGATATCCTCCTAAGCTCAGCCTCCACAAAATAAAATTTATAGTCCAATAACAAATGTCTAGCTACAGGGCAGAAAATGGCTAAAATACAGAATATCCAGGACACCACTAATTATTGGGAAACCATTGGTTGGTTTGTCTTTGACCCTTGGCCTTCAAGAAAAGAAAGAATAATTTCTCAGCAAACTGTTTTCAGCAATTTCTAGAAACTATGCCAACTTGTACAAAGACAGACTCAAGTCTCATGGAGGTAAGAGTTCAGGCATCTTTCCCCTATTTTCGTGTGTACATTTTCATTCTCAAATAAGTGACACATACAACTTTGTAAAGAAACAGATTTAGGGAACTAGATTTTTTTTCTATTGCATTTGCTGTTGAATAATGTATAGAATGTGTAGATCTTAGGTGTATTTCCCACAATATGAGTCAATTTTCACCTCAAGCCCATAGCTCTGCCTGGAAAATGAGCTTAAAACATTTATTCCAAAGTGAAAATTTTGTGACATCATGATTTGTTGTAGATTTCCCATGGAATTCATGTTTCTTACAACATAACCCCTCTCCATATCCTAGCTTTGGGCTATAGAAAAGAAGTGGCTTATCTGTTACTGGGAGTCCCACTGATTCTGCTGGTGCCACAAAGTTCATATTCACCAAAGAAGAACCATCTGTGCTGACAGTGACCCCAAAGCCATGTTATGCTTAATACATGCTAGGATTATTCCAAATCTTTTGCAGACATAGCTTACTAAATTCTCAAAACAATCCTGCCTGCCATGTATTATTGTTATTATATTTCAGGAATCTACTGAAATTTGTAGAACTATTAAGGATCTGAGTACAGATTTGAGTCCAGGCAGTCAAGCCCCAGATCTGTCCATAGCTACTTTTCTATGTCTACCATATGAGCTTTGACTCATCTGGTCCATTTTGTTTCCTCCTTCCCCTGGAGCTAGGGACAGAACTGGAATTTGCAGGTAACTAAGCAGAACCAAATGGATTTTGTTAAAAAGATTGCCCTGCTGCAGGTCCAAGCATTGCTCTTTCCTCTGAAATTGCTCCTTTTGAGCAAGATGTGGGCCTGGAATTTCCCAAGGCTGTGTTTTTCAACTCATGGAGAAAAGTTGCCCTCCAAAGATGCCAGCACAGACAAAGATAAGTTATGCAAAAGAGAGAAAGAAAAAGACCTGGTGTTCTAGGGACCAGACCAGCCTGAACTTCCCACCAGAGGGATAACAAACTCCTTTTGTATGCATGGACTGTTTTGATATGGTAATGTGGTTCTTGCCACTTTAAGGGACTTGACAAAGGAAAATGCAGAGTAAATGCAGGCAAGAGAAAGAACAAGTGCTCACATTTAAACATATACAAAATGACATCGACAGAAGCTCACATTATAGCCATGAAACTGAGACCCCAAAAGACCTGACATCTGTGCCTACAGTGACCCCAAAGCCTGTTCAGACAGATATTTCCATACTGAAGCTATAAATCAGAGAAAGAGTAGATGAGAAAACCTGTTGAGCAGACAAGCTTACCATTCTGTGCCATGGACCACTGCCAAAGAACCTCTGTGCTAGCTAAGGTGTGCTGCTACAATATCCAAAATCAACTCCCATAACCTAGTACATAGATGAAAACAACCTCAAAGCACAGAGACCATGGGCTATCTTTCTAAAATACACAGGCTATAGACACAATTAGGAAGTCCAATTACTATATCACATTTAGTCTTTGTTTACCTGGTATTACAATGAATGCTTAATCTTGGGAAGTTCATGACAGGCCCCAAGGCCAAGAGTTTAAAAACCACTTCAATTGTCAGAATTGTTAAAATTCAAAAAAAAACCAAAATAAAAACAAAAACAAACAAAAAAAAACCACTCATAATGCTATCCCTTAAATACTTTGTATGAATATCTATTTGCACAAAAATAGAATTATTGTATAATATGAATTTATTTTTATTTTTATTTTTATTATTGGTTGTTCAAAACATTACAGAGCTCTTGACATATCATATTTCATACATTAGATTCAAGTGGGTTATGAACTCCCATTTTTACCCCAAATACAGATTGCAGAATCACATCGGTTACACATCCACATTTTTACATAATGCCATATTAGTGACTGTTGTATTCTGCTACCTTTCCTATCCTCAACTATCCCCCTCCCCTCCCCTCCCATCTTCTCTCTCTACCCCATCTACTGTAATTCATTTCTCTCCTTGTTTATTTTCCAATTCCCCTCACAACCTCTTATATGTAATTTTGTATAACAATGAGGGTCTCCTTCCATTTCCATGCTGTATAATATGAATTTAAAATCTGCTTTTTGTAATGCGAATTTGATATAAATAGTTTTCAATAAAATTTAAGTCTTTAAAAAACTGTATATGTTTCTTAACTATAATAATCTCTTGCTGTTTATTTTCTTCAGTACAAATTATTAACTGAACTGTTATACATGGAGTTGGAAACTTAGAAAACAATATAACTGTTTGGTAAATTTTAGAATTTTCACATAACGTCATTTAGAAAGAAAAATTCTTCCTGAATTATTTAAGCCAACCAGAAGGTAAACCAATAAGTGATAAGCAATCCAAATTGACTTCTATGCATCTGTTTAAACAGAAGTATTGATGAGTAATGAGATTTCACCTTACTAAATCTTTTTTTTCCCAATACAAGTTAATAGCAGTGCTGGAGCAATTAAGGACATTTACGTGTTTTATGGAAACTTTTCTAGTGAACAGAACTAGAGTTTTCAGTTCACTTTCTGGTTTGGTTTTTAGCTGAATTTAAAATTGGAGTTATATAATAAACAGGAATTTGAAGCACAAAGGGGAGAAACTTTAAAAATTTAATGAGTTCTTTGATTCTTTTGTGCCCAGCTAAATCTTTTATGTAAGGATATTCGAGAAATAAAATTTTATAGCAAGTTATTATTTCTATTGGAGTTCTAGAGAATTTTATCTATAGAGAATTAGAAAAAGAAAACAATAAGACCCCTTTCAGATGGAGAATAATTGCTGAATTTTCATAAACACCAGACCATTTTTCAAAGCCAATGAAGCATTTACTATACAGTCATTTAAGGTGAAATGGGATGTTTGCTTTATCAGGAAGCCAAGTTGGAAAAAAGCAAGCTGTGGTAATGTCTCTACAACACAATTTCATGCAATTGGGAAGAAAAATATATTTGGGAAAACTTTAGTAAGGGACAGAATAATGTGATTTTATGTTGGAGGTAATTTACCTAATTCAGTGTATCTTTCTGGTTTTGTAGGCCCTTGAATGACTTTAATGTTTACAAAATTTCTAATTCACTTTTTTTGCTCAGAGACTATCCCTCAAAACCATCAGACTTCTGTTTTTACTTTGCTTGAAGACTGGAAAAAGGTTAGTAAATGCAACATTTGGAAATATTTGTGTTGTCCTGCTGCATCCATTTCTTTCTAATCACATTTCTTATTAAATTCTATTTCCCCAAATGCCACAGAACTATAATTTTTCTACTGATAGTCTATATTTATACTGGGGACCTTAGGGCCCTAAAATCCTGAAAGAAAAAATAAAAGAATAAATAACATAATCAGCAACCATATATCTAATACAATTTAGTTGATTTCTCTCAGAAAATAACATGCCACAATTCTGTGAAGTACTAAAACTATTTTAAAAAAATAATTTTTGGTCCTTTCTGTGAACTAAGTATATAATTATCTGCTTCATCCATGGGAAGGACCAACACAAATAAGGTTTTTATTTTTTAAGTTCTCTTAGTGAATACTGGAAATCCAAATGCCTAAAAGGAGATTGTATTCTGTTTGATTTCTTGTCACAGAATACAAGTTGCAGAGAGATATGTGATGTGAGCCATGGGCAATAAGATAGGCTGCACCAGACTGGGTTTTGAACCCAGGACTTTGCTGTCTTGAGAAGTAAATATTTTGTGCCATTCCTGATTTTAAATTGGGAATTTCTAATAAAATACAAAATAACCACAGAAAATTAGGAAATTTTGATACACAGCATGTTAACAGATGTTTGGAATTTGGCCTTCAAAATATTTTTTCCAATAGTTCTTAGACTGAAAACATTTTGGATGGCCTGGAAAATATGTATCAATCTTAAGTATAATTATTCTGTAAACTCCTTTTTGTTAACTGGATTTATTGTATTATTTAATTTAATTTTATATTATGTACTCTTTGAAACAGTGAATTTGGGAACAATTTGTCTCATTGATTGCTGCTCCATAGTGTGTGGAGAGTTTTTGGATGTCTTCCTTTTGTTAATCCAGAGATCCTAGAGATCCTGGTATGAAAAATGAAAACAACTATATGACTAATTAAAATTAAACATATTTGCATATTTATCTCAATATTTAGGATTTTGTTATGTTTGTTTCTTTTCTTTTCTTTCTGCTTTTTTTTTTTTTCTTGAGATTAAACCCAGGGACACTATACCGTGAGAAACATCACCAACACTTTTTATTTTAAGACAGGTTTTGCTAAGTTGCCAAGCCTGGCCTTGAACTTGTTTTCCTTCTGTTTTAGCTTCCAAAGTCACAGGGATTATAGGCATGTGCCACCACATCTCTCTAATAGTATTTCAGGTGAAAGATTTTTTAAGGTATGGTATTATTCGGCTAATCAATCTTCCATTTTACATATAAACATAATAGAAAGTTCTTGTTAAAGACATTTCAAAGAGGGAAAATGTCATGGATTCATTTTTATCCTAATTTTTAATAAATATGATTTATTCTACAAATAGTACTTAATAACATTAGAGGGAGTAACAAAGAAGAGAAGGAATGAAGGAAGGAAGGAAGGAAGGAAGGAAAAAGTTACCTGTAACCTTACCTTAAATCAAGTAACTATCTTCAGTTTTCACCTTATACTGTATATATGAAGAGTATCATAACTGTGAATATGGGTAAGTGCCAGTTTGATTCTGGAAAGACACATCATCATAGATACTGACATAGTTTTGAGTATTATAATAATTTGTATGACCATCATTTTTAATGTCTTTTTATTGTTAAGCAAACTGAAGAAAACTGCACCACATAAAACACTCTATCTGCTGGGCCTGTGGCACACGCCTGTAATCTCAGCAGCTGGAAATGCTGAGGCAGGAGATGCAGAGGCAGGAGGATCATGAATTCAAAGCCAGCAGCAGCAACAGTGGGGAGCTAAGAAACTCAGTGAGATCCTGTCTCTAAATAAAATAAAAAATAGGGCTGGGGATGTGGCTCAGTGGTCAAGTGCCCCTGAGTTTAATCTCTGGTACTCCACGAAAAACAAAAAAACAACAACCAAAAAAAAACCCACTCTATCCTTGGTAATTCCATTGTTTTCCAAGTTTTGATAATGTAACTAGTACTATAATAAATATATTTAAGCAGGTATGCTTTGCTCTCATATAGGGCATAAGTTTTTCAGGTTAGGCACATACACAACACAGAAACATGGTTCACAAAAATGCAAAGTTTTGTGGCTCCTAATTACACAGATCAAATAGCTTTTCAAAAATGTTATAACAACTGATGACAAGATACACTATCCTTAAAATCCTTAAAAAGTGAAATATTATAATTTAAGGCAAGTTTTATTATAGGGATAGTGTTATATTTATGACTATATGACTGGAGTGATTGTATTTTACTTTCCACAAACACATAGAATTAGAAAAAAAGTAGGTCACATCTTTCACATCTTATTCCCTAATTCTCTTAACAGTGAATATTGATATGATGAAGGAAGTTGTACAAAAATGGAAGAAACCTTTACTGTATATTCAAGTTGGGGATTATAATTTTTATAAAATATAGAATGAACCATAGAGCCTATGGGCCTCACATGGCTCAGGAGGTTGGTCTGATATGCTGACAAAGCATTTTTGGTCTGATGGGTGGCTGACAAAAGCATTTTTTGGCAAAATTTAATAATTAGCTGTTGCTCTATATAAATTCACCAAATTGGAGAATTAAATTAAGTCAGGTAAAGGAAAAATTAGTTGCTCTCATGTAAATATATTAGGTGAAGTCATATTCTTTGCCTATAAGTCCAAATAGCTTTTTCTGCCCTTGAAAATATCACAACATAAAATGCCCTTGAAATCATCCTATTTATAAACTGTATTCTACAAAACTGTTATAGTCTCTATTCCACTAACCATAGTCATATATTTAAATATTCAAAAACCAAGATTATGAGATCATGTGTCTACAATGTAACTTAAACATCAAAAATTTGAAAGTACCATATTGATATTTATGAACTTTTAGACTTATTGAAATGGTTGAAATGATGTTGAATACAAGGAACTTCATGTGAGAATATCTAACAAGTTTTATCAAATTTGTCACTTTCATTTGTAGTGAGTAATAAAGTTTTAAAATGGCATTTCAGACACACTAGCAGGTAATTAAATCTAACAATGAAACCAAAATGTTATTTTGAAATCATCATATTTTTACAGAAATCTATAATGAAAGTAAATTAAAGACTTTTATGCTATTAGAAATTTAATAAACCTAGAAAAAATAAAATAGCTACCTCATTTTACTCCCAAAATTTACAATAGAAAACACAATTTTCCTAAATTCATGAGAAATACCAAATCCAAATAATTTGAAAAACAAAATCTTGTGCACAAATTTAAAAAAAAAGACTCTTAAGAAAGTCACTGAAGTCATCCTTAATCTAAATATGCAACAAAATACAAATCTAAATACTGTTTGATATTTAGGAAACTATATCTAGTGACTTAGTTGGAGAACAATCCTCTTTTCAGGAGTGGTCTTTTAAAAATTAGAAAATATAAATTTTATATTTAAAGAAATAAATATAAAGAAAGTTTTGGGAAAATTTAAGTCTGCTCTTCATTACATTCTGACTTTCAATTTTTAAATTCTTTTCACTTATTTTCCAAAACTAAAGTTTATTATTGAATTCTAACTTACTATGTAAGTTTTCTGTTCCCTGCCTTAACTTATTCAAAGACAATTTTATATTTGACTACCTATTTCTAATTTTACTGTAAAGGAAAATATAATAATAATTTTGTAAGAATAGCTTGCAGTAATTAAAAACTCAGTTACATCAAGGGATCTATCTTTGGACAACAAATATGATTTTCTCATCTGAATTTCACAACAGTCCTCTAAAGAACACTATTACGTTCATGTTATTGATTGGAAAAGTGACTTTCTCTCTTAAATATTTCTCTTTATATGAGAATATAAATATATGGTTATTAATATAATTTATATAATAAATTATTCGATAATTCCAGAAGAAATCATATTCTTAGACTGGGGTCATGGTTGGGAGAGAAAGACCTAGAAATAAAGTGAAGTTTCACCATGATATAGCAATGGTATTGCTTCAAATGGAAATTATTGGTGTTGACCTTGATCACCTGGCCAAGGGAGTATCTGTCAGGCTTAGCTTTTTTTTAACCACAAATTTCCACTGAATATTTAAAAGATGATAAAAAAAATGATTTATGTGCCTTCTCTTAGGAAAAGCTTTTATTTGAAACAAATTAGAATTATAATGTTAATTTTTTTTTCCACCTTGGACAACTTTTATTTGTGTCTGCAGTGTGGAATTTGTTGGCATGAGACAACCAAAAAGGACAACCCACAGAGAAGGGCCGGGAGTGAGCCCAGCCAACAGCTCGTGAAAGCCACTGTGTCAATAGGTTTTTGAGGACATGGCAGAGAATAGAAATTGATCAGAAAGAGGTTCTCATGATGACAGAGTCTCTTCATGGCTGGAGTCTGAACAATCTTAGAAAATTGAAGTGTGGAGTTATGTGCACAAAGAATTCCATGAGAGATTTTTACATTGCAATTACAGCAGGGAATCAGTTTCATTACTGCCCTCATGTCACATCAGTTCCAGGGCCGTGGTTACATGGTTTTTTTGATATGTAATTATTTTATTCTGTAAAAGGTAACAAAATATACAGAACAAAACTTTCCCTTTTTAAAACTAATGTTACAAACCCATATTATCACATATATAAATACTATAGTCTATAGCTGATCATTAATTAAGAATATAAGTCCAACAGTGTATTCTAACTGTTAAGCAAAAAAACCCAAAACAAAACAAAAACAAAAACAAACTTTACCGGAGAGTCCTCCTGTACCGTTCATTCTGAATGACCACTGCAGATTTTTGCCAGCAGAACTGAATGTCTGGAGAAAGGAAATCACTGGGTGGAGAGTGCTTTAGACTCAATTTTCAAAATAATTGTCACCCCTCAACACAAATATACAGAGATGGACCCTTCACAGAAATCAAGAACAAATCAATTTTGAGTTCATTTCAAAAACAGAAAAAGTATGGCACAGATGTAAGCCACGGTGTGGTTTTCTTTAATGATACTGCATCTTGGATCACACAGGCCAGCATGAAGTTTGTCACTCAGACTTTACAGGAATCTTTCCTTAATTCCATCAGTCCTGCTTCAAGCATAAAACAGGAAGTGATTCAATAATTCTCATAAAAACCAGGCCTGTTTGGCACTAGCATACAATTGGGAAGAACAAATCAGAGAGGCTTCTGCTGGTTCCTGACCCAGAGGACTTTTGCTGGGTAACCGCTCTTTTTATAAGGGACCTGGAACATGTTGAGGGGCTTCTAGATTTAGAGTACTAAAGAGCCAAGTGTGACCTGTCAGCCCGGGACTCTCAGGCCCGGCATTTACATGGCCTCGAACTCGTCGATCCGCTGCTTCGTGTTGCCCTGCCGGATCTGCCGCAGGGTCTTGTACTTGTCCCGGCCCTGCCGCATGTTCTCATTGTGGATGATGTCGTTGTGGGTCCTCTTGTTCTCATCTCTGGCCTGGGACAACTCGTTGCTCAGAGTCAGCAGCTGCCGCTGCACGCGCTCGTTCTTCTCGGCCTCGGTGATCCGCTTCTCCTCATTGCAGAGTTCGGCGCTGTAGCCCATGGGCTCCGCGCCCTCCTCCTGCGGGCTCTCCTGCACGTGGTAGCTCACGGGCTCACCAGGGGCGGCGGGGCGGTCATCACCAGGTGCAGCTCCTCCTTGGTCTTCACCAGGTCATCCTGGGCTTCTTTGGCCCGGTGCTGCCACTCCTCAACCTCGTCCTCCTTGCGCCTCCGCGCCTCCTCCAGGAGGGCAATCTTGGCAGTGTACTCGGCGAGCTCCGCAGCCAGCTGCTCCTGGCTCTTTATCTGATCAGCCGCCTGTCTCTCCAGCTCCTCCTTGGCCCTGAGCACAGCCACGCGGTCAGCCTCCAGTCGCTCAGCCTCCTCCTGGGCTCGCTTCCTTTCGTCCTCCAGCTGGAGTGCTCTCTGGATCTGGTCATTGAGTTCTTTCTCGGCCCTCCTGGTCTTCTGCTCATAGTCCTGCAGGCGCAGCATCAGCTCCTCCTTCTCCCGCAGCATCTGCACCTTCTCCCGCTCAACCGTCTCCCTCCTCTTCTTCTCAGTTTTCAACTGCTGCCGCTCCAACTGCTTCTGGTGCTTCTCCTCCCGTGACTGGGCCTTCACCTGCTGCACCTCGATGGTGTCCGGCTTCCTGCGGCGCATGTACAGCTCATGGTTCCCCATGCAGAGCTGCAGGATCCGCTTGTTGATTCTCAGTCGGGGGGCATAGAACACGAAGTCAGGTGCTTTCTTGTTGATGGGCTTAATGACAAACTTCTTGTCATTGAAAGAGATGTTCCTGATTTCACTCCAGGGGAAGCCAATCTTTGGCGTCAACTTATCATCTTTCTCATAAATATTTAGTCCAAGGGAATCGACTCCAAGCCAGAGGTCTGTTCCTTTCTTGTTTTTGATCTCGAAGTAGTTGATTCCGTACATTTCCAGGTCCTGTGCGATCTTCAGGTACTCCAGCATGGCACTGTCCTTGAGCATCCCACGGTGTTCCGCCTGCCACACCTGGATCCGGTCTTCCCACTGGTCCCTGGTGAGTTTGTGCTGGTCCATGACTCTTTGAGGGATCAGCCTCTCAGAGCTGAGGTACCCGGACTTGTGCATCTTTTTGTTATAGTCTCCGAACTTGGCCTGCACAGCTAGGATCCCAGGAGCACAGCGGTCTCAGGTGGACAGTAGATCTCCTCACTGAGAATCCCCTCCTTCACCTGGAGGAAGAACAGCTTCTGGGTGATGTCCTGGATGAGCTCCTCAGACAGGTCCTCAGGGTAGAACTTGGCCCAGAACTTGAACTGGAGGGGGTTCTCCTTCCTGACCTCCTGAGCAGACACCTTTTTATAAAGTTTCAACCAGGTAGGAAATCCTTTATTGTCCACATACTGGAGGCCAAAGTACCACACTTCCTGGAGGCCGATGGTCTTAACCACCTGATCGAAGAGCTGCTTCCTGGTGGTGTTCGGCTGGATGGCGAACTCCAGCTCCGCGTCCATGGTGGTGACCCACACATTGATTGGTTTCGGCATTTTCGGTTCCTGGTGGGCTCACTCAATCTCCCGGAAACTCGGCTGTGCAGCAGCAGCTGACAAAGTTCTCGCGACCCGTGAAGCCTGCAGTGGACCATAATGTTAATTTTGAGTAGGAAGAGGTTGCATTGAGATGGATTCACCTAAAACTAGCTAAAATTGATAAGATGTTTGAATTTTCTGTCCAAGTTAAAATTTCACTTTTTTATTATTATTTTTTAAAATTTTAATCACAAATTTCCACTGAATATTTAGAAGACGATTAAAAATTGAAAGCACAAAACCAACCTGAAAATTTCCTTTAAGTATTAAGAAGCTTATACTCCAAAATATATCAGACTTTTGCCAATGCAACACAAAGGCTAGTGTAATGTGTTCATTAAAATATTTGAACACCTTACCTTTCTGGAATCACACATACATATGTTGGATTTAAAACCTAAGTGAACAAGTTTACCTTTTATTCCTTCTTACCCATGACCTGTATGCCTATTATTTGTAGGAAATAATAAGAAAGAGAGAAACTTCCAAATGTTGGTAAAACAGATAATCAAGGAAGTTAAAAGAAGTGATAATTCATAAGGTGTATAATAATCATATTTATACCTTATATGAATATAATAATCATATTATTATGATAAATTATTTGCATAGAATTAAGTGTTGATAACTGGAACTCCCATAAACTGATCTAGACACGATCCTTAATCAGTGATATTTACACAAATACATAGGACATGTTTTGAAATATGTCAGCAAAGAATTTACTCCTCATCTGTCTTATTTGTCATGCTGGCTAATTCATTTGAATTCCCCCTCTTTGTTTTCTAGAGTATCAGCCATGGTTTTCTATCCATGAGAAAGCAGAAAGTCCATTTGAACAATAGATCCAAAATTTGTTAGGATATCTCCAGAGATTGGCCTTATTTAATCACTCAAGGTAGAAATTCTTTAGAGAAATGTATTAACCCTCTATAGGATGACATAGCACATAAAATTACATCTATCTGGTGAAGTATTTAATAAAATTTGGCACATAACAGAATCTGAAAATTAGGAATAAGTACTCTCCCTCAACAGAACAGCAAAATCCACTTAAAATTATAGATAAAAATAATGCTGAATTTAGTTATTTCAGAATGACTTATCTTCATTCTGATGTAAAAATAGTTGCACTTTTATTCAACACTTTTATTAAGCATACATTTTTCAATGCTGAGGATATAGTTATAAGAAAAGCAGGCAGGAGTCCTTGCTCTCTGAAGCATATGTTCCAGGTTGATGGAGAGTGTGTGTGTGTGTGTGTGTGTGTGTGTATGTGTGTGTGTGTGTGTGTGTGTGTGTGTGTGTGTGAGAGAGAGAGAGGGGGGGGAGAGAGAGGAGAAATAAATATGTTTATAAAATGTCAGCCCGTAAAAAGTGCAGTACAGAAAAACAGGACAGGAAGGGTTTAAGGAACATAAAGAAAAAGAGGCAAATTTAAATAGGGTAGTCAGGGAAGAGTTTGCTGAAAATCTGACATGTGAGCAACACCTGAGGAGACAAGGAGTGAACCATATGTGGTAAAAGAATTTCCTAGCAAAGAGAGCAGAAAGCGCAAAGACTGTGAGGCAGGAGCATATCTGGCCTTTTTAGAGAATAGCAAGTTGTCTTCCATGGCAGGAAAGATGTGGATGGGGCAGATTAGTAAGAGATGGAATTAGACAGGTGGAGGAAACATACCCTGTGGGACTTTGTAAGGACTGAGAAGGGTTTCCAGCAAAAGTGTGACATGAGAACCCAGTTCTAAAGTTTGTTCTGGCTATACTTTAGGATTGTAATTAGGAGTCCATTATAGTGATCCATGTGAGAATGGGTGGTGCAAAGGAGATGGTGAGAAGGGTGGAACTTGAGCTGTTTTGAAAGGTGAGCCGGCTGGTTTTGGTGCCCAACCAAATGTGGGATGCGAGTTTCTTTTTGGCATGGGCAACAAGGACTATGCAGGACTTTTAGAAATTTCTCTTCTCTTGTCTTCATAATAAAGAGTAGGAAAGAACTGAGATTTACAAGGTTCTCTGTAGGAGACTTTATAATTATACACCCTGAAGAGGGAAAGTAATCAACCTAGAGATATTAGAGATAATAGAACAGAAGAAAAACTGCGGGTTAAAAGATACAATGACACAATTCAGTCTGATACTCAAATACCTTTACTAGGAAGCTAAAAATATAATAGTGAAAGACTTCAAATTAATGATAGCCACAAAATTGAATTATGTGTTAATTAAGCTTGTGTGAGGATATGTATCTCTAGAAAATTCTACAAAAGCTTAAAGATGAAAAAAATAGAGAAATATGTCCTATTGCTGGCTTGGAAGATCAAATGGAAGCAGTAACTTTTGATGGCTTAATCTGTGATTTTAATGTAAATTCAGCTGAATTCCAATGATGTCATTGGCATTTTATAGAATTCAAAATAATTGATTCTACAGTAAAATATTTAATTAAATATTTTTATTTAGAAAAAACAGAACCGACCAGCAGCAGCAGACGGCAGTAGTGGAGCGCAGGTCCAGCTGTCTCGGTGACCAGTGTGTGCGCGCCCCTCCCCTGGCCCAAGTCTCAGCTTCCGGCTCCTGCCCCGCCCCTGTGGTCCCCGGTCTTAAGCCACAGCCCACCCCCTCCCACCCGGCCAGGGGCCGGAAGAGTCTGGAGCCCTGCAAGGGGCCCCCAGGCTGGTCCCTGAGCGCATTCACCACGGAGGCCGGTGCAGGTGGGAACAAGGTCTTTAGTGTCGTCCCCGCAGCCCCATCTCCCCGCGCGGCCTGGTCAGGCTCAGAGCGGCGGCGGCGGCTGGTGGAGTGAGGATGAGGCGGATGCGCTCCACGCACAGCTCCGCGGCTTGTCGCGTCTCGCGGCACAGCGAAGCCAGGATCAGGAAGCCGTGCGGCAGGTCCTCCACCACACGCACCGTCACGGGCTGGCCCAGGGCACGCAGTCGCCTCGCGAACATGACGGAGTCGTCCAGCATGGGGTCCAGGGCCACACCACGATGTGCACAGGTGGCAGGGTCTTCAGCATATTGTCAGGTGCCAGCAGAGGCGACAGGAAGGGGTTCTTGACAATGGGTGATGAATAAAGGGGCATTTGGGTGGCACCCTGGCTTGTGCGCCGTGGGTGGAAACCCTCTGGGAAGGCATTGCTCACCCCGGAGCTACCGTCCCTGGCGCTTAGCCCTTCTTTGGCCTCTGCCTCTTCTCTGGCATCCTCAGGCCACAGAAAGAAGTTAACATCAGAGGGTGTGGAAGGGCCCAGTGTCTCCACAGACAGCGACATCTCAGGAGTCTCTGATGTCTCAGAGCTGCTCTTCAGGTTCAAGTCCTCTTCAGGGTGTAGATAGACAAGCATACTAGAGGGCTAATGAAGGAATAATAATTAGCTCAAAAATAGACTGTTTTAAAAAACAATAACTTATCTGATGTAACACTGCATTAAGAGGAGAAATACAGACCTTTAAATAATACAGAACATGCATTAATAATTTTAAATACATATGAAAACACAATACATTGCAAATTAAAGTAAGGAAATTATAAAGAATATAATTTTCTTATACATTATTCTGGGAGTAACTTTATTTCAGTAAGGTACAAAAAGAAATTTTCTCTCAAAGAATTGTAATTTAAAAAATCAATTCATATACAAAGAGAGTTTGATTATTTAACCAAAGAGGAAAACCAGTTTAGATTATTGGAGAAGTTGTGAAGAAAAGATGGGCAAAGGTGTCTAAAGAAAATTCAAGTATCTTCAAAATTACAATAAAACAAGGATAAAATAGTAGCAAAATATTTTAAGTTACTGCAAGAGGTCTAAGCATTGGAGGATAATGTTAAGTATTCTTTAGAGTTTCTGATAGTTTTCAATTTTAATATAGCAGATGGAGGTTTAGTATATAAAATACACAAAGAGTTTATAAAATTTCAAAAATTATCACCAAATCTCCAATAGACACACACACACACACACACACACACACACACACACACACACACACACACATCTACCCAGAAATCACTCATCCAAAAGAAAAAAAATCTCTAACATTATTTATAAACAAAGATATAGAAATTAGTTGTGTGGTCAGTTACATATCTGGGAGTAAGCCCACATCCAGGGGCAGCTTAAAGAAAGCTTAAAAGCTACCTCACACCATACAAGTGACACTATTGATGGATTTAGTCCTCCACCAGGGCAATATTTTAAGTCAGCTTTAAAATACTTTTTAGTTTTATTCTGGGAAACCAATTGGGTACAGAGATGAGATGGGAGGGGAGGGGAGGGGAAGGGGGTATAGGAAGGGCAGCAGAATAAAATAGACATTATTATTGCTTATTATTTCTATATGTATATATGTGACTGCATGACCAATGTGATTCTTAAACCTGTACACTCAGGAAAATGAGAATTATACCCCATTTGATTCAAATGTATGAATTGTCAAGATCATTGTACTGTCACTGTGTAACTAATAAAAAAAGAAAAATAATTTGAAAACATATAAATATTTCATGCACAAAGATACATAATAGAAAGCAACAACTAGAAACAAAAAATAAATCTTTAACAATTTGAGAAAGATCAAGTAACCTGTAGTTCAGTGATTCTATGCATGATCCAGATTCATGTTTACTATGAATCTGAGGTAGGAAACTAATACTTGCCACATAAGGTTTATAAGGAAAAAGAGCAAAATTCTCTCCATGTTCCAAATACAGAACAATATTTCCTTATGGTTAAAGGTAGAAGATACAACTAAGAAATGTAGTTGAGTGCAGGTGAAAGGAATTTGGATATAATTGGTGGCAAATTTCAAAAGCCATGAAATAATTAATGTGAGCGTGTACCTGTATTAAGGAATCAGTTGGAAATGCTTGGGTGTTACAAGAAATGGATCAAATGACCATTTCCTTATGTTTTGACTTCCTTAAACAATGCATCTCATTTCATTTGAGACCTGGAGTGAGCATGAACACTGTCTGTTGAGATCTTTGTTCTGTGGTCCCTTGGGGCAGGGAGTCATGGGGGTAGGGGTGGAGTAGAGGAAGCTGCTCCAGTTTGTCATGCTGCATGGAAGGCAACTGGGTCACAAGACTCCATGTCTTGGGGGAGCTGTCAAGCTGAGCTGGATCCCAGTAGCTGTTGCCATGTGAAGCAGGTCCTTGGCCAACAGGACAGTGGTCAATGGTTAGAAGGTCAGGGAGATAGTCCTGGGATGGAGGGGAGAGCAGCCTGCTGGAAGAGAAGAGTTACCTGGAGGGCTTGCTCTCATCACAGCCAAGGATTGAATCCAGGGGTGATTAATCACTGAGCCACATCTTAAGCCCTTTTTAATATTTTATTTAGAGACAGGGTCTCGCTGAGTTGCTTATTGCCTCTCTAAGTTGCTGAGGCTGGCTTTGAACTCTCAATCCTCCAGCCTCAGTCTTCCCAGCTGCTGGGATTACAGGCATGCACCACCATGACTGGCTGAAGTTTTTGATCACTCCACATGACCTAGGATTTGGGGGCGTGGTTGGAGTTTGGTGACATTGGAGTGTGGCAGAGGACAAGGAAGTGAGTTATACGTACCCACTTGCCCTAATGAGGACATGACAGGCAAAGCTCCAGATGCCAGGATCCTTAGGACCGCGTGCAGAATTCCAATGGGCCCCTCATTCTGGCTTAGTCCATCTGAGATGGGAAGGGCTGAGGTCAGAGTGGGCCTACAAAGGACAGCTCTCCTTCTCATGTTTGAGCCTGAGGCTAGGCTGCAGCAGATAGTTCCCGCCCTGGGCTAGGGGCTCTGAAAGAGCAATATAAGGGAATGGCCCAACCTAGGTAGGCCTTGTCCAAGGTAGCTGGGTCTTTCCTGGTCCTCTCTTTGGCACTCAGGAATCTGGGTGTGCAGTTTGGGGTCCCTTCCATCTGCATTCATTCTGGAACCTTCTGCTTTCCTATTGGGCCTAACATGGGAAGATGCTGAGGGCATAGGCTATCATTCTGGGACCAGCACTCCCAGGACATGTTTGTGCCATTGTGAAGACAGGAGAAGGGAAGCAGAGAATGTGGAACCTTCTCTGAGATCAGTGCCTTAAGTGAAGATGTCTGCAGGTCCCTCCCTCAATAAGAACACCTCTTTCTGCACCCCACCCATTTCCTCAGCACTCCTCTGCACTCACCTTTCTCTTTCTCATGGGGACAGGCCACCCTCTTCTCCAGTAAAAATAACCCATCTGCTTGGAATTCCCTCCTTCCTGACCTCCTTCAGGACTTGCAGAACTTCCCCTTTTATTTTTTTTAAATTTTTTTAGTTGTTTATAGACCTTTATTTATTATAAAATGTGGTGTTGGGAATTGGACCAAGTGCCTCACACATGCCAGGCAACTGCGCTACCACTGAGCCTCAGCCCCAGCCCCAGCCCCAGCCCAAGAACTTTTCCTTTCCTTACTAGCTTCTTGTGTGTGCCTTAATACACACCAAGGGCTTTCTTGCCTCTAGCAACAAGAGCAGTATCACCTTCCTTTCACCCCCCAGATCCCCAAACTAGGCCTTGCTGAAGACTAAGTAATAAGCTATTTCTAAAAGCTTTTTCATTTGCTAATTCATAGTATAACAGCAACTTAAACTTTTGAAATAAAAAAAAATCACTCAATATAACAACTAATTTTATATTTTTGTAATTATCATACTATTCATGTCCCTTAAAAACAGCTGTACTGAGGTGGAATCAAAACAGAGCAATCTGTGTGTATTTAAAGTGCATAGTTTGATAAATTTTGACACATGTATGCACCCAAAAATCCATCATTACCATCAAGATAATGAATGTTATCAATCATCTCAGTCACTCCCCCAAAGTTTCCCTCTGTAATTTCTTTCTCCCACCACTTGCTATGTGATCTCTCTCTCCCACCTTGTCCCTGTCTCTCAACCACTGATTTGTCTTCTCTCACTCCACATTCGTTTGAAATATCTAGAATTTTATGTATATGGAATCACACAATATTGGGGGGGGGTTTGGCTTCTTTAATCCACTATAATTATTTTGAGATTCCTCCATGTTTTTCACAGTGATGATAAGGCATTCATTTTCATAAAACTCAGCCTTTTAAAGGTACATTTTTTAAAAAATTTCACCTGTTATAAGTGTACATTTATTTATAATAAATTGTGTAAACATCACCACAATGCAGTGTCAGGACAGTTCCACCAACCACAAAAGACCACTTGTGGCCATTTGCAAATCACTCTCTGTTTCTCCCCCTAGATGCAGACAATTATCACCTATCACTCCAGGCTTGGCTTCTTGAACATTTCCAATAAAGGGAATAAGCAAGGTGTGGTCTCTGCATCTGCATCTTCCATTCAGCATATGTTCTTGAGTCTGTCCATGCTGTGGCATGCACCAGGGATCCACTCCTTCTTAGTGCTGAATAGCAATTTATTCTATGGATACAGTCCATCTGTACATTTACCCACTGATGGACATCTGGGCCGTTTCCAGGTTTTGAATATCACAAATAAGGTTGCCATAAACCTTCATGTTTGAGTCTTTGGACATAAGCTTTCATTTTTTTGGAATATCTGGGTTATAAAACAGGTTATGAGTAACTTTTAAGAAAATGTCAAACTCTTCCAAAGGCAGCAAGGTGGATACTGTATGTTGTTTTATAGTCCCACATACTGCCACTTAGTATGAGTGATCATTTTAATTGTAGCTATCTAATAGGTGTGCTGTGGAATCTTGTTATAATTTTAATTTACACTTTTTCTAATGACCAATGATGTTTACACCTTTTCATATACTTATCTGCTATACAAAATATATATTTTATATGTACATAAACACATATAGATAAAAAATTGGTGAAGTGCTAATTTAAATCTGCATTTTTCATTAGTTCATTTATTTTCTTATTATCAAGTGAGAGTTCTTTATTCTGGATACAATACCTGTATCAAATGGATGCTTTGCAAATATTTGCTATTTAATGGGTTAGGGTTAGGGTTAGAGTTAGGGTTAGTGTTAGGGTTAGGGTTAGGGCTAGGGCTAAGTCCAGGGTTAGGGTTAGGGTTAGTGTTAGAGGTTAGGGTGAGGGTTAGGGCTAGGGTTGTACTTTATTCTCTTAACAGTGTTTTTCACAATACAGAAATTTTAATTAATTGTTAATTAAATATGATTTGGATGCTATATATAAGAACTTTTGCTTTTCTTAAAGTCACAGGATTTTCTCCCTCAAATTTTCATCTACACATTTTTAAGGCCCTAGGTTTTGCAGTTCTGTGATATGTTACAGCATATGGATGAACTTCATGCATTTTCATATGAATGTCCTGTTGTTCCTGCAGCATTTGTTAAAAAGACTTCTTTCTCCAGGGCACTTTTGTCAAAAGCCAATTGTCAGTATATGTGCAGTCTCCTTCTGAACTCTCAGATGGGTTTGTTGAATTATGCGTCTATCTTCACAATATGTACCCTATTAACTATAATATCTTGAACTTAGTATTAGTAATCCAAATTTTTCTTTTTCAAAGTTATTTGGCTTCTATATTTCCTTTTCATTCCCATTTAAATGTAGAATTACCTCACTAATTTCTACAAAAAAAAAATCACTCAGATGAGATAGTGATCAGGATTTTGTTAAATCCACAGGTTCATTTGGTGAGTATTGGCTCTTTATCACATTAAGTTTTATTCTTTGGTGAAGGGTTTTGTCAAATGTATTCAGAATATAGTTTTCTTCTCCAGTATTTTCAAGGGATTTACATAAAATCAGTATTATTTCTTCCTTAAATATTTGCTAGGATTTACCAGTGAAGCCATCGGAGCCTGGAGTCTTCTTTGTGGGAAATTTTACTTCTTTCCAATCTATTTGCCTTTTGCTAAGTTTTTAGGGCTTTGAAAAGTCTCTATTTGTTTTTCACTTTTGAAACATATTTTTGTAGTGCATAGAATCCTATATTGATAGCTTTTCTTAAAATTTTTGAAAGATGTTCCTGCACTATGATCTTGTTCATATTATTTTCAACAAGAAATCTGTTCTCATCCTTATCTTTGTTCTCCTGTATGTGACATATGTGTTTCTTCTTCTGGTTGCTTGCAGAATATTCTCTTCATCATCAATATTGAGCAAATTGATGATGATGTGACTTTGTCTCATTTTCTTCATGTTTGTTTTTCATGTTTATGCTTAGAGATTCTTCAGTATACATAAAATTTGGGGAAATTTGATTATTCTTCAACATTAAAAATTTTTTGATCTTTCATGTCATGTGTTTTTAACATGTTGAATACAATTATAATAACTATTTTAATAGCATTTTTGCTAGTCTTAAAATGTATGTTAGATCCGGGTAATTTTGATTGTTTTCTTTTTGGTGATTATATTTTCCTGGTCATTTTTATTAGGTGCCAGACTGTAAATTTTATCTTTGTAGGGTGCTGAATATTTTTGTATTTTTAAAAATATTCTTTAAGTTTGTTTTGGAATGTAGCTAAGTTGTGTGGAGACAGTTAATCCTTTTAGGTCTTTATTTGTCAGATTTGTTAGATTCAAAAAAGTGATCAATCTCTAGTTACTGATTCCTTATAAATGAGGCTGGAGGCTTCTGAGTGTTCTGATGGGTCATGATTTATGAGGTTTCACAGTCTGTCTGGTGAGAACAGGCACCATTCTTGCCCTGTTTAAGCCCTGCTCACAGTCCTTCTGGGCCTTGTACACAGTTCTTCCCCCCACCCCTCCCGTCGCATTAGTCAGCTTTCCATCACTAATAATGAAGTACCTGACTCAGGTCATACTTAACTTGTATCTGAAGTTAAGAGCTGTTTATTTGTCTCCTAATTTGAGAGGTTCAAAGTTCAATATCACGTGGCACCATTTGTTTGGCCTCTGCTGAGGAAACAGATGGTGGCCATCATGGTGGAAGCTAATGCAGGAACAGTCATATCTTGAATTGTCAGAGAGCTTTTTGGGGAGACAGAGGAAAAATAAAAGGCTTGGATCCCACAGTCCTCTTTCCTACCTGCCTCCAATTATCTCAGGACCTTCCAGTAGGCCCCACCTCTTAAAGGCCTGCAGCACCTCCCAGTTGGCCACCCTGGGGACCAGACTTTACATTCAGACCTTTGTGAGACACTTGCCATCCAAACCCTGTGTAGTTTTCCTCACATGCATATGGAGATCAGGTACTCAACTGAATGCCCAAGGGAACCCATTGAAGGTTCTATCTACCTGGTCAGCACTGTCTTGTGAACTCTGTCCAGCTTGGTCTTCCCTGACTCTAATCTCTGTTCTTGATTTGGGAAGACCACTTATTCTACCTGGTTCCCCTCTCTTCTGTAGCCTGGGAATAATTGTAATTCATTTGGGACAACTGAGAGATAAGTATCATTTACTTTTACCTCTTAGACATTGTTATACTTTGTTATCTTACAGACTTTATCTTGAAAAGTATTGTTTCATTTATTTTATGCATTTTTTGTTTATTTCATTTGGCAGGGTAAATCTTGACCCTGTTACTTTGCCTTGGCTAGAAACATAAGTTGCTCTATATCCTCTTGAAATACACATATTTATGTGGTTGCAATTAGTATATATGACTCATTTTATGGTCTTATAAACATTACATTTCAGACATTTCCCATATTTCTAAAAAGCTCCATAATTGCCATTTTAATATCTTGAAAAATATTTTAAATGTGCCAGATTTACTGGAGAGCAGTTCATATATTAAATATTGATTTATGTCCTCTTTTCAATAAAGAATTTCAGATGTATTACTGACAAAAAGGCCTGCTAAATAAGAGTAATGCAATATGAATTAAAAGGAAAAAACAGGTCAAGACACACTGAAAATAACAATAATGCCAATGATGATAATATCTGCTGTAAGTGAAGGTAAATCTAGGCTTTGAGCATTCCGGCCATTAACTGTGCCAATTGTGATTAATCACATTATTCTCCTCAGAATGCAAAGGGGACTGATAGGGGACTATCCGTTATTGAAAGCTTACTTTTTTAGTTAGATTTTTCACTGCTTTGATGAAAAGACTTTACAAGAACAAGTTTAGAGGAGGAAAGGTTTGGCTCACAAGTTTCAGAGGTCATAGTCATAGATGGATGACTGTAACTCTTGGCCTGAGGTAAGGCAGATTATTCAGGGCAGAAAGGTGTAGAGGAGGAAAGCAGCTCAGGAATGGTACCAGTAAGCAGAGAGAGCTCAGCTCACCAGGGATAAAAATATATACCCCGAAGGCCCTCCATATTCACTTTCCCCTGCCTATGGATACCTGCATATAGTTACCATCCAGGTAATCCACTGAATTATTACACAGATTAGGGGTTGGCTCTCATAATCTAATGATTTCACCTCTAAACTTTCTTGCATTATCTCACACATAAGCTTTTAGGGAACTCCTCTTGTCAACCCTAACACCTACCATGTGCAGCTTAACTCAAGGTATAGCAAATAATGTTTTCTCACTCTCGTGAAACTTGCCCTGGATCAGAAAGCAAATGACAGAATACAGATTCATATTTCCAAGACTAAAATGGTACAGCAGGAATTTTGAGGCCAAAGCTCTCATCGTACCGGTCATCTCAGGAGGACAGACATTTGGGTGTGCTAAATTCTGTAACCAATCTCTTCCACGGGGCAATTTACACATGTAGTGGTCCTAGGACGAATTCTTAACAACAGCCTTATGCCAAATACAGAAGAAATATGTAACGATTATTTTTTGTAATGGTTTTTGATGGGTATGATATTTGACTACCCTTCATTTGAGGAGTTGCAGGAGGAGCTAACTGAAATGGATTATGTGTGTAGGTTTTTTGAGATATAAAACTAGCCAAGAATGGAATTTAGTTGCTAAGAGGAATGGATTGCATCACCCACACGTTCTGCCTTCTGTGACCTTAATTGCTTTTGAATAAGTTTGTGAAAGGGTGCTGATAATTCATGTTTTATTGCTTTTGAATGGGGGTCTATTTATATAAATTAATTCCTCTTTTCCACACACTGCCCTATGATTCCTTGCAGCTTGACTTCTTTGATCATAACTAACTCCAATTGAATTCTGGGCTCTCCTCCTCCTCCTCCTCCTCCTCCTCCTCCTCCTCCTCCTCCTCCTCCTCCTGTACCTGCTCCTCCTCCTCCTCCTCCTCCTCTTCCTTCTCCTTCTCCTCCTCCTGTACCTGCTGCTACTAGTGCTGGATGCTTAGAGCTGCAAGTGTAAACAGAGACATCAGCTTACCTAGTTCTAACATCCAGTCATTCCTCTCCAGAAGGGGAATGAATAATAGAGAAAAGGGAGTAAACATAATTATTTAAAAATAACTTAAAAGTTGTACGAACAGTGGCTGGAATTGTGGCTCAGTGGTAGAGCGCTCACTTGCACGTGAGAGGCCCTGGATTTGATCATCAGCACCACATAAAAATAAATAAACAAAATTAAGGTATTGTGTCCAACTACTTCTAAAAAATAAATATTAAAAAAGCAAATATGAATGCTCAAATTGAAAAATTAGGGAAACATTTTTTGAATGAACTTTGACATTGAAAGTTACACAAACAACACATATGCTTTTATCAAAATCAGTTGATTTACTTTCCAGATTTACTTGGCTCCTCTTGCTACTTGCTTCTTGGGGATCCCAGTTGGTGTCATTTCTTTTGCTAAAAAATCATTTTTACAGCAGAATGCATTTGGACATATTATTCACATATGGGGTATAATTTATCCTAACTAGAATCCCATTCTTGTGGTTGAACATGATGTGGAGTTTCACTGGTAATGTATTCATATGTGAAAATAGGAAAGTGATGTCTGATTCATTCTACTGTCTTTCCTATTTTCACCTACTTCCCTTCCCTTCATTCCCCTTTTTCTAATCCAATAAACTTCTTTTCTTCTCTCCAACCTCCCTTATTGTGTGTTAGCATCCACATATTAGAACATTTGGCCTTTGTTTTGGTGACTGGCTTATCTCACTTAGCATGATGGTCTCCAGTTCTATCCATTTACCAGCAAATGCCATAATTTCATCTTCTTTATGGCTGAATAGTATTCCATTGTGTATGTATACCACATTTTCTTTATCAGTTCCTCTGTTGAAGGGCATCTAGGCTGGTTCCATAGTTTAGCTATTGTGAATTGAGCTGCTGTAAACATTGATGGGACTATATCATTATAGTATACTAATTTTAAGACCTTTGGGTATATATCAAGGAGTGGGATAACTGGGTCAAATGATGGTTCCATTCCAAGTTCTGAGAAATCCCCAAACTGCTTTTCAGAGTGGTTGCACCAATTTTCAGTCCCACCAGCAATCTGTGAGAGTACCTTTTCCCCACATCCTTGCCAACATTTATTGTAACTTGTATTCTTCATTACTGCCATTCTGACTGGAGTGAGATGGAGTCCCCGTGTAATTCAGTTGCTGTCATTTCAACTCCAGCCACTGCTGGCTGTTCCAGCTTCCAGCAGTGTGGCCAGCCTTGGGATGATTTCCATGGGCACACTGGGGGAGCAGCCTTAGCACTTCAGTGCCCAGACTCACAAAGTCTGTGGTCTCTGCCTCCATTTCTCAGCCCGGATGCTGTGCTTTTCTTGGTTACCAAGAGGAGTTGGTAATAGCCTTGAGCCCCAGGGATTGAGTGTCATATAGAGTTGATTTGACCACAGTGGTCAGCAAGTGGGCAGCAGTGGTCTCTTGGTAGTGGGCTGATGGTTTTCTCTCCATGATGGGCCATCCTATGAGGGGAGGTTCCACACCTGTCCGGAAGCCCTTGCTCATGACTGAGCTCCTCCTGCCTGCTCTGGTGCTATCTTGCCTCACCTCCCTTGCGTCCTCAAGGTGGAAACTGAGGTCTTCCTACAAGAGATTTGCTGAAGGCCTGTGTTTTGAGGTAATTGAGGCTATGTTTCAAACACATGTGGAGTTAGGTCTTCCAAGCAAAAACAAAGCATGAGCTGGGTACAGTGACATATCCCTATCATCCCAGAGGCTTGGGAGGCTGAGGCAGGAGGATTACAAGTTCCAAGTCATCCTCAGCAACTTAGTGAGACCCTGTGTCAAGAGAAATTTAGAAAAGACTGGAGTTGTGTTCAACTTAGAATCTCTCAGGCTGACCCCTGCAACCTGCTCATGGTTCTCCACACCTGACCTGTCCGTCTCTCTGAAAGATACACCCACCCTCTGCCCACAGTAGTCATCCCTTCCAATAGCTCTCCTAGAGTTTATTTTCCTTAGTCTTTCTGTACTTTCTAGTCACACAGTGCATATAAAATCAGAAAACAAAAAGTAATAAAAACAAACATGTCCTGCTCTTCCTCAAGTTCCAGATCAAGAATTATGAAGTTCTGGAAGTCAAAGCAGACTCTCCTGTCTCTGTGCCACTGCAAGTGTTTGGTTTTTAAGTCACATTATAGCGCTGGTCACATCTTGTATCACATGTGATTCTTGTAGCCTTCTCATCACAGATACTATATTAAAAGTCCCTTGAGTTTGGAGGGAGAATGTAGATGCTCCACAGAAATCAGCATGTTACATTTAGAGATCTACCTGTAAGGTTGGGTTATGCTTGGGTTCTTAAGGAAGTATCATAGACATGTCCATTAAACCACCCTTATGATTTATAAAATATGATCATCAGTATTGCTTTTTGAATATTATTATGAAACCCACCCACCTGTGTGGAATGTTACCACAGCTTTGTGCAAAGTGACACACAGGCAACTTGATTTTGAATCTCCAGGCACCTATAGCAGGGAGTGATATGCTCTAAGGTTCCTGAGGTTAGTGGTGGTCGAATCCAATCAGATCACATGGTAAAAAGGTTCAAGGTCAACATTTTCTAGCACTTACTCTGTCAAGCACTGTGATGATCAAATAAATACTTTTAAAAGTAAAAAGTTTACAGGGACAACAACTGTACTGTATCGAGAAAGATTTAAAGGTTGTTGATTTCTTCCCCCAGTTTCTCATTTAGAAAGTTGATTTCCTGGTTTCTACCTTTAACACTGTCCAATTAATTTTAAGAAAATTTGGAGAATTATAGCAAGTGAGTGAAGGAAGAAATCAGAAAAGGACATGAAAACTGTTGCTGGAAATATCCATGATCACCATTTTAGTTGAGTATGTGGACTCCATAAGAACACAACATGTTCAGCCGTGATCATAAAAAGATGTCTGGACTTACTTCAATCTCTGGGCAGCATTTTGAGCCACTAATATATATGAAAAGACTGGGCAGCCTTTCTTTTTTCTTCTTCTTCTTTCCATTGACATCTTCCAGAGAAAATGCTACACAATATGACTTTCAAGGCTAATTTTCCTTTTTGTCTTTGCAGTGTTCCTTACTACAAATTAGCTTCCTATGCCCTCCCCTTCCTGAGCTAGGGAGGATCCTTCAAAATCCCTAACTGGCAGCCCTGTGGAGAGATGGGAGGGAGGGAGGAAAGAGGGAGGAAGGAGGGAGGGAGAGATAGAAGGTGTCTATGCTGCATACATGTGGTACAGGCAGGGAGATCAGAACGATAACTGAAAGGCAATGTAATTCTGTGTTTCCAGTAAGTTAGTTAGCCCTGTGGGGAACTGAGCTGGCCAGTCTACTAGAAGAGGATAAGTAGATTTGGGGAAGGTGGAAGGGGGTCAGTTCATAAAGTGACTTCTTCCTCAGCTATGATAAGAGCCTTTGCTGATCTCCAGTGAATGTCTGGTACCTCCTGGTCAGATTGGACTCTGTTCCTCCCAGATACTTGATTTTGTGAAAGGGACACACCTATCTCCTGGAAAGAAAACACTGAACAGATTGCAAGCAGTAGGTTGTGACATTCAGCATGTTTATGCAGCAGAATTTATGGGAGATGTAGGGGTGTGTGTGTGTGTACGCTTGGGCTGGCTGATTTATCTGAAATAGGGAATGTTTTATTTTAATTGTCAGTTAAAAAAAGAATTGTTGCTAAGGCTAAGGTAGCAATAAAAAATTCTGTGCTCTGGGCTTTTACATTTGTGTTTGATGTGGTTTCCGTGTTTGTGCAGTTTAGAGAAGCTAGCAAGGGCTTACCTTTAAATAACCTGCAGCTTCCTATTTTCCTCTCTCTCTCTCTCTCTCTCTCTCTCTCTCTCTCTCTCTCTCTGTCTCCCTCCATCCCTTACTCCCTAAGCACAGCTCCCACCCCATCCTCTCAATATCCCCCTGCATTCCTCCCACCCCATGGGAAATTCGGCCCAGTTTCACCTTGAGCCTTTTGCACCCTAAGTCTGGATTCCCGGCTGGTTTACTGTAGGTGTTTGTGGATACTCTGCAGCTGCCCTGGCCCAGGTGGACTGACTCAGCAGGAGTGTTTGTGCATGGGAATTGACATCTGGCATCCAAGATCATGGCAGTGCAGCTGGTGTCGGACTCTGTTATCAGCCTGCTGATGATGAGTGTGCTGGGGAGGAGGTGGGGCCCAGGCAGCGCCAACTCCAGTCTCCCTTGCTTGCACTGCTGCAGCTGCTGCAATGGCTGTGGACAGGTTAAACATTGCTCTTCTTCATCCTCCAGCCTCTTTTGAAATGATTTCTTGGGTCAGAGTATCAGCATGACTAAGCATTCCCAGGGAAAAGATGCAGTGGGTTTGCCATTTTAGAAACTTGTTGCTGAATGCTATTTTGAGAGATGGGCTTGCAAACAGGTGCTAAAAGCCCCTCAAAATAGATCATTAGGGTGTCTCCCCATGGGGCTCCTGTATCCTTTGCCCCTGGTCTTCTAAATTAAAATCCAGAGAACCTTGTTTGTTTGTTTGTTGATTGTTTGTTTTCTTCTCATGACAGCTGTGGAATTTTTTCCACAGAGTGATTGGATAGTCTCTTCCCTCCAGGGGCCCATGTGTCTGCTCAGATTTTCCAGCAGAACCTGGAGAGGTTCACTGTGGCCCTTGTGACACTTGGGCTACGGAGTTGGAGGAAACTCCTCTCCCATCTATGATTGACAGGAGGTGTTGGCTGATGTCCCTAGACATTTATATGTGTGTGAACCACTGACCTATTTCACTTCCCCCAGCATGATCTCCATCATGTTAAGAAAGCCCTGGCTCTTAGCATTTTAAAGCAAAAACAGACCATGGCATCATCTGGTTGTAATCTGATTGGCTTTTTCTTTTTCCTGACCCAAGGCTAAGAGTTTGCTTTCGCTGTCATTTTGTTCTCTCCCCCCTCCTCTGCCATGTTGCTCACAGGTCAGGGTAAAAATTGCTGGAAGTAGCATGCATCAGCTTGGCACAGGAATGCTCCCAACATTTACACAAGAGACTATAGAAAGTACTTCTGCTGGGCTTATTGGTCTGTTTTCTAACTGAGAAGGGAAATGCAGCTTGGTGAGGCTTGATGAGTTTATTAGGGTGACTTGGAGGAACAGGCAGTGGGTAGCCTGCCTCGAGGAAGACGAGCCAGGTCAAGTTAAGAGGAACAGATATCCTGGTGCTGTTACTCAGAATGTCATTTGGCCCACAGAGGCATTTGAATTGTTGAAATTGTATGGGCCTCTGTGACTTTGGGTTTCACTTGGGGAGAAGTAGAAAGAATAAGAGCCATTTTCTGCAGTTTGCTCTTTACTCATCTTTCTTCCTCACTAACACTGCTGTCGAGACACCTTATCTTCTACAGCCTACTCACTTCAAATGTACTATCAGTGAGAAGCAGGGACTGCTAGGTTTCTGGAAGTCTTGGTTATGTGCACTGCACTGATGTGCATGCATGCACCTACATGTTATCCAGGATGTTCATATGAAGGAAAAGTTTTCTTGAAAAATAACTCCAGAAAGAGTTGGGCCTGCTTGACTCTAACTAAACTCAAGTTCTCGAATTTTGTGGTTGCTGTGCTGGTGGTTTCTGCCACTACGATCTTATCCTTCATTAATCAGTGTCCTGTGCCCTGAGATGTCTCCCTAGAACTCAAATCCTGCTTGGATTAAAGGATGGGGTTCTCCTCTCTCTTGGAAGCTGGAGAGGTGGCTCTTGACATGGATGGACCATTAGATGAGAGTACCCTGGAGCAACATGTGTAACTGAAGGCACTGTACATTTTTCTGGTTCATATTTGGTTTGGGAACATTTTCCCCTATGGACTTTGGTGTTCTTTTTAAAGGGTAAACCCCAAAGTAATTGCTTCTCTGACACATTGCATAATGAGTCTCAAAATTTATAAGCAAGTGAAAGAGAAAATAAAAGAGAAAAAAAAAGCCATTTAGTGGAACTACTTTGGCTGTGAGTTCAGGAAGGAAACTGTAAACATTATTATTTATTAAGCTCATTAATCAGCTGATCAGTTCTCCGAATTTATCGAGCATCTGCTCACTGGGGAAAGTAGTGTGTTGTAATAGTGAGCCAGAGCTCACAAAGCACATTTGGGGGTGGGGGAGTCAATACCTAGTAAGCTGGTTGTAATTATCTTTTTGTACTATAGAGTCCTTATGCTGAAGACCAATGGGGAAGATCATCCAGCTTGCTTTTGGATAAGTAGGCAGAGCCAAAGTTATATTTAGTTCAAAAATGATGCTAGGAAAAATATGTTTGTGTGGTTCTGGAAGTGGCCACAGAGTCTGGAGGTTTGGAGAGCCCTGCGTTCTGTCTCCAGCTTTGCCACTTGTTGGGTCATCTTGTTTAGGTCACTCCCTCTCTCTCTGCCTCAGTTCTGCCACTTGCGGAGAGGGTTGTGCTAACCTCTAGGGCCCCGTTTAGATTGTGGAACACAATTTAAGATGTTGAGGGATGCTGTCTAGAAAAGGGCCAACTTGAACTCTCATTCAGCATTTTGTCTGAATTTCCAACCTACCATGTGACCAGCATTGTCTAAAGAATGGTGCGATTTATCCGGCCCATATGGCTCTTCTGCCAGGGTGAATATATTCTATACTATTAGCTAAATGGAAGATCATGGTTTCTTCATGCTCTGCTGTCAAGAGTTCTACCCTAGGGAACTGGTGACCTTTGAATGGTGCCTAAGGTATCTTTCCAAGCTGGGTTTGGGTCATCTGGGAGGGTTGCGCTAAGAGCATGTCTTGACCCTTTCAAAGTGAGAGGACCTTATGTTTGTTTGTAGAGAGTAGCAATGGGCCTGAAGAGCATCTGTGCAAGGTGGGGTCCCCCAATGACCAACGAAGGGTGGACTTAAAGAGAAGGTGGAGATGGTTTCACATGCCCCCGAACAGCCCTCTCCCAGATCATAGCAGGAATCTGAGGCAAAAGAAGATACCACCGTATTCACTATGATGTAGGGAGCCCTCAGCTGGATGTGACTAATCACAGAGTAGGAAGCTCTTGGCTGTGTGTCACTTGTTGAAATCACATGTGTTTCGGCAAACTGCAAGAACTGGAGTGTCCTAGGGCTCAGGATTTCTTGCTCATTTTTTTAAATCCAGAGTGGAGATTGCAGAGTTAAGGGGCTACTAAGGTGGTTATGCCTTTTTATTTCTTAGATTCTGAAAATACAGATCTTTGGGACAGGTAGATTAAAATAGCTTTTAATTTAAGTCAGTTAGCTAGATAATAATGCAAATTATGCTTTTCTGTAAATAGAGTGTCTTTACATACATTAACTAATGTAATCCCTTCCAGGACTTATTTTTAAGTAAAGAAAAATAGATATCAGATTTTGGAAGTATGTCAATGGTTGTGGCTGAAATTGATGTCTCAAAATGGTTCTCTGAGTGCCAAGCCAATATTTTTCCTGCTACATATCAAAACTCAAGTGCTTAATTCCCAGGGCCTCCTAGCACTTTGGATAACCCTCAACTCTGAGCCATTTTGCATTTTCTAGGTTTCTAGGTGGATAATACTGTCTTCCTGTTTATCACCTATTAATTTCTATATTGAAGAGTAAACTAAAAACAATACCACAAGTCTAGGTCAAGATGTCTGGTTTGACTCTGGCATGTAGAAATTGTTTTATATTCATAAAGGACTTGTTGCATTTTTAAGGTATCTCTCCCTCTCTCTTTTTTTTTTTTTTTGACTGTGCTTCTAGGATGTTGCCAATAGTTGTGTTTTATAATAGGGAAATTTAATATGTAAAAACTCCAATTCACAAATTAGAGAAACTAGTGGGTGATAAGTATGTGAATTAGATGACTCTGAAGGTGCTTTTCATTGTAAAAATTCTATTTCTTACTTTTAAGCTTATTTTGAATATACTAGCTGCCTGGTCTGTTTTTAAAATAGCCCATTTGATAACTTGCTGTTGTATAACTTTATCTCCATCATTTTACTTCATCATAATTTTCATTCTGGGCTGGGAAGGTGACTGGGAAGGCTAGGAAGTGGTAGAACATTTGCCTAACTTGCAGAAGGCCTTGGGTTCAATGCCCTGTGCCAGGAAAAAAAGAAAAGAAAAACTAAAAGCAAATTCTCCTTTCCTCAGTCATTTTCCTCATTTGGACATTTTTCTTTCCAATTAACAAATATTTGCTGTTAATTAGATTCATCCATTTAATATCTGTTCCATATAAGAGATATACAAGCCAGTTACCAACTTGTATGATCTAATTGGACAGAGAAGATGGAGGTATATGGGAACTATAATTCCACTTCTTTCGATTAGAAAAGTAGAGAAAATTCAGAGCATCACATGACAACTGTAACTAAGTGAGCCCTGGAGCATACTCAGAGTTGAGGAAGGAGTTCTTTATTATTATTATTATTATTATTATTATTATTATTATTATTATTATTTTAGTTGTATATGAACACAATACCTTTATTTATTTATATGTGGTGCTGAGGATTGAACCCAGTGCCTCACACATGCAACCCAAGTGCTCTACCACTGAGCCACAACCAGAAAGAGATTCTTGAAGCATAGGTAAAGAGTTGGGGGATGGATGGGTCAAAATAGCAGAATAAAGGTAAGGAGCATGGTTGTTACGTCAGATGTTACACTATTTAGAAGGTGAAAAGTTGACTGGTTTGGACAGATTTCCTGTTGGTGATGAAGAGTTACAAGGTCAGAAAGGCAAGGTGGGGTATTAGCATGTTCCTTTAGTTTTATTACTATAACCTAATTTTCCTCTATACTTGACCAGACTCTATTTGGAGTTTCTAGTGAATCTTGTCAAATTCCAAATGACAAAAGGCATTGAATAAAATTGATTTCTATCTTGATAAATCTTGTTTTTGAGTTTTTGAGTTAATATTAGTACTCTTTATATTTTTCAAAGTGCTTTGTCTTTCTTTCTTTCTTTCTTTCTTTCTTTCTTTCTTTCTTTCTTTCTTTCTTTCTTTCTTTCTTTCTTTCCCAGGGATTGAACCAAGGGGCACTTAACCACTGGATTACACATCCCCAACTCTTGTTTCATAATTTATTTAGAGATGGGTCTCGATGAGTTGCTAAGTGCCTTGCTAAGCTGCTGAGGCTGGCTTTGAACTTATGATCCTCCTGCCTCAGCCTCCTGAGTTGCTGGGATTATAGGGGTTTGCCACCATACCAGGTTGCTTTCTGTCTCTTGACCCAGCAGATGTTCTCAAGCCTGCAGGCAGACCGGGTATTCCATCATCTTGTTACATGATGAACTTGGATCCAGAGAAGTTAATGGCCCAAGATGCCTCAGACAAATTGTGCAGAATATGAGATGCTTCCCCTGCATTTCATAATGATTAATTCATAAATTTGAAAAAAATTGTTATTATAAACTATGGAGATTTAGAGGATAATAATGATATGGTAACCCAGGATGTAGCTATCTATAAGATTGTATTCAGAGGAGAGTCATCTTAGTATTTGCCCTAGGGCAGAGGCCCTGGATGTTTGGGTAGAGGGTAGAACTGATTCTTAGTGTCATTTGTCTTTGTGATTTGTCTAAAGCAAGCTAACTGTAAGAAAGTTTCTGGGAACTGGTTATGTCATTATGTCATCATTATATTGCATTCAGTAGCTAAAATCTTCCTAAAATTGTATAATCATTTTATAAATTGTTGTTTTCCAATGGGTATATCTGAAATCATTTCATTGCTAGTTTTTTTTTAGTTAATGTCTAATGTATCAATGTATCTCTTTCAGTGGATGAAGTGTGAAGTCAATGACCATAACTCTTTCAGACCATGTTTTGTAGATCTTTAGCATTTTTCATTCTGAAATATCTGTTTCTGTGGGTCTAAGCAACAGAGACTGACTCAAATTACCAGCATTGGCAAAAAGGGAAACTTATGACTCACATAGATGGGGAGTCCCAGGGGAGGCTGGATGGCAGACCTTGAATGGCAGTGTCAGAACTGTCTCTTTGGCTCTGCTGCCCCTTGACTCTGCTTTTCTCTGTGTTGCTGTGTTGACATTAGTCTCTGGCATATTCTTTCCCCAAAAAACATTCTAGGGTATCACTTGTCCTCAGAACTGGTGAAGGCAGGTCAATAAGCAGGACTCTCCTCATGTGTTATCATGAAGCGGCCAGCATCTCGCCAGGGGTAATTTTTCCTTCCCAAGAGGGTGTGGTCATATGAGAGAATTAAAGTCTGAAATAATTAATGAAGAAATAAGCAACAGAGTGAGAGAATAGGTTTTTAATGCAGAGCATCTGATAGGTCCAGCCCACACAGAAAGTGGAGCTGAACAGTTTAAAAATGGCTCCGGTGGTTTATTTAAGGGGGTACATCAAAGTCAGGGATAAGATTTCAGGGGCAGAGTCTTGCTTCATAATGTCTTGCAGTCAACAGGTTGATTAGCATCTTGGCAGGATACATCCATCTTTGAGAGACTGTGTGGCTATATGGCTGCAGTGGGTCACCCCATTTTTGGAGCTGTGTTGAGACCTTTTTGAGCAGAGCAAGTTCATATGCAAAGGGTGGTCTTAATAATGGGATTGCCATTATAAGTTCCCAAACACCAGATCTATCCCAATGCTGGCTCCAATGCTGGAAAGTTCCATTCATGGAATAGTCCATGGATGGCTCTTGACAATGACACTATTCACAAGCTCTTTCTGTCTCTCTTGGGTAACAGACTTGTCCTGGGCCAATTCTTGGTTTCAGGGATAGGGATTTCTGACCAAGCAGGTTAGCACCTGTGCCCAGACCTATGGGGAGGAAGTAGGTGAATCGGTTAGCTGATACCCCACCTGGTATCCTATGGAGTGGAAAGGGCATACTCCTGAATGAGAAGAGCTATTTGACTAAAAAGGGGGCAGCTTAAAAATACAAGGGAAAGATATTAGATTGTTATTACAGTGTTCTGCACATTATGTACCATTGTAGGACTATTATGAAACTAATCATGGAGAAAGCATGGGTTTAGTTCTCTCAAAATAAATATAACTGAAAAAATTTAATTGTCTGAATATTTTATGCTAGGTTGAACAAGTCTCACTATCTGTAAAATGAGACAAGAAGAGCTACCCCATAAGATTTGGGCTAATTCAATGAGACATGCATGCAGTGTTTGGCACTGTTTTTTGGCCTGATGCAAATTCATAGTTAGTATTAATAGTTGCTTGCTTTGTCTTAAAATGACAGAAATGACCATTTATTCCAAATTTTTCTCATTGAACTCCTGCATGAGAGCCAAACTCAACATAAAACAAAAAAGAAGTTGCCCAACTCTGTCTTTTGGTGTCCCAGTCTCTGGGCAATAAATAACCATCACTGGATAAACAGCCAATTATTTTTAAAAAGCAGATGTTCCTAGGGTCATGTGAACCATTCCAGTCATGAACAAATTTAAATTACATTTCTGCCTTAAATAACTTACAAAATTTTCTAATCCTTTGAAGAGAGATAATTAAAATATGGACGACAATATGTTCTCTCTGGCAAATGTAAAATGTATGCCGTTCAGGCCTGCTACCCATGATGGACAGCTATTAGTGCATCTCTGCTAAGAATTAATTGCATGGGTGCTTTCTGAAGCTTAGTAGTGGTTTGGAAACCGCATATTGCAGGTAGAGATAGCAGTTTCTCCTTGAATTTTATGCCAGCATATGAAGCCTAATGAAACACATAGTTTAGCCTGGTGGTAATCAAAGGTCCTGGTAGTGTGCCTGACTGAGACCAGGTGGTACACATCTAGTGAGGAGACTGAACTCCAAAGTCAAGGTAAATTTGGTTTGCAGCTCAGACTGCCTTGAAATGAATGAATGCTCTTTACAACCTGGGTTCAAACTCAGTCTCACAGCCTAGACTTGGGAAGCAGTTTCTGAGTGGCAGACCCAGTTCATCTCCTCAAGGAAAGTCATGTACATCAGTGGTTTTAAGGACCATCTGAACAGCAGTGGTGCCCAAATTGTGTCTCTGACAAGGTCCAACTGCAAATCCAAACACTTAATAGATTTGCCCCTCTTATTATCCCATTGGTACCCCAAACTCACTTCCCCCCAGAGAAGATTTCTTATCTTCTCCCTGGTCCATAAACCTTGCCTTGGGAGATGGTAGCATGGTTTTGCCTGTCCCCTGGGACTCATCTTTGACTTTTGCTCTCTCTCATCCACCTGGTCCAGTGGAAGCCTATGCTGCTTCTGCTTCCTCCATTTTGCTCTCACCAGCCACCTCCTGCTCAATACCTCCCCTACCTTGAATTTCATGCCCAGAACCTCTTCCATCTGGGCTCCCTGCAGAGCTGCTCACCTCTCTTCCTGATTCTGGTCTCTTTGCACTATTGTCTGTCCTCACTGCTTTTCCCAGAGGAAATTATAAAGAGAAGATCTAAGTTCTCTAACTGAAATATCCAATGACACCTGATCATAAAAGGGATAAGACTCAGGTTTTTAATATTTTATATTTCTCTCTTGAAGACCTGGCCTCTGTCCACTTGCCCAGCCCCATGTCCCACATCAATCCCTCCTCTACCCCTCAAAATGTCCTCTCTCTTCTGGTCCCAACTTTGGCAGTATTGAAGTACACTCATGTTTAATGACAGAGATTCATTCAGAGAAGTGTATTGTAGGTGATTTCATCATTGTACGGACACCACGGGGTGCAATAACACACACTGGAACAGTGTGGGTAGATTTCTCCACATGGCCTCTTGATGCTCTCCTGAGACCTGGTCAATGTGACATGGATCAGGCTGCATGTAAAAAAAAATTCTTTTTACAATAAGTAGGAGCACACTAAAATAAACATGATAAAGTGTAGTATAGCAAATACATAAACAAATGATTCAGTCATTTTTATCATATTCAAATGCTATGCATTATAAACTTGTGCACACTAAACTTTTAACCAGCTGGCTGCACAGTAGGTGTGTTTACCCCAGCATTTGCACAGGCAGGTGAGTATTAGGGTTGCTGTGATGTCACCAGGAACAGGAAAATTTCGCCTCTGTTATAATCTTGTGGAGCCATCATTCATGTGGTCTGTTGTTGACCAAAATGCAGTGTGTAACTATTTCTATTTCCTACGAATGATACACCGCCTCAAATCTGTGTACGTCTGTCTGAAGTGTGTTCTTTTCTCTGTCTGGATTGTTCTTTTTTCTTGTCTTCCTCTTCACTTTCTCTTTCATTTCATATGAATATATATGCTTGTATTTATTTGTGTATATACAGATGGATAGACACATAAATATACATAAGTTCACTTATTGTTATGTGATATTTAACATGTCTGTCTCCTTTTCTTTATAAATATGTCTCCTTCATTCACTCAACACATACTCATTGAGCACCTACTATCTTCTGGACACTCTTCTGATGTGAGGGATACAGTGGTGAAGAAGACTGATATGGCTTTAGTTTTCTTCAAGCTTAGGTTCTTCTTGGGGAAAAATACAACAGAAAAATAATCACATTGAAAATAACTAAAAGAATGATCAGGGAGTGATGGGTTCCCCATGGTGAGTTAAAAACCATGATTAGCAGCAGGTGGTGTTTGGATGGCAGCTTTAGGGCAGAGGGTGGAGGAAGGCTTTCCTGGGGAGACAACATTTCAGCTGCAAGGTGAATGACAAGAAGAAATCAGTGGTGAAGAGTCCTGGGTTGGGCATTCCACCAGGGTAAAGGCCCTGGGGCAGGAAGGAGTTCAGCACTTTGCACTGTACTCGGTATATTTGCTAAAGTCAGCTGTTGATTTATCACTTCCTGGCTCTGGGAGGAATTTCAGGAAAGCACAGATCACAGACCTTGCCTCAGCACTCACATCTCATCAGGGAAGAATTAATGGTAAGCTTTTAGGAAATACCATACAACAGAAAATGGTCCCACATCAAAGTGTATGGCTCTAACAATGTGTAGGGAGGAATCCAGAGGAGTGAGATCTAGAGATCCAATCAAGAGAGTTTAGAGGAAAATGACATGGAGCCATTTTGAAGAGTGCATATAATTAAAATTGGGAAGAGGAGAAAGAACTTCTGAGATGGGAGAGGGCAGAGAAGAGAGTGTGGAGGGAGAGGGGTTGGACTGAGTCAAGGCGAGGATTCAGGATCAGGGTTGTGGAGGACTGATACTGGCTCAGTGGTTGGGACCAGAAGAGAGAGAACATTGCATTTGCAATTCTCTTGCAAGAAACTGGCTTGGAGCCACAGCACTTGGGAGACTCTCTTCTTGGAAGAGACTGAAGTAATGGACATAGGGCTTGGGAAGTTCAATCTGGAAGTGAATGCAAGGTGTGCTGGGGAGACCAGAGCGGAAAAGGTAGCATAGAGTAAATTGTATCAGGGGCTGGGACAAGGCAGGCTGGATGTGGCAGTGAAATGAGAGGGGAGGAATGATTTCTAGCAACATTCTGAGGGGAGACTCATCAGGACTTTGTGATGGATTGGTGATGGGTGACCATGTACTGGAAGGAGGAGTCTGGGGACTTCAGAGCACTGGCAGCCCTGTTTGTAGGGAGTGTCACATACATGACAACAGAGGGGTGGGAAACACAATTTGAAGAAGAATAGGTTGTGGTTCACTTAGCACCTCCAAGTCGAAGGTCCTGAGGTTACAATGGGATTTGCCAGCAGAGATGCTGAGGGGCAGTTGGGGATATAGGATGAGTCAGGTCCAAGATTAGATTTGTGGTAGAGACAGATCCAGGAGTGATAGTAGGTGCACAGAAATCCCTAAGAGAGACTGGAGAGAGGAAAGTACAGAGGCCAAACCTTTCAATAGACCTGGTTAAAAAGAAGTTCTATGACCTTATATTATAAGATGGCATTCTTTCAAGATCAAGGTCACCTTAGCATTGGAATTAATTTACCTCACATTGAATGTACCACATCGCCTCATTGAAGCTGTGTGAGAGTTTTTTTGTTTTTATTTTTTTCCCAGATGCAGCTAAATGCTGTTCCATTAGATGGCAGCACTTTCTCACAGATCTCTTTAGGGCAACATTGAGCTAGGAACATATATGTAAGAACTATTACTGAATGTCACAAAGTAGCTGTATGTCTCTCTCTCTCTCTGTCTCTCTCTCTCTGTCTCTCTCTGTCTCTGTCTCTGTCTCTCTCTCTCTCTCTCTCTGTGTGTGTGTGTGTGTGTGTGTGTATGTGATGCAGGGGAGGCGGGGGAGAGAGGTGCCATTTCTATTGTTGAATACCTCCCCACTCCCCCGCCACACACACACTTGGTGACTTCAGAACTGTCTAGTCATGCTTGCCAAGCTGTCCTTCAGGAACTCCAGCAGGACACAGAGGTGAAGGATTTTCCCTGCCCAAAACTGAAGACTCAGCTAGAACAGTCAGGGGCTGGGGTGACTTGGCAGCTGGAGTCTGAAATCTTCTGGAGGCACCTTCATTCATGTCTGAGGGTGGGCACTGCCATCTCCTGGACCACAGGTGGTTCTGTTGACTGTGGCACTGATTAGGGCTTCTTTATGTAGCCTGGGCTCCCTTAGAATGTGGCTGCTTCCAGGTAGCTGAATGGACACAGCGGCACAGGGTCCAAAACTGAGCATCTGAGCTAGCAGGGCAGAGCTGAATGAATTCTGTGTTGCAGCCTCAGAAGTCACACAGATTTGCTCACTAAGGCCATTTGTCACTAAGGCCATTTTCAAGGGGAGATGATTTAGACCACCTCTGAATGAAAGTGGCCAATTATGTCATGTCTAAAATTTCCATGACCTGTGTGCACTCTGTGTATCTTGATTTCCTGCTCCTTGAGGGGTCTTTTACTTTTTGCATTACTCAGGATCTGTCTATGGGGCCTGGCTTTGAAGAAAGATTTTATTAATATTGATTGAATGATAGGTGGATATCGGAGATGTCAATTTTTTTTCAGATCTTCATCCATATTCTGAACATTTGGAGGTCACATGTGTTTTGTGCCCTGCTGTGCCTTCAGATAACACCAATGTGTGAATGAATCATGAGGAAAGCCCTTCTTTGCTTGCTCAGTGACCTCTAAATTCCCTGGGTTTAGTTCTCATTGATGGATAGAAGCTGATAAAGCAATAGTGTCACTTCCTTTACTCGCTTGGTATTTGGACTAGTAACTTGTTTTTCTGTCTCTATTGCCCATGTATCAAGGTACAAGAAGGAATATAGCTTGTTATTAAGACTAAAATGCTTTCTTCTCCTCTGAGGAGGGTAAGTATAATTGAGCTGTAATGAACATGGCTGAGGTCATTTCCCAGGAATTAATGAACAAGAGAATGTGTGCATGGCCTGAGGTTGAGTCATTGGTCATTAACCTATTTGGTCATTAATACTGGCCAGGAATGCTTTACGCAAGGCCATTACAACTCATGCCATATGCAGCTACAATTGGGAAACATGAACATTACCTGTGTCAGCAGCTATTTGTTTTCTCTGCGTTCTCCATGACTACAGGAGCAGGCAGCCTTTTGAGTCCCCACTCCAAAGGCTTGAAGCATCAAGGGCAGGACAGGTGTGGAGCTGAGGGCCTAGGAAGTACACCTTCTCTTCTGCAATATGATTATTATTATTGTTCTTATTTTTCTGGCAAAGAATGCTCTAAATTCAGAATAGTGTCTGGACAGGGCAATCAGTAATCTGAGCTTTTTCAAGTAAAATATGTGAAAAAACTTAAGTAAATCTTAATTTTTTGACACTTTTGACTGGCTTTTCTCTTCAAGGAGAAAGCTCTAGCTTTTTTCCCTTCTTCCCTGTCCTTTCCAGTCTCTGTCTTCCTCTTCCCTCTTCTTCGTTACTTTTAAAACTGTTTATGGAGGATGTCAGTCAGAGGCATTGGGGTCAGTGCTGAGGATCCAGTTGAAAAGGTCAACAAACAAACAAACAATTCCAATACAGTGAGGTCAATGTTAAAGCAAAGAAATAGTTGAGGTACCATAGAGCACAGGTGAGTGATTCAGGGACCCTCAAGTGGCACTGGAGTTAGAGACATTTTGAAGAAGTTTGGTGAGTGTGAAGGTGGGAGAGGTGGGTGATAGTGGTGGGTGATTCCAGGTACAGGAAACAGTCTACACCCATGCAAAGGAGACAATTGCATGTCCCAACAACCGTGTGGGGAAGGTGAAAGGGAATAGAAATGAAATCACTTTGTTTCCTAGGACATATAACATAAACACAATTGAAAATCTCTCTTCTTTTATGTGGAAACTGACATCTTATGATTAATCATCATAAATCCCAATATGGTATTCTTTGTTTTCTCATAACACTAATATGAATTGTCAGAAACTGAAGAATTTCTCAATCTTCCAACCTATCAGAATCATTAACTTCTTCCCACACTAAGTTCTTCCTAGATCAACTTTACTTACTTTTGGCATTGTGTCCCTTTGTACACTCATGATTCCTGTGTCACTGTAGAATACTACTCCATTACCATTATGTTATCATGGATGTTCCCAGTCTTGTTGGCTCCAAATTTGTAAACATAAACTGGCATATGAAGTGCAAGGAATTTTCTTCCCATTGAGAAGGGTCTTCTGTTCACATAAACCTGGGTGTTTATTCCTACTTAGGTTTTAGCACTTGAACACATCCTATACTTACACAAGCACAGAGAGGATGAATAGATGATGCATGGCAGATAGGGATACAGTCAGGAAAACAAATACACACCAGTGGAAGGATCAACATGTAGTTGGATTTATCACATGTATTCCTACTGTATAAGGGCAAATTGTAATCAGTCTTAGAAAATATCTCCCAAGTGGTTAGACATAACTTGAACCTGGAAGTGGTGGAAGGGCAAAGACTGATCAGACAGAGGTTACTCAGCCAAAGAGAGAGGCCCACATAAAGGGCGGGGAGGGAACAGGGAGGACTCTGCAGCCAGGGGCGGGAGTGATAACAGATGGTACACTGAGGGAAGTCAGAGCAAAATCAGGAGTTTTAGTCTTAATTATTTTGACTCAATTATGTTGATTAAGATTATTAAAGGTCAATGCCAATGAGTTAGTAGGGATTTGCTTGTTGTAGACATGATTTTAATCGTTTTGCAAATACTTCCAAGAGAAATGTCTTTAGAGCTAATGAATATATTCAGATATGGACAAATAAAATTTATTTGCAAAATCAGAAACCCCTTATAGCTTAGCAGTAAATTACATCCACGATATAGACAGAGATACATAGATGTCATAATGTAATTGGAGGGGGAAAAGTTACCCCATGTACTCCTATGTATCGTTTCTAGGTTTAGATTTCTTCTGTCAAGAGATATGGAAAGGCACATTGAAGGGTAATCTAGTTGGGAAATTAATTATATTTTGATTTTTTTTTCTTCTTGTGCTAAAGTCTTTTCACAGCAGAATGATGTATTTTCCCAGCACTCCATGATTTAAGAAGACAGTCCAAAGCCTTTGAGCCCTAGAAGTCATGGCTTTCTTAGACTGGCAGGAATTCACGAGTCTGCTTTCAAAAGTACAGGCTACCAAGAGAAGAAATTACTCCTTCAGGAACAGGAGAGCTCTGAGGTTCAGAAGAGAAGGCACTGACCTTTTTAGAAGACAGTAGGGACTCCTGAAGACAGGAAGGAGGAAAAGGGTGAGTGGTTCCAGGTGTGGTGGGGACTTGGCCTCTGTTCCCATGTGTTCCCTGGAGACAAATGGCAGGGAGGCTGGACACTAAGCCCAGAGCATTATGAGCTGCAGTAAGGGTGTTCTCTGGCAAGCCTGTGGTCAGAGCAAGGTCTCTGTGAGGACCTCACGGGCACAGGTTTGTTGCCTACCCATTGACAAAAAGGAAGATGATTTAAATGACAACCCACCAATCTACATGAACCTGGAGGAGTCCTTCCCAAATAAACACAAAGGGCTGTTTACTAAAAGGGCCATGCTGGGGGAAAAAAAGACTTCCACTACAGATAGTGACCCCTGTGTGCCAAGGAAAAACCCCTTCCAATTTTTCCCATACTCATGGAAGACCCAGTATTTTTGTTGAGTAGGAGGACTCTATCTATGTGTGTGTGTGTGTGGGGGGGGCATGTCTGCTATGGTAAAATGTTTCTAGAGCCCATTTCACCTTTATTTAGAAAAGTAAACAATGAGACATTTTTTTGTGCCCACACATAGTGGAGTACATTCATTCCAACCATAGTTGCTCTTGATTTTCTACTTGTTTCTTCACATCACTTTCTGCCCTTAACTGATATTCCAGGCATCTGACCCATGTAGAATGTTGTGGGCTCCCTTGCCCTCTGCTTTATGACTTAGTTGGTCCCTCCATGGGAAGTAATAGCCTCAGTTCACTGAAGGGTACTTCACTGCCCCTTGTTAGTAACCCTCCCATACTTTATGAAATGTCCCTTGTGGAATATAGCCCAATTCTACTTTCCTACTACAAAACTGCATTGTAGTAGCCTCTCTTGAATAAGATCTTCCTTACTATCTATCAAGTGTTCTATAAGTATTTTTTTCTTTAGCAGTTACTGGTGACCTCAACTTGGATAGGGTCAGATTCGTCACTGGATCTCCAGACTGCTCTCTCCCAACCCCAAGTGTGCTCGTTTTTAAGGCTTTTGTGTTTGCTCCTAGCTGATTCACTGGAACTCCAATTTGAGTCTGATACCTGAGTCAGTGCTCTGGAAGACAGTCCACTAAAGTACAACAGTACCTTCTTTTTTAAAAAAATATTTTTTAAAATTTTTGATGGACCTTTATTTTATTTATTTATATGCAGTGCTGAGAATCGAACCAAGTGCCTCAAATATGCTAGGCAAGTGCAATACCATGAGCCACTACCCCAGCCCCAACATTATCTTCTTTAAAGTACCTCTAGCACTACCAAGTTGCCACAGATGTTTCAGCAGGTTCCTTAATGAACACAAGGTGACCAAATCACAAAATGTATTTATAACATTTAAAGGAAAGAATATCTTTTCTTTTCCTGAACAAGAGGGAGAACTAAGACCCTCTACCTGACCAATCTCTAGCCAGATTGCTCTAAATTCTCAAAATCCCCCAACCTGGGCTCTGTTTTAAGATTGTTTACACTAATTTTAGCAAGAATCTTGGGGTCAGATTAGCAAGAATCCATACCTTGACATCTGATCAAATTCCTTATTTTCCACCCTTGATATCTTATTACTTGGCAAGCTTTCAGCAAGAACTAGGTGGAGTGGGTCTTGCAAGAAACCCTTAGCCTTAATGTTTACTCTTAGTAATTGTCCATTTGCTACCCCTCAATCTGCTTCTCAATTGTAAATCTCCACTTCTCCTTGTTGTATATGGAGCTGAGTTTGGTTTTTCTGCAAAACCCTATTCTAATAGCACCTACTGCAAAACCCTATTCTAATAGCATCCCAACCCCTTTGACATGAATAAAGTCTTTCTTACCATCTTAAAAATAATTAAAGTTCCTTTAACTAACTCTCTGCAATTACTCTGTTTCGGTATTCCATCTGTTTCTTGCAAGGATTTTGATATGTGTAGTAAAAACAAATCCAGGTTGAGAGGTTGGAAATGAATAGCCAGTGTGACTCAACCCATCACACCCTGGTTTCTAATGCTTATGCTGGTCCCTTCTTCTCCCAAGATTAAATACAATCTGAGTCACTGCAGATGCAATTCTGTATATGGCAAAGAGATCAGGAGGGCACAGAGCAATTCTCAGTGCTGCTTGTTCTTTGGGAAGGTGTGGAGCCACAAGTCACAGAAGTACATGCAACCCCAATTCCTTTCTTCATACAAAAGTCACACAAATCAGGCTCATCTCAGCTCGCCTGACATTTTCACACTTGAAGAGAAAGGGCAAGATGGCTGCTGGGTTTGGGCACCCCTATAGCCCCACCGATCAGACAGGACCCTCACCTTCTTCACCCTCTTGGCTGCCAAAGGCTGTGCTGGGGCCATCTTGCAAGGTTTGAACCCAGCTGCCATAGTGGAAGGAGGTAGCTAGACCACACACATTACATATGTGTGAGCCTGTGCTGGTGCCAATTAACAGCTTGTGTTGTTGATCCTATTTCAAAAGTACCCGACAGTCAGCGTCGCCAGGGGAAAGAAGCATGTAGACCTCCTCAGAGGTAGATTCAGATGCAGAATGCCATGTGGCATTATCGCTAGACACAGCTGCACCCTGTCCCCATAGCAGAGCTGCAGGAATCAAGGCCACAGCAGAGGCACGTGGTGCTTAGAGATTTAGAGAGTTGACTTTTGCCTCTAACTCCTCAGAAAGACAGACCAACCAGCTGCTGGTAGTTTCTCCTACAGATTAGGAATAGCTCCTATGAGTTACAGGAGCTTTTAAAACCAGAATAACCATCATTAGCAAAAGAAAGGCACAAAGAACTTAAATCTCAAAAGCTAAGAATGCTAGATAACCAAACTGAGGTAGTTGGAACTTAATAGCATGCCAAAAGGTAAACACTAGAGAAGTTTTGAGGAAAGGGGACATCTCTCTGAGTCTGACTCTTGTCAAAGGCCATGAAAATAAAGAAATGTCCTCCCACCTCTGGCAGATGCTACAGGGTGGCTCACTCGACATTCCTTCTGCTCCTTCATGTACTTTCTGCTTATAAAGCCTCAAATGTCAAACACAGAATCATATTTTTTTTGCCTCTCCTGGATCCAGAGTCCTGAGTGTGTTTTAGGTTCAATTATACCAAGCAGCCCTGACAAACATAGGTGCAGAACTAGTTATGAGGAGAGATGGCAGGGCAGGGAGCATCCACTTTGCAGGGCAAAGGCAGGATGGCTCTGCAGTCCAGAGATTCCTGCTTCAGATTTATCCTGTGGAAAAGCAGCAAGCACCCCACTCTGCAGAGGCAGGATGGCTCTAGGGCCTTGTGGAGAGTCTGCTGCTAGACTCTCAAATGTTTTTGTAAGTCACCTGCAGTCTTGTATCAACTCTTCCTGTTTCAACTAGTTGGAATGGTTTTGGTTTTCTGCAATTGATCCCCAACTAATACACTACCCACCACACCACACCCTCATACATTACCCCTTTTGCTGAGACAGAGGGAAGAAGGGAGGGAGAGACAGAGGAAGTTCTTAGGATGCATGAAGATTCTGCATTAAACAGGAGGGGAATCCTTAGTTTCCATCATCACATGGAATTGTGTTGGCAGTAAAAGTTAAGGAATGCCAGATGAAGAGTAGGCCAGAAAAGATTTCTGTACTTCTTTTATACTTACCAAATTTTCTCAATAAAAAAAATGTGTTCATATGCTCAGGAAAGGTAAAAACTTTATAAAGAGATAAAAATTACATACTTTCAAAACTCCCTAAGCAAAAATAAAGAAATGAAGACTTTACTTCATTTGTGACATTTTTCTGAACGATGAGACCAAGCATTGACAGGATGATATGGGGATTAACATATGAAGAAACAAAGGAGAGTAGAGACCTAAGAGCTCCTTGGCATGTAGATCATCCTTATATCTGTTTCTGGGGCTGCTGTGACTTTGTACTATAAGCTGGACAACTTAAAAGAATAGGCATTTATTGACTCACAGCTCAGGAGGCTGGAAGTTGGAAATGGAGAGGCTGGAGGTGGGCTCCTTCTGGAGGCTCTGAAAGAGAAACTGTCTCTTGATTTTCTCTACAAGCTCCCAATGGCTGCCAGCAAGCCGTGGCTTTCCTTGTCCTGCAGCAGTAAGTCCAATCTCTGCCTCCATTGTCACATGATATTGTGTGTGTGTGTGTGTGTGTGTGTGTGTGTGTGTGTGCACACGAGTGTGCATGCACATATGTATGTCTGGGTCTCTCCTTTTCCCATAAGAATCAAAAAGGATTGGGGTCCACCCTACTTCAGTGTGACTTCATCTTGATTTCATCTACAAAGCTCACATTCAGACTTAAATGAGATTTGGACTTCACCTTATTTTTGGAGATTACAATTTAACACACAACAGTTTTTTTTTCCTTTGGAAGAGGGAATTGAAGTTCACTCCAGAGTATTACTGTAGTAATAGTTTTGTAGTTTGTTGGTAGGCGATTTAATTGAAAACAGTTCAACTTGCACTCACTAGAATATGTCCACTTCTCAATTGATTCTTTGTTGCCTTTGAAATAACTTAGAGCTCCAATAGCCCATGGTATGCAAGGACTCTGTGCTCAAAACTAAAAATATATCATCTAGAGAAAATAAGTGAAAACTAAACAAATCAATGTATATAGCATATTCATGGACTGTAGGGCATAATATTATAAATGTGTCAATTTTCCCCCCTAAGGAATTGTTGGATTTAATGTATTCCCACTCAATCCTCAAAACTTTTTCTTTAAAATATGACAAGCTGATTCTAAAATTCTTATGGAAGTTCAAAGGGAAGAGAAGCAAAGTTAATCTTGAATAAGTTTAGATGTCAATACCTATTATAAAGCTACATTTAAAAATAGAATAAACTCAACTATAGATAAGCTGACCAATTCAAAAGAAAGCCCAGACAAAGCCTTATGTATCCAGATACATGAGAATACCCTCATGACTTTGGAGCAAACATTTCTTAACAGGACACAAAATCATGGAACATAAACAAAAATTAATAAATTAGACTATGTTAAAAGTAAGAAATCCAGTTCATCAAAAGTCCTCAAATTATAGAGTGAAAAAGATAATTTGCAGAATGAGAGAAGGTATACTACAGATTTATCTGATGAATGACACATAGTCCAAATATATCAAGAATTCCTGCTAATGAACAAGAAAAAGACAAATAACCCAATAGAAAAACTAAAAAAAAAAAAAAAAGGTGGGAACACTCCACAAAAAAGGATTTCCAAATGACAACAATCATACGGCAGCAAACCATATTGAAAATGATCATCAGGAAATTGAAACATTAAAACCTACCATGTGATATACCACACACTCACCAGAATGCCTGAAGCAAACTGGATAGGCAATTATCAAATGCCATGAAGATTTGGAGCAAGCCAAACCCTTCCATTCTTCTTAAGAGAATGAGAATTTGTACAAACACTATGGAAAATGTTTTCATAGTATCTACAACAGCTGGACAAATGCAAACACTTCTGGAATCTAGTAGTATCTGTACCTTGACCTAGGCGTTCACCTGCTGACAATACTTGAGTGTGTACTTTTCAATGTGTGTATTTCTGTATGAATACTACTTCCAAAACATTTTTTTTGTTATAGTCATTTGGATATTGTTAAGCAAAAATATTTCACTTGGAGGAGGACCTCCCTGAATGGTCATGAGAACTTTGAAGTGTCTCCAGAAGCAGATCTTCAAAGAAAAATGTTTAGGAAATGAAGCCTGAAAATAGAGACATGAAACTAGAAATCTGAGGTATAAAAAAAAAGAAGCCAAAAAAAAAGGATCCACGAAGCAGGCAGTTACCACTGAGGGCAAGGAGATGCTAACAGGTCCTTGGGAAGACAGTGAAGGGCTAAAATGGTAGTGTTTTCCCACCAACTCCCCATCTGTCATGTGTTCAGATCCACATCCCAGGGCCACAAAACCTCCCAACACGTTTAGTCTGCACAGAAAGCAGATTAAATGTGTTTCCCAAACCAGAAAAGAAAAAAAAAAGTCTTCAGGTTAACACAAAAAGTCCACTGGTTTAGCTAGGGTTGTAGTTCAGTGGTTGAGTGCTTGCCTTGCATGCATGAGGCACTGAGTTTGTTCCTCAGCACCACTATATATATTTAAATCCACTGGTATGTAGAAGAATGCCAAAGGATACAGGAGTGGCACCAACTCAACTCCCCTCTCCAACTTGTTAAGTTTACTGTGTCCTTCCAAGTAGTACAGACTTGCAGATAAAAATAAATGTTTAAAATGCTTGCAATGGAAGTATAAGTGGGAATGACATTAACTAGAAGATCCTTCTAGCAACTAGAAGATCCTCACTTCCAAGTAGTACAGTGTTGTATGACCACCTTAATGCTATAGGTGATCTGAAAGATAATTTCTTCCTGCAACACTCTTTCTAGATTCCTTTCACCCATTGTTAGCACTTCAGTTGCTCATGATGGGTAATTATGATCTTCTCTAAAGGGATCTGAGCATTGGGAATAATGCCTTTGTCCGTCTGTAATCAAGGATATGAAACACCAACATTCCAGATGAACCTCTGCTGAATAATCATGTCTTCCCCAAATTCATGTTGAAACATACTCCTCCTCATGGTGGTATTAAAAAGTGAGGACTTTTTATTTAGGTCATGAACTTACATGAATTAATTGGAGCTTTTATAAAAGAGGCTTGAAAACACTCAGCTTAAAGTGGATCAAGGACCTTTATATCAGATCAAAAACCCTTCACATACTAAAAGAAATGGTAGGCCCAATTCTCCAATGTATCAGCTTGAGAACTGACTTCCTTAAGACTCCTATAGCACAAGAAATAAAATCAAGAATCAATAAAGGAGATGGCCTCAAACTAAAAAGGTTCATTGCAGCAAAGAAAACAATCAAAAGCGTGAATAGGAGGCTAAATAAGAGAAAATACTTGCCACTTGTACCTCAGATAGAGCATTAATTTTCAGGATATAGAAAGAATTTTAAAAAGTTAGCACCAAAAAAATTAACCTAATCAATAAATGGGTAAAGGAACTGAACAGACACTCCACAGAAGAAATATAAATGGACAACATATATGTGAAAAAATGTTGGTCAACATCTTTAGCAACTAGAGAAATGCAAATTAAAACTACACTGAGATTCTATCTTACTCCATCATAATGGCAATTATCAAGAATACAAGTAACAATAAGTGTTCACAAGGATGTATAGTAGAAGTTTCACTCAGACATTGCTGGTGGGACTGCAAATTGGTGCAAACACTCTGGAAAACAGTATGGAAATTCCTTAAAAAATTGGAATGGAACCACCATTTGACCCAGTTATCCCACTCCTCAGTACATTCCAAAGGATTTAAAACCAGCATACTACAGTGATGCAGCCACATGGTTGTTTACAGCAGCTCAATTCACAATAACTAAGCTATGGAACCAATCTAGCTGCCCTTCAACAGATAAATTGATAAAGAAAATGTGGCATATATACACAATGGGGTATTACTTAGCCATTAAGAATGACTATGATATTAGCCAGCAAATGGATGGATCTGGAGACCATTATGCTAAGTGAAGTAAACCAGTTCCAAAAAAAAAAAAAAAAAAAAAACCAAAAACCCAAGGTCAAATATTTTCTCTGATCTATAGAAGCTAAGCCACAATGGGAGAGGGGGGTGAGGGGGAAACTAAAAGTTCTGTAGATTAGACAGTAGGGAATGGAGGGAAGGTGGGGAGAGGACAAGGAAAGACAGTGGAGTGAATCTGACACCATTTTTCCATGTACATATATGAAAACAATACAGTGACTCCCATGAGCATGTACATTCATAACAATGGGTCTCTAATGAGAGTAATATATATTCCATGTTGTATAATTATATCAACATGGATTCTGCTGTCGTATAACTAAAAGAATCGATCAATAAAAAAATACAATGAAACATTTTCTGGATTTCTTTAAATATTTTTATGAGCACCAAAATAAAATTAAAATGAATAAAAAGAAAAGGGTTCATTAGAGTGGTTTATTTTCTTCCACTTATCTGCTAAAGGATGACACAGCCATTGGGACATACGTTTCCAAGTTGTGACCTCTAGAACTGTGGGAAACAATTTTCCTTTTTTTGTGAATTATACAATTTTAGGTATTTTGTTATGTATCAAAAAGGGTCTAGGACATCTTCCGTATCCCATTGTGTAGCAAAAACTTTGACTTTTCATGATAATCAGGGTCAATCATCACCACCAGTAGAGCAACACCTTTGTCTGTTCAAGGAGCCCAAAATGACCAGGAGGCAGCCATACCTTTAAATTGAGGAATATTCTTTTCTGATGTCCCTTGATAGAAAATCCTCACCCCTCAAGAGAATGTGAAAGTTGTCAAAACAGGAAGAAAAAATTACCAATTCTACATTCATCCCTGGTTGCCAGTCCTACATATTTTATTTCTCAGGACACAGCATGTGATGTTCAAGATCCCATGACAAAAAGCCAGTCACTAATTAAGCCTTTCAGATTTTTATGGAGACATAGCGGGAAAAAGTCAAGCCCATAACCAGAATGTGTACCCACTGCAATACAGAAGAGTTAGTGACTACATTCACAAAAAAGTCAATGTCATAAAAGAAAAAGGAATGTTCTAGGTAGAGGGAGACTAAAGAGATGTGACAATAAATGTGATACCTGATCCTGGACTAGGTCCTATACTGAAGCAAAAGGATAAGTATGGCTTATTATAAATAATCTTTATAAAGAATATTTTGGGATAATGAGACAATTGGAATACAGGTAGTCGAGTAGATGAAGTACTGGGTCAGTGTTAGAATTACGGGGGTTAACAACACAGGTATGCAGAGAATACTATTGTTAGCAAACAAACAGAGAGACTTAAGGGTAAACAGCAGTGATGTGTGCAACTTACTCTCAAGAGATACAACAAGAAATAATTCTATGAATAAAAAAGAGAGAAAAAGAAAAAATGAAGAAATTGACATTAAACAATAGTGAACCTGGGTAAAGTATGTACAAATGTCCTCTGCACATTTTCTTCCATTTATTCTATAAATTATTGGAATTATACCCAAATGAATGTTTGTTGTCTTTTTTTAATCCTACTTGAGTTCAATAAGCAAATAACCATACAAAGTTTCCTGTGTGCCAATCCTTGGGGATACATGAATGACAATGACTTGGCCCCTCACACACCCTGGTCTAGAGTGGAGGACCCAACAGCCTCTGAGTTGAGACAGTTTGGCTCAATTAATCTTGCATGCATTTTCCTGGGGACCACAATCTCTTTGTAACCAATTGAAGTGGACATATTATCCCCATTTATTCCACATCCATTCACTGACATAACCTGACTTTGAACAATCCCTACAGTACAATATTATTTTTTTTAAATTTTCAAAATTTGCCTTAATTAGTTGTAAATGACAGTACAATGCACTTTAATACATCCTATATAATGGAGTATAATTTCTCATTCTTCTGCTTATACGTGATGTAGAATGTCACCAGTCACATAGTTATGTATACACATAGGGTAACAATGTCTGATTCATTCTACTCTCCTTCCTACACTCATATCTTCTCCCCTTCCTTCACTCCCCTCTACCTAAAGTTACTCTATTCTTCCATAGATGCCCCCTCCTTGTGAATTAGCATCTGCACATCAGCTAAAACATTCGACTTTTGGTTTTGAGGGATTGGCTTATTTCGTTTAGCATGATATTCTCCAGCTCCATCCATTACAGGCAAATACCACAATTTCATTCTTCTATAAGGCTGAGTAATATTCCATCATATATATATATATATATATATATATATATATATATATATATATATATACATAAACATAAAATAATGGAATATTTTTACCACATTGTTTTATCCTTTCATCTGTCGAAGGGCACCTAGGTTGGTCCATAGTTTAGCTGTTGAAAATTGAGCTGCTATAAACCTTGATGATTTTATAATAACCTGATTTTAAGTCCTTTGGGTATAAACAGAGAAGTGGGATAGCTGAGTCAAAGGGTGGTTCCATTCCAAGTTTTCTGAGGAATATCCACACTGCTTTCCATAACAGTACCACATTCTTTGCCAAAAAAAAAAAAAAACAACAAAACAAATCAAAACAAAAACCTCACATATCTACAATCTCATAATTGCTAAATGGAGAGGACCCTGCAGAGAGTGGAACAGTTTAGAGACCTGGTTTGAGATCCACAGTTCCCATTGCCCATCTTTCCTTCCAGGACATCTGAAAGCTAGAGTTGAAAGCAAGGTCGGAACTGACTTGCCTGAGAATACCAGAGGCCTCCAGAGGCTGAAGAGTCAATGAGAGGGCTGACCACTCCATTTGGATCCCTGGGCTGGTATGTTGGTGGAGCATCCTTCAACTTCCCTACCCCAACTGCAAGAGAAAGAAATGCTCTGTGTGCTCACTCAGCTTGTCTGCATCCACCAAGGGGAGCTGCCTTCCAGGCCAGACTAACTGGATTTGTCTTTATTGCACTTGATATCAATAGGTTATTAGAAACTGAATAAATCAACATTTTCCAACTTGTTGCTTCAGCCTCCAGCTTAGAGCAAGTGTTTTTTTTTTTTTTTTTTTTTTGCAAGTTGAGTTGTTTTATTCATTATTCTGTGAAAAATACCTCAGTAAATAGTAACATTTTCCCTTCGATGGTCTGCCCACTGGAATACCCCACCCACCCCATTTTTTTAAATTTTAGATTTTTAAAAAATTTTATACAAATAGACTAACTTTGATTTAAAGTAAACATATAAAAAATTGAGAATAATATTGCTTGCAACAATGGACATGGAAGTAGAAGAATGAATTAGGCAGGGAATACAAAGAAAAGTCAGCTTGCAGAGTAGTGCAGAGAGAAACAAACCAGTACTATTTATTTGGATGTCTGTGCCATGGTGGGTACAAACTATATTCTCTACTCTGTGGGACCAAAATGAAAACAGAATAAAAACAAACGAATGAAAATCCCCCAAATCCCAAAAAAGCAGCAAGAAGGAATGCAAGAAGTCTTACAGAACATACTGATCCAAATGAGGGTGATAAACGTGGCACTCCTGTCTTTAATGCACATCCAACTCTGCTATCTACTGTGTGGTTTTTTGTTGTTGTTTTTTTTTTTTGTCATATTCATCTACTGACCAGATGGGAGACTTAAGAAATGGCCAAGGCATTCAACCATTTTCCCTGCATCCACACGACTTCCCTTTCCCTTTATTTCCTCCTCCAGGATTAGAGTCTGTTTCCTCCACGAAGGAAGTGCTGTTGATGATGGGGAAAGGCATGAAACAGGATTTCCACAATACTTATCTTGCTTCCTCAAAGCCTTGCTGCGTGCAGTTCACACAGCGAGGAGGAGGTCATGAAGGCAGCCTGATGGAGCTATGAGTTAAAAAAGAAAAGGAAAGGGAAAAACAAAAACAAAACCACCCCAAGTTCATTTTTTCTCAGACTAAAGGAGAAACTGAGGGATGGTGCGGCCTCCAGTGGGGACATCCATGGTTAGGAGATGATGGCTGGGGACCACCTCGCCAGATTCAGATTGTCAGCACTTGCTGACCGCTTCCTCGTGGATCTTCTCAGGTCCTTGTACTTGTCCTCGCAGAGGCGAGAAATAGCCTCAAGCTTGTGGGCCCTTTCCCTGCTCAGTGGCTCCAAAGGAAAGCTCAGGTTATTTGCTTCTGCCAAAGAACCAAGATCAAAATAATACTTGGCATATACACTGGAAGGGACGTTGATGTTGAACTGGAGCAATTCAAGAAACTGTCGCTGTAGCTCATTCATGTCCTCCACCGTGATGTCTTTCAGGATCTGGCAGTAATCCACATTCCACACGGCCTGGTCATCCCACACCTTGGAGGCCAGAAGGATCGCCCCTAGAACAATTCGCTTCCAGTTGGCCGGACAGATATCTATTTCTGCATACGTTAAAAGTCTTTCAAGGTATACCAGGGTGACAATGGCACATTCGGCTGTCAGCTGAGCAGCACTAAACAGTGTTCGAACAAACCGGTAGATCTGTTTCTGCTCTGGGTTGTTTGTCATAATCTGGTGGCACTTCGGATTTCGAAAGAGGATGAAGGTTTTCATAAAAAATATCTAAGAGCATCCTTCCATCTGGGTCCCTGTTTTTGATGTGGTAATATATTGCAAGAGCTACACATTTAATTATATACTTGAGATTTGGTTGACTGACTGTGCTATCATCTAGGAAAATAGTAGAGCAGGAGCTGTATTTCCTTGTAATTTGTCCAGGAGGATGATGGTTAATGAAGAGACTCTTGCGTTTTTCTCTCACGTCTGTCTGAGATTTACTGAGGAATATTGTGCTGGCCCGAGGATGATCTGAAGGATTGAATTCCATGTTCAAATCGTCGATGTTCTCCCGGTCGCTGATGTGCTGCAGGTTGCAGCCCGTGTCCTCATGGCTCAGGTCCGTGTCAGGCCGGTAGGACTCCAGCCTGGAGTGGGCACTCCTCCGGAGCTTGGGGCTGGACGACACGCAGCGCGAGGTAGTGTTCCCCATCTTCGGCTGCCCCCGATTCCTGCTGCTTTCGCCTTCTTCCCGGTCCCCCGTGCGGGGAGCGGGGGCGTGGAGGGAGGCCCGCCCGCCGCACCGCGGGAGGGGGCGGAAGCCTCCGCCGGCCGCCGGGTTAGCAGCGGCGGCGGCAGCGGGGCCTCGCCATGGGCGGCGGCAACGAGCGGGCGGCGGCACCGGCTCTCCTCAGCCTCTGTGCTCGCATGCCCGAGCCTGTCCGCGGCGAAGGAGCGCTCAGGTCCGCGCGCGACTGCGGCCGCCGTGCGGTGCTCACCCCGCCGCCGCCATGGCGGGTGGCGCCGCGAAGGCCGCCTCCACCCCCTGCGCTTCGCGCCAAGTGCCCCAGCGGCAGCGGCGGCCTCGGCAAGCGGTTCCGGTTCAGGCCCAGAGCAAGTGTTTTAAAAGCCAGCTTCCTGAAGTTATGTGCAATGAATCAAAGAAACCTTCCTTTCTACAATGCAATTTCTGTGGACTAGGGCAGTGAGAGATGGGACTAGATTTTAAATCTGATGTATGCAATTTCCACAAGTATTCTTTTAAAATGGACGGAGTTTTTACCCAATCATGCTATTGGCTTTTCTCTTGGACTTATGTTTTCATCTGCTTTTCAGACAGCGTGCTTATTCTGAAGGGACAGTAAGCCCTGTCTGAGGAGAGCAATGGGCGACTTCCCCTGTAGTCGCCCATTGTAGATCTAGGTCCAAAACCACCTAGATCTCACAGGGACTCATCAGTGCCAGTGGAGCCTGAACTCTGCCAGATTTCAATGTGACCAGTTCCATTTTCCTGAAGAAGCCCACTTTCTGTCCCACTCCCATTTGGTACAACATATCATGACTCTTCAGTTATGCCAAAATATTTCAGATTCAATTTCCCCACCTCCCACCCACATCTTGCCTCTTGGATGTCAAGGTACATGCGTGAAGGAAATATAAACACACCTATTATGTGAGTACATGAAAGAGGTTCCTCTTTCTAATCTAAGACCTAATGAAATTCCAATTGATCATGGAGAATCTAGTCATTCTACTCCCATGACCCACCAAACTACAAGTGAAATAAGAACCTAGACAACTTCTAATAAAAGCCCACAGACTACCCTTCTTCAGTGATGGCTGGGTCCCATCCATGCTGGTTCAGGTCACCAGCACAGTGACATGATAGAAGTTCCCTCTCAGTCACCATCCCATTGCTTCTGCTTCCACCACCACAGCAGCCATTTTCACATCTGTCAACTCTCAGACAAGGGAGAGAACCCCCACAAACACACCCCATTTCATTCTCATGGCCTAACACCACTTTACAGAACCTTTTCATCTCATCAGGAAATCTCAGCATTTTCACTAATAGGAATTAAAGTTGAGAAATTGAAATAGTTACTAATTATCTAACATAAAACAATACCTTTGAAACCAGAGTTCTGAGATAAAATTCAGCTGCTTCTGTAGGCGGGTGGGGGTCTGTGCAAGCTGCAGGCCTCTGCACGCCTCTCCCAGTGGCAGGCCCTGCCCTCCAGTGTTGCAGCAGACCCCAGAGGCTCACCAACCACTTCTTCTTCTTTCTAATTCTTATCTCATGAAGTTGAATAATTAACTGTGCACCAGGAAACAGAATGGAACACTCACACTGGAATACCAGGCACATAGCAGGTTTTCTCCATCAGAGTTCTTGGATAGGGGTTTATATAGTCCTTGGTTTACTGCTATTGGTCCAAATTTATGCTAATTAGGGTTTGAAAGAAGTACCAGTGCTATTGGTTCAAAGTTATGCTAATTAAGGCTTGGAAACCTTAATTGACATATTTAATTGGCCAGGTTTTTTGCCTTTTTTTTTTGCATACTTACAGTAGGTTTATTCATAGCTCAGTGGCAAATGCTTGCCTCACATTCCCAAAGGCCTGGATTTGAAACTCTGTTCCAAAAGGGAAAAAAAGAGAACCCCACCCCCACCCCCCAAAAAAGAATAAAAGAAAGAAAACATGTGACTAAACAAAGTTTATCAGTACACAAAACCTTATTTAGAAACGTATGTGGAATAACATGGACAAATCCTGAAACATTATGCTACATAAAATAAAGTAGATGTGAAATATATGTACTTCATGGTTCCATTTTTAAGATATTTTGCAAAAGTCAATACTGAAAAAAAAAGCAAATTATGGTTTGTAAGGGATTTTAGAATGGTTGGAGCAAACTAAACAGTAGCATACGATAATACGTAAGGGTGATCAAATGCTCCTATCTCTTATTTTTCATAGGAGTCATATAACATACATACTTGTGAAAATCCAGAGAATAATACAACTAAAAATAATAAGCATTATTTTGTTCTAGTTAAATTTCAATTTAACTAATCTAAACATTTTCTTTAAAATATGTAGGTTTAAAATAATGTCGATAACCACTAGTGCTAATCTATCCATAATGGTCTTGGCTCCATTTCTAGCATCAGTTTTCTCTGTGTCTTGAGAACCCTTGTTGGTATTTTAATTTTTATTCTATGCATTAATTTGGGAGCAATTCATTTTTTGATTAGCTTTTCTTTCTATCCATAAATATTGCATAAACAACTCATGTTTTTATTGTGCATATTTTATATTTTAAAATTTTTATTGGTTCTTTTTAGTATGACAGCAGAATCCATTTTGATATAATTATACAAAATGAAATATATCTTATTCTAGTTAGAATCCCGTTCTAATGTGTACATGGTGGTGGGATTCATTGTGTTGTTTCATATACGCACATGGGAAAACTACGTCAGATTCATTCCACTGTCTTTGCTTTGCTTGTCCCCCATCCCCTCCCTCCATTACCCATTGTCTAATCAACTACACTTCTATTCTTCTCTCACTGCACCCCGCTTATTGTGGGTTAGCTTCTGCCTATCAGAGAAAACATTCAACCTTTGTTTTGGGGGATTGGCTTAGCACAATAGTTTCTCTTGATCCATCAATTTGCTGGCAAATGTCATAAAGCCATTCTTCATTATGGCTGAGTAATACTTCATTATGTACATATACCACATTTTCTGTTCACCTATTGTAGAACACCTAGGCTGGTTCCATAGCTTAGCTGTTTGTGAATTTAGCTGCTATAAACAAGGATGTGGCTGCATCACTGTAGCATGCTGGTTTTAAATCCTTTGGGTATATACTGAGGAGTGGGAGAGCAGGGTCAAATGGTGGCTCCATTCCATGTGTTTTGAGAAATCTCCATACTGCTTTTCAGAGTGGTTGCATCAATTTACATTCTCACCAAAAATGTATAAGTACATATTGGTAAGTTCTTAAGTGCCAATTTTCTATTTTCCCACAGCAGATCAGGAAGCTGGAGGTTGAGGTTGTAGTGTGGAACTGTAGCAATGTGTGGAGTGGACCTCTGTAGCAGACGTCCATCCAAAGGATGACAGATTGGTGTGCCTTGGCTTGCCTGGGCATTGACAGTCTGCATCTGAATGGCAGGCTCCATGAAGCCAGAGGCTGTGTTTGCCACTTGCAGTAGGACCCACCTGGGCCAACACTCCACCACTCCACCACTCAGCAGCCACTTCTATGCTGGGGCCCATAGGCTTGGAAGCTTGGCAGACAAAGTGTGAATGTCACTTTTACATTACCCAAACAACTACATGTTTTTCAATTTCAAACACTTCCATGAGAAGAAGAGCATAATTTGACATATTCACAAAAGCTCTTAAATATCTGGCTGAAAATAAAACAGGTAGATGCTCATATTTGCTTCTGCCTTTGATCTACTGAGATATCACACATCATGGAGTCTCTGGAAAATCCCACCATGTACTCATGGGAGAATGAGAAGGAATGAGGCAAATGCATTCTTGGTATTATTGTACAGCATATAGTTGACCTTTGGGACCCTGAGCCTGGCTGGCACAGGTGTTGTAGTTGGGACTTTAGATGGAGTTTGAGCCACTCTGCACTATCTCTGCTATAAACACAGGTATGCATGTATCCCTCAGTTCTTATCCTGGTCATCATACTTCATCATACTTCATTATACTTTATAGCAGCACAATTCACAATCGTCAAACTCTGGAACCAGCCTAGGTGTCCATCAATGGATGAATGAATAAATAAAATGTGGTATATATACACAACAGAGTTTTATTCAGCCATAAAGAAAAATGAAATTATGTCATCTGGAGGAAAATGGCTGGAACTAGAGACCATTATGTTAAGTGAAATAAGTCAGACTTGGAAGGTCAAGAGTCATATGTTTTCTCTCACAAGTAGAAGCTAGAGAGGGAAAAGGAAAGAAGGTGGGGTGGATCCATGAAAATCAAAGGGAGATCAGTAGAGGAAAGGGACCAAGGCAGGAAGGGGGGAAGTGCTGGGGAGTGATATTGGCCAAATTATATTATTATAGTGTGTGCATGTATGAATATGTAACACTAAATCCCATCATTATGTACAAATATAATGCACCAATAAAGATGTGGGAAAATATTTTAATCAAGCTGAATATTAAATTAAATTTTTTTCTATTTAAGAAAAAGAAGAAGGCTATTCTAGCCATATTTGCATTCCTGCCAATGGAATGGGGAGGAGAAAGACACAGCCCCTCCTTTGAAGGACCCTTCCTGGAAGTTGCACACATTCCTTCCATTTACACCCCATTGGCTGTGATTCAGTCATACAGGTACACTAATTTGCAAAGGGGGTATGATGTATCGTCTTTATTCCCACAGGCTGTAGGCAGAGCAAGAAGGGAATACTGGATAAAGGGAGAACAGATATGGGTAGCACAATGAGCAGCATCTGTCAAGAATAACGAATGAGGATCCTCATGGCTTGTCCCTTCTCTTCTGTCTTTGACATCCCACCAATCTCATGTTAACACCTATCTCCTCCCTTGCAGCCATTCTTGACTGCTTGCATCTAACCAAGCACTCTCAAGTCTCCCCATATTCCAGTCCTTTTCTTTCTGCTGGACTGGGCCTCTGTACATTCTTTTTCTTCTCCAATTTCTTTTCTTCTATCTCTTTTACAGCCTCATTCTCCTGTATTCTGCTCTGACCCTCTCGGCCCCTTCCTCCCAAAGCTAACTCTCTCTCCTGCAACCTCCACAGCACCTTGCACTTCCCTTTCATATGGCACAACATTGTCACCAGTTGTTTCCTCTATGATCTCCTCTGGTAGGCTGCAAGTGCCTTGTGATGGTTTGGATATTTAATGTCTCCAGAAAGTCCATGTGATGGAAGCGTGGACCCCCAATGTAGCAAGGTTCAGAGGTGAGGCTTTGAGGGGATGACGAGAGCTGTCACATCACCAGTGGATTAATCTTATTTGGTAGATTAATAATTTAAATTGGCTTCCAGATAGTGACTATAGGCAGGTGGGTGTGGCTGGAGGAAGTAGAACAGGGATGGTGATGTCTTGTTTCTGGCTTCTCTCTCTCTCTCTCTGCTTCCTGCTACCATGAGTTAAACAGCTTTCCGCTACTCTGCCCCTGCCCTTTCTCTATGATGTTCTTCCTCATCATGATGGAGTGACCATGGACTGAATCCTCTGAAACCATGAGCCCAAATAAATGTTGCCCTCTTTGTCAGGTATTTTGGTCCCAGCAGTAAAAATCTGACTGACAGATTCCTCCAGGACAGATCCTGGTTCTTCTCCATCTCTCCCTCTCAAGCCCCCTCTCAGCCCCTGCTTAACACAGGTGGGTGGTGTTCAAAAATTCCATGATTATAAAAACTCTTTGCAGCTCACCATTCCACTGTCAGAAGCAAAGCCAGAAGTCACTGGGGTCTAAATATGTTTGAATGTGTCTCCTTTGTAAAAAAATGTGAGGAGAATACATTTATATGACTCTAATATCAAAACTCTAATAAAGGAATGCTCTGAGGGGTCTCACATCCATGTCTTCATCTGCTCTATTTATCTTGTCCCCCAAAGGAACTATTTTTATTAGTTTCTTTTCTACCTCCCAGCATTTATGCATATGAAGCAGATATGAATATATGCTTATTTTCCTCCATTTCTTATGCAAAAGTTAGCACCCTTCTGCTTCTTGGTATTTTTTCCCCCATGCTGAACAGCCTATCCTAGCAACCTTCTGATGTCAGTAAGGAGACTCTCCTGATTCCTCTTTACAGTGTCAGAGAATCTCACTGTGCAGATAAAGCATTGCTTTTTTAAAAGAGTCCTCTCTTTGTCCTTACAAACATTCCCAATGTGTCATTTCACATACAGGGAAGTGGATCTAAAATAAATTCCAAAATGGGATTTCTGCATAAAAGGGTAAATGCATTTGATAGCTATTGTGGTATGGCATTCCTAAACTCAAAAAGGGGGACAGTGGGGGGAAGAGTCAAATATAAAAAAGGTAATCCTTCAAGCTTTTTAAAAATCATCTTTTCTAAGGAAATAGACCGTGAAGATAGTCAGGGAAAATGATCTCACTGTCATTGGGATGTCCTGTCGTATTTGCAGTGGATTAGGGTGGGCACCAAGTGTGAGAAATCACTCTGGTTTGCTCTTTTTACAAACACAATACATCTCAATCCAGTGATTTTCTTGGCATTTACAAAAATGCCATTTCTGCCTGGGGTTTGTATCACAACAAAGCTTTTAATGGAGTTAGAGACAAAATGCCAAATTTCTCACATTGGAAGCACTTTTCCTGGAAGCGTGCAATTTGGCTTCCCATCCCATTCTGGGAGCTCTGAAAACATCCAGCATATCAGATTGCAGGGCCATCTGTGGTTCCCTGACTCCTGGGGAGGGGCGCAGACAGGAGCTGCCTCTGGCCCTCAGCAAATGTGCTGGAACCAGGCTTGGACCAGGGCACCAGTGTCCTTCTGTGCCCAACAGATGTCCTTCTGTGAGCTCAGAGTTCCTTTCACCTCTCTGAACAGGCATCTGAACTCTCAGCTCAGACATCCTTAATCCCACAAATGCAAGTGTTCAGGGAGCTCATATAATTACAAGCCCGTTTATGGCCACACAGAATCCAGAGCTGTCAAGGACTAGGAGGAGGTAAAAAGACTCCAGAGCCTCCGACCTACTACAAAGAAGCCTGAATGCCAGCCAGCCTAGGCAGAAGTTGGGGGTGAGGGGCCGACACGTCACACTTGCTGGGAAGAGACACACAGGGTGGTGGGGGAAACAGGCCTACCCTCCAGAGGGAGACAGCAGAGGGAGAAGAAGGCCTCCAACTCAGGCTCCAGGTGGACTCTAGATCCAGGTGTGTCTCACATAGGCAGAGAGATTTGGATCAACATTAGAAACAGGGAAACTCATGAAGAAGGCTGTGCTTGTCCTTAGGGTCCCTGAATCTTCCTTCACATGTTTTTCTCTTTTCAGCTCTCCACTGACCTCACCCCACCAGCCTGAGGCCACAGGCTCCCTCTGATCTCACAGTTTACTTTCTTTTCTCTCCTAAACACAATATCCACAATTTCCCACTGAAGTTTGACCTGTGGCTGCTCCACTCTGAGCCTGCTCTGGGCCCCATGGCCAAGCCATCCAGCCTCTTCCAGCACTCTGACCTCATTCCTCCCCCAACCCTCCATTCCCCTCCTCATGGGGCTCCCATTTGCTCTTTCATCACTGTCAGAGTCCCAGCCCTGGACTTTGGAACTGACTGTGCCCTCTACCTGTAACACATCCAACCCCCACAGCCACATGGCTCCCCTCCTCAGGGAAGGCTTCTCCCTGACCCTTCTTCTTCAAAGGGCATCACCAATCCTCCTCCCACTGGAATTTCTTACCTCCCTCCATTTTGTTTTCCTTCACAGTAGTTATCACCATCTGTGTACACTGTTCATTTTACTTATATCTCCATCATGTCCCCTGAACACATGTCCTCTCTGAAAGGGAGGACTTCTGTCTGTTTTGCATATCTGAAACAGTGCCAGGCACACAGTAGGGCCCTAAATTTTTGTTGACTAAATAAATACAGAAAATGAGCAGATGGATTCCCCATAATGGACCTCATCTGCATGGTCACAGAAGACAGCTAGGATTCCAGACCAAAAAAAAAAAAAAAGGCATTTTCCCTGTCCTCTGTGTTGCTTGTCCTGTGCCATTGGAATTAATGTGTCATCGTTCTGCATTTTGAATGAGAAAGCCCAGAGACTCACACCAAGAGGAAGCTCTCTAACATGGGTATTTCATGCCATGGTGGCTGAGAGAGCTTTGGCCACAGTTTTCCTCGGTTTTGTTCTTTCCCTGCCCACTGTCTGCACCAGCCTCAAGGGATAATAGGGAACCACGCAGGCCCTGGTGCAGGTCAACCCAGACGAGACGGGATGGTCATGGAACTGCATCACATGTCTGCAGGTGGACTCTGATCCCTCAGACAGCATCAGCCAAGTGTGACCCAAGCACCGGGCCACTGTAGCCCAAGTGATGAGCACGTAGCACAGGGCACTTGTCTCTTCCATCAAAGCCAAACTCCTAATGAGTTTATATGTGATATTAAGGCCAAAGAACAATCACTTTCAAATCACATGTACATGTACTTATGTAGTCTCTCTCTCTATATATATTTGGTCTGCACAGTAGCCAGGCTAAAGGGCTTTAATGATCCATGGGAAAAGGGAAAGAAAAGATGGGGAGACAAGCAGAGAGGCTCTCTGTAGTATATTTACAGCAAAATCCACCTTTTCTCTGTCCTGGGTGGTTATCAGGATTCCATGAGATAGTGTGTCGGCATTTTTTCACATCACCTGTTAAACACTCAGCACCATTAACTACGATTACTTAGAAAATATGAATTGAGATGAAGATGGAATGGAAAGAATCTTGAAAACACAAAAATGTAGTCGCCAGCCCTGTTTAGGGTGTAGGAGCAAGTAATGTCTCTTTGTCCTGCAGCAGTGCTTTCCTTTCATTTCCTTTTCCTGTTGGGCACACAGCTAGATCACCAGCTCACTGCTTCTGCAGATCTCCCCATCATAGGTATTGGCAACTCCAAATTTCCTGTGTCTCAGCTCAAAAAACTGAGTGAACCTTGATCCTCTCACTCTGCCTTATATCTAAAATGTAATGGATCCTGTTGATGCTTACTTCAAAATATCTCCCAAAATCAATCAGTTGGGACCTCCTTGACCCTAGATTTTGGTCCCATCAAGTATCACCACATGCCTTGGCCAGTGACACTGTATCCTGACTGGTTTTCCCAATCCCACCATCACTCCTCCAGGACTCCCTCCACTCAGCAAACAGGATGGTCTTCTAATATGCAAATCCAATTACACTCTTCCTTGGCTCAAAACCCTTCTGTAGCCTCCACCTCACTCAGGACTTTATAATAACTTCTAAGTTCTTACACAAGCTGGGTCTGGAACTGGCCTCATGTGCACACCTCTTTTGCATAACCCTACACTAGCCCCCTGGCTCTTCCTTGAAGTAGCCCCCTTGCAATCCCCTCTAACTGGAATGCTTTTATTTCCAGATCTCCATGTGGCTCCTTCCTTTGCTTCCTACATTCAAATGTCCCTTCATTAGGGCTATGTTCCTGGTCCCTGTGCATATGTGCATGTGCATGCATGCACGTGTGCATGCACACGCACACACACTTCCTGCTTAGCATCCATTGCCACTGGACATATAACAAGTCTGTGTTTCAGTTTGAGTCCACTTGGCGTGGGACTTACTCTGTTTTGTTCACTGCTGTATCTTTAGTATGTGTAACAGAACTGGAAAGCAGTAGATGTGCAAATAAGATTTTTCTTTTTTAAATATTTGTCAATGAACTAAATGAATTTAATTAAAGGTTTGCATGGGTGCTAATAGTCCATGCACTCTTGAAAAACAGACAAAATCATTTTTCCTTTTCATCACATAGAACAAAAAGGGGAAATGGATCTCTCCTAGCCACATGAGTGCCAGGGACTTATCCCCTGATGTTTCTTCTCAGAAAAGTAGTGGTACTGAAGTGTCCTTGAAGGTCACAAGCTTGCATGTCTGTGTTCACACAGATACAGTCAATTTCAAATGTGTACACACACACACACACACATGAACACACAGCAGTACAGGAGAAAATGTTTCCAAAGGAGGTGGGCAGTCTACCTCCAGGCTCTGGTGAATAGCAGCTCGAATTGCTGTTATTTTGAAGATCTATAATTAATTTACTCCATGACCCCAAAGGGCCATGGATATTATCTTCATGCAGTGGTTCTCCAATAATGGGCCCAGATAAGCAGCTGCACCTGGAACATGTTGGAAATTCAAATTCTTGAGACCTGTGCTTCAGGAAATTGGTGTGGGTCAGCCCACCACCTGGTGTTTCAACAGACACTACAAGTGATTCTGATACATTAAAGATGGAGAACCATTTTCACTTGAATAAGCAAGAACATTCCGGAGGAAAACAAAGTATAGAAAACTGGAAAAAAATGTAAAACACCACATTAAGTTGAATATTGAGTTCTGGCTTTAGTGTATCAGAAATACAAGGGGTGAGAAGAACTGACTCTCAGGAAAGGGGAACTCTTATCACTTTACCATCACTGATCTCTTACTCCAATCCAGCTGTTCCTTTCAGGCTGCTGTGAAATAAATTAGCAATGTCAACAGTTCCAAAGGAACAGGTGTCTCTGCCATACTCAGAGCAACAAATATCACCACTTACACTAATTGGTCTGCCCCTGTAAGGCCCTTTAAGAGTCATTGAAGCTAGAGTTTGAATTATCTTTCACCCTCTTAGAGCTGTCTCCAAGCCCACCCCCCAACCCCAAAGCAATCCCAAAATGGGAAACATGGAACAAGTCAGCAGGAACATAGAAATGCAGGACATGGTCGAAGTCTGTGGGAGGAAAGGTAGAATCCGGGCCTTCTGAACAAGTTGCATTATATTTTTGCATAGCATGATCAAGGACTCTTGTGGTTAATGATGTCATCAGCACTCCCCTCTCCCCACTATTGGATAAAATCACACAATCACTCAGATGAAGGAATCACTTCTTCCTAAAATGAGAATTGACTCGTGTCATTCCCTTGACTGAGCCTCAAGATATTTTACAATTGCATTTAGAATAGAATCTCAAATTCCTCAACAACAAAAAGACAATTTTAAAAAGGGAAAAGAATTTGAATAGTCATTTCTCCAAGGAAGACATAGAAATGACTGATGAGCACAGGAAACAATGCTCAACATCACTAAAATTCTTGAAAACTGTTTGTGGGAATGTAAAATGGAGTACCACCATGGAAAACAATATGGTAGTTCCCCCCAAACTTTAAACAGTATTACCACATCATCCAGCAATTACATTTCTGTCATATACCAAAAAGAACTGAAAGCAGGGCCTCAAACAGATATCTGTATACTAATGTTCATTGCAGTGTTATTCACAATAGCCTAAAGGTAGAAACAGCTCAAACATCCTATGATGGATCAATGGATAAACAAAATGTGCTATTTGCATATAATGGAGTATTATTCAGCCTTAGGAAGAAAATTTGTACACATACTACTACATAAACAAACTTGAGCACATAAATAGGATAAGCCAATCATAAAAAGACAATTATCCTATGATCACTCTTATAAGGTCCTTTGAGTAGTCAAACTAAAGGAAACAGAAAATAAAGCAGAGGTAACACTGGGTGGAAGGAGTGAGGAATTGGGAGTTCACATGTAATAGGTGCAGAGTTCCAGACTGGAAAGATGAAAAAGTTCTAGAGATGGATCGTGGTGATGTCTATACTGTGAATGTATGTGACGCCACTGAACTGTACATGTCAAAATAACTCAGATGGTAAAGTCAATGTTATGCATACCTCACCATAATAATTTAAAGCTCCAAAATCCCCTCTCCCCCCTGAACCCTACCCATTTCTTCACCATTCTCCCCTATCACTTCCTCTCCATGCTTCGGCCACACTGTTCATATCTCAGCTTCTTAACACACCACTTTCTCTGTTGGAAACATTCTTCCATTTATTCTGAATTGGCAAATATCCTTTTGGGCCTTTGAATCTGGGACATAAACTAGCTAGATGTTCCTCATGCTGTTTTCTCTTCTACCTGGGTAGACACATTTCCCTTGGCATTCTTGCATTTCTGGCTAGACCTCATTCCCCAGCCTCCTTAAACTTTTATGTTTCAAGGGACAGTTTGTGGGTCATGTTTTGGCACACTGTGAACAAAATACCTGACAATAACAACTTAGAAGAGGAAAAGCTTATTTGGGGATCATGGTTTCAGAGATTCAATCCATAATTGACTGACTCTGTTGCTTTGAGCCTGAAGTGAGGCAGGACAGCATGATAGAAGGACCTGGCAGAGAAAAAAGTTTAGCTCATGACAGTCAGGGAGCAAAGAGAGCTCTGGAGGAGCCAGGGAAAAAATACAAACCCCAAAGGCACACCACCAGTAACCTACTTCCTCCAATCACACCCTATCTGCTTATAGTTAACATCTAGTACTGTAGTCCTTTAAAACAATTAATCAACTAAATGGATTAATTCACTGATGAGGTTACAGCTCTCAGTATCTAATCATGAGCTTTTGGGTGACACCTCTCATCCAAAGCATACCAGACAGTGAGCAAAAATCACAGGCATTACTGACAGACTTGCTAATCTCCCTGAAAAGAAAACCTTGATGCAGAAGAGCATGGTGACCATGGAAACAATATGTTAAAAATTGAGGAGCTGCAAGATGGAAGGGTCCGGGGACCTGGAATCACAGCATGGGAAAGAGCCACCTGCTGGTCAGGCAGTAGTCATTTTGGATTCTATGTAAGTGAGAAAAAAACAATTTGCCTTTGAGCCATGACACATTTGATGTTCCTGCTAAGGTAAAAACAGCTGGTCTTACTCTAATTAGTATACACCTCTTCTTCTCTGTCCACCAATGTCCAAGAGCTTCGTCCTCTACTTTACCATGTTGCTTCTTGACCTCTCTTCATAGTTTGTGATTCATTTCTTCATTTTAATACACTGATTTGGGCATGCTTCCCCTCTAGATTGCAACCTTCTTTGATATGCAAACCATGTCTACCTTGTCATTGAATTTCCCGAAAGACCCTAAAACAATTTACTGTATATAAATGAATGATGGTCTGAATTTCAGTCTGGTTGTCAGTGGTCTTTTGTCATCCTGTCAGACTCTTCCCTGCACTGTTGTCATTTCACAGAATTTGCCTTTAATCCATGCCCTCTGTGATGGTCTCAGAACTGTTAGAACCCTACCCATTCTGTTTGAACCTCTAACATATTGTTTTGTGATTCTGCCATGCATGCTGTATTGTCTGTCTTCTCATGGACCAAATTTGTCTACAGTGTATTTGCATTCCTAGCATCTAGCAAATCATTGGTTGCCAAATGAACAAATGGATGGCTGGCTGAATCAATGAACAAGTGAGTGAGTAAATTTGCTGGGGGAAGAATTTGATACTTATCCTAACCCAAGTCAGAAGCAAAGCACAGAATGCAACATTTGGCATAGATTGGCCTGTTCCTTGTTTAGACAACTGTCATGAGTTACCATCCTCACTAACTCTTAGTCTCACTAACTCTGACCAGAGAGTAGGAGACATGGACTCGGAGCCCACTGTGTGCCCTGGCAACTCAACTCTTTTCCTGACTCATTTCTCTTATCTGTTAAATAAGTTTGGGCTAAGTAAAATTGAAAGATCCTGTTAGCTTTAGGATAACAAACCCAAGAGCCAAATGGAAAACAAAGAACAAGGTTCTATACCAATATCTAATTCAGAAGCCACTAACTACATGTGGCTGTGAGGCATTCAAAATGTGCCCCATCCAAATAGAGATGTGCTGTAAATACAGAATACGCCTGGTATTTCAAATACTTAGCACAAAAATGTGCATTTCTAATTAGTAGTTTTTTATATAGATTACATGTTGAAATTGCAAAATGAAGATTTGGGATACAATATATTAACTTAGTATACTATCAAAGTTATTTTATCCATTAGATCTCATTTTTTTAAAATGTGGCTACTGGAAAATTTAAAATTATACTATGGACAGCACCACACTGAGCCATTATTAGTATTGTAATTCAACTAGATAATCCAAACCACAATGCACAAATCACCACTTCTATATCCTTTCTGAGTTCCCCAAACTTATTGTCAAATGATTTCTGAAAGTTTAACTAGAACAATAATGAAATTTCAATATGAATGGGAATCCACACAGGCATTACAAGTTTTGTTGTATAACTAATGTATTTTACAATGAAACTATTTGTTAAAATGAAAACAGTTTTATAGTGGAAAAGCTATAAGGCTGAAGCAATGCAAAAGGAAGCTGGAAAACACAAGAAGAAAGGATAGTTTTCCTAGATGTTGGGAAACCCTATCTTCTCCCTTAGCCTACAGATGTACTGTCTGTGCTATGAGGAAAACAGAGAAAATATCCCCTGTGTTTTGCTCATTTCAGAAATGACCAAATCGTGAGTTGAAATGGAGCTTTGGGTCAGGTAGAATTATAGAAAGGAGGAACTGTAACAATAAGTGTGGAAGAAAAACAAGTTCCATATGAGAAATAAGGAAGTTGAGGAAAGCAGAGAAGAAAGAGGAAGAAACGAGGAGACTGTTCTTGGAGGCTTTTGACAGGACTGGCAGTGTGGACACTCTCCAAGAACTGGGTGGGAGTGTAGATTCCTGGAGCCATTCCAAGCTGTACATCTGGTGGTACTCATGTCCTACCTAGAACTTTCTCCTCTTCACAGAATCTTAGAAAAGCACTCATCTAAGTGGGTGTTTCCAAGGAGTTCATCTCCAAGCTTTTCTTGGGAGGTCTCTGTCATGTGGGGGCTCTGACCAGGAAACAGATTTGGGGTTTGGCAGTAGGAAGGAGATGCAAGGCAGTGGGAATACTGCTTACCCTTAATGTAGAGGTGCCATAGCCATTAGCCATAACCCATTAGCCATTTCACCCTGAGTCTTTTCCATAGGCCCTTTTATGTGCAGGTAAAACAAAGAAGGCACTCGACTGCCCTTCTCTATCCCCCCCGTCCCCTCCCCTCTCATCCCATCACCTCTCTCTACCCCATCTACTGTAACACATTTCTCTCTCTCTCTCTCTCTCTCTCTCTCTCTCTCTCTCTCTCTCTCTCTCTCTCTCTCTTCCTCTCTCTTTCCTTCCCCAGAATACAACAGACACTAGTATGGCAGTACGTATAAACATGGCTGTATAACCAATGTGATCCTGCAATCAGTACACGTGGAAAAATAAGAATTCATACCCAATTTGAATCAAGTGTATGATATGTCAAGACCATTGTAATGCTTTGAGCAACTAAAAACCCCAAACAAACAAGAAGACACAGTGCCAACAGGTTACATAAAGAGAAGGGACACATGCTCACAGTTAGTGTTTATGACCTTGATTATATGTGCTGAATCAGAGGGTTTCTGACCTTGACAACCATGACATAGCTGGTTCCCAGCCCTGGTTAGATACTAAAAACATCACATGGCCTTCCAGAAGTCTCTGCGAGAGAGCTTAATTACAGCCATTTGGGGGCCTGCCCCACAGTCCCCAAGCCAGGTATTGTCACAAGTTCCCTTCCTCTACATCTACTCCCCACCTCCACAGATGGGCTGGCATTATGTGAAGGAATGAAGGAGAAAGGTCTCTCCACTGTCTTCTTGTGGTCTTCATGTCAACAAATTCTTTTTTCTACCCAGTCTACCTCTCTTAGACCTCATCACCTTGGTGTAGAACTTTAGCACTTTCCAAATGAGTTACTCAGATGATGAAAACATCATCTCAAGAGGTATTTGATCTCTAGATGTTTTGTACTTTCTTGGTTTTTAATAAGTACCAAAGAGAAAAGAGCTGGGAAGACACACTCACCAAATTTTATTTTAGAAGTAGTGATGGTTATTGCTGTTAATTCTCCTTTATGCCCCTTAATGGCAGTAAAGCGTGAACATAATGGAGAAATGCCACCTTTCATACTGAAAGTCATCTCTTATGGGAAGCCCACCATCTCAACCAGTTCCTCAGTTTCAAACTTTCACTAAATTTTCTTTACAACACTTGCCACAACTGGAAATTCTGTGTGTATACACATTTATTCAATGTAGGTTCTTCCATCTGTCTTGAAGTTCCTTAGGTGCAAAAGCCTTATGTATATTTTCACCTCTGTATCCTGATCCCATACCAGTATATCTAGTTTCTACTGAGCATTCAGGAAATATTTTTGTTGAATAAGTAAATATCCAAAAAGTGCCTTCTGATTTTAAAATAACTATAAGACTTGTCACTCCAATTTTTTTTTTCTGAGAAGAAAACTGGGTGTGCAGAAGCATCTTGGCTAAGAGAACGAGTCAGAACTGCTAAAGCTCCATCCCTGTTTTGCCCACATTGGTAAAAAATGGGTCAAAAAGCCTAAGAGTTGGAATTAGGGCCAAAGCTTCACTTGTCACTAAATAAAAGGAAAGTGGTGTGGAGAGGAAAAGCCTCCTAGTTGTTATGGACCCATAGGAAAAGATGAGAGGAAAATTACAAAAGTCAAATTAAAATAAAATAAACCAACGTTTATGGAGAGTTCTTTTCCAAAGACAAAGAACTGGTCCCTTCCTGAATGAGGCCTATAGTGCATCTATATATGAATAAGTCCCTTCAGTATTTCTTTCAATTTTTGAGTGACCACACTTGCTGATCATTTTTTGGTCTATGCAGTGTTGTTAATTGTTTCTTTGAGTCCACATCTATCAGAACCTTCTCACCTAAAGACCCCAGAGGAGTGGATGTAAGATACATATGAGGAGAGGCTCTGGAAACAGTTATCTATTTTCTCCACAGATCTACAATCCGAATTGTTCTTCTAGAGCCATTAGTAGGCCACTTCGTTGCCCTAAATAAATAAATAAGCTTTGCAGAAATAAACAGATGGAGGAAAATTTCAAAGCAGCATGTGGGTGTTTTAGGCCCAAATCCCATTAACAGATAACTGGATTTATAACAGCAGCTCTCACACAAAACTTTGGCAATTTTTAACTCGTGTGTAATAGATTGGGCTCCCCCTCCCCCAGACTATCTGCATTGCTTTCAGAGATGTGATGCCCCTGCACCCAGGTTGAACCTCTTTCTCCAAGATCCATACTGCTAAACAAGAAGTGTGTGATAGGGGCCAATAGATGGGCATTCCCTGGTTGCATTGTTTATATGACTTTATCATCCTCTCCTTTCCCAGAGGCGGTCTGACAAGTGCCATTGGGTGGTGGGTTGATTTTAGTAAACTGTAAATTTGACTCAGTGGAAAGAAGACTGCAATAATGGATGCTCTCAATAATCCAAAGCATATGGCTGTCCTGTTTAAAAAAATGAGGGAACATAGACCCAAGTTAACATGGGAACATTAAGAAACACCCACTAGCACTGTAGCAAAGAGATCACCACAGTTAAGAAACCACACAGTGAGTGAAACAGGAGGATCATTCAGGGGCAGCCAGGAAGGGACTCTTAAAACAGACTCAGAGGCAGGTGGAAGAGACCTCCAACTTCCTAGAGGATTGGTGAACAGGCTTTCAAAGGAAGCTTTTGATGAGAAGCCATTGTTAGTGAGACCCACATTGACCTGACTTTTCCTGTCAGTCGGGACAGGGAGTGGAAACCTGAATTACCCCCACTTATCAGTGCTAGAGGAGAAAGGAAAGCTCTTCATGAGTTTAGCCCTCTGAAACTCTTCAGTACCCAGAGTTAAAAAAAAAAAAAAAAAAAAAAACAACCTAGAAGCCGCCACAAACCAAGGGTGAAGAAAATCTGTAGGGTCATCTCCAGCCCCTAAACTGTGCATTGTCCTTATAGTTTTGTGCATGCCATAATGACTCACTGGCCTTCAGAAATGCTAAGAAAATTGAAACAGCTTCATGAGGCCAACTCAGGTGGCCACCAGAGCATAGGAATGGAGGGTATGGATTCCAGGCACATCCTAAAATCCAGTAAAAATAGTCTTTCTTTTACAGAGAGATATACAAATGTTTCCATCATATGTCAGCTTCAGTTTACTCAGGGAAACCTCCCTGGTATATGTCCCCACAGCATCAGTTTTTTTATAGCATGTCGCCTGCATGAAATGATGAATTTAATTAGTTTTCATTATATACTGAATGTCTATCTTCCTTGCTCAACTTTGAGTTCTGTGATAATGGGATAACATGTCTGTTTTATCCCTAGAGCTTAAAAAAGTATGTTGACTAAACCCAGACTAATGATCTAGAATATGCAGGCTTTAATTATTTAAAAAAACTGACTGAACCCCCAAAAATAGCATTCAGTAAGAGGGGAGATTTTATAACATTCCTCAGGTAGTGGAGCATTCCATGAGAAGAGATGGCACAAACTCCTGGTCATATGCCATAAGGCACCCCCAAAATATTAATACAACTTGGATGAGCTCCAAAGGGACATTGACCTTGAAAAGGCTCAATGACAAGCCTCAGCTGGTGATGATAAGCCAAAACTTCAACATTCATCGAAGGCATATTTCTCCAAGTGAGTATCTCTCCAGCAGCCCAAAGCAAGCAAGCAGTGTGCTGATAGGTTTGGCTTGCTAAACTGGATATCACTTACACAATGACCATTTGTGGGGATAATAAGCTGGATGGGTATTATTCAGAAATTTAGAATGTGCAAGTAACTGTGTAATGACCTTTAGTCCTAAGGACCACACAGTCCTGGAAGGAATCTTCACCCACTCCACTTCTTCTCAACAACACATACATTATTTTAGTCAGCTTTTTGGCTGTTGTGACTAAAGGATCTAACCAGTACAACTGTAGGGGAGGAAGAGTTTGAGGTTTCACAGTTTCAGAGGTTTTAGTCCAGAGAAGGTCGACTTCTTTCTGTGGGGCTCAAAGTGAGGCAGAACATCATGGCAGAGTATGTGGCAGGGGGAAGCAATTCCCATCATGGTGGTCAAGAAGCAGAGAAAGGGGGACTCCAGCTCCAGATATAGAATATATACCTCATAATCACGCCCCTAATTAACTACTTCTTCCAGCCACAACCCACCTGCCTCTAGTCACCACTCAATTAATTCCAACAGGGAGTAATTCACAGATAGGGTTAAGGCTCTCACAATCCGATCATTTCTCCTCTGAAACTTCTTTCATTGTCTCATACATGAGCTTTTGGGGGACACCTCACATCCAAACCATAACATATGTATATATGCAGATGATGCTTATGCTAATGATCTAGAACACAGTAGCTATTAAATATCTTAGGTGATTACAGAGACCACCCTATATTCACTGCCTAGCCTCGGCTTCCTACTTTAATTTAGGTAAAATTAATCAGAGTCTTAGCTGGATGCAGATGGACAAATGACTTATCCACACATATTAATCTCTGAATTCACCAAGGTTGTTGTGACTGATTTAAGAGGGAGTAGATACATTTGTTTAGATAACCACATCTGCTCAATGGCAGTCATAACACAGGTATGGAGGTCTTAGATTCTGGAAGTATAGTGCTCTTAAGAAGGCATACGAATAAGGTTTGACAGAACTTGTTTTAGACTGTGGAAGCTCTCTAGTTGTCATGGTTGATTTTATGTGACAGCTTGACTGGGCTAAGGGACGTCCAACTAGTTGGTAAAACATTATCTCTGGGTGTACCTCTGAGGGTGTTTTGGAAGAGATCAGTATTTGAATTTGTAGGGTGGGTAAAGACAACTCTCACCAATGTGATCAGACATCATTCTATCCATGAAAAATCTAAACAGAACAAAAAGGGAGAGGAAGAAGGGGTTCACATTCCTTGAGCAGGACCACCTATCTAAGCCTGTTGTCAGACATTGGTTCCTGGTACTCAGACCTTTGGTGTTGGACTGACAGTCACACCATTGGCTTCTCTGGTTCTTCAGTCTTCAGACCAACACTTAATTACACCATCAGCTTTCCTGAGTCTCCAGCCTACAGATGACCAATCATACCCTTTTTGGCTTTCTGAAAGTCAATTCTCATAATCAATTAATCAATCTCTCTCCTCTGAAGGTTTTTTTCCTTCAGCTCTGATTTATTTGTTACCAAATGTAATCAATCCTTAAATTAATCTTTATCTTATGGAAATATATAATTTCCAAACTCCACGTTTCGAAGGTTTTTTTTTTTTTTTTCATTTCAAGCTTTGACCCCAGCGAAGCCATCACAATCTTGTTTTTTCTAGTTTTAACCAAGATTGTGGAAGTGTGATTTTGAGTTTACCATTTTTTTGCTTTTTACTTTCACAGGGGGGGTCAAACTAGTTTTAATTTCATTTGAAAATGTAAGGGAAACAGAATATTTATACCCAAGGGCTTATAGAACATTTCATAGCTGTTATCCTTAATAGAAGTGCAATACAGTATTTTCCACTAATTAATCCTCTTAACATGACTTTGTGGAGAGTCCTTGTTGTCCTTGCACATGTCAGGAGAGCTGAGGAAGGGTCTAAACTTTTAGCAAGGCTCCATGAAGAGCTTTTTCAGTAGGGAAAAGACATGAAGAAGTATTAGAATGTGTGTTTTATACCCTTAAAATTATATAAAGAAAGGGTCTCTGGAATGTAATCAAGGCACTGCTCTATTTTAAGACACAGGCTGGGCTGTTTCCTGTCTCCCTTGATGAGAGCAGGATTTAAACCATGCCCTTCTTTCCTTCTCTCACCGTCCTGATTTTCCATCACTCTCTATTTCTTAATTGTGCCAACTCTAAGAAAAATGTGTGACAGGATCTTCCCTCTCTCTCCCCTCCCTCACTGATGGCTCGTCTCCAGTTTCCTCACACCCCTCAGGTGTCCAATACCCTTCTCCCACTTTCAACCTTCTAACAAATTCTACGTCAGGAAGTGATCTGATAAACTCATGTGCATTTAGCCAGGGTATCCAAATGCAAGTGAACTGGCTACCCCAACCAGGAGCCCTTGCTCATGAACAAGAGAGCAGGCTTAAGCCAAAAGAATGTCTCATGTTGATACGATTTCAGTTTTCATTGGCCTGGGAGCAATGACCACACATCATGGTGACCCTGACCTCACACTATGGGACAACAACACTCTTCATCTTCTTGTCCAGTACCTTGTGTCCATTTCCCCCACCACCCCAATCATTGTCTTATTTGCTGTCTTTGCTTCTGAAACCCTTTCTGGATACAGAACACTCCACGTACTGAAACCATAAGAAGGACAGGGGATAAAAAAGTCATCTTTGAAGTTTCCTTGGATTCTAGTCCCAGGAAGGAATGATTCCATCTCCTTTCATAGTGTAGTAGAGGGCACAGGTCTGGGGAAATTACAACTATGAACACAGAGGGATCAAGAGCTCACAATATCCAATTGTCAACTTAAAGTTCAACAACAACAACAAAAACATCATAAACTACACGGAATGTTTAAATCTATTATGGTTTGGACATAAAGTGTCCCCCAACCTCTTTGGTGTAAATGCATGAATATTCAGAGGTGAACAGATTATGAGAGCCATAATAGATTATGACTAATCAGCCCATCCTAGTTGGAAAGAATTGAGTGGGTGGTAACTGTGGGCAGGTGGGGCATAGCTGGAGGAGGTGGGTCACCGGAGATGTACCCAGGAAGGGTTCATCTTCCCCATGTCTCCTCCCCTTCCTTTTCTCTCCCCCTGCACTTCTATCTGCTTCCTGGCAGCCGTGTTCTGGTCAGCTCCCCTCTGCCCTGTTCTTCTGCCATTGTTCTACCTCACCTTGGGTCTATAGCAATAGATTGGCCCACCATGGACTAAATTTCTGAAACCATGAGCCAAAAAAACCCTTCCCTTCTCTACGCTGTTCTTGTTGGGTATTTTAATCACAGAAATGTAAAACGATCCCCAAATCTCTGTCAATGTGACAGTGATAAAAATGGCTACTCCTAACCACTCACAGCATGACTTAAATCCAACCCATGTTCTGGTTATCTTGTCCTAATCAAAAGCTACCCAGTGGCTGCAAGGCTATCACCAAGCTCACATAGTAATGTGCCTGGGTCCACAGCTGCATGGTTGAAGATGTCATGCCAGGTGCTGGCCACCTTCCTAGCTCTGCACACTGCACCCAGCAGGCTGGGTAGAGTTTGGCAGGGCTGACCCAACAGCTGTGACTAATGTCCTTGTTGTCATCAGGCCTCACTCTCCTTTTGCCTTGACCTATTGAGTTTAGACATCAAAAGATATAAAAACTCAAATTGAAATGATGCAGAAACCAGGGAATGTAGCATTTTTTTTTGGCCTAAGCCAAACAGCATTCTTTCCTTTAGGAGAGTCCTGAAAGTCTGGATTTTAAAAATCCTGTAGGAGCACCAGCAAAATTTCACATTTATTTTCATGAAAACATGCAATTGAAATTTCCTTTCTTGAACTACAGCATCTTCATTCAGCTAAACTTGAAGTTATCTGGGTTGAAATGATAAAGTTATTGTAGAGAATCAGATGTGACTGTGTTACTATTACTGTCCTTGATGGAGTCTGCCTGCAAACGGGATATTCTGTCAAGGTATAGATAGGTAACAGCGGACATGCCTGCTCGCAAATGAGAGGCTCCTTCAAGGTTTAGATAAGGTAACAGCGGACATGCTTGAAAACGAGGTGTTTGCTGTCCTTGGGAGGACTTGCCTGCAAATGGGATGTTCTGCCAAGTGGGCTAGGAGGGCGCTGAGAAAATTTTTATTATCTGTTCTTAACAAAGAGCAGAGCTCAACATACTCCGGGCCGAAAGTAGAATAGCCATGAGAAGCGGGTCACTTCTGATTAGAAAGTAAAGCTTCTGTATGCTATGTTTAATTAGCTGAAAGACCTGATTTATTGATGTTGGAAGGCTGCCTTCTTTGTTCACAATACTATAAAAAGATTGCTTGTACACAATAAAGGACTTTTTTTTCTGCTGCTGCTTCGCTTGCTATGCTTCTTCTTCTTCTTTCTTTTCCCATGCTTACCTGCAAGTGAATTACTGCTACATTTGGTGTAGTCGGCAGGATCCAGCACCGAAAGGGTAAGCACCCCGGGTTAAGAAAACTAAAGGGGGACTTTCAGGATTAAAAAAAATATGTTGAAAGGTATCGCCCCAGGTTGAAAGAAACTTTAGGGGGACTTTCAGAACTAACAATTATCTAAAGGTATCGCCCCAAGTTGAAAGAAACTTTAGGGGGACTTTCAGAACTAACAAATATCGAAAGGTATCGCCCCAGGTTGAAAGAAACTTTAGGGGGACTTTCAGAACTAACAAATATCGAAAAGTATCACCCCAAGTTGAAAGAAACTTTAGGGGGACTTTCAGAACTAACAAATATCGAAAGGTATCACCCCAAGTTGAAAGAAACTTTAGGGGGACTTTCAGAACTAACAAATATCGAAAGGTATCGCCCCAAGTTGAAAGAAACTTTAGGGGGACTTTCAGAACTAACAAATATCGAAAGGTATTGCCCCAAGTTGAAAGAAACTTTAGGGGGACTTTCAGAACTAACAAATATCGAAAGGTATCGCCCCAAGTTGAAAGAAACTTTAGGGGGACTTTCAGAACTAACAAATATCGAAAGGTATCGCCCCAGGTTGAAAGAAACTTTAGGGGGGACTTTCAGAACTAACATGGAAAACTCCCAGTCCTTAAAGGAACAATATGTGGAGTTACTACAGGGATTATTATATTCCATAGGTGTGAAAACATCTCATAAGAGACTCAAGGAGTTACTTAAAATTATAAAATGTCATTGTCACTGGTTCCAGTATCAAACTAAGTTCCAGTTAAATTTAGGGGAATGAAAATTGGTTCAGAAAGAGCTCCGTAAACAACATCAGGCTGGAAATGTTATTTCTTTAAAGATTTGGACATTGTGTAACGCTATTACTCAGGCATTACAATTATTAGAGAGCAATAATAAAAAGGGTTCTCTATGTGAAAGTCAAGTTTATACATCAAAATCTGATAATAAGGTTAATAAAACGGAACCCAAGAAAGATATTTGTGATACTATAGATGACTCTCCTAAATCAGATCTGGGTGATAAGGAAGATTTAAAAGGTTCAGATAGTGACTCCAATATGAAAGAAATTATGGAGGTCTTTGTGGATAAAATGAAATTAAAAACAAAGGTCTTTTCTTAAACCTACTACTCCTTCTAATGCTTCTCTTTTTCCAATGACAGAGTATAGAGTTGATGAGGGTAGAGAACAACAATGTTTTTCATTTCCTCTTACTATGATACATGATGATGATGATCTTGCAGCTCCTCCTGGTTGTTTTGTTGATCCACCACAACAAAACCTTCAAAATCCCCCAATGATTGATGTTCACTATACTGCAGTGGAATACAAGTTTATATAGGATTTAAAAGCTACAGCCTTTCAATATGGCCCTCAGTCTCCTTTTGTGTTAGTTATGTTAGAATATTTGGGAACTTCTAAATTACTTATTCCTTTGGATTGGGAGACATTAGCCAAAACAGTTTTGGAGGGATCTCAGAGGTTACAATTGAGAAGTTGATGGGAAGATGAGGCACAAAAACAAGCTGGAGAGAATGAAGCTCAAAATCCCCCAGGACCTATGGAGGATAAGTTTATGAGAGAGGGTAATTACCATGCCTATAGAGAGCAGGCTCAATATACAGATCCAGATCTTCAACAAGTTTGACAGGTTTTCTTAAGAGTTTAGAGATGTGTGATACCCACTGGTCAGGCACAACCTTCCTTTACTAAAACTATACAAGGGGCTACTGAACCTTACACTGATTTTCTTGCAAGACCGTGTACTTTTGTAATGAGGGCAATGAGTCAAGATCAAATAACAAAGGTATTATTGGAAACATTAGCATTTGAAAATGCAAATCCTGAATGTAAGCATATTTTGGGGCCATTAAAAGGGCAAAACACTTCATTTAGTAAATATGTGAAAGCTTGTGCTGGAATGGGAGGAATTGAACATCAAAGTTTCTGCTTTTGCTGCAGCCATGGCTGGAGCCCTTAAACCCAATAAATCAGGAACTTGTTTCAATTGTGGAAAAGCAGGTCATTTTAAAAGGGATTGTAAAAAATAATAATAATAATAATAATTAATTAAATAAATATATAAATAAATCAATTTTATGATACTTTCTAATTACTGGCCGGTTATTTTTTCTAGGACTCTTGCTTTTTCCTAGATTCTGGATTTTTTGAGCTCATAATTTTGATCCTACAGACCTCAGTTAATGTTTTTCTGATCAGTTCTATTTTTGATCAACTGTGGAATATTTAAACAGTACAATGGAAATTTCACCTAAAATAGCTACAAGGCCTTTATTGTGTTATGTGTGCACCTTTGTATTATATGTTGTATGTCTATTTGTGCGTATGTCCATATATCATGTACATGATATAAAGATTGATATATATGTAAAGAGCGTTCATAAAATATTTTTAATTCACTGATTTTAATGGTTCAACTTAAACTGGGTAAACAGATAAAAAATAAGATGTCTTTAACATGTTAATGACTGATGTGCTTTGGTTCTAGGACTTTTCTTCAACAACAACAACAACAACAAAATGGCTAACACTGTTCATTATACTTGTCTAATGTTTTGATAAAATTAGTAAATTAATTAGATATAAGATTACTTGTTTATGAGTACTTTTGTTAAATATATGATTGATTTACAAGGTTAATATGCTAAATGTTAAATATACCATTAAATGCTTTTAACTCCTTAAATTACATTAAATAACATTATTAATAATTTTTTAAGTTGGTAAATAATATAAATAAATAAATAAATAAATAAATGGTTCTTTATCATCCCTAATATTTAGACACTATATTTTCATAATATAAACAAATGTGATTAATTGTGTACTACAAATAACAAAATATCTCTTATTAAAATAAAATAATTTACATAATTCAAAAATTTACAAGGATCATTTCAAAGTGTAAATAAAGAAGGGGTTAACAAAAAAAATTTAATAGGTTCTAGGTATGGATTTAATAAAAAAAATGTGTTTCTAAAAGTGAGTAAATAAAAGGATTTAAACAAGTGATAAGGAAGGACTATGTATGTTGGCTATATAGTTTTAAGTAAGTGATAAAAAAGGTCTGTGTACGTTGGCTATATATATAAATTTTTGAACAAATAATCTTAAAAAAATTAAAGATTATACAAATATGGTTAAACAACAACTGTTATTTTGCAGTATTCTAATATGTTATTTCTTTCAAAGCTAAACTTAATTAATATAAAAACATCAATAGTAATTATGGTACTATTACTCTTCTTTGTATATAAATGTGTTCATATTTTCCAGGTATATAAGTCATTAAGATAAAAGTTTAAAATAAAAAAAAAATTATATCAAGCTGGTGTTCTCCAAAAGGTTGCATGGTAATTTTAGGCTTAAAAAATAACATATTGGAGATTTATTTATATCATTTAATGTTCTATAACTGGGCCTATTATCAATAAGATATATAAAGTTTTATGTTACTTTTTACACTGAGATACAATTTAAATGTATTTTTTTAAGTTAATGAGAGCCTTATCTACATAAAGGTTAATATTATACAACACAAAAACATTTTTCTATTTTTCTAAAAAAAGGCTAAAAGCTTTCAGCCTTTCTTTATTTCATGTTTTAGATGTGTTATCATATTGTGTTAGTTTTTACTCAAATAAACTTAAACAATTATTTATATAAAATTTATAATATAATAATAAAAAAATAAACTTTAAAACTACAACACTTTACTTAAAATTTATAAAGAGCCCTACTTACCTAAAATAAGACTCTATGTCCTATCTGAGTACATGTATAAATAACAACAAAAAAAGTAGGCCAAATTTCAGTATATTTTACTCATATTAGAACACATTCTAAACTGCCAGGACCATAAAAAATAAATAAATAAATAAAAATATTGATCAACTATTATTCCCCTTACAAAAGGCTCATCTAGAACATGCTTTACATCATACAAACACTAAAGGACAGTAATAGTAACACAGTCACATCTGATTCTCTACAGTTATTGTTATAACTAACTACTTACAACTCCATATACAGAGGCAATCTATGCTACTTTTCACAATCTAATTAATTGCTACCCTTCTCTCCCCAGTCTATCAGAGTCTCCTGGTCCCTCTTCTTCTCTAACGAGGCTCATCTCCAAGGCCAGTACTCTAAGCTGGATTCTCTTATATCTATTCCCTCTTGCTAACTTTCTTACCAGACCTCATCCTTTCATGAGTACCATGTTCTGCCTATGCTGATTTGAACACAGAAGTGGCTCACAATAATGAAAATTGCAGAGCACATCTACAAAGTCAGAATCTGCACCAAAAAGCATCATCACCTTGCCCATCAGTCTTTTAAAAATATTTTTATTTAGTTGTAGATGAACACAATATCTTTATTTATTTATTTTTATGTGGTGCTGAGGATCGAACTCAGGAGCTCATGCATGCAAGGCAAGCACTTCACCACGGAGCTACAAGCCCAGCCTGCCCTTCAGTCTTTCACTGGTTGCTGACCAGCCTCTCCCTCAATGATAAGAGAGAACTATAGGTCTTCCACTTACCAAGTAGCCACTCTCAGCTTCCTCCTGAAGCTCTGCATTTCCATCACACAGCCTCTCCTGGTTCTGCCTCTTGACCCTCCTCACTCTTTTTCATAGATTCTTCTGTCTACAACACTCCAGACATTGGTGTTTGTCCCCAGCCTGTTACCTCTATTTTTGAATAAGCTCATGACTCTCCTTCTCTCACAATATCTTGTAACTAAATTCAGGCCTTTGTCTTCTCTTAAATGAGTCCTGCCCTCTCCTGCCCCCTCACTCACATTCTTTTAATTTAACCAAGAGTGTGACCTCTCCAAAGCAAGTATGACTTCCTTCAAATGCTTAGCATGCTATGACCTCTGAGGTTTCCAGGATAAGAGCTATGCTCTGTGCTTATCATGGCCTGCACACCTCCCCATAATCCTCTCTGCCTACCTCTGTCGACCCACCAGGCACTGAGTCCTCTCTCTCCTGCTCTAAGAACCCTGTGATGCCCCTGGGTCCCATTTGTTGATATGCCCCTGTACCTTTGGTCCTCTGGTTCATCCTCCCTTCCTGTTAAGCTTTTTCCCTTTCCTACCCTTTCTTCCATGACACCCTTTCTCCAACAACTTGACTTCATCTGTCAAACTTGTCTTGGTGTCACCTCTTCCACCCCCAGGATGCCTGACCTGACATGGCTCAAAACTCTTTCTTCCCCTGCATCCCACACCTGGTTTCTGCCCCTTCTCTGCAATGCACTGAGAACAGCTCAAGCTTTGAACTTATCATGTTGTATTATAAATTTTTATTTACTTATAGTTCTCCCCAGACTATTGGCTCCAAACCTTTAGGGACAGTGTCTTTGACATTTTTGTAGCACACAATAGTGTCAGGGATGGAGTAGTTTCTGTTCAGCGTTTGCTTAATGGATGAGGGTCCACCTTATTTACCAATCACAACTCATATTTCCTTTGTGATGAGACAATGATGTAAATCTTTGCAGTCACATTTCTTTCTTTCTACCATTTCTGCTTTCTAAGTGCCAAAGACTATGGCAGGTAAGCACAAAGTTCAATCAACACCAAGTCTCTGAGTTTAATTTCTTCCAGTTTGGTTCCTTTTCTAACATCTGGCTCTCACCCAAAAATTCTCAGCTACATTGTGTGAAATGGTGGCCACAAAGGCAAGGAAGTATTCTCCTCTAGAATCTTCAGAGGGAGAATGGTCCAGTTGACATCTTGTCTTTGGGCCTCTGGCCTCCAAAACAGTTTTAAAAAATAGATTTTTATTGTTTAAACACACCAGATTGGGGTATTGTGTTATGACACCCCTAAGAGATCTAAATGCACCAGCCATCTTAGACCCACATGCTACTGACACTGCATGACACCAGGAGACCCAGGTGACCGCTGGATATCCCCACTCCTCCAAAAACAATTTTGAGTAAACATACAAACAATGATAAAAGAAAATGACATATTTTTATAAAAGCAAAAAATAATAAAAGCAAACTTCTTGGGCTGAGGTTGTGGCTCAGCAGTAGAGTGCTTGCCTAGCACATGCGAGGTCCTGGGTTCGATCCTCAGCACCACATAAGAAATAAAATAAAATAAAGTTTAGTTGTCCATCTACAACTAAAAAATAAATATTTTTTTAAAAGCAAACTTTTTGTTTTTTCTTCAACAACAAGAAGAGCATATATTGATCTCTCAGCAAATGCCAGGCACAGTTTTACAATTTAACATCCAGTAACTCACTTAATCCTCCTGATGATCTTATGAGGTAGTTACGATTATTATCTCCATTTCATGAACAAGCAAATAGAGCTCAGAGTAGTTCACTAATTTGTCCAGGTTCTCACATAAATGAGCAACAGAGTGCCACTCAACCACATCTTTGCATAAAGTATGATGAAATATGAAACAGAGAGAATTCAGACTGAGTCCAAGGGCCCAGTGCTTGTCCCAGATATCCTTGGGCAGCCTGCCTGACTTCTCTGAGTTGAACCAAAAGCTCTGGCCCATATCCCTGACTCTGATATTCTGGGGTTGCCCAAATCTGTTCTGGTTCTGAAATGTTATGATTTGCCAACAAGTTTTTCCTATTAACGGTGATTTTCTTTTGTATTTGCACAGTACCCTCCTGCCAAAATCTGGACACCTGGTCTGCTTTGCCACTCAGTAGGGAAAATAACCAGAAATACAGCAGGATCACATTCCCTGGGCCATACTGAGGGGTGGTAAGAAATGCACCTCATATTTTAAAATGTCCTCTTCCTCCTGCAGTTATGTCTCACTGACAAAGCAGGCCTGAGGGCTGCCAGGAAACCAAGCTGCCTCTCATTCTTATATTTAAATTTAATTTAACCATAGCATTACCCTGCATGTCAACAGTTCAGAACAAATTGATGGATTCTAGTTTAACTATTTAGCTGTTCCAGTGGTAATGTGTTCAATCATGCATTAAATTAAAAATGACACTTGGAAATATGCATATGCTGGACCTCAGTTCTGTGCACCAAATAAGAAAAAGATTTAAAATGGTGTGTAGTGGAGGATTACCACTGAAGACGCATGAATTTTATTACTGCAGGCTACACAGAACACATTTGCAAAGCTCCATTTAAAAGCTCTCTAACTGTCCCAGCCTGGTTATCTGGCTCGATAAACATGCCATTTCATTTCCATAAGAGAAAACCCAGCTACTGCCAAAGCAAAGATGTTGTCATTCTTTCTGACCTCCTCACACCCACCTTGATTCTTGGGCACCCACCTGTGCCTCACGTTACCTATTCCAGCTCTCCTTTCTTCCAAGACCACAGTTGCCCTTCACAGACATTAACAAACTCATCTGCAAATACAGATGACTAGAAATTAATAAGGGTTACCTTTTATTAATTACCTACTATGTCCTCATCCCTCTGCTAGGCACGTCTTATAATATCTCATTTCACAGACCCACAGAAATTACTGTCTCATTCTGGCACACCAAAAGTGATGCCAGATAGAGTTGGTGAATCTTCAATGGTTCAAGTCATGACAAATTCTGAAGCTCAGCTTTTAAACTTGGGTAGCATGGCTATTTAAACCATCACTCTAGAAAATGCTCATTTAGCTGAGTTTCTGTTCATCTTTCATATCCATTCATGCACCCAAATGAACCCAGTGTAAGTCCCAGATTAGAATTGCACAGCAAAGAAATTTGGTTGGGATTCTTCTGCTCCCTTTGCTGTGCCCCTTTTTTCTGGGGACAGGCAAGTTCCTGATAATAGACCATAAGTGCCTTAAGGATGAGGGTCAGACTTATTTATCTCATATAATCCACATTTAACCATGCCCAAATGACAGCAGGCACACAGCCATTTGTTGAGCCACACTGAAGTGGATGCTGGGGAGGAGACGGGACAGAAGAAGGAAGGGCAGCACCAGGACTTGGGAGAGGGTGGGCTGAGGACCCAGCAACAGGAGGAGCTCAATCATCAGAAATCTAATGTGTGAGAAGAAAACGAACACTGCACATTCTCACGCTAATTGAAAGCCACCTTCCCCAAGGATCCGAGTCCCAACTGCCACAAAGTGCTCAGCCTTCCAGGTCTTTTCTCTTCCCAAAATGTGAGTTCAGGTCATATGGACTCTGAGTCACAGAAGAAAGATTAAGTGTAAATTTTCTCAAGGATAAGTAGAAACTTGGGTAAATAAATAAGCCAAGCAGAATCTAGAGAAAAGAGATAAAGACAAATGATCTATGACTCAGTGGCAGTTGTCTGGCAGGCTGCTGTATCACTCACATGCACAGGCTCTACTGTCACAATGGCAAAAGGCAAATGAACCTTATTGTGTCATTAAAAAGTCCAGCCACATAACCCAAATAGGTCCACCTGTAATCCCAGCAGCTTGGGAGGCTGAGGCAGGAGGATTACAAATTCAAAGCCAGCCTCAAAAATTGAGCAAGACCCTGTGTCTAAATAAAAAACAAAAAGGACTTGAGATGTGGCTCAGTGGTTATGCACCCCTGGGTCAAGTTAACAGCTGCACCTTCTAGAAAACAAACATAGATCAACTCTAAAATATTTTCTTAGCTACCCGGCTTCGCTTCTGTGCATTTGTCCCCTGTTTCCCAGGCTCTCTCCTGCCTCCATCTCCTAATGACAGGCTGACAGTTTCTTCCCTAAACAGAACTCTCCAGTCACCCCGTTTTTCATTTCTTCAGCACATGCCCACTGAGACAAGTCCATTAGTGGGTGTCCTACCAGGACTCGACCTTGCAGGTTTCTGGGCTGAGCTGGCATGGGCTATGTGAGGCCATCAGCAGGACCAGGCTGAAATTAACCTGATTTCAGCCATTGGACTGAGTGTGTCTGCATCTGTCTTCTTAATGGACTGTGAGAGCTGCCAGGTTGTCTGCCAGAACCTGCTGTCAAGGTCGAGGGACACAGGCAGGCAGCCCGAGGGAGCCTGTAGCCTGGAGGCTGAGTGGCCATGCTGGGCTGGTCACCCCACACTGTCAGGCAGGTCTATCTGTAGTCAATGATTTCCCCAGTTTCTTTTTTTTTTCTTTCAAAAATAAGAGTATTCAGCATGAGCTGGGTTTGTTCAATCAAACAACTAAACATTTTCATCAGCCTCATTTCCTGGGATTTCTGTGAGCATCTAATCTACCGTGAGAAACTGAACTCTTCCACCTCTGGATTCTCCACACAATTTGCAGCTTGCTAATACTTTTCTTTTTTAAATAATACTTTTATTAGGTGTTAACTGTATTTGAAGCTTTATGGTAAACACTGTAAGTAGCCCCATATTACAGATGAGAAAACTGAGGTTAATAGGAGCCATGGAATTTGGTCAGGGTTCTATGGCTGGAATTGACATCCAAGCATGAGTCCACAGTCCATCCTTGTAGGTTCCTATAGGCAGAATGAGTTCTATTTCTAGAACCAAATAAATTGATGGGGGGGCTGGGTCTGAGGAGTTGAGCAGTAGTTAACTTCTACCCTTTTCCAGTATCAGGGTTCCTTTATATTATTTTCAAAAATCAAAATTCAAAAGCATAATAATAACTATATTTTAGTACACATTGAATAAGAAAAGATAAAAGACAACTAGAAATGTAATGGTATTTATAAACAAGACTGTCCCTTTTCATTACAATAAATTTGATGACCATTACATATGGGTAGAAGTTGTATTATCCAGGCAACACACAATGCTTAGAGAAGATAGGGGTTCTTATATCCCTTAAATTAATCTTAAAATCTACAGCCAACTTTGATTTCTGTCTCTCTTCTTTGTCCCTTGGGTGCCAAAAATATGTGGTAAAAAGCTCCATAAGAATTCTAGATTTAAAATAATCTTATAGTGGGGTAGGGAGGGGGGATCATGGGAGGAATAGATGAATTCTAGATAGGGCAGAGGGTTGGGAGGGAAAGGGAGGAGGCAGGGGATTAGCAAGGATAGTGGAATGTAATGGACATCAATATCCAAAGTACATGTATGAAGACACAAATTGGGTGTCAACCTACTTTATATACAAATAGAGATATGAAAAATTGTGCTCCATATGTGTAATATGAATTGTAATGCACTCTGCTGTTGTGTATTTAAAAAATAAAATCAGTTAAAAAGACTATATTTACCCTTGAAAATTGAAAGCAAAAATAATAACAAACTGGATGTGATGGTGCATGCTTGGGAGCCAGAGGCAGGAGGATTGCAAGTTCAAAGCCAGCCTCAACAATTTATCAAGACCCTGTCTCAAAAGTAAAAAAAAATAAATAAATAAATAGAAAAAGGTGTTAGGATGTGGGTCAGTGGTTAAGCACCCCTAGGTTAGTCCCCAGTACCAAAAAACAAAACAAAAGCAAAAAACACATTGAAATCACATAAGACAATTGTAAACTTTTAAACAGAGGGTGAACTTAAAGAAATACTGATCTTATTTTTAAGGTTCTCTTTTGCATGAAATAGGTTCCCTTTTGCAAGCAAGGTCAGCCTTCAGAAGGATTAAAGGTTCTTTGGCCAGAAGAGAACATATACCTCTAAAAAGGGTTTCCAAAGCCTTCAAGAACAAACCTTATGACTGAATTGAACTTTCTCCACCATGGGACAAAGCGTCCAGGGCTTCCCACTAACTCCGTGTGGTCTCACCTGGATTCTGTGTTGCACTGTTTTGCTGTGTCTAGCAGGAATGACAGAATCCTGTCTAACACTCCTGGGGGGTCGCCCTCATGATGCCACCACTCTCTGTGAGTGGACATAGTGTCAATGTATATATTCCCTTGGGTCCAATTAGTCAAGGATCAGCTCACATGAAGAGCAAGGGAGCTTCTTTCCCACTGCTATTATTCCCTTGATGGAACAACATAGCTTTCTTGCTTTCTCCATCTCCCATAGCTGTTGGAGAGTTAGGCAATCTGCTCTCACAAGTCTGCCTGGCCAAAGGGACACAATGAGATCTGGTGGCTCCCCAATGTCGAATATCATGACTTCTCCTTCTTAAGATGTTTTGAATAATTCTTGGCACTAAAAGAAGAACTCTCCTCCAAGCAACTCTGGCCTTAGAGGAAGGCTCACAGAAAGAGGTAGAGCTGCCCCTGGGTTGGAGAAACCAATACAGGTAAGAGAGTTCATTCTGGATTTGATTAAAGGCCTAATATTTAAATCCCTCTGACTGCCACTGCCATTTATCCCAGTCAGAGGAAGACAACACAGAATTACTTGTAGTGTGGCAGGTACCCCTGTGGGCTCCATTAGAACATGTCTGTGTTTGGATAGTTTATTCTACAGGGTCTGTTCTATTCTAGTCCACATGTGGTGCCGACTCAAAGGCCCCTGCCTTCTGGATTGACAGCTTGGGGAGCATTTTCACCTCCAATTCTCTCAAAGAAGCACAACTCAGATTCTGAACTGTGCCTCAACAACAAAACCAAACCCCCATCAAATCTTAATTTGCCAAGACATTCATTTGTAAAAGGGACAGAAAGTTTCAGAATGACCTTGGGAGGGGCAAGGTTCATGTTGAAGGGCTTCTCTCTGAACAAGTGTTATCACAGCTTGGATGTGCTAGTCTTCACCAACTCTCAGTGGGGCTAATCACATTTTTATTTTTGTTTTTCACTTGAGAAGGTCTGAGATTTTCAGCAACCTGAGGTCAAGCAAGTCAGTGAGCAAAGCCACACACATGATTAGCATTTCATCATTCATCTTTTTTGATTAGGATTCCTGAGAAGGCAGGGTACACTTCTTATTGGACCTTTTAATTAAAAGAGAAAAGAAATCAAGCTGGGCATGGCAGCACGCACCTGTAGTCCCAGCAGCTCAGGAGGCTGAGATAGGAGGATCATGAGTTCAAAGACAGCCTCAGCAAAAGCAAGGCACTTAGCAACTCAGTGAGACCTGCCTCTAAATAAAATACAAAATAAAGCTGGAGATGTGACTCAGTGGTTGAGTGCCACTGAGTTCAATCCCAAGTACCAAATAGATAGATGATAGATAGATAGATAGATAGATAGATAGATAAAATAAGACTGAATTGAAGCATTCTTCAGAAAGCAAAAAAAAGAACCTGGGGTCAGCCTGGATTTGGGTGTTGGACATGGGATGCTGGCTGTCTGATCTTGGTTAGCATGTGGGTGCTATCCACATAATTCTCTGTTCCCCAACTCTGTAAATGAGATTTACTAACATTAGCATTATATAGTTGTTATGATGATTAAAGAAGATAACATACATGAAGCTCAGAACCAACAGGCTTCTGTCCTCCAACCTGGGCTTAGCTCAGAATGGATCTTGTCTCTTGTCACTTTACTTAACAATCCTTAAATCTCCCTGACCCTCACCTTGTAGCTGGGGAGCAGACTCATGGTTAGAGCAGAATGACCCAATGGGAGTTTCAATTCTCAATCAAACGTGTAAGGCAGGGCAGAAACAAACGCTGTGCAGCTCAGGTTAAGATCCCCTTTCCTCCACTCTTCCTCTGACTCCCCATGCCCCCAGACCTGGATGTCTCCCATTCTGATCAACTCCCTCCTGACCCCTCTCTGCCTCAGTCCCCTCACTTCTCCATGCCACACGCATGCTACACACATCCCAACACATCGTCTCTATGTTTTCCACCTCCAAGAAATATACTGTATATATTTTCATAAGAATCTGTTCACCTAGTATATATCCCCTTTTCCTCAAAAAAAAAAAAAATGGTGTTAGAGAAGATGCTGAGGCAAAGGGGACTGGGGAGCTGTGAATTTGCACAAGTTAATAATTTTTATATCATTTCATAGAATTAAAACACAAGATTCTTTATTTTCCCAGTATTATCTTGGTATGTATAGTTTTGAAATTCCCCAGGAGTTTAAATAAAACATTTTTTATGGTCCATAAATTGTGATATTTGTCCTTGGAAACCATGGGAACACTATAATTTTTTCCTGGCCAACAAAATCATGACCAGCACCACTGCCAACCCTGTATTTTATAATCCCTTCTGGATTTTTTTTTCATTCCAATTCTTATTTATATTTTAACAGTTATTTGACCAAGGATTCTTTTTCTTAACTTAACTGAAAACATTTTTCACTCTTGACACACTCATGCTGAATTAAAAAGTGTTGGCCTATTTATGCAGATTATTATAAAATAAGAATGCATATTATTGAAAGTACTTACACTACCAGGAAAAAGCTTGAAGAGTTAAATCATAGGAAACCAAATATGGTAATTATAAATAATACTTAAGGGGCTGGGGATGTGGCTCAAGTGGTAGTGCGCTTGCCTAGCATGTGTGAGGCACGGGTTTGATTCTCGGTACCACATAAAAATAAAATATTGTGTCCACCTAAAACTAAAAAAATAAACATTTAAATAAATAAATAATAAATAAATAATTTATTATTAAATAAATAAATAAATAATGAGAAAGATGATGATGACAGTCTTTGGTGGGTCTACACTGAACAGAAGAAAATATGTTTAAATAAATAGAATATAAAAGTAAAATAAAAGAAAGTACATCTCCAAAAAACAAATACCCTACTATCATTTTTAAGTTATAAGACTAGATGGAGAATATACCCTGAGCTATATTCTCTGGACCGGGTGCTCTCACTTGATCCCTTTGGTCTCAGTGTGTGTTTATTTCCCTGGTTCCTACTCTCCTTGCACCCCATGAATGGCACTCACCTCCCTACCCCTCCCTTTGCCAGCACCTTCACCCATCTGACCTCTGTGATCAACATTGTTTGACTTACTTATCTAGTTTCATTACCTCACTTGTTGATATAAAAATTAAGCTAAAGGGGACCCTAAAAACCGCAATTTATATTCTCATTACAATTTCACCTAAAACTTTACTACATGGATTTAATTTAAATGAAAATGTGCCTAAGCAGAAAACCCATTTGCCTGGAAGCAACAAAATTTCTGCATTGAGTCAAGATGAAAACAAAGATCACATCAAGCTAAAGAACATGCCACTATCATAATTCTTAGTGTCAATCAAGAGGATGGAGAACCAGCAACTAAAACTCAAGTTTCACACTATTTACGGTCTCTCTCCTTTTCATTTGGAAAACATGGTAGAATCGTCCCACCTTCTGCTGAGCCACTTTCAACAGGAAGATTGTTGCAAGAGTCTAGAAATCAGACAGCTCTTGAGTAACAACAGTAATCAGCCAAAGCAAATGACTCGGTTGCTACCCTCTGTCAGAAAAATACACAGATGTCCTTGGAAATAAAACCATTAAAAACCACCACCATCAAAGATTCTTTCTGAGTCATGAGATTATGAACAATTAAAAAATATTTTTGTTTATTTGAATTTTCTAATCTTTTCCTATGGAGACATGCATTCTTTAAATAGAGAAAATTGCAAATCATTTTGTGACAGTTTTTACAATATGTTGAGTTTGGGGATTATGGACTTTTGAGATTTTTCAAATAAATATCCCATCCCAAGCTACATACTATTTTATGTAAATTAATAACTTGATTGTTATATCTCTCATTGTTAAATGAATTGGTACAGGCTTCTTTCTTCAAAAACCCAAAAGATGTGTTACTTGAAGTAACTTGAAGGTACAACCAATTTAAAAAAAAATTACTAGTGCATTATAGTTGTACATCATAGAGGGTTTGTTTTGACATAATTTGCTTCATTTTGGGCCTTAGTGCTTCTTCTTTGCCTCCTCTCCTCCTTCCCCCAATTTACCTTCTGTTACTCTACCCTACAACAGTTTTAATAAAGAGCTCTTGGAACTCCTGTTTCCTTTGCTACAATTCCAAAGGCCTGTGCTCTACAAGTTTCATTTGTAGCAAGAATTCCCTCTGTTAAGTTGCTCAGGTGTCAAACGAGTGACTGAGATGTAATTGCTTCCTTCAGATTTCTCCTATACAACCTGACTTTCTCAAAGGATGAGAATTTGGGGAGATTCCATTACCTTCCAGTGAAAGTTTCCAGTTAGAAGAACTTAAAAAATAACTTCACTTTTTCAAAAAATCATCATTATTATTAAAACAGAAAACTGTATATTCGAATTGACGATACCAGATAGTAGTCCCAGATTTCATTATACAGTGCACATGGACCCAAAGCTATTACAACAAATGGAACTGCACAAAGACAATGAATATAAAAAGCTATGGTTTTATTCCTGTCAGATTTCAGTGTCTGTGCTGCAACATTCAGATGTGGAGCACCACATTTAGCATTACTCACAACAGCCAAGTTTCGGAAATAACCTAAGTATCTGTGGATGGATGAATGAATAAAATAGGTGTGATACCTATACATACAATGGAATATTATTAATCATAAAAAAGAAGGAAATACTATCATTTGTGAAAATGTGGATGAACCCAGAGGATATTATGTTGAAAAAAATCACAGAAAAACAAACATTACCTGATTCCACTTACAGGTTGATTCTAGAAAAGTCCAGCTCATATAAGCATAGAGTAGAATGGCGGTTACTAGGAATAGGGGAGGGAGGATAAAAGAAATAGGGAGATGTTGATCAGAAGGCACCAATGTTCATTCATAAGATGAATAAGTTCTGGAGATCAAATAACTTTGGCCTATTGTATACTTGAAATTTGTTCAGATAGTAGACCTTAAATGTTCTTACTCCCCCCGCCACAAGTAATTAAATGAAGTGTGAATAGCTGGTTTGTGGTAATCATTTGCAGTATGTATATATATCAAAATATCATGTTGCACACCTTGCATATATTATACTTGTTATCTTTTCAATTATATCCCTCTGAACCTGAAAAATATTAGGGCACAGCAGAAGCTGCTGGCTACCTAAGAAGGTCCATGTCGGATAATGACAGCACCTAACTCAGAGGGTCAGAGTGGGGATTAATTGCATAATGATATACATAAGAGCTTAGAATAATGACCAGCGTGTACTAACCACTACATGAGTAATAACTATTGTCCTCTCAGTCCCTCTTGGGAAATCATGTCCCCATGTCCACAGCATTGTCTACACTCTGACCTCAAGCTTAAACCTCAGAAATATGTGTTACAGTGAAATTGATTCATTCCAACATCACAGGCAGATGTCCTTGGCTTACTAATCTATCCTCAAATTTGTTGAGAGCCATCTAATTTAGGCTGAATCTCAGCCTCATTGCTTTATATTCTAAGCCCAGTTCATCTATAAAATGAGGACAATAACTCCCTGTGAGGTCATGTTAAGCATCTGGGTCAATGTGTATAAAGAGTATAGTGCAATTTTTGGCATATCACAGAGATCGTGAACTGAAACCTCTAAAACCATAAGTCAGTAAACCTTTCTTCCTTTTAAATGTATTCTCTCAGGCATTTTGTTATGACAACATAAAGATGAATAACATAGTCTCTGAGAATCCTCCAGTTTTCCCTAGAGGAGACAACCAGTGAGTACTTCTCTTTGAAGCAGCTAATGCTCTGTAGGAACATGGATAGTGTGGTGATTTCTTCTGAGTCCTGGAAAATCCATACATACCTTGTGGCAAGCCCTTGAGGAAAGAGAAGACCACTAAACATGATAGCCTCATTTCTTATAGCAAAAGAATCATGCAAATACCTAGCCACAAACTGTGGTGTGTGTATTCATATACACTCCCAGAACCTAGATCTACCATGCCAAGCTAATCCAGAATAATCTGGAGTCTAGAAAAATTAAATAAACCAGTCAAAGTATGCTTGGGAAGTTACTTTATATGTAATGGTCAGCCATCTCATGTAGGCTTCATTTGACTTAATTATTTGATTTATGAATGTTCAATGATATTTACCATACAACCATCCATAAACCCTTCCACTTAATAAAACTGGCCTATTAGCCCATGAGTTCAATAAACAAGCATCAAAAGGATGCAGTATCCATGGGGACATCCCCTGTGAGGTAGCCAGACTCCCCTAGCCCTACAGGCAAACTCCCAAGGAGGGTGAAGATTTTGCTTTATAACTATAGATGCCATGTTTGGTTTTGCATAAAGAAATTACTGTGTGATTGAACTATAATTTAGTTCTTAATATCAATAAATATTTGAAAGTATCAATTATATCACTTAAAATTTTCCCAAGTATGTACACACATTTGGGAGAAGGACATGTTCACCATATAGACTGCTCAACATCCCAGCACATCCAAATATGACAAAAGAATCAATTCCTTTTTTTGAGGTGCTGGGTTTGCTGCTCCTTGGAATAAAGTGCAGTTGGAAGTAAGGAAGTAGGCAGGGATGCCTTTCATGATGCAATAATGTTCAGTCTATTCTAAGGTCACCAAAAGTCCTTTAAGATGAGCACAGGTCTGTGTGTGTCTACTTTCTTTAAAGATATGCTGAATCTTATGCCATACAAAAGTTACGACCCTGGGCCATCATCATGATGAAATGTTCCTCAACATTGGTCCTTTTTTATTCCTCCATCCCTTCCATATAAACAGACTGTCATCTCATATTGAGCACATATAGCCAAATTCAGATTTCAATGCTTGTTTCTTGCTGTCTCTGAAAAGATTGTGAGTTTAGTCTTATGATATCAGAAGCACCTGTCTCTGACATTATGCACCAAAAACAACAAGACATTTCAATCCTTATTAATACTGCCCCAAATGCAAAATCTGAGTGTAGTCATAAGGAAATGTCCCAAGACAACTAGAGAGATATTCTACAAAATAAGTGCCATCTACTTTTCAAAAATATTAAGACAGGAAACAAAAAGGCTGAGTAACTGTTCTAAAATACAAAGAAGCTATGACAATTAAAGGTAATCTGTTCTCTTGAATAGGGTTATATACTTTGGGGAAAATGACAATAAAGGAATTTATTGTCATTGTTGTAAAACATTGAATATGATAGGCTTGTGAACTGAATAGCAGTATTGCATTAATGGTAAATTTCCTGAGTTTTGATAATGATAGTATGACTATGTTTTATGTAAATGAGTCCCCAATTATTTAGTAGCAAAGGGGCAGGATGTCTTTAACCATCAAGTGCACACATATAATAAACTGAAAAAGAAGGAGGAGCAGGAGGAAGAGGAAGAGGAGGAGGAGGAGGAGTAGGAGGAGGAGGAGAGGAGGGAAGGAGGGACAGAGGGAGGGAGGGGAGGCAAAACATAGTGATTCTGGGTAAAGGGTATTCAGGAGTTCCTTGTACTATTCTTGAAACTTTTCTGTAAGTTTAAAATGTTATCAAAGTAATGTCAAGAAAAAAATCACAGCTGGGAAAAACACTCTCCACAATATTTATTTGTTTCACAGGATGCCAACTGGATGGAACTTTGAAATTTCCGTAGCCTGCTGCATCACTTTCACAGGACACTGCATAATCTTGGAGCAGGTTCTCATTGTAAATGGACAGAACCCATTGGTGGCCATGTCACTGTAGAGTATGGTCCTGAAGGGTGCTTCTCTTGGAGGTCCCCATACTAGACACACCACAAAGAACATCATGGTCTAAGCAGTTCATGGGAGGTAAGAGCCAAGAACTGTTCCATAGAACATCGAACGTTTTGTAGTTTAAATGATATATCCTATTTCAATACATTTAGAAAATTCTCATAAATTAATAATGCAAGGCACATTTTGTAATGTGAGCACACAAACTGCCATCCCATAATAATGTTTTAAAAAATCAGACTACTAGCTCATAGCAAGATAGCTATGTAGTAGCATTTAGATTTCTTTGAGTTGCTTATATTTTTTTCAGATGCAATTAAGGAGATAATATACTTTTCCCAAGGCCAAAAAGAGATCATGTCCTCATCTTCAAATTGTCCATTTAATTATTCAGTGAGCCTCTTATAATCAATCACCTGCTGTGTGCTAGGTAGACAAAGTCTCCTGAAGCCCTTCTGTGTCCTCTTATCTGCCTTAAATATTCACTTACTGGCTCTTCAACAGGCTTGTCAGATCCACACCTCCCACCCATGCTTCTGATTGATTCCCATTCCCACCCAACTCTCACCTTGTTCTCTCTTTCTCATCTCAGTAAATGGAGACTTCATTTTTCTAGTTGTTCAGACCCAAATCCCTGGAGAGAGCCTTCACTCTTCTCTTTATCCCATATCCAGCATCTACTTCAAAAGCAAATTCTGTTGGTTCCACCTTCAGAACAGATACTAAATCTGGCCTTTCCCACTACCTCCTCCTCTACCTCTGAGAACTAAGCACTAGGAAATGTCACCTGGATCATCACATGAGCCTGCACCTGGCTCTTCCATCTTTGTTCTTGTCCCCAACATCCTCCATTCACACAAAGGGTCGGGTGATCTGTCTTACAGGGAAGGTCAGCCCATCTGTCTGTTGGGCTGCAACAACAAAGTGGCAGAAAAGGGAGTCACTGGCTCTTAAATAATGCTGCCACTTCTATTTATAGTTCATTGGCCAGAAATAGTAACTTTGGTCATTCCTAAATGCAAGTGGGAGTCTGTACCCAAGAGAAAATTTTATGATATGGGTGAGCACTACAACTCTCACTACAATTAATTCTGATGTGCTCTGCTATGGTTGGGATGTAGTTTTCCCCCCAAAGTTTCTTGGTTGGAAGCTTAGTCTCAGCATGGTAATTGTTGGAGGTTGTTAAATCTTTAACAGGTGGGATCTAATGGGAGATGATTAGGTATTAGGGCCATTATCCTTAGAAGAAATCAATGCTTGTCTCTCAAAGTGGGCTGAGTCTCACAGGACTAAGTGTTACTTCCTAAAGTAGCAGGCTGTTATAAAAGAGGAAGCTTGTCTGTTCTTCACCTCTTGCTTCATCAAATTAAATCTCTTTCTCACACACACCAGAGCTGAGCAGATGCTGGTATGTGAGTTACATGCTCAGGAATCTCCAGAACTGTGAGCTAAATCAACCTTTCTCTTCACAATGTACCCAGCCTTAGGTATTTTTTAATATTATTTGTATTCTTTTTTTATTAGTTGTTCAAAACATTACAAAGCTCTTGACATATCATATTCCATACATTAGATTCAAGTGGGTTATGAACTGCCATCTTTACCCCAAATACAGATTGCAGAATCACATTGGTTACACATCCACATTTTTACATAATGCCCTATTATTAACTGTTGTATTCTGCTACATTTCCTATCCTCTACTATGCCCCCTCCCCTCCCCTCCCATATTCTCTCTCTTCCCCATGTACTGTAATTTAATTCTCTCCCTTGATTTTTTTCCCATTCCCCTCACAACCTCTTATATGTAATTTTGTATAACAATGAGGGTCTCCTTCCATTTCCATGCAATTTCCCTTTTCTCTCCCTTTTCCTCCCACCTCATGTCTCTGTTAAATGTTAATCTTTTCCTCCTGCTCTTCCTCCCTGATCTCTTCTTAGTTGCTCTCATTATATCAAAGAAGACATTTGGCATTTGTTTTTTAGGGATTGGCTGGCTTCACTTAACAAAATCTGCTCTAGTGCCATCCATTTCCCTACAAATTCAATGATTTTGTCATTTTTTAGTGCTGCTTAATACTCCATGGTGTATAAATGCCACATTTTTTTATCCATTCATCTATTGAAGGGCATCTGGGTTTGTTCCACAGTCTAGCTATTGTGAATTGTGCTGCTATGAACATTGATGTGGCAGTATCCCTGTAGTACGCTCTTTTAAGGTCTTCAGGGAATCGGTATTTTGTTAAAGCAACACAAAATAGATTAAGGCATACTGTAGTCAAGGTAAATAAATAAGTGTAAGCATCTTATTTAGATGAATTATGGCCATTCATCTCACTCCTATATCCTTGGTATAATACCTATCCAGTACCTATTGTCAACAATCTTTTTTCTCCTTCCCAAATTATTCTGTACGCTGATATCAGAGTCCCTTCAAAAATTTATACAAAATCATGGCATCACCCCCATTTTCTTATTTTAAAAAATCAGATATTCCATTATTTTTAAAAATCCAAAGGCCTTCATATGATAGTCAATATTCTTCACAGATTGGTTAGAATTTGCACCTCTACCCACCATTGATTTCTCACATATTAATTACCTTTGCCATAGTAGACTATTTGGTATTTCTTGAGAAGGGTTTGCACCCCATGCTTATGGTTCTTAGCTTTTTCTTTCCTTTCTGTGTCTTTCAAAAACATCTAAGTCATTGTTGTTTCCTCTGTGATGCCTTCCCAGACCTCTTCAGCAGAATTGATTATTGCCTTCTGTGTTTTTCCATTATACCTGTCTTATACTTAAAAAAAACCCTGCACCTAGGATAATTATCTTTCTATTTGAATTTAAAACAACTGGAAAAAAGACTTTCTCATTTTGTATTTGTAGCTATTAGAATGTGGTTTCTTGAGACCACTTGTTATATTTAACTCTTACTTACAATAGTGTATTGCTTGTAATGAGCACTCATTCATTCATTCTTTCATTCAACAGATTCTATCGAGTGCCAGAGAGGAGCCAGACAGAGAACAAGATATTAACTTTTGTAGAAATGAATTAAAATCCTGAGGGGAGCCTGGTGCTGTGATGCATGCCTTTAATCCCAGTGACATGGGAGGCTGAGACAGAAGGATCATGAGTTAAAAGCCAGCCTCAGCAAAAGTGAAGTGCTAAGCATCTCAGTGAGACCCTATCTTTAAGTAAAAATACAAAACAGGTGCTTGGGTGTCCCTGAGTTTAATCCCTGGTACAAAAAAATCTGAGTGGGGTTCTGTTTACCCAGAATCCTCTTGTCACCTCCAGAGTAAACAACGTCATGTTAATTCACTCATTAAGCTGCTTTCATAATTGAAAATGAGCCTCAAATATACTGTAGCACCTTTTCCAAGTGCCTACAGTATCTTTGATGAACATTCTTAGAATGTGCAAAACAGTGACCCTGATAATATCTTGTTTTCATTTCTCAGGAGAATAGGTTGTCACTCTGAATTTTATGGAAGGTTTTTATTAGCCAATCTGACCTTCTGGAGACAGACTTGTATTGGTTATGCGAAGCAGAAGTCAGGCTCCCTGTTGTTTATGTATGTACATTGCTGCTCACATCCCCATTACTCAACATGAAGTGTTCAGGGTGTTTTTAAGATGATCCTTAATCTTTTCAATGGCCAAATAAAATTGGTCATGTGTATACTGGGCTTCCCTTTTATTTTTTAGAAGACATAAATAAAGGAAAATTTGAATGCTTTCAAACTGCTTCTATATTATTCACAGTTCAGAAGTTGGGTGCTGAAATACACAGAGAGTTTCTCTCTATGGATTTAATAGCACAGCACTGTACTCCACTGGAAGCCCCACCCATTCTTCTCCGGAGCAAGTGCCAAAACACCCATTAATGTTAATGGGAACAAGGATGTCTACAAACCAAGGGGAAAATAAACCTCCTCATTTATAAATTAGACTGATTTCAGTAGATTTTCTATGTCAAACCAAACCAGAAAGAATAGCATGAAAACATGTCAATCATGAGATCCTCTATTTTTTATCTGAAATAAATTCCCATCTGGGAAACTGCACTGGCCTCTTAAGCAAAAAAGAGATAGAAAATTGAGCAGTTACTTGGGATATTAGTCTTTGAACTCCTTCACTATTTCTTTCCCAACCTTTTTTTTTATAAATGGAAAATGATAAATGGCCAGTCTGGTGATTGCTTTTGGTACCCTCATAAATCCATGTGGACCAAGTCTCACTTTCCACAAGCTCTTTCTATAGAGGTATGATTGGTTCTCTTTCTGTCATGTCCATTTTTTATTAGAAAGATTGGGAGTTGGCATCTCTCTCTCTTTCTTTCTTATTCTCTCTTTCTCTATCTCTCCCCCCCACACACACACACGTCTTGTAAAACACTTGAACAGTACTTCCCACTGTTCCAGGAACAACTCAACTGCTTCTACATTTAGTGCTAACTCAGGGAGTCATAAGCTGATTCCTGTGGTTGTGTTACCAATCTCCCTGCAGTCCCTGTGGTTAGGCAGCTTTTTGTGGCTGTGACAAAAATACTTGACATAGGCAACTTCCAGTAGAAAAAGATTATTTTGGATCATGGTTTCAGAGGTTTCAGTCCATGGTCATCTGGTTCGAAGGCTGAAGCATAATGGTGGAGGACGTGGTGGAGAAAAGATGATCAGCTCATGGTGCCAGGACAATACCAGGACATTCCCAGACAGTACTGGTAACTCACTGGTGCCTTTGGTGTCTCAACCTCTCTAGGGAAATAGATTCAGCAAGCATCATGCAGTCATCATTTAGATATGGGTACTATTATGGTTTGGATATGAAGTGTCTCCCAAAGACTAATATGTAGATGTATCCCCAATGCAGCAAAGTTCAGAGGTGGCACTTGTTGAAGTGACTGCATAATGAGAGATCTGACTTCACCTGCAGACTAATCCATCGATAGCCAGCTGAATAAGTTACTGGGAGGCAGTGGAAACTGTAGGCAGGTGAGGCATGGTTGAAGAAAGTAAGTCACTGGGTAGTGCCGTGGATCAGTATTTATTGTCCGTGTCCCCTTCCCCCCACTCTACCCCACCCCTCTCTCTCCACTTCCTTCTGGCCAAGAGCCGAGGAGCATTGCTCCACCATGCCGCCTTCCACCATGATGCTTCTGCCTTGGAACCAGCTGACCAGGACTGAAACCTCCTAAACCATGATCCAAAATAATCTTTTCCTCCTTTAAGTTGCTTTTGTCAAGTATTTTTGTCACTGTCACAAAAAGCAGTCTAACACAGGGACTGCAGGGAGATTTGTAATACAACCATCAAGATTCATCTGCTCACTTTGTCCTTAGAGTAAAACAAATATATTTCAAATGTGAATTAAAGTGTGGAGATTTATTTCCACCTACAGCTGCTGCTGCCCACAAAGAGTTCCCTGTGACATCCCATCTGCATCTTCCTACAACCACTTTGGGCATTCTCCTGTACCACCATGACTAGGGGCACTTTGTCTTCACCAAGGATGTGCTGCCCTGGTTAATAATAGTGCTGCAGCTCTGGCTACTTGGTCCTGACAGCCACGGTCCCCAGGAGGTTAACTGAGAAACAGCCACGTTCTGTTGTTCTCATTATTTCTTGGTATGTTCAAAGTCAAGCCCCGTTACACATCAAAACAAATGTTTTTTAAAAGGTCAAACCCAATATTAAAGCATAAAATGTAATATTCATTAATATTTGTAATATTTTTTCATAAAAATATACATCTAGAACAAAATTTAGGAAAATAGACTTTCAAAGTGCGAGTAAGAATAGTTGCAACCTTTTTTTTTATAATAATGTGAAGTGGTTTCTATTGTGTTCACTTAAGCCTCCAGTGCTTGCATAAATCTTATGATTAAATCCTCAATAAATACTTGTTAAATTAATTAATGGCAAATAGATCATGAACTTTACTAGGTACAAACTTTAACTTTTGATTTTTCAAAAAATGATTTTCCCAAGTTGTTTCCAGTTAGAATATCTCTGTAGGCACAAGGAAGTGACACATCCATGGGTCGCTGGAGGTATCCATCTGGGTAATGGTTACAGGAAGATACGTGTATTTAAAAATTCATCCAGATGAACATTTAAGATTAATTCCTTATTTTTTTCACAACACTATTCCTATTGTGTCCTCAATTTTAAAAGTTGATAGATGACTGCAGCTTTATGTGTGTAATCTGTTCTCTTCTCCATTCAAAAGACCCTTCTCCACTTTTTATTTTCCTGGGTCTTTCATTCCTGGGCCTATACATTTGATATTGAACTCTCAGACAAAAATTTGTTTTGCTTTCTTAAAAAATAGAAAAAAAGAAAAAAAGCTTGGAAACTATAAAGTAGCAGCCCAAAAGGACACAGCAAAACTACATAAAATTTCAAACACATTTAGACATGTTCTAATAAGATTAAAAATATGAATAAATAAGGTTACTTGTTATCCAATGTTCTTGTAATCCTAAGACAACTAATTATAGAAACCCCAAAATTAATGTGGAATTAATCTCTTCAGTTGGCAATCTTGATGGGTCCTCTCACTGAATAACTTTCTTCTCTACCTGGAGTGTCTAAAAATTTCAGGCCCTAGTCACTGGTGAGTGCACTCTTAAGGAAAGAGGTCCTTCAGCATGGGACTCTGAACTGGTTTGGTGGCCCTTAATTGATGCTTCCATTTCCTCTTTAAAAACAAGAGGCTGCAACTATCTTTCTATGTCTCAATGACAGATGAACTTTAGCTGTATTAGCAGCACTTCTTAAATCTTAATTTGATCAAAGCAAATACTTTCTAGAAAGACTGAATATTTTAAACTTCTTGTCTACATAAAACTGATTTAGCTTTCACTTTCTAGATCTACAATAGAAATGATTGTTTTTGTTAGGAGAAGTTTCAACGAATATTAGAAGCAAAGAACTTGCTTCTTAGTTACATTATACCAAAATTAGTGTACCTTATTGGCTCTCAATAAACATTAATTAATGGCTATGAAGTTATTAAAATTAATCAGTATCTCCAGTGCCCGAGAGTTAATGTACCAAGACTAAGTAAGCAGCTCAATGCCATTTCAGGAGGCTGTACTTTCTCTAAAACGTTCGTTTGAGTTTATGATCAGACTACCCTCAATGTTATAAGTTAAAAATATTTAACCAAACTGGGGGAAAACCAAGATAAGTCAAAAAAAGACTAAAACTCAACTTTGAACTTGTTCTCTGATCATAAAGGCTCAGAAATACATATGGCACACTATGCTAAGCGTCTCAGCAGCTGTTTGGGAATCTGCTGAAGGGTTAGTTTAGTTGCTTTGGAGGAATAATGAGCTCAAGACAGTGTCTCAGCCTTAATCCGGAATTTCCTAATATTGATGAGCTGTCACCATGAACTCAATGAACTTGTGCTGCTAAACCTATGACATCTGTTGTTTCTTTCTCATCAACAGTTCCTTCTTAAAGATCTTCCTCTCCCAGTGCTCAGAAGGACTGACCCATCGAGACAGTTCTAGTACTGGAGAAGGCTGCACCAAACCTAGACTGGGCCATGAGATCTCCCCATGTAGGAATATGGAACTGAGAAATAGACTGAGTTAGTCAGATGTGTTGGAGCTGAAGGATCATATAAAGTTGGGACACGTGGCATATAGAAGCCAGATAATAGTTATAGAGATCAGAAAACAGGCAGCTGGCTGATAAAGCAGGTCTTCTGAGTGGGGATTATGACAGATTGTAAAGAGAAGATTTGACTCAAAAAAAGCAGGAGAGATATAATAGATGATTTATTGTTTCTTTGTCCCCATGACACATTGGTGTACTTTTGGCCATTTGGTTTAAAAAGACTATTTGAAGTCTTAAACAACCCCTCTTAGCATTATCACTGCAAAAGTAAAGAATATCGGTGTTTACAACCTCATCACCCCCCCACACCACACACACACACACACACACTCACACGCACTCATACAACTGCTCTATACAGCTAGTATAGAATTAAAGGAAGCAGAAAAAATCCATCTTGGTTGGTATTTTAAAAGAAGAAAGTTTCTCCAAGGACACAGGAATGCTCAAACCCAGGAGAGACCATTTTCAAGAGAAGGTCTTACTATTTTTAGAGAAGGTATTTGGGATTTGAATATTAGGAAAGAGTTTGAAATTTTTTGTTATTTGTTTAAATGAGTTTTCCACTGGAAACTTTTCAAGTCTGTCTTAGGAAAGAAATTTTCATTTCTTTCTTAATGAGGTCTGGTGCTGAGACATGATAGAGGGAGGCCTGGTTTTGCTTGGTTTGGTACACCCATTCTCTTTTGTGGATCAGTGTTTCTCAGCAGGCCTCTAAGAGCACCTTCAGTGGAGCAAGTCTCCATTATGCAGACTCACCCCTTAGACTGCAGAATGTCTAACATGACTGGTTCCCAGGTGTGCAATGACAGTACCTCCTACTCACTGTGATAACTAAAAACACACTCCACACATTTCCAAATGCCCCAAGAGTAGAAACGGTACTACCTGTGGTTTAACACCATTGATATAGACATTAATATTTCCATCAATTGCAATGAAATAATTTCTGATGAAGACAGTGGTTAATAAATAAGAATATCAAATTATTTTAATTCTTCCCTAAAGTCCTGGAATCACTGATATGTGGTACCCTAGAAAGCAAACACGATGCTGCTTGTTTCACCATGTGTGAAGATGGAAAATGAAGAATAAGAGGTTATCCTCATAGTCTTGCACAAAATCCTGAAACCGAAAGTGGGTATGATAAAAATCAAAAGGCAAATAGTGCAGTCAGCCTTCCATGAAGGACACGTGACATGTGACAGTAAAGGTAAAACATGTCTCAATAGGAAAATGTGGCTATGAGCAAATATAAAAGTTCATAACCTCAAAGACAAAATCAGTGTGCCCATGGATTCTACAAATTTCAAGACTGAGAGCTGAAGGGGATGCCAACATTTTGAGAACTCATCACATTAGGCACTAGTTAAAAAATGCTATAGTTATTAGACAAAAACAAGTGCTTTGCATCACAAAGTTCTTAAAAACTGTGCTTGTGCTTTGGGTAAGAAAAAAGTAATGATAAAACAAGATTTGTGTGCTTGTTCTTCCCTCTACCGCCCACCACGTTCTTCTCCCAGATAAGCATGTCAGTCACTGGCCCACCTATTAAAACCAGCTTCTCAGCGAAGCCACAGAGGGCTCCTCTGAGCACTCTTCCCCACAGTCCTCAGCAACACCCTGCAGATCAAAAGTACACTCACTTATTTATGTAGCAGGAAGCAGTAGCACCTCACTGGAATGTGAATCCCAGGAGAGCTAGGACATGTCTGACCTCCTCCCACCCACCGGATGCCTAGAAGAATTCTTGGAACATAGCATAATACCCACAAGATTCATCCACATCTTAGCATATATTAGAACTCCATTCCTTTCTATGGCTGAACCATATTCAATTGTAGGTTGACGCCATATTTTGTTTGCCTGCCCATCTTTTGTTGTGGGTTTTGCCCATCTTTTGTCTGTCGTGAATAAGACTGTCATAAGTATAACTATACAAACAGCTCCTTAGGCTCCTGCTTCCACTTATTTTGGATATGTGTCCTCTGATACTTGTTCTTAAGGCAGACATTACAAGTTCACAGTCAAGGTTTTGAAGGGTCCTGTTAGCAGGTAAAGAACAGGCATTGAACGTGGGGTCAGTGCTTCCCATTCACATATTTGTGACAGTTCACTCTTGGTGTATTCTTGTTAGTTGTATCAGTAGATGAAGCCCATGCCCAGGGTCCAAGCAGACCGGGGAGGATGCTTTCCCACCTGTAACCACCATCTACCTTGTAGATTTCATCTATGAGGCTGACATGTCAACGAAATTGTCAAGCTCACGGCACAGAAAGAAGAAAGGGCTGGCCCTTGGCCATCTTATCCCACAGGTGGCACAGTCTATTCCATGGGGCATAACTAGTCACACACCTCAACCTAAGTATGAAATAGTAGGAAAGTGCAATGAGTCACTGTAATATTTAATGAGCATTTTCTGTCTGGGCCACAAATTTTGGGTTAAACCATTATCTGATGTAGATCAGAGCGATCTGTTCTAAAGGAATAAACAGGAGGAACCTTTTTAAAGGATGTGTATGTAGCAGAGAGCTTCCAGGTGTCCCAGTCAAAACCCAGAACATCGTATGCTTGCCCTGATCTCCTCTCCTCTTCCACCTCTAACACTGGCTCTAATCAGACAAAAATGATGTGTCATCCAAAGTAGCATTTTGTAAACAGTATAAGATAAAGAAGGCAAATGAAAAATCTCATGGTTTAGTAGATAATAGGAATTAAATATTCAGAATGAAGGTTATATTTAGATAAACTTAGGTCTGAAGCATCTGAAATGAGTGTGACAAAAGATTTTCCTTAAAGGAAACCAATAAGAATGGGGACAGAAAATCATCATGAGCTCTAGCCATCCCTATGACGCTCTTTTAAAGTTTGAATCTTCGTAGTTGGGAAATAAATGAAAAGATTAATAATAGATTGCAAAATAAATCCCTCCCCTGGCTGCAAAACTTGCATTATAAAGTTTTTGAATTGCCTCAGACACCAGTGACTCTGTGTGAAGTAGAAAGATCCATACACGAATGAAACATTGGAAGAAAATAATCCAGGTTCTGTTGAAAAATACATTGCCAAAGCCTCAATCCCCCTTTCTTTTACATACCAACCTATAAATAATTATGAATTAGATAAGTGATGTTTCATTATTAATTGTAACATTTTCTGAAACTGTTAAACTCCAGGTCTGGAGACCACACTTTACCTACTTTTGGTGGTCTGTGGCAGAGGGAGTTTTGTTTTATTCGAAGATTTCTTTTAATTGGGATGAGGACAATAGGGGGTTAAAGCAGTGAATCAGAACCTTCATAATTGTTGAAGTTTCACAACTTCTAGAAAACTCCACCATCTGTCCCTAATGATAGTTATTCAACAAACTTTAAACTGAGCACTTGCATATGCCAGGGACTGTCCCAGTCTCATAGGATACACCAGAAATTGAAACAGGTCAATGTCCCTGTCCTCCTGGAGCTTCTTTTCTGGAGGAAATTATGAAATAGGATTTTAGATGCTCTTTGTTTATTTAACTTATTTCTGTTAAGCAGAAAATTTTTGTGACAGTTCAATGTTAGGAAAGAGTTTTAAACTTTTTTCTGGCACTCACGTAGAAGTAATCACTAAAAATTTCCATCTTTGCTTCTACTTGTGGCATTAAAAGCATTTTATTCATTTCAGAATCTGTAGAGATTTATTATGATAAGGAATTATTCTAAGAAGCAAAAAGGGATAAGCACAAGCATAAGACATATCTATAAACTGACCCTTTGGTGAGTGCCCTCCACACTGTGGTTTCAAAGTAAAATACTATGATCTGTGCCTCAATGGTGGGACAATGCCACACTAAGGCATCTCTACAAATAGAGAATAGACTGAGGCTCTGATTTTCACTGAATAAAAGCCCCTTGGGATTTATACGTGTGCACTAATTTTTAAATCACTGTGGGAACCAAGAGCAAACATCAATTGCTATGGCATTGGCATGAAGGGTTATTTAATCCTGGTCCTGAGAATCAGTGTCCTTAAAGGATAAGACCCAGGCTGGGGATGTGACTCAAGCAGTAGCATGCTCGCCTGGCATGCGTGTGGCCCCACGTTTGATCCTCAGCACCACATACAAAAAATAAAGATATTGTGTCCGTCGAAAACTAAAAAATAAATATTAAAAAATTTTCTCTCTCTCTCTCTCTCTCTCTCTCTCTCTCTCTCTCTCTATCTATCTATCTATCTCTCTATCTCCTCTCTCTTAAAAAAAGGATAAGAACCCACCCAAAGTCACCAGGAATCCAGAGGCAAGAATCAGTGTAAACTGCCTGTTGTGGCTTAGATCTGTAGTGTCCTCCCTCAAAGCTCATGTATTAATAATATGGTACCCAATACAGGAAGGGTCAGATGAGGAGCTTTTAGGCAATAATTGGATCATGAGGGCTCTGACCTCATGAGTGGATTTATCCACTTATAGCTAAATGGACAACTGGGAGGTGGGACCTAGTAGGAGGAAGTAGGTCACTGAAGGAATGTCCTGGGAAGGAAGTGTTTCCCTTGTCTCTGGCCCATTCCCCTCTCTCCTTCTCTCTCACTCTTTATTTCCTTTCAAGATACCTGGAATATGTCTCAGACTTCAAATACTTCATACAGAATCATAGACAGAAACCTCAGGGGCAACAAGAATGGAGACTTTCCCCAAGGTGCCATGTTCAGAAAATATGAACAAACACATTAAACTACGTTGTATTTGCAAACACATCGGTGCAATCATTTCTAGTGTTTCATTCAATTCCAGCTTCCTGTTTGTCTGCAAAATGAATGGGGGTGCATGGCTACAGGACCAGCTCCATTGCTTGAGAAACTCAACATTAAATGAAGCGATGGGTCCCTAGTTCAATGTCGATTCAGAATTTCAAGATGGTGACAGCAGAACATGAAAGAAAGCCGGGGGAGTAGAGCTCTGCAACGCAGCACAGGGTGGCCCTGTGGTATTTTCTCCTGTAGTGTTCCTTATGGCAAATACAAGCAAGGCAGTGGCTGAATACTAAATGTGAACTCACATTAAAATGCAGTATGATGACACTGTGATTAATGCATTTGAAATTCCCAAGTGCTGCTAACTCAAATCAAGGGATAGGATCAGATGCAAAAATTCAGAAGGTATCACAGCAACCAGAAAAGGCTGATGTCCACTGAGCCAGCTGAGTTCTAATTAACAGAGATAGGGAGTTCAGAGACAGCCGGGAGATTCTTCAGGCCATTTTCTGTTTCCTAATGGACTCCAAGGAAAGTCATTTATGCAAAGAAAGGAATTCTCTTTCAACCTGATGGCAAAGTGTCACAATAACACCAAGGAGGATTCGAAAAGAATGCTGGATGGCTCTGAGGTGTTTGACATGTGGACAAGTCTTTGCTTTGCTATTTTCAATTTCACCACATGCCTTATTCATTGCTGCCTAATGAAGACCTCTACTTGTTCCCTCACAGTTGTCACAGATGAATCAATATGAAAAGCATCAACCCCTGCACATTAAGGTCACCTTATGACAATTCCATCTGAGAATAATCTTTGAGAAGCATTCATCTAAATGCAGGCACTGCACATAAGTCTTTGGCTCTAAATAGTCTGAATCTGGTCCACTTTTCTGTATTTAATTTTAAAAGAGTTATCTCCTTTACATTTAGTAAACATTTGAGCAATAATATAAAATTATGAAGAGTTCAATGACGGGGCATGTGCTCAGGGATACAGAGCATTTGCTAAGGAGGCATGTGTCCCCGGGGTAAAATCCCCAGCACAACCACAAAATCCCTTGATTATTTCAGTCTTCTTTTGGGGGAGTCTGCTGTGTTTTTTCTAAGTTTTCTATATGATATAATTTATTTTACATTCTTTACACACAGTTCTTTCACTTAATTTTAATTTAGTTATACATGGACACAATATTTTTATTTTGCTTATTTATTTTTATGTGGTGCTGAGGTTTGAACCCAGTGCCTCACATGTGCAAGGCAAGCACTCTGCCACTGAGCCACAACCCCAGCCCCTCTCACTTTTAAATGAGAATTGATTGCAGTTTTTGTTAGCTAATCAGCATTAGATTTATTAACAAACATTTAATTGTACCATGTGCTTTATTATTTTTTTACAATGGATGAATCCATTGTATGCCTTTATCAAAAAAATCAAAAAGTAGCAACCAGCATTCTAAATATTTGCAGATAATAAATGTCAATTCAATAAACAAACCAAAAGTATTCAAAATCTCAAAAGATTTACCTTAAAAAAATATAAATTTTAACCAATTTAATATACATTTATTATATATACATTTATTGGATACCTTCCATTAGCTAGGTTCTGCAGATTAAAGATGGATTGGACTCTGCCCTGACCCTGTCCAGCTCTGTTATAGGTAGCACCTTGTAAATACCCAAATAGTACAGGCTAAATGAACTATCAATGAAGAAGTCTATCCTGGCAGTGTGGGGCTGATGACTTAATACGTCTTTCATTTCACATCCATGTCGTTTCATAAACAACAGACCAGTGTGACAATGCTGACTTTATTCCCTTCGTGGATGCCATTAAGCGAGCTCCCTAGCCGACTGGAGAGTACTTCAGACAACACAATCGACATTTGTCAGCTTGAGAGAGCAAAGGGCATCTGAGGACACATTTGTTTTCCTTGTTCCATTCTCTAGAGCTTTTCTGATTCTTTGTGAATTTTCAAGATTTGAAAGTTGATGGCTGATCTCTGAGCAATAGCAAGGAACTAGGCAAGTGTGACTTCAGAGACCATGCAGACATTCCACCCAGACAGAAACCATTCTAAGAAAACCAGTTGGGGAAATTGAAGATACATAAAAATTTTTGTAGAGAAAAAAAATTAAATGGAACTACAATTTTTGCCTGAGCTGATCTTTACTTCTTTACCATTTAATAAATTCAGGTGATTTAAATGGAAGAGACTACCTCACAGCTCAGTCCACTGAATTTGAAGGTGTTTTTTACAAATTTAGAGACACGTGTGCATCTGAACGTTTGCATATGCATGTTTGTCTTTGGGAAAGGAAGAAGGACATAAGTCAGGGTGACAGGCAGCAACCAGTGGACCTTCGGATGTAGGGTTGAAGATATTTGTTATGGTTTGGAAGTGACGTGTCCCCCAAAAGCTCACATGTAAGACAATGAAATAAGTTTCAGAGGAGAAATAATTGGATTGTGAAAGCCTTAATCCAATCAGTGAATTACTCCCTGATGGGAGGCAGGTGGGGTGTGACTGGAGGAAGTGGTTCATTGGGGGTGTGGCTATGGGGTATATATTTTGTATCTGGAGCTGGAGTCTCTCTGCTTCTTGACCACAGTGATGTAATCTGATTCCCACACACTCTGCCCTGATGTTCTGCCTCACCTTGATCCCGAGGAATGGTGTCAGCCTTTTCTGGACTAAGACCTCTGAAATTGATAGCCCTCAAATAAACTTTCCCTCCCCTACAGTTGTGCTGGTCCCATCCTTTAGTCACAGTGGCAAAAGCTGACTAAAACAAAAATCTGAAAGTCTGCACAATGCTGAGCTGCAGAATGCTTTGTTCTGGATTCTACTCTTTGAGCTCCAAGCCTCTGATACAACCTTTGGTTTTGCTCATTTGCATGCCCAACAGGCAGTTGGAGGGCAGACTCTAGGGTCTGGGCTTATCTAGGGCACTTGATTGTTCCTTCCACTATAGTCTCCCACCATCCTCAGGCTATGAAATTTCTCGACTCTCTAGATTTTACTGGAAACACAAATCAGCCCTAGCCTTCTACAAAATACCAGCTTTCCCTTGACTATTTCTAAGACACTTTCAAATACTAGAAAGGGAAACCAACTTGAAGCAACTTAATAAAAAAATGAGCAGAGAGTATTAATGAGACTCCAAGGGCATCTCATGGGACAAGAATACAATCTTTCCTCAACCAGTCAAAAAAAACATGTGCTCAATAATAAATACATGCCAAATACATTGATAGGGGCTGGGAATTTATCAGTAAAATAGACATTCATATTTCCTGCTCAGATCCTGGTGGGGAGATAGATTATACAAATATGAATATCATTATGAGTTGTACTGAGTTCTCTGAGGAAAAGGTATTCTACAAGTGTCAAGGGGGACCCAACCTTGGTGTAGATCGGAGGATTAAGTAAGACTTTGTTGAGGGGTAGATGGCTTCACTGATGAATTCTATCATGAACCTAAGGAAGAAATTATATCAGTTCACTATACACTTTCAGAAAACAAAAGAGATAATATATTTTAACTGTTTTAGTGAGGCCAGCATTACACTGAAATTAAAACTACATCAAACTTTACAAGAAAAGATAACTAGAGACTCTCATGAACATTTATGATAGATTGAATAATGCCGCCCCCACACACATACACCACTGTGTCCATACGCTAACCTTTGGAATCTGTAGACGTTGCCCTATAAGGAGAAAAGGACTTTGCAAATAGGATTAAATTAAAGATTTGGAGACTGGGAGATCATCCTAGATTATCCAGTCAAGACTGATAGGATCACAGTAGTCCTTAGGAGAGAGAAAGAGGAGCCAAGAAAATTAGAAGAGACAGCAATGTAGTGACGAAAGCAGAGACAGGATGAATGTGATCTGAAGACGCAGGAGGGAGCCACAGAAGCAGGGAAATCCATGGACACTGATTCTCCCTTCAGTGTTCAGAGGAGCCAGTCCTGCCAGCACCTTGATTTCATTACACTAAAATAGCCAACAACGACCTCAAGAACCATAAGAAAACTAATCTGCATTGTTCCAGGCCACTAAGCTCATGGAAATTTGCTACAGAGGCAAAAGGAAAGTAATCGAACACAATTGTAGGGATCCTCAACAAAATTTTAGCAACTGAAATCCAGAAATTTATAAAAAAAAGGATAATACATCATAAACAAGTAACACTTATCCCAGAAAATCAAGATCAGTTTGATGTTTTGAAAAAAATCAACTATGTAATTAACCATATTAAAGATTTAAAATAAAAAGCAATATGATCATCTCAAATAGATTCAAAATAAGCATTTGACAAAATTCAAATTCATCACCTGCCAAGTGTTCAATTCTCTGCCAAGTGGAACTAGAAGAACATTTCAACTTGACCAAATGTATTTACTACAAATATATTTCTAACACCATACATGTTTATTCAAGAGAGAAGGTAATTATTTTTGTAATAATTCAAGAATGTCTATTCTGATCACTTGTATTTAATGTTGTATGTAACCAGTGGAACAAAGCAAAAATAAAAGAAGAAGAAGAAGGAGGGGGAGGAGGAGGAGGAGGAGGAGGAGGAGGAGGAGGAGGAGGAGGAGGAGGAGGATACAATTGAGGGAAAGAAAGAGAACTGCATTTTTTTCCCACAAATGTCATGATTTAATTCTAAGAAATCCATAAAAACAGAACTCACAGGGAGTTTTTAGCAAGGCCATAAGACCACAAGATCAATACACAGAAATAAGTCAATTACACTTAAATATATTAGCAATAAATAATTTGAGAATAAAGAAGTAAAGTGAATGAAGACTGAAAAAATGTGGCTGAGAAAATACTAATAAAAAAACTAAGTGGAGAGATATTGATGAAAAACTATAATATCATTAAAATTCAAGCAAGCCATTTTTTTGAAAAAAAAATTGTAGTTTATTTTAAAAGTTGTGTTGGAATGTAGAGAACCTAAAGTTAATTTTTTTTTGAAAAGAAGAAAATAGCTGGACGAATTTCTCTGACTTCCAGACTTTCTTTAAAGCTACAGTAATCAAGCAGTCTGTCCATTCAAACAGAATGGACATGTACACCAATAAAACAGAACACAGTATCCAGAAATAGACTCATGCATATATGGGTCAATTAATTTTCAACAAAGAAACTAAAGCAGTTCAGTGGGGAGGGGGGATGGTCTTTTCAACAAACGAAGTTGAAACAAGTGGATATTCATACAAGAAATGAGTCTCAATCTTGAACACATACCATATAAAACTTGATAACCAGATGTGGTGAATAAAAATATTTTGCTGGTAACTTTTGAAAACATTATTAAAAATAGAAAGCAAGTCATATTCCAGGAAAAAATATTTACAAAACATGTGCATAGTAAAGGACTATTGCCAGAATATATATGAACATTACAATTCAGGATATGAACATTAAAATTAACTCAGTCACCAGTAAGCAACAAAATGGAAAAAGAAGGGGAAAAAACCTTATAGCTTTAAGGACGACCAAAAGCCCTGTTAAAAAAAAAATGTCACCAGCAATAGTCCTTAAGGAAGTGCAAATTAAAACCACAGTGAGATACCACAACACAGGAGCTGGGGTTGTGGCTCAGTGATAGTGCGCTCACCTAAGCACATGAAAGGTGCTGGGTTCAGTCCTCAGCACCACAAAAAACTAAGTGAATAAAGCAAAGGTATTGCGTTCAACTAAAAATATATTTAAGAGAGAGAGAGAGAGAGAGAGAGAGAGAGAGAGAGAGAGAGAGAGAGAGAGATACCATAACACAGCCACTAGAACAGAAAAAAAATTAAAAGACTGACAATATTTTCATTGGTGAGATCAAAGAAAAACTGAAATACTCATTCTTTACTACAAATAATACAGTTGCTTTGGATTGACAATTTTGAATACAATTAAATTAAATATACTCTTTTTATACAACCTAAAAATGCCCTTCTAGGTAATTGCCTAAAATACCAATGATCTATTTTCACACTAGGTTTTATATATAATGCTCTTAGCAGTTTTACTCACAATAATCACCCCTCCAGACTGGAAACAACCTGTCTGTCCCTGAATGAATAACTGAAGAGTTCTGTGTCCACACAATGAGATCCCACTCAGCAATGAAAACCAATGAACTACTGATGCACATGGCCAGGTGGGGACATCCAAGAATATTATGTCAAGTGTCAAAATGGCAGACTGAGACTATAATATGATGCCATTATTTGGATTTTCAGAGAAGGAAACAATATAGAGTCAGAAATCTAATAAGTTTTTGCTAGAGGTTAAGAGTAGAAGGAAGTCACTGAATACAAAGGCCCATGAGGAACTTCTTGGAAATACCCTCTCTCTTGATAGTAGTGGTGATTGATGTAGGACAGAAGATATTGGACACCCGAGGAATTTTCAGAAAACAGGTTTATTGGCTAAAGCTGTTTAGAGAGTATGGCTTATGCCTGAATATTCTCTGGACCATGAGTCTAGAAATTCTTTGAACTTTATACCCGGTGGGAGGCGGGAGCCTTGGAGGTTTACATTTTTACAGGAGTCTACATAAAAGTTCTTTTTTTTCTCTGAGTTCTCAGTGCTTTTTTTTTTTTTTTTGGTCCCAATTATTAGAACAGTCAGAAGTTTTACATGTCTTGCCACAAAAGCATGAGTAGCATCAAGTCCATGGTTAAACTTAGCTTTTGCAATACAGAGCAACAGAAATTTGCTAGGAAGTTCTAAGCACAATGAACTCTTTTGCAGAAATCTTTGCTGATACAACCATTATGGTGAGGGTCTCTGGAGAAGCTTAATTAAAATGCATTAATGGAGGTGGGGCCACCACTACAGTAATTACATGATTATGTACATTTGTCAAAACTCATTGAGCTATACACTTAGAATGGGTGAATTTCATTTTATGTAAACTATGGCTCAATAAAGCTGTGTGTGTCTGTGTCTGTGTAAGGAACACATACAAACAAAACCCGAAAGATACAATTTATGCACTTCAGAAAGATGGGCTATGGGAAACAGACAAGGTAGTAGGCAATGAAAGTCAGAGGGAAAGAAGGAAAGAAGAGAGATAAAGGAAGGGAGGAAGAGTAAATAATAAAAGCTTGCAGGAAACAATAATAATTACCATCACCTGAGTTATGTATGTACCCAGGTATGAAGGAAGAAGAAGTCTTTAAACCAAATGGAAGAGAAAAGAAAGAAGTCATGCTACAGATCAGCAGAGAGAATGGACTATTCAAAAAATGGTGGTGGAACACCTATTATCCCATTGGGGAATAATGTGTGTCCCTTACTTCACAACATGCCCCCAAAATAATTTCAGATGGAGTAGAGAATTAAGTGGAGAAACCAAAAAGTCTAGATTTTTTTAAGAGAGAGAGGGGAGAGAGAGAGAGAGAGAGAGAGAGTGAGAGAGAGAGAGAGAGAGAGAGTTTAAATATTTTTATTTTTTTTTAGTTTTCGGTGGACACAGCATCTTTATTTTATTTTTAGGTGGTTCTGAGGATCGAACCCAGCACCCTGCACACGCCAGGTGAGTCCATTACTACTTGAGCCACATTCCCAGCCCAAGTTTAGATTTTTATATGAAAATATCTTTAAAGCTTAGGGTATATATTCTGACTCGTGTGTGTATAAAGAACAAACCACAAAATAACACTGAGCATGTTGACACTCATCTAAGACATCTTCTTTATTAAACATCCATCTAATGACATAAAAAACCAAGCCTAATAGATTGGACAAAAAGTTGGCATCCTGCCAATTAACAAAGAGACAATAAGTAGAAAAGTAGAGGAAAGATATGAACATTTTCCCAGAAATGAAAGCATATGGAAAATTGTATGAAAAGATACTTAACCTTAATAGTAAGACAAGAAATGCAGATGAAAACTACAACTGGACAGAGGGAAATCTTTTAAAAGTTAAAGAATAACTAATGTCAATACACTATGGAGCAATGGAGTTCTCAGGCACTTCTATGAGAGTAGAACCATTTTAGAAAGCAATTTGACATTAGTTAGTAAAGTTGAAGATGCACATGCCATATGTGTCTACAATTCCACTCCTAGAAATTACACCCTGGAAAAAAATTGGAGCACCAGAGCACCAGAAAGATGCTACAGAATGTTTCTATTGCAAAACAAACAAATCACAACTGGAATTAATGCTTTTCAATACAAAAGTGGATAGATTTTGGTTCATTAATTCTACAGACTATTACTGTACAGTGAAAATTAATTAATTAAAATTAAATTACACAAATAGATTTTTCTAAAAATACACTTATGAAACATGAAATAAAAACAGTTGTGGACAAGAGCAGATTCATAAAATTCAATACGGTTCAAAAATATACCAAAGCTAAGTCTCTAAATATTCATGCTTTTGCAATAAAGCTATCATTAAAAGCAAGGAAGACACTAACACAAAAAGAAGATTGTTATTTACTCCTGGGAATAAAGGAGAGTAATGTGATCACAAATACTAGCAATGATCTTAAACAGGATGATGAGTATAGGCTGTGAGTCAGACTTCATGCTTTAAATATAAGCATATAACATAAATCTTTTTTTTGTGTTTGGACTATTATAATTTTGAAATTAAGAAACAAAAATATAAAGAAAAGGAATGGAATTTGGATGCATAAATCAGAGAACTGTTTCTTCTGTACAAAACACGTGAACATAACATGGTATTATAAAGTGATGTGGGTCCGGGGGGCTTTGTGAACACTTATTTTAATTTCTCATGATCTCAAACTTTGCTTTAGGGCTGGTGGCTGCAGTCAAGAGGAAAGCCCAATATTTCCCCTTGTTGGCATTTTGTTTTAATCAAGGCATATATTTTCCATCTTCTTACAAGAGCAGACACGGTTGGGCTCCCCTTTGGCTTGGAAAGGCAATTTATCCCTCCGTGGTAGACCTATTTGTCAGGTACTCTGCAGCCCAAAATGTCAAAGTGCCCATGAGGAAAGGAAGAGGGGAAGGGGGGCACCGCAATATTCATTCCATGATCCCATTTCATTATTGATAAGTTAGAGACCGAAATGTATAAGGCTTTTTTTAAAAAAATAATAAGACTGTGCTATAGGAAAAATATGTCCTTGTAGCCTATTGGATCATTAAACAGAAACTACCCATTTAGAAGTGCTTTCTGCTTTTGTTTCTTCCAAAATTGAACAATATTTTGTCCATTTATACTGTGATAGTGGGAAAGAGGACATGCATATTTAATAACTTATTGTATATGAAATGATTATTAAATGTAGAGATAGTGTGTAAGATTTTATCAGTTATTATGATTATTCCTAGTCCCAGATAAATTGTGTGTGGCACTCATATGAAGCATGTTGGTACAGATTAGACTTTTATTCAGATTTAGAAAGTCACACTCAGTCTCCTTCGAAATCTGAGGTTGATTCAGTAAGATAATGGGTTTTAAATCTTATTTTTTAACCATAAAACTCTTTGCACAACAAGTCTTACAAATTGTTAACCAAAAAAATACTTAGCAATTGAGCACCTTTGGTTCAAGCGTGGAACCTCTGGGACAGTCAGCTCAGCCTTTTCCTGGCTAGGGGTAATGGATGGCCACATCCAAAATTCCAGCAGCCCCAACATCCCTCCTGGTCCTGGAGGTTGCTGCAAGTAAGGGGGGACTTGGGTCAGGGGCTGTTCCCAGCAGCCAGTCAGGACCTCACATAATACAGCGTCTTGCTGGTTCCAAACATGAAGTTACTTTCTCAAAGGCCAGTTGGCAATGCTTGGGTGGTTGAGTCAGTGGAGAGACCAGGGTCCCCAGCACTCAGGAAAGTAATTGGCACCTAGTAGGCACTGAGAGATTATCTGTCCCAAGTAAGTAAATGGAAGTCTAGCAGGAGAGCAGTGTTGCCTGATTCCACTCTCAGCGCAGCCTTTAACCTCAGCCTCTCTCAAGGCCAATCTGTTCTGTGAGTGAGAAACTGGATGTCAGAATGTGAAGTCCTTGGGGTCCCTTTCACACTGTGATGCTGAATCGGGTGTCCTCCCATGAGCCCTTCTCCTTGGGGTCCCTTTCACACTGTGATGCTGAATCAGGTGTCCTCCCATCAGCCCTTCTCGTGCCAGCAGGATCTAACCCTGTCATGCAGGTTGGAGGCCACCATAGCTACAGGCGCCTGTCACAGCTTCTGATAGCGCATGACTGACTGTGTCTGCAGGACCCACAATGTTCCTGTGATGTCTGGTGGAGGTGAGTCACCCATGCCCCTCTCTGAGTCCAGCCCTTTCCTTTGAGGACAAGGATGCATTCATTTTCTATGTTACCCACTTTCTCCTATGTGTTTCACATTTGGTGACAGGTCCAAGAACCAAGGCAGGAAGTGGATGAGGGAAACCCAGGGCTCCTCCTGGCCCACGACACCACTGGGTTCTCCCTTCTTTGAAATGGAAACAGGATCTGAGTAGGGCACGGGCCAGGGACTTGTGACAGGAGCTGGCTTTAAAGTCAGGAACAGTTCACACAGTTATCCACAAAGAAATCCAGTCACAGTCTGGGCAGGAGAGGGGAAGGACAGCCCATAGGAAAGAGGGGAGGGAGGAAGAGAGAAGAGGGAGGGGAGGGGAAGGCAGCTGTCTCCTTTTGATCTGGCTGGAGGCTCATCTGAGCTATGGCGCACAGTGGTGCAAACTCTGAGAATGGAAAGGATTTGGATATCAGCTTTTCAGTTGGTGGAAGCCATGGAAGCTTCCTCACTGAGGAAGTTTACAGCTCTCTTCTGTCTTTAAACTCTGCTAGTTTGTGCTTACCTTCCTCCTCCTCCTGCTCTAATGCCTCACCTCTAACCTATGTGCACACACCAGGCACACGTACGTGCATGCCCACACACACACACACACAACCGCAGTGTTTAAGGCTCACGTGGTCACACTGCATTTCAGTTAGGAAACAGAAAAGAAAGCCAAATGCAGAAGCATTTCTGGGTCTGATCTCCTGACCACGTCAATAAAAATGGCTCCCTTTGATTCTGCTGAGTCTTCCCCAGAAAAGCAGCTTGAAAAATTCTTCAGGAAATAAGAAAATTTGTCACCCTCTACCAAGCAAGGCTGCCCTCCCACTAGGATCAGCAGCATCTCCCTCTTAGATTAGGTTCTCAGCCCACCACACAGAAAAATCACAGAGGGCCCGCATGTCCTGCCGGGAGCCCTCAGGCCTCAGGTCCAGGGCCTATGGTGCCATGGTCCTCACATGCCTTTCCAGATGAAAAGTCAACTGAAGGCCCCCAAGGCCAGCTCAGCATTTTGGCATACAGTTCAACCTGGCTACTCCCACCACTTATGTGGTGCCAAGTCTGTGAGCTCTGAATTAATTAATAAATAATTGCTTCTAGGAGAAATCTAACCTAAACCTTAAAAACCAACTCATCCTCATTGTGACATCATGAAATATATATTTGGTCTTTGCCCCTGATTCCTGGTGTAAAAACCCTAAAAATCCTTGGAATCACTACATAATCAGTGTCTCTTTGGCTGCCAATGAGTTGACTAATGACTGGGAGCCCCTGGATACATTCAGGCCAAGGACTGGTCACTAAAAACATGTGGAGAGCTGGGTCTTCTAGTCCCAGTCCCAAACTCATGGAGGGGCTATGTTAGTCAGCTTTTTATTACTGTGACAAAATATCTAATAAAAACAACATAAAGGAGGAAAGGTTTGTTTTGAATCTTGGTTTCTGAGGTTTCAGTCCACAGTCCGTGGGCTCCATCACTTTGGGCCTATGGTAAGGCAAAACATCATGGCAGAAAGGGATGGTGAAGGAAAGCTGCTCACAGCCCTACAACCGGGAAGCAGAGGAAGAGAGAAGGGGCCAGGGACCAGATACGGTCCCTAAGAGAACACCCCCAAGGACCACTCCTCCAGCTAGGTCCCGCCTCCTCCAGTTTCCTCCCAGTCATCCATTTAGTGACAAATCTCTTAATGGATCAATTCATTTATGAGGTCAGAGCTCTCAGAATCTATTTACTTCCCCAAATGCCCACTTTGAACATTGCTGCACTGGGACACATGAACCTTTGTGGAACATTCCAGATCCAGACCATATCAAAGGAAGAGAGTTCAAAGATGAAGCTTATCCCCAATGGCCACTGATTTAGTCAACTGCGCATATGTAATAAAACTCCATAAGAACCTAAAAGGATGGGGTTTGGAAAAAATCCAAGTAGCTAAACACATGGAGGTCTCTGGAGGCTGACTTTCATAGAGAGGACATGGAGGCTCTGCATCCCTTCTGACAAGCTTTGCCCCATGCACCTCTTCACCTGGAGTTCAATGGTATTATTGTAATATCTTCTCTAATAAGCCAGTAACATAGGCAAGTGTTCCCCTGAGTTCTATCAGCTGCTCTAGAAAACTAATTGAACCCGAGGAGGGTATTGTGGGAACCCTGTTTTATAGCCCATTGGTCAGAAGCACAGGTAAAACACCTGGGGTTTGTGCCTAGCACCTGAAGGCATGGCAGTCTTGGGAATGGATCCCTCCACCTGGTGTCAGATGCTATCTCCAGGCAGGTAGCATTAGAGCAGAGTTGAATTAGAAGACACTCAGCTGGTGTCCACTGCTGCAGTATTGCTGGCCTGATGACAATCAAACACACCTGTTGCCAGAAATGTGTGGTGATAGTACTGTGTGAGAAAATGAGTTGGAGGTTTTCTTGTTTTTTTTGGGGGGGGGGTTCCCTCCTAAATCCACTCACTGGTATATTATATTGTTTCGGTTTTACAAATAAGAAAATGAAGATCAGAAATGTTTTGTGACTTTCCTGAGGCCACCCCATGAACAGGTGCCAAGGCTGAGATTCAAACCCATCCAGTTGGCACTAGAACAGAGCTTCCTGTACCATCCACCACCTCCAGCTGCTTTCATCCCCTTTCCATCATTGTATGGAGCCCAACAGAAAGACAGCCTGGCTTGACCTTAGCTGCGAATATGCACAACCAGCAACTCAAATGCTTCCCAGAAAGTATTGATTTGGGAGTTACAAATTAATCTTAGCACCAGGGAAAATTCACAAATACAAACTCCACAAATATTGAAGATCAATTGTATTTGCATGTAGGGTTTCCACATGAGATGGCATCTGAAGAAAGATTCCTGCTGTAAACGCTGTTGGAACGCTAATGATACAGTATATCTCTCATTTTACATGAGGAGAGGCATTGGGGATTCAGTGAGGGAGCAAGTCAGAACTAATAATGGTCCCTGGAGGATTCTACAGCCAAGCAGGGCTCAATGGAAAAAGAACCTGGGGAGGAAGGGACTTGGAATAGGCATGGGTATGCCCCATGTTGACGACCACCTTAGAGCCAATGTCCAGAGGAGTTTTCTGAAGCCTCATAGTAAGTTAGTGGCTGCACTGGGACAAGCCCCAGACTATATCAAGCATTGATATAGTTTGGATATGAGGTGTCCTCCCGCAGCTCCTGTGCTAATGTAGGAGGTGAAATGAGTTGATCAGAAGAGTGTAACCAAATCAGTCCATTTTAAAGGACTTGGTGGGTGTTAACTATAGACAGGTTGGTCATGGCTGGAGAAGTAGGTCATAGAAGCAGGTCATGTCTTGGGGATTATAGATCTTGGACCTGGTTTCTCAATCCCCTCCCCTTCCCGTCTCTGCTTCCTGGCTGTCATGAGCTGAGAAGCTTCCTCCCCTGTGACTTTTTGCAAAGATACTGCACCTTGGGGCTGGGGTGGTGACTCAGTGGTAGAGTGCTTGCCTAGCACGTATGAGGTGCTGGGTTTGATCCTTCAGCACCACAAAAAATGAATAAATAACATAAAGATATTTGTCCAACTACAATTAAAAAATATATTCAAAAAAACAACTTTAAGTAAGTTTTGCACCTGCAGCCACTACACATGTCATATCATGATCATGTGACACGGTTGTTGAATAAATATAATTTTAAAAAGGAGAGGCCTTTAATGTCATCAGTTCTCCTGAGACACAGTAGCTTTGGGGAATTCATGGTTCTTTGCTACAAAACTGGATCCACAAAGGCATAGGCAAATATCAACTGATAAAGTCACTGTTGATTTGAAAATTGCTATTCCAGGCCCAAACTCGACACCATCTTAGAGTCCTATAAATGTCCCATGCCAATACACAGCATCTGGAAACAGAAAGAAGCCTGGCAGCTGAAAACCACCTGTGCCCGAACTGTAAGGTGCCTGTTGGATTCCTGCCATAAAAATTACATTTTGTTCTTCATTGCCTTGTTAATTGGGAAGCAATCATTTCTCTGTCCAGAAGAGAGAATATGTTCTTCGAAACCCTATGGTGGAAAAGCATTCATGACATGCCCTTTCATCTCTAACAAAAGATAATTTGCACATACTCTTTCTGTGGAAACATGTCATTTAAACTAGAATAGGCTATCTTTAAAAAAAAATAGAGGACAATGAAGGGAAGAAAATTAATGAGACATTCAGAAAAAAAAAATCTTCCAGAAAATGGCCCTGTCCATGTCAAAATGATCATATCCATGGGAATCATGCACAGAATATCATTATTATATTTCCTTGCCCTCTACTCTTTAAAATTTAGAAGACCTAATAAAAGTAACTCATCAGGTGCTTGTAGTAATCACCACGGGCTGAGATTACATGCACCATTTGTGAGTCTTGGATGGAAAACAATCCTGTAAGGTGACAGAAGCACATTGGTTTCTTTATGGCACATGGCTTTTTAATGGAATGGATTATTTCCTTGACGTGATTATGATCAGCTGCCTTTGGCTCCACATTTATTTGGTCTGCATAGCCTCAATATGAAAGACTTGCCTAGAGAATGTATCTCCTTCCTATTCCAAAATCCCAAACATGAAAATAAAATTACTGACTTTGTGAGAGTAAAGAGTTAGACCAAAGTGAGAAATGGATATGGGATATCAAAATTCAGCTTTGACAAAACTATGAAATGAAAGCAAAACTGTATCTTTCCTTTATATTACCAAAGAAGGCAGAGTAAGAACTAGTAAATTAGTATCCTGATAGCAAGAAATAACTCCTGTGTCACCAACCAGCAAAGTGACCCTATTTTACACTTGCAAAGTGTTCTTCAGCTCTGTTTCCACCACCTGCCCCATGACACCATCCCTTTAACCTGGGCTGCCACACTAGGCCGCCACTGTCCTCCCCTTCCCTGCAGCCAAGGCTAATAAAGTGCTCAGCAGATTACAAAGGAGAAAAGGTGCTCGAAACTCAGGAGTCGAGATATTTATTTTGATGCAATAGTTTTTGAAATTCTAGGTAAATGCAAGCATATCCATGATGAACAGAACATCAAAATTTTAAATAGGGACAGAACACAACAGTGCCATCCCAAGTCCTATTAGTGCCTGAAGTTAAAGTGAAAATGTGTATATTTATTATACAGGTTTTTATCTACATTTTTAATGGTAATTTTTTCAGACTATTAAAAGTAGTTCAAACGATTGAAAAATTGGACAATAGATGTATTTAAACTCACAATTCTGTTTTAAGTTTGAATATTTTATTATACCTCAAACAGGATTTGTTATAATTTTGCTTTCCTGGGATAATGGAAGCAAACAATGTGTATGTCATCTTTTCACTGAGAATTATTAAGTTGCACTAAATGGTAAAAAGTATGTATTTGATGAATTTAGAAGAAACATGAATACATTTTCTGAATATTTAAATTTAAAATAATCACAGGGCTACAGATATAGTTTAGTAGAAGCATGTTTGTAAGACCCTGGGTTCCAACCCTAGCACTTAAAAAAAAAAAAGATAACCACATGCATTTCAATATGCCTACTTTCCAATTTCTAATATTTTAATTGATTTCCTGAAAAAAATAACAATTTATATGTATGTGTACACACATATGTGGGAATGTATGCCACACACGAATACACACACACATACACAAACTAGTATAACACTACACACTAACTAGTATAACACAATACACATCTTCCGCATTGCCTCCTGCCACAGTATAGCTCAGTATGGAAAAATCGGGTCTTAATTTTATTTAAATTTTTGGTATTTTGCTAATCAGAATTTTTTGTATTAATTTTGAATTTTTAAACTATTGCATTAACATACCATTTCTCTGGATGACTTCACTTTTTGTGTCCTGTTGGTTTTTGCCTCTGAGTCAAGTGCCTCGTTCACTATGGCCTGATCCCCACCTCCCATCCATTCTATCTCCCCAGGAGCAGGAAGGTGGATTCCTGTTCTTGGCTCATTCCATGATTAAATAAGATCATGTTCTTCTGCCTTTCAAACCTTCCTGTAGCTTCTTCTTTTCTCATTGGGTGGAATACAGACTCCTGACGCAGGCCTACAGGGTCCCTAGGGGTAGGAGCTGCAGGAACAGGTTCTTTACTCTCCAACCCTCCCCCTCTCTCAGAAGACAATATAAACCTGCAGTGAATGGAACACTAGAGTTCTCCTCTGCCTCTCTCCCTGGGAGAATCCCCCCTTTCTTTCCATGATGAGCTCCATCTTGCACTTTAAATCTCCATATAAACATCTCTATTTCACACCCACACCCACCACATTAAAAATAAAACCTTTATGAGTGTCAACTTTACCTGTCAACTTGGTAAGGGTTAGTATTCAGTTTTTAGTCAAACAGTCTAGATGTTTCTGTGAAGATACTTTTTAGATGTGATTTACATTTATAATCAGTTAACTTTGAGTAAAGCAGCTAGATAACCTCCATAATGTGGGTGAGCTTCATTCAAACATTTCAAGTGCTTAAATGCAAAGACTGAGCTTTTCTGAAAAAGAAATTCCCCCTCAAGACTGCAGCATCAAATCCTGCCTGACACTTCAGCCTACTGGTCTGCCCTGCAAATCTCAGACTCACCAACTCCCACAAATGGGATTATCTCTCTCTATACACACACACACACACACACACACACACACACACACACACACACACACACATATATATATATATATATGATGCTATATACTTTGGTCCTTCCCAGAACTTACATAGTATGTCATTGAAGAATTTATTGGTTTCAGCTGTGTGCATGTTAGTCTCCTTGCTGTTTTGATGTTCTATCTGTCCCTACTAGATTGGCAGCTCCCCAAGGACAGGAACTGTGTCTGTCCTATCCAGCTCTGATTCCCAGCTCCCTGCACAGGGTTTATCTGGAAAGCAGGGAGGATGCTGGCCCCTGAGGTCACACAGTCCCTCTCTGGGCAAGAAAAGAAAGCACTGGGGCTTTAGGTAGTTTGGCAAACTAGGGTGCACAGGCACAGGTCTCAAGGCAGTGGGACTGGGACAGTCACCACAACCTGGAGAATAAAGGAGAATCAGGGTTTGGATGAAAAAACTTATAATCACGAGGATGAGCCATGGGCTGATTTCAGGGGGATGGTAGCTGCCAGACTGAGAAGCTGCCCTCCTTGCTGCAGTCCTTGCCACGCTGGTTCTTCTCCATCCAGCAGCCATGAATAGCCATTAAGCATACCTGGGTCCTGTCTCTGTCTTGTCTAGATCTGCTCCAGTGTGTTTCTTCATGGAGCAGTGCAATTCAGTGGCCCCAAGGCTGCTCCTCTGACTTTCTGAGCTTCCCCCTCTGCCCCCTCCTCTTGATCCAGCCCCACAACTGTTTTGCAGGGCCTCACCCCTCCCAGAATGCTCTGCTTCAGGCCTCCACCTAGAGCATTCTTTCTGAGGATGAACCCCCAGCTGTCTCCCTCACTGCCCCACAACTCAGCTCACGCCTGTGACCTTATCAAAGAGCCCTCTCCTGACCACCCTACACTGATGCCTCCATGTCACCCCATTTTGTGATCAGCCTCTCCCCTTAGAGTGTAAATTCCAAGTAGTAGGAAGTATTCTGCTTACTTCTTCCCTAGCATGGAGCACTGTGCCTGATATGTCTTAGGAGTTCCATGGCTTTTGAGGAGGAAAGAAGGGAGTGGGTAGGGAAGGAGGAAGCAGGGGGAATCAATCTTCAGGCCTGGTAGAATTTTGTGCTTGGCTATGGAACAAGAGCAGAAGTTGAGAACTAGACAAAGGATGACATTGTCTGTAGACCTGTCCCTAGCACAGATTAAACAAGTCAGCTAACAATTAGTAAGAGACTAATGGAGAACAAGTCAGAAAGCAGAACATAGAGAAGGTTACAAGGTGCCTGTCCTGGACAGGAGGGACAGACAAACATGGCAGGATTGCATGGGCCCCACCTGCACAGCATACCCCACCAACCTCCAATCTGGCTGCAGGCAAGTAAGCACTTGCCCTAGGCCAGGAACACACCTCAGTCCCCATGGAGAGCAAAGTATGGCTGGCATGACCACTGAACATATGAACATTGTCCCACTGGACTTTCCAGGCATGGCAGGTTTCTCTGTCCACCCTCCTAAGCCTCAGCTTCCATTTGGCTATTTTTAGCTGGACACCTATGGTTAAATAAAAGTGAGCAGGAGAAAAGACCCAGTCCCTTTAACTTTTATTTCTCTATTTCTGTTGGCATTTTTTCCATCTATTATTCTACCAGGTCAATGTCAGGCTGGCCTACATTAAATTCAAGGGCTGTTTTGAACTCAAGGACCCTAACATTAGTGAAGTTTCTGAAATCGTGTCTCAGATACCACCAGTGAGGTTTTCTAAGAAATGTCCTGTGCTGCCCCTGAGGATGAAAAGTAAGGCAGAGTTGAGCTGATGTGCCTCCTTCCAGAAGTCATGCTTCTTTCCTATCAGTCTGATTGACAGCCATTAGGAAGTTAAACAACACCAAGTGCTGGTGAGGATGTGGGGAAAAAGGGTACTCTTATACATTGCTGGTGGGACTGCAAATTGGTGCGGCCAATTTGGAAAGCAGTATGGAGATTCCTGGGAAAGCTGGGAATGGAACTACCATTTGACCCAGCTATTGCCCTTCTCGGACTATTCCCTGAAGACCTTAAAAGAGCGTAGTACAGGGATACTGCCACATCGATGTTCATAGCACCACAATTCACAATAGCTAGACTGTGGAACCAACCCAGATGCCCTTCAATAGATGAATTGATAAAAAAAAAATGTGGCATTTATACACAATGGAGTACAATGCAGCACTAAAAAATGACAAAATCATGGAATTTGCAGGGAAATGGATGGAACTAGAGCAGATTATGCTAAGTGAAGCTAGCCAATCCCTAAAAAACAAATGCCAAATGTCTTCTGTGATATAATGACAGCAACTAATAACAGAACAGGGAGGAAGAGCTGGAGGAAAAGATTAACAGTAAACAGAGACATGAGGTTGGAGGGAAAAGGAGAAAACAGGGAAATTGCATGAAAATGGAAGGAGACCCTCATTGTTATACAAAATTACATATAAGAGATTGTGAGGGCAATGGGAAAAAAAACAAGGAGAGAAATGAATTACAGTAGACGGGGTAGAGAGAGAAGATAGTAGGGGAGGGGAGGGGGGATAGTAGAGGATAGGAAAGGTAGCAAAATACAACAGTTACTTATATGTCATTATGTAAAAATGTGGATGTGTAACCGATGTGATTCTGCAATCTGTATTTGGGGTAAAAATGGGAGTTCATAACCCACTTGAATCTAATGTATGAAATATGATATGTCAAGAGCTTTGTGATGTTTTGAACAACCAATAAAAAAAAATTTAAAAAAGTTAATATTTGATGCAGTGATTACACTTCCACATTTTATCCTCATTATTTGTAAACTGATGTGTACAGAAATGGTGGATATGCTACCAAACCTTGATCCTTCTCCCTGATGCCAATTTAATAAGTTGGACATGGTTTTGAAAAAAAGGCAAAACAGGTATATTATTGGTTTGCTATTAAGGAAGAAGCACAGAGGACTAAAGTCGTAGACGCTTTGATTCTGCTCATCTGAGGGAATAGAATCTTTTTTTTTTTTTTTTGGTGTGTGTGTGTGTGGGGGGGTGCGTGAAGTGGGGGTTGATCTCAGAGTAATTAAATCACTGAACAACATTCCCAGTTCTGTTTTAAATTTTTATTAAGATACAGAGTCTCACTGAATTGCTTAGCACCTTGCTTTTGCTGAGGCTGGCTTTGAACTCAATCCTCCTGCCTCATTTTCCTGAGCAACTGGAATTATAGGCATGCGTCACCATTTCTTGCAGAACAAAGAATATTTTCAAAATAGGCTATTCAAAGATGCCTGCCAGGTACTCCCTGTAAAGAAGAGTAACTGTTCACTTGTTAATTTGGAGATATCTATTCCTCAGATCTCCTGGGGCCATCTTTAAAGTCTGAATTATTTGGTTCCTCTGGTGGATGTGTTCTCAAAGCTGTCTAATTCATGGATGGGAAAAGGCAATCTAGTTCCTAGTTATGAAACAGGAGAGAGAGAGAGAGAGAGAGAGAGAGAGAGAGAGAGAGAGAGAGAGAGAGAGAAATGTCCTTTTACTCCTTTCCTTTTTTAAAAGCCTCAGTTTTAGAGTGACAAGTGTTATATTCCAAGCATGGGGCAAGACACTTTTACATATGCAAATATACACAGCAGATCTATTCAACAACAATTTAAATTGGAGGATATATAGCAAATTAATGCTAAATGTAATATATATATATATATATATATATATATATATATACATACATATGGAAATATAGCAAATTTGCTAAAAAATCTTTAGCAAATTAATGGAGAAGTATATGTATTTTCAAAAAAGATTCATTCAACAAGAAAAGAGTATCCTATTAATTAACTCAACAACCAAAATAAAGTTTAAATGCATTTTCCTATGTAAAAGAAGCCAGTGTAGTAGAATGAGACAAGGTCAGACACCAGAGGAGTAACAGAAAGGAGATTTATTTGGCTGCAGTCAGGTTCAGAGAGAAAACTTTTTACTCTACTCAATCAATTGGCCTAAAGACCATTTTCAGGATGTTTTAGACTTCAAACCCAGTGTAAAGAGAGAGGTACTCAGAGGTTCAAAATCTACAAAAGTACCCATTTTCACAGTTCTGGGTAAATTAACACCTCAAAAACAGTTTTTTTTTTTCAAGAATCATTACCTGAGAAAGAAAGAGCTTCTTTTACCCCTCTTTTTCCCCCTAACCTTTTGAACCATTTCAATTGAGCCCAATTAGTCTTTGAAATATAAATATCACTCTGAATATCTCTGGCTCAAAGACAAAGACTTTGTTACAATAAAAACACTTTTTCAAATACACTTCCAACTTGAAAAAATTTTACAAAGTATATTATATCATTGCAATAATAGGTTGCTCAAAAATCTGGTGAAAAACTAGTAAAGAGGCGTTCAGCATCTGATACATTGATCTCTTTCAGGCTCATGGTAACAACAGGAAACAGGAAGTTTAACTACATGGAACTCTTTTGTATTTTCTTTTGCTCATAGTCATAAAACAATTATGGTGAATATTTGTAGCGAAGCTTAATTAAGATTTTCTGTATAAAAGGGGATTTCATTAGAATAAGATGCAAAGGGTATTTCTTTATTTCAATTAATATGACATTTCTGAGAAGGAGACAACATGAAGTAAACTATGGCTATTGATTTTCATAGTTGTAGAAAAGTGCAGCCTCTGATAAAATGTGGATATTTTCTTCTCTTCCCGCATCACAGTTCCTGATATTTCTTTCAATGAAGTTCTATTAGAGAAATATTGATGCTTTTATTTCTTTTTTGTCTATTAATATTTGCATGCTCATATCAAAACTACTCAGGAGTCTGCAGGAGTATTGCAAGTCTGTGGGAACCTTGGATAACTTAGTGAGACTTTGTGAACAAAAGAGGCAGGAGATGTATCTCATTGGTGGACCACCTTAAGGTTCTCTTTCCTATACCAAAACTACCACAAGAACAACCTGAACAACAGAAATACAACAAATAACATGAAAGTGTACTTTAAGAACAAGAAAATGCCTTCATTATGTTAAAAATAAAAGTGTTGGGCTCCATGTGAAACAATTGGAAGCTACCCACACTTCTGTTAAATATATAAAATGGATAGTAGGTATAGGCTTTTCTCCAGTGTGAGTTCTGATGTGGCAAATAAGGTGTGATTTTCGACCAAAAGCTTTGCCACATTCTTTACATTTGTAGGGCTTCTCTCCAGTGTGGGTTCCTCTGTGGTAAATAAGACCTTTTTTTTTTTCTTTTTTTTTTTTTTAATTAAAAGCTTTGCAACATTCTTTATGTTTGTAGGGCTTCTCTCCAGTATGAATTCTCTGGTGATGAACAAGGCCTGATTTTTTATGTGATTTCTGGTATTCACTCTCACTTGTAGTTTTCCATATTTTCTTTTGTGGGAAATAGTCAAGATCACAACTTCTATATTTTGCACTTATCACTTCATGAAATATATGTTTCAGGGCTTTTTCTGGTGAATATTCTTGGATATGATTGGGAGTCATGTTTGAAATAAACAAAAATAAAAAAACAATACCTATTAGACTGGGATAAATATATTTTACATACATAACATGAAATTAAGGTAAAATAAGTGCATCAGGAGTGTAGCAGATTAGTAAGTCCAAAGTCACCATAAATACAAAACAATATTACTTCAAAAAAAAAAAAAAGGAAAGAAAAAATTACCTTGATAATATTATCCAAATTCTTGTAGAGACCACAGTATCCAAGAGGAGTACATCATTAAGAAGAGTAATATAATAAAGTGTAGAAAATTATCATTAACAGCCTTTTGTCCTTCATAAGATAGTATTGTGTATTTGGGAAATATCTACCAGTTACCTTCACTGTCAGTAGAATAAGAGAAATGTAAACATATACAAACATTTCTGGTTTTTTCAAAGAGTGTCCAAAAATGGTTTTTGTCTACCATGACATAGAGACATAAAAATAACTTGTAGATTTTGAGTGATAATACCATAAATATTCAACAAGGGTAAAGAGGCAATGGACTCTTAAAAAGAAATATGAAAAAAAAATTTACTAAAAAATATACACATATATGTCTATAAAATTTTTCATAAAAACATTTTAAAATACTATAAAAACCTTGCATAGCCTATGGCCATAATATTTGGATGAATTCAACACATGACAATCAAGTATAATAAATTGATTTTTATATTTTTACATTTGTGTGATATGAGAATTTCCTTTATTGACAAATACAACTTTGTTTATTTATAAATGTATCATGGTATTTTATACTATATATAGAAGGTAAAAAGACTAAATAGAATGAATTACCAAAATCATTATTTCATATAATTATCAATATTGTTCTTACAAGGTATTGTATTCCTTCTACTAGTATCTATGAATAACATAATACACTCACTATGTGGTACAATGAAACTCTTGACCCAATTATGCTCAATAAAATAAAAATATGGAGATTTTTTACTATAATATCAACCATACACAAAACACAGTACCTGGTGAGCAAAATTTTGCTCACTAAATTTGTGACTTCCCACCTGTGAATCAAATGTTCCTACAACTTAATATCTACCTGCCACCTTTCACTTATTTCAAAGTCCTGCATATATTTCTTATAACACTTTAAGAGACAAAATATTTTATAACTAAATAATAATAGTATATAAGTACATATTTTTAACATTTGACATTAATGGGCACACACATTGAGTCCCTAGCTTTAATACTGAGAAAAATTTTGGCACTAAACACAAAAGCAGAGGTATCTCTTCAATTTTCTGATTTAATTGTTCATGGATACATACTTAGTACTGGCAATTCTGGATCTTTTGGTCATCCAACTTTTAATGTTTCATGTTTAATGCTTGAGATTACTCCCAAAATTCTATATCATGAACTACAACACAAGTCTTTTTAAAATTGTTTGAGCCATGCTGTTTCTAAATTTCTGTGGCTTCTCTCAAACATGAAGTACTTTTGCATGGCCTCCCAATTAGCAAATATTACAAGGATGCAGCACTGTTCTTGCCTATTTTTATTTATTTAAGTCTTTATATTTTTTCCTGAAAATGGACTATATATTCTACTGTAGGCTCCTTTAATGAACAAATAAAAAAATAGTACAGCAAATATAAACTAAGAGAAGCATGGGTAAATCCAAGTTACAAAAAAAGAAAAAAATAAAACATTAAGAATTTAACATTAGGATACTGACAGTTATGAATTACTCAAAGAACACTAAATAACTATTTTAAAAAGTTTAGAGACTAAAATTGAAAAATATTAACATCAATGAGCACAATGTTTATGTGAATAATTCTTTACGAAAAATGAGAGGGGCATTGCTAGTGTGCAAATTTGAAATTCTACAAATATGAGAGAGGTTTATCAAGCAGTACCAAGTTTAAGACAAGTCTAAGCAACTTGTAAAATACTGTAAAAATTAAAAATCTATAGGATATATAAAGAGAAGTGGGATATATATATATATATATATACACATACACACACAAACACACATCACACTGTGTTTTGTGTAGCATTGATATTATAGTCAAAGACTCTCTCTCTCTCTCTCTCTCTCTCTCCATATATATATATATATATATATATATATATATATATATATATATATATATATATATATAGTGAAAAGAATCCAAGCATGCATGCACAATAAAAAAAACAATGATCCAGAAATTAAATCACTAATCAAAATTAAAAAATATAAAAAATATAAAAAAATACAAAGTAGAAGTATAATGATTTATTCACTTCAAAATATTTATGATTACTAATGCATTATTGCAAAACACAAAACAAAAGAAAAAAATTTACTAACAGAATTGAATCTAAAAAAGAAAATGTCAAGTCAGTTCCAGCAAAGAGCATGGAAAGTAACCAAGCATGATCTGCTCCTAGAGGTCCTATTTGTTTAAAGATGGATAATGCTCCTGCCTTTACATCTCATCCTTTTGCACAATTTTTAATCAATGAAATACAGTTTTAAATCATGAAATTTCTCATAATTCTTTCTGACGAGCTTTTGTTGAGTGAGCAAATTGTATCTTAATACTTGCCTTTTAAAACAGAAACAAACAAAGATCTAGCCTCTCTTATATTAATATGCATTAAATATTGTTTTATTTACAGTTAATTAGCTCAATATACAACATAAAGTTAATACTCAAAATTGGTCATCTGCATTGAATAGACATTTTATTCTCAAACAGCCATTACCAATAAAATTATGTAATATATGAGGTTCCACCTGACCAGCATGACAAGATCCTATGCCTTTGATCACGTGGGGAAAAGCATAGACTGCTACACTTATGCCAACATGTCCTGTTTGGACTCTAGCTTCATGCTTCAAAAATAGCAATTATAAATGTACATCAGGGACTTCACAAGCTGATTTCTAAGTTTCATTTAACCCTGGAAGATAAGAGTTCATCCAAACAAGAGAATAGCATTCTCCTCAAAAGAGGAGAAACATTAAATGAGGACCCCAAAATACTTGAATTCTAGTTAATTAGGGAGATATGAAATCAATAACAGCCTCAGCTCAAGAAGTGTTGGCTAAAATGGGGTTAGAATGTACTCTAGGTAACTTTGTTACTGCTTTGATTGCTAAACTCACACAAAAGTCTGTAAATGCTTTGGTCTTAATAACAATTTTGCTCTGTTTTTGTACACCAGGTCTGGGAAATTCAGTCCTGTCAGATCCTGGACTTCTAGAACCCATTATAATATCTTGACTCACTTGCTTAAAATTGTTATATACCTGCAAAAATGTCTCATGGTATTCATTGTTGTCTTAGCAGAATAATGTGTCCTTACCATCCACATAGTATTTAATATGTCACCATCCTGTGCAATTTATTCATAAAAGTTTTATTTCTCTTGATAAAAACTGTGATGATTCAGTGAAGCTTTTCTCTAAGGCAGAATTTAATGCTTTGACATTCTCCTTGGTGGGTTTACCTGGACTAGCTCTACTGGCTTATAAAACTACTATGAAACTCACCTATGCTATCATAAACAGTATTAGTCTTGCCTCCATGGATGTAAATATGCTTAATGAAGAATACAAACAACACTGTCAAGCCATACTTGACAATCATGCTGCAATTGATTGTCTGTTGTTATTACATCATAAAGGATATAAGAAGTTTAATACCATGTGTTCCTTCAATTTAAATAATAATAGTAATTTTATTTCAAAAGACTTATATTACCTTAAAGATACCATTAATAAGGTTTAACAAGATGATGGATTTTGGACTTGTTGGATTGGTTAGCTTCATGTATACTCAATTTCATCTGGGTCAAAAATATTCATAGGTGGATGTTTACTAATGTTGGAACTTGATGTTTTCTATGCCTGCCCTAAGCATTAAGGAGATAAGTAATATTATTTATTCAAAAGGCCTTTAAAAAGAGGGAAGTTATTTGGTATTCTGACCTTGGAATAGACAGGAAAGTGTCGGGGTGATTGTAATTGGCACTCTGAGTCCCACAATTATAATTCCCAGCAGTTTCTCCCTGAAGCGATTAAGACAACTCTACAAGTGCACTATTTAGTTTCTGTGGTAATGCCCTTAGGGAGAAGGGGCTCTATATTTGTATTAACTGTACCTAATCTTGGTTAGCTAGCACTTGGGGTTAAAGAAACACTGTGTTAGAATGTAGTCATGGTATCAGAAGCTATGTAATTTTGGGGTAATATATGTGCAGCTGTTAAGAGGGGTGGCCAGTTTTTTTTTTTTTTCCTTTTCACTGTATGTGTGTGTCTCTCTCTTCTGTTTGCGCCTTTAAAGGTTTCCTCACAAAAAGATTTGAAACACATCATCTGGCCCTCACAACAAAAGGGAAGTTTTGATGGTTAATCTGAATAAACTGGGACATCACTAAGGAAGAAAACAGAGAACAACAAGGAATTTGAAAATGTGATAAATATAGGGCAGTATGTGTTCAATGATTACAAGCAAAATAAATTAACCTAAGCTTCTGAAAATTTCTTCTGAAAAATAATTACTCTTTCAACATTTTTTAGTTTGGTTTTCTCCTTGACATTTACATGACTCAACTCTGCCCCTGCTATGTGTAGTTTACAATAGTTTACATCACTAAATTACACTAGGTATTACTTATTTAAAGTTAAGGATGTGTAACACACCAAGACAGAGACAGATTAAAGAGTAAAAACATTTCATACATTTTATATATATATATATATATATATATATATATATATATATATATATATAAAGAGAGAGAGAGAGAGAGTAAAATATCTGTACTAAAAATGCCCTTTTTCTTTGAAACATAAATCTGAAACTCATTTTTATAGAGAAGTTCCCAGAAGATACTCTGCAACAGAAGTAAATTAAATAATAATAATTAGTAATTAATAATTTTAAAGGGAAATTAAACTTACCCAGGAAGGCCAAGTTTCTATAGTTCTCTCGCATCACATCTCTATATAAATTTTTCTGAGCAGGCTGAAGGCATTCCCACTCTTCTTTAGTAAAATCAATGGCTATATCCATAAATGTTAACAGTTCCTAAAATAAGAATAAGTAAATAAATAACACATTGACTACAGGAATATTTGCACAGTCTGTAATGTAATTACAGTTGAAATTAGAGTTAGTAGACTATCATGTAGGTAGTGTTTGTAACACAATGATACTATTATCTACTTCTGCAGTAAAAGTGATTTTATTTCAAAAAAGTATACATACTTCCCATTTATGAAACACAATATAAAACTCAGGCATTATCACAAAAATATATATTTTGTAATTTTTTATACCTTAATCTAAATTATACATACTTTTCAGATGAGAAAATCATGGTAATTAAGAAAGGGAATCCTCAAATTTTAATTGTACAACCACTAATCAGAGATTTACTAATGTGTAGAATCTTATTTGTTATTTCTCTGATAGAGCTGGCTATTCTGAATGTGTAGTGAGATCTCTAGTAATTCCAATAACAATGGTATAAGAGAAATTTTGAAATGTAACAAGGTAGACAGACCACTAAATGGAAATATTTAATAGTTTATTTAAGTTCAAACATTTTATGGTTTTTATGTATGTTATTAATATTAAAAAAGCAACAACAATCCTGTTTAAATTTTCCTTTTTATAATTTTAACATTTTTTAAAATACAAAATTTTATATATATATATATATATATATATATATATATATATATATACAAACTTTGATCGATGTTTATATTGTATGATATTAATAATAGAATATACATGTAGCTCTTCAAACAAATATAATTTTTTTTCATTTTATTGGTTCTTTCTAATTCTACCTGATATTAAAATCGATTTTATGGTATTATGCAAGCATTGGATATATCTTATCCTAATTAAAATCCTGTTCTTGTTGGTGGCTATGATGGTAGGATTCACTTACAGATATATATCTTATATTTCTATCCTTGTCTCTTTTGTTTATTTATTTATTTATTTTTGTTTACCATTGTGCAATCTACTAATCTTCTTTTCTTACCTTTCCCTAGTTTATGAGCTTTAGATTTCACATATCAGCAATAACTTTCAACTTTTGGTTTTATAGAAATGGCTTGTTTTACTTAGCATAAAATCTTCAGATTTATCCATTTCCTGGCAAATGTCCTAAAGTCATTCTTCTTTGTGGCCGATTCATAGTTTATTGTGTACATAAGCAACAGTTTTTTATCGTGTCATCATTGAATGGACCCATTCATCCTTGAATGGTTGGTTTTATAGCTTAGCTATTGTGAATTATGCTGCTATAAACATTAATGTGGCTGTGTCAATGTAGTAGGCTGATTTTATGACCTTTGGGCATATACAGTGCAGTCAAAAAACTGGGTAAAATTGTGGTTCTGTTTCTTTAACAATATCCATTCAGGTTATTATGTTTCACTTAGACCTCCATACAGCTGGAAAAATTGGAATTCATCTATACCTGAAGTGAAAATAAAACATACAAAAAATTAGTAAGCCATTAAATGACTAGAATTTATTATCAAATCATCCATCCCAATAAAAAGTATAATTTAAAAACTAAAAGTAAAGAAAGTCTTAAGCAAAAGAGCAAAATTAGAAGCTATTAAAGATAAACATAACAAAGAGTTACCAGTATCAATGTTGGTGCTTTTAAAAAGCAAATGAGCCCAGTCTAATAATGGACAACTGTAGTTCTAGTGACTGAGGAGGATAAGAAAAAAGGATCATAAATTCTAAGAAAATATTATATATAATATTGTCTTATTTATATATTTTATTGAGCAACTTAGTGAGGCACTTAGCAACTCAGCAATACTCTCTCGCTAAATAAAATAAAAGAAGGAAAGAGGATGTAGCTTTATTTTAAAGCACCCCTGGGTTTAATCTTCAGTACAATTTTTTTAAAGCAGATACAATTTAAAAAGCACTAGCGAATTTGAAAATTCAACAAATAAAAAATATATCAATTATACAGTACATAATTGCAAATATAGGCATATATAATGATTTCTCACTTGATGGAAATACACTCTGGTAAATTTATCCTAAGAATCTTCTGCAATTTTCCAATTCTCTGAGTGCAATGACAGAATCTAGATAGTATAAACCAGTACATGGATAAGATATTTGCTAGATACATGGTTGCACATAAAGTCTACTGCTGACCAAAATACCATGGGCTTTATCCCATTAGACCAGAGTGAAAGAGGTGTTAAATCTTAAGGTAACCCCTTAATCCCTTAGAGAGATTTGTCAACATTCTCTAAAAATGCAAATAGCTGTTGCTGACAGTCGAACTTTTATCTAGACAGTACCAAAAAATTAACAGGGAAATATAGGCCACCACTGAAAGCCAAAGTGGCAGTTTAGCACTTCCTGAGCTCTCACCCAGCTCACTTTACTAATAATACCAGACCTAACCAATTCTTTCTGTAAGTAATTTGTCCCGATATTAATTTTTCCATTCAATGGACTACATCTGAAACCTCAAAGCATTGAATGCACTGCACTGGTAACTGTGCAGGTGCAAATCTCTCTAGAACAAAAAGGAGTGTTTTCACATTGGTGTGCAAACATTGTAATGGGCTAAAATCTCAAATATTAGTGAAGAAAAATGGTTACAATTACAGATTCCTCTTTATTTCTAAAATAGATGTACATCAATTTTTTTCCAGTGAGCATAAGGCACACTGGAATCTAAAAAGCTTGCATCAGAATTTTAGTGGACCATCCAACTATAAGATCTTCTGCATGAACACAGCTGTTAGAGTGGCTACTCTCAAAAAGTGGAATAGTAAGTAGTACTCCAATTATATGAATATGGAAGAAAGAAACACTGTGCTAGACTATAAAATTAATGAAGACATTTTAAAAAATGGAAGTTGAGAGTTCTCTCAGTTATTTCTTTGAGAAACTAAGCTCTCTACATTAATACATCAGAAAGTGTATGGTGTGTGTGTGTGTGTGTGTGTGTGTGTGTGTGTGTGTGTATGTTTTTCCCCAGATCCAAAGATTTGAGTATATTATTTAAATTGATTAATGGTATATTCCTTATTGGATGCCATGGCCTTAGACCCAATGGCCGGTCTATAACATTTTCTTTTTCTACCTAGGATGAAAGCCCCTTAAGAAAGTGGGCTTAAAATGAAGATGAATTGTGTTGCTATCATGATGACATACACCTGTAATCCCAGGTAGGGAATTTAAAATTTTGCTTCTTTAAGAATATTACTAAAGCACAAGAAATAGAAACAAGAGTCACTAGATGGGATGAATTCAAACTGAAAATATTCTTCTCAGCAAAAGAAACAATCAGTGAGGTGAAAAGTGATACCACAGAATAGAAGCAAATTTTTACCACATGCACATCAAATAGAAACCTAATTTCCAGGATATATAAAGAACTTAAAAAACTTAATACCAAAAAATAAAATTCCCAATCATTAAATGAAATGGGCTAAGGAACTGAAGAGAAACACTTCTTAGAATATAAACAATCAATCAATCAATAAAAAATGTTCAACATCTCTAGCAATTAAAGAATTGCACATCAAAACTACTCCAAAATTTAATCTTACTCCAATAAGAATGGCAATTATTAAAAATACAAGCAAAAATATATGTTGGTGAGGATGTGAGGAAAAAGTCCCACTGTTATACTGTTGGTAGGACTCTAAATTGGTGACGCCAATCTGGAGAAGAATAAGGAGATTCCTTAGAAAACTTGGAAAGAAACCAAAATTTACCCAGCTATCCCACTCCTCAGTTTAGACCAACAAGAGCTAAAAACGGCATAATACAGAGGCATATCCACATCAATGTTCATAACAAAACAATTAGTAATATGTAAACTATAGAACCAATCTATATGCTCTTCAATAGATGAATGGATAAAGAAAATATGGTCTATTTACACAGTGGAATATTACTGAGCATTAAAAGAGAATAAAATTATGGAATTGGGAAGTAAATGGATGGAGTTGGAGAATATCATGTTAAGGCAAGTAAGCCAATCCTCCTAAACCAAAGACCTAATGTTTTCTCTGCTAAGTCGAGAGAAGTGGGAGGTAGCATGGAAGAAATGAAGAAACTTTGAATAAGACAAAGGGGAGGGAGGTGATGGGAGATAGTATAGAGGTAGGTTAGATGGTGGAATGAGATGAAAATCTTCTTGTACACAAAATAGAGTTACATGGGTTTTGTAAGTATACTTTCTGTACAACAAGAGAAATAAAATTTTGTGCTCCATTTGTGTGCTATGAAGTGAAATGCATTCTGCTCTATGAGCAAGTTAGAACAATTTAATAAATTAATTTTTAAAAATTCAGGAAAAAGACTTGCCTTTCCCTAGATCTATATATAAACATATATGCATATATATAAATATGCATATATATCATGCACATATATAATGTATATAATTTATGAACATTGTTTTTCATATTTCTATCGATTTTTTAAAGAAATGACAAAAGAAGCATTACAATTCTTATTTCATGTATAGAACCCAATTTTTCATATCTCTGGTGGTATATAAAGTATGGTGATACAAATTTGTGTCTTCATACATGTACTTTTGATGATGAACTCTATCACATTCCACCATTCCTGCTAATCCCCTGCCCCTTTCTTTTCCTCCCACCCCTCTTCTTTATTGAGAGTCCATCTATTCCTCTCATGATCCCCCTCCCTACACAATTATGAGTCAGGCTCCTTATATTGGTATTTTTTTTTGGAATAGGCTAGCATCACTTAGCATTATCTTCTCCAATGCTATCCATTTACCTGCAAATGCCAGATATGATTATATACCTAGAAGACTCAAAAAGCTCCACCAGAAAACTTCTAGAACTAGTAAATAAATTTAGCAAAGTAGCAGGATATAAAATCAACACCCATAAATCAAAGGCATTTCTGTATATCAGTGAAAAAATCTTCTGAAAAATAAATGAAGATAACTACCCAATTTACAATAACTTCAAAAAATAAGATACTTGCGAAGTAACCTAATGAAAAAGGTGAAAGATCTACACAAGAATAACTACAGAACCCTAAAGAAAAAATCAAAAAAGACCTTAGAAAATGGAAAGATCTACCTTGATCATGAATAGGCAGAATTAATATTATCAAAACGACAATGCTACCGAGGCACTATACAGATTTACTGCAATTCTGATCAGAATCCTAATGGCATTCCTCATAGAAATAGAAAAAGCAACCATGAAATTTATCTGAAGAAATAAGAGACCAAAAAGAGCTAAAGTAATCCTTAGCAGAAAGAGTGAAGCAGGTGGCATCACTATACCAGACTTTAAACCATACTACAGAGCAATGGTAACAAAAACAGCATTGTATTTGCAAAAAAACAGACTGCAGATGAATGGTAGAAAATAGAGGTCACAGAGACTAACCCACAAAATTATAATTATTATATATTAGATAAAGGTGTCAAAACATGCACTGGAGAAAAGATAGCCTCTTCAACAAAACACTATCTCTCACCATGCACAAAACTCAACTCCAAGTGTATCAAGAACCTAGGAATTAAACCAGATGCTCTGTGTCCAATGGAATAAAATACAGGCTCTAATCTTCATCATGTGAGATTAAGCCCCAATTTCTTTAATAAGACACTGATAGCACCAGAATTAAAACGAATAATCAATAAATGGGATGGAATCAAACTAAAAAGTTTATTCTCAGCAAGAGAAACAATCTGTGAAGTGAAGACAGAGCCTACATTTTAGGAGGAATATATTACCCCTCACATATCAGATAGAGCAATAATCTCTAGGGTACATAAAGAACTCAAAAAACTAAGCAAATAATAATAATAGTGATGATGATGATGATGATGATGATGATGATGATGATGATGATGATGATAATAACCCAATCAAGAAATGGGCCAAGGATCTGAACAGAGAGTTCTTAGAAGAGAATATACAATCAATCAACATTTTTTATTTATACCTGATTGGTAATGGTCCTCCCTTTTCAGGACCAAGAACAGTTCTGGGTCATTTTCTAATGAAGGGAAACAGGAGCAAAAATTATTCTCAACTCTCCTTTATAAATTATCAAATACAATTATCTATGTCATTTTCTAAACATAGCTGGACATGGGAAATATAGGTTTGGAGCAGAGAACATTTTTATTAGAAACACAGTGTAAAAGAAAGAAAAAAAACATAATTATTTATACCACATTGAACCAAAGAGAAACGGAACCTGTAATTCAGAAAAGAAAGATTCAAACTTTTGTACCTGGGAATGTGGATGACATGGATGCCTAAAGTGAAAAGGTTATTACAAGCTTTTGAAAGAAAATTTATGTGAGTGGCAGATAATGGTTAACAAAATAGAATCTGCACAGTGTATTCCAGGGGCTTTGTCAGCTGTGCACTACAGAACATTCAGGTATTCATAGCATCCATGAAGAGCATTATTCATTTGCGCCCTCTAAAATTATTCCCACACACACGAAACATCCTGGGTATCAGGATACAAAATGGCAATTCAGCAGCCCACAGAAAACTACCCAGAGACAGAACTGTATGAAATTTCTTCAAATATCATCAGTGTATTGTTAGCTCCTGACACAGGTATGTCAGTCTGGGGAAATGTTATTTTCTCTCCATTGTGAAGAGAGTGCATTGATAATACATTTCAGGGGCAACATAAATACTTTTTTTCTTTCATGTTAAGAAACTCTTCAGAAACAAAGCTCACAAAACAGATTTCTTATGCCTAGAGATTACAAAAAAAAAAAATCAGTGGCCCTGAGTGACTCAGTAAGGAAATAAATCTAAAAGGCTTATTAGAAACTTAAAAGCAAAAAAGTAACTATTTCTAAAAATAAATATGTTCACTAGTTGCTATCTCCACAACATGTTATTAAGTAAACAACAAATTATGTATGAATATTTCTAGGATTGGCCAAATTTTATTCCACATGATTTTATATTAAAACCCAAAATCCAGATAATAGAATTCATGATTCACTGCCAAAATATTACAGAAAAAAATATTTTTAAGGCGTGGATGTTTAGTAAGTATGCCATTTAACAATTTTATTACCATAGGATTTTAAAGAAATTTTCTCATTTTCCTGCAGCCAGAGTGTAGAGAAATTTCTTATTTATTTTTCCTGTTACTACCTACAGATACAGATATAAAGATAATCCCATGAATCCACTTTAAATAACCTACCGTTACAATCATATAAGAAACCTATAATAAATGATGAGTATAGAAAAAAGTCAATTTTAAAAAATAATTTAAACCTTTTTCTCTTTTTTGAAATCAATCTCTAGCTGCATTTTTGGATCCTTTTCTCATCTTGTAAGCCAAAAATATATACAAGCCAGAAGTTTGAACTTCAAATTTATACATGAGATATGTTTATTAACTATAAAAATTGAAAATCTTTAGAAAGTTAAGTAATACAAAATAAAAACCCATAATGGGAAAAATTAATTAATATTGATGAACATTTAAAAAATTAATAATCACTAACTCAAAAGGAGTTTAAATTAGTATTTATTTGTGAAAACTATTTTGCTGTTGAATATACATGATACTCCCCATCATAGACTTACTGAAATTAGAGCATATGTGATCATGATAACATGTAAGTATGCAATGGTACTCACCAAAATACTTGAAGCCCAAGGGCATGGCTCAATACAATATACATCTTTGAAGAGATAAATAATAATCTTTAGGAAAAATGGTCACTGGGGCCAGTCACATTTCATAATATATCCAGTTTAAAAAAGAGCATAAAACACTATGTATAATTTTTACATAGGTGCCTTATGCAAGTGGTATTTCACATGTGTAAATTTTTAGAAACAAAATATGTAGAATTTATGAGAAAATAAAAGTCACAAAAAGCACATAAAAGACAGAATTATACATTCCATGTAAATAATAAAACATCATTAGAAAGGTGATAATTTCCACCAAATTAACCAACAATATATCTCACCAATACTGCTATGTAGAAATATGAATATATCACAGTGAAGTCTACTTTTATGTGTATTCTATGAAGCAATAATTTAAAAAAAAACTATAAATAAATGTACAATAGAAAAAAGTAGGAGAATAAGGAAAGGGGAACTACTGGATACTGAAGGGGAGAAAATTATATTTCATGTTCTATGGTTATGTCAAAATAAACCTGACTATTAAATACAACAATAATGCAATAATAAAACAAATCATCAACCTTTACTTTAAATGAAGTAAGAAACCAAAGCATAAATTTTTAAAATTCATCTACAAAGTTATATGTAACTTTAGCCAAAAACCTTTTCAATTATAAGAGCAAAAAAAAGAACTTATCATGGCCTACTACTCATATATACTGTGAAAATATAATATTACAATAATAAAGAATCACAATATAAATAAGATCCCCATATGAATACATATGTATGTAAAAACAGTATGCTTTATTGCAATAGCAAATTATAGATAAATCAAACCATAACAAAAATAATCTCAGCAACTTAGCTACAGCCTTTCTCAAAATAAATTTAAACCTGTTAGGGCTGTTTACAGGTGAAGAGTCCTTGCTTCCCCAATGCTGAAGTATAATACCAGAGAAGTATGCCAAGGCATGTTTAGAGTGGAAAGTAGAAGCTTTATTAAAGAACAGTAGAAAAGACTTCTCCCCAGAAGAAAAAGGGGACCAAAGATGTAGAATCCTTGAAAGGGATTTTTTTTAAACTAAGGTCTTTTTAGCATTTTTATAGCTAAGGTCTTTTTAGCTTTTTTATAGCTAAGGTCTTCTTTCAGATATCCCACATTCCTGCCACATTGGTGGAATGTAGGTGGGAAGACCCAAAGTGTGGAGGACAGGTGGGCTGAAGGAGTATTCTGGGCAGGAAGGGCTTTTGGATTAGCATCTCCATGTTTGCTGTGAGCTGCTTCATTAAAATTTCCTTGGGATGGGATCAGGGCCTTGGGGACATTTTCAATTCCCCTTATCCTGGACCAATCCTCAATACGGTGTTCATTCTTGATTTTACTGGATATTACACCCTATTTACCTAAGTACACTAACTACCTATCTGTAAATCTGGCTCCACTACCAAGAATATGGCTAAGTAGTACAGTATCCCTGAGTTCACCTAACTTTAACAAAATAATAATAATAAAGAAAGTAAAAATAAAAGAATGTCAAAATGAAAATTAGCTAGCTAAAAGCAAAATTAGGTACCCCAAAATGACAGCTCCTTTCCTGCAAGAAAATGGACCTTTGAGATTTTATTCTGATAATTATTCCACCTGTCAATCTCCAGCATCTGGTAAGACACTGGGCTGCAAGAACACACCTGCCACATAGTATTTTATGCAAATGCTGAGGATGCCCTTTGAGCATAAGGAAGGCAGCAAAGAGTCTCTGCCACTGACATATTCCACACCTGGTTGGCCAGTAGGACTGAGGACATAGTGGCCCAGTGGTGGAGTTAAGCCTGCAGACTCCAGAGACTGCCCAGAGTCCTAATCTGCTAGCTCTTGTTTTCAACACAGCCAGTCTTATGGTTCCAATAGTTTTCCTCCCCCAGCCTCCCTTGCTAGGCCAATGCACACTCACCATTTCCTGGTTCTCAGGAGTAGGGCTACTTGGGATCCTCAGTTCCTGCACAGCAGAACAACCCGTGAATCTGAAGTGTGAGACTACAGATGGCAAAAATGGAGGACTCAAGAGACAAGAAGTGAAAGCCCACTCTCCTCCTCTCTGATGACACACATGATTGGACAGTTCCCACAAAATGCTCTTGATTGGAAGGGCTTCAGATCATGAACATTGAATTTGAGAGAAATGAGCCGTTTTTTTGAGTGACAGGGAATATTATCCAATCCAGCCATGAATAAGGGCTAGAATCTCAGGTAATTGAATGCTGTGTTTTTTTTTTTTTTAATCTGAGAAATGTACCCCAGAGTCTCAGGCTGCTGTTATTTTAAGGCAAGGTTGTTTTCCAATAAGTGGGAACTAACCCAACCAAAAGAACATTTTCATTTAAACTTACATATAAAGTCATTTCAGTTTATGGATTATATATACTTGTATATTATTCAGGAATTAATATAAAATAATGATAATAAGTATCCAATTTTATTTAAATTTATTTTTGATCTATGTTCTTTTTAGGTGGCAGATTAAACTTTGAACTGGGAAGAAAACCCCTAAAGTAAAAATGCCCCAAAAAAACAACACATAAGGGGCTGGGATTGTGGCTCCGCAGTAGAGTGTTAATCTCCCATGTGCAAGATCCTAGGATCAATCCTCAGTACCACATAAAAATAAATAAGTGAAATAAAGGTATTGTGTCCAGCTACAGCTAAAATAATACATAAAAAAATAAGGTACAAAGTGAGAAACCAGCCTCTACCTCAGAACAAAGACTGTCCAAGGAAGGAGGCATGACTCTTGTCTTTGGAAAGACACACAGAGTACTCCTAGGCTCATACCCACCCTGCTGAGTTGTTCATCTACAAATAACAGGAGAGATCTGCTGTGCCTGGTGTCCCTGACTCAGTCAGGCTAGGTGGGCATCCATAGCAGCCCCCTAGCAGCCACCAATCTGCATGAGACAGGGAAAATTTCTGGGATTCCAAATGAAACTTCCAGTACTTTATGGTGGTTGACAACATTTTGGGAAACCATATAGTTCAGCATATACTCCCCTCATGGCCTAAGCCAATCTGTTCAAATGAATCCCCATCTTGTACTAACCAATCACGCTTACCCAACTTGTTCCCACCAGTGAATGTGCTAATCATGTTTTAGAGTTGTTTATGATTTTCCCAAGATGTGTGATGATTTGCTAAGAGATGCTATGATGTATGTGAGGTTCCTGCCTTCCCCAAAGAGTTATAAAACTGCTGCAAACCCCAGGATCAGGGCCTCTAAGCCACCAGTTTCTGTGTGTGTGGAGGACTGAGCTAGCTTGCAATAAATACCTCTTTGGTGCTTACATCAATATTGGTCTCTGGTGGTCTTTTGGAAGTCCTGCATTTGAGGATAACAGTCTCTCCTGAAACCCATGGGAAAAGAATTCAGCACTCCAGTTCTCTAGGACTGTAGTTTCATAGCACAAAAATTTACAAAAGGGGAGTGACTTAAGAACTTACACGAATAACAAGATTTTCACAAGCATAATAGAAAGACACGTAGTAGGTTAATGGTCTAAATGGTTTAGCATGTAGGAAGTAAATTTAGATCACAACATCAGAATTTATGATGCACCACTAAAGTTTCAGAGTGAGTTGTTATTTGGTCAGGGAAAGCCACAATTTATGAGTCATCACTAAAGTTTCAGGGAGGGTTTTTAATCTCATCAGGGAAAACCAGACATGAATGAGTTCAAGGCACTGGCAGGCATTACAAGCAAGTTTACAAATCACAGTAATTTATAATGAAGCAGAAATTAACTTTTCATGCCTTTGTGATGAGATGGCTCCCAATCTTAAAAGGAAATTAGGCTGGATTTTTTCACTTGCTATAGCCATAGCTTTTAAAGTATATGTTTCATACGTTAACAAGCATGAGAATTAAATTATTAATATTAATTACTACTAATTTTTTAAAAGACTGAATAAAATAGGAAATTAGATATTTGTTATTAAATGCATAAAAATTTTGAATAATATATTGATAACATAAACATGGAAAATTTTGACAATGATAAAAAGACATTTAATATAAGAAATTCAATATTATAAGTCCCTCATGTTCAGGGGGTCAGTCCTTCAATTATTTTTTTTCATTTTTTTTAGGTTATTTTGAATTACACTACTGCAAATGTTTGTTAAGTATACAAATTTAAGATTTTTGTATTTTGTAAAGTAGAAAAATGGCAAATTTGAGCTCCTTTCAGGATTTTAAAACTTATAAGCCATGTGGGGCATCTTAGCATTTTTTTTTCATGTTTGCACACAGTCCAATTCTAGAGAAGAATGAGTTGGAGATATAGTCTAATGTTCTGAGCAAAAGAGAAATTGCCTTGGGATATTTCTAAAGCTTTTAACTTTTCTAAAATTTAGAATTAGAATTTTTGGTGATTTGAAAAAAAATATTTATTTAAAGAAATGAATTGGTTGAAATTAATTATTTATCTTCCCTGCATTATTTTTCACTTTCATTAATTTTTTTAGAAGAACTAACAGAACAGAATTCCAAAAGTGTTTCATGTAAATTTAACGGTATGTTTTTTATGATCAAGATAGAAAGCAGAAGCAAAACATCATCTAGTTTGGTGGTTCTGCCTCAAACTAAAGAGTTACTTATTTATTTCTACTATTATTTACTAGGTTCCTGAGGTTGCAGAAATCACCAAACAACACAGAGAAAAGTCTTTTTAGTTTGTTTCTCACAACCAATTCAAGCTACAATACACTAGTATCACTGTAGTTTCAGACCAAAGGGTGTTTCTAAATAATAAAAATATGTATACATAAATATATAAAAATATATAAAATAAAATATAATATTAGATAGATTTTTTTCCTGGATAATCATTTTGTACATATTTCGCTTTAGACACACTTCTGGGAACAAAGTGTCACAAATAAGACATAAATCCTACATTGCTACACATAGTAATTAAGGCACATACTAAGACCTTGGTATAAAACTTGGCATGGAGACATAAATAACTAAAGAACATCATAGAAAATTATACCTAAGTGCTAAATAGCAAATTTATAGTTTAAATAAATTTATAGACAAGTTATCATACCAAATTTTATAACTCAGTTGCTGCTAATATACAGAGATAGAGATATTTATTAAGAGATGGTTTTATGCAGATTTTTGGTTTAAAAAGGAAAAGATCAACTAATGGAGGTGATTTAAACATGAGCAATAATATTTTTCTGCATTCAGTACCTTTTTCACAGATATATGAATTATAATTAATTCCAGCCAGTAAAATGCAGAAATAGTACAAAGATTATTCACTAAGAGTAAAACTACTTAAAAAGAGAACCAAAACTTCCATTCCTGTCAAAATGGGTATTCCAGACAAAAATACTGCTTCTTTTGAATTATTTTTGTAGATATGATTTTTTGTAATGAATATTTTGGTGATTTTTTGCATATTCCTTAATATATTTATGCTTCACATTTTCTCTTTTGTCCTATTTTACTACCTATATTCTGAAAGAAAAAATTTCTAATTCCTAAACTCCCTTGATATTTGAGATATTTATTTGATTTTCAAGCTTATATCATTTCTATAATGAATACTGTGATTTCAGTAAAGAATGACTGTTTTTATGCACCTGGATCATTTACAGGAGTTTTCTTGTGTACTTTGGTTTTATTTACACTGAAGTAAAAAAAAAAAAAGGTTAATGTTAAACCAAAACACAAAGAAAAGACCACAAACTCAAATTTTTAAATCAAGATTGTATTGTGTACACGAAATCTGGCCAGGTCTGTCTCTTACAAGATTCCATGCTAGAGATCATCCCCCTGATCTTCAGGAAAAAGTTTTTACAGCACAAAAAGTTACAAAGGACGTGGGTGTCTATGGTACATACAGCTAAAAAGATTTTGACAATCATAATACAAAGGAAAATAGCAGGTTAAGGATCTACATGGTTAACATTTCAAGGTAGAAAATAAATTCAGCTCCAGACACTAGAATTTATGAGCTGCCACTGAGATTTAGAGAGAATTGGTACTTGGTCAGCAGGAGTCAGAATTTATGAGGCACCAGTAAGGTTTTAGAGAGGGTTGTTATCTGGTAAGGGATAGCCAGGCATTGGTGAATTCAAAACACAGGTAAAAATTGCAAGCAAGTTTAAAACATCAAAATAATGTCATGCCAAAGAGAAATTTTAGTTTTCTTACACAAAACAGAAATAAACTTTTTACCTCTAAAATCTCTAAGATTTAATTTTTTTGTATTTTATCATATCTAATGGCTTCTGGCATTCCTTTGTTCATGACCATAAATGCTTCTCTTGTGTGTTTATGGGGCTTCCAAAACAAAAAATATAGATAAGCCCTTCTCATAGGGAAGATGTTTCAAACATAGCAAGTAACTGCCCTTTAACCCACAGGGTCTGACAACCATATTATAGGATATGAAAGACCCTCCAATATGCTTGTTCTTCCAACCATTGTTTGCAAAGATTGACAAAAGTCAATTCATTGCACAGAATAAGTGAAGTGGGTCTCTGCTCTGCAGTCCAGAACAGGTGGTAAAATAGCCCCCAAAGTGAGTTTAAGACAGGGCTGTACATGACAGAGCTGACAAAATCCTAAAAACAAAAGAAAACATAAATTCAGAGAGAACGATACCCACATAATCTCATTTGACAGAATCAAATTCATAAGAGGAAAAGAGGACAGAGGTAAATCTAAAGGGATTTAACTTTATTTTTGTTTTCTAAATTGCTATAAATGTCTCCCAGGATTATAGAGTTCTGGATCTCCTCAGCTACTACTTTATCATTACCTTCAACCTACAATGCATGAGGCACACTGAATTTACCCTCATACTCATATACTTATCACTTCTTTTTTCTATAGTAATGGATATGTATATGAATATATTTTTTTCCACATTTCCAAGATTCTACCCTGAAAATTTCTGTGATATCACTTCCCTGAAATGCATTTTTATTATTTCATGTCAGTTCATCTAAGTACTCCATATCATGTGTTGGAAAAGTTGAGACAACTCTAAGGCCCTTCTTATTTGACTATAAACTATAATTGAAAGTCAACCTCAGTACCTCCAAAGAACTTAAGTCCCATTCACCTTTCTCATTCATAGTGCTTTATTTTTTAAGTAGGTAGCAGAAATTTTATTTTGAAAAAGAGTAAGTGATTTGAAGCCATTCAGTGTACTTTAGAGGATCCCCAAAACCTATGGTTGTGGTTCTTAAACAACCTTACCACTGAAAGATCTGGATTACACTCCAGATTGGACACTGATACTCGGCTTCCATGGGAAATGGTTTCTTGGTTGTGAATATTGTCTTTCCCTTTCCCCTGTAGTCTTGGAAATGTGTGGATTGTGTGAAGTTTTAGAATCACTATTTTCAACACAGTTAGCATGGACCCATTTGATAAAAGAAGACATCTATATTCCAAAAAAAAGACCCTTCACCAAGCCCTAAAGAAGTGATAAAGTAATCTCTGGAAAAAATAACAGTCATCCATTAGATTATTTTTTAAAAATACTAAGAATAAGTTTAGTTAGTAATACATTACTGTACTAGGAAAAGTGATATAAATGCAATTTTAATTTTTAAAGTTGTTTCTGACTACTACAAAGAGAGTATAAAAATCTGGGTACATGGGCTGGAGTTGTGTCTCAGTGGTAGACTACTTTGCTAGAATGTGCAAAGCACTGAGTTTGATTCTCAGCAATACATATAAAGATTTTTTTGTTGTTTCATTTTTTTAAATACATGACAGTGGAATGCATCACAATTCTTATTACACATATAGAACAATTTTTTATACCTCTGTTTGTATATAAAGTATGTTCAAATCAATTCCTGTCTTCATATATGTGCTTTATTTTTTAAAGAGAAAGAGAGAAAGAGAGAGAGAGAGAATTTTAATATATTATTTTTTTTTTTTTTTTTTAGTGTTTGGCGGACGTAGCTTCTTTGTTTTTTATGTGGTGCTGAGGATCAAACCCCAGCCGCACGCATGCCAGGCGAGCGCACTACTACTTGAGCCACATCCCCAGCCCCATATATGTACTTTAGATAATAATGTCTATCACATTCCACAATCCTTGCTAATCTTTACACAACACTCCTACACTGGCTACTTCACATAAACTTGCCTCAGAGATTTAATGCATTAATCAAATAGATTTTATTCAGCCTATTCAGTACTGTTGGAATGGCCATTATAAAAATCTAAAATTGTCATGTGTGGTGGCATATGCCTGAAATTCTAGAAGCTATGGAAAATGACACAGGAGAATTGTTAGTACAAAGACAGCCTCAGTAACATAACAAGGCTACAATCAATTTAATGAGAACCTGTCTCAAAATATAACATAAAAAAGAGTGTGGATGTATCTCAGTGGTATGCACCTCTGGGTTCAATTCTCAGTACCAAACCATACAAAACCAAGCAAATATTTCATAATTAATAGGAATTCCAGGGTACACAAATATGTAAAAATATTGGTGACAATATAAATTTAATAAATATATTTTTATAAAAGTGTTAAGGTTCTTTAAAAGCCCCAAATAAAAATGACACAAAATCCACTAGTAATAATTTGGGGTAACAGTGCAAAATCATACATGCCTGTACTCCCAGTGGCTCAGGAGAATAAGAGGTAGAAAAACTAGGGATTTATTCTCAAGTTAAAGACCAGCCTCAAGAACTTGGCAAGGTCCTCTGAAATTCAGTAAAATCCTCTCTCAAAAATAAATAAATAAATAAATAAATAAGTGTTGGAGACTGGTTATGTAGCACACTGGTAAAATGCCCTGGGGTTAATCTCCAGTATTTAAATAGATAAAAAAATATATAAATAATAATTCTCAGTAAAAAAGCCATACAATCCAGTAATAATAACTCTGGGTATATATGTAAAAAATTTGGAATCCTTTTGCTAAATATATTGCCACACATCTATTTTTATTTTACCTTTATTCACAGTATCAAATAAAAGGAAACAAATAAAGTACATTTTAAATAGAAAGTATATCAGAAAATGCCTTCCAGCTGCAAAGCATCCAATTAGTCCATCCCATCAGAAGCTACACACTTAAAATTCAAAGTGGTCCCTAGAAGACAAGACTCAGAGAGTGGTGTTTTCTAAATACTCCAAAAAATTTTGAATCTCTGGAAACCTTGTTTCAGATATTCTAAAACTCAGTACTAGGTCATATGGGAGGTCAGAATAAGAACACAAGACATAGTAAATTCTTTAATGGGGAATCTTAACTCAGACACTGACAACCAAAAGCAGTGTTGGAGATAAAAAATAGATTCTGTTTCACTGATTTCTGGGTTATGGATTCAAATCAAATATATTTTAGAAAACAAGTTTAAGGCTACTGGTTAAAATCTACGTAAAACAGGTATTAAAAATGTACCAGGAGCTGGATGTGTTGGTTCAAGTCTGTAACCCCAGTTGCTGAAGAGGCTGAGGAAGAATTATCAAAATTTCAAAGCCAGCCTTAGCAGAAGAGAGGTACTAAGAAACTCAATGAGATCCTGTCTCTAAATAAAGTAAAAAAAAAAATATATCCTGGATATTTGTCTTAGTAGTCAAGTGTCGGTGAGTTCAATCTCCAATATCCCCCATAAAAAAATGTACCAGGAGGTCGGGGCTAGGGCTCAGTGGAGCTCACTTGTCTGGCACATGTGAGGCACTGGAATATAAGGTCTATCAACAACTTTATATATATAGTACCAAGATATTGGCATGGACTCTGATCTAATTTGCATGTACTTTAGCCCTTAAGATTGAAGTTGTTTGGGGCTGGGGATGTGGATCAAGTGGTGGCGCACTCACCTGGCATGCATGCAGCCCAGGTTCAATCCTCAGCACCACATACAAACAAAGATGTTGTGTCCCCCAAAACCTGAAAAATAAATATTAAATAAAATTATCTCTCTCTCCCTCTGTCTCTCTCTCTCTCACAAACACTCTCTCTTTAAAAAAAAAAAAAACATTGAAGGCATAGTGGTGCATGCCTGTAATATCAGCTGTTTACAAGGCTGAGACATAAGGATCATGAATTCAAAACCAGTCTCATCAATGGTAAGGCACTAAGCAACTCAGTGAAACCCTGTCTCTAAGTAAAATACAAAATAGGGGTAGAGATGTGGCTCAGTGGTAGAGTGCGCCTGACTTCAATCCCTGGTCTCCCCCCCCCAAAAAAAATGGGGCTGAGTAAATAGCTCAGCTTGTAGAGTGCTTGCCTTCTAAGCATGAGGCCCTGGGGTCAATCCCCAGTACAGAGAGAGAGAGAGAAAGAGAGAGAGAGAGAGAGAGAGAGAGAGAGAGAGAGAGAGAGATTGAAATTGCATGTAATTTAAATTCAAGTTAGTCCCACTTTTATTTTTTTCCTGCCACACTAGAATAAAAGAGTTTCCTGAAATATTTGGAATGTTTCTGTGAGTTATTTATTTATTTATATATTTATTTATTTATTTATTTTTATGTGGTGCTGAGGATCCAACCCAGGACCTTGCACATGCTAGGTGAGTGCTCTATCACTGAGCCACAACCCCAGATTGTCTGACCATAAATAAGTAAACAAGCAAATTACTAAATAAATAAACCCTCAATTGATGACCCATTACAGTTTTTAAAAATCTTTAATTGGGACACATAAACCTCATTTAGGAGAGATTCATTCTTTTTATTTTTTTATTTATTTTTTTTAGGAGTTCTTAATGTTTTTAATAACATCTTGGTTGGTTGGCTAGAAGATTAAAGTAACATTTATTTTGAACTTGATAGATTTGTGAGTAGTGCTTTCAAGAGTAATGATGTTGCATTCAAATACTAACATTTTCTCCCCAGTTAATTTAGTAACACAAAAAAAGAAGTTATTTTTTTCCTCCCCTTCTTTGGGGCCATAACTCGCTTTCATTGACATACTTGTTTCTCCTGCATTTGAAATTTTTATTATTGTAATTAAATGGTACTTTATTTTTTTTGGTTGTTCAAAACCTTACAAAGCTCTTGACATATCATGTTTCATACATTAGCATACATTAGCTTGAAGTGAGTTATGAACTCCCATTTTTACCCCAAATACAGATTGCAGAATCACATCAGTTACACATTCACATTTTTACATAATGCCATACTAGTAATTGTTGTATTCTGCTACCTTTCCTATCCTCTACTATCCCCCCTCCCCTCTCCTCCCATCTTCTCTCTCTACCCCATCTACTGTAATTCATTTCTCACCTTCTTTATTTTCCCATTCTCCTCACAACCTCTTATATGTAATTTAGTATAACAATGAGGGTCTCCCTCCATTTCCATGCAATTCCCCTTTTCTCTCCTTTTCCCTCCCACCTCATATCTCTGTTTAATGTTAATCTTTTCTTCCTGCTCTTCCTCCCTGCTCTATTCTTAGTTGCTCTCATTATATCAAAGAAGACATTTGGTATTTGTTTTTTAGGGATTGGCTAGCTTCACTAAGCATAACCTGCTCTAGTGCCATCCATTTCCCTGCAAATTCCAGGAATTTGTCAATTTTAGTGCTGCATAATACTCCATGGTGTATAGATGCCACATTTTTTTAATCCATTCATCCATTGAAGGGCATCTGGGTTGGTTCCACAGTCTAGCTATTGTGAATTGTGGTGCTATGAACATCGATGTGGCAGTATCCCTGTAGTATGCTCTTTTAAGGTCTTCATGGAATAGTCTGAGAAGGGCAATAGCTGGGTCAAATGGTGGTTCCATTCCCAGCTTTCCCAGGAATCTTCATACTGCTTTCCAAATTGGCCGCACCAATTTGCAGTCCCACCAGCAATGTACATCCTCGCCAGCACTTCTTGTTTTTTGACTTCATAATGGCTGCCAATCTTACTGGAGTGAGATGGTATCTTAGGGTGGTTTTGATTTGCATTTCTCTGACTGCTAGAGATGGTGAGCATTTTTTCATGTACTTGTTGATTGATTGTATGTCCTCCTCTGAGAAGTTTCTGTTCAGGTCCTTGGCCCATTTGTTGATTGGGTTATTTGTTATCTTATTGTCTAATTTTTTGAGTTCTTTGTATATTCTGGATATTAGGGCTCTATCTGAAGTGTGAGGAGTAAAAATTTGTTCCCAAGATGTAGGCTCCCTATTTACATCTCTTATTGTTTCTCTGGCTGTGAAAAAACTTTTTAGTTTAAGTAAGTCCCATTTGTTGATTCTTGCTATTAACTCTTGTGCTATGGGTGTCCTATTAAGGAATTTGGAGCCCAACCCCACTATATGTAGATCGGAGCCAACTTTTTCTTCTATCAGACGCAGAGTCTCTGAATTGATATCAAGGTCCTTGATCCATTTTGAGTTAACTTTTGTGCATGGTGAGAGGAGGGGGTTCAGTTTCATTTTGTCGCATATGGATTTCCAGTTTTCCCAACACCAATTGTTGAAGATGCTATCCTTCCTCCATTGCATGCTTTTAGCCCCTTTATCAAATATAAGATAGTTATAGTTGTAACTTTGTGGATTGGTCTCTGTGTCCTCTATTCTGTACCAATGGTCCACCCGCCTAATTTAATTCTGCTTTATTTTCCTGTGAAAATCTCAGAATGATAAATTAAAATGTTTTAAAAGTGCCCTCCAGTTCTTGAAGAAAAACATTGTAAATGATGCATACATTTAAAATAAAAAAATGGGAAAATGATTAATAATGCTGAAAGTGGAGTTTTGAGATGAACCAAAATTTCTCAGTTTGCATATTGAATCTGGGTTCTTGTCTCATAAATTTTGAAAAAAACAATCTATTTAAGCAAGAAGAAATAGAACACCCACCATGTGGTATGAGAAATGATACCAGAAAAAAAAACTCATTTTTGTGCTATCTTAGATATTTTCTGATGGTTTTGGGCAGAACAGGAAGCATAATGCATTTAGAATAGGCTTTGGAAAAGGCATCCTGACTACCATATGAGTTCACATTCATTCTTTCTGTGACCCATCCTTTTTTCTTCAAATTCAATCAGGAATCACCCCTGGGACAAAGGACTTTGTTGAAGGTGTTTCCACAAGTGGGCTTCAAGGTCTTTTACATTTGAAACAGGCCTTAATGGTGCTCATTAACATCTTTCAGTTAGCCACCAGGTGTGTTTGAGTGAGGCCCATTATCCGCATTACATGGTCTTTATACTATCTATTCTATTTTATATGTATTCTCTGTGAACAGAGAACCCTAGTTTTGGATATGTGAACAGAGAGCTAGAAAACTAGGGGTTTATTCTGAGACCTATGGAGAGCTAAACTGAAGTTCTAAATTTCAGATTTTTGTTTTGGATTTGAGATACTGCTTCTGCTACTTTTAGAAATCTCAGGACTCAGGAAGGGAATGAGTTAAAAGCCAGCATTATCAAATTTCTGAGGCCCTAAGAGACTCAAAGGGACCCTGTCTCTAAATAAAAATATTAAAAAAGGGGTGGGAATGTGAATCAGTGGATGAACACCTCTGGGTTGAATTTCTGGTACCAAAAAGAAAACAACACATGCACACAAAAATAACAATAATAGTAATAATAATAATAATATAATAATAATAATAATAATAATAATAAATAAATAAACAAACCAACCAACCCTCATGAGTAAGAAGCCCTAAAATTAACAGCCTCTCTCATGCAAGAATTCAATAAATGGATTTGGAGTTCTCTCTTGATAATTATCTCAGTCTTCACCATGTAATCTGGAGACATGCTGGGTTCATGGCACATGGAAGCCCACAAAGGGCTTTAGAAAGAAGGTGAAAACACCATACAATTATGGAACAAAATGCCCAGATTTTCAACTGCTGATCTAAGCCTCACTAGACTTGTCAGAGGGAGGTGAAGGCTAAGCTACCACAGAGAGACCCTCTGGCCACAAGACACTGGAGAGGACCAGGAGGAGTCCCTAGGCATGACTGCCAGTTTCCACCATTGCCACTCCTGTCAGCTTTAAGCCACCTTCCTACGCAGTCTCAGTATAACAAGGCACTCTTACCATTTCCTGGATCTCAGGGTTCTCAGCATTCTCCCTGTGGTTTGTTTTCAGATTCTGCATAGCACAGACACCTGAGCTCCAGATCCAGGACAGAAGCCTACAAAAAAGATTGAAAAAATGGCGGGCTCCAGACACCAAGGGAACAGAAGATTGTGGAATCCCGCCCCCTCATCACCGGCTTTGTGAGGATTGTACAGTTCTCACCTAAGTGACTGATTGGTCAAGGCTTCTGGCACCTCCTCCAACCTGAGCCAAGTGGGCACAGAATCAAAGTCTGAATGACAGGCTGCTCCATTGTCATTGTTAACCGACTACAGATGAGGTCTGAGATTGTAGCTTAGTCAGTAGAGTGCTTGTTTTGCTGATATAAGGGCATGGATTCTATCCCCTGCTCTACATGAACACACTCTCCCCCCCCCACACACACACACACAAGATTAAGTAAAAGACTTTGGGGACTAGGGTTATGAATCAGTGGTAGAGAACTTCCCTAGCATGCATGAGGTACTGGGTTGAATACGAAGCACCACATTAAAAAGCCACCCAAGAGGGGGATGTGGCTCAAGTGGTAGCACACTTGCCTGGCATGTGGGAGGCCCAGGTTCGATCCTTAGCACCACATACAAAGATGTTGTGTCCGCCAAAAACTAAAAATAAATATTTTTTTAAAAAGCCAACAAACAAACTACTATTGGTACTGTGTCCATCTACAACAAAAAATATTCAAGAAAAAAAAGACTGTGTATTGGACTTGTGCACCCTCACTACAGAACTCATAAATACTTTTTATAAATAATATATACATATATGTCTTCAGACAGTGTATAAAATTATCCTGTGATGTCTTTTAAAGTAACTTATATTATAGGTATGCTTCACAACCCTAAAATCCTCCCCACCTCAATTATTATTATTATTATTATTATTATTATTATTATTATTATCATTTGAGGTCTGTTAATTGCATTAAATGTCTCTGTATGGGGTTATTTTAAGGCAAAGTTTTCTTCAAATAATAGGACCTAGCCCAGACAGAAATGTATTGAGACTTATAACTGTTTATAAGGTTAAAGCAATTTGTGAAAAAAAATATATATATATATATTATAATATATATTAATATATATATTATGAAAATGGTTACTTTAATATATATTTTTAATTACTTTAATATATATATTTTTTAAATTTTACATTCTTTGTCTCATAAAAAAAACAGTTTGAGCTTTAAACTTATTAGAAATGTGCTTATATCCCTTCCCCCAAAAAAGTGACTCACAAGTATGATTCAAATTATTGACTCATAAATTTTTGATCCTTTATTTTAACTAGTGAAGTCTAAAGATTTTCTTTCTATTTTCACCTTTAAATGAAGCCCAGTTTTATAGCTTTCTTGTTGTGTAACTGATCTTTAATGTTCTGCAAATTTTACCCCCATTCTGATCACTTTGGACTATTGATGTTTTGATGGAGGGGATCTCAAAGTGGTTATGCACAACGTAGGAAATGGATATAGTAAGATATAAGACTGGAGATTGCTGAGTTTGTAGATTTTGCTATACAAAATAAGTATTGGTGGATGATATGGGGGTAGGGAGAAAAACAGCAATGAAAAAAAGAGGAAAAACGAACAGTAGAGGGGTTCACATGCTACAAGTCTACAATGATAGTGTGAATATAGAGGGTAGTGTTCTTGGAAGCAGCAATACAATTTGAGGGAAGGAAATAGGTAATTTTTTGCACAGTTCCCAAGTGAGAGAGACAGGTGAATGGGTTCTGTGTTCAACTCTTCCCACCTAGGAGTGGAATTTATAGTTCATAGGGTATGTCTCAGTAAGTAGTAAAACACCATTTCTGTGTACCTTTACACTTTTTCATGGCTACAAGCTGACTTTGACAATTCCAGTCACATTACATCTTTGCACTTGTTAGCTATTCATTAATTCATTCATTCATTACATTATTTATTTGTTTTTTATTAATTCACTTTTTCTTTAGTTGTCATTGTTTTTACATTACTGGTGATTACATAATTGCATGAATATTCTCAATGTTGACTTTTTGTTAAGTATTGTTTTATGTGTTTATTCATACATTTACTTTTCATTGAAATGTTTTTCCTTTGCCAAGCCTGATTTATATTAGACCTCAGTCTTCATTTATGAAGACTAGATAAAATCACATTATTCCAAATAACTCAAGGATTTATCATCTTGGCAGAACCCTAATCAGCCACTAAAGTTGTCTGGGTCAACTAAAAGCTGTGTTAAAAGTCCTCTTTTTTCTTATATACACTTTAATAAAGAATTCCTCTCTCATTTTTATATTATGGAGAGTAGACTAACTTCCCAAGCAGTAGTTAATAACCTAGATAATTTTTCCAACTAGCTCACTATTACTTTTATTTATTTTATTTATTTTTTTAAAACAGAACTTAGAACTTTAATGATGAAACATTTTGAACATTTTAGAATGGCATCTGTTAGCTGAAAAACAGGCAGGTGAAATTAACAAAAGGATCAATGAGGTCTTTCAAAGATGGTTTTAGTTATTAGAAGTTCTTAGCAGTTAAGTAAAACATTTTCAATGGTAAGACATGATTTTTCTGAAAGTTGGTTTTTCGTTAAATAAATGTATTTTCAATCCACTTCGTTTTAAGACCCCCCCCCCCTTTTTAGGAAGAATGGAGAAAAAAAAACTCCCAAGATTAGAGACATTGATTTATCTTAGGTATGGCAACAGCTACACCTAGTGGCTGGAGTTGCATAATGCATTTTTCTAGCCCTATTGTTATAAAAGTAAATTCAGAAATGATCATTTTTCAACTTATTTAGGGTTTTAGGATAAGTGTGACATTTTACTTAACTATGTTTTAAGGAAATACTCAAGAATCTTTGGGAACAAAATCTTTGGCTCATAAGCTTGACCCAAGTATCCAGAATTTTTAGTATTCAAAAGTAGCTAAAATAAAACTCAAACCAAAGAGAGAACATACACATACTTTATTGCTCACCTTTCACACAAAGCACACCTCCAGCCATTTTCTTTCACAGCTTGACAATGTTTATGTATACAAAAACCCAGCAAGAAGCATCATGGCATGTAGATTTCAGTAAAGGAGAATGTAAAACATCAACTCAGCTAGGCTTTTGTTTTCTGCAGCAATAATAAAGGGCCTCCTGCACTAAGCAAAATCTACCTTACTTTGTAGTGCATTTCTTCTGTTACAAAAAAAAATCTCCTGCCCGAAGCAAACTAACTTGTATTTGCTGAGCCAGTGGTATTAACTCGTGCATAAAACAAATTTCGGTTTGCTATTTCTTCTAGCAGACTTCAAGTAAAAACAAGGTTGAACAAGGAACTTGTTTTGGATGGATGCAGGTCAGCTTGAGTTGCTATACTTAACTAAATGCCTAAATGTACTATAGGTTCACAACTTAGTTTGCTTTTATAGTCTTTATGGAATTTGGCCGTGTTCAAGGTTTTCAGAGTTGAGCATATGGTACAGTATTCCATCAACTGAATAAGGCTACTGAATGTGCTATCTGCAGAAGAGCTCATTTAATAGGAACTGACCTAATGGGTCTATCATGAAGCAAATGTGGCACAACCTCTCTGAATAAAATGCCAATCAGGGCAGAATTGTGCTCAGAAAATAGGCATTACAATATTTTACACAAAACACATATAAATGGATTGTTAATATGAGGACGATTTTCTAGTAGTAAATCTAAAAATGTCTAGGTGAATCCTCATTTTCAAAACTGCATTTTAAAAACTACTTAATTCAAGTAATTTCTTCAAAAAAAGTATGCATGTTCTGACTGTGGAATTAGTCTACTGGTCAATTAAAGACAACTTTAATTACCTTTTAAAAACTTTTTTTCATAGAAAGGAGAGATGTTGTATGTGTTTCTCAAATAAACACCATTATGTAAGTCCATTAAAAACAACAACAACAATAACAACAACAACAACAAAAAAAGCAGAATCAAAGGAAGACCTACAATGTTTATGCCAAGCAGGAATCTGCCTGCCACCACCTGTGGTCTCACGTTATTCAAAATAGATGCTGGACTCAGGATTCTGAAACTAAGTTTCTATTATTTGAGTTCTAGCAAAATGTAAGGTTCTGTAGCCTCCACTAGTATAATGTCTTCCCTGTCCAAATCCAGAATGATTATACTGATAGCCTCCATGCTGGAAGTGTTGTTCAAACTGACCCCCTTGGTGGTAAGTTTTGCTCCCCCTTCCTCCCCACCCACCTCCCTGGCCTCCATGACCACCCCGGCCTCCACGACCACCTCTTCCACCACGACCACCACCTCGATCACTGTGGTGCCCACCATCTTGATATATATTGTCCTGCTGGTATCCACCACCCTGGTATCCACTTCCTGTATATGAAGATGTTTGGAAACCACTATAACCACTGCCTTGATAATTACTACTGTGGCCACCATGATAGCCACCTGACTGGAAACCTGAATCTCGATAACCACCATCTTGGTAGCCGCCTCCTCCTCCTCCTCCTCCTCCTCCATTCACACCATCTGTCCAGCCTCCTTGATGCTTATTTCCTCTTCCTCCCCCTCGGCCACCATGGTCATAGCCACCACGTCCACCTCTCCCTCCTCCTTGTTCATGACCTCCACGTCCACCAAATGAGGAATGTTCATAACCACCTCTCCCTCCTCCTTGACCTCCTGCTTGCTGCTGGGGGTCATCTTGCCTTTTCTGCCATGGTGGCATTTCTGGGGGTGGAGGTTCAATTTCATTGGGTCTACCAACTCTGTCAGGTACTCTGCCCATCAACACCTTATTGATGGCACAGGCAGTCTTTTCTCTTATGGAACCACTGCTTGTCCTTAAAATCTTTGACAAGTCTTGCCTTGCAGCCAAAAGATGAGCAACAGAAATAGTGCTTTTAGGAGATAAGACTGAACGCTTCGGCTGATAAACCTTGGCTAATTTTTCTGTCTGACTCTTAGCTCTGTCAGATCAGCCAAAGGACTGAACAGTGACATCCAAACGTTTTATTAGCAGCTTTCTCCGAACTTCATATTCATTAGCTATGGCTTGGTTAATTGCTTCTATCTTTTCCCAGTGGGCTGGTCCCATTGGCTTCTTCAGTAAAGGCTTTCCCACATGATTATGTGGAACTTTTGCTAATGTTTCCTTTAATTTTTTTTCAATCCCGCTGAAGAATTGGAACATAGTTATATTGACTGGAGGTTTGGACATTCCTAGAGCAATACATATGCCTTTCAACTCTTGAAAGACCTCACTACCGCCTCCTTCTTGAGCTTTTTTTGGAGGAGCATTCACACAGAGCATTCTGGCAGCTTCTAGTTCTGAGATGAGGTATGTGAGCAAAAGGAGGCAGTTCTTCTGTATGAGAAGGCACTTGGTCACATCCCCAGAGGTCAGTGAAAGATATGGGCAGTTCATCTCCCCTAGTAGCCCACTCACCTCAAGCTGGAATTCTTCAGCCCCACTTGGACTGTTAGTTGCTTGAGCATTTTCCTCTAGTTTACAGAGCACTCTTAATTCAGATACCAGCCAAGCACAGAGTTTGGTAAACTCGGGGGAACTGGCTCCAGCAGAGACTGCTTGAGACAGTGTGCCATCATCCAACAATGGGCCCTTGTAACCTAGGTCTTCCAACGACTCCAAGATGTCAGTCTCCATGAGGTCACACTCCATGCTACTGTGGTATTCAAATTTCCGAGTTGTCAGGTTCCCCTCTTCCCTGGCAACTTACACTCGCGCATGCGCTCTCTCCCCGGAACTCCCAAATCCTCACTATTACTTTTAAATTATTCACATCCTTGACACTAAGAGTGTCACTGATTACTTTTTTTTTTATTTTTTTCAAGATCTCTCTCTCTCTCTCATATTACAAAATGAAATCAAATATGTTTTTTTACTAAGAAACACTCTCAGCCTTTAATAAAATATTCAATAAAGAAAAAGGGTTTCACTGATTTTCATAGAGCCTCACTAAGTTGCTGAGGCTGGCTGACTTTAATGTTATAGAAGTTTGCAATATATATAGCATGAATATAGAGGGTAGTGTTCATTTGACTGTTTCTCTTGGGGACTGTGCCAGAGTTATCTTCTTCTTTCACTTTTACCTTATTTTTTCCTCCAAAGATTCTACCCTTTACCCTCATACTACCATTGATACACCATTAGACTTTTTAAATCTGAACTCTTGAGTTGGTCATTCTTTCCCTCTTTCCTTCACAGCACTTTTTTCTCTACCGGTACCTATTTCATCAATACTTTTTCATTAATCCTCACTACTACATACTCAGTATCCACCAATCGCACATCCTGACCCATCCCTGTTCTGCCTTTTCCATGGATCACTTTGAGATCCCCTCCACCTAGATATCAATAGTCCAGAGTAAGGTCAGGTAAGGGTGTTATATATATGCAGATTTTTAAAAGTCATTTACATAACAATAAGCCTATTAAAATTGGGATGTATTTTGTCTTGGGTTAAAAAAAGAAAACTACAGACTGCACTGTTATACTGAATTGTTTAAAATTCGTTAATCTCAATAATTTGGAAAAAGAAATTCTATAAAAAGGAGAATAAAGAAAAGAACATAATACATAAAATTGAATAATTTGAAGACACACCAAGTGTACATATCAAAGAGTGTCATATATTGGTGCTTTCAAAGACAAATTAATTTGAAATAAATGTAGTTAATGTGAGATGTAGTAATCACTTATTAATTATATATAATAGTAGTATACATGTATATGTACAAAATGCATCTCATAAAATTATGAGTATACATTGCAAAAAATGAACTCTACAGTAATTTTTTTTTTTTAATTTTGCTGACAACACTATAAATACCTACATCTAGGTTTATGTGTTACTAAATGTTCAGGATACATTTTGTACTTTATAAAGTTTTACAACTCACCAACAGACCTTTTTATTCAATTTTTGAAAGGAGTAGTATTTATTTTAATACTAATATTATTAAATAAATAAGATTTAATTTTTAAATATTTTTAAATTATATATGACAACAGAATGCATTACAATTCTTATTACACATATAGAGCACAATTTTTCATTTCTCTGGTTTTATACAAATTATATTGACATGAATTCACTTCTTTATACATGTACTTTATATAACAATATACGTCATATTCCACCATCATTTCTAACCCCACAATCCCTCCCCTCACCTCCAAACCTGCTAAAGGTAATTTTGATACACAATGATGTATGCTATGAAGTTATAGAAAAGAGTATATACCTTATAATAATATGAACAAATAAAGTTTTGTAACTAATACATAGCATAATAATAATAATAATAAACTTGCCATTTAGACATTAATAAATTATACATCTAGCACTACTGACATCTTTTCAAAAAAGAATTGACATCTTTTCCAATAAAAGCGGGGGGGTTATTTGTAGGGGAAAATGGTATTCTATGCTTTCTTAACATCAAGAATAAATTATTTTCAGAAGTAATTTATATATATATATATATATATATATATATATATATATATATATATATACATATTAAAGAGTGAGTGAGAGAGAGAGAGAGAGAGAGAGAGAGAAATTTTAATGTTTATTTCTTAGTTTTCAGCGGACACAACATCTTTGTTTGTATGTGGTGCTGAGGATTGAACCCGGGACGCACGCATTCCAGGCAAGCACCGTACCACTTGAGCCACATCCCCAGCCCAGTTATATATATTTCAATATAAAAATAAAATAGAATCAGGTTCCATGGCACACACCTCAATCCCATTGGATTGTGATGCTAAGGCAAGATAATCCTGAGTTTAAAGCCAGCCTTAGAAACTTAGCAAGGCCCTAAGCATCTATGTGTGACCCAGTTTCTGTGTGCCCCTGATTTAAATTTCCAGTAAGAAACAACAGCAAAGAGAATACAAAGTATTGATGAGGACACAGAACAAATCCTCATGAACTAAAGATGGAGTAGAAATTGCTGTTATTTCATCATGAAAACTATATATATATATTATATATATATATGAAATACTCCTCACCAAGCAGCTTAGACCTGTAGAAATTATAGTTTGTGTGTACCATGACAGTGTTCATGTGTGTGATAGCATAAGACTAGAGCTATACTTGTCAATACAATAGAAATCTGTGGCATAGGAGGAAAGAGGAGGTGATTCAGAAAAATAAAAATAATAAAGTTTGAGAAAAAATGGTTTCTGGAGCCCAGAAAGATTTTTGGTTTAATTAGAGTACAAAATACCACATAAGTATTATACTGAAGTTACATCTGTTAAATACATCACATGTATAATGGATTTCAAGGAAAATATGTGGAACTTATCACAAACTAAATACAAATTTACAAAAGCACATAAAATAGCATGTGCATAAATAAAACTAATCAATACAAAGACAACTATTTTAACTCAATTTAATATATAATATTTTCCTATCAAAATTTTAGCATGTTTTTCTTTAAATACAAGAAGAGAGCTGAACCTGTTGGTGCACAATTGTAATCCCAGTACCTTGGGAGGCTGGGACAGGTATTGTGAGCTCAAAGCCAGCATCAGCAAAAGTGAGGCCCTAAGCAACTCAGTGAGACACTGACTCTAAATGTCATACAAAATAGGTTTGGAGATGTGACTCGATTTCCCTGAATTTAATTCCAAGTACCAAATAAAAAAAAAGAAAAGAAGGGACCAAAACATTATCTAGGAAATAAAATATATGTATAATACCCCAAAACTTTTAATAAAAAAATAAATATAGTTATTGTTATGAGACACATTTAATGTATATTATGAAACTATGTTGCAATAATACAGACCAATATATCATAATATGAATCAAATCTGAAACCATATGTAGATCAATAGCATTGTTAAGAGCAATTAAAACATATTTTTTTTATGTTACTATGTCCCTGATACACAGGTAATAATGCCAAAACTACCAATTGCTCCTAGAAAGCTTTTGTGTGTGTGTGTGTATGTGTGTGTCGATGTGTGTACTGAAAGGCATATGTAAAACCGATCATATGAAAAATAACATAGACATGAATGAATGAATCTATGCAACCTAAAGTTAGAATTGGGACATAGTGGCAAAGTTCACTGTTAGAGTGTGCATGCAGAATGTGCAAGATAGTCAGTTCCAACCTTAGCAACACTATAAAAAGCAAATATTAAGAGGAAATGATGTTGAAAATAAAGCAGAATAATAAATGAGACACTCTCCCTCCATCTATAGATACATTTAAGGAAAAAACTACTGTGAGTGTCTCTTTGGCAAAATCATGAATGAGTAGAGAGATTTAGATACACTGGATATTAGTCTGGTCTTAAGAAATGTACCACATTTGGTACAAAATCCCCAATTACCATTATCACCTCTAGTGAACAGAAATGTGAGAGAGGGGCTGAGGATGTAGCTCAGTTTTTAGAGTGCTTGCCTTGTATGCACAAGGCCCTGGGTTCAATCTCTAGCACCACAAAAAAAAAAAAAAAAGAAAAGAGAAGAAAGAAGGAAATATGAAAGAAATGATACAAAAAAATGGTGATATCTAGGAGCCATAAAATCCTTCACAAGTGTTTCATAAGCTGTGACCAAGACACAAAAATACCCAAATATCAAAGCTGTCAATTTATCTCAAAAAAAAAAAAAAACTGCCAGCATATTTTCCCAATTGCTATTGCTGACAGATGAAGTTCACTCTACCTTGTATTATAGGTAAAATAGGGAGGAATCCAGTAAACTACTCTTAGCTTGAGTGAGATTTTAGCACTTCCTGAATCCTGCCCCAACCCTGAAAGACTAGTAATAAGGCCAGAACTACCAATTCCTTTTAGAAAAAGTTTTTGGTTTTTTTTTTTTTTTTGTGTGTGTGTGTATGTGTGTATTAAATGTTTCAAATTTAACATATTTTTTTTATGTTACTATGTCCCTGATACACAGGTAATAATGTCAGAACTACCAATTGCTCCTAGAAAGCTTTTGTGTGTGTGTGTGGATGTGTGTGTCGATGTGTGTACTGAATATCTAAACTTTAACATGTTTTATTTATGTTACTATATCCTGAAGTTCCAAACTCTAGAACAAAGGGTGATTGAGCTTATGTAAATCTCTGTAGATTTCAAACAATGAATTTACATTCTTTTCCCAGCACTTTTATGAACTATGATACCAAACAGCAGTTCAGAAAGGAGGTTAAAAAACAATGATCCCTGTTTATTCCAACAAATCTTTACAGAATAGTCCTACATTGGCTACTTCATATAAACTTTCCACAGGGATAAAATGCATCAGTCAAAGAGATTTTCTGTAGCCTGGGCAGTGTTGTTGAAAAGGTTATTATAATAATCTGAAAGAGCTAGATGTGGTGGCAAATATACTAGAGACTGGAGAGGCAAGTCAGAAGAATTATGATTTGAAAGACAGCCTTAACAACATAGCAAGGCTATAAGAAACTTATTGAGATATTAGTGATATATCACCTGTCACAAAAAAAAAAAAAAGGACTCGGGACATAACTCAGTGGTAAACACCCCCGGAGTTCAATTCCTAGCACCAAACCACACCAAACTAAACAAATATTTGTAAAATAGTTGGGACTCCAGAATATAGGTGTATATGTATAGATAAAAATTTTAGTTACAATATAAAGTTAATAAAGATGCTTTTGAAAAAAATTTCATGGTTCTTTTTTGCTGGGAGCCATCAGCCAAGTAGGTATGACAAATTCCTTGCCAGCTTACTCCCATGCTGTCTAGTGGAAGGACTTCTGAAAGGTGACCTTGCTCAAGGACCAGGGCAGGATCCGTGTTTAGGGTGTTCCCCCTTTAGAATAGGGCAGTTTAGCATAATAGGAGAGTAGGGTGTTTCCCCTTTAGAATAGGGCGGTTTAGTAATAGGAGATTAGGGTGTTCCTCTTTTGGAATAGGGCGTATCCTGCTGCTGAGTTCCTCTTGAGTGCTTAGGGTCAGACAGTATATTTTGGGAGACAGAAGCCCATGCGGAGTGGATTTAGGCAGGAGTGGATTTGGGCGGATTGGATTTGGGCAGAGAACCTGGATTCCCCCAGAACGTGTTTGTAGACGGCCGGTATGAGTTCGGGAATAAAGAATTGCTGTTTGAATCTACAAGCTGTGTGGAGACTCGTGATTTGTGCCCAGCCGAGAGACTGCGGCACTTTTTTTTTAAGAGAGAGAGAGAGAGAGAATTTTAATATTTATTTATTCCTTTTAGTTTTCGGCAGACACAACATCTTTATTTGTATTTGGTGCTGAGAATAAAACCCAGTGCCACACGCATGCCAGGCAAGCGCACTACCACTTGAGCCACATTCCCAGCCCCTATCATGGTTCTTAAGAGCTCAAAATAAAAATGCCATATAATCCACTAATAATAATTTTTTTTTGAAGCAGGGTATTATTGTGAATGTCTGTACTCTCAGGGGCTCAGGAGGATGAAACAGAAGGAACTTAAATGCAAGACCAGCCACAGAAACTTGGCAATGGCTTAGGTGACTCAGTGATATCCTGTCTTATTAAAAAAAAAATAGGGATGTAACGCAGTGGTAAAGTGCCTAAATAAATAAAAATAAATAACAATTCTTGGTTTAAAAAATGCCCTATAACCCAGTAATTATAATTCTGGATAAATATCTAAAGAAATTGGAACACTTTTGTTTAAGAAATTACTTCGCTTCCATTTTTATTGTAGGTTTATTCACAGTATCTAATAAAAGGAATCAAATGCAGTGCCTTTTAGATGCAAGGTATTGATGAAAAGGTTTCTTCCAGCTGCAGATCATCCATCTACTTGCCTTAGAGGCTGCTTACTTATAATTGAAACTGCTCCCTAAAAGGCAAGACTCAGATATGGATTCTTCTGAGCACTCCAAGAAATTTTGGTACCTCTGGACAAATTCTGTAAGACTTTTCCAAAACTAAGGAATAGGTAAAATTTGAAGTTTGGAATGTGGACAACATACAGTAAATTCCTGAAGGGGGAATCTTAATTCAGACACTGTGATAAGGTGTCTGGTCTGGGGAAGAAAGAGGAAGTAAAATCAGAGTTTGAGATAAAACTAGACTTTGCTTCACTGATTTCTAGGTTATTGATTTAATCCAAAGAAATATTGTAAAAGGGTTAAAGCTACTAATTAAAATTTATATAAAAATTGTATTTAAAAAGTACCAGGAAAGAGCTGAAGGTGTGGTTCAGTGGTACAGTGCTTGCCTAGCATATATGAGGCCCTGAGCTTAATTCTCAGCACCACATATAAATAAATAAAATATAAATAAATATTAAAAAAATACCAGGTAAGAGTTTAGGGTTGTTGCTCAGTAGTAGAGTGCTTCGCTAGTATGGATGAGGCAGTCTGTTTGATACTGGACCCACATTAATAATAATAATAATAATAATAATATAATAATAATAATAAAGATAAAGATACTTTGTTCATCTACAACTAAGAAAAAAGTACAACAGTGCTATGGCCTGTAACCTTCTAATTATCTGTGTTCTAATTAAGCCCTTGCAATTGAACTTTCTTATTATTTAAATTAAAGTCCAGTTCCACTTTTATTTCCAGCCACACCAGGACAAAGGAGTTTGCTTGAATATTAGGAATGCTTCTAAATGTCATTTTAATAAAGTTGTCTTACATATTTAAAAACTCAGTTGAAACAAACTTGGTGGCACAGGCCATAATCCCTGTGGCGCAAAAGAATTATACATAGGTATCATGAGTTCAAAGCTACCCTCAGCGAAAGCAAGGCACTAAGCAACGAAGTGAGATCCTCTCTCTAAATAAATACAAAAAAAGACTGGGGATGTGTCTCAGTGCCCCTGAGTTAAGTACCTGGTACAAAAAAAAAAAAGAAAGAAAAGAAAAGAAAAAATTCAATTGAGGACAAATACATTAAGGAAACAAACAAACAACAATAACCAAAAAAAAAAAAACAAAAACAAAAACCTTAGTTTTGGACAAATTACCTACACTATTGTGAGGATGGCCTTAAGCCTGGCTTAAAAAACTCCGTTTTAAAAACTTCAGTTTGAAACATGCAGTCTCACGAGGCATGCCTAAAGAAGCCCTGAAGTATGGCCTTCAGACATAAACAAATCACTTCCCCTCACTTTGATAAAGAGAGTGAGGCCTCTGGCAGGTTGTCCTCACCTAATAAGAGGGAAGGGTGAGAAGACAAAGGTGCAGACCACCAGACCAGATGTTTCTGGCCCTAGAGTAAATGATGTCATGGAAAAATCTGGTGGTAAGTAACAAAAATTGAAAAAAAGGTAAAAAAGCTGAAAAATTTAGTATAAGGAGTAGAGCAAATGAACAGATGTTCAGCCAGCTCAATAAAAAATGCACTTGAGCTGGGGAGGCTGATGAGGACTTGGAATGACATCTCATCACTTCTCACCGTTTGTATTATCATCACCACTGTTAAACTCTACAGCCACACCTTTGTGAGAGGGAGAAAGGTAAAAAGATTATGTGATGTTCTTCTCATGTCATGAAAACTTAATTTCAGTGGGGAGAAACCCAATGGGGAAAATAAAACCAAGAGGCAAGATCTCCCACACACCCCAAATATATACTTTTAAGAATAAAAATTTTATCAAAATTACTTTAAAATTTCATTTAATGGGCTGGGGATGTGGCTCAAGCGGTAGTGCGCTCGCCTGGCATGCGTGCGGCCCGGGTTCAGTCCTCAGCACCAAATACAAAGATGTTGTGCCTGCCAAAAAACTAAAAAATAAATATTAAAAAAAAAAATTCTCTCTCTCTCTCTCTCTCTCTCTCTCTCTCTCTCTCTCTCTCTCTCTCTCCACTCTCTCTTTAAAAAAAAATTTCCTTTAACTTTTGTACTGCCTGGTATTATGAGAAAGCAAATTTTATTTTAAACTTTTAAGCAATGTCCTAAGGCATTAATATTTTCCCAGAGGGAAAAACAATAAAATGAACTAGTATAATTTAAAAATTACTAGTATTCATAATAAAAATTAAGAAGTACAGCTTAAATCAATTTAATAACTTAAACCATTATATCCAAAATATTATTATTATTGAAAATATAAATTTAATAATAAATAAATATATTTTTCAAACTTCATCCTATAATTCTCTCTTGACCTCTCAGGGATATCTATGTTCACCACAGCTATATTCCATGTTTGAGATCTATAAATATCCTGACATCAGCAAGGTGAAAAAAAAGGACAACTCAGTTCTGTGTGATAGTTTATGGAATAAACATACCAAACAACATTCTCTCAGGGCCAAAAAACAGGAGAGACTCTGCACTTTGGGAGAGAGCAGCCATCTACAACTCAGACATGTGCAAAAGTGGACACTGTTTCTCACAGGATTCTGGTCACAGATCCATTTTCATTTTAGATATCATACTTTAACCAAAAGAGATTGGTATCACTGGAGAGAAGACTCTAGGTCATCAGATCATCAGTAACCCAGAAACTAGAGTCTAAACATTTAAAAAAATATTTTGCAGTTTATCTTTAGCCCAATGCAGGGTTGTGACTTCAATTTTATCTTTCGTATGGGGTACTCTGAGAATATCATCAAACATTAAAGTCATAGAAGTCTACACATATTTTCATATAATTCAATAAATCCTGTCAAGAGATTAAAGTTTAAATTTAAATTAATAAAAATTTAACCAGTACCTATATGGCACAATATGTTTTTCACATAACTTCTGTTCCACATGTGATTGAATCCTGGCATTCAGCTTATGTTTAGTGAATTAGATATGTATCACTGAATAAGAAGAAACTATATAAAAATTATTGTCTCAAGTGTGAGCTTATCATCAATTAAGGCTGGGTTCATATGGGATCTTTTTACTGCATTCGGTGATAGTTGGTAAGGTTACTGAACTTCAGAGGGAGATATGGTTGCCAAAAAAAGCACCCTTCTTCTTAGAATCAAATAAATTAAGGTGGGCTCATTCTCATAGAGGTGACAGTGTTATGAAAGTAAAAACAAAGTATTCAAAGTGTTTCCTGACTAATACACTTTCATAGTCACAGACTTACATAAGTCACACACACAAAATAAGAGCTCAGATCCAAAATTTGGGAAATATACTCAGCACTTCGGCTACAAGAGGAGTAAAAACACATTGTCAACTTTATGAGTACAGATAGGGCTAAATAATTGCTAATATGTTGACACTTGGTATCATTCTGCTTTTTGTGATGGATGAGGTTTACATAGCTGTTCAGTGTGAAAGAATATTTCAAAGATCTCATGAATATTAAGCAACTTTACTGGAATTCAAGATCAATTCTGTGTGTCCCCAAAGCCACAACTCACATCCTCTAGATTGCATTATTGTCAATCTTTCATTATTGTCTTAGAAATTAGATAGTGGCACAAAAAAGCAGAATATTTTTTGTACCATGAACTGGACTCAGAACACTTTATCACAAGTCACATCTCCAGCCCATTTGTTTTTAAAGACAAGGCAAATTCTCACTGAGATGCTTAAGTCCCCACTGAGTTACTGAGTCTAACCTTGAACTTAAAATCCTTCTTCCTCAGCCTCTTGAGTCACTTAAATTACAGACATGCATTACAATATTTTTCTGGTTTATGAATAGGCAAAATTGAAATGACAAGCAGAGAAGCAGCTGTTATAATCACCCCTTTATTAATTCTGGCTTACTTCCTAAGGTTTAAATATTGAAACCCATATTTCAATGTATACTGAAGGTAACATTATCTATTATAGTCAACAGTCTGTTGATCTCCATTTTATCCAGTGAATTTTTTACTGCCTAAACTTTGACTTAATTTGAAAATGTTACTCAATATGTTTGAACTTCTGGTTTTTCTTCTGGCATTATTAGGATACTAGGTTCAAACCATACAGCCTATGGGAAATTATGGTGTGGTTATAGCTAAAGAGAAGACTATATGATAAATAAAATTTTAAACTCATGTGGATGAGGTATTTTCTTTATTTCTTTATTTTTATTTTCATGCAGATGAGGTATTTTCTTTATTTTCTTGTATCCTTGGTGAATAAGATACAGAGTACACAGCCAAATTTTAAGTCATACAAAGCAGGCTCTATCTCTAGTTAATAAAGAAAAATATCAAATACAAAAAGTTGTGTTGCAAAATCACATAGCAGTTGGTTTGTTATCAGCAGCACAGAAATGGGTTTCTGCCATATTTAGTTGTATATATATCATAGATCACAAAAATCATATCAGTATGACTTCAATATATATGATATCTTTAGATGCAGCCACACAGCAGTTGATCAATGACAAGTTGCAAGAATGTTGAGCTTGTTTAGGTACTATCTGGAGATGGCTTATAGTAATCCTAGACAGGAGGATTGTGTTCTAGTCATATCACAATACAGCATAATTTTTGAGGCCTGTGGATACAGAGCTCTTACCTCCTTGCTAATAGATCATTGCAGAAGACTTCAGGTGTATAGATTTTTTGATGATGAATCCTATAAGCGTGGATCATTGGAAAGGCCAAACATGGCTATAGCTACTCTGAGGCTGACGCTTCCAACAGGTTACTGTTATTATTATTATTATGATGATGATTAATATTATTATCATTTATCTAAGTAATAAATACCTTGATTAAGTGTATACATTCATTGTCATAAACATTTTCTTCTGAGCATGTGTTCACTATGTAAAATATTGATCATGCACATTTGTTTTCTGGCCTATATATGAAAAGGCCTATGGAATGATGCAGGAGTCTGAGGGCTGAATACTCTGGAATACCTGGGAGCTATTGTTACTTCTGCATAAGCATGACTACACTGCCAAGTCTTCCTCACATCTCTCAATTGCTAGAGACCAAAATTTTACATCCTGGGACTCAACACCCACACAGCAACTTGCATAGTCTTTAGAATATTTGCAGGTGAGAGATATCTCAGTCCTGATAGATTAATGGAGATTTTTAGGGGAGTAGTGGCACCTATGGACATGAAGAAGCATACAACATTTAGTTGCCTCAGTCCAATTACAGTGAACTCCTGTGGAGAGTGGTGACATAATGGGATTAATTCCTTGTAAACAGCAATAAGGATTCTGACTGCATTGTGTGCAAACATGAACCTTGAAAGTTGAACTATCAATGAATTGCTGAAGTCCAGGCCCCAGCCCCTGGCCAAAGAAAAAAGTGGCAGCAGTGGCATTGATGATTTGGAGAAGTAGTCAAATGAGTCATGTGCAGCTGCTCTGGCAATTGGATAAATAGTTTCTATAGATCTGACAGAAAAAAACTGATGCAAGTGTATGAAAGACTACCAGAATGAGAAATTTCAAGATAATCAAGAAGTATAGGAATCCAAAGTATATCCAGTAGAGTAAGATCTCTGTATTTTGAAAATACCCATCAACATTCCCCATTGTGATGATTGAGTCTGGGGAGAAGAAGAAGGATAAAGGCCTTCAAGTCCAGTCAATGGATGATGCATAAAAAGAAACAACAGCAGCCAATGGCTCCAGTGAACAACTGGCATGACCAGCCCAGGTATCCAAGTTTACCCCATTTTACCTGTTAAGCAGAACTGGTGGACTTAAAAAATAATTTACCCAGGTGGCAAGAGAGCAAGATTATTATTTTTGTCTGTAAGAATTAGGGATAAACAGCATTCTGTGTTGCACCTTAAGAATGGAGAGGTTAGCATTGTTCCTTACAGTAGAAGTTGTAAAATACTCAATGCCATGAGGCATTTAACGACAAAAAAAGACCAAGTATGTTAGTACCTGGGCAGGCTTCCAGAGGGCTGAATTTTTAGCGAGTAGCTAAGGTCCTAAACACACATATTCAATCTATGTACTCAAGGTCAAAAACATTTGTTTGTGAGCATGCTCTTACATCAGTAAAATATTGTTGATGTGCCTTCTTTGTCTGATCTGCATAAAAAAAGTTCTATTTAATAATTTGGGGGGCTGAGTGATAGAAGCTAGAGGTTGGTTATGGGCTATTGCTGCCTTCAAAAGTAGCATGCCTACCATCCCAAAAGTTCTTCACATCTTCTTTCAACTGCTTGAGCCCCAAGACTTGCTTTTTTTTATATGAGTTCCTGCAAAACAGCCACAGATGTGAGATCATTTTTAATTTGAGACTATCACCAAAAAATAAAAATAAATAAAATTAATTAATTAATTAATTTTAAAAAAGAGACTATCACAAATCCTCTGCTTTATGCAAGGAGTATTGTTTTGTAGACATACTCCCAGATAAAATTCATATAGTGGAGATTTAGTATATTATTTATTTTAAATTACACATATGGCCTTAATGTTGTCTCCCCTCACTTTTTTATGTAGTGTTTCATATTCTCCATTTACAAAACTTTTGTGATATAGATACAGTCCTTTTGTTGCAGTTTCCATAGCATTCTGCATTTTCATCATAACTGGAATAAAATATGTCTATTTTCAAATTTATCCTGATAAGAAATTTAAAAAATATTGCTTGTTCTTGATTTTTCAATTCAATTTTCAGCAATTTCCCAAGTTTATTTTAAATCCTTACTATAAGCTTTAGAAGTTTTTCTCAAACATATTATCCCCATTGAATAAAAAGTTCATCAGATGTAAAAATTTTGTTTTTCTTTTTTTATTCTTTCTTTTTTTTAAAAAAGGGGAGAGGAATAAATACTTAACCCAGGGTAGTTCTCCTAAACCCCTACATCACCAGGCTTTTAAAATTGTATTTTATTTTATTTTTAGTTTTCACACAAAGTCTTGCTTAGTTTTTTAGGGCCCTCTCATATTATTTAGGCTGAATTTGAAATTGTGATTCTTCTGCTTAAGTCTCCCAAATTATTAAGATTGCTGACATGAGCCACATATGTGTGCAAACCCCCTCCTTTTTTGAATGAATGTCACTACTTAAAAATGTCACTACTTAGAAATAATGATAAATCATGGCTTCTTAAAAGAAGTAAGTTTTGCCTTTGGGTCAGGCATATTTGATCTTGATATGTACTTAAAAGTTGTGGGCACACAACAAAGCATCTTTCTAAGATCCTTTCTCAAAATTAAAAATAAGAAAGAAAAAATTAAGGATATAGCTCAGGAATAATAACTCTCTCAGTTTAACCACCAGTACTACACTCATATAAACACACATACACACACACACACACACACACACACACACACACACACACACACATTTATGGGATTTTGAAAATATTTTTTGACACTGAACAGCTGTATAAACCTCATCTATTTCAAAAGGCAGAATTAGTGACATAATATGAGTAGTCCTTTAGCCTTATCTGTGTGCAGAAATTTGGTAATGGGATTTTACTCCTACTCTAGCCAAATGCAGAATGCATTCTCCAAAATTTGGGTCAGGGCTTCTCTTCTTTTTTTATGGCTTATATAAAGTTGTGGCTATGAAAGAGTACTAGTCAGGTACCTAGTCAGGAAACATTTTTTAATGTTTTTGCTTTTGTTTTTAGAACATTGTCCTCTCAATGAGAACAAGCTCACCTTAATTTATTAGATTCTGAGATATCATGTGAAGAAGATTCAGGGTGCTTTTTTTTTGGCAGCTAGATCACCCTCTGAAGTTCAGTAATCTTAACAGCTAAACATATGTAGTAAAATTATTGCAGATGAATGCAGTTAAATCCAAATGTTAACTAGTAAGTTTTAGAGTGACTTCTTATACAGTTATAGACAACAATAAACACACTGGAGGGAAAGTGTCAGGTTTTAATCATATGTGGTAAAGTGAATATCTGGAAAACAGCAGATACCTTGTAAGAAGTATTTTAATTTCTCTTATTTAAGTTCATATCCCCAGCCCTGATCCTTAGTCTTTTAACAATGAAAATGGAACAGCCTGCCTTTTGGACTTGATTCTGGGCCCAATCGCCTTAGGTTGGAGTCAGTGCCTGAAGACTTGTCCAATCAGTCTCTTAGGTGCCATTCTTTTAATCATTTTGTAGGCTTTCTGTCATGGATCAGGAGCCCAAGTTTCTGTGGTAAGAAGAAGCTGAAAACAAATCACAGGGAGAAATCTGAAAACCCTGAAAGCAAGAAAATGATAAGTGTGCCTTGTTATCTTGAGACTGGATAAGTAGGTTGTTTGAAGCTGGCAAGAGTGGCAATGGTGGAGAATAAAAATTGTGGCTAGGGCCTTGTTTTGAGGGGCCACAATTGTGATATATGCAGTACAGGAGAGAAATAAAGAATTTCCATGGACTTCTGCCTCTTTCAATGCTTTATTCATTCAATTGCTCAACGTAATTTCACTCTATAGGTTCTTAATCAAGAAAACAATTCTTTTTTTTTTTTTTTTAGAGAGAGAGAGGTAGATAGAGGTACAGAGAATTTTAATATTTTTTTTTTAGTTATCGACAGGCACAACATCTTTGTTTATATGTGGTGCTGAGGATCAAACCTGGGCCGCAGGCATGCCAGGTGAGTGCGCTACCACTTGAGCCACATCCCACGCCCAACAATTCTTAATGCTAGGTACTGCAATAGAAATAATCCATTCACAGCTAAAAATTATAAATTAATTCTAAGCACTGCAAAGCACATGTAATAATGACAGGTAATTACAGACATTCCCTCTGCATGCTAATTTTAAAAGTCTCAAGCCTTAGGCTTTATGTCCAGCATATGCACACTCACTCAGACCAGGGTGATTAAGACAAAAACCAAGACAGGGCTTTCCTGGTGTGGAGCAGATGACTGGTTGAGGAGAGGATGATCCGGAGAAGTTGAAGCTCTCACCAGGGTCCAGAAAAGGGCATTGAGTTGGAGAGTGGTGAGTACTCTGCAGCAGATCAGGAAATAAAGACAAGTGATGGGATGTCAGGTCCTCATCAGGCTCTCCAGCTCAAGTGTATCCTTGTTTTGGCTGGCTGAATCCCTGTTCACTAGCTCTATTATTTACATAAAATTTTGGGCTTTTTGACCCCCCTTGCAATCTTCTTCAGCTACCACCAGATTGCTCCTTTATCATTTACCTTGGGGTCAGAAACATCTTGTCTTGTGGTCTCCACCCTGATATTTTGCCTTTCTCTCTTATCAGGCTAGGACAGCCTGCCAGGGGCTTCACTCTATTTATTAGGTTGAGAGGAAATAACTTGTTTGAGGCCATACTGGAGTGCTCTGAGTGTGTGCCTGGTGAGACTGCAGGTTTGAAACTAGAATTTTTAAAATACAATTGTGTAGGCTCAGGCCTAAGCCATCTTCACAGGACTCCTCAGAGGGTCTCTGTGGCAGATCAACCTCCATCCCCCAATTTACTAATCTAGTGAAGCTTAGATCAGCAGTTAAAAACCTGGGCATTTTGTTCCATAATTGTATGGTGTTTTCAGCTTGTTTCTAAAGCCCTTTGTGGGTATCCATGTGCCATGAGGACAGCATGTTCCCACATTGTGTGGTGAAGACTGGAATAATTATCTGAAGAGAACCCCAACTTCATTTGTTGTTTCCATGCACAAGAGAGATTGTACTTTTAGAGCTTGTTATGGAGGTTTTTTGTTTTGTGTTTTGTTTTCTTTTTAGTACCAGGAATTCAACCCAGGGGTGTTCAGCCACTGAATCACATCCCCAGCCCTTTTTAAATATTTTTATATGGAGACAGGGTCCCTTTGAGTTTCTTAGGGCCTCATTAAGTTGCTGATGCTGGATTTTAACTCAATGCTCCTCATGACTCCTGAGATTTTTAATGTAGGGGAAGCAGTATCACAAATTCAGAACAACAATATAAATTCCAGAACTTCAGCTTAGCTCTTCCTAGGTCTGAGAGTAAACTTCTAGTTTTCTAGCTCTCTGTTCACATATTCAAATCTAGGGTTAAATTTTTCATAGTGAATAAGTATAAGATAGAAGGGATAGTAAAATGAGAGTGTAATCAGGATAATGAACCTCATTCTACCACAGCTGGAGGCTAACTGGAAGCTATGTTAATGAGCACAATTAAGGCCTATTTCAAATGTAAAAAACCTTAATGCCCACTTTTGGGAACACATTCAACAAAGTTCTTTGTCCTGTGGTGAAGTTGCAAGAGGAAATATGGATCACTGAAAAGATGAAAATGAACCCATATGGTAGTGAGGATGCCTTTTCTAAAACCTATTTTAAATAATTTTTTTCCATGTCTGCTGAAAAACATCTGTAAACTTTTAAAATGGCACACAAAAATGAGTTTATCTGGTATCATTCCCCATCCCACATGGTGGGAGTTCTATTTTGACTTGCTTAAATAAATAGATTTTTTTTCAAAATTTGTGAGATAAGCACCCAGATGCAATTGGCAAAGTGAAAAATTTTGTTTCATCTCAAAACTCTACTTTCAATATTATCAATGACTATTTCCCCATATTTCATTTTATTTTTCTTCAAGAACTAGAGAGCATTTTTTAAAGATTTGATTTATCATCTATGTAGGAATGGTGGAAAAGCTCCATAAACTCAACAAGCAGGACTGTAGAGGCCTGTCACAAAAATGAAGGGGGAAGTGGTAAAGGGAGAGAGGGAAGGGGGAAGAGAGGGGGAGGGGTTTGGGGAGAGGGAGAGGGAGAGGGTGTTGATGAGGAGGAGGTGGGGGAGTGGGCTCTTACTTCTTTATTGGCTGAGAGTTCATGCCACTTTGGGGATTTGGAGGTGTGCCATTGTGCCATTTAAAGTTCACACGCCATTCAGTGTGTCATGGACCTGAGCTCCTGGAAGAGAAATCCTCCAGGCACCATCTTTTTTTTTTTTGAGAGAGAGAGAGAGAGAGAATTTTTTTGTTTTTATTATTATTATTATTATTATTATTATTATTATTATTATTATTATTTTTTTAGTTTTCAGCGGACACAACATCTTTGTTTGTAGGTGGTGCTGAGGTCAAACCTGGGTTGCACACATGGCAGGTGAGTGCTCTACCAATTGAGCCACATCCCCAGCCCCTCCAGACATCATCTTTACCAACAATCTGAGCTTTTTACATATGAAAAAAGCAGAATAAAATTAGGTGACGTTAAAAAGAATTAATCTCTTCTAAATGAGGTAGTGTAGTTTATGTGTCCCAATAAATGTCCTCAATTCATTTTGTTTTTCATATGTAAGACCATTTTATTAAAATGGCCCTGACCCATAGAAACATTCCAAACATTTCAGTAAACACCTTTCTCTGGTGTGGCAGGAAAATAAATGTGGGACTAACTTAAATTTAAACTACATGAAAGATCAATCTCTCTCTCTTTCTTTCCTTTTTTTTTTTGTTTTTGTTTTGTTTTGTTTTGTTTTGTTTTGTTTTGGTACTGGGAATTAAACCCAGGGCCTCATGCTTAGAAGGCAAGTACTCTACCAGCTGAGCTCTATCCCCAGTCCCATATTTTGGGAGGCAAAACCAGAGAGTAAAGTCATGGGCACTCTACCACTGAGCCACATCCCTACCCTTATTTTTTTATTTTTACTTAGAGAAAGGTTTTCACTGAGTTGCTTAGCTCCTCACCATTGCTGAGACTGACTTCAAATTCAGGATCCTCCTATCTTAGCCTCTGAAGCAGCTGAGATTACAGGCATGCACCACCATGCATGGCCAACTTCAATCTCAAAACTAAATTACACAGCAAATTAGGTCACAGGCTGTCAACAAATAGGTACACTATGTAAAAAAAAAAAAAAAAAACAACTATTTTTTAGTTCTTAATAGACCTTTATTTTATTTACTTATATGTAGTGCTTAGAATTAAGCCAAATGCCATACAAATCAACTACCACTGAGCCCCAGCCCCAGTCCTCTGGTACATATTTTTTTATGGTGGATACTAGAGATTGAATTTAGGAACACTTGACTACTGAGACTCAGTCTCAGGGTTATTTTTTACTTCACTTGAGATGAGGTTTCACTGAGTCATTTAGCACCTCACTTTTGCTAAGGCTGGCTTTGAACTTTTTTTTCCTTCTGCCTCAGCCTCTCCAGCATCTGGGATTACAGGCCTGCACCAACACAGCCAGCCTTTGGTATATTTTTAATACCTATTTTAAATAGGTTTTAACTAGTAGCCTTAAGTCGTTTCTAATATATGTTTTGATTGAATCAATAAGCCAGAAATCAGTGAAACAGAGAATCTAGATTTATCTCCAAAACTGTTTCATCTATTAGAGTGTCTGAGTTAAGATTACCCATTGAAAAATTTACTGTATATTGTGGTTTCATCCTGACCTCCCATATGTACTTTGTTCTGAGTTTTAGAACAGTCTGAAAAAAGGTGCCCACAGATACCAAATATCTTGGAGTACTTAAAAAACACCAGTATCTGAGTCTTGCCTTTTAGGACCAGTTTTAATTTTAAGTGTGTAGTTTCTAAAGGCACTAGTTGAATAATCTGCAGCTGGAAAGCATTTTTTGATAATACCTTTTTATCTAAAAGGCACTTAATTTGTTTCCTTTTATTAGATACTGTGAATAAAGATACAATAAAAATAGAAGTGCAGCAATATCTTCAAAAGAATTTCAAAATTGCTTTACATACATTTTCATAATTTTTAAATTTGTTTTGAATTTAAATTACATGAAAGTTCAATCTATCTCTTTCTCTCTTTTATTTTATTTATTTACTTATTTGTTGTACTGAGGATTGAACCCAGGGATTAACCCATGGACATTTTACCAATGTGCTGTAAAGGTCAGGTGAACATCGGAGGAAAAGACCACCAAGAGACTGTCTCATGCAACAGAAAAGGGTTTATTGGGGGTCCAGCATGCTGGGGCTCCAAGCCTACCTCAAAGAGGTAAAGAGCAAAGAGCCCCGAGAACAGCTTGAGTAGAGCTTATATACATTCTTTGAAAAGGGCAGGGACTTCACATACAACATAACAAATCACCTCACGCCGCAGGAAAGTCAAACAACAACTCTAAAACATGATTAGCACATTCACTGGTGGAAACAAGTTAGGTAGGGGTGATTTATCAGTACAAAAGGGGTATTCATTTGAACTGATTGGTTTAAGCCAAGAGGGGTGTATGTGCTGAACTACATGGTTTCCCAATTTGTTATCAACCACCATAAACTGCTGGGAGGGTTATCTGGCATCCCAGGTATTTCCCTGACTCATGCTGATTGGTGGCTGCTAGGGGGCTGCTATAGGTCCCCACCTAGCCTGACTGAGTCAGGGACACCTGGCACAGCAGATCTCTCTGTTATTTTTAGATAAATAACTTAGCAGGGTGGGAATGTGCTTAGGAGTGCTCTGTGGGTTTTTCCAAGGACAAAAGCCATGTCCCTTCCTTGGACAGCCTTTGCTCTGAGATAGAGGCTGGTTTTTCAGTGCTACATACCCAGTCTCCACCGCTTTTGTTTATTTATTTATTATTGAGACAGGGTTTACTGATATGCTTAGAACCTTGCCAAGTTTTTGAGTCTGGTCTCTAACTTGAGATCCTCCAGTCTCATCCTTCTAAGCCACAGAGAGTACATGTATGTACAACCATGTGGTAGTACCCCAAATTATTACTAGTGGATTATGAAGCATTTTTATTTTGGGCTTTTAAAGAACCTGAACACTTTTATCAAAATATATTTATTAAATTTATTCTGTTGCCAACATTTTTTACATGTTTTTGTACCCTGAATCCTTATATTTATTTTTTTAAATTTTTGGTATGGTGCTGAGTATTGAACCCAGGGGTGCTTTCCACTGAGCCACATCCACTGTCCTTTTTATGTTATATTTTGAGACAGGCTCTCACTAAGTTTCTTGGAGCCTTGTTAAGTGAATGAGGCTGTCTTCAAACTACCAATTCTCCTGCCTCATTTTCCTGAACTTCTAGGATTTCAGGCATGGGTCACCACACATGATAATTTTAGATTATTATAATAGCCATTCCAACAGCACTGTTCAGGCTCCAGGAAATTCATTTGATTTATGAATTAAATCCCTGAGGCAATTTTATGTGAAGTAGCCAGTGTAAGAGTGTTGTGTAAAGATTCCTTGGGAATAAGCAGGGATTATTTTTTTAACCTCTTTAGTGAATGACTGTTGGAAACCATAGTCATAAAAGTCCTAGAAAAAAAAATGCAAATTTGTTTGCAGTTTACAGATATTTGCACATGTCCAGTCGCCTTTGCATCTAAAACTTTAAACTTCAGAACATAATAACTCAAACAAAATTTGTTAAAGTTGAAACAGTGCACAAACAAATTTCTTTTAGGAGCAATTGGTAGTTGTAGAGTTATTACTGTCGTCAGCAGAGTAGGGCCAGGGCTCTGGAAGGTCTAAAATCTCACTCAGGGTATTGGTGATTTACTTTATTCTACACTATTACACCCACAATACAATACTGTCAGCAATAGTAGTTGAGAAAATATGCTGATAATGTCTTGAGCTAAATTGGCACCTTTGATATTTGCCTACTTCTCTGCACTTATCCCAGCTGTGTAATTAACATGGAACCAGAATGTGAATAGGGTATTTTCTGGGCTTATTGTTTTGGGGTCAGCTGCTCCTTTAGGGTGGGGGCGTCTGAAACCAGGCTGGTGCAAGTATTTTTGTGTAATATATTTGTTTGCTCTAGGTGAGGTCTATCACTTTAAATGACAAAATATTTAGAGTAATTTGCTTGGGCTTATTTTTCATACACTTCACAGTTTACATCAAGAAGAAATCCTGCAGTCTGGATGGGCATAAATAACCGAGCCACCACAAAGCCTTGTAGGTTCAAACAGAAACTACTTTATTTCAAATTTCACTGGCACTGCACGTGCACTTTTTTGCGAACGCCAACCACATGGCCCTTCCAGCAACCCCCCACACTGGAAATCCCTCCTCCAGCACTTCCCCAACCAATGGGAACTCTCTGGGAATCCCCACAAGAACTCCAAAGTACCGAAGAACTCCAAAGTAGCTGGTGCCCGAGGCAGCAAGAGCCGCCCCATTGCCCGACAGTAAAGGTCAAATATACAATACAATTAATCCAGCATCACAACAATTATATATAGCTTAACTCAAATCATCATCTCAATGGTTGGCTGGAGTCACATTTCAAACATTCCCTCTTGCAAATGCCAGGTGTCATTCTGACTGGCCATTGCTCTCAACAAAGAACCAACAGCTAGAATTTATTTCAACACTCCTTTACATACAAAATATAGGTTGAAATAGAATATGTTGGAAGTTTAATCAAGGTTTATTTATTAGAGAACAGGCTGATCTAGAGAGAATGCAAAGTACCACCAAGTCCTATGTTTTCAAAACAAAAAGAAATGTGAGCTATATAGGCATGCAGAAGATTTTTTTTTCTTTTTTCTTTGTTTATTTTATTTCATTTATTAAATAGAAAGCAAATAGAGAAAAAAGGAAACCAAGGTGGGATATATAATTACTGGAAGGACTACGAAACATCAAAAAATAGAATCTAGATTTCAGAAAAGAAAGATTTGACATATTGTATTTGAAGATGTGGATGGCATGAGTGTCCATGATAAGAATGTTGTAAGCTTCTTTAAGAAAAATGATATGGTGAAAGAAGCTTATGTAACCCAGATCCTTACTTAAGCCATTTTCTGCCCACCAAATAAGCCATGCAGGGTAAACCACTGCTTGACTCTACTGCTGAATACTGAATAAAGAAAAGATTGCCAATGAGCTGTTTGCTTCATACCTTCCACCTTTGTCATGTTTGTGTCATTTATGCTATTGTTAATCAATCCAAAATTATACAAACATTAATGACATTTCAGCCCCTTTGAAATTTGTCAGTGAATTCCTGACATTTTGACGGAGGCTCACACCAGGCCTAGCAGGTGCCCTGGAGAAGACTTGGACCTGGATGTCAGCATTAGAACCTTATTTTCCTCTTTCTGAAATTAATCAATATTTTTAGATGACTTTCTGGCTGGAGGCAGAAAACAGCAAGCATTTCAGAAGAGTTGAGTCAGCTCAGAAATGTGTAAAACCCTGCTGGGCACTCGGGCTCAGTAGTTGACTGGTCAGAAATATCTGCAGTGGCCTCATGATGGCAGCCTTTCTCAAAGAAAGATCAACCTGGGTGCTTGCCCGGTTTCCAGGTAAGTCACATGGATCCCAGGCATTGGGTACTCACCTGCCTTCCTAAAAAACCTGCAAAGCCACTACCCAGGTGTTCATTCTTAATAGTTGCTGAACACTCTGTGCTTTTCAAGGTGAATAAATAAATAAATAACAGCATCATGACTGCTCACCCCAGCCTGCTTGTTTTATGCAAATAGAGTTGATCTGTTTCAAAACGGAGCTAAGTGGGGCTGGGATCCTGGCTCAGTGGTAGAGCACTTACCTAGCATGTGTGAGGTCCTGGTTTCAATCCTCAGCATAACATTAGATAAATAAGTAAATGTATTGTGTTCATCCACAAATAAAAATTATTTTTAAAAAAGAGGCTAAGTGTTCTGTTTTGCTCCCCAAGTGGTGCAAAAAGTCACATAATCCTTAAGAGAGACTCAAGAAAGGTGTGAGCAGGGGGCAATGGCAGGAAGAAGTCCAAAGCTGAGGAGGGACTGACTCCTGGCGCTCAGGTCTTTCTAGAGGTAAGAAAAGGGACCCAGCACCTCCCTGGGAACCGCGCCCCAGCGGCAGGCGGCTGGGTCCCCTGTCAGCCAAACTGGACCCGTTTCCAGAGGGTTTCTCGAGGTCCCCAGTCCTGGGAAGGCAGTGTTCCCCTCTTGGTCTTTCTTCTTTTTTTAGTTCCCTCGGGTCTAGGGTGGGCACCAGATGAGCAAGTTGCCTCAGGAGTCGGAGTTCGCCCATGCCGGGGCCAGAGAACAGGCCAGAGGGCAGGCCAGAGGGCAGGCCAGAGGGCAGCAGAGCCTGGCAGCAGGGGAGGCTGGAGCTCCCAGTCCCCTCTGTGGAGAGAGCAGGAGGCCTGTATTGACTGCGGGCTGTGCTCCGGGCTGGGCTCCATGCATCAGGCCTCTTCCCCGGATCGCTGGGCTCCGCAGGTTCCAGGGCTTGATGGTGTCTCTGGCACTCTGTTCTAGGGCTCTTACTTGTTGCTCTCCGTCACTGTGAAGGGACCAGCGTCGGAGCCCGCATTCCTAAGGCTGTGGGTGCTGCCTGCTGTGTGCCCTTGAGGCCAGGCTGCCTGGCTTCTGGAAAGGACCACAGCACAGTGTCTGCTCCAAGACCCTGAAAGTGCCTCATTGGGGAAACTGACTCCAGTATGGAGCTCCTGGATCTAAAGGGATCTCAGGGGACTTGTGAGTTGGGTCCTGGCCTGCAAAATGTGGGTCTTGGGAGGAGTTGGCAGACCTTAGGTCAGGCGACAGCAAAGAAGCCCCCCAGTTTACTCTCTGGGCTGGCTGGTCAGGCACTGTAAGGTAGGGACACCTGGGGCCACCCGTGGGAGATCAAAAGGATGAAAACAACACCTCTATTCCCGGGATGGCAGAGCCTAACAGAGGGGCATTTTCTAAAAGATGAAGAGATGGAAAATGGTCAAAACTAGTATATTTTAAACTTGAAATGAAAGCTTGCAAAATTTTGGGACCGTACAGTTGTGTACCTTGTGCCTGAAGAAATATTAGGTCATTCACTCCCTTCTACTTTTTTAGTTTTTGTTTTTATTTTATTTTAGCAAAGAATCGGTTTTGCCAGCATTTTCCTCAGGAGCTGAGCATTACCCACAGCAGGGAAGACAAACTTACAATTCTCAGGATGATTTTTACTTCATGTCTGGGATTTAGCACTTCTTAATGTAGAGGAAAATCATTTCTTGCTGTATTTTCCATGTGTGATTCCTTCCCTTATCCTCAAGGACCTGGTGATATTTGTTTATTGGATTCATAAGCATCTATTTAAATGTAGTTTTTGTATGAAATACTCCCAGTTGCCACAGGGTGTAGTTTTTCACAGAAAGCTGCTAGTGGCTTCACTTTCCAAGAATGTAAGTCATTTCCTTTCTTTGATTTCAGGAAGTTGATATTACATAGCATCTGAACTTTGTGGGGACAATTTTCCATAGTACATCTGTCACTAAAAAGGCTTTTGGGTTTCCTTCCTAAGAGCAGTGCATAAATTTTAACCAAGAAATGTTAAGGGATAAGAAGTTTTTCAGCATCTAGAGTATTATAAGACTACTGTAGAAATAAATTTTAACAACCAAGACCTACTAAAAGCCACCTCCAGATGGTACCCAGACAAGCTTTTCATGCAAATGATCATTGGTCAGTTGCTTTGTAGCTGCAACTTCAGGAAGCATATGTACTGAAGCCATACTAGTATTATTTTAATCATCTAGAATACATATGCAACTAAATCTGTTACATACTTATCATTGTGCTGCTGTTAACAAACAAAATGTCATGTGATTATGCAACACAATATTATATATCTGATTTTTTTTTCATTCACTATAATTAGATCCTTCAGTCTATGACTTAAGGCTTGTGTTGTATGCTCTCTCAAAGCAATTGTCTGCATCTTAGTCACCATAGATGAATTTAAAAAAAGAAAAAAAGTACCTCATCCTTGGGAGTAACTAGAGTTACAGGAATGCACCATTAGGTGAGCTTGTATACTCAACTTTAAGAATGTTACAAAATAGCCATGTATATGAAAGTTCATGAAGTTTTGCAGTATAATATTGTTATCCTTCCAAGGTATTTCTAAGAATTCTGTGTGCTTTATTAAAAACATCAAGGGAAAATGAATATGTCTTTTTAAACCCAGAACTTGAAATGACACTGGACTCAAGAGATCAAGTTTATGAAGATAGGAGTTATGTGTTATGGCTTCTGTTTATCTGCAGAAGAGCTGTCAAGGTGAAAGGGGTTGTGTGAGAATGGCTTTAGGCCTGAGCCTAAGCAACTCCTGTAATGCCAGATTCATGGGACCCCAATAGACCTCCAGGAGCTGAATTTAATGCAACCACACAAGAGTGTTTATTGTAAGCTCAAGCCTGGACTCACAACCATTTCAGATGCAGTGATACCAAAGAGTGAGTCTCCACCCTTAGTTCAGTGAGGATTAATAGATTTTGGGGGTACTGTATGCATCACAACATCACATAGCCAATCATTTCACATCACAGAAAAGTCAAACAACAACTCTTAACATTGATTAGCACAGTCATTTGCAGGAACAAGTTGTGTAAGGGTGATTGGTTAGTTCAAGTTGTGGATACATTTGAACTGATTGGTTTAGGCCATGAGGGGTTGCAAGAGTGTATATGATAAACTTGCATAATCATGTTACCAATCAACAAAACCACTTGGAAGGTCACCTAGTGATTCAGGTATTTTCTCTGTCTCATTCTTTTTGTGGTAGCTAGGGGGTTGCTATGGGTCCTAACCTAGTGTAACTGAGTCAGAATCACTTGGCATGGAAGATCTCTCCAGTTATTTACAGACAAACAACTCAGCAGGTTGCGTATGTGCCTAGGAGCACTCTGGGGTTTTCCATGGATAAGAGTAACTCCCCCCTTTGGACAGGCTTTGCTCTGAGGTAGAGGCTGGTTTCTCATAAATGGAGTCACATCAGTTTTTCACTCCATTTAAAAAACTCCATTTTGAAACCTGAGGTCATTATTAGAGGTCATTTATCACCAGGAACACCCACAGAGCCCTCTTATATGGCCTCAGACAAATTACTTCCCCTCACCCCGATAAACTGAATAAAGCCTCTGACTAGCTTTCCTCTCCTGATAAGAGTGAACAGGTGAGAATATCAGGATGGAGACTACCAGATCAGATATTTCTGACCTCAGGGTAAATGATATCATGGAGAAATCTGGTGGCACCTGATAAGAATTACAAGGTGTGGTCAAAAAATCCCAAAATTTAGTATAAAAAATAGAGTGAATAAACAGTGATTCAGCCAGCCTAAACAAGTATGTACTCCAACTGGAGAGCCTGATGAGGACCTACACTTACATCCCATCACTTGCCATCATTTTCCTATTCTCTGTGTGATCTTCACTGCTCTCAAACTCTATCGCCTTGTCTGGACTTTTGTGAGAGCTGCAACTTATCCCTGTGACTCTCTCCTCAACTGGTCGTCCACTCCACACCAGATGCTCATTAGTTCACAACCTTGTAGGTGGCAGAAGACATTACAGTGACTAAGCCTTTTATCTCTCCTACTCTTGGCTGTGCCCTTCCAAAGCCTGATTTTAGGTAGTTTTTACTGAGTCTCTGGAAACAAAGAATTGAGAAACAGAATGCATCAGTGGAACGCTTTCCAGCACTCATCCTGGTGAATATATGAATAGACTGCTGCTTGCTTTGCAGATGGGCAACATTTACTATGTTCCTAAGTTCCTGTATTTTTCCAGAATTTTGGCCAGTCTCCAGAAGGGGCTTGTGGTTTTGTATCCAAGATATGTACCAGCTCCAAGCTCTGTGAAATGGGCATGTCCTGGATTGCTGAAAGGAATGCCAAGCATCTCAGAAAATGCAGAAATCAGTGTGACCTTTAAGGCTCTCAGTGGAGAAAACCTGCTTGGCTAGATAGCAACCCAAGTAGCATGATCAGGAGCTGTCAATGACCTAGTGTTCATCTTGTGGAAAAGTCTGTCCCTGGGCTTCTTTCTTACCTATTGTTCAATTCCCCTGTGTGTCAGGAAGGTCTTTGCCTCAGGCCACCTTTTTGCGAAGCCTCAAGAAAATAGTCTCAAAATGGAAATAAAGGGGTCTCACCTGTGGCTCTGTGGTAAAGTGCTTTGTGAAGGGATGTCTCTGAATCAACCTGTTGGTACTGTGTGAGGCTGTGGATTAGATTCTCAGAACCCCATGAAACTAAATAAAGATCCCATGTGTCCATTAAAAACTAAAATTACAGAAAAGACCAGTAATTTTGGATTAAGTCTCTCGCCTTTTTTTGGTAAGGCTCCTGACCTCCATTTAGTGAAAAAAGGGATTCTTTGGTCAAATGAGGTGTTCCAAGCCCTGCAGTAGCTAGCATATAAGTGGTTAGGTTTATTCATGACTCCAAGACACATAAAGAATCTACCCCCAGCAGTCAGTAGTCCTCTAATTTGAGAAGTAGGGCAGTATTAAACAAAGTCTTCTACTTAATTTCATCTAAAATTAGTGAGGTTCCCAATGAAGCTACAGAAACAAAATTTCTATCAACATTCTCTGTTGATAGAAATTTTTATTTGCCAAAGTCAGTTGTAGTCATATCCTATGGAGTGATAATCATATCCTTTCACTAACTTTCCAGATCTGGTGTCTATTTCTCAAAGCCAGCTTCCCAGTTCCTTCTCTGCCTCAAGGCCTCCCATTCCCATGGGTGAGCGAACTGCCCCTTGTCTAAGGCAGTGTACTCTCACTTGAGTAACTCCTCGTGCTCTGTCTAGTGAGTGTCTCCTTCAATTATCTGTTCACAAAAAGAACATGGAACTACAAACTTTGTCATTGCATCCATCTGGCAAGAACACCTTTCATGACTAGAAGTTGAAAACAACTAGAAATAGAAGAAAGAAAAACATCTGGATCATATGATGTATACTTGTAATCCCAGCTATTCAAAGTCCAAGGCAGAAAAAACATAAGTTCTAAACCACCCTCAACCCCTTGACCAGATTCTGTCTCAACAGTTTTAAAAGGTCAGGATTTAGTTCTGTGGTTGGGAGAATGCCTGCCTAGCATGTGTGAGACCATGAATGCAATTCTTGATACTGAAAAAAAAAAGAAAAATGATAACAACAACAAGATAAATATCACACATAAGAAATGACATTCTAATACATTAAATAATCAAAAAATAAAATATTTTCTTCCCCAAATGGAAAGAAGACAAATTTACATGCTTTCACTTGTTTTTTTTTTAATATATTGGAAATCCTGGCCAGATCAATAAGCAAGAGGTACAGGCAGAGGTCATGCCAAATGGAAAGGTAGAAGTATAATAACCTCTGTTTATAAGTGAGATAAAGTTATATCTGTAGAATCTCCAGATTCCAAGAAAATAATCACCACAATGAATAAATTCAGCAAACGTGCCAATACAAAACCCCACACACATAAACTGTGTTTCTACACACTAACAATAAAAAATATATGGAAAGAAAATCAAGAAAACAATTTCATCTGACAAGTAAAATAAAATGTAATATTAGACCCAATGTAATACTACCCAGTCAAGTAGATCAAACATGAAGACTTTAAAACAAGCAATGAAACTTAGAATAACACCAAAAAGTGAAAGATATCAAATGATCATGGGCAGAAACACTTAAACTTGTTAACATATCAACACTACCCAAACAGAACAGAAATCTACAGTTTCTGTTCAATCCCTAAAGAATTCCTAACTTCTTTTTTTCATGAATACCATTTTTATTTTATATTTTCATTTACTCATATTCATTTTATATGAAAGTAGAGAATATTTTAATTTATTCATAAAAACATGGAATACATCTTATTCTAATTAAGATCCCAGACACACAGGGGGAGATCTACTCTGGTTCCAGCTGGAGGCTGGCTCCTCTGCTTCAGCCAAAGGCCAGGGAGGCCACGCAGAGGGCTGTGGGGAGGGGCAGCAGACAGCCTAGGGCCCCTGGTGGGTGAGCGGGGAGGGCGGGGGATGGACTCCTTCAGAGCGTGCGCCCAGCAGCCATTAACAACCCCCCCCACCAAGCCTTCTACCCCGAGCTCCTGGGGACCTCCTGCCCCGTGTGGGTCACACACCCCTCACTCCCACCTGGAGCAGGAGCAGTGGGGTCCCCCGTTGGTCTCCCTGGAGACACAGGACAGGTGACAGGAAGGATCCTGGGGGCAGAGACAGTCACTGAGATGACCACAGTGAGCCATCTCAGCGCCACGCCACCCACAAGTCCCAGACTCGGACACCAGTGAAGACCCACCTCACAGGGGTGAGGAAACCACCGGCCAGGACGTCCTGCTGCAAGGCACATTCCTACCCAGAGGCGACAGGCTGGTCCCCCTGCCCTACCCCAGGGCCCACGGGGAGGTGGGGTGCAGAGGGGTGTCCACCGCTCCCCAAGCCCAGCAGTCCTTACGCTCACAGGAGAAGGGGACACGGTGACCCTGGACTGTCACCAGGGAGGGTGACGTGGAAAAGGACAGGCAGTGCAAGGGACCTGGCAGCAGAGAACAAGGGACAGAAAACAAAACTGGGGCCCAGGGCTCAGGAGAGGGGACGACAGAGGCCCGCGAGCAGAGCACAGAGCTAGGACCAAGGACCCGGAGGACACAGGACGGGCAGGGAGGGCAGGAGATGGCCCCTGGAAGGATGTCAGGGAGGGAAAGGCCGGAGGCCACCAGGGGAGCCTGGACAGATGAAGGGGAAGGGACAGGGGAGGCCGCAGGTGGAGGAAGGAAGGGGTGCCAGGGCCAGAGGTAGAGGTCAGTGCTGGGCAGTGTCCCCATCACCTTGGGGACAGGGTCCTCTTGTCCTGGAGACCCTATGCAGCCTGGACACCTGCAGCCAGGAACCTCCATCCACCCTAGTTCCCACACACAGTCCACTTCCCACAGGGGCCTGGCCCAGAACTCAGGGCCCAGAGCAAAGGCGGAGGCTGGCCTCCCTGGAGCCCTGGAGGCCTCTGGTTCCCTGGATCAGCAGAACCCGGGCTTCTGCATGAGGCCGACCCCTGGGGGATCTAATGCTCTGCTCTTTCTGGCTCCTGGAGGTGATTTGCATACATTTGCATACCCCTGGGGAATTAGGCTACTGGCCTGGGGGCATCTGGGCTCCCTTTCGCTGGGAGACAGGGAGCTCTTAGGGCTCTAGCTGTATCCTGGGGGTGCCCTGGCAGGCAGTTTGACCTGGAAAAATAGACTGTGTGTGTCCCCCACCCTGAGGCCACTGTTCACCCCAGGTCTGCGCTAGTGGGGGTAGATCTCAACAACTGGGTTCTGACCTTTCTCATCCTTCCACAGCTTCTAGAATCTCAGAATAAAGGCCAAAATTCTCCTGTAATCACAAGACCAACCCCTACCAGTTCCTGGTACCCGCTCTCTCTCCATCACCACCCACCACCCACGGTGGAACTTCTTCCTCGGAGGGCCCACTCAGCAGGCTTCTGGTCACCACAGGACCCTTGCAAATGCTACTCCCAGCGGCCACCTTGCGCTTCCCTCCTCCTGTTCACTCCCTTATAGATGGTTCATTCTTTGGATTCCGGGGAGAGTGCCACTTCCTGGGGAAGCCCTTCCTGTCCTGTCTGCCTTCGTGCTCCATTAGGCCTCAGTTCCCTGGTAAAGGAGAAATTATCACGATGACGTGGAGGAGCTCATGCCCACTTCTCCCCCACCAGACTGTCAGACTTTACTCCTCTCCTCACTGCCCTCCTGGTTCCTGCCCGCTACCCAGGGGTCCCAGGCAGTTAGAATGGATGGATGGATGGGTGGATGGATGGACAGATGGACAGATGGTAGATGGGTGGATAAGTGGACGGATGGATAGACAGATGGGTGGGTGGATGCACATGAGGACCATGGCCGCCAACTCCGGCAGTGCCAAGATCTTCAGATCCCATCAACTGGGAACCAGCCACGTTACTGTACATGAGCCTCATCCTGGTGACTCCCTGAGGTGGAGGCATGGGATCCTGTGCACCTACAGATGAGGAAGAAACTCCAGGGAGACTCCAGAGACCAGGCCACAGGGTAAGGACTTGGCAGATTGAGAGTCCACCTCAGGGCCATTTGGCCGGTCCCCAGCCACCTGCGCACATCCCCAGGACCCTGTGGGTGGTGAGCTCACCAGCAGGCACACAGCCTCGGCCTCGCTGGGCCACACCCCTGCCTGTGTGCACCACCCTGGTCTTCAGTTCTCGTGAGCACACACACACACACACACACCAGCACCCAGACTCTCGCTCAGTAATTCACCAACATTTCACCTGCACCTGCTCTCTGTGGCCTCTGGTGCCAGGAACAGACAGGGCGGATCCTGCCAGCCCCTCAGACTCTCTCTGGGGGACACACACCTGACTTCCACCCACACTAACATTGGTTCCCTGGAGCAAAGCTTTCTGCTCACACGAGAGTGGACAGATGGGCCAGGTGCAGTGTCGCACACCTGTCATTCCAGCAGCTCAGGAGGCTGAGGCAGGAGGACGGTGAATTCAAAGCCAGCCTCAGCCACAGCAAAGTGTGAAGCAGCTCAGTGAGATCCTGTCTCTAAATAAAACACAAACCAAGGCTGGGGATGGGGCTCCATGGTTGAGGGCTCCTGGGTTCAATATCCCGTAACCCCCACTAAAAAGAAAATGCATGAACAAAGAAGAGTTCACATTGATCCTCCCTGAAGCTCCCCACCCCACTCCGCCCACAACATCCAAAAATGGCCTTAATAGTCATTGCAGCCATGTTGATGCACCACCTACTATGTGCTAGGGACTGCTCTGCATTAAAAAAACCCATGAGACACACCAGTACCTCCATTTAAGAAAGAAACTAATGCACAGAGAGATTAATTAACTTACCCATGATCACACAGCTCAAAAGAGGCCCAGCTGGGTTTTAAACCCAGGCCTCTTGGTTTTCACCCCAGACCCCTCAGACCAAAGATGCAGTAAGTGGGAGGAGAACATCAGACGGATGATCCACCTAGGGCAGGAGAGGACTCGGGTGAGTGGAGCCTTCCGTGACATAGACAGTGTCCCCCCTTGGGGGCTGCCTCACCTGGTCCTGAGAGGCTCGCTTGGCCTGGGGGAGAACAGAGCCCCCTGCCAACCTGTTGGTTTAAGAGAATATTCACTTACCTGAGCTGCAGAGGAGGCGGGGCCATGTCTTGTCAGAAATCCTTAGAGGTGACCTCACTTTAAGGAAGCAAGCCTGTGGCCAATTGTCCAAGATTGATTACGTCAGGGGCCAGCACAGGCAGCCAGCATAGGGGACACCACTGCCTGCTCCAAACATGCTGCCTGCCCTTTGTAGAGATGACCCAGAGCAGGGCCCAGGGGCCTGGGGCACAGCCTAGGCACAGACCCGGTGGCTCTCGGCTGACATTCTCCCTGCCCGGGAGCTCCTGGAAACTGCCTTCATGGTGATTTTCAGGTGCATGGGTGGGAGGCACTGCTTGCTCCAGCCTCAGGGTAGGACAGGGAAGATTTCAGGCCTCATCAGACTGTGTGCTTGAGCAGGATGGTTGCCAGGAGGGGAAGACATCAAGGGCCTTCATCTCACAACAATTTAAGCATTGTTTGTTGAGCTCCTACAGTGCATCATGTGGATGTAGCTGGAAAGTGGATTTTTAGCATGTGCAAAAAACCTGAGGCAACAGTGGGCTTGGTCCATTTGAGGCTGTGTGGAGTTGAGGCTGGCCTGAGACAGGATGTGCCTGGGGATAGCTGCACCAGATGAGGCAGTTTGGGAGCTGATTAACTTCTTTCCCTTGTGTTCCACCTGTCGAAGAAGCAAGGCACAGAGATGAAGCTCTTTTACATTACAGATGAAGAGTCTGCAGGTCAGAGTGGTAAAGGCATTTCCAGGTTCCGAAAGTAATACATGGCAGAGCTGGAATTGTAACTCAGGTCTGCCTCTAGAGCAGTTTACCTGTCCCTTCTATCATGACTTTCTGACAAGTCCAGACCCACCCAAACTCAACCAATAGTTACAAAAATAAAATCTTAAATACAAATCTGAAAAAATAGCTTCTATATGTGGAAAAACATAAAACTGGTGAAAGAAATCAAAGATCTAAATGACGTACAAATTTGTTCTTTGATTAGAAGGCTCAATACTGTTAAGATGTCGCTTAGAGCATCACTAAGTTTTAGAGACTGGTTTGAACTTACGATCTTTCTGCCTTAGCCTGCTGAGCCACTAGAATTACAGGCATGTGTCACTGTACCCAGTTTAAGACAATCTTAAACCAAATCCCAGCAAGCTATTCTGTATAGATAAGTTGACACTTAAACTTATATAGAAAGGCAAAAGACCTAGAGTGTCCAACACAATGCTGAAAAATCAAAGTTGGGGAACTCACATGACCAAATTTCATGACTCACTATTAAGCAACTGTAGTGAAAGATAATGTGGTGTTAGTGAAATAACACACACATCTATGCAAACAGACACAAAGATCAACAAAACACAATGCAGAGTCCAGAAGTAGACCCATTGCAAATATAGTCAGTTGTTCCTTGATACAGGACCTAAGATCATTCAGCAGAAAAAGGATAATTTATCAACATTTGCTTATAAATGCCCATAAGCAAAACAAAAAAAACTCATAAAAACTAAACAAAGTCCTTATACCTTTTCCCCAAATTCATTCAAAATGGGTTATATACCTACATGCAAAGCATAAAACTGTAAAAATTGTATAAAACACAAGAGAAAGCCAAGGTGATCTTGGGTTTGTAGGGAGTTTTTACACAAAACAGCAAGAACACAATACATAAAAGAAAAAAAATGATGTTACACTTAATTAAAATTGAAGACATCTACTCTGCAAAATACACTGGGTTTGCTAGGTGTTGTCTGAACATACAATCCATAAATACAATGGTGTATTTTGCAGAGTAGATGTCTTCAATTTTAATTAAGATAGGACAAAAATATTTACAAAACACATACAGTAGAAAACTTATATCCAATATATAGAATGAACACTTAAAATACAAAAATAACAAGACAAATAATGCAATTAAAATAGGTGAAAAATTAGAACAGATGCTACATTAAAGATGATATATGGATGGCAAACAAGCACATGAAAAGATGCTCAACATCATTTATCATTACGGTATTGCAAATTTATATCATACCACATGTGTACATAGGATGGCTGAAGTTCAAATCTGATAATATCAATCGATGGTGAAGATGTGGAGCAATGGGAATGTCCATTCATGGCTATTGCTTATGCAAAATGGTACAACAACTTTAGAAAACAGTTTGGTGATTTTGTACAAAGCTAGTTGTTGTCTGAAGATACAATCCAGTAATTGTATTCCTAGGTACTTAGTCAAATGATTTGAAAATTTGTGCCCACACAAAAACTTCCTCACAGATTTTATAGCAGCTGTACTCATATTTGCCCTAAAGTAGAAGCAACAATAGATCCACCTGTTCTTGATGTACCTATTCATAATTGCCCAAACTAGTAAGCAACTATACATTCACCTACTTATCAATAGGTGAATAGAAATAAAAAAAAATCCATACAATGGAATATTATTCAATGCAACAAATAAATGAGCTATTAAGTAACAAAACAAGCCAGTCGTGGAGGTGCACATCTGTAATCCCAGCGGACAGGAGGCTGAGGCAGGAGGATTACAAGTTCAGAGCCAGCCTCAGCAAAAGTGAGGCACTAAGCAACTCAGTGAGACCATGTCTCTAAATAAAAAAAATACAAAATAGGGCTGGGGATGTGGCTCAGTTGTTCTTTGTCTCTGAGTTCAATCCCCAGTACCCACCCCTAATCCCCACAAAAAAAGAAACAGAACAACATGGGTGAACTAAGCAAAAGAGGTCATTCTGAAAGCCTACATATTATATGATTCCAAACAATTTGGAAATGTCATTCTGGAAAAGGCAAAACTATAGTGATGACCATATAATAAAAAGACGTGTGGTCACAGGGTCTCCAGGTGAGGAGGGTAAGAGATGAATAGGTGAAGCAAAGGGAACTTAAAGGTGGTGAAACCATTGTGTATAATATTGAAATTGTGGCTACATGACAGCATTATTCAAAAGCCACAGAACTTTACAGCATAAAGAAGTAATCTTAATGAAGCAAAATTTTAAAAAAATCTTTTAGGAGATTGGGGATTCCAGGATGGAATGCAGAATGTGACCAAAGAATCAAATTGTAGGGTGGTGAGAGGAAGCGGGGTTTAACCTAAGTAACTTTGAAAATCCACAATCTGTAAACCTGAAAGTAAAAGAAACTGAAATTTATTGTGAGAAATTTATTTTCCACAGGGGTATGGTTAACAATTCTTATACCACCATACATGTATACTGGAAGAATACAATTAAGTTAATGGATGTTCGATAGTTGGAGCCTGATTCATCACTGTTGTTGTTTATAGATAAACAAGAGAAGTAGACTAGAATCATCCACGTGATTACAGATTAGAGTTGAAGTCATCATCATGTTTAGCTTACTATATAGATACAGATAGTTACATACAGAAATATTTACAGATATACATAGATTACAATACACACAAACATTTTGGTACTGTTGGTTGATAAGGCCTAAAAGCAAGTACATCGTCATAGCAGTGAGCACACTTGTTACCTAGATCTTGGTTTCTAATACCATTCTCCAATAAAAGGAAACAGGGATGCTTGAAGAAGTGGCTGGTTTGACAACTGGAGCATGAAATGCACAAAATAGGACTGGAATATACTATGATTTCAGAAAGTATGGGAGTACCTCCCTCCACACCTAAACCCAAACACAGGAATAAATAAAAATACAAAACACATTTTTGGGATTTAAAGAACATAAGATCTATTTGAAAGAGTTCCCAGTGACCTGAGCAAATCTAGAAGAGTATTATATTATAACCCAAATATAAAAATAAATGTTCATGAGTCAATACTGATACAAATCAAGCAGAATGGATAAATCTCCAGGGCATGAGAATTTCAGGTAATTCATAAAAACATTCTACCCACAACTAGGTGAAGCATCACTCCCCACTTTTTAGTGTGACCTGCCCATAGGAACTCTTCCTAAGGAGTACACTATGGAAGGTGGAAATAAGTAATTTTATAATGTAGGAGACTTATGACAAATTTTGCCTCAGCTAGTTGATCACAGAAACATCAACAGTGACAAGACATGTTGATCGTATACTCCTATCATGTGATGGAAATGGCATTTACCTCTGTGATATTCCTTCCCCAGATTTATAACCTCAGTCGAATCATGAGAAAAATATCAGAAAAAAACTGTGTTAAGGCACATTCCAGGAAGTATCTGAGCAGTACTCCTCAAAATGATCAAGGTCATAAGTAGCAAGGAAAGTCTGAGAAACTGTCACAGCTGAGAGGAACCTAAGGAAATGTGATAACTAAATGGAAGGTGGTATCCTGAATGGCATCCTGAACAGAAAAAAGGATATTAGGTAAAAACTAAGGAAATATGAATAAACAATGTACCTTAGTTAATAATAATGCATTGATTCATTCTTTTAGTGTGTATAGTAATGTAAGTTGTTCATAATATAAAAATGAGGCATAGAGGGCTGGGGCTGTAGCTCAGTGGTAGAGCACTTGCCTTGCACATGTGAGCACTGGGTTTTATCCTCAGCACCATATAAAAATAAATAAATTAAATAAAGGCATGCTGTCCACCTACAACTATAAAATTTTTTAAATGAGGCATGCATTATGAGAACTCTCTATTTTATATTTGGAATGAATTCTTCTACCTTTCTGTTCTTATTTTTTGTTTTATGGTGCTAGGGATTGAATCCACTGAATCACACACACTAGGCAAGCACTCTACCACTGAGCAACATTCCTCTCTTTCTTTGGATTTTTTCCTATAAATCTAAAACTATTACAAAATGAAGTTTCTTGTAAAAGAAATCAAGATAAACCAGCAATGAGCAATTAGAAAGTAAATCGGGTAAAGAAGTGCCTTTCCCAAAAGCAACAGAAGTATAAAACACCTAAGGAAAAACCAGATAAGAAGTGTGAGAGACTTATAAAAATAAGACTCTACAATTTTACAAAAGAACACTTGAAGAGATCTAAATATATGGAGATACACTCATGTTCCTGGATAGGAAACTCAATATTGTAAAGATATCAGTTCTTTCCAAGACAATCTATAAATTTAATTCAATCACAGTCAAATTCCCAGCAGGAGTTTTCACAGAACTTGGCAAATTGATTAGAAAATTCATGTGTGTGAGAAAATGCACAAGAATAGCTAAGACAATTTTGAAGGGAAGAACAATGGAAAGGAAGACTTGCTTGACCAGACATCCAAATATTTTATACATTTCTAGGAATGAAAACTATGTGCTAGAGCTCTATTCAAAGTAGATAACAATGGGTATGCCATACATTCAGACCCATCAGAATGGAAAAGAGCCCTAAATAGCCAATTTGGCCTGAGGCAGGATGACTGGCCTAATAATCAGACCTAGCACAGCGATAGAGATAGGGAACAAGGGCACTGAATAGAGACCAGAAACACATCCATGTGTATGTTGTAATCTGGTGTTTAATGAAGGCGGCTTTTCAAATCAGGAGAGAAAGAATGGTCTATTCAATAAATAGTATTGAGGCAATTGGTTATCCATTTGGAAAAAAATTTAGATCCTTTCTTCACACCATTTAAAAGTGAAATTACAGACAAATTAAAAGCAGAAGATATAAAATATAAAATATGACTCTATTATGAGAAAATATTGAAAAGAATAGTTATAATATTGATGTAGGAGGAAAACCTTCTTTTAAAGAAACGACAGAAAGCAAAAAAGATTTCAATGAAAAGACTGGTACATTTGATGCCATCAAAACTCTGAAATGTCTGCTTAACAATAGGCACCATAAACAAAATTAAAATACAAATGACAGATTGGGAGACATGATTGGCAACTTTTATCCATGGTGATCTTCCTTCTGTTTCTCTAACACCCCCTTTATTTATTTTATTTTTTTTTTTTTGCTTTAGCACATGTAAAATTTCTATTCCTAGTGTCTGAAATGCTGCATCTGTGCTTAAATTCTCATGAGATCTGAATGATTTTCATTTTATCTCTTCATAAATGCCTTCCCTAACAGTCCAATTCAAGCAACCACTCCCCATCTTTCATTATCTACCCTGACACTCCTTTTTATTCTCCTCAGAACACTAACTGTTCCAGAAAGTGAGTCTGGGCAGGAGTATGGTAGCACCTGCCTGTAATCCCAGCCATTTGTGAACCTGAGGCAGGAGGATTGCAAATTCAAACTAGCCTCTGCAATTTAGCAAGGCCTCCTTCTCCAGATTACAACTGAAATGGACTGGGGATGTAGCTCATTGGTAAAGGGCCCCTGGTTCAATCTCCAGTACAAAAATAAATAAATAAGAAAGAAAAGAGAAAAAAAAAAAGAAAGTGAGTCTGTATTTGTTCACTGTTTCTCTGTCATGCCCATTAAACAGACTTGTTCTCTTATTTTCTGTATCTTCTGTATCCCCAGTGCCTACTACAGTGCATGGCATACAACAGATGCTCAATGAATATTTATTAAATGAACTAATGTACAAATTTATAAATTATAATAGACTCCTAAAAATAAGGCAAACCATTGAAAAAAAATAGACAAAAGGTTATCAATAGGGTATATGCAGAAAGAGAACTAGTCATTGGACATGTTAAGAGATATTCAGCTTCACAATTAATTGGGAAAATAAAATTCAAAAAAGTTTAATGTACATAGTTTGTATTGTTCATGGCAAAAAGCAGAGTGTCCCTGCCTTAACCTTTCTATACCTAATTCCAACTCTTTAGAGTCTAATATTTTTAGCCCATTTATTTATTTATTCATTTACTTGTTTATTTTTTAGTACCAGAGATTGAATCCAGGGGTGCATAACCAGTGAGCCATATGCTTAGGGCCTTCCTAAGTTGCTGAGGAAGGTTTTGAATCTTCAATCCTCCTGCCTTAGCCTCACGAGTTGTTTGAATTACAGGTGTGCTCCATCATACCTGGCTTCAGCACTTTTAGATGAAAAATATTTTACTGATATTTTCCTCTACATTTCTAAATTATATATTGATATATTCTAGATTTTCAGTTTTATATATTATCTACTAACTTCTTCTTCTAAAAGAACAGCTCCCTTCATCCACCTAAAGCCATAGAAGTCTTCCCTTCTTCCCATCATCCTGATATAGCTCTATTAATATGGAATTCCTTCCTATATATGTATAGAGTTTAATACACCACAGTGAATCTCACCATCATGTACACCCACAACACTGAGATCCTAATTGGAATAAGATATTTTCCATGCTTGTGTAATTATATCAAAAGGATTCTATTGTCATGTATAAATATAAAGTACCAATAAAAATATGAAGTTTCTATGATTATATGGCCTTTTTTGAATACCCTTTATGTTCTTCAATATTTTGTGCCTGCTTCATCTTCTGTGTTCCTATAACTAATTCAACCCCAAACTGTCTGCCAGAAAAGTAAATCTTATCTCAATATGTCCTAGCATTTTTTATTAGAGGTATCTCTTCTAGAATTCTCCATGATCCTTCTTCTGCTGCTTTTAGGGCTCCAGGATTGCAGCTTGGCTACCTATTATATAGAAAGGATGATGGTAAAAGGGAAGTCTTGGGACTTACCTTCATCCTAGGGGTCATCCCCATGTTTCTGTAATATTAGATTCCCTGCTTTCTGGCTTCTAGATCTCTCTCATTTTTGGATCATTCTTCATTATTTGATCTATTGACATATTTGAATAGTATGTATGTTTTATATCCCAAGAAAAAGAATCTCAAATTTTCCCTCCTGTGTGTTTTTGTATGGCTTCTTCATGGTCTGTGATGCCAGCTGAGGTTTCCAATACAATGAAATCAATCTGATGGAATGGGAAAAGATGATTCTGCCATTTTGCTATGTCTTTGTATATCAAATCTGGGGTTGATCATCCAGCTCTGCGGTCATCACTGATTTCAAATTTGTCATCCCAGTTAGGAACCACATGATGACTTTGAAGCACAACCTAATATACCTGGCATTTGCCACTCCTTTTTAAATTTCTTTTGGTACTAGGGATTGAACTGAGGGGCACTCAACCACTGAGCCACATCCCCAGCCCTATTTTGTATTTTATTTAGAGACAGGATCTCACTGAGTTGCTTAGTACCTCACTTTTGCTGAGGCTGTCTTTGAACTCATGATCCCCCTGACTCAGCCTCCCGAGTGGATGGGATTACAGATGTGTGCCACCTCGCACAGCTCCCTTTTGGTATTTTTGATGCCTTTGAGAGCATCAGCCTGGATATTCATGCACACCATGATGTTGTCATGGAGAGATGGTAGGAAGCATCTCAGTCTTCATTTTAACAGATCACATCCTGCAACAGCTTCTTGAGAGGGCTGCATGAAGAGCATATATCTTGAGAACCTTTCCATCTGAACATGTCTTTGTTTTATCCTCACACTTTATTGGTCACTTTGAGTATAAAATTCTAAGTTGCAAACCATTTCCTGGAAAACATTCAAGGACACTGATCCATTATCTTCTAGCTTCCAGTGTGTGGTTGAGGAGCTTGATGCTATTCTGATTCATACACTTGCTTTTCTTTGGGAACCTTTAGGGCTGCTTTGTAAAGTATACTAAAATTTCACCACAACGTGCCCTGTTATTTGTCTTTTTTATCTAGTGTGCTTATTGTGCCCTCTCAGTTCAGAAACAATTGTCCTTTCATTAAGAGTAATGTTGTTGAATTATTTCATTAATATTTTCCTACTCTCTCATGTCTTTCTTTTCCCCCCTCCATTGTATTACTTTAATTCACATATTGGGCCTCTTGGAGCCTTCTTTTAATTTTATTTATTTTCCATTTCTTTGTACTTTTGTCTATTTGCCATCAACTACACACACACACACACACACACACACAGAGAGAGACATTCAGTACTGGGAATTGAATCATTGAATTCAACGGCTCTTTAATACTGAGCTATATCCCCAATCATTTTTAGAGACAGAATCTCACTCAGTTGCCGAGGCTGGCCTCAATCCTGTGATACTCCTGTCTTAGCCTCATGGGTAGCTGGCATTAAAGTTGTGCACCCTTGAGCTCATAATTTATTTAATTTTGCTTTTATCTTATCATGTTGACAATTTGTTGATTCTCCTGTCTCTTCTCTTTGACTGCCTCCTGTTTTCGTTCTATGGATTCCTGTAGATTCTGGTATTGCTGAAGCATTTTCTATCCTGTCTATCAGGACTGTCTATGCAGCAGAATAATATTTTCTGCACTGAAAACATCATATTTGGACACATCACTTGTTTGGGTCAATGAAATATGAGTGGAAGAGATATGTTCTACTTTTGAGCAGAAGCATTGAGAGTCACTGTGCAATGCCTCCATCTTGCTTTCCCATCTGCTAGGAGCCTGATGAAAGCTCAAATGGAAGCTGCTGCTGTTTGGTTTGGATCCTGAGGGAAGACAATAGAACAGACATGCAGATAATATATGGCATGAGCAAAAGGTCACCCTTTGTTGCTGCAAGCCATGGAGATGTTGTAGTTGTTTGTGTTGAGTTTTCTTCTGTTCCCTGCTTTGTGTCTACTTCCTCTGAATTAAATTTTCTGTTTGTCTTAGTCTTTGTCTTCCACATTAAAGGATTTCCTAAAATATCTGGTCATCCTTGACTGTCCACTCATTTCTAAGAGTGAGGAACTGAAAGCTTATTGGAATTCTGTATGCAGACTGTAGGGTTTTCAACTGCACAAAGCAGAGTGAGTTTCCTGGAGTTTTGTTAGTTTTGATTTTTCAGGAGTACTGGAAATTGAACCCAGGTGTACTCACCGCTGAGCTACAACCAGAGCCCTTTTTTATTATATTTTTAAAATATTGATATTGGGTATCACTAACTTACTGAGGCTGGCCTTGAACTTGTGATCCTCCTGCGTCAAGTTTCCTAGTAGCCAGGATCACAGGTGTGTGCTACCAGGCACAGCTAGAATTTAGTGGACGTTTTAGGGGACTCCCAAATATTATTCCCCAGAGAGGAAGACTCCAGTGTCTGTCAGGGGAACAGATAGTCACAGCTGCATATGTTCCTGGAGCTGAGTGGGGCATGAACACCTTGCTGTGCAGCACGTGGATCATCATTTTCTTCTGCTGCAGTGATCTCTGCAACGTGCTTGGTATCACTGTGTCCAGCCTTTCTGGGACAAAGACCTCTAGCATTCTGTATATCTGGGAGAACAAGTTTGGAGGTCTAATTTTTCTCATTCAAACTTTAAACCACACCACTTTTTTTCAGTCCAATAAACTCCTGCTCTCAGAGACAGCTGGCGTGCCTCATTCCTGAATGTTTCTGAGGTTTGTGGAATAAATTGGTCTGCTACTGAGCTCCCCCCACTGCCAACTTGGGTTTACTCTTTCTCCAGTTTTCATACCTATTTTTCAGCTCCCAGTCATATATGATTATATGTATATAAAATTATATATTATATATTTAATCATAGATGGAACTTTATTTATTTATTCTTATGTGGTGCTGAGGATCAAACCCCATGCCTCACACATGCTAGGCAACTACTCTACCACTGAGCCACAACCTCAGTCCCACCTCCAAATCTTTTGTTGTATCTGTCTATATCCTTCTGCCTTAGTCTTTTAACTGAAGAACCTTCCAAAACCTCTGTGCTGCCATTTTGGTGGGACTTTGAGGGAAAAAACAGCACGAGCTCCATTTGGAATATGTATATATGTGCCGTGTTTAAACTAGAAGGACTGAGATGTGCAATGAAACCACAGGCAGATGCTATTTCTTCCCTCTCTTATTTGCACTATGCTTGATTCAACTTTGCAAGACCTTCCCCAGATTACCTTAATAATGGCTTATGATGTACCTATAGATGACAAAGAAGGAAAATGGGATATCCAGGGTCTGAGTAGGTCAATCTACCCTTCTCTTGAGCTAGAGGGAAAGTTAAGCTTCCATAGCAGACTACAGAGATGAGACGGATAGGATCTGTGGAGAATTCGGGTATAGCTTATAAAGGAGATTTGGGATGTTTCAAGATTAAGAGGAGTTTCCATTGAATGGAGTGAGGATTTCAAAGTAATCAGAGGGCTAGTGGATACCCCTGGAAGAATCAGCAGGCAGGAGGGCAAAGAGATTGGGAAGAGATGCTGTTGAATGGGAATGAAGCTTCTAGAAGAGCTGGAAGGGTTGTGCCAAAAGAACAAAGTGAAAAGCTAGTGCTTCTGGTTTTCTAGAACTGAGATCGGCCAAAGCTTTGGACTCCATTTGTCCCCAAATCAGGAACTCAATTCATTTCCCAGGGCTTGCATCCCTTCTCTTAAATAAAATGTGAGTGATTCTTCCTAAGTGGGTTCATTTTTTGATATGGCCAAAAATTACGAATACTAATATTTACACTCACATTCAGCCAGGCAGAGTGAGGAAGGGACCAGATACACCTGCATGTGTGTTCTCAGCCAACATTACCCTCTCCTCTTCCCACCTTCAGTCCAAGTCCTTGGTCCCTTATCTAGACAGTTAATGCCTTCATTCATTCATTCATCATTCATTCATTCATTCACTAAGTGCCAAGTGAGCACAAAACAGTGTTGTAGGCACTGGAGATGTAACAGGTAACACAACACAAAGATCTTCAGGAATAAGAAGGATATTTCTATAGTGGCACACACTGTATGTCTTATTCTTACTAAAACAAAGTGACTGCATTAGCTTGTTTGGGATGTGATGAAGAATCCGGACCTAATAAGTCAGAACAAGAAGCTGCTATGGTAACAATAGCTTCTCTCAATTTCCCTGCCACTCTGGTTGAAGCCAACATTATCTCTCATATGGATGACTGTTGTAGCTTCCTAGTCAATCCCCAGCTTCTCTCTTTCACCCCTCTCCTTTCCACCTCTATGCATGTCATCTGACAAAGTGATCCTGTTCATACCTAAGCAAGTGATTGTCATTTCTCTACTGAAAACCCTTTCCTGTCTCCCCATTTCATTCAGTGTAAGAACCAAAACCTCCCCATTGCTTGCCAAATCCTGTGCCCTTTAATGTTCATTTCTTCTCCAAATTCACCTATTACTCTCTGGCGCAGTCTCTGGCTGGGCACAAATCACGAGTCTCCACACAGCTTGTAGATTCAAACAGCAATTCTTTATTCCCGAACTTACACCGGTCGTCTACAAACACGCTCTGGGGGAATCCACGTTCTCTGCCCAAATCCACTCCGTTCTCTGCCCAAATCCTCTCCTGCCTAAATCCACACCGCATGGGCTTCTGTCTCTCAAAAAATACTGTCTGACCCTAAGCACTCAAGAGGAACTCAGCAGCAGGATACGCCCTATTCCAAAAGAGGAACACCCTAATCTCCTATTACTAAACCACCCTATTCTAAAGGGGAAACACCCTACTCTCCTATTATGCTAAACTGCCCTATTCTAAAGGGGGAACACCCTAAACACGGATCCTGCCCTGGTCCTTGAGCAAGGTCACCTTTCAGAAGTCCTTCCACTAGACAGCATGGGAGTAAGCTGGCAAGGAATTTGTCATACCTACTTGGCTGATGGCTCCCAGCATCTCCCCCCTTCTGATTAATTAAACAACAAGTAATGTGGCTTAAGGACCGTGCCTGGTAGGTTGTCCAGTTCAACATATGGCTCTTACCCGTCATTGGAAAACTGACCTTTAGGCGTCAGCCTCCTGTCTTAGGTTGATACCAATGCAACTGGATCATACCCGTCACTGACTACCGGTCCAGCATACAGCCATACTTGTGGATAGGTCTATGCACCAGTGGGGGGGTGAGGTTCTTTGCCTCACCTCTGTTGGCCCCCAAATTTGGCCTTGGTGCCAGTGGGGGAGTGAGGTTAATGTGGCTTAAGGACCGCGCCTGGTAGGTTGTCCAATTCAACATATGGTTCTTACCCGTCATGGGAAAACTGACCTTTAGGCAACTGACCTTTAGGCGTCAGCCTCCTGTCTTAGGTTGATACCATTGCAATTGGATCATACCCGTCACTGACTGCCGGTCCAGCATATAGCCATTGGCCCCCAAATTTAGACCATCACTAGCAGAAGGGAGGAGGATACAGAAATGCCACGACACCAAGCCAATTGACAGTTCCTTTGGAAAAATTGCATCATTGGTGACACCATCAGCAAAGATCACTGGTGACACCATCAGCAAAGATATGCCAGCATTACCACAATTTGCTGCACTAAACGTAGTTACATAGTCCAAGCAAGTTCTGTAAGCAGTTCAAAGGGGAGGAATCTATCAATCTGTCCGTCTCCTCCCAAAGTCCGTGTCCTCCCAAAGTAAGTTGACTCCTTGATTGAGCATACTTGTTGAGTTATATTCATTGGGATGAAGATAGGAATTCTGGCAATGATGCTAAAAAGACATTAACCTGAAAAGAATTATTAAATATAATGAAAAGGAAAGGTGAAAGTAAACAAACAGATCTGTTAACCTCCTTAAAAAACAATCCTTAACAGCTGTTTACCTGATTTAAATTAGTAAACAAGCAGATATGTTAAGCACCTTTAAAAACAATCTTTAACAGCTGTTTACCTAATTTAAATTAAGCCATTTAAATCACGTGAATAAAAAAAAAATAATAATAATTTGGATCCATTTTCTCATGAGCGCTCCTCATATATAAAATACGCACACACAGACATACAACACAAAACACAAATGTGCAAACAAACGTACAACACATAAGATAATAATAAAGGCCTTGTAGCTTTACCTAGGTGAAATCTCCATTGCAATGTTTGAAAACTCTATAGTCAAAAAAAATAAAACTGATCAGAAAAACATTAACCTAGGTTTGTGTGAGCTCAAAAAATAAAAATAGAACCTTATGATGTGGGAAAAATGCAATAATAAAATAGATATTGAAAAAAGCATCCTTGTTAATCACTGTTGCAGATGTAAGAATGGCCAAGCTGGAGTTCTGGATATCAGCTGTTGTGGATTTGAGTCAAATCATCTTCTTTTCGATTTGTAGAAATTGTTTTAGTTAGTCTTTCTGGAATCCAAATCGGCTGCTGTTCTCCCTGTGGAAACACACAAACAGAGCCCCGACTCCAGACAATCACTGGGTCTGGACCTTTCCATTGTCCTGTTAGAATATCTTTCCAAAGAACTTTAGGCTTATGCACATTTTTTGGATACATATGCCTTTCCGCAGCACTAAGTCCTGATGAATCCAAATTTAAAAAGTTTAGAGTAAAAAGTGTTATTTTAAGTTTATCTTTGGGGGATATATACCCCTTTCCAATTCCCTCTTTTTGTTTTAGTAAGTACGTTTTAATAGTTTGATGAGCTCTTTCAACTATGCCTTGTCCCTGTGGATTGTATGGAATTCCTGTTATATGAGTAATACCAAATGATGAGCAAAATTGTTTAAAAGAGGTAGAGGTATAGCCAGGACCGTTATCAGTTTTTAACTGTTTAGGAACACCCACAGTGGCAAAATTTTGTAAGCAATGAGCTATAACATCTTTAGTTTTTTCTCCGGCATGAAGGGAGCCCATCAAAAATCCGGAAGAAGTATCAACTGTAACATGTAAATATTTTAATTTTCCAAATTCTGGCAAGTGTGTGACGTCCATCTGCCAAATATGGTTAGGTATCAGTCCTCTAGGATTGACTCCAAGATTAACTTGTGGTAAAAAGGTCACACAATTTTGACATTGTTTTATTATATGTCTGGCTTGTTCCTTAGTTATTTTAAAACGCTTTTGTAAAGTATTAGCATTAACATGGAATTTTTTATGAAAATTCATAGCTTCTTCTAGTGTAGAGAAAATATGTATGTCATGTGTAGTTTTATCTGCTAAATCGTTGCCCAAACTAAGGGCTCCAGGCAATCCTGTATGTGCTCTAATATGTCCTATAAAGAATGGATCTTTTCTGTCCCAGATTAGACTTTGTATAGTGGAAAACAAAGAGAAAACAGTAGAAGAAGGGGAAATCCTACCAGCATCTTCAAGAGATACTATAGCATTAACTACATACTGACTATCAGAAAATAAATTAAATACAGAATCTTTAAACATTAAAAAAGCTTGTAATACTGCATTAAGCTCTACCTTTTGAGCTGATTGTTTGGGTACTAAAAATGTAAAAGTTTGATCAGGGGTAACTACTGCTGCTGTACCATTATTTGACCCATCAGTGAATATATTTGGAGCATTCATGATAGGGGTTTTTCTTGTCATTTTTAGAAAAACTACAGGATGCTTAGACCAAAAAGACAACAAAGGATTAGATGGTAAGTGATTATCAAATGAAACATTAGATTTACACATGATTATTGCCCAAGTATTTAACTCATTAGCTAACTCATCAATTTGATCCATAGTATATGGAGTAATAATTTTATTGGGAGAAATTCCAAACACTCCCTTGGCTGCTTTTATTCCTTTGAGTATTAATTGTCCTACAGCCTCAGGATACCTAGTAAGAATAGTGTTAGGAGAATAAGATAAATGTATCCACAATAATGGACCTTCTTGCCAAAATACTCCTGTAGGAATATTTTTTGTTGGTAGTACAATAAATAATAAAGGCAAACTTATATCAATTCTATCCAAATGTATATTTTCCATATATGTTTCAATAATTTTCAATGCCTTTCTTGCTTCAGGCGTTAACATGCGGGGTGAGTTTGGATCTGATGGACCTTTTAGAATATCAAATAAAGGTCCCAACTCTCCTGTTGGTATGCCTAGATAAGGCCTTATCCAATTTATGTCTCCCAATAACTTTTGAAAGTCGTTAAGTGACTTGAGTTGATCTACTCGTATTTGAATTTTTGGTGGACGGACCATGGTTGAGGATAATAGAACTCCTAAATAATTAATTGGAAAATTTAATTGTACTTTATCTATTGCTATCTCTAGATTATAATTTTTTAATAAGTTTGTAAGTGTGGCATAACATTCCAGCAATATGTTTTTATCTTTATGTGCCAATAATACATCATCCATATAGTGAAATATTTGTAGTTCAGGATTTTGATTTCTAAGTGGCTGGATTGCTTTATTAACATATATTTGACACATAGTTGGACTGTTAGCCATCCCTTGAGGGAGTACTTTCCATTCATATCTCTGATCAGGACCTTCATGATTTAATGCAGGGATAGTAAATGCAAAACGTGGACTATCCTCGGGATGAATTGGAATTGAAAAAAAACAATCTTTAATATCTATGGCTAAAACATGCCAGGTTTTTGGCAAAGCAGACAATTGAGGAATCCCTGATTGAGCAGGTCCCATAATAACCATCTCATTATTAATGGCTCTTAAATCTTGCAATAATCTCCATTTACCAGATTTCTTTTTAATGACAAAAATGGGAGTATTATGGGGAGATATGGAAGGTTGTATATGTCCTTCCGCTAATTGTTGTTTGACCAGATCATGGGCTACTTGTATCTTTTCTTTAGTCAGGGGCCACTGAGGAACCCACACTGGTCTTTCTGATTTCCAAGTAATTTTGATTGTCTCAGTGGCCCTTTCTGAAAATCCAACCCATGTCTGTCTGTTCCTTGATCTATTTGAATTGGTGCTGCTATACCTTGTCCTTGTTTTCCTAATCTTTTTTCTTTCCTAAAACCTTGTCTAGCCCTAGTAGTGGGCGCATTAGGATTGATGTTATTTGTTAACGTCAAACCTAATTGATCTAGGACATCTCGTCCCCATAAATTTATAGGAAGATGATCCAATACATAGGGCTGTATAGTTCCCTCACAACCTTCAGGATCCTTCCAATCTAATATCATTGCACTTCTATGGGGATTAGTAGCCACTCCTAGGCCTCGAAGCGTTTGAGTGGCTTGTTGTAATGGCCAATGTTTTGGCCATTCCTTACTAGATATGATGCTAAGGTCTGCACCTGTGTCCAGTAGCCCATTAAAGTCGTGTCCTTGAATATTTAGTTTTAACATTGGGCGAGAATCTAAATTTAAAGACAACATAGCCCAATCTACACCTGTGGAGCCTAATCCCCTGGAACCTCTTTTTACACTATGACTAGGAAATTTATTATGTAGGCTGGGTATTATTAACAACTGTGCTATTCTGTCTCCAGGTGAAATTACTGATATACCTCTTGGAGAACTAGCTATAATTTTTATTTCACCTACATAATCGGGATCAATTACCCCGGGACTTATCATAAGTCCTTTTAATGTAGATGAACTACATCCCAATAATAAGCCTACTGTCCCTTGGGGAAGAGGTCCTTTTATTCCTGTGGGAATGATTTGAATTCCCATCTCTGGAGTTAGTACTCTCTGGCAGAGGCGCAGATGTCCAACCCTGCGCTCCCTTGGGTTTGTCTGATGAGGGATTTAATGGACAATGTGTCCTGGGCACTACTCTGATGGTGTTGCTGGGTTCCTCCACTGCCCCGTATATTTGTGGTTGTGGGCCCCGGAGCATTGGGCCCGGCTGTCCGTTTTTTGGCAACGGAGCCTGATGCCTTTCTCCACGGTATCGTGGGTAAATACCTGGTCCTTTTCCATTTTTTGGTAAGGGAGTACCCTCTATGGTAGTTTGAGAACGGCATTCATTAGCCCAATGTCTCCCTCTACGGCATCGTGGGCAAATACCCGGTATTCTATTTCTTTGATACCTAGTTTTGTTAAATCCTCCTCCTATGGGGCAACTCCTTTTAAAATGTCCTGTTTGTTCACAATCATAGCATGTTTTTGGCCTGGTATCTAAAGCCTGTTGTACTGCAGCTGCCAAGACTTGCCCTTGTTCATTAATATCTCTACATAATTTAATATATGTGTTTAAATCTTCATGTCTCCATGGTCTAATAACCTCTCTGCAGCAACGATTTGCTTGGTCATAAGCCAGTTGTTTTATTAATGGCATTGCTTGTTCCGTATCCCCAAAAATTTTGGCAGCCGTTTGAATTAGCCTATCTACAAAGTCAGCGTAAGGTTCATTAGCTCTCTGTATTACCTTAGATAGCTGACCTTGTAAATCTCCATGTCCTTGTAAAGTCTTCCATGCCCTAACTGCGTCTGCAGCAATTTGTGCATATATAGCAGGATCATATTCAATTTGTTGCCGCTGACCCTCATAAGGTCCTTTTCCTAGCAACATTTCTAAATTTCTTTGAGGGTAACCGGCTGCTGCATTTCTCCTAGCTGTCTCTGCACAAAATTCCTCATTGGCAACCTTCCATAACAAATATTGTCCTCCATTTAGCACAGATTTACACATGCTAGCCCAATCTGCTGGCGTCATGTCCAAGTTAGTAATGGACTCGACCATGCTCACCGTGAAGGGAGCTTGGGGACCATAGGTTGTTACAGCCTCTTTTAACTGCTTCACTGTTTTAAAATCTAAAGCACGGTGAATTCGCTGCCCTCCTACCTGTTCAAGTACAGGGCATGCTAATCTTTGAGGTCCTGTCTCAGGATTCCATTTATGAACTACGGGGTTTGAGGGCCACTCAGCTGTCTCTATCGGTGGGGCTGTTGGTTGAATTAAACCCTCTTGTGATAAAACGGAGTTAGTAACAGCCTCCTGTTGTGGCCTTTTTCCTAACAACCCCTTTTCCTTTAAATTTTCTTCCTCTGTCTGACTAGCTGGAGAGACCTTCTCTTTTGCTTGATCTAAAATGTCTTTCACCATGTTCTGAACCTCTAACAATTTACTTAACATCTTTTCAGTTTGTTTTAATCTACTATAAAGATAACGCAACCCAATAAGATAACACAAAACAAAACCGAAACTGAATGAAGCAAAAACAGAATAAAAAATCGTTGTATCAATTTTCTCTTCCTCAGGGCCGACAAACTTCAAACCTTTAGTCAACCATTTTTTCCAGTTTGCCTGAGAAATTTCTAGGGATAGGCAGCTTGAAAGAAAAACAAAATAAATCAAAAGAAGAACACATTGTTTTCTGAAATGGTCACCCATTCTCTCGCCTTCCCTCAGGGGCGAGCAATTTCACTTACCTCCAAGTTTCAGACGTTCCCCGTACGGGCCACCAGATGCCGCAGTCTCTGGCTGGGCACAAATCACGAGTCTCCACACAGCTTGTAGATTCAAACAGCAATTCTTTATTCCCGAACTTACACCGGTCGTCTACAAACACGCTCTGGGGGAATCCACGTTCTCTGCCCAAATCCACTCCGTTCTCTGCCCAAATCCTCTCCTGCCTAAATCCACACCGCATGGGCTTCTGTCTCTCAAAAAATACTGTCTGACCCTAAGCACTCAAGAGGAACTCAGCAGCAGGATACGCCCTATTCCAAAAGAGGAACACCCTAATCTCCTATTACTAAACCACCCTATTCTAAAGGGGAAACACCCTACTCTCCTATTATGCTAAACTGCCCTATTCTAAAGGGGGAACACCCTAAACACGGATCCTGCCCTGGTCCTTGAGCAAGGTCACCTTTCAGAAGTCCTTCCACTAGACAGCATGGGAGTAAGCTGGCAAGGAATTTGTCATACCTACTTGGCTGATGGCTCCCAGCAACTCTCCACTTCACTAATCTTATTGCCTATTTGGCATCTTTTCTATACTTCACTCAGGCCATCAGACACCCCTCCTGCCTCAGGGCTGTGGTAATTGCTCTTCCCTCTAGTTGGACTACTCTTTCTCCATGGCTTGTTCCTAGAACTGCTTCAAGAGTTGACTTCAAATTTTCTTGACTTTTTTTGGTTTTCTTTCTTCTTCCTTTTTTTATTTTATTTTATTTTTTGGAACTGGAGATTGAATCCAGGGGTGCTTAACCACTGAGCCACATCTCCAGCCATTTTTAATTTTTATTTTGAGAAAGGATCTCACTAAGTTGCTTAGGGCCTTGCTAAGTTGCTGAGGCTGGCTTTGAACTTGGGATCCTCCTGCCTCAGCCTCCCAAGCTTTGGGATTACAGGTGTGTACCACCACACTGGGTTTTCCTCTACTTTTAATGGCACACCCCACCCCCAAGTCCCATATTCACTCTTCTGTCTTTCTGTTTGATTTTTCTGTATAGTTCTCATCATCTAGTAGACTTTTCATACACTCTGTCTCATGAATTACCTGTGTATCTTTATTAAAACACAAGCTCCAAGACAACCAACATTTTTGTCTATTTATTGAACACTTACTCTTTCTCTGCAGGACTACAGCCTCATCACCTCATCCAGGCACAGAGCACATGCTCAAAAAATACCTCTTGAATGAATAAATCAATGAGCAGAAGAACATGGAAGGGCTCGTTGGCCAGTGGTTTTGAAATTGTTTTAACAGCAAATGCCAGCCTGATGAACACCACAGACCTGGTGGGATATGTCTGACCCCACCAGGACTTTTTTGCTCCCCACCCAACCCCTGATTCTTGGCAGGGAGAAGGATGGAAGAGGATAAAATGTTGGGCCCACTCCCAAAGGAGCAGAGAGATCCTCCTTTGAAGGCCCAGCCATTCCAGGCTCATGACTGCTTCCTAGCTGGACTTTCTAAACCTTTTTTTTTCTTTCCCTCCAAATGGAAATTGTTTTACTGCTTGTTTCTTTCTCATTACAAAAGTAATGAAGGTCCAGAGTAAACAATTTTATGTGCTCCATAAATAAGATGGAGTTCCCCTCCCCAACCTTGTCCCTCCAGTATCTCCTCTCTCAAACTCTACTTACCTGCCTTTATTCTCTTAACAACTAACTGTATCAGGAATCTCTTTCTGAATCGATATTTTTAAAACAGTGACATTGTTGTTTTTAATGGCTGCTGTGTATGAATTCACCATAATTCATTAAAGCAAGCTGCTGTTTTTCACTGTAATAAACAGCCTGGCAATGAACATCCTGGTATGTACATCTTTGCTCTCTTGACCCATTATTTTCTTAGGATGAATTCCCAGAAGTGCAATTGCTGGGTCACATAAGCTTCTGGTTGGAAGACTCCTGATACTATTGTCCAAATGTGGGAGGACTCCAATTATAGGGGAATTGGAGTGACCCTCTGCCCTGGATTTTCCCCACATAGTTCTTTTGCCTTGCTCACACTCTTTCCTCTAAGGAGATCTATGAAGGACAGAAGAAAAATTCTCATTTCATGCTTCTTAGCAATGGGTTATTGTATACCAGGCACTGTTCTAGATGCTTTATACATATTAATTTGTTTACTCCTCATAGCAATATTAGGAATGTACCGTGTGTGTGTGTGTGTGTGTGTGTGTGTACAGGGGACTTAAATTAAGGGGTACTTTATCACTGAGCCATGTCCTAAGTCCTTTTTTTTTTATTTTGCCAAGGTTTATTACTAAGTTGCCCAGGTTGGCCTTGAACTTGCAATCCTCCTGCCTCAGCATCCCAGGGCTCTGAGATTACAAATATGGACCATTGGACCTGGCTTGAAGGTAATTCTATTGTTAGCTCCACTTTACAGATGAGAAATTGAGGCTGAGAGATGAAGTCACTTGCCTAAGGTCATATAGCTGGCAGGGAACAAGTAGTAGACATAAAGCCAGGCAGTCTTAGAGCAAAGCCGGGACTTGTGGCCCCTCACTTTGCAATATCACTTCTAAAGCCAGGCTTTGGAGCATGACAGACTGTATTTGCTGATTACTTGCCTCTGGAGCTGCATGATGCTTGGCAAATCACTTCACCTCTCTGAGCCTCAGTTTCCTTGGTGTAAATATGAATCACTGTTCCCTCACCTCGTTTTCAGGAAGAATCTATGTGCTAATGTGTGGCAAGAGGCACAAAATAGAATTGGCACTTGGTAAATGTGACTTCCCTGCTTCCCCCCATGATCTGACCCTCTCACACTTCCTTTCCTCACCCCCAGGACTGGAGATCCCGTGGGAAAGAAAATGACGGCTTGACTCTCCCCCTGTGGTTTCTGAGCCTTCTGTTCCTGCTTCTTTCTCATGCCATCTCCCTCCAGGCCAGAGCCCAGGAAGTGTGCATTTCAGAAACTCTGCCCCACACCCAGCCAGATGACCCCCATGGTAGCAGAGAGAGAGCTGGGGCAGGCCTGCCACACCCCACTTCCCATCCTCTTTTCCTGGAGGTGGGGCAGGGAGGATGGTTGTCTCCTCTTACCCACTCTCACCTTTCCTGCTCCCTAGTCCCTGGGTGCAGTTCGCCTCAGATTCCCGTTCTCTGAAATCATGGCTCCAGTCCACTGCCTGTGGCCTAGGCCAGCTCCTCCAGCCCCAGGCTCCCGGCAGAGTCTCAGCCTTTGCCCCCTGAAGACTACTCACTGTCCTTTCTGCTTGGCTCTCTTCCCCTTTATTATTGTACAGAAGTAGCCCAGGGCCCAGCTTCCCCTTTCCTCCTCACCCTCCCCGGCGCCCTGCCCTGAGTTTCTCCACCACTGGACTCTACCTCCTCCCTCTTCTCTCCTCTCTCTTGCTCTTTGTGGCTGAGACTTGACCTCTACCTTCTGGAGCCAAGCACAAACTAGATGTGGCTGATAGAGCAGGGGAGCAGCCTCCTAGTCCTCCTCACCAAAGGGCCTAGGGGAGGGAGACTGAGGGAAGGACAGTGGTGGGTACAAAGGGCTCTTCTGGATGGCCAAGTGCACAGAGGGCTCCCACCTAAGTGTGGAGCCATTGAACTTGGCCACTGGAAACCCCCAACTTCTTTCTTTTGGAGATGTGCTGCCACTCCCCAGTCTCAACACAGGGCATGATGGAATCTGGGTCAGTCCTCTGCACAGCAGGCTCTCTGGAGAGGTCTGGGAGACATCCAGGGAGGGGTGAGGACCTCCAACCAGCAACCAGCAGAATCCAGGGACAGGTGATGTGAAACGGTCACGGGACAGCTATGGAGGGGTAGCAGCTGGAAATCTGTCTGCAGGCAGCAGAACCCAAGTAGGGGCTGGGGAACTAGGACTCTAGTCCTGAAGAGGCCCAGCAAAGACAAGGTAAATCGCAGTCCCCAGGGTTTCATGGAGCTGGAAGGGCCCCAAGGCACTGGAAAGGTCACCAGTGGCCAGAGCAGAGGTGGATAATGTTGGTACTGAGACACTATAATCAGTCAGAGCTTAGAAACAAGACAGGAGAGAAGGGCCAGAACACATAAGCAGGGGTAAGACTGTAGGGAAGACAGGAATAGAGGCAGATGCTGGACTAGCAGAGTGCGCCTTGGCTTTCCCAGTGTCATAATCAATGGCAGGGATGGGCTGGACCTAAAGGTGGGGTCGTAGAAATGATGTCAAGCTAAGTGAGTGTTTCTTATGCATCAGGCACCACTTTAAGTGCTTTCTGTGACTTATTTCATCCTCCCCCCCAAAAAAGCCCAATAAGATGGATACTCCACTGTTTGTGTTTTTAAAGTGAGGAAACTGAGACATAGGATGCTAAGGAGTTGCCCCAAGTCACATAGTAAGTAGAAGAGTCTAGTCTTGAGCCTAGGAAGTTGGTTCCTCAGCATGTATTTAAATCCCCCTCAGAGGCACGGGAGACACACGTCCTTTAGGGCCGAGCTGAGCAGGTTTCCCTGAATTTTTTATGTACCTGACCCCTAAGCCCCATCCCCAGCGCTATTTTTATTTTATTTAGAGACAGGGTCTCACTGAGTTGCTTAGCACCTCACTTTTGCTGAGGCTGGCTTTGAACTTGAGATCCAATGGAATGGCTCCAGCAATGTTGCATAAGAATGTACCTTTATCCTGCTGTCCCCAAAGTAGCCCTCAGCTCAGTCCCACATTGCTGAGCCCCAACTAACCTGATTCTGGGAGCTCCTTTGTGGGGTCCCCTCTCAATCCTGCTGAGCTCCTGGCAAGAATTGTCCTATCATGGCAGCCATCACAGGCTGACAGGACTAAGGAATGTAAGGTTAGCATGGGTGGATTTAGAGTTGAGGACAGTGGCTTGGGGCCTTTGGGGAGGCCTCCCTACACCCCAAACCTGCCCTGAGTGTAGATGAGGAAATTTCTTGTTTCCCTCAGTCCTTCCAGTAATTTCTCAAATTCATCATTCCTTGCTAACAAGAAGGAGCCAGACCACAGTGGTTTGGGGCCTTGTCCAACACTCACTACAATCTTAGGGGCTTCGCCCAAGTATGGAGCATGATTCTCTCTCCCCAGGACAGCCCACTGTTCCATCCCCCCTCTGCCCTTGATCTTCAAGCCAGATAGTTTCCCTTCCTGGATCCCCAGCCCCAGGCCTTGCCTCTCTAGATCTTTCCGCTGGAGAGCCCTGGTCCCTGCCCCCATTGCCTCCTTGGAACCAGCAAAGAGGAAGAGGTAAAGTGAGGAGGGAGGGCAGGTAGGTCAGGGTGGTGGGGGAAAGTGAGGGAAGGATAGTCCTAGGAAGAGTGGCTCCAGTCCTCTTCTCTCTTTCCCCAGCACCACCAGTCAAGGGATGTTGGTTATGCGACCCTGAGTTCATGGTTAAATTGCCCACAGTCAAAACAGGAGTATGTTTCTCAGTGGGTTCAAATCCCAGTTCTGCTTCTTCCTAGATACATACAGTGGGTAGGGAACTCAATGTTTCTGGGTGGGAGCTGCCTCATCTCTGACATGGGCATACTTCTGGCACATACCTCACTTGTTTGTTATGTCCTTTAAATGAGATAATACACAGAAAGTATCTAGCACAGTGCCTGCATACAGAAAAGTTCAATAGCTGGGTACGATGGTGCAAAAGCCTGTAATCCCAAGTGTTCTGGAAGCTGAGGCAGGAGGATTGCAAATTTGAAGCCAGCCTCAGCAATTTAGTGAGGCTGTAAGCACCCTAGTGAGACTCTGTCTCAAAATTAAAATTACAAAGGGCTGGGGATAGGGCTCAATGATTAAGCACCCTTAGGTTCAATCCTGGTAACAAATAAAAAACTTTAATAAATGATAGCTATGGCTGTTGCCGTGGTTGGTACCAGGTCTTCTGAGATCTGGAGCTACTAATATTTTCTGTTACAAGTATGATTAGAGATGGTGATCCACAGGCCCTCTGCCTGTACTGGTTGACTAAATGATGGATGACCCATGAGCCTTCATATCCCTGTGGCCTGAGGAGCACAGAGCTAGGGTCCTGCAGCATGCATAAGCCAAGTAACTCTGGCTTCTTCCTCTCCCAGGACTTGGTACAGCCCTGTGCTTCCCATCCCTGCCCTCCCTAGAATGAGGGAGTAGGGTGGATTGGCCAGGGGAAAGGGGATCTGATAGGGGAGATGGGTTAATAGAAAAACTAGCCTGAACTGCTCAAGTCCAGTCCCCAGGCCACTGGCCCTGACTCCCAGGCTTTACATGACCTATTGCTGTATGAGAAGGCAACTCACATGATGATCAGGAGGCAAAGAGAGAGACTCCACTCTCCAGATACAAATATATACCCCAGAACAATCCACCTCCTCCAGCCACACCCTAAATACCTTCAGTTACTATCTGTGTTAATCCTGTCAGGGGATTAATTCACTGATTGTGTTAAGACTCCCACAACCCAATCATTTCTCCTCTGAACCTTCCTGCATTGTCTCACACATGAGCTTTTGGGGGACATCTCACATCCAAACCATAACATTTCACCCCAGGGGGCTAGCTTCAGTTTCCATCTATCCCCATGAGAAGAGCAAACTATGACTCCAATACACAAATCAGCCTGCTCTTCCCCAGACTAGACATGCTGCTTCTTTTGCCTTAGTCTCCTTCAACTGTATTTTGGTCCATTTCCAGCCCTATAGATGGGTTCTCTCTGCCTCTCAGTATTTCTGGGTCAGAGTGTTCTTCCTATGCTGTGCAGTCCCCTGGGATTGTGTGTCCAGGAGCACATCTTGTTGGATCCATAGGCCCCACTGGACTGTGACCTCCTGGAAGGACAGGCCCTGGCTCAGTAGCCTCTGTGCTTTTCTAGGATTTGGCACACACACCTTGGTCCAGGGCTTCTTGTCCCCCATGGCCACCTCATATTCTTTAGCTCTGATCTCCAACCATATCTAGATACCACCCACCTGCTCCGAGTCCTCATTCTCCCCAGCCTGGATCACTACAGTGTGTTCCCAGTGCCCTGGAACTTCAGCAACTAGAAAGAGTGTCTTAACACAATTCTATTAGATCTCATTCCTCTTCCTCCTCAAAATCCTGCCATCTCACTCAGAACAAAAGCTAAACTCCTTTGAATGACTCATGTGGCCCTATAGGGTCCCTCCTCCCCTTTATCTCTCAGTCTTCATCTCCTCCCACCCTTCCTATGGCTCTCTGCAGCCATACTGGCTGTTTATCAAGTACAGCAGCATGTGCTCACCTCAGGGCCTTGACCTGAATTGTTCTTCCCCTGGGTATATACTCAAGTTACTCCCTCACGTCCTTTGAGTCTTTGCTTAAATGTTACCTTCATGAGACCCTCCTGACCCTCTGTTACCCTTGCCTTACTTACCCATGCCCCTTGTTAATTCCATTTTCACTGTCTGATATTATTTCCTACTTAGCCATTTGGTTGACTCTCTGTCCTCACTGTCTTGAAAGGCAGCAACATGAGACAGAGATATGTGCTAATTCATTTGCAACTATGTTTCCAGTGTCTATCACTGTACCTGGAACATAGCATCCAAGGAAAGAAGACAGTTTAGGTCACTCTGGAGCCCTGCTGGGGAAAGCAAAGCCAGAGAAGGCTCTGGACTCAGACCTTGGCACTCAGCCTTGAACTATCCTTGCTTCCTTTGTCTGTAGCCTAAACAGGGCCCTTCTTGGGGGGTTCTTTCTGGAGGGTTCCATTGCAGGATGGTATGTTTGAGGACTCTGGAATGTAATCAGAATTCTGTCCCTTAATTCCCTCAATTATCTGGTCCCACACCGTGTAGCAAGTGGGGAGGGATATTTAACTCAAGGATGTATCTACACCTGACATTGTGCTTGACCTTCCCTAGTCCCTCCAGAAAACAGCAGAAAGTCTCCAATACTCTTTTGGAGTTGGTGCCACCACTCTTGCTTTGATTATAGTTTAAAGGTCTGGGCAGGGATGCCTGGCTCCAGGGCCTTTGCTCATGTGACTGGCGAGCACTGTCTGGCCAACCAGGGACCCCAAATTAAAGCCCAGAGCTGGCAAAAGCCCCTGCCCACTCACCCCAAGCAGAAAAAGCAGAGCCAGACTGGACCTAGTGCTCTGTAGGTAAGGCCCATGCATAGTGTGAGAGGCAAAAATGGGGGACAAGAGTGGGGAAGGCCAAAGACAGGAAGGCAGAAGGGAGGGGAGATGAGCAAGAAATAAGGGTATGTGTTAAGAGCAAAAAAAGTCACCTATTGTTAGACTGCCCGAGCTGACAACAGCAGTGTGTGTGTGTGTGTGTGTGTGTGTGTGTGTGTAGCAGGGATTAAACTCAGGGACACTTGACCACTGAGCCACATCCCCAAAGCCTCACAATCCTCCTGCCTCAGCCTTCCCAGTTGCTGGGATTACAGGCATGTGCCACCACACCTGGCCAACCCCAGTGGTTTTAAAACTCCATTTCTTGGAGTGCTTCAGGAGGTTTCTAAGGCCTCTGAAGCACAAGTGGGAGCCCAGTAGGTGGGACTGTTGAGTCCCATTGCTTCTCAACCAGAATGACACCTGGAGACCTGATTGAACATTGAGCTTTCAATGGGTTTTTACTTAATGGAAGGTTTCTGTGGCTAAAATGGGAAGGAAGAGATGGAGAGGAGAAGAAAGAGGGAGGAAGGAAGGGAGTGAGGGGGAATTGGGGTCCTCCCAAACAGGGAGATCAGTGAGGGAGCTGAAGGGGCTCTAGGCTGTGCTCCCTTCTGTGCCATGGCCTCTCCTACAGCCCTGTGGTCCTCCAGGGGCACAGGCATCGAACAATAAGATGCATTGCTTTGACTGGGAAGGGATATTGGGGAGGGCTGCTAAAGGTGGGGGGTGGTGATCTAATTTTCTGAGGATTTAGAAGGTCTATGGATGTGCTTTGGGGTTCCATAAATAATGAAATATTCTCTACCAAATTATGAATACGGAAACACTCTGAGAAACTTTTTGATTTTTGCTCTTTGTAACTCCCTGGGGGCCTGATGAAGAACTATGTTTTCCAAAAGGGAGAGAAAACTAACAAAAGCTAGAAAGCTCTAGCTCTGGACTGCTCAGGAGAGGCAGCACCCAGTCCTCCTCAGAGGCTTTAGGGCCTGGGGAGCTGGGCATTGGACTTGGCAGGACATCAATCCCTGCAGAGGGCACAGTGTGCATGGGTTTGTGGGGCTGGGTGGGGGTGAGTGGGCTGGGTGCAGGAGCATTCTGGATGGAGTGGGGGCTGGCTGATGTTGGACGTGGTTGAGGAATCCAGGCTGGCTCTAGAAGGGAGGTTTCCTAGCCCTGTGGCACCTTGCTCGTGCTGGCCGCCAGGCCTGACCCCTCAAGCATTGCCATAGTGCTCTGTGCATCTTCCCAGCAGCCTGCCAGTTGGAATGTGGCCTGGACGGTTTCCCAAGTAATGCAATCAAGATGTAAATGGGGGGCCGGGAGGAGCTGGTCCATAGGGTTGTCCCCTCCTCTGGCCTGTATGGGGTTGGCTTGGACTGGCCTAACCAGGACAGTCTGCTGGTTGGGCTCTGCTCTGGGGCAGAGTGGTTGTGGAGAGCCAGTTTCCCCTCCTGGTGGGTCCTGAGACAGGGGACATGCCCAATGGAACAGAGTCTGGGGGTTCCTCACAGGCCCTCTTGCCCACCTTTTCCCCTGCACCCGATTGGGAAGATGTGTTTTTGGGTGTGTGAGCTGGGTTGGGGACATCTGGAAGAGATTTGCAGGGACTTCAGGACAATTCTGCCTTATTGGTGGAGCTCAAAGCAGAATTCCCAGGAGGCCCAGCGCTCATTGTTTAGAGGCAAAGCAAGGGTTGCCTCAACTAGGACAGCCACCTTGGGTCCATCTGTCTAAATCCTCCGAGACCAAGGTACTGGACCATTCACTCTGCTTGATGCAAGGGAAGTGAGGCACACACTGGTGCACTTTCCCCATCTGAGTGGCACTGCAGTGACTCCTGACATGCCTTCTCTGCCCCCCTCTGAGCTTCCGCTTTTTGATGAAACTGTAGGAGCCATCTTGAGTTTAAGATGTCAGCATCCAAGAGGAGTGCTTCCCTTCACCCCAGCTCCTAGGACGGGCACTGTTCCAGGGTCAAGGTTATGCAGCACGAAAGTTCCAGGACCATCCCAAATCCCAACATGTGGTCTCTTTACTCCATGAAAAAAAAAAGACACCAAAATGAGCCTCAAGTACCAACATTTTGGTATGCAAATGTCGAAGGCTTTCTTGGCACCTGTGAACTCACACTATGGGGTCAGTGTCTGAGATATTTCTATGTTCCAGTCTCTGTTGTTTCAATTAATAGACTTATAGCCCTGACAAATGAAATCCTCTCCCTTCTTAGGTTCTGTTTGCCTCATCTTTTGAATGAGAAACTGGATTAGGAACAAATCACCCTTGAGGCTCCTTCTGTCCATGACATCCCTCTGAGACATGACCTGGGGACTTCCAGGCATCGGACATCTTCTCCTCTGACTCCTTAGCCTTTTCTCTGAAGGAGATAGTGGATTGCAGCCATGAACTCTGTTAGTGGACAGATCTTGGCTGAAGTCCCTGATCTGCTGCTTCCTGCATGGGTGACTCTGTGAAAGTCACTTTTCTTCTTAGAGAATCACTCCTCGAGTCTGCAATAAAACTGCTGGATTGGGGGTGTAGTTCAATGGCAGAGTCCTTACCTATCATGTGCAAGACCCTGGGTTCCATCCCCAGCACTGTTAAAAAATTAATAAATTATGATATGGCTTTCTTTGCAGTACTAGAGATTGAACCCCAGGGCATTTTACCACTGACCCACATTCCCAGCCCTTTTATTTTTATTTTGAGATAGGGTATCACTAATTTACCAAGGCTGACCTTGAACTTGTGACCCTCCTACTTCACTCAGCCTCCAACGTAGCTGGGATTACAGGATGCCCACTACATCTGGTTACTTGTGATAGACTTTTAAAAACAAAATAAAATAATATATATGAAGCTCCTGAGACCTTCTTTGTTAGTGATTCTGAGAAGGAAACAAGGCCTGTGTGCAGGGTGTCTCTATCAATGCCTGGCCTGGGAAATAGGTGTGGCAAGAAGAAAAGACTACAAGGTACTCAAAGAAACCAAGAACTGCCCATCACTAAATGCTCTGCATACCCTAGAGACACGAATTTAAGAGCTGGTTGCTGGCACTTTTCAGTATCCTGAAGGGAAGGGGCGACACAGGGCCAGGGCTGGAAGAGCTTCTTCCAGAATGAACTGAAAAAAGTATGAAGGTCTACCACAGGCAGCAGTGTGTCCACCTCCTGCTGCTGACCAGAGAACCAGTGCCTGCACTCAGGTGACCACCAGCCAGTGCCCACTGCCCTGGCTCACCAGGCCTGAGAACATAGAGCAATAAGTTGGCTCTAAGCCTCAGATTCCTGGTCCCCTCATTTTGCTCTCCATGCAGATGGGCCCATGGTTGAATAGAAGTCACCTCTGATGTATTTATGCAACCTCGCTCTAGCATTACCAGAGTGGACACAGCCTGAGAAGGTGCCAGAAGGAAGCACCATACACCGACTCTTCCTATTTCTTCTCTCTCTTCCCTCTTCTCTCCAACTACTTATTCTTTCTTCTCCCTGCACCAGTCTTTCTTTCTTCTCTACTCTCTGCATGACCTGATTCCTGAAATTTCTCTCTCTCTCTCTCTCTCTCTCTCTCTCTCTCTCTCTCTCTCTTTCTCTCTCTCTCTCTCTGTTTCTTTCTTTTTTTGAACCCAGGGGTGCTTAACCACTGAGCCACATCCCTGGTACTTTTTAATATCTTCTCTAGAGAGAGGGTCTTGCTAAGGTGCTTGGGGCCTCACTCTGTTGCTGAGGCTGGCTTTGAACTTGTGATCCTCCTGCCTCAGCTCCCCAAGCAGCTGAGATTATAGGCATGCACCACTCCACCCCCAGCTGCTCCCTGGAGTTTCTGTCTCAACTTTTGTTGATTTAGGTTCATTTCAGCCTCTGGATTTCCATGTCTGTACTTGATTTTCCCTTGGAGGAAATACATGGGAAGTTGTAACCAGTACTGTTCTGGGATATCAGGACCAGTACTAGACTCCCTGTAGCTGGTCTGGGACAGCAGGAATTTTAGTGACACACAGACTTCAAATAGCAATTTGAGAATAGCACACACTAACATTCTTTCAGACACACAGTAGACACCCTAGAAGTGTTCCAATTACAGATTGACATGATAGCCCCATGCCTCTAATTCCAACTACTCAGGAGGCTGAGGCAGTAGGATGACACAATTGAGGCTATCCTGGGCAATTAGTGAAGCTCTATCTCACAATAAAATGATAAAAACAGCTTAGGATGCATCTCAATGGTGGTGCACTTGCCCAGCATGTTTAAGGCCCAGGCTTTAATTCCCAGAACCACAAAAAATAAGTTCTATTCCTATCTTTCATTGGAAATCTTCCTTTTTTAGGGAACCAGACTGGGGCTTAGTAAAATAAGGACTCACTTTTAGTACAAAAATCTAAGCTCTAAGCCAAGATGAGTAATACAGATGCCCTTACTGTCTCTCTTCCAAACTCCTTGGTCTTCTTTTACATGTAGCTATCACCTGAACACTGGGCCCCAGCTTCTGCCTTGCCTATCCTTAATCTCCTCCTTCAAAAATGTTGTCCTCTGCTGAGGGTGTAAGACATATGTTAGAAGGTTCATCAATCCAGGGCTGGGATGTAGCTCAGTTGTAGAATGCTTGCCTAGCAGGTGCAAGGCCCTGGTTTTGATGCCCAGAATCAGAAAGCAAGCAAATGCATCAATCGAGGACATAGAGAGCATCTACTATGTGCTGGGCCCTGTGGGCAGAAATCAACATGGCCTCATAAAGTTTCCAGGGGAGTGTGGGAGACAGACTGAACACAAAATTAAGGCTAGGGCAGCACTATTAGACCAAGCTTGGAGGGCTTTCTTCTGAGCAGTCTAATGTAGGCAGGGCTTCAGGGTGGCTTTCTAGAGGAAGTGCTGTTCAAACTCTAGCTGTAAGAGTCCATGGAAGACAGATAGGTGTGTTCTAAAATCAGTTCTGTGTCTTAACCATTATAAGGAGGTGCCATGTCCCATTTTAATAGTAGCTCATTTAATATTTGAAATCACCTTAAGACCAGGGTCTATTATTAGCCTCATTCTCAAATGAGGACACTGAGACTCAAAGAAGTAAAGAGATTTGCCCACAGTCCCAGTACAAATTCACAGTAGTAAGCAGGATACAGTTGGGCTCCAGAGCCTGACCCCTGTGCTCACCGCTCTTCTGAAACACTGGGAAACTAGATACCAAGGAAGCATCAAGGGTTTAAGCAGGGGAGAAATCCCCTGGGCAACAAGCTTACAGAAGCACTAGATGCCCTTCAATAGATGAATGCATAAGGAAACTGTGGCATATATTCACAATGGAATGTGACTCAGCATTAAAAGAGAATAAAATCATGGCATGTGGAGGTCAATAGATAAAGTTGGAGAATATCATGCTCAGCAAAATAAGGCAATCTCAAAAAACCAGGTGCTGAATGTTTTCTCTGATAAGTGAATGCTAATTCATATGGGGGGGATGGGATGAGTGGAGGAACTTTGGATGGGGCAAAGGGCAGGGGATAGAGGGCAAAGGGCTAGGAAAGATGGTGGAATGAGAAGGACATCATTGCCCTAGGTACATGTATGACTGCACAAATGGTAGGACTCTACATCATGCACAACCAGAAAAGTGAAAAAATCTACTCCATTTGTGTACAAAGAATTGAAGAGTTTTCTACTGTCACATATAACTGATTAGAACTAATATTTTTTCTTAAAAAAAGCACATCATGGCAGGGTGGACAGAGATCCATAGTGGGGCAAAGGTGCAAACATGGATCCAGATGAGACAAGATGGTGGCTTGGGCTAAAGTAGCAGCAGTGGAATGGGGTATAGGGAATGGATATGGGTGTTAATTTGGTGGCAGAGTGGACAGGACTATTGGTCATGTTTGCATAGAAATTTCCAAGTATACTCCACAGGCAATATCGAATTGGATGTACTCAAGAACAAGGTCAAGTGGCTAAAGCAAGGGTCAATGTTATATTTGTTGTACAAGTAAGAAAACTGAACTCCAAGAGGAGCAGCAAGTTGTTGAAGATCACAATTAGAAATATATATGTTCAGCGGGGCATGGTGGCTCATGCCTGTAATCCCAGCAGCTCAGAAGGCTGAGGCAGGAGAATTGCAAGTTCTAAGCCAGCCTCAGCAACTTGGCAAGGCCCTAAGAAACTCAGAGAGACTCTGTCTGTAAATAAAATATAAAAAGGGCTTGGGATGTGCCTCAGTGGTTAAGCACCCCTGGATTTAATCCCAAATGCCAAAAATATATTTGTGTGTGTGTGTGTGTGTGTGTGTTCCAGCTAGTGTATGTGTTCCTGAGCAATAATGCATGGATTCATATGCATGATCCATGCAGGGATGTGAGTGCACCTGTGCATACAGGTATGTGCAGATGTGTGTAGGTAGATTCATGAATGCTTTGTGAAAATGCATGCTTGCGTCCTCTGTGTGTGCTACCTCAGGTGGGCTCTTGGGCTTCAAATTGGGCCATTGTTGGAGGGTGAGAATGAGTAGGAATTGTAGAGTGCTAGTCATGCTCGCTGATGAAGACACAAGACTGTGGAGGAGGTGTGAGTATGGCAGCCATTCCTTTTGGAAGCTGAACTGAGTCTGGGGGTCTCTTGGGTCGGTGGGTTCAGTGTAGTGAAAATAACACTTCAATTATTAAGCATTTATTTTGTGTCAGGCCCACATGCAGTACATGAAACCATCCTTCCAATCCTATAAGGTAGCAATACTTATCTCTATTTTTAGATGAGACAGAGGGTCAGGGATGGTATATAGCATTCTCAGGTCATACAGCTGGTAAGTTGTGGAGCCAGATGTGGACATTTCTTCCTTGTCCTTCTTTTTCTTTTTTTGCAGTACTTAGGATTGAACCTAGTGGTGCTCCAACACTAAGCTACATCTCCAGCCCCCCACACAAACTCTTTTCAAGACAGGGCCTCACTAAGTTGCTGAGGCTGGCCTCAAAATTGTGATTCTCCTGCCTTAGCCTCCTGAGTCACTGGGATTACAGGCATGCACCCCATGCCTGGCTTGGACACTCATTCTTAACTGCTCAGCTTCTCCAATGCATATACAGACACACATAAACTTGAGTGCCCACAATAACAGAAAAATGCAGAGCAACACAGGGAGCTGGCTCTCCTTGGTAACCTCCAGAGAAGGGTGCCATTCTCACTCCAGCTGCTGGGGGCATAGTGCTGCATCTCAAAAGATTGGGCAGCCCAAGGTATCCTCCTCCCACTGAGGCCTGAACCCTGACCCTGCTGATCCTGAGATTGGCTGTCTCGGGGCTTGCTCAGGTTTCCTGCCTTTGGCCTCCAGGCTCTGGGATTCAGGCAACCAGTGAAAATTGATGGCTTAAGAAAGTTATTGCAAGTCCAATCCTCACATCCCCCCTCTCCGACCTTGCATGGTTTATCAAGATATGGGGCTCTCCCTCCTCCTCCTCCTCCTGCTGCTGCTGTAGGCTCCCATCCCTAGCCCTTTATCTGTGGTCACAGCTACTCCCTCTCCTGCTCCCTCCTCCTGTTGACCTTGCCCACCACACAGCACAGCCTCCAATTGCAGATGACATTCCTTCTCTTTTCTTCCCCCTCATCTGGCCATGGAAGCAGAAGAAGGAGTGCACATATGAGATGCACATGCTTATGTGTCCCTGGGATGAGGGGGTGGCCCCTGGGAGTCCAAAGCTGTGGTCTAGTGGGAAGAGGAGCACCACACATACATGGAGGATGCACCTTTTCACGTTCATGGGAGTAGCACAGGGCCAGGGTCACTGAGCATGAGCAATAACACTTACAGCATGAATGTGCACAATGTGTGCATCTGTACATGTACATTTCCTAACTGAAGAAAAAGCCTGTAAGCTCTAGTCAGAGAGATATATATTTTTTAAGAGTAGCTGAGAGCATTGACTTTGTGCCACACTGTCATTTACTAGCCATATGTCCTTGAACTAATCACTTCACCATACTATGCTTCAGTGTTCTCATCTGGAAAATGGGGATAATCATAGTGACTACTTTAAAGAATTGTGAGAAATATACAAATAAAATTGCATAAAGCAGTGCATGATACATAGTAGGTGATCAGTGGATGTTGGCTATAACTATGTGGATAAAGGAGGGAAAATTTACATTGACTGAATCTTGCCAAATACCTGGCATAGGACTTAGCACTTTATATATATTATCTCATTTCATTCTACAATGAAATAGTACCTGGCCCACAGTAAATTTTTTATGCATATTTGCTTAATGGATGAATGAAATCTCATAAAGTCCTAATTTAGTGAAAGTTTTTACACACAGGGAAAATAAGAATGCCTAAATTCCACATAGAGTCTGCCTGATGACTGTGAATTTGGGCCCCAGGTATGTGTTTACCACCATTTTGGGGAAACCACGTGGATGGACAAAGGTCAAGACATATTAGCACTTTCATTCTCCATTTACAGAAGTGGATGAGGGTGAGAGGCACACTGGGGTATGAGTGTGAGCATGTGTGGTGCATACACACCCTTAAGAGGTCCAGGATCCCCCAGAAGTGAGGACTGTATAGGCGGGTTGAGGACGGGTAGAAAACTGGAAAGTGATATCAGCATGGCTGCAGGTCCCTCTTAAAGAAGGGCAAAAGACTCAGGCTCAGCATTCTCCCCAGACACAGGTAAAGAAAGCCAGACATGGAATGCAACTTCCAACTCTGGGAATTTCACAATTAGAGGGGCCCTTGGAGCTCAACACAGTTCTACTCCCTCTAGTCAGATTATTGACAAGAAAATTGGGGCTCAAGGAGGACACCAGGGGTTCATCTGGGGCACTTGCACTGGGCTAGAGTCATCCAGATCCAGAAGATCAACCATTTATCTTTCAGCCAGGTGTGATGGCAAACTCCTGTTATCCTGCTTACTGGGGAGGCTGAGGTAGGAAGATCACAATTCAAGGCCAGCCTGGTCAATTTAGGGAGACTCTGTCTTAAAAATAATAATGCAAAAAACTGGGAAAATAACTCATAGGTAGAGTACTTCTGGGTTCCATCCCCAGTACTGGAAGGAACGTAGGAAGAAAGGAAGTGAGAAAGGAAGGAAAGAAGGAAGGAAGGAAAGATGGAAGACTGGAAGACAGGCAGACATTGCTCAAGTCTTGGCTTGAAGGCCATATGAGGGAGAGAAGGTAAGGAATGGTTCCTATTTTAGTTAACTTTCTTTGTTGCTGTGACAGAAAGACCCAATCAGAACAGTTGTAAAAGAGGAAAAGTTGATTTGAGACCTCACAGTTTTGTAGGTCTCAATCCATAAACAGAAGACTCCATTCCTTGGGGCTCAAGCAGGACATAATGATGGAATAGTGTGATGAAGGGAACTAACTCACATGATGAACAGGAAGCTGAAAGAAAGAAGCTCCACTCTCCAGATATAAAATATGATGCCCATAGCCACACCTCCAATGCCCCTCCCCTCCTCCAGCCACAGCTCACCTGCTTTCAGTCACTACTCAGTTAATCCCATCAGGGATTAATTCACTAATGAGGTTCATGCTCTCATTACCCAATTATTTCTCCTCCAAACCTTCTTGCATTGTCTTACACATAGCTTTTGGGAACATGTCACATCCAAATCACAACAGGCCCTGTCTACCTACACTGGCTGGAAATAGGCCTCCTCAGCAGGCCTGGCTCAGAAAACAAGGGGAGACTCCAGTTTTGGTTTCCATGACAATTCAGAACAGTTCTGAAAAGACAGAAGTGTAAAGATGGAGAGGTAAGAGGCCTCAGTTGCTGACCAGAATACACTTAGGCTACCTGGGGTCCCCAGGTAGCTCTGACTGGCCCTGGGAGCTTGCACAGAGCTGAGGCTACCCTGGCCCTGTGTGGTGACTCTTGCTCCTGCCCAGGGGAAGCTGTTCTGGATGCAGACACAAGACACTGATGGGTCACTGGTTGCCTCTTCCTCCCATTCCATTGCAACATGCCTACCAACAGGATGGCTTCCTGCTCAGCCCTGGCTTCACCTGCAAGATCCCTGTGGTAACTCATTCATCAGAGGGTCTGGCACCGGGCTCTGGTTGCATTGCCCCCTGCTGGGGTGTCAAAGCTGGAGACTTTGGTGCCCCCAACTCTCTCTTTCCTCAATCTTTTCACACACATGAAGTGGTCAAGCTGGGAGTTACTTTGGTGGTCATTGTCACAGCCACCTCAGCCCCAACTTCACATGATAGACAGGACCAGGGACTCAGCTAAGTCAAGATGGAGTCTCTGGATCTTTGGGGATGACAGCCAAGCCCCTCAACACTGACCACATCCTTCCTACTCTTAGACCCAACTACTTGTGCTAAAGTCCTGATTCTTGGCTTCAATGCCTGGGCCAATCTAAACTCCTGTGACCCTAGTCCCCCAGGCCCACTGCAGAGCACAGAAGGAGTCCCAGGGTCTCCTGCAGTCATCACCCAGCCCCCTTTGGGGATCTGGGCTGCTCTGAAAGCATTGGATCTGGACTGGGCTTAATGGGTTGGGATGATGGGAAAGCAATGGAGGTAGGAGCAGTACTAATGGCCTGATGTATTGAGCATCTACCATGTGCCAGGAACAGCCTTAACTACTCTGAACACATAATCTCATATCAAGACTTCTAGAGACCAAATGGCATGACCAAATAAGCTGGACAGGGGAGTCTCATCAGGTCTGCCTAACTCCTGGTCTAGTATTCCTTTTATCATAAATATTCTGATGAGTCTTACTGGTGGGAGATTTGAAGTGTCAAGTAATGCATGATCCTGACTTAGGGACACAGAGCCTGGGCCCTGCCATTGTCTACATATGGGACCAGATTGCTGCTGTTTCCAGACATTTCTTGTGAGGAATTGCTGTCCTGGTGGGAATCTCCCAGGATCCAGACAATCCTCAGTCTTTAGAAAACTCACATTCTGAGACAAACCATCCCGGAAATAGAAGGTGAGTGTCAAATGCCAACTAAATCCTCGTGGGTCATTTTTGACTATGAGGAGAGCTCCTTACAGATAGATAATAATGCTTTTTTTTTAAGAGACAGAGAGAGAGAGAGAGAGAGAGAGAGAGAGAGAGAGAGAGAATTTTTAAACTTATTTTTTAGTTTTCGGCAGACATAACATCTTTATTTTATTTTTATGTGGTGCTGAGGATCAAACCCAGCACCCTGTGCATGCCAGGTGAGCACGCTACCACTTGAGCCACATCCCCAGCCCTGATAATGCTTTTAAAACAATTTACCTTCTGGCCTCTTAATTTCCAGGATGGGTTAGAAGAAGGGAGAATGGAACTTAGTTAAATGGAAGTGAGAAGCTATTTCAGATTTAGGGAATAAATAAAGAGAAAAAGGAAGTGTCACCATTACAAATGGGCTGGTTCCCAAAGCATATTTTGAGCAAAATTGCTCCTGTCTATAAGACAAGGGAGAGGGCAAAACTGAGTGTGGTTGAGGGCCTCCTCTCGAGTAGAAGGTAACTGTAGTGCTCAGGAAGGTGGGGAGAATGGTAAGGCAGAGGCTTGGGCCTGTCAATGGAGGTCTTACAGCCAAAGTGATGTTTCATGTGAAACCATTGGTACCCATCCTCAATGTGTTCTGTAGAGAGAACAAAACCTTTGATGGGGTAGGGGAAATTCAAGGGGACAAAGGGAAGGCAAGGGAAGGAGCTGAAGAGAGTGAGGCAGTCCTGGTGGTACCCAGAACAGGGCTCAACCTCTAGTAACAGCCCAGGAAACTGATATCCTATCCAAGTCCCTGGTGAGAAGATGTTGCCAAATGTCATGGCAGCTTAAGTGTAGTACAGCAGTAACTTCTGGGATATCTTGTGGTCCCCAATCCATCCCATCCACACCTTTTTTTCCAGTGATAGGAAATGAACACAGGGACTAGGCAAATACTGTACCACGGAGCTACATCTCTAACCTATTTTTTATTTTATTTGGTGATAGGGTCTTGCAAAGTGGCCCAGACTGGCTTCTAATCTGCAGTCCTCCTGCCTCAGCCTCCCAAGTAGCTAGTATTTTAGTGGTGCACCACCACACCCAGTGCAGCTCCATTTTGATTCAATATTCTCACATTTATGAGTATTATCAAAATGTGTTAGTTTGACTAAGCCTTGCAACAATCCCATGAGTTCATTACTATGGTCATGTGCTACATAACAATGCTGCAAGCAACTATGGAACAATAAGGGTTTCATAAAGATTAGAATGGACTTGAAAAATTTTTGTTCCAGGGATTCACTGCCAGTCATTGGTCATGTGAGAAGTGCCGCTAGGCCTCCTGCCTTGCTCTGAAGGCCTACCTCGTGGCAATTCTTAGAATGGAAGGCAGAAGTAAGTCAGAGAACAGGGGCAGGACTGGCACAAGTTGGACTGAAGAAGCATCCGGGGTCAGGCCACTGAGAGCTGGTGGGCTGCCTGGGTACCCCTAAGGGATTTCTAGGGTTTCTGCTCCTTGATCCCAATGGAAGTGATTGGAAGGAAACTGCAAGAAGGTACTGACTCAACAGTCATCCCGTCTTAATCAATAGCAAATTCCATTTTAAGAAACATGAGGGTAGTCAGCTGTGGTGGCATACACCTGAAATCCCAGCAGCTTGGGAGGCTGAGGCAAGAAGTTTGAGTTCAAAGCCAACCTCGGCAAAAGTGAGGTGCTAAGCAACTCAATGAGACCCTGTCTCTAAATAAAATACAAGATAGGGCTGGGGATGTGGCTCAGTGGTCGAGTGACCCTGAGCTCAATCTCTGGTAAACTCCTCCCGATTTTTTTTAAATAAATTAAAAGAGCGGGAGATGTAGATCAGGGGTCACGGGCCCTTGCAGTTCAATACCAGCACCAAAAATTAAAAATAAATAAATAAATGGAACATAAGGGCAGCTGGCTGTTGTTGTGATCAGCTCTGGTTCCTTCTGTTAGTGTTAGACCAGGGAAAGACTGGGGAATTACACAGCCACCTGAGTGTCAGGATATGGGATGGAGCATGTGAAATATCTTGAGAAATATCTCCCAGGCCAGAAGTGGGCCAAGCCTCAGCCCTTAACCCCACAGGGCTCCTTTCTAGTTCCTGAGCACAAAGAGTAGGAAGTGTCAGGTCCCATTGGGTGCCAAATCCTTCTAAACCCTCTGTCAGGTAAGGATTACTTTACTGTTGAAAAAAGCGAAACTTTGAAATGTTTGGTTACTTGTCCAGAGTTGCACCATTGAAAAAATGGCAGGGCCAGGACTTTGGCTCAAGTCAGTCTGATGACCTCACCTGTGCTCTTCCCCCCAGTCCACACTGCCTGCCCTCGAGGTGTTTCAAGGCTACACAGGAACATATGCATTGTAACTCAGTGAGAGGGTGAGGCTGGCCATGCAGCTACTAGAAAGAATGGATTCAAGTCCTGGTGAAATGCAGCAGAGCCTTTCTGAACAGGGTATCCCGGAACAGCTGAGAGCCTTGAAAGCTGGGTAGGACTTGGACTTACAGAGAGGGACAGAGAGGACACTGCAGGCCAAGGGAACCTGGTAGGCAGAAGCCTGAGATGAGTGCAGATGCATCAGGCCCACATATTTGTTGTTGTGTCTGCTCACCAAACACCATTGTGGCCCTTGCTCCATGACAGGCACTCTGCCAAGGGATTTACATACAGCAACTAATTTAATCCTCACAACAACTCTCTGGAGCTGGAAATCCATCTCTGATGAGTCCAGTTTGGCTGAGACATAAGATTTATAAGCAGAAAAATAGAGTTAAAGCTGCAAAAGTAGATTGAAGCTTTATGTAGATGACCCTGGATGGCACAGAAGTTTGGGACTCATTAAGCAGGCACAGGAAGCCGTTGAGGGTCTTTAAGCAAGGAAGCAAGAGGATCAAAAGTTTTCCCTTGGAAGATTCATCTGGATCTGATCTGCCCCAGCTGAGCCACCAGCATGAGGGCAGTAGGAGGGAACTTGACCCCAGGAAGGCATGGAGTAGGTGGAGAGTTGACACTGGTGGGTTGACAGCATATTTAGGAGACACAATCAACACAGTGAGGGAGGTGTTCAAGGGGAGGAGATATTGTACCAACCCAATGGACCTGGGTAACCCAGAATAGTTAGAAATACACTGTATGACCTTGGGCATGTCCCCGGTCCTCTGTGAGTCTCAATCTCCCCACCTGCACCATCAGAAGGCTGAGTATGTTTATCCCCAATGGCTCCATCATATCTGCTGGCCTGTGCCTGTAACTCTCTTGCCCTTGGGCAATAGCTTCACAGTCAAGTTTGCTTTGGCTTAACTTTCAGTCAGTAAACTGCTCTGCAGATCAGATCCTGTTCTGTCAGCTGAGATTGGTAAGAACAATTCATGTTCTATGGGGTTCTAGTGAGAACTCGATGAGATAAGGCACATGATTAAGTCCAGCAGTTGCTTGATTATAGGGTGGATTCTGCCTCCTCTAGTTGGTTGGTGGAAATACAAGATATGATAACCAGTCTCCAAAGTGCTCAGATTCTAGAACCACCAGGAGCCTATGGCATGACTTTCCAGTCTCAAGTCCCAGCTGCCAAGCACAGTACTTCACAGTGTACAAAACTCTTTTCCACCCCAACAAGTCTAAAGTCTAGGAGGTTGCAATGATTATCTCCATTTTACAAATGAGGTCTGGATGGGCTGTCAGGGAGCATCTTCCCACAGACTTGCTCCCCACTAAGTCATGCGACATCAGGACAAGCATTTTCAGAGCACCAGAGCTTTGAGGGTCCTTTTATGGTACAGCTGGGGAAACTGAGGCCTGAGACAATATCCTCTTGGCCATTCCCTATTCCAGTAGGGATACTAGAACATGGACAAGAACAGGTGCCATCTGGAGCCTAGGCCTCGCTTTCTTTTGTCACTGGGCTGGGCGCCATGCAGCTTGCCCAGGGCCATGATTCAGGCCCAAATTGGGGTGTTTGGTTCCTTTTTTTATGTCTCCTCTTGTAACTCCAGCTTAACACTCTCCAGATGGCCATTGCTGCCAGCTCCCTGCCCACGCTGATATTCAGACAGGAAAGCAATCACTTCGCAGCCCCATTGATTGAAGACTAATTGCTGATTGGAAACACATTGACTGGGCCCTGTTGTGGGCCCTCTGGCCCAGGTGAAGGCCTGGCCCTAACGAGACTCTGGCCCCCAGTGGCTTTCTCACTCACTGAGGCAGCAGAATTGGACCTGGACTTAGGTTAATAAGCTGACAGCTGACTATTAGAATCACATGGATGGGGGGAGGCTGGCAACTGGACCAGATAGGAGCTGTCACATGCAGCAGCCATTAGCTCTGAAGTTGCAGTGCTTCCAATAAGAGCTCCCTGGGTGCCCTGTCTGCCCAATCCTTTCCCAGACAGTAGAGAAAAGTTCATCTTCCAGCTCAGCCCCACTTCCAAGAAGCCTAGTGGCCCCTGACCCAGGACACTCCCAATCACTCATTCAACCTGCAAATAAATGGCTTCTTTGAACCAGGTCTTGGGCTATAGAAATGAATGAGCATAGCTACGTTTATTGAGGATGTACTACAAGACGGTGCTCCTCTGAGTGCTTCATATGGACTTTTCTGTCTCACAAAAGCCTGCCGGGAGGCTGAAGTTCTCCTTATCCACATTTCACACAAAGAAACTGAGGCCTAGTGGGGCAAAGGGACTTAGTTAAGTGTACACACCTGCCACATGGCAGTGCCAGGTTTCAAAGTCAAGCAGTAAGAGACCAAAGTCTGTGCTCATAACTCCTGCCATCTACTGCCCCCCAGCCCTGCCTGTCCGCTTGGGGAGACCACTGAGGAATGTGTTGCAGTAGCAGGCATCTGGGGAAAGGGCCAGGGTGGGGGAGAGCCCAGGAGCTCTGGGAGCACCAGGGAGGGCAACAAAGCCAAATGTGGGAGAAGGAGAGAAGTCAGAACCCAAGCAGTGAGCTGAACAGTGCAGGCCAGTGCAGGCAGGGGACTATGGAAGGATGACATCCAGCTGGCTGAGAGTATTTGGGGGGTGAGTACCAGGGATTGAACTCAGGGGCACTCGACCACGGAGCCACATCCCAACCCTATTTTGTATTTTATTTAGAGACAGAGTCTCACTGACTAGCTTAGTGCCTCACCATTGCTGAGGCTGGCTTTGAACTTGTGACCCTCTGCCTCAGCCTCAGCCTCAGCCTCCTGAGCTGCTGGTATGACAGGTGCAAGCCAATGTGCCTGGCCCTGAACTCTTCATTTATGGGCAATGAAACTGTGTGAGTTCCTGGCTTATGTCCTTTGCCTCTAGGGTGTAGGGAGACAGGCCTGGAGAAGTGAGCAGGTGGATTATTGAATAGAGTGACTCATAGGAAAAGCCTATGTGGTATGGACATCTTCCTAGACCTCCAGAGTTTCTCTTGGGATCACTTTGTTCCAGGGATCACCAGCCCAGATGCCCATTAAGGGATGGAGCCAGGTGTGGTGGCCCACGCCTGTCATCCCAGCAGCTCAGGAGGCTGAGGCAGGAGGATGGTGACTTCAATGCCAGCCTCAGCAAAAGCAAGATGATAAGCTCCTCAGTGAGAACCTGTCTCTAAATAAAATGTCAGGTGCAGATACATCCTTGAGTTAAATATCCCTCCCCACTTGCTACATGGTGTGGGACCAGATAATTGAGGGAATTAAGGGACAGAATCCTGATTACATACCAGAGTCCTCAAACATACCATCCTGCAATGGAACCCTCCAGAAAGAACCCCGCAAGAAGGGCCCTGTTTAGGCTACAGACAAAGGAAGCAAGGATACTTCAAGGCTGAGTGCCAAGGTCTGAGTCCAGAGCCTTCTCTGGCTTTGCTTTCCCTAGCAGGGCTCCAGAGTGACCTAAACTGTCTTCTTTCCTTGGATGCTATGTTCCAGGTACAGTGATAGACACTGGAAACATAGTTGCAAATGAATAAGCACATATCTCTGTCTCATGTTGCTGACTTTCAGAACAGGGAGGACAGAGAGTCAACAAAATGGCTAAGTAGAAAATACTATCAGACAGTGAAAATAGAATTTACAAGGGGCATGAAAAATATGGTTATCACATGTCAAAAACTTCATATTTCTTGTGTTATGATCCACCTACCATCAAAAGTATATTTGAAAGGCTTCGCAATTTTGATTCTCCAAAAGAATATCCAAAATTTTGTGGGACATTTGCTATATTGCACATACAGGATGTTACCACTGGATATGACAGCAGCCAGCCTAATAAAAAATCAGTGCTGCCTGTGAGTAAAAACAGTCAAATGATTACTTTTACTTTTCAAAATGAATGTGTTGCTACTCTTCGGACAAGCGGGACAGAACCAAAAATAAAGTATTATGCAGAGATGTGTGCATCACCTGACCAGAGTGATACTGCGTTGCTAGAAGAAGAACTGAAGAAACTCATTGAAGCTCTGATAGAGAATTTTCTTGAGCCTAGTAAGAACGGACTGATCTGGCGTTCTGTGTAGGGCACCTCAGCATGTCATGACTTTGCACTGGCATATGAAACAGACAACCCAAGACTCCATGTGTTGAACCTCGTGTCAGCCTTCTCTATCTCATCTGGCCAAGTATCTTTTTCCTTTTTTTATTTTTTCTTTTCTTTTTCATTTGTTCAGCTGACTAAATAAAAAGTATCAATTTGAAAGTAAAATGTATGGAGAAAAATGAAATTCAAGTTTTTCATAATCTTGAATGAAAATCATAACGTTAAAATATTATAGTGATATATCATTATTGTTTAAAACTAATATCGTGCTGACTTTATAGCAAAACAACAATATAAAAGTGAGTTTTCTTATTGTAATGTGATTAAGCTTAGTTCTGTATCTTGTAACTGTGTATAGCATGGTTTAAAAAATGGGGTAAATAGATAAATGTTATGTAATTACACTGGTAGCTAAGGTAATTAATTACTAAAATTGGCAAGAAAATAATCCTCTTCCTAGAGCATTATGCAAAGGTGTCATTGTTGTATCATGAGTATTAACATAAATTAGAGTATTTGAAATAGGGTATTTAGTACTTCTAGTTTAGGGCAGATGTTACAATATGTGGGTTTGCACCTCTGCTTCAGGTGCCCTTTTGGTGCAGTATAAATTTACTGTATGTATTAAAAACTTTGATGTTTACTAAACATAGAACAATAGTGGCAACACTCCTAGTGGCTTTGTTCTTGTCAAATTTCTCAGTGCCTTCTCAAGAGAATGGTATGAACTCAAACAATGTTCCTGCATCGAATATCATTTTATCAGTCAATTTTCTGATAGTTAAGAAAAAAATCTTCCAGACTTTATGGGTGCTTCCTCTATATCAAATGGGTTTGTTGATTTAAAAAATCCTATGATTTTTTTTTCTTGGTGGTGGTGGTTGGGGAGATGCTGGGGATAGAACCCAGGGCCTTTTGCATGCATGGTAAACACTCTGCCAACTTAGCTATACTCCCAGCCCTATCAGAGAAGGTCTTAATAAAATAAGGCTTAATATAACTATAGTCAAGAGTTTTCAAGTTAGAATTACATCAGTTATCCTAATCTTTAGGTAAAAGGAAAAAAGGAGAACTATAAATGAGCTCTCAGTTTGACAGTCTAACATTTGAATAACCTGTTTGTAAGTAAATTTATTCTTTAGCTCATGAAATAATGTTAATTTTACTAAAAAATAAAGCACCCAGATTTTAAGTATTAATGAAACCCTAAAATTACTGTTTAAAACTAACATCATGCTGACTTCTAGGGAATTTTTGATTACATGAGGACTATTTATCTTTTTTAATATGGAAAGCAGTTGTTTAGGAAAGTCATTTTTGGTTGATTTGTGACACCCAAGTCTCTAAGCACACCCACGTCACACTGGCAGCTATGGGACATGTGTCCACCACAGTGCTCTCCTACAACGGGGGTAGCAGCAGACCTACTCTCTCTCTCTCTCTCTCTCTCTCTCTCTCTCTCTCTCTCTCTCTCTCTCTCTCTTTCTCTATCTCTCTCTCTCTCACACACACACACACACACTATTCCCAAAGCATGAACACACTGCATGACTCCAGTTTGCTGCCACACAGCGCATACCAAAAGTGCGTTACAGTGACAGTGCAGCAGACACCCTTGTGGCACCCAGCAGTTTCCAACGAGGGAATGACAGACACGTCACCACCTCCTCTCTGCCTGCTCCCTGGCCACATGCACGCACACACATGCACGCACACACATGCACGCACACACATGCATGCACATGGGAAAGAACTCCCTCCCCCCGCTCCTGGATGTCACCTCCCTGTGCTTCTCCGGGGCTGGGCCAGGCCAGGCTGGCTGTGGGACCCTGACTCCAGAGCTGGCTGAGCTGGGGATGCCCTTTCCTGGAAGGGTGTGGGTTCTGCCTCAGCTGATCAAACCCATGCTCGGAGGTCCCCATTGGAATGGCAGCTCAAGGGGTGGCTGGGCTGTGGTCCCCAGCAGCAGCTGGCTGAGGTGGAATACCCCACTGGGGAGGGCTTTTGGGATGGAGTTGGGTGGGTGGGGACCTGGCAGGGCTCAAGCTGAGTTAGGGTGAGGGGGCATCCAGGGTCCAGGCTGCTGGGGTGGGGAGGGGAAGCCTCTGAAGGCCTTGCCAGCAGGGACCCGAGACAGAAACTGAGTCATGAGGTGAGGGGAGTGTTGTGGCGGGAAGGTGGGTGGACAGAGGGACAAGGTGGAAGGAGACGCTGCAGGCTCCTCGAGGCTCTCACCTGAGGAAGATGAAAATGACAGGGATTGGGAGACGAGACAGGGTGAGCCAGGGCTGTGAGGTGGCCCAGGACAAGGTTTTCAAATGAGACTTTCAGGGAGAGGCTGGGACAGCAGACAAAGAAACGCACTCAGAGGTGAAGTGGTGACACCCAGCACATCCCCACCACACACCAGCAGTGGACACCCAAGTCTCCAAGTACACTCGCATCACACTGTAGCTATGGGACATGTCCCCACCACACTGCTCTCCTATAAAGCGGGCACATTATAGACACAAAGGGGGCACCCTGGTTGGCCAGATGATGCAGTGGAGAATTAGACATTAGTCAGGAAAAAGAAGATCCACTGATAAGAACTGAAGGTGTGAAGCAGTTGGCCATCTGGGGACAGTAGCCAGGCTTCAGACACAGGGCCTTTGTGCATCCTGCAGGCGGAGGATGCCAGAAAGATATGCAGCTCTTCCAAACTCCCAACTCAGACAAAACCCTCCTCTGACTCTGTGTCATCCAGAAGGACGGGATCCACAGTGCCCTGTGATGGGTGGGGAAGAACCAGCCTGGTCAAATCAAGTTCAGGTCTCAGTAGGACCAAAAGGTGGGAGGACAAGAAGGAGGGGGTTTTTTGGCCTTTTGGGTCATCACCTGGTTCAAGATGTCTCCAGGAAGTTGACTCAAACCCCATAATTGACATACATACATGTGACACAGGCCAAGGGACATAAATGAACTCTCCTGTCCCACTCCTCACAAGCAGAACACATATGGTCTCAGAACTGAGCTTTAAATTTCAGTCCCCAGCCACCCCTGAACCACCAAATACTTTGACAATGTTATCTCCAAGAGGCAATCCCCAGAGTTGGGTGTTGACACAGTCTCCAAGGACTGAGCCTCACCTCCCTCACTCTCTCCCTCTCTCCCTCTCACCCACACATATCCAGCATTTTCCAGTTCCCAAAGCATGATCTCATTCAAGTCCAATAATAACCCTGTGAGGCTGGCAGAGCAGGGAGTATTAACCTTATTTTCAGATGAGGAAACGGAGTCCCAGAAAAGCAAAGTGATTACCAAGGTCATACCACCTGCAAGTCCACCCACCACTTCCAAATCCAGCATCTGGGTAACAAGGATGCCTGGGCACCTTAATCATAGAATGTGGACTTTTTCAGACTCAGTGGGAAGAGACTCAGATGTCATCATAAGGTAAGAAGCATCCCCTCCTGGGAAGGTTCCTGGTAGGGGATTCAGGCATGTTTGCTCTCTTTTGAAAGGGATAGGAATATGGGAAAGAAGACAAATGCTTCTCGAACATCTGTCTACCAGGGGCCAACTAGTGTACTAGGTACCTTGTGTACATTATCTCATTTAATCCTGATAAAATCAGTAAGATAGTCTCTCATTTTACAGAGGAAGAAACTGAGGTTCAGAGAGTGACATTTCTAGGCCTGAAGTCACACAGTGAGTAAGTATTGGAATTAGGACTTGGCTCTGTTTATGATTTTAAAACCCATGTTTTGAGGCAAGATTCTGTGTCCCCTACTCTTGCCATGTGACCAGTTGCCTAGGTACCCTTCCACTTGGTACAGAAAGTTTGTCCCTACAAAGACTTTAGTGAGTGGCCTTCAGAACTGAGGTTGTTAGTGTCGGGCAAACGTCGGAGGAAGAGACCACCAAGAGACTTGTCTCATGCAAAAGCAAAGGGTTTATTGGAGGGGAACCAGCATGCTGAGGCTCAGAGTTCTCCTGAGAGAAGCTGGGCACTGAATGCAGCTTAAGCAGAGTTTTTATGCAGTGTTTAAACAGGGAAGTTCATATGGCAGTTAGGGTGTGAGGGTGGGATTGTTACAAAATAACCATTACAGAATAATCATGCGTTTTGTCAGGGGGTGTTGGGTCAGGGTACATTTTGACATAAGTAACTGTTTTTAACATAAGTTTCGGGTTCCAGGAAAACAGAACTTAAACTTACAGAAAAGCAAAACTTAAACTGAACAGGAGAGAAAAACTTAAATTTAACCTTTACAAGGTGAGGGCCTAGAAAGGGGAACTGCAGGGGAGGCAAGAGCTCTGAGAGTTTGTGGGAGAAATCAGATTCCTCCGGGGAATTTTCAGCAGGGTCCCTTCTGTCTTTCCTTCCTCTTCCCCTCCTTCTGATGACAGCCTGCCAGGGGAAGGGAAACAATACCCCTGGAGGGCAGCCTCTTGGCAGATGCAGGGCCAGAGGCAGCGCCACAGAGGCCCACATCCCAGGTCGCCTCCCACTCAGAAACACAAAAAATCTGTACAAGAACTCCAGCATTTCTCCAAACCACAAGGCTGTGATGCCTGTTGGCTGCCCTGACCTACTCTTCTCATTTCCTTCCTGTTGGCCTTGGAGATGGTTCCCAGGTTTTCTTAAATATTTTTTTTTAGTTGTAGATGGACAGAATATTTATTTAGTTTTTTATGTGGTGCTGAGAATTGAACCCAGGGCCTCACGTGTGCAAGGCAAGTGCTCTACCACTGAGCCACCACCCCAGCCCACATCCCAAGGTTTTAGTAGACAAATCTACTTTCTGTCCCTGCCTGGCAAGGTAAAGGTTCAGACTCCCAAAGCCATTCATCATCCTTCCTTGACACCAGTGGGGGCCTTCTTTTGTTCTGAGCCATCTCAAAGGTAAGATATTTCATTGCCTTCCTAACATCACCTTCCAGTGTGGCCTGCCCCACCATCATGACACTCTTCATAACCCCCAACTTGAATCCCTGATGCAAATTCTTCTCCGTTTCACTTTAGTGGAAATGGGGGACAATACTTCCTATATTCACACACCCCCAATAACAAATCAGATCAGGGGAACCCAGCTTCGATTTTGAAAACCAACAGCTGCACAGTAGCTTTATTTATTGGTCCCATTTTCTAATTCCACAGAGATGGTGAAACATGGAATGTAAAGTCAAAGTAAGATAGAGGGTATGACAAAAATCATTGGAGGAAGAGGAAGAGGGATGATAAGAGGTGTAGGAAGTAGACCTCTTAGATCCTCGGTTATCAGATCATCACCATCATTGCCCTCTGTAATTGCTCTGCTTGTCATCACCACTGCCACTACCATCTCTCTCCTCAATGCCATTTGTATTGCTATCACAACCATTAGCATTGTCATTATCACCTCCAATTCCACTATCCTGACACTGTCTCATTCACTGCTCTCCATGTCCCAGACATCTGCGTCAGTCAGCACCATCAGCACTGCTAGGACAATAAGCACCACAGCCGCCATCATCACCACCTTCATTGACACCATCACCACATCTGCACTCTTAACCCCATGTCTGCCATCACCACGGTTGTTACTATCTCAATCATCCTTTTCACCCTCGTTCTTTCCCTTGCTGCCATTTCTACCTCTAACATCACCGTCATCACCTCCACCACCATCATCCCTTCTACCTTCATCACCTCCACCACCATCGTCCCTTTTACCTTCATCATCTCCACCAACATCATCTCCACCAACATTACCTCCACCATCACCTCCACCATCACCTCCACCATCATCACTACCTCTGTCAACATTACCAAGTCCATTAACACCATTACCATCAGCACACTAATCACCACTCTCATCATCTCCATCACCGACTTTGTTGTTATCCTCACCATGACCTTCATCACCACCGCCACCATCAATGCCATTGTTACTGACACTTTCATCTTCACCATTGACACTTTCAGCATGTTTATTGGTGGTAATCACCATCATTCCTGAGAATGACAAAAGTCATCACTATTTTTATCATTGATGAGATAGATCAATTTGGTCCCTGCATTCAAAGGCCTAGAGAAAATTGATAGGTTCTAAGACAGAAAATAAAGACAGTGAGGATCAATACCAAGAGTGGGGGAGTATGGAGGCCTCTGATGTCCACATCAACTATGGTCAAGGAAGGCATCGTTTGCTGGAGTGCAGGTCTATCCTGGAGAGTGCATGAAAGTGGGACAGGACTGCAAACAGTGAGGGCAGTGGCCTACCATCCAGATGACCCTCAGCAGAGCCTCGGAAGTGATGAGGGCCCATAGTCAGGCTAATGATGGTGCCCTGAGACATGGAAGCCCCAGGAGAGGGCCTGACAGTGGGACAGTGTCCTGGAGGAGAATTGGGGCTAGAACTAGGTTGTCTGGCTCCCGGATTCTGTTCTGGATTAAGGATCATGTCTCCCACATATTCTGGTACCCCCGAGTCACCCTGCAGTTCTGGTTACCCTCCATGTTCTCAGCTGCAGCCCAGGCATTGGAGGTGGTCCGTAAGACTGGCCCTGTGGCTCTGAGGGGCTCTAAGGGAAGCCTATAGGGGACAGCAGCAGGTGAAGGGGGAGGGGGAGGGGTCCTTTCTCTTCCCTTCTGACTTCTCCCCACCCCCTGCTCCCTGCTGCTCCTTGTTGCTCTTCAGCCTCTTGCAGTCTCTCCTCCCCGCAGCCCTGCAAACTCTCCACCTTCGCCAGCCCGTGCTGCAGCCTGCCTGCCCACCCTCTCTGGCTCTCCTTCCCTCTCCAGGATAAGCCAAGGTTTGACGTGCTCAGGGGAGAGCCACGGAGATCCTTGGGAGAAACTCAGGCTGCCCTGCTGGAGGCTGCTTCTTGAGTCTCCAGCTCAACAGTCCGCTGCCCACTCCACCCCATTCCTTCTGCTGCTCAGGGGGAAGACAGTCAGTGAACCACCAGCTGCTGCTGGACACAGTGGCACACACTTGTGATCCCACCATCTTGGAAAGGCTGAGGCAGGAAGATGACAAGTTTGGGGGCAGCTTCAGCCACTCAGTGAGACCCTATCTTCAAACTAAAAGGTACTGGGGGCATGGCTCATTGGTAAAGTGTCTCTGGGATTAAGTCACAGTATTTTTTTTAAAGAGAGAGTGAGAGAGGAGAGAGAGAGAGAGAGAGAGAGAGAGAGAGAGAGAGAGAGAGAGAGAATTTTAATATTAGTTTTTTAGTATTTGGCGGACACAACATCTTTTTTTGTATGTGGTGCTGAGGATCGAACCCGGGCCGCACGCATGCCAGGCGAGCGCGCTACCACTTGAGCAACATCCCCAGCCCTAAGTCACAGTATTAAAAAGAAAAGATCCACAGACACTTCTAGCAAAGTTTCAGCAGCCCCCAGATCACCCTGTGCCTGAAGCTACCTGTGCCCCTGCTCTTTGAGTTTCCCTTACCAAGGGGCGTCCCCAGGGGCTACCCAATCCTTCTAGACTCATAATCATACAACATTCCACAACAGCAAGCACATGCACACGCTTGCACTCCCACTCAGGCACCACCATGTGCCCCTGACCGGCAAGATGCTCCACACCCTAATGATCATTCTCACCATCAGCCACTATCCCCTACAGGGCACTCAGCATGTGTTGTTCACATAGTAAGAGTTTGATCGACACTGGCACATTTAAAGCTCCCTACATCCCTGTGAGTTTGGTATTTGAAATGTGTTTCCCTTTTTGACAGGAAGCAAAGCTAGGACTTCCATTGATTGAGGGACCAAGGTGACACCATGAGAAAGTGCAGAGCTGGGACTCAAGTCTGGGTCACTCTGACTTCTGAGTATGTGCCCCAGATTCTGAATGACTGTGCTTTCCTGCCTGCACCCAACCCCCTGGGGACAAACAGAGCAGCATGTCATGCACACTGCTTCCCACATGTAACACATACAATACACACACTCCATGCCCAAGGTGTAGCCATTTCACACAAACACCCACACATGCACATGTAGACATGCAAGAAAACACTTTTAGGAAGAACACACTTCCTCAATCTACTCATTTAATAAATATCTACTGTGTGCTGATCTGACTAGTTCTGCTGAACCTTAGGCACGATGGTCACCCAAGAGAGGCAGGAAATGTCACATCCTGAGTTTCTAGCATAGCCAGACTCTATGCCAAAGGAAGTCTGTGGTCATGGAAATGTGTGCAAGACTGCACATATATGCATGCGTGCACACACACACAGAGCGCAGTCTAGGTAGAATTTGTCCTGGGCCTGTCACTGTTTGGTCCATGAGACTTAGTGACACTGGGACAGGTATCTGAGAGTGCATTATTTGATATAGGTGGCTAGGGGAGGTGGAAATGTTGGAGGTTATTGATCCTACTAATTCAAAAGAACCTAGACTGCCCAAGTGGGAGGAAGGCCCCAGAGACCCAGCACTGCTAATAATTTGTGGTTTGGAGCAGTGGAGGTCCAGCCTGGGGGTGGCATATCCTGCCAGCCTCCACAGGCTCCAGGGGCCCAAACTACCTCTCTGGGCTCCAGGGACCCAGGGTGAGCATCTCTGAGCTTTCCCCCACTAATCTGTCACTATTGGCCTGACTTAGCTCCACTTAACTCCCTCGTATGGAAAATGGATAGGAAATTAAAGATAACTAGGCAGTTTGAGAGGATTAAGGATAGGGAAAACAACATAATTCTGTCATAGTAGCTATGGGACAGGAGAACACACCAAAGGAAATGGAAAAGGCCTCAGACCAGTCCATTACAAGGACAAGGGCAAGGCCAATAAGCAGATCACAGAGTCCTGAGTGGGGAATAGAAACGTCAATCACCCAGGAAGGTGGCAACTGCAGCCCAGCCTAGCAAGGCCATGGGCCCAAGGAGAGGAAGGCAGACAAGGCTGTTGAAAGGCCTAAATGGTGCAAAAAAGCTGTTCTGTGTCTGCTGGCTGGGTAGAGCCTTGGAGAGGGAGGAGGGGTCCCTGGGCTTGGCAGTGGGCCTTCCTTGCCTAGGGAGCTAAGCCCATTCCTCCTAAGTCCTAATTTAGGAAGAACTCAAAGCCCAAGGACTACAAGCATGGGAGAATCCCTGGTCAGTTGTTGAGAGCAGGGACCCAGTCAGAATGACGCCTGGCATTTGCCAGAGGGAATGGTTGAAAGGTGATGCCAGAGAACCATTGAGATGATGATTTGATTTAAGCTGTATATAATTGCTGTGATGCTGGATTAATTTCATAGTATATTTGACCTTTACTGTTGGGCAATAGGGCGGCTCTTGCTGCCTAGGGCACCCACTACTTTGGAGTTTCTGTGAGTTCCCCGGAAGTTGGGGGAGATTGGATGGAGCCCGCTGGAAGGAGTGGGTTCCCATGTGGTGTGTGAAGTGCCAATGAGAATTGGGGAATAAAGAGTTGCTGTTTGAATCTACACGGCTTTGTGGCAGCTTGGTTATTTGTACCCAGTCAGACTGCAGCAGTCAGTATCACATTCTAGAAAGTTCCTGGAGCTGAAAGTTCAACTCCCAGTTCTGAACCATCCTAGCTGTGTGACCTTGGACCGGTCACTTCCCCTCTCTGGAGTTGGATCCTCATGTTCACAATGAATGAGCTGTTGGAAGAATTAAATGAAGTGGAGTAACAGCAGCTAATATTTACTGGGTAATTCACCTATGAACTAGCACAAGGGTTGGCAGATTTTCTTTCTGCCTGGGACCAGAGAATAAACATCTTATGCTTCCCAGGCTATAGAGTTAATGTTGCAACCACTCTTCTCTGGTGCAGCACAAATCAGCCATGGATGATGGGTAAGCTAATCAATATGGCTGTGTCCAATAAAACTTTATTTATACACACAGTCAGCAAAACAGACTTGCCCAGCAGTTGTAGTTTGTGGATCATTGAACTAGCCACTGGGGTAAGCACTTTTAACTTATCTCATTTGATTCTCACACAATCCTGGTAAGTGGATACTGTTATTATTCCCATTTAGCAGGTGGAGAAACTGAGGTCTCAAGCTAACAAGTAACTTGCCTGCTGTTATACAGCCAGGAAGTGGCTGAGCCAGCATTTTAACCCAAGTAGTTTGGCTTCTGAGCCTCTGGTGTTAATCTTTACAGGATACCCTGCTGCAGTCTCTGGCTGGGCACAAATCACGAGTCTCCACACAGCTTGTAGATTCAAACAGCAATTCTTTATTCCCGAACTCACACCGGCCGTCTACAAACACGCTCTGGGGGAAATCCACGTTCTCTGCCCAAATCCACTTCTCCCAAAATCCACTCTCTGCCCAAATCCACCTCACATGGGCTTCTGTCTCCCAAAATATACTGTCTGACCCTAAGCACTCAAGAGGAACTCAGCAGCAGGATACGCCCTATTCTAAAGGGGAACACTCTAATCTCCTATTATGCTAAACTGCCCTATTCTAAAGGGGGAACACCCTAAACACGGATCCTGCCCTGGTCCTTGAGCAAGGTCACCTTTCAGAAGTCCTTCCACTAGACAGCATGGGAGTAAGCTGACAAAGAATTTGTCATACCTACTTGGCTGATGGCTCCCAGCAATACCCTCCCTCCCAGAATAAGAACAATGCTAATTATAAGAACAATGCTAGTCATTGCTTGCATTTGCATGGGACTTTACACATTCCTGAAAGAGCAATCAGAAACACCAGCAGTTTTCCCTAAGGAACCAGCGCACTGGTGTGTCCTCATTGGTTGTACTGTGTCAAAAGTCATTTGTTGCTAATAGTTTTTAAAATGATTTACTGCTGTTTTAATAAGCCACAGTTGACCCAACGTTATCCCTCTAATAATGTCCCTCTCACTCCCTTTCTTTCAGATATATTTCCTGGAAAGAGCACAAAAGGGTGGGGGTTTCAGCTGCCTCCCTAAGAATGCCTGGAGGATGGCAGTCCAAGGCACATGGTCTATGAGTCACTCAGAGGGATGGCAACCAGTGGTCAATCCAATCTGGTTGTCATCAAGGGTGGGGCAAGTAGGATAATTGCTCCCATCAGATAGCTGAAGAAAGCAAGGCCCTAGAAATATAGAGAAGAGCCTGACATCCCAAGGCTAGAGTCAGACAGAAGCTATCATCTGTGGGAAGGGGCAAGTATTACATCAGAAAAAAACAGGAGGAACCAGACAGATGCTGTTCAGACCCTGACTCGCCTATTCTGTGTGACCATAATGGCTCTCATCTGGCCTCAGTTTCAACATCTGTAAAATGGGGATCTTGCCAACACCACATCTGATAGTGCTTGTTGTGAGGATCAAAGGAAATAATAAGGAATGTCTAAGGTTGCTGGAACAGAAGACTCAGAGAGAAGAAAGGGGAAAGAACAATATTTAAACTATGTACCAGGACCACTCCCAAAGGTACCTCAGGAAAATGACTCTCAACAATTTAGAGATGGAAACAACTATCTCCATTTTACAAAGAAAGAAACCAAGTCCTGCCATCCTTTAGCTAAAAAGCAATGTGGCTAGAGAGTAATGTGGCTAGTCAGACATAGTGAGAGAGGCCTGTGACTGGGGAGGCTGAGGCAGTAGGATTGCAAGTTGGAGACCAGCCTCAGAAACTTTTTGAGGCCCTGTCTCAAAATAAAAAAAAATAAAGAGTGCTGGGGATGTGGCTCAGTGGAAGAGCAAACCTGGGTTCAAACCCCAGTGCTAAAAGAAAGAGTAAGAACAAGAAAAGGAAAAGAAAAAAGAAAATAGGGAGGGAAGGAGTTGAAGAAGGAAGAAAGGAAGGGCGGAGGGAGGAAGGTTATAATAGAACTCTCAGTCCAGAGCACCAGGAGAATTGTCAGCTTTCGGTGATGTGAGTGGAAAATCAGATTGGAACGCAGAGAGAGTCATGCACCCAACAAATATTTATTGAACACTTACTTTGTGCCAGGCATGGATCTCATGTATGAGGACACAACCCTGATCAAGACAAACCCATTCCTCAAAATTCAAGTGAGTAACTAAATCAACTCTAGGGTCCATTCCATGTTATGGTGCCATTCTAACTCTGCCATGATCCTGAGCCAAGTAGCTGCTCCTTACCTTGGTCTCCTCTCATTCAAAACCCTTCCCAAGGAAAATCAAAAGGGAAATGTCTACCCAATGCTTGCCTTCCATCCAACCCTGTGTGGCTTCCTGCCCAGCCAAGAACAAAGGCTGGAAGGACTGTTTCTCTGGGACATCCTGTGCCTCCCTATAGGGTGTGGGGGCTGAGGACCCCAGCCTGTCCTAGGCCTGGCCCTAGTGAGCTGTCTCTGGAAACAATGGTCAGAGGCATCTCCCTCAAGATCTCCACCAAGAAGGGAAATTGGAGCCTAGGGTGGGCTGACCTGGGCATTGTTTGGAAGCACATTTCCTGGTCAAGTTGGCAGACAAGCTCCTGGGATACTGGGTGGACCCAGGAGGGACAGCATCTTTCTTCCTCTTGTCTAAAACACAGCGACTGTTTCTGTTCCCATCTTCCCTTGCAGGAGGCCATAGAGCTGCAGAGCTGAGCCCTGCCTCTCCAGCCACCCAGGCCAGTGCACAGCCCTCCTACCACACAGGAGTCCCTGTCCTGGGCCAAGAGGATGACACCCCTGCTTCCTAGCACAGGCCACTTTTTATGCACACAAGGGGTGGGCAAAACCCAGGCAGTGGGACACGTCAGACACTTGTGCCATCAGGGGCCAGCAGAAGAGTTCTCCAATTATCGGCCCAGGAATCGAGGGGCCCTGTGGATGCACATGCCACCAAGAGGCAAGGTGGCACTCGGGAGGCAGAGTGTTGCCCAGCTGCTCAGGTGGGTGGCCAGCTAATGCACTCTGTGGCCATCCAGGTAGGTGGCATGCTCTTCTTTCCTACTGGGCCTGAGTGGGGACTGTGGGCACCGCTCTGCAGTTAGTACAGGGGAGGGGTGAAGACCAACGCCTCCCAGCAACCAAGAGAAAAGAGCAAACCCTCAGCAACCAAGGACCTCGCACCAGCCCCTGCCCACCCAGCCCTGTTCTTTATCACACACGCACAAGCCCTCCACATGGCCTCATTGCTTCTGCAACCCCCTCCCCATGCCACGTCTGGGAAGGGCCTTGCTGGGCCATGGGGCCTCCCCTGTGTGTGAACCTCTGCTTTGATCATGTCAGCCACAAGGAGGGAGAGCACTTGGGAGGGGAAGTGAAGGAGAATGATCGACCTTTCTCTGCCCCTCCTTGTACACCTCTTGGGGGCTCCAAAGAGTCCAGCTGCTTGCAGAAGATCCTCCAGCCACACATGAACCCAGCGTTCTGAGTCCTGACCCTCCATTAGCCAAGGCCTCAAGGAATCCCAAGTATCAAGTGGAAAGGACTTGGGAATGGGCCCCCAGATGACAGAGAACCAAAAAGCCACCTGTTTCTTCTCCACCCAAGCTATGTAGATAAATACAACACCCCTCCTATGACAGCCCCTGACTGTTCACAAAGCACTCCCAATGTGCTTCTTCATCTCATCTTCCCAACAACCCTGAGAGGAAGGGATTATTCTTGTCCCCATTGTACAGATGAGGAAACTGAGGTTTCCACAAGCAAAGTGACTTCCTTGCTCCAAGTTGTCCAGCGAGAAAGAGGTGGCACCAGGACTTGATGTTAGGCCCATGGATCTCAAATGTCTCCTTCCTTTGTAATGGAGAACTTGGAGTCTGCACCGGAGAAGACTTGGCCTGCTGCAAAATGAGCTTGACGTTGCAACATAATCCATACTTATGAACTCCTTGGTTTCTGAGGTGTGGTCATGTTATGCTGAGGCTAGCCTGCCAGGCTTCTGAGCAGTCCCCAGTCCTGACAGTTTGTCCACAGCACCTCTAGCTCTGACCCTGCTCCTTGTCACTCTCACTGGAATGCCACCTGGCTGGCATCAGGAGTCGGGCCTGGGCCTGCCTCCACGGCCCTCTGGCTCATGGGTCTTCACGGCCCTCAGTTCCTCTGTTGCTCAGCATATGGTGTGACTCAGGGTTAAGGGTGAGGGATCTGGGAAGGGAAGCCTGAGTCACCCCCAGGCTAGGAAGCACAGCACTTGGCATGGTTCCTGGCCCAGCGGAGGAAAGAGAAGGTGCATCGAGTTACCGAGGCTGGCCTAGGGCAGGGAAGAAGTAGGAGGGAAAGGGGTGTCATGAGCCTGTGGAGATGGGGGAGAACACTGCCAACCAGGTTCCATGGCTCCAGCCAGGGGAAGGCCCCAGGGAGAACTGGGAGCACCTGGAGGGGTGGGGACTACAGAGAGAGGCCAGCAGGACCTCTACTCTGTCCAGCCTCCCTTCCCAAGCCAAATCCCCAGCCAGGCCCTCTCTCCCCACAGAGGTGTGTGACAGCTGGGGCAGTTCCAGAGGAGGGATCCCCCTGAACCCCACAGGGGGAGGGCGCCACCTCCCAATACCTTGCTCCATCTCTTCCTGTCACGTCTTTGGCCACCAGTGTTTCAAAATAAACTGGTTCCTAACTGGCTGTTGACTTAGGAATCCAAAACATCAGGTTTCAAATCCATTCCCACATTTTTAGCTCTCACCTCTCGGCAGACCATTCCAGTCCAAACTGCTCCTTTTGAGCTCCTGCCCCACAGAGTGGACAGCCTCCTGCATGTGTCCTCCAGGGTGACCCTCAGACACCTCCAGCTCAACTGGTTCTAAAGCAAAGCTCTTCTTTCCCCTACCCCACAGCCCCACTCCTAAAACACAATTCATCCTTGAACCCTAAAAATAATGTCACCACCCATCAGCTGGACATCATTTTTGATATTCCTCGCCTTACTTTGTCTCTTCAACATATATGAACAGGTGGTACCAGATACTGCCTGAGGAGATGGGGGACAGCAGTGAGCAAGTCACAATCCCTGCACCCACTTCAGTTTATAGTCTCATCCAATAAGTAACAAGAAAATCACTGATCAGTTGACAAGAAGTTGAGATGGGTGTAATTCCAGGGGCTGAGGGAACCCAGAAGAGGAGTATCGGGGCAGGCACAATGGTTCATGTATGTAATCTCAGTGACTCAGGAGGCTGAGGCAGGAAGATTGCAAGTTTGAGACCAGCCTCAACAACTTAGTGAGACTCTTGTCTTAAAATACAAATACAAAGGACTGGGGATGTAGCTTAGTGGTAGAGTATCCCTGAGTTCAATTCCCATTACCAAAGAAGGAAAGAGGAAAGAAGGAAGGAAGGAAGGGAAGGAAGGAAGCAATTAATCAAATCCTGTATGTGGATCATTGAAGTCCTCTCACAGAGTTAAGAGTATGCACAAAGGCAGAACATTGAGCAATTGCGAAATGATCACATGACGCTGTGGATATAGAGAGGCAAAGCTATTAATTGGGGGATAGGGTCTTACCTGGTAGGAGATAAGCCTGCAGAAATTGCTAGGCACCTGAGCACCTAGGCCTTACTGGCTATTGGAGAGAATTTAGCCTGTATTCTAAGAATGCTGGGAGACAAGTGAGCAAGTAAAACTGTGCCATAAATATCCAAAAGATTGCCCAGTCTTCCTCACTTCCTCACCTTGACATTCAAACTGCTTCATTAACCCAGGTGCAGTGGCTCAGGAGGCTGAGGCAGGAGTATCTAAAGTTCAAGGGCAACTTCATCAACTTAGCAAGACTGTGTCTCAAAATTTAAAAATAAAAAAAAATAAATAAGGCTTGTGGATGTGGTTAAGTGGTTAAGCACCCCTGGCTACAATCTCTGCTACAAAAAAAAAAAAAAAAAAAAATTCTAGTTCTTTCATGGCCATCTCACAAACCTTATGAACTGAGACCTTTGTGCCAGTCTGCAGATGGTACTTCATCTTCAGGTCTTCAACCCTTCATGCCCCAAGCCAGCCTCCAAACAAGAAAACCTTGAAGGCAAAACAAAATGTTTATATATATGGAATATATATAAAATATGGGACCTGGGATTGAACCACATCCTGACGCTTTTTATTTATTTTTTTATTTAGAGACCAGGTCTTACTAAGTTGCTGGGGCTGGGTTTAAACTTGCAATCCACCTACATCAGCCTCCCAGGTCACTGAGATTACAGATGGGCACTGTAACACCCAGACATATGTCTCCAATTTGTCATCTCACTTACCTACTGTCCTTCAATTTCAGAGAGTTCCCAACTTATGGTGATTCAACTAATGCTTTTTTTGGCTTTATGATGGTGCAAAGCTGATACACATTTGGTAGATACTGCACTTCAAATTGTGATCTTTCTCTGGGAAGGTGGTATGCAATACAATATCCTCCATGATGCTGGGCAGGGCCAGTGAGCAGAAGCCTCTGCTCAGTCACATGAACATGAGAGGAAACAACTGATCCTCTACAGTGTGCTGTGTTGCTAAGTTACAATGTTATGAAGGCCCAGTGAGTGCATATTTGACTTAGGATTCTTTTCCACTCACAGGGCATTTATTGGGCCCTGACCATTGTAAGTCAAGGAGCACCTACACATCCGTAGCTCCCAGCAGCTTTCAGGATAAAGATGTGAATCTGCCTGTCACCTTCTGTTTCTGCCCCTGCTCTGTCCCTCTGGCAACATCTTGCCCATTGAGGCCCCAGGAATCTTCCTGAAACCCAGATCAGGCCTGGCCTATGCATTTCTCTGCGGGCTCTGAGCAGACCCTGGATGAACTGTGGTTTCTCTGGTCTCCAATCCTAGCAGCCCTTGGCTTTGCAAGATCTTCCTGGGCCAAGTGTCCTATCAAAGTGTAACCCTACTTCCCAGGCCTTCCTTGCTCTCAACACTTGGCAACCCAGCAGCATCAGAAGGAACTTTCTAGTTTTTTCTCTGGATTTGCCTAGCCAAGGTAAGGAAAGGAGGCTGCTGGAGGGATGTTCCTGGAAGAGAATGCCTGCACTCCATGATCGATACCCAGGTCCAACTTGGCAAGAGGAAGGGGAGCCAGTTCAGCTGGATCTGCTCCCGGGAAGTCGCTGTTTTAGATGGAAGGGTGGCATTTGTCCCCTGGTGAAGAAACCCAACTTCCCTCATGGCCCCCTATGCCTTCCTTTCCCTGGCCAGGGAGGCTGTGTGGACTTAGGGGCTGATCAGATTCAAGGCACACAGTGAGCTTCCCACACATTCCCCAAAAAAGGGACAGCTGGGGGTTCCCTCCCCTTCTCCTTAATATCCACATGCAGAGCCCCTTTCCTTGTATCAACATGGGGCCTCTGGACTGCTTTCAGGAAGTGGGGTGCTTCTGTACAGCCTAGCTTGGGGGGAGGGGGGAAGAGATGGCTTGGTATGGATTTTTGTGGTTGGAGGTGATTGGAATCCCAGCTGTGCTCTCAGCCCCCTCACCTTGTCTGCATCAGCACCCCTCCTCCTTCAAAGATGGGCAGGAAGAAGGAAGGGAGGGAAGAGGGGGGCAGAGCTGGCCTCTCAGGGCTGGGAGGTACCCCATACACTCAGCAGCCAGACTTGCCAAAATGATCAGCAAGCCTCAGAGCTTGATAGGGAGACAGACATTTAAGGAAAAAGCTATCCTAGGTGACTGGAACACATCTTCAGGGTCTATTCTTATAAAGTCTCCCCAAAAAGGAGATTCTCAATCCTGGCTTCACATTGGAATCACCTGGAGAGCTCATAAAAATGCCATTGCCTGGGCCCGAGGCCCAGAAGCTCTGTTCTAACTTATCTTGGCTGGAGCTCAAATGTTGGTGTGCTTCAAAATTTCATTAGCAACTCAGGAGGCCTAGGCAGGAGGATCACAAGTTTGAGGCCAGCCTCAGCAATTTAGAGAGGCCCCATCCCCCCCCAAAAATAAATAGATAAATTGATAAATAAATAAATAAATAAATAGAACCGGAGATGTAGCTCAGATGTACAGAAACCCCAGGTTCTATCCCTAGTACCCCCGACCCCTGAAATACTTTCCTTAAGGCCTTGATCATAGATAAACATCCAAGAAGGAGAGAAAGAAGAAAGGAAGGGGTAGGAAAAGGAAAGGAGAGCTGAGGAGGTGAGAGAAGGGGAGGTGGGGGAAGGGAGGCAGAACAGGTGAGAGACTGAAACAGTGGTCAGAGGGTTGGGGAGAAGAGCAAGTGTGTACTTGAGCCCCATCTTTTCTCTGGCTCTCCTGGATTTCTTCTCTGAGCACAGAGATGGTCTGACTCAGTGATCTTCAAGATTCATCTTGTTCTGGGGGCACGGTGTCTGATGAAACAAGAGAGCAGCAAAGGTTTCTGGGAACCCAGAAAGTCCCCAGATTCCAGGAATCAGAAGAGGCATTGCAGCTCTGAAGAATAAGGAGGATTTGCACAGGCCCAGGAGGTGAGAAGGGGTGGAAGTGGGGTGTCAGGGAAGCACTGGGTGAATGAACATTCCAGGCCAATGAATCAGAGTGAGGAAAAAACAGAACCAGGAAAACATCAGGAGTGTTTTGGAAATCCTGAGTAGTCAGTGTGTCATGGCCAGAGACAATGGGTGTGGTCTGGTGGTTTCGAATCCTGTGTCTGTCCCACAGCTGTGTGACCTGAGAGAAGTCACTGACACAGCCTCATTTTCCTCATTGGTTCCAACACTCATTCTCCCCCCTGGAGAAGGGATGGAAGAAGAAACAGAATTTTGGGGCTGGGTTTCTAGAAAGATCCTACACGTGGGGAATAACAGTGATCTCCAAGTGTGAGCCAAATGACCAAGGAGTCACTCACAGAGACTCTGGTTCCTTCCTTCATTCTAGTCAACTAAGCTTCCAAGTCAAGGGGACCGAGCCAAGAGAATCAAAACTCTGGACTCGAATGCAGCAAGCATGGTAGAGATCCCCAAAAGGCAATGGCCAGCCACCCTCTGCCTCTCTCAGAGAGCCACCGAGGGAGGGAAAGGTAGGAAGGGGCCTTGGATTTCCTGGTGTGTACCACAGCCACACCTTTGCCCAGCCACCCCATTTCAAAGATGAGAAAAGGTCCAAGTGGCCTGGAAGCAGCAGAACCAGGCCAGAACCAGGACTATCTGACTCCTAAACCCACACTTGCAACTGTCACTCCAGCAACTGTGTCACTTGGCTCTGAGAAGGCCCCATTTGTGACTGCGTGTCTGAACAGCCTCTGTTGGCTCCCTCTGCTCAAGATGGCCAATGGGCTCCCTTCTGGCCCTCCCTCTTCTTCCCTTCATCTGTCCTGTCCTTCTCTGGCATGCACTCTCTACAGCCATCCCTGAAGTCTGTGTCTGTCCTCTTCACTGGGACCCAGGCAGATGAAATTGGGATAGTTGAAGTGTCCTTCTTATGACCTTGAGTTCTGGCAAGACTGACTTCCCTTGTGGTGACTGAGGCTGACGACAGCTGAGTGGCACAAGGACACACACACACAGACACACATCTATGAGCCATATCAGAATAGGTATGGACAGGATCCCCCAGTTGCCTGCCAGGGCAGCTTCCCACCACCACAATGCAGACAGCTTGGAATACACCAATCAAATGACAGGGCTCCACCTCCATCCTACCTCCTCTTCCCAGCCAGGAACACGCCTGCTGACTGATGGGGCACAGTCATTCCCTACTGCTTCAGACACATCTCCACGTCACCCTGCCAACAGGTGGGACACAGCCACCTCGTCAAGACATAAACAACATGGGCAAGTGGCACATAGAATTGCAAGGGACACTCTGGGACCCCAGGCTGCATATATAGATACTAGCCTCTTCAGGACTTGGGAACTGATGAACACCAGTGTTACCAGGCCCCTACTCCATGTCTTCACTGTGTGACAAATATAGCAGGAATGCAGGTATTGGAGCTGCCTGGCTGTGTCTTTGTAGTCTGGGGGCTTCCATGGCCCAGTACACACTTGCAGTCCAGGCTGCCTCTGGGGGCAAGCATATGCACACGTACACATGTGCTCACACATGCACCCACAGGCCTCCAGCTCTCATAGGTCTCCTTTTGTTGTTATTGTTGTTGTTGTACCAGGGAGTTGCTTGCATTCCAAATACAGGTCTGAACACATACCTAAACCAGGCACTGGGATAACAGACAGAAATCAGAAAACCATTCCCCGTGGAGCTATTAAGCTAGAAGAGACCCCCAAAGAGACCCCCCCCCCAAAGCTGGCGCTGGGGTTGTGGCTCAGCGGTAGAGCACTCGCCTAGCACATGTGAGGCACAGGGTTCAATCCTCAGCATCTTCGATCCTCAGCAGCACATAAAAATAAATAAATAAAAATAAAGGTATTGTGTCCAACTACAACAAGAAACTAAATATTAAAAAAGGTGACAGCTGTAAGACCTATTGTGTCTGGAAGGAGCAAGGTGATGTTCTGGCCCTCTGAGTCCTTGCCAAGACCATACCTGGGAGACTTTGTCCAGTGACAGGCCTCAACCAGTGAGGGACCACGGAGCAGGCTCTGTAAGAACAGGCTGAGCAGAAGGGACCATTTGGCTTGGAATAGAGTCAACTTGGGATGGAGCCATCTGAAGGGCTGTCACAGGGCACAGGCCATGTGTAGCCACAGGAGACAGAGCTAGTTTGACCATGTTGGTGGAAGCCACAGGAAGATCACTTCAGGGACTTGAGGGGGGCTGCAGAGCCTGAGGGCTATGGCTGGGATCCATAGACCTGGCACATAGTAGGTGTTCCATAGATCACATGGAGACAAGTAGGAAAAAATCTTCCTCTGGAGCAGGGACATTGGGAATGCCAGTGGATGAAGCTAAGGGTCCTGCAGACTCTTAGCTTAAATCCCAAGGCGTGGGACATGGGTCTTGGAAATAGCCCTCATCCTGGACCCCACCACCACCCCAGCCTTTCTCCCCTGAGAAGAACTCCCCAGTGCAGCCTTTCCCCTCTGTCCTTGCTTGGGAAACCCGGATGACTTCTGTCCTACCCATTAGGGCAAGGCGACTTGCTAAAGTGCCGAGAGATTTCTGCAGAAGAGGGGCTTCTTGTTGCTAAGAATACCGCAAAACAGAAGATTCCACCCACAAACCAAGCCCTTCATGAGTCAGTGAAATTATCATAGGGGCTTAGGGGGTGGGGGAACATAAAGGTCTAACCCCAGGTGGCCTAGGGACAAACCTGGAGTATTGACCTCCAGTCTCCCAGTGCACAGGTATTTTCTCACCTGCCCTTTGCATGTTCTGGTGACAAACTTTCTGCTGTTTCATGGGCCCTTTGCAATTGCAAATGAGGCAACCATTATTACCCTCGCTTTAAGGAAAAGTACTAAAGACAAGAGAGGCACAGCATCTTTCCAACAATCTTTCCTTAAAAATCAAGAATGTGGTGAGTTAATTGGGGGCAGGGGAGTTGGTAATAGAAATGGTGACTTAGGAAAGCAAACCTGATGATGGAGTTCCAGGCCCATTTCAAGGCCATGAGGGACATTTGTGAAGCAGTGAGTTCAAAACATCACTATGGATAGGCTGCCTAAGACCCACTTGAGCAATTAGCATGTGTATGTGTGTGTCTGTGTGTGTGTGTGTCTCTGTGTGTGTGTGTGTGTGTGTGTGTGTGTGTGTGTGTGTGTGTCAAATTGAGCTTTGAGGAGAGGTCTGAGGTGGAGAGGTGGGAATATGGGGATAAAGGCCACTTAGTCGTGATTATCAAGTCAAGTATCCTGTGGGTGTCCCCTGCCTCCCAGCAGGGGAGTGGCAGCTGGTGCCTGCTCTGACTCCATCAGCCATTAATTAAAACTTGACAAGAAGATTAATATACAGGGGACAATTTTAATTAGAGACTCCTGGAACGTTAGTGCTGGCATGGCCTAAAGAGACCATGTCTTCCGGCCTCCTTATTGTATAGATGGAGAAACTGAGGTAGACACAGGTAGCAACTGGCCTAAGTTTCTTCAAGGAGTCTGGGGCTAAGTGGTCAAGGTGTCCCATGTGATTTCCTGGTCAAAACTCTTTCTCTGCCCTAGTATCACATACTTAGGGGATAGTTTTAATTAACTTATTATACCATTCAACTTGTCACTGATTCCCAGGGCCTCAGCAAAGGCTACACCTCGAGATCCCTTTTGAATACACTCTGCTTGTTTCCAGGAGGCTGATGGGATGAGGGTAAATTGAGGAGCCCAGGGAAGCTGAGTCTGATCACCTCCCAGGGTTCAAGTCAGTTAGGGTGCTGAGCTGGGGGGATAGTCAGCCTGAGGACATTGCCTGGGCCTTCTTCATGAGAGGGGGTGGAAATGTCACTCATCCATTATCCCAGTCCCTCAATTTGCAAAGTGCTGTCTGAAATATTAACTGAGATCCACACTCCCAACCAAAGAGAAGGCTTTATTCCTTTTCAAAACATTTCTATTTTTCTTTCAATGAGACACATTCTTTGTAACAACATCCACAGAACACTTTAGTGCATAAGGTCAAAATCCACTTCTCCTCATCCACTCTACCAATACCCAGGAATAGTCACTGGAAAGAGTTTCTTGTCAAACCTTCTAGAGTTCTCTTTCCCCACACCTTTAGGTCTGTTGCATGTCCCCTATTCTCACATGGGGACATTGTTGCATCCCTGGTGCCTCGCTTTGGTGGGAGCACCAGGAAACAGTGGGGAGCATGAGGGAGGAGGTCCACATTGGGATCCTCCCTTCCCTATGCCCTTCTAGTTGACTGTCCTCTGTCTCAGTCGGCTGTCCAGTCAAAGCCCCAAGCTGGCCCACAAGGTGCCTAGTGCCAACTGGAAAAGCATGTCCCTCTAGGCACATAATTTAGCAGGAGGTGCCTATTATTGAGGGTGGATGTTCCTTTTCTCTAGGTCAGTGTGAGGAACACCAGAGACCTTGCCTTCATGGCCATAATGTCTCCATCTCTGCCCTGTATGTCCACCGCCATTGTCACTGCCTTGAACCAGGCTTCCTCCCAGAGACTGCAGCGGCCCCTGTCTCCCCACCAGCGTTCCTGCTTTGCATTGTTCCCTCCAAGGCCCCCTGCTCCCTGTAGCCAGATGGATTGATGTCACAAGCAAAGTAGATTACATCCCTTCTGGGCTAAGCCCCTCAATCACTTCCTCTTGCCTCCAGTCAAGGGCACCCTCCTTGAGGATGGCACTTAAGGACCTTTACCTATGAGCACGTGACTGGACTAGGCCCAAGGCCTGTGTGCAGCAGGCTCCCTCGCTGTGTGAATTCTGCTTCTACCTCTTGCTGGTTGTGCGGCCTCTGGCAATCCAGAGAACCTGGCTGGCTCTCCACTTCCTTATCTGGAAAATGGGAATGATGATGATAACAGCATCTGCTCGCTGCATTACACAGAATAGGAAATCAGGTAATTTGGGTCAAAGAGCTGAGAACAGTACCTATGAGGTGAGGCCCTGGTGGCACATGAGCACTTGAAGATCAGTGTCCCAAAGGGCCCTCCACCTGAGACTTGAGCCCAGCTCCAGGAAAGTGGGGAATGGAATCTGTGGGTGATAGAGACAGGGACATAGGTCACTATGAGACCGCTCACCCTGGATTCACTTCTAGGAGCTGAAAGGAAGATCTGACTGTGGCCAGTCACTTCCTGGAATGAGTCCACTGAAGGGGACAGAGCTATAAGAACACACCCCCAAGGTCCCTTTAGCTCTGCCCTAGGGCCTGGGAGAGAAGGAGGCCAGGAGACTTAGGGGACCACAGAAGCTCCTGAGCCTCAGGTCTCTCATCCACAAAATGAAGGTCTGAATGACATCACAGAGTGACTGTGGAACTTAAGGGAATAACTCTTGGAAATACCACCACAATGCCTGGAATATAGTAGGTGCTCAATAAACCCTTGAGGTAGGAAGAAAAGGGAAGACTGTGGACCCTCAGTCCAGAGTGAAGCATGAAATGCTCTGGGCCACCTGTAGCCTAGGGGGAAGGTGACAAGACAAAGACCTTCCCAGGTACTTTAGGAGTGCTGCTGGCTTTCTGTTTGAGCCTCATGGGCAAGGTGGGGTAGAGGGAATACAGCAGTACCCCGATGCCCAGGAGACATAGGGAGAGGGCAGCTGGGCTTTTCACTCGCTGCTCCTCAATGTCCATATCTGGAAAGTGGGGATCATCTTGGCAGGTGCACCAGCCTATTGTAAACCTGAACAAAGCTATTGAGTGGGAAAGTCCACCATAGTGAATGTGGACAGTTATTGGTTCCTCATCAGCCAGAGAAGCCATTTGGAGTCATGATTCACAGTGCTGCCTTTGGAGTCTGGTTGAGGTAGGTACAATTGTGGTTTCCGCTTCCTCAACCAGCAAACCTAGGCAAATAACTCAACACCTGTTAGTGACAATTTCTTTGTCTCTAGAATAGCAATAATAATAATTATACCCATTTTACAGAATTTGGAAGAAAATTCCCCAATGAGACCACTTCAGTGAAACTTCTAGCCCATGTAAATAGTTACTGTGTAGCTATTGGCTTTTTTTTCCATTCTGTGGATAGAACCAAGGGCCTTATACATGCTAGACAAGCACTGTACCAGCACAGTCTCACTGCCTTGCCCAGGCCAGTCTTGAACTTGGGATCTTTCTGCCTCAGTCTTCTGAGTAGCTGGGATAACAGGTGTGCACCACTGGGCCTGGACTAATATATAGTATTTTTTAAGATAACATTATTCTTTAAGGAGAGAGCCTGTGTCCTATACCTATAGGCAGGTAGAGTCACATGCCTATAAACCCAGCATCTCAGGAGGCTGAGACAGGAGTATCACAAGTTTGAGGCCAGTTTCATCAATTTATCAAGGCTCTTCAGTGAGACCCTATCTCAAAATATAAAAAAAAATAAGAAGGGATGGGGATGTAGCTCAGTGGCGGAGCATCTCTGGATTAAGCTCCCACGCCAAGAAATAAATAAGTAAATAAATAGATAAATGATTCCTTCTCGTGATGCTGCTAATTAAGCCAGAGAATACATCCAATGAACACTCAAGAAATCTTCCATAGCCAAAAAAAATCTTTAGCTCTGAGTAACTTTATGGTATTATGAACTACGAACTCTGGGAGAACTGTTCAGGATTGTTTATTCCAATCACCTCATTGTACAGTTGGCCAAACTAAGACTCAGAGGGCATAACAGATGATCCCCAAAGCTCATGAATGCCGTGGCTAGACCTAGGACCACAGCCTCCTGACAGGAAACCAGTATCCCAAGTTCACCAAGGTAGTCCCTTACTTGGAGTTGCTTCTAAGGGGAAGGGATTCATTCCCAGGCAGGGGACACCTGCTATGGCCTCCCCAGAATCTCAACAGCTCATAGCCTACTCCCCATGCTCTGCTGGCCTTGCCCCAGGCCACCTCTAGCTGGCAGCCTAGGCTGGCCTCAGCCTGTCCCCCACTCCAGGCCCCTCAGCAGCCCAAGCCGGGTGCTCTGTGATTGCTTCCTGTCCTCAGAGGCTCTGTTTGTTGGCTCTGTAGCCACTTCCTCCCACCCCAGCACACAGGAGGCACTGACCAACAGTGTGGGACTCCAGGGGCCAGCCCCCAGCCTGCTCTCAATGTTGGGCCAGCCCTCCCCAGACCCACCACCTGGAGCCCAGTAACCCAGCCAGACCCTGGAGACCCCCCCCAGCACTGCCCCCAGTTTCCACCTCCCACCCTCACCCCCTCCACAGCAGCTGGTCCTGCCCCCCCCATGGGGGAGAAGCCAAAAATTCAACAGGTGGCAGTCCCCAGTGAAGCCCTGATGGGCCTTGGGCTGAAGGGGACCCAGGCCCCCCTCGTCCCAGCCCACCCCCCTTCCCAGCCGCAGCCCAGGGGACCTTGGGCAGTGGGTCCAGATGACAGTGCCTCATGTCAGGGCTTGAAAACTGCTGAGGTTGGGATGTGTGTGGGAGGAGGGAGGTTCCTAAGTTTGTCCCTGAAGGTCTTGAGACTAGGATAAAAAGTCCAATGCAGACAGACAACAGACTGTGACTTCATACCAGCCATTCTCCACATGGTCTCTTCTGTAAATCGGGGCCTGCCTACTCTGATGGTGGTCCAGGGCTGTGTGGAGGTGTAAGGAGCTGTCCATGGGCACACTGCCTGGTGGGAGTTGGGCGACTCACTCATCCTAGGTCACTGGGGCCTGAGGGGATTCTTAAGAAATGGAGTTTCCATTCTCCAACCTGGACAGTCTCTGGCAAACTGGAACAAACTGGTCATGCAAACAGTAGGTTCCACTGTGTGTCTCTGAAGACTCTCTCCCACCCCACATAACTCCTACAGTGTTTTGGGGTTTAGAAGACTCCCCCCACAAATCTCCTTGATTCTTCTTCAGGAAACTTCCTGGCCTTATGTCACTTGGCATCTTCTTATCCATCCTCTTCCTCTCATGCAGGTGTTCCTGCCATTCTAGGCCTTGTCCCTTCCGTCCCTCTTCCACAGGACCCATCATCTCTCCTCTGAGTTCCCTGTGTCCCTGCCACACAGCCACACATTGACCATTGCTTTTCCACTCTATCTAGGCACATGGACTCACCCCCATCACATACACACACACACACACACACACACACACACACACACATGCACACACACACACACACACCCTGTTTACCTGAACCTCAGCAGGAAGGATTTCAGTTTGGCTTAGGCACCTGCTGACCCACAGTAGGATCAGGCCTCAGAGATAGGTGAGAGGGGAAATCACACACTTTTCCTCCTCAGGAGCAGAGCCTTTAAATCTAGAAGAGTGGTGAAGAGCAGGGTGTCATCTGGGGTAGGAGGGTCAGCTGCCATGAGTTCTTTGTAGCCCATGGTTTGCTTCAGGGGCCCCTGGGTTGTTTCCTTTCCCCAGAGTCCCTGCTCTCAAGGTCTAGGCAGGCCAGGCCAGGAGCAGCACACCCCTGAATTCCATCCCGTTGGTGCTGGACTTGAGGTGCTGGCGGAGTGTGTGCACTGTGTCTATTCTGGGGGGCATCAGTCGTAAGGAAGCAGTGGTAGGAAGCCGCCCCTTGGAGGCTGTTCATTTTCTTCAGCTGGGGACATTCCCTGAGCTGACTGGGGCAAGGGACACAGGCATGGAAAGAACACTGCCCTGTCCTTGGGGCCCCTGGCTGCTGGTTCACACTGCCCCTCCTCAGCCCCAGAAGAAAGCTCTGTAAGCAGGATTCCTCCTATCCTGCTGCTGGGGCCATGTTGATCCAGCACAGCCAACTTCCCAGAAGCCATCCTTGTGGGGGCCTCAGGAGCACAGACTGAGGGAGGCCCAGAGAGCTGGAGTGAGGGAGAGATGGGTGACTCAGAGGCCCACAGTGAAGGAGACCCAAGAGACAGCAAAGCTGGAGAGACATGATGCAGTTCAGAGATGGAAAGCAAGAGTCAGACGCTGGGCAGGCACCCCTGTGGGTCAGCAAGATGGCGCTTCAGTAGACAGACCCAGCAAGCAGGCAGGACCCTGAGAAGAGCAAGGGCCCATGCAAGAGAGAATGGCCAAACCGAGCCAGAAAGAGGCAGAAAGCAAACCTGGCTGAGAGAGAGAAGGAGGAGCAGCAGAGGGAAGAGAGACAGAGAAACAGGACTGGGGTGGTCACAGGAAAGAAGGGGCCAAGGAAGTCAGAGGTGGCAAGAGAGGCCTGGGGGCCCAGGAGGGGTGGCTGCAGTGTCCCTTGGGCTCACAAACACAGGGCCGCCCAGCTGGGCCAGTCAGGGCTGTTTGCAGAAGGAAGCCCCAGCTCTGTGGTCAGGGTGCCCCAGGCCTGGCAGGGGCCCCTTCACTTCATGACATTCTTGTTCTGAGCTGCGGGAGCTGAGGCCAGGCTGGTGGGGCCACGCAGCGCCTCTGTTCTCACCCAAAGGGGGCCTGGTCCTGGGCTGGGGCCCTGGCGGCTGAGGGGGCCATGCAGGAAGGTAGCCAAACCAAAACTGGCCACAGAGGCTGCTGGTCCTCCAGAGTACAGGGGGATGGTGGTGGTAGAGGGGACTTGGAGCCTGTGGCCAAGCTCTGGGGAGGAAGGTTAAGGGGGAAGGTTGTCCCTCTCCCTGGGGGAATCTCCAGTGAGGGCCTTGATCTCCCCATTCACCCCAGGAAGAGCAAACTCAGGCAGGTAAAGGCCAAGGAGAAGCCGAGAGTGTGTGCCCTGGCTCAGGGGACAGCTGCCACTCAGCTCCAGCTGTCTATGGCCTTGTGAGTGTGAGCCCAGGATTACTGGATTACTGGATTGTCAGAGTTTTTTTTTTCGAAGTCATAAATCTGGATTTTTATGTAGAAAACTCCTGAATTTTCAATGATGGCAAATCATTTGTTCTTGATGTAGGCATGATGGGAGCCAAAGGAGACACTCAAAAGGTTCTAAGTGGCCTATAAGGTGCCTGTTTATGGCTGTCTCTGGGCCCCACCTCGGCTCTGACCATTGGCACATGGATAGCTCCACGACCATCCTGAGCAGAATCCAAAACTTGCCCAATGTCATGCCCTTGGAGAACTGGCCAAATGTTCCATCAGGAGGAAGCCATGGGTGGTGACATATGGTCTAAGATGCCAGGCCCCTGGATGGCCTGTTTACTGACCAGGAATCTTGCTCTCTCTTTTCCTTCCAAAGCCCCCACCTCCTCCTATCTCTGTTCTTCAAAGCTTTGGGGACACCCCCTGCCTGACTTGATCCAAAGGCCTGGTCCAGCCCACACATGGCCAAAGCTGCCCTGGACCCACAACCACTGGTAGTCCTGTCCTTCCTTCCTCTGGCACTTGAATTCCCAGGCCAGCACCCTGGCAGGGCCTGTTGCAGAAGGGAGGGATGGGAGAAAGTGGATAGTGTGTGCTGGTGTGTGCTGAGAGTGGCCTTCCTCAGGCCTCTTCCACCCCACCCCTTCCCACTCTAGAGCCGAGCATGACCAAGGTTAACTGGATCCCCCCAGCTGGAATTACAGAATCCTAGGACTGTAACAGACCTGGGAGGTCATCGGTCAGCAGTAGAAGAGGGATTTTAATGACCCAATTCAGCTGCACTGGAAGCATCTCTCGCCCCCCACCCCCAGTCTGGGTGGGGGAAGAGGTGAGACCATCAAGGACCGCTAGACTGGGAGCCCCTGAAGGATACAGCCTGGCCACACAGGTCCCCTCCTTGACAGTGCCGACCCTACCCCCAGGAGTGCCAAGTGTTGGGAGGAGCACACAGCCCTTGGCTGAATAATTGACTAACAGGCAGGACTAATGGTAGCAGGAGAGACTGTTGAGTGACAGCATGCTGAACCAGGAGCCAATGACGAGGACTGGAGGCGTAGCATTGTTCAAAGTCACTAAGCTAAGGAGAGGCTCCCACTCTAGCAGACTCTGCTCTTCATTTTGTTCAACTTTTATTTTTAGTTGTAGATGGACACAATCCTTTTATTCCATTTATTGTTATGTGGTCCTGAAGATCGAACTCACTGCATCACACATGCTAGGCAAGTGCTTTACCACTGAGAGCAAGCCGCATTCCAACTCTTGAGTTTCTTTAGGCTTCCTAGTCCAGCCTATGCTTCCCAGTCTTCTCAGTTCCATTCACAGCATATTAAACAACAAGATTCCCTCTGACACTTCAGTGGAAAGAATGAGGAGAAAAAAATGAGCTGGTCGCAGCAAGAAGGCTTCATGTCAGACATCAAGAAGGACTTCCAGAATGGGGGACTCCCCAGAGAGGCAGCCAGGCAAGTGCACTCTGCAGTCTCCTGGACTGAAGAGCTGGAAGCCCCATGGATGGGGAAGTAACATCAGAGCTAGGCGAGGAGAGGCTGGGGTGACATTCTTCTGTTGGCTCCCAAGATTGTGGGAGTAGCAATCCACCTAATTTCCAATCTGCTAGTCCGGAGAGAATGGAACCCAGGAATGTTCCCAGCCCAAGGTCAAAGTTGCCTATTTGAGGTGGAAGCCCATGGTCACTACTGATTTTTTTTTTCTTCCCTCAAAACCACTCAACGGGTAGAATCCAACCGTGACAGACGGAGCCAGGCTCAGCCTCTATCTCTCCTCCAGAGAAGCCCATGAATCAATGCAGACTTGTTGGCTCAGGGTCCCATAGTGGGTAGGGCTGGGCTGGAAGACAGAGAAGAAACTGGTGGGAAGGGGACTTTGCAGGAGCCACATGTCTCCATCCCGAGGCAGGGTGAAGCGAGAAAGACACGGCTGTCTCTTGGGAACTTTAAAGGGTGTTCCTAGGTACCTTGTTCTCCGCTTTAAGAGTCCTGAGGGTTTAATGACACTTTTAAGGGGCATCTTCTATGGGGAAGTTCCCATTGGCTACAGGCCCAGCCTGTGTCATTTCCATTCCAGCCCTTTTCCCACAGCCATGCAGGACGTATACCCCAGTCCAGGAATCAAAGTTCAATGGCAACTGGAAGTTCCTCTTATTATCCATCCTTCATTTTTCCTGCTGTAGTACCCCACTCTCTTTCCTTCTGGCCTATCCCAAATTGAAATGAACTCCTCTCTTGTCCCTGAAATGAAAAAAGCTCAGGTTAGCAAATGAGCCTACTGTTCAGGAGGTAATCCAGGCACCCTGCCACCCGTCCTTCCCCACCTCTTCCATCCCCAGGGTGTCTGTCTTGGGAACTGGCCTAGGCTGTGTGGATTAAAGAGAGGCCTACGAGGAGGCAGATGGAGTGGGCCCGAGCATCTCAGGAGGAGAGGAAAGAAGTGTGGAGATGTGGGACTGGGGGGCCTTTGGGCCAAGTGGCATAATAAACCTAAACACCCTGCTGATGGAGCCCAGAGTACTGATCTTTAATCACTTGGGGGACTCGCACATCTGCTAATAAATTTCTCTCTGTTCCCAGAAGGTCCCTCCAGAACCACCCCCCCCTCCGGGCCGAGCTGGCTGTTTCAGGGCTGGGGCAGCTCTCTGCATCTTCCCAGCATGTTCCTCCTACTCCCCTTTCCCCCAGGCAGCTCGCTGGGTCTTCCCGCTTATTGGGGGCGGTGGTGGGGGGGGGAGGCTTGGGGAAAGCTGTGTGCTCCAGGTGCCCTTAGACAAGAGTGTCCAACCCATGTAGGCTTTGGGTCATTCATCTGTAAAAGGGGACTGTCACACCTGCCTCATGGGGTTGAGGATGAAAGAGAAACATAGAAGAGAAGCACCTAACCTAAAGCCTGGCATATACTAGGTGCTCACTTTGTCCAATTTAGTCTCCTTCTCTGCCTGGAATATTACCCAGAGAAAGGGGCCCAGACACTCTTGGACCTCAAGAAGGAGTGATTACAAATGGTCACCTAGGGCGAGAGGTGTGGCTCAGAGGTAGAACACTTGTCCCACGTGCTCAGGGGTCCTAGGTTCGATGCCCAGAGGGGGCCGGGAGGGAAAGCCATTGAATGAACTTGATGAGAAATGAAAAACCTCCTGCTTGCACTGTTCATGTGAGCAATTCCCTGCACCACCTGTGGGGACTGCAGGAGTCTGCTGGCGCCAGAAGTGGTGACTATGTAGACTGACATGTCCCGCCTTAGTGTACCTTATGGCCTAAAGAAAAAGTGCAGCTCCCCGGGCACAGTACCAGACTGCAGGGGGAGCCATCTGTGTCTCCAGATGGCCACAGCTGTCAAAGCCCTATCCATGGCTCTGCCTGCGCCCTCCCCTTCCCCTGCCCTTTGACCGGCCACCCGTGGTCCATGCAGACTCTCACAATGGATGCGGAGATGCAGGGTCTTGAGGGAGATGCTAAAAAAAGTGGAAGAGTTTTTCTCAGAGAGCTGGCAGGTCAGCAGTAGGGAGACCCAAGGGGATCAACTAAAGGGCATAGTGTGCTAAGGAAAGATACCCAAAGAGGCTAATCAGTGCTTCCTTGAGGGACATGAACTCAGAGCCATAGCTCAAAGTGTCTGTGGAGGACGGGCTATTTGATAATGATGCTGGAGTGGGGTTCCCTGCATAGGATTCAAGTTATGCAGTGACTGCAACTTGTTTTTAAAACTATTGCTTAGAATCTTCCTCTGGTTCTTTTCTGCAGGGACATACTAAGGTTGTATGATCGTAGAGAATTGCAGGGAAGTTCATCCTCTTATCTGAACTATATCCCATGTACCTTTTATCTACCTGTGATCTCCAGAGAAGCTAGAAAAGTACTCACCTTTGCATCCTACCTGGTGACATGGAAGTGATGGTCAATGTACACTGATCCTTTCTCCTCTCCTGCCCTCAGTGTCTCTAACTGTACAATGGGAAAAATTAGACTTAACATATTCCAAGCACTCTCCCGTGTTTAAGTTCTTCTTGCAAGCCAGAGGAGGGCGAGTTTCAAAGACTGACCTTAGCACAGTTACAAGAGAAAGATCTTCGGAGAGGTGAGCTCGAAGATGATGACCCTGTTGTCTGGAAGTACTGTGATGGTTGTCTGCAGTTTTGAGGTTACTGACTAGCTGTGTGACCTTAGGGAAGTGTTTTGCTGTCTCTGAGCTCAGTTCTGTCATCTATAACATGGGAGCAGAGCTGGCAGTAATCCCTTATGAGATGTTGCCTCTATCATTATAAAGCTAAATTCAGCAACTGGTTCTGAAATGCGGTGAGGTCAACTCAATTCTGCTCGATCCCAACCTCAGGGCCCTGGACTCTTCCTTTCCTGTAACTCTCCCAACAGGTGCCAAAATCCAATGCTTGCATTGCCCGGGGTGTTGGTGAATGAAACCCAGACCTCTCTAGAGCAGTGGAGCTCAGCCTAGCCCTTCTCTGGCCAGAGGCCCCACCACATCACTGCTGGATGACAGCCTAGATGAGCCTCTACCCCAGGGACATGGGCTGCTGGAGGCAAGGTGACCCACAAGGAGAAGGAGGAGCTGGCGGTTCCTGCATGTCTCACACCTCCATCTTTGCCCATGGCTCTCTCCCATCAGTGGACTGATACCTTCCAGTTCTGGAAGCCGGGGACTCCAGGACTATGGTGCTGACAGACCCAGTGTGCTGAGAACCTGCCTCCTGGTCTGCAGATGGTCTTCTTATGGTACCCTCACATGACTGATATCAGAGAGAGGAAGCAAGCTACTTGGTGTGGGGTCTCTTCTTAGGAGGGTGACAATGTCCTCATGACATTGGAGGTGAAGGTTTCCACACACGGATTGGAGAGACAGGCGAAACACTCCATCCACAGCTCCTGCCCCCCTCCTGGCTCTGTTCATGGAGATCTCGAGAACACCAGGCCTCAAAGACCGCATCCATCACAACAGCAGGAGTGAAGAAAATGAGGTGAGACAGCTGTGGGCACTGGCCAGGCCAAGCCATTCCCACAGTGAGAACAGCTGACTTCCATGGGGCCTCCCTGTGGGTTAGGTTGTGGCATGCACTAGCTAAAGCAAGGCCACACACAGGGGTCAGGAACTGGAGGGCACCATTGTCTATGTCTTATAGATGGGGAAACCAGGAGTCACAGGCAGACTGACTGGCCCACAGACGGGCAGCCTGCAAGTGGCAAAATCTAGACTTGAACCTCGGATTGTCTGCCACCAAAGTTAATCCTCCCAGCTTGAGTGCTCCAGAGACTGCCTTGGGTTGATTTCCTCCTCTACCCCTGGCAGCCTGACACCACTGCCTCTGTGCCAGAACTGACAGAGGTGTCACAGGGCTTCTAGACTCTCAAAGTTCACATCCCTGCCTTCAGGGTGAAGGAAAGGGCAAAGAAAAAAAAATGTGTGTGTGTGTGTGTTTGTTTTTTTTTTTTTTTGGTACAGAGAATCAAACCGAGGAGCACTCAGCCACTGAGCCACATCCCCAGCCCTTTTTAAATCTTATTTGGAGACAGGGTCTCACTAGGTTGCTTATAGCCTCACTGAGTTGCTGAGGCTGGCTTCAAACCTGCAATCCTCCTGCCTCAGCCACCTGAGTTGCTGGGATTACAGGTGTGCACCACTGTGTCTGGCAGCAATTTTGCTCTTTAGTTTTCAATTTTTTGTTCTGTGTATGTCTGATCTTAGAATCAGGATTTTAGTTTCAAAAAATGAATTCGGAAATGTTCTTTCCTCTTCTATTTCCTGGAAAGGGTTGTATAGAACCAGTATTAGTATTTTGTTTTGTTTTTCTTTTTGGTACTCAGGGGTGCTTAAGCACTAAGCAATACACAGCCCCACTTTTTCAAAATATTTTGTTTAGACAAAGAGTCTCTCTAAGGTGCTGAGGCTGGTCTCAAACTTGCAGTCTTCCTGCCTCAGCCTCCTGAGCTGCTGCAGGGATTACCAGCATGCACCACTGTGCCCGGTCACAAAGCAAAAAATATGTGGAGAAATGTTTATGGTGGATGGCATATGGGAACCTCAGGATACAAAAGGGGGTGCCCAAAAGAAGAGAAACGAATGGCCTGCAGGTCTATGGGAAGGGAAATATTATTGAAAACCACCATCAGATACCTCCCTGCCCCTGTTCCAAGGGCCACCATCAAAATGAGCAAAAGATGACCAGCGCTGGGGAGCATGAGGAGAAAAGGGAGGGCTTGTGAGCTGTGGCTGGGAGAGTCCAAGGATGCAGTCACCCAGAAAGAGCATGGAGGTTCCATAAACAAAATTACAATGACCAGGTGATCCAGCAAGCCTGCTTTTGGAGATTTCTCCAAACCTATTGAAACCCTAGATGTGGAAAGAGACTCTCTCTCTCTCTCTCTCTCTCTCTCTCTCTCTCTCTCTCTCTACCTGTTTCCCTCATTCTCTCCTTCCTTCTCTCTCTCTCTCTCTCTCTCTCTCTCTCTCTCTCTCAAATACACACGTTCACAATGCAACATTATATTATTCAACTTTAACATAGATGGAAATCTTGTCACATGCTCCAACATGAGTGAACTTTGAGGACATAGTGTCACAGCCACACACAGTACAAAACCTGCAGGATCCCACTCACATGAGGAATGTGAAACAGTCAAATTCATAGAATCAGAGAACAGGATGGATGCAGGGACTGGAAGAGAGGGAGAATGCAGAGCTTCTCTGCAAGTGGTACAGAGTTTCAGTCCTACAAGATGGAAGATTTTAGCCAGGCTCAGTGACACATGCCTGTCATCCCAGCAGCTCTAAAGGCTGAGGCAGGAGGATCACAAGTTCAAAGCCAGCCTCAGCAACAGCCAGGCCATAAGCAATTCAGTGACACCCTGTCTCTAAATAATATACAAAATAGGGCTGTGGGTGTGGCTCAATAGTCAAGTGCCCCTGGGTTCCATCCCCAGTACCAAAATAATAAAGTTAAGCTGGGTGCATTGGCACATGCCTGTTATTACAGCTACTCCAGTGGCAGGAGGAGCACAAATCCAAGGACCCTATGGGCAACTTGGCACAGTCCTGTCTCAACATGAAAAGGTCTGGGGATGTAGCTCAATGGTAGTGCACTCTTGAGTACAAAGACCAATAAAAAGTAAAAAAAGTTACCAATGGCTCTTCCTGGTTAGTAGGACTCTGGGTTTTATTTTCTTGTGTGTGGTTTTCTAATCTCTATAGAAAGTGTGCATTACTTTTATCATTTCCTCTGTCCCTCAAAAAAAAAAAATGAAGAAACAAAAGAAACAACCAACCAAGAAAACTGGCAGATTTGGAGTGACACAAGCAGAGGTTCTGTCCTGGCTGCAGCTCTCCCTGGCTGTGTGACTGTGCACAGATCACCCTGGGCCCTGAAATACAATGTTCGAACCTCTGTGCTGTGCACTGCACTATCACATGTCTTGGTCTTGGCTGCAGAACCAAATTTTCTTTTGGATCCTCAAGGGAGATGGAGAACCAAGGTGAAGGGACTGGCACCCTTCTAGAAACAAAGCCTCTTGGGGGACAGGTATGCTCTGAGTGGGCCCCCAGGCCCACCATTACAACCTTCTCCTGCCAAGTAAAGACAAGGCTGAGAGTGGGGCTGGGATCTCTCTGTGGCCTCCATTCATGAACCTGGAAAGTAGGAGTGTTGGATCCTCTGTCCTGGTAAGGAGCACTCCGGGACAGCTGCTGGGTTATCCTCCAGGCCTCCTTGGCAGCAGGACAACAGGGCTGGGGTTTAATTGTCAGCTTCTCCCACCTTACCCATTCTTGCCAATCACCACCAACTCTAACCATCTTCCCTTATCCTGTCGACTGACGTCAGTATGGCTAGGACAAGTGGTCAATCAGCGGGTGAAACCTTGCCCCACAGAAGCTAAGCCCTAAGCCTAGAAGAAGCCTCAGCTTGACCAGAGGGGCACCAGGTTAACTGGCAGCAGATCCCAACCCCTTTCCAGCAACCTTGAAAAAGCTTGCAAGAAGAACCAGGCACTGTGACTCAAGCTTGTAATCAGGCACTCAGGAGGCTGAGGCAGGAGGATCACAAGTTTGAGGCCAGCCTCAGCATTTTAGTGCAACCCATAGCAACTTACTGATATCCTGTCTCAAAAAAAAAAAAAAAGAATTAAGGATGCAGTCTGATGGTAAAGCACCCATGGATTCAATCTCCATTGCCCCATTCCCTGCAAAAAGGAGCCTGCAAGCAGAAGGGTAGGGACCTCTGCAATTGACCCTGCAGAGTCCCCTACCTGTGCCAAGCTCCACCCCCTCGACATTCCACCTCTGTTTTCCTTTCAGCACCCTCTCCGTCTTTCACTGCAGTGGTGGGATTCAACCCCATGTCCCAGTGGCTTCTCTTGACCAGGGAGTCAGACATTTTGGAGTGTTCAACATGCCACATCCAACTCCTCACACCAACTGGCCTGGCCCTGTGCAGCCCAGGCCTGCTCCCCAGTACCCGTGCTCCTGGCCTGCACTGAGAGGCAGGCAAAAGGAATCATCATCATGGCTTTCTAACTCTGTTGTCTTTTTGTTTTGTTTTGTCTTTTCTAAGAAATGGAACACAGGAACACTTTGAAACTGAGCTACATCCCCTGCCCTTTTATTTTCTTATTTTGACACAGGCTGGAAGCTGGACTCAAACTCTTGATCCTCCTGCCTCCACCTGCCGAGTCACTGGGGTTACAGGTGAGCACAGCTGTGCCGAGCTCAGCCTTTGGTTTATGGGAACATTCACACTCATGCTCGCTCCCCATGGCACAAATGACTCGAAGGAGTTCCCATCTCTCCATCTCTCTGTCTGACACACATCAGTACATGACATTCTTCCAGATCCTTCTCTTGCCTTGATCCCTTGCTCAGTCTCCCAACTCCCCCAGTCTCTGATTGTCTCTACACCTCATGCCGTTTTTTCTCTCCTCACATCCACCCCCCACTTCTTGACCCTTCTCTGTCTCTCAGTGGCTGGGGATTCTTCTCTCCTAAACTCTGGATCTGGCCTCCTCTCCAGGTTGCCCTCCTTTGCTCTCTGTTCTCCCTGTGAGGGCTGAGAATGACCATCACCTCCCCTCTTCTTGGAGTGAACAGGGATATCTGGAACATGCTCCAGTGACACTTTCAGGGATTTCAACCCATGCCTGGGAGCCATGCTGAGCCATGACAGAATGGATGGTTGGCTGGTGGCACCAGGCCTGGCTCTTCTTGGGAAGTCTCCTTCCCGCTGTGCCAGATCCTTCCTGAATCTGGCCCTGGGAAAAATTTTCCCAATTAATATTTGAGGGAGGAAAAAATTGGCTGTATATTCCCTGAGCTTCAGGAAGCCAAAGGACTTATGGCACAGGACATACCACTAGGCAAATGGCAGATCCAAAGATAGGGTTAAATCTATAGAGCAAACACCCACTGCTTTGGACTGTCTGCACTCCAGCTGCATTGGGAACCCGGGGCTCTGGACCAAGGAACCCGGGGGTGCTGCATAAAGCAAGGACTCAGTCCCCAGAGAATTACTCCAGTCCCACTTCAAGGAAGAACCTGGGAAAATGCAAGGACAGACTCTAATAGACACTAATGTCTGGAAGAGTTGTCATTTGCAAAGTTGTCTCTCCTACATCATGGCATTCACAATTTTCCTGACAAGCAATGTGAATAATGATCCACCTCCTGCCCCCTGTGTGCTGGGGAGTGAATGGCAGGAGGATTTAGAGTTGGCCATCTGAGCCCTCTTTCACAGTCTTCCCACCATGTTTCTCAGGCATCAGGGGCCCTAGCAGCTCAGTTCCTCTGTGACCAGGAAAGTGGGTAAAGAGCATGGGACTGACATGAGGGCCCGCTCAGAGCCACCTACCATGGCAGCACCTCTCTTCCAAACAGGTAGAGCACCGTGGGCAGGTGAGGTACATGCTCCCAGTTCTGAAAGTGGCCATCTTTCCTTCCAGGACCCAGACACAGGGACTGGATGGCCTAGTGTGGGCACAGGGGCTTTTGTGGGGGAAGGGCAGAGGGGCTCCCCTCTGAGAGCAATGCCCGTGAGGAGAGTACCTGGCATGATGCAGAGATGCCTGGCCTTGCTTCCTGCCATCAACCTTTACTCTGAACCCACGGATGCTTTACCACTGAGCCACGCCACCAGCCCTTTTATTTATTTATTTATTGAGACAAGGTCTCAGTAAATTGCTTAGGACTGGTGAAGGCGATCCCCCACTCACTGTCTTGATAGGATCTCAGTGAGAAAAAAGTGCTGGCAAAGCCACTCTCCCACAGTCTTGACAGGGTCACAGTGAGGATGAATGCTGTCAAAGCCTCACTGGTTGGTGGAAAACTGAAACCATGAGACTCTTTTTTATGTAATTGGGACTTTTCATTTTCATGCTTATGTTTCTGACAGGAGGCATGAGTATGTTAAATGCCAAACAAAATAAACCTCAGATGGCTAGAATATAAAAGGTAGTTCATTCCTTGAAGGCTGTTCTACTAACCCTCAGCATGTCGAGGACAAAACAGAAGGCTGCTCCTCTGTCTCAGTACATTGATGACACAACTGATAATGGACAGCAATCATTCTCCGAAAGGTCAGGAGAATTTTAGGCACCACATCAATTATATCAACTAGAACCCAAGCCCATATTTCTGCCCTCTTAGAAAACTTAATCATTATGCTTATTTTACAAAGTTCACCACATGTAGTCTCATTTTTGATTGAGGAAAGTTATATTATACATTTAGGAAAGTTAAAACATACAAAGATGTATTCTTCTCTTTTTATAAACCTTTTTTTACTTTAAATAGGGATATATGATGAGCATAGTTAATATTGGTGGAAAGTGGATTGATGTTTAGAACTTACTTTCTATTGAGAAATATTATAAAGATGTGAGTACTAGTGCACCTTGACTGAGAAAAAAAGGAACTCTTTGAGAAAGCAGCTCAACCACTTTTATGAGAATAAATTTAGGAATTAATTAAAATAGCTTTATAAGACACAGTTTTAGAATAATGTAAGAAATATTATTTTATTTAGATTCTTAAGTTTAGAGATTCTTAAGTTTTTAGTTGTATGGGTTTCTGATATGTTTTAAAAATGATTTATAAACTTTAGGATGTTTTAAGTATAACATTTAAGGGAAATTTTTTAGATGGAAATTTTAGATTAGAAATAAAGTAAAAGTGTACTTTAAACTTAAATGTTAATGATTGGTTAGGAGACTTAGAGTCTGGTTACATAGTTTGGCATTAGTTAATTAGAAAATAGCATATCTTGGGGAAATAATAAATCTTGGGAAAATCTGAAAAATGTAAATTAGTGACGTATTTTATTAATGATTCTGTATTTTTAATAATTAAATAACTAAAGGTCATATCCTGGAAAAATGTAAATTAATGTTATATTTGTTTTTGTACTCCCAATCATGGTTAAGGAAATGTCATGTTTTGGCAAAGTTTTACATTATATAATCAATGACGTATTCTGAATCTATAATGATGAGAAAAATTGTAATAAAAGGTGACCCAGAGAAAGCTGCATTATAGCTCTCTCTCTGGAGATTGCTTCAATTGAACGACTCCTGTCTCAGCTTTTCGCTGATGCCACTCATCCTTCAGGACTCCCTGAACCCCGCTAGGGCAGGACCCTGGTAAGGATCTTACTAACTTTCTGAGGCTAGCCTCCAGTTTGTGATCCTTTGGCTTCAGCCTCCTGAGTCACTGGGGTTACAAGTATGCACCCCATACCCAAATGAACTGGCTTATTAAGGACGTCACCTGCTTCCTATTTCTCTGTCCCCTTTTATCTCAGTCCCATGAAGGCAAGAATTCTTACATTTTGCTCACTCCTTGGTCTTTAGTTTCTTTAAAAATGCCTGATGCATAGAAGATACTCGATTAATAATTATTGTGTTCAATAAATGACAACATTATATGAGAAGCTCTATAAGGAGGAAGAAGACAGCTTTATAGCCTAAGATCTCCTCACCTGCTTTTCCTAAGCAGAAAGAGAGAATTCCCACTCGATGCCCAATGAAGAGCACCTGGCACAGCCCTGGAAAGCCCTGACTTATCCCAAGGGCCCTGTCAGGCCCAACGGGTGAGAAACATGGGTGCCTCCCATGTACACCATGGAGCACCGCCAACAGCACATCCTGGTCCTAAGTCACACATGTGGAGGTGATTTGGAAGGTACAGTGCCTGGAGCCCATTTCACAGCTGAGGAGACTGAGGCCCAAAGAAAAGATGAAAAGAGCAAGGTCACCTAGCAGGTCAGTGGGGAAGCTCAGCTTGGAGGCCAGGGCTCCTGCTCTCCTGCTGGGCTCAAGCTGGGAATCAGGGAAGGGAAGCCACAAAAGACACCTTCAGGACCCCCAACCTCTGATGCCCACATCAAGCCCACCACCTTGTCACACCTGGTGTTCTGTAACCCTGGGCTTACTATCCTTTTCTTCCCCACATCACTGCTGTACCTACCTGAAGAGGAAGCACAGGCCCAAGCAGCTGTGCCCAGGGGCCTGTCACTTCTGCCTGGGTTGTTACCTCAGCCCACTCATCCTCAGATGGAAACTCTCTCTCCAGTCCCTCTTGTTCCCTTTATATCTCTCTCCTCAGTTTGATAGGGGGCTGTGGCAAGAAAGAATTGGGGGGGGGATGCTTCAGCCCAGAGACTGTGCTTTATCAGTTCTTTCTTTCCTGGGAAATAAGGGGCTGCAGCCCAGTGATACAGGAGGGGGAAGCTGGCCTCTGGCTGCTGGGAAGGCCAAACATCTGGGGGCAGGGGCCGGCAGGGAGGCTGAGATGCATCACCTGTGTGTGCCAGAGAGGCACTGGGCATGTGGGCATGCTGCCTGCCGTACTGGAATTATGGAGCAGGACTGGGGGCTCCAGCTGGGGACCTGGGGACAGGCAGAGACCCAGAGTGGGGGCAGGCTGTGGCAGTGCCAGGAGAGAAAGGCCAGTCTCTCTGAAAAAGAAGAAAGAGCTATTTTCTAACTCAGGGCAAAACAATCTCGTTCAATGGAGCCTGCCCTTCTCCACAGCAACCCCTTCTAGCCACACCGCGGAGCCACACACTAGCCACCCCTCCCAGCCATCCAGAAGCCACCTCCAGCTGGGCCTCCCTCTCTCTATCCCTCTCCACAGCTGCAGGGGCACTCCATGATGCAGCCCAGGTCCTTGTCCATGAGCACTTGCATGCGTGTTTACATAAACACACACACACACACACACACACACACACACACACACACACACTTTCTTTTTCTCAATATCTCCCCTCCACTACACACCTCCAAGGCTATTCCAAGCAACTCATGTAGCTCTGCCACTTACTTATTGTGTGGAACCTCTTTTTTCCTTGTCTGGAAGATGGAGCCAACAATTGCAAACAAGAATATTTGGAGTTTGGGGTTTTTTGGGGGGACAACAGTAATAGGGATTGAACTCATGGGCACTCGACTGCTGAGCCAAATCTTCAGCCCTATTTTGTATTTTATTTAGAGAAAGGGTTTAACTGAGAGGCTTAGTATCCTGCTAAGTTGCTGAGGCTGGCTTTGAACTCATGATCCTCCTACTTCAGCCTCCCAAGCTACTGGCATGCAACACCAGCTGGCCACTGTTTGGAGTTTTTGAAATCATTAATAGGTAACCCTTGGCTCTCAGCTCATGTTCATGGCCAAAGGCAGGTGGAACAGAAAAAACTTGGGGTTCGGAGTTCAAACAGGGGTTCTGTAGCTGACTAGCTGAGCAATCTAAAAGAGGTAACTTACGAGCTCCCTGAGCCTGTTTCCTCATCCGAAAAGCAAGAGTGATAGGACCCACTGTACAAAGCGACTCGGAGACCCTGCGGGGAGAAGCCAGCACTGTGCAAGCTGTGAAGTGTGCTGCCAGGAGGTGAGAGCCATCCTGAGCCAGCCTTCCCAGCCTGAGGGCCTCCACAGGAATGCACCTCCCCAGTTCTCCAGGTGCCAGGAGAGCTAGGAGGCAGCTAGGGACAAAGAGCCAGGTGGTCTGAGTGGGGCCTAAAGGTAGCTGCTTGCCTCACTGCTGGGGACAGTGCAGAGAGCCCCTCCTTCCCACACCTCCTGCCCCCCTCCCACCATGCCATTCTGCAGCCATCCGGGTCCCTTGGTCTCCAGGAGGTCACCTCCTCTCTGACATCATCTGTAGTCAATTCCCCCCCAAGGGCCATCCCCAATTTTCATTTCCTCTCACTAATCCTCACACACAGTCCCTCTGCACACCTGGAACTGCCTCTGTCCCGAGCTGGCTCCGCTCACCAGATCTGTGTTGCAGCTCCCAAACCCAGGTGCTCAGCTGGGACAGGCTTGCATAGTTCATCATTTCCAGTCCCCTTCCTCTTCTGGGGCCTCGTGGTGGGGATGGGAGTGGAAAATGGAGCCAGGGCCCCACCCACCCACTCAGCACCTTTGTGCTCATTAGAAAAGGGCACCCTCTGTAGGCAGAGGCCATCTCAACTAGCGTACACAGGGTTGGTAAGCAGAAGGCAGGTTGGACTTCGGCCCCCACTCGCCCTTAGCCAGGAACCTTTGCAGTTTTGAACCTGGACTGCTCTCCACAGTGCCCCTGGCTGAGCCTAGGCAGGCATGCTCAGAAAACCAGGACTGGATTCCACTTGGAGTCCCTGTGACAAAAAAAAATGCAAGAAGGTTATAGTAAGTTCTGGAACAGCTCAGGAGGTGAAAAGTCACCAAAGGAAGGTGATCTTCAGGCTGCATTTGAAGCAAATGTGAAGTTGGAAAGGGCCTTCCATCTCTGGAATTCCTGGAGTTAGAGAGTGGGGTCCAGGGTTGAAAACAGATCGGAGCAATGGGCAGAGATAAGGTTCACAACGAAGACCAAAGAAGACCTGGGACAAGGCACGGTGACACACACCTATGGTACTAGCAGCTCCAGAGGCTGAGGCAGGAGGATTGTGAGTTCAAAACCAACCTCAGCATTTAGCAAGACCCTAAGCAACTCAGTGAAACTCTGTCTCTCAATCAAATGCAAAAAGGGCCCTGGGGTGTGGCTCAGGGTTTACGTGCCCCTGGGTTCAATCTCTAGTACAAACAAAAACAAAAAAGAAAACCAAGGAAGACATGGGAGTCTGTGCAGTGTGGAACTTGAGGTCACATCAGGTGGCTAGGGCCCAAGATGGATAAAGGGATAGGGAAGTCAGGTGCTAAACGGCTGATGGTCCTGTCTTAGGTCCCATCACTGCCCAAGGTGGTAGAAAACCAGGGTCTGAGTTCAAGTGCAGCCTCACCCATGTGCCTGGTCTGGCATGTGCCTCCTTCTGGCCCCAGGATCTCAAAGTTGTAAAGAATCACTAGAACAGCAAAACACATTCCCACTTTCCCAAGGCTTGAAGGGAACCTGTTTCTATCCTCTGTCATCTACACCCGACTGATCGACTGATCCTTCAAGCCTAGTTCAAATATCACCTCCTCTGTGAGGCCTTCCCTGATGCCAAGCCCTGACATCTTATCAGCTCCCATGACTTCTTGGACTCCAAGTGTCACCACACAGACATGGTTTCTCTCAGGTTTTTTGACACCCCCACCAAACTAAGAGCCTCTGAGCCTGGTTCTAGAGCAGGCCACGGATTGGGTGGATGAGAGAAGCTAAGTGGACACATACTCACACCTGGTCTCCAAAGGACAGTAAACTGGACAACTGGGTCAAGGAGTAAAGGTTCACAGATATCCTCACAGCCAGGCCCCAGGCCATGATTGGCATCAGGGCGAGGGCTTGTCAGTGGAGACAGGGAGGCAGGCTGGGAGGACTGGCCTGTGGAGGGGGATTCCTGCCCATCTTAGGCCCCTCCTTCTGCCTGTTCCCTATCCCCCTAAGTCTGGTGTTAAGCTCTGGATAAACTCCAGGAAGCCAAGGCAGAGGATATCCAAGGGACATCTGACCCATTCCTCTGATGGGCATCGAGCCCATGTTCTGTCTTGCTCAACATGCCAGAACAGTTCCAGCTGCCCCTTCCCTGATCACCCTGGAGGGCTCTGCCTGACCCTCTAGGGATCCCAGACCCTGTTCTGTATATCCACCAGCCATTCCTCCCACCCACTCGGACTGGACACAGCATGGCCAAGCTGGGAGAAGGGAAGCCAGGGAGCCTGACTTCTGGGATTCTGGCCTCACCTTTGCCCTTAACCTGTGGGTTCCTGGAGTGGAGTGTGTCATCCTGGCTGACCTCAAATTGTCCTCAGGGAGGACTGGAAGGCTCCCTGAATGTGAGAGGCTCCAGAGAAGGCCAGAAGAGTGCTGACTTGGGTGCCAAAGCCTGGCCCTCACCAAAGCCTAGTCTTTACCACCCTTGACAAGCAATGTCCGGCATCTTCCCATCTGCCCACTGGCCTAAGCATCACCCGCCCGGCCCCAGACTGAGGAAGCATCATCCTTCTGGGCTATTGGAGACCCATCATCTCAGCCCAGCTCTGGCTTCCTGATCAGGCCCCGAGTTAGCCTGGTGCTTTGTTCTCAAGTGCATTGGTCAGATCGCTTGTCCTGTACCTCGGGGAGGAGGGAGAGGAGGGAGCGGGAGGGGGGAGCGGGGAAGGAGGGAGAGGAGGGGGGGAGCGGGGAAGGAGGGAGAGGAGGGAGGGGGAGGGGGAGGGAGGGGAGGGGGAGAGGCAGGAGGGGCGGGGCAGGGGCGGAGAGGGACGGGGATTGGAGGGAGGGGGAGGGGGCGGGAGAGAGGGGCAGGGAGGAGGAACTCAACGCTAATTAAATCTCATTTAAAAAAAGAAGACGATAATGAGGAATAAGGAGAAGAAAGAATACCAAAGTGGAGGGGGCGGGAGAGGCTTGCTGAGGAAGCAGAAAAGCCGCCAGAGAGAGAGAGAGAGAGAGACACACACACACACACACACACACACACACGCAGGCACATGCACGCCCACGAAAAGACACGCGCACACACTGCTCTCCCTCCTGGCAGGCTGCGCCCCTCTTCCCGCACTCGGCCCTGCCCTGCACCAGCCTGGCACCGTCCCACTTAGGCCCCAAAGCCTGGGCCTGCCTTCTGGGGCCCAGGGCTGTGGCACTCAGGACCGAGCAGACTCAGACTCCAGTCCTGGCTCAGCGCCTCCCAAGCTCTGGGCTTTGGGCTCATCTCCTCCTGGGACCTCATATATAGAAACCTCATATATAGAAACTCATAGATATATATCTGTCCAGCCATTGTCTTAGAACTTCCTTTTGCCGTTCTCTGTTCTTAGAACTCCTGTTTCCTGCATCCCATGTTTTCTTTCTTGGATTATCCCTTAATTTAAAAAATATATATATATATTTTTTAGTTATACATGGACACAATATCTTCATTTTGTTTATTTTTTTCTGTGGTGCTGAGGATTGAAGCCACTGACTCCCGTGTGCAAGGCAAGTACTGTGCCACTGAACCAGCCCCATCCTTTCATTTTAGTAATATTGTTATTCTTTTGAGAAAAGATATTGAGGACATAAGATTTGGAAATCTATGTGAAAATGATTAGTTGATGAAATTTCAGGTTGAATATAATCTGAATACATTGCTTTATTTTTTTTTTTTGGCAGTTTCAATATTATTCTGATTCTTGACTTTATATTTGTCTTATTCTTCCTCTTTTAGAAGCTTTTTATCTCTTATGTAACGTTGCACGATAATATATATTTAAAAATTTTCACTTATTGTGTTATATATATTATATTTGTTTCAGTTCTTTTTTTTAAAATTTATTTTCTTTTTAGTTATATATGACAGTAAAATGTATTTTGACATATTATACATATATGAAATATAACTTTCCATTCTTAAGGTTGTATAGAGTATGTCCAATTAATTTTATTCTCTTCCCCTCCCTTCCTTTCATTCACCTTTGCCTAATCCAATGAACTTCTGTTGTTTCCCCTGCCCCCTATTGTGTTAGCACCCATAGAGAAGAGAACATTCAGCCTTTGGTTTTTAGGGATTGGCTCATTTCACTTAGCATGATAGTCTTCAGTTCCATTCACATACCGACAAATGCCATGTTTTTATACTTTTTTATGGTTGAGTAATTGTATATTTATACCACAATTTCTTTATCCATTCATCAGTTAAAGGCATGTAGGTCGGTTCCATAGCATAGCTATTGTGAATTGGGCTGCTATAACCATTGATGTGGCGACATCACTATAGCTTGCTGATTTTAAGTTCTTTGGGTATATGCTGAGGAGGCGTGGGATTACTGGGTCAAATGGTGGTTCTATTCCAAGTTTTCTGAGAAATCTCCATGCACTAATTTGCATTCCCACCAGCAATATATTAGTATACTTTCTCCCCACATCCATGCCAACATTTTTTATTTCTTGTATTCTTGATAATTGCCATCCTGGCTGTTCTTCAGTTCTATGAATTCTTTTAAACATTATTTATTTGATATTCCCCTCTTTGATTTTTCCCTGGTCTCCCCTTCTGGAATGATTATAATTGGATATTAGGCTTATTTATTTATTTTAATATTTGCCATCTGTTTTCCATTTTCTTTGCCTTTTGTTCTATTTTTCAGGAGAATCGTTCATTTTATCTTGATTTGTTTTCCCCTCCTGTTTTGATTGTCATCATTTCAATTTCAGTGTTTTGGTCTTTAAACATTTCTTAACATCTTTTTGCTTTGTGTATGTGATATCATCTTTAATTTTGGCAATGAAGATAACAATAGACTTTTTTTAATAGCTATACAAAAATTAAGAGCAATTATACCAGTACATCACTTAGAAAAGTCCCTGGTACACAGAAAGCACTCAGTCATGTTAGCTATTTTTTCTTTAAGGGTATCAGAGCTCTTTTGAAGTTTTGTTTTGTGTCTGTATTTTCTGTTGTGGGTGTTTTGGCATCTTTGTTTTTGTCTCTCTTGTTGGATGGAACCTTTTCTTAAGTGTCTAAGGGGTTCAATAAGTGAACAGTTTTTTAAAAGCATGACACTAAGAATGTTACCCAAAGCTCTCTAGTTGTAGTTTTGGTGGATTACCATGGACTCTTCCCTGAAGGATGTTCCAGCCTTCACTCTTGGACAGTGTGATTTAGGTGAATTTCATTTTTTTGCGGGGAGAGCCCTCGACATCCGTCATATTTAAGTGCCCCCTTCTTTGGATTTATTCACTTTTCCAGAAAAATTATTTTTCAATTACTTTCCTTGGGGAAGGAATTTAGATAATTGGTATTACTGGAATCTATGTGGATAGTAGGTGATAGGTCTCACCCTCAAAAACCTTTTATTTATTTATTTCTTGATGAGGTGCCTCATTCTTGTCCTATACCATACCTGACTCTGTTAAGTTGGAGCTTGTGCCTTTCAGTTTCTTCAGAGACCAAAGTCTGATGTCTTGTAGAGGGAGAATTCATAGTCCTTTAATGGCAAGGAGTAGAGAGGTAGGTTCCTTGGAGATCAGACTACTTTAACCTCTTTTCATATAAAAGTTTTAAGTCTTGTAAATACACAATTCATCTATGCATTTCATATTTCTAACTTCTAAGCTTTTAAGGCACTTTGGAGAAAATATACTAGCTTCTTTTAGGAACTCCTTGGATATCTGAGCTGCTGAGTTAGTGACCTTTTTAAAAATATTTCTGGGGCTGGGGATGTGGCTCAGTTGGTAGTGTGCTCACCTAGAGTATGTGAGGCACTGGGTTCGGTTCTCAGCACCACATAAATGTAAAATAAAGATACTGTTTCCACCTAAAAACTAAAGAAAAAAAATATTTAATTTTTTTTCTTTTGTATTTCTGGGAATTGAAACCCAGGGGAGTTCTCCCACTGAGCTACATGCCCAACCTTTTTTACATTTTATTTTGATAAGTGTCTCACAACGCTTGAACTTGCAACTCTATTTTAGCCTTTCTAGTAAACTGAGCCTCCAAGCGCAGTTTAATAACTTTTTCTGAATCTGTTTTCTACCTTCCAAAAATAGGTAGTTATCACTTGACATTTGTCTTTTTTAATATTCTCTCTTGATGTTGTGGGTTTGTTTTTTTTAAAAAAAATAATATTTGTTTTTGGTAAGTTTTTGGGAAGGGGCTGTTTTAGCATGCTTTAAAATCTAGCATGTATTTGCTTTCATCACTGTTAATTTTCCTTTTACTTTTTACTTCCTAGGATTCTTTGGATTTTCTATTTTTGTAACAGTTTTGTCATAAATCTATCAAGTTCTGTGAGTTATCCCAAAGGACTTTTAAAAAATACATAAAATAAATAAATAAAGATATTGTGTCTATCTACAACTAAAAAAAAAAAAAAAACCAAAAAAATAAAAAAACAAAACAAAAAGATTCCATCTTACCCCAGTCAGAATAGCTAGCATCAAGAATATAAAAAATAGCTGGACACTGTAGCATATGCCTGTAATCTCAGTGACTTGAGAGGTTGTGGAAGAATCTACACATTCACTTCAATGGTGCTCTCTTTTTTAAATTTTACCAATCAAGAGCGTTAGTGATCCCTTCCTTTATTTCTAAAGGAAGCTAATTTAAACTTAAATAGCTTCTATGAAGCTATTTAAGTTTAAATTAAGCAAAAGTATATAAAATAACAATTTTAGATCCTAGGATGGAGATGTAGCTCCATGGTAGAGCATTTACATGCCTATCATGTGTGAGTTTTTGGGTTCAGTCATGATACCATCAAAAGTAATAATAAAAATAATACTTAAGTTTCTGAGTATCACTAGTCACAATTTAAATACTCAGTCGCCGTCTGTGGCTAGTGGCTGTCATATTGTAAAGCATAAATAGACCACATTCCCATTATTATAGAAAGTTGAATTAAAATTCTAGAATTTTAATATTTTCTTTAAATATATCTTTTGTCCTTGATGAAATTAATATCAGTGAATTCATTTGTTATTCATCACTACTATAAAGTATCTTAAGTGTCTAATGATAATAAATGGCATTATATGAAAAGGATATTGTAGAGAAATGTGGACAGGCCACATGTGTGATGAAGAGTTGTTGTCGCCTCCAGTTTGGTCGTTTGCTTTGTCAGGTTGAAAGCTTTTATTTTATTATTTTGTCTTAAGCATTTCAGATTCTGAGGGAATTGAGTCTTATTAACTCAGCTTATAAGAGATTAAATGCTAGTTTTAATATTTATGTTTTTTTTGCCCTTTTAGTGACTAGAATATTTATAATCTATATCCAAGTACTACTGTAGAGGACCTGGGAAGTCAAATTAATAAAAAAAAATGATATTAGAGTGAAGAGAGAGCCTGTAAAATGGAAGAAAAATTTGCCAGCTCCTTCAACAGAGGATTAATATCCATATAAAAAACTTAAAATATATAAAGAACTCAAAAAACTTAGCACCTAAAAAACAAATAGCCCAATCAATGGATCGGCAAATGAACAGACACTTCTGTTCATAATTACATGGAAAATGTGCATCTATATCTTTCAGGGAAATGGAAATCAAAACTACATTAAATTTTCATCTTGCAGGAGCTGGGGTTGTGGCTCAGTGGTTGAGCCCTCACCTAGCATGCATTAAGCATTGGGTTTGATTCTCAGCACCACATAAGAATAAAATAAAGGTATTGTGTTCACCTACAACTAAAAACATATATATATATATATATATATATATATATATTTTTTTTTTTTTTTTTTTTTTTAAACAACAATAACAACAAGATTCCATCTCCAGACTGGGGTTGGGGTTGTGGTCCAGTGGTAGAACACTTGCCTAGTATATATGAGGCACTTCAATGTTCAGCACCACACAAAAATAAATAAAAAAAAGATATTGTGTCTATCTACAACTAAAAAACAAGATTCCATCTTACCCCAGTCAGAATGGCTAGCATCAAGAATATAAGAAAAAATAGCTGGACACTGTAGCATATGCCTGTAATCTCAGTGACTTGAGAGGCTGAGGCAGAAGGATCACAGATTTGAGGCCAGCCTCAGCAACTTACTGAGTCCTTGTCTCAAAATAAATAAAAAAGTTAGGGGATGTAGCTCAATGGTAAAGTGCCCCTGTGTTCAATCCCCAGTACAAACACACACACACACAAAAACAAAAAAATAAATCCTGGTACTGACCTGCAAGAAGAGGAACCCTTATACACTGTTGATGGGAGTGTAAACTAGTACAGCCACTGTGGTAATCAGTGGGGAGTTACCTCAAAACCTAAAAATAGAAATATCATATGATCTAACTGTATTACTCCTGGGTGTATACCAGAAGGATATCTGCATACAAAAGTCAAATAAAAAATGTATCTCTTGTTTGTGTGCAAGAATGTTATTGCTAATTCACTATTATAAGTGGCGTGCTTTTTGAGTGTTTTTCCATTAGCGCTGATGCATTTGGGCAGTGGCAATCACAGGATCTTGCCTGACCATACTGGTAATCAGTAGCAGGCGTCTACAAAGGAGATAGCCAGGATTTTCTGACGTTTTCTATGGTGAAAGAAAAGGGGCAAATTTCTACTCCTAAGGAGGAGTGAGCCTATTTTCCCAACCAGCATTGTGCTTCTGCATCACACAGCACATGCTGTGACACAGATAGTGATGGAGGAGATTTGGAGGCTTAATAAGGGTCAAAGTTGAAGGGTCTGTAAGTTTTCCTACCAGGAAACCCTGTTTATTCCTGCTCTGTATTTCAAGTGCTATCTAAAGACCAAATGCAGCAGCAGGAAAAACCAGTAGCCAGTTAATGAGTTCTTTGTTCCAAACAAATAAGCCAAGCTTTTGTTTGTTTGGCTCAACAGATTGTGCTTTATTTACAGGCCATTAGCAGTTATTAATAAGTGAAGTTGGGTGTGACAAATATTTTTGAATTTCAGACAACTCATTTGATACTTGATATAATGAAAGAATATTTATTTTTGGAGAAATTTAGAACTTGACTGAGATCCTATTACCTGTGGACAGCCCAGCCTTTCTGATATACTTCAGTGGAGCAGGAGGGGGACGGATGGTGGGGCTCTGCAGACAGACTCCCTTAATTCAGCTCATGGCTCTGCTTTTACTAGAGTGGGACCTTGGGCAAGCTCAGTTCTCTGTGCCTCAGCAATCTATTTTTTTTTTTTTGTCAAATAGAGGCAATCATATTACCAACCACAAAAAGAACTTTCCAGCATTATGTGAGATAATGCACTCTGAGATTAGCAAAGAGTGAGCTCTCAAATATGTATTAACTAATAATAGAATAAACTGAAACAAAATTTAAACTCTGTCCTTGGCTATATCTTGATGCATCTCTTGTTACATTTTGTAATTATTGCATGAAATAGAGACTATGTTGGATAACTAATGAAATTTAACCAATGAATATATAAATTTTGCAATAAATACATCTATGCTTTGATTAGGAATTCAGTGGTTACCAGTACTAAATACATTAAAGATACATTTAATAAAATCAAAGACCTTTATATATGAAATCATTATTCTAGAATAAACTTTTGTCTAAATTCATGTAGAGACCGTACTAAATACTGTACTGTTTCATTGACTGTACTCATTTCTACTCTTATTATTTTTACATTTATTAATAGACTTTAGTAACTAAAAATTATCTTAATCATTCCTTCCTGTGATAATCAACCAGTATGTCAACCTACCTAACCTGGTAAACTACAATATTAATTTTATGCATTTAGACTAAACATTTCAACTCAGATTTTCTATTTCTATTCAATAGAGTTTTTTATATAGTATGATCTTAAGAAGAATATATTTTCCCTCATGAATGAAAAATAAGTATTAAAGTTATTAAAACACAATAGTGCAATGATAATGGCATATAACAGATTACATGAGAGAATACAATACAATATTTATAATTTATTTTGAATGATCAAATTGCCTTTATTATGGTTGTTTGACCTTGGGGCTTTAGTGCACATGTATTATAGTTTGGTGAATTTTCCATTAGAAGGAATGGGTTGGGAAAATGAATGTGTTTATGGTGCCAAGAATGGATGGGTACTTAGCCAATAAAATGTTGGCTGTGCCAAACTAAAGTGACTGGCTTGATTTTGTTAGACTCTAATATTTTCCTCCTTGAGCAATTGCCAAAATGAGGATGAAAGCTGTGCTTCAGGAAGGTCTTAGACAAGAAAGGTTGAAATGGAGGGACACTAGGTTCTTGAGATGTATCTTATGACTGTGAAGTGGGAATGGTTAATGTTTGTACAGAGAAAGATGACCAACTGACTAGGCTTCAAAGTTACACTTTTATAAACTTATCATGATTTTATCTTCCAAACATCATGGCCTATGTAGTCACTCCTAATTACAGAGGCTGGTTATCATTGTTTATTTAAGTTATTTGCTTTATTCATTTCTTCATATGATTGTTTTGCCTAGTGTTTCTTCTTCTTTGCTGAAATCTTCCAGGAAAACTTTTCTCTAATAAAAGCTCCTGTAAGTCCAACTGCTATGCCCACAGCTGTATTGGGTATATTATCTATTAATTATAGCCAGGGATCTCTCTCTGCTGTAGCAGTTCTGGTTTTGTGCGGAGGGAGAGATGGGATGCAAGAGAGTTAGGCAAGAAAGATAAGGTGGTGTCAGTGGTAATATGGTGGTGAGACCCTTCTAATTGTGAAAATTTAGTATTGGTGACTTCCTGGTTGCAACGATATTCTTTGTTTGAGTCTTCCAGTTGCCATGACCAGAGAGGCCCAAGAATCAACAGGCATGAGTAAAGGAAAAAAAATGGTTGATCGAAGGGAACATTGCAGATCAGCAAGCTTTTCTGTGTCCAATTTGCTCTTCTACTTGGCTGGAGGAACTTGAGAATACCTGTGGGAGTATACTTCTAAAACTGCTTTGATATTTTTAATTTCAATGGACAATTGCAATTATTAATTGGCTGTCCCCTTTGTAGATGCCTGCTATTGGTTACTAGTGTGGTGAGGCAAGTCTCCCTCTCTGTGGTCAGTGATCAAGACCTCACTTCTGTGTTTTTTGCTTCCATGAAGAATTCTACATAAGCTATGAATGTTCTTACAGATCACCTCTGCAAAAGTGAAATAAACATTTTCTAGCTCAATTATTCTGTGAATTTTTTTGATAAAATTGACTCCTATTTTTATCTTAAGTGTTTTGCATATCCAGCACATAGATCTGGTCTTTCCCCAATTCTGAAAGGCCTATTTCTACTGTGTCCTGTGTTGCTACATCTTGTCTCCTTTACCTCAATTAATTGCTGATGTCATCTCTTACCTATTTCCAAAAGAGTGTCTGAGTTGCTTCGTTTACTTTATTACATACTAGTCTTTATGAAGTCACTTTAGACAGACCTACCATTGTCACACTATATATGCTGTATATACTAAGGTCTATCATCTGTGTTACCTCATGTGAGTCTTCTCTCAAGGCTTCAAGATAGATATTTCTTTTACTCACCATAAGAGGTTCTGAAGCTCAGAGTTTGGACCTAATATGTTTAAATTTAAATATCTAGTGAACGGTAGATGCATATTCAAAACCCCTTCATGTCAACTTCAAAGACTACATTCCTTCAGTAGGTTTTGGTAACTGAGAATTTTGCCTTTGGAGGGCTGGATCACAACACTGCTTTCATGCTATTTGACTATTTGTTCTACTTTCTATTCTCCCTTTCAATTCTAACATTTTTCAGCCTCTACAAAAATCAATATTCCTTTTTCTGTATTTCAAATATATAATATTGAGTCAAACTATTTTTAGCACTGTGAAAGGCACTGTATGGGATACAAAAATAAATGAGTCTGTGGATAACCTTGGGAACTTCAATTTTAATCACTACAACATGAGCCGGAAAAACCTGCGTACAGTTATCTACAGTAGGAGACAGAGTAAAAGTATCATTATTGAGTCCATGATAGAAATTTACAAGAAGAAGAAAGCAACCCCAGAAACCTCTCCTCTGTGGATCTTGGTTGATTTTTTTGTTTGCCATAGTGTTTACAGGGAAGGGGAGCAGAGGAAAGGTGATGACCACATTTTATTGGTTCACTGTCACTGCTATTTTTTATAATTACCCTTAGTTTTGGTGAGAAACAAGAATGCAAAAGAGGATCTAGGCAGGGATGGGGCATGCAGATAATTATTTTATTTTGCTGATACTTTCTTCTTGTAGTGATAGTGGAGAGAGAGAGAGAGAGAGAGAGAGAGAGAGAGAGAGAGAGAGAGAGAGAGAGAGATCGAGATCTTACCCTGGTTAAATTTAATCTGACAACTCAAAATCCATTTATTAAATGTAATGGTGAAAACATTAAATTATGGAGTTGGGATATACATTGACGAATGGAAATATATATACTATGGAGAAATAGGCTGTCAACATAAATATTCTATGGCAGGAAATGATAGAAAGGGATAGAAAAATTATTATGCAATATAAGAGAAGGAAGAGGCTATTTCCTCCTAGAAGCATCAGGGAAAACTATAAGAAGAAGGGGATAGTTAGTAGGAATAGCCAATTTCCATTAATTGCTAACCATATTCCAAGTTTGTGTTGTCTTAAGCCTAAATTGACTCTTGCAAAACTCTGTGAGATAACTGCTATCATTATCTCCCCTTAACTCCTCCTATTTGTCCATTAAGAAAAACCACTGCAAAGAGAAGTTAAATAACTTGCCGGTAAATAGTTTGCAGTTCAGCTCTAGAGTCTGGCCATTTAACCACACAGTGATATTCCTCAGTGGCTGTGTCCTGAAGGATGAGGGGAGTGTAGTTTGCACATGAGAACTAGCAGAGCAAGTAGAGAAATAGTAGCAGGAAAGGATGAAGGAAACATGGGGTGTCAGATCACACAATTTAGAAAGAGAGATGTCTGTGGGTGGGGATAAAGGAGGCTGCACTGAAGCCTGGGCCAAGCCCCAGATAGGAGAGTTTGAACAAGCACATTCCTTCTGCAGCCAATAAATATGTATCATTTGGAAAAAACTGATACTCTTTTGCTAACCTCCTAGCAGAGGACATTAAACGATTGGTCAGAACTGGCTATTCTAGTAAGTGCTATCAGAATCACCAAATTGGGCCGCTCAGTAATCCATGTGAATGGAGGAATGTGCATCTGCTATTAGTCTTGAATAGGTTAGAGGGTGGGTTTCACATATATGTTGGATACAGTCCTTTGCCAGATATGTATTTTGTAAATGTGTTTTCCCAGCTTATGGATAGCCTTTTCCTCTTGACAGTGTGTTTTATAGAGCAACTTTTAACTTTTTAAAATTTAAAATTTTAACTAAGTCATCTTGTTGATGATTTCTTTGTATCTAGGGTTTTGTCTATGTCATCTTCCAGGAGTTTTGTGTTTTGTACCTAGGTCTATATGATCCATTTTGAGTTACTGTTTTGTAAAGAGCCTGTCCTTTTCAATTTTTATTTTGGATTATGCTTTATTTCTCTTCTCTTTTATGCTGCTGTAAAGAACTATGAGATTTATTTTGTTGACGTAAATCTATACATATTTGCAACTAGCTTTTGCCTGCCAGTTTTAATCAACCAGGTAATTAGAGGAGCACCCTAAGTTGCTTAAAGATACCACTTAGAGTGAAAGTTTGCTTACTGAACAATTAACAATTAAATCACAGATGGTTAATGTAGTTTCCAATGTGCCAAAAATTTATTAATGATAATAATGGATTTATATTTTTAAAGCTTTTCTGTTAAATTTATAATACACACTACACATCTCTGTCTCAGTCCCCCCCCCCCCCCCCGCTGGTAGACTAAGCCTGAGAATAAAAATTTGTGTGCATTTGGTGGAAGGAATAATTTGGTGATGCATGTTTTCACTTGTGTGATGTCTTATGCTCATTTATTGTCTGACTTCCTGAAATGTTCTGGAGGGATTTTTCTCCCTACGGTGTAGATGAAATAAATCACATCTACAATGCTTTGTGGAGTTCATGGTTGATGCTTGATGACTCTTGGTTTGTGTGCAATACGTGTAGATGCTCAAAAGAAAAAAAAAAGAAAAGAAAGAAGGCAATAAAATAAAAAATAATCACAATAATAAAACACAGAAACAAGAAAATATTGACAACACATTTTTAATGAAAAAATAATTTGATAATAAGCTAAAAAATGAAACAATGCTGTGCACAGAGTGATGGTTAACTCAATGCATTAATTTGTTGGGTTATGAGACTGCCAGATTTGTTTAAACATTATTTTTTGGGTTTCTGTGAAAGTATTTTTGGTTAAGATTAGTATTTATATTTATAGACTGTGTAAAGATTATTGCCCTCCCTAATGTGGATGGGCTTCATCTAATCAATTGAAGGCCTGATTAGAACAAAAAGGCTCAGCCTTCAACTAGTGGAAAACACTTTTTTCTGTCTGACTACTTCAAACTGGGATGTTAATTTTTTTGTCTACTTTCAGACTCAAACTGAAATATGGATTCTTCTTGGATCTTGAGCCTGCTGTTTTTGGGAACATTGGCTTTCCTGGGCCTAGGCTTTTGGGTTCAGGCTATAACCCCACTATCAGCTCTCCTGGGTCTCCAGCTTGCTGACTCACCCTGAAGCTCTTGAACTATCCAGTCTGCATAATCTCATGAACGTTTCCTTATAATCAATTTCTCTGTATATATATCCTGTTGGTTCTGTTTCTCTAGAGAACCCTGGTGAATACACATGGATTTGTTCACTAGTCTTTCAACAATAATGGCTACATTTTCTTTGAAATGTATGAAATTTGCCAATTGATAATTAAAAAAAGCTCATTACCAGGCAAACACAAAAAAAGCCATTTCCCTTTGAAAGATAATATTTACATTATAGGAACACTGAAAAAGAATCTAGAAACTATTAAAAAACATAGAAATGCAAATTACTTGCAGCTAATTGGTTGTGTCTTCAAATACGTTCTAAATTATTAATTTACTAAAGAGTAAATATCTCTCTTTAAATATAACATTACTATGGTTAACATAAAAATTATAATGTTTTATTTTTCTTTAGTGTAGTTGTATTAAAAGTTTGTTGAGGGGGAAATAGAAGAAAAGCCAAAGAATTCAAATTTTTTCTGAACTTCTAAACTCTCTTTTGGAACCATTAACTACATGTTCAATTCCCAATCTCTGTATGCAGTTAAAGAACCAAGTTCATGGTGTTTATAATAAATCGTAAATTCCAACATATTATCACTTCTGCTTTTATTCACTGTGGCATTTCAAATACTTTATTTTAAAAAAAAGTAAAGCCATAATATTTTTAGATAATTTTTAGATTCACAACAAACCTAAGAGGAAGATATGGAGATTTCTCATAACATCCTTTGCCTTTGTCTTCCTTGTTAAACAATATCCCCCACCAAAATTGTCACTTATTAAAACTGATGAAGCTACATTGCTACATCATTATCACCTGAAGTCCACCGTTTATATGAGGGAAAACTCTTGGTGCTATATATTTTATGGGTTTGGACAAATTTAAAATAACATTGTATTATCATAGAGTGGTGATGGGCCCTAAATCCTGGGCTTCACCTGTTGATCTTCCCTCTCTCTAATCCCCAACAACCAGTGACGATTTTTTTTTTATTGTGTCTATAGTTTTCCCAAATGTTTTTTTTTTTTATTTCTGGCACAGGGATATTAAAAAAGTACTTATCAAGGTAACTGACAGTTTCCAGTTTGATAATAAATGATAAAAACCCATTTTACACCATAACTGGCACAGTTGACCAATCTTTTTCCTTTCTGAAATGCTTCCTTTTTGGTTTGACATTATTTTCTTTCTTGTTTACTGGGTATTTCTTCCCAATATTCTGGATTCTTGACCTCATTGTAATACTCTAAAGGCCTCCATCCTTGGTCCTTCATTTTTCCCTTGGATAATGACTAATCCCATTGTTTTAAATACTATCCAAATTTTGAGACTCCAGAGTTTTTTTCTCTAGATCTTAACTTTATCCTGAGGCCCAGACTTGTATATATTCTTTTCCAGCTTTACTTAAGTATGATTGACAAATGAAAATTGTATATATTTGAGCATCTCCCATTTCCCCCAGCACCAGCCCCTGTTACCACCATTCTGTTCTCCTTTTGTAAAAATTTTCTCAAGATGGCATATTGTAGTGAGGGCACACAGTATTTGTGTTTCTGTACATTGCTTATTTCACTTAGGATAAATTTCTGCAGGTTCATCTATATAGCCATCAATGGCAGGATATCCTTCTCTTTGAAGGCTGAATAATATTTAATTTTATATCTACCTTATGGTATGGTTTAGATAGTAGGTGTCCCCAAAAGCACAGGTGTGAGACAATGCAAGTACATTCACAGGTGAAATAATTGGGTTATGAGAGCCTTAACCCAATCAGTGAATTAACTCCTTAACAGGGATTAATGGAGTGTTACCTGTAGGCTGGTAAAGTGTAGCTGGAAGACATGGGATCCTGAGTTTCATGTTTTGGGGGTCTATATTTGGTGAGCTGAATTTAGTCTATCAGTGATTCCTGATCATCATGTGAGATGATTGCCTTCACCACACTCTTCTGACATGATGTTCTGCCTCACCTCAAGCCTGGAGGAATGGAGCTGGCTGTCTGTGGACTGAGACCTCTGAATGAGCCCCCAAATAAACTTTTTCTCTTCTAAAATGGCTCTTATCAGGTCTTTTAGTCACAGCAGTGAAAAAGCTGACTAAAACACTTCACCATTTCTTTATTTATTGATCCACTGATGTTTACTTAGTTTGATTCCATTTCTTAGCTATTCTGAAAGATACTGCAGTGAGCAGGAAAGCACAGCTGTCTCCTCAACACACTTACTTCATTCCTTTTGGATATATCCAGAAGCAGAATTTCTGGATCTTGTGATGGTTCAATTTTTAACTTTTTGAGGAGCTTCCATACAATTTCCCAATAGCCACACCAATTTACATCCCCACCAAAAAGGCTTTCTCTCTTCCATATCATTCCAATGCTTATTATATTATGCAATAAGATGAATGAAAGTATTATGTTAAAGAGGCCAGAAGATGACACATTGTTTACTTACACGAGGAAATTTATTTGGTAGTCTTTTTTATTCCATTTACATGGCAAATTGTAATGATTTCTAGTGGCTTATGCAGGGGAAGACACTGACTGCAAAAATGGCTTGAGGCAACTTTTTAGAGTGATGGAAATATTTTATATCTTAATTGTGGCAGTGGGGTGGTGTTTACAAGATTATATACATTTGACAAAATTCATCACATCACATCCATACAGTGTGTCATATTTTTTGCATGTTTGCAATTTATTCTTCAGTAAACCTGAATTAAAATCCTACTCAGGGGCTAGGATTGTGGCTCAGTGGTAGAATGCTTGCCTGGCACGTGTGAAGCACTGGGTTCAATCCACTGTGTGTGTGTGTATAATATGTATTACACATAATTTTTTAAAATTATATATTTTTATAATTTTTAAATACATATAATTTTTAAAAATCCTTTCTCATATGTCTTCTCATTGCAATTAGATAGATTCAAAATACTTTTTCTTCTATTTGCCCTAACTTTTTGGTGTGCCTGAAAACTGCTTTCTCTAGGTATTTTAATGGCTGACTACATTTAGTTCAGAGGTCAATCTGTCAGAATCTTTTTCTCTGAGGAAAGTTTAATATAGGTTCGTTCCTCTCCTTCAAGTCAAACTCTAACCCATTCGCTGTATTCTACAGTTAGCACTTTTGTGTCTAAAATCGTTCTTTTCTCTCCTGCAAGTCCAACTCTATTCTAATTTTCCTGTTTTATGCACTTAACACTACTCAAATGGTCTTACAGGTGCATTTATTTTCTTCTCCCTGCCCCCTGTCCTCATTCGTCTGCAAAGGACTGTAGGGGGATGGAAACTGTCAATTGGATTCACTGCTGATTCTCTCAAAGGCATATTGTAGGCACTGAATGAATAAATAAATAAATAGCAGGTGACTGGATGACTGACTAACTGAACCTTAAACCAGAATTGTAAAACACTGGCACTTCTGTTTAATTGAAGCATTATGGTGCTAAGAATGTGGATCAATGATCATAATGGAGTATGTACTTGAAACATACACATTCATCATAGGCATTTGTTAAGGTCTTTCCATGTGAATGGCACTGAGTTATATGTGGAGGTCACTTATTTTGAAGGAAACAGTCTGTCAATCATTTTCACCCAATTTTTCGAACTTTCTTGAAAAAATTTTAGGGAAAAAGTCTCTTAGTTCTAATTTCTGTGAGAAGCTTATGGAGATTGTGAGAGTAAGTCATAATTTTTTCCATTTGTTAGGAGTGATTATAGATTCTTTGATAGATTTAAGAAATTTTGAAAACATGTATTATTTTCTGTAACAAATCACAGTCAACATAGTAAAAACATATGTTGCTTTTGTAGATGTATTTTAAAAAATAATAATGTACCCAACTCTATTTTTAGAAACATGAAGGGTGGCCCTGCATTGGATATCTAAAAGTATGAGTAACTGGGCAGAAAACAATCACTTCACTGATGTTTAACCTGGTGACCATTTTGAGAAATGCTTATTAAAATATGTTACAAATGTGTGGTGTATAGTGGTTTGATATGAAGTGTCCTCTAAAAGTTTATGTGTGTGACAATGCAAGAATGTTCAGAGGTGAAATGATTAGATCATGATAACTATAACCTAATCAGTGGATTAATCCACTGATATGGATTGACTGCATGGTAGCAGTAAACACCCTCTTCTTTTAGAAAGCACCCTCTTCTTTCTGATTGCTTTCCTCCTCCATGCCCTTCCACCGTGATGTTCTGCCTCAACTTAGGCCCAGTTGTCTACAGACTGAGACCTCTGAAACTATAAGCCAAAATACGCTTTTCATCCTCTCATTGTTCTTGCCAGATCTTTGGTCATAAGAACAGAGACGCTAACTAAAATTATATACACACACATATAGAATGTGTGTGTGTGTGTGTGTGTGTGTGTGTGTGTGTGTGTATTTATATATGGTTTACTTTTTTTGAGAGGCTGTGAATCAAACCTAGGTCTTTGCACATCCTAAACATGTGCTTTGCCACTGAGCCACATCTCCATCTCCGAGCTTGTAGGTTTTCATATGTAAAGAAATCTGAACCCAGACTACCTATGGGAACATAAGAACAGTTAATAAGAAACACACACACACACACACACACACACACACACACACAGAGGAACACAGAACTGTTCTTTATGGTGGCTATGATCTAGCACTTATTCTAGTATTTTATATATATTTTTTGTCTTTTTATATTTTATTTTTGAAGAGCTTATGAGACCAAAAAAATCAAGGAGGAAAAAGCCTCTTCCTGGATTCAGCATTGTGCTTCAGGGGCCCAAATGATTCACTGCAGTGACACCTCTCCCTTCTGGACAGTAATAGTGAGGTGGAAGCAGGGGATGCAGATGTGGATGTGACAGCAGTTCACCATACTCTTTGTCATCTCTGTTTCAGGCCCTCTCATTCCCCTTCTTCTCAGAAGTGAATAACATATTCTTAGTATATACTTAGAGACAGTGACAATCAAACATTCCTGCTAATTATGTCTTATTAAAGTAGCACCAGATCAAGTGAAGTTACAGTAATTCTGCTCCTTCACTTATTAAATGGCGTATGTTCATTAAAGTGTTCAAAGTATCAAGTCCTAATCTTGGGACTTGGGTGTAGCTCAGTGGAAAAATGTTAGTCTATTATGCCTGAGATCCAGGTTTGATCCCTAGAAGCTAAAAAGTAATCCTAATCTTAAATATTTTGCTATAATTTCTATTTTCCTGTTAGCTAGAATGTCTGGAATTTAGCTGCATTTAGTGTCACTAGGAGACCAGGACATGGTTTCATTTAATAAGTAAAATGATTATTTTGTAACTGGTAGACATCATTTTTATTTCTTTCATTGTGAATGATAAAACAGGATGTACTTACTTTGTACTTTCTTTTTTATTCCCTATTTTATTTGTTTTTCAATTCCGCATATACTCAATATAATAAATCTAGAGTGCCACTATGTACTTTATATTGAACCCTTTCTAAGGGATGTTTTAAAGATACTGTTGTCTAGTATTCTTTGATCTAGAAATTATAGTAAAAGTAATACTTTTGTGACCCTCTTCAAACAATTATCTCCTGTTTCCCGAAATCTTTTAAGTACTAAACATTATATTCTTAGCACCCCACAAAAGACCTTGGTTTGTTAGGCCACCTCTGTGGAGTAGGTATTGCTTACTTACTTTTGCTTCTTGACTTTGACCAGAGGAGTTTTTTAAACTCTGCTGTTAAGAAGAAAACATAAAGGCTATTTGAAAGTGACACAGCAGAATGAGAACCATAAACAGTATCTTACTCGTTCATCTCAAAGGAGTAACTAGGGCAAGAAGAGAATGAGGAACATAAGAAAAATAGGTCTTACTTGCTGTCCATTTGCAACTTGGTGGGTACCAGAGTAGAGGCTTTCAAATAAAGTAAAGTAAGTCCCACTGAGACACACACAATAGCTAGTTTCCTGTTCTCAGGATCAATAGTTAGAAAATGCCAAAGCTGGGATCTGAGCCAATTCTGCTCAGACTAGTGCACTACAATACCTCCACTTCAGGAGATGTCTGTATGATGTACAATCACATCTTTGTACTAATATTTTTGTATCTTTTCTGGTGGGGCTTGGATTTGTATCTTTGTTTAACTGACTCTGGTCTAGGGTTATGTTCAGTGTGTCTTACACCATTCTTGTCTGGTGCTGTCTTTTATGGGGCTGCTCTGTTCTCTATATCAAGGTCTTTATAATTAATTGCAAAAAAATCATCAGTCTATTTATTAGTCTACAGTAACTTGAAACCCAGGTTATAAATATGCTGCTTACTGTCTTGTTGAAAGGATGCAGCCCTCCTGAACTTTCTTCCTGTAACCTGAAGGCCTCCAGGTATTTAGCACTCTGGGAGTAATGTCACTGTGGGCTTTCGGGTCCTGAATTTCTGTTTCTGAGCTCTTTGCTTGCTGTGTTCGTGGTCAACATTCTCTTGTTTGAGGGGCTGGGGAGATTTTTTTGAAGGGACAGGCACTCCTGAACACTGGGTAAGAGCTGAAAACAAATAGTTGTCATACTTCTTAGGAAGTATCACGGGAAGTATGCACTTAAATCCATTGTCTGGGTAATAACAGTTCTGGTTTCTATGCTTGGATCATTTTTTGTTCAAGAATCACATCAATGTTGGTTTTAAAATATGCATGCCATCCAAACTGATTGTCTAAAATTTTTCCATTAGAAGTGTTTTTCTTAACTAAATATTTCAGCATTTCCCCTCACATAGACAACAAAAAAATGAGAAACTGAAGCTTATTATGAAAATAAACATTTAGACATCATCTGAAAAATCAAGATTAAATTCAAACCGATACAGTGAATTATACTTTGCTTTTTTGACAGATCTCCAAAAATGCATTTTTGACACATTTTGACAGTATATTCCAATTTACTAATCATAATTCAATTTAACAATTTTTTTAAAGACTGCCTGCTATCTGCTTTGTCCTGAGCTGGAAAGCAGCATATGTAAAATACATATAAAATTAATTCCCCATTAAAAGAATTCACAATCTAATGAGAATATGCTCATGTATATGTATACATGAGCATATTCACATTCATACATGAGCATATTTACATTCATACATGAGTGTATTCTCATTTATGCATGTGTGTGCATGTGGAAAAATTTGATAAAATTTGTGTGTCAAAATAAGGTATTTAGACACAAAGTATAATGGAAAGTGACAATATTGATAGCATTTTTAGCAGTTTCTTCAATGTATTGCTGTTTTTCAGACTCTTTCATCTTAGCTGTGAGGCTTTGACTTGGTTTGGAAAAAAAATAATATCCTCAACAAAACAATTTTAAACCTATGGCTTTTTGGGTATCTACTATTATTGTTTTTTTTTTTTTCTCATGCAATAAAGGGGAAACGTGTTCCTTTATCCTCTTCTTATTCTGTAGTCACTGAGCTACTTTTTTCTCCCACTGTTCTTCCTGTCTTCCTGACAGTTGCATCTCATTTCTTATTTTGGTTTTCCTGACTATATTCCAAAAGGCCGACCAAAAGTCAAGTTATTCAGTTTCCTGGGAAATACAGTTTCTTTCTTATTTTTGTCACCTGGTTCTCAGGCTTCAGGCTTAAGTTTTAATTCACTAATATTTTGTATAATTTCAACATGTCCCCACTTAAGTATTTTTTTTCCTCAAAATATGTCTTTGCATGTTATAATGTTAGAATTGTAAGTTGCCAACATCACCAAAATACATTTCTTAAAAACATATGTGGGGGGCTGGGGATGTGGCTAAAGTGGTAGCGCATTCACCTGACATATGCACAGTGCTGGGTTTGATCCTCAGCACCACATAAAAATAAAGATGTTGTGTCTGCTGTTGTATAAATTTATTTGTATAAAATATCCATTACAGAGTAATTTTAGAGTTAGAACTACAAGCTAACTTTGAAACAAAGTTTCCAAAAAGCAAAAGTTAATATCAAGAATCAGCAAATGGTGGCTGGTAGTTCAGTGGTAGAGTGCTTGCTTAGCATTTGTGCAGCTCTTGGTTTGATTCTCAGCACCACCCCTGAATAAATAAAGATAATGTGTCCATCTACAACTAAAAATATTTTTAAAAGCATCAATATGGGGCTGGGGCTGTAGCTCAGTGGTAGAGTGCTTGCCTTCCATGTGGAGGCATTGGGTTTGATCCTCACCACCACATAAAAATAAAGATATTGTGGTCTATATACAACTAAATTTTTTTATAAAAAGGATTAATAAATGGATTAGTATCAAACTAAAATTTTTTTTTCTCAGCAAAGGAAATCATCAAGAATTATGAACAGAGAGCCTTCAAAATGTGAGAAAATCTTTGCCATGTGCACTCAGATAGAACATTAATCACCAGGATGAACAAAGAATTCAAATTATTTAACACCAAAAGAACATCAACTAATAATGCAATCAATAAATGGGCAAAGAAACTGAAAAGGCATTTCCCAGAAGAACATATGCAAATGGTCAGAAAATATATGAAAAAAATATTCAACATCTCTAGCAATTAGAGAAATGCAAATGCCACTCTGAGATTCCATCTCACTCGGGTCAGAATGGGAACTGAAAAGAATAAAATGATGATAAATGTTGGTGACAGTGTGGAGAAAATGTTCACTTACACATTGCCGATGGGATTGCAAATTGGTGCAATCACTCTGGAAAGCAGTATGGAGAGTCCTCAGAAATCTTGGAATGTAACCGCCACTTGACCCACTTATCCCACTCCTTGATTTACACACAAAATCCTTAAAATCATCATACTACAGTGACACAGCTACAACAATGTCTACCGTGGCTCAAATCACAATATTGAAGCTATGAAACCAACCGAGGTACCCTTCAATAGATGAATAGATTTAAAAAATGTGTCATGTACACACGATAGAATATTAATCAGATATGAGAAAGAATGAAATTATGGCATTTGCCAGTAAATGGATGGAATTGAAGATTATCATCCTAAGTGAAATAAGCCAATACCCCAAATCCAAAGGCTGGAAGTTCTTTTTCATAAGAGGATGCTAACACACAGTAAGGAATGGAGGAGGAAATAATAGAAGTTCATTGAATTAGACAAAAGGAATCGGAGTGAAAATGGAAACAGAAAAGACAGTAGAATAAATCTGACACAACTTTCCTATGTTCACATGTGAATACATGACCAGTGTAACTCCACATTATATAAAAATATAAAAATGTGAAGTTACAATCTATGAATGTAAATATTCAAATACAGTCTACTGTCATATACATCTAAAAAAAACAATAAAGAAACAGCATACTACAGGGACATAGCCACATCATTGTTTATTGCAGCACAATTCACAATAGCTAGACTGTGGAGCCAACCTAGATTCCCTTCAATGGATGAATGGATAAAAACATGTGGCATATATACTCAATGGAATATTACTCAGCACTAAAAATAAGATCATGACATTTGCAGAGAAATGAATGGCATTAGAGCAGATTATGCTAAGTGAAGTTAGCCAATCCCCAGAAAAACAAATGCCGAATGTCTTCTCTGATATAAGGGGGGTGACTCAAAATGGGGAAGAGAGGAAGAGCATAGGAAGAAGATTACCTATACACAAGGAAGAGGGGTGGGACAGAAAAGGAGGGAGAAAGGGAATTGCATGGATGGTGGAAAGAGACCTTCATTGTTATACAAAATACATATATAAAGATGTGAGAAAAAAATAATAGTGTTACCTTAGATTAGATAGAGAGAAGTGATGGGAAGGGAGGGGAAGGCTGGGGAGATAGGAAGGATAGTAGAATGAAACGGATATTATTATTACTATGTGTATATATGTGAATGCATGACCAAGGTGATTCTGCAACCTGAGTATACAGGTTGCCACAGTCTGGCTGGGCACAAAATAACTGAGCCACAACACCTTGTAGATTCAAACAGCAACTCTTTATTCCCAAACTCTCACTGATCTCTACACACACTTCCCGGGAATACTCTGCCTTCACCAGGCTCCACGCACCATTTCTCTCAGAACTCAAAGGGAACTCCAAAGGAGTGGGTGCCTGAGGCAGCAGGATATGCCCTAATCCCAGCAGGATCCACCCTAAACCTGGAGCCACCCTATTCCCAACAGGATCCACCCTAAACCCGGAGCCATCCTAATCCCTGAGCAGGGTCACCATTCAAAAAAAATGCCATGCATCATTCCTACTTGGCTATGGCTCTCAGAATCTCCCCCCTTCTGTTTAATTAAACAACAAACAACGTGGCTTAGGGGTTGTGCCTGTTAGGTTGTCCAATACAACATATGGGTCTTACTCATCATTGGATGAGCTGACCTCTAGGCATCAGCGTACTGTCTTAGGTTGGTACAACTGCAATTGGATCATACCCATCACTGACTACCGGTCCAGCATATAGCCATACTTGTGGATAGGCCTATGCACCAGTGGGTGGGGTGAGGTTCTTTGCCTCACCTCTGTTGGCCCCCAAATTTGGCCTTTGCACCAGTGGACGGGTGAGGTTCTTTGCCCCACATCTGTTGGCCCCAAAATTTGCCCTTGGTGCCAGTGGAGGGTGAGGTTCTTTGCCTCACCTCTGTTGGCCCCCAAATTTTAGACCATCAATAGCAGAATGGAGGAGGATACAGAAATGCCACGACACCAAGCCAATTGACAGCTCCTTTGGAAAAATTGTATCACCGGTGACACCATCAGCAAAGATACACCAGCACTACCACAATTTGCTGCACAAATAGATAATTCACAATGCATGCAAGTGATACATAATCCAGGCAAATTCTGCAAGCAGTTGAAAGCAGAGAAATCCATAAATATGTCCATTTCCTCCCAAAGTAAATCGACTTCTTGATTGAGCATTACTTGTTGAGACATTATTCATTGATGCATCAGTTTATACAGTTAGTTGTGATAACTATTGAAGAAGCATAGTTTGGTTTTATCTTCATCTTCACTGGCACTGGGATGAAGATAGGAATTCTGGCAATGATGCTAAAAAATTATGTAACATTCCAACAGGTACTAAGAAAACAATTTTCTGAACAATTTACATTATCCTGAATGGAATTATTAAATATAATGAAAAGGAAAAGTGAAAGTAAACAAACAGATCTGTTAACTTCCTTATTTGTACACGTATTAAAACAATTCTCAACAGCTGTTTACACAATTTAAGTTAAACCATTATAATGACATGAATAAAAAAAAATTTGGATCCATTTTTTCATGAGCACTCCTCATATGTATATGGACATACACACACACAGACATACAACACAAAACACAAGTGTGCACACAAACATACAACGCATAAGACAATACTAAAGGCCTTGTAGCTTACACAGGTGAAATCTCCATTGTAATGTTTAAAAACTCCACAGTCAAAAAATAAATCTGATCAGCAAAACATTAACCTAGGTCTGTATGAGCTCAAAAAATAAAATAGAACTTTATGATGTTGGAAAATGTAATAATAAAATAGATATTTTTAAAAAAGCATCCTGGTTAATCACTGTCACAGATGTAAGAATAGCCAAGCTGGAGCCCTGGATATCAGCTGTTATGGATTGAAGTCAAATCATCTTCTTTTTGGTCTGTAGAAATTGCTTTGGTTAGTCTCTCTGGAATCCAAATTGGCTGCTGTTCTCCCTGTGGAAACACAGAAACAGAACCCCGACTCCAGACAATCACTGGGTCAGGACATTTCCATTGTCCTGTTAGAATATCCTTATAAAGTACCTTAGGCTTATTTACATTTTTTGGATACATACGCCTTTCCACAGCAGTAAGCCCAGATGAATCTAAATTTTAAAAGTTTAGAGTAAAAAGGCTTATTTTAAGTTTATCTTTGGGAGATATATACCCCTTTCCAATTCCCTCTTTTTGCTTTAATAAGTACATTTTTAATAGTTTGATGAGTTTTTTTTTTAAAGTATGCTTTGTCCCTGTGGATTGTATGGGATTTTTGTTATGTGAGTAAAGCAATCTTTTTTCCACCATGAAGTTATCATGACCACCTTCAATTTAAACTTTTAAAGCCTTTCAATTATCACCTATACTGTATCTATACTGTACTTTTAAATGTAGTTTTTCACCACCTACAGCTTCACTCTTTTAAACGAGTCTTAGATTCTGTTTAAATCACTTTAATGTTAGTTTACATGGCTGTCCTTCAACTAAAGCCTTTTTTTTACTCCATTAAGAAGCTTTGTCTCAATCTTCCATGTACAAATACCTTTTATTTCTTTCCTCCTTTCTCAAGCTTTTAAAGTAAGTCTAGTTTTTTCAAAATCTTTTTAAATGGCATTTTACAACTTTTTACTTTACCACACAGAGATTATCTCATCTAGAAATATTTCTTTTTTTAACCTTTATATTAAAATATATTTCCACATCTTGAATCTTTTTATATCTCTTTTGTAGCCATTAACCCTTTTTTAAAAATTTACATTGTGAAACAACCCTTATAAAATTTCTGAATTTAGATAAGTTACTCCACTTTAATAAGATGAAATATTTTTTATGGTATGATAATAATAATATAATTGAAACCCAACTGAAACTTCTCATACTCTTTGTATATAAATTATACCTGATAGAATCTTAACACTTAATAACCTTGTTTCAGCAAAGACCAGAAAAAAGCAATATTAAACATTTTTTCCACTTACCAATTTATGAAAACACACATAATATTTAAATATTACCTTATGAAACTTAATAAATAAGAAGTACTTGCTTTTATATTAATGGTTGATGTTTCAACACTTTAGCTTTGTAAATTAATCAGATGTCTATAAAAACCAAGATCTTAGACAAGTTAGTAAATAGAACTAGCCATCTCTTTCTTGTTGATGAAAAATCTTTTTACAGGATACCATGGTGGTCCCATTGTGATATATTCAACAACTCCTCTTTAAAAAGCCATGGGCTACATTTTTGTATTGTATCAACATATACCCTAATTTTTCTGGCCTCACTGGGGTGCCTCCTTCCTTTAACAATTTCTCTTCCTTGGGGGTGAAAAACTTCAAACCTTGAGCCAACCATTTTCCCCAGTATGCCTGAGAAATTTCTAGGGACAGGCAACTTGAAATAAAAACAAAACAAATCAAAATATAAACACATTGTTTTTTGAAATGGTCACCTATTATTATTATTATTATTATTATTATTATTTTTTTTTTTTTTTTTTTTTTGCTCTCCTTCAGGGGCGAGCAATTTCACTTACCCCCAAGCTTCAGGCATTTTCCGTATGGGCCACCAAATGCCACAGTCTGGCTGGGCACAAAATAACTGAGCCACAACACCTTGTAGAGTATACAGGTTGCAGAATCACATGTATCCCATGTGATTGAAATGTATGATATGTCAAGGTCATTGTACTGTCATGTGTAACTAATTAAAACAAATTTAAAAATCACATAAAGATAAAATAGAGGCTTGCCTAAAGTTAAAAAATAAATAAATAAAAGTAATATTTTTTTTTTTACATTTGTAAATTACTAAAATAATATATTGGTAGTTTTCCAGGACTTTGGACGTGTAGGGATTAGAAAACCGACAGCTAAGAGGTTCCAGGTTTCTTTTCAAGAACATGAAAATGTTCTAAAATTGACTGTGTTAATGGTTACATAACTCTGTTAATGTACTAAGAGACACTGAATTTTACATGTTATATTGGTGAATTCGGTGTCAGGTGCATTACATATATCATAAAAATGCCTTTTAAAAGATGTACTGAAAAAAAATTAGCTAACATTTTTTATTGTCTACTTTGGATATCAGTCCAGACATAATACAAATACTTATATGCTTCATAATGTATCTAAAAATAAAAGAAAAAAAATAAAGAAATAGCCTAAGTTTTTCAATAATTAAACTAAAACCTAAAACGTATCTGTATTTTGAGAAAAGCATAAAAAGGTTTGTACACATTTTTTAAAGTCAATTTAGTAATTACTTGCAGATTTTGAATAGATGCCCATAAATAAACTAAAAATAACAAAGTTTCCTGAAACATTCTATTAAATAGTACCTCTAATTCAGTTTTCCTTGTTGTATCATGGAAGTAGAGACAGCATTACAAGCTGCTGGGTTATAGAAAAAGTCTCAGCTTTTCTCAGTCGAGATATTTTAATGAAAGATGCTGATCTTGTAAGAGAAAAATTCTAAAAAAAAATATTAAGTGTAAGAAATAAGTGCAGTATAAAGATCACCAATTATAATACAATAAATTATAATGAAAATGTAAAGAAAGCTATTCATTGAAATAGTATCCCAGAATAAATTTTATTACTTATGCAGGTATTGATTTACAAATGACATGTTCAATTTTCTACATACTTGACTTGTCATTTGTCTTAGTTTCTTCATTAAATCCTGTCTTTATCTTTTAAATTTATGTGAAAATGTGCTAAATCTTCTAGAGAAGTCTCTGATACACGTTGTAGTTTCAGGGTACCAGCGGGCTGTTTTTCAAGATGTCTCACAACAACCTGATATTTCTGATAATAATTTTGTATCTCAGGTCACTTTAAAAATTTATTATTATTGTTATTATTATTATTATATAATGATGTTTACTCTGAAAAAATATCACTACATACAACAGTAAGCTGCTGATTATTTCTGAATTCCCTTAAGAAAATAGAAGATTGTGTACTCCTGCCTAGTCACTATCACATTCCTTACACAACAGGGTGAGCCCTGTATCTCTACATACTGCCCTTGATAAAGTTGCAATGTTTAACAAACTACTGAATTCTCAATCAAAAATGGTTACACAGGTCCCATTGGTTGTGGTATACAGAAATTCTTTTTTCAATATGTGTCTTTTGGGACTGGGGCTGTAGCACAGTGGTAGAGTGTTTGCCTAGAATGGGTAAGGTGCTGGGTTCGATTTTTCACATGTAAATAAAATAGGGATATATAAAAAATGTATCTTTTGTATTACAATAACAACGAACTGAGATAAATAACCTAATATGTGTTATTATCCTTTTTTATGTTTCTTTTATGGTAACACTCTCAGCTTACCTTTTTGAACCTTATGAATTTTACAAAAAACTGAAAATCCACTTTTGAACAAGATGGATCTAATATTTAATCCAATAATGAAGAGTAATGTTCTTCAACAGATGAATGGATAAAAAATATTGTGTGTGTGTGTGTGTGTGTGTGTGTGCATGTGTGTGTGAAAACACACAATGGGATAGAAGCCATAACAAAAATAAATGTATGTAAACATATAGTCTACTGTCATGTGTACCTCAAAAACATAAAAAGTATATGTCCTTTCAATATAAAAATATGAACACATTTATGAATGAGAATGAATGTGAATAAAAAAATATTATCTGTTTCATTTCATTTTTTAATGAATGTTAATGTTAGAAGTGTAGCCGAGGGTCTAGCTCAGCACTGGCACATCACACTAGTAACACAAAACCCTGAGTTTGATCCTAAAAATCAGCCTAAAACCTATAAATGTATAATAACATGTTGCAGGGCAGTGAAAAATGTCTCATTGGTGGAATAAAAACTTTCTTGAGAGCAATTTAAATATCCTGAAATCTTTTTAAAGTTTCCCAACTTTAACCAAATAAGTGTATATTAAAATTTTTTTCAAAAGTAAACAGAAATATAGAAAGTTATTTATTTTTCTTTTCTTTTCACCCCCATCTTTGTTACCAGGGATTCAACCACAGAAGCTAAGTCACTTAGCTACATCCCAAGGCCTTTTTCCTTTTTTTAATTTGGAGACAGGGTCTCACTAATTTGCTTGGAACATTGCTGCTACGTTGATGAGGATTAGGTTGAACTTTTGATCCTCCTATCTTTGCCACAAAAGCTGCTGGAATTATAGGCACATGCCATGGTATCTGAGTAGGAAATGATTTTTTTATAAATGATATTTCTTGAAATATTAATTGTAATAAAAAGTTAAATATATAAACAAATAACAATCCCAAATTATGTTTGTTAAATAAATAGATCACTAGCAGATGGGGTTCCATAGAGCCATTATAATTGTGTTGGGGAACAATATGAACTTAGTTTTTAGAAGTAATCACATTTAATAATATGCTATCATATTTGTAAGAATTTTATAATTTATTCAAGTTTTCTCCCTTGAAAAGTGCTAACAGATGAGTCAGTAGTTAAAATAAATTTCTCCTTCTTATTTTACTGGATTGAAGGAAAAGCTTCCACCCCTTCTTTCAATCTAGGATATAATACCTCAAATTGTGGAGTTGTTGTTTCAATTCTATATTTTCTTGCTTAAACTCTGATACCATCATTTTTAGCTCATGAATCTCATTTTCCAGTTGTGCATTTTTTTAACATGTAGTGAACACTGCGTGCAGTGACATTTTTTTGCTTTTTATTATTCTTTGAAGTGATAGAACTGCTTTCTGGAATTTTGACAGAATCTGTCAGAAAAAAAGAAGATAGAAATAAAATGTTACTAATTTAAATATATGAATGCTGTATATTTTACATGCAGTATTTATACACTAAAGCAATGAGTGCATAAAACACGTGACACAATATGCTGAACTCTGAAGATATAGCACAGGAGATTAGACCCCTATTGTTCTTTAGCTTAAAGTCTAATGGAGAAAACAGGCACAAAAAAAAAAGATCATTATAATTTTAGACAGATGATATTAGAAAAGAGGTTTGTGATCTAATACATAAATCTGATCTATAGAAAAGATTCCCTGAGGAAAATAAAAATACACTGAGAAATGAACAGCAACCAGGTAGAATGTGAAGAACATTATTCTTTCCAACATAAAAATTCAAGTTTTCCAACTCCCCTGTGGTCTCTGCTTGTCTTGTACAGAAACTAAGAGGGACACTCCCAGTATAACCTGCTGCTATATTTGGTATTAAGAGAGACAATTCTATCGTTCTTGCTTTTTCTTTATTCCCTGTTTACTAGGTTCATTTCTCCCAATATTAGAATATATCAGCACTCATGTTATAAATCAATATTCTATCCAAAGAACTCTGTAGAATATGTTGTTCTAATCATGGACATGTCCATCTTCTTTCTCTTTTGCTTTATGATGTTTCTCTCCATATGAGTGAGAAACACACATCTGTGGATGATCCTCAGAAAATACCTGCAAAATAAAGGACCCCAATGAGCTGCATAAAGTCTTCACTATCACTCTTTTAGACATCACCCAAATTTGGTTTGGAAAGCAGCTAACTAACATGTAGATAACTTCAGACTGAGCAGTCATACTTTCCGCAGGGTGTCTTAGCATTGTGCTCCAGATGAAGCTGAACACTTATCTTCCAATGGCTCCTGATTTGGTAAAAGCAGGGTGGATGTCATAAAAAAGGCATTCCTTGACAACATGCTAACAAAGGTGTACACACCCCAAAGGACAGGAGGAATGATATTCATTGTAACTCATCCGACTTTGCATTCAACATCAAATGTGAGAAGGCTTTCAAGTCTTATATTAAAGAATTTCGAGGAGTATGTTTCAAATTAAATAGGATTACACTTTTTAAACAATGAACTAACAAAGTTTTTGTTTGAAAATATGAGACTTAGGTGTTCAGTTGGGGATTGGACACTGGGATATGGCCCCTGCCCAGGATACACCCCAAAGGGAAAGCTGTAAACCCAAGGACCTACATATGCCAGCCAAGTAAAATAAATCTAGATGTGGGCTAAATCTCACACCAGGATTGTTGGCAATGTGATAAAAAATATGGGACAGCATCTCTAAATTCCATCATTCCGCCATTAAAGCACACAAATACATTTATTTAATATACTAAGACCTTTTGATAAAATTATTCAACATATTGACTGCATTTTCTGCAAGGAAGAGAAACAAAATGAAGAGGTCACCACAGAGAAAATTGTTTAATGAATGTAAGAAGACAGAAATTGGGTCAACATACTTTATACACAACCAGAGATATAAAAAATTGTGTTGTATATGTGTAATAAGAATTATAATGCATTTTGCTGTCATTTATTTTTTTAAAGAATCAATATAAAATAAACAAAAAATAACAAATAAACATTAACCAGGATGTAAAGTTAAATATATATATTTCAACTTGTAGCACATAACTACTGATTTTCACTAGAATTTTGAGCCTTTGACAACATCACCCTTTCACATTAATGCAGTCAGTGACCATTACCATTCATAACCCAGGTGGTTATTCGTCAGTCTCAAATTTAGTCTCAACGTTTTGTTTTTAAAAATGTTTATGCAAGTGGAAGCACAATCAACATTTAGAATTGTTTTCCCTTCATTACATAGTAAATTTCACTATAAGTTGACAGGACTACTAATGCTATTTTCAGATTCTAACCAGTTCAGAGTGGTTTTAGATGTAATTAGTAACATATAATGCCTGGATTCCAAAAGACTATTTGAAAGGTATTTTCATTTGGCCTCCTTTACTTTCTTCAAGAAAGAAAAACAAGAGGAAACAGGAAGAAATGCTTTATATGTTGACGTACCTGAGACTGGGTACATTGAGTGTCATCAAAACTTTTGTGCTCTTCCTCTAAGTCATGTCAAAATGGGTCTCTGCTGATAAATGAATACATTTACTCACATTCCTTAGAAGTGCACTAGAAAAAGTGAACATCAATCCAAAGAGAAAAGGGTAATTGTAACACCAAACAACTTAATATTCCCAAATATGATTTTCAATTAAGTTTAATATTTGGTGAATAATTACTGGGTTCAACTTTCCACAGTTTTTTTTCCTTTCTTTGTGTATACACCTTGGGAGTGGACCCACACACTTATGCATTCTTGTCAAATACTCTACCATCCCATGGTTCTATCCCATGGCCACTTTAGTTGGCAACTGGAGTCCTCTGACTGGACTGAATACAGCCATCCTTCAAGGCTTGGACTTCCAAGTAGTTGTGAATAAAGTTTTGCCCATTTGCACCCAACAAACATTGAATTTACAGGGAGTATTTTTTCTTGATCTAAATCCTCAACACACATCTTATAGAGACATGACAGGATACAAGGTTCAGTGCAAACCATATTGCCAAGATTTGTCTACTCAAGATCAATGAAATTTGCTCAGAAACAAACTTGAAAATCCACATGATTCTGGGGAAATGTTGGTATAGAGTAAGCTGCATTCTAAGTTGCACTATTGCATGGAGACCAAAGAGTTGGTGAAGAGCTTCTCAGCAAAGTATGTGAAAGAGGGATTTTATTCAAATCCCTAAAAATTCTAAAAACTGAAAAGGTCCAGAGATTCAGTAATCTGTGTACTATAAACAAAAAAAGCCTACAACCTGCATGCAAATATCAGCGCAGATCTGTTAGAGTCTGTAAACAAGTCTGGATGGCACCTGGCAAAATTCCAGAGGGAGTGGTTTGTGAAGTAACAAAAGCGAGCCATTAAGTATGGAGATTCCTGATTGGTTGACTGCTGTATCTAGTTTATGCTAATTAAGATAAGCTGTGCAAAATGTATAAATACCTCTGTTGTCCCACAATAAACGGCTTCCATTCCTGCTGCATCAACATACACAAGTTATTCATCACCCCTGGTTATTCTGCCGCAGCCCGGCACATGAGGGTCATGGAAGTGCCTATCAAGAGACCTAGGTTGTTCCTGATGGAAGGTAGAAAAAACTGGTGCAGGCTAGACTATACCCCTGTGACTCTAGTGAGAAGGGCAAAGGAGAACCTATGTGTCTGGAAGCTAATGTGACCAGCTGAAGTGCCAGAGAAAATGACCTAAGAAGGCAGAGAAACTGTGCCCCCAGGGATGGTGTTGTTTCTAGCTACTCACCCCTCAAAAAGACAGGTGAGAGGTGAGTAGCCTGAGAGCAGGAGATGGTGAGAGTATGAAATGCTATAGGCCCACACAGAGAAAAGTATGAAATAGGTCAGGATTTGTCTCAGAATAAAGTGATAGGTGAGGCCTAATGCCAGAGGACAGTTGAGGCAGAGGAAAGGTATAAAGATACAGAATGAAGCTTGGCTCAAGTCAGGAAATATTTCTAAGAAATTTTAGAAGTTTGCCCTTTCACATTCTAAAGAGATGCTTATCACCATAAGCATTTGCATGGTAGCTAGTTCACTCCAAAGGCTGGAAATAGAGAGTATGTAACAGTATGATATGGAGGGGAAACAATTCATAATTGAGGGGACATTCCCAGAAACACAGAGGAGAGATCATTTTCTGTGACTACTGATGACATTGTGAGGAAAATCCTCCCACCTCTTTGGGAAAACAACCATACATGTGGGAACACTGGTAGCATTTCAAGTGTTTTAACATTGTGTTCCCTGGAGTGTTGTAATGCAAAACTTACCCAATTTTACTGTCTTTTCTTTCACCTTGCCTAATCCTTTCTGTGGAAGGGCCTCTTTTACTGTGATGGGATCAGTGACTTAGAAAGAAGATAGTACATAAAGAGTGTATTTTTCATTGACTACAAAATTAATAATTTATAATAAATATAGAAATTTAATTACCTTTCTGCAATCAGATGAATCTCTAGAAGATGAAAAACAAAAGGAGTATATACTCAAGCAAAGGTGAAGAGGACAAAATGACACATACATTAGAGATGCCTCCACATACAGCTGAGGTCCATGGTTCAGCTGTGCTAAAAATTATGCTATCTCCTTGGTTTCTGTGCTGGCTTGTGTGGCTGGCAACAATAATGAGACTATTTCTGCCAAAGGAATTTTGTGAATAGGTTTTTTGAACATGCTGTTCATTTCACAAACCTGAGATTATTTGTCCAATGACCATAAATAAAACAGACAAGGGAATATATACCAATGCAAAGATACAGATTGATGGAGAATCCAACAATCCTCTAGTGGAGAAGCAAAGAAGGTCCCTAAGAGATTCAATGGCAAAGGTGAAGTCAAAAAAAAAAAAAAAATACAAGCCATAGAACCTATCTTATTGAAATACTATTGAAAAGATTTAATCTTTATAATTTTAAGTATGTATATATTTACTATATTTGTACTTTCATTTTTGTTTAGTAAGGCCAAAGCTGTGGTCAGATCCCAGGGAAATGTTAGGTTCATTTCTCAACAAAGATATCTGAAGGAGTCACCTCAAATACATACTTTGACACTGAAAGCTATGACACCTATTGTTTATTTCTTATATACAGGTGTTATGCTGGTTCCTCTTGTGCATCCTCTATTCCTGTATTCTCTGGTTTAAATGGATTAGATTTTCATGATCCCCTTGTGTGAGAACAGATAGTTTCCACATCTAAGAAATAAGGTTTAATTGGTTTAAACTTTTGAGACATAAAATTATAAAGGGAAAGTTGAAATGGAAGAGCACAGCTTTATCTGATAACAATAATATATTATTACATACACAAACACACACATATATTACAAAGATTTTGGGCATTCAAATACTAAACTGTATAAAGATTTCAGTTTATAAATGAGTTTGTTTGAGTGTGACTTGCCAGTGTTTTAAGTGTATTCATAAAATGCCAGGCCTATCAAAAAATTATAATTAGCTTTTGAAGTATGAGGATGCAGCTCAGTAATGAAATGAATTTCTAGAGTGCCCATGGTCAAAATTTTATTTTCAGGCAAACAGAAAAGAAATACAGAAAGTAATTATGTAAAGAAATATGAAAGGGAGGTAGTGAATGGAGAAGGAAGAAAGGAAGGAAGGAAGGAAGGAAGGAAAAGAGGAAAGAGGAGAAAGAGCAGAGCTGTCATTAAAAACCATGAATGATTCTGAAATGTAATTTTGCTTCTCAGAATGACTCAATTTAAACCACAGCAAGCAGTATGTCTGATAGGTATGGAGAAAAGATGGTCATGGCTGGAATGCTTCCCCAACTTACAAGCCCCTCATGATTCAAATGATGGACAAGTTACAATCTCTCACATATTGTGAAATATAGATACACTGATAGCCCCTGAATTGCATGTTCTCAGTTTCCCCATCATTCCCTCCAAGATTACCCAGGTAACTTATTTTGTTTCTTCCACTTTTCTCCTTCCCAGGAATTTTTCAAAAGCAACATGTTGATCTCTGGTCTTGATTCTTTATATTTGCCATTCTGTCTGTGAAATATCCCCACTCTTTCTATTTCTTTTCTTTTTTTTTAGTTGTAGATGGACACAATATCTTCATTTTATCTATCTATCTATCTATCTATCTATCTATCTATCTATCTATCTATCTATCTATCTATTTATTTATTTATATGTGTTGCTGAGGATAGAACCCAGTGCCTCACGCATGCAAGGCAAGCACTCTACCACTGAGCTACAACTCCAGACCACCAATCTTTCTTAATTCCCAATTTAAGGATTAGACCTAAGAAATATAAATTCTATACTTTGAGTTCTTATCACTTGCCAAGAGACAAGATCAGAATAAAAACACGATGTATGCAATAATTTTATTACATTTGATGTTCCAGTGGCACTGCATCTAGTTTTGCTAAAAGGAAATCCTTTCCTGACCTCTTTACATGGTGTCTGGCAGATAGTGATCATTGGAATCACCTTACATGGAAGAAAACATAGATGTGCAGGCCAGGTAAGTCAGAGTACGCATTTTGAATTGGGTTCCCCACAGATGATCTATTAGAGTCTGAGAGTCTGGGTCTGCACTTAGTCTGCTTCTCATTTCCCTGCCTTCAAATGCCTTACAATAATAGAGCCAGGTTTCCACCCAATGATGTTTGCAAACCTGGAGAATGAGAAGAAGTCCTTTCTCCTTCATTTATTCACTGTATTATCTCTGCTTTTCTCAATGTCTATTCCCTCTTCTCCTTTCTAAATTGTCCAAAGAATTTTTAAAAAACTTATGAATTTAGGTATCAGTCCATAACAATTTGCACATTTTTCCACTTCCCATATTGCTGTGTCTGCCATCTGTGCTTCATCCCAGGTAGTGGCAAGAATGTCTATGATATAGGTCTTTTTATTTTTTATTTGTTTTAATTACAATATTGTTTTATATGAATTTATGACCATACACATGGATTTATGAACATTTCAGTTAAATAGAAAAATTAACTTCCTTTCTTCATGATCAGTTCTTCACATGTCAATTTCTTTCTAATGACAACTCAGAGATGAGTGGTGAGAAAAGATATTCACACCTTGAGCCATTTGCACCACTGGAAACTCCCATTTTCTTTCCACATTTTGAAGAGGTGTTCTTTTTATTCTGATACATGACTGAAATTTCTCTGCCTCCATGGCTTCTTTTTCCTTCATTTACTAGCTTCACTCACTCTCTCTGCCTTTCCCAATGTTTATTCACCCTTATCCTCTATCCTTCACAATTTCCAACTCCCCTATGATCTATGCATGTCTTGCATAGAAACTAAGAGGAACACTCCCACTATAACCTGCTGCTGGACTTTGGTCTTCAGAGAGACAACTCATTATTTTTCTCAATTTTTCATTATTACCTGTTTACTAGGCTCATTTTTCTAAGTATTAGAATAAATCAGCACTCATGTTAGAAATCAATATTCTGTTCAAAGAAATTTGTAGAGTACGTAGTTCTTACCATGGACATGTCCAGCGGTTTTCTCTTTTGCTATATAATGTTTCTCTCCAGATGACTTAGAAATGCACATCTGAGGACCACCCTCAGAAAATACCTGCAAAATAAAGGACCCCAATGTGCTTCATGAAGACTTCACTATCACTCTTTTAGACATCACCCAAATTTTGGTCCTGAAACAAGCTAAATAAAATGTAGGTAAGTACAGTCATATTTTCCACAGGGCAACCTAGAATTTGTGCTTCAGATGAAGCTGAACTCTTGTCTTCCAGTGGCTCCTGATTTGGTAAAAGCAGGATGGATATCATAGAAAAAGTATTCCCTGAAAATTTCATAACATAAATGCATGTATTCTAAGAGTGTAAACAACCATATATCACAACCCCACAAGATGATAATGCATTAAATACTTAATTAAACATTCTTGAGAAATATAAATAATATTATGTTGCATTACATGTTTTCAATAACAGACTTACAGAATTCTTTAGTGTTAAAATATGAGACTCAGTGTGATAAGAGAGTTGGAAGTATGTGATGTTGAGCAAGAATAAGACTTTGTTGGACTTGCCTCATTTTGGTCATCACAGTCTTACAGGATCTAAAGAGCTTATAGTAAGTGTTTCACTAAGAGAAAATCCAGTTTAATAAACTGACAACATAGTGTGAAGAAATGTTTCTATCATACTGTTAGAATTCTACACACAGGATCTGGGTAGAGTAAACAACATGTTCCTCTGAGAGAGAACTAAGAAGTACACCAATGAAGAATAATGTCAGCACAAAAATGTACAGCACTTCCTGACCATTGTTCAGAGCTTGAGTCATATTGGCTCCTGTATGCATTCTGCATAAAAAAGAGCAGCTATGGGAAAAAAAAAACCTGGAGATGCACTGTAGAGATCCTGAGACCAAATGAAACCTAGAATTTTGGCTTTTAGAAAAGTAAATGAATTCAAGGATATCACCAGCCATCCATAGGCTGTGTGTGAGCTATGCACATATCAGTGTATGAGAAAAACTGGTCTGATTAGGATCTGCATGCATGTGTGTCTTTTAACTCACTCTGCCTTTGATACCCACAGAGCACATGAGATGGGTGTGATTTTCCATGTTTATATGTAACTAAAACTGAGCCACTGGGAAGGACAATTCTTTACCATAAATGTACTCAATGGCCATCACCACTATATATGTTCATTAATTAAAAAGGTTATTTGCAAAACCACTAATTTTCACTTTTTCCTCATTTTCAGGGGTTAAAAAATGGAAAGCCAAATAATATTCAGAAAAAATTCTTCCTGAATCACAAGGATAATGTTTATCTACATGTTATCCTGAATTTTAATGCTATTTTCAGATTCATAACCAGTTAAATTCTATTAGATTTGAATATTAAATTATCATCTTTAGATTTCAAACCACTGTTATGAACGGTATTCAATTTTGCCCATATTGACTTTCTTAAAACAAGGAATACAGTAAGAAATCACAAGTTTTAAAAAATATATATGAGTGAACACACTTGTGGCTGCTTATTTTTGGTGTCATCAGACCTTCCTCCTCTTCTTCAGATGATGAGAACCAAAGTGGTTTAGCTGAAAAATGTATGAAGATTTACGTGAACTACTTAGAGCATTTAGAGAGAATGATAGTCTGCCAAAAATAAAAAGTAATAATAAGCTTGAATTTTAGGTGAGATTACTTCTTTAACTTTTTATTGTTGGGGTATACTTGTGTGTACTCAGTGATTTAAACCTAGAACATTGAAACATTGGCAAGACTCTGCCAGAGTTGTATATTTATTTATTTTTGGAAACTGGATCTCAATAAAGTGTTTGTTCTGGCCTGAGACTTGCCATGCTCTTGTCTCAGTCTTCCAAGTAGCTGTATTTACAGGTGTTCCACTGTAACCAGCAGAGAATTTTTTTTCAGGGAATGTTTTTAGTAATATAAAACTTCAACAGTCTACCTGAGGAGACACTATGTATCACCAGGTTTAATAAACAAGAATATCTCAAAGGTATATCCACTCAAGATGAATGAAAATTTGCCAGAAGTAAATTTTAAAAACACTATAGAAATGTGGGGATATACACAATTTGCTATTCTCTTCCCCATAACAGTAACTTTTAAAAACAACTATTCATCAGCAGTCATTTCCACAGTGACTTAGACTTTCTATACTGTTATCAATGAACATCTTGCATATGCAATGTTTTTCTACATTATTCTAAAAAATGTATTCTTCTGTAAGACGTAGTCTGTTCAGTCCTGCATGATTATCAATCTTCTTGTCATAAACTGTTTTATTACCCCCTTGAGGTATCTCAGCATTTCATCCACTGTTCAACTGGATATCTACCAGTTGATTTGTAAATCACTCCTTCCCCTGTCTAGCCCTTTGGCTCCTGAACTTGAGAAGACCTCTTTTACATCACCTTAGCATCAACAGTTTATTTGAACCGAGAATTATTACGTTCCCTTTGAGAATAGAGTAAAAAGGTGCCAGGAATAGTGGCTTTCCTAGAGCTAGGATTCAGCAGCGACTAAAGGAATGAGGTTACCAGTCAGCGGCAGAAAATGGGGAAAGCTTAAAAGGCTGTAGCTAGACACAGAGTGAAGCATTAAATGGGTCAGTATTTGTCTGAAAATATAGGGATTGGTGAGAAGCCATTCAGATGACAGTAAAATTAAAAGAAAGGATAAAGTGTTAGGCTGAACTCATGAAAGTTTTCTGGGTAATTTTAAAAGCTGGCGTTTTATCTTCTAGAGAGGTTCATAGTCACATTTATGTTCTAGCTAGATGGCTCCAAATACTGTTAGGATGAGTGTGGCGAGCATATGCATGAGCAGAAATGAATAAGAAGGTGGCAGGAGTGCCAAATAGAAGAAAGCAGACCAGAATGGAAAAATAAATGTTCCATGAAAAATAGAGGATATATCATTTTCTGGGACCAGTGTAGAATGAAGTTTCATTAAGTCATAAAGGACAAAGCTGGGTCTCTGGAATAAGAGGCTCTGTACTGTTACACAAGGTTTCAAATGGCATGTAAAATAAAACACCTCAACTGTTTAAATTCTTTGGGTTTACCATGTAATGTTTGAATTTCTCATTTTTGTATGTTAAGGGACACATTTTAGTGCTTGGGAGTCAGTTTCCTGAATCTTGTATTTACCCAACCTTCCAATGAATAAGAGAAAAAGCTTTGTGGCAGAGCCACTGCTTAGCATGACAAAGTATCTGTGTTCAGTACCCACCACTGAAAAGTAAACTAAAAACAAAAACAAACAAACAAACAAAATGAAAGAAAAGCATGAAGAGGGAATATATAAAGTGTAAGTATTTTTGAATTTACAACTGTGGGTCAATAAAAATCATAAAAGAGTAATTTCCTAAAAATACTCTATTAGTTTTATAGAAAATGAATAATATAAAGAATACACAATAATACTTTGTGTGGTTTAATACAGAGATATTCACAACTGATGATGGACATAGAATCCACAACTGTATAAAATACAACACGGGTTCAATATAATTATTCAATAAAGTGGGTATTATATTAGAATTGAAATTAAATGTTATGTGGGTCCTGTTTCTCACACTATACTTAATCTCTTGGTTCAGACACATATTTTTATGTTCATCTCCCAAGATTTGAAAATTATTGGCAGCTGTGCAATAAGATTTTATAAAATCTTGGAGGAAAATAGAGCCTCATAATTCACCTAACAGGTATAAGAATTCCAGGAACTTTAATTTTAAAAATGTCTGAGATAAAGATTTTATAGAAATCATTTTTTTGTGACTTTAAAGATATAATTTTAAACTTGTATGCCAATATAGACACTGGAATGTGTATGTATGTGTGTGTGTGTGTGTGTGTGTGTGTGTGTGTATATATATATATATATATATATATATATATATATATATATATATATATATATATATCTCCTGATTTGCAAATTGTTTCTTCTGTTGTCCCCACTGTATTCTTTTAAAGAAAATACCTCCTGTCTAAGATAGGCTGTATGGGTTTGGAAAGTAGATATTAAATACATGTTGTAAATTTTATACTATACACAGTTAATAATTCAAGATAAACATAGAAGATTATAATTACCTTCACAACAGGATGTGTGAAATTCTGAAATGCTGAAAAGCAAAAGGGATACACAATCCACAAAACATAAATATGACAAAATCACCCGCACCTTCCTGCTGAATTGATATGGAGTCAAGTTCCATGAGTTAGCTTTGATAAATAATATTTTAGCATTTGACTTCTGTGTTTGCTGGTTTTTGTTGAGTACAGCAGCATGATTCAAATATATTGAAGAAAAACATCCAATATTAGTTTAATTAAGCATAGAGTTAAGTTTTCAAAAGTGAGATTACAGTTCCAATTACATAAATATAATAAGGAATGCACCCATACCAAGTAAGGTGCGGATTGATTGAGGGAAAGGGGATATCTAATCAGAGGAACAAAGAGAAACTTTGGGGCATAAATATATAAAATGAAGAAAATAATTTAACAGCAAGTGTGTTTAATGTAGCCTATCACAATCATTTCATTAACTTTATTACAGGTATGTATCCTGTTCCTCCATTTGTTCTACAATACAGTATGTCTAATGTTGTGATAACCGTCAAGTGGAAATTATAATTCATTTGCATTGAGGAAATATCTGAGATATGATCAGCTTTGGCATACACTTATTAAAATAATCATTTTTCCATACACATGGAGGACAGTGGTGTATCTTCTTTAATTATATCCTCTGGTCTGACCCACTCAAAGTTTCTTGATTCATTCATTTGAGAAGACATAGGAATTGTATCTAAGAAATAATTTTAATAAGCATAAAATATTAATATATGGTAATCCAAAGGGGAAAAGTGAAGTGAAATGCAAAAGTATTATCAGAAATTAATAACCTTTTATATTTCAAATTTATTGGAATATATACAAAAATAACAGCTTTGGTATTCAACAAATTAACCTAAAGAGTCTGTGGTTTACAAAATGACCATTGTTTGATATAACTTCATAGACTTTCAAAGATTTTCATAAAATACGTGTCATATCAGAATACTAGCTATTTAGAGATGAGGACTTGGAAGAGTAATTGAGTGTATTCCTAGCATGCCCAAAGCCATGGTTTCATTAAGGAAAAAAACTGTCTTTTAAAATGTCCCATGTTTCTTAAATGGTATGTTTCTGATCTCAAATACTGATATCAATACTTCCTTATGCTTGGTAGTTTTGAAGCAAAGAAATTAAAGTGGCTGCTTGCCCCAATTCTAACAGTTTCCCCTGCTTAAAACCATCTCTGGACCAGTAATTCTCACTTTTGATTGAAGGCAAATATAGTGAAACCAGCTGAAATGCATTGTCTCAGTCTCCTTATGATTACCTTCAAAATTACATAGATATTTTTATTTCCTCCTCACTAGCCCCTCCCTTGGATTTTCAAAAGCTATCTCTAGATCTGTGGTCTTGATTTTTTTTTTTACATTTGTTGTTTAGATTATTCCCACTACTTTTTCTTCCCAATGCAGTAACTGTATCTTAAAAATACAATTTCTAGGAGCTGAGTTTTGGCTCAGTCTCAGGGTGCTTGTCTAACACATGTGAAGAACTGGGTTTAATCCTCAGCACTATATAAAATAAATAATATAAAGGTATTGTGTCAATTTACAGCTTAAAAAAATCTTTAAAAGGGGCTGGGGATGTGGCTCAAGCGGTAGCGCGCTCGCCTGGCATGCGTGCGGCCCGGGTTCGATCCTCAGCACCACATGCAAACAAAGATGTTGTGTCTGCCGAAAACTAAAATAAATAAATATTTAAAAAAAAAATCTTTAAAAAATACAATTTTGGAGCTTGGGTTATGGCTCAGCGGTAGAGTGTTTGCCTTGCACGTGCAAGGCTCTGAATTCAATCCTCAGCACCACATAAAAATAAATAAATAAATAAATAAATAAATAAATAGTGTTATTCTGTACAACGAAAAAAAAAATTTTTAAAAAATACAATTTCTATGTGTTCTTGTTCTACCCCTTTGCCAACAAACATAATTAAAAACAAAGCACTATTTATGCTCTAATTTAATGTGGTTATGCCATGAACTAAGACGAAATGGCTCTTAAATTAGATTTTCTAAAGGGCAATTTATTCAACTGCTCTTTTAACTCAGAATGTAGTCTGTGCATCAAGGAGCATTGGAAGCATCTCTGAATGTATTCAGGATGTAGAACCAAAGACCTTCTGAGTCAGAACATAGATTTTGTACATGGTCCCCAACATATGATTCAATAAAATTTGAGAGTTCTTATGCACGCTTAATCTTTTACCAATTCCTCTAACTTAACATGCCTATTTGGTGTTTCTTTTTGCTTTGTTATTTTGTTATTGTTACTGGGGATTGAACCCATGGGTGTCTAACTACTGAGCAACGTCCCCATCCCTTTTTATATTTCATTTAGAGAAAGGGTCTTGCTGAATTTCTGAGGGCCTCATTCAGTTACTGGCTTTAAAACAAAAATTATTTCTCTGTCTTCAGCCTCCAGAGCCCCTGGGAATATAGGCATGCACCTTGTGCCTGGCCATTTATTTTACCTATTTAAAATTCTCCCTATTTTGTACTCTAATTTGTAGATGTATTAGAAGTCATAATCTTTCCAGGGAATGTTTTATCAGGCCATCATCAATGTGCATCTGCTTATTTTTTCTTTTTCTTTTTTTTCTTTTGTTGTTGTTGTCTACAGTTTTTTCTCATTCTTCATTTCCAAATTCTTCTCTCCCCTTTCTTATGTCCCAACTTTCCTCTAATTTAAGCAGCTCTTGAAATGGACCTAATAACTCAGTTCCTCTAGGACCACTCAACTTACCCTGTGATTGCAACTTTATAAGATACACTATTTCAACTCCCATACTATTTATTATTTTCATTTCTTCCACTATTAAATCATACTAGTGCTCATGTATTAAACATGCATTATATCCAATAATTTTATAATGAGTGGTTCTTACCTTCTGTATGCCCATTTATACCATATTTTTCCCTTTGACGTGCATCACCAAATGAATGACCAACACTATTCTGAGGAAGAATCTGAGAGATAGTCATCTGGTAAAATTATATCACTAATGAATTATATGAATATTGTCTAATTAGTATTCTAAGGAGACACCTAATTTTCCAGATTTGAAATAAATTAGATTTAAAAACTAGAGAAGTACACATTAAAAATTGAAATAGTTTATATCAGAGTGTTATATGTCCTCTGCAAATCAGTCAAATATTATATTCATTTCTCTACTAAATCTAAAAAAAACAGGATACAAGGACAGTAGAGAACTATCAACATGAGGGCTAGGGTTGTGGATCAGTGGCAGAGTGCTTGCCATGCATGTGTGAGGAACTGGGTTTAAATCCCAGCACTGCATATAAATGAATAAAACAAAGGTCCATTGACAGCTAAATGAAAGAAAGAGAGAGAGAGAGAGAGAGAGAGAGAGAGAGATACCAATAGTACACTAACTGATGTGCATATTTTTATCAGAAACTAACTTCATTACACCGAACACTATTCATAAATTACCAATAAAATAAGAGGACCTTCTACCATATATAACATATATACTATATGACATGTATAAAGTGTAAGTTGTATACACATACATATATATGTATATATACATTTGCTACACATCATTAAACATTTGAAACATTCTAATTATAAGCTTTTGGTGTTGAGACTGAATTATGTCACATCAAGTAGAAAAGAAGCCTTGTTCCCACTGTTTTATTCAGGGATGCAAGGGCTTACAGAAATCTAAATTTCTTTTGGTGAAACTTTTACTTATAGGAAAACTAGTTTAATAAAATGATAAACTCGTTTTGTAAAAGTTTTCTTTCTTTTTCAATACAGTTTCCACATAAGAAATAATTACAAAATATTAAACTATGGTAAAAAATATATATGTAGATATGTACAGTGGTTACTGACTGCACCCTGAATTTGAGTCAAATCAACTAGTGTGTTTGGCAAACCTGAGTAAGGACACGCAGTGGAGTGAAACTATAGAGAGCCAATGAACAGATAAGACCAAAAATATGTTTTTAGAGAAATAAAAGAGTTCAACAAAGAATTTAACTGCAGCAGTTTTCAGGGAAAAACTGGCTAGGTGGAAGCTCTTCTCTGGTAGGCTCACACCCTCTATAACTTTTTTTTGCCATGTTTTTTATTGGTTGTTCAAAACATTACAAAGCTCATGACATATCATCTTTCATACATTTCATTCAAGTGGGTTAAGAACTCCCATTATTACCCCAAATACAAGTTGTAGAATCACATCGGTTACACATCCACATTTTTATATATTAACATATTAATGACTGTTGTATTCTGCTACCTTTCCTAATCCCTACTATCTCCCCTCCCCTTCCCTCTCATCTTCCCTCTCTACCCCATCTGCTGTTGCTTAATTCTCTCCCTTGTTTTTTTCCCCTTTCCCCTCACAAACTCTTATATGTAATTTTGTGTAACAATGAGGGTCTCCTTCCATTTCCATGCAGTTTCCCTTCTATCTCCCTTTCTCTCCCCCCACTCTTCTCTGTTTAATGTTAGTCTTTTCCTCATGCTCTTCTTCCCTGTTCTGTACTTAGTTGCTCTCTTTATATCAAAGAAGACATTTGGCATTTGTTTTTAAGGATTGGCTAGCTTCTCTTAGCATAATCTGCTCTAATGCCATCCATTTCCCTGCAAAATCCATGATTTTTTATTTTTTAGTGCTGCGTAATACTCCATTGTGTATAAATGCCACATTTTTTTTTATCCATTCATCTATTGAAGGGCATCTAGGTTGATTCCAGAGTCTAGATATTGTGAATTGTGCTGCTATGATCATTGATGTGGAAGTATCCCTATAGTATGCTCTTTTAAGGTCCTAAGGGAATAGACCAAGAAGGGCGATAGCTGGGACAAATGGTGGTTCCATTCCCAGCTTTCCCAGGAATCTCCATACTGCTTTCCATATTGGCCGGACCAATTTGCAGTCCTACCAGCAATGTACAAGTGTACCCTTTTCCCCACATCTTTGCCAGCGCTTGTTGTTGTTTGACTTCATAATGGCTGCCAATCTTACTGGAGTGAGATGGTATCTTAGGGTGGTTTTGATTTGCATTTCTCTGACTGCTAGAGATGGTGAGCATTTTTTCATGTACTTGTTGATTGATTGTATGTCCTCCTCTGAGAAGTGTCTGTTCAGGTCCTTGGCCCATTTGTTGATAGGGTTATTTATTATCTTATTGTTTAATTTTTTGAGTTCTTTTATATTCTGGATATTAGGGCTCTATCTGAAGTGTGAGGAGTAAAAATTATTTCCCAGGATGTAGGTTCCCTATTTACCTCTCTTACTGTTTCTCTTGCTGAGAAAAAACTTTTTAGTTTAAGTAAGTCCCATTTGTTTATAATTGTATTTAACTCTTGGGCTATGGGCGTCCTATTAAGGAATTTGGAGCCCGACCCCACAATATGTAGATCGGAGCCAACTTATTCTTCTATCAGGCACAGAGTCTCTGATTTGATATCAAGCTCTTTGATCCAATTTGAATTAACTTTTGTGCTTGGCAAGAGAAAGGGGTTCAGCTTCATTTTGTTGCATATGGATTTCCAGTTTTCCCAGCACCATTTGTTGAAGATGCTATCCTTCCTCCATTGCATGCTTTTAGCTCCTTTATCAAATATAAGAAAGTTGTAATTTTGTGGATTGGTCTCTGTATCCTCTATTCTGTACCATTGGTCCACCTGCCTGTTTTGGTACCAGTACAATTCTGTTTTTGTTACTCTTGCTCTGTAGTACAGTTTGAAATCTGGTATCGCTATTCCTCCTGATTCACATTTCCTGCTTAGAATTGCTTTTGCTATTCTGGGTCTTTTGTTTTTCCATATGAATTTCATGATAGCTTTATCTATTTCTACAAGAAAAGCCGTTGGGATTCTGATTGGCATTGCATGGAACCTGTAGAGAACTTTGGGTAATATCGCCATTTTGATGATGTTGGTTCTGCCTATCCATGAACAGGGTACATTTTTCCATCTTCTAAGATCTTCTTCAATCTCTCTCTTTAGGGTTCTGTAGTTTTCTTTTTTTCTTTTTTTTTAGAAAAAGTGAGAGAGAGAGTGAGAAAGAGGGAGATAGAGAGAGAATTTTAATATTTATTTTTTTTTAGTTATCGGCGGACACAATATCTTTGTTTGTATGTGGTGCTGAGGATCAAACCCGGGCTACACGCATGCCAGGCGAACGCTCCACATCCCCAGCTTCTGTAGTTTTCATTGTATAAATCTTTCACCTCTTTTGTTAGGTTGATTCCCAAGTTTTTTTTTTTTTTTTTTTTTGAGGATATTGTAAATGGGGTGGTTTACCTCATTTCCATGTCAGAAGTTTTGTTGCTGATATACAGGAATGCCTTTGATTTATGCATGTTAATTTTATATCCTGCCACCTTTATTATTCATTTATTAGTTCTAGTAGTTTCTTTGTAGACCCTTTTGGGTCTTCTAGGTATAGGATCATGTCATCCGCAAATAGTGATATTTTAAGTTCTTCTTTTCCTATTTTTATGCCTTCAATTTCTTTTGTCTGTCTAATTGCTCTGGCTAGTATTTCAAGGACTAAATTAAATAGAAGTGGTGAGAGAGGGCATCCCTGCCTTGTTCCAGATTTTAGCGGGAATGCCTTCAGTTTTTCTCCATTTAGAAAGATGCTAGCCTGAGGATTAGCATATATAGCTTTTACAATGTTGAGGTAAGTTCCTGTTATCCCTAGTTTTTCTAGTGTTTTGAACATAAAGGGATGCTGTACTTTGTCAAATGCTTTTTCTGCATCTATCGAGACGATCATATGGTTCTTATCTTTAAGTCAATTGATGTGGTGAATAACATTTATTGATTTCCGTATATTGAACCAACCTTGCATTCCAGGGATGAATCCTACTTGATAATGGTGCACAATTTTTTTTTTGATATGCTTTTGTATTCGATTCACCAAAATTTTATTGAGAATTTTTGCATCTATGTTTATTAGAGATATTGGTCTGTAGTTTTCTTTCTTTGAAGTGTCTTTGGTTTCGGGATCAGGGTGATGTTGGCCTCATAGAAAAAATTTGGAAAAGCTCCTTTTTCTATTTCTTGAAATAGCTTGAAAAGTAATGGTATTAATTCTTTGAAGGTTTTGTAAAAGTCCGCTGTATACCCATCTGGTCCAGGGCTTTTCTTGGTTGGTAGTCTTTTGATGGCTTCTTCTATTTCTTCTTTTGTTATTGGTCTGTTTAAATTGTGTGTGTCTTCCTGACTCAATCTGGGCAGATCATATGACTTAAGAAATTTACCGATATCTTCACTGTCTTCTATTTTATTAGAATATAGGGTTTCAAAATACTTTCTCATTATCTTCTGTATTTCTGTAGTGTCTGTTGTGATATTGCCTTTTTCATCCTGTATGTTAGTAATTTGAGTTTTCTCTCTTCTTCTCTTCATTAGCATGGCTAAGGGTCTGTTGATCTTATTTATTTTTTCAAAGAACCAACTTTTAGTTTTATCTATAGTAATGAGTTTTATCCAGTTGAATTCTGCCTGAGATGTCAGTGGATGACAGGTGCCCTGCAGATTCTTTTCAGCAGAATCAGAGGGCTTACTAAAAAAACTTCTATACTTGGGGTCATTTTTCTAGACTTTCTTGATGGTTGATCAAAAACCCTGGCGTTTATGTTCTTATATTTCCAGGACCCAACAAAGACATGAATTTGGCAGGTAAAGAGTAATCAACAACACAAGTCAGGCTCTATCAACAAAGGTACCTGAGACACAGATCTGTAAGGAGCTCTGAAAAGCTGTAGTCATGGTTACATGGTCATCCAAGGGATAGAAACTGAGGTGAGTTTCAATTAAATGTGCCTGTAGGAACAATGTGAAAGAAGACAGTCAGAATTTGTTCTGAAAAAAAAAAAAACTTGCTGCTACCATCTACAGAGAGGAGAGCTGATCTCCAGAGTCTGGCCATCTCACTGTTCTTAGAGGCATGTGAAGGAAGAACCTCCACTTCTTCAACTGAAGCAATTATAGTCATTCCCTTGGTGTTTCACCAAGGGGGTTCCCTCTTTAGAAAGGTCCCATTGCTGGAACTCTGTCTTTGAGATATCAGGGTCTCCTGTATGTTTTATCTCCAAGACACAAGAAATGCCTCTATTTACTGGAATTGTGGATACCCACCCTTTTGGTCCAGATTAACAGGAAGTGTGGTGTGATGGTTGACTGCCTTAAAGAATGAAGGGCAGTGGGGACATCTCCCTTTTAAAACTGGTGTTTTGAGATTAGTAAAAGAAAAGAAGATGAGTTGCATGTGATTTTGGGGGGCAGAATATTTTTGGAATGCTTTGAAAGATCTTTTGAAAAGCTTGTTTCCTGCATCTCCCCCAACCAAGCACAGACCTGCATGCAGTCCATCTCTATCATGCTTAGACAAAGTGAAACCAACCACAGAGACTTGACATCTTGCATGACCTTGAGCTCACTGAAAGAAGTGTGGAATTGGGATTTTCAGCACAGACTGACCCACAGACTCCATGTCCTAGAGTTTTTTTGATAGCTTCTTCTCTAACCAGAGCCCCATACTCAGGTACATAAAAAATAAAACAAAAACAATATTTTGACTGATTTACCTCTTCATATATAAATGGTTCTATAGTACTTCCTGGTAGGCATGAATGAAACTTTTCAACATTCAAGACTCCACAACCAGTACTGGCCTGTTCTGGCTAGAATTGAGAAGAAACAAGTACAACTATAGATGCTCCCCAAAAACACCCCCTGTGTGGGTTTGCTCTCTGACTTGACTCAGATAAACAATAAAGAAGTGGTAATAATAAACAATGTCCAAAATTTAGTCTCTGACTTCTCTTCTATCCATTGGTCTATGGGTCTTTCTTTACACCAGGACCATGGTTTTTATTACTATGTCTCTGTTTTATATTTTGAAATTGGGCATTGTGGTTTATCCATTGTTTCTCTTATGATCAGTATCACTTTGTCTAAATATTTTTTTGTTTGTTGTTTTTCTTCCATACAAACGTAGACGTAGTTATTTTCCTCCATTTCTGCAAACAATATCATTTGAATTTGAATGGGAATACATGGAATCTATAACTCATTTATGGTACTATGGCCATTTAACAATATTAATTCTGCTTCTCTATGAACATAGCAGATCTTTTTACTTCTTATTGTTTTCTTTAGTTTCCTTTTTCATCAATGTGTAATTTTTCATGAAGAGGTCATTCACTTCCTTGCTTAGGGTTATTTCTAGCTATTTTTAAAGTTATTTGAATGATCTATTACTCTTACTTTATTCTCACAAGGTTTGCTATGGTATGTAGACAAACAGTTTATTTTTATATTTTTATTTTGTATCCTATTACTCTGATGAATTCATTCATCAAAATAGAATTTCCATGATAAATTATTTATGTTCTTCTAAGAATAGACTAAATCATTTGCATATAGAAATAATTTAACATTTTAACTTTCCTACCTGAATCCCTTTTATTTCTTTTTCTTTTTCTAAAATTTTAAGTACTGTGATTAGTGAGATTGGTGGCAATGAACATCCTTGTGTTTTTTCTTATTTTAGAGAAAATGTTCCTCTTCATTTTACTATTGACTTTGGATTTGATATACTTGGTCTTTATTATCTTGTAATAAAATTTTCTTATTTCTAATTTCTCAGGGCTTTGTCATGAGGGCCATTGAATTTGTCAAAGGCTTTTCCTGTAGCTTTTTAAATGATCATGTAATTTTGCTCTTGATTCCATATGCCTTGTATTAATTTTATTGATTTGCATGGATCCTGGAGCAAAATCAGCTTTTATGAATTTTCTTGTATGTGACTAGAGACTCAAACCAGGAGCATGGTATCAAGGAGCCACATCCACAGCACCTTTTATTGTTCACTTTGATAGCAGGTCTCACTAAATTTCCCAGGCTGGCTTTGAAATTACAGTGTTCCTCAAACAACCTGATGCTTTTCTGAGAGTATAGACCTATACCACTATGCCTGATACTGTATGTTATTTTGTAATGTGTTATTGAATGTGGTTTGAAGAGGTTTTATGCGAATTTTTATACTATGTTCCTCAAGGATATTGATATCTAGATTTTTCTTGTTCTGTCCAATATTCACTTTTCCAGTCAGGGTAATACTTTGCAGAATTACTTTGGAAGCATCTTTCCTTTGCTCTTAAATGTAATGGGGAATTAATATAAGTTCTTCTTTAAATATCTGATAAAATTTATCCATGTATTCACCTCTGAACCTCTGGTCCAGAAGACTTTTTATTATTGCTTCAACCTTATTCCTGTTATTGAGCTATGTTTTTCTCTACCCATTTGATTCAATATTTTACACCATATTTCATTAATATCACTTAGATTTATTTATCTTTCAATTTTATTCTTTAAAATAGTCTAGATTTTCCCGTTTATTGAAATATAAGCTTTTTAATAGTCTCCAGAGATCCTCTGGATTTCAGTGGTATCTGTTTTAATATTTTACTTTTTGTTTCTAGCTTTATTCATTTGTATCTTCTTTTTCCTTATAGTTCCCTTGGCCAAGGGTTTATCAATTTTATTTCCCATTTTAACAACCAATTATTTGTTTCTTTATTACTATGTTTTTTTTTAATATCTATTTTATAATTTTGGCTCTGATTTTAATTAATTATATTCTTGTATTGGTTTTAGAATAAATTTGCTGAAGTTTTTCTTAGAACTGGGGATGCATCATGAGGTTTTTAATTTGAAATATCTCAGATTTTTAAATGGAAGTAGCCCTTACTATAAACTGCCCTCATACAACTGCTTTGGTGGATTAGTTGAGGGACATCAGAAGGGATAGGAATGGTACTGGGCAGTAAGATTTATCAAAATATGTTATATGCATTTCTGTATATGTTATAATGAACCCCACTATTATATATATATATATATATATATATATATATATATATATATATATATATATATATATATATAGTCTCAATAGAAGAAAAAAACACCAACAAAAAAGATCTGCTTTTACTTTATCCCATAAATGTATAGATGTTGTGTTTCAATTCTCATGTGGTTCTCAGGTTTATTTAAAACTTTTCCCCCTGATTTCATTAGTGACCTTTGATTATGCAACTGTATTATTCATTCTTCAAGTGTTCATGCAATTTCTGTAGTTTTACTTGCCTTTTGCTTCTTTTTCTTAATTAGATAATCAATTCACATATAATATTGAGGTTCATTTTAAATAATCATACAAGTATGGTATACAATTTTCCAGTTTAATCCCCAGTAATCTCTCCCATCCCTACCTCTGTTATTTCTCTTCTACTCCACTGTTCTTTCTTGTATTTATTTTTAGTTGTTTTAATTAGTGCATCATTGATATACATAAAGGTCAAATTCATTGTGTTATATTCTCAAGTGCACAAAGGAAAAAAAAATTTAAGATTCATTTCACGACACTTCCTTTGGCAGTTCCTCCATCCCTCTCAATCTCCTTCCTATACTCCACTGACCACTCTTGTGTTTTTAGGAAATCCCTTATTTCTCCTTTATTTTTATCTATCTTCTTAACATAAGGGAAAATATTCAACCCTTGACTCTTTGAATCTGAGCAGGATATTTACATTCACTTAGTGGGACATTTTCCAGTTCCATTTATTTACTAACAAATGCCATTTTTTCTTTTAATTGATGTCTTACTGAGTAGAACTTTATTTGTGGATCAGGTGGCAAAGATCTCCTATTCTGCAGCCTCTGTCTTCATGCTTTCACTTGTTTCCTTTAGTGTTCAGAAGTTTTTAATTTTTTGCCATCCTACTTATTGTTTCTTGGTTTTATAAGATTGATTTAGGAGTTTTGTTAGGACCACTGATGATTGTGATAATATGCTGAAAAGTTCAGCTTACAATTTTATCTACCAGTTGTAGAGTTTCTTGTGTAATTCCTAAATCTTTGATTCACTTTTGAGTTGATTTTCCTCTTCATGTGTGTATGTATTTATTTCCCAGACCCACTTGTTAAAAAGGCTGTATGTGTTGTTTTCTAATTGCAACCTACTGTGATATGATAAGGGATAAATAGAATTATTTTGTTTTTGTATTTATTAAGACATGCTTTGTATTCTAATATATGATCTATTATAAAGAAAGTTTTTTTTTGTATTGCTAAAAAATTATGAGTTCTGTTCATTTCAAATGAAATAGTACCTAGACAACTATTAAGTTGTCATGATAAAAAGTAAAAGTGATATGTAGGAAAGTTATTGATGTTTTGTCCACCTAACAAGTCACTGGTGATATTAGTATTAATGTTACCCACACTTGCCGGGGTCCTGCCCTAGCGGGGTCCAGGGAGTCCTGAAGAATGAGTGGCATCGGCGAAAAGATGAGACAGGAGTCGTTCCGTTCGAGCAATCTCCAGAGAGAGAGCTAATGCAGCTTTCTCTGGGTCATCTTTTATTACAATTTTTCTCATCATTATAGATTCAGAATACGTCATTGATTATATAATTTAAAACTTTGCCAAGACATGACATTTCCTTAACCATGATTAGGGGTACAAAAAATGTAACATTAATTTACATTTTTCCGGGATATGTCCTTCAGTTATATAATTATTAAAAGTACAGAATCATTAATAAAATACGTCACTAATTTACATTTTTCAGATTTTTCCAAGATTTACTATTTTTCCCAAGATATGTTATCTTCTTATTAACTAATGCCAAGCTACATAACCAGACTCTAAGTCTCCTAACCAATAATTAACCTAAAGTATACTTGTACTTTATTTCTAATCTAAAATTCCCATCTAAAAAAGTCCCTTTAAATCTTATATTTAAAATATCCTAAAGTTTATAAATCATTCTTAAAACATATCAGAAACCTATACAACTAAAAACTTTAAAATTTCTAAACTTAAGAATCTAAATAAAATAATATTTCTAACATTATTCTAAAACTGTGTCTTATAAAGCTATTTTAATTAATTCCTAAATTTATTCTCATAAAACTGGTTGACCTGCTTTCTCAAAGAGTTTCTTTGTTTCTCAGTCAAGGTGCACTAGTTCTCATATCTTCATAATCTTTCTCAATAGAAAGTAAGTTCTAAACATCAATCCACTTTCCACCAATATTAAGTATGCTCATCATATATCCCTATGTAAAGTAAGATAGAGTTTATAAAAAGAGAAAAAATACATATTTATATGTTTTAACTTTCCTAAATGTAAAAATGAGACTACATGTGGTGAACTTTGTAAAATAAGCATACTGATTAGGTTTTCTAAGAGGGCGGAAATATGGGCTTGGGTTCTAGTTGATTTAATCAACGTGGTGCCTAAAATTCTCATGACCTTTCAAAGGATGATTGTTGTCCATTATCAGGCTTGTCCACAATGTACTGAGATAGAAGAACAGCCTTCTGTTTTGTCCTTGATATGCTGAGGGGTAGTAGAACAGCCTCCAAGGCATGAACTACCTGTTATGTTCTAGCCATCTGAAATTTAATTTGTTTGGCATTTAACACACTCATGCCTCCTGTCAGAAACATAAGCATGAAAATGAAAAGTCCCAATTACATTAAAAAGGGTCTCATGGTTTTGGTTGCGCACCAACCAGCGTGGCTTTTCCAGCATCCATCCTCACTGTGACCCTGTCAAGACAGTGGGAGAGCGGCTTTGCCAACACTTTTTCTCACTGTGACCCTGTCAAAACAGTGAGTGGGGGATCGCCTTCACCAATTCCCCTTTTTTTTATTTTTTAAATGGAGTAACTTTAGTTCCAGATGGGCTGAACGAATTCCATGACTCAGCAATCTAAACAGGACTGGAAGGACAAACATAAGGACAAGAATAATTAAAATACTTAAACAACTTTTGATTAAAATAGAAAATAAAGTTTTGCTGGAGACTAAAGAATTTAATTTGGAAACAAAAGTGTCAGCTAATTCTGGAATGGTTGTTTCTGAAATATGTGCCTGGCTAATATCTTTAATTTTTTCCTGTAATTCCTCTATATCTAGAGTTAAATTAGTGTTTTTCCATAATCCTCGTAAATGACATTGTATCTGGGACCATGTTTCTTCAGAATAGTTATATGTGTGAGGAGTAACACGAATCCATTTATATTGAGAATGACATCTAGTTGTCATTCGAGTTTTTATGTTTTGAATTTGATTACCAATGTAAAGAACAGCCTCTTCTAAAGCATTAACTCTAGCTTCTAACTTCCTGTCTATATGTTCCTGAATCATAAGTGCAGTAGAAATATTTTTTGACAACTGATTTACGTGATGAGCAGTATGAACTTCTTTAACTAATGCAGTGGTGGAAGCAACTATGGACCCTATTATACCAATTAATGCTGAAATTCCTAAAATTAAGGTAGCTACAAAACGTTTAGGTCTAATTAAGGCTTGATTAACTAAGTCTAGTGCTTGTAACCCAGCATCATCATACCAAATAGAATCTAATTTAACAGGCAACATAACATAAGAAGGTTGATGTACAATTAAAATATGACTGGATGCTGATATGCTAGGATCAATACAATTTGTTAATGTACTACCTTCACAAACAACATCATAAGTTTCATCCTCTAATTTTGAAATCTTTAGTGTTCCTTGATTTTTAAGTAATATTGCATAAGGAGATCCTACACAAGCTGTAACAAAATGACTCTCATGTACTGAAGAAGGCCTAATCATATGTATTATGTCTAAAGAAGCCAATAACCTATAAAGTTCTGTATAAACCTGATAATGTTGTTTAATTTTAGTAAAATATAAAGGGGCAACCCATCCAGCTGAGAAACCATTCATTCATGGGTTCAAGTGGAATGCACCTAATAATTCGTATTCGAGGAGTATTCCATGAAGGTGATGATAAAATTTTAGGAGCATTATAATCAGATTTAGAAATAGAAAAATCATATATTGGAAAAGAAGAATTTTTGGAAAGATTTTAAATCCTCTTTCAATAAACATACATTTATGCCACATTGGAAATCCAAATTGTCTATCTATTCTTACCCATGAATGATCAAGATGGGACTCAGCTTTTTCACAATCTTGAAACATAGAAGGAGGCTTTTCTGAAGGCAAATTTTCTTTAAAATCAGGAAAATTTAAAGCTAAAATAGAAAGCATCCAAAGATCCTTTATATCACTTTCCTCATTTGGAGAATTTGTCATAAAAGTTCTATAATTAAGTGATATGCAGCCCACAATTTGAATAACATTTTAACTAAAACACAGAGGAGGTAAATGACTATGACCCTTAAAACTAAAATTATGAGTTGATATAGGAGTAATAAAAGAATTAGATTCACCCCCTAGGAGATTAGTATTATTGGTAAATACCTTAATATCTCCTTTTCCCCAAGTAGTGAGATGATATAAAGATGGATCAGGATAATATGCCCAATAATATTCAGAAGACACATTGGTTACCTGACAGGCAAAAATAGCTAGCATAGCAACAAACATTTTCTCAGGAGTGCAGGGGTTTGAATGAATAGAGATAAGTTCTTGACTCTTGATGAGTCAATTGTTTTAATTGTCCCCAAGTTGGTAGTTCTGCAGATCTTGTAGAAGATGATCGTCTGAATAAGGATTGAGGATCATCAAAGTTCATTCGGGAGAAAGATGGAATCAAGGTAGTCATCAAATCTTCCTCAGTAACTGTGGTCAATGGTGAGGTGTATCGGAGACTTGGAGGACACGATCTGTTCCGCTTTCTGGTCTGGAGGCTGGACATAGGGTCGAATCAGTCTGTCAGGAATCCAAATGGGGGAATCTGCGCCCTGTGGGAAGACACAAGCATATCCTTGACCACAAGTCAGGTCTTTTCCATTTACCTGTTAAAAGATCTTTCCATTTTACCAAGGGTTTTGCTGATATTTTTTCATTTTCCTAATGTCCTAACATGGGAGTTACTCCTTTATAATCACAATTAAGATGATTAATCACAAACAAAGCATGTTGTAAAACATGATGAGGAGAACTATATTTATATTCTCCTTCTTGAAGTTTAGCAATTTGAGCTTTCAATGTTTGATGAGCTCTCTCAACTATAGCTTGTCCTTGAGGATTATAAGGGATTTCTGTAGAATAAGAAAATTTAAATATATCACAAAAATTTTTTAAAAGCATTTGAAGTATAAGCTGGTGCATTATCTGTTTTTAATGCTTTAGGCATTCCCAAATATGAGAAACAAATAAAAAAGTGTTGCACTACGTCTTTATGTGCTTCCCCAGTTCTTGCTGAGGCAATAATCACATGAGAAAAAGTATCAACAACAACATGAACATAACTTAATTTTCCAAATGAAAGAATATGAGTAACATCCATTTGCCATAGATCATTAGGTCTTAAACCACGAGGATTAACTCCCGTGGTTAAAGTTGGCAATAATGATGGACAGGTTTGACAATTTCTGACAATTGTTCTAGCTGATTCCCTAGGAATATAAAATTGCTGTTGAATGGCAGAAGCATTTTGATGATGTAAAGCATGACTAGCTGTAGCTTCCTGAACAGTAAGAATTTGGGGTCTAGTTAATGAATCTGCTAATGCATTGCCTTGTGACAATTCTCCTGGTAAGTTAGAATGTCCTCGAATATGCCCTATAAAATAAGGATGTTGTCTATCTAAAATCGACTTCTGTAAAGAATTTAAATGATGAAAAATTGTAGTCTTATGCTGAGGAAGAGAAGCTGTCTCTATATGAGGAAAAATTTTCACAATATACTGAGAATCAGTATATAAGTTAAACATTTGATCTTTTAATTGGGTAAAAGCCATAATTACAGCTATTATTTCTGCTCTCTGAGCAGAGGTTTCCTCTGTCTGTTGAACATAGGTTTTATCATTAATAACTAAAGATGCTCGTCCATTTGAGGAGCCATCAGTGAAAACTAAAGCTGCTGGTTGAGGTAAAGGTTCAGAAGAAAACAATTTTGGAAAAATAACAGGGTGATTCTTAACTAAATATAACAAAGGGTGAGATGGCAAATGAAATTTAATATGACCACAATATCCCTGTAAAGCTATTTGCCAATCTTCAGAATGTTCCATTAGTGTATTTAATTGATCTCTAGAATAAGGAATCACCAAATTATGCATTTCTTTCCCAAATAATTCTCTACTTCTATGTCTTCCTTTTATTATTAATAAAGCAATCACAGTAGGGTATGAGCAAATAACCTTTTTAGAAGTAACCGGCATATGAATCCATTCTAAAGGACCTGACTGCCATAATACTCCTGTGGGTGTATGAGGAGTAGGTACAATAAGAAAATCCCAAGTTTGAGTATAATCAACTCTTTGCAATTGTTGTTTATTAATAGCTTCTTCTACCTTATTTAAAGCCAATTTAGCTTCTTCTGTCAAAATATGAGAAGAACGTGGGTTAGAGTCTCCTTTCAAAATATCAAATAAGGGTTTAAGACCTGCAATAGTAAGTTTCAAAAATTGATGAATCCAATTAATATCTCCTAAAAGTTTTTGAAAATCATTTAAAGTTTGTAAATGATCAATCTGTAATTTTAAATTTTGATGGGAAACAGTTTGAGTATTTATATTTCTACCCAAATAATTGTAAGGAGGTGATTGCTGAATTTTATCTGGAGCAATGATTAAACCAAAATTTTGTAAAGACTGTGTCAACATTAATAATCTATGATGAAGCAACTGGACATCTTTATGAGCAATTAATATATCATCCATATAATGAATAATATAGTCATCTTTATATTTATCTCTTATTGGTTGTATTGCTAATGCAACATATTTTTGACAAAGAGTAGGACTATTTTTCATACCTTGAGGCAACACCTTCCATTGAAAACGTTGATATGGCCGTTTTAAATTCACAGAGGGAAGGCTGAAAGCAAACCTTTTATGATGATCAGGATGTAATGGAATAGTAAAAAAGCAATCTTGTAAGTCTATTACCATAACATGAAATCCTTTAGGGACAGCTACTGGAGAGGGGAGTCCTGGTTGTAAGGAACCCATATCCTCCATGGTAGCATTTATAGCTCTTAAATCTTGTAATAATCTCCATTTACCTGATTTCTTTTTAATAACAAATATAGGAGTATTCCATGGACTATTAGAAGGTTCTATGTGTTTTAAATTAAGTTGTTCTTTAACCAACAAGTCTGCAGCCTGTAATTTTTCTGTTGTTAAGGGCCATTGTTCTATCCATACAGGCTCATCATTTTTCCAAGTCATTTTATCTACTGTTTCAACAATGGCCCCAATTAAAAATCCTGTTGAGCCTCTTCTACAAGAGTACTACAGAGAGAAACTCCCATTTTAAACATTATATCTCGGCCCCATAAAGTAAAGGGAAATGAAGGAATAACATATGGCTGAAAAGTTCCTGAATATTTGTCATCAGCCCATTTAAGTATTTGAGTGCTTTTTGCTACATTAGTAGCAGTTCCAAGTCCCATAAGTGTTGAGGGAGTTACTGTTGTAGGCCAGATTGAAGGCCAATCTTTTCCAGCTATACAAGTCAAATCTGCTCCTGTATCTAATAAACCATGATTTATTTTTCCCTGAATCTCTAGTTTTTTCATAGGACGAGAATTTTGAATTTTTTGAACCCAAAATGCCATATCACTAGAGCCAAATCCTTTTGTTTGTCTTTGTTCATTTGAAATAGCTCAGTTTCTGATAGATAAACAGGGGAGTAACAAGATTTGAGCAATTCTTTGCCCTTTATGAATAATCAAAGTCTTCTGAGATGAAGGTTCTATTAAAATCTTAATTTCTTCAGTTAAAAAAAAAACTTCATTTTGGTATGCCATCTTAGAAGTTTACTAATGGTTTTGGGCAGAACAGGGAGCATAATTCATTTAGAATAGGCTTTGGAAAAGGCATCCTGACTACCTTATGGGTTCACTTTCATTTTTTCTGTGACCAATCCTTTTTACTTAAAATTCAATCAGGAATCACCCCTGGGACAAAGGACGTCGTTGAAGGTGTTCCCACAAGTGGGCTTCCAAGGTCTTTTACATTTGAAATAGGCTTTAGTGGTGCTCATTAACATATCTTTCAGTTAGCAGCCAGGTGTGTTTGAGTGAGGCCCATTATCTTTATTGCATTGTCATTATACTATCTATTCTATTTTATACTTATTCACTGTGAACCAAGAACCCTAGTTTTGAATATGTGAACAGAGAGCTAGAAAACTAGGGGTTTATTCTGAGACTTTGGAGAGCTAAACTGAAGTTCTGGATTTCAAAATGTTTTTTCTGAATTTGAGATACTGCTTCCCCTACATTTAAAAATCTCGGGACTCATGAAGAGAATGAGTTAAAAGCTAGCATCATCAAATTTGTGAGGCCATAAGAAATTCAAAGGGACCCTGTCTCTAAATAAAAATATTTAAAAAAGAGGTGGAAATGTGAATCAGCCTCTGGGTTGAATATCTGGTACCAAAAAGAAAACAACAACACACACACACACACACACACACACACACACACACATTTAAATAAATAAACAAACAAACTCTAATGAGTAACAAGCCCTAAAGTCAACAGCCTATCACATGCATGAGTACAACAAATGGATTTGTGGTTCTCTCCTGATAATTATCTCAGTCTTCACTATGCAATCTGGTGACATGCTGGACTCATGACACATGGAAGCCCACAAAAGGCTTTAGAAAGGAGCTGAAACCACCATACAATTATGGAACAAAATGCCCAGGTTTTCAACTGCTGATCTAAGCCTCACTAGACTAGTTAGAGGCAGGTGAACACTAAACTGCCCCACAGAGACCCTCTGGCCACAAGATTCTGGAGAGAACCAGGAAGAGTCCCTAGCCACGACTGCCAGTTTCCACCATTGCCATTCCTGTCAGCTTTAAGAAACCTTCCTACCCAGTCTCAAGATAACAAGGCACACATACCATTTCCTGGCTTTCGGGGTTCTCAGCGTTCTCCCTGTGATTTGTTTTCAGCTTCTGCATAACACAGAAAACTGGGCTCCAGATCCAGGACAGAAAGCCTACAAAAAGATTGAAAGAATGGTGGGCTCCAGACACCAAAAGAACAGAAGATTGTGGAAGCCCGCCTTCTCATCTCCAGCTGCGTGAGGATTGGACAGTTCTCACCTAAGAGACTGGTCAAGGCTTCAGGCACTGCCTCCAACCTGAGCCAAGTGGGCACAGAATCAAAGTCTGAATGAAAGGCTGCTCCATTGTCATTGTTAAAAGACTACAGATCAGGGCTGAGAATATAGCTTAGGCAGTAGAGTGCTTGTTTTGCTTATATAAGGACATGGATTCAATTCCCTGCACTACACACATACACTCCCGGAAAAATAAAAATAAATAAATTAGTAATGAACTTTGAGGACTAGGGTTATGGATCAGTGGTAGAGTGCTTCCCAAAAATGCAGGAGGTACTGGGTTGAACACCCAGCACCACATTAAAAAACCAACCAACCAACAAACTACTAATGGTATTATGTCCATCTACAACAAAAAATATTCAAGAAAAAATAAAGACTGTGTATTTGACTTGTGCACCCCCACTACAGAACTCATAAACACTTTTTATATATAATTTATACATATATGTCTTCAGACAGTATATAAAACTTTTTGTGATTTCTTTTCAAGTAACTTATATTATAGATATGCTTCACAACCCTGAAATCATCCCCATGTCATATTATTATTATTATTATTATTATTATTATTATTATTATTTGAGGGTCTGTGAATGCGGTTATTTTAAGGCAAAGTTTTCTTCCAATACTAAGACCTATTCCAGAGGGAAGTGCATTGGCATTTATAACTGTTTATAAGTTTAAACAATTTGTGAATAAATGTCTATATTTTTATTTATAAAAATGATATCACAATTTCTTTAATATTTTTTTACTTATATGTTTTTTGTCTCATAAAAAAACAGTTTGAGCTTTAAACTCATTAGCAATGTCCCCATATCACTTCCCCCTAAAAAATTGACTCACAGATATAATTCAAATTATTGAGATTCATAAATCTTGGATCCTTTATTTTAACTAGTGAAGTCTATAGATTTTCTTTTTATTTTCACCCTTAAATGAAGCCCATTTTGTATAACTTTCTTGTTGTGTAACTGACCTCTAAAATTCTGCATATTTTACCCCCAAGTCTTATCACTTTGGACTATTGATGTCTTGATGCAGGGGATCTCAGAGTTGTCATACACAAGGCAGGAAATAGATATAGTAAGATGTAAGACTGGAGTTTGCTGAGTATGTAGATTTTGCATTACAAAATAAGTATTGGTGGACTATATGGGAGTAGGGAGAAAAAGAGCTATGGAAAAAAAGAACTTGAGCAGTAGAGGAGTTCATTTGCTACAAGTCTACAATGATAGTATGAATATAGAGGGGTAGTGTTCTTGGAAGCGGTAATAAAATTTGGGGGAAAAGAAAAAGGTAATTTTTTGCACAGTTCCCAAGAAAGGGAACCAGGTGAATTTGTTCTGTGTTCAACTCTTCCCACCTAGGAGTGGAATTTATAGTTCATAGAGTATGTCTCAGTAAGTAGTAAAACACCATTTCGATGTAAATTTACACTTTGTTATGGCTACAAGCTGACTTTGACAATTCCAGTCACATTACATCTTTGCACTTGTTATTAATTAATTAATTAGTTCCATTATTTCTTTGTTCCTTTATTAATTCATTTTTTTAATTTGTTGTCATTGTTTTTACATTACTGGTAAATGTAAAATTGAATAAATATTATATAATTGAATAAATATTCTGAATGTTAACTTTTTCTTAAATATTGTTTTATGTGTTTATTCATACATTTACTTTTCATTTAAATGTTTTTATCCTTGGCCAGGCCTGAATTATATTAGACCTTAATCTTTGTTTTTGAAGACTAGATAAAATCACGTTATTCCAAATTACTCAAAGATCTATCATCTTGGCAGAACCCTAATCACCCACTAAAGTTGACCCAGTCTGGGTCAACTAAAAACTGTGTCAAAACTCCTCTTTTTTCTTATACAAAACTTAATAAATAATTCCTCTCTCACTTTTATATGTTGGAGAGCAGACTATCTTTCCAAAGCAGCAGTTAATAACCTAGATGTGTTTTCCAACTAGCTCATTATTACTTTTAAAATATTTACATCCTTGACACTAAGAGTGTCACTAATTTCTTTTCTAAGTTTTGTAAGATCTCTCTCTCTCTCTCTCTCTCTCTCTCTCATATTACAAATTGAAATCAGATATGCTTTATTGCTAAGAAACACTCTCAGTCTTTAATAAAATATTTTATAAAGAAAACGGGTTTTGCT